>NC_142140.1:67957500-70357500 GCF_024610735.1 Ursus americanus | reverse complement strand
CCTTTTGATTGGAGAATTTAATCCACTTACATTTAAAGTAATTACTGATAAGGACAGACTTTCTTTGCCACTTGACTATTTGATTTCTATATGTCTTATACCTTTTTTTGTGTTTTCATTTCCTCCCCTACTGACTTCTTTTACGTTTAGGTGATTTTTTTTGTAGTGACTTGTTTTGATTCCATTCTCATTTCCTTTGTGTAGATTAGATTTTTTTCTTCATAGTTACCATGGGGATTATACTTAACGTCTTAAATTTATAACAATCCTGTTTGAATTGATACCAACGTAACTTCAGTAGCATCCGAAAATGCTGCTCCTGTACAGCTCTCTCCCCCACCCCTTTTGTTGTCGTCTGATTACATCTTTATTCATGTGTGCCCAGTAATGAAGATTCATAATTCTTTTCTATGCATTTGTCATTTGAATTATGGAGGCAATAAAACGTGGAGTTACAAACCAAAGATACAATAGTGCTGGCTTTAAAAAAAATTTTTATTTATTCATTTGAGAGAGAGAGAGCACAAGCAGGGGTAGGGGCAGAGGGAGAAGGAAAAGCAGATTCCCCGCTGAGCCGGGAGCCTGATGTGGGGCTTGATCCCAGGACCCTGAGATCATGACCTGAGCTAAAGGCAGATGCTTAAACATCTGAGCCACCCAGGCGCCCCGATGCTGGCTTTTCTACTTGCCTATGTAGTTACCTTTACTGGAGGTCTTTATTTGTTCACACAACTTTAAGTCACTCTCTGACATCCTTTCATTTCAACCTGAAGGACTCCCTTTAACATGTCTTTTAGGGCAGGTCCAGTGGTAACAAAATTCCTCAGCTTTTGCTTATCTGGGTGTATTTTAATTTCTCCCGCATTTTTAAAAAATATTTTATTTATTTATTTGAGAGAGAGAGAGTGAGCATGAGCAAGGGTTGTGGGGCAGAGGGGCAGAGGGCGCGGAAGAAGCAGACTCCCCTCTGAGCAGGGAGCCCAGCGTGGGGCTCAATCCCAGGACCCTGGGATTACGACCTGAACTGAAGGCAGATGCTTAACCGACTGAGCCACCCAGGAGACCTGAATTTCTCCCTCATTTTTAAAGGATATTTTCATCAGATACAAAAGTCTTGGTTGACAGTTTTTTCAGCAATTTAAATCTGTCATTCCATTGCCTTATGGCCTCCATGGTTTCTGATGAGAATCTGGCTGTTAATATTATTGCAGATTCCTTGTATGTGATGAGTCACTTCTCTCCTGCTGCCTAAAAAATTCTGTGTCTTTTGACAATTTGATTATAACATGTCTTGCTGTGGATCTCATTGAGTTGATGTGGCTTGCGGTTTGTTGAGCTTCTCGAATGTATATATTCATATCTTCGTGGCAGCCATTAACCTACTTCCTATCTGTGGATTTGTCTTTTCTGAACATTTCACATAAGTTAAACCACACAATACGTGGTCCTTTGTGACTGCTTTATCTCACTTAGTGTAAAATTTTCAAGGTTCATCCATGCTGTAGTGTAAATCGGTACTTCATTTCTTTCAACGGCTGAGTCATATTCCATTGTGTGGATCTATACTCTGTTTTACTTATCCATTCAACACTTAATGGATATTTGGTTTCCTCTCTTTGGCCATTATGAATAATGCTACTATCAACATTTACGTGCAAGTTTTTTTTTTTTTAAAGATTTTATTTATTTATTTAACAGAGATAACCAGCGAGAGAGGGAACACAAGCAGGGGGAGTGGGAGAGGAAGAAGCAGGCTCACAGCAGAGGAGCCTGATGTGGGGCTCGATCCCACAACGCCGGGATCACGCCCTGAGCCGAAGGCAGGCGCTTAACCGCTGCGCCACGCAGGCGCCCCTAACGTGCAAGTTTTTGTGTGGATCTGTCTTTCAGTTCTTTTGGGTAAATAGTTGGGAGTAGGATTGCTGGCTCGTATGGTAATTCTCTGATGAACCATCTGCAGAATCACCAGACTTTTCCAAACTGCTGCATGATTTTACATTCCCATCACATCCTTACCAACATGTGTTCTCCTTTCTTTTTCTTTTTTTTTTAATTCTAGGTATCCTGTTACATAGGAAGAGGTATCTTGTGATTTTTGACTTTCATTTCCCTGTCTGGCTGTAAGGACACTTTCTATCCTGCCCTTCCATCAGATGCGTTGTATCTTTATGTAATTCTGTTATCACGGCCTCTACCTTTCCCACCCGATTAGATTCTGTCGGCTTTTGATGTCCTTCCTGCTAATTGGAACACAAACGTCAATGGCATCTGATTGGATTCTGTATCTTGTGTTTTTGGCCCTGTGGATACACCATTAAAGTCCCAGTATCTAAATATCAAATATTTAGAAGTCACAGGAAGGTGGAGAGAATAACAAAACACCCATAATTAACAATGCCAGATTTAATAGATGTTAACATTTTCATTCTGCCACTTAAAAAATAAAGATTACAGATGGTGTTTGTGTTAGATAGGATTTCATTCTGCTACGAATAACAATTTCTTTAAAAAGATTGGAGTTTATTTTTCTCTCACCTGCAAGAAATTCAGAGGTAGGTGTCTGGGGCTGTAATGGCTGTCTGTAGTGTCACGGTCCATGTGCAGGGCCATCGCTTCTGGTTGAGTTCACACAGGTGGCCAGCTGGAGGGGGGGCAGGAATCCCACCTGGGCCTCGCTCGCCATGCATCCTAGCGCAGGACTTCAGCGTCCTTTTCTGAGCACAGAGGTGGATCTGCTGGCTGAGCTCTATTCATGATGTCGTATCCACCCATAAGGGCATTAAGTAGGTTAATAGAGGTCTTGGTTCCAGGCTCTTTTTATCGTGTTTCTCTACAATACATAGTTTCCATTCCCAGGGTCACTTCATGGACCATGATGGCTCCAACATTGCTCTTGTGTTCCAGTCAGTAAGAAGGAGGAGGGAGAAGAACAGGACTTTCACACACTCCCTTTAAGGGCGTTAAAAGTTCCTGAAGCTTGCCCACACCAATTCTGATTTGTCCTGTCTGGCCAGTACCTAGCCACAGGTTCCTATTGGGCTGCGAGAAATGTACACGTGGCCTCTAAACTTTTTGCAAGTTTATTTCTGTGAAATAGGTAGGCAAATGGTGGTCTCCACCACTGCTGGGAACTATGAAGCTCTCAGGGTATGCCAACAGCTGTGGCCCTTGTGCCTTCACCCTGGATACTCATTTATCTTGTAAGATTTCATGCGTGCTCCTGCTTGACAAAAGAGTTCCCTGAAAAAGTTATTTATCATTTTACTAATGGGCATAAATACTTCTAGATAAGTAAACTGGAATTGTGGCATGCTCATTTTCAATCACCTGGGTCCCAGTGTACTTGTACAAATGCTGCGGACTCGAGATCGGAGTTTGCCCGCAATAAGAAAAATATCCCATGCACGTCTGAAAGCAAAACTAATCTGTTAATAGCGATAAAAGAAGAGCGAGCTTAGGCCCTTACACCTTACCTCTTTCTTCTAATCAGCCTCCTTTCATTCTTCTTTTCACTTTCAAAAGCAGAAACGAATGGATCTTAGAAAATGTCTTAGCGTCCTTCTGCCCAGCCTCCACATCTCAGCACAGACGGTGTTCAGTTATTTCCTCTTGTCAGTCACGGTGCTTACTCGTTTCAGATTCTTCATGCTTCAGAGTCAAACTATTCCATGTATTTTGTAACAGCTTTGTTGAGGTATGTAATACAGATGCCCGAGTATGATACAGTTCTATATATTACATACAAAACGGTATGTGATACGGTTTCCACCCAAAATGATTCCTCGTGACCACAGTCCGTCCCTGTCCTCATCGTGAGCCCTGGGCAACCACTAATCTCTTAGTCTCCGTAGGTTTGCCTTTTCCGGAACATCACAAATATTTTATGTTGTACGTAAACCATCTGGTTATGAGACAAACTAAGTACTTCCGCAGAGGTGGCTAATTACCAATGATCCATAAATAAGGGAAGGAAGAAGAGCGCAAATATACCACGTAAAGTGATTCTTAGTTCCTTGCTCAATTTTTGTCTGTTTTTATCTCCCCCCACCCCATAGTTTTAATGGTGGAGGAAAAGGGCCATATCTAAATAGTTTTTTATAAACACAAATGCATATTTGGGACCCTCTGCAGATCCACTTCATTATACCAGGTCGGTAAATCCCTTAATGTTGGGAGGGAGGGGTAGGATTTTGGTGTGGACCGATTTACCTCTTGTGAAATTATTAACTGTTTAACATCCTTTAAATAATCAACATTTCTCTCAGTAAGTGCTTTTCACTTTTTAGTGCTTACGTAAGACCCCAAAACTTAGAATTAACAATTTGGGTTTCCCAGACATTTAAACGTTGATTGTGAATTTAATTCAAATCTTAGGTCTAATGTATCAATCCCATACATGCTTTAAACCACCTTAAAAACAGCTTTAAGATTATATACAGAATGTTTGGGGCGCCAGGGTGGCTCGGTTGGTTAAGCATCTGCCTTTGGCTCAGGTCATGATCCCGGGGTCCTGGGATCGAGCTCCGTGTCGGGCTGCCTGCTCAGCGGGGAATCTGCTTCTCCGTCTCCCTGCCACTCCTCCTGCTTGTGTTCTCTCACTCTCTCTCTCTCTCTCGACAAATAAATAAATAAAATCTTTAAAAAAACAAATAAGTAAAATCTTTTAAAAAATGTCTTTATATTTTTCTCCTTCTTGAATATTGCTGGGTATAAAAATCTAAGTTGATAGGAACTCTGCATGGCTGATATTACACTAGTTCCTTCTTGTTCTTGGCGACAAGTCTACCATCAACCTGGTTGGCTTCACTTTGCAGACAATCAGGTATTTTTCTCTCGTAGTTTTAAAGCTTTTCTCTTCCTCTTTGTACTGTAACATGGCCACATGAGGATTTTTAAAAAAGTATCTTGTAGACGTTCGGTAAGATTTCTTGATCTGAGGGCCTCCGTTAAACCCTGGAAAGGTTTTAGCCCTTTCTTCTACTGTTTATTCTCCCATCTCTGACTGTTCTGTCCTCTCGCTCAGACACCTTCCAGATCGCTTAATTTCTCTTCATATGTTCTCTCTCCGCAACTCTCTGTCCTGTGCTTCGAGAGATCTCTTTCCTCTCTGTTTGCTAATTGTCTTTTACGCTCTGCCTTGTCTAGTTTCTGGCTCATTTATTGTTTCGAATTTCCAACAGTTAGATTTTTTATTTCTAAGATTACTTGGTTCTTTTCTGCCTAGCCTTATTTCAAAACCTCCCGCCCTAAACATTTTAAGAGCACTTACTTAAAATTATTTTTTTCAGATTGCTCTATCCCTTCTAGTTTATCAGGTATAAAATCTTCCATGTGTTGGTTTTGTGGAGTTTGTTTCCTGGCATTAGACTTTTTTCTGTATCCTGGGCCATGAAACATACCTCTGCCCATATTTTGTTAATTCTAAGACTCTTTTTTTTCCTGCATTTTTATGTCTCTAAAATTTAGATTTTGTCTTTCCGTTGATGTGCTGAAATACCATGTCCTAATTTAATTGACAGATTCTTTGTGGCTCATAATGATATCTTAGATGTGTTGAGAACCACACCTAATTTCGCTAAGTGTCGTCTGACTGATCCCTGCTACCTCAGACTGTAGTTTCTACTGGCTTCTTTATGATTTTGTCTGGAGCTTATTACCCAAGGGGGTTTGCCTTCCTTGTGAGTCCCATATATGCCCTGCCCGTTTTTTAAAGGTTCTGTATCTGCTCAGGTCAAATGAAATATACGTGGTCCAGTCCCAGGGTCTTAGCTCAGGTTTCCTCACCGTGACTCTCCATCAGGTTCAAGCCCTCTCCTATACGCGGGCTGGTTCTTTCTGCTCATGGCTCATTTGTACCCATGGCTCCAGGTTGGCAGGCAGGTTTTCTGGTTTTTTCATGGGAGACAGGAGAGGGACTGTGCTTTCCTGGCTCCTAATGCTTCCTGCTCACTGGCGCTTCTTGACCACTGATACTTCTCACCAGCCGTAGGTATCATGTAATTCATGCGGAACATTCTCTGTTGATTCTTTTGTTGTTTGTTTTTTTAATTAACATAAATGTATTACTTGTTTCAGAGGTACAGGTCTGTGATTCATCAGTCTTACATAACACTCAGTTCTCATTACATCACGTGCCCTCCTTAATGCCCATCCCCCAGTTACCGCATCCCTCTACCCCTGCCTCTCCCCAGCAACCTGCAGTTTGTTTCCTGTGATTAAGAGTCTCTTATGGTTTGTCTCCCTCTCTGGTTTTGTCCTATTTTATTTTTTCCACTCTTCCCCTATGATCCTCTCATTTATTTCTTAAATTCCACATATCAGTGAGATCATACGATAATTGTCTTTCTCTGATTGACTTCTTTCACATAGCAAATACCCTCTAGTTCCATCCATGTTGTTGCAAATGGCAAGATTTCATTTTTTTGATGGCTGAGTAATATTCTATTGTGTGTGTATACACACACACACACACACACACACACACACACACACACACATACCACATCTTCTTTATCCATTCATCGTTGATGGACATCTGAACTCTTTCCTTATTTGGCTATTGTGGACATTGTCGCTATAAACATTGGGGTGCAGGTGCCCCTTCGGATCACTACGTCTGTATCTTTGGGGTAAATAGTCCTGCTGTCTTGATGATCACAGCTTTGTCATAGAGCTTGAAGTCCGGAATTGTGATGCCACCAGTTTTGGTTTTCTTTTTCAACATTCCTTTGGCTATTCGGGGTCTTTTCTGGTTCCACGCAAATTTTAGGATTATTTGTTCCAGCTCTGTGATAAAAGTTGATGATATTTTGATAGGGATCTCACTGAATGTGTAGTTTGCTCTAGGTACCATAGACATTTTCACAATATTTGTTCTTCCAATCCATGAGCATGGAACGTTTTTCTGTTTCTTTGTGTCTTCCTCAATTCCTCTTCCTCTTTCATGAGTGTTCTGTAGTTTTCTGCATACAGGTCCTTTGCCTCTCTGGTTCAGTGGCTTATTCCCAGGTATCTTATGGCTTTGGGTACAGTTGTAAATGGGATCGACTCCTTAATTTTTCTTTCTTCTGTCCCATTGTTATTGTATAGAAATGCAACTGATTTCTGGGCATTGATTTTATATCTCCTGCCACATTGCTGAATTCCTGTATGAGTTCTAGCAATTTAAGGGTGGAGACTTTTGGGTTTTCCACATAGAGTATCGTGTCATCTGCAGAGAGTGAGAGTTTGACTTCTTCTTTGCTGATCCGGGTGCCTTTTTATTTCTTTTTGTTGTCTGCTGAGGCTGGGACTTCTAGTACTATGATGAACAGCAGTGGTGATGGTGGACATCCCTGCCGTGTTCCTGACCTTAGGGGAAAAGCTCTCATTCTCTGCTGTGGGCTTCTCATAGACGGCTTTTATGATACTGAGGTATGTTCCCTCTATCCCTACACTGTGAAGAGTTTTTTTTTTTTTTTAAGATTTTATTTATTTATTTGACAGAGAGACAGCCAGCGAGAGAGGGAACACAGCAGGGGGAGTGGGAGAGGAAGAAGTAGGCTCCCAGCGGAGGAGCCTGATGTGGGACTCGATCCCGGAACGCCAGGATCACGCCCTGAGCCGAAGGCAGACGTTTAACGACTGCGCTACCCAGGCGCCCCCTGTGAAGAGTTTTAATCAGGAAAGGATGCTGTGCTTTGTCAAATGCTTTTTCTGCATCTATTGAGAGATCATATGGTTCTTGTCCTTTCCTTATATAGCCATCACATTGATTGATATGCAGATTTGAACCACCGTTGCAGCCCAGGAATAAATCCCCCTTGGTCGTGGTGAATAATCCTTTTAATGTACTGTTGGATCCTATTGGCTAGTATTTTGGCGAGGGTTTTTGTATCCACGTTCATCAGGGATATTTGTAATTCTCCTTTTTGGTGGGGTCTTTGTCTGGTTTTGGGATCAGGGTGATGCTGGTCTCAAAGAAAGAGTTTGGAAGTTTTCCTTCCATTTCAGTTTTTCGAAACAGCTTCAGAAGAATAGGTATTTATTCTTCTTTAAATGTTTGGTAGAATTCCCCTGCGAAGCCATCTGGCCCTGGGCTCTTGTTTGTTGGGAGATTTTTGATTCCTGCTTCAGTTTCCTTGCTGGTTACGGGTCTGTTCAGGTTTTCTATTTCTTCCTGGTTCGGTTTTGGTAGTTTATAATAACGTCTCTAGGAATGCATCCCTTTCTTCCAGATTGTCTAATTCGTTGGCATATAGTTGCTCATAATATGTTCTTATAATTGTTTGTATTTCTTCAGTGTTCATTGTGATCTCTCCTCTTTCATTCATGATTTTATTTATTTGGGTCCTTTCTCTTTTCTTTCTGATAAGTCTGACCAGGGCTTTATCAATCTTACTAATTCTTTCAAAGAACCAGCTCCTAGTTTCTTGATCTGTTCTACTGTTCTTTTGGTTTCTATTTCATTGATTTCTGCTCTAATCTTTACTAATTCTTTTCTCCTTCTGGGCTTGGGCTTTATTTGCTGTTCTTTCTCCAGCTCCTTTAGGTGTAGGGTTAGATTGTGTATTTGAGACCTTTCTTGTTTCTTGAGAAAGGCTTGTGTTGCTGTATACTTCCCTCTTAAGACTGCCTTTGCTGTATCCCAAAAGTTTTGAATAGTTGTGTTTTCATTTTCACTTTTTTCCATGAACTTCTTAAATTATTCTTTAATTTCCTTTTTGACCCATTCATTGTTTAGTAGGATTCTCTTTAGTGTCCATGTATTTGAGTTCTTTCCAAATTTCCATTTGTGACTGAGTTCAAGTTTCAAAGCATATAGTCCGAAAATATGCAGGGAATGATCCCAATCTTTGATACCTGTCGAGACCTGATTTGTGACCCAGGACGTGATCTATTCTGGAGAATGTTCCATGTGCATTCGAGAAGAATGTGTATTCTGCTGGTTTGGGATGGAATGTTCAGAATATATCTGTGAAGTCCATCTGGTCCAGCGTGTCATTCAAAGCCCTTGTTTCTTTGTTGATCTTCTGCTTAGATGATCTGTCCATTGCAGTGAGGGGGTTGTTAAAGTCCCCTACTAATACTGTATTATTATCAATGTGTTTCTTTAATTTTGTTATTAATCACTTATATAATTGGCTGCTCCCCCGTTAGGGGCATAAATATTTACAATGTTAGATCTTCTTGTTGGATAGACCCTTTAATTATGATATAGTGTCCTTCTTCATCTCTTATTACAGTCTTTAGTTTAAAATCTATTTTGTCTGATATGGGGATTGCCACCCCAGCTGTCTTTTGATGTCCATTAGCATGATAAAGGGTTTTCCACACCCTCACATTCAGTCTGGAGGTGTCTTTAAGTCTAAAGTGAGTTTCTTGCAGACAGCATATCGATGAGTCTTGCTTTTTTATCCAGTCTGTTACCTTGTGTCTTTTGATTGGGGCATTTAGCGCATTTACATTCAAAGTAACTATTGAAAGATATGAATTTAGTGCCATTGTATTACCTGTAAGGTGACTGTTACTGTGTATTGTCTCTGGTCCTTTCTGGTCTATGTTATTTTTGTGTTGTCTTTTTGCTTAGAGGACCCCTTTCAGTATTGCTTATAGGGCTGGTTTGGTGATCGCAAATTCTTTTAGTTTCTGATCACAGTTTCTTCTATTTTGAATGACATCCTAGCTGGATATAGTATTCTTGCCTGCATATTTTTCTCATTTAGCACCCTGAATATATCATGCCAGTCCTTTCTGGCCTGCCAGGTCTCTGTGGATAGATCTGCTACCAGTCTAATGTTTCCACCCTTGTAGGTTATAAACCTCTTGTCCCGAGCTGCTTTCAGGATTTTCTCTTTGTCTCTGAGATTTGTAAATTTCCCTATTAGATGTCGGGGAGTTGACCTATTTTTATTGATTCTGAGGAGGGTTCCCTGTGCCTCCTGGATTTTGATGCCTGTTTCCTTCCCCAGTTTAGGGAAGTTCTCTGCTGTAATTTGCACCAATATACCTTCAGCCCCCCCTTTTCTCTTCTTCTGGGATCCCAATTATCCTAATATTGTTTTACTTTATGGTATCACTTATCTCTTGAATTCTCCCCTCATAGTTGTTTATCCCTTTTTCTTAGCTTCTTTATTCTCCATCGTTAGGTCTTCTATATCACTGATTCTCTCTTCTCCCTCATGTATTCTAGCAGTTAGAGCCTCTGTTTTTTATTGCATCTCATTAATAACCTTTTTGATTTGACTTGGTTTGATTTTAGTTCTTTTATTTCTCCAGAAAGGGATTCTTTAGTGTCTACTGTGCTTTTTTCAAACCAAGCTAGTATCTTTATAATTATTGCTAACTCTGGTTCTGACATCTTACTAATGTCTATACTGATTAGGTCCCTGGCAGTCAGTACTGCCTCTTGTGCTCTTTTTTGAGGTGAGTTAGAGGACGAGAGTGAACATGGTGGCCTCCCAATCTCGGCCCCCATGGAGCCGAGAGCTCGGGCCCCCCTCCTCAGTGCACCCTCAGGGAAAGCAGTCACTCACTCCTGTCTCCCTGGTCTCAGGCGGCTCTCCATGCTCACCCGGCCTGTGACCCTGCGCATTTCTGTCTCAGGTACACGGTCGTGTTTGGAACCTCCAAACCCAGCAGGTGCCTCCACTGCACTCTCAGGCCGCTGCTTCCGGGGGAGGAAGGGGGGTGGTCTCCCCGGATCTGCTGCTTGTTGGGACCGGCCCGACTGTGTTCAGATCAGAGTTTATGGCCACCCCGAGCTGAGAGCCCACTCTGGCTCACTGTTTGCAGCCAGCTTCCCCGCTCCAATGCCTGGGAGTTCTGCTGCACTCAGGCTCCCAGTCTTCCTGTGACCCCAAGGGTCCTGAGACCACAGTGTCCCCACTCGGGTCCCACCCCCCACTTGGGCACTGGAGCACCGTCCCTCAGCGGAGCAAAATTCTCAAAGTTCGATTTTGTGCTCCGCCACTCCAGCGCTTGCCTGGAGCCGGCCCCCCGCAGTCTTCCTGTGCGTCGCCTTGGAGTCACTTCTCTGCACGTCCTCCCTTGCAAAGTGGTCACTTTTCTGCTCATAGCGTTGCCACTCTTCTTTTCTTCAATCTGCGGTTGAGTTTGCCAGCGTTCAGCATGGTTTGCTAGCTGTCTAGCTGCATTCCTGGGACCAGACGGAATTAAGGTCTCCCGCTCCTGTGCCATCGTCCTCCCTCTTTTCTTCTCTGGGGACCCAATAAGGTGAGTGGCAAAACGGCTCTTGGTGACTTTCTTTGCTCTTCTGGTACAAAAATTGCTCAGTGTTTTTTGATGCCTTCTTCCCCTCCGCCTTCTCTCCCTCTCGTGTCCTGGACCTTCGATCCAAAGCATTGAATTTCTCACACTCACATTCATAGCACACTGATGTTGTTGTGTCTTACAGGGCCCCTCTCCCATTTTAGAGTGTTTCTCCCTCCATTTCACTATTCCCACCCTCTCTCTGGTTAATATATGTCTTTTCATTTGCATCTTTGAAAAGTGCATAGTGGTTTTATCTTTTTTGGTTGTACATATGTTTATATTTGCCTAATAGTATTATAGTTTAGATTTCTTTTATTTTCCCCCATAAGTTTTCACTTGGTACAGAGATTGGCAAACAGCCCACGGACCCAATACAGCCGCAGCTTTTTTGTGGAACTGAATTGGATTGGAACATGGCCACCCCTAATCATCTGCACATGGCCCGTGGCCCTTCCCTTGCTGCTACAGCAGAGTTGAGCAGTGGCAAGGGAGACCGTGTGGCCTGCAGCGTTGTTGAAAATATTTACTGTTTGGCCCTTTACGCAAAAAGTGTACTGCCCTCTATGACTTAGCACAATGTTTTGTTTTAAGTTGTAGTGAAATACACATAACAGAAAATTTACCATCTTCTCCATTCTTACGTGTATAGTTAAGGAACGTGAAACACACTCACGCTGCAGGGCCGCCATCACCACCGTTCATGTCCAGAACTTGCTCATCCCGCAAAACTGGGACTCTGTCCCCGTTAAAGAGAAACTCCCGTTCCCCCTCCTTCCATCCCCTGGCCATCACTGTTCCATCCTTCTGCGTCCTGTCTCCACGTTTGACTCCTCTAGATACCGCATGTAAGTGGAATCATGTACACTATTTGTCTTTTTGTGTCTTAGCTCAGTATCCTCAGGGTTCTTCCCTCTTGGAGCACCTGCCAGACTCTCCTTCCTTTTTAGGGCTGAATCATCCTCCCGTGTACGTCTGTATCGCGTTCTGCTTCTCCACTCCTCTGTTGGTGGACACGTGGGCGGCTTCTTCCCACGTGGGCTCTTGGGAACCGTGCTGCTGTGAACATGGGTGTGCAGACAGCACCTGGAGATCTTGCTTTCCGTTCTTTTTATGTGTGCTCAGAAGTGATATTCTGGATCGTATGATCCTTTTTTATTTTTCATTTTTCGAGGGACCACCACGCTTTCTTTCCGTCGAGGCTGCACCATTTCAGATTCCCACCAGCAGCGCACAAGGGTTACAATTTATCCACACCCTCACCAAGACATGTTCTTTTCTGTTTCTTATTTAAAGAAGCCATTCTGATGGGTGTGAGATATTGTCTTACTGTGGTTTTGATTTGCATTTTCCTAATAATGAGTGATGTTGAGCGTTCTTTATGTGCTTCTTGGCTTTGGAGAAATGTTCATTTAGTTCCTTCACTTGTTTTTTTTTTTTTTAAAGATTTTATTTATTTATTTGACAGAGATAGAGACAGCCAGCGAGAGAGGGAACACAAGCAGGGCGAGTGGGAGAGGAAGAAGCAGGCTCATAGCAGAGGAGCCTGATGTGGGGCTCGATCCCATAACGCTGGGATCACGCCCTGAGCCGAAGGCAGACGCTTAACCGCTGTGCCACCCAGGCGCCCCACCTTCACTCGTTTTTTAACTGGATTTTGTTGTAGTCCTTTGTATATTCTGGTTATTATGACATCCAGATATCCTTCTCAGATATATGATTTGCGAATATTTTCTCTTGTTCGTTGGGCTGCCAGATTCTGTTCTGTTGATCGTGTCCTTTGACGCACAGAAGTTTTAAATTTTGATGTAGTCAAAAGGATCTGTTTTCACATTAGTTGCCTGTGAGCAGTGTATTTTCAGATCTAACCCTATTGCCAAATACGCATCTGGTGTTCTGCTTTTAACTGTAATACACAGTGGTCATAGTTTGCTTCTCTAGCTTCCTAGGGACGATCTCCTTGCTGCCCCCAGTAGCCCACACCCACAGCCTGCCTCAGTGAACAGCCCACCTGTGTTCTCATGGAGCTCTATGAAAGCGTCTCTGCCATTTATGCCCAGGCGTGAAATGTGTGGGTGGGAGGGCATACACATACTTGGATTTCGCTAAGTATTGCCAGCCCTATTCCCACCATCTCAAACTCTGGTCTGGTTTGACATCTTTAAAATGCATTATTTTTCCGGACAACTGTGGTTACTCCCAGGCTCTGACCATTGGAGGAGGGAGGCATGTGAAGTAGAATTGGTGGTATCAGAGAGTGCTGCAAAGTAAACGCTGTTTTCTGTCTTCCCTGTGCCCCAGGTTGGACTTGGGACTGTTTCCAGGAGTGGGGCTCCTACATCCAGCTGGCTGTTCCCAGTATGTTCATGGTGTGCATCGAGTGGTGGACCTTTGAGATCGGCACCTTCCTCGCAGGTTGGTCAGCAGTTCCGTAGAAATCCAAAAACAGCCCGGTCACTCTTGTCTCCAGAGCTTTTCAAGAGACATAGGCCTTACTTCTCCTTCCTTCCCGTTGCGTCAGGCGCTCGTGGAAGTTTCAGCATAGGTTTAAATCCTTGTCCAACCCTAAGCTATTCAAGTTGAGTGGGGCTTTTAGCTCTGCCTCACTGCCCCTCACTTCCTAGATTCGGAAAGGGAGGCCGCAGTTGGGAGGTTTGTCACGGTCACAGAGAGGGAGAACAGAAAGCCCAGTCCAGGTCTCCTGACTCTCTCAGACCCTCTGCTTCCGCCGACCTTTGCTGGGCACCTGCGAGTTTTTAAGCCATTTACAAACACAGAGTGACTGATGTGGCTCTAGCAGCTATAATAATTTCGGTCATCGGTATTCACCGTAGCCATCTTATTGCTAGTAAAGGAGTAGAGGAAATAACAGAGACAGAGGTTGATAACGATGCTAGTACAGTTTCTGGGGACAGTTGAGTACTCCAGTAGTCCCACCACGTCTACACGGAATTCCACTGCGTTCCGTCCTTCCCCTCCCACATCACGACCCTACGTCTCCCCGAGGAGTGACCTGTAACTCTAGGAGCCTCGTTGTTTTCTCTTTAAACCTGATGTTTTGTTGCTTGGTGGGGCAGGGCCTTGTAGATTGAACCTAGCTGCCCTGGTTCTTGGAAACTTCCTGGGAGTGGACATCTGGGGCTCTCCTTAGCACAGGTCGTGAACTCTGCCACTCGGTCATGCTTCTGGGGGCACTCCTAGCTTCTTTAAAAAATTTTCTAATAATTTTATTTATTTATTTGAGAGAAAGAGCACGCACGAGTTGGGGGGAGGGGCAGAGGGAGAGAATCTCCAAGCAGACTCCCTGCTGAGTGCAGAGCCCACAGGGCTCGATGTCATGACCCATGAGATCACGATCTGAGCCGAAACCAAGAGGTGGACACTTAACCGACTGAGCCACCCAGACACCCCTTCACTTCTTTTCAATTAAGATATGTTCTAGTTGCCTAGGGAAATGTTTGCTTTAATCCACTTCTAAGATGTCTTTTGTATGTGTCTGTGCCAACATTTCAGGCCTGATCAGTGTGACAGAGCTTGGGGCCCAGGCCATCGTTTACGAACTGGCCTCTGCAGCCTACATGGTAAGAACCTTCAGGGTGAGACCCAGCACCTTCTCTGCGTAAACTGCCGGTCCGCTGTCACTCATTCATTCAGCCTGCCATGCCGTGCACCGGCAGAGAGGGGAGGCGGGCAGCAGGAGAGAGAGCACAGCATACTGGGGAGAGCGTGGGTTTTGGAGCCAGGCACCGGGCTTGAGTCCTGCCCTGCTGCTCCCCGGCTGTGCCACTATGGGCTCGTTACTTAACCCTTCTGGGCTTCAGTTTTCTCATACATGGAATGGGAAAACATAATACATATGTAGCAGGTGAAGACTGAATGGGATAGATAATGTGTTAAAGCACTTAGCACAAGGCCTGGCATGTGTATTCAACCAACATGGAGTTGGTGCCAGGAGATGATGGAGAGTGAGATGGAGACGGTCCCTGCCCACTCGTGGCCCGTGGTCTGGTGGGGAGACGGAGACAAACAGACGGAGACACGAGAGCATTACACACATACATGACCTGTGCCACAGAAGAGGCAAAAAAAGGTCTGAGGTGCATAAAAATAGAGATGGATACCTTTGTAGGGAGGGCAGTCAGAAGCGGTCCTTCTGAGTTCCTGGCTAAGCTGAGACGGGAAAGGGGAGAGGGACCAGCCTGGGAAGCCGGAGGCTGAGAGCTGACTGCAAAGCCTGAGCAAAGGTTCCACGATGGAAAAGAGCACTTGGCGTGTTCAGGGACCCGAAACGGGAACCCGGCTGAAGGGGTTAGTGAGGAAAGAAGGGTGTGACCTGTAGAAGCTGGCTTAGGGGAGAACAGGTGGTTGGGGAAGGTCTGGAAGGAGGCTGCTGGAATCATCTAGGTGAGCACGTGGGAGGCTGCTGGTGGACGGGGAGAAAAGTCGTGAGTTCGTTGTGTTGCAGGGCAGAGTTGAGAGGATATGACCAGGGCTTGGGTGTGGAAGCCAAGGCAATGAATAGGAAGCATCAAAAACAACCCCCGACTTTCTGGCTTGAATAACTGTGCCTTGTATCTCTCGATTCTTTTGGAATATTCCAAACGTGTACGAATACTCCCTTGTTTGTCGCTGTTTGGTATTTTTTTTAAAGATCAGCAAAGGCCATTTGGGTAATTGGGTTACGGGCCATTTTTGTTTCCATGTATTTTTCTTTTTTTAGTCTCAAAAATGAACACAAGGTTTTCTTAGTGGGGATTGATGACGTTGTTTGGGAATAAAAACAGAGAGTGTCTAGGAGCAAACCCCAAGATGTAGAAATCAGGGACAGGGCAACTCAGCCGAAAGGGAGGACAGGCCAGCGTGGAATGAAGACAGTCAGGAGAACATGTGGTGCAGGAAGCCGGCGACGAAGAACGACTCACAGAAGGAATGACAGCTGGGTGGAGGGTTACTGGGGGGCTCGCATAAGGTGAGGGTGGAAAGCGTCCCTTAGATTTACGGTCATCAGAGACCTTAGATGGGAAGCGAGAGCCACGGCGAAGGAACGGAGGCTGCTGAGGTAGACAGTTGTGTCTGGAGGTTTGGTAGTGGGTCGTGGGAAGTCATCGATCAAGGGCGGGTTTTGGTGTTGCTTCTGTGCGCGGGTGGGGCCGCTAGAGCTTGCGTATAGCTGTGTGGTCAACAGTAACTATCTTCTACATCTGTCGCCTTCACGTGAATCTTCTGTTTTCCTACCTGCTCTGCCGTAGCCTTCCTTTGTTTTATTTTTATTTTTAATTGTGCCAAAACCCACATAACATAAAATTTGCCATCATTTTTTTAAAGTTTTTTTATTTGTCACCATACAGTACATCCCTGGTTTCTGATGTAAAGTTTCATGATTCATTATTTGCGTATAACACCCCGTGCTCCATGCAATACGTACCCTCCTTAATACCCATCACCGGTCTATCCCATTCCCCCACCCCCTCCCCTCTGAGGCCCTCAGTTTGTTTCCCAGAGTCCACAGTCTCTCATGGTTCATTCCCCCTTCTCTTTACCCCCCCCTTCATTATTCCCTTCCTTCTCCTACCGATCTTCCTGCTATTTCTTATGTTCCATAAATGAATGAAACCATATGATAATTGTCCTTCTCTGCTTGACTTATTTCACTTAGCATTATCTCCTCCAGTCCCGTCCATGTTGTAGCAAATGTTGAGAAATCGTTCTTTTTGATGGCTAAGTAATATTCCATTGTATATATGGACCACATCTTCTTAATCCAGTCGTCTGTTGAAGGGCATCTCGGCTCCTTCCACAATTTAGCTATTGTGGACAATGCTGCCATGAACATTGGGGTGCATAAGGCCCTTCTCTTTACTACGTCTGTATCTTTTGGGTAAATACCCAGTAGTGCAATTGCTGGGTCATAGGGTAGCTCAACTTTCAACTTTTTAAGGGACCTCCACACTGTTTTCCAGAGTGGCTGTACCAATTTGCATTCCCACCAGCAATATAAGAGGGATCCCCTTTCTCCACTTCCTCTCCAATTAATTTATTTGAGACAGAGTGCACGCACACGTGTGCAAGAGAGCACGAACGGGCTGGGCGTGCAGAGGGAGAAGCAGGCTCCCCGCTGAGCAGGGAGCCCAATGCGGGGCTTGATCCCAGGACTCTGATCATGACCTGAGCCGAAGGCAGACGCTTAACTGACCGAGCCACCCAGGCGCCCCCAAATTTACCATCTTAACCATTATAACTGCGATTTAGTTGTGTTAACATTTTTGTGCAGCCAAGCTCCAGAACCTTTTCATCCCATAAGACTCCGAACTCGACCCATTCCAGTTACCCACTCCCCCTGCCCTCAGCCTCTGGCAACCACTATTCCACTTTCTGTTTCTTGTCACAGGCTTTCCTTTGTTAGAGGCAGTAGGGCAATAATTCTTCATTATTCCTGTGGAAAAAAGCAAGTCCCCACAAGGGCGAGCTTACAATCAAAATTACAAAATACAAAGAAATAACCCATCATGAGCAAGAATTCGAACAGATACGACAAACAGAAAAATTAGAGTTCAGAGCTTGAGATGGTGAAGTAATAATCGGGGAATTGGAAAGTGTTATATTTAAAGTCATTAAACATAAAAGAAGGAGCTGAAACCAAAAGAACAATATTTGGAAAAGCACCAGGTAGGATTTTTAAAATTACAAATTATAGCCATATAGGTGTAATACTTGATAGGATAAACAGATTTAGGCTGGAAAATGAGATGATGGACTTGAAGACCGATTGATGGAAATTCCAGAATAAAACAAAGACATGTAAATAGATGGAATTAGATACAGAGACCAATCCGTGCACGTGTGATCAGGTGATTTTTAACAAAGATGCCAAGACCATTCAGTGGGGGAAAGGACAGTCTTTTCAGTAATGGGTATTGGAAAACTGGATATCCACATGCAAAAGAATGAAGTTGCACTCTTACCTCACACCATATACAGAAATTAACTCGAAGTGGATCAAAGTCCTAAATGTAAGCCTTAAACAATAAAACTTTCAGAAGAAGACCTAAGGCAGAAGCTTCATAACAGTGGATTTGGCAATGATTTCTTATATATAACACCAAAGGCACAGACAGCAAAAGAAAAAACAGACAAGCTGGACTTCATGAAAATTGAAAAACCATGTGCATCCCCAAAAAATATCCACAGAGTAAAAAGGCAACCCACAGAATGGGAGAAAATATTCACAAGTCCTATGGGATAAGGGATTAACATAGAACATAGACAGAACTCCTAAAACTCAGTAACAGACAAACAGCCGGATTAAAAAGTGGGCAAAGGACTTGAATAGATATTTCTCCAAGGAGGAATGTACAATAAGCACAGGAAAAGACGCCCAACATCACTGATCATTAGGAAATATTTACCAAAAAACTACATTGGGATACCATCTCATACCCACTAGGATGGCTACTATTAAAAAAAAAACAAAACTAACAGGTGTTGGTGAGGGTACAGAAAAATGGGGACCCTTGTGCACCATTGGTGGGAATGTAAAATGGTGTACCCACTATGGAAAGAAAGTATGGAGGTTCCTCAAAAAATTGAAAGTATCATATGATCCAGCAATGTCACTTTGGGTCACACATAAAAAAAACTGAAAGCAAGATCTCCAGGAGCTGTCTGCACACCCATGTTCACAGCAGCACGGTTCCCAAGAGCCAAAAGGAAGAAGCCGCCCACGTGTCCGCCGACAGAAGAGCGGAGAAGCAGAACGCGCTACAGACATACACGGGAGGATGATTCAGCCCTAAACAGGAAGGAGAGTCTGGCAGGTGCTCCAAGAGGGAAGAACCCTGAGGGCACTGTGCTAAAAGGACAAATACAGGCGCACCTTGAAGATACTGCAGGCGTGGTTCCAGACCCCATCACAAAGTGACGGTCGCAATAAAGCGAAGGAACGGTATGTTCAAAAGTCATGTTTATACTGTAGGCTGTTAAGTGTGTAATGGCACATGCCTAAAAAAATATACATACCCTAATTAAGAGCTCATCGCTGAAGGATACTAACCATCCTCTGAGCTTTCGGCAAGTTGTTGTCTTTTTGCTGATGGAGCGTCCTGTCTTGACGCGGATGGCTGCTGACTGCTGAGCGTGGTGGCTGCTGGAGGTTGGGGTGGCCGTGGCAATTTTTATTTTAGTTTTTTTGAAGATTGTATTTATTTGACAGAGCGAGAGAGCACAAGCAGGGGGAACAGGAGGAACAGTAGAGGGAGAGGGAGAAGCAGGCTCCCCACCGAGCAGGGAACCCAATGCGGGGCTCGACCCCAGGACCCCGAGATCATGACCCGAGCCGAAGGCAGGCACTCAACCATCTGAGCCACCCAGGTGCCCCCGTGGCAATTTTTAGAAAACAAGACAATGAAGTTTGCTGCGTTGATTGACTCTTCCTTTCACAACGATTTCTCTGGCACTGGATGCTGTTTGAGAGCATTTTATCCACCGTAGAAGTTCTTTCCAAATTGGAGTCGGTCCTCTCAAACCCTGCCTCTGCTTCACCAACTAAGTTCATGTGATATTCTAAATCCTTTGTTGTCATTTCAACAGTCTCCCCAGCATCTTCCCCAGGAGTAGATTTTGTCTCAGGAAACCACGTTCTTGGCTCATCCGTGAGAAGCAGCTCCTCGTCCATTCAAGTTTTAGCATGAGATTGCAGCCGTTCAGTCCCAGGTTCAGGGTCCGCTTCCAGTTCTCTTGCTGTTTCCACCACATCTTCAGCGACTTCCTCCACTGAAGTCTCGAACCCCCCGAAGTCATCCATAGGGTAGGAATCAACTTCTTCCAGACTCCTGTTCATGTTGATATTTTGTCTCTTCCCATGAATGATGAATGTTCTTAATGGCATCTAGAATGGTGAATCCTTTCCAGAAGGTTTTCTTTTTTTTTTTTTTTTAAGATTTTTTTTTTTTGAGAGAGAGTACGGAGAGAGAGGAGGGTCAAAGGGAGAGGGAGAAGCAGACAGTCCGCTGAGTGGGGAGCCTGACGTGGGGCTTGATCCCGGGACCCCAAGATCATGACCTGAGCCAAAGGCAGATGCTTAACCGACTGAGCCACCAAGGTGCCCCTTTCCAGAATTTCCAATTTACTTTGCCCACATCCATGAAGAATAACGGTCTATAGCAGCAATAGCCTTTTAAAATGTATTTCTTAAAGAGTAAGCCTTGAAAGTTAAAATTAACTCGTCGATCCATGGGCTGCGGAGTTGATGCTGTGTTAACAGGCCCCAAAAGAATGTTAATCTCACTGTCCGTCTCCGTCGGAGCTCTTCAGTGACCAGATGCATCGTCAACGCACAGCAATATTTTGAAAAGAACCTTTTTTTCTGAGCAGCAGGTCTCAACAGTGGGGTTAAAATAGTCAGTAAACTATATTGTAAACAGATGTGCCGTCATCCAGGCTTTGTTGTTCTGCTGATAGAGCACAGGGAAACAGATTTAGCATAATTCTTAAGGCCCCTAGGATTTCGAAACTGGTAAATGAGCATTGGTTTCCACTTAGTCACCAGCTGCACGAGCCCCTAGCAAGAGAGTCACTCTGACCGCTGAAGCCTCGAAGCCAGACACTGGCTTCTGGGGAGCTATGGAAGTCCTACACGGCATCTTCTAATAAGGCCATTTCACGTACGCTGGAAATCCGTTGTTGAGAGTAGCCGCCCTCATTGATGATCTGAGCTCGATCTTCCGGAGAACTTGCTGCAGCTTCTACGTCGGCCCTTGCCGCTTCGCCCTGCACATTTGTGTTACAGAGACGGCTTCTTTCCTTAACCCTCGTGAACCAACCTCTGCTGACTTCAGACTTTTCTCCCGCAGCTTCCTCACCTCTCAGCCGTCACAGAATTGAAGAGCATCGGGGCCTTGCTCTGGGTGAGGCTTTGGCTCAAGGGAATGTTGGGGCTTGTTCGACCTTCTGTCCAGGCCGCTAACCCTTTCTCCACGTCAGAGCCTGCTTTGTTACCATTCGTGTGTTCACTGGAGTGGCACCTCTCATGTCCTTCAAGAGCTCTTCCTCTGCGTTCCCAGCTGGGCTCACTCTTTGGTGCCAGAGGCCCAGCACTCAGCCTGGCTCAGCTTCTGAGACGCCGTCCTCACCAAGTTCAGTCCTTTCTAGCCTTGGATATAAACTGACAGATATGTGACTCTTCCTTTCTCTTGAACACTTAACAGGCCACCGTGGGGTTATTACTTGGCCTAATTTTAATATTGTTGTGTGTCAGGGAAGAGGGAGGCCTGAGGAGAGGGGGAGAGACGGGGGACCGTCTGGTTGTGGAGTAGTCAGAACACACGCGTTTCTCAGGTTTGCCGTCCTAAATGGATGCCGTTTGTGGCGCCCCAAAACAGTGTCGATAGTAACGTCAAAGATCACTGACCACAGATCATCATCATAAGTATAATAATAATAATGAAAAAGTTTGAAATATTGCAAGAATGACCCAAACGTGGTGCAGAGACATGAAGGAATGGTGCCGAGAGACTTGCTTGATGCAGGATCGCCACGGATGTTTATTTGTAAAAATCGTAGTATCTGCAAAGCGCACTGAAGCGAAACACGGTAAAACGAGGTATGCGTGTATGGTGCGATTCCACTTCTACGAGGTCCTTAGAGTCGTGAGAATCACAGAGACAGAGTACAATGGTGGTTGCCAGGGGTTCGGAGCGGGGTGTGGGGAGTTGTTTCTTGCTCGTTTATTCAGTTTCCCAAGATGAAGAAAGTTCTGGAAATGGATGGTGGTGCTGGTTGCACAACATTATGAATCTATTTAATACCATTAAACTGTATTTGAAAGTGATCCTAGGGCTAAAAAGCATATAATAATTACTGGAGTAATAAGGGGAAAATGCTTAAGATGGTACATTTTATTTTATGTGTATTTAACCACCGTAAATTAAAATGGGGAAAAGTAGCGATGGAATGTATGAAAGATAGAGGTCCTCATGTGCATTCAGTAGGAATTGCACAGAGTAACTGACTGGGAGGGGTGCAATATCCAGAGACATTTAATAAGAGAGGTAGACGCCTGAAGTAAGACGTGAATCTCAGTATTCAAAAATCATAATGCACATTGTATTGGAGAATCTAGCCCGGGCGATTTTGAGGCAAGAAAAGAAAATACAAGGCATCCAGATTGGAAAGGAAGACGTGAAACTAGCTGTATTTGCAGATGACGTGATTTTATCTATAGAAAACCCTAAGCAGTACACACACACACACACACTCTGAAACCACTACAGCTAATAAACGAGTTGTGAAAAGTTGCAGGCTGCAACATCAGTACACAGAAATCAGTTGTATTTCCATAACACTAGCAGTGCACAATCTGAAAATGAAATTAAGAAACCAGTTCCATTCGCCCCGCCATCAAAAAGAATCATTAGTAGTAAATTCAGCCAAAGAAGGGTGAAATTTGTACGCTGACAACTACAAAGCGTTGTTGAAGAAATGAAAGAAAATACCTAAGTCAATGAAAAGATTTCCCATGTTCATGGATTAGAACACTCAGTATTGTCCGTTAGCAGCACCCTCCCCCCCCAGAGCGATCTACAGGTGCTTGCAATCTCTACCAAAGTTTGACCTGGCCGTTCTTACAGATTGCTCAAGCCAATCCTAAAATTCATATGGGGATGCAGGGGACCCCAAATAGAACAGGGTGGACACCCAACGGAGTGGGATGACTCACCCGTCCACAACAATAAAAACCCGAGGACTGTGAAATGATACCATCAGAGTGTTTGGAGGACAATGCTGGTCCTTTCACAGCTAAGCTAGGGCCCAAGCGGGAGAACAGATTAAAACACAGAGAGACATCACTGATCACAGACTGTCGCTGAAAGGAGCAGTGGCGTCAAAACCGCAGTGAGCAAAGACATGGACAAATGTGGTTAACTCTAAACTATCAGTGACTGTGAACAAACCATGCGACCCATTTGCACGATTTGCACAGTACAAAATTAGGTAGAAATAAAAAATAGTCCTAGGAGGTGAGATCGGGAGAGGGTTTTCTTAGTTAAAACAATCTAGGCATCAGGGAAGAGGGTGGGGGATAGTTGGTTAACTTAAAATTTTGAAGTCCGTATGCATGTTGACATTTTAAGAGGACGAACCGAGAGGGAGGAAATAGAACGTATTTCGAAGCCAGTAGCCTGCCCGGATAAAAAAGGAAGTTAAGGGGCGCCTGGGTGGCACAGCGGTTAAGCGCCTGCCTTCGGCTCAGGGCGTGATCCCGGCGTTATGGGATCGAGCCCCACATCAGGCTCTTCCGCTATGAGCCTGCTTCTTCCTCTCCCGCTCCCCTTGCTTGTGTTCCCTCTCTCGCTGGCTGTCTCTATCTCTGTCAAATAAATAAATAAAATCTTTAAAAAAAAAAAAAAAAAAAAAGGAAGTTAAGAAAACATGATCAGTCCAATACAAAGCAGTGAAAATAATGAAGATAAAGAAGCGGAAAAGAAAACATTGTCATTCATACAGAATAAGGTGATAGAATTAAATCCAAATACAGTTGACCCTTGAACAACACAGGTTATAATGGCTTGGGTCCATTTTTATGTGGAGTTTTTCCAGTAAAGTACTGAAGTGCGTTTTCTCTTCCTTATGATCTTCTTAATGACCTTTTTTCCCAGCTTGCTTTATTGTAAAAAGACAGTACATAATACATAAGGCATAAAATATGTGTTAATTGGCAGTTTATGTTATCGGTAGGGCTTGTGGTTAAGTAGGGGAGCAGTTCCGTTTTGGGGGAATAAAAGGGTAATTTTTCCCCACTGGTATGCTCCTTTTTTTTTTCCCCACTTATCACCTTCACGTAAGCATTTTTCATTTTTTAAAGGCTTTTCCGAAAAACAGTTAAAAATTCAGTTGGCCTCGGTGTGATCAGAGCCTTCAGATAGCCCCGTTCACTTCACTGCTTCACCGCGACTGGACTTGGCCTTGGTCTGCAGTCTCTCACGATCACCAGTATTGGTTCAGCAAATATCTTCTACCGCATAGAATTTTATCTTTGAGAATATAGTGTCAAATGAAGAAAATTTTGTTAGAAATGAGTATTCCCCCCCAAAAATCTTTGTGAATTGAACACATGAGAAATGGGTACAGTACTTCAATTTTAGTATCATTAGTGAGGTTGACTGTCTTTATGTTTTAAGTAGTTTTCTTTGAATTATCTGTTTATATCCTTTGCCTGTTCATGAGTTTGGGCTCTAGTGAGGTTCTTTTTCTTCTCAATTTGTGTGAACTCTTTGTACTCAAACATTATTTTATTTATTTTAAAGATTTATTTATTTTAGAGAGCAAGTGAGTGAGCGTGAGCAGACCGGGGGGGAGAGGGCAGAGGGAGAGAGGGTCTCAAGCAAACTCCCCACTGAGCGTGGAGCCTGACACAGGACTCCATCTCGGGACACTGAGATCGCGACCTGAGCTGAAATCAAGCCAGCCAGGCGCCCCTATACTAGAAAGTTGTTTTGTATCAGTTGTATTTGTGGCAAATTCTCCTCACTGCCTTCCTTTCAGTTTTCACGTATCCTTAAAAATGTTTTATTATAAAAGCAATTCATACCAAACAGCATGTAATATGCTCGCGTAGTTCAGGGGGTTACAAGCAGAATAGATGTGCTTCCTCCTTTTGAGGCCGGTTCCGCAGAGCTGGCCACTTTGGAACCATTTCTGGTTTTAGTTCTGCTGATTGACCCTCCAGCTTTATTCCTACGTTTCTTACGACCTCTGACTCTCTGTTAGGGAGGATGAAGATTACCACTCACTTCCCACAACCTCTCCCTTTACCTTGACGTGCTGGTTATTTCTCCTTCTCTTAGTGGTTACTGTTGTGACCCGAAATAATCAAAGTAGACCTCTCTTCCCTGCTCCATCAACTTCACAGACAAGGCAACTTAACCTCCAAGATGAGGAACATTGTGTCCTTAGATTTCTTTACATCTCTCTTCCCAGTTGCCTCCCAGATCCCATAACGTATTAACAACAGCCACATGCCACGGGCCAGGCACTACCCTAAACATTTTTTTTTAAAGATTTTATTTATTTATTCGACAGAGATAGAGACGCCAGCGAGAGAGGGAACACAAGCAGGGGGAGTAGGAGAGGAAGAAGCAGGCTCATAGCAGAGGAGCCAGATGTGGGGCTCGATCCCATAACGCTGGGATCACGCCCTGAGCCAAAGGCAGACACTCAACCGCTGTGCCACCCAGGCGCCCCTACCCTAAACACTTTACAAAGAGTAACTGCTAGAATCCCATGTGAGGTATTTCCTGCTATTTCCCACCCATCTACCAACAGAGAAACTGGGACCCAGAGAAGGGAATTCGTCCAAGGTCAAGGAAGACACTGGCTCAGACCTGATCCCAGAGGCCTCCCTTCAGAGTTCTGGTTCTTAATCATGGTGTCGTGCTGCGTCTCAGCTGTCCTTGTCTTTGTTGCGTAAAGATTATAACCTTTGAATTGTGTTCTGTTAGGATTGTCATGTCTTTCATGTTTTAGAGCTTGTCCGAAAATCTGGAAACCAGTAAGTAACACTTAGGATATTAGGATTTTTGGGGTAAATACCCAGTAGTGCAATGGCTGGATCATAGGGTAGCTCTAATTTTAACTTTTTAAGGGACCTCCACACTGTTTTCCAAAGTGGCTGTACCAACCTGCATTCCGACCAACAGTGTAAGACTCATTGATGGAACGTAAGAAATAGCAGGAAGATCGGTAGGAGAAGAAAAGGAAGAAGAAGGGGGGGGGGTAAACAGAAGGGGGAATGAACCATGAGAGACTGTGGACTCTGGGAAACAAACTGAGGGCTTCAGAGGGGAGGGGGTGGGGGAATGGGATAGACCGGTGATGGGTAGTAAGGAGGGCACGTATTGCATGGTGCACTTGGTGTTATATGCAAATAATGAATCATGGAACAATGCATCAGAAACCAGGGATGTACTGTATGGTGACTAACATAATATAATAAACATTAAAAAAAAGAAATTAAGCAACATAAAAAAATAGGATATTAGGATTTTTTGTATAGAATTATGTGCAGGCCCAAGTGATGGTCTGCATCAGATGGGAGGGAAATACCCCAGTAGACACCGAAACTCCCACTGGAAGAGACTTTAATGAGTAAAAGGTGATGTGTATTATTTTTTCTTGCTTTCATCAGTTTATCAGAATCATATATTTTCGTTTGCTTCATACTTAGCCTGTGACTTTTCTATTCAGGCTTTTTTTTTTTTTAAGTTTTGAAGGCCTTTTTCATAGGGTTTATTTATTTTTTATTGACAGAGCAGTGTGTACCCTCACCCTTCTAGTAAGGTCACGCGGTGCTCGGCCGGACCGTTCGGTATGATTCCCTTTTCTTCTTGAAGAGTTTCGGGCTCTGTGACTCCCTGCCTTAATTTGCATCCCTGAGCTCTCGACTTCTTCCTGGGGTGTCCCACAGCTGTCACACCACAATTAATTCTCACTGTCCTCATGTCTCCAGTTTCTTGGATCTCATTTCTTCTATTTTATTAAATTCTTCAAAAAAATATTTGGATTCTTGGGGCATCTGAGTGGTTCAGTCGGTTAAGCATCCAGCTCTTGATTTCAGCTGAGGTCACGATCTCAGGGTTGTGAGTTCAAACCCCACACTGGGCTCCATGCTGAGTTTAGAGCCTACTTAAGATTCTCCCTCTCCCTCTCCCACTGCCCTTCCCCACCCTCTTAAATTTGGATTATTTAGTCAAAGAACTTTTCCCTAAGATTATATGGAAGGTAAGCTGTGAGCCACGCACATTTGAAAGAGCCTTTATTTTCCCCATAGACTTGTTCGGTAACTTGGCAGAATATAGACTTGTAGGTTCAAAGCAATCTTCCCTCAGAGTTTTTAAGGCATTACTGTACGTTTGTCTGGCATTGAGTTACTCATGTGAAGTCCAATCTTAATCTAGTTCTTATTCCTTTGTGACAGCATGGTTTTTCTCTTTGAAAGTTCTAGCATTTCTTTCTTTGTCCATGTAGTTGTGAGATTTCTCAGGTGTGTTTTTCGGTGAAGGTCCTCCTTTGCTTACCCTGCTTATGAGCGCTTGGTATGCCCTTTCCAACTGAAGACTTTTGTTTTCCTCAACTCTGAGAAGTTTTTGAAAATATTACTCTTTCTCCCTTTTTTGTACCTTTTTCATATTCTTTTTAATTTCCTGGTAGGTGGAGGTTGACCTCCAGTCCTGAACTTGTGGTTTTTTTTTTTTTTTTTGATCCATTAAAAAAAAAAATCTGTGTCTTTTTGCTGTTAAATCTTTTCATTTTTGTTTTTCATTGCCAAGAACCTTGCTTTTTCTCTTACAGTCCCTTCTTTATGGGAACCTTGTCTTGTTTTATGCTGCATTATCTGTTAAATATTGTAGGGCACTAAGTCGAACCTTCAAATGTTCTCTTCCGTGCTTTTGGTCACGTCACTGTTCCCTCTGAGCTCAGTTGGTCTTTTATTTATCTTGGTCTCTTTGGGGGATATGTTCTTTGGTTTTCCTCAAACATCTGGTGATCTTTATTAGTTCCTTTGTACTTATGAAAGAATGAATACATTGATTTATAAAATAAATGGCATGGCTTTTCTGACCTTGTTATTTGGGAATTTTTCTCCAACAGACCTTGCCCCGGAATGGGAAAGACCAGTAGGGAGCCATGTACAAAGGTGGTATCTATCAGGGGACATCTTCCTTTTAGGGTTTGTGGGCGAGGAACGGGGAGCAGGCAGTCTGACCTCCTCCACCGCAGCTCCACCCCACGTCCCCTGTCCCACTGTCCCCAAGACAAAACGAGAAGGGCTTGGTTCTGAGGTGCTCACACCACACAGGGAGCTCCCCCACTTGGCTTTTCTGTTTTAGCCTTGTCTCTCCGTGTGCGGTGAGGCTGGGAGGGAGGTCCAGGTAGGCAGTGGCGGCGGCCGGGCTGTTTGTAGTGGGTCTCCCTGAGCAGTGCTCACCACTGGCTCGCTGATGGACTCGAAGTTTCAAGCCTCCTCAGGCTCCACTGCGAAGAACGAGCAGGATGTCGCCTCTGCCTGTCTGTATTCTGGACTGCAGTTTCCTGTGGTTCTGCCCCAGGATTATGACATCTGCTCTCCCTCTTCCAGAAGCCAGTCTGCTCTCTTACTCTCAGTGATGTGAATGGACGTCTTTTCCACTAAGCATCTTTACTGCTATTTTAATGGTATTTGGGAGGGAAGAGAGTTAAGCATGTGAGCCAAGCACTCATCTTGAACCAGAGGACATTAGGTATGCTCTGGGCATGCAAGTCTTATAATGTTTTATATAGTCAAATACATTGTTTTGCAAGTTCATAATTGAATATATGTGTTTTGTTTTATTTTATTTTATTTTATTTTATTTTATTTTATTTTATTTTATTTTATTTTATTTTATTTTATTTTATTTTATTTTTTACTGACTCGGGCTAGTTCTCAAAGCAGTGAGAAGTTACAGGTTGTTGGGAGGATGCTGTTTCTGGTAGGAATGAGAAGTTCAATCCGATGTATCCATCATCAGCAGACATGACAGCTAAAACCAGAGTTTTCTGTACGACCATGTTACCCGTACAGCTCCTGAGGGTGACACTGTATTACAGAGTAATGACAGGATGTCAAAAGGATGACCCTGAAGGTTGAATAATGGTCTATTCAAGAAGCAAGGAAGCCTGTAGCTTCAGATTTCCGTAATGAATGACGGAAAGTAAAATTTTGGTATTTTGCAGGGACATAAGTCAGTGTCGCGGATAATTAGCTGTAGGGATGTTGGGCGTGATGGAGTTATGGAGTCCGGTTCCATCAGTGTCGATGGACTTCCTGCGCTGTGCCAGGCTTTGTTCTAAGTGCTTTTTCACAGGGTTCCTTTAATTTGTACAAGTTATGTATATATTCGTAATACATGAAATCTTCTCTTGTAGAATGTAGCTAGATTGAATTAAGTCTTGACGGTGTGTGTTTAGTCAGTAAAGGAGATGCTTTGCCCTCAAAGCATTAAGGGATTCTGCCCTGAAGGATCTGGTACAGGGAGCAGTCAGGCAGCCACTAGGTTTCTTCGGCAAGGAAGACATTGGGTGTCCGTGAGAATGGGCAATTTGATTGTGTGCTCCTGGCTCCGATGTAATCCAGTTCTCGAACACAGATTACTCTGTCTCTAGGGTTCCGTGCCCTTGGACTCTGGGGCACTCATATCCCCACTCTCAGGCCCTCTGACTTCTTCTGATCTGTGATCGTTCATTCTCAGGTGCCCCTAGGCTTTGGTGTGGCAGCCAGTGTCCGCGTGGGCAATGCCCTGGGGGCAGGGAATGCTGAGCAGGCCCGGCACTCCAGCATCACTGTTCTCCTGTGTGCGGGTGAGTTCAAGCACTTCCCCTCTCCGGCGCCCACCCTGAGCGTTGTCAAGTTAAAATACACACATCAGAATTTCTCTAGGGAATTGACTTACCTATATAAACACAACTGAAATATTCCTTAAGCTCTTTGCAGTTTACTCCATTAAATAAAACTTCTTGCTATGATTTTCTGTCATTAGGTACCAATGACATAATGTTACACTTGCTACCACTGAAAAATTTTCTAGTTGTTATCATCTGCAGGCTTATTTTCTTTTTTCTTTTTTTTTAAAGATTTTATTTATTTGACAGAGACAGCCAGCGAGAGAGGGAACACAGGCAGGGGGAGTGGGAGAGGGAGAAGCAGGCTCCCAGCGGAGGAGCCTGATGTGGGGCTCGATCCCATCACGCCGGGATCACGCCCTGAGCCGAAGGCAGACACTTAACGGCTGCGCCACTCAGGCGCCCCTGCAGGCTTATTTTCTGACCAAAGTCTGGGTGACTGCTTCTCCACGTTCCCGGAGCCCTGCCTCCTCTAGCACCTTTAATGTGGGGGAACCTGAGCAGTTAGAGAAGATTCTGGTTGTGTTGACATCTTACTGACATCTGTCCTGTGAATCTGCCTTAGAAAAAGGAGTCTGAGTCATCTGATCATCTTTGCTGTCTTCATAGACGGGAAGAAGAAACACTTAAAATTATCACATTTCCTAAATCATTGACACAAATATCCCCTGGGGATCCAGCACTAGGGTTTATGACACCCGGAGAATTTTCATTTCCGGTTGCTTCTTCTGGATTTTCCAGGTGTTTGTGCACTCGTAGTGGGCGTTTTACTTGCAGCCTTGAAGGATGTGGTTGCCTACATATTTACCAGTGACAGGTACGTACGTACTCCTCTTCTTGAAAAATGTTTTCTGTTTTATGCTTTTTTTTTTCCCTCACTGTATTTTTCTGGTTCTGAGAGGTGAGTACTATTTTCCAGTGTCTCCAGGAATGAGAACCAGCGTACTAAACTCGAATGAATTTGGATGAAGGAAGCCCCTGGTAACCACCCCCATTCCTCCAATACCCAGTTTCTTTATTTATCAAACCTGAGTGGGGTTTCTCTTGTGCTCAATGCTGGTTTTGCTCAGAGAGACACAGAGAAGGCACATGGGATGTCTGCATCCCCAGAATGGCACCGCCCAGTGCGGAGCACACGGACACCATGCAGGCCTGAATCAAGAGGCAGAATTTGTATAGATCACTCACTCAATCTTAGGTTGAATTTTACTGTATTTTCTGTAATTATATATTTGCACAATTATTTCGATATAGTGACATGTGTTTTGAATAAACCAGATCCTCTTTATGAAAAATCTTCAGTAATTTGCACTGGTTGCCTCAGATTACTCCTCTGAAGAAATTCATTTTTATTACTTTCAAGTTGGTTTGTTTGTTTGTTTGTTTTTGCTCTTTTATTTTCATCTGACCTCACAGGTTTTAGACAAATACTTAAACATATTCTTTTTTTTTTTTAAAGATTGTATTTATTTGAGAGAGAGAAATCACAAGTGGGGGTGAGGGGCAGAGGGAGAGGGACAAGCAGACTTCCCACTGAGCTGGGAACCCGATGCGGGGCTCGATCCCAGGACCTGAGATCATGACCTGAGCCGAAGGCAGACGCTTAACTGATTGAGCCACCCAGGCACCCCAAAATATTCTTTTTTTTTTTTTAAAGATTTTATTTATTTATTTGACAGAGAGAGACAGCCAGCCAGAGAGGGAACACAAGCAGGGGGAGTGGGAGAGGAAGAAGCAGGCTCCCAGCAGAGGAGCCTGATGTGGGGCTCGATCCCGTAACGCCGGGATCACGCCCTGAGCCGAAGGCAGACGCCTAACCGCTGTGCCACCCAGGCGCCCCTGCCCCAAAATATTCTTATAAAATCTTAGGACTGAGGAGATGGTCAGATGGAATAATAGGGACTGGATTTACTCTCCTGCTTTAAGTAACAAAAAAACTGGGCAAAATCTATACATTTCCAAATGGTTTTCAGATATTGGACAACAGGCAGCACAGAATAGTAATTCCTGAGAGAAGAAACAAAGAGAACCCTGTGATTACACCAGCTTATCAGGAGGGAGATTCCAGGCCACAGCCCCGATGGGGAGGGGACCTGGCAAAGCCCTTCCCTCTCCCGGGTTGAAGCAACGGAGTTAGGAGTTTAGGGAGGCCATGTGACTAGAGTTCACAAAACAGCACCAGAGGGGAGAGAGCCTCCAGAAGCTTTGGAGATCTACAGAGGTCTTCCTTGTGTCTTCAGTGCCTCGCTGAGCTGTGCATGCATGTGAGGATAGTGATTGAGGCTGAGGGCAAATCTCCCGAGAGGAGTAGGCAGAACGATCCTGGAAGCTCACGAAGGGCCGGGAAGAACTGGTGTTCGCACCAGCCAGAGCAGACAAACATCGTGCGTGCGCCAGCGAGCGTAGTTCTCGCAAGGATCCGGCCTCGACAGCGGAGGACAGTTAGCCCTGGAAGGAAGGCTGCTCTGGGGCCACCTAACAAAACCTAAAAGCAAGCTTGAAAGTATCAGACTATTTCCAAGAAATTTAACTGCATTCCAGAACGTCACTGCATCACGCCTCAAGAGTATCTAAGATAACAAGAGACCATGTAGTACCCAAGAAAATAAAACAAGGTCTAGAGCCAATTAAAAGTGACCAGGCCTACAAACAAGAAACGGAAATCCATACTGAGAAGACACATCAGTCAAGGAAACTGACCCAGAAATGAAATGGATGATAGATAGAGTTAGCGCACAGGGTTACTAAAAGTTTTTATAACCCTGTTTCGTGTGTTCAAGAAGTTGGAGGAAAACATGAGCACGTTAAGGTAAGCCATCAAGGATTTTTAAAACAAGTTGAGTTTATATAGCTGGGAAAAAATGAGATGAAAATCTGAATTCCGCTGACCCCTCTATATGGCAGAACCGCCACCCTGGAGGAATCCAGATGCACATTTTCTGCGCCATTAACTTCTCATTTTGGAAAAATCACACAAGAGGGCACGTTGGTTCCACTAGAAACTTAAGACCACCGACCACAAGTAGACCCTCAGCACTGTCTGTCCTGCGTCTCTTTGATTATCTGACTGTCCGTCACTACAATCCATAGTAGACCTTCTCTACTCCTCAAACTACTGATCCCTCCCTACCACCCCTGGCCATCATTCTCAGCAAATGACCTTGCCTTCTCCTTGAGTTTATCCTGCTTGGTGTTTGTTGAGTTTCTTGATGTGTGGATTCATGTTTTTCATCTAAGTTTTTAGCCATTCTGTTCTTTTTCTTTCTCTGTCCCTTTCTCTCTCCTCACCGTTTGGGACTCCCATCATGCATGTGGTGGCATACTTGGTGTTCCAACAGGTCTCTGCATCTCTGTTCATTTTTCGTTTATCTTTCTTTCTATTCCTGAGACAGAATAATCTGAATTTTCCCCACGTCAGGTTCACTGATTGTTCCTTGTGCCAGCTCAGATCTGTTGAGGTTCTCTACTGAACCTTTCATTTCAGTTTTCGTACTTTTCAACTCCACAATTTTTTGTTTCTCTTAATGATGTCTACCTCTTCATTGATATTATCTACCTGATGAGACATCACAGTTTAAAAAAAAAAAAAAAGACTGAGCGTATTTAAAATAGCTGATTTAAGGGGCGCCTGGGTGGCACAGCGGTTAAGCGTCTGCCTTCGGCTCAGGGCGTGATCCCGGCATTATGGGATCGAGCCCCACATCAGGCTCCTCCGCTATGAGCCTGCTTCTTTCTCTCCCACTCCCCCTGCTTGTGTTCCCTTTCTCGCTGGCTGTCTCTATCTCTGTCAAATAAATAAATAAAATCATTAAAAAAAATAAAATAAAATAGCTGATTTAAGGGGTTTTTTATTGAGTCCAAAATCTGGGCTTCTACAGAGAAAAGTTGTATTAATTGCTTTTCCCCACCCCTTTGTATTGACCATACTTTCTTATTTCTTTACATTCGTCATACTTTTGTTGAAAACGGGACGTTTTTTATGTTATAATGTGGCAGTTCTGGAAACCAGAGCTTCCCCCCCCCCCAAGGTTTTCTGTTGCTGCTATTTGCTGTTTGTTGCTTAGTGACTTTTATGAACGAGTTTGGTAAAGTCTGTATTTTTGGTCAAGTGTGGCCACTAAGTCTCTGTTGCATCAGCTTAGTGATCAGCTCCTTACTGGACCAAGATTTCCTTAGATACTTGCAGCCCAGACATCTCCCACTCTTTGCTGAGGGGCCCTCTGTGCATGTGTCAGGGCATACATTCAACACTCAGGCCATAACAACTTGGTCTTAACCCCTCGTTTCCTGCCTGCTCAGAGCCTTAGGCTCAGCCAGAGGCGAGAGCTTAGGTCTTCTCTGGTCCTTCTTGAGGATGTGCACAGTCACATGCATGTTTATGGCCTTCTAGATTCCCGTGAATATATCAGAACTTTCAGAGCCGCTGTTTCTAGCTTGTCGCCCAGACCCTCCTACCAAGCTCGTTGGTTAGTCTGTCATTTGTGCCAACTCTTATCGATTGCTTCAGGCAGCAGCAGCTAAAACATTTGCATATAAATAATTTGACAGACATCTCTCAGAGATCAGCGTTAGCACTGGGTAAGTTTGAGTCAAATGAAATAAAGACAGCCTTTCAAGTGGGGTCTTCTAAGGACAACCACAGACAGGTGGTTTATCTGCAAAATAGCTCTTCTTTGGGAAGGAAGCTTTGAAAAAGTTCAACTCGTTCTTCCTCCTCCAGTCTTGGAAATATGGGTGGTTATTTTTCAAGGTTACAGCTGAGCTGGGAGGAGGGGATGGTACTAAGGTCAGTAAAAACACCTCAAAGCTTACACCGTTACGACCAAGATTCATCAGCTTTTCTTGAAAAAACACTCCCCGGGTCACTGCAAGCCTTTGGGATTTCCAGAGTTCCAAGAAAATGATTCTGACAATATTTGCCAGTCTCTGATGATTTACATTTTACCTGTGAATGGGCCATACTTTCATATTTCTTTGTATGCTTATGATTTGTTGTTGAAATTATATTTTGCACATTGTGTTGAGATGACTCTGGAAATGAGGTTGTCCTCTTTCCTTGGACATTGCTCTTCTTGTTCTCACTGCTATTCTGCAGTTGTCCATTTGTTTAGTGATTTTCCAAACCACTTTTGACAAAGACTGTTTTCCTTGTCATGTGTGGTGTCTCTTATCCTCTCAGTCCGCCAGTGGCCTGGCAGATTTCCTTAAATGTCTTGATCCAATAAGAAAAGAAATATTTTTTCAAAGTTCTGTCTCTCTTAACTATGTGACAGGCACTGCATGGGAAGGCACTTCAGCCCAAAGGGGTTGAGACAGTGGCCATCCTCTATGCCGATCCCTTAGTGAACTGCCAAGGAGAGCAAAACACGCAGCTCTGATTTTTTGGAGGAAAAGATCCTTATTGCCCCATGTGCCACCAATAAGCCACGTCAGGAATGCAGGCAGCCATCCCTACAGCTGCCTGTCACAGGACCAGGAGATGGGAAATGGTAGCTACTATGCAAAACACCAAAATTCATGGATACTTACTAGCCTCTTTCTCCATCAAGCACTCTTGCTGCACGTTTTCAGCTAGACTCCAGAGTCCTGAAATGGTTGATTTTGATATTTCCTGCCAGTTCAAGAATTGTTCTTGTAAAAGGGTTGATTCTTAGAGCTCTCTAGTCCACCATCTTCCGTGATGTCACCTGGATGGGGACTTTTCATACTAATCTGACTCTCACTCTTTTGAAGGAGAATCTTTTTTTCTGGAAATCTTTCAGATATTCTTTTTGTCCTTGGATGTGCTTAAGTATAGGTGAATCTTTTTTTCTTTTTTTCACTGTGGTACTTTATAGACTTTCAATCTGAAGCACTGGGAAATTTATATAAATGGTAGAACTTACGGATTAATCTGAATTGTCTCTTTTCTTTCATTTTCTGTCTCTGTGTTTTGGCATATTTCCTCAGCTTTATCTTTCAAATTGAAATTTAGGATTTTGCCATGTCTGTTTCATTATCTGGTCCTTACATTAATGTTTTATTTTAGTGTTCATCTTTTTCATTTCATTTTTTTTCTCCATTTGCTTCTTTTTCCTTGCGTTCTGTTTTTGCTTACGGAAATGTTGGTTATTTGTGTCAACTATTCTGCACACTCATTTTGGTCTTTCCTTTTTTTTTTTTTGTGCTGTTGATTTTCTTGTGTCTGGTGAACACTGGGTTAATGTCTATGTTTGAATACAAGACCGCATTGTTGTTTCGATTAGTTGAGAATAGTGTACACAGTAGGTCAGTTTACAGTCCTGTGAATCTATGCCAAAGAGGTCACTCCTCTGGTGAGAGGGCTGACTGCGGGCTTAGTGGTGGTACCTGTCGACCAGCAGTCTTCATTTAGGGTGAATGGTAGGGAAGCAGGAAAACTTCCTCTGGGGAGAGTATGATAGCCTGTTTCATGTGTCACAACCACATTGGCTCCATTGTGCAGGACCTTCGTCACCTCCAGCTCTGCTGTGTCTCCCAAATCCCAGGACCCCCGCTGTAGTCCCTCCCCAGGCAGATCTCCCACCATAATCAGAGTTCAGAGGATCCATGAATGTTTCCTATATAAACACTGACTTTCAACTCCAGTTTTGAGGAAGACTCCCATTCACAGAGGAAGATTACCATATACAGGCTGAAACCTTTTTTTCCAACCTGCACATTTTATACTCATAAACAACACTTTAACAGTTATCCTCTATAGTGGCAACCTGGACCATGTCCCTCTTACCCCAAATTCTAACTAATAAAACTTAAATTAGTAAGGCTTTATTGTGTACTCGTGTTTTCACTGAATTACCTGATCAATGTTAGGTTTGTCAGATCAGTAATGAATTAGTACTCCATTTGTGCATGAGTTTTGAGTCACTGACTCCTTTCTTTCCTCCAACAGAGAGATTATTTACCTTGTGAGCCAAGTGATGCCTGTTTTTGCTCCCTTTCATCTGTTTGATGCGCTTGCCGTGAGTATTTGGAATGATTTTACTCGGTCTAATATACATGGCAAAATTTGTTTTGTGTTTCTCACTTTTGAATTAAACGTCTGTGATTTCATCTTTGAGAAGAGAGGCTCTTGCTTCAGGCATTCTTAGCCATTTGTGGGAAAGTTGGCTTACTCTAGAGTATAGCATGCAAGGTGGAAGAAACCAGACTTATCCAACCTCTTCTTTATCTGGGGCCTGAATGCTGTGCGTGACATCCTAGCCAAGTGATCAGGTGACCTCTGCTGTGTCGTCCAAGGCAGGCCAGGCCACCTTTGAGTTAACCCTGACCACTAAAAAGTCTCTGTGGCCTGATTTTTCTATAGATTTATAGGTATTTGAAGACCCTTTTTCTGTACCCTGGAATGATGCCTTGAGGTTTATTCCCAATTTCAGCAATTAGCTCTCATGACACGATTTCTAGGTGCGTTTGCCATCTTGCTTTTTCCCCCAAGGAATTTCTTCTGTTTGTTAATGTCGCTCTGAAGATGTGGTACCCATTGAACACTGGCTGTGTTAAGAATGACGTGGAAGAGAACAAGATGAATGTCACCACTCTGGTTCTGGGCATTTTTGAAGCCCATGATCGCATTCATGTTTTTCAGCCATGATATCAGACTAGTTTCTGCTGAGATTTCCACCAATGAGGCTCTACATTTTTTAACATATGCTTTTATAAAATATTTTTAAAAGATTTATTTATTTATTTTGGGGGTGAGGGGCAGAGGCAGAGGGAGGGAGAAACTTGAGCAGACTCCATGCTGAGTGTAGAGCCTGATGCAGGGTTCGATCCCACGACCCTGAGATCATGACCTGAGCTGAAATCAAGAGTCAGATGCTTAACCGACTGAGCCACCCAGGCACCCCACAAAAATATATTTTTTTAAGATTTTATTTATTTATTTGGCACAGAGAGAGAGAGACAGCCAGCGAGAGAGGGAACACAGGCAGGGGGAGTGGGAGAGGAAGAAGCAGGCTCCCAGGGGAGCAGGGAGCCCAATGAGGGGCTCGATCCCAGGACCCTGGGATCCTTTCCTGAGCTGAAGGCAGACGCTTAACGACTGAGCCACCCAGATGCCCCCCACAAAAATATTTTTAAATAGAGCTTTAAATAAGGTTACCTGATGGGTTTCTGATGAAAGTTGCTATAGTTTATTGTTGTTCTTAATGTAACCTTAGAAGCATAGCATGTTTCCTTATCTCTTACATAGTGTGCAGTTCTCATTTTGAGATAGAACTGTTGGACCCCATCAAAACTTGTGGTGTATTAATGTAGTATTCCAAACTTGTTGCGATGACGGGTAAATGACTGCAGTGTTGGTTGCTATTCCTCTCTTTAGGGCACCTGCGGGGGAGTCCTACGAGGAACAGGGAAACAAAAGATTGCTGCGATCTTGAACGCCATTGGTTATTATGTTTTTGGTTTTCCCATTGGAGTATCTCTGATGTTTGCTGCTAAACTTGGGATAATAGGTATGTTTTTGATTCTTCAGTGATCACCCTCAAATCTCATCTGTCTTATTAAGATAAACTGCTTGAGATATAAAGCAGTTGACTGACAAATAGCCCCTGTGGCATTATTTTCTCCCAAAGCAGTTACTCCCTGCCTCCTCTATATAACAACACTGGAAATAGAGTCTTGAACAAAATAGACGTGATCTGTGCCCTCAGGATGAGGCCAGGATTAATTAATTACACAATAATTCCATTTGGGTTGAGTACTACAAGAGAGAGGAACTTGGTCCTGTGAGCACCCATCATGGGCTGGAGGACGGAGTGGCCAGAACTGGCTTGCCCTAAGGTGGTCATGCATTGGCCTCAGACATGCAACACGATGGATTACCTAGGTGAAGTGAACACCGTTTATTGAAAAACTCTTCTTTTCCCGCTGAATGATCTTGCCACGCTTGTTGAAAATTAGTTGGCCATAGATGTATGAGTTTATTTCAGGACTCTATTCTACTCCGGTAGTCTCTATGTCTGGCTCACACCAGTACCACTCTGTTTTGATTACCATAGCTATGTAGTAAGTTTTGAGATCAGGAAGTGTAAGCCTTCCAACTTTGTTCTTTTTTAATTTTGTTTTGGCTATTTGAGGATCCTTGGAATTCCTATGAATTTGAGGGTCAGGTTTTCCAAAACAAAACCCATTAGAATTTTTATCTGTGTTAAATCTGTAAACTGCTTTAGAGAGAATATTGCAATCTTAATAATAAGTCTTCTGATCCATGAACACAGGATACCTTTCCATTTATTTGGGTCTTTAATTTCTTACAGCAGTGTTTTGTAGTTTTCAGTGTTTTTCACTTCCTTGGTTAAATTTATTCCCGGATATTTTATTCTTTTGGATACAGTTGTGAGTAGAACTGTTTTCTTAATATCCTTTTCAGATTGTTCCTTCATGGTATCTTAAAACACAGCTGATTTTTGTGTGTTGATCTAAGTTTACTAAATGTTTTTGCTGTATTATTTTTTAATGTGTGGATTTTTTAAGATTTCCTATGTATAGGATCATGGCATATGTAAATAGAAATAATTTTACTCCTGTTCTGATTTTTTTACATTTTATTTAATTTTTACATCAAGATAAATGTTCTCCAATCCCCATCGCCTATTTCCCTCCTTCCCCCCAACTTCTGCCCAGCTCAGTTTGTTCTCTGTAGTTAAGAGTCTCTTTCTTGGTTTCTCTTTTTTTTCCCTTTGCTTATTTGTTTTGTTTCTTAAGTTCCGTATATGAGTGAAATCATGTGGTATTCGTCTGCTTTGGCCGACTTATCTTGCTTTGCATTATACTCTCTAGCTCTATCCATGCTGTTGCAAATGGCAAGATTTCATTCTTTTTAATGCCTGAATAATATTTCATTCTTTTTAATGCCTGAATAATATTCCATTGTGTGTGTATATCTATAGATATACACACACAATGGAATATTAGATATACATATTAGATATATTGGAATATTAGATATACATATATCTATAGATATACACACACAATGTATATATATATATAAATATATCTATAGATATACACACACATATATATATGTATGTATATACCGCATTTTTTTATCCATCCATCTATTGTCGGACACTGGGTTGCTTCCATATCTTGGTTATTATAAACAATACTGTAATAAATATAGGGATATATATATATATATATATCTTTTTTGAAATAGTGTTTTCATTTTCTTTGGGTAAACACCCAGAAGCAGGATCATATGGTAGTTTTATTTCTTTGAGGAACCTTCATACTGTTCCCTAAGTGGCTGCACAAATTCACATCCCCACCAACAGTGTATGAGGTTCCCTTTTCTTTTCTTTTCTTTTTTTTTAAGATTTTTGTTTATTTATTGGAGATAGAGCGAGAGTGAGAGAGAGAGAGAGCATGAGTGGGGGAAGGGGCAGCGGGAGAGGGAGAAGCAGATACCTCGCGAAGCAGGAAGCCCAGTGTAGGGCTCAGTTCTCGACCCCGGGATCACAGTCGGAGCCAAAAGCAGATGCTTACCCGACTGAGCCACCCAGGTGCCCCAAGCTTCTCTTCTCTTCATATCCTTGCCAACACTTTTTATTTCTTGTCTCTTTTGTACTAGCCATTCTGGCTGGTGTGAGGTGATATCTCATAGTTTTGATTTGCATTTCCCTGGTGATTAGTGATCTTTTCATGTGTCTCACGGCCATCTGTGTGTCATTGGAAAAAATGTCTATTCAAGTTCTCTGACCCTTTTTTTTTTAAAGATTTTATTTATTCGACAGAGATAGAGACAGCCAGCGAGAGAGGGAACACAAGCAGGGGGAGTGGGAGAGGAAGAAGCAGGCTCATAGCGGAGGAGCCTGATGCTGGGCTCAATCCCACAACGCCAGGATCACACCCTGAGCCAAAGGCAGCTGCTCAACCGCTGTGCCACCCAGGCGCCCCTCTCTGACCATTTTTTAATCAGATTTTTTTTTGGTGTTGAGTTATATTACTTCTTTATGTATTTTGGGTATTAACCCCTTATGAGACAACATTTGCAAATATCTTCTCTCATTCAGTAGATTGCCTTTTCGGTTTTTCGATGGTTTCCTTTGCTGTGTGAAAGCTTTTTATTTCAGTGTAGTCCCAGTAGTTTTTTGTTTTTGTTTTTGTTTTCCTTGCCTGAGGAGATGTGTCCATAAATATGTCTGCGTATGTTTTATTTTGAGAGCTTTGTGGCTTGGGGGTCTCACATTTAGGCCTTTATGCATTTTAAGTTAAATTTTGTGTATGGTATAAAAAAGTGGTATAAAAAAAGTACATTCTTTTTCATGTAGCTCTCCAGTTTCCCCAACACCATTTATTAAAAAGACTTTTTTGCCTTCTTTCCAATTTTAAGGCCTTTTATTTCTTTTTCTTGCCTTATCATTATGGCAAGAACTTTTACAATAGGGTTTTAACATTTTTCTCTATTCTTCTACAGTATTACTTTTATTTTTAAGTTTAAAAAATGTAAAAACCTGAAATTCACATGATGTGAGATAATATTCATAAAGAGCTTTTATCAGAAATGTGGTAACCTTTTATGTATATCACTTCAGTTTATGATGCCCACATGAGATGTGATCTCCCACTAGTTCCACCTTAAATACGAAGAAGCTAAAACCTTGAAGAGGTTAAGTAATTTTTCCCACAGATAGTCCGTGATGAAACAGGATTTGGACCCAGATAGTTCGCCTCCAGATCCATACTTAATACTCTTGTGTGCACCTTATCTCCATCTGTTTGATTTTCATAATCCCCTCATTCATTCAACAAAGTTTTATCTGCATATCTCAGGCCCTGCGGTATGTTATCATCTGGGAATATAAAGATAAACAAGATCCCTATCTTTTGTGAGTTCATAGTAAGTGCTCTTAGCATATATTCCTCTTATGTTCTTTCGCAGGTTGTCTTTTTCATGCTCTTCAAATGTAGGCCTTCACCAAGGACCAGAAGGTGATCCTTTTGCTTTTCTTGTTCTGCATTCTCTTCCTCAAAATCCTCAGGGCCTCAGTCTTTGGTGCCTTTGGCTCTTGGATCTCCATCACTGGGCCTCACTTCATGTCTGAGGTCCTACTGTGCGTATTTCAGCTGCCCCATGTATTCACAGTGGTCCTGCCAACACCTCTGACTCCTGGCCCCCTTTCTGATGTAGTCATCCAGGCTCAAGAACTCTGCCCCAGTGATGCTTCCAGGTCTTACCCATGCTGCCTCTCTAATCTTTCATGTCTGCGAGGGATTTATCCCTATTTCAGAGAGGAGGAGTTGAGAGTTTATAATGGCTGTGGCATTTATCTTAGCATTTGTTACCTCCAGTAAACTACATACCTAACTCAGATATTTACTACTCCCATTAAGGTGCTACCGTTCAGCTTCTGTTTTCCTTCAGAGCAAGCAGGTGAAGAGGTACTTGAGGCAGCTTCTATTTTTCAGACGCCTTATTTCTTCCTCAGGGAAATTCTTCTCTCCTGGGTTTAATCTCAAAATAGAACCAGTAGATTTCTGTCTATAGGGAATAAATCCATTCACGTCAAAAGGTGGAGGAACCAACTCTGAAATCCAGCCTCCAGTTGGTCCAAGACCTGGAGGCCATTTGTGTTTTCATGAAATGGGTGCATCTCTGACACTCTCAGTAGTTTCTGTTCAAATAGCTGATGAACATTTTGGAAACATTAGCTTCTGTTCAGGATTTTTAAAAATCATTTTCCTCAAAGGCTTTTACACATTTTTTATTAATTTTAGCCTGGACATTTTATCCTTTTGTTGCCATTGTAAATGAGGTTTTCTCTTCTACCATATAATCTAAGTGGTTGTTCTTTATAGGTAGGAGGGCTGTTAGTTACTATATGTGAATTTTGTCTCTTGTTAAATTTGGAATTCCTCATAACTGCAGTAGTTTTCTGTTGATTCTCAATGGCTTTTCCAGGTATACAATCATATCATCTACAAATGATTTTATATTGTCTTTACAAGATTTTATTCCACTGATTTCTTTTCCTTTTTCCTTTTTCTCTTCCTTTCCTTTCCTTTCCTTTCCTTTCCTTAATGCCTCTAGTAGTATAATAAATTGTTGTCGTATTTGTGGAACTGCTTGTCTTGTTCAGGATTTTATAGATACTGCTTCCAGTGTTTCTATAATAAAAGTCATTGCAGGATTTTGGGCTAACGCACACACACACAAACACACAAACACGTGTAAGTAAATATGTGTGTACGTGCTTCTTAAACATGATTTAAGATTTATTTCCAACAAGAATGGTTGGGTATTTTGTCAAATACAAACAACAACAACAACAACAACAAAGATATAAACAATACCTACCCACTTATGAGTAGAAACTATTTAAACTAGTTAAACATCCATTATACACCAAAGTGGATATAAAATATTTATGATATTTACATGTCATGTGTAAATACAAATAGTTTTACTTTTTCCTTTCCAATTTTTATGCCTTTTTTCTCTTTTCTTGCCTTATTGTTCTAGCAAGAACTCCTACAGTAGCATTATAACATTATTTCTATAGTCTTCGACTTTATTTTTACTTTTGGTTAAAAAAATAACTTTTTAGTGCCTATGGAAATGATCCTACGGTTTTTCTCCTTAGATATATTATGATGACAAACGATATTAATTGGTTTCCTCATAATCCTGGTTATGATGCACTATTCTTTTACTGAGCTGCCAGATTCCGTTAATATCTTATTTCAGGATTTTTTGCAATGATGTAAGATTGGTGTGTAGTTTTATTTTTTTGTGTAATCTTTCTTGGGTTTTGATATTCATTCATGTTATACTCCTTTCATAAAAGGAATTAAATTTCTTTCCTTTTTATATGCCCTGGAACAACTTACGTAGAATAGGGACGATCTGTTTTAGAAAGGTTGGGTGAAATTCTTCAATGAAACTGTTGTGCTCTCATGTTTTGAGGGGTTTATCCTTTTGATAGCCTTCTCAATTTTGCCTCTGAAAAATCATTCTGTTGAGACCTTTTTCTTTCGGTGGGGAGTCACTTCAGCAAATTGCTGTTTTTTTTTTAAGAAAATTATCCATTATCAAGATTCTAAAAGTACAGAATTGTGCAGAATAATCTATCATGTGCTTTGGGAATAAGTTGTTATACATATGTTCTGTGTATATATCCACATCTGTATTTTCTATAGACTTCAGTAACAGTGAATTTTATTTTTTTAGTGAAAAACATAGTCTAATTAGAGGACTGACTGAATGCTGTAGTATGTATTCAAATAGGTGCTTTTGTTCTGTATCCAATCAGTGCGTTTTTTCCATGTAAAAATTTTGAATCTGCCCTAGTTCTCTGTGACATTTTAATCTTGCTGCTGTCCTGAGATCCTTCGTGTCCACACAGACAGGTGCTTAGTTTCTTACCTTGACTTTTTTGGAAATGTTACTTGGTGGCTTAATGAGTAACGGTCTTCAATGTCATCTCTCTTTTTAATGACCGGTCCAGGCTGGGGGCCTTTGCGCTGGCTGCTTAATGTCAAGCTGGGCTTCATCATTCTCTGTTTGGGACACACAACTGCCAAACATTTCTTACTGTCTCGTAGTGCTTCCAAGCACGGCCCTGCGTACCGGGGAAGTACCACTTAGCTAAATTGCAAGAGCCCCGTCCTTAATAAGCTGCTGAGGTTAGCTCAGCTTTACTTAAACAAAACGCAAAAGCTCTCTCTTACTAGACTCTAACGCTTCTTTAGAATAAGCAGATCTCCCTGTCTTTGTTCACTAAGGGGCTTTTTACTGTCGTACTCAGTAGGTGCTCAGGTTTGTTAAAAAGTACTTTTAAGTTATTCAAATTTTACTTTAACAGTATGGAAAATTTGGGAAATGCATAAAATATACACAAAATTAAATTACCCTTAATTACAGTGCCGAGCCGTAACAGCAGAGAAATTCAGTGTATTTTATTCCAGAATTTTTTCTATTAGTCACAGACGTGGGGTGACACTGAATACGTGATTTCCTCCTATTCCGCGTCAAAGACATGGTTTTTAGTACCTCTGTAATATTTCCTTGTATCGTTTCTTTAATGCTTCCCTGGTAGTGGACATGTACACTGCTTCTCTTTATTTATGTATTTTTTAGGATTTTGTTTATTTATTTGACAGAGAGAGAGCACAAGCAAGGGAACAGCAGAGGGAGCTGCAGAGAGAGAGGGAGAAGCAGGCTCCCCACCACGTGGGGCTCCCTGCTCGGTGGGGGATCTGCTTCTCCCTCTTCTGCTCCGCCGACTTGTGCTCTGTCAAATAAATAAATAAAATCTTAAAATAATAACAATAATATAAATAAATAAATAAATAAATAAATAAATAAATAAATAGCTTCTCTTTATAAATAGGACTGTGATGAGTGTCCTAGGTGTCTGAATGGCTAACATCCCGGAGTCTTTCCTCAGAACGGGTTCCTAGGAATAGAATCCGTCCATCAAAGGGTGTAAACGGTCAGTCCACCTGCTTCCCAATTGAAGAGACGTTTTGTTGAATTCTCGGGAGTTTTGTTGAATTCCCGGTTTGTTTCATTACCCGGGGTCCACAGAGGACCAGCCTCCATGGGCCTTTGCCAGTGTGGGGCCGCGGACGTGGAATGAATGAATGAATGAATGAATGAATGGACTAATTCTCAGTCTATGCCGAATTCCATCTCTAACCAAAGCAGCCCGCTTTATAGCGAAATTGTTGATAGACGAGTGGCTGTTTTCTATCCACTTTGGTCTCTAATGGCTATGGAACTAGTTTAAGTAGTTTCTTCTCCTAAGGGGGTAAGCATTGTTTATATCTTTTTTTTTTAATGGGTCCATTTATATTCTCAGTAACCTTGTCCACAGTGCAGTTGGTCTCCCCTGGGCCTGGGCCCGCTCCTCCCTCTGCCCACAGGGCTGTCCTGGAGCTCTCGCAGCTACTCCCCCCTGCCCCATGGGTGAGCGGCACCTGCCCTTCTCACGGACGCTGGGCTGTAGGTCGCTGTTCTAGCGCTCTGTTCGGTGATTCCGTGGCCCTTCTCACCCTTCCAGCTATCACGTTTGCTGCCTTGCGTGTCGTTTGTCTCCCCCAGTAGCAGGTAAGCTCCAGGAGGGCCCTGCTCTTGCCAGCCTGTGCAGTTCTCTGTTTCCAGCCCTTCAAGACCTGCGACAAACAGAGCCAGTATATATCTGTTAAATCAACACACAAGCAGCAGACAGTGTTGTGGTCTTTTTACTGTTGATTGGCAGATCGATGGCCACTGAGCGATCACTGGCAAGCTTGCGTCCCATCCTGGGCCACACTTAGGTACATTTTTAAAGGAAGTCATTTTAAGTGAAGTTACTTTAACTGTATGGATACAGGAGTTCTGGAAGAATTTTGACGGGGACGGGAACGTAGGTGAAGAACATCTAAGCCGTGGTCTCATTCTGCATCCCTAGGTCTCTGGTCTGGCTTGATCATCTGTGTTTTCTTTCAAGCCCTTTTCTATTTGGGGCTCATCTGGAGGACAAACTGGAAGAGAGCTGCAGAGCAGGTAACAGCGCGTCCTTCTAGAAGCGTGGGCCTTTGGTGGTCCCGTGGCTCTGTAAGGAATCCTCGAGGGTCAGAATGCCAAGAATGCCGCTGGCAGCCTGACTTGCTTCCATTCATGGAAAGTGTCTCTATGAGAGTTAGGGGCAGAGGGACTTCCTATTTCAGCACGTTTTCTTCTTCATACAGTTAGCTCAGTGTCTGCTCAATAGGCTTCAACAACAGGGAATTAGCTTTGCTGTTTTAGTATCAAAACAGTAGTTTTTAAATCCTAATTATACTGATTTATTTGTTTTTAGGCTTCTTTTTATTTATTTATTTTTATTTTATTTTTTTAACACTAATTTGTTACTATGTTCTGTTAGCCACCATACAGTATATCCTTAGTTTTTGCTGTAATGTTCCATGATTCATTATTTGCATATAACACCCAGCGCACCATGCAATCCGTGCCCTCCTTAATACCCATCACCGGCCTACCCAATTCCTCACCCCTCTCCCCTCTGAACCACGAGAGACTATGGACGAGGCTTCTTTTTAGAGACGTTTTTGGTCCATGTTTTCCTCAAAAGCTGAGTATCTACGATCAGTGACCAGTGCTTGGGGAAAGAACCATAAGCTCGGGGTAGAGGAACGGGGTCTTGACCGTGTAGGCGTCTCTCTGTGTGAATTGTGAGCTGTGTTTATTCTGTCCAGATGACATGGCTGAGAGGAGAAGACGTGTCACTGATATGGGAGGGGGTGAGTTTAGTGCACAAAGCGTCCCTGCTTCAGTTTTGTGCCCCCTCCCCCAGCTTCACATGCCTTTGGTTTTCCTAATTGTGCCATATGACGCCTTTCCTATCTTAGCGTGACCTATGGAGGGAGTAAATTGTACAGGACATTCAGGTGGGCCATCAGCCAGCCTTTATGTGACAACACCGTGTGTCTTTAGACTTTATTCCTTAAATCAGTGCTTAGGAACACCGCAGTGCACGGTGCGAGAGAAATGATGTTAGATTTGCCAGTACAGGCACAAGTAGCTTTTTACATTATGACCGTGAGCTGAGCACTGGGGCGAATAGTGGCTGTCCGGTGCTACGTGCTATGGTCATTGGTGTTTCCAGACCGGAAAGGACCGCGCTGGATGTTAGTGGTAGTGGTTTCATCAGTAGCTCGGGTGGAATTGTAACAAGAGAGTTCTCGCCTCACTTGACTTACACTTCATTTACTTCTGTGATGCTTGTTCTCAGGCGCAGGTCCGAGCTGGGCTGAAGGGGATCAAAGAGACCACGCCGCCACCAGCAGGTAACAGAGGACCCGGTCTAGGGCCCTTGATCGGCCTCACGAGGCCGAAAGTTCGTGTAGCCCGAGTTAACTTATGAGCTCCCGCTCTCTTGCAGAATAAATCTTGTCTCTGCCCTGATAACTGGGAGATCAGCTCTGGGCTGTCCTGTGAAGTGTTCTTCATGTAATTTCACAGATGCCAACCAAGAATTGATGGCCATTGTTGGCGATGTGTTATTCTTACGTAACTTTCCATACCATCCCTTTGCTGAACCCTGTCCCTAAGTGTGTACTCCACTGTTCTCTGCGATCAGATCTACCCGTCTTGGAGAAAGAAGTAACCGATGGAGCGATTTTGCCTGATATCATCACACCCGAGAGCCAGACCCTCCAACTAACGGTCCCAGAAGAAAGCAGCCAGTATGCCGTGTCCACCATCGGGGATGTGTTGACAGTGAGCCAGGTGGTTTGCTCTCGTGGAATAGCTCTAGCTGTGGCCGTTGCTGTTCTTTTAGCAGGAATTGGAATAAGGGTGTTCAGTGACCGTGGCTGAAACAGAAGAATGATCCCCAGCCCACAAACCAGACATGATGATTGTACGTGATCTGGGGGGCACGGGAGGTGCCCCTGTCACGTGGACAGCGGTTTCACTCCCAGCCGTGGGCGGAAAGGATATCGGTGATGTTTTCTTAGCTGTCCCCAGAATCTGCACCATCCTCACGGAGATCAAGAAAGGAGTTAGAACTCTAAGTTTCTCCCAAACATTAACTCTATCATGGTTTGTAAATCTGTACATTTGATTTTCCCCTGCAGGAAGCGTTCTGTACTCTTCCGTTGAATGTCTTCCTACTTTCAGAAAAGTTCAGTGCCCTCTCAAATTGATTGCTGAGCCAGTTTCATTTGTGTTTCTCGGTCAGTGTGTTTGATCTTAGCAGGGGGTGTGTATTAAGTGCCTATCCAAGTTCTGTCTCAGGTATTGCCATAGAAGCTTTTATAAAATAAACACCTTAAAATTGAAAATGCATGCTAATAATGTTTGAGGCTATAAAATCTTTCAAAATGCTAACTTCTAGTTTGGGGCCTTTGAACCCATTTTGGGGGCAGCTTTCATATTAAAAAATCAGTCTGTGTTCTCTTCTGCGGCTCAGCTCCCCAAATGCTGCCCCCTCCCGGCAAATGTTTAAAGCCTTTATGGGGAGTTTGACTAACCCAAATAGAAAATACTAAAAAAAAAAGTACTAATATTGGGGATTCCCTCCACAAAGCCCACCAAGTGACTAGTGTCCCCATTGGCTTTTCATCTCTTTCTCTGAAATGTGAACAAGAAGTCCGGGATTACCAGACAGCTGTGAAAAAACAGTGATACAAGAAAGCAACAGAAAAGAAACCGAGACTTTGTAGGGAAAAGAAAACTTGTATCCTCAGAGGGATAGCCCCAAATATTGCAACCACAATCTCGAACAGGTCGCTTTAGAAGAAAACATGCAGGGAAAGTTTTGAGCTAAAATTCACGTAACATAAAATTAACCAGTTAAAATGTGGCATTTTGTGCATTTAGTCCACTCGTGATTTTTTTTTTTAACTATTGTTTTTTTAAAGGTTTTATTTGGGGTGCCTGGGTGGCTCAGCTGGTTAAGTGTCAGGCTCAGACCTGATTTCGGCTCCGGTCATGATCTCAGGGTTGTGGGACCGAGCCATGGGTCGGCCTCCACACTCAGCGAGTCTGCTTGAGATTCTCTCTCTCCGTCTCCTTCTGCCCCTCCCCCCCGTGCTTACTCTCTGTCTCAAATAAATAAATCTTAAAAAAAAAAAATTCAACACTTAACTAACTGAGCCTCCCAGGCACTCCTGAAAAATTCTTAAATAAAATGTCAACCACATTTAGCAACTTAATAATAACCAGGATTGTTCAACATGAGGAAACTAATATCTTTTATCATCAAAATAGATCTAAGGAGAAAAACTATAGGGTCATCTCTATAAGCACTATGAAGTCATTGGACAAAATGCTCAACCATTCTTGCTGGACACATGCAATAAAGCAGACTCCCTGAATTCTTCCTGAACCCGATTTTACAGAACATGAACACATAAACATGCGTGTGTGTGTGTGTGTGTGTTTGCGTGTGTGTGTATGTCAGCCTGAAGCCAGCATACTATTAGCAGAGAAACATTGGAAACATTACCTCTGAAGCCCTGAACACCACCAGCATTTCCACTCTCACATCAGTTTATCACACAACCAAAGCCATTAAGCAGGGAAAGAAATCAGCGGTATAAATCCAGAAGGGAGAATATAAAATTAAGCATATTTAGTAGATGATATAATTGTATCCTTGGAAAACCCATGAGAATCAGCTGAAAACCACCGCAAACGATAAAAGGAATTCAAAATTTTAACAAGACACAAAATTCACATACAGGAATAACAGCCTTCCCACATACCAACCGCCACTTGGATTATATAATGAAAAGAAAGGCCTTACCTGCAATGGCAACAGAAAGGTAAAATATCCAGAGACACATTTAACCAGGAATGTATAAAACCTTCCTCAGGAAAATGATAAAAGCACGCCTGAACAGAAGCTGGCATTTCCAAAATATTCCTCAGCTATGCGAACCCAAAAGCTGAGCGTGTCAGAGAAATATGCATTTTATGAAAGCACAGAGGGCCCCAGGTCTGGGACTGAGATGACAACAGCAAATTGCTGATTGGTCTGTCTCCAACTTCAATACTGTGTTGAATAGAGATAGCAAAAGTAGACATTCCATCTTGCTCCTGATCCTAGGGGAAAAGCTTTGTCTCTCTTTCTTTCTTTCTCTTTCTTTCTTTCTTTCTTTCTTTCTTTCTTTCTTTCTTTCTTTCTTTCTTTCTTTCAGATATATTCATTTAGAGAGAGAGAAAGGGAGAGCAAGCAGGGGGAGGGACAGAGGGTAAGGGGGAGGGAGACAGAATCCCAAGCAGACTCCCCACCAAGCGTGGAGCCCGACACAGGGCTCGATCCCAGGACCCCGAGATCATGACCTGAGCCAAAACCAAGACTCAGACGCTCAACCGACTGAGCCACCCAGGCGCCCCTGTCAGCTTTTCATAAATGACCTTTATCGTGTTGAAGAATCTTTCATCTTATTTTAATAACTTTTACAACCTTGTCTCATTTCATTTTTTAAATTGTGGTAAAATGTACGTAACGTAGATTCGCCGTTTTATCGGTATAATTCAGTGGCATTAAGTGCGTTCACCATCATCCATCTCTAGAACTTTTTCATCATTGTAAGTGGAAACCGTGTACCTATTAAACAGTAACTCCCCGTCACCCCTGCCACCCTCCAGCCCTTGGTAGCACCATTCTGTTTCTGCCTCTGTGAATCTGACTACCCTAGATAACTCGTGTAAGTGGAACCATGCAATATTTGTCTCCATTTCATTTTCTGTAATTTGGCCAAACTTCCCTTTTTACCTCTTGCTTGTTCTACCTTTTGTTGTTTTGAACTGGCTTTCACCTCTGTTAAAACATTCTTTTTCTCTTCCATTTCTTTCCTGAGTTTTAATTACTTGTTTGTCCTCTCCTATTGTCTTACCTATTTCTTTTTTCTATTTAACCTTCTAATCTATTTCTTTTTTTTTTTAAGATTTTATTTATTTATTTGACACAGAGACAGCCAGTGAGAGAGAGACAAGCAGGGGAGTGGGAGAGGAAGAAGCAGGCTCCCAGCAGAGGAGCCTGATGTGGGGCTCGATCCCAGGACTCTGAGATCACACCCTCAGCCAAAGGCAGACGCTTAACAACTGAGCCACCCAGGCGCCACATATTTCTTAAACTATTTCTTCCAGCTCTTTTTTCTTTTCGAAGATTGTTTCTGTTTCTCAAGAGGTTGTGAGAACTATACATTCGGATACTTCCTTTGTGTAAGGTTTTTATCTCCCCTTTCTTAGAGGTGTGTGTGTGTACATGTGTGTAATGTCCATGCATGGGTCCTATGTTCATTCTTTCCTATGACTGATCTGTGGACATAGATCATATCAGGCAAGCATTCGCTGAAGAAGCATGTGGTGTTAGGACAGGTAGGACAGTGAGGCTTCAGTTCAAATTTGTTGTCTTAAACACCTCTCATAAAATCTGTTATTCCCTGTCATGGAAAGACACGCAAATATCCAATAAACACCGGAGAAGTTGCCCACCATCATTAGCCAGCAGAAAAACGCAAGGTAACATCACAATGAGATACCACTGCACGCCCACCAGAAGAGTTCATTTTTCAAAACTGACATTATGAGGCACTGGAGAGGCTTAGAGTCACTGGACTGTCCTATGTTATCAGTGGGGAATACAAATTGGTGTAAGCATGTTGGAAAATTATTTGAAAGTTAAACATGTTAGACACCTCTTTGCTTTCACCCAGAAACTCTGTAGCAGAGATTGGGTAGAGGCGTAACTAGGATGCCAGTAATGTTCTGAGTGGTAGACACATAGGTGGGTTGACTCTGTAATAATTCATTGTATACATTTTTTTTTTAAGATTTTATTTGAGAGAGGTGAGAGAGCACAAGAGCCGGGTGAGGGACAGACGGAGAAGCAGACTCCCTGATGAGCAGGGAGCCTGATGGAGGGCACAATCCCAGGATCCTGGGACCATGACCTGAGCAGAAGGCAGATGCTTAACCGACTGAGCCACCCAGGTGTCCCTTCATTGTACACATTTTTAATTCACACACTATTTTATATTTATGTCATAGCAAATGAAAATGTAATGCTTATTATTTAAAACAGCTGTAGCCTATATGCAAAGTTTAGACATTTGATCTCAATTATCAGCAGGGAGAATTTTCTTAAAGGCAAAGGTGAAATAGACACTCGTAATTCTTTCAGCCTCAGAGGGACTAAGGTTGTGAGTGTATGCCCAGGACTTCTCCCTTCTGGCCCTAATCTGGGCTCCTGCGAAGTCGGATGATTTGCTCATACCTTATGCCCCCCGCAAGGAGTATATTGACTACGTATATTTTTCACACTTTTAAGATCTTTTAACTCCTTTGACCCCATCGTGGAATTAATCAAAGGACATGGACAACAGAATTAAGTGAAGCGTAGCAAGTCTTTCTGTAATAAAGTCTCTTTTGATAGCAAGTGGCAAAGATTCAATTCAGATTTCAGGCCCCTAACATTTGGAAATTTATCGGCTTATGAAACTGGAGTTGTACTTTGCAGATGGACCTTTAGCTTCAAGCCTTACTAGGTGCAACTAATCTTCTTACGACACGGTCTCTGAACTCAGCCTTCCTCTGCATTAGCTTTTTTCTCAGCAAGTCATTTTCTTGCGTGCCAGCAAGTCACCTGGTGATCCCACAGGGAAAAGCATGTTCCTGGGGTGGTTGGTGCGGGGAGGGGGGGTGGGAGGTGGTGCCTGGCTGGCTCAGTCAGTAGAACATGTGATGCTTGATCTCAAAGTTGTGAGTTCGAACCCCATATTGGGTGTAGAGAGTACTTATATACATAAAATTAAAAAAAAAAAAAAGCATGTCTTTTTCATGATAGTTCTAACAAAGGTCCCCGGGTCACCTGACTATTCCTGAATCAATCACTGTGGCTAGGAAGATTTGATACTCCCATACAGGCATGGGTCATATGGAAACCCTGAGGCGATGAAGAGGGGTCATGGAATGGATCGCGCGCAATAAAGAAACTTTATTTTACAACAAAAAGGGAGGGAGGGAGGAAAAGTGTGGCGGACGGGCATGCTAAAATCCCCAGTCTACTACATTTCCTGGAAGAAATAGCTTGATCCTAGTCCTGGATCCTGCAGGGGTGATTTCATTGGCCCACAGCTACTTGAATCGATGAGTGTATCATATTCAAAGGCTGAAAGAATATTTCAACTTGGGAATATGGTCAAAGAATCCCCAGTCTCTCATTGGTTCCATACATATATCACTTTGTTCTGTGAAAGTATTTGGATATGATTTTAAAGTGTGCCCAACAAAATGCCATCGATTTCTCCAACTAATAAAGAAAATGTTTAAGAATTAGTAAAGAGGGTGCCTGGGTGGCTCAGTCGTTAAGCATCTGCCTTCGGCTCAGGGCGTGATCCCGGAGTTCTGGGATTGAGCCCCATGTCAGGCTCTTCCGCTGGGAGGCTGCTGCTTCCTCTCCCACTCCCCCTGCTTGTATTCCCTCTCTCCCTGTGTCTCTCTCTGTCAAGTAAATAAAATCTTAAAAAAAAAAGAATTAGTAAAGACTCAAATTCTTGGTGACTCTGCCATTAGAATCACAATAGATTTTTTTCCCCAAAGACTTGTTACTTATTTATGAGAGAGAGAGCACAAGCTGGGAGGAGAGGGAGAGGGAGAAGCGCCCACCTGCCAAGCAAGGAGCCTGATGTAGGACTCGATCCCAGGACCCTGGAATCATGACCTGAGCCGAAGGCAGACGCTCAACCAACTGAGCCGCCCAGACGCCCCACAATAGATTCTTTTAAAGATATCCTCACACCTTATCCTCAGCAGAAGCAGCTCTTTGCCACTTGGACATTCGCTTCCCTTAGAGGATACTGAGTCCCGTTCTGTTTTCACTCTGGAGTCATGTTCATCACTTTTTTTTTAAACTGTGGCAAGATTTGCATTTTGATTTACCTGGTCCTTTACATAATGATTATTAGCTAAGAGTTTAAAAAGGGCCACACAGATCAGATGAAAAAGATAATTGAGTATACTCTGTGCTGGACTCTGAGCTAATTCAAACATTGCTCCACAAGCCTCAATATTGACATTAAATGGTTATGCTGCTCTTCACAGAAGTTGGTTTAAAGACTCGGTATGTGATAGAGACTATAGCTTTTCCTAAATGTAAGAAACCTGCACTCTCCCCTTTAACCATGGTCTCTGCCTGTGGAGTGGCTTCCCCCCCCACCTTTCTTTTAGCCAAAAGAAGGCAAGGGAGAAGTAGAGGAGAAGAGTTTGATGGTCATGCCAACTTCTTCCTTTCCTAAGAATCTCTTTAAATAAGCCTCAAGTTTTACACGCTATTGAGAAAGCCACCAATGTGTGGACAATGCCAAGACACCAAGACCAGAGTAATGGGCAGTGTATCATTCATTCATTCACTCCATCTTCATTGAATATCAACTAATGGCCGCATTCTACACCAGATGCTAATTTACAGTGAGCATGAAAGACAAAGTCCCTGACTTTATAAGACATTCCAGTGGCGAAGACAGGCACAAACAAGGATCCACGATAGCTAGCTGGAGATAAGGCTGTAGCAAGGTGTGTCAGGGTCTGGCCACGGGAAGAGAAACCGCTCTAGTTATTTCAGGTGGAGGGAATTTTAGCAGTCACAGATATCAGATGCAAGAATGGAGTGCTTGCAAAGATTAGAGGCTGCTATATACCCTTGGTGAAACCCATGGGAGCTGTAGCAGCTCTGATGCCTGTCACTGTCATCCTCTATTTACTACGGAAGTGTCGCCTCGCCTGCTGGAGTCAGGAAGGATCCTACCTCCCCTTTCACGGTAGCAGTAGCCAGCAACCACTACACTACTGAATCCAGAAGCAAGCCGGTTACTTTCCTCCTCCTCCCCTCTCAATTCCTGCTAATGCCTCCCAATGGTAGAAGTTCCTTGGAAGCCCTGGCATGAGAACCGGCGGAAAGTAGTTCATACACCCTGTGCCCCCGGGGTACAGTAGTATTTACAGGGCACGTGTAGAAATCAGAAATGACATATTACCTCCACAGAATCAAGAGTAGAAGCCGGGAAACCGGTAGGATCCTAGCACTATAGACCGTGCAAGTGAAATGATTTGGCTTGGACTAGAGTAAAAGTGGTTGGATTTCAACATATTTTTTTGAAGAGAGGGTCAAAGAGAAAAGTCAAGGATGATTTCAAGGATTTTGGCCTGAGTCAACGGGATAATGGACGTACCATTTATTGAAACAGGGAACACTGGGGGAGGTGTGCCTTGTATCTGGTGGATGAGGGTAAATAAAAAGTTCTATCCCAAGGGAACTTAAGATGCCCATGATTACATGCAAATAGAGATGAACAGGATGGGGTTACACACGGCCCTTGGAGCCTGGAGAAAAGGGTGGGACTAGAGATGGGAGTTCAAAGCTGTCTCTGACCGCCACCCACGGGGTTAGATGAGGATGTCGTGAGCTGTGAAAAGAGCACAGGTTCAAAGCCGGGTTCCGCAAAGGAAAACCCAGAGGGCTCAGCCAGGGAGGCAGAAAGAAAACCAGAAGCGGGTGGTGGGGGTGAAGGGGGTGGGGGTGGAAAACAAGCTAACACTGGGTCTCGAGAAGACGGCAATTGGTCAGTGGTGCCAACCGTCGCGGGATCTGAGGATGACCTTGGATTGGGCACAGGGCAGCTGGGGAGGCAAATCTGGGCGGCGTGGGTTTCTCCTCTGGAGGAGTTCTGCTGCAAAGGGGAACAGAGAAACGGGAAGGCAGCTAGCGGGTGAGAGGCAGCCCAGGGAGAGCGTCTGTCGCGACGTTCGCACTCGGCCAGCACACACGTCGTCGAGGAGGTAAGTGCAGGCTTCCTGCCCTCGGGAGCAGAACCTCAGAGGACTTTCTGGAAAACCGTGCACGCTGCAAGCAGGGCGGCGACGAGCGCGGGCAGGGACGAGGGGGCGGGCGGGGGCGCGCCAGCTCCGTGGGCCCCAGAGCCGCACGACCGCGCGGGGTGATGGCGCCCGCCGTCCGCCGGCGCGGCGACGCCGGGCCCACGGCGCCCTAGGCGTTGGGCGGCGCCGGGCCTCCCCCTTGCTGCACTGGGCCACATCGGAGAGCCACAAAATGGAGGAGGAAAGGGAATCCCCTCTCGAGAGCGTCTCTGCGCGTGGGCCGCGTTCCGCCGGCTGTCGCCGCGCTTCCTGCCCCGCGCCCGGTGCTCTGCGGCGCTCGGCCTCTCGCCCTCCGCGCCTCGGCCCGCGGCCCGGGCCCTCCCGGTCCCTTCCCCGAAGCCCCGGCGCCGGCGCCGGCCCCGGCCGCCCCACCCCCGCAGCCCTCCCCAGCCGCGCGCGCGGCCGCAGCCCCCACCCCCCGGCCAGATCCCCCGAGCGGCGTCCGGCCCGCAGGGGTCACGTGGCCCGTGCCGGCCAATCGGCGCGCGCCTGCGGGTCCAGCCCAGCCCCGCCGGGCCGTGGTCTGGCTCCTAGACCCGGGCGAGTGCAGAGGACGCGGCGGAGCTAGCGAGTCGGCGGCGGGACGAGGTGCGGCTCCGGGTTCGCGCCGGGGGTCGCCGGGCGGGAGGGGAGCGGCGGGGAGGGAGGCGGCTCCGGCCCGCGGGGGGCATCCCTCCGGCCCGCCACGCCCCCGCCGCCGCGGGCGCTCCCCGACCTCCTATTTCTCCGTAGGACCAGGCCATGGAAGGCCGAGTCCAGAGGGTGCGCGACGCGTTCGCGTCCGGCCGGTCGCGCCCCCTGAGGTTCCGGCTGCAGCAGCTCGAGGCCCTGCGCAGGATGGTGCAGGAGCGCGAGAAGGACCTCCTGGAGGCCATCGCCGCCGACCTGTGCAAGGTACGCGTGCGGCGGGCGGCGCCAGGCCACGCGCCTCCCACGGTCCCACTTGCGGACCGCATTCCGCCCGAGCTTTTGCATTTTACATTTATTTTTGATTACGTAAGCACTGTGCGAGTGTTATCTCCAGCCGTTCTGATAAAGCAAGTTTGCCTTGACTTTCCCGAAACTCGTACCTTGCTTAGTCAGTGCCACTCATTGCAGACACAGAGACAAGTGTCTTCTGGCCTCTGTTCCTCTTTTGTGAATTGCCTTTTAGATCCTTGCCTGTTTTTCTGTTGCCTTTGTGGTCCTTTTCTTTATTATTTGTAGAAATTCTTTGTATATTGCGGATTTCGGTCATCTGTCAGCTTAATATATCGCAGAATGTTTTTCTCCGGATCTGTTTCTTGCCTTTTGGTTTATGGTTTCTTCTGTAGACGGAGGTTTTTGGGTTGTCGTTGTTTCACCGAAATTTTCCTCCCTGACTCTGTGTTTTAGGCCAGTGCACCTCAAACTCGAGTGTCTTGGTGAATCACCTGGGGATCTTGTTAAAATGCACCTTAGGGTTCAGTAGGTCTTGAAGGGCATCTGAGGTTCAAAGTTTCTAACAAGCTCCCAGGTGATAGCATGCTGCCTGTTTTGGAACCATGCTTTTAAAAAATTATTTCATTTTTTAAAGTTGAAGTGTAGTTACTAGACATACAGTATTTTATTAGTTTCAGGTGTACAACAGGTGTGCAATATGGCTTTTTTCACTTATTTCACCTTCTCTAGGTCCACCCATATTGTCACAGATGGCAAGATTACATGCTTTTTTAGGGCTGAGTAGTATTCCATAATATACATACATATGTACATATACGTGTGTGTATACCACATTTTCTTTGTTTGTTCATCTATCAGACACTCAGGTTGCTTCCATATCTTGGCTATTGTCAGTAATGCTGCAGTGAACACAGGGATGCATAAATCTTTTTGAATTAGTGGGGTTTTTGTTTTGTTTTGGGGGTTTTTTGTGTTTTTTTAGATTTTATTTTTTAGAGTAATCTCTCCACCCAGTGTGGGGTTTGAGCTCACACCTCCAAGGAGTAGTAATCTTACACTCTCTTGATCGAGTCGCATGCTGTACTGACTGAGCCAACCAGGTGCCCCTTAATTAATGTTTTCTTCTTTCTTTCTTTCTTTCTTTCTTTCTTTCTTTCTTTCTTTCTTTTTCTTTCTTTCTTTTTCTTTCTTAATGTTTTCTTCTTTCTTTCTTCTTTCCTTTTTTTTTTTTAATAAATACTCAGAAGTGGAATTGCAGGATGGTGCGGTATTTCTGTTTTTAATACGGCACACACCCTAAAATTAGTCAGTAAATCTTCACATATGGCCCAGGCACTTTTCAAACTGCTACATCTGTGCTAGGTCTTAGAGTGAGTGAGTTTGTGTGCAGACTGTTTACAAGCAATGTCTTGGTTTCCTATAGGCCTCCAGCTCTTCACTAACCCTATCCCCATCCCAGTTAAGCCCTGCCGACTTTTTTTTTTTTAATATTTTATTCATTTATTTGACACAGAGCAGAAAGCACAATCAGGGGGAGCAGCAGAGGGAGAGGAAGAAGCAGGGAGCCCGATGTGGGGCTCGATCCCAGGACCCCGGGATCATGAGCTGAGCTGAAGGCAGGCGCTTCCCGGAGGGAGCCACCCAGGCGCTGCACCCCTGCTGATTTTCAAAGCTAGAGTTACAGAGGCTCCTCGGCGCAGGTCCCCAGGGCGGGGACACCTGATGTGGGGCTTGAACCCGTCCCTCTTCAGGGAGGATCTCCATGCCTGTGATATCACTGCTGGTTGTGGGTCCCCGTGTCAGGGATGTGTGTTTGGACTAGACCGTGTCTCTGCCCCTCCCACCCTTCTCCATGTAGCTTTTTCTTTAATGTCTTGAGCTGTGGAAGAGGTGTTTTGTGGGTCTTTAGGTCACTCTCAGAGATGCAGTTGGGGCCTTGGAGAGTCCGTGGGAGGAGGTGAGCTTAGGGTCCTCCTACTCCACCGTCTTCCTCAAAAAAACCTGGAACCACTTTTTGAGTAGCAAGGTGTGGGGCAGGATTTAGGGTATAAGTATATTACTGTTTTCTAATAATATTGTTATCTCTTTGTTCTTATATTTTATCTTTATTCCAGGGGGTAACAAAGCCCTGCTCTGTCTCTGGGAGTCTCCCTTCCTTCCCCCCAAAGATTATTTTGAAGGGTAGTAACACTAGCAGTAGTAACAATGGTAACTCTAAATTTTCCTTTCTAGTATTTTTGGTAGAGAGAGGCTGTGATATCAAATAAGTAAGATGACAGAAATAAGATCTCAGAAAGGATGTGTTAGTCATTCTATAAGCATCAGATGTTTGTGGGAGTACATATATATACAATTACTGAACACAAACAGGAAGTTCCTTGCCCTTGTGGGATTTACATTTGGGAAACAAAACATACACGGATATAATGTGAATATACTTATAAATCAGTGTGTAAGGGCAAAGCATTAAGATACACACCAGAGGCAGAATTGCTATGATTTTTCAAGACAGGCTAATATTAATCAGGGAAATCTTCCTGAAAGAGATAATGTTTAATCCTGACTTTAAAAGGCTTGGATCTGGGATGCCTAGGTGGCTCAGTCGTTAAATGTCTGCCTTCAGCTCAGGTCATGGTCCCAGGGTCCTGGAATCGAGTCCCGTAAAAGGCTTGGATCTGGGACGCCTCGGTGGCTCAGTTGTAAAACGCCTGCCTTCAGCTCAGGTCACGATCCCAGGATCCTGGAATCGAGTCCCGCATTGGGCTCCTTGCTCGGTGGGGAGCCTGCTTCTCCCTCTGCCTGCCACTCCCCCTGCTTGTGCTCGCGCGCGTGTGCTCTCTCTCTCTCTCCCTCTCTCTCTGACAAATAAGTAAAAATCTTTATAAAAAGTAAAAAGGCTTGCATCAGTAAAGAAGGATTTAGAGGGGTTGACTATATTAGAGCGGAAGTTAGCAAGCCCTTGCTCAGAGCGTGAAGGGCATGAAGGGAATATGCACGGGTAGCCAGCTTAGTCTCATAAATGTCACAGCAGGTGTACCTGACCTGATTTCCGGTGTTCAGAGCTGAGTGCTTGCGCAAGGTAAACTGTGACTCTCTTTGTAACAGAGTGAACTCAATGCATACAGTCATGAAGTCATTACCGTTCTTGGGGAACTTGATCTCGTGCTGGAGAATCTTCCTGAATGGGTCACTGTGAAACCAGCTAAGAAGAATTTGCTCACCATGCTGGATGAGGCCTACGTTCAGCCGGAGCCCCTGGGAGTTGTACTGATCATTGGAGCTTGGAACTACCCCTTTGTTCTCACCATTCAACCCCTGATCGGAGCCATTGCCGCAGGTCCGGGGTCGGCTTCTGTCTTCCTAACTCTTTCGAGGGGCTTCTGCTCTCACGCGGGTCGGGACTTAAGGATGGTGGCTTATGAAACACATTTGCTGTGGCCGTTGGCCTTGCTTTACACCAGCAATGTACTGAGGATGCGAAAGTATCATCGTCATGTTTATATATACGTATATATAACGTGTGTTTTAGCAAGCACACGGCACTTTATTACAGCGAAAGTACACTCAAGGTGGCTTAGCGTGCAGATTCTGGGGATGGAACCGGCCAAAGGTTGCTTTGGGATGGGATATTATTATAGGTCTCTCTTCCGCCCTGGGAGGAACGGTGACGTCCGAAGGGATTTTTTTTTCTTTTCTTTTCACTGTCTTCTCTTTTAAAGTAATCTCTGCCCCCAACGTGGGGCTCAGACTCGTAATACTGATCTCAAGAGCTGCAGGCATGCTCTATTGGCTGAGCCAGCCAGGTGCCCCTTTATTATCATTTTTTAAGTGGGCTCCAGAGACTTGTAGGTGACTGTTTATTGAAATACCCGGAGAGCGAACCTGTGAGGGTCTCAAGTCATGCATTGACGGGTCCAGGAATTTGGAGTCACGCATGCCTGTTCTCGTGTGGTTTCAGTTGCTGGCTCGGGCATTGGGTGAGCCATTTGATGGTATCAGACCAATCTCTTCATCCAGCGGTGGGCTGTGGGAGTAATATTAGCTTGGGTATACAGCAAGCGCCAGGAGATTGATTTCTCACTTCTGCTGGACATCAACAACTTGATGTTGACAAGGCTTGTTTGCCCAATAATTCCAAGGCAAACAAGAAAGTCCAGCGGTGAGATTGTGGGTAAAGCTGAAGGAGTAGGGGAGAATAATGGAGCCTGTTATCAGTGATACAAAGCTAATGAGAACCAAGGAGTTCCGATCCGAGGAAGGAAGACAAGCTCTTGGGGTGCCTGGGTGGCTCCGTCGGTGAAGCGTTTGCCTTCGGCTCACGTCACGATCCCAGGGTCCTGGGATTGAGCCCCGCGTTGGGCTCCCTGATCAGGGGGGAGCCTGCTTCTCCCTCTCCCCCTCACCACGCTCATGTGCACGTGCACTTTTCTCAAATAAAGTCTTAAAAAAAAAAAAAAGACAAGCCCTTAGGCTCGTTGAGGAAGAGCAGAAGAGCTGCAGGAGTATAATGGGAGTGCCTAGCCTGTATTCCCACCATGAACACTGTTTTGGTAGGTTTTTCCTGTTACTCAAGTATTAAAAGATGCCATCCTGCTTTTTTTGCTTTGTTTAGGAAATGCTGTCATTATCAAGCCTTCTGAACTAAGCGAAAAAACAGCTAAGATCTTGGCCGAACTCCTTCCACAGTATCTGGACCAGGTAATAATGTCTTGACCCACCCTTAGCATGTCTGTTTCTAGTTGGGGGGGACACACATCTGATCTTCCTGCTAATGCATCTTACGGATGGCTGTCTGCGTGGAATTGCTGTAGGGAGGAGTCCTAATTTAGGATTTAGGATTTAGTCATAGCTGGAGTTGTACACAATTACTCAAACAATCTGGAGGCTAACTGTGGGTTCTCCTTGCTGTCTTGTCACTGCTACGGCCGCCCACAAAACTATGTTGTCCTAATAGCTGGGGTTATCTGGCTCAAGAGGGTGATGAAGATAGGATGTACCATGGGTTAAGTAGGATTTGGAACCAGAAGATCCAGGTTGAAGGTCCTGCTTTGTCCCTCACGGGGGGGAAACTCTTCACTGTCTCACTGCACGGGGATAGGTAAGGCCCACCCCGCCTCTCTGAGTTTGTTGGGGGGAGCCAATCACAGACGTTCTCTAGATTAACCCACATGCAAGTTAAAACTGGAAGCGTTTGTTGGACGATTGAACCCTGGAGTAAGCAAGAACTAACGAGCCCTCCTAATTAGTAGGAGATCAAGTGGAAGCATGGGGCCCCCAAGCCCGCTTTTATCTCATGCTCTCTGAGTCTTTTGAACACCTGGCTCTGTGTCCCTTCCTCGCCATCTGTTCCCTGTCATTGCTCTCCCAGCTGCTGCGGCATGAGATGTTCTTCCATTCTGGCTGTTAGTAAGAAGAGCGCAGGGCACCTGAGGGCTTGGTCCAAAGCTGGGGGACCGCTCCCCAGTCCCGGGTAAGGAAACTGAGGCTCAGATGTGCAGTAGGGTTGCTAGTGAGTGACAGAGCCCAGATGTAGTCCAGATCTGACTTCTAGAGCGAGCGCTCTCCCCTGTGGTTCTTCGAGCTCTGCTCGCTTGGCATTTCCCTGGCTCCTGGCCCCGGCTTTGCCCTGCAGGGTTGCGTAGGGCGAGCACATTCAGCTCGAGACACTCAGCTGAGACCTGTCCTGCAGTCCCTGGCCACGGACCCTTCACCAAAATCTCAGCTCGCACAGCCCCCACCTCCTGCATTTCCCCGGGCGAATCCACCCGTTCGCTATGCTCTCTTGGGCGTCTTCACTGCTGAGCTCCTGTGGAAAGCTGCGGGCTCTTCCCCGGTCGCTTCCACCGCAGGTGGATGGGTCTGACACCGTCAGACTCTGTTCTCCACGTGTCCTCCGTCACTTCCCTCCTACCTCCTCCCCGGCACCGGTCCCCCTCTTTTCCCGGTCCTCCTCAACGCTGCAGGTTTCTGTCGAAGAAATTGCTCATTCCATGGTGGGATTTAATGGTGACGTCAGTGCTTCGGTTTCTCCTTCCCGAAGGACTTGTACGCTGTTATTAACGGCGGCGTCAAGGAAACCACGGAGCTCCTCAAGCAGCGGTTTGACCATATCCTCTATACGGGGAGCACGGCCGTCGGGAAGATTGTCATGGAAGCCGCCGCCAAGCATCTGACCCCCGTGACGCTTGAGCTGGGGGGAAAGAGCCCGTGTTATGTCGACACAGACTGTGACCTGGACACCGCCTGCAGGTGAGCCTGCTTATACCCGAGGGCTTCCCGACAGCGACAGGGAGGTGTGTCCTCTCTGCACCAGGGTCCTGGGCCTCCTGGCTCAGAGAGACATCGTGAGGCTGGAGTGCTTGATGTCCCCAGGGGCAGCAGAACACTTTCCCAAACCGTCTCTTGCTGCCACTGCCAGAAGGAAAGAGCAGTGGCTCTTGACATTACACGGTTGTCCTTCGGAGTTACGGAGAAGTTCTTTCCTTGAGCTTACAGACCTTAAATTTAACTGTTTCAAGAAGTTTAACTGCAGCACTGGTAGGTGATGCGGGAAGTAGGAAAAGGATCGTGTGTATGTAATAAAATCTTCAGATTCCCAGCAGAAAGGTATTATGCTTACCTCTTAATGAGTTCCTTGTTGACAAAATCAGTTATTACTCATGTTTTCATTCTGAGTAACACCTTGCAGCTGGGAACCAGAAAACAAAAGGTTTCAGGTGCTCTCTGCTAAAGCAGGCTTAGCTCCCAGGAAGTGCCAAAACCCAGCACTGGCTGTGTGCTCGGGGTGGTCTGGCTTTTCTGTCCCCTTCCGAGATGGGCAAAGAGGGTTTGTAGGCGGGTAGGCGGTGTCCAGGTTGTCCGGTTGCCAGAGCCGAGGCCTTCAGTAGAAGGTTCAGGTCGTGGGCTTTGATCCTTATGTGGGCGTGGCTTTCCAAAGTGGGGCGGGGCTCACAGAGCAGAGGGCGGTCTTGGGGGCGGAATGCTGTCCTGCTTTTTACCTGAACCTCTTGCCGGCAGGACCTAGAGCCACAACCAGGAGAAGTGAATTCGGTACGGAACTCCCGACATCCGGATGTCCCCTTGGCCAGAGTGGGAGGAGAAGAGGGTGTGGGAAGGCTGGTGCTTTTCTCAAAACAGGCAGTGGCTTCCCTGCTCATGAGGTGCTGTTTCCCACGAGCTGGCGTGAGCGGGTCGCTGCTGCTTTTGGAGTATCCTGTGTCGGTGGGAATATGCATTCTAAGTTCTGACCAAGTGATTTAGAGATAAGTTTTTAAAACATTTATTTGTTCTTTATAAAGACCGCAAAGACTGCTAAGTAAATCTGTGAAGACATGGTGGTTGGAAAATATTCAAACACCACAGACGCTTCTAGCAGTTCAACAGTAGACTGAGTTCAGTGGCTATTCTGGTTTTCTTCTCCTCAGGCGTATAACTTGGGGGAAGTACATGAATTGTGGCCAGACCTGCATTGCTCCTGACTACATTCTCTGTGAACCGTCCCTCCAGAATCAAATTGTGCAGAAGATCAAGGAAACCGTGAAGGTTTGTGCTTAACACATCTTTTTTTTTTTTTTTTAAGATTTTATTTATTCATTCAACAGAGAAAGAGACAGCCAGCAAGAGAGGGAACACAAGCAGGGGGAGTGGGAGAGGAAGAAGCAGGCTCCCAGCGGAGGAGCCTGATGTGGGGCTCAATCCCAGAACGCTGGGATCACGCCCTGAGCCGAAGGCAGACGCTTAACGACTGAGCCACCCAGGCGCCCCTGTGCTTAACACATCTGATTCCAGTGGTTTCGTAGAGGCGTGTCTGATCGGCTGTGTGCAGGCAGCATTCTCGCCCCCCCCCCCAGGAGAATTCCAGTAACAGATGTGGCTGAATTAATTTATGGGCTTGTTCAGAACGCTCTGGGCACCTTTCATAGAATGTCTGTTAGGAGCAAGGTTGGGTTGGTGTTTACCCCACTTCAACTGTCTAGTTGATGTGTTGAAACAACTGGTTAGTTGGGGCACACGCTTTGAAAAAAAAATAGCTGTGTTCTGTGGTTTTTTAGAGGATGTTGCCGATCCTCTGAAACGCGGCCGAGGCCCTTTGGCCTGTGGGCCATTGCTGATTAAGGTTTTTGGTTCTTGTGTATAAGAGGGCTTAGGAAGGCCGGTAGTTTGGAGGAGTGAGTTAATCAGATACGTATTTGATACTATACTCTCGGCGTGGTTATCAGTCTTTCAGGGTGTTCAAAGTAAAGATCTCTCTAGAAGGAATCGAGAAATGCTGTGGCCTGAGCTAAGCCTCGAAGAAATGTAGGATTTGGATTGGAAGAAGGGAAGGAGATGAACCAGTGTGACTGAGCTCACCGGTGGGAGAGGGTTATTAAGCCCCCTGGGTGGAAGAAATTACTGGAACAGTCATGGTTCACTCAACAGATGCTAACTGAGCACCGAAAGGAAGGATCAGGAACACGGAAGAGTAACATCATGGTCAGAGAGTGAAGAGCGTGTCCCGGGGAGTTGAGAGAAGAGCAGGGATCCGGGCGGGGTCAGTCTGGGCACAGGGGCCTGAATTTCTGGGTGTGGGACTTGGCTGTGGGGGATGGGACTGAAAATGGCGTCAGGCAAGGAGAACATGAAAGGGGTATTGGCCAGACTCGGGGAATGTGGGCCGGCAGGGCTTCAAGGTACCTGTGAGACTGAAAACCCTTGGAGATTGGAGAGGATGTGCTTGACTGACTTTGGGATGGACTCCGTTTCCGAGGAATAAGCTCCCTTCTGCCTTCCTCTGAAGCATTTCCATCCTTAAGACAGTGGTTCTCAACTGGGGTTCTTCCGGGGAGCCATTTGTGAGAAGTTTCCAGTCCTGACCCTCGGAAGATTGCAGTTCAGTTGGTCTGGGGTCTCCAGGTGATTCTAAGGGGCAAGCAGCCTTGAAAACCACTGTTGGTGGCTCTGGAGTTGGGGCCCGGGAACACACGTCACCAAGCTGCCTGGGCCTTCTTGGCACCTAGACCCAAGGCTGGTGCTTGGAGGTGGGTGAGCAATGCCCCTTTTGACTTGAGAGTAGATGGAGAGCATTCACCCCCAGGACGGCCCCTGGCTAGTCCGCAGGAGATCCGTGCGAACCCCGGACATCACGGAGACTCCTCGGTCTGTGTGCCTGCATTTTTTTTTTCTTTTTTTAAAGATTTTATTTATTTGACAGAGAGAGAGGCAGCCAGAGAGAGAGGGAACACAAGCAGGGGGAGTGGGAGAGGGAGAAGCAGGCTCCCAGCGGAGGAGCCCGATGCAGGGCTCGATCCCAGGACCCTGGGATCACGCCCTGAGCCAAAGGCAGACGCTTAATTACCGAGCCACCCAGGCGCCCCCTGTGTGCCTGCTTTAATTCTTGTCCCCAGCCTGCTGGAAAGCGTGAACACTGCTCGCCGCCTTGAGGGAGGGGGGGCAGTGATCTAAAACCAGATGGCTTTTTGGGCACGAGCGGGTTTGGCGCTTAGTAAGGAAACTGAAATAGGGGTCTTTTGTGACCATTGAATGTTACTGTTTTAAATAGGAATTTTATGGCGAAAATATAAAAGAATCTCCTGATTATGAGAGGATCATTAACCTTCGTCATTTTAAGAGGTTACTAAATTTGCTTGAAGGACAAAAGATCGCTTTCGGTGGGGAGACCGATGAGGCCACGCGCTACATAGGTAACGGAAATTCACCTTTTGCTCTGGGGGCACGGGCGGTGTGACAGTCTTCACTGGTGCTATTACTGACACCAGATAAACTCGTAGATGCGTGATGTTTAATAAGTGATGGCATGCTGCTTTCTGGTGTGCAGCCTTATAACCCACTCAGATGGTTTTATGTCTTTAGAAATAATACCACCCATGTCGCACTGGCTTTTTGCCTTTACACGTATCTTTTTTTTTTTTTTTTTTTTAATTCCCCTTCCTACAACCTGTAACCTAACAACCCTGAGAAGCAAAACAGAACTCAACGGGTAATTCTTTCTGGTTTCTGGCTGGAGGGATAGCCCAAGGAGGAAATCGTTCTGCCACAAGTAGTTAGTGGCAGTACTGTTCCAAAAATAATGTTTTCTTGTTTTATTTTTTTAGGATTTATTTATTTATTTGTAGAGAGGGAGTGGGGGCAAGCGGGAAAGAGGGAGAGAGAATCTTAAGCGGACTCTGTACTGGGCATAGAGCCTGTTGGAGCTTGATCTCATGACCCTGAGGTCACGACCTGAACCGAAGCCAAGAGTCGGACGCTTCATCGACTGAGCCACCCAGGCGCCCCCAGAAATAATGTTTTGATTTATCAGCCTTGACATTATTTACTTACTTTCTTTTTGTGTTCTTTTATTCTTTGCCATGAGTATCCTTGTTCTATTCTTTTTTTAAGGTTTTTATTTATTTGAGAGAGAGAAAGCATGAGTGGGGGGAAGGGCAAGGGAGAAGCAGGGAGCCTGATGCAGGACTCAGCCCCGGGACCCTGAGATCATGACCTGAGCCGAAGGCAGACGCTTCACTGACTGAGCCACCCGGGTGCCCCGAACACACTCTTCTAAAAAAACCTAAAACCCTAAAGGACTTAGAACAGTGAGGAAGGATGTATTCCCTCATCAGTAACAGCCTCCAAACCCCCAGTTTCTCCTCTTTCTGTTTTCCCATCAGCCGTTGACTTTGCCCGCTCCTCGGCTCCCCCACGACAAGAGGAAAGGTCTATTGTGATAAGCTCAACCAGTTAGGAACCGCCCCCTGACCTGGAGTCAGAGTCAGCTTACCTGAGCACACAGCTCCGTGGGGATTAGACACGCACACACAACGGTTCCCTGAGCCTGGGAGGCAGCGGCCGGCGGTTCTGGGGTGACAGCATAGATGCCCACACAGGGTGCCGGCGAGAGCCATCTTCTGCCACGTTGCCAGGATGACCTAGTAGGAAATGGGGCGAGAGGAAGAGAGCAAACTTGTTCCTGGCAGGTGTCCTCTCTTGTAGTTGAAGACCCAGCTTGTTTAGGGGGTCTTGGGGCGCACTACTGATAGCACCTGGCCCGGACGCCTGGACGCTGTGCACAGTTTTGTCCTCCTTTCTCGTGTGCCTTCCCATAGTGGCTGGAGCTCTGAACTCAGGGACTCCTGACCCTCGAGGTCCACTTTTACCCCATCTAACAGAGTTGAAATAAAGGTCCATGAGATCCTGTGCATGAAAGCATGTGGATGAAGAAGTAGTGTTGATTCGATCCACGGGGGGGCTGTCCGCACTCCCAGAAAGACCTGTGCCCGAGATGGAAACCTAACCTCCGGGTCCACGTGACTATGGCTGCGAACAGGGTTCAGCAGGAATATTCTCAAGTCTGTATATTTCCCTCAGTTTGCATGGGGCTCCCCTGATGCACAAGCTTGGAGACAGACACACACGGTTCATCCACAGCCAGACTCGGGACTTCATTTTTATTCTTCTTGGTAGCCAATACCTGGGCAGGAGCGGGAAGGGGATGATTGGGTGAGCCAGCAAAACACGCGAGGTGAGAGCTTGGCCTTCCTGGCTTCGACTTTACGACTTCACCTTGCTGCTTCCTTCTTCAGCCCCAACGATCCTCACTGACGTCGATCCTGGAGCCAGGGTGATGCAAGAAGAAATTTTCGGGCCAATTCTTCCGATTGTGCCCGTGAAGAATGCCGACGAAGCCATGAAATTCATAAACGGCCGTGAGAAGCCCCTGGCTTTCTACATCTTTTCTCACAACGATAAGGTAAACACTCCGGAGACCGGCTCCCTGGCACGAGCCACTGTCACAAACCGCGCCCCTTCTTGGCCACCAAGCGGACGATGGTCTGTTCTGTCCATTAACAGAGTCCACCCCGTGAGGCGCTGCTCGCAGGCGGCTGTCTGGGGTAATGAGGCCCCGGGGTTATGGCTGTCACCTTTCCCATACTCCCTGGGGTCGGACCTGAGTCTTCAGGGCTGTGTCACAAGCTGCTGCTGTGGCGTCAACCCCCAGGGCGTTCGTGTGTCAGAGCCTTCCCTCTTACCCCAGTGGTGTTGGCAGCATTCAGGTGGCTGTGTGGGAATGAGGGCTCTGGCACGGTCACGGACATGGTTGTGAAATCGCAGACTTGCCTTTCTTCAGTTCCTTTGTTGTTCTAGCAGTGGGACACAGGCGCTTCAAAGTGTTGACACATGTGGCGCCGCATGCCAGACGTGAGCCGTCGTGCCAGCGCGTGTAGTCTGCGTGCGTCCCCTCCCACGTGTGTCCCCGGCCGCGGGCGCTGCTGACCCGGGGCCTGTGTTCTCTTCCTCAGCTTGTCAGACGGATGATCGACGGCACGTCCAGCGGCGGCGTCACAGCCAACGACGTGATCATGCACTTCACCCTCAGCTCGCTGCCCTTCGGAGGAGTGGGTGAGTGTCCCTGCCGTTCGTGGCGCCGGTTGCCGAAGCCCCACGGCGGCTCGGATCGTCTGTGTGGGCGGGCGGTCTGTAGGCCCGTGCTTGACTGCTCGCCCGAGAGAGGCCTCCCCTGGCCGCCCCGTTGGGAGGTGCCTTCCCGCCACCCTGCCAGGCCCTGCGGCCAAGGGGCGAGTCTGTCCTGTCACCCCCTCGCATGCTTCGTAGCCCCCAGCACAGTCTGTAACTGGTTTTGTTCTTTCATTGGTTTACTTCTTGGTTACTACTTGGTTATTGTCCTTTTCTTAGAATGAGAGGATTTTTTTTTTTTTTTGGCCAAAAGCCAGGTCTCAAATTCATTGACAAGGTTCCTCTGTCTTTTTAAAGTGAGGAAGCGAATGCCGGGTGCAGGACGCCAAGCGTAGGCGACAGTTGGGGTTTCTGAGGCCCCCTTGCTGTCTGCTCGGGTTGGGGTGAAGTCGTCGTCTGTAACCACCCCCACGGCCCCCCAGCCGTCTGTGTGGGGTGTAGCCCCTCCTAGAACCGTCTCCCGATTGGAGAAGAGAGCAAGAGACCTCCCCGTGTTCTAGAGAGGGTGCGTAGAAATGCGTTCATGGGGAAGCTGCATGGACACAGCCTGGTCCCTGCTGTTCCCTTTGGGCCATGACCCGCCTGCCTCTTCTACACTCGAGACAACTGGCTCTGCTCTTATTTTTCCAGGAGCCAGGCGGTCGGCTTCTCTAGTATCTCGTAGAAGTATTGCAAGTAATGAACGTGGAGAAATTCTCCTAGTAAAAAGCAAACAATAAAAGCCACTTTCTTAAAAGCTCCCGCTCTGTTCTCTCCCTCTGTGATCACATGAGTCCGTGGGAATGAGTGGCTCCTTTTAACGGGCTCACCTGTTTCTGATCCAGCCCGGCTCGCCCCGTGGCCAAGGGACCACGGCCTGCTTCCCAGCTTGCCCGGTGCCTCGTTCTAGGATGTAAGGGGATCGCCAGCACCCAGCACCGTGCCTGGCACACACGAGAGGCGTGTGGTGAGAGGCCGGCTCGGGGATCAAGGCTGGAGCTGGTGGTGGCTTGGACTCGCATGGTTGCAGGGCAGCTAGTAGAAAGGGGCTGGATATTTTGGGGGGGGTCAAGCAGCAGGATTTGCTGATGGATTGAGCATGTTGTGGAGTGAGGGGCCATGCATGAAAGGAAGATTAGCTTACAGGCTGGGGGCTGCTGTTCCTCACTGCCCGGGTGCTTAAAGGATCTGGCGAAACTCCAGTCTTCTGTGCCTCAGTACCCCCCCAGGATCCTGGCTCCCACCAGAGACTCTGCTCCACGTGGTGTCCCTGGTGTCGGCTGAGTGCAAGTCGAATGACTGGAGTTCTGTCCCTATTTTGCTTCACCAGCTAGCATTTGGCATCATTGACATACCGTCGTCTTTATAACAAAACCTTTCCTTCGCTAAATGCAGAAGGAATCCAGGCTTCCTAAGGAAAGGGAAGGATAAAAGCTTAGGTTGCCCATACTCCACTCTTCAAAGATAAGCTCTGCTACACGGCCTTAAAATTCTTTGCACGTATTTATACACGTACGTATACATAAAAGCAAGTCTATTTCGTTCAAAATTATATCTATCGTGGACTGTTTCTCACCCTGTATGTGAGAGGACATGAGCACGGTCGTGGGTTATGATCTCAGTAACCACATACTGCTCCGTCCCATGGATGGGGCATATTTGCGCTTAATTCCTGGCGTTAGGTTTTTGGGATGCCAAATTTTTCGGGATTAGGATTCTAATACAGTTTTGTGCAATTTTTGATTCTTTCTTAGGAAAAATGTCTCAGAGTGTCATTGCTGTATTAAAAAGGCTTAGAGCTATTTTTTTTCAAAGTGAAATGATTTTTTTCCCCCTCCTATTTCTAAAAGTGTTAGAGGTTTTGTGGGGAAAAGGGCAAAAACAAGACCCTACAGACCGCTGGAAGGATGGAATGTACTGCTCCCCAGGCATAAACACTGCTAATGTGTTGACATACAGTTTCGATTTTTCCGTAAAAATGTGTATCTTTTGATGCATATTGCCAGAGTTCCCGGTAGCTGCAGTTGTCCCCTAAATGATATACCAGCAGCCCCTAAAGCCCCGGTAAGTGCTTCCTGGCCCCATTTGGCTGTGCAGTGTGTCTCCCCAGCATCCATGATAAAGAAGACGGTCCCAAAGCATGGCTGTTTAAGAGGGCAGGGATTTACGCTTGTTTACCATTACCCAGCGGGGTAACCCTGTCATCCTCTCTCTGTTGCTCTCTAGGAGCTTAGAGAAAGCAAGTGAGTGAAGGGGGCTGTGGATAAACAAAGCCACGTGGAACAGCAGGAAAAGAGCATGTGGTAGTTAAGAGTCCAGCCGACCTGGACTCACATTCTGGCTTTGCATCTCCCCCTTGGGCAGGTTGCCTGACGCTGCCAAGCCCCCCCCGCTCCGGAATCGGGGGCACTGATGCCTTTATACGGGGGGGCTGTGGCAAGAATGGATTTAGAGAATGCAGAGCAGGGTCCTTGGTATCAGGGAGAGCCGCTGGCCCGGAGAGCCGCAAGTCCTCGCTGGACTCTTGGAAAGCACCCTGTTGGCAGGGACATCATCTGGCTGGTGAACGTGGGGAGGAATTTCCTGAAAGAGCCACTTATGCTGGGAAGTTAGATGGGGGCGCCTGGGGGGCGGCAGGGAGTGCTGTGGGTTTCCTCTGTCGCTGTTCACGAGGACGGGTAGCTTGTATCACCTACAGTGGAGCCTGTCTTGCTCTTCCCTCTGTTTCAGGTTCTAGCGGGATGGGAGCTTATCACGGGAAGCACAGTTTCGATACTTTTTCTCATCAACGACCCTGTCTACTGAAAAGTTTAAAGAGGGAAGCTGCTAACAAGCTCAGATACCCTCCCAACAGCCAGTCAAAGGTGGATTGGGCAAAATTTTTCCTCTTGAAGCGCTTCAACAAAGGAAAACTCGGTCTGCTGCTACTGGCTTTCCTGGGCGTTGTGGTGGCCGTGCTGGTCAAGGTGAGTCCCTGCCTTTCTGGTCCCGCCCGAACGGCTGCCTGACGCTCCTCTTCTGTTGTGGGCGCTCCTCTACTTTTAGAGATGAGCTCTGTCTCTCTATTAACTTTTCAAGTCTAGGACAGGGTCGGTGACTGCAGCCTGCTGGCCGTCTTACTAGGGACAGCCACAGCCCCTGCGGACTCAGACTCAGTGTGGCGAGAGTTGAGTATTTGCCACGGTGGCTGTGCGGCCCACAGAGCTTAAATGATCACAGAATGTAAGAGTTTAAGACCCCGGGGGCGCCTAGGTGGCTCAGTCGGTTAAGGGTCCCACTCTTGATTTCGGCTCAGGTCATGATCGCAGGGTCGTGGGATCCGTGGGATCGAGCCCCGTGTGGAGCTCTGCGCCCAGCAGGGAGTCTGCCTGAGGATTCTCTCTCTCTCTTCCTTCCCCTGCCCCCTGCTTGTGCTCTTTATCTTTCGCTCCCCCAAATAAATCAATAAATCTTAAAAAACAAAGTTTAAAACCCCATAGAACTTGCTTGCGGCCTTCTGAGCCGTCCAGTGCTCTGATCCTTGTGGTCCTGGTGTCTGTTCCGGTGTGGTTCTCCAGTGTGCCTGGCATCAGCACGCGGGGCAGACGAGGGGGAGACTTGTGTGCCGGAGCGACTGTGGCGAGGGAAGCGTGAAGGTTTTTCCGCCACAGTTGACTGCCCTGTAAATTCTGCCTCTGCTGATGAGTTATTGTAGACATGGGCCCCCCGAGCGGTCCATGATACCTGCCTTCCCGAGGCAGCCCGTGTGTCCCTGGGGTGACGGCGCAGAGTCAAAATTATGGACGTTAAGACGGGCGTGGGGGCGAGGCCGCTGTGTTCTTGGAGCACTCGGCTAGGCAGCCGAGGCGGTGGACCAAAAATGGTGACAATGCGCATGACCCGTGGCCTTGGAAGAGAGGCCGGATTCTAGCATTTCCTGGAAACATCTGCGTTCCTATCTGCATTTCACTTAGAGTTTGCAAGGGGGGTGGCTCGTCTTCCAGTCTCACAGCCTTGGTGAAACCGGGGAGACCAGTTGCATTTGAAATCATGTGGGTTTTCTCAGAAATCCCAGGGTGTGCTGAGGAGAAAGGCCCTGTTGATTTTTCTGGTGGCTCAGACTGTGTTGTCCAGTAAGCAGTGACAGGCAGCCAGATTCCACGACCCAGCCCCGTCTGTTAGGAGTGAGGTAGGAACTGCTTGTTTTCTATCTTTATGGAAAGGGGGCTGAGTCGGGGGTCTCTTCTCTCTTAGCAGTTTGTTTTCCTCTAGCTGGATGCTTTGGGGTTCTTGTGTAAACAATCTCCAGCATTTACTTTGGTGCTTGGCCCAGGGTATCAGAGTGTTAAAACTTAACTTACCCATACTTTTAAAAGGGCGAGGGTAGGGGCGCCTGGGTAGCGCAGGGGCGCCTGGGTAGCGCAGTCGTTAAGCGTCGGCCTTCGGCTCAGGGCGTGATCCCGGCGTTCCGGGATCGAGTCCCACATCGGGCTCCGCTGGGAGCCTGCTTCTTCCTCTCCCACTCCCCCTGCTTGTTTCCCTCTCTCGCTGGCTGTCTCTCTCTCTGTGTCAAATGAATAAATAAAAATCTTAAAAATAAAATAAAATAAAATAAATAAAATAAATAAAATAAATAAAATAAAATAAAATGGCGAGGGTAGCTTGCTGGGATCTCAAAAAAAAAAAACGCATGGTGGGAACGGCCCAGCTGGGTCTCAGTGAAGCCCACATCATTTCTAGAAAAAGGAGAGTCACGGGTCTCCTCCTTCCTCCTCCCCGTCCACTCCGCTCCCCTGGGGGTCACGGCAGCTGAGCACCTCAAGTTTCTAGGCACATGTACACTGTGAATCCTTCTTTGCTTTATGATTGCAGACTAATCTTCTAAAAAAAATCTTAGTCACTCTCTGTTTTGTTTGGGGTTGTTTGGGTGTTGAAACAGAAATTTGACTTTGGAATTCGCGGTGGCAAACTGAGGGAATCAAAACACTGTGTCATTTCGAGGCTCTTGATTCCTCCCTCTGCGTCTCCCTGAGGTCGGAGGCGTGCGTGGGTCTCAGGTCACTCTCTGCCTGTCTTCTCTTGTCCCAAGACACCAGTCCTCAGCCCGAGAGGCACCTTCTGGCTGGGGGCGGAACCTCTTAGCATCATGGGAAGTTCAGAGCGCCAGGCTGACGGTGCTCCCCGCAGGTGCCGGGGCAGGCAGGCTGGGGCAGGCCAGGTAGCCCGCCCAGAGCTCCCCAAAGGGTTTGGCAGACAAGCCTTTCTCTGTGCACGGCTGGAGAAGCAGCAGCGTCTAAAACCAGGGAGCTTGGCAACAGGAAAATGTGGCTTTGATCCCTCCTCGAGCTTTGAGATCGACCAAATGCCGACTCTGAGCAAGGCCTTTTGTGAGTCCACCCTTCGGCCTCGGTCTGCTCATCTGTAGAATGGGGGCCGCCAGCAGCGGTCTCTCGGCGGGGAGACCTCGGTTCTCAGTACTGTGAGCGCAGGTGTGAGCGACTCGGACCTTTTTGGATTCCGTGTGGGACCAGTTGAGGATTTGGTTTTCTTTTCCTCTTTGCTGCTTCTCTGCTCTTCTGAGCTTCTGTCCTCTTTCTAGCAAATCACCTTTTATTTTAAATACGTGATTCTGAGTCCACGTTGCGCCTTTATTTGGGGGCTCTTTATTGGGACTGCAGTCATTTCTCTGAAATGATTTTTCCACGCTTAGGAGTTATTTTGTTATGTCCTGGGTTGCAATTTCATTAATTCACTTCACTAGAACGAGAATGGGCTTGGAACATTTTTAAACGGGAAATTGAAAGCAGCGATGGTCGTTGAAAGGGAGCATGTCAAAATCGCAGAGTGGAGAGGAGTTTTCTGTATGCATTTAAAAACAATTGTGTGTGTGTGTGTGTGTGTGTGTGTACACATCTGCACGAAGTAAAGCTCCAGTAAAGTGTAATATCAGCCACAGAAAGCACGGTAGGGGTGCGGGTTTTAAAACGTTGAGAAATACAAAGGGTTATAATTGAGAGATGTCACGAGGCCTTTGAAAATCGAGTAGGACGTTAGAATTCTAATAGAGAATTGGAGGAACTAATACACGTAGCAGAACTTCAGCCTTAGCAGATGTGGATTCGAGTTTAGGAACAAACTCGTTGATGAGTTTTCAGATTTCGTGTCGAGACGTCGGCCTCCCACTCACAGCTGGAGGGTAGTACATGACCGTACCCCTGCTGTTGTCTCCTGGACACGAGACAGAACACCGCCTCATCCCCACTCCGTCTTGTCATCGTTGCTTGCGCGGGAGGGCGTCGTCTTTTATCCTCAGCCCAAACTGCACTCAACTTCTTAGGCAGACAGCGACCTTTTTTTTATATAGCACATTTCACGTCTCTGAAAATAGGAGGCATTTGGTAGAGTCCCATTACGGAGTTCCTGTTCTGGGGCCGGTTGGGGGGCGGTCTGACACCTGCAGAGTAACCTGGATCCCTTTCTCCTCTCTCTAGGCTGGCTACTACTGAAGAAAGAGCCTGTCCAACCTCCTGGTCGCCTCTACTGAATTATTCCTCTGTTAAATAGTTCACGAACCAATCATTTTAAAATCCTACCAAAAATAGTGGGGAAATATGCAAATGAACCATAATCAACCCTCAAAGTCATTGCCACTCCCCAGGGATAAAACTTGCCATCTCAGCCAAACCCCAGCCTTCCTCTCCACAGTGTGGGGGGGTGGGGAACTCGGAGAACCCATTTTACATTGTCACCCAGATCTCAGAGCTTGGGTCTCGGGGAGGAGAATGTGTTAGGCTAAACGTGGACTCTTTGGGAGATGGAAAGGAGTCTCCGAACCTGTCGAGTGACTTCTTCACTCCAGTTCATGGGACACAGGACAGGATACTCTGCCCACCCCCACCCCTGCTGCCTTCCGCCATCTTGCTGTGAAGCCGTCAGGGGCCCCTCCCTGCCCAGGGTTATCCGCAGCCCTCTGCGTCCAGAGAGGTGAGGCTTGACCTCTCCAGCTCCGCTTGAGGTTTGAGGCACTAGAATTGTATATGGGCCTGGGGTGAGGGGCAGGGGTCCCTGTCTCTCATCCATTGGGACATGAGGACTTGACCTTCAGGAGTCAACCCTCCTATCAGATGTGCCATCTGACCAGTGGTCTTCCTCCTTCCTCATCCATTCTCCACCCTCTCTCATATTTGGTCTGGGACAGTCTCTCATAGCTGTCCACAAATGCCTTCTGTGTCTAATACCACACAAAACATCTCGTTGCTAGTTTCATGCAAGTATCATCTGTCATTCTTCCTGTGTAGGAGTTGTGGGATTCTGCATCTTATAAAAACCTAACTGGCATGTTTTTATGCTGTAATAAAATGACTTACAACAATACTCATTCTCTCTCAGGATCTTAAAGTTTCAAGTCAGTGAATTCAAGGACAAATCTTCAAGTTTCTTATGTCAGTAGCACAAGGCACATAACTTTCACTTTCCTAAACTTCAGAGAGATCCCTTTCTGAGTAAGTGCAGCCTTCAGGACTTAACGCGGAAAGCCATTGCCCGTCATGGCCGCGAGACCTTGGATATTCAGGACTTTGGAGCTGGAGAGCCTCAGGGGGCTGATGGATCGTTTGGAGGAGAAGGACTCTGGAAGTCACAGCGGCCGGCCACGCTGAAGGGGACGGAGGGCATAGGCAGGGGATCTCCTGAGCACAGCCTGAGATCCGAGGAAGTTCAGCCACGTGGGAAAGAGCTCTGTGGAGCGCAGGCCCCCCTGCCAGGCCGTGGTGGCGCCTGGCTGCCGGGGCTCCACCAGAGAATGCGTAAGCAGCTTGTCTGCGTGAGTCTGTTCGAGGGAGGCTGGCTGAACGTGTGATCTCCATCCCAGTTGTCAAGACCTCATCACTAGGCTAGTCCATCAGGATAATCGCTCGTAAAATATCTTAGAATTTCCATATGGAATTTGCATTTAGCGTATTAAATTGTACATACTAATTTCTAGTTCAACTAAATTATTGGCTTGTCTATTCGTATATCCTGCTTCAAAATAAATACATTATGTTTGCTAAAACTGGCATAAAGTTTAATGACATTTTTAGCGTGGAACCTCTTATGCCGTCTTGAAGACAGTTCTTTGGCCATAAGTTTTCCCCCAACTATAGATCCATTTTTTGCCTTTATCACAGGTGGTATTTGTCAACTTTCTTGAAGTCCTACTTTCTCATCTAAATTCTTAGCCAAGATTTTCTCAGGCTTTACTTTGTCTTTTTTTTTTTTTTTTTTTAAGAGGGCCAGAGAGAGAGAGGGAAAGAAAGAGAGGGGTGGGGGGAGGGGCAGAGGGAGCAGAAGAAAGAGATTTTCTAGCAGACTCAGTGCAGAGCACAGAGCCGACACGGGGCTCGATCTCACGACCCTGAGATCATGACCTGCGCTGAAATCAAGAGTCGGACGCTTAACCAACTGAGCCACCCTGGTGCCCCTGTGGGCTTTAATTTTTTAAAATACCTGTATAGTACATAGGTTTTTTCCAACTCTACCCTCCTATCCCCATTTGCTAATCTAAAATAAGCGTTTCCGTAAGCCTCTTCCCAGAACACTAATCCCATGAGGCTTTACACAAAAGTCGATCCCCCCCACCCATCCTGTCTGCCAGAACTCGTAAAGCACAGAAGCATATTACAGGATCCCAGGCCTGCAGAACTTTGCAGCACTGGCGAGACTTGTTTCCCAGACTTAACTTGTCCAGAAAACCCTTTGCTCTGAATACCTTGCAACCTTAGAACATACTTGGGAAACGACGACATGACTATTCTGTGATCGGTTCCCAGTCATTTTGTTGGGTCGCCAGCAGCTCACAAAGGTTTGTGTCCCACACGAGGAGGATCTCCGCCGTCCGGGGAGTGGGAGGCCCTGCGTGTCGCCAGGTCCTAAAAACAACATGAGTTCACGTTGACTCTTTGAAACTGGGATTATGTTCTGGGCATCCGGTTTCTTTTCTGTTGGCTCTGATCAATAAAGTCATTTTGTTTGTGAATGTGTTTATAGCTACTGATGCCAAAGGGACTGGGTGTGGCTGGAGAGGCCAGGCTGCTCTCCACTTTGGAGGCACGGAGCCTGAAAACGGCAGTCCCAGGAGAAGCATCCTAGAGTTTGGGTTGGCATTGCCTTCCATCCTGAGGCTATGTGGCCTGGCGATCAGGGTTTGGCTGTCCTTGTTCGGACCCCATCCCTGCTGTAAGAACAAGTGTTTCTCAAGGTCTGTGAGCAGCATGGTGCTGACGGAGGGAAGGGTTAGGGGAAAGGCAAAGGAGGGTCTGTGGACGGCTTCCTGCCTCGTCGGGTTTCACGGTGCCCAGATCTGCAGGGGTGCGTGGGACAGGGACGCATGGGGGAGGGGTCGCGGCTGCCCTGGGTGGGGCCCACCGGCCCTGGTCTCAGAGCTTTACAGAGGCTTTGTGAACAGCCCTGGGCACCAGAGTCTGCTAGGAAATGATGTAATTTAATTGGGTGACAGTGTGCTGATTTGAAATCTCCCAATTTGAAGCCATGTGCAGTCCTGACTCCTAGCAGCAGTCCCAGGACTCTCTCCTCGGTCGGTGGGCGGCTTCTTAAAGAGCAGAGGGGAGAAAGCCAGTTTGACACACGAGTCTGACACTGGTCACACGTGCCAGGTGCAGGTCATTCTCGGAGGTGTCCGCTCACTGGGTCAGGCAGGTGTGGGCAGGTGGGGGCGGCCACTCCTGGCTCCCTTTCTGGCTCCCAGCTGCGTGGCTAGTGTCTGGTGGTCAGCAACCTGATGGCCAGGCCCACCGACAGCATGGCTGACGCCACCCCCAGAGCAGCCCCACGGCGGACGAGCAGCTGTTTCACTGACAGGGGGCTGGCGGGGGCCGACAGGGCACGGGCTGCCTCTGGGGTCCTGAAGAGGTCCAGGTGGCACTCGGGCCTTGAATACGTCATCAGGGCGATGCCCGGCGAGTTACCCGTAGCCACTGCAGAGGCAAACAGGAGCCAAGTCAGCAGTGCTGGGGGGCTGGGTGGGGGACAGCCCGGCTGCAGGTGTTAACGCCGGGTGACAGTTACTCGGCCTCTGTGCCTTACGACGGAAAATGCCCGCACAGGAGCACAATGAGCCTTCTCTGCCCCGCAGCAGGATCGGAGGAGGCAATGATGGGAAAGCATCTCGCAGTGTGAGTCTGATGCATAGATAAAGCTACTACTAAGACCACGTTAAAGGGCTTCCTATCCGAGCCTGTCCTTGGGATGACACGTTGAGTGTGACGTCCACATGGACCTTACCGTGGTCTCTTGTGACACTGAGCTCCCCGAGTTTAGTCCGCTAGCTCCCTACTGCGCTGATGAAGGCAGAGCCCCGGGTGAGACGAGGTCACCGAGATAAGTGGGCTGTGTCCATGCACGCCCCACACGCTACGCCTGCCTGGCCTAGGACGGCACCTGCACCTCGAGCCAAGGCTGCCACTTTTTCACAGAGACCCTGGATATAAATCAGAGGTGCCCACCTATCCGATGGGGTACAGAGAGGTGGGCAGGGGAAGAGCCCCCACCCAGCCGGTGCAGCCAGGCTGACCTGCCGAGGCCAAATGCTGCGGGCCAGGACATGGCCTTCAGAGAGGAGAACGTGCTCTCGGGTCTGACGGGTCCCTGCAAGGATCTTCTCACCTGTCCCAGTTGCAGGAGCACAGGGAAGTGACCTAAGCTCTCAGCCTGCCTTTCTCATCTGAGAATGGGGCATAGTCACAACCTCCCTTCCAGCAGGGTTCGTCGTGTCGTCTTCCTGGTTACTTAGGACCACGCGTCCGTGCTAAGAGGAGGAATGGCAGCCTGGGCTGTGAGGTTCCCATTAGCCCCAGGCCCAGACACGAGGCCACCAGGAGCAATGTCCCCCCAGCATGGTGTGTGCCCAGCAGAAGTGTCAAGGCCAGCATTACCTGAAGACGTGACAGCTTTCGCAGGCCCGGGGCGGGGGGCTGCGGTCACCGCGGTCACCGTGGTCACTGTGCCGTCAGGGCTCTGCGGCAGCAGCCCGGCGTGTTTCTGAGCCTACGAGAGACAGAGTTCTCTTGGGCCAGCCTGAGCGAGCGCCTGGGTCAGCCGGTCAGCCCTCCCGATCACCACTGGCCTCATCAGCACCCTGCCTTAACACGCTGTAAGCTCGGGGTGCCTGGGTGGCTCAGTCGGTTACGCGTCTGCCTTCAGCTTGGGCCACACACGCTCAGGGACTTGTCTGGGTTCAGCCTCGTTTGAGCCGTTTGCTTTTTTGGGGATTTGTTGGCTAAGGAAGGGTTTTTGTGTGCGTGCTTCTCCTTGTAATCGGAGAGTGTACTGGCACCTTTTGGGGTCCCGCTACAGTGATGAGCTGATGTGGAGGCCGAGGTGGCCCCTCCGTGGTCCCCGCACCCCCAGCTTATCCCACAGATCGCTGCTGCCGATGCCCGACGTGCCCTGAGCACGGCGGGGGAGCAGTCGCTCTGCACGCTTGGCCAGGCCGGGGCCCACCCCTCGCTTACTTCCTCTGCAGCGAGCTTCCAGTCCATCCGGGCGGTGTAGACGGCAAAGGCAGCAGCGGCCAGGAGGCCACAAGCCAGCATGCCCAGCCAGAGGCCTGCGGGAGACAAGCAGCCGTGGGGACAGAGTGTCCGAGGGTCCCCAAGCCTCTTCCGACCTTCCCTCGCGGCACATACCCATGATTCTCATTCTGACCACAAAAGTCAGAATGATGCCGAGAGGGAGGCCGACGACATAGTACATGACAGCATTCACGATGGCTCCGAAGGCCTGCTTGCCGGTCCCTCTCAGGACTCCACCATAGACGCACTGGGAGCGGAGGCAGAGAGGGGCGAGAGGCGGGCGTGAGACGGATGGCAGGCCTCCTGCCATGGGCTCCCTTCTGAGCCACTCCTGTTGCAAGGCCGCCTTTCACTCAGCCCTGGGACACTGCTCTCGTCCCCTCTGTGGGGACACCGAGTCAGGGCAAGTCACTTGCCCACGGTTGCAACCGAAATAGCCGTGTTCTGGACACAACTCCAAGCCCCCTCTTCACCACCACACTGTGACTCCCTCTAGAAAATCAAGGTAGGATTGGTGACCGACCACCGGCCGGTCTGGGAGACGCGACCAACGTCACACAGAGTTGTGTTCACGGAGTTGTGCCATGTGGCCTTCCCACTGCTGCTGTGACAAATTCCTGTCAGTGGCGCGGAACGGTTTTCTGGCTCGGGAGGTTACCAGTCCGAAATGGGTCTCGCTGAGCTAAAAGCAGGGCGGGTTCCTTCTGGAGGCCCGAGGGGGAGAATCTATTTCTTTACCTTTCGCAGCTTCTAGAGGCGGCCCTGCATTCCTTGGCTCTCGGCCCGCAGACAGCGGTGACACCGTCCCAGCCTCTGCTGCTGGCCTGGTGTCTTCCGTCTGTCTCGGCCTCCGTCTCTCGCTTATGAGAACCCTTGTGATTATCCCGGGTCTTCTGGATAATCCAAGATCACGTGCCCCAGCTCAAGACCTTCACCTCATCCCGTCGGCAAAAATTCCCTCCTGCCACCTGCCATTCGCAGGTCTGGGGATGCGGATGCGGGTGGATATCTTCGGGGGCCCGGCTTGCGCATGTCGCACGTGGCCAGCCCAGGTGTCGTCTGTTCCGCGTGAGACCTGCCGCCCCAGCTCGCTGCTGTCCCCGTAACGCTCCCAGACGAGAACTGCTCTGGACAAAAGACTAACTGCTTCGTTTTATTGGGCTCCCCTCCCAACCTGATCTCCGACTAATGAACGGAAGAATTACATCCGCTATTCGTGTTTCATCAGTGTGGCTGCTGAAGGCATGCTTGGTTCTTTTTCTTTCCCTGAGAGGAAGGAGGTGGGGGATTTTGGGGTTTGCTTCACACTTTTGAGCACAGACGCAGTGCGTGCGGGAGGGGAGACGTGTGCCTCTTGAACTTGGAAATGCGGTGTGTGGGTTACTTGTGTTTATCTATCATGACATAGAAAGTATTTTTTGGTTAGAAGAAGACTCCTCCCAAATAATGATTGATGCGCTCTGGACAAGTATTTCTCAATGTCGCCCTCCAGGGGACATTGGGCAATGTCTGAAGATGGTTTGGGGTGGTCACAAGTCGGGGGGTGCGACTGGTACCTAGCGGGTTGAGACCAGGGATGCTAAGCCTCGTACAGGGCAACCCCCTTACACCAAGGAATTATCCATCCTGAAATGTCACAGTGCCAAGGCTGCAAAGCCCTTTAGAGCATTTTGGTTTTTTGTTTTTTGTTTTTTGTTGTTGTTGTTTTTAAGATTTTATTTATTTATTCAACAGAGATAGAGACAGCCAGCGAGAGAGGGAACACAAGCAGGGGGAGTGGGAGAGGAAGAAGCAGGCTCATAGCGGAGGAGCCTGATGTGGGGCTCGATCCCATAATGCCGGGATCACGCCCTGAGCCGAAGGCAGACGCTTAACCGCTGTGCCACCCAGGCGCCCCCCCTTTAGAGCATTTTGAATGACAGGGACGGTTTCCAGTGACCAACACACAAGAAGGGCCAGGCCCCCCCACCCCCCACCCCCCCCCCCCCGCCCAGGAAGCTAAGCCTAAAATTAAAAGGAGAAAAAAACCCCAGAAAACTGAGTAGAGAGAGCAGCTGGAGGCTGTAGAGGGGGCAGGATTCACAGAAGCAGTGCAGGCAGATTACCAAATAAAACAACAGGTCATGGGGAAAGGTCACACACATGACATTCTCTGGGATGGGTCTGTGCCAGACCACACGACAGAATTAAGTTAGAGACACCGACAGGAAAGAAATCTGGGAAGACCCCCAATATTGGAAGTTAACACACTTCTGTTTTTCTTTTTGTTTGGAAGTTAACATGCTTCTATGGGTCAAAGAATAAAGAACAGGAGAAATTGTAAAATATTTTGAATGCATTTTGAATGCAAAGTGAAAGAACATATCAAGCTGACTAGATACCACTAACACAGTGCTTAGAAAACATTTCTATAGCTTTAAATGCTAGATCCCAAAAGAAGAAAGGCCTCAAATCAATAGCCTAATATTCCACCCTAAGAAACTAGTAAGGGCAAACCGTATCGAAATAAGCCAGGAGGATGGGAATAATGATGATGAGAGTGGAAATCATTGAAACAGACAACAGAAAAACAACCGAAAATCAACGAAACCCCAAATTCTAGTTCATTGGTGAGATCCACGGCACTGACAGACACGTGCCAAGGAGTTGACCTTGGTAAAATAAGGCTAAGAAAATAAGACAGTGAAGACATGGGGCGCCTGGGTGGCACAGCGGTTAAGCGTCTGCCTTCGGCTCAGGGCGTGATCCTGGCGTTCTGGGATCGAGCCCCACATCAGGCTCCTCTGCTGGGAGCCTGCTTCTTCCTCTCCCACTCCCCCTGCTTGTGTTCCCTCTCTCGCTGGCTGTCTCTATCTCTGTCGAATAAATAAATAAAATCTTAAAAAAAAAAATCCTACAGATTTCATGCTGAAAGACTGAACACTCTTGCCCTAACGTTGGGAACAAGACATTGATTATGCTCTGTGTGGATCCAACATCATATTGGTTCCAGCCACATGGGGAGAGGGAAGTAAAACCCTTGATTCACAGTTGACCTGATCCTATATGAACATCTTAAAGGAATACACACACACACACACACACACACACACACACACACACACACACACAACTATTGGAATGAGTTTAACAAAGTCACAGGATAAAAGAGCAATAAACAAAGATCAGTTCTATTTCCAGAAGCTAGGACCAGTGACCTAAAAATGTAATGAAGACACCAGTTCCATTCACAATTGCATAAAAAAAAAATACTTGGGGATAAATATCACAAAAATAGTGCCAGGTGTGTCCACTGGAGACTACAAAGCGTTGGACAAAGAAGATCTAAGTAATTGGGGAGACACTCAGTGTCTATGGATTGGAGACCCCAATACTGTTGACAGTTCTCCCCGAACTGCCCTCTAGATTCAATACAATTCCTTTCAAAATGCCAGCAGGGAGAAAGGGAGGAGTGACCAGGGGGCACACGGATGTCAATGGCAGTGAAACTGTTCGTATGAGACTATCATGGTGGATCCGTGTCCTTCTAGATTTGAATTAATAACTACTAATTTAGAATTAATAACTACTAATAAGACGTGAATAATAAGGGAAACTGAGGGGAGGGAGGAAGTTTATGGGAACTCTATATTTCCTTCTGTAAACCTAAGACTGCTCTTTAAAATCTATTAATTTTTGTTTCAAAAGACAATCCCAAGAATGAGCAAGGCAGCGGGAAGACGGGACCCCTCCTGTATTGCCAGTGGGAGCGTAAAATGGTACAGCCACCGAGGAAAACAGTCTGGCCGCTTCTTAGGAAGTTACACATACACTTCCAACAATTGAACGCGCAGGGCTCTGCCAAGAGAGATGAAAACAGACATCCACACAGAGACACATGCGTGAATGCTCCCAGCAGCCTTAGTCATAAAGGCCAAGAGGCAAATGTGGGGGAGGAAGGTAGGTGATGGAAAGATACTAAAACCAGATTGTCCTGATGCACAATTCTAAATGCATGGATTTCATGGCCCATAAATCACAACCCCACACAGGCGTAGAAAAAGAAAAGCTTCGCGGAAAGGATAAATTAAGAAGAAAATAGCCAGTAGAAAAGATGATAAGATGCCGACAAGCAGCTATTCGATCCCTCACGATTGCTAGCCGTACATTCGCTGGAGGTCCTTGGGGAACAGAGAAGTGTTGCCCACTGGAGAAGAGGCATACTTAATTACACCAGGAATTCCTATTCCCAAACCTTAACTGCAAGAAGAATTTCTCAGCTGTGGCCAAAAAAAAAAAAAAAAGTAGTGTCCTTGATGCCATCTGTGACGAAAGCTCTAACAGATTCCGCAGGATGGTTTCTTTTCATGTTCTGTGATAAAAGCTTGGGATACCATCAGGAAGCCCAGCCCAGAGGAGGCAGTTCTGCTGAAGGCTGAGAGCATGGGCTCTAAGTTTTGTGCATGCCTGCTTGAGTCGAGCGTAAATTCTAGAATATATAGTGGATTGGGCAGAGTACGCTGTCTTTTAGAAAAATCCTTCACTGAGACTTTTTTTTTTCACGTGCGTTAATAGTTATTGTACACGTGATTTTCCCCAGGGCAGAACCAGCCCGGAGGGCAGGTGCTCTGTGGAGCTCTTGAAGCCTACAAAGGCTGTTGCATGTTATGCAAGGGACACGTTCCTGACGAACTCAAGATGTGAAGTAGAGGACACGGGGTTCCAAACTCTGCTTCCGAAAGGAGATGTTAGTGTTTTCTTTCTTTGTTTTCTTTTCTTTCTTTCTTCTTCTTTTTTTTTAATGTGGCACTCTTTAAAATTCACGTCATTCAGAGCCGCACTAAATGGGACTTGTCTTACAGGGGCGGAGATGCAGGAAACTCGGTCCCTCCCTACTCTGGGGTGACTCCCTCCCTCTCAGGTCCCTTCGCTTGGGCAACAGCGTGTGGGAGTTTATGCTGTGCAATCTGTCCGTGTTTCGCCAATCTGCGTTCATCTTTTGCCTTGTGGCAATTGCAGACGGGAAGGAGAGTCATTGTTTTGAATAATAATAGAATTAATACAAGCAAAAACTTCGGGCCCTTCCTATATACAGTTAGCCCTTTACGTGTTTTAATGAGTTAACCCTCACATCCCAGGGAGGCCTCAGGGAGCGCCCATGAGCGTGGACTCGGACTGGGGGTTCGGGCTTCCCCCCAGGCCAGTACTCACACAGACAGCCTCAAATAGCTGAAAGACGATATAAATGGGCAAGACCTTGTTCACCAGGGCGATGACTTCTCTGCAGGAGAGACAGGGAAGAACACCGGTGTGGAGATCTAAGCTATGACCGTGAGACTCATTACCTCCCCTCTGTTCTGCCACCTCCTAAAACGGATTGGAATAGAGGTAGTGGCCCCACACGAACTTGACATTTCTAGCCCTGAGTTTCTGCATGTCCGTGGGTCTTAAACGCCAGAAGAGTCCCCCCCCCCCCGCCCCAATATCCTACGGCCCTTCACTCAGCATCCTGTCCAAGCAAGTGATGGAGGGAGGCCGCGGTCCGGGGAGAGAAGCAGAGACGTCTGCTCGCCAGCTTCCTCCCAGTGAGAGCAAAGTCGGGCCTCGTCCCCTTCCTCTGGACCTCGCACCAAGCCAGCCAGCCGTGCGGCACGGCCCTGAGGACCCGCCGCCAGCCACTCCGGCGTTTCCCAGAAGTCCGAGAAGAGAACTGATTACCTACTCATCATTTGTAAAAATATGCCCCAGTTTGTTTCTCAGGAGGCTCAACAGCGTGCCCACAACCAGCGAGGTGCCAACTGGAAGAGACAAAGGAAGAGCATTTGTGCCCCCCACCCCCACCCCCCCGGCCCCGCAGAGGAGCCCAGCGGAGGTCAGCACCAGGTGGGACAATGGAGGGAATGCCTTTCCTCCTCTGGTTCTCAAAGTGCGGTTCCTGGCCCGGCAGCATCAGCATCACCTGGTAACTTGTTAACAATGCAGGTTCTCGGACCCCCGTCTCAGGCATCCTGAATCGGAAACTCTGTGGGGCGAGGCCCGGCGGTCTGTGCATGGACACAGCCAACCAGCAGATTCTGATGCAGCCTAATGCCTGCGAACCGCTGCTCTCCACAGACAGGCTCATCTGGACCCGGTGGCCTCAGAATGCAGAGCCACGAGGGGGACACAAGATTGGTTCATTCTGGGATGGGGGGGGAAAGGGAGGGGGCTGGGGGATGGGCAGGGCCCAAGCTCCGGGGATGCTGGGAGGGCAAATTTGCAAAAGGACCCTGGACAGCTGGAGGAAGAAGCCTGGGGAAGAAGGGACTTCACAAGGTGACACTAAGGTAAGGGGTGGAAAGGTGGTGTCAACTCAGCAGGGGCTGCTCCGGGCCCCGGGGGTGGGGGGCCGGGGGCTGGTTTCTCCCCTGCCTTGGGCTCCAACTTTCCAAGACCCTCCCCCCACCAGGAGGACTGTACCCACCTGTGCAGAGCATGCCTGAGATGGCAGACCGCTTGGCTTGGGCAGTATCCGCAGCTCCCAGGGCCGTCCCCACCCGGACACAGACCGCGTTGCTGAGCCCCAGGGGAATCTGGGATCACAGGTAACAAGGGGCTGTCAGTGGAGCCAACCTCCGGCATGAGGAGATGGGCTGGGGATGCCTTGAGTGAGCCAGACAATGTCCCCAGGAGGCTGGCAGATACATACCTAAGTGACATGGGACAACTCATGTCTCTATGGGAAGGGGCGGGAGCTATGGGGACCGTGGTGGGGGACAGCGATGCCCCCCTCCCGCACCACCATCAGGGGACGCCATCACCCAGCTCTCACTGACTGGGGCATGCGGGAATGTAGGCCCACTGCTATATGGAAGGTCCCATTTTTCAAGAAAATGCAATTACATTTTTCACATTCAGATTTTCAAATTCACATTCAGATTACAATGTGAAATCTCCCCGTTTTTGAATGGTGCCAATTCAAAAAATTCTAATACCAATATGTGAGTTCAGTATTACCCTCCTGGAACAGCTGTGGGGCACCTGTGTGTGTCTGGCAGGGCCCGGACCTGAACGGGCACAGACGGTCCAGGAGGGTCCCTCAGGAGATAGAGATGGCCCTTGGGTGACTGTCCCCTCTTCTGTGACACCCGAGGCCGTCAGGGGCGGCTGGGCCAGGATGGAGGGTGTGGGAAAGGTGCCCCTAGAAGGGACTCACCATGTAGACCACGGTGGCCAGCTCGTAGAGGATGGCCTGGCCAGAGAGGTCCAGCACGCTGATCAGGCCTGCCGGGGGGAGGGGGGGTGGGGGGGCACAGAGTCAGCCCCCAGCCCTGGGGCCGGCTAACAGACCCTGGACAGTGATTTCCAAGGGCAGATTCGCAATGGAAGATGTTCCTGCTTGGCCTTCAGCCTTCCAGGAAAATCCTGGTGGAATTTTCTGGAGACTGTTTCCTGTATGGTTTGACTTTCACGTCCTTGGTGTACCTTGGCATGGTGAACAAGAGAAAAGAGACCTGGGCCAAGATCAGGAGAGGCGAGTTTGGGTCCCAGCCCTGCCACTCTGCAACTCTGTGTGACTCTGTTCTTGGGGGCTCAGTTTACCTATCTGTACATGGGGGGCAAGGGTTGGACCAGAAGGTCTCCCAGGGCCATTCTCGCACTGGCCTGATTCTCGGGCTGTGCGGACTCCACCCTGGGTGCTCCAGTGAGCACATGCGTGTCACACGCCTGACAGGCCCACACATGCTCACACCCCGGCTGGTTCAGTTCCTTGCTCCCTCCCTGACTCAACCAGTTGGCCTGGGCACCTGCTGAGTTCTAGGCCTTTGCTGGGTGGTGCTGGGATCCTGACAGGAAAGGGCCAGGCCTGCCTTCCGGGAGCTCACAACCTTGTGGGGGTGATAAGAACGCCACAGGCCCAGGCTGGCCCAGGCTGCTGTACTGCCCACCCGGGGAAGGGGGCTTCGGAGCTGCCCACGGTTCCCAGAGACGTGCCCGTCCACGTACCCATGACAAAGCTCCCGATCTCGTAGGCCCACCACTCAATGCATACCATGAGCATGCTGGGAACGGCCAGAGAGAAGAAGGGGCCCCAGTCCTGCAGGCACTGGCTGGACCAGCCTAGGAACAGAAGCCCCACTCAAGAGCTGGGCAGGGAGCCCACTGCGCATGCCCACCCACTGCCACGAGCCCCTGGCAACCCCTGGCTCTGCCCACTCCCAGGCGCAGCTCAGCACGTCCAGGCACTTCGTGTTCTGCACGGGGCATGCCCGCCAGTCCAGGGCAGGTGTGGTGCAGGAGGAGGGTGCAGGGCAAGGGCGCCCGCTCACATGGCAGCCCCACAGGGCCGCTCAGGATGGGAGCCTCAGGCATGGGTGGGAGTCCCCACCCCGCCCGCGACACCATGGTGGGATCTTGGGGAACCACCCTGCCCTTTCTGGGCTCCATTCCCTCATCTGAAGATCTGAGTTCTCTTTGCCCTGCCTCTCTGGAAGGGTTCTTGGGAGGATGGTATGTGGTCAAGGTTGCCCAAAGGATTCTCAGGGCAGATAGGGCTGTGCAGACATGGGGGGTGGGCAGGGGCGGCAGACTCCCTGCCCCGTGACTGAGGCCCCAGCCAGAGAGCTGGTCCTGAAATGTCTGCAAGGGGACCCCACGGTCTACAGAGTTAGGTTTCAGGAGGCAGAAAAATCTCCGACAGGCACAGGTTCAAGTCCAGCCCCAGCTTATGCCGCCTCCAGCATTTTGGGCACATTTGTTTAAACACTCTGTCTCAGTGTCCTCTGTGTAAATGGGGATAATAAAGTGTCATGGAGTTTAACTGGGGTCAGAAATGTCGGGCACTCGGCCCACTGCTGACACCTAGGATTTCCCCTGTGTCACCACCCTGAGATCAGGGAGCCGGCCAGAAAGCGCCCTGGGGCTGTCCCCAGCAGGGCTCTGCACCGAGTCACATTTGGTGGGGGGGACCTGGGGCCTCTGGGGGAGGGGCCCTGAGGGGTGGAGCAAAGGGGAAGGAGGCCCTGAGGGGAAGTGGAGGCAAGCCCCGAGACAGGGCCCCTCCACTGGGGCTCCAACTGGGCCTTCTGACCACCTGCCAAATGCACACCCTGGGCCCGTGCTGGGGTCCTGCTCAGCCCCCCAAAGGCAGGGCGGCCCTCTGCACCTGCCCACGTCTCCAGGTGCAGCTTCTTCAGCACAATGTAGAGAAAGAGGAAGATGGTCTGCACGAAGTAGGAGATCGTGGTGGCGTAAGCCGAGCCCCTGCAAAAGGAGAGAGCAGGGCTGCGGCCAGTGGCCAACTCTGGCCCTGGGGGTAGGGGCCTCTCCTGCTGAAGCCAGCATGGAGGGGAAGGGGGCCCAGGCATGGCCCAGCCAGCACCCCCATCCTGGGACCAGCCGCAGCAGCCTCTAGTGCCGTGGGCACCATGACGACAGAGTCCCCGGAGTCACCCTGCCAGGTCCCCACTCTCGGCCTTTCCAGGCGAGCTGGGGCACGGATGAGGAGGGCTCCTCCCCTCGTCTCCTTGGTGGGGAGTCCCCCAGAACCCGAGGGAACCCCCCAATTCCTCGTGACACCCCACTTCTGCACTACAGTCCCCGCAGTTCTTGTGAGGCGAGGATACTGACCGACCCACCCCGGTAAGGGATAGAGTGCCTGGTGGGCAGTGCTCCCTGATGGGACCCCCAAAGCCCCCCAGTCCCGGAGCTCACCTGACCCCCAGCCTCAGCATGGAAACCAGGATGTAGTTGGCCAAGCCATTGATGCAGTTGCCCACAATGCCACTGAAGACTTGGGGCCACACGATTCCCTGAAATAAATGAAGGGCGTGCAGGGCAGGAGCGAGGGGTGTGGCCCAGCCCGGGCACGTCCGGGGGCTGGAAAGAGGCTGAGGACATGCAGCTCCTTGCTGGGCCTTGGTTAGGCTCACAGATGGTGCAGAAAGGAGAAACCCCAGGCACCCCTTCCCACTGGAATAGGGCACTGTGCTGGGACAGGGGGTTGCCCCTCTAGCCAGGGACCTGTACCTGATTTTGCAAATATTTTGCCAGCAGGACATAAAGGAAAAATGCCTGTGTAAAATAAAAACAAAAAAACCAGACACACAAACAGTGAGTACGCCCGAAACACGAGGCGGACATCACCAGATATTTCCTTGATACCCGAGTATGGAGTAATTACTTCACCAAAGTATGTCTGGGCCCCACCCCCCCGGGGGGCTGAAACCCGCTGAGCCCTCTCTGGTGCTCTGGCCCTGCCTAGGCAGACAGAGGCCCCCTCGGGGCTCCTGCTTGGCCACAGGGGAGGACAGGCAGGGAAGGTTGGCTCCAACACAGCACAGTTCAGCAGGCTTGTGTAAGAGGCCGAGCACCTGGCAGAGAGCTGCTGACCCCAACCTTCCATCAGCGCAGGGAGGACACCGGGGGGCCTGTGGACAGAAGCGCCCACCAGAGCCCCAATCCAGGGGCTGTGACCATCCTCCAGCCTGGCTCTGGTTGCTGAAAACAATCTGGGGGCAGTGGCCTCAGGCTGGGGTGGCTGGGGGACAGAGGGGCTCAGCAGTGTGGTCATTGGTAGTCCCTGCTGAGTATGCTCAAGTCCCCACAGTGTGGCAGGCCCCTTCGTGTCTGCAGAGGACAGAGGGGGCATGCGCATCAGTCCCCCCTCCCCCCGTCCTCTGTCAAAGCCTAGCCCTGGGCCTGCGCCTTCCTACCCCATCCCTTCCCTTAGCCCTCTGCTTCTCTTCAGTATAGCCCAGTACTTGAGAGCATGGAGCTGGAGCTGGATTGCCTGGATTCAAGGGCTAGCCCGCTTTCTTACAAGCTGTGTGATCTTAGGCAAGTTGCTTAACCTCTCTGGGCCTCAGTGTTCTCATCTACAATGGGGATAATCATCTGTGCGTATACTCCGTAGTCATCTCTACATATATATGGAAAGTTAATATTGCCAAATGCTTACACAACAGTATATGGCACGTTTAAGCATCCCAAGTGTTAGGTAAGCATTATGTAAATGATAGTTGACACTTCCATTATGTCTTTTCTGGTAAATTTTACAGCAGCATTTTATGGGAGGGACTGGCTTTATTCGATAAAGGAATTGCCACAGTGATAACATCATGTTTTCCCCTGACCCAGCCCCAGTGGCCCTGTTTGGCAAGATACCAAAGGGGTGCTGTCGTTCCAAAGACGCCATCCCGGACACAGCACTGCCCACTAGTCACATGTCTCGCTAAGCCTCAACAAATCAGAAAGCGTAGCAGTGAACTGAGCAGACATACGGACCACTGGGTCCGGCCAGGAACCGACTTGACAAGATGCACTGCTTAGCTGGTATTTAATAACTTAATGGAGAAAGGAGAGACTATGCAATAATGAGTCCTAGTTAAAGTTTGTTAGATGGGTTAGAGTCTTAAAGGTAAAAATAAAAACCTTAGGAGGGGCTCAAAGACGACATAGGCAAATGTTTATATAATCTTGCAATGGGGCTAAGTGCTTTTAAGCTCATGAGAGACCCCATAAGGAAGAGGGCTTCTGGATCTGTTATGTATTCAATAAAAATTCTTTAGTTCAAAAATATCAAAAAATTAAAAGGCAAGTGACAAGCTTAAAAAGTGAAAAAGTATGTGCCATATATGACAAAGGGTTATTAGTTAACAAGAGTGATAATAATTAGAAAAAGATTAACCCAGGGGCACCTGGGTGGCTCGGTCGGTTAAGCGTTGGCCTCTTGTTTCAGCTCAGGTCATGATCTCTGGGGTGGTGACATCAAGCCTTGCGTCAGGCTCTGAGCTGAGCAGGGACTCTGCTTGAGGTTCTCTCTCTCCCTCTGCCCCTCCCTCGATCTCTCTCTCTCTCTAATAAATCAATAAATCTTAAAAAAAAAAAAAGATGAACCCAGTAAAATAAGCGAAGGGTATGGACAGTTCACAGAACAAAATGATCAATAAATACATGAAAAAAGGGTTCATTAGCAATAAAATGCACGTGAAAACGATTTCGAATTGGAAAAAAATGTTAGTAACAACACTCTGCACTAGGGCGAATGTGGCTAGTGGGGGTACATTTGGTACAAATTGGTATGAAAAGCCATTGCCAGAACACGCCAATTCCAATAATGCACCCGAAGGAAATCGTTACAGATTTCACAAAGATTTTTCTGTAAGAGTGTTTATCACAATCTTCCTTCTGATAGTGAATATTGGAAACAGGGGAAATACCTACCAAACAGGGATTTGGTTAATACAATGTTAAGACAATGATAGGATACTCCCTAGACTTTGAAATGGATATTGTGTAAGGCTATTTATAATCACGTCCAAGGGCTAGCAACATATTGGAAAGGGGAAAAGCAGGTTATAATACCAGAGACACACATAGACCTCCTTTCCAACTACACGTGCGCATGCGTGTTTGAACACACGCGCCCACGAACAGAAATAATCCTGCAAAGAGCGATTACCCTATATTCTCTTGGGGGGGGGGGGACAGGATTCGAGGTGATTTAAAATGTTTCGTTCCCACGCTTCCCACGATTTCTCCAATAAATGGTTTTCTAATCAGAAAACATGTTACGTTAGTTCTTAAAAGGCCCATCTGCATGCACTGGAATGAGACTGGAATCCTCTCGCCTGCAGCCTGCCTCAGTGGCTCGGCCGGAAGTCGCTGCGGGCTCCTGGGCCTCCCCAGCAGACAGCATGGAAAAGCATAGAAAAGCAATCGCCAGCATCTAAGGGAGTGTAAGTCCACCCTCTTCCAGGCTCGGGAGACGGAGGCACTTACCGGAAGTGCTGGGATGAAGATGAGCACGTACTCCTGGGTTACCCTGGAAGAGAGCCAGGAGCTCCAGAGCCGCCCAGGCTGCGCCCGTGGCGGGGGGGGGGGGGGGGGGAGTGAGGAACGGGGAGGCTGCCCGAGGAACACTCTGGGCACCTCAGGTTGGAAGAGAGGCTTTGCCAGGCCCTGAAGACAAGTAGTCACGGGGTGCCACTAGTACGTGCTTGGAAGGTGCCAGAAGGGGTGGGGGGCAAGGATCTAACCTCGGGGTCGTCATGGCCAGGGAACTTAAACTTGGAGTAACATGTGGTGTTTGGGGGGGGGGCGGGGAGAAGGTGATATCTTATCAAGAAAGCAGCAAAGGAAGTGCACGTCCTACAAAAGGAACAAGGTAATACCCACGCAGGGACACAAATGCAAATCCCATCATCTCTCCGTCCCGAATTAAGACTGGCCGCGTGTCTGCCCCCTGCTGGTCGCAGCTGGAGCAGCACGCCACGAAGGGAGAGGCCCGGAAAAAAATGGCATCCTGGAACCTTCTTTCCCCAGGAGCTGCACCTGTGACCGCTGGCATCTTAGAGAAGCACGGGGGGGATGTGGGGGGGGGGGGTGTCTAGGGAGTGGTCTCCTTTAGGGGGTCCCTCCCCGGCGTCCCAGCAGGAGCCAAGCAGTACCTGGACACGGCCGGGTCCTGCCGGAAGAGCAGCAGGATCTGCTGGGTGTTGAGGAAGAGCGCCCAGCAGGGGAAGCAGCAGAGAAGTAGCACCAGGGTGCCCCTCTGCAGGATGACCCCCACGTGCTTCTTGTTGGGGCTGCCGAAGCTCTGCAAAACAGCTCAGTCCTGGGTCAGGCTGCCCACACCTTCGGTGCCTTCCCTCTGTCCCCTGGGGGAGCCTAGCCAGGGCATCAACCCCCTTAGCGGCACTAGTGCTGTGGGGATGGGCCCGGGACTCCGTCGGCAGCTGTCCATGCCCCGGGAGCGGGCCTCTGGCACCCCCTGATTACAGCCTGGGGGGGGCGCCCTTCTGGGCTCAGCTTCCTCTGCCAGGGCTCAGCCTGCTCATGCAATCACAGTAGCGGTAATTCACCGAACACTAGCCCCACGCCAGGCCCTGCACCAGCCTTGGTCTCCCCCTTGTGCCCAGTTCTTCAAAAGCCCCTAACAAGGGGGCGTCATTCTCCAGTGTCACAGCTAGAGCCAGGGAAGCTCCGAGAGCATTTGTCAAGTCCCCATGCTGCTAAGGGGCAACCAGGACTGAGCCCAAGTCCCAAGGTCCACCGTGAGTTCAGACCCCCCAGGAAAGCTGAGCCCCACTGGGCAGTTTGGGCCCCTGAGAGCAGGAGGGACCCCATAGGTGCACCCTCAGCATTTGACACATGAGGCCAGGGAATGGCCTCCACCCCATTCCCTCCGTGGCTCTCTTGCCCATCTGCTTGGACTCGTTGCAAACGACGGATCTAAGTCCCTGACAGCAGGCAGGCCAGGAGCAGCTGTCCCCAGCGCCTGTTTGATGGGCTCCCAGATCCAGGGGTCACCGAAGGGCCTTCAGTGGGTGCCCTTCTGCCCAGCTCCAGGAGGCCCACCCACCTGGGACATCAAGGTGTCACACGCCGAGGACAAGCCCAATCCAATGGAAACTCCACAGACATTGACGAACTGGAGCCGGACACGGGAGAGAACACGGGGCTTGTCAAGGGTGGGGGGGTGAAGAAGGGGAACCCAGGGGGGCACCCTGTGTCTGGGGGAGGCCACCCAACAAGAGCCCTGATGTGCGGCTGAGCCAGAGACCCCCTTCTTGCCCCAGACACCTACTATGTGCCATTGGGCAAGCCCCCCCCCCCAGGCCCAGCTGTGAATGCAGCTGTCAGCCCTCATGCTGTGTCTCCGGGATGGGGGCGTTCGGGGTAGGGAAAGCATCCCCAACACCGGCCCGGCGATACTCACGGCCACCGAGAGGGTCACTGACGCCAGCTCCAGCTTGCCCAGGTGCCCGCAAAACACCGAACTCACGACATGGATCATGAAGGTCAGCACCTGAAACAAAAACTGGGGGACGGCAGCCAGGATCAAGGGCCCTGCCCCTCCCAGCCCCACACTGAGGCTTCTCCAGGTCCTGGGGGGGGGCTCACAACGGAGACCCACAAAAAAACCAACCCCCCCCCCACAGCCGCCGGCCCCATTGTCCGCAAGAGGGGAAAGAAAGCAAAGCACTGTGACTAAGGCCGCGGCAGGACACCTGAGTCTTTCTCCCGTTCTGCTGTCAGCACCTGCCGTGAGCCTCTGGGCTCAGCCTCTGGGCTCCAGGCTTCCCTGCCTAAAGTGCAAGAATGCACGAGAAGCACCTAGCAGCCGCGCAGCCCGGAGCGCGGAGAGCCCAACGCGAACATCTCCTCCTCCAGCCATGCTCTGCATCATCCTTTGGTCAGACCTCATGCAAAAGAGTAATGGCTATGTCCACGTGGTGGGATTAAAGATAAACTTCTCCAGAACTTTTCATTTCGCCTGGAACTTTCATGGGGCCACGTACTGATTAGTCTTTATGGTCAGAAAAAAAAGTAAAGCAATTTTCCCATTGGAAATAAAACGGGCAGATGGCCCCTTCTTCCCCCTGCAAACTGTCTGCGGGGGGGCCCACGGACTCCTGCATTAATGGGTCTCATGGGTCATCCCAGGGATTCAATCCAGCCCTCTCTTTTGTTTCTGAAGGAAGACACACCTGCCCCTTTGGAGTGGGGGCTGCCGGCTGCTGAGTGAGGTCAGGCCCCACTGCCACCCCAGGCACTGTCCAGGGACCGCTGTCCTACTGTCTGTCACACTCTGGGTGGTGGCCCCTGGTCCAGCCTGGACATGGTCAACATGGGCAGTTTCTGGGGAGGGGTGTGAGCAGCCCCCTTCACACCTGGACAGCAGCTGGCCCCCAGCCTTACTGCCTACCCCCCCCCCAACTTCACCTTCTTACCAAGGGTCCGGAAAGGACAAAGAGTGTCCACACCTCGGCCCCAAAGCCAACAGGGACCAGCCTGCGGAGGGCAGGGCAACAGCCCCCTCGGTCTTGGGGGATCGTGTCCTGAACGCTGTCCATTCCGAGACCAGGCTGCTGTCCGCCCTGCATGCCTGGGCACTCCTGCAGCCAGCCTTGCCTGGCCAAGCCCATGTCACCTCGCAGCCTGGCTAATGAGTAAGGGGCAGGAGGAGGGGCCGCTGCTGCAACCTATGGGACATGCCCTGCCTCCCGGCACCGTGGCCCTGTTGCCCGGCCCACTGGCTCTGTCACCAGGGGAGGACAGGATGGAGCCCTGGGCACCCGGGAGTCACCCAGGCTGATGCTGTCCCAGAGAGGTCAGCTGCAAAGCCCCAGAAGGAGAGGGTTTGGGGCAGTGTGGGGTGTGCTGGTTCTGGGGGTGAGGGCAGGATGCCCTGGCTGGGGTGGGCTGAGACGCTGGGCATCTTACACCCCAGCACGACGGTACCCATGATGACTCCCAGTCCACAGATGAAGTGATGAGGACTTGGGGGGTGGACAGCCTCAGCCTCCAGTGCCCTGCCCCGGGAGCGGTGGGTGGGAGGACGCAGTGGCCTGCTGCCAGGAGCCAGGATACCTGGGGCAGAGACCCCTAGCCCTCTCTCTGCCTGCCATCCCTCTCAGCAGCGTCTCTGAGAGCCAGGGTGACCCCACTTGGGCAAACAGCTCACCCCTCTTGCCCTCCATTTTGCCCAGATGCCCATCACTGGGCATCCCACCAGGGTCCTCTCTGGCCTGCCCAGTCTACCTGCTGTTCTCTCCCACGCAGGGCTGGCCTCCGACCAGGGACGGGGGGGCGGGCCGCGGGAAGCTCATCACCACCACCTCACTTGGTCCAGTCCCGGCTCAGGCTTTGGGAAGTGGGCTCAGCCCGGAAAACGACACACGAGTGACAGGGGCAGGCAGGACAGCGGCCGTGGGAGGGCCCGTGCCCATCCGCCCAGCTGGTTCCCACACCCACCCCTGCAGGGAGGGAGCAGCCAGCAGGACCCCAGAACACAGCCCTGCGTGCACTGCACGCTGCTCCCCACATGCACACCCTTGCTTCACGCAGCATCCCGAATGCTCCGAGGCTCTGTGCTCCCGCGTGACCTGGGCGACCACTCTTTCTTCCCTCATTCTGTCGAGCTCCTAGTACAAATTTCTACAGCCTGCACATGACACAGTAAAATTAACTGCCACCGACACAGAGGAACGAGAGGACATTTTATTACCATTGCAATGATTAGCGTGTGACCGAAACAAGGCAGGGCTACGGATCAAAGCTCCGTCCCTCTAGTTACAAGCTGGTCGCCAGTATCTAAGATGTCGCGCCTCTGATGACTTTTCCAGTTCTCACCTTTGGCCCATTCTGGGCTGGTTTGGCTTCCTCTCCCGAAAGGGTGGCCAAAACCTTCTCCTTCACTCCGGGGCACCTGGGCCTTGGCGTGGGGGTTGCCTCTGTTGGGTGATACCCGCTGTCCCCAGATTGGGGGCCACGCGGCCAGAGCGGTGTCCCGCCAGCCTGGGCCCCCTGCCCCACTCCTGCAGCAGTGACGTGACTTCTGTGGTCAGAAGTCACACGTTGTGGGAGTCCCGGCGATGGGGGGCCTTGGGAGCGGGGGTTCGGGTGAGCCCCTGGGTGCGGGGCAGGCGAGCAAATCGAACTCCAAGGTCAGTTTTAATGAAGGCACAGCTGTCCCCACCAGGATGGAAGAGATTCCGTGTCAAGGGCCTGCTTCCAGCTGCAACACTGGGCTCTGTGGTCCAGTCTGGGTTTCTCCGTCTGGCCGAGGGGGTGCAGCAGGTCAAGGTCAGCTCATCCTTCCGAGGGCAGGTCCTTGATCGAGCGTCCTCAAAAGCATTCCCACAAACGTTCCCCAGGATTCTTACATAAGTGGTAATGCCTACATTTCCCTCTGGATTAAGCTGTTCTCTCCCACATTGCTTTCAGGCCCCGGAAGAGTCCGAGGTCTGGGCCTGGGGGTTAGGAACAGGGACTAGGGCCCAGTGGTCATGTGGATGCTGCCTCAGGCACAGGGGTGCGGTGGGAACTGCCTTCTCCAGGTGGGAAGTTCCAGGATCTCGGGTCTTCCAGATGCTCCCAGAGGACGGTGCATTCCAGCCGGGCCTGCTGTGGGCTGCGGTTAAGCTGCCTGCAGATCCAGCCTCGGGGCTGGTGTTCTGGGACTCCAGCCGAGGCAGCCCTCCTGCGGGGAGGTGAGAGCTTGGGGGTGTCAGCCCCCCTCTCCAAGCTGCCCAGGGCTATTGCGAGGAGCAGCGGGCCACACGCTTTCCTGTCCCGCATCCCCTGCGACCTCGGACAGCAAACACCACCCTGATAACAGTTCAGCCCCCTGGGAACAGGACCAGGAATCCCCATGACTTGGGGAGCCTCTCACTTCTCGGGTGACCGTCCCCTTGGGGCCCTGCGACTTACAACGTCCTCCCTTGTGCCAATTTCAGTGCCAATCACGGTTCTTTGGTAGAAACAGTAGAAAGTACCTTGAGATTAATGTCAGAAGAGCAAGGAAGAGGGGAGGTGGAGGGAGGGAGGGGGGAGCAGGGAGGGAATAATCACAAGCAGGTGATCATTGGCAGAAGGAAGTTGAGCAACCAGCCGGGAAAACAAGAGAATCTGGGCAACTTTGGACCCGTGGCTTTTCAGGCAAGGTCCTGAGATGACTCAGCTGCAAACACCCAGAGGTCAATTCTTGGAAGATGGAGCGGGAGCCAGCCAGTGCTGGGAGGGGAGGAGGAGCGGGCGGGGAGCGGGGTGCTATGGCCACCTGGAGTGGGGCAGTGGGTTCCCCCCAAAGATGGGATGCCTCTGGGCCGCTGAGGCTGCTCACTGCTCGGGGTCGGCTTGAAGAGAGAACATTCCAGAAGCGCAAGAGGAAGCTGTGTTCCTGTCAAGTCACAGCCTGGGAAGTGACAGAGGTCACTTCAATCTGTCAGCCTGAGCTAATCGCAGGGGTTGCCCAGACTAAACAGACTAAACAGCTTCCAGGACCCAACAGGGAGAGTGGCAGGCAACCCGCAGCTTCTGTGACCCACCACAGACGGTCGGGCCCATTCCCCACACCCCGGCCAAGGAGACAGTTGAGGTCTCCTGCGCACAGTGGTGAGGGGGCTCAGGCCTGCCCAGGACCCTCCCATGGAAGAAGGACCTAAAGCCACAAAGTCCTGGGGAACAGTAGGAGGTGGGGGGAGGGGAAGGGAGAGTCATTCCAAGACCCCCCACCAACACGCCCTGGGGTTAAAAAGGCTTTCGGCCAAGAAGGGGGAGCCTCCCCCCTGGCCCCCCCCCCCCAGTTAGTTCCCTACGCAGGGCGGCCTCACTGTGCCACAAGGCATTTGGAGGAAGAGCTTACAGCCATGGGGTAAGGAAACGCATTTGGAACCAACCAGGAGCCACAGGACTAGGCAAATGACATGGCCCAGAAAACTCAGGGGGTCTCAGGCTCCCCACCTGCCACAGGCCAGCAGCAGCTAACACCAACACAGAAGAACTCTGGCAGCACTTGGAGGACAAGTCCCTGGGGGGTGCTGGGGGGTGGGGGCTAGGCCTGGGCCTGCCCTTCCGTCACTGATTGCCCCGGGGCCCGCTGGATACAGCGATGCCGGGGCCTCTGTTAACCTCTTTCTTCTCTTGGTTACACTTCACCAGGCCTAAACCTCTTGTTTGCCCTTTGGCTACCCCAAGCCCTGCACCCCAGGCCGGGGAGCGAGAGTTTCTCTCTCTGACCCCCCCTCACTGCCCCGAGACTGAAAAAACTCCCAGTTATCCGCTGGGGAGAGTGGCGACTCTGGCCTTCTGGTCCCTCAGCTCCACATCCATCTGCAGAAAAAGGACAGCTGGGAAGGACAAGGCGTCTGCCTCGTGCCTGTCCCCAGGCCTTCAGCTGAGCCGTGACAGACATTTCCCTGACCAAAGTGCCAGAGGCCACTCCAACACATCCAAGGCAGCTGCTTCCTTCTCTCCCTGCCTCCACCCACCACCTCTTCCCTCCAGGCCTCACCCCTTCCTGCTCTCCTCCTCCCCTCCCCCCACAAGGCTTCACTGGGCACCTTCCCCACAGAAACGCCCAGAGCTCAGTGGGACAGAAGCTTAGGGCACTCCCAGGCCTGCAGGTGAGGGGAGGGACAGAGCTGTGGACTCCTCAGCGGGGGACAGGGAGGTCCCTAGTGAGACCTGCCCAGGGAGGGCAAGGCTCTTAAAGTCCTAAAGATGGTGGGGGGCATTTTCTGCTGGGAAAAAGGCTGCAGGAACAAAAAAGATGATTACTCAGCCCTAGAGAGAAACGAGCTCTCAGGCCTTGAAAGGACAGGAGGCACCTGAAATGCGTTTCGCTAAGTGAAAAAAGCCAATTTGGAAAGGCTGCCGACTATATGAGTCCAACTCTCTGACATTTACTGGAGACAGGGGAAGGATCAGTGGCGGCCAGGGGCCGGTGGAGAGGGAGTGATGAATGGTGGGGAAGGAGGATTTTTCGGGTGGTGAAACTCCTGGACGATAATAGAATGGCGGAGCCCTGCTATGACGAATTGTCAAAACCCCTAGAACGTACCACATCAAGACTGAACCCTGGTGTAAACTCTGGACTTTAATTAATAATCTGTATCTATATTGGTTCCTCAGTTATAATCAATGTACCATCCTCTTGCAAGGGATTAATAATCGGGAAAAGCGGGGGGAGAGTGGGCAGAGGGGGAGTGGAAATAAAACTCTCTATACTTTCTGTACAACTTGTATAGGAATCTATAAGTGCTCTTAAAAATAAAGTCTATTAGGAGGAGCCTGGGGGGCTCAGCCGGTTGAGCAACCGTCCGACTCTTCATCTCTGCTCCGGTCTTGATCTCAGTGTCGTGAGTTCAAGCCCGGGTGTCGGGCTCCATGCTCCCTGTGGAGCCGACTAAAAAAAATAATAAGAAGAAAGTCTATTAAAAACTGGTAGACAGAGGCGCCTGGGTGGCACAGCGGTTAAGCGTCTGCCTTCGGCTCAGGGTGTGATCCCGGCGTTATGGGATCGAGCCCCACATCAGGCTCCTTTGCTATGAGCCTGCTTCTTCCTCTCCCACTCCCCCTGCTTGTGTTCCCTCTCTCGCTGGCTGTCTCTCTCTCTGTTGAATAAATAAAATAAAATCTTAAAAAAAAAAAAAAAACTGGTACACAAAATCATAATAAAGGGGTAGCATTCACTGAGGTGTCTAAGGAAAATACCCTCCCCCTTGTCCCTTCAGTTTAAGAATGCAATGGTAGCCCTATTCACAGTCACCAAAAAGCGGGGACACCCCCCGCCCGAGTGGGCATCGACTTGATAAAAAGATGAACAAAGCGGGTCTCTCCAACAAGGGAATTTTACTCGGCCGCAGAAAGGAACGAAGCGCGAAGCACTGACCTAGGCTGTCACGTGGGTGAGCTTGAAGACATGCTAAGTGGCTCTGAGAGATTGCGTGCACCAGGCCAAGTCCCACACTGGGGCCAGGCTGAACCCAATTCAAATCCCAGGTCAGCGTGCTGCCGCCAGGCCAGCAGGTGTGTTGGAGGTCCCGAAGGATGGAGAGAAAGGGGCAGGCCAGGCCAGGCCAGCTCCTTAGGAGCCCAGGACCAGAAGGAATAGCAGCGGGCACTCAGGGGGTAGAGGGAAGGAGGGGTGGTGAGCAGTCCCACCTGTGGGTGCGGGGAGGCCCTTCACTGACAGGAGGCACCTAGAACGTCAGCTGGGAAGGGTCATCAGACCTTGGGTATCTTGAGGCCCAGAAAGGACGGCCCTGAGGCTGGGGAGGAGATGGTGGCAGCTCCCCTGGGGTGGGGAGCCCCTGGGCATCTCCCTTGCTCCCCACCACGTCCCTCTTCACCAGGGGCCTGTCTGCTCTGCCCCAGAGCCCTCCTCAGCTTCAAATTTAAGGCATGACAGAAGCCAAGGCCTGGACTCCAGCACTGACACCTTTGAGAATACTGCCTGCCCTCCGACTTGGCCAGCTCCCCCCAGCATTGGAAGCTTTGGGAGGCACAGGGTGGGCTGGGAGATCTCAGCTCCCAGGAAGGCTTACCCTGGGGGGCAGCTCATGGCCAGGAGGCAGCTGTTATGCTGGAGGGGGGAACCTTGGGGACTTCTCCAGATGTCTAACCACCAGCAGGGCGCATTCTGGAAGCAGGGCTGCAGGGATCCCTCCCAAGGGTTCCCCTGGGGCTAGGGCCCACTGTCATCCACAGGCAGGGAGCCACTGGCCTGAAGCCAGGGGCTCTCTGAGGTCAAAGCAAGGCCAGGCCAGCGCACCTGCCTTGGGCGCCGGAGCGTGACTGGCCCAGAGCGCAAACAGGAAGCTGGGCCCTGGCTCCAGGCGGCCAAATGGTGGGAATAAACCCGCCTTTATTTAAAAACAAGCTGTAATTCAGCCCAGCCTGTGCGCAGATGGCCTGCATTAGCGAGCCTGGAGGCACCCAGCTGGGGATGACACGCCTCCTGGAGCCACTTGCCCGGGTTATGGTCACAGTCACGGTCACGGTCACGAAGGCCTGCAGGGGCAGGATGTGGACGCCTCCTCCCACCGTGGACCACACCCAGAGTGGCTGCCCAGGGGTCCCCACGGCTAGACACAGCGCCTGGAAGGGAGTGGTCCTGCGTGCCACGGGGTCGCCTCCCCACCAGGCTGGGCGGGTCAGATCCTCTCTCCCGGGACTTTGCACTTGGGCCTGAGAGACGGGGTCCATGATGGCAGGTGGAGATGGGTCAGCCTGGGGGAGCTGGCACCTGCTCGCCCCCGGAGGGAAGGGTCGCAATGTCGGCCATTCACGCTTTTGTTTTTCAACATTTTCGCATTTCTGGTCTCTATGTGGCCTGTTGTTCCTTTTCCCTATGAGATAACGCCCTATCTTTCCATCCTCATTTTTTCTTTGAGGTGATTGAGTGGAGGTCTGTTCCTTGCACCCCTGACTTAACATGGGCCTGCCAGCTCCCCACCCCCACCCCCAGCCTTGGCGCCATATTGACCCCGCTGAGCGAACCATGGCCTCGCTGTCCTTCACATGGGTCTTGCCTGGGAGGCCGACGGCCCAGCGTGAAGGGCCGAGAATGCTCCCAAACCATCTAGCAAGACCCTTCCTGACCCATCACGTCACATGCCAGCCTGGGAGGAAAGAATTCGTCCCCACTTTCCCTCACGCCTGCACCCCTTCCATGAGGTAGTTTGCTGAGCCCAGCTGTTTGCTCCAGGCAGCGTGACATCAATGAACCAAACTAGCCGCCCATTTAAGCAAACCCAAACCTTGGTCTGTCGATGCTTCAAGGTTAGGAAATCAAAACCTAAGGACAACCGACCGCAGTCAACAAGGCTTTTCCCCATAAAGCAAAGGCCTAAGCTATCGCTAAACAATGTCCTTCATTTCCATCCGCCTCTTTCTCTATAAAAAGTCTCTCCATTGCCTGCCCCGCTCCTGTCAGTTGAGTGCTCCTAATAGCCTGGCTCCAAATAGATTTCTACTCACATCAACTTGGACCATTTTCCATTTGCCTCCGTGTATCTTTAACAGGTGAGACCCAAAATGCGTCAGCAAAGCTCAGGTAAATTAAATTCTGATTCTGCCCCTTTCTTGTCCGGCAAGTCATTGCTTCTCTTTGGCTTTGTTCTTCCTTTGTAGCAAAACGTGCCGTAGATGGAACGACCCTCTGGTCCAGCCACTCCGGCTCTGGGCGGGTACCCCGAAAGCATCGCAAGCAGGGACCCAAGCAGATCGGCACACCCATGTTTATAGCATGACTCATAATACCCAGAAGGTTGTAGCGACCCAGATATCCACTGACGGATGAAGGCATCAGCAACATGCGGTAAATACATAAAATGGGCAATCGTTCATCCTTAAAAAGGAAGGAAATTCTGACACATGCCATACAACCCGAGAACGCTGGGAACATTGAGCAAACATTGTTTTAAGTGTGATAAGTCAGCCTCAAAAAGATAAATGAGGTATTATATGGAGGTATTTATATGAGGTGCCCAGAGTAGTCAAGTCCATAGAGACAGAAAAGGAGAAGGGTGGGTGCTCAGGGTGGGGGGGGAGCAGGAGAGCGGGGGGTGTTGTTTACTGGGGGTAGAGTTTCCGTTTGGCAGGATGAAAAACCGTCTGGAGATTGGTTGTACAACGATACTTCATACGATCCATGGAAACACTAGAAAATGTTTAAGACGATTAATTGTGTGTTATCTGTGTTTTGCCGCATGAAAAACACACACACAAAATGGAAACCTCACCGAAGGCGTTGGTAGAGAAATGCCCGGAACATGGTAGACGTTTCATCGATGGTAGGGTCTCGTCTCTTTCTTTCTTTCTTCCTCAAGGTCTCGTCCTTGACTCCTGATGCCGTGACATCATCGAGACTCGAGGAGACTAATTTCTAAATAGCCCAGACTTTAACCTTTATGTCAACGAACAAACGCAGCAAAAGTCCCCGGGTGTCTTTCCCCAAGTAGCTTCGCGAATTCGCCTAACAGGCTTTGTTGCGTTGTCAATCTTTTGAGAAAGAGGAGGAGGCGTTGGAGAGGAAGATTCGAGAGAAAGCTTGAGCTCGGCTGGGGGCATTTTCATCCCTGTAGATTTCAGGCGGAGTATGTCGGCGCCCAGTGTAGAGGGTTTGTGTTGATGCCCGCGTGTATGTAGAAACAAGTGTTTCTCGATGGTGCCTGAGTGGACCAGCAGCATCGGGCACCTTGTCTCCTTTGACCTTCTACCAACCTTTTCCAGTAGATACGCTCATCTCGGTATTACAAAGGGGAGGAGGAAAGCCCAGAGAAACAAAGTATGGCCCCAGTCAAGCGGCGGAGCCAGAGCGTGAGGCTGGATCTGTATGATACCCAGAGATCATGTTCTTTCTACTGCGTGTGGGATGAGAGCTTTTCTCCAGCCTTCCAGCTCCGCGGCCCTGGGCACAATGTCTCACGTTGCTCTATCATGAACCAGAAGCTGGGTCAGTAGAAAAGAGCGTGCTGATTAACTCGCATCCTCTGCACTGGGCCTGGGATGGGGTTAGTAAGGAAGGGAGCAGAAGTTGTCACTCCTGTTTTGTCCAGTCCCCAACCCTGTCAACCTCTACCAGGCGGACAAGCTTTGGGGCACAGAGAGCTGTTGTCTTGCTCCCGCGAAAACCAGCTACCAGCACGAACATTTATTTACCAGAAGGTCACATGAGGACTTGTGAGCTCATGTTTGGTCCTCACTCAAAAGGGAAGATGTTCTGTGAACATAACGCCCTGGGACCAGGCCCGGGTAGCGTTCCCGGGATGGATCTCGCGATTCAAAAGCCTGGGTCAAACCAGAGAGGTGAAACCATCGTCCCGCTGTGCACCCCTGTCGGCCCTCCCTGCCCAAGACTCTGTGTTTCCCTCTCCTCCTGTTTTTCTAAGAGGCTGACACCAGCCAGAAGAATCGAAGGACACCTAGACCGAGCTCCCAGATCCCTTGGTAGGTGGAAGGGTGGAGGGCAGCCAACTGGTGGAGAACCTCAAGGCTGGGCAGGGAACCCGAGGTCCTGTTTGAGAGTGAGCACGGTTGGAAGCAGCACGTCCAAGAGCCCGGGGGCCGCCCCCAACCCAGGCACTTGGCGTCCTGGATCTCCCAGAAAGGAGTGGCCGGAGAGACTGCCAGCGCCTGCCTGTCCTCCTCGACCTGGCTCTGCGCCTAGGCCGTTGCTTTCCACGTGGCTGCCGCTCCTGCCCAAATAATCTGCATTGCCTCTAAGGAATTAAGCACTTGGAGCTGCACCCAGTTGGTATTTTCAAGCTTTCCCACAAACAAAAGAAAAGATGCAGGTTATATCACACCGCAGGCTGGAGAGGCAAGAGTTACCAGCCTGGCAAGCGGCCAGCAGGAGCCCAGAGGGCAGTGTGTCCGGGGAGGCTGGGGCTGGATGAGGTTGTCCACGGCCAGTGCTGGGCCACCCTCTCCAGGCTGTGCATTCTCACCTCCCTTCAAACGCCACCACGCAAGTGACCTCCAGTGCCTATTTCAGAGTAAGGGGCCTCGCCTGGGCTCAGGGAACCTCAGGAGAAAGTACCAGAAATATTAACTAAAATTAATTAATTAGCCCCGCATCAGGCACCGTGTCAAGCGCGTTACCTGCATTCTCTCGTTTCATCCTCACGCTGACCCTAGGAGCTCAGTGTTGCTATCATACTCCCTTGGAAATCGAGGAACAGGCTGGAGGGGCTCAGCAATCTGCCCCAAGTTCAGCTGGCGCTCAGCATCCATGCCTGCTTCCGGCTAGCAGCTTTCCCTGCAGCGGGGGCCAGAGAGCTAGAACCTGACTCCCAGACTCCCTCGCAGCCAGGGCTCCAGGTGAGAATTAGGTTCTGTCCTTCAGAGACACCTGCCCGGGCGTTGGCAGCTTGGGTTGACGGGCAAGGGCATGGACTCGTGGGATTTTCTGCACCTGCCTTCTTGTGCTCACTCACCACTTTGATTGGGGTCCGGAGGCAGTTACGGTGGGGGCACCCCTTCCCAATCCAGGGCTGTGAGTTCCAGAGGTGAGCTCTGATTCTCAAGGTGGAGAGGTAACTGTCCTGCTGGACGGTTCTCATGCGCCCCGGGACCCATTCCTGGAGACCTAGCCCAGACCCGGTGCCCCCAGCTCTTCCTGTGTTTTTCCAGAGACCTAATTCCCTTTTATTGAATCTCCTTCTATTGGAAATACTTGCCAGGACTTCCCATTTCCTGTTCTGACGAGGCTGAAACAGTCCCAAAGCAAGTAAGAGGCAAAGCTGGGGCCAACGTCAGGGTCTCCTGCCTCCAGAGTCCAGAGCTTGGGGGCAGCAGTGGCCTGAGCGAGGGGCCGATGGCCATGGGTGTTTAGAATGAGGAGGCCCAGCTGGCGCCTGCGTGTAGGCTTAGGGAGGAGAGACCGGGAGGGAGGAACTGCTGGAAATCACGAGTAGGAGTCAGGTAGGGGAACAAGTCAGCCCTGCTTGGAAGATGCTGGAACAAGGTACGGACCAAGAGCCAAGGGGAGAGAGATGGCCAGTTGAGGGGAGGGATAAGTGGAGTCTGTTGTGGGAGAAATGGTTGATTCCTTCCATGCTTTCACATGTAAATAACTGAAGACACTCTTCCAAAAAAAAAATTTTTTTTAAAGGACAGTTTGTTATCACATATAACAAAGACTCCAAAGACAGGGCATCTGTATTAGCCCAATACTGTCTTTGAAGGGCCAGGCTGTTTCCTATCCTTCTGCCATAGCCTTCTTGGTAGGTCTGCCTAGCCTCAGCAGGGCTGTCCTCTTGGTCACAAGATGGCTGCACTATTCCAAAGGTCACATCCTCATGGTCACATGATGGCTGCACTATTCCAAATGTCACATCCTCATGGTCACATGATGGCTGCACTATTCCAAAGGTCACATCCAGACATACCAACCTCTAAGAAGACGAGTCATCCCTTCTGGGCTTCTGTTTTTACCAGGGGAGGAACCGTTCCCAGAGTCCCCCAGGAGACTTCCTCTCAGACCCTACTGCCCACAACCCAGTTCCATGGTCATCCCTAACCAGTCTCTGGCTCATGTCAGGGCCTCTCAACCCTGGCAGTATATGAGAATCCTTTGGAGTACTTAAAAAAAGAAGAAAAAAAAATACATATATACACATTATTATATATGTACATTACATAAATATATGTGAGGAACTATATATGACTATGTGAATATATGAATATTATATGAACCTCATATTTATACACCTCATACATAAATATGAGGTTCATATTGCTGTGAACTTCAAACTGCTCCAAAAAAATAAAGAATTAAAAAAAAAATTTTAGAGCTCATGATCCTAGGCATCACTGTGTTTTTTTGTTTTTTTTTTTAGAATTTCCTAAAATGATTATAATAGTCTAGCATGCCACCAGAGCTGAGGAACTATTGGTTTAAACCACATGACATTTGTCTCTGAGCTGGGGACACAGTGACCATTCCTGGAGGTGGACATCTGAATGATACGGAGATTCTGTTAGCAAGGACGGAGGGGACGGACTTCGCGGAGGCAACAAGGCACCTTCTACGGTCACCAAGGTCCTCATGGTCAGGGGAAGCAGGCAGAGAGAAGGGGCTTGCCTGAGGGTGATGGGCACGGCCAAGGGGACCCCAGAAGCAGAGCTGGGGACAGGCATCCACAGCTGCCATCTGCCCTCCCTCCAGACTCCTGGAGCGCGGCATGGTGGGTTTCCCCATTGCCTGACCTCAGAGATGGCCAGAGACAGAGAGCGGAGTCCCGGTCATGGCGCGCAGAGCCCTGTGGATGGTGTGCGGAGGGAGGAGAGCCACCCTGGGGGACAGAGGGACTCAAGAGCCACCACAGGTCAGGGTTAGACCTCTGGGGCCTGTGACGAGGGATACACAACGTGCCTTTCCTCAGTCAACCCCTCGGTGCTCACCTCCTAATACCAAGCAGGATCTTCCTTACCTGCACAGCACCGCCCTTTCGCAGGCATTTTCCTTGTCTGTGGATTCATGGCTTTAATGTCTGTCCCCATCCACGTGGCAGACACGTTGGCTTTCAACAAATAACAAGGCTCCTCCCCATTTCCCAGCACTATTCCGCCCGGTGGGGCCATGCGAGTGGTTCTGGCCAATGGGGATGGGAGGCATGGTGATCTGGTGTGTGACCCCCCGGATCTCTTTCCCCTCTGGGGTGAACTCACCCCAGAGATGGGGCCTCCTTTAACGGTGGTCTCTGCTTGCCTTTGGGGAGCAGAGCCCCACCAGCACCCTGTGGCATTAGCCACTGACTTTCTGTGGCTAACTCGTTACCCCAGAGTAACCTAGCCTATCCCGACTAAGACACCCCAATCAACCGTAAACTCCTCAAAAGCACAGCCTTTATCTGTTTCTTCCAGCGCCCAGAACAAATATTTGTTAAAGACGAGCCCTCCCTTTCTGTTATGATTATAATTTGGAAGAAGCTGGGTCTACAACGAATAGGTTATTATTATTTTTTTAATCTGAGAATCTGAACTCTAGAGGCCCTTGAACAATGGAACCAAAGGATGATTTGCTCACGTGGTTACCGTGTTGTGAATGGAAAGGTGACAGATGCCCCTTGTGCATTCTGTCCAGTGCGGTGTGGATGGCAATGAGCAACCCGGAAATGTCACCTGCTTTCGCAGGGTAACACATGAACTGTGACGATTCTTGGCCATTTATATTCGGGACAATGGCAATTGTTTGGAAAGGTTGAATCATAATTAGCAAATATTGTTTTTCGGTCCATTCCTTCATCCAAGAAAAACAGTAGAAAGAAAAACAGTAGATTGCATCACGGTATTGGGACAAGATCAAGTTGTTTTTCTTCCTCCTCTCCCCCAGTTGTTTTCTTTTGAGTTCAAATCCAGTTTCGAAATAGGATTAGACCAGAACAGGTCGGGTTGGGGACGTTCGGACTAAAACAGGTTGCATTGCAAGGTGTACATTTGATAATAAGAGTAAAGAGGAAGGGGAGAAGGAGGCTGGGAAGGAGAGGACGAGGAAGGAGAAAGAGAATCAGGGGTTTCACCTGTCTGCTCTAAATCTTCCCTCGGGAATAACACAGGTCAAGTCTTTGGAAACCGTGGGCCATCTCTTCTCTGAGCTGGGTGCTCCCAGCTCTCTCAACAGCTCCTCACGCGAGGGTTTGAAGGAGCCACTCAAAACGTCCCTGCAGGTTACATTTCCGTGGTATCAGGAAGGAGCAGGTGCTCCAGGGACACGATATTGTGGCTGGCAGAGTGACACGAGACCAAGGGACAGGACTTCTTCAACCTCTATTTCCTAATCTGTGAATGGGCTTACGAGACTAACTCAGAGGGCGGCAGGTGGATGGCGGGGAAGGAGAGAAGATGTGGGGGGCGGCAGGGGCGGGGATACCAGCTAAGGCTTTCTCCTTCCTCCCACCTCTGGCCTGGGGTGGGGGGCTCCGCTCTCTCATTTATCGGAGCCATGCCTGTGGGGCCTCAGCTCAGGGAAGACAAGGAAGTCTTTGATCGGGATGTTGACTTTAGGGTTAATACAGTTTTAGCGTCTGGGCTGTTTCACCCCGCAATTAGCTCACGTGAGCTTGTAGTCATCTGAAGTCAGGTGATTTCAGATGAGAAGATGGCAGGAAGAGGAGGGATTTGGAGCAAGAAAACCCCAGTGACACCATTTACATTCATGCACTTAAATATTTAGTGAGCACCTACTATGGGCTAGTCACTGTTTTAGCCTCTAGGGGGATAGCGTGACTACGACAAACAAAAGTCACTGCTCTCGTTTGCATGGGGAGACGCAGGCTACAAATAGATGAACAGATCAAGATAAGGACAGATGATAACAAGCGTTTTGGAGGACAAAAAGCAGAGTGAGTGATAAAGAATGGGGAAGGACTTGGGGGGAGGGTGAGGCTTGAGCTGAGGCAGGTGTGATGAGATGCTCCCGCCATGAGGCTTTGGGTGATGCACGTGTTGGATGGAGAGTTTGAGGCATCGTCTGGGGTCAGAGAGCAGGGCCAGATCATACAGCCCCTTGCAGGGCAATACATGGACCTGAGGACTTTTTCTAGGTGCAGCAGGAAGGCACGGGAAGATTTTATTTTTTTTAGATTTTATTTATTAATTTGACAGAGATAGAGACAGCCAGCGAGAGAGGGAACACAAGCAGGGGGAGTGGGAGAGGAAGAAGCAGTCTCATAGCGGAGGAGCCTGATGTGGGCCTCGATCCCATCACGCCAGGATGACGCCCTGAGCCGAAGGCAGACGCTTAACCGCTGTGCCACCCAGGCGCCCCACACGGGAAGATTTTAAACCAAAGGTGGTGCTGGGGGAATAGAATTGAAACCTAAATCTCACAACCCAGGAAACGTCTCCACGAAGGTAGTGGAGAAAGAAAACAGGTTTATGACTGAGGAGGCATTAAAGCGGAATGTGATGGACACCCCTGGCAGAGACAGAAGGAATCCCGCCGCCTTACGCACCCAGGCGGAACATTCTGTCACACATGTTCTCAAGATGAAGGAGAACTAGATAAGAGGACTCGACAGCACCGTGGGTCACACAGAGTTCATCCTAACTTCACATGGTACTTGGGAACACTATCTGGGATAATAGGCTTCCTCCAGGGGACAAACGTCTGTCTTAGGACAGGAGGTAGGTAGGTAGGTAGGGTTGCAACTTGTAGGGTTGCACCTTGGAGCCAAGTCCTGGCCAAGTGCAGCTCCAACCTGAGGCGATAGGGGGCGCTGTTTCCCCGGGTGTTCTCCTTTCAAAATGGCGACTCCCAGGTCTTGAGAAGGAGCTCCTGACTTACTAAGCTGGCTAGAGGCTGTTTTAGCTTTTAGAAGCATTTCCACGGGTTTCAGAGAGGCAGAGAAAGAACATACAATGACAAATTTTCAGAAGTCAGTCTTTATTTACTAGGGGAGAAAAATCCATTCCTTTATTTTTGACGGGGGGGGGGGGGTCGAAGCCTCTTTTTCTAATTATTTGCTCTTACAGTGGCATGATCTGATTTTGGTTCTAGGAATCTCATCTGGCTCTTCAGGGAAGAATGACCTGGAGTCCTCTGAATCTGATCTGAGTCTTCTGCCTCAAGAGCAGAAGAAAGACCACTCAATGGTACCACTTTCCATGGTACTTAGCCCAGGGGCGTGATGGTGAAAATACGGAGCAGGACTGATGTGGGTACCAGCTGGAGGCACCCCCTTGGGGGGCCTTGTTAGCTCTTGGCCCTAGAGGAAAGCAGGGAATCAAACATGCCTCCTGAGTTTTGGCTTGAAAACTCCTCCTGACAATGATGCCACGTTGGCTTAGACGGAAATCAAGAGTCTGTCCTGGGCTGCTAGCGTTACGTTCCTATTAAGAATCCAAGTTCATGGGTCAGGTAGGCAGTTAAATTAATGAGTCAAGAGCTCAGGGCCGGAATCAGAGACTTCCAATTGGGGAAGAGGGTAGAAGGAGCATGGAGGTGTGGAGTCCCAGGACCCCAGAGGTGAGAGAGCGTTGGAAGGAGGGGTGGTCCGGCAGTGGGGCCAGGGAGGCTGATGGGGTGATGGGATGGCCAGTCAGCCCACTTGCTGGTGTCCCGGCAAGAGGAGTTTCAGCAGAGTAGAGGTGACACCTGGCCGGATCAAGGGGTATGGAAGCAAAGTGCTATCCAAGAGCAGGCGACCTTCTGTCCAGCGTTGCTGAGAAGGACAGGGGAGAAACGAGGCAGTTGACTAGAGGGGCAGGGGGCTTTGAGAGGATTTTGATTTTGTTATTATTCAATTATCGGGGTATTTGCAAAATAATGGTGCATGCAGGGAACATGCAAATGATACGTGATGGTTCATTGTCTACCTGGCCCCCCTCCCCTTCCCTTAGTAGAGGGGACAAAGCACGGGTACAGGTTAATGGCTTTTATTTGGGGTTGTATTTGGGTTTGGGGGGAGGGTAAATAAGATGTGAGATACTAGAGACTAGGAAGGATCCAGCACAGAATGGGGGACCAATGAGGGAGAGGAAGGGGGTTAATGACGTGAGTCAAGGTCAGGAGCAGGCAAGGTTGAGAGAGGCAGTGGTCCCAGGCCCAGTGGAGGGCTGGCCTTGGTTGGGAGCAGGGACACTTGGGCGCAGGGCCGGGTACAGCTGTTGACTGACTCTGCTTTCACCGTGAAGACTCCTGTGAGCGCCCCCACATTTATCCCTCAGGGCGGCCCAGCCCCACGCATTACTACCCGCGCCAGCTTGTAAACCAGGCAGGCTGGCCCCGGCAGGTCCCTCCCCAGCGCACCCCCATGCACCTGCTGGCCAGGCTGGGCTGAGTCTTGGCTTTCGCTTCAGTACATCCTCCCTGGACCCTGTCCTCGCTCCTCGGGCCTCTAAGGCCAGACTCCTGGGCTCAGATGCTGCCTGGCCAAGAGTTGTCAGGCCCTGTGGGTCCTGGGAGGCCGACCTGGCTTCCGGGACCTCCTGCCCTGGAGCTGCCCTCAGAAATCACCAAGGGGGTTCATGTTGCTGACCGCGTGGTCTCACCGAGGGACCCCTGACCTAGGGGTCAAGCCTCATTTGAGAGGAGCACGTTGGCCTGCAGTTTCTGAGCCATTTGCCATCAAGACAGCCTCCTTGGTCCCCCCTTCACCGGATACACTCCGGAAATGGGGCTGACTCCCATCATCTAGAGGCAAGATTAATGTCTCCCGAACACGAGTGCCTCCCGCCTCAGGCCCCCGGGGACCAATGCTGGGACTTTGGGGAGGCCTTCACTGCGAGTCAAGATGAGAACTGGCGGGGGTGGGGGATGGGACTGGAGAGGATGGGGGAGGGGCTGCAAAGGAAGCATACACACACACACACACACACACACACACACACACACTTGTCCGGCTGGTGAACTTTTATTGATCTCTCTCTGTCCAGCAAAGGGGCGGCGGGGACTTGGGGAAGGGAAGCCCAGGGCCCAGATAGGAGTGGGGGCATGCACTGATCCACAGAGGAGCAAGACGGGGGCTCCAGGAACAATCCTCCTAGGGCTGGACAGAGAGGGGAGGGGTACAGCACGGGGAGGCCAGGTCCACTTCAGTGACGGGTCATCTGTGAAGAGGACACAAGGGGACAGGAAGGCGCGTGTCCTGCATGGGCCCAGTGGCTCCCAGCAGCCTCCTCTCCAGGACAGCCTCTCCCCCGCCTCTCACCTTGGCCAGGCTCGGGGGGTATCTGGCTTTGAAGGACTCATCATTCAGCAGAGGCCTCACCAGGCAGGAGCGGCGGTGGGAGAAGGTCTCAAAGCTCTTCTTGCCGTGGTAGGATCCCATGCCGCTGTTCCCTGCAAGGGGGAGCCGGCTCAGCCCCGGGTGGCCTGAGACCCCCAGCCCATGCCTGCAACCCTCATGCACCCCTTCTCTGAGCCTCCCAGGGATGGCCGAGCCCGGGAGCACCCCCCAGGGAGTCCTGACTGGGAACAATGGAGAGTGCTCCTAAGAGTTCGGTTTCAACGCTGCCACCAGAGAGCTGTGTGACCTCCGACCTGTGTCCCCTCTCTCAGGGTCTCCGTGAAGCAGGCCTGGTGTACCAGGGGGTCTCTAGGGTCTCAAGGTCAAACATGGTTGGTGGATGTGATGGCGGGAGCCAGAGGCCCACACGGGGGAGTTTCATGGGGGTCTGAGGCCCAGGGCAGCCCTGGCCTCTCCTGAACTCCCATGCCAGGGCTGGGGAGGGGGGGCATCTGTAGGGGGCAGGTGGCAGTGAGCTCAGCCCCAGACTCACCCACACCCCCGTAAGGCAGGGAGTGCACAGAGATGTGGGCGATGACGTCATTGGCCGTCACCCCACCGCTCGATGTCTCCGCAATCACCTTCTTAATCACCTGCAACAGCACCCAGCCCCCCCTCAGTCTCCTTCCTGGGGCACCCCAGGCCCCTCCCCACCCTGTCTCGGCGCATCCCAGAGCCTCAGGGGCCAAGCTGGTGGAACCCCAGTCGGGGTCCCCCACTCTCCCCAGGTGTCAAGCACTTTGTGGGAAACAACTGGTTTCAGAGCTGAGAAAGGGGCTCAGGAAGGTTAAGTGACTTGCCCAAGGTCACACAGCAGCGAGCACTGAAGCTGGGATCTAAACCCGGGTCCGTGGACCCCTGGATCCGGCTCATGTGATGCCACGTCGGGAACCCCAGGACCCCGGGGGGAGGGCACCCCAGGCCCACCTTGTCGTTTAGAGAGAACACGTAGAGAGCCAGGGGCTTCTCGCGTTGGCTGATGAACTGGATGGCCTCCTCCAGGCTCCGCACGCACACGATGGGCATCACGGGCCCGAAGATCTCCTCCTGCATCACCTGGGACTGGGGGTCCACGTCTATGAGGATGGTGGGGGCTGAGACAGGAAACAAGCAAGAGTCAGCCGCTGCCGAGGCCCCCCACCGCCCCCCTGGCAGCCTGGGCATCTAGCGTCTTCCTTCCGTTCCTGTTCAGGTGAGGCTGCCGAGGCTCGGGCGGGGCACTGACGAGGCCTCCACCTGCCGGGGCTCCAGCCCCGCAGACCACGGGGAGAACTGTGTGTAACCTAGATGCGGAGGGGACACAGGGTCCACACTGCGAGGGGGTGGGCACTGTGCCCTGCCGGCCACCTGAGCCCCTGCCAAGCTCTTCATTCCCCGCCAAACTGGGGGCAAAGTGGGGTCACCTCTAGTAACCTTCAAGCCTAGGCCCTGGGGGCCCCTCCAACTCGGCTCTTGTTGCTCTTGTGGTCTTGCGGTCCGGATCCCCTGAGGATGCCGCAGGGGTGGGGAGGAGAGGAAGCTGCCCTCCAAGCCTTGTGGGCGGAGGGCTTCTGGGCTGGGGCTAGGCGTCGCAGGAGTCAGGCCCAGCCCCTCCCTGCCGACAGCCCCAGAGCCCATCGCAGGCCCACTGGGTTGTGTCTGCTCCCCAAGGAGCTGTGCCCACTCGCCACCAACATGCAGGGACCCTGGCAGCCACGGCAGGGGTGAGGGATTGGGGGGGGGTGCTCTTACCAAGGGCGAGCACACTCACCTATGTATCGGGTGGCTGCGTCCCCAGTGCCTCCGTAGGCGACTTTCTGGCCCTCCATCAGGCCCATCACCCTCTGGAAATGCCGGGAGTTAATGATCCTTCCATAGTCACGGGACTTCTTGGCATCCTCCCCATAGAACTCCTGTAGAGAAGACGACGCAGGCTTCAGGTCAGGATGCGGACCTTCATTATGGCCGTTGGCTGAGAGGTGACCTTGGCCTGGGAGCACGGGGGAGGGCACCACCCAACTGCGGGCTGCCATGACATCTGGGGTGCTCCAAACGTTCACGGCATACGAATTGCTGCGAGATAGCATTATTTGAAAGAAATATACGCACAGTTGTGTGGACATTGTGATATGATAAATGTGTGCACTCACAGAAAGGAGATGGGAGGGAACATACCAACAAGTTAGCAGTGATTGTCTTGGGGTGGTGGGTTTCTGGCTGGAGCTTTTTCATTTCATTTCATTTCATTTCATTTCATTTCATTTCATTTCATTTTATTTTATTTTATTTTTTTGCCTTACGCTCTATTCTTTATAAACTTTTCCCAAATTATCTACAGTGAGTGTAGATTACTTTTAGGATCAGAAAAAAAAAAATCCAGTGTTTTCTAAAGTCTAGACCCACCTCACCGCCTTGCAGCCTCTCCCTCACTCAGCCCCGGGGCCCACACTCACTTTCAGGGACTTTTTGAGCTTCTCCACAATTTGGTTCTGGATGGAGGGGTCACAGAGGATGTAGTCCGGGGCCACACAGGTCTGGCCGCTGTTCATGAATTTCCCCCAGGCGATGCGTCTGTGAAAATTCCAGATTCGATTGCATTCCGCCGCAAGGCCCGCGCGGCTCCCCCAGACAAGCATCTTATTCCGTCAGCTCCGGATCGAGGCACACGGGGCTGAGCTCGGGAGGAGAGCTCTCAGGTGGGCAGAAGCTGCCCAGAGTCAGAGCAAGACTGCGGTCGGCGGGAGCTGGAAGGCTCCCTCCAGCACGACAGGTGGCGTGCCCCTCACCTGCAGGCGATGTCCAGATCGCAGTCCTTGTCCACATAGCAGGGGTTCTTGCCCCCCAGTTCCAGCGTCACGGGGGTCAGGTGCTTGGCTGCGGCCATCATGATGACCTTTCCCACGGCGGTGTTCCCAGTGTACAGGATATGGTCATACCTCTCCTTCAGCATCTCTGTGGTCTCGGGAACGCCCCCATTGATCACCGGGTACAGGTCCTTCCACGCGAGGAGAGAGACGAGGCTCGGGAAAGACCACGACCCCTCCTCACCCTGGCCAGCCAGCCACCATCAAATAGCCCCCCTCTCCTGACACCGGGACTCCATTCACCTCCATGGGAGAGGCCAGCTGTCCTTGGCCCAACCCAAGGCTTAGCGTCTTGCTGCAAAAATGCACTGTTTCTCAACCCCCAAAGACCCGGAGAGCACCTCACCCTGTCCAGGTACTGAGGGATGATGGTGGCCAGCAGGTTCGCCATGTTCTCACTCAGCTCCGAGGGCTTGGTGACCACTGCGTTCCCTGCAGAGCACACGGAGTCAGAGTCCTGCCCTCCCAGGGACCAAGCTGGAGCCCCATCCGTTCTGTGTCCATCAGACCACGACCTGACCCCAGGGCTCCATCTTCCCCCAGGCCTGAGCTCCCCGCCCGATCTCTGGCCACACTCAGCAGGGGTGGGGCAGTGATCCCTGGCGACTCCCTCCTGAAACGGGGCCCACGTACCCGCAGCAATGGCGCCCACCATGGGCTGGATGGTGACGGTGAAGGGGTAGTTCCAGGTGCCGATGATGAGGACCACGCCCAGGGGCTCCGAGTGGATGTAACACTCGTCCTGCTGGGTCTGGGGAGTCTTCTCCACGGGCTCGTCCGCAGCCCACTCGGGAAGCTTCTTGATCACGTACTCGATCTCTTCCAGGACATACACCATCTCCTCGTAGTACGCATTCCATTCATTCTGCGGTGGAGACAGGGCTCTGTGTGAGCTCACAGGTCGAAGATCGAGGGAGTCCCCGGGGCTTGGCTGTGGTCCTGGCACACTGTTCCCTAAATTTGGGACCCTGACTGAGCTGCCTACCCTCTCCCAACCTCAGCCTCCTGCTCTGAAAAATGGGAGCGTGATCTGGACCTCACGGGACTGCTGGGTATAGGACACAGCTTGGTATGTTCAGCTGCCAGGGTGATGGGGGGTGTTCACCAGAGGCCCCCAGGCCAGGGGCCTGGGCCAGAGAAAGCACACAGTAGAGGTGCAAGCTGAGCTGAGGATTTGGCACTGGGCGGGGGGGGCAGCGAAGGTCCCTTTCTGACTGTCGGGGGCCCAGGCTGGTTTGGACATGCCAAGTTCATGGTGCCCGAGAGGACCTCAGACCTGGGCAGTGATTTGAAGGTCATTAATGGGTGAGGAGAACCGAGCGGAAATGTGTCCAGGAACGGTTACAGATTAAAATAAGACTTGAACCCAGGATAGAGCCCTAAGAAGCCCAGCTTGAAGACACAGGTACAGGAAAAAGACTGCCAGAGAGGACAAAATCCAAGAGACCCTCGGCAGGGGAGGGAGGGAGTGAGGAGAGGGTTCAAGGGATCCTCCCGGAGTGGCTGGGGAGGAAGGCATTGTGCAGGGATGAGGAAAAAGGAGGAGAAGGCGGCAGAACACACAACTCTTCCATGAACTTTGGCTGTGAAAGGGCAAAACAGAAGGTGTGAAGTTTTTGTTTTAAAATGAGGAGCCAGAGATTAAAAAATGCAACAGCACAGGGCCCAGCACAGGAGGGGGATGAGATCCAGGTAACCCCTTCTTTGCTCTTCTCCAAGGCAAAACCAAACTGTGGGAGCAGGGCCAGGCGACTTGGGGGCAGCAAGGTGAAGCGTTTGAGAATTGGGAGGTGTCTGATTTTGCTCAGGGTGAGGGATGGGTAGGGAGGCAGGGAGGATACCCTGCAGAGTGGGGTGCTCTTTGGGATGCCGAACTGGGATGTTCTGCTGGTGGTGGTGGGGGAACCAGGTGGCCCTGCACGGGGCTCAGGGCTGCAGGGTGTCCTGTCCGCAGGACATGGTTAAAAACGGTGGCCTGGTGCCCCGGGCTGGGTGGAGAGGGAAGCGAAGCCGAGAGGAAATGGCAGGCAGATGGGGGAAAGGAGCTGCCGGCCCCTGCGCTGGACTGCGGGGGAACTTGGGGCTCGGAATGGGTTGGAAGGAGAGGCCTGAGCGCCCCGTCTCAGCATCTGATGGTTTGAGCTGCACTTTCCCTTCTCCGTAAAAGAGTTCACCACAGGCCGCGTGCTTTGAGGACTAGGGGCGGTTCTAGGCGAGAGCTGGGCACAGAGCGCCAGGTGCGCAGCAGAAGTCCCAAACGCGAGCAGCGACCCTTCCTGTCGCTGTCCCACGCCTCCGGGCTGTTGGCTGGGGGTGTGGGGGGCGCACCTTGTGGAGGTCGGCGGTCAGCGCGCCCACGATGTCCTTCTCGTGCTCCTTGATCATGCGCCGCAGCGCCTCCAGCTGCTGGATCCGGAACTGCAGCGGGCGGGTCTTGCCCGAGCTGAAGGCCGCTCTGGCCCGCTGCACGACCTCGCTGATTTTGCTCATGGTGCCTGGGGGGAGAGAGCACCTTGGACCTGGGGGCTGCAGGGGTAGCACTCTCATTGCTCCTCCACCGCGTTAATTTTCTAGGAAGAGGAAGATCTCCCCCGGGGGCGCTGGAAACATGGCACGTGTTTGCCTTCTCCGCTCCCTAACCCAGATGTCCCTCCGGACCCTCTGGCCCTCTCAATAACCCCTGAGCTGAGGACAAACGCATCTGCAGGGAGGGCCAGGAAGCAATGACACGCGACCCTGATTGCTTGCGGTGAGTTCCCGGCAGTGGGCTAGGATAGGCCCTTCCTGGCATCTCCCAAGCCCCCTCCCACCTCTGCCCGCTTGCAAAGGCTGGAGACACCGCCAGGCACACACTCCAAGAGCTCTGCGCACCCAGCCAGGCCCCTTTCCGGGTGAGATCGGCCAGCTGGTTAAAGAAGACCCAGCATCAGCCTACCTGCGCCATCTTTCTGGCTTTGCGACTGTTTGCAAAAGCCCGATTGCTCTACAGGTGGAAGCGGGCTTGGTCTTTAAACCAGAGCGCGCCTGTAACACCTGAGAGACCCAGAGTGCCAGCCAGCAGAAGTCTCTCGGAGCTTCAGAGCTCCTCACAGAACTGCGGAGGGGATTCCTGCTACCGGTGTAAGAAACCATGCTTGCAAACGGGGATGGCTTGTGTTTCTCTATGACACTGCAGGTCCGCATTCAGGAGCTTACAGAAATCACAGCATTCCTGGACATCCATGAATAAGCAAGGTCATCAAGGTTGCTACAACACAGAGATACTGGGAACATCGTAAAAGGCCATCAGCAACGGAAATGAAGGACGCGGCACTTAGACAATGGATGATTGTGCAGGATTTAGGAGGGAGGTAGAGCTGGGTGTATCTCAGGCATGAGGCATAAGCACGAGACATAAGAAAGAAAACAGGTTACAGAACAGCAGGGACACTAGGCATGTGCCTAGAGGCGTGTGTGCACGCGTGTGTGTACGTGTGCTCTTGCACACACGAGAAAAGACCGGAAGGATAACCCCCAACACGGTGATGACAGGTGGGGGTGGAATTGGTCGCGATCTTTGCGTTCATCATCGTCTGTGGTGTTTGACTTCTTTTGCAACGAGCTTGCATTTTTAAAAACGTTTTGTAACTTTTTGGCTAGGTAACACGTGCCCATGGTAGAAAAAGCCTCCCTTCTCCCTTTTCCCTCAGCGATTCCTTACCGTCCTGCCCACAGCTAGCCCAGGACTTTCAGACACTGCATAAGTTCTAGTATCAGGGGAAAAAGCCACAATAAGGCTATTTCTACTTTGCAAAACAAATTGTATACACTGTAGAGACTATATATGCATGTATGTAAATGTATGTATATATGGTATATATATATATATATATTTTGCAAAATGGAAATAGCTGTGTGTGTGTGTGTGTGTGTGTGTGTGTAATCCTGCTCAAATTCCAGCAAGTGTTTTCTGGTAGCTTCCACTGCCTTCCCTGTCCACGGTGCTGACCCCCACCCCAGGGGTTCTGCCCAGAGAGGAGGGTCCCTGCTGGCATCCAGGGCACCCGAGCCGACCACGACCCCAGCCACAAAGCTCTACAACCCCTGTCCTGAGGACAGGACACCCCGCAGCCCTCAGGAGGGTCCTGCTTCCCTCCTCAGACTTGGGGGGTCAAACCAGGGCAGCAGGCTCTGGCCATCGGCCACCAAGGCTGGGCGGCCTGGGGTGGAAGAGGCCGGTGTGACTCAGGTCCAGCACTCAGAACTCTGGGGTATGTGGGAAGGAGCCCCCTCTGTGGACAGCATTAATAATGGCATCGCCTCTCAGTACAGAGATTAATGGAGCTGGAGAGCATCTAACTTAGCACCTGGCACCCTAAGGAGAGCTGACGGAATTCTTTTCCCTGGACCAGTCCACCTCCCCACAGCCCTGCATCCCACCCGCCTCACCTGTGCCGACTTTGCCCCCAGGTGTCCCCCTCAAGCATCCCCTTTGATCCTCACAAAAACTCCATGGCAGTGCCCAGGAAGAAGGAAGTGTTAGGAGTCCACTTTACAGATGAGCAAAGTGAGGCCGAAAGACACTGGATAGTCTCACCTAGGGAAAAAAAAAAAAAGAACGGGGTCTGGGGATGGGATGGAGGGGTGGGGAGAAGATTACCTTTGACACGGCCTTTCCTAGCGGCTTGAGCTTCTGGAAGGAGCAGCCCAGAGGGGACACATTTAAGGGCCCTTCTTCCCGCCCACTTGGCCTGGGAGTCCCTGCCCAGGAAGTGTGGGTAACAAGAACAGAACAGTGCTCAAATCTGGGTCTAGCTAACGGACCTCTACTTCCTCTGAGCCCCAGCTTTGGGGATTAGGCCTTGGGTTGTTTATTTTTTTCTCTTCTGAAATGCAAGAATGCGTCTGTGAAGGCTTGGGTGGGGCTCCCATCCAATCTTCAAAAGGAGCCTCTGTGTCTGCCCGGGGCAAGGGGGCCCTGATTGATTCAGCCTGGCAAGTAACTCTCCCAGATTTCCGAACTGCCAGAGGCTGTGCTCCCAGTGTCCCCGTTATGTAAGGTCGGCAGAGGGTGCGGCGTGAGTCACGGCGAGCGCGCACGCAGCTGCCCCAGAACGCGTCCCCCTCACCTCTCGGCCATGTGCACAGCAGTCAGGGCCCCACAGAGGCACTACAGGCCGGGGGCTTTTCCCTGCTTTCCCTGTGCGGATCTGCCCTCCTGTTGAACAGCGGAGACGAGGCCAAGAGCCAGGAACGACGGCCTGGCCTCTCCCTCTGTGTGGTGACCCAGGAAACCAGAGATGCTTGGGAAGGAAGGCATCAGGAAGCCCCTTCCTTTGCTCTTTGTCAGAGGGTTGCAGGGCGCCCCCTCTGTGCCACCCAACAGGGAAGGGGGCAGACGTTACTTCCTGCCGCTTCTCACACCTGTCCTGCCCCCCAGACACTTGGCCTCCTCCCAACCAGACTTCTGCCGCCCTTTCCCACATGCAGGGTCTTCTCCAACCAGCATTCAGGGGCCCTTGCTTCCCGTTTCACTGAGATGAAAGCACAAGGTCTCCGCCGGGGGCCTACAAGCCCCTGGGGATGTATTCTGGCCCTTCCCCTCCCTGCCTAGGAGACCCTGCCCCGGATACCTACTTTTGGTCTTCTTCCTCCATTTTCTTTCTTTCCAGAACATTCATTGCCCCCAAATGCTACTTGTCTACTTATTTCCTTTGCTCCCTGTTGCCCTCCAGCTAGAAGCTGGTTTGCTCACTGCCATTATCCTCACATAGCGTCTGGCACATAGGAGCTGTTCAATAAATATTTGCCGAACAATGGAATGAACAGAACATTCCAAAACAATACGAAAACCGTAGCAGCTGGAACATGCACAAGACGTTAGAGGGATGGGGATGAGGGGGCCACGGGAGGGGGGCGGCGTCTGTGCTGAGTGAGGGGTATTCAGGCAAGGAACAGCGGGAGGGCTTGGAACAGCAAAAGCGAAGGCACAGAGGCTGTGAACAAGGTCATGCAACCTTTGCAATTAATCACAAGCTGTGATGTGCCCGCTGTTGCCAGCAGGAGGTGAGGGGTGGATGAGGCTCGAGGGGCAAGGGGCGCATGGAGGCCCTGGGGGCCGGGCAGGCTGTGGGTTTGGGCGGGCATGGAGGAGCTTATCACAGCGTTATCAGAATCAGACCTTGTTTCTCGAGGATGCCTCTGGATAGGGCCCAGTCTCGATGAGGTCCGGAATAGAAGCTGCGGCTGGTACAAAGGCAGGCAAGGGATGACAGGACCCCAACCCAGACTGGCAGAGTGGGAAACCTTCCAGAATAGCAAGAGGAAACACGGGCAGGATTTGGTGCCTGGGGTTGGTGGGGGGGGGGGCGCGGGGAGGGCTGAGCTGGTAGTGGGTGGAAGGTGGGGGCATGCTCTGAGATGGAAAGTCACCAGGGGGGCGCACCAGGCCTCCTCCCCCTTGCTTTCCTGGTGGTGGCACCTGACCATCTTTGCAGATGACCCCTTGCCGGTGAGCTAGTCCCCGGGGTGCTCCGTTGCAGCCTAGCCAGGGGGCACGGGGCCCCCCACGCTCTCCTGGGAACTGGACATTGAGTGCAGGGCAGGCTGCAAGGCCCAAGGCCACTGGAACGGATTCATCATGACCGCCGCTCCCTGCAGACATGGTCCGCCCCGTCTGCTCCCCAGTTCCCCGGCCCCCCCGGCCCCCCACCCCGCTGAGGTCTGATTGTCAGCTCCGCTGTATTCAGTGGAAGTGTTCACCGGACTGCCGAACACTACGGCTACATGTCCTTAGACACGCTAGGTAGTCTCTCTGGGCCTCAGTTTCCTCATCTGAAAAACCAGGTGGAAAGAAACAGAGACATGAGCCCCCCAGGCCCCCCGCGTTCTGGTCCTTGGGTCCACCCGCCTTCCATGAGACTCCTCGGCAGCCTTCGTGGCTTTAAGCCGCCTTCATCCCTCTCATTTCCTCCTTCATCTTTTAGCAAGACGTTGACCTCCCCGAGGAGAACCATGGAAGCAACTGCAAGGAGCAAGGGCGGCCACGATGCCAAACAGTGCCGGGCACACGCGGAGAGTTTTGTGCACATGCTGGGTGCTGCTGCTCTCGTTAGAAGTAGCAGCCTTGGTCCCGGTCACGGAGCAAGGAGCCTTGAACCTGGTTTAAATCCATGGCAAACAAAAACCTTAGATTCTTGTTGGTGAAGAGCTGCGGTCCTGCCCTGAGCTTGACTTGTCCCAGACGGCATGGCGGATGCATGGTTTTTAGCTTTTAATCTTCGCCCTGCTACTCCAACCCAATGCCCAGATGGTTACGCGCTCTCTCCGGAGCCACTGGCATGGCCACCTGTCTGCTCTCCTGAGTCCCTGCACACCTCTCTATGGTACCTTCTCCAAACACCGACAGAGGGACTTTTGGGCAAGGAAGACCATCTCTCTGCCCACTGACATCATCCAGTGGCTTTCTGCTGCTCTGAGGAAAAAAACCTTCCATGGCCTTTGAGATCTGCACGGTCTGACTCCTGGCTGCTTTGCCAGCCCCATTTGGTACCACATTCCAACATTTTCACTAGATTGCAGTCCAATAGCGGTCCTAGAATGGGCCCACCCCAGGGCCTTTGCACATGCTACGTCTCGCTCCCTGGAACACTTCCTCTTCCACTGTGCACTAGGATAACCCTCACTCCTGTTTAGACTTCAGCTTCTCTGACCCACCTTCACCCCCAAATAATACCTTCCTTACTCCCAGGAACCTGCCACAACTTGCAATCATATATTTGTTGGCGTGATTCTTTGTGGATTATTTTTCTTCACTCCTTGTCCTTTCCCCTTCCACCGCCCCCTCTGCCCAGACTCATTTCCATGAAAGCCGCGATCTCAGCTTTTGTTCAATACTGCATCCCCAGCGTGTGGCATATAGGAAGGCCTCAGAGAATAATGGAAACAGGCCAATGTACCAAACCATCCCAAATCAGCAAATGGGGCTGGGCAGGGTCCAAGCGAAGACCGAGAGAAATTATCAATCATTTAGCAAGATGATTTCCAGCAAACTCACCTAAACCTAGCAAAACATTTTTGGATGAATAAAAAAAAATTGGCTTAAAGTTACTTTGCTTAAATTTCAAGGAACACGTAGGTTAGAGTAGCTGTTGGGGGGAAAACCCACTTTCTTTTTAAGAGGAGATGGGAAGTAATTCGGTGGTGAGTATGTGGGGTTGTTATGTCTCTCCGTTCTGTTAGAGAGGAAGGGGGAGAGACGTGAATGCTCAGCGCCTGTGGGAATACTTCGTACACAGACCGTGGGGAAAACAGTCCTGGCTTTGTTTCTGAGCTGGGGCAGCCAGGGACGGACAGCCTGGGAACCACAAGAGGGTCTCACACGCAGCTGAGGTCACGGGCAGGATGAGAACACACTGTCACAAAGGGGTTCTGATCCTTAGCTGCGCCGAGACTGTGCCCCCTGCATCAGAGACATACCTTGAGGGAGGTAGAAAGGTCTCTTGGGTTTGGAACCTTGAACTAAAACCTGTGACAAGAGCCGGAGGGGACCTCCAGAAACTTGAAACCACAAGTTGGACACATAAACCCATGCACAATGCCCTCGTGAAGGGGCAGAGCCTGTGAGCCTCGGACGGAACCTTCGAGAACAGTTGACTTGACTGTTCTTGTAAAATGACCAAGTGTCATGTCTGATCATCATACGTTGTCCATGTGGGCAGAACCCACCGTTATGCTGACTCCCCTGGTGAACAGGATCTCCCCTGTGAATACAATGCAATGGGCTCTTGGGTTGTCTCTTTGGGCTCCGGTAACGTCTACCCTTGCCCTGGCAGGTGGATCCAGCTCTCATCCCCCTGACCAAATGCCACCTCCCAGGAACCTATCTCATGACCCCAAGCCTTAACATCACCTTCTTAAAAAGTACAAGACTAAGTCAGTGCTTCTCCAATGTGGCCCCTGGACCAAAGGCTTCAGCATCACCTGGCAACCTGTTGGAGATGCAGATTCCCAGGCTCCACCCCCCACTACTCAGTCAGACACGCTGGGGTGGGGTCCAGCAATTGGTGTCGTAGCAAGTCCTCTGGGTGATTCTGGTGCCTCCAGGTAAAGTTTGAGAACCACTAATTTAAACAGTTACAAATAACAGGCCACTGGCCGGAGTTGCGTTTGATCCGTGTATTTATTCCTTTAAGAAATTGCAGGGAGAAAATCGTGTTTTACTGCTTAACATCGGCTGCATGTTATAAATACATTTATTTGCACATATATGTGTTTACAAAGTTATACTTTAAAATGAAATAAAGCCGGGAAGATTCATGGCAATGATGGGAGTATAAGAGATTTCGTATTGGTACACGGCATAGAATTCAGTTTACATTTTTCATTGACCAGGGGCTAGGGTGACAGCCTAACACCTTATAAGAAATTGTTCTAAGGGGCAAATAAAATGTTTTAGTGGCAAACATGACGTTCTCAGATAATGGCCAGTGTCATGTCAGGCCTGAGGCTGTTTGTAATCATGATGGCCACTGTTTATTGAGCGCTTAGTGTATGCCAGGGACTGAAGGCATGGTACCTTTAACCATAATTCTACAAGAAACGTGTTATTACCCCCATTTTATAGAAAGGGGAACAGAGGCTCTTATGAGGCTCTCACAGGTTAAAGGTGGCAGAACCAGGACTTGAACTCACGCTTGGCAGGCATCAAAGCACTGAGACATATAGGTCTATGGAATAGAACCAAGAATCCAGAAATAAGCCCTTACATTGATGGCCAGTTGCTTTTTCACAAGGGTGCCAAGACAATTCGATGAGAAAAAAAGAGTCTTTCTAACAAATGGTGCTGGGATGACTGGATATCCACATGCAAAAGAATGAAACTGGACCCTTACCTCACACCATATGCAAAAATTAACTCTGAATGAATCATCACCCTAAATGTAAGAGCGAAAAATAGAAAACGTCTACAAGAAAACATAGGAGCAAATCTTCACGTTTTTGGGTTAGGCCATGATTTCTTAGCTACAACACCAAAAGCACAAATGATCACAAGGGGGAAGATAACTGGATTATAACAAAATTAAAAACTTGTGTAGTATAAGATATACCATCAAGAAAGTGAAGAGAAAACCCATAGAATGGGGGAATATATTTGCAAATCAGGTATATTCTATTACAACTCAATGATAAAAAGACAAAGAACCCAATTTAAAAATGAGCAAAGGGTTTGAACAGACACTTCTCCAAAACGGTTATAGAAATAACCAATAAACACATGAAAAGATGTTTGCCATCATTAGTCATTAAGGACATTTAAATAAAAGTACAAGGAAATACCACTTTATACCCACTCAGATGGCTATTTGTTTTTATAAAATAGTATGGAGGTTCCTCAAAAAGTTAAAAATAGAACTACCCTACTATCCAGCAATTGCTCTACCAGGTACTTACCCAAAGAATACAAAAATACAGATTCAAAGGGATACATGCACCTTATTTTTATACCAGCATTATCCACAGTAGCCAAATTATGGGAACAGCCCAAGTGTCCATCGACTGATGAATGGATAAAGAAGATGTGTCATATGTATGTGATGGAATATTACTCAGCCGTCAAAAAGAAGGAAACCTCGCCATTCGCAACGGCATGGATGGAGCTAGAGCATAATGCTAGGCAAAATCCGTCAGTCAGTGAGGGACAAATACCAATATGATTTCACTTATGTGTGGAATTTAAGAAACGAAACAAACGAATAAAAGTCGGAACCAAAGAGAGAAAGAGGAAACCAAGAAACAGACTCTTAATTATAAACACACTGATGTTACCAGAGGGGAGGTGGGATGAGATAGGGGAAGGGGATTAAGGAGGGCACTTACCGTGATGAGCGCGGGGTGATGTACGAAAGTGTCGAATCCCCATATTGTAACACCCGAAACTCATACTACACTCTATGTTAACTAAGTGGAATTTAAACAAAAAACCTTAAAAAAAGCAAAGACAGACAATAACAAATGTCGATGAGGATGTGGAGAAATAGGAGCCCTCCTATATTGCTGGTGGGAACGTAAAATGGCGTAGTTGCTTGGAGAACAGTCTGGCAGTTCCTCAAAGAGGTAAACAGAGTTTCCATAGAGCCGGGCAATTCTACTCCTAGGTGTATACCCAGGCGAAAGGAAATCGTATGTCCACAGAAAAACTTCCATGTGAATGTTTACAGCGGCACGTTTCGTAATCGCCCCAAAGTGGAAGCAACCCAAGTGTCCATCAACTCATGATGAAAGGAGAAACAACATGTGGTCTATCCATACGATGGAATAATATTCAGCCATAAAAAACGATGACTTTTTTTTTTTAAGATTTTATTTATTTATTCGACAGAGACAGAGACAGCCAGCGAGAGAGGGAACACAAGCAGGGGGAACGGGAGAGGAAGAAGCAGGCTCATAGCGGAAGAGCCTGATGTGGGGCTCGATCCCATCACGCCAGGATCACGCCCTGAGCCGAAGGCAGGTGCTTAACCGCTGTGCCACCCAGGTGCCCCCCAAAACAATGACGTTTTGATACATGACGTGGCTTGTAAACATTGTGCCAAGTGAAAGAGGCCAGTCACACAAGACTACATCATATAGGATTCCATTCATTGGACACATCCAGGAAAGACAACTTCACGGACAAAAAGTAGATTGGGGCAGCCTAGGGCTGAGGGGATTGGGGGTGGTGGGGATGAGAATTTCTTTTAGGGGGACCAAAACTATTCCTGATTAGACTGTGGTGATGGGTGCATTAAAAAACCCCTTAAAAACACTGAATTATACACTTAAATGGGTGAATAATACGTTGTTGTTGTATCTCAATGAAGCTATGAAAACATAGTATTTTCAGTATCTTCACTCTCTGAAATAGGAAAATGAATTGAAAATCCTTTGGGAATTTCCCTTATAGAAGAATTCAAAATAACGTGGATAGGTAATGCCCTCTCAAGAAAGTGGCCCGTAACCCCCATCTCCTTAAGCGTGGGATGTGTGCAGTGACTTCCTTCCAAAGAGGACAGCGTGGACAGGTTGGGAGAGTGGCTGTGCATGGAGAAACCCAACGAACACCACCTCCCCAGGCATTCAAGGTCAACGTCATCCATGATGAGTTATGGCGGCATCACGTCCCCCAGATTTAGCATAATGAAAATGACCACTCCACCTCCGTGGTCTTCCCCCAGGAAAATTCAGAACCCAGTCTCACCACGAGAAAAACACAAGACAAACCCAAACGGAGGGACTTCAACAGCTGACCCAGTACTCCTCAAAACCGTCAAGGTCATCAAAAGCAAGGGAAGTCTGAGCCAAGCGGGGTCTAAGGACACGTGACAATGAGTGTAAGCTGGTCTTCTGGATGGGTTCCTGGGACAGGAAAGGACATTAGGTAAAAAGTCAAGAAATCCAAATAAAGCACGGATTGCCTTAATAATGCACCAACATTGGTTCATTATTTTGTGACAGAAGAGTCACACTAGTGAAACATGTTAATAACAGCTGATCCGAGTGTAGGCTTTACAGGAACTCTGTATAACTAGCTTTTTGCGAGTTGTCTGTAAATCGAAAATTCGCAAAAGTAAAAAGTTTATTTGAAAATCTCATTTGGAGGCAACACGCAGGGTGAAACGAGTTCTAGCTTCCCAGCTCTCTAGCTGTGTGACCTAGGAAAGATAGCTACCCTCTCTGGGCCTGATCTCCCCCATCACTTAAAATAGTTGTGCCAAAATCTCCAACAGTTGTAGGATCCTAACTCGGAAACATACGTGGAAGAACTCTGGAAAGTGAAATTTCTTCCAAAATAATCCCCCGGCAAGGGTAAGCTTCAGTTAGCTAAAAATGTTTATTCATGTGGACATTTTATTCTCCAAACATTCTTGTTTTCCTAGCTAATATACAGCGGATCCTTGAACAACGTGGGTTTGAACTGTGCAGGTCCATTCACAGGGGCTTTTTCTTTTTTTGACCTATTACCGGACTGTGAATGTTTTTTTTTTTTTTCGTCTTCCTTATGATTTTCTTAATAGCATTTTCTTTTCCCTAGCTTCCTTTATTGTAAGAATATTGTATTTAATACATACACACAATACCTGTTAATCGACTCTGTTATCGGTGAGGCTTCAGGTCAATAGCAGGCTGTTAGTAAAGTATTTGCAGAGTTAGAAGTAACACAAGGATTTGCTGCTGCAGGGGTGGGAGGTGGATGGCTCCCCTACCACCCCCCTACCCATCGCGTTGTCCAAAAGGGTCAACTGCAGATCAATAGCTCTTTGCCTCTGGCCACCTTAGTATAGACCCTTCAGCCTCCAAGCCGGCTGCTTCTCTCCCTCCCTCCCTCCCACCCAGACACACAGCCTTCCCCCTGCATGCCTGCAGTCGGCTCTCCCCACTGCCTGATGCTGCCCTCCTACCATCCGCGGATTCACCTCCCCACTGAGATGCGGCTGTAGCACCCCTCCAGCGGGCGGCCAGGAAGGTAAACTTCTTTTTTTAATTTCTTTGTCATAGATTCCCAGGAATATTTGCGTCTTCAATTGCATAGGGGTCCCCGGATGGTTTTCCACAAAGGCGGTCCTGTTCCGGGCCAGCGAAGCTGTCAGACCGGGTTGGAGGTTTTGCCAGCCTGATGGGTGCAAAGGGCTTTATCCGTGTTCTTCGGATCCCTATTTCCTGGCCGCAGGTGAGCTGGGGCATTTTTCACACATGCACGGGCGATTTGCATTCACGCCCTGGGACCTGCCCTCCTTGGCCCATTTCTTCCGCCCTGTTTCGTGCTTTCCCTGGCTCTGTGGGTTCCAGCCGTCTGAGTGACTAGTAGTTTCCTTAATCTGTCATTTGCCTGCGGACTTTACTGAGGGGGTCTTTTGCTATTCGGAAGTTTTTTATATGGCCAACTAGAATGCTTGCATCTTAGTTTGGATGGGGAAGGTGCCCTCCCACCCCCAGTCCTGGCTTGTTCATCTAATTCTCTAGGTGTCCTAGTGAGTTTTTATGATGTGATTGTTTACCCCGAGCCCACCGAGACATTATTCTACATATGAAGACGGAAATCCGGTTTATTTTCTTTCAGATGGCTAGCCTGTTGTGCCAACACCATTTAATAAAAACACCACCGAGAGTGGGGCACCTGGGTGCCTCAGTCAGTTAAGCATCCAACTCTTTTTTTTTAATTTTTAATTTTTATTTTACAGATTTTGTATATTTATTTGACGGAGAGAGAGCACAGGCAGGGGGAGCAGCAGGCAGAGGGAGAAGCAGGCTCCCTGCTGAGCAGGGAGCCCAACGCAGAACTTGATCCCAGGACCCTGGGATCGAGACCTGAGCTGAAGGCAGATACTTGATTCACTGAGCCCCCCAGGTGTCCCAGGTGCCCAACTCTTGATTTCAGCTCAGGTCATGATCTCAGGGTCCTGGGATCCAGCCCCAAGATGGGCTCTGCACTCAGCGGGGAGTCTGCTTGGGGATTCTCTCTCTTCCTCTGCCTCTCCCTGTGCTCACGCATGCTCTTTCTCTCAAAAAAACAAAAAAACAACAACAAAAAAACCACAAAAAACACACACACACAAAAAACACACAAAAAAACACAAAAACACAACCCCCCCCAAAAAAACAAAAAAATCCAAAACCAAAACCAACCAAACAAAAAACCCAACAAAAAACCACAACCCCCCCCCCCCCAAACCCAAACCAAAAAACCCACCACCAACATTAACAACAGCACTGGCTGGGTCTTTCCTGTGTGCACTTTCCATGTATTAATTCTTATTAATTCTCACAACCACTCAAGAGGTAGGGACTATTATTACCTCCACTTTATAGATGAGGAAACTAAAGCACAGAGAGGCTAAGCAATTGGCCTAAGGTCATACAGCTAGAAATGACAGGTCCAGGTGTCACGCAGGGCATCTGACTGCAGTGTCCCCCTGTTCAGAGGTTCATACCCTTCTGCTCCATCCACATCCTCCAGGCTTTCAAACCTGCTGCCATAGTGTCGAATAGGCTTCCTCCAAATTCCTTTACTGTCTCCTGAATTGATACTTAATGTCTCCTTTCTCACTGTTGCCTTGTATATTTCTATCTCATTCTTCCTTTACTGAGGAAAGTGCAAGTCATGATGACATGGGATTTTTCTGTGCCTCCGGGCTTGCAAAAACCAATTAATGCATGCTTATCTTCTCTAGTGGAAATATGACTGTGATGGCAGATTTGCCTTCTTAATTCATTAATTTCTGCTTTTATCTTTACCAACTTCAACTTCCTGATTTCTTTTGGTACTTAAACTCCGTAAGAAGATCCTTATTTTTGTCTTCTATTTTAAGACCGAAGGCATTTAAGTTTTAATTTTCCATTGAATGCAGTTTTGCTGTGTCCCAGAAGTTTGGGGATGAAGTATTCTACTTGTCATTGCTTTCCCATAGTTTTTAATTCAGTTTTCCTCTTGATGTCCTCTCTAAGTGTTCTCTAGAAGCATGTTTTCTAATATTGAAGTAGTTAAGAATATAGGCATCACACATTTACTGCTACCAATTTCATCAGATTGTGATAAAAATATGGCCTTTTTCGGGGCACCCGGGTGGCTCAGTTGGTTGAGGGTCCGACTCTTGGTTTCGGCTCAGGTCATGATCTCATGGTTCATGGGATCAAGCCCCGAATGGGGCTCCGCACTCAGCAGGGAGTCTGCTTGAAGATTCTCTCCCTTTGCCCCTCACCTCAGGTGCGAGTGCACATACTCTCTCTTTCTCTCTCTTTCACATAAATCAATAAATTAAAAAATATATATATGGCCTTGTTTTTCTGCACCGGTTCGGGTTTTCTTTGTGGTCATATAGGCCATTTTTGCATCAGGTCTGGGGACCTATGAATAGGATGTGTGTTTTCTGTTCAAAGAGGTAAGAATCTTTACTATTAAATTTATTGATTATTCCTCTATATCATTCTTCCTTTTTATTTACTGGGCATAATCCTGAGAGTTGCGGATTAAAGTGTCTCACTGTAAATGCATTGTCATCCAAGTCTCCTTACAATTCTGGTGCTTTTCCTTTGTGTGTTTAATCCCATTTTGCTTGGTTCATATGGGTTTAGGACACTTTGTAACGTGCTGCCCAAGCCAACACGGTGTAGGACACTTTGATTTTCTTTATACTTTTGCTTTTCATCTTTGCACGTTTTCACCTTAACGTCTAGCTCATCAGATGTTAGTATCACTGGTCCTGCCGGTTGTGTCCACACACCTAATTATTTCCAGCCCTTCTCTAGCCTGGCCTTTTGCGTGCATTTCTTGTCAGTAACATCTAACTAGGTTTTGTTTTATATATCGTTCTGACTTCGCAGAATGACCAGTACACTGGATTATTCTTTCCATTTCCTTCATGCCCACTCTTTACCCTGTTCCTTCCTCTCAGATGGTTACTATTCGTTTCCTCTCCCTTTGTTAATTTGTAAGCTCTTCTCCACCTTCCCCGGCACTGATGGCCCCCTTCCCTCTCCCTGTTCTCATAATCCGGTGCGTATTTTTCTATAATTATTTGAAAGCAAGATTTCAACTGTTTTCCCCTCTAAGCCGCTCTGTCCCTCTCCTGCCCCAAGACAGAAGCTCTGGATACTTTCACTTCCTCCCTCCTCTCTCTGGACCCCAGGCCTGGGTTGTGACCTGTAGGTTGGTCTTACTTTCTGCCTCCCCAGCATCTGTATCCTTCGGTTTTTCTCTCCCCTTGGAGAGTTTTTGTACTTTTAATTTTAGACTAGTGTTTGGACCAACTGAGGTATGAATACAAAATGGCTTTTCAAATTTGTTTTCAATTACTGCCTCCAACTGTGCTCCGTCCGTCAAATCTTCGTTTTCCCTCCCTTCGAACATTCCGAGGAGCTCCTCTCGCTTCCTGGTTAATTTCCTGTATCAAAAGCTCAGTCCGGACTAATTTAACACATTGATCCCGGTGAATGCCCTTCCTGCAAACCGCCCCCCACCCCAAGCTTAGGTCTGGCCTCTGGTCCCAAGGAAGGGGTGGGGGTCTCACTCCCTCTGCCACCCCATGTCTCCTGAGTCCCTTTCACCCTGGTCGCTGGTGCTGGCCCGGGAAAAATGGACGCGGGCAGTCTTTTTACTGGTGCTCCTGACGCCCTCTGTGGGCAGACATCCACACTGGCTCCCTTGCCCACTGCACAGTTCCCAGGAAAGGAGAAGTTTTTCCTGCTGCCTCATGGCTCCTACCCCCTCCACCATCCACAGCACCTCCCACAGGAGTCCCCTCACCTAGCCAGCAGCTCCCCAAGTATCGGCAAGACGATTAACCTGGCAAGCAGTCGGCACAGAGGAAACCACACATCTTCACTCTGCCCCCACCCCAGGGTCACCTCCCTTCACCCAGCCATCTCTCTCGGGTCCTTGTTTTCTTTTCTTTCTTTCTTTTTTAAGATTTTATTTATTTATTTATTCGACAGAGAGAGAGAGACAGCCAGCGAGAGAGGGAACACAAGCAGGGGGAGTGGGAGAGGAAGAAGCAGGCTCATAGCGGAGGAGCCTGATGTGGGGCTCGAGCCCATAACTCCAGGATCACGCCCTGAGCCGAAGGCAGATGCTTAACCGCTGTGCCACCCAGGCGCCCCAGGGTCCTTGTTTTCTAGTTCAAATGCCACAGAGGGCAGCTCAGCAAGTCCCTGCATGAGGACACGTCCCAAGGGGCAAGGAATTGCCACCCCCCTTCTTGCAGGCACCCTGGGCTCTGTCGGTGACTCTCTTGGAGCCCCACTAGGTTGGCTCGGAGAGGTGGGGAGTCCGTCTTTTGAGGGGTGGGGGGTGGGAAAGGACAGCCTCCCTTTAGACTCATGACTCCCTGACTCTTACAAACGCTCTGATTTCTAGTTTTCGGTTTACATGGTGGAGGAGAGAGTCGAACTTGTACTGCCCCCTCACCTCTGAGGCAGGTGTCCACGGGGGAAGGAAGTACAGAGTCCCAGGGAATGGGACATCGCAGGCGCTGGGATCTTTGGTGGGGGCTGGAGGGCTGCTGAGTCCCACGGGTGCCTTGCAACTCACGCCGTGTCCGCCTGTGTCCATCCCTAGGTGATACTGGGGACGGGCTGCAGCTGTTCTCGGGGACACCGACACGCCCGCACAGCTCATGGCCCCGTTCAGACCATCAGCACAACTAATACTTGTTGGAATACGGAATATTGTTAAGCCTTAAAAAGTAAGGAAATCTGACCCGTGCGTATTCTGCTGGGAGAGATATGCCAGTCACAGGACACAATGATCCCACTTACAGGAGGAACCCAGTGTGGTCAGATTCATGGAGACAGAAAGTAGAATAGTGTTGCCTGGGGTTGGGGGAGGGGAGCGGGAGTGGGGGAGGGGAGGGTTGGTGTTCAAGGGGGACAGTTTCCATTTAGAAAGAGAAAAGGGGTTCTGTGGATGGATGCACAAGGGTGTGAATGTGCCCAATGCCACGGAACTGTATTCTTAAAAATGGTGAAGATAGAAGCTATTTAGCCACAATAAAAATAATTTTAAAAAAACCCGTCCACATGGGGGCGCCTGTGTGGCTTAGTCACTTAAGCCTCCAATTCTTGGTGGTTTTTTTTTTTTCTTTTTAAAGATTTTATTTATTTATGTGAAAGAGAGACAGCCAGTGAGAGAGGGAACACGGCAGGGGGAGTGGGAGAGGAAGAAGCAGTCTCCCGGCAGAGGAGCCCGATGTGGGACTCGATCCCAGAACGCCGGGATCATGCCCTGAGCCAAAGGCAGATGCTTAACGACTGCGCTACCCAGGCGCCCCTCCAATTCTTGGTTTTGATCATGAGCTCAAGCCCCATAGTGGGCACCCCATTTAGTGGGGAGTTTGCTTGGCATTCTTTCCCTCTTCCCCCTCCCCCCACTCTCTCTCTCTCAAAATAAGTAAATAAATAAAACCTTTAAAAGCTCATCCACATGGGAGCGCCTGGGTGGCACAGCGGTTAAGCGTCTGCCTTTGGCTCAGGGCGTGATCCTGGCGTTGTGGGATCGAGCCCCACATCAGGCTCCTCCGCTAAGCGCCTGCTTCTTCCTCTCCCACTCCCCCTGCTATGTTCCCTCTCTCGCTGGCTGTCTCTATCTCTGTCGAATAAATAAATAAAATCTTAAAAAAAAAAAAGCTCATCCACATGGACCCAGTAATGCAGCAACCCATCAAGCGTGGACTCCGGTGCATGGTGGCCGCTGGGAGAGCAGCCAGCAGGGCCTGCATCAGACGGAACGGAAGGAGTGAACGATGGCCTGTTGAGGTTCTCACTTCAGCATCACCGTGATAAGCATGGAACCGTAGCCGCCGCAGGCCAGACGGGATGAAGGTGCGGCCATTTGATGAAAGACTTCAGATCCCGAGAAAGGGCAGATTCCTAATATATGCACACATAAGAGAAGCAAGTCTTGAAATAGTATGTTTTGTATCATCCCATTTTGGTAAAAGATGTGTACATGGAGAAAAATTACTCCGGGCAAGACAAACTGGAATGTTAATATGATCTCTGGGTTCATAGGACGTTTGTTCTCTTTTGGCTTATTTGTATTTTAAGAGGTTTCTGGGGGTGCCTGGGTGGCTCCGTCGGCTGAGTGTCCGACTCTTGATTTCAGCTCAGGTCATGATCTCAGGGTCGTGAGTTCGAGCCCCGCATGGGGCTCTGGGCTCTGCAGGGGGTCTGCTTAAGATTCTCTTCCCCTCCCTCTCTCTTCCTCTGCCCCTCCCGTCCTCGCCCCCTCTTAAAAAAAAAAAGAGGTTTCTGCAATGAACACGAAGTATTTATAAGTATAAAGAGGAGAGGGGGTCTTCCACAGGGAAGTGAGCCCCTCCGGGTTCCCTCCATTCGTAGGACATTGAGGGAGAGAAGCCACTGAGAGGGGAAGGGCTCTGCATCTCCAGCAAACCAGCAAACGTTTCCCAGGCCCCCAGTATGTGCCAGTTCCCAACAAGCCCCCACTCTATAATAGTTCTCAACAAGCCCCCACTATGTGCCAGTTCCCAACAAGCCCCCACTATGTGCCAGTTCCCAACAAGCCCCCACTGAAGCAGCAGGGCAATGGGGAAAGGAGTCATGGGGGGAGGGGAAGCTTCAGGGCCCGGGGGCAGCGCTGGGCGCAGGAGAAGGCACAAGCTCGGGCTGGGGGTGGAGTGGGGTGGCAGGGAAGGGGCTGTGACAGTAAGGACATTTCAAGGGACAAAGTCGGGGTCGAGGCACCACTGACCGAGTCTGTTCAGGGAGCCCAGAGCAGTTCGGTGAGCTAGGCAGGGCCGTGTGCAATGGGGAGCCATGGACTGTTTAGAAGGACACGTTCTAGCCAGGGCTGTCCTGCAAAGGACAACGCAAAGCAAACCACCTCAAGACAAAAAAGAGGACAGGGCTTCTCCCAGCGGGGCGGGGCCCAGGTGGCTCCCGCGGCATTCCCACCTGGGGAGAGATGTAGGGACCAGCTTCAGGCCTGGGGCCGTGACCCCTGGCACCCCTGTGGAAGGACTAGCTTTCCTCCCTTCCTTCCTCTCCCTCGCTCTCCATCCACCTCTTACACCAACATTTGCTCTGAGACCCTCTTACTATGAAAAGTAAGACACCCCATTTGAGCTGCTCTCGCACAGATCCCATCACAGCCAGTATCTGTACCCCCATAGTGTCGCCCCAATATCCGCGTCCGCAGCTCCTCCAACCCCCCCATGCCGTTGCCCCACCTGCTCAGCCCTGCCAGCCCCCATGCCCTCCCCATCTGCCCAAACCCCTCCCCTGGACCTTCTGGAAAGCACGGCCCCACTCCTCCCTCCCTGGCAGGTTTGGAAATCTGGTTTGCCGCTAAGGAGAAAGAACTTGGCCCCGACGGCCCCCTCCCTCCTGGGGGCAGTTCTTCCCCTTGAGTCCCTGACCTCAGGCTCCAGGAGTGGGCAGGGCTCCTCCGGACCCTGATGGTGGGTTCCAGACCACACCAGCGCTCCCTCCCCTTCCCAGCAGTCCCATTTCCAAGACCCTTGGCCGCTGAAGGCCGCCCTGCGTGGGGCTCCGGCTCCGGCCCCTGGCTGTGCTCGCTCCCTGCTCAGCCCCAGGGCCTGTCTGTTCTTGGACCTCACCGCCTTCCTTCCGCTGTTTTTGCCTCCGCATATCACGCGCCGACTTTGGACTTTTCTTTTTTCTTTTTTCTTTTTTTTAAGATTTTTTTTTTTTAATTTATTTATTTGACAGAGAGAGAGACAGCCAGTGAGAGAGGGAACACAAGCAGGGGGAGTGGGAGAGGAAGAAGCAGGCTCCCAGTGGAAGAGCCTGATGTGGGGCTCGATCCCATCACGCTGGGATCACGCCCTGAGCCGAAGGCAGACGCTAACTTGTGCCACCCAGGCGCCCCTGGACTTTTCTTATTTATTGTTTTTTACTGTGGACAATAAGAAAAGGTAAGTTTCGTCCTCGCAACTGATGACGCCTGCCTGGGGCTTGGAGGGTCCGGGCGGCAGCTAAGGGACCAACGCTGGCAAACAAGCACCCTCGCTCTCCACGGTCACACGTGCACTGGTGTGCGGGCGCGAGTGGTGGGGACGCCGGACACAACGTTGACCCTCTTAACCGTTTCAAGTGTACGTTCTGTGGCATCAAGCACATTCACGTTGCTATGAGGCCACCACCCCATCCACCTCCAGAACGCTTCATCTCGCGAAACTGAAACTCTGACCCCGCTCAACACCAGCTCCCCAGCCCCTCTACCCCAGCCCCTGGCAACCACCAGCCTCCCCTCTGCTTCTGCGAATTTGACAACACCAGGAACCTCATAAGAGTGGAATGACATAGTACTTGTCCTTCTGTGACTAGCTTCTCCACCCAGCATGAAGAGGTGTGCTCACGGTTCCTCCGTCTTGGAGAAGGTGCCAGAATGTCCTCGCTTTTTAAAGACTGAATGATAACCCATTGGACGCATAGACCACATTTTATGCATTCATCCATTGACAGACACTTGGGGTGCATCCAATGTTTTAGCTCTTATGAATAATGCTGCTGCGATCGTGGGCTCACGAGGACCTGCTCGCGTCTCTGCTTTCAGTTCTTTGGGGGCTATGCCCAGAATCAGGATGGCTGCATTCTAGGTAAGTCTATGTTTAATGTATTGAGGTTATGCTCCCATCCGCAGTGGGCTGGGGCTCTGGGTTCTCGCACTTCCGCCAACACTTCCAGGAGGCGACTCACTCATTGCAGTGGACTAGTGGGTCTCGTGGTGTGTTCCCGAAAACCCACTCTTCTTTCCCCACTGGGAAAGTTCTTCCTGGGGCCAGTTCTACGACATTCCTGGTCCTACACCTTTCTAGAATGTCCCCCAAGCTTCGGAAGTTAAATATATACAAGTTCTTCCACAGGTCCCGCTGGAGGGACTTGGAGCAGCCCTTGACCCCCCCCCCCATCCTCGGGGGTTGCTCAAAGCACTGTGATGGCCTGGGTACCCGAGAAAGCCGGAGATAAAGGCTCCTCTCGCCTGCAAGAACTTCGCCCGGGTGTGTGGTTCCAGGGGAGCCTGAGTGAGACAGGGAAGGAAGAGAGCCCATGGAACGATGTGTTGCTGAGTGTGTGACCCCTTGATCCTGGCTGCTGGCTTCTGTGGGACCTTCTGAGGACCAGCTGTTATGAAAGGCATCACGACGAGCCTGGCTGGTCTCAAGAGAGGGTAGCACAGCGAGGTCAGCACTGGCCTCTGCTGCTGGCAGACTGGGCATTAGTGAATATAGCCGGCTGGGCCCATGGATAGCCTCCGACTCTGTCCCCATGGCCTGCTTGTGGTGGGCTCATGGTGCAAGCACCAGGGGGCCAAGGACAGAAGTTGGGGGACTCCACAGGACAATCATCCTGTCCGCCTGGTTTGCTTAGTGCCCCCTCTGGTGGCCATTCATGAGAAGTACAACACTTTGTGTCCACTTCCCAGGTCCTCCCCCCGCCCTCCGTCCTGCCCCACCCCTACCCAGGTCTCAACTCCAATTTTTCAATCTTGCTTCTTCTAGACCCTCGACCACTCAGCAAAGCCATTCACCACTGCCCATGTGTTTGCATGTGCCCTGACCTCTGACCTCCCTGCATACGAAGATGACCAGGCATGCTCCTGGAGGCTTCTGCCCACCCAGCAAACGAGGTCTTGCGTGAGATCGGGCTCCACCAATCCGACAGAACCACCCTGGATCTCAGAGGAGGAGCAAAGTGGGGGCCTCCCGGGGTCTTCCTGTCTGACGCCAGCAGTGGTTGTCACGAGATCAAACTCCCAGGGCAGCCGCGGATGCGGGGGTTATGGCAATGCGATGCCGTCCTTCCTATACCCGTTCCATGTGACCTGATTTCTGATTTCGTTCCCAGTTCTCCAGGCCTTCCCCCAGATTCTTTTCACAGTCATCCCCCCCCCCCCAATTCCTTTTTGCTTCAGTCGGCGAGAGTCGTTTCTGCTTAGGGTAGATGACGACAGTGGCCACAGGAATTCTTCCCATCCCTGTGTGCGGGTGGTCTCCCAGACGGGGACTCTATTTCTCCAGCCCTTGAGGCTGGACTTGGCCCATGGGACATTAGCAAACTCAGGCTTAGCAGGGCCTTGAAGAGTGCAACGGCCCTCCAGCTTGGCCTCATGTCCGCGGGATGCAGTGGTGTCCACGACGCTGGGCTAGACGGCTGGAGGATGATGGACAGGTGGCCAAATCACCCCCAATGCCCCAGCGAAACATCAAGCAAACCACACGTCCAAGTGAGACTCCCTGAGCCACCAAGGGCCAGCCACGCCGAGCCCCGACAGGGTCTGTTTCTCTGCTCCGTCCCAGGCTGTCCTCACACAAGAGCGTCCGCTGCCTAGCTGAGATGAAGAGGCCTAAGAGGCAGAAGTCAGAGGGAGAAGCAGGGGCAGCCCCCGCCCCCTGGGACTCTCTGTCTGTCCTTCAGGGCCAGCCCCAGGAGGGGGTTGGGAGAATCTTTGGGGCAAGAGTTTCCCCGGGGAGAGGGGAGCAGCTGAAGTCTCACCTCATTGCCTCCCTTAGGATGGGAGCCGGGCTTCTGGTGAGCGCCAAGGGAGCTCTCTGAGCTGTGACCTTGCCAGCTTGGGAACCTTCTCTAAGATTTTCCCTGGGCTCTCACAAGGGGGCCCATGACAGTGACTCCTTGGCAAGGCCTGCCCTGTCTGCTCCCGTCTACCAGGCCTCCCCTCCCCTCCCCTACTCCCTTTCTCCCCCTGCCGCTGGAGGCACTTTGTCCTCTCTCTTGGGCTGCAGTGAGGAACCCAGACCCATCCCGCGGTCCCCCGGGTGCCCAGGAAGCCTCATTCCTGTGGGTGGGCGCCCACTCGGCCAGGGACAGGACGCACGATTTCAGAGGGAAGCGTTTCAACTCGCAGACGCACAAACATTTATTTCGTATTTTAAACCCACTGAGAAAATAGAGCTAAAATGTTTGTGGAGGACCTGCCCTGCTGAGAGGAGGCAGGGGACGGGCTCCCTGGCCTGTGTCCACGTGGATGCTAACTTTATTTTGTTTTATTTTTTTATTTAAGATTTTATTTATTTAGTTGACAGAGATAGAGACAGCCAGCGAGAGAAGGAACACAAGCAGGGGGAGTGGGAGAGGAAGAAGCAGGCTCCCAGCGGAAGAGCCTGATGTGGGGCTCGATCCCATAACGCCGGGATCACGCCCTGAGCCGAAGGCAGACGCTTAACCGCTGCACCACCCAGGCGCCCCCACGCGTGGATACTAACTTGAGCAGTTAGAACAGCTCCAGGGCATCCAGCCCAGCCCCCGAGAGCACGGCGTTGCATCGTTTTTTGTCTGAAAAGCAAAATTACCACCATCCGTTGAACCCTCGCCAAGTGCCAGTCATGGTGCAAAAGGCATTTTCCCCACAAAAGCCGTTCATCAGGGACTATTTTGCAGGCTCGGGAAGGTGAGGTGACTCGCCCAAGCCCACATAGCAAGACTAAGGACAGAACACCGTTTGTCGGAGAACCAAGAAAACCAAAACCGCTCCGCCAAGATGTTCCAAAACTAAGACTTGTGCAAAAATTGTGCCTTCTGTATATTTACTGACAGTTTCGTGAATTCTTTTAACGCAGAGACGTCACCCGGGGCTTGGCTCTCGACCCACTGGGGCGAGTTCACACCCATGTGAACTGGGCCCATCGAACACCATGGATGTGCGAGGAAAACACATCCTTCCGTGGGCACCAAAGGCGTCTCTCGGTACTTATCATTCGCATCTCGGGTGCCTGTCTCTTCTGCTATTAATCGACACACCAGGAGGCAGCAAACGTACCAGGTCTATCCATTAAAAGTGGTTTTTTTTTTTTTTTACATTTTTAAATGGATGGAAAAGGTAAAAAAACCCAAAAAACTCCACAACACATGAAAATTCCATGAGATTTAAATGTCAGCGTCTGTATATGAAGTTTTACTGGAACGGAGTCGTGTCCGTTGGTGTCTCGTCCGTGGCTGCTACCAGTGCATGATGGCCGGGTTGAGTAATTGAGGCCGAGACCCTCTAGCCCTCAAAGCCTGAAATACTTCACTATTTGGTCCTGCACAGAAGGTTCGTGAACACCTAGTATCTTGGACCACCCTGGCCCAGATTTTGATGTTTTTATGACCACGCGAAAGGAAACCCTGCTCTCTCCAATATGCTGCTTATATGTCAGAAGCATCGCATTTCCTGATTATCCGCCAGTTTTCCTATTCTTTCTGCGCTGACTTGCTTCTGTCCGTGGCTGGCTTGCTAGCAGTTTAAGGTTGACAGGTGCACAAAGTCAGCTTTGGCACCTTCTCGGTGGAGAGAAGGGCTCGTGTGTCCGAAAAACAGATGTGCCGAAGAGAACATGGCACACGACTGACAAGGGGAGGGGGGCAGAAGTGGCTTCAGAGCAGTGCCGGTGGCCGGCGGGGAAGGCAGAGCCAGGAACGCTTATCCTTCTGCGGCCCCTGCTGCCGATTCGGGGCTCACCACGGTCAGGAACTGGCGTGAGCACCCCCCCCCCCGAACTATTTCGTTCCATCGTCACAATAAGCCTGAGGGGCCGGTTCTATTATGATCTCTGTTTTGCAGGCGAGGAGAGCGAGGCCACAGGCAGCAGCCAAGGGAAGGAGGCAGAGAAACACGTGTCCGGGGAGGAGGACACCAAGGCCTCTTGGGTCCACTTCCCTCTTCTGAGCTGCGTGACTCAGGACATCATTGGAACGCTTGGGCCGCCATGCCCGGGGCTCATTTATTCCGTGGCTCCCCATCAGGCTTCTGACTGGTGACACGGGAGGCGGGGGCGTGGGGCACAAAGTGCATGTCCTTATTTTCCCTTGGTCTGTCCCCAGCTTGACCTCCCTGCGCTCCTCCTGGTGCCCCGAGAGGCTGGCGCAGTGTGAACCGCACACAGGACAGGGCCACGTTGAGGGCGCGAGGCCAACATGGGGGGGGGGGGCGGGGTAGGCTAAGCAGTTCCTGCGGCAAGGGGGTGGAGGGCAAGCCTGGGATTGGGGCTCCTCTCACCTGGGGTGGGTCCAGTTCCCTGCTGTTCAATCTCACCGGCACACGTGGAAACCAACAGGGACACTGCAAAATGGGGCCACCAAACGCTCGGGTTTATTACTGTGCCGTAGAAGGCCTCGCACTGGAAGTTTCGAGGGTGGGTTCTGAACCGTACTGCTCCGGGGCTCCAGCTCCAGGCCCAAGGGGGCTGCACAGAGCTGCGACCTCCCCTGCTTCACACAGATGTGTCCATATGACACAGAGGCCTGCCTTTCCCCTCCTCCTGGACATCCCCAGGAAGCTGTTACAGGAACATGGGGGGTGAGGTTTGGGGTGCTAGGCACATCGCATGCAGAGGAGAGCCCCCCGCACCCAGGCTCCCCGGCCCCCCACCCGGCAGTCCAGGCCCTGCCAGTACTCTGCTCCCACTGCTACTCAGCCGCGGGGCCTTTCTGGGGGGGGGGGGGTTACTCTCCAAGTCTGTTTTTCCATCTGTAAAATGAGGCGAGTAAGGGTTGGTATGAGGATCGAATAAAGTAATAAATATTAGATTGATACAGACACCTTAAAACTGGCAGATTGACCCAAAAGGGTAAATAACGGATGTCGGAGCGCAGGTTGCCTGGTGGGTCAGCTGGGGAAGGAGCTGTGTCCTTTCAGAAGTCGCCCGGCCGGAGCAAATGTGATTCCCATGAGCCCTAACCCCAGGCCTTGCCCCCAACGAACACAGGCCTCCCCCGATGGAATGCACCAGGGGCCGCAGACAGCAGCGCTCCCCCCACAGCTAGCGCTCCTGAGGGCACGCAGGCCCCGGGCTGCTCAAGTTCACGCTCAGGAACTCGTTTCATCCCGGCCGTGACTCCCGGAGCTTGCGCTCTTCCCCGCAGCCAGACACAGAGGCGCGAGGGCATGTGCCCGAGGACACACGGCGACGCGGGGCAGCTGGAGCCCCGGGGACCGCCACGCCCGAGGGGGTAGAGAGCCGTTTTCAACACACAAGTGCCCGGCCGGCCTCTCCCAGTGACGTAGGCCAACTCCCAAAGAGCAGGACTGTCCCAGGGCAGGAGGGCGCCCGGTGCAGGGCACTGGCGGGACAGCGCGCCAGGCGGCCTCCCCCGAGGGCAGACTTCAGAGAACCTTCTAGGCCGAGGGTGGGAGCAGGTGCGGGGCTCCAGCAAGCCCCAGGCGGGGTCACCTCTGCAGGCCCCTCGGCTCAGACCCACGCCCGGGAGGCCCCCTGGCGCCTGTGGAAAGGGAACGCCCGAAACAACAAAAAAGACCTGTAGGGCACGTGAAACACTGGGCTAAGCGGCCTTCTGGGGAGAGGGGGCACCCCCGGATGGTGTCCCGCCGGCTCAGCCCCTGCGGGGACCGCAGGCCGTCGGCCCCCTGCCTTCCTCTACCCTCGTGTGCCCCCTGAAGTCACAGCGGCCCTTCACCGGCTCGGCTTCGCCTCTTGCACAGCGGCCGAGCTTCCGGGGCCGATGGTTGTGGCCCGCGGTAGTGCGGTGCTTTTCGAGGCTTCCGACGGGGCTCCCTCTGATTCGGGTGAGGAAAAGGCCGCCTGGACGCCCTCCCAGGGGCGTACTGGCACAAGCGCTTGGGGCAAGGGGCGCGAGCAGGCCGAAGTCTCCACGGTCCAGGCCCGGGGGTAAATGGTCTCGAGGCCCCGCAGAGATCACGGTCGGTGGGCTTCCTCCTTCTCGCCCTGCGGACACCGAGCACAGCCCCGCCTGGAGGTAGGCTCCTCTCCGGGACTCCGCTAGTCCTCGGGGCGGGCAGAAGGGAGCGTGAACCGCGGGGGCCGGGGCGGGTTCGGGCAGATGCCTGCAGCACGCAGCGCCGGTTAGTGAACTCCCCGAGGACTCCTCGCCTCACACCCGTCCCTGCGGTCACTAACCCGCGTTACGGCTCGACTCGGGGGGCAGCCCACGGGCGCGGACTGGCCCGCTTCTGCCTTGTGACGTCGATGCCATGCAATGAGAAAAATACTCGTGGAAACGTAAAGCATTTATTATTGCTATAGTTCAAGGCCTTGATAACGGGGTAGAATCAGAACCATCGTTCATGAGTTCATGAGTTTACAGTCTGTTCTCTGCCGTCCACACACCACCGTTGCACACGCAGCACCCACCACGGACGGACCTTAGTTCTACAGGAGGAAGCAGCATGAACTTGGGAGTCACAAAGCGTGGCTTAACTACCTCCCTAGTCACCCGACTTCACACCAATCACTTACTCGCGGTGAACCTGTTTCATCCTGTGTTTAAAAAAAAAAAAAAAAAAAAAAAGGACCGGGCGGGAACGAACCCAGCTCCTCAGAGGACCTACTGAGATCACGTGGGTGAGAACTACGAGAACATACGTGAGATTGCCCGGGACGCTTGAAAGAAAGGATACAGAACAGAGCATTCCCACTAACGGTGCTTAGAAGCCCTGCAGGGAGGGGCAGAGTCCGCACCGCGTGGCCTGGGCGCGGCAGCCTGCGGGACGGTCACCCAGCATCTGACATCCTGGGGCAGGACAAAGGCTATTAAGGACCAAGCCTCCAAACTCACTGAGGAAGGAGGAGCTGGCTTGACAAGCCACGTAACATGGACCCAGCTTTACCCTAGAAACACCTGGTCAGTTTTATTTTACCTTGATAGACATCTGTACACGCGAGAATAAAAAGGCTATTACACAACGGTTCCGTGAGTTTTACCTAGTTTCGAGAATAATGCACGCAGTTACAAATGAGAGGTAGAAACACTGTATTAAAGACCTAAAAATACAAACATCATATAAATAAATGTTCAAATTAACCACTGGAATTTCATACAGATAAATAAGGTAAAAATTACATTACTTCGTCAAAGTAAAGGAAAGACCATGTTTTTGTCTGTGTTTATAGTACACTAAAGTTAGATTAATGCCAAGAGCTTCTGTGCAATTGTCAGAGTTCGGCTTATGTTATCTCAAAGGATAAAAATAAAAGGATTAAAACCGGAGGATGGTTTATTCAAGTATCCGAGCAGGTGAGCAAGAGAAACCGAACCGTACACACTGCAGGAACCGTACACACTGCAGGAGCCGTACACACTGCAGGAGCCGTACACACTGCAGGAGCCGTACACACTGCAGGAGCCGTACACACTGCAGGAGCCGTACACACTGCAGGAGCCGTACACACTGCAGGAACCGTTTCTGGAGGGACGTGAACCGCCCGCGTGCTCCGTGACTAGCTGTTTGGTGAACGGTCAGGACGAACGTGGACAACACGCGTTGGGCTGGAGAGAGCTGCCCGTGTTCCTAAGACAAGACAAACCTCAGGTTTCATTAACTTCACGTGGAAACTCCACGTCACCAACAAGCCTGCAGGTCACCAACTTTGTTTTGGCCCTATTAAAACTCTCGAGAGTGTCCCGAATTGGTATTTTTTTTTCCCCTAATACTGCCCAAATAAACCTAGCCTTTAGTAAACCTAGAGATCACAGGCATCAGCACATTCGGCATGCACAATAAAAAATACAACCAAAAGCAAACAACCAGCAACTCAAAACTGCCGCTGAGAAAATCTGTGTGTGTAGATGGAGAGGTTAAAAAAATGCAAAAGTTCACACGAACACAAGGTTTTACCATTTAAAAGTCCACTAGAGATTACATGTGAATTCTGGAAAGGGTGTGTGTGTATAATATAATCAAGTAAAATATTTTAAACAAGTCCATTGTGCCTCAGTTAGTTTTAAACGGCAAAATCCAATACACAGCTGTTTTAATAAATTAGTGCATATGAAAGATTTGGGAAGATTACCATGTGTCCGTATCAGAGCGAGGAGAAGGGTTCACAGTTTCTTCCCAGAGCCTTCTTCCAGCTTGTTCTCAGGCTCCACCTTCCTGAGCTGTTGGTGAAGCATGCGTGCTCAGATTGAGACAAACCTACCCCAGATGTCAAACCGCCCGGATGAGATGTCCATTTTTTTGTTTTTTTTTTTACTTTTGTATCTCAGTGAACACGCGGAATTTCACACACTGCTCTGGTGAACTGAGTACAGAGCCACTCACTTTGTCTCGTTCTTAATTATCCTCGGGAATAACTGCACTGCTAATTCTATTTCTAAGGTACATTTATTGACCAAGTTCACACTGAGAGCCAAGTGGATACTCTTGCGTCTGCTTCTACACAGAACAGGGCAGGGGCGACGTCTCCAGTAAGGCAGATTTCCTACAAGTTTGTAGCTCCGACTGTTCCTCCTTTCTGAAGTCATGCTTGTGCTTTGGTAGTCATCCGGTGAGAGACGGGGCTTTCTCGGGGATGGGGAAACAGAACCCAAGCTGTGATCCCGACCTTCTCTCCTCAGCCCCACCACTGGTCCAGGGACGAGCCCGCGGCCGCTCACAGGGTCGCACTGCTACAGCACAGCGCGGACAGTCTTCTCTCAATGCTGGTTTTATCTGGAAATAAATTCATAAGGAAAATCATTTCTGTGGTCAAAGCCAAGGCAAGAAGCACTAATGAAAAAACCACCACCACCACCACCACTCATTCTCTACGTCCATCCTTGTCTCGTCCTTTCTTTGGCCCAAAGTGAAGCATTCTGAATACCTTGTCCTCTGCCTGAAAACTGTTTAGACGTCATTTCCAGCTCGGTGGTGCGCAGTGGCAAGACGCAGCTTAGCACGCAAGATAAAGGACATCTGGTTTTAAGAGCTAGCTTGCTCACGACCACAAATCATTCTAGAATTGCCATCCCCTTGAGGCTGTTGGAAATGCGGTGTGAGCGCACAGACTCCAAAGGGTCCACCACCACCCCCTCAGGGCTTGTACGTGATGCGTGAGGTCAGCACCCGGCGGCCTGCCGCGCTGCACTCTGCTGTCTAGTCCAGGTCTATCACGGCGTCTTCACAAAATTCTTCAGTCACCAGCACGCTCACGAGGCTTAAACTGGTTGCATTCATTATTACTTAACAATAAAAACAAGGTTCTCTACCTACACAAACACACATCTGTGCGCACAGTGATGCAGTGTAAACACCAAAAGCCACCAGCATGTCACACGCATTACCTCCAGTCCTCAAACAACGCTCTCATCTCTTAGAAGAAGGAACAGACCACAGAAAGGGTAAGCGATTTGCCCAAAGCCAAGATCCAAACCCAGGCAGTACGATGCCAAACTCCAAGCTCTTCCTGCCGCACCTGTAGGACACTTAACTCAGCGGTCGTCGATAAACACACTGGTCTCTAAGTCCACTTACATTTATGTACATTTTCGATATCGGCGGGGTCCTGGAGAATCTTCGTCAGGCCTTCCAGAAGAAGGGCAGCCTTATGGTAGCGATAAACAATGTCTTCGGTCTGCTGAAACATCTCATCCAGGGCTGCGGACTGAACCTGAAGCCAAGTTGGCAGAAACGAGAAGATTCTCAACTTCTCCAAGAAAATATGAATCCATTTGGGCAAGACAGCTTTTAATGGAAGCTATCTAAAATTAACACATTTTGACAAAATAATATAATCTACCAAACTATATAAAACTCGAAGAGTCATCAGATGAGCAAAATAAAACGGGTTCTTGATCAAACAATCTCAGACTCAGGTGCAGGACTCATAAAACACAGTTCTAAAGTGGCTCTTCTAGGACTATACTAAAAAGTTTACTTTAAACATACACTTTCACACCAGGGCAACCTGACCATCTCATTAAAGTAGATTTTGTTATAATAAGATAATTAAATGGTGTTAAAAGTCATCTATTAGCTTCTTTTAACCAAAGAATTTTCGGGGGTACTCACTCACTGGTTCAGAGATGTGTACTGAGCCCCTTACCGTGGCAGGCGCTGGGCACACGGTGAAGGAGAGCTCACCGTCCAGGGGGACGCATGGGCCTGGAGGACATGGCATTCTAATTCCAAGGGATACGGGGCATTAGAGGAGGAGGCCCGGAATGGTAGGGAATATATACTCGTGCATCTAGCCCAACTATGGAAGGAAGAGAAGATTAGGGAAGCGTCCAGGAAATGATGTGTAGGATGAGTCCTAGAGGAGGAGGGGGAATAGGGCAGGTGATGGGAAAGGTGGGCGGGGGCTTTCCGGAAAGAGGGGACAGCAGCAGTATTCACAGGTTGTGAGTATTTGAGGAGTTTTCCCAACAGTATTCTGAAATGAGGCCCCAAATGGCATCACTTAGGGCAAGTCAGTAAACCAAGACTCGATACCCAACCTAACTGTAGTCTCAGTCCCTCGGGAATGTAACTTTCAACCAGTCAACACGGCATTTCCTGGTCAATAGACCCCTTCCGCTCCCACTCAGGAGGGCAACTTCGCCTCAACAATGCATTTCTGGCTAATAAATTCCTTTCTTCTTTTTTATGACCCCCCTCTCCCTTTTACAAACCTTTGTTGTGTTTAGCTCGGCAGAGCTCCCCTCTACTTGCTAGATGGGACGCTGCCTGATTCACGAATCATTTAACAAAGCCCATGAGATCTTCAAGTTTACTTGGTCAATTTTTGTTTTTGAACCTTCTCTTTAATCATTAACTGCCAGGACTGTCAGTAACACAGTATCCTAATGTATTTGTCAGCATCGTCTGTTTCTTTCAAACAGTACTTTAAAGCCACTTACGCTAAAACAAACAAAATGGGTACAGAAAGTCCATTCTGAAAAGGAAGAAGAAATAACTGGCTAAAGGCAGTGCTAACATCAGTAAGCTTGTCCTGAGCCCGGGCAAACTTACGCAAGTCACACTGCTCTTATTATCAGAGAAGAAAGGAGCACCGTAACTGCTTTGGAGGGGACATGTTTCCTGGCACAAACTTCCAAAAATAATTTATCATACGAAGTCGTAATTCAGTATAGAGCAATAGAATGCATATTATTCGTAGCAATAGTTTAGAGCAAAATAATGTCTATAATTCATATCGCAACAGTTTATATTCCAAACTTATTTTCCTATGACTTTTGATAACGACTTTCAGAATGAGGCCAAGGGTGATATAAGAGCACAATTCAAAGCAGACAAATTTTGGGCGGAGGAGGGAGATTTATTATGTTAATGTGGCAAAAATAAGACCGGTCACTGATTTTCTCCCCCACTTACCGCTTCTTTAACAGTGCCTAATTTCATTTCTACTTCAGAGCAATTTCCCCCCATGAGACAGAAACAAATGATTCCCAGTGGCATAACTACACAGTTGGAAAAGCAGATTTTACTTTGTGTCTTAAGTAAAGTCAGTGAGCAGAGTCTGGTCACATGGACTGGTTAACAGAGACTATTTTTTCTAATGTATTGTTAGGCCAAAATTTCTTAGATAGTAGAAAATGCAGAAAATGCAGACCCAGCCAAAGCTCTTAGATGCAAAGTACGAAGAGACTAGACAGCGCCTAATGGTGGCAGTTTTTAAGAGGTACGATAAAATGTCACCAAGTGTGGTAGCCAATGTTACTTAACATGTTACTTGTGCTAATGACATGCAATTGCTCCTTTCGTAAGAGCTGGAGTCACAATGTTTGGGACTTGGGGATGGGTAAGGGCATAAACTCTTTTTCAAAGGATAACATCAAAGGGTGCCTGGGTGGTGCAGTGGGTTAAGCCTCCGACTCTTGGTTTTGGCTCAGGCTGTGATCTCTGGGTTGTGAGATCGAGTCCCGCGTCGCGCTCTGTGCTCAGCACCATCTGCTTGAGACGCTCTCCGCCTCCCCCTCTGCCCCTCCCACCAGTGCTCTTTCTCTCTCAAATAAGTAAATCATTAAAAAATAATAATAAAAGGAAAATGCCAAGTAGGTATTCAACTCAAAAGATACTCTTACATAACAGTCAACCTTAGAAAGGGTTACCATTTCTACAGCACAATTATAGATGAGTTTCTCTGCAGTCACGCTGTTGATTTCATCAATAAATCTCTGTTTGTCAGAGAAGAAGCGATTCAGCTTTTCTGTAAGTTTCTTGCACATGGTGATGCAGAATTTATAGCGTTCATTCAGATTTTTGACAACTGAAAAGAAGTTGAGATGAGAACTAATTTTAATTTTTTCCTCCCCAAAATAAAGGCTCAGTGACATGCACCTTTTTCTGCCGATTTAAGGAAAGTGGCACTAAGTGATCCTTGGGGGAAAAAAATGACCGGAAATCACACTCTTTAATGGCTTCTCTTCCAGTTAAGAAAAAGTTGAGAATAAAGCACTTCTGACTGTTCTCGGTATCGGTTAAATGGCAAAAACAAAACCCAGCAAAGTCAGCATCTTTGCCCATCTAAGAACATAGCACAGGATCCCACATCAAACTCTCTCTCTCTCTCTCTCTCTCTCTCTCTCTGTCCTGGGGGAGGGGCGGCGCGAGGGGGCGGCGTCCGCTGCGGTCACCCCCCCCCCCTACCTTGTTTCACAGCCGTGGACGGGCTCAGCTTCCCGGACTTGATCTGGGCTTTGGCGAGATGCAGAGAGGCTGCTAACAGCTGCGCTGCTTTCATGTATAACACCAGCTGCTCCACCCGCCTGCACCCGGAGGAAGAGAGCAGAGTGTTATCCTGGGAGCCAACGCGCCGCACTCCGCTCTCTACGCACGGGTCACCACTCAAACAGCGTTTCTAAAGGAATGCCAGTCTCCCTGACATTTTCAGTGCACGAGGAACTCCGAAGGAGCAAGGTTCCGCACGGAAAAAGACGTGCGTGCACTCTGAATACAACGGGTAGCCTCAAAAACCAATACAATCTCCTCATCACCAAATACCTCCAACGGTGTAAGTTACAGGGAAAGGCAATGCTAAGGAAGGCTGCACAAGCGGAATGTAGCTCAGTGACGTAACTAAGAGCTCTCCGGAAGCTTTTCATAAGGGGACGTGATCGCTGGTGTGTGACAGGCCCTCCATCTCAGAAAGCAGGGAGAATCTGGAAATGAGGGCCAAAGGGGGCGCGTACCCCCAGTCTCTGCTGAGCTGGCTGATCTGGTCCACGACCACACTCTCCTGGATCTGGTACAAGGAGACGGCGGATGTGCACAGCTCTGGGTGGCCCCCCCGCACAGCCGTCAGGTCCAGCACGCACTCCGTGAACATCAGCATCACGTTGAGGTGCCGCAAGGTGTCCGTGTGTTCTCGCTGTGGCAAAGCCAATTTGTCTTAGAAACTCGCAGCTAAGAGAGGCGCATGCTTGTTTCTGTATAGAAACCACGGCCGGTGCTACTGTGCTTCTGTACTTACGAATATCAGAATGAAGAAAACAGACTAGGATTTTTACATTCCAGAAAACGACTAAGGAAATAAACACAGGTGAAACAAAATGTGGGTGTGTCCATGTGCTTGTGTGCAGGGATGAGAGCAGCCACGAAATTAAGTTTCAGAGATATGAGGTCACTGTGCTTTTACTAGAAAACAACAAAACTAAACAATTAAATCGATATACATGAGACAAAACATGACACAATAAATACCAGGATTAGAAGGATATTCTACACACTAAACTACAATTGTTGATCGTTTTGCAAATTCTACTGACTTATAGTTTCAGAGATGCTTTATTTTAATTTCTGGTGGGTTTTCAGTTCAGTGAGTCCTAATACCAAGGCTCTAAATTTCTGTGAGCTGTTCAGTTAAAGAGGGGAGTACAGGTGGACACAACAGCATGCATTAAAAATGGGTAGTCTAAAATTAATGTTGTTTTGAGATGTGTTTTTAGCTATAAACGTTTCTTGAAATCTGATATACGACCAAGCTTCTCATTCTCCTTTTACGATTAAAAAAGGATGAGAATAATTTTCCTAGAGAAAGGAGAATAAACCAATTAACTTGTGAAGGTCTTTCTGCTTTCTGACTATATATCCCAATACACTGGAAAATGTATTGGAAAACGATTTGTGTCTAATTTGATGGAGACTAAAAAAACTCTGACACCTGCTCTTCCAATTTTAGCACTGGATGACACATATGTTCAAAATTACTACTAAATTTACTATGAAATCACTGATAACTTTTGCATGCAACATTTTATAACTTTTCTGTGAAATATCTAACTCTCATTCACACAAAATAGAAACGCCGGAGTTTCAGCATGGAGAGGGCATCGGTTCTCCGTTGGTCTGGAGAACTGATCATTTTAACTGGAAATGCAAGCTAAGTTCGCACTGGAATCAGGGCTGAGGCCACTGACCGCTGTCCCGGACGCAAGACCGAGGAACTGAACTGGCACAGTCTCTGGGGTCACCAGATGAACTTTTCTTGTTCTGAATCTGTGTTCGGCATGGTTCTGATGTGGGTCTCCCTGTCCAACTGGCTCCACGGAGGGCAGGAGCTGGTCTGCAAATGCGAGCACCTGCCTGGCACCTTTATTTCTCAGTGTTAGTGACACATCTGGCATTCTGCTTAATGACTTTTTAAGCCTGAGTGTGTCATTTTCATGTTATGAAGGAAAGCAAGCACTGAAAATAAAAAGTTCTGGTTTTAGGACCAGGATTATGCTTTCCGAGTCTTATCAACAGTAACTAAGCCTCAGATGAGAAATCTGTATCTGTCACTTCCTATCAACCAAAGCTAGCTCTGGCGGAGTGTCACCGGCCACATTATTCCAAAAATACGGCGGCAATGGTTTTCAAATAGGAAAGACAAGTCAAGTTAAAGAAAAGAAAAAAAAAACCAACTTGAGAACTTTTGAGAGCACTTTGGTCTAGAACACCCTTCCGGGCGCTTCTCTACCTCCATCAGCGTCTCCTCTGGCAGTTCAGGGGCTTCGAAGGTGATGAGCCCCTCCAGGCTGGGGGGTGAAGCACCATAAGGCATGTATCTCAGGCTGGGAGCGGCCTCGGCTCCCGGAGGGGACACCCCCAGGCACGGCCCCGGCGGGGAGCCCACACACACGCGGCCGCTGGCGGAGCACAGGAAGCCTCCGGAGCTGCTGGAGCCCGCTGCGAGGAGACAGGACAGTGAGCTGCCGGAGCCGCCGCGCCCGCCCCCACCAGCCCGGGGACAGTCTCCCGCCCCCGACCGCAGCACACGAACAGGCTGTATTGTTCCAAGTTCACCTTCGTTCCCCGTTCATACATCTGTTTTGTCGATATCATGGCTAGTGTTAACAGGCTGATGGCACATACACTTCTCCCTGTTGCCCCCGGTCGTCACCATCGTGAAACACGCGGATACGCGGCAGTTCGCTAAGTCCATATACGTGATGACTGTCTGGGGCATTTACACTATTTCTGATCTTTTATATGACAAATGACACTATCATGAAATCCGAAGTTTTCCCTTCTTTTCAAGGATCCATTTGTGGTAAGAACTCCGAAGTGGTGTTATAAGCAGGAACGGGATTACCACTGATAAAAAGTTACAAACATTTTTACAGCTCTTGTAAGAACTGCCACACCACCCTGGAGAGCAGGTGGGAGTAAGCACGCAGACCCCACCAAAGCTCAGCAACGCTGGGCATTACAACCTTTCGAGTGCGGGCCTAGTTAACAGGATAAAATGTCACCTTCTGAAAATGACATTTTATTATTATTTAATACTTTTAATAATTTGAAGAACAAGATTATTGGCTCTACTTCCTCTCTCATTATCTATTTAGAATCCTTTGCTTATGAGTCTCCTGACGTCTTGATTGGTAGCTTACGTAGCATAAGAGAATTAAAAGGACACAAGGTACAATAGAGACGACAATGCCAAATGTACAGTCTAAATACTTTCTTAGTTTGGGGTACTAATAACCTAGAGTATGGATGATAAAACCAATGTATTGGCCTATTTAAATGTAGGTAGGATTAAGTGCAAAGATTAGGACCCGAAGTACAAAGAAAGGTGAAACTCAGGTTTCTAAAAGAACAAAAGCAAAAATAAACCACCATCTACCATTTCAAAAAATTTACCAGACGTACTAAAATAGGCCTTTAAAATAAGAAGCACCATAGACGCGTAGCTGCTTCATCATGGAGAAGTCACATTTATATTATACTGATATAATATAGTATGATAAATATAGATTACTTTTATTTTATAAAGAACCCCCCCCCCCAACAAATAAGGTCCCATTAACGCCTTATAACCCTTTAAGGTCAAGAAAATGATGATCTCCATGTCACTGGTAAAGTCCAGAGAGGCTGAGGGACTCGTCTGAGTGCCATCATTAAGTCACTGGCAGAACACGGCCCTGCAGACACTAGCCAGGACGACAGTAAGACCCTTCCTCACCTGAGGCTGTTCTTGCTCGGAGGACCATGTGGGTGCAAGCGGGGGCTGTGGCACTGTGTGGAGGAGACCCCACGGTGAACAGGACAGCTCTGGAACTTGCTGCTGTTCCTACAGGGGGTGCCAGTCCACCAGCACACGCGCCTGCAGGGGCTACAGCGAGAAGTTGACAAAACATTACGGTGCTTCCACAGTGTTTATATTTGGTGGGGAGGGGGGGGTTATAGGGAGACCTTTACTTTTATAGAAGGGTTTCTGGGGCTTTTTTACATTGAGTATTTATTACTCTTAACATCAGAAATTCAACACAGATCTCCATTAAGAGTATTTTACAGTAATCTCTTCTCAGCTGTGAATCCTCTCCACACCAAAGCCTCCTAATAGAGTCGTTCATATACTTCTAAAGGACGTGAGCTGCAGTCACGCCTGTTAAGGATCATTCGAAAAAGTGGAACCCAAGAACTTAGAACAACAACGTGAGAGAAAGCCGAAGGGAGATCAGCAGTCTCCACGGTGTAAGAGCTTAAGAGATGGAGAAAGCTGAGTCAAAGTACATCTGTGCCTTGCAACTACAGCCATACGTCTGTCACGAAGAAACGGGGGGGGGACCCAATGTCAGGGGCCTGATGGGCTCAGCATGGGCTAAAGGAAGGGAAGGTGGAAAGGCCCTCTCCACCAAATGACGCCGAATCAATAAAAATTGTCCAAAGCCTTTTCACACTCAAGCATCTCAAAAACATTACATTTCTGAGGACACAGAATGGAGACGGGAGTTAACACAAATCACAATTTTAAAACCAGATATAGAGAAAACCTGCCATCAGTGTCCATCCTAACCACAACAGAGCATAACAAACTTGAAGCATCTAACTAACAGAACAGAAAGTTCATAAAAATCTTCTAGGAGCAAGGAACAGTAAGTGGAAATTAATTAAATAGTATCTATTGTTACATGAGATGTACAAAATGACATAGATATTCTCTTTATGTAATATTGTTAAGACTTTATTTTAGTAGATACACATGTATTTAAAGATGGTCATGGATATATTTTAAGAGTCAATGACCTTATTTTTTTAAGATCTTAAGTTTTTTCCTACTATCAGCAGTTTTTATTTTCAGAAATGGAAACTTCATGGTTAGAAAGAGAAATCTGATTTCAAATGATGATAATAAAGTTCATGTGGAAAAGGGAAGAGAAAAAGAGGATAAAAATGATCAAAGATGCATTTTATGCCTAAATGTTGTTTAAGGAGAAAAATCTGGTTTCATATACACAACCTCGGACTTAAACTGTAACACATACTCATGCAGAACTTACAAACTCTATAAATTTAAATTAATTTGTAAAGGGCGACGAGACATAATACGGTCTTTCAAACGAGCTAATTTCAAAAACTGCTCCAACTCGTAGTGACTGACTTCCGGCAAACAGCACACAGCACAATGACTTCCAGAACAGCCACATGAAGTGTGAGGAGCATCACAGACCTTTCTCAGTGAAACAACCATAACTGGTGAAAATTAAATTTTTTTAAAGGATTTATTTTCATTTAAGAGAGAGGGGAGTAGGGGCTGAGGGAGAGACAGAGTCTTAAGCAGACTTGGCGCTGAGCGTGGAGCCCAACACGGGGCTCAATCTCACGACCCTGAGATCACAACTGAGCAGAAACCAAGAGTCAGACACTTAATTGACTGTGCCACCGAGGCACCCTGGTGAAAATTATTTCTTTAAAAAACAACCACTTAGGGGCAGCCGGGTATATGCACCCTTATGTTCACTGCAGCATTATTTACAATAGCAAAGACATGGAAGCAACCTAAGTGTCCATCAACAGATGAATGGATAAAGAAGAGGTGGTGTGTAGGCGGTTTACTTATAAATGGAATATTACGCAGCCATAAAAGGGGATGGGATCTTGCCATTTGTGATAACATGGATGGACCTAGAGGGTATTATGTTCAAGTGAACTAAGTCAGACTGAAAAAGACAAATACCATATGATTTCACTTATATGTGGAATCTGAAAAACAAAGCAAGCAAACAAACAAAAAGCAGAATTAAACCTATAAATACAGATAACAAACTGACGGTTGCCAGAGAGGAGGGGTGCAGGGGGGAAGGCAAAATGGGTGGAAGGGAGTGGAAGACACAGGCTTGCAGTTAAGAAATGAGTTAAGTCATGGGAATAAAAGGTACAGCATAGGGAATATAGTCAATGATATTATAACAGTGATGTATGCGGACAGATGGTGGCTACACTTGTGGTGAGCACAGCATAATGTACAGAGATGTTGAATTGCTATGTTGTATACCCTAAAACTAATGTAGCATTGTATGTAAACTCTACTCAAATAAGAATAAAATCTTTAAGTAAAGTAGATAATAATGTCTCATCAAATAGAGAATATCAGTAAAGAGAGAAATTATAAAAAAGAACCAAGTACAATTCGGGAGTTAAAAAGAACAATAACTAAAATTAAAAATTCACTACAGGGGTTCAATAGCAGATGTGAATTGGCAGAAGAAAGAATCCATGAACTTGAAGATAAATCAATAGAGACTGTGCAATGTGAAGCACAGAGAGAACAGAGAGCCTCGAAGAACTAGGAGACACCCCTAAGTGTACCTAAGCATAATGTGTATTATATGCATGACGGGGGAACCAGGAGGAGAGGAGAGGCAGAAAAAAGCAGAAAAAAAAATCCAAATAAATAATGGCTGAAAATGTCTCAAGTTTGATGAAAAACATTAATCTGTACATCCAAGAAGCTCAACACACTCAAAGGGAAGATAAACTCAAAGAGAGCCACACCCAGAAACATCACAGTAAAACCGTAAAAGCCAAAGATTAGGAGACAACCTTCAGAGCAGCAAGAGAAAAATAATGTGTCACATACAGGGGTTTCATTCAATCTACAGGTCAATTTGGAACGTACTGCCATCTTAACAAAATTGAGTCTTCTCATCTATAAACATGGGGTTTCTTTCCATTTGTTTAGGTCTTCTTTAATTTATTTCATCAGTGTTTTGTAATTTTCAGAATCAAAGTTTTATAGTTTACAAGTATAAATTTATTCCTAAGTATTTTATTATTTTTGATGGTATCTTACACAGAATTTTCTTTTCTTTTCTTTTCTTTTCTTTTCTTTTCTTTTCTTTTCTTTTCTTTTCTTTTCTTTTCTTTATTTGACAGAGATAGAGACAGCCAGCGAGAGAGGGAACACAAGCAGGGGGAGTGGGAGAGGAAGAAGCAGGCTCATAGCGGAGGAGCCCGATGTGGGGCTCAATCCCATAACACCGGGATCACGCCCTGAGCCGAAGGTAGATGCTTAACCGCTGTGCCACCCAGACGCCCCCAGAATTGTTTTCTTAATGCCATTTTCAGATTGTTTCTTGACAGTGTATAAGAAATACAGTGGATTTTTGGGTACTGATCTTGTACCTTGCAAAGCTGCTCAGTTCGTTAGTTCAAGTAGTTTTTTAGTGAATTACTTAGGATTTTCTACATACAAGATCATGCCGTCTGTGAACAGAGGTAGTTTTACTTCTTCCTTTCCAAGCTGGGTGTTTTGTTTTTGTTTTTTGCCCAGTTGCCCTGACTAGAGCCTCTGATACAATGTAGAATAGAAGAGGTAACAGCAGATATCTTTGTCTTGTTCGTGATCTTAGGGGGAAAACATTCAATCTTCCACCTTTAAGTACGATGTTAGTTGTGCATTTTTCATAGATGTTCTTTATCAGGTGAGTAAATTCACTTCTATTCCTAGTGTATTGAGTGTTATGTATGACACTACCCGGTTTTCATATGTTCAAGCAACTTAACAATCCAGGGATAAATTTCATTTCATAAAATTTCCATTTCATGATAGAAACCCAAGGACCCAGAATAACCAAAACAATCTTGAAAAACAAAGGACTCACATTTCCTTCGTTACTATAAAGGTATAGTAACAAGAGAGTATGGTAGCAGCATAACACACATATAGATTGATGAAACAGAATTAGGAGTCCAGAAAGAAACACATTTATAGTCAACAGATATTTCTTACTAGGCTAACAAAACAATTCAGTGGAAGCAAGAATAATCTTTTCAACAAACGGTGCTGGGACCACTGAATATCCACACACAAAAGAATGAAGTTGGACCCTACATCACATCATCCACAAGAAGTCAGTTAAAGTGGATCACGGATCTAAACGTAAGGGCCAAGATATAAAACTCTTAGGAAAGAATAAAGAGTTAGGCAAGGGTCAGATGTTATTTAAAAAGGGGTATCTAGGGAAACTCAAAACCAACAGGGAACAGTTTAGCCTGACACCTACAGCCACAGTAAACACTAAGCACAGCCTAACTCCTAGCCGGGAAAACAAAAAAACCTCCTACTTTTTAACTCAATTCCTTTTATCCAATATATCACATCAGGCTTTCAAAAAAAAAAATAGAAGATATGCTAAAAGGTAAAAACAGTTTGATGAGACCGAGCAATCATCAGAACCAGACTCACATACAGCACAGACTGGAATTATCAGACCAGAAATTTAAAATAAATATGATTAATATGCTAAGGGCTCATTAGGGAAAAGTAAACATGTAAGAATAGACGGGTAACATAAGCAGAGATGGAGATTCTACAAAAGAATCATAAGGAAACATTATAAATCAAAATCCCTGAAACAGAAATGAATAATGCATTTGATGAGCTCACCAGTAGACGGACATAGCTGAGGAGAGAATGTTAGCTTGAAGATGTGTCGATATGAACTTCCAAAACTGGAAGGCAAATACAAAGAAGAATGAAAACAAAGACGGAATATTCAAGAACTGTAGGACGACTACAAAAATATAACATATACGTAATGGGAATATCGGAGGGGGAGAGAGAAAGGAAGAGAAGAAATATTTGTAGTAGTAACGACCGAGAATTTTCCAAAATTAATGACAGAACCAAACCATAGATCCAGGAAGCTCAGAGAACACCAACCAGGATGAATGCCAAAAGAGTTACACCTAGACATATCATATTCAAACTGCAGAAAATGAAAGACAAAGAAAAAATCTTGGGGGCGCCTGGGTGGCACAGAGGTTAAGTGTCTGCCTTCGGCTCAGGGCGTGATCCTGGCATTACGGGATCGAGCCTCACATCAGGCTCCTCCGCTATGAGCCTGCTTCTTCCTCTCCCACTCCCCCTGCTTGTGTTCCCTCTCTCGCTGCGGGTCTCCATCTCTGTCGAATAAATAAATAAAATCTTTAAAAAAAAAAAAAAAGAAAAAAGAAAAAATCTTGAAAGAAGCAAAAGAAAAAATACCTCACCTACAGAGGAACAAGAGTAAGAATTACATCGGACTTTTCTTCAAAAGCCATGCAAGCAAGAAAAGAGTGGAGTATTCCCTTTGGATTAGAAACCATGTTCAATGAGATATTTGATGGTCCAGATACTTCCTTCTTTGGATGGTAATAGGAGAGTCAATAAAAAAATTATAGAGAAAATGAGAATAAAGAGATTACAATGGTGATTCTCGAATTTAGGTGTATATAATAATCATGGGGGAGGTTTTTTTTTTTAAGATTTTATTTCTTTATCTGAGAGAGTGAGAGCGAGCCCAGGTGGGGAGGGGCAGAGGGAGAGGGAGAAGCAGGCTCCCCTCTGAGCAGGGAGCCCGACGCAGAAGGCAGACACTTAACAGACTGAGCCACCCAGGAGCCCAGGAGTTTGTTAAAAATACAGATTCCTAGAATCCATTCCCTGAAAATTTGGTTAAACAAGTCTGGGTTATGGTCTGCAACATGCCCTTTAGTTTTTTGACAAACAGTGCAAGTAATCTCGATGTGGGTCTGTGGACATAACAGTCCCTGAAATGGCTATGCAGAGGCTAGGGGATCTCAGTGCTCTATGGTCTTTTTATAGGGTCTACTCACTGTATAAGAAATGCTCAAGACTACATGTGTATTTAGGCTAACTTTGGCCAGTATTATCCTACCAACAAAAACCGATCTTGGGTAGAATTCCTCCTAACTCATAACTGGTGATCATCAAGACACCCCACAAGCACCTGTCCTGATGTGCTAAGAAAAAGGATGAAGTGGCAGGGGGTGGGTGAAGAAATCTCAGTAAGTGTGTCAACGGTCAACAGAAGCAGATAGGTAAAATAATTACTTTCTCCAGCCCTCCGACCCAGCCAAAGATGTCCACGTCCTAATGCCTGGAACCTGTAAATAGGCTACATTACATGGCAAAGGGTAAAGCTGAAGACGGAACTGCCTCAAATATAAAGAGATTATCCTGGATTATCCAATGGGTCCAATGTCATCACAAGGGTCCATTAAATGTAGAACAGGGAGGCAGAAGGCTGGAATCTAGACTGGCCATTGTTGGCTTTCAAGCTGGAAGGAGACCCCAAGCCAAGGAATGAGGGCACTCTCTAGATGCTGGAAAAGGCAAGGAAATGCATTCTCCCCTAGAGCCTCTAGAAGGAATGCAGTCTCGTCAACATACTGATTTTAGCCCGGCTGAGACCTAATGCAGGCCTCTGACCTCCGAAACTGTAGAATAATACGTTTGCGTCGTTTTAAAGACACCACGTTTGTGATAATCTGTGGCGGCAAAAACAGCAAACCAACGCACATACTAACACATTGCCTGCCTTGAAAGAAACCACATTTTTCTTACCTATATCCATTGGCCGTTCTGTATTTAAACTGTCCGTGCTGCCCTGATGTCCACCTAAAGGTATCTTCACTTGTTGATCTGATAATTTCCCAGTACTGACAGATCTAGAAAGAAGAATGATGTTCATAATGGAAAAGTATACTTAAAAAAATCCCGATATTTAAACAAGGGAGATTTAAGCCGAGCCACAAAAGGGTTAACAGGAAGTCCGAGAATAAGGAGACAAAAAATAGATACCAGACAATTCAAGGCAGAGATGAACTTCAATAACCAAAACAAACAAAAAGCAGACATAGAACATTCAGGAAATTCAGTGAGAGCTCTGTATTCACAGTTACAGGAAGCACCTGTGGTTTTCAGAGATTCTAAATGCATACAGTTCATATCATTAACCATGCGGCATAAACCAGCTACTAAACTCATTTGGTCTGGTTGGTCTTTATAATAGAAATATATGTACTACTACAGTTTTCACATGGAAGGCTGGAAGGAAATGGTGTCTTTTACCTGCCAAACACTGCTTTGTTCTGCTCAGACTTCTGTCTCTCACTTCCTTGAACCAAGAGACAGTGAGAGCATTCCCGTGGGTCATTCCCATCTTTAGGTGGCACTTCGGAAGGCCCATGACGAGTAACCAAGGCTAGTAGGTTGGAAGACGCTTGGGTCTTAGGTATTTTGAAAGGAGCTGTCGTCTAAGGAAACATAGGTAAGCTGGTTACTACACTGCACGCAGCGTCGGAATTGTCAGGAACGTCAGACCTGGATTCACCCACGGACTCTTGCACTGACAGCCTCTGTGACCTTGGACAGTCCACTCATACTCTCTAGCCTCAACTTCCTTTCTTCGGGAATAAGCGGGATAATGTATAGAAAGCATTCAGCACCCAGCGTGAGGTCCTTAGACCGTGCCTGGCACACGGCAAGTCCTCATTTACTGCAGCTGTTCTCATCTGGAATCGTCTCCATAAAGTTCAGTAGTCGTCCATCTACGGTTCTGCTTTCTGTGGCCCACCCTGGTCTGGAAGCAGGTGATCCTCCTTCTGATGTATCGTCAGAAGGTCAGTGGTAGCCTGACGCTCGGTCACACGCCTACCTCACTCACCTCACTTCACGTCGTCATGCAGGCACGTTCCCACCTCACATCCTCTGCTTCTCCCTCTCCCTCCGCCCCTCCCCCACCGCTCGTGCTCGCTCACGTTCTCGCTCACTCTCAAATAAATAAAATCTTTAAAAAAACCCCAACTCCCCCATGAGTATTATATATTATATATATTCTGGGTGTATTTTGAGAGAGAGCGACCACATTCACATAACTTTTATTATGGCATATTGTTGTAACTGTTCTATTTCATTATTAGTTATAGTTACTAATCTCTCACTGTGCCTAACGTATAAATTAGGCTGTATCATACTATCCGTGGTTTCAGCCATCCGCTGAGGGTCTTGGAGCATATCACCTGGGACGAGGGGACTACGTGCTTACTAGCTCATGGCCCACTGTCCAGAGCTCAGCTAAGCTACTCCACCGCATTGCTGACTCCCATCCACTTTGTGTGGCCACGCGGCTGCAGGGCCTCAAACGGGGACACTAGCCCCTCGTGCAAGCACACGCCGAAAGCAGCCTGCGGTCCCAAGTCCATTTAACTCTGGAGATGACTCCCCTAACAACGCTGGTGGTCTATAGTCTCCCCTGTCCCCCAGGTTTTCCCCTTGGGTATCCCACACGTGACTCCTAGGGAGCTCACCAGAATCCCATACTTTTGGTTCGAATTGACCAATCCTGCTTTAGCTCAGGCACCCCAAAGTCCTCCATCCCCGGACCCTAATAAAGGCACGTGCCCCAGGTCCTGTCTGTCTGCACCTGCCTGGACGTCCCCGTGCAGCCTCTCGAGGCATGCCAGGAACTTCTGCCAAGACATGTGAGTAATGGACTTCTCTATTTCAATTTCTCTTGCGGTCTGCTGTCGGACCTGAGCTCACCACACCCTGTGCTCCACGTAACAAACGTTTATTTAACAAAGTCGTAGCGCTGACAAAAAGAGTTTAATAAACGCACCTTAGTAGGAGAGCCAATGATGGTCGGTAAAGGAGTTTTAAAGAACCAATCAGAACTCCGAGGAGAGGACCCCATGTGCTTGGTGGGAGAGGTTCCAAGGCTGCCAGGCCGACTGGGCTGAGGTGAGTAGCTGTACCCAGCGCCAGTGTGGGACGGGCACACGGGGTCCGAGTGCTGCTTTCGGAGTTTCTGCTTGTTCTGGTAGATGTCGGTGAGGGTGGGGGCGCTCTGTAGCCTAGCACCCAACAGGAGAGACTGCGGTGACGGAGCCTGTGGCACTGGGGAACCTGCCATGGACATGCATGCAGGTTAGCCCAGGGTGCGGGCAAACACTGAAGGATTCAGAGGACGGTCCTTAAAATGCGAAGTCTAACAAATGTCATGTTCTTCAGGAGATATTTTAAAAACGGTGTACTTGGCAAGACACGATTTTGGGGCATCTTTTAGAAAACAGTGACAAGTGTATTGTCATTGGTATTCTCAAGAGACAGAAGGCAATGGTGATGGGTGTAGCAGCTAGCAGATAACTCAGATTAATGTCTGGTCGAATTAGCACAAGAGAACTATATCATAAATGGTCAAAGTCAATAAAAACTACAAAAACCTATGTTGAACAAAATGATTTCTACTTTTTATGTGACTACGTACTTGGGGATATCAATGTATTCCTCTCTCTTCTCACATAGCAGCTAAAAGAAACTTTCAAACCAATCCAGAATAACCCTTTATCTCATTAGATAATACACTTTTCTGGGATTTTATTTCACTTGTCTAAGAATAACAAGTATATATGGATAATTTAATTATTTTTATCAGTTTCATGAATGAAATTCATTTATAACCTAAAGTGTCCTATTCTCTACAAAGGAAACACTTGTCCACAGGTACTCTTGCCTCTTAAGGGGACACCCTATTAGGAACCCGAGAAATAAGGTCTTGATACTGTGAACAGCTGGCAACGGCAAGAGGACCGCCCCACACAAACCCTGTTGTTGCCGACTTCAGGTCTACTAAGCCAGCCTGGAGCTCCAGCTACAAATTCTTCAGGGCTTCTTGGAAGCTAAACTGTCACGATTATCTTAAGGACCTATAACCATAATCTTCGCAAAAAGGAAGTTGGAGCTTTTGCTACTGACCACTCCTAGCTTAATCTCATCCTAAATCTGGTATTTAATCTTTCAGAACTGGGTTCTGCCGTGTGTATGTGTATGTGTGTGTGTGTGTGTGTGTGTGTGTACATTTGTATAACTACGCACATACAAATAAATAAAATTAGTGGCAAAATGTTATAAATCTGGAGAGAGTTATCTAAGATTTATTTTTAGGGAAACACAAAATATGAAAACGAAGAAAAGAGTGCTTTTCTCAGTGACACAGAATTCCCTTAATTAGTTAGCCAACTCCTCAGATGCACATACAATAAAATTTGACTAATAAAAGTGTGATTTGCTCGCATCTTTTCAGGTGCATATATATTTCATATTAAAGCAAATAAACTATATTTCTTGTTTATCTCACGCTAACTGGCAGCTCTTATCAAGAATAATATTAATCAAAGAAAAGAAATTTCATTTCCTAGATTGATTTTCATTATCTATGTGACAATGACCAAAATTTAGCTCCGTTAATTAATTCCCAAGATAAAAGATACCCCAAAGGAGATATCTGATTGACTGTACGATATGCTAAAGCCTAGCAGACTAAGATTCTAGAAAGTAGGACAATGGAAAGAATATTTCGTATCAGCTCTATTTCTTTGATAAGACTAGAAAACATAACTCAAATCCACTTATAACAGGATACAATTATTAATATTCCAAATAGATCTCCTACCTGATGAGTTTCTACTCCTGGATTCATGGCCCTGAGGATGCCCGCAGCAGCACGGACTGAATTGCTCAGGAATGGTCCCAACTATGAACGGGGAAACAGGGAAAGGAACGAGAGGGGATTCAAACCAGTGACGGATGGAAGCAGGTAAGACATTCGCGAACTGCACGGTACATCACAGTTTACAAAGCTGGATGAGCGAAGATTATTTCAGCTGGCACTTACGAGCGACTGATGTGCCGGGTGCTGGGCACGCTACAATCAAAGAACCCGAGACTCTGCCTTGGAACAAGACCAGCAAGAAGGAAAGCCACGTACACAAAGTGATGCCTCTAACAGGTGGGTCGTTTAGGACAGAGAAGTACAAAGAGCTCGTGGAGTCTGAGGCCTGCGGAGCTGCAGGGGGCCCAGCTGCTGTCCCTCTGCACTCACCACGTTCCCGATGCGCCCCCCGAGGCTCGCCCCCTGAGGCTGCTCCCAGCCAGGACTGTGTGTGGCCATACTAATTCAGGCTGGTTCAAGCAGGTCAAGGATTTGGACCATCTAGAGCTTGGGGACACTCCTTGGGCCGGGCTAAAGCGTTCTTAGAATGAATTCACTCTGGTCAAGGCTCCCCTGCCCACTCCTCCTACCAACCTCTCTCCCTCACAGGGCTCAGAGCGGCAGGGAGGTCTGAAGGGGCCCCCACCATATCCATCACAGGCGCCTCCCCAGTCATTCCGGAAGCATCTCTGCATCTACCTCTGAGAACCCAAACCAACAAGGGGAAGAGCTGGGAGAGCTCAGGGAGTGGACGCAGGCAGGAGACTCAGGCCTGTACAAAACAAGAGGCACTGACCAGGAGCTGCTGAGGGGGTGGGGGAGGGCCAGGATTGCGTTCCGGGAAGATTTTTCAGCCAAAAAGCAGCTTCAAAACCACTGCAATAGGTGTGGTGATATACATTTTTTAAAACATTATCATTATGGTTTTTGGGTTTTTTTTTCCTTGTTCTTTTTAAATCGGGGCTCCTGGGCATACTTTAATCCTTCTCACTCTGCCTCCTCCTGAAATTTCTCCACATTCCCTTATTCTTACTTGGCAGTTTTGCCTGAGGGTAGAGCCCTTTAGAAGTAAAAAAGTGTATAAAAATTTACCTCTTAGAATTAGAAAACATGTATATTTATATGGGGGGGCCAGTTTGAGACCTGCCCCGGGCCCTCTCTGCACCCCCCCCCCCAGTGCTGTCCCCCTCAGATTCTGCAGTCTCAGCTGCTTTGGCCTCTCCTGCACATGTGCTGACGGTGGAGCATTTGGTCTCTCAGTTTCACTAGAACTGTGGTTTAAGGCTGGGTCTTCTGTTCGGTTGGGTTTTTGCTGCCGCTGCTGTGACACGGCTTGTGCGAGCATCCCCCCGGGCCGTGCAGACTTCCCAGGAGAGGCGGGAAGACCTCGGAAGCTGCCACCATCTTCCTCCCGAAGCTGGAAGGTCTCTGGTGGACCAAAGCCAGCGCTGCTGTCTACACGACTGTCTCTTCATCCTCATAAGTCTGAGTGGTAAGTAGGTGTTTCACGTGCTATTATCTAGGGTTTCTGATTTCGTGTGTCTGGAGCCCAAACCCAATGGAGATATTTTTTATCCATAAGATCCATTTATATTATTCTACTTCCAACAGAGGTCCCAACAAACGTATCTAGAGCTGCTCACGCGGGGGCCGGGAGGAAGGCAGAGAGTGGGAGGGGTAGGATATGGCCCATCAGCTGAGACTCACTGCCATTGTGAACCAATGCTCCTAATGAGAGTGTCATCTCAGATCTGTCACGGTGAAAAAAAAGTGGAAAACAACAGCTTTACTCTCCTTACCCAAAGGGGAAGGTGAATAAGGCCTGGAAGACCCAGTGGAGAGTCTTCGTCCAACTGTCTGTACTGTGTCTGCGGGCGCCGGGGAGCAGGACCCCAGCCGGAGGAAGCCCATAGGGCTGGTGTTAGACCTTCGTACCGCTGTAGATCTGCAAAGAAAAATAAAATTACTCCCTCTCTGGCAGGTTCTGGACTCTTTCTGTCTTTTTTTCCTAAAACTTCTAACCACACATAGAGTAGAATTTTTAAAAATATGTAATATAGTCACATGGAACAAATAAAAAATGTATAAAATTATATGGCATGAAGGCTTCCTCCCATCCTTGTATTCTGTCTGCCTAATTCTCGACACTCCCTTAATCCTACTCCAAAGGTTACCACTATTTCTAGATTCTAATATATCCTTCCAGAATTCCTTAATTCCTATACAAGCAAACCAACTGAAAATATAATCTTATTTTCATCTTGTTTTAACAAAGGTAATATACACCATACCAAATATTTTCAATTTTTTTGGGGGGGGGTTTAGGTTCCCTTTATACTCTTAAAATTACTGAATATCCCAAAGTTTTTGTGTTTTTTTCGCCCCCGGGGGGGATGGGGTAGAGGGCAGAGGGAGAGAGAGAATCTCAAGTAGGTTCCACACCCAGCATGGAGCCCAACACAGGGCTTGATCTCACGACCCTGAGATCATGACCTGAGCTGAAATCAAGAGTGGGACACTCAACTGACCGAGCCACTCAGGCAACCCTATCCCAGAGTTTTTATTTATGAAACTTGTATCTATTGATATTTACTGCATGAGAAGTTAAAAATGAAAAAATTTGGTCATTAATAATTCATTAAAACAAACTTATTACATGTAATGTTACATTATGAAAATTAATTATATCTTCCAAACAAAATAAATTCTTGAGAAACACGACATTGTTTTACATTTTGCTAGATCTCTAGTGCCGGTCTCAATAGTTGGATTCTCACGCGTGTTTCTGCACCCCATCTTTATGCAGCACAGTCTACGGGGGATGCGCATGACGAAAACCCAGCCTTACGCGGATACGTAACCAGGCCTTTTCAGAGATTTGAGATACTGATCTTTGATTCTACACCAAAACTCAGCCCCTGGACGTTTCTGAAAGAATCACTGCGCTGGGGAATCTGAAACCACACTGATGAAATTCTGTTTTACATTAGGCTCTAATCTTTGGCAAGGTGTCTCGTACTTGGACTGCATCTTTTATCCACGCAGGATTTTTAAACATCTGGTATTTTGAAAAATATTGGCTGAGTCATGCAGATATTCCAAATGTTGACCACATCATAAATATCAAAAAGTCACATCCATGCCAAAGTACCACCACAGACCTTAACAGAAATGGCCGCTGAGGCATAACGGAAGCTGTCAAGATCACAGTGGTGAGTACATTTCAAAAATTCTAATTTTTTGCTCAAGAGCTCAAATTTTATGTCACTTGTTTTCCAGGAGTGGCAGACTTAGTTCATTTTCAACAAAATGGCTGCCCAGTGCCTACAAACGATAGCTTGTCAGCTGTTCTTTCATGAAAACACGGTGTTCCGTGAAAAACGGGGCTAGTTCAACTTGCAACTGAAACACTCATACACGAGCTTCTCCTTAGGAGAACAACCCCAATGTGCACCAGAATTGCTTTCTGCCCACAAGCCACTCAAGGCTGCGGTTCTCAAAGAGAAATAGTAAATTTTACTGCTGCTTCGTTACAGCCATTCCTCGGTACCACGAACGTGTGGTGCTAAAAGATTCGAAAAATCACCGTGCAGTAGGGTGCCCCTGCCTTGATGCATTTTGAGGCACCAGCTGTTTGCACAGCATTGCTTCTGTATCATTAATGCATACGTCGACATAGTGAAAAAAAGCAGTGTCCCAGTATCATCATGAAAACAGTCTTGACCTCACAGACCTTTGGAAAGGGAGCCACACACAAACCACACTTTGAAAACCACTGCTAATTCTGCTGTCACTTTGCTTTTTTCATTTTATAATACACCTTGGAAATTCTTCTACCTCAGTACATAGAGCGCTTCCCTCCTCTTTATGGAAGGTGCTCCGCTGTCATCGACCGGCGATAATAACACAGTCACTTCCTGGTGGGCATGTGGCTTATTTCTCACCCTCTGCTATTGTAACAATTAACAACCTGTACATATGTAACTTCTTACCCAGGCAAGGACTGTATCTACAGAATAAGTGACCAGAAGTTAAAGTGCTGGGTTCAAAAGATATATGCATGAATAATCTCACAGATTTGCCAAGATGTCCTTTGTAGAAAGCTCTCACGAGTTTTCATCTCATCCTATGAGATGGTGTGAATCTTTTTCCATTCATGGAACTAGCATTTGCTGGGCCCTTTTAATCTAAATCTTGTATTCTCCAATTCTAGAAAACTTTTTCTTCATTATTTCCTGGAAATTTTCTTCAACTTGTTCTTTCTGGAATGCCTACATTAACTAATACTTGAAGAATATTTTTTATTCATAGTTTCCATCTTCTTTGTTTGATTCATCTATTTTCAGATACAGCCTCAATTTTGTCTTCCAACATTTATTTTTATTTGCTTGTTATATTTTGTAATGTCCAAGAGGTCTTTTTGGGGGGCGCCTGGGTGGCACAGCGGTTAAGCGTCTGCCTTCGGCTCAGGGCGTGATCCCGGCATTATGGGATCGAGCCCCACATCAGGCTCCTCCGCTATGAGACTGCTTCTTCCTCTCCCACTCCCCTGCTTGTGTTCCCTCTCTCGCTGGCTGTCTCTATCTGTCAAATAAATAAATAAAATCTTAAAAAAAAAAAAAAGAGGTCTTTTTGGTTTTGATTGTTTTCAATAGCATTTTGTTCTAATGTACGGATGCAGTCTCTAACCTAGTTCTCAGGGTACACATTTTTTACATAGGTTTTCTTTTGTTTGCATTCTTGCTATTTGGTCCAGATTGCACTTCTCTGTTTTCAACCTTATGCCTCACTTGCACCCCTGCCCTCCCTGAGCTCTGTGGGACTCGGGTCTTGGGGGCACCGTGGGGTGCTCTGATGTCCGCCCTACTACAGGGGGCGCCCCGCTTCCATCTTTTTTTCTGTTTTCCAGAAACGTGTTGAAATCTCTCATCCACTGAGAGTGTATTCTTATCTTCCTTGTCTTTGTGGACTTAGACCTTTTTGTTCTTACTACCTTAGTGGGGTTTCAGGATGTGGAGGAAATAAATAATATGTAAATGATCTGCTCCAACTAGTCAGATTTCATCTTACCAAGTTCTTCCTTAATTCTTAAGAATTATTATATATACATATCATACTATATTGTCCAGCTAAGCTTAAATATCACTTAAATAGATTCTTACAAAAGTTTTTTATTGGTAGGTTTTGTACACCTCCATTATATACATACGTAAGAGATTATGTCAACCATGGAAAGTAACAGATGTTTCAATAACAACAACATTTTTAAAAGAAGAGGAAGGGAAAAAAAATACTCGCTTACCTTGGAGAACCATGCAGATTTGTGCCAGAGCTGGCCGTAGATGTAAGGTTCTGCTCGATGCGCTGATAATTCCTTATCTGAGTAGGAACCGGTATTGGTGCTGTCTCACTGTGGGGCGACACAGTGGGCTGGCACTGCCTGCAACCACAATGTATTGAAAAAGGAAAGAAATCCAAGTAAGACTGTTTTTCTTTCATTTGACACCTTGGTGATATTAAGAGAAAATTCTAGAAGAGGCCAAATGATCACTTCCAAGTGAATAAAAAATGATCATCTCAAAAATAAGGCAAAAAAAAAAATCACATTAGTCATTTAAAGAACTCTCCAGGCATTTATAGGCATATTGAGGACTAAGAATTATAATAAGAACTGGAAAAACATTCCTCTACAACAACAGGAGAAGTCTGTAGGTTGGCAAAACTCAGTTTCATCTGCTCATATTCTGCTATTCATTATTATGTGAGGGGAAAAAATATTTCTAGGGAAATATGCTGGGTGAAAGAACAGGAAGTTCAAGAGCAAAGATGACTGGAATGTTTACAAAAGTCACGAATGCAGTAAGCATTCCCAAAGAACTCTGGCTTTTAAAACGATTGAAAATAACACTGTACGACTCTCAAAGCGCATGCCCGATCTGAGGGCCCCATGTTGAAGTGTTAGTGTTGGGTTTCTGTAATAGCCTCCTTCCTTGCTTTTCCTAAATTCAGAAATAATACGCCCTTTCAATTCAACTTACAACGTATCGAAACATCAGGGACAATACTGGACCTTAAAAAAGATGATGTATTTCATTCTTCTGCCCTTCTCTAATACTAAAGAAGCCCCATGAATCTAACACTTTTCCTCAAATTACAAGATAAAAAGAGACTGTAGATCTAGTTATTGAACAAACAGTATGATTATTTTCTGAAGTGTCACTTTAGAGCTTTTTGAACCATTAGAGTATTTCGTACTTAAAGAAAATCTCATCCAAAACAGAAATGTTAGTTTGCTTTGCTCAATATCCATTCACCCACTTACTAGCAGAACTCAAATTTTATGGAAGGTAGTGATTTGCTCAATGAAATTATGACACACCCCAGACTCCTTGGCAGCCATGAGTGGCCACATATCTCTCTTGGTCAATAAGATGTAAGTAGAAGCTTTCTCTCTGTTCTTCCTCTTTCCTCCGACCCAGAACATGGGTGTGCTTGCTGGAGCTGCAGCAGCTACCTTTGAACCGCGAAGAACAGGCCAAAAGAATCGGAGACAACTTCTTTGAGCCACAGAAATGAAGGCAACGACTGTTTATTTTGACTTCTCATCTTGCAAGAAAACTAACCCTTTAGTGTTAACCACACTATAGTCAGGACTGTTGTTTCTAGTTCCTAGTCTATTAGCTCTATTTTTCATTTAGGTCATTTCCATCAAGTATCATGTATTTATTTATCCAGCCATCCTTCTATATTGAAGCATAGTTGACACACAATGTTATATTAGTGTCAAGTGTAACAGTAAATATCTTTCAAATACAATGATTTGTGTTTTTAATATATATATACCTGACTGTGAAGTTGATCTATAACCTGAAAATTAAAACAAAAAACTTCTACTGGAAACTAAACAGCTTTATAAGACTTCACTAACCAACTATGGTGCCTGTAACCCAGAGCCCGCGAAGGCCTGAGAGCCCAAGTTCCCCCAAGAGAACAACCAGCACGGCCATCAAGCATCAGAATGTGGATGAAGAAATATCATCTTTCTGACAACTATCATATGATTTCTCTCATCTATGGAACATAAGAACTAGGATGATCGGTAGGGGAAGAAAGGGATAAAGAAAGGGGGGGTAATCAGAAGGGGGAATGAAACATGAGAGACTATGGACTATGAGAAACAAACTGAGGACTTCAGAGGGGAGGGGGGTGGGGGAATGGGATAGACCGGTGATGGGTAGTAAGGAGGGCACGTATTGCATGGTGCACTGGGTGTTATACACAACTAATGAATCATCGAGCCTTACATCGGAAACCGGGGATGTACTGTATGGTGACTAACATAATATAATAAAAAATCATTAAAAAAAAAAAAAAAGAGCCCCAAATTAAACCAAAAAAAGAAAAAAAAAAAAAAGAGGAAATGATAATTAAAAAAAAAAAAAAGAAATATCATCTTTCTACTATCTCAATTCAATGAGTAAGGACGTTGTTGGTGAAGCAAGTACATCTAGGAATTTTTTTTTTAACATATACATTGTCAGGTTCTAATATTTTTCCTGTACTTGTTAATCACCAAAGGGAATTGGAGTGGAATAAAACTAGCTTAAGAAGTAAACTTAGCAACTTCATACATAATTCAAAGCCCCTCTCTCAGGGACTCTCAGGCAATCCTCTCCCAGCATATGAGGAGATGAACAGCCATGGTAGGTATCCTGGAAATGCGGTCTCTGGACAGAATCTTCAAGCAGCCTTGCTCAGTCTACAAAGTCCTCCCTGGAGAAATTCCCAGAGCTCCAGCTAGCTAAGACCACTATAGCCACTTTTCTGTCTAGCTTTAAATTAAGCACACTATTACACCACCACCTGACTCCCTAAGCCCAAGGTGAGGAGAGGGAAGGTCTGTGTCTGCCCTGAGTCTCCAGCACGGGTGGAAGTCATCTTTGACCTGCATGGAATACTAGAAAGACTAAGCAGTCTGCCCCAAATACAATACACTTTTATTTTATTGAAATGAATAATTTTTGCCTAGGGGTCAGGCATTTTCCTGGAAAGAAATACAGTTAAATATCTCAAAATAATTTCAGTAAAAGTGAGGTTCTAAGGAAAGAATGAGATATACTACCACTAACATTACAAGGATTGGCCTATGAGAGGGTAGTTACTGGGACACGGAGATACACCATTTTAATGGTTCTGTAAGGAATATGCCTTGTGCCTACATCAAACCATTTTAATTTTGCATACAGCATAATTTTAATATATTTGTAATCACTCATTTCCACATGCTCTTAATATCTTATGGAAGAGTATTATTTTTTTCAAAATACTCACTACCTTTCTCTGAACCCCTTTCTACACTCCCTGATATGTGTACTCCTACCACAACCCCTGGGGAGTAGGCTGAGAGAGCAGCTCCCATTTGGGACACGCTGTTCTCAAAGCAGAGGGAAACAGACTGATGACAGAACAGAAGCTTTCAGAGCCATTATGTAGTTCTGCTATCACTCTTTTCCCCTCTCTTTTAAGATCGGCACGTCCCAATTCTTGTATAGAGTCTGAGATAAAAGTACCAAAAAAGCTATAAAGCTGTTATTATTAGCAACACATAAATATGCAATTTGTGACATCAATAACATAAGGGGGGGAGAAGTATACTCCCATACTCTCTACAGTATAGTTTTGTATGCAACTGAAGTTATCAGTTTAAAATGGATTGCTGTATCTTAAAGATATTTTATGTAGTCCCAAAAGTAACCAAAAAGAATATATTTATAGAATATACACAACAGGAAGTAAGAATCAAAGCATGTCACTACAACGAGATCAACAAAGCACAAAGAAAGGTATTAAGAGAGAAAATGAGGGGCAAAAAAGCCACAAGCCATACATAAAAGTAACAAAATGGCAATAATAAATCTTCCCCTATTAGGCTGAAAGTAAAAGGATTGAAAAAGATATCCCAGGAGTGCCTGGGTGGTGCAGTCAGTTAAGCATCCAAGTCTTGGTTTTGGCTCAGGTCATGATCTCAGGATCGTGGATCTCACGTGAGATTGAGCCCCATGTCAGGCTCTACACTCAGCTGGGAGCCTGCTTAAGATTGTCTCTCCCTCTCCCCTCTACATGCATCCTCTCTTTTTCTCTCTCTCTCTGAAATAAAGAACCAAATCTTAAAAAAAGAGAGCAGCAAGAGTGGCAATATTAATATCAGACAAAAGAGACTTTCAGTCAAACACTGTTACAAGAGACAAGGACATTATTAAAGGGTCAACTAACCAGGAAAATATAACAATTTTAAATATTTATACGCCAAACATCAGTGCTCCCAAATATATGAAGCAAATGTTGACAGAATTGAAGGTAGAAATAGTGTCACAATAACACCCGAACAATTCGATACTTCACTTTCAATAATGGACAGAACGACCAGATGAACGAGCAACGGAGAAACGGAGCTTGGACAACATTCTAGATCAGCTGGATGTAGCAGACACATACAGAACACTCTCCCGACCACCAACAGAAGAACACACATTCTTCTCAAGTGCACATGAAACATTCTTCAGGACAGACCACATGTTAGGGCGCAAAACAAATCTTAAAATTTTAAAAGACTGAAATCATACATAGTATCTTTTCCATCATAATGTTTAGAAAGTAGAAATCAACAGAAGGAGGAAAACTAGAAAAATCACAAATACACAGAAACAAAATAACACACTCTTAAACAATAGGTCAAAGAAGAAATTACAAAATAAATCAGAAAATATCTTGAGAAAAATAAAAATCTAAACACAATGTACCAAAATTTATGGAATACAGTGAAAGTAGTGCTAAGATAGATGTTTTTGGCTGTAAATGCTAACACTAAAAAAACCCTGAACCCCCCCCCCAAAAAAAAAACCAAACCACAAACCCCACCTTGAATCAAAAACTTAACTTTACCCCTCAAGTTAGAAAAAGTACAAACTAGGGGCACCTGGGTGGCTCAGTCAGTTGGGCATCCAACTCTTGCTTTCGGCTCAGGCTGTGATCCCATGGGTTGTGAGATCAAGCCTCATGTTGGGCTCCATTCTCAACAGGGAGTCTGCTTGAATATTCTTTCCCTCTACCCCTCCCCCCACTCACACTCATTTGCAGGCCCCCCCCAAAACAAATAAATAAATCTTAAAGAAAAAATACAAACTAAACCCATTTCCTAACAAAAATTAGGAAATAATGAAGATTAGAGCAGAGATAAACAAAATTGAAAAAAACAGAAAAACTAAGAGCTGGCATTTAAAAAAAACCCAACAAAATCAACACTTAGCTAGGTTAACTAAGAAAAAGAGAAGACTCAAAATCAGAAATTAAAGAAGGAACATGACAACCAATGCCACGGAAATAAAACGGATTGTAAGAGAGTACTATGAACAAGTGCTTGCCAACAAATTGGGTAACTTAGAAGAAATGGATAAATTTCTACAAACACATAGCCTACCAAGATTGCATGATAAAGGAAGAGAAAATTTGAACAGACCCATAACTAGTAAGGAGATTGGATCAGTAATCAAAACCTCCCGATAACAAAAAAAGCTCCAGACCAAATGTTTCATGGGTGAATGCTACCAAACACTTAAAGAATTAACATAAATACTTCTCAAACTCTTCCAAAATATTAAAGAGGAGGAAACACTCCCAATCTCTTTCCATGAGCTCAGCATTACGCTAATACCAAAGCCACACACAGATACTACCAAAACAAAGGAAATAATTTTCCTGATGAAATTTGAGGCAAAATCCTTAACAAAATACTACCAAACCAAATTCAACAACACATTAAAAGGATCATATACCATGACCAAATGTGATTTATAAGATACCTACATTAATGGAATGAAAGATAAAAACATGACCATGTCAATTCATGCAGAAAAAGCATTTGACAAAACCCCAACATCCTTTAATGATAAAAAGCATTCAACAAACTAGGAAAATTGAAAAAAATTACCTTGACCTAAAAAACACCATATATAAAAAGCCCATAACTAATATCATACTCAATGGTCAAAGACTATGATCAGAAGACAAGGATGCTTGTTCTCACCACTTCTACACAGAATTCCTAACCAGAGCAATCAAGCAAGAAAAATAAAAGGCATTCGAATTAGAATGGATGAAGTAAAATTATTTCTGTTCACGAGACCCAAAAGATTTCACACACAAAACACCATCAGAACTAATACATTCAGCAAAGTTGCAGGAATGAAATCAACACACAGATATAAGTAGCATTTCTATACACTAACAATGAACAGTGCAAAAAAGAAATTAAGAAAACAATGCCATTCACAATAGTACCAAAAAGAATAAAATACACAGGAATAAATATAACCAAGGAGGTGAAAGACTTGTATACTGGAAACTATAAAACATTGCCAAAAAAATTACAAAAGACATCCCATCTTCACTGACTAAAAGATTTAATTCTGTTAAGAAGTCAATACCACCCAAAGTGATCTATACGGATCAGTGCCATCCCTACCAAAACCTCAGTGGCATTTTTTGCAGAAATAGAAAAATCTATCCTGAAGTTCATATGTAATCTGCAGGGACCCTGAATAGTCAAAACAATTTTGGAAAAGAAAAACAAAACTGGAGGTTTCATACTTCCTGATTTCAAATCTACAGTAATCAAAACAATGTGGTTGGCATAACGACAGACATGGAGACCAACAGAATGGAACAGACAGCCCAGAGACACAGACATACAGACCAACAGAACGGAACAGACAGCCCAGAGACACAGACATACAGACCAACAGAACGGAACAGACAGCCCAGAGACACAGACATACAGACCAACAGAACGGAACAGACAGCCCAGAGACACAGACATACAGACCAACAGAACGGAACAGACAGCCCAGAGACACAGACATACAGACCAACAGAACGGAACAGACAGCCCAGAGACACAGACATACAGACCAACAGAACGGAACAGACAGCCCAGAGACACACCCTTGCATATATGGACAAATGATCTTTGACAAGGATGCCAACACCACTCGATAGGGAAAAGACAGTCTCTTCAGCAAACGTGAAAACTAGATATCCATATGCAAAGAATGCAGCTGGACCCTTGCTTTATACAATATACAACAATTGACTAAAAATGGATTAAAGAGCTAAATATAAGACCCAAAATTATTTAACTCCTAGAAGAAAACATAGGAGAAAAGTTTCATGGCAATGATTTCCCGCATCACACCAAAACCACAGACAACAGAACAAAAAATAGACAAATGAGACTACATCAAATTCTAAAACTTCTACACTCAAAGGACACACCAACAGAGTGGAAAGACAACCTTTGGAATGGGAGAAAATATCTATCTGATAAAGGGTTAATACCCAAAATACATAAAGAACTCCTACAAGTCAACAACAAATGATAGATAAATGGCCATGAAGTATATGAAAAGACACTCAAAGCCACTAATCATTAGAGAATTGCAAACCAAAACCACAATGAGATATCACCCCACACTCATTAAGATGGTTATTATTTAAAAAACAACAACACAGAAATAACAAGTGTTGCTGAAGATGCAGAGAAACTGGAACCCTTGTACACTGTTGGTAGGAATGTAAAATGGTACAACTGCTATGGAAAACAATATGGCAACTCCTCAAAAAATTAAAAGTAGAAATATCATATGATCCAGCAACTCCACCGTTGGGTATAGATCAAAAAGAATTGAAAGCAGGATCTCAAACAGGTATCTGCACATTCACATTTATAGCAGAATTATTCACAATAGCCCAGAGGTAGAAGCCAATTGACCATTGACAGATGAATGGATAAACAAAACAGAGTATATACAGAGAGAGAGAATGGAATATGGTTCAGCCTTAAAGAAATTCTGACAAATGCTACAACATGGATGAACCCTGAGGACATGATGATGATTGAACTAAGCCAGTCACAAAAAGACACCTATTGTATATTCTCCTTATATGAGGTAGCTGAAGAGTCAAATTCATAGAGAGAGGAAGTAGAACAGTGGTCACCAGCGCCTAGAGGTGGGAGAAATGGGGTGTGCTCTTACATAATGAGTACTGGGTTTTAGTTTTGCAAGAGGAAAAAGTTACTGCCCAACACTGTGAATATACTTAATGCTACTGAACTGTGAACTTCAAAATGGCGAAGACAACAGATTTTTTTGTGCTTTTTACTACAATTTAAACTGTCTATAAAAAGAAATGACAAATGGTGAAACAAAATAAATTTTGGAATCAAAAACATGGTCAAAGTTCTATAACTTTACGCACAAAAACCAAAATATGAAAAATATTCTAATTTAATATATATAAACATACCCTCCACACACCAAAAACTCATTTGAAGCACGTCTGCCGGCAGTTCCCATTGGCATATCGTCTAAAGGAGAAAGAGAAAAATACCATCAGTTCTGTTCTACCACCTGCTTAAAAAATGTAAATTGTTCCAGCATGATTATTAGGAAAATCTGAGCACAACACTAATTTACCACTTGCTTATGATGCAATTTCCTCCACGAGTAAAAGCAGTTAAAACCATGAGGAAAAACACTGAACACACTGCACCCAGCTGAATTCACAGGCTGTAACCCTTCAGTGCCCACTGCTACAAACATCGGGTCTTTCCAAGGTAAAGTGTCATCTTTATTTCAGTGTTATGCATTTCTTCACCATTTAACCTGCACGGCAAAAACTGTGCTAACGTTTTTATCATGTTCCTTTTAATACGTCACTCACCAATGTCTTTGAGTGTTATGCCCCTAATTCCAATTTGCCCATAAACTCTTTTTTATTGAACAGTTTTTTCAGAGAGTGGTAACTTTTAGGAACACACATGCCACATTCTAGTACAACTGACTGTAAGCAAAGTCTAGTTCACCCCAATGTTGGAGCACCCCCATCCTGCATAACACTCCTTGTCTCGCATGGGTCCTTGAACAAGACACTGTCGAGGCCGGGGCCTCTCAGGTGCGGTAGCACACATCACAGGCCGTCTTCACCTACTCCGGTATCATCTATATATGGGAACAGAGCTGAGATCAGAATGCAGGGGCCACTCATTCTTGTCACTGGTATGTTCATTATATCACATTGCCTGTGTGATTTCAAATGGCTACACAGGCATAATCAATGTGTTGATATGAAATAGCAGTGTTGACCAAATACGTTTTTAAAAAGAAAAGTATAGGTTACACTGCTAACCCATACTCAAAAAGGGAAAAAAAGAAAACAAACACAAATATCCCTCTGAATGGCCCTAAATAAGAATTGAGCGATGCATTTAGTTTAGCACATCTCAAGTCCCTGCTCTCACAAAGCTTTCATTCTAGTAATGAAAGAAGGTAATGGTGTCAGGCATGATAAGAAATATAAAGGAAAATAGGGCCGCCTGGGAGGCTCAGTCAGTCAAGCACCTAACTCTTGATTACGGCTCAGGTCACGATCTTGGGGTCATGGGATCGAGCCCTGCATCAGGCTCCACGCTCTCCTCTCTAAAAATAAATAAATAATATAAATATTTAAAAATATACATAAAGGAAAATAAATCAGGGTAAGAGAATAAAGAGAAGTGAGGAAGGAAGGTACCTATTTTAAAGACAATAGCTCCTGATATGGTAATGAAGGGAAAAAGGTAGATGCAAGGAGAGAAGCCTCATTTCACTAAGTATACTTCATTTTGTAGCTTTGAGTTTGGAGTCATACATAATCATGAAACAAAATAAAATCAAAAGGAAAAAATAATCCCTAGAAATGAAAAGTGAAATGAAGCAGAACAGTCATCATCTTTTGTCACACATAAACATGTGTCAACTTGTCAGTGGCATGACTAGAAGGGAATCTTTTCAAGTGACTTTAAAGCTCCTTAATTTGATTGGACATCCCTAATGGGATTACCCTAAGGACAAAAAGACCCACAAAAAGATTTGTTTTTTTTAAAGTGGGCTCCACGCCCAACATGGGGCTTGAACTCTTGACCATGAGATCAAGACAAACATGCTCTACTGACTGAGCGAGCCAGGCACCCCCCTAAAAAGATTTTAAATAGTTTTAGTTAATTACATTGTTATCTTGATATGCTACCATATTATGGAAGGAGAGAAAAGAGAACCTAAAGTCACAAGGGCAAGAAGAACAGAAAAGTCAACAGCCGCAAAAATTTAGAAGTTACAAAGCTGATCCAAGCATTTGACCTAGGAGACGCAAGAAGACAGAATCCTTAGCCAATAGAAGTTTCCCCCGTACGGTACGAAGGAGTCTTCTCCAGGAGATGTGAGCAGCCCTCCAAAAGGGAAGCGTAATACATAATACGTCACCACTGTCATTAAGACCCACCACACACGAAGCTTTCAAATAACGTTCTAGTTTTCAATTCTTCATTATGAGTATACAACAATTACCAAACACTCAAGAAAGGAATCTAATCTGAAACCCAGACTCCAAAACAACCTGGGAGAGATAAAAAAGAAATATTTTCCATGGAGAAGTTTAAAAAAAATGTAATTAATGTCCTCAGAGATAAAATATTGCACACTGAAATAAGGATAATACTCGAAGGGAGGGAGAGCTTCTAAACATTAAAATTATGAGAGCATAAATTATAAACTCAATAGAAGAAAACATCAAGGAAACTTCCCTAAAATTAGAGCAATAAGACAAAAGTAAAATCAGACAAAAGAGGTAAGAAAATCAGGAGTGTACTCAGTTATTTGTCTTATTATTACTTTTAAATTGTACAGATGTTTTAAAGATCTTACATGGGGACTTTCGAGTCCTGGTTTCACATGTAAGAAGCTGAACAGACTGAAAAATCAACAATTCTTCTTGGATCCAAAAGAGAGAGGAGGACAGAGGCAAACTGATGCCCCAGGATTAGAGACATAGACAGGCAAGCACGTGGACCTGTGATTTGTCCGAGAAGAGACTAACCAGCAGAAGGCTTGCGGAAACCACAGCCAGGGCAGAAAAACATGAACTCTGACCGACAATTTGCTGGAGGATCATTGTGGACAACTCTCAGAGTTCAGAATTCCAGGAGGATCTAATCATCGGGAGGCTCACAATATTGTCAGATTTATCCTGGGGAACTCAGAGGCTCACAGTAAACACTCGAGAAAAATCCCCTCCTGCTTCTGGTGGGGAAGGGAAAAGGGACCATTTTTAAATAGGTTCGAGCACTGTGTTCCTAACAAGGCCTGCCCTCAGGGGTAACCACTTCATCAGAGCTTTATCTGCTGGAGTCAAGCTCCAGCCTAACTGGGCTGGGAGCTGGGAAATACCCCACCCCAGTGCCCTAGAGCCATCCCGTCCCACCTCAGGCAGGAGGGAGAAACTGGGAAACACAGCGAAGCTCAAAGACCAGAGACCCAGGCTCCCTAAAAGACTGAGACCTAATCACAGGACTGCAGAACACTTCCTCTCCCCCATACCGCATCATCACATTACTAAAAGCCTACTTACAGCAGTTCCTTTTACCCAGGACATCATATATGACTACCAAGAAAAAGTCAAAAGGCATATCAAAAGGCAAAATACAGTTCGAAGAAACAGGGCGAGCATCAGAACCAGACTTGGCAGGAATGTCAGAATTATCACACTGGAAATTTAAAACAACTATGACTAATATGCTAGGGGCCCTAATGGAAAAGGTAGGCGGCATGCAAGAACAGATGAGCAAAGTAAAAAGAGAGATGGAAATCCTAACAAAGAACCAGAAAGAAATGCTAGAGATTAAAAAACGCTGTAAAGGAAATGAAGAATGCCTGTGATAGGCTCCTCGTCGACTGGACACAGCTGAGGAAAGCAGCTCTGAACTGGAGAACACATTAACAGAATCCTCAAAAACTGGAAAACGAAGACTTTTTAAAAAAAACTTTAGATTTTATCCATTTATTTGACAGAGAAAGAGAGAGCACACAAACAGGGGGTACGGAAGGGAGGAGGAGAGGGAGAAGCAGGCTTCCCGCTGAGCAGGGAGCCCGATGCAGGGCTGGGTCCCAGGACCTTGGGATCATGACCTCAGCCAAGGGCAGATGCTTAACCAACTGAACCACCCAAGTGCTCCAACAAAGATTTTCTTTAAAAACAACAGAATATCCAAGGTCTGTGGGACAACTACAAAAGGTGTAACATGTGTAATGGAATTACCAGAAAGAGAAGAAAGAACAAAAGGGAATAGAGGGAAATATTGGAAACAATAATGACTGAGAATTTCCTCAAATGAATGTCAGAGACCAAGCCACAGATCCACAAAACTCAGAGAACTCGAAGCAGGATAAATGCCCAAAACAACTAGCTAGGCAGATCTACAGAAAAATCAAAAATAAAGAAAAAAAAGTCTGAGAGAAGTAAAAAAAAAAAAAAAAAAAAAAAAAAGAACACCATACTTAAAGAGAAACAAAGCTAAGAATTGCATTGACTTCTCAGTAATCACACAAGCGAGAGTGAAGTGAAATATTTAAAGTGTTGAGAGAAGTAAACCACCAACTTACAATTCTGTACCCTGTAAAATTACCCATCAAAAATGAAGGAAAAATAGACTTTCTCAGACAATAAAAATTGAGGAGATTTGTTGCCAAAATAATAGTAACAGTACATTCAGTTATGTATGCTTAATGTATATGCTTTATGAATATATGGATAGGCTTATGTATTCTTATATTTAACTGGAATGAATGACAGCAATGATACACGGGACTGCAGGAAGGAATTAGGATTTCGTTATTATATGGTACTTCGCACTATCCATGAAGTGGTACAGTTTATTTGAAAGTGGACCTGGATTGGGGTGCCTGGGTGGCTTAGTTGGTTAGGAGTCCAACTCTTGTTTGGCTCAGGTTATGATCTCAGGGTCATGAGACTGAGCCCCGTGTTGCGCTCCACGCTCAGCAGGGAGTCTGCTGGAGATTCTCTCACTCTCCCTCTGCCCCTCCCCACTGCTTGCACATGTCCCCCCCCCCAGATAAATAAATAAATCTTAAAAAAAAAAAATGAAGTGGACCTGGATTAGTTATAAGTGTATATTCCAAACTCCAGGGCAACCAATAAAGAAAGCAAACAAACAAACAAAAGTATAATTGATATGCTAAGAAAGGAAAGAAAATGGAATCATAATAAATGGTCAATTAAAACCACAAAAGGCGGGCGCCTGGGTGGCTCATTCCATAAAGCAGGTCATGATCCCAGTCACCTGCCTTCAGCTCAGGTCACCATCCCAGGGTCCTGGGATTGAGCCCCATGTTGGGCTCTCTGCTCAGTGGGAGCCTGCTTCTCCCTCTTCCTGCTGCTCCCCCATTTATACTCTCTGTCAAATAAATAAATAAAATCTTTAAAAAAATAAAAAAATAATAAATAATAAAACCACAGAAGGCAGAAAAAGAGTGAAAGATAAAAACAGGAACAAAGAACAAGGACGAGGAAAAGAAAACAGTAACAAATATGTTAGATATTAATCTAACTATATCAATAACACTTTTAATGTCAATGGTCTAAATGCACCAATTAAAAGGCAGATTTCAGAGTGGATTAAAACACACAACCCAATTACATGTTAACTATAAGAAAACCACTTTAAAATATAAAGACATACAGATTAAAAGTAATTGACGGAGAAAAATAGACCATGCTAACACTAATCAAAAGCAAGCAGGAATAGCTATATTAATTTCAGACACAGCAGGACTTCAAAGTAAGAAAAGTTAGGGATAAAGAAGGGCCTACACAATAATATATTTATATAAATATAAATTCTCCAAGAAGACATAATAATTCTTACTTAACATGTATGCATGCCCCTAACAATGAGCGTCAAACTATGCAAGGTAAAAACTTAAAAGGAGAAACAGGTGAAACCACTATCACAGTTGGGGACTTTAACACCCATCCCTCAAAGATGGACAGATCCAGCAGGCAGAAAACCAATAAGGACACAGTTGACTCAATAACACCATCAATCACCTGAATATAACTGATATCTACAGAAAATTTCATCCAACAACAGCAAAATACACATTTTTCTCAAACTCACATGGAACATTTACTAAGATAGACTACATTCTGGACCATAAAACACATCTTAACAAACTTAAAAGAGGCACGCCTGGGTGGCTCAGTGGGTTAAGTGCCTGCCTTCAGCTCAGGGTCCTGGGATGGAGCCCCACATCGGGCTCCCTGCTCAGCGAGGAGTCTGCTTCTCCTTCTCCCTCTGCCCATCCCCCTGCTTGTGCTCTCTCTCAAACAAACAAACAAACAAACAAACAAACAAATAAAATCTTTAAAAAACAAAACAAAACAAAAAACCAAAAAACAAATTTAAAAGAATAGAAATCAATTTCTGCTTGTAGACCACAATGGAATTAAACCAGAAATCAATAATAGAAAGGTAACTGGAAAATCCCAAAATACAGGGAAACTAAAAACATACTTCTAAATAACAAACTGGTCAAAGAAGAAATCTCAAGAGACATTTTTAAATATTTTGAACTAAATGAATTTGAAAACACAATAATCAATAAGCTTCTAGCCAGGTTAACTAAAGAAAAAAACAGAGAGAAGGGATACAAATTACTAATATCACAAATGAAAGAACAGACACCAGTAGGGATCCCACCAAAATTAAAAGGATAATAAAGGAATATTATGAACAACTCTATGCCCACAAGTTTGACAGCCTAGATGAAATGGACCAATTCTTTGAAAGACACAATCTGCCATAACTTACTCAGGAAGAAACAGGCAATTTGAATATACGCCTTTATCTATTAAAGAAATTGAATCAATAATTAATAGCCTTCTAAAACAGAACACACCAGGCCCAGATGAGTTCTCTGGTGAATTCTACCAAACATTTAAGGAAGAAATTATACCAAATCTCTATTTTCAATCTCTTTCTGACGATAGAAGCAGAGAGAATATTTCCTAACTCATTCTATGAGGCCATCACTAACCTCATACCAACACCAGAAGAAGACATTACAAGAGGACTACCAACCACTGTCTCTCATGAGCACAGAATATTAGCAAACTGAATCCAGCAATGTATAAAGAGAGTTATACACCATGACCGAATGGGACTTATCCCAGGCTTGCAAGGCTGGTTCAACATTCTACAATTAATCTATCACATTAATAGACAGAAAATCACAGAAAAAGCATTTGATAAAATCCAACCACCATTCATGATAAAAACTCACAGTAAACTAGGAATGGAGGGGAACTATCTCAGCTTGATAAAGAATATCTACAAAAAGCTACTGCTAATATCATACTAAATGGTGAGAAACTCCAAGCTTTCCTACTAAGATTGGGTAAAAATATAAGGATGCCCTCTTGTTTCTTTGTTTTTTTCTCCCACTGGTTTTTTATTGACTGTGGTTATTACAGTTTCTGTAATAATCTGTGAAGAAAGTCCTCTTTTACCACTTCTTTTCAGCAACTGGAAGTCCTTGCTAACGGAATAAGTCAAGAAAAGGAAGTGAAATGTATACAGCGGAGGAAGGGAAACATAAAACTACTGTTCAAAGATGACATGATTATCTATGTACAAAAATCCAAAAGAATTGACAAAAATACCTGGAATTAATAAGTGATTAAAAGCAAGGTTGCAAGATACAAGGTTAATACTTAAAAAGTAAATTTCTTTCCTATATCTCAATAAACTAAAATTTGAAATTAAAAACACAACACCATTTATTATCAGCACCCCCCCAAAATGAAATACTTAGGTATAAATCTAACAAAATTCATACAGGATCTGTATGAGGAAAACTACAATATTCAGATGAATGAAATCAAAGAGATAATCTAAATAGAGAGATATTCTATGTTTTCGGATAGGAAGACTAAATATTGTCAACATGTCAGTTCTTCCTAACTTGATCTATAGATTCACTACAATCCCAACGAAAATCCCAGCAAGTTATTTTATGGATATCGGCAAACTAATTCTAAAGGTTAAATGGAGAGGCAAAGGACCCATAATAGCCAACAGAACATTGAAGGAGGAAGACAAAGGACTGACACAACCTGACTTTAAGACTTACTATAAAATCACAGTAATCAAAACAGTGTTGTATGGGCAAAAGAAAAGACAAACAGATCAACGGAACAGAATAGGGAGACCAGAAAGAGACCCCCAAAAATACAGTCAACTGATCTTTGACAGAGGAGCAAAGGCAACACAATGGAGCAAATCTTCAACAAATGGTGCTGCAATAATTAGACATCCACAGACCAAAAAAAAAAAAAAAGATCTAGATACAGACCTTTCGAAAAAATTAACTCAAAATGGGGCACAGACCTAAATGTAAAAGAAAAAACACTGCAAATATTGTAGAAGATGACATAGGAGAAAACCTACAGGAACTTGGGTATTGTGATACCAACACCAAACACACAATCCATGAAAGAAATAAATTTATGTAAATGATTTAATCATTAGTGATTAACTTATTAAAATTAAAATTAAAAACAACTGCTCTGTGAAAGACAATATCAAGAGAATGGAATATAGGCTACAGACTGAACAAAGATATTTGTAAAAGACATATCTGATATAGGACTATTATCCCAAGTATACAGAGAACGCTTACAGCTCACCAATAAGATAACAAACAACCCAAATGAAAAATGAGCCAAAGATCTTAAGAGACACCTCACCAAAGAAGGTATATGGATGGTGAATAAGCATATGAAAAGATGTTGAACATCAGATGTTGTCAGAGAAAAGCAAATTAAAACAACGAGACACCACTGCACATCTACCAGAACAGCCCACCCTGGAGCACTGACATCACCAAATGCTGGTGAGGGTGTGGAGCAACCGGAACTTCCATTCATTGTTGGTGGGCATGCAAAATGGTACAACCACTTGGGAAGAGTTTGCTGTTTTCTTACAAAACTAAACATGCTCTTACCATACCAGGCAGCAGTCATGCTCCTTGGTATTTATCCAAAGGAGTTGCACATTTATGTCCACATAAAAACCTGCACACAGATGTTTATAGTAGCTTTATTCTTTTTTTTTTTTTTAAGATTATTTATTTATTTATTTGACAGAGAGACAGCCAGAGAGAGAGGGAACACAAGCAGGAGGAGTGGGTTAGGAAGAAGCAGGCTCCCAGAGGAGGAGCCTGATGTGGGGCTCGATCCCATAACACCAGGATCACGCCCTGAGCTGAAGGCAGATGCCCAACAACTGAGCCACCCAGGCGCCCCTATAGTAGCTTTATTCTTAATTGTCAAAAATTGGAAGCAAGCAAAGGGTCCTTCAATAGGTAAATGGACAAACTGTGGTACAGATCTACAGAGACAATAAAAAGATCAGTGGTTTCCGAGGGACGGGTGGGGAGCACAGAGGATTTTTAGGGCAGTGAAAATGCTCTGTGTGTTATAATGATGGATAAATGCCATTATACCTTTCTCCAAACCCACAGAATGCACAACAACAAGAATGAATTCTAAGTAGACTATGGACTTTGGGTGATTGTGATGTGTCAGTGTAGGTTTATCCTCAGTAACAAATGTACTGTTCTGGTGAGTGATATTGAGAATGCGGAGGCAGGGGGTATCTGGGAAACTTGTACCTTCCTCTCAGTTTTGTTGTAAACCTAAAACTGCTCTAAAAAAATAAAATCTTTGGGGCACCTGGGTGGCTTAGTCGGTAAAATGTCCAACTCTTGATTTCAGCTCAGATCATGATCTCAGGGTCGTGAGATCGAGCCCCCACGTTGGGCTCAGTGTGGAGTCTGCTTGGGATTCTCTCTCTCTCTCTGCCCCTCTCCCCTCTTGCTCTTACTCTCTCTAAATAAATAGATAAAATCTTCTAAAAATATTTGCATGATGTATTTTACAATAACAATTTTTTTTAAAGATTTATTTATTTATTTGACACAGAGAGAGAGACAGGCAGCAAGAGAGGGAACACAAGCAGGGGGAGTGGGAGAGGAAGAAGCAGGCTCCCAGCGGAGGAGCCCGATGTGGAGCTCGATCCCAGAACACTGGGATCACGCCCTGAGCCGGAGGCAGACGCTTAATGACTGAGCCACCCAGGTGCCCCATACAATAACAAATTTTTAATAACTAAAGAGAAGGGTGTGGGGACGCCTGCCTTTGGCTCAGGTCGTGATCGCAGGGTTCTGAGATCGAGTTCCACATCAGGATCCTTGCTCAGCAAGGAGCCTGCTTCTCCCTCCCCTCTACCTCTCCCTCTGCTTGTGCTCTCACTCTCTTTCTCTCTGACAAATAAAATCTTTAAAAAAAATAAAATAAAAAATCAAAAGAAGGTCGTGGCCAACTATAACAAATGCTGTAAACACATCAAAAACATGAAGACTGAGAAATGACCTGAGATTTGGAAGCACAAAGACCTTGACAGCAGTTTTGAAAAAAAAAAAAATTTCAAATGCAATATTTACACAAGGACAAAAAACAAAGGTAACTACAATAAGAAAAAAGATGTGAATGTCCTTTATGCAGGAAAATATAAACATCTCTCAAAACACATTAAAAATGTGTGGTTTTGTTTTGTTTTGTTTTTTTTACTTAACTAAAAGTTAATGTATACTGTATTACTAGCTTCGGGGGTAGAACTTAGTGGTTTATCAGTTGCATACAACACCCAGTGGTCATTTCCTCAAGTGCCCTCCTTAACGCCCATCACCCAGTTACCCCCATTCCCCCACCCTCCTCCCCTCCAGCAACCTTCAGTTTGTTCCCTAGACTTGAGAGTCTCTTATGGTTTGCCTCCTTCTCTGTTTTTATCTTATTTCATTTTTCCTTCCCTTCCCCTATGATCCTTTGTTTTGTGAGTAACACATATTCCTGATTTGACAATTTAATATTGTAAAATCATTCACTGTCCCTGCACAGGTCTTATAAAATCAACACAATTCCCATCAAAATCCCCAAATGGTTTTTTGTAGGATTTGTCAAGCTGAAATTAGACTACATGGGGGCAAAACAGGTCAAGAGTAGCCAGGGTGATTCCAAAGAATACTAGAATGCTCTCTCCATCACCCTCCCCACAATCTCTCTCTCTCTCTCTCTCTCTCTCTCTCTCACACACACACACACATTTTAAAATGTTATAATATAGACAAATAGACCAATGGAATAGGAAACCTTAAAACAAATCCAATTCTTTATGTAAACCTGATATGACAAATCTGGAATTGCCTATTAGTAGAGAAAGGACCAAATATTCAACAATAAGATCCCTACACCTTATTCCATCTACAAAAGTAAATTCCAAGTAAAATTAAATGTGAAAAAAAGAATCTTTAGAAGTTACCATTATTCCACTGGGGCAGCATGGCAGAGACTATTAGTTGCCTACAACTTGTCTGTACCAACATTTTATAGATTTGAAGTTGAAAATTTCTAGCGTATCCAGGTGGAAGGAACTCTGACACAAGGACTTCTGTTACAATACATCTTGAATAGTGAAAAGACAGAAATTAGCCAGGTAACCCTCAGCAGAGAAATGGACAAACTTGTGGTTTCGTTGTACTACAAAATTCAGATATTAAAATAAACTACATACATATCTAGATCGGTATGTAGATACATAGCAAAACATGAGTAAAAAACCAAGCCGTAGAAAGGTTCCTTATATCATTTACTTAAAACTGTAAAAACACGAGAATATCGTATGTGATTTATAGATACAGGCATATGTGGAAGTATAAAAACATCTACAGTAAGAATTTACCTCTGGCAAGAGCAGAACGAGGAAAAGGACTTTAGCTGAACCTATATAGCATCTGACGTCTTTAAGAGGAGACAGCTAAAACAACGTGGCAAAACGCTGACATAAATAAAATTACAACGGTGGTGATTTGAGTGTCTGTTGTTATTATTTCCTCTTTGAAATAGTGCATAATTTTTTAAGTTTTAATTCCTTTTTTAAAATAGAAGAAACCCACTGTATGCTGGATTTTTAAAGGTAACTCCCAGTAGTCGGAGCACCGAGGGTGAACCGCCCCACCTACTCCCGCAGCCCTGTCCGTGCTCCCCCTTCCCCAGCCGCTCCCTCCCGAAGCGCACTTGCTCTGGGGATGATGGCCTTCACGACAACTGGGATGGTGCCTAACGGTACAGCTGTGAAATCAGTATTTGACAAACAACTATACAGACCTCTTGACACGAACTTCTCCAACCATCTGTCCCTGCACATGGTCAACTTGATACTATCCAATTATTGAAGGAACCCAATTTCTAGTTTTTCTGATCCTGTTTCTTCACAACCAAACCACAGTTCCTTCTTTCTCAATGGTTTTGTTTAACTTCTTTTTTGTGGATTTTCTGGTGCCCTTCGCTATTCCTTCGAGCCCTGACCATATTTAGTCAACTTAGATTCTGCTTCCTTTATAAAAATTCTTCCCATATATTTATGAAACTCATTCCTGACCTCATGCCAGTCTCTTCTGAAGGCATCCAGACTGGTTTTAAACTCCCTTGACTCTTAGGTTGTTTTTGCAAAAGAGGTCTTCCTTTAATTCCTTTCCTTAGATTTAGTTTCTCTCATTCTGCTGACTTTTCTATTTCTTTCTGTGTGGATACAAACAGAATTTGAGGTCATTTCCTGTGAACTTTTCTTCTACCTGCACAATCCACAGTTACTGCTTTATGGGACGTGACTGAGCAGGCTTTAGAACGGGAGGTAGATGGTTCTGGGAATTCAAACAACTAAATAAAGAGCCCCTTGGAAAAGGTGCCCTACACGAGAGAGCATGACATAGAGGTTCAAAATAAATGCTAGTCTAGTAAATTAAGAAATATAATGTGTACAAGTAGAAAAGATTCTCACATGAGTGGTCTGACGAGATGTTGTGTGGAACGAAAACAAAGTCATCCGTGTCACAAGAAGAGTTCTTGCTACTAGTACTGGCAGAATCTTTGGACACTTGTAGAAAGTTGGGAGGACCCAATGGTGGGGAGGATAAGTTTTCTTCCTGAATGTGCTGCATATCTGGAAGGGACTAAAATTAACAACATAAAATTAAAACTGGCCTAATAATAAAATGCACGTCAGAATAGCCATTAGACTAAGGAATACTGTCTTCATAAAAGTGGGCATAAAGTTCAATTCCATCTTAAAATTTCAAAAAAAAAAAAAATCTCTTTGGAAAATCTTTCCCTTAGAAAAGCACAGTTTAAAGTGTCTTTGTATAAGGACTTCTAAAATGGTTTTCCAAAAATGATACTTAAAAATATATCATACCACTTATCATGTACATGTCTGCCTCTCCTGAAATTTCTGAGGTGTGTTTTTATCATCTCAACCTTCCCAGTTTCGGCTCTTGGCCTAGCAAAGCTGGTACTCAGTAACTATTCACTTGATGACTAAAACACAATGTCTGGGGACTAGACTAATGACATCCTGCACACATTTTTAAAAGTTTTAAACTTCCAATGAAGAAAACATTATAAACAGGAAAGCAAGAGACCATGTTATGTAAAAAAGTAAATAAATCAATAACGATAACTGTATTCAAGCCTAGAGATTTATGTACGCTCACAGAAAGAAACATCTGGAAAATCTTACAGGTTGTGGGTATATTCCTTTTGTTTCTCTTTTGTTAGGGGAAGGAGTGGGTTTGCAGGAGATAGGACAGAAAGGAAAGAAAAGCATATAAATGTATATAAGCGAATACTCAGATGTAAGCACTTACATGTCCTTTGGCATTTGCCTAGTTCAAGGACTCAAGTGACACCTCCAATTAAATGTCTTGATTACACAATGGTTTTCTGAAACAATGAACTTCCTAACTTATTGCGTTAAGTCCCCTGTGACCCTGTTTAACCTCTGTTTCTATTTAAGAAAAGAAAAATACTACACGATGCTCTTTAAACTTAAACCCATATCTTAAACACCCAATTCACTGCTAGCCCTCCTTTGAAAGTTACTGTACAATGAAATCTGTCTCAGATCTCCTATTGTGTGTGTGTGTCTGTGTGTGACACACACATCACATACAATCCCCTCATCACTTTTTAAAGAGACCTTATGTGTCAAGGTAATAAAGGGAAGTGACAATGGAAGGACTAACGTGACTGACTGTCTACCATGGGGTAGACACTGTTGAGAGCTCTCCATGTCTTCCCTAACCCCAGTCCTGTTCTGAAACCCATTTCATATATGTATATATATGTACGTACGTATATATATCTCAGAAGTTTAGGAAATTTGCCTGAGATCACACATCTAAAGAGCAGTCAAGCTGAGATGATCCAAGCCTCTAACCCCACAATTTCTTTCCAGCGGTTTAGGCAGGCACTTTCTCAAGTTCTTCCATGTGTTTGTAACATTGTCTGCACCCATGGCATCTGAGTGGAGCTATCTTCTCCTCGCTAGTCTCTCCGCCCATGCTCTAAGTCTATTCCCCTCCACCTCCTCAGAGACCTGGACCAGCTCCCCTCTGCTCTCACCCTCTCCCTTTCCTCTGGCTTTTTTCCCCCTCCGTGTATAAACACATTACATTTTCTCAACCTCAAATCCCCGCAGTCCTCTTAATTACCATCTTCTCTGACTTCTTTACTTTTTAACAACGTCTCTCGAAATTATCAGTCTTCATGGACTCAAACTCCTCACCTCCTATGTGTCGCTCAACCCACCATAATCCACTTTTTGCCTTCAACTGGCCAATGAAATGGTCTTTATCAGACGTACCATTCACTCCCACTGCCAAGTCGTGCAGACACGTGCTCTATTCCCTGTTACCTGAGCTGTTTCGCCTGCACAGTGACCGCTCTTGACACTCTACCCTTCGCTCAGTGAGTCTGCTTCTCCTCCCACTTCTTACTCTGTTTTGTGGGTACCTGCTTCTCGTTTGTCCCTTAAAGGAGAGGGGAAGAATGTGGAGTTCCCCAAGGGGCCACTCTGGGTCCTCTCTTCCTCACATTTTTATACTCACCCCGGCGACCACTCTCACCCTCCTTCAAGTACCTGCAAGACCCTGCAGCTGAGGTCTCTCTGGTGAACGCTGAACTGACTCACCACCTTTCCACTCCAAAGCACTCCTCCCCACACTCCCTGACTGAGCGGCTTCACCATCACCCCTCCATTCGGGCCCCAGTTCAAGCAATTCCACGCTCGGCAAACTCTACCTTTCTCTTACGTGGCCCCCACCTTCCCTGTAGCTCAGGCCCTCAGTCTCAGAAAAACAAAAAACAAAACAAGAAAGCTGCACTAGTCTGTGGTGTTCTCTTGCCTCTAACAGAGAGACCCCTCTACTCTCCACTAGTCTCACATGCGGTCATCCACCCCGCTTCTAGAAGAATCGAGCTAAGACACACAGCGGGTCACAGCACACCTCTGCCTAAAACCATTCAGATGGCTCACCACAGCCAAATCCCATCAAGACACAGCAGCTCCCTGCCTCTCCAGCTTTACCTCCTCCTCCCCATACCACCAGCCCAGACTCTGCTCAGAGAAGCCTTGTCCACAGAACTTCCAGCAATGACAGAAATGTCCTACCTGTGAGCTGTCCAGTGTGCCGTAGACCCACTAGCCATAGACGGCTACTCGACACCTGAAATGTGGCTAACGTGACTAAGGTACAAGATTTTACATTTCACTTAATTCTAGCAAATTCAAGTGGGCCTGGGGCGGGGGTTACAGAGTTCTTTCAGTGGGTCATGCTTCCGTGATTTCATGAATGGGGATTCCTCGGCCTACAATACCATTCTTTTACTAATTCACCTTGCTAGGTGTTTCTTCAAAACCCACCTCAGTGCCCTCCCCTGAGCAGCCTTCCTGAGTTCTTGGTCTGATTTCATGCTCCTCATTCATGTTCCCACAGGCAATAAAGAGACACACACACACACGTTCCAACAGTATTGGTTTACCTACCTGGTCTCCACACAACTAAACTAAAAGCTCCTTAATGTAAGGGACCTGGTTATTTCATTCATTAGTATCAACCAGAACCTCACACAAAGTAGGTGCTTAATAAATGTTATGAAACCAAGACATATTCAAGGAATACTATCTAAATAGCATTTAACCTATAGCCAATATCATAACTAAAAGACTGATTCAGATTTTTTTTCTTCCCTTCCAAAGATTTCTCTGGAATCGAGTAGCAGCTGGGTATCTGTGTGAGAATATAAAACAGAGAATGTTGCATGTGCATGCCTGTGTGTACCAGGTGTTGTCAACCCTCCCTATGACAGTCTACTCCAGCCGTAGGAAGCAAGAGGATGCAGGCATAAAAGCATCTTATTTTTGGCAGGTTACATTGAAAGCAAGGCCTATTAAACCACCTCATTTCTCACTATCTGGAAATTACACAGAAACATTCTCGATTTCCTTTTATTCCCCAGTTTTCCTTTTTCGCTTCTTATTTTCACTTCAAGCATTAGCTTTAGCTTTTTTTTTGTTTGTTTGTTTAAATCGGCTCCACACCCAGCGTGGAGCCCAATGCAGAGCCTGAACTCACGACCCTGAGACCAAGACCTGAGTTGAAATCAAGAGTTAGATGCTTAACGGACTGAGCCACCCAGGCGCCCCAGCATTAGCTTTTAATAAAAGCCTCCTAAAAACGGTTTTCCCACCAAAGTGTTCAGCATCTAAATATGCCTCCTCTCTCCCTCTGTCATGTCCTCACCCCTGTTAGCTCTCCATCTCTTCGCTAGCAGCCTGAGCCTAGCTCCGCATGCTCTCCCTTTCAATGCCACCCCCCCAACAGAAAACCCCAACTCACTCTCTCCAGTCACAGCCATTTCCAATTCTATGTCCCTCCTACTGGACCCTCTCTTTCTCATTGCTTGGTCATTCCACAAACAGGTCCCTTCCCCTTGCTCTCCCCCACATCTCTCTCATAATTACATTCTTCCCTGGGGCTCCTTTCTCAAGCATGCACTGTGCATTTCATATTATGTCCCCCACTGTATCAAATACAGACTTCGCGATAACAGCTACAGCTGATCAAGCCCAGGTTCATGAAGCCTGCCTTACAGCCGAGTGAGCAAGCAGCCGGGCCAGCAGCGAAGCCAGCGGTGCCTGGCTCCGATAAAGCCACTGTCTCTCCATGTCAACACGCTTCCTCTGCATTTCTCCCCAGTCACTCCAAACCCAGTGGTCTCTTATATCCCAGACCGAAGCAGGAAATCCACAACACTTTTTTTCCCCTCTTAGTTCTTTTTTAATTCATGGGAATATAATGTCTTATCAGCCCCTCTGCTTCTTCTAACTTGCTATAAGTCTGCAGGGTTAGGCAAAAAGGGTTTTTGCCAGTTTTCGGACTCGTCTGTTCGTGATCGGCTGCCTCGGCATCTGCTTCGGCTATGGGCTGTTAGGCTTTCCCTGAAAATAATAACAACAGCAGTTGCCACTTACTGAGTATTGTGTACCAGACGTTGTGGTAAAGTGCTTCTGCTCATTTATCATTAAAAACCCCTATGGAATACGTCCATTACACTGGCTTGCCACATGAGGAACAGGCTCAAAGACATAAGTCATTTGTCCTGGTTAATGTGGCAGGGAAGGGATGCAGACGCTCCCAAGCCCCATGCTCTTACGCCTCGGAGGTGAACCCGCTAACCGTACAATCACCTCCTTTTGTGACTGCCCCACCCTCCGCCAGCAGAATTCAAGACATTCCCGTCTGCCAGGCTAATCTGGAAAATATTCACAATAGCTGACACAAGAGCCCTTGGACCTTCAGCTGATGGAAAAGCCTCAAGGTCACAACCCACACTGCAAGGAGATCTGGGGGAAGGGCCAGAAAAGGGCAGAGAGGAGCAGAAATTCTCAGGATCTAGAAGAAGCACTTAGGTTGGAGGGAAGAAAGCCATGGAGAAAGTGGCCTGGGAAGCCCAGGGGAGGGAAGAGGCTGGTGTGGAGCAACCCTTGAAGGGCTGGTAACCATCATTACCGGAACTGAAGTCAGAGGAATGTGGCTCAGAGGTCACTCACCACCACTGGAAGTTCTGTGTACAGTAAATATCCAAACTGATGTGATGACAGTCGGAGAAAAGAAATATTAATTATCTATGTACTTGTAATGGGTACTCTTTGCAGCGATCATCCTTTGTAATCCCCAGGGCGTGAAAAGGTGACAGTATTGCACTCCCTCTTTAGAGGAAGATGCCTCGGAGGGGTGACCTTTCTTGCTCAATACACAGCTCAACAAGGACAAAGGTCCACATCTAGATTCATCTGACTCAACAGTAATGCCCTCTGCCCACACCTCGGCAGCACTAGTGAACACTGCACATCAAAAGGATAGCCACAGTGTATTTGCAGGCTCCCTTATGAACACAGGCAATAGCACTAACGCTGAAATTACTTTTAATAAAACCCAAACTTACTGGTGGGGAGGCAAAGCGACAAGGTGGAGAGCTGCCACAGGGGCCTCCAGAGACAGAGCCGGCATACACAGGCACTGGAACCGGACAGGCTGGGGGAAGAAGCACAGGTGAAGAGAGACGCCGTGCTGCAGAGCAATTACACGGCTCGTCTAATAGAAAACCTGTCGAAACCACGACCTCTTTGTGTTGACCAAGAATCCATTCACCTACTTACTACAGCTCCCATGGGTAAAACTAAAACTGCAGCAATCACTACAACTACTTCAACTGGGATTTGGGAAAAAACAACTGTAATTCAATAAGTAAAGCTACAGGTATTTAAGAAAAGCTTAATGAAATCTTGAAATAATGAATTAATTAATTTAATTAATTTTGTGACACAAAATACTAATTTTTCCTTAAGTCTGCCTTTACTCTTCAAGTAAAAATGCAAAAGAACGGGTACTCACATTTTTTCACTGGAACTTGCTCAAGAAAAGGATGGTTAAAAAATGCTTCTGTAATGAGAAAGGAGAATGCAACCCTTAAACTGAGGCTGACCAGCAGACCGGTTAATCTTGTCAATGTATTTAACACGGTGTCTTTGAGATCATAACTATTATTAACTTCTTTATGTAGCCTCCATCACCTTCCATTTTAAAAGCCTATGATTTTTATAACTCACCCATAAAAACGATCAGATTATAAGGAATTCTTAACGAAAAATTTAAAATAATAATTGTGAATTTTGCAAACACGCGTTACTAACGCGGCCCGCCCCGAGCAACCGAAGCAGATGTGTTCTGGGACCTGCGCTGCCCTCACGCAGACAACCCTGGGGAGGGCTGAGAGCAGGCCCCCACGAAGTGCACACGGAAAGCACGGCTGTGGTTAACTGTCCTAAGAGGCAATCCAGGCAGCTGATTTATATAATAAATCCCATACTTTTATCCCAGAAGAGATATTCCTGCAGCTGGTTTCACATTTTAAAAAAAAATCTGTTAAGTCTGATTCAATTTCTTTGGCTGTCCACCAAGGGTAAATCCTACACAATAAGCCTGCTAATTAAATAAAGATAAATAAGTCGGTGAGGACATGGCCGTTCATTATTTTACTTTCTTTACCTTCCTGTGTGTTTAAAGTATTTCACTATTTCTTTAAAAACCCACAAAGATAATCTCATCTGTCACGAAGTCCCAGACCCGATGCTCGTGAATCTCACAGGGCGGGCAAGGAGGGCAGCGCAACACCAGCGCGGGGGTTAAATGAGGTGACAGGAGATCAGGAAAAGCTTAACTCAGGGTCAGTCTAATGTATCTTCTACCCTGAAGGGTCCTGTAAGTCTCACTGAAATAAATCACCAAAAGCCACTCAGGGTAAATATCAGTTACAAGACTTGCTAAGGAATAGAAATGTGGAGAAACACATGAGTTTTCTACCTGAGATCATTTTTAGAGCAAAAATTAATATACATATACATAAATTCTAGTTTGATACACAAGATTTTTTTATGCTGATTTTTACAATGGACATAATAGGGATGAAGTAGAGAAGATATAAAAAGAACTGAATGCAAATGCTCTGAAACTGCATTCTAAATCAATTGCTACGGTATGGAAAATATACAAATACTTGACATACAATCTATCATTTAAAAACTATCATTGACGAATATGTTGTTTCAGTACTGACCCCTATTTCTCATGGTTACAGAGCAACTCTCAATTTAATTTCTCCCTCTGAAAGATAAAAATATTTACCAAGTACATGAGCTGAAATTTAGTTCCAAGTTGACAGAACTTTAAGAAAATACATATTCAGACTATTTCACCTTGTCCCCTAGATGGAAACTTCTAGAGCTATTGTCTGCTGAGGACATTTGCTAGGACAACAAACTGAGTGCTTCACATAGCAGTTTATTTAATCCTCACAAACTTAACGCATGGCATTATCTTCCTTTTATGGACAAGGATAAAGCACATAAAGGCCATGTATCTTCTCCAATGTCAAAGCTAGCAAGCTGAGGGACCAGAATTCAGATTCTGGTTAGTCTTATCCAGGAGCCTATGTGGACTTCCATAACACACATGAACAGACCAAAACTCTGGACTAAGTTTTTGCAAATCTCTACTATTGCAACTAATTACTACAGGAAAAATCAAACACTTTTTTTTTTTTCCTAAAAATGTCAAGATCAAGGTTAATTTAAGAAGCATTTTCATTGAACATGTCTTATGGCTTTTCTGGTCCGACATGTAAATTTAAGTCGTGCTGTTTTTACATACGATTGGTAAGAATAAGATCAAAAGGAACAATCTTTTACACGAGACTGGTAAGAACAAGTTAACAAACCATTCCCCAAAGAGGAGCTGAGACCCAAACAATTTCAGGGAAAAATGTTCTTTCAAAACCTTCTAGAACTGGATAATCTCTACAGTATTAAGCATCCCAAATTCTTTCATTACATGACAAGTGGTAAAATACTATTTGAAAATATACTGTCATAAGTTAAAATACTTAGACATTTTTAGCTTTAAATGATTATATTATAAAAAGAAGAAAGGCTCAAAATCAGTGATATGGCTTTCCCCTTTAAATGTGAAAATCTCAGGTCACGGCCTCCGTGGACACCCAGAGCGTGCTCTCCTAAAGCCCTGAAGCCGCCGTGAAAAACAAACTGCCACGGAGCTGCCCCTCCCTGTCTCCCAAAATCCCATCTTGGAGGCCAGGGACTTTTCCACCTGGATTCTGGAGCGTTTCTCCTCCTTTCTTTCCTCCCAGACCTTCTCCCAAATACATCCCAGCCTAGACCTCTCCTCGGAACTCCAGCTGCCTTTCGGGCATCTGCACTTCCATGTTGAGTGTGTGTCTTCAATTTAACAGGTCCAAGCTGAACTCCAGCCACACAGCCTCAGGGGTGTCTGCAACCAACAACTCTATTCCCTCACACGCCCGGGCCAGACACCCTGGAGGCACTTTTGAGTCTTCTCTCTCTCACATCCTACATCCAATTCATCTGTAAATACTGTTGCCTCTACCTCCAAAAAGATCCAGAATTCAAGGGACTCCCCACCACTTATGTGGCTATTATTCCAGCCTAAGCCCCCTCATCTCTCACTGGGGTAACTGCTATACTCCCAGTATATTGGTCCCCCAGCCTGTCCTCCCGCTGCCTCAACCGCCCCCTCTCCACAGTCTGTTGGCAACAAGCAACCAGAATGATCCTTTCTAAAACATCGGTCAGATCCTAGTATTCCTCTGCTCACATTCTCCCCATCACACTTTGAGCAAAAGCCCACGTCTCTAACTGGCCTTCTAACTGTTCCTCCAGCTTACATGGCACACTCCCAGCTCTGGGCATTTGTACTGGCTGTTCCCTCGGCCTGGAAAGCTCTTCCCACAGACGTGCACACCGCCCACTGTCTCACTATCCCTGTCCATCAATCAAGTCCTCCTTCAAAGGACACTTCCTCAGAAAGGGCTTCACGTAACTTAAACTTTCGATCCCTCCCCCCACCTGCATTCCCCTTCCCTCTGCTTTCCCGCAGCACTCATCACCTTCTCTATGGTACATAATTATAGTTTATCCTTCGTTTGCCTCTCCCTGACGAGGATATGCGCTACGTGAGGCCAGGGATTTTCTTTATTATTTATTACTCTATCCCCCCGAATCTAGAACACAGCGAGCACTCGATATTTACCAAATAAGGGAAGAAAAATATTACTTACCAAAGTCCATTCTGTCTTTCTGGTTTCTCTGAAGCAAACCCAAAAGGAGATTAGCCAAATAAGGTGATGTTTCTCTGGGAATACTGGGGGAAAGGAAGAAAAAGACTCTAAGTGGTGAGTTTATACATATCAGTTACACGACTTTTGCCTTCGTTATGGTAAATGAAAATTCCTATGCAGCTTCACAAATACATTTTATACCAAGAAGATCATAGTAAAGCCACGTTCCTTATAGGAGAAAAACAAAAATAAAAAACAACACTAAGCAATTGCCTTTGAGAAAAGAGCATCCATTCGCGAAGATTCCTGCATTGTGCTTATTAATATTATGTTTGAATATCTGCCGGCATAACGCACTTCACAAGCACAATCCTGAGTTCTAACACAACTTCAACTTGGCAATAATATTTCCTAGAGTTCTCTATTAGAAGAAGAGCCACCTCCAATTCTGTCTGGCAACGGGCACAGCTCAAATACCAGTGAGAAATAACACAGCTTCCTAAAATCCGGTAAGAAAAAGACAAACCGATAGAAAAATGAGTAATAGGAACATGCAATTCACAGAATAAAAACTACAAAAGGACACTAAACAAATGAAAGAAGGCCAACTTTACTAGTAAAGAGAATAATGCAAATTAAAGAGCTAATGGTCCTCCTCTGTTTGTGAGGCACCGGGTGTGATAACACCCTGTGTTGGTAAAAACGGGGAAACAAGCATTTGGTTGTTCTGCTGCATTAGCTCATTTGGAGAGCATCCCTTCTGGTCTAACAATTCCATTTCTAGGAGTCTATCCTAAAGAAATACACAGACGTGTACACACACACATGCTTCACTCAACGGTCTGGAGTAACCAAAAAATGAAAACAAGGATCTGATTAAACAAAATATGATGCATCTAGCCATGGAACTCTATGAGCCACTTAAAAGAATGAGGTAGTTCTCTATATCCTGTGGCTAAACGATGTCTATGATACACTGTACAGTAAAAAAAGTTGCAGAACAATTTGCCAAGTCTGATGTAATTTGTACTGAAATACGTGTGCATAAACATAGATATATGTGTATAAATATCTACATAAGGTACAGAGCCAGCTCGTGCCATCCTAGAGAGCAGGGAAGGCCAAGGGAGGAACTGACCTCCTAGTTCACACACATCTGTTCTGTTTGCATCCCCACCCCAAGAACATGTAAACCTTCGGCAGTTTTTTTTTTTTTCCTTTTAAATATACTTTACATTTTAAAAAAGAAAAAACATGGCACAGTACTACCCAGGCACCTATGATGCACCAGTAATTTTCTGATTTCTTGTTATAATGAATGTTCTCACATTACTGTCAACTGAAAAAAGATTCAGGAATGGAAACTGGTAACACCGAGTTCAAATAATGTTGCATTCACAGACAGTAAAACCCAGTGTAACCAGACACCTACCTAGGCATTAAGCTCCTGTTTTTTTCATAAAACATCCTTAGGTCTTGAGGACTATTGGCCTGTTTCAAAAAAGAAAAAAAAAGAAAGGCTTTATTCCCTAGACAATGGGGGCAAAAGGTTCAAATCATGTGATCCAGGCTGATATTCTTGCTATAAAGCAGACGTTCTGAACGTGAAAGTCCTGCGTTGTGGAAAAAGCCACAGACTGGCACCAGGAACTTAAAAACCTCTAGAACCGTGTGCGAATTCTGCATATCTGGGCTTAAGATATCTTTGCTGAGGTCAGCCTCCCAGAGGAGCCCGAAACTTATTAAGAGTTAAGAACCACTACTCTGGAAGTCACCCAGGCCACCCAACATGTACATTTTTATTGTGTAAAGTCAGGGTGTATTTTCCCTTAGGACTGCCAAGGGCACAAGGAAGAGAATGAAGCACACCGCTACCTTTCAGTCCCTCCCCGCCAACAGGGGGCGCCCTCACAGTAAACTACTGGATGAGCCAAGCCTCTGTAACCAACGGGACCGGGAAATTAAGTGTCTAAACCAGCTGGGGCACTGATTTTATATCCTTTCTTACACAGATAAGTTTACTTTGTTCCTGTTTTCAGGTTCAAAAAATCCCGCTGTAACTGGGCAATATGACCTCAGGAGGAATCATCATGATTAGTTCTAGAGGGTCTCTTTCTGACAGGGTGTGAAGGGAATGGAGAAGAGGGAAGAATAACCCAAAATAATATCCATAAAAACTAAACCATCAACTCCATCTCACCCAGCAGCGACCGGCACAGGAAGCTGGAGACGGTTTCCGGTTATGTTCCCAGACCAGGCCTAGCCCGCACATGGACTGCACTGAACCTCACTGTTCACACCCTTTCCCACCAGGGTGTTAGTCCTGACCGCTGGCTAGTTTTCACTAGCCTGGAAAACATATAACGGGCTCGACGCCTGGGCCAACTACAAAAGGAAGGCAGATGAAAAAAGGAAAAGCAAAAGATGTTCTGGCCCACCCTAGCGGCTTCTGCCTGTAATAAAATGAAAACAAGTCACGAGGGAACCAAAAACACTGCTTGCAAAGTATTCCCCACTTTCTAAGTCAAAGGCAACTTCGAAGCGAGAAGATCCCAAAACTGAGCACCGAAGTAAAGAGTCAGGCTACCTGAAAAGGTGGTTTTCCAACCAGGCACTGATATATCACTGTTCCTATGCTCCACAGGTCCGCCTTCGCATCGTAATGTTGTGACATGATAACTTCAGGAGCCTGGGGGTGAAAACATTCCAGACACATGCGTCATGTTACTTACACAACTAAGATTGACAAGTTAACTGGTAAAGGTTAAGCTCCCAACAATACTAAAATGAGATCACACTGTGACATTTCCCTAATCAGATGATTCTGCTGCGAGCTTAAATCACATTCGTACACTGGGATTTACTGGTAAATCTCCAAAACCACGTCGCATGAAAAGAAGCAATGGACAGAAACAAACATTTCTATATATTACTACGGACAGCAATACAGGAAAGAGTATTAATGTTATAGTAAAGAAAACTACACAGCAGCTACAGGACAGAGGTTACTTCTGGGGTAGAAGAGTGGGAAATGGGAAGAGGGAAAGGTTTAAAGGACTTGGGCTGTTGCTGAAATCGTTTCTTTCTTTCTAGAAAAAAAAATATCAAGGCACACATGGCAAAAAGTTACCTTTGTTAAATATGGACAATAGGTACACAAGTGTTTGCTGTATTACTCCCTGTTTTTCCTGTCATTTGAAAGCTTTTAAAATAATATACAAATGATGGTGATGAAAACACAATAAGAAATTGTCTTAAAAGCAAAGGCGTTTGTTTTCTCTGCTGCTTTGTTACAGCTCTTTTCCCACCTCTCACTACATGTTGCTTTTTAAAAATACCAATAACCTGGACAAGCATTAAACAGAAATGTCAAATACTCTCAAAGCCAGTGAAACTTTATTTTCCAGGCGTACCATTTTTAGTTGTCATCCCTAGTAAGCTTCTGATTTAGGTCAGAGGAAATCCTTATTGAACATAAGCCCACTTTAAACTTAGACCTGAGACAGGTACGTGGATTTACTTTGCAGAATTCTGAAGCTCCAGAGTTAACCTATTTCCAGGCTCGATGGTTCACACTGGTTCGGAAGTTGCACGGCCTTTCCTTCTCAGACGTGACCACACCCATACGGGAGGATGAAGGAGAGAACTAAGATTTTTCAGCTTTACCTCTAACACTAACTGAAAAATCTTCTAGGATCCAGGGATCTTGTCAAGAGAAGTAACATGCAAAAGCTAAGCATGCTCACCCTCGAGATGAAGCGATGCCCAAGAGGTTTTTTTGCTGTTTTCCCTAATATTACACATCAGGTATAGCATGCCTGTGCTTCATCGATTTGTGTTTCTATTTAATCTAATAGGGAATTTCTACCACTAATAACTAATTTTTTAGAAAACTTAAACTAAAAGGACTCCACGCTGGGTGTGGAGGCTACTTAAAAAAAATTTTTTTTAGCTAATGGGTAAAAGTGACTTTTACGGTCCACTACTTTAAAGCAAAAGATGACTTACAGCATTATCAGTAATATAATCAGCGTTATAATACAACGATTTAGGCTATCCATAAAATCACATCTTAATTGGAAACCAGCGTCACACTTCAATTCCAGTGCCAATGGCACCATACTATACGCAGGCAAGGACAAAAAAAACTCACTCACCATGTACATCGGGGACCCACACAGTGTGGCAGCCATCATGTTACTATGCAGGTAACGAGCAAACCCAAAATCCGCTATTTCACAGAAAAGGAGAAAAACAAAGGACACCTTTACTCACACTTCACATAGATCGTACCTTCAAGACACAACAGGGCACAAAGGAGCTGTGAGGAATTTGCAGCTTATTGAGGACGTCTGTCGGCCAAAGAAAACAGTTTCTACCTCAATTTCGACAAGCTAAGAACTGGTAGTGATCGCCAACCGTACGAGTCACTGCTCTTCCAGTTATATCATCGAGGAGCGAGCGCCAAGCTTTGCGAGAGAAAACGCTAATTGCAATAAACGATTCATTAATACAGCTCTTACTAAATATCGGTGCCAGGTATAGAATTTGAACTTTTTCTTTCCTTCTCCAGATCCAGATGTAACATACATAAAATCAGAAACTTCTTTATTTTTTTTTAAAGATTTTATTTATTTGAGAGAGGGAGAGAACGAGCTGGGAGAGGGGCTGAGGGAGAGGAAGAAGTGGACTCCCCGCCGAGCAGGAAGCCCGATGCGGGGCTCCATCCCAGGACCTGGGGATCATGACCTGAGCCGAAGGCAGACGCCCAACCGACTGAGCCACCCAGGCACCTCCAGAAATTTCTTTAAATACTGGTAAAAAAAAAAAAATTTTTTTTTCTAACAATGAAAAGAAAAGCGTAAAAAAATACCTAGCATTACACACTGCTTCAAAAACTTGTGAAAAAGAGAGGCTGATCTAAATGGTCTCTTAGATCCCTTGTGTTAAAATCCCATGAGCTGTAAAGAGCCCGAGTTATTCAACTGCTGTTACGACGATAATACATCAGATTCCCTTTGATGAGAAGCAGGATAGGGTTTGCTGCTGGGAGTCGTGTTTGGAGTTCCTGACGTGGGCCCCTCGGTCCTGAGATTTAGGATAGGCTGCCAGTAATGTGAAGAGCTCCCATATCCAAAAGCACCTTGCTGAACTCCATAAAAATTTCCGAAGTGCGCCAACAAAACCCATCATTCTAACAAGGCTGAACTAAAATTTTCTAAAACTATGGAGTCTCAAGACTGTCCTTTGTATAAAACACTACGTAGGCTGTTTACCTATTTTGATGCGAATACCACTGACGTTGGATTTTCTGCGATTCGCGTATGACAGCAAGATGTTCTGTGGTTTGAGATCCCTGTGGATTATTCCTTTGCTGTGCAGAATCCGCATGGCAGCTGCGATCTGATGCAGAAACACTCTAATAGTATCTTCACTGAGAGTTCCTTTAGCTGGTAGAAGAGGAATCGCATAAATATTTAAGCACACAAAGTCAAATACCATCTGCATCCCCCATCAACAGAATGGAGTTAACATAGAGGGAATGAGGGACTAGGAGCCCCCCCCCCTTTTTTTCCCTCCGTTTTACTCTAATAACTTAAGTCTATGAAAAGATATCAGACACCTCAAACGTTCCACTCGATCTGTTGTAAAGAGAACGGATTCACATTTGCATCTCCTGTTTTCGCTGGTGTTTTTCCTTGCCCGTTTTTTAACTGAAGGTGCCCACGTGACTCTGAGCACAACAGGTACTCAGCAAATGTGAGGCCGCCCTCAACAAGCCAAATATAAGTTCCCCTTATTAGCCAAATATCTGGAATAAATGTCCGTATTTCATTGCGGCCATTACAGGAGCACAAATTAAAAGCACGTGGGGCCCCTGAATGGAGACTTGGACCTTTCACCACCACTTGTAACTGTGAGGGGTCCGTGCTCCCACACGGCTGTCCCCTCATCTTCCCTGCTGCAACACTCCTGCCCCAGCGAAGGGTCGCTCATCACTAGACACCTTTAAGAAGGAACACTTTAACTCGTTTTCACTACTATAAGGAGATGGTATGAACATTACTGGAGAGCAGTCATGACTCGGCGGCGACTACAGCGTGTCTACGTGTAAGCTGGGGCATACTGGAATGGTCAACAGCTTGATGTGGAGTCAGGCTGCCTTTCCTCGAATCCCGGCTCCTCCACCTCCTCACTGAGTGACCCTGGAAGATGAACCCTCTGTGCCTGCTTCCTCGTCTAGAAAAAGCTGGAAACAGACTAACCACGTGGGGTTGTGGTGACAATCAAACAAGACAGCACCTTTAATAATAAAGACTTTAGAAAAAGCCTGGCACAGAATAGCTATTCAAATACAGTCAGTGCACGAAGAGAAACTTTTTATTACAATGGATCTAAAAGCCACAAGTGTGATTCCTTGAATCTACATTAGGGATTGAATATCCATGACCCTATCTACTAAATCTTTTGTGAATCTACTTCTGCTCATACAACTCTAGAGTATGTTCTAGATAACCTTTCCATATGCAATTAAGAAGATAAAAATGTTATTACACTGGGAACAGATACTAGTTTTAAAATCATTTTAGACACGTTATAATGACTTTTTACATCTTCGACATCTTCAAGTAAGATAAATCCCCCTGGTTTAGAAATACTTTTTTCTGTTTTACTTTTTTTTATTATTCTTTGGGGCTCTTTTCTTGATGCTCACTGAAAACAAAAAGAAATCTAAATACACTAAAACATGTAAAAAGTGATATCTTCCATATGCCACCCCTTAGAAATAAACACTGCTAAAAATATGGAGTGTATTCTTCCAGATCTTAGTGGGTGGTTCAAACCGATGATTAGATCTTTATTTTTGTAACGTTTTTCTTAGGTTACTTTGCAAAAATTAGAATGGACAGTTCTCCCTTTCATTCATTTACATTTTCATTCTAGGGCTACTTTAAATGACTGCAGCTCCTTAGAACTTGAATTTTTGCCCCATGACATACAATTGAATATGCTTAAAATTTATTTGCTTCGGAGTCCAAATTCTAACACTGTTCTTGTGGGGGGAAATGAATGATCTAGTTTAAGCTGCCTCTGAACACAAAGTGTAGTAAATATTCACGTCGTTCTATGAACATGGAATGCATACTTCTCATCACAACCCCATAAACTCAATTTTCCATGTTAAAAACTTAGTGTTTTAAAGGCATGGCCAACATCAAAACTCTTCCAAAAAATTGAGTCTTTGAGCAAGTTAGCCTGGAGGGAGTAGGCTCAGCCACAGCTGCCACGCTCAGTGAATTCTGCCAGAATCCATGTTAAAGTACGACTTGCTAATTAATTTGTTTTAAACTTGCAATCAGAATTTGTTTTCTATCTTTTGAAAAGGTCAACAGCATTTTACTTACCAAAGCAAATAAAAGGACTACGTGATCGTGTTGTGATATAATGGCATTAGATCGTCTACACCAGCGCTCTCCGATAAATATAATGTGACCCACACACATAACTTTAAATTTTCTAGTAGCCATGTTTTAAAAACTAAAAAGAAACAGGTCTAAATAATATACATTTAATCTAATACATCCAAAATGATTTCAACTTGTACTCAACATAAAATCCTTAATGAAATATAATCGTTTTCTTCCTTGAAGTGTTCAAAATAAAAAATATTCACATTTACAGCCCACCTTTGGACTAGCCCGCATTTCAAGAGCTCTGTAGCCCCGTGAGGTTGGTGGCTACCTTCTTGGAACGTTAAACTCTCGAAAATTCCTTGAGGTCCAGATTTCTTTCACAGGTCTTTACAAGTGTTTTCAAACTACAAGGGAATCCTTTAAGGACTGTGGCAGAGAGGGACCAGGGAGAGGTTCAGGAGCTTGACCAAAACCACAGCAATTAAGTGATGTGAAGAGGGGCACTGTGGTAAACGAGCTTGTCCGTCTGACTCCAACATTTACGCTCATGAAGGCCTCACTCTTGGGCCCCCTGTTCTAACATGCTGCTCTGGAATAGCAACTACAGAGTTCAACCTAACGGACGAAACCGCTGCCGAACGGGCCGGACCCCCGCCACACCAGTAACTGCCTGCTTCCGCGAGTGGGACTTCTGTTACTGAGGGAAACTGATATTCTAATGAGGGCACTGAACTGATAGGGCGCGCTCAGTCTGACCCCAGGGGAAAGGTGCTTTTGCCCGGATCACTGAGAACATCAAGAACTGAGAAGGTAGAAGCAGGCTGTTTTCTAGCTTGAACTTCTTTTCAGCAATGGTCAATGAAAGTGCCTGTACTAGCAAATGACATTTTGAAAAAAATTTTTTTTACCGAATTAGGATAAAAAAAAAAAAAAGAATCTTGGTTGGGAAAAACACAAAACTACACATGCAATAAATTCCCAAATTCAAGGTAAAGGTTGTCTCTAAGTGGGAGGACAGGAGTGAAACTACGTTAGGGCTTACACGGAGCTTCGACTATAACTTTTTCTTAAATTGGGGGGGTGGGGAGTAATAACCAGTTCCCTTCCTTCCTTCCTTCCTTCTTTCCTTCCTTCCTTCTTTCCTTCCCTCCCTCACTCCCTCCTCTCCTTCAGCAACAATCAGCTAGCCAAAACCCAAGCTTTTCAGTCCTGTCTCTGTCCCCTGCCTCCCCGAAGGCATGCTGGCTTCGGGAGCGGTCCTGCCGCTCTCCCTCGGCTACTGCGGGCAGGGCAGGCGCCCCGGGGAAGCAGGAGCCGCGGAGCACTGGTCCACTCGGGGCAGGAACACGCGGGACCAGGCGGGTCTCGGCTCCCCTCTGGCCTGAATCTCCCTGGTCAGGATGAACTGGGCTCACGCTCTGCTCCTTCTCTGCGGTGACAGTCGCGGTGCCTGGCCGGCCAGCCGATGACCACGGACCGCGGGCGCTCCGCTGGCGGGCGGCCATGTGGCGTCCGTGGTGTCGCTGTCCTGGGGTCGCCGCTGTCCCCTGTGCGCCCAGGCCAGCGTCACGGACGGGAAGGAGCTCCGCGCCCAGGGGCCACTTCACCCACCACACCAAGCAGGCGATGGCTGAGGGCAATACTCCCAGTGTTCTTCCTAGTAATCTCTACGCAGCTTTTGAAAGTCAGCAATGTTTCATATTTTAAAGATTTTTAAAAGCTCACTTCCAATTGCACTCCCTAATTACTAGCTGAAATTAACATTCTTAATATGTTCTGGTAAACTGTCCACACCCTTTGTAAGTGTACCTATTGATGTCTTAGGGCCACCATCAACCGCCATGATCTATTCAGAGGTTGAGATACTTTTCTTGGCATATTTCCCTTGCATTTTAAGGGATGAACAAGGAGATGCTGGCCTCATCTAGCATCGTTTTAAAAAAATACTTGTGGGAGACACACTTTGATCTGAATGCCTCATATCCATCCTATGTATTTCAAGCACCATCCAGTACTAAAATCTCACCTCTGCCATGAAATAATTTCAACGTTACTTTTCATTAATCCTTTGTAACTTTTTAATTTACCAGAAAGATTCACATTAATAAACACATTCTTAGATATATTTTTGCATTGTGATTTTTTTTTATTTTGAAAGAAATAAAAGGGACTGAAGTTTCACTGCTGGTAACCCAGGAGAGTCTTTTGAAGAAGAGAACCATTTGGTTTTTTTTTCTCTCTTGGGGAAAGGACCCATCTCTCAAACACTGGCAGCGAGAGGGACACATGAAGGAAGCACTTACACACAAGTTTAGGAATAAAACCACAACAAACAACAGTTGGTCAGCAAAGTGATCACACTTAAACAAACACAAGTATTTATTGAATGTTTCTATACAAATGCAGAAAACAGGGTCAGCATTATTTCAGAAGTAACTCCCAGGATTAAACAGACTACGGAGCTATCTTTATTGAACACTGACAGACAAACAAAAATTACCTTGCAAATAATCTGCCAGGTCTCCACCATTGCAGTACTGATACATAAAAGAAAAAATAATTAAAATAAGGAAACTGGCTCAAGATTAATTCAATTCATGATCAGTTAATTCTAATAAAAATATTTTCTATATAAATCTAATCTGAAAAATGTAAGAATTATAGTGTCAAAAATTTTAAATTAGATATTCCCTATAATCTAAATCACTCAATGGACTTTATTAATTCAAAATTTCAAATAACAATCTACTGACCACTTTAAAGTATATATTAATCAAAAGGAATCTGAAGTAAATTAAACAGCACATATACACCTACCTCCATCACCAGAAAGACAGAGTTGGGTAATTCCTGAAAAGTAACATTAAATACAATTTAGAGAAAGAATGAAACTCACATTCAAAAAATAATGACAGTTAATAAAAATACTACACTTGCTCATTACTAAACAAGTAAAATAAAATCACAAAATCTATTAGTAAGTGAATTTAAAATCCCCAACACAATAATTTAAGCATCCCAACTTCAAAGCCAAGCCAAGTTTTGATGACACTAATATAGTCATTACACTCAATTCTGTTTACGGAAAAAACTAAAGAAAGATTCATTGTTTGGTCATAACTTTGGTAAATTGGTAGGGGGAAAAGGATTCTCTGGCCCTCAGAGAAGCACTTCCACTTTGAAAAGTTTATGATTTGAGCAATGACTCGGTAACCCTAGCTAACAACACTAAATGAACAATCTGATTTCTGGAATACATGACCCAGGATGGTTAGTTTTTTGTTTTTCTGATTCTTACGTTTATTTGGAGGCAACCACATTACCTGGGAATTGTTGGCAAAGGAAAGACATTTATTTCCTCACATGTCTTGGTAACAGACTGATTTTTAAGGAACTGATTAAAGAAATTTTACTAAGTCTCTCAAAGTCATACAGCTCCAGATCTGTTGCTTGGGTAATTCAAAGACTGGCTTCATGATTCTTCAAAAACAATTTTTACAATGTTAATTAAATTGTAAATTGTGCTTTCTATAGCCTAACTGGAGACAGTGTTCAGATAGACACAGCCCTTCCCAAAAGCACTTGGCCTCACTGATACCCTAAACAAGGCTGAGGAGCTGTATCAGAGGACAAGAGGAGAGGTAAGGCAGCACCCCTCCGAGTGTGCTTCAGCAGTCAGGGCCAATCAGTGAATTATCTGGTACTAGCCCACAGTGAGGTGATTACAGAAACTAAACGTAAGAAATTTTAAAAGGCTTAAAGTAATTTAACAAAATAATTTTATGTCTGCTAAACCTAATAATAAAAACTTTGGACATCTGTTTGCAGGTCCTTTTTTCAGTTCATTTTTACAACAGTTTGTTTTTATTGGGTTTTATAAACTATCAGTTCCCACAGATTAGAAACAAAAACTGGTGTCTCAGCACTTCTAGTCTAGAGCACTTCTGTGCAACGAGGAGCAATACAAGGGGCTGCCACAAAGCGGTTCCACGGTGCTCGCCAAGGGTCTGGACGCCACGAGTCAAGACCCAAATTATGCTCTGCAAGAAACTCAGTGACTTGGGATGATTTACTTCACTTAATTCTCCAGAGGACGAGAAAAAATTAAAACACATTGTGCCCAATTCTTTGAGCCCCCCGCCCGCACATGGAGGCATTTGGAAGTTCAGAAGAATGGCAGTGCCTTGTGCTCTGTGTCGGGGAACCAGAAACCACAGTGCTGCCCAAGCAGGATCACACGCGGCATGGAGAGCCAAGCCGAAAGCCGAAAACAGACAGCTTGTTTCCCTAAACAGCAGCACTCCCATGAGCAGGAAGGAAGTGGGGAACCGTCCGCTCCCAGCAGGCTAGAAAAGCAAATCTGTAAGAAATACTTATTTCCTTTTATCATAAACAAAAACAAAAATCTATTTCTAATTTAGCTAAATCATCTCTGTGGTGAATCAGTCTGTTTAGCCATCTAACCTGATCAAATCCAGACCAAAATGCCCTATCATCCCTAAAAATACTGAGATATCATCAAACCACTGTTTTCTTCTTCTCAAGTACAAAGTACAAAAATATTATCTCAAATCAGTATTGTTTAATCATATAATAGCACCATATCCTAACTACTGAAGAGAAAAGACAACTAGGAATTCCTTAGGGAAGGCTAAACTGTTTACTCCGCACGAAGACATGGGAAGAAATATTTTAACATCCTTGATTTCTCACGCAAATCTTCTCTTGCCCACCTTTAAAGCAGTACAAACCTCCAAAAGTTCGGTCACTCTCTCTTGAACACCCCTGCTCCTTAAAGGCCTCCACCACAAAACAGTGCATCTTTTAAGTGAAGATCTAAGTAATCCGGAGCACGAGTAGCTCCAAGAGCCGGGAAAGAATCGGCAAAAAGAGAAAACAACCAATCAAGTCATCTATGGACAAAGTGAAACTCCGACGGTACTGGGGCACCAGGGAAGAACCTGAAGAGATACTTGGAGGGTCAAAAAGGCCGAGGAATGAGGCCAAGAGGCCTGTGAGCTAGACCACGGAGGGTTTCCCAAAGTTGAACACACAGCTGATCTCCTTTTCTAAAGTCAGGAAATCCTCATCCTCAACTCCTCTCCAGCAACTTCCATCCACAAAATTAAACACAATGAATTTCAATTTATCATTTTCCTACTCAAATTCCTTAATAAGACAGAAAATCCCCAAGAAGGAAAAAAAAAAGGTATTATTATGAAGAACTCTATGCCAGTATACAAAAATTTAGATGAAATAAACATAACAACAATCTGTTCAAGTAAAAACACAATCCTCAGAATTATTCTCCTTGGGGCTACATGGTACTAGCCAGCCTCATAGCATCGTATGAGTAAGCAGGCTTGGGTTATCATCTCCCTTTACCAAGAGGGTGGTGTTTATAAATAAAAAATAAAGTCTTTTGAAGGACGCACAGCAGGGGGTTTTTTCTGGAGAAAGAAATAAAGGGAGCTATCAGAAGAGGGCATCTCTTATTTACTTTATATACTGCTAGACTAGTTAAATTGTTTTTCCCCGAGGGCCTATTACTTTTGTAATTCGAAAAAATAATACACATAAAGTGAATTGAAGAATCAGAGAGCATGACTAGGTGTTCTTTCCAGCAGAATTCAGATGCTCAGGATCAGAAGGGGAGAAACATTAAGTAACAAAACAGTTCAGAAAGAGAGAAAGACTGAAGAAAAAGTCTGGGCTCCTAAAACCCATCCCTCACCACTTCTCTGCTACTTTTCCTGATCATTCTCCACCCCTTAGATGACTCCTATGGGTTATCTTGTAAAAGAATAAAGAAGATCCCTTAACCTCCTACGGGATCAGAGATGAAGGGCTCTTTTGTTATGTTAACGAGGTGACCTTCGGAAAAACCCCAGGTCACCTAAGGATAGGGGCTGGATTGCCAGAGGAACCAACAGCTGGATTAGAGGGTTGGAAATTTCAGCCCCACCACTCTCCACCCCACCTTCCAGAGAGAGGAGAGGGACTAGAGATTGAGTTAAATCACCGGTGGCCAATGATTTAATGTAGCGAACCCATATACTGCAGCCTCCATAAAACCCCGAAAGGATGGGGCTCAGAGGAATGTGGAGAGAGTGGTTGCCTTTCCTACATACCTCACCCTGTGCATCTCTCCCATCTGGTTGTTTCTAAGTTATATTCTTTTATATCCTCTTATAATAAACAGATAATTTAGCAGGTGAAATGTTTCTCTGAGCGCTGCGAGCCACGCTAGCAATTAATCAAATCCAAGGAGGCGGCTGCTGGTACCTCTGATCTATAGCTGGTTGGTCAGAGACTCAGATGACAACTGGGACTTGTGACCGGGTGTCTAAAATTGGGGTGGGGGGCGCAGGGCAGGGGGTGCAGTCTTGTAGGGCAAAGTCCTTAACATGCCGAATCTGATGCTAACTCCAGGTAGACAGTGTTAGAATCGAGTGGATGGCTTGGTGGTGGCGGAAAAAAAAAGCACTGGAATATAACAGTGATCTGTCAAACCTGAAAGAGGACGCCAACTAGTTCCATTCGGACCTCAGCCTGCACGTTCTCATTGATTAAATTCTTCTTTCCAGTTTATCTCAACTCAGGCAAAAGACCTGAGGGGCAAAAGCAGCAACAGGGACTGCCCCATGGCCAGCAAGACCCCTTGTGATTGACACCAAGACAATGACTGACCTGACCTTTCCTGCCCACCTGCATGTACCCACCAACCTTTGCCCCACATTTTCCTTGTACGCACCTAGAAGTTATTTGCAGCACTTTGGAGACCATCTTTTGAGAGTTACTCGGCTGTCTTCCCAGTGTCGGCCTGAAATAAATCCCTTTCTTGTTTCAACACCACTCATTTCTCTGCCTTTGAATTTTGTCAGTGGCGAGTGGTCAAACCTGGTCCATTCGGGACCCCCAGAGCCAGGTGCTCTTGCACCCTTAGGCCCCCGTTACAAACTTAAGAAGTGATAACAAAGTACCTCCCTAATCTAAACCTGATTTGCCCATAATTCTTCAAATTGCCTCTCTGCAACAGTCCCACGGAAGGTTTCACCCTCTTCTGCAGTTACACCAATGGCAGGTAAAAGTTTGGGATATTCCTCTGAAAAATAAGATGAGACCCCATATCATTTCTCTGCACATAAATTCCAGAGACCAAGGATATAAATATGAAAAACCAAAACCATAACTACTAGAAGAAAACAAGGGAGGGCCATTTTTATAATCCCAAGGTGGAGAAATCCTTCTATGATATGAAACCTAGAGACCATTAAAGAACAGATGGACAAATTGCACGACGCAAGAACGTCCATATACCGAAGAGATGCTAAAGATCCCCCCTCCCTGCCCCCCAGAAAACAGAGGCAGACAAACTGGGGAAAACATTTCAATACCTACAACAAAGAGGTGTCAACTCAGATTTCCTCATCTTGGCCTCACACAGCTGTTATCAGCCCTATCTCCTCAATGTCTCACCCATCTGTCCAGGCCTCTCCCTTTCCAGGGGTGCTACTGCTGTCACCCAGACACCTCCTACATGGTGGCCCCGTATCCACCTGTGCCCATTCTCCAGAGTCGCCAATGTTACCTACTTTAATAAAGGTCTATGCTGACTGATTTATAATGGAGAATAGTCCTTTTTGTAACCATAATGGTGAAATCTAATACTCACTGGCATTGAAGGACCTGAATGCAAATTCATAATCAGAAGACTGCCCAATGATTACAGAAGAAAGCAAAAGTGAAAACTCCCCCACAAAAAGAGAAAATTGCTTTCCCCCCTCAGTTATAAAGTGTTTATTGCAAAACCTTAAGATACATAACACTTGAAAGAAGTAAACAGTCACCTTAATGTCACCACCTGAGACTGACGTTAGGGCTTATGCTTTCGTGCACCTGTTCACACACACTCATGTGCAAATGGAGCATATATTTGCATTATTGTACATTGTAACATCATCCATTTCCACCTTTTTGCTTATCTCTACCCCTCTAAACAGTCAATATTTCCACCTGGTGTATCTTCCCGTAACCTTCTCCTTAGTAAAAGGTGAGTATTTCTAACGGCAACAGATACTTCTCTTCATTCAGATATTTTTAACTGCCCACTAGACACAGGACCCAGTCCCAGGTCCTGAGGGACAGCCGCGAGCAAGCACAGTTAAATGCCCTATTCTTGTTAAACTTCACTTCTAAGAGGTAAGAGTCAGGGAGAGACACCAAGCAAAAGAATTGAGTACATACAATATGTCAGAGGGGGATGTGTGCTTTGAAAAATAAGTCGGGAAGGGAGATAGTGCTGGGGAGGGGATTGTAATTCTAACGAGGGTGGCTAAAGCAAGCTGAAATGTATTCGTTGAAAACATAACGCTTGAGTAAAGACCTCAAGAAGGTTGGGAATATATCTATACATACCACAGAGACAGAGAAATATCTGTATATACGGTGTATCTGGGAAGCAAGGTCTTAGCGAAAAGGAAGAAGAGGGCCCTGAGAAAGGACTGCTACGGGGACCATACTGCAGGTCCATGTGGATGGGAGAAGCAGCAAGCACAGAGAAACAGGAGACGGGGTCAGAGATAATAGGGTCATGCTGTGCAAATAAGGACTTTGGCTTTTACTTTGATAAAAATGGGGAGTCCGAGCAGAGGACTAACAAGCCCTGACTTACATCACTGGGATTATTCTGACTGCAATGCTAAGGATATTCTTACAGGGTGTGGAAGCAAAATATTGTCCGACAGCATACCAAAAATGTTCTAACAATTCACATTTCTACCAGTAATCCATGAGAATCTTTTACACCTCCTCCCCAATGTCACCAGTAAGAACTGAGGCACTTTTTAATTTTGCCAAAGGGATGCGTGAGAAGTGACATCTCACTGTGACTTTAATTTACATTTCCCTGACTACTTGTTCATGAATATCATTTCATACATCAGCCGTTTTTGTTTCTCTTACGAGAATAAACAATTTATATCCTTTGCTTACTATCTCTTTGGGTTATCTTTTCCTTACCAATTTGTGAGAGGATTTATATGTTTGAGATATTAGCCCGTTATCTGTTGTGCTGTAAACACTTTCTCATTTATTATGGTATAACGTACATTCATTAACATACATGAAATGAGGTGTACATTTCAATGTGTTGTGACAAATGCACAGACCCATGTAACTACCCTTCCAATCAAAATACAGATCATTTCCATCATCCCAGAAAGTTCTTTCATCCCGTCTGCTCTCCCCACCTCCCCAGAGGCACCCTCTATTGTTCCCTCCCCGACGCCTACCACCCTCACTCAGTTTTGCCTCTTCTTGGAACTCACAAAAACAGAATCATACAGTAGCTGTATATGGCTGGCTTCTTTTTCTCAACACTGTAGAGGCCACTTTCAGGCAACAGGCTTGAACAATGGAAACTTGAGCAAGGCAAAAGGCCCACAGTGACCACCGAGCTGAATGCAAACAGGCTCATTAAGCGAAGCACCTCGCACCTCCGAAAGAGCACAGACCCTAAGTGACCAATGAGCTACTTACAACCAGTTACCAAAAATGGGAAAATTCCATATGTTCCCCTACCTCTTCACTCTGCGTTATAACTACAGCCCCCACCACTGCTTCCTCCAAAGACAGTCTCTCCGTTGCTGCCCTGCCTGCTGCTTCCTTGCGGTGTATTCAATGAACTCCTATCTCCTTTGTTCTGCCCCAAGTGAATTCTCTCAGGGTCTGCAGCACCGCGGGCTTCCGTCCAGTCGGGACATTTAAACACAAACATAACGTCTAAAATTCATATGCTGTGGCAGGTATCAAGTTTGTTCCTTTTAATGGCTGTCAATTTGGTCATGGTACTATTCGCCATAAAGCAAGTTTTAAAAAATTTTATATGTCCCTACTCCTATAGTTTATGAGTTTCTTGATTTAAAATACCCTTCCAACTCTTGGTTATATATAGTCATCTAAATATTATTCTAAGATTCTTGGGATGCCTGGGTGGCGCAGTCAGTAAGCATACACCTTCGGCTCAGGTCGTGATCTCCAGGTCCTGGGACCGATTTCTGCATCAGGTTCCCTGCTCAGTGGGGAGTCTGCTTCTCCCTCTCCCTCAACTCTCCGCCCCTCTCTCTCTCTGACTCAAAAAAATAAATAAAATCTTAAAAAATATACATTATTCTAAGATTCTTCTCTTTATTTTATATATTTAAGCCTTTAATTCCTTTGGAAAATGATGAGAACAGGGATCCAACTTTATTTTTTCTCAGATATCTCAGTTTTGCCAGCACCATTTTATTAAATGAATCATCTTTTTCTTACAACACTAAAAATTACCTAGTGGTGGATATTTATGCAGACAAGGGACAAATACGCAGGTGAAGTACTGCTAACTGACAATACTTCTCTCATGCCCAGAAGGCTCAAAGATAGGTATCTTTTCAACAGCATCATGATATTACTCTCCTGCTCTTAAAACGCTTCAATGGCTTAGCTCTGCCCTCAGAATCAAGACTGCATGTGGGCCCTGCCAACATCAGGCCAGCATCATCTCCTACTACCCTCCCCTCACTGCCCCCCCCCACTCCCATCCCCCACCCAGGCTTCATCCTTCCTGTCTGCTCTACAGAGAAGACTTCCTCTGCTTGGGGTGCTTACCTGCTCTTCTCCCACCTACCCAAGCCCCGCCGTCTCCCACTCTTCCATCAAGTTAGCTTAAACACCATTTCTTCACCAAGTCTTCCCCAGCCCACAAAGTGGGGAGCCCTACTCCCCTCACCCCCACAGGCTTTTCTCTCAAAGGTCTTCAACTGTCCTCCTCTCCCTCATGGCACTGTGCACACTTAGAATAAGCAGCTATTTGCTTCATGTCCTCTTCCCCAATATGCGGGAAGCCCCACGAGGGCAAGGACCATTTCTATTTTGTTCGCCACTAAACTCCTCTATTTTTCTCATTAACTGGTCCAAGAAACACTAATTCCAAAGGAATCAGTAAGAACAATGAACACGACAGAAGCATCACAGAACAGCAACAGGAAAGTCACAGAAGAAAGACAAAAAGGCAAATAAAACATGAGGACGGTCAATGCACTAATGATTTAAGGAAAAAAAAACAACAGGTCATCAAATCAAAATAAATCGGTACAACCTTCTGCAAAGGCAACATGCTAATATCTTTGACCAGACGACAAGGAATTTCGTCTACAGGATCACTCATTCAAACAAGCAAAGATACGTACACAGCTTTCTCTGCAGCACGGTTTCTAACAGGGAAAAATAAGAAACAACCCAAATGGCCACAACTGGGTTTTAAGTAAATTATCATTTAGCCCTAGAGTACTATGTTGATATGAAAAGGTATCCAAAATACACTAAGTCTAATTAAATAAGCTGCATTTATGTAAAAACACTATTATTAAGTTCCTCACAATGAAAAGCTTAAAAACTAAGTATAAATGATTATAGCTGCATACACACACACACACACACACACACACATTGAAAACTCTAAAAGAAAGGTAACGGTGGTTATCTCTGAAAATTGCTACTTCTTTCCTAATTTATTCATGTTCATAATGATTATTTTAACTATGGGGATATGTTAATTTTTTAATTAGGGAAAGTGTGTTGCTTTTTAGGTGTCATCTAAACTGAAATCTGATTTTTTACAATGTCAAGTTCTCAATTTATTAAAGTTTATCCATAAACTTTAGACAGATTTCCAAAACTGATGGCCAGGAAAAAAGATGTTCAAGTTGATAAAATTACTGTACTGTCTCCACAAACACACAGTAAACAATTAAAATTAAGGAAGCAAATCTAAAATATACACCAAGATTCTGTTTACTCATTAGCCAAAAGCTCAGGAGTGTATTTATTTGACTGATATTTCTTACATTTATGTATTTCCAGTGGTAGACAAGGCACAACATAGAAACATTTTAATGCGGTCACCTTGAACTTCCTGATTGTTTGATAACTCAGGTTTTTGAGTACATATTCCTCCTAGATATCTCACTCTACAACCAAAGCTAGTACTTAAAAATATTTTTCTAATAGAATGAAATCTAAGTATACTCTATTTTCTAAAAGTAAAATGTACTCTGCAACTGATAGGGTTTTCTGTGCTTCTTGAAAAATGGGAAATTAAGAGTTAATATTATTTAACAATTTTTGTACCAGGCACTGACTTGTACCACTTGGTGCCCTCTGTCTCCAGAGACTAAGACAAACTACACAAACAGCTCTGAGGAGAATCAACAGTTCAACTAGGGATGGGGAGATAAGTTTAGTTTTGACTTGAAAGTTTCTTCCCCTTTCTTTCTATGCTGCTTTGAATTTCTTGGATGAAGGAATGAGTTACACCCATTCAAACAGGTAATAAAATACACCTCACAGCACTCACACAGTCTGCACATGAAATTTAAATTGCAATTTTGGGGGAGAGTAATCACACTCTCCAATCAAAAACTTTAAAACCGTGTGCAGAATTATTTGCCCTGGTAATTCCAGTGCTAGAAATTGAATGTAAATAATCCCAGCTATGTTCAGAACTTATATATTATCCTCACAGCACTTTTCTATAATGGAAAAAAAAAATCTTGTAACTTGGGTTCAAATACTTTGTAATGTGATAGGACTACGTGAAAAATCACTACATACAAAAAAGAAGCACGAGAAGAACAGTTCATTTCGTCTCACCCCACTAAAACTAAGCACTCTGAAAGCAAGGACTTTGTTTTACTCACTGCCTTATCCTAGCCCTTAGGACAATGCCTGGCACATAGCAGCCACGCCAAACCTTACAAAACAAATGAATTCGAGTAATGCAAGTGTGTACAGAAAAGGTTTTAGCTAGAAACACATACAGCAGACTCACATAACATATCCATTTGCTTTACTGGAATTCAACTGTCCAAACTAAAAAAAACAAAAGAAGGAAATAACGTAAATCATGCACCCCTGTCTGCTTTGGAGTGAGAATCCAGGGAGAAGCTGAGTCTGCTGCCCCCCTCTGTAGATCTCAGATCGCTGTGGCTCTCACACAGTGGATACCGCACTAGACAAGAGTAGTTCTAGAATTTAAAACATAATATGGCCCCTAAATATAAGGCAACTACTTACTCTGGTGCTCTGCCCCCCCCCATAGTAATTTTCTCCAAAATTGGGATTTTTAAAAGGATTTCCAAGGGGAAATGTTACCTTAGAAGAGAACTTCAGAACCTTGCTTCCCCACCTCCAAATAAAATGCGACTCAACTCTATGCCACGGTGATAGTCACAGATAAATCAGGGTGGTGTATATGCATGCTTTCTTTGTTTTTATTTATTTTTTAATACCTCTACAATTAGCAAATGTTGCTTTGCAATAAGAAAAAAGCTCTATCTAATTTTTAAATAGCCCACAGCAGTCCTTTCTACATTTATTACAGAAATGCTAGGGGAAAAAAGAAGAAATGCTAGATCTGGTATCAACATTCGTCTACTTGACCGACACCAACACTACTCCTATAGTAGAACTGTACTCATGCAGCACGTTATTTCTCCTATCCCTCTACACTACTTTAAACAATTTCTTAGGTAAAAAACATGTAACTCAAACTATATACCTTTCCAACAAGAATAAGGCAATTTCTATTTCTACTACAGTTCACTTAAATTTGTATGAAACAGCGAAGTTCTTTACTGACATGCGAATTAGAAAAATAATAAAATAATAAGGTACCTGAACATCATAGAGTGCTACAATATTTTCATGCTGAAGTTCCTGTTAAGGAAATTGAGAATTTAAAATATTTGTGACTGCTTAATAAATACGTTTCAATATCCAAATAAATATTAACTTAAGTATACACACACATGTACTAGATACTCTTTTTATATACTACACTTCCATTACTGGATTAGAACAATTCAATCTACAAAAGAACAAGAGGAAAGGTGCCTGATCAAACTTTCCTTGAGCCCTAAATGTTTTTTCACCACGATCATTTCTTAGACTCTTAACAAGGTGAGTACTCTCATTTACAAAATAAATGTCACAGTTACTATGGCCACAGACTCTCTGGGAGTCTCTCAAATTCAATATACAGTTCTAACAACAATAAAGGCATAAAATTCCAAAGTGCTTTTAAAGAGCACATTATTTGCCTGAAAGAAAACGAAGCATAATTCTTAGCTCAAAGAGCTGTAAAAATTCCTACCAAAGAGCTCCTTAGAGTAGAAATTTCCATGAAAGCTGGTGTGAGGTGAGCGCTCTATGTTCACATAGCTCGGGGAACACGGAGTTAAATACACCTAAGCCAGTTTCTTCATTGCGCAATTTTTCAGATTTTTCTTTACCAAGCAAAGTGCTTTGCGACTCTCCCAAGAAGTATGCAGTAAACAGGATTTTCCACACATATTTGACTAGGAGACCTTTTTTTTTTTTTTCCCTCAAAGCACCTCACTTGAATAACACTGCTTGTGAGTGATCTAAAAAGACCACTTCCAAGGCAAATAACTTTTTTTTTCAATTTACAAGGAGAAAAGATTCCATCTGCCCCAGTCCCCCCCAAACACTTAAGTGTCACCTGAAAGGGATCAAGAAAAGAGCTAAATAATGGATAAGAAGGGTGTGCCTCTCCTCAAACAGTAACACAATAACTAGGGAAAAGAAGAAATTAGGAGAAGCTAAAATCAGTCTTCACAGAATCCCTCAAAGCACTGGCCACAAGCCACAAACATCTATTCTTAAAAATAGCTTCCGAGTACTCAAACGTCTCAAAAAACTGAGCATGCAAAAATGAGAGCAACAGGTGAAAATTCTCAAACTTGGCTCCAACGACCAACATTACAAAAGATGTCATCATGTATTAACTTAAAGTAAGTTTTAACCCAGTATGAAATATCACATAAAGCAACATACCTTTAAGATCTTAATTTCCTTCCCAAGCAGTATTTGTGATTTTGACAAGTTCTTTTTATTAATACTTTTAATAGCTACCTCCCAATCGGTTTTCTGGAAAGGAAAAATAGTGTTACTCCGGGAAGTTATTTTATAGAAACATAATCTACAAGCACAAAGGTATTTTTAGCAAATTCATAAACACTGGGGGGGGGTGGAAAAGAATCTGAATCTCCAACAATAGGAAAATGATTTCATAAATTACAAGCTAATGTCTCGCAAGACAACCACTAAAAATAATAAATATGAAGACCACGTAGTAAGTAGCATGAAGTGAAACAAAGGACAAAGTTTTTAACCACTTTAAAGCTATGGAGAAATGTGGATAATACACTGGAAGGTGGTATTTGATAGCTTGGCAAGATTTAACCCTGTCTTAATTACTTTTTATCGAGTTTTCAGTTATTCTCATAATAAAGGAAAGCAGTTTTTATTACTCTGATAAGCAACAAAACCAGCCCACTTTTAACAGGCCCCTTGCCAACACCCAGGACTACCAAACCCCTTTGATTATTTCCACTCCCTAGATGCTCTTCCAAATTCTTTGGATTCGAAAACCTCGTGGGACCCTATTTGGAAACACGCTTTAAAACATTTTTGAACCTGCATTCATGTTTACTTGGATTGAAAAATGAAGCGTCCAACCCATCTTTTCCACCCGCCTAGCTAACCTCAGGTCGGGAAGGTGGGGACGGGCTCGTCCGGGTGTAGACGGACCAATGCTGGGAAATGTGACACCCCCCGAGTTTGAGAAAGTCTCGGGCTAACGGGAAGCCGGCCCGTTTTCCGCTGGGTCTGCAAATATCGACCTCAAAAGTGACAAGCCTTGGCAGCCCAGGGCGCGGAAAAACCTAAGGCGCGTCCACGCCCGAGCCGGGCAGGGGACCGTGCAGTCCTTTCGGATTCGGATCCCGCACACATTCAGGGGGAAAGGCACGACCGGGCGGGCCAGGGGGGTGAGCCCCTAAGCGCACTCTGGTTACCAGGCACTCTGCAAGGAGGAAATCAGAGGCCGAGCGGCCCGTCGGTAGGTGGAGCGCTGCCTAGCGGCTTCGGCCTCAAAACAATCCTCGCCCGACCAAAACAAACCCCGCGACACTGACAGCGCGCACAATGGCAGGCCTCAGGGCGGCGAGCCAACCCAGGGGGGCCTGCGCGCCTGCGGCGTCGCCAAGTTTCAGGACCACCCAGTCCGGCCGCGGCCGCGCGGGCGGGAGGGCAGCAGAGGTGCCGCGGCCCGCAGACCCCGGCCTCGCCCCGGCCGGCGGGGCTCACCTGGCGGTGCCGCCCCCGGAAGACCACGGCGAAGGCCCCGTGTCCCACGAGGTCCCTCTTGCTGTACTCGAAGTCGCCCACCACCTCCATGGCCGCGCCCCCGGGGCATACAGCGGGCGCGCGGGCGGGCGGGCAGCGCAGCGAGGCGGGCCGGGCTCAGCACCGCGGGCCCGCCGGCCCGGAGAGCGCCCGCGAGCCGCCGGACTGGGGCAGCCGCGGCCCCCGGCCCGGGCGGACGCTCATGCCGAGAGGCCGGAGCGGAAACAGGGGAGGCCTCCGCGCGGGGCCGGGGTCAGCGAGGCCTGGCCCGGCCCCGGCCGCTCCTCATGGCCCGGCCCGCCGCCGGCCGAAGGCTCCCTTGGCGAAGCGGCCTCAGCGCTGCCCAGCCAGGGGCGCCGCAGCCGTCACTGTGCGCCCCCGGAGCCGCACACGCGCCCAGGAGAGGTGCGGGGCCCGGTGTTCCCCATCCCCAGCTCGTCCGGCCGCGTCGGCCCCCTCAGCCCGGGGTGCTGCTGCGGTGGCGGCCGCCGCCCTAGGACCAGCACAACCACCGTCCCTGCGCGCCTCCCAGCCTCGCAGCGGCGTTCAACGCACACGCGCGCGCGCCGGCCGCTCCCGAGCCGACTGCCGGCCCTCCGCGACGTCAGCACGCCTTGTAGGACGCAGCGCCCGCCGAAGCCCGCTCCCTCCGCCAGGAAAATGAGTGCGCGCGCGCCCCGGGGCGCGGCGCTGCCGTCGAGGCCAGTCCCCCAGTCACTGGCCCAAGCGGGGAATTGGGATGCGAGCCGCTGGAACCACAGCTCCTTACCCGCTTCAGCCTTCGCCCTGGGCCTGGGAGCAGATTCGAGCGTGCCACGCCCCGGGCTGCGAGGCGGGCGTCGGGGAAGCGGGTCTTAAACTCCCAACCGCAGGAGGGACCAGGCATCCCTTGTGCAGGATGGACCCCAGGGAACCGGTCAGGGCAAGGAGCATCTCCTAGAGCCCGGCTTTCCCGGAGCGCTCTGAAAGCGAGGTCGTGCTGCCAAGCTGCGGGTCTTCCCCGACCCTTCTGGGTTTACTTCCCAGGGTCCCTGAAGAGATGGTGTCGGGCAGGGGTTCTGCACAGTTTGGGGTCCCTTGAGTTCCGTGAGAAGCCGATGACAGCTCAGGATCCTTTTCCCGTAAAAATGCTTATGCACGCAGACTCAGTATTGAATACATTTTCCACGGCTCTGATAATGGGAACCCCTGCTTCCAGCCACGAGGTATCCTGCCAGTTGGACCTCAGGCTTCCCTTTGAACGGCTTTAAGGGAGCTTGCTTTTCTACCTGATTATTGAAGTTCAAATGTCAAAGAATTTATTTGGCAACTTTCCCTCAAGGAAGTGTCTTACAAAACTATTTTATAAACAATAAACTGCAAAATATCATAGAAAACTCAGGCCCCATACTATCCCGGTAATGTTCAGTTGTTTAGTATATCTGCTCTCAGGTTGTCCGTTATCACCAGAATTACAATCACCCCCCCCCCCCCAGGTCCTCCCGGCAAACACCCGAAGGCGACCCAGAGACCCTAAGAACCTCCAGCTGGAATTCTCAGAGGAAGCCCCTCCCTTCCTCCAACCTTCAAAACGTTGGGTCTTGGATTTCTGCTCTCCCTTCTGTGCACACCTACGTCATTCTATCCCTATCTCAAAATCTAGCCCAGGTGAGTGTTGGACACTATGGAAATCTGGAAAAGCAAATGAAACAAGTATGCACAGAGACACAACAATTCATCTGGAGTTGATTCTTTCCCTGTTTGAAAGCTTCTCTATTGTAAATCTTTAAATATGGATGTTTAAATAGAATAGAGGATTTTTAAAAAAGATTTTTGTATTTATTTGAGAGACAGAGGGCATAAGCGGCGGGGGGAGGGAGGAGGAGCAGAGGGAGAGGGAGAAGCAGACTCCCTGCTGAGTGGGGAGCTCATCCCAGGGCTCAGTCCCAGGACTCTGACCTGAGCTGAAGACAGACACTTAACCAGCTGAGCCACCCAGGCGCCCCAGCATACAGGGTTTAACGTGCCCCCCCCCCAACCAAAAAGATAGCTCTTCAGGAATATGTATCTTATGGGCTGCAGGATACCGAACAGGTTACTTAACCTCCCCGTGCCTCAGTTTCCTCATCTGTAAAATGAAGACAGTAATAGTAACTGCGTCATCAGGGCCATTAAGTGAGTTAAACATGTGACGTGCTGGACCAGTGCCTGGCTTGTACAAAGAACTATTTCAGCAATTGCCAGGTAAGTAAAGTGAAATCAAAGCTGGCTTTAGGCAATTCTTCCCCAATCCCGGACCAGTGCCCTCAGGCTGGTTCCGCCTTCCCTCCTCTGTCTACGCCCCCGGTGGTTTTTCTGTCAACAAAATCAAAGCTTCTCAGCTCCAGGGATGGACATCTATACCCACGTAGTAAGGGTGGTTTATCTAACACATGTCTGGAGAATTCTTCCTGTAAACTTTCCCCGCAGGAACAATTAGTGTACATTTTTTGGAGAGCAGGGAGCAATGGTGCGGTATACATCTAGACCAGGTCTGACAGCCTTTCCCACACATCTCGGGGAGCACAGGGGGTGCCCTCCCAGGCTGCCCAGAAGTGGGGAAGATGCTGCCTTCAGGGTCTGTCTGCTGAGACGCTCCTCTGGGGGTTAGTACCATCTGAGAGCAGCACTCTGACCTTCTGACCTTCCTGCTGGTCACCTCACTGTCCCAGATGAGGACAGGTGTACCCTTGGTAAAATAAGCCAATGCATATTTTATACATATCTGTGTCTTGGACCTTTTGTCATGAGACATAATGCAATACCTAGCCCTGTTCACAAGGTCCCATCTGCTTGGAATTGAAGTTCACTATAATTAATACACAATTTTGAGCTGTTTATATTTAATATCATTAAAATTACATCCCCACACTAGGACATTATGAAGATTTTTTTTTTTAGATTTTATTTATTTTATTTGACACAGAGAGAGCATTAGCGGGGGAGCAGAGGCAGAGGGAGAGGGAGAAGCAGGCTCCCCTCTGAGCAAGACCCTGGGATCATGACTTTAACCAACTGAGCCACCCAGGCACCCCTATGAAGATGTTTTTAAGCTGCCAGCGGCCCTTGGTCTGGCCCTGCATCCCATCTGTATGCCGTGCCTGAGCTCCATAACATACCATTGCTTCCAAAAATAAAGTACGCAGATTGCACACTAAGGATCTCTGACGTCAAGGCTTATTATGGGAGCAGGGGAACTTTGTTAAGGGAATGTTTAGTTAGGACAATGTCAGTAGTACTTAAGAAATGCCGATTGTGATAAAGCAAAAAATAGAAAGAATGTAGATAAGGGTACAGGTGTGCCTCTCAGCGTCAGCAGACGGGGCCTCGAAAGCAAACTACCAGGAGGACCAGGGACTCAAGGGGGACTGCTTTGCCCCTGCTTCTTGCTTCTTTACCCCTGCACTCCTTCGACATGGGAGAAGGGCACAAGCACTCACAGCCACCAGTCTCAAACCCAAATTCTTTTCTTTCTTTTTTTTTTTTTTTAAGATTTTATTTATTTTCCATGACACACAGAGAGAGAGCACAAGCAGGGGAGCAGTAGACAGAAGGAGAGGGAGAACAGGCTTCCTGCTGAGCAAGGAGCCCAATGCAGGACTCGATGTCAGGACCCTGGAATCGTGACCTGAGCCGAAGTCAGACGTTTAACGGACTGAGCCACACAGGCGTCCCTCAAATCCAAATTCTTAAGGAAGGGATTCTGACTGGCTCACCTTAGGTGAGGGGCATTGAACAATCATCCAGGGATTGGAGATGAGGGAGAAAAGTCAAGTTGTCTAAGACTGTTCCCAATGCAAGTCCGCAGGTGCAAGGGGGGGGGGGGGGAGGAGAGAGATCCGCCCAGAAGCAGGGGCTGGGTGGACAACCCAGGAAATATTTACTATTGGGCGAATTCAGGCTTTCTTCAGGAATGGAGGCAAGGGGGAGTTTTAGTTTGCTTCTGAAATCACTCAGCGTGGCCAATCTGATTCACTTTCATTGGTCTTAATTTGCCCAATTAACTCTGTGGGTGTGCATGCGTGCCAGCGTGCCTATTGATAAGCTGTCGAAATGTGTCAGTGCTAGTTAGTAAATTGGATAATAGTGACCGCAATGAGAGGTAAAATGAATTACTAACATAAATTCTAGTATAAACTTTATCAGCCAAATGCTGTAGGATGTCATGGTGAGAAAAGGGCCTCTTGGAAAAGTAAATGTGAGGAATGTCCACAGCCCAGTCTCCTGGGCAGGGAGTTGTTGGTGATTTAGGAGAATGGCTCGTTTATCATTCTCTTCAAATCCCATCATTGCTTCTATTTTGGTTCCATTGTTTCTACTTTGATTCTGCTGCTGATGCATTGCAATTCTTGTGAATAGTTAGTATGCAGATATTTATACAGGCATGAATTTACAATAAATTATGGAAATAAGCACATAAAATGAAGAGACAACAAGATTTGGATATATTTCTTTAAGCTTTTAGGAGATGTCATAGCCACAATTCTTCTGAATCATAAACATACGTCTTCTGAAATTATACCAAAAATAGACTTCAGCAGAGGAATTTGCTGGTACTCTGATAATGTGACAACAGCAAGGAGCATCTTTCCGTATTCTGCAAGAACTGGAATAAAATTTGCGTTTCTAAAATGACAAACAGTTTGATTATTTCAACCAAGATCCTGAGTAGCTTATTTTTGCTATTGTCATAACTGTTGGACCCAAATGGTGCTCACAGTTTGAGTCATTAAAAGTTAAAACTGCTAAACACATATTTCGTAGGAATGGTCGTAATGTTCTGTTAATGCTGACGGGTGAAATAAAGAATATTTGCAAACATCACTGAGCTAAATTGCAAGGAACATCATGAGTCAGTTTTCCAAATAAAGCATCTGAAATAACAAAACCCCTAAAAGAAATATTTTATTGATGTGGATGATAAAGAAAATGAAAAAAATTTAATTTTAATCAAAAACTTAAACAGGGGGCGCCTGGGTGGCTCGCTCAGTTGGTTACGCGTCCGACTCTTGATTTCAAGATCTCAGGGTCATGAGATTGAGCCCCACGTTGGGCTCCATGCTGAGCCTGGAGCCTGGTTGGGATTCTCTCTCTCCCTCTCCCTCTGCAGCAGCCCCCCTCTAAAAAAACAAAAACCAAAAAACAAGTACTTAAAAGTACTAAAAAGAATAGAACATCTTCAGCCATGATGGATTTACCAGAACTTCGAAAAAGAACTACAATAGAAATGTATCCTTGTGGTCTATATCTTTGCTATCCACTGAAATGAGAAAACACTGTCCCCGATGGGTTCTCCAGAAACAGGTGCTAACCCAGAGCTGGGGTGCAAGATGATTACTAGAAATTAACACAGGTGGCAGGAGGGCATGGAAGCAACATTGGCAGAAGGAGAACTGGAATACAGACTTGAGCAAACCTGGGCCATCCCAGCAGAAAGTTCTGGAGAAAAGCCTCAGAGTTGACTCACACTGAGCCAAAATGTCCCGGCTCTGTCATCACCTGATGGGGCTGTGCTGCAGGTGTGACCCCAGGTGGGCTGGGCTGCTGTCAGGCCGAGGCCCTGAAGGAGCAGAGAGCTGGAGGCTGACCGAATTTCCCCAACTGGGCAGTGCATCCTTCCTCCCGCAGAGGTCTGGGCAGCAAATCTCCAAGTCGACTCCAATGTTTTGGAAAGCTTACGAGTCAGGCTGTAAAATTTCTGTCATTGTCAATGACGTGTCTATTGTTTCTCATACAAGTATTTTTGCTTTGCATTGTTTTTTTTTTTTTAAAGAAAAACAGTTTATTTTGGAAACTTTAAAAAGTGCTGCGGTGCTCCATTCATCCATCTGTTTATTTGTCCAAAAGTACCAGGCTGCAGGGCGCCTGGCTGGCTCAGTCAGAAGAGTATGTGATGCTTGATCTCAGGGTCGCGAGTTCAAGCCCCACCTTGGGTGTAGAGATTAAATCAAATAAATAAACTTTAAAAAAAGGAAAGGAAAGGAAAGGAAAGGAAAGGAAAGGAAAAGAAGCACCAGGCTGCTAGGGTGGGCCCAGAAACTAAGCTTTGAAATTCTTGTGAATAGTTAGTACGCCCAAGGCTGAGTATTGGTTCTCCTGCTGGTCCTCTTTCTTCCCGAATCCACCTGTCCACTCCCAATCAACAGGAAGCTTCTCCAGCCACACCCACACCCACTCATCCTCCCTCTTCACCCAAGAGGCATCATGTTGGGAAAATGGCCTCGTCACTCAGATAGTAACTCAGGCCCGAGGTGGGGTGGTGAACCAGGTCCCATCACCCCAAGACCGAGGACCCTAGGGCTCTTCATCCCCTGGTGGGAGCTGGACAGGGGAATGGGGCAGAGGGCAGGGATGGGGTACCCAGTCCAGAGGACCACAACCCTCCAAAAAACTCCAAGAAACAACTAGCAAACGGAGGCGCAGACTATCCCCAGGCCCACTCGTTTCCTTCTCCCAGCAACGGGCCAGCCATCCTGCACTAGATTCTCTTCCTGCGTCGTCTGGGAGTCTGGGCCAGAGAGGGTTCAGGCTGGGGGCAGACGCCATGTGTCCCGGCTGCACCATTCCCAGCCGTGACCTCCATGCTTTCTGCCGCAGCCTCATTGTGTCATTAAGTGTGGTGGCTCTGGCCCTGCCCCTTCTTTGGGTGATGCGGGAGGCCCTCTCCCTCCCAGCAGCCCTCTCCACTCTGGAAGTGAAGGAACATGGTCGGCAGCTCCTGGCTCACCTGGACCAGACTGCCATCCTCCTGACCACATCTGACCCATTGGTCATGAGCTGCCCCATAAGCTTCCACCTTATCCAGCTCCTGGTCCACATCTGGTTGGTAGGCCAAGGTCTAGATAGGGAGCCCTTTATTCGTGAAAGTGGACACTGCCGAAGAACTGCTCCATTGTCCCCGAAGCCACTTGGCCTTCTCCTGGTCATTCCCCCTCTGACGCCATTCTCCATGGCCACCTGCAAGGCCGGCTGGGGACGCTTGGCACACTGGTACATTTCCCCCAGGCCTGCCATCATCCGGCTGCGGACCCCACATGCAAGTCTTACTCCTGTCCTCACGGTGCAAAATTGAAGGCCTGGAAGATTGTTTACCGGGTCTTATGGATGACGTGGTGCTAACAGGAATAGCATCTAAAATCAAATCGCATATCGAATCTGATGGTCAGTGCTCTGGAAAAATGGTTTCAATGAGAAATATGCATGTGAAAACCTCATTGGATTTTGCATGCACGGTGCCAGTGTAATGCTAGGGAGAAAGTCTGGCATTTTCAAAGTTTAAGAAAACTTTCAGAAGTTTTCATGCGATGCTTAGTCACTGTGTTCAGTCACCACGGGGTGATGCAAGACATTTGGAAATCAAGTTACGCACTTGAAATCTTCCCTCAATAAGTGTTGTATTTACTACCTTGTGTCAAATAAACAGCAGGGAGAAGGAAATACAATATTGCGAGCAGGGATTGAAATAATGACAGCTGGATAAAGACTTGGATCTTGATAGGCAGCCCGTTATCCTAGAATGACAAAGCAGTTAAAAAATTACATCAATTGGAGCGCTTGGCTGGCTCAGTTTGCAGAGTGGGTCGTGAGTTTGAGCTCCACACTGGGGATAGAGATTGCTTAAAAAAAAATTCTATCAATCCTGCTCTACGGAGTTTAATAAAAACTGTAAAATGGGAGTGGTTAAATAAATACTAAATACATGGAGAAGTTTATGAGTTCGGGTTTAATAAGCAATGTTACATATTATCAACGATTATAATACAACAGTCAGCAATTTACAAGATATCGTCGAAGCTGATGGATCAATTGAATGGTCCTCAAAGTGTGGGTTCCTGAAGATTTCGGGCCCTTTCAGGGGTTCCATGAGGTCAGACTGTGACGTCTTCTGTGTATTTTCATAAAAATGTGATTTGGCCTTTTCGTTGTATTAATATTGGCACTAATGGTGCAAAAGCCACTTTTCTCACGAAATTTGTTTTGGAAAAAATAGTTATTTTTCTTTACAATATGTTATTTGTGTTCACTTATAATGGACTTATTCTTGTCGTTTTTAAATAAATTAAGAATAAATTTATTTTGCATTTCTTAGTTTTAATTTTTAATACAGTAAATACATTGAGTCTTGAAGCTAAACAGTTTGAGAACTGCTGGATTAATTAAGCCCATGATAAAAGTGATTAAATATACAAACCTAAGGACGGAAAACTACGACAAAGGAGTAGGTGAAAGAGAAATAAAGAGATACGGTATGCTCTTAGAAATAAAATAGGGCAGGGGCGCCTGGGTGGCACAGCGGTTAAGCGTCTGCCTTCGGCTCAGGGCGTGATCCTGGCGTTCCGGGGTCGAGCCCCACATCAGGCTCCTCCGCTAGGAGCCTGCTTCTTCCTCTCCCACTCCCCCTGCTTGTGTTCCCTCTCTCGCTGGCTGTCTCTGTCTCTGTCAAATAAATAAATAAAATCTTTAAAAAAAAAAAAAAGAAATAAAATAGGGGCACCTGGGTGTTTCAGTCGGTTAAGCGTGTGACTCTTGATTTCGGCTCAGGTCATGATCTCAGGGTGGTGAGATCAAGCCCCACATTGGGCTCCATGCTGGGCATGGATTCTCTCTCCCTCTTCCTCTGCCCCTCTCCCACCTCTCTCTCCCTCTAAAAGAGAAAGAAAGAAAGAAAGAAAGAAAGAAAGAAAGAAAGAAAGAAAGAAAGAAAGAGAGAGAGAAAGAAAGAAAGAAAGAAAGAAAGAGAAAGAAAGAAAGAAAGAAAGAGAAAGAAAGAAAGAAAGAAAGAAAGAAAGAAAGAAAGAAAGAAAGAAAAGAAAGAAAGAGAAAGAAAAGAAAGAAAACAAAGTATCAGCCCCAAGGGAAAATCTTGGTTGTTTAATTATGTAATAAGGAAATTATTTAATGACACAGTGACAATTACAGTAAACTTTTAAATCTTTCCATTTATTAAATGCTGAAACTTGTTCAAATGATGTTTTGGCCTCATGGATTGAGGACGAACAAAAAGTCATAAAAGTATGTCAACTGATTCAATAAGACATACCAATAATCTTATATGTACTTGATAATAAAGATGTCGAATATATTTTTTAAATCTCTGAGATTATTACAAGGATTAAGAAAGGATTCAAAGTCATGAACAACATAGTTAATATATATTTTTAAATTTTATTTATTTATTTGACCGAGAGAGAGAGGGAGAGAGGGCACAAGCAGGGAGAGAGGCAGGCAGAGGGAGAGGGAGAAGCAGGCCCCCCACTGAGCAGAGACACCCCCCCCCCCCGCATGAGGGGCTTGATCCCAGGACCCTGAGATCATGACCTGAGCTGAAGGCAGATGCTTCACCGACAACCATCCAGGCTCCCCAACGACATAGTTAATATTAAGAGACATTTGCTACTTATTAAGAATATTGAAATTATTCTCAAATTAAGAATACTGAAATACCTTATGGCTTTCAATTCAATGGAGAATTCCTAAGGAGAGTCTGCTATATTCCCTACAGTTAAATCATGGGCCAGGCAGAGCCCTCATTTAACTAGTGACAGCCAGTTGTATTAGAGAAGTGATCACCCAACAATTTCAAAGTATCAGCAAATCATTCACAAATTATCAAAGTAATTTAATAAATTATTTATGCTATATCTCATAGGCGCTGGTAAGATGTGTGGTATATTGTTCAGTTTACTCAGATAGTAAAATGGAATGTTTAAAATTATTTATATACTCGTATATTAACATATAATATTGTTTATATTAAATATTGTTTGATATTTTTAACATCACCCTGAACACAAGAAAGATTGGGTCCCTGTCCCCAGTAGCCTCCCAAGGATGAATAAAAACTGTTTCAGTAACCTATTGCTAACGTTGTAACACTTAGTCGCTTAAAATAAGAAACTTTTTTTTTTTTTAATTGCTCACCATTCTTTGCGTGGGTCAGGAGTTTGGATGGGGCCCATCAGGAATGGCTCACCTCTGCCCCACGTGGTATTGGCTGTGGTGGCTTCATTGGGGCCGGAGAAGCCAACACAACCTCTCATGAAACGTCTGCTGCCTCTTCCTGGGTCATGGCTTGACCAGCCGGGGCCTGCTGGGAGCACCGAGACTCTTCTCGTCGGGTGGGCTGGATCCATTCAGAGACCCCCTCAGACCCTCCCTCCAGCCAGTGCCCCCCAAAGGGTAACACGAGCCCACCTTGTGGATTTAGTTTTACCCGCTTGTGTATGATATCTGGCACTCTGCTATGTACGAGAGAATCATCCAAATTGTCATTAGTCCATTCTTGTTGCTTTTCCACACCGCATGGTAGGAAGACACCCCAACTTGTGTATCCGTTCCCGTACTGATAAGCACTTAAGTAACGTCCAATTTATGTCTATTACAAATAGGGCTGCAGTGAGCGTTCTAGGACATGAATTTTGGTGAATGCAGGTATGCATTTCTGGTTGGCATCTACCTAGAAGTGGAGTGGCTGGGTCATAGCGCACATACTCAACGCTGATAGAGGCTAAGAAAGTATGTTCTGAAGTATATTCCAATGTGCACCCCCGCCACCCAAGTATGAGAGTTCTGGTTGCCATTATTCTCACCAAAACCTAGTAGTGTCAGCCTTTCTATCATCTGGTGATCGTGACTTGACAGCCTTAACCCCTCCTCCTGGAAGGTTGTGAGCTGCATTATATGGCCCAAGGAAATCCCACGGGGCTGGTGTCAGGGGCAAAGGTACAGCCACCTCACCTCCCCCACAGGGATAGAAATTTCCTGCCAACTGGTTGGACAGATGAAGATCTGAAAATCAGTGGGAGTTAATTTGGGGATGTGGGTGATGGTTTTGTTCTCCTGGTTCCCTCAGAGTCTTGCGGTATCCCTAGACCCTGAAGCAGGAGACCAGAATCCACATCTCAATTCCTTCCTGTTCTGTTTCCCCTCACCCTTGTCATCACGCACCCCAAATTCAGCTCCGGACACTCTGCCTACTAGTCATGTCCCAAAGGCATCAGCCCCTTTACACCTCTGAGCCGTGGCTGATGTTGTAACCCTTCTGCCTGCTGGGACTCTCTTCTCCACCCAAACCTCTCTGCTTCTTAAAGGCCCAACCCAAGTGTTGGAAGGTTCTCCCACATTCCCCAGTCCTTTCTGGATCTCCTCATGGCACGTTACCTGTGTCTTGCATCAGGGTTTTGCATCTGCTGTTCCCTTAGCCTGGAACTCTTTTCCTTTCACATGGCCAGCCCCTCACCTCTTTCCTGTCTGTTTTACCCATTTCTCTCCCGAGCGTCTGTCCGCTCCTACTAGGAAGGAGGCTCTGTGGGGCCAAGGATTTGTGTCAGCTTCACTTACTGCTCCGGCCCCCATGCCGAAAAAAGTGCCTGGAAAGGCTCAGTTTGTTGAATGAATAAATTTTGTCTTTTGCTTTACCTGTCTTGCAATGGCTGGGGACTCCCACAAGCCAGGGCAATGTGTTGAAAGCAGAACTGGAATTAGAATCAGAAGCAGCTAATCCCCCCTAGATGGAGTCTGGTGAGGCTAAAATGGTGTTTCAGGTGAATCTGGAAATGAGTCAGGTGTCCATGAGGAAGAAAGCCTCCTCAGACAAAGTTAGCCGCTTGTGCCCAGATCTAGCAACTGTATAGAGCCCCGTGGGGCTGGGGTATAGAGATTGAGTACGGGATGAAGGAAATGAAGCCAGAAGGTGAGGAGGGAAACAGCCTTTCTTCACTCAACAAACATTTTATACCTGGACAAGAGAGAGGTTTGGGAGTCATGAGCGAACGTGTCTGAGATAAAGCAGCGAGAGGGGTTGAGACAAAGAGGAGAGAGGAAGTGGGAGCCATTGAAGCATCTGGTGGGAGGGTACTAAGAAATCTTCCCTGATCTTCTTGTTTATAATATTATCTTTACTTATAACAAAAGCAATAGCAATTCATTGTAGAAATTTTTGAAAAGACAAGGGACATCCAGTCTGGGCATAGACACTCATCGTTTCTTGCCCCATCTGTGTGCAAATTTAGAAAACAAGAGGGATAGTGGTAGTGTGTCTATTTTAAGCTATTTTAAAGTTTATTGATATATTCACTTAGGTAGATTTCCCCCAAAAAAAGTATAGAGTATTGCACTATACATACCAGCATTTTGTTTTCCTACTCTTTTTAATTTTTTTTCTAATTTTGCTCACCTCCCTCTTCTTCTTCTTTCATGAGACACATGTCAGCGACCTATTATAGATTTTCCCCAGGCAAATACAACCACATAGAAACTTATTTAAATAGATGCTTATAAATACATATGTGGAAAATACCCTTCTGGTGTATGTCGGAGTTTGACAAACGTGGGATCGTATAAAAGACACTTTCCTGCATTTCGCTATTCTTAGGTTATGACCTGATGGAATTCCTTCAAGTTAACCAGAGCCAACCCAATCAGCCCCTTTTTCATGGTTGCATAATATTCCACGGTATGTGCCAAGGAAAACGAGCGCAGGAAGAATATAACCAAAAAAGAATCATCTTACAACATGTGGCCCCTTGAAGCACATCTGAGACATGTGGGACACGGCATTCCTACAGGGTCTCACGACTAATGTTTTGCTAGATAGTAAAGGGTAATCTTGTCTTGATAATCGCCAGACCGCCGAGGTCCCGTAAACCTCACTTTCAACATACACAAATTTCATAGAGACTTTCTTTCTTTCTTTCTTTCTTTCTTTCTTTCTTTCTTTCTTTCTTTCTTTCTTTCTTTCTTTCTTTCTTTCTTTCTTTCTTTCTTTCTTTCTTTCTCTTTCTTTCTTTCTTTCTTTCTTTCTCTTTCTTTCTTTCTTTCTTTCTTTCTCTTTCTTTCTTTTCTTTCTTTCTTTCTTTCTTTCTTTCTTTCTTTCTTTCTTTCTTCTCTTTCTTTCTTTCTTTCTTTCTTTCTTTCTTTCTTTCTTTCTTTCTTTCTTTCCTTCTTTCTTTCCTTCTTTCTTTTTTCTTTCTTTTTTAAAGATTCTATTTATTTATTTGACAGAGACAGCCAGCGAGAGAGGGAACACAAGCAGGGGGAGTGGGAGAGGAAGAAGCAGGCTCCTAGGAAGGAGCCTGATGTGGGGCTCGATCCCAGAACGCTGGGATCACGCCCTGAGCCGAAGGCAGACGCTTAACGACTGTGCCACCCAGGCACCCCTCAGAGAGATTTTCTTATCCCAAACCCCCTAACTAACTGATCAGTCCCTCCTCATAATCCAAGTGTCCTTCTTTCTGCCCACGGGTCCTGTCCCCGTGTTTAATAAAAGCACCTTTTGCACCGTGAGACTTTCTCAAGAATTCTCTCTTGAGGTCACACTCAATGACCCTGCATCAGCATGGATGCACCAGGAGATATTCAATCACCCTCCGCCGTTGGACAATCGGTGTTCCCTGTCGTGTGTGTGTGTGTGTGTGTGTGTGTGTGTGTGTGTGTGTGTGCGTGTGCATATATTTGCCACTATAAACTATGTTACATTACATCTATACTTTATGTATCAAGGCTTTTACTTCTTGGAATAGATTGCCAGGAATGGGATTGCTAGGTCTAAGGACATATGAACGTTTTTCGTTTTAAAGATTTTATTTATTTGAGAGAAGGCAGAGAGAGACAGCATGAGAGCAGAGGGAGAGGGAGAAGCCGACTCCCCGCTGAGCAGGGAGCCTGACGTGGGAATCGATCCCAGAACCCTGGGATCCTGACCTGAGCCACCCAGATGCCCCAGATATATGAATCTTTAACTGTAATGGATTTTTCCAGACTGCTTTCCTAAAATCAAACCACAGCTCCCATTTCTTTCTTTTCTTTTTTTTTTTTTTAAAGATTTTATTTATTTATTCGACAGAGACAGAGACAGCCAGCGAGAGAGGGAACACAAGCAGGGGGAGTGGGAGAGGAAGAAGCAGGCTCCTAGTGGAGGAGCCTGATGTGGGGCTTGATCCCAGAATGCCGGGATCACGCCCTGAGCCGAAGGCAGACGCTTAACCGCTGTGCCACCCAGGTGCCCCCACAGCTCCCATTTCTACCTCTTTAATGTTTTCCACTGTCGTGGCAATAAAATGATGTTTTGTTTTTCTCTCATGTGGTTTTTCCTAGAAACTAAGGAGTCTGCACGTCTTCTCGTATACTTGTGGACCATTTGGACTTGCTTTTTTGGTGATTTAATATGTGGCGATGTGTCAAAGCTCTTCCTAGAACTATATGATACACATGTGTGCGCGCACACACACACACACACACACTTTGTCATTTGCCTTGAAAATATTGTTTTTCCAAATCTGTAATTTATGTATTGGTTTAGTTTATGGTGTCCCTCAAAACACATTTTTAATTTTCAAACATGTATTCCCCTCCCCCCCTGCCCCCATCTTCTGGCTTTCCCGTGTGAGTTAAGAAGTGTTTTTTTTTGTTTGTTTTTTGCATTTGATTTTTAAATCCATCTGAAATTGATCTTTGCCTAAGGTAAAAAACGAAAATTTAACAACTTGCTCTTATTAAATAAGGCACCTCTGTTTTGTGGTGTCTCTGTCATTGCTTCCACCTGCTGTGTCGGGCCCAGGATGACCAGGACGGAGGCGCGCATAACCGACGTTTTGTAGGATGGCTACGTGGAGAGAGGGTTGGCTCTGAGAGTCAAAGTTCAAAACCAGCACAATGGCTCACAGTAGGCTTGTCTTTCAGGCAAGATGTCTTAGGGGTGCCTGGCTGGCTCAGTGGGTAGAGCATGTGACTTTTGATGTCGGGGTTGTGAGTTCGAGCCCCACCTTGGGTGTGGAGATTACTTAAAAAAATAAAATCTTAAAAAAAAATGTCTTAGAGGGAAAAATATGACTCCCAAGACCATAAAGTTGAGGATATCTGAAGAAAGCCTGTGCCAATCAGAAAGGGGCTCGGAACCTTGGAAGAATAAAAAGGTAGAATCAAGGAGACAGTGGAGGGAGAGGGGTTATTGTCGAGATTTCCGTTGCCTTGATGTGGGTGATTGTTTCCAGTGCCATTGCCCTGTACCATTGCCCTGTACCATGACCTTGGCTCTGATTCCAGCTCGCTCCGTATCTCTGAAGATCTGGCTTCTCACGTGGCTTTGCGGTGGTGAGCACGTCCCGATCTTTGGACACAGCATTCTAGCTCACATATTCATTCATTCAAGGATTTATGAGTGAACCAAACTGACAAGGTGTCTACCCTCAGGAAGCTTATTCTCTGGTGGGGGAAGCAGACCATAAGTAGGATCAATAGAATAGGAGGTTAGCTAGCGATAGGGACGAAGGAAAAAACAAAATCTGGGAAGGGAGGTAGGAAATATGGAGGGAGGGATACGATTTTAAAGAAGACAACTGAGAATGGCTCCACTGAGAAGGTGATAGCTGAGTAAAGACTTGAAGGGAGGGAGAGTGTGATCCATGCACGTACTCAGAGGGAGAGCATCCCAAGTGCAGAAGCCCTGAGGCAGGAGCATGCCTGTAGCCCAGAGTGGCTCGAGCTGGTGAACCAGAGGGAGGGTGATCGGACATGACGTCACAGAATCAACAGGACAGATGCTATAGGGTGTCACAGGTCATTGTAAGGACTCTGGCTTTTCCCCTGGGTCAGATCGGAAGACTTGTAAGGTTTTAAACAAAAGAACAACATCATCGCAGCAAAATTGAGCAGAAAAGTGTCTCCAGGGGCGCCTGGGTGGCACAGCAGTTAAGCGTTTGCCTTCGTCTCAGGGCGTGGTCCTGGCATTCTGGGATCGAGCCCCACATCAGGCTCCTCTGCTAGGAACCTGCTTCTTCCTCTCCCACTCCCCCCGCTTGTGTTCCCTCTCTCGCTGGCTGTCTCTCTCTGTCAAATAAATAAATAAAATCTTAAAAAAAAAAAAAAAAGAAAATTGTCTCCACCACTAGAAGAACGGGTAATTAATGACATAATCACTCTGTACTATAAATGTATCAAATCGACATGCTGTGCCCCTTAGACTTACACATGTTATATGCCAACTATGTCTCAATTTTAAAAATGGAGCAGAGGGGTGCCTGGGTGACTCAGTCAGTTAAGCGTCTGCCTTTGCCTCAGGTCATGATCCCGGGGTCCTGGAATGGAGCCCTGTATCGGGTTCCCTGCTCAGCCGGGAGCCTTCTTCTCTCTCTGCCCCTCCCCTGCCTGGCTCCTGCTCTCTCTTTCTCTCTCTGTCTGAAAAAAAAATAAATAAAATCTTCAAAAAAAAATGGAGCAGAAAGTACAGAGATTTTGCACATACACCTCATTTCTACATGTGCACATCCTCCCCAACTGTCCATGTCCAGCACGAGAGTAGGATATTTGGTACAACTGATAAGCCTGCATCGACACACATTACTCAGAGCCCGTAGTTTACATTCGGGTTCACTCCTGGTGGGGCACACTGTGTGGGTTTGCACAAACATCAAAGCTGAGGAAAGTTCCCCTCTGTTCCTGGTTTGCACGAATGGGTGTTGGATTTTGCCCAATGCTCTTTCCGGTTTACTTTTTAACAGTTGAGCTTTTTCTAATAAATCAATAAATTGGTCCTCTGGTGTCTGTTTCTGTGTCACAGCCTCAGGGAACTGGATTGATGTGACCTGCTCCTGAGAGAATCTCTCAGCCTGACCTTTGGATGCTCGTGAAATCGGGGCTGTGTGAATTTTCTGGAGGAGGCCCCCCTCGTAAAGCCGTAGAGAGGACAGCAGGGCTTCCAGCTTCTCCCGATGTCCCCTGCTCGCCGTCAAAGCAGTGCTGAGGGCTAACCTCAGGCCCACAGCCTCCCGAGCTTCCTTCCCGAGAGGCCTGGCATGTCAGCGCTGCGGCCGACCTCAGGCAATGCACAGGAGACTGCTTTGGGCCCTGCGGTCGGGACAGAACGTTCACTTCCTCCCGAGTTGGGGAAAGACATCAGATCAGCAGTTCTCACCACAGCAGCGAGAGGAGAAGGAAAACTCCCTTTTCCAGGCCTGGCAACCACACAACCCCAGTAAATCCTCATGACCAGAGGCGCCTCTAACGAGGAACCAAAGGCCTGCACGATCTGGACTATGCAAGCAGCCTCGGAAGTAAGATGATCGCAGAGGGTCTTTCTTTGTAATAATCTAAAGAAACCCAGCTCTTCACCCTCTTCTTCATAATACGTCCTCAGGACCTTTTGATGGCATTGCTGGAGGTTTCTCGAATCAGTGGACTTCTCGCTCCTGCCACCACTTGTCTCAGGCTTTTTCAACTCATTTCATCTCTGCAACCCTTCACGCTCTATTGGTTTATCCTGTGCTTCCAGTGACTCTCTTCCCTATGTGTGGTTCTGCACATCACGCATTTGTCATTTGGGAAACCTTGGTTCATCGGATTATGCGGATCTTCCAAATGTTGACACATCTCATCAGACAGTATCTAAAAAAAAAAAAAAATCACATCTGTTAATCTTCTTGCAATGAAAAGGTCTTGTAAGAATGGGAAGCTCTCCAGCTCACGGTGGTGAGGACCGGTGCTCCAAAATTCGAAATTTTGCTGGAAAACTCGCATTTTATCCTTGGCAATAAATACTGTCAGTGTTTTCTTCTCAAAGCCATAGGCTTACTTCGTTCGTTTTCGAGAAGACGTCTTTTAAAGGGCCAGGTCTGAACAGCCGGTTAGTCAGCTGTCGTTCACAGTAGCCGGTGACAACAGTGGCTGGTTCTGCTAACAGCCCTAACAATTGCATAAGTGCTTTCCTGGGGCCGCCGTCATATTCGCTGTGCAGAAGTGCTTTATCCGTCCTTCCCGTTTTGTCCCCCAAGATATTAAAAAACATGTATTTGAGGGTTGAGATTTAATAAAATTAAGAATTGTTTCTGCTTCACCAAGGACATTCTTACGGGAAACTGGCTTTTTTTTTTTTTTTTTTTTTTTTTTTTTAGGACAGGTGCATGATGGTGCAGAATATAATGACCGCTGGTCCACTTCCGTGTCATTGTCCAGATTCCTGTTAAGATGTAGGAAGTTTCACCCACCATTTAAAGATTTTATTTATTTATTTGACACAGAGAAAGAGAGAGAGGGAGAGCACAAGCAGGGGGAGCAGGAGAGGGAGAAGCAGCCTCCCCGCTGAGCAGGGAGTCTGATGCGGGGCTTGATCCCAGGACCCCAGGATCATGACCTGAGCCGAAGGCAGTTGCTTAACCAACTGAGCCACCCAGATGTCCACCTCCCCCCACTTTTTTTAATGGAATAAACTTTTGATTGTTTTTGCATTGTCAGTACAAAATACTCACCTGATGGAAAAGGCACTTAATGTCTTAGTATGATTATGATAAATAATTTTGATGATGCAGACCTTGTGAAAGGGTCTCAGGGCAGTCAGACACTTGAGTCAGACCTTAGGAATTGCTAGAGTCGTACAAGAAAATGACATCTCAACACCAGCCTCTTGCCAGGAGCAGGTAGCGGGGACCCCTTCAGCCCCTAAGGCATAGAAAGGCTTAGTTCTGATTCTGGGTAGATGGGCCTGGAAGGCCATTAGCCAGGCCTCATTTAAAGCAAGCAAGTTTTGTGGGTTTTTTTTCCCCCTCCAGCATCTCCTGGGCCATGCTCTGTGGATCAACCCCAGCCCTTCCCTGGGAAGAGCTCACTCACATCTGGCGAAGCAGACCTGTGCAGAACCAGCCCTCCAAGACGCCATATTGGATGCTGTGTGGGGACGTGCTCCGGGAACTCAGACAGACTGGGCACCAGGGAAGGTTCTGGATAAAAGGCAGAGGAGGAAGTGAGAAGCACTTTGGAGGCGAGAAGGACTTCTCCAGGCAGAGCGTGGGGGAGGACATTTTAAACTGTAGGCATTGCTTGAGCAAAGGCACAGGCTCAGAGGTGTGAAAGCCCACTGAAGAAAGGGTGCAAAGAGTATGGCTTAAAGTCTAGCGTTCCAAGATCTAGGTGGCTAGATCGGCCAGGGTGTTAAATGCTACATAGGGAGCTTGGACTTTATTCAGCAGCAACAGGGAGTTCATCAATGATACAGGAGATTTTATATTTAAGGCAAATCCCTATTTTCCTAATGAAAACATTTTCTTAAAATTAAGGGATCAACCTGGATAAATTCAAACTTCTAGGAATGTCGATGAAATAGTCAGATGTCGAATTATAGTATCTAATTTATTTTGTTACACATGCGTATTTAAAATAACATTATATACAATAATACGTAAGTACAAAATATTGCTTTCCCCCCATTCTTACATGTCAAGTAACAATTCTATTCAAAGTCTCTACATGCATCTTAGATGTCACCGTCTTCATCATATCCAGAGCCACTTTCTTCAAGTATATATCCTTCAATCGCATCTCAGTGGTCTGAGATGCAGCATTTTAAGATACGAGTCTGATACTGCCATTGGAAAGTCTGATCCAAGTCACCGCGTTAGGACAGTTCTCCCTCCATCCCCAACTTACCATGTAGGTGAAAGTTTATAATCCTTACAAACAAAAGTATGCACTTATTGCTTTTGAAGTTGCTCTTTGAAAGGCTGGTTTACAAAACCTAACTCTTGTAACAGTGAGGGCATGCCCCCGGAACGATTACGAAGTTTCTTCCCACCCCGCTTTTCACCCATCCCAGTAGAAGGAGTCTATAGTGGTTCTTGCGTCGGTCGGTTGTGTGGCGGGCTAAAATGTGAGCGGGGACCAGAGGCAGAGAAGTTGCAGATGACAAGACCTAGTTATGGGTGTGACTGAAGCGAAATACATTCTTGAGAACGAAGAAGGCCAAAGAGTTCTAAGGAGAGTTGCTGGGTAGATCGTTATCATCATGGACAGTGAAGTGCCTTGGGGGTGGCAATGAAGGAGTGAGAAAGATAGCTGGGCGTGTCCCGGAGCCGGGCAGGGGGCAGAGATGAGGACAGCCGCCCCACGTAGCAACGGAGGACGTGGAACAAGGATATGGAAAGAGCATCGGCCAGCAGTGGGCAGTCCTGCCAATATGCCGATATGAAGTCCTGGTCCAGTTGCAGGGGGGGAGGGTGGGGAGGAGTGTCGGGCCGGGAAGAAAGGGTATTTTGAGGAAAGAGATCCATGCGGAATGGACACGCTCTGGAGGAAGACTGAGATGATCAGGAAGTCTGTGACTCGCAAAGAGGGGTCCACCCAGACTGCCCCCAACAGGTTCTTCGTGCTCTCCCGTAACACTCATCGCATCAATCGTCATTGTTTTCTAGACTGCAAGGAGGGCGCGCACTATGTGTGTTCTGGGGACTGCTGTACCCCCAGTGACTAGAAGAGCCATATAATAAGTCCCCAGGAAATACGTGCTGAAGAAAGAAACGGGGAGGAGGGAGATGAAGCGGGGCAGAAAGGAAGAACAAGTTACCACTGTCCTATGGGAGGGACTGGAAAAGGAGGACAGCAAGGGAGACAGGTCAAGAACGGCATAGTCCAGACCTCAGAGGGCAGCTGGCATCAAGGAGCTGGGGGACATACTGGAAGGAAATGGACCAGACAGGGATTGCACCAAAGATTCCACTGGGGCCTCGGGTGTGATCCCAACAGCCCAAGGCTCAGCCCTGGAGGAACATTATCAGGTGCACTGTCCCTGGCAAAGGCACAGGGCATGGAGAGGGGGACAAGGGGGGGAGGGAGCCCGTGGGGCTGAGACTAGACCATGGCTTCTTCCAAGCCGTACCCCAGGGGGAGACACTTGCCTCTATGGTCTCAGACCGGCTCAGTGACTAAGACAGTGGGATGGTGTTTGGGTGTTCCTGGCATTAACATCTGAATACTAATAAAGGATATATGTGCTTGTTTGGGCGACTCACGAGTAATAAGCCTCAAATTCCATTTCTGTGTGGCACGGGCATTTCCGATAAAAGGGAATGAAAACATTCAGTTCCCAATTTACAGGAACGATTTGAAGGCAGTGATTCTCGAAAGTCTGGGCTCCGGAGCTGCAAGAGCATCACCTGGAGATGTGTTAAAAAGGCAAATTCTCAGCCCTTACCCCGGACCGACTAAATCAGAAATGGGGTTAGGCCGAGAAATGCACGGTTTAACAAGTTCTCCAGGGGATCCTGATGCATGTGGAAGTTTGCGAACCACTGCTTTGGAGCAAGGGATGGATGGAGTGTTTTAAAGCCACAGTCCCCCTTTCCGGAAAGCTTCCGCATCTGCTGTATGAGTCTTGAGCGAGTACCCACAAGCGGCACAATGCGGGAAGAGCCGATGGCGATTTACGACAGAGCAGAGAGGTGGGGAAGAGGGCCGGTTCACTGCCTGGACCGGCCTCCGCGGCCTCCGCAGCCTCAGCCTCCCTCACACGAGGGGAGAGCAGGTACTTACCTTCCAGTGCACGGTGTTAAGTACTCAGTGCTGTTGCTTATTGTCGTTATCATGAAAGCAGAACTCAGAAAAGAGCCCATCACCTCACGGAATCAGCTCAATGCCTAGCTCGGCTCTTCCAAGGCCGGGATTTCGTCTCACGCGCAGGGAACTTTACACCACTAGCCTTCTCGTTTCTGGTTTCTGAGAATTCACATTTCCCGAAGCTCTGCAGAGAGCCCCTGGGGGCTCAGACGGAGCCTTTGGCCTCTTCTGAGCCTACCTCACTCAGACAGATTTGCGTGATGGCCTCAGACATCAAGGTGCTGCCCCTCGTCAACCAGGTGTTCAACACCTGAGTGTTCTAGTCTTGCAGGGAGTAAATGGAAGAATGGCGCGGCGGCCAGTCCTCAAGGGGCGGGTGCTCTCGGAAGAGCGAGCCCTTCTTAGGCCCCTTCTACTCTGTGGGTCTCCTTTATGGGTCAGGAAAGCCTAGTGACCCCCTGCAGGTCTCTGTAAGGAAAGGGTGTTCAATCATCGGCTCAAAAGGCTATCTTGAGTCAAAAAACACCAGCAATTATAGAGGGAGCGTCCGACGCCTATCCCCTCCTCAGTAGAATGGGAGCTCCGGGTGGCCCAGAAGTTTATTTCCCGTGTCCCTGCACTGTAAACGGAGCCCGGCCCTCGCAGGCATTACAAATACTTCGGAAACGGCAAACATTTGCTAAACCAGTGGCTCTGTCATTAGAAGGAACAGAAGGTTGCTCTCTGTCAAGAGGAGGAGACCGAAGGTCTGGGTGGAGCCCGCTGGGTTCTGGTGAGCACGCCAGGTCGGGCCCGCCGCTCAGAGCTCCGCACCGCGTGGAGGCCCACGGCGCTGTTTAGCTGGGGCCTTTCCACGAGGCGCATGGCGGGCAGGACTCTTACTGCGACAGGCCGGCTGGGGATCTTTTAGGGGTGAGCCTGAAGGCACATTCAAGATGGGGGACTCAGATACCTGAAGTCGGGAAATGCCAGTCCCCAAAATCCTATTTGCTCCTTGGCAATTCCCAGGTCCCTCTGAGCTGAACTTGAGCCCGCTTTTTCTAGGCACCCTGCCTGCCCACCACAGGCCCCGAGGGCCCAGCTGCCCCAGCCTGTGCTCACGAATACAGGGTCCAACTCAGCGGCCGTAGTGTCGGTGCCTCAGCGGTGCCTGGCGGAGGGGCACCAGCACCCCTGGGCAAGAGGCTCTATTATTCCAGGTGAGTTCGGACACTCGCATTGTACCGGAGCAGGCGGTTTGAGGGGCACAGGCTGAGGAAATATTTGGTTGCATAAAGCTACTAAGGCAGAAATACTCACTACCCCACGTGACAGGCAAGCAGATGAACTTCCTCCTCCCTGAGCAGGAATGTCCTCTAGGCTTTTGCTCATACGGATCCTTCCAAGAGTCGCCACGCCGTGGCCATTTCCACCTGTCCCAAAGCCCTACAGCACCATAGTTCTTACTCCTAGCCATTCCCGACCCTGCCCCAGCAGGCCTCGTAAGTGCCCACAGTGCTTATCTGTGAGGGGCCTCATAAGCTAAGTATTAGCATGGGTCTCCTAAGTTGGAACCTGGAGCGTTTTGCTGGGATTTCCTCCCGCTTATGGTTCAGCCAAAGGCCAGATGTCTTGTCTAGTCCATATAAATGGTCAGCATGAACCTATTTTGTAATAATCACGGCCCCCATTGGTAGAAATGCCCTCTATTTCTGGGTTCATTACAGTTGCTAAAAGCGGGGATGGTGTTTATCCTTTAGAAGGATGTTGGGAAGCATGAAAAGGTCCTGGTCCAGAAGGCCTGAGTTCTAACCATGACTATCCCACAGTAGGCTAAGGACCTGTGCCTGAGTAACTCCTCCCTATAAAAATGAGGAAGTGTCTTTTAGCTCCATTAGTTGAGGATTCCATTTTGAGAGAATTCACAAAATGACCAAAGGTTTACTAAAGAAAAATTCTCCTGAATGTAGGGGTATTTTGCAAACACGCTGAGGACGCATGATCAGGAGTTTATTAGAACAGTCTGGTAGTACTTTAGTCAAGGTCCTTTTGGTTGCAGGTAATAAAAAGTCACTTTAGACTGATTTTTGAAAACCCAAGACGCATTCTAAGGATACCTGAGAGATGAACAGAGTCCACAGGAAGGATGGAGAATCAGATCCAGAAACCCATGAAGTAAGTAGCTGATCTGATTTGCTCGCACTCCTGTTCCTCTATTTCTACTTCTAAACCTCTCTGCTTGTCCATGTAGTACGGCCCACGGGTCCTGACTTTCTAAGGGCCCCACACAAGCTGCAAACCGAGAGGGTCTCTCTCCTTCCCCTTGCAAAATTCTTAAGAAAAAGAACTGTCTTGGGCCTGTTTGGATCAGAAGTTCGATCATCTGGTCTCATCAACTGGTGTGTGGGGGAGGGGAGAAGAGGGAAAGGTCACTGGGTACACGGACATGGTCCCCTCTCCTGCTGGCAGGAGAGCAGGGTCAGTGTGAGTCAGGCGGGTGCCCCCAAACAGTGTCAGTAGAGAGAGAGAGAGAGTGAGAGAGAGAGAGAGGTCAGCTGCTTCAGCAGGTGCTTACCTACTGGTACGTAAGACAACAAAGAGGTCTGTAATTGTCTACAATTCAGAGTGACCTTCCCCTCCAAGTTCCTACTGAACTCATCACAGCTCCAGAAATGCGCATTACTACATTTCCTAAAGCTCTACTGAATACTGAAACCCAAGTTGAAATGGTTACAAAAAGTTGCTCCCTGTTTTATTGCTCTTTGCTGGACTTGGTTGACATTTGCTTTTTACTCTCATCAAATCTTACAGGAGTGATGAAGACATGGCAAGTTACAAAAGGTCCCTCTCTTGCACGAACACCTTTTCTAACAGTTTCTAACATGACGTCAACAACATGATAAAGACGGATGTTCAACGGATTCCTCGAGCCTGTGAAAGTCCTGCCGAGGCATTGTATTTTGTGGGCGCACCGCACAGAGCCTGGAACGCAGTGGTGCTCAATGTCAGACTGAATCCAATTCCAATTGTAATGTAAGTACAAGGATCTACTTCTGATCAAATATGAAATCCAGCTAATAATTTCGGGCCACCATCTGCTTCTGTGTCCCACAGCAGGTGGGGCAGAAGAAAGTAACCAAGTCTCCAACTTGCTATTCTTCTCTTTATAAGAACCTAATGACTACTGACATCTCCAGCTCAGAAGCACAAAATGTATACAAAGAAATTACTATATATTAACTGAAAGCACGAGTTTAAATAGCCTAGAGTCTTACAGAAGTTGTTATCCCAAAACATGCAGAGGCAGCAAGAGTCACCCCAAAGCCACATTTTATTCTATGACCTTTATATTGCTTTTCTGTTACTTAAAGGTTGAAGCAAAGTGAAAGGATGGAAATACTTTGTTAAAAGAACAAAATGAGTTAATCACAGCAAATACACTGAATAAAACCTCAGGTCTATGCCATACACTCCAAACACAAGGCTAAGTCCAGGAGTGGCTCATGTCTGGGTTTTCGTAAAGCAAACGGAAATATTTGGAAGAATCAACACATTTCAGTAGAAGAGCCATAAGTGCCCTGAAAGCAGAAAGCTGACACAATTTTAAATATAATTCATATATATATATATTTTTAAAATCAAACACAATTAAATAGAATATGGTTTAAGTACATGAATACTTTGCTTTAGAAGAATAACAGAGGTGGTACATGGTACCAAAAACTTATACACAGCCTTTTTGCTTCTTCTGTTGATGAAACAGTGTGCCCTATACAGTCAAATATTGCAATGGAATAAATTCTCTATTCATTCAGGACTTTCTCAAGGACAGAGGTGATTAATAATTATATATTTATATATATATATATATTTCTTTTTTTTTCTTTTTTTCTTTTTTGCAAAGTCTGAGCAAAAGCAGTAACACCTAAGAGAACGTTCTCTCCCCCTCAGTCACGTGCCCTGAAGCAGCATCGGCACTGCCTGGCCAGTGGAGTGTGCTCGCCAGCGGGGCGGCCCTGCTGACGGCAGCGAGGTCCAGACCCAGCAGCTGACCAAGTGCAAGTGCAGTGAGGGAATCTCCCGCTCTCCTAAAGACACAAAGAACAAAGGCCACCAGCTGCACACTTCCCAACTCACAGCAAAGAAACGGGAGGCGTCAGGGCTGAGTGCTTATCCGGCCCGCCCCAACCCTTGCTTGCCAATCTTATTAAAAAAAAAAAAAAAAAAAAAAAAGAATGGAAAAACAAAACAAATACCACACAATCTGGGAATAAACACTTCGTCCAAGGTATCACAGGGGGAAACTGGAGTGATTGGTACTCTTCCTTCTTTTCCACATGTATTCTGAAGGGAAAGTTAAGTAACTTGGAGCAGAGTATTCGAGAAGAGCTAGTCTTCATGCTCAAAGTAAAGGAGACTCATCTTTTTGTTAGCAGGGGAGGCTGGTTTTCAGTATACTGCATCTCAGGAGCAATTAAAATGTGAAAATTGCATATTGTCACCAAAGGGAAGGACAATGTCACTGAGACTTGACCTGTCAGCCAGCTTCCTTCCCAGTTAATGCCTCTGTGAAGGAAGACTGCCAGGGAGCCCTCGCCCCACTCCGCTGAAGGAAAACAATCCGCTAGCACCGCACTGCCACTCTGAGCTGCCTGGCTCTCGGAGGGGCTGACTCACCTGTTTGTTTAGGAGGCCAAAGCAAAGCACTTCCGGTACCTGCTTTGGGGTTCTTGTAGGGATGGGCCAGCGCTACAGAATGTGCATCAAACATCAGCTCTACGCTTGTCTGCCTCCCACAGTATGTGGTCCCTGTCTATTCCAGTGGACTAAAACTCTTTCATAAATGGGTTATTGCCATTGGAAAGCTATGAATTTTCTAGTAATGTAAACAATACCACTTTGTCTCTTTATGACTTTCACTGTGTGAACATCACGTGCGGCAAATGTGTCTGCATGTCACTCTGCTTCTGATGGAAGTCTAGGATTGTCCGCCATTCTTCCTTGGGAACAACAGTGATAATCAGTGAAAAGAAATACAGTGCTTTGTTTTCATTGGCTGTGTTGAAGAATCCAACCAAAGGAAAATAGTTCTCTTATTTTTCAAAAGCAGATTTCCTTTATCTCAGGTCTTGAGTCATAGCTGGAAAAAAAAAAAGAAAGAAAAAGGTGAGGTACATTTTTAAAACCGTGACGTGACGTATTATCATTACAGATTAAGAAGGGAACCAACACTTAGTGTTTACTACACACCAGCACTTCTGAGGGTCAGGATCTGACTACAATCTTGAGGTAAAATGCTATAATCATCTTCATTTACATATGAATGAAAAGAAGCTTTAAAAAGGTCAAGCAACTCATCCTAAGGTTACATAACAAGGACTGGCACTCAGATCTGCTGTTATCGGTCCGCAGTAGATAGGAGAACAAAATGTCTACTCTTTGACAGAGTGATTCCGCTTCTAGGAATTAACCATAGAGCATACTCATTAGAGAGGGCAAAGATTTATATACACACACATTCATTATTGTTTGTAACAGGGGAAAAACCCACAATAACTTAGATGACAATCCACAGGGGACTCATTAAATCAGGCCAGCCGTACGTAACACAAAATACTCTACCACCTTTAGAGTACCTCACACCAGGTTCCCGAGGCGGAGACCCCTTTACTCACAACACTGGGGAGGAAACAAACACCGTGGGGGACAAGCTCCTTGGGACATATACACATGAAACAATTCAGAAATGACGCGAGGTAGTTGATGTTAAATGCCAAGTACGTTCTATAGACAAGCATAAAGTAGGACATTCAAAGCAGAGAGGCTTCAACATAGGCTGGAGAGGCTGCGTCTTCTTTCATGGAAGTAGGATGTGTTATGTTCAAATAATCACGGAATGAGTATCAGAAGGGGATCTTAGGAGACTATCTTGTCCAGTTTCTCTGATCCACTGAGGAGGAAATAAGACTTGGAAACGTAAAGTAACTTTCAAAAGGTCACATATGTTCACGAAAAGTGGAACGAACAAGTTCTGTTTAGCCTAGCACTTTTTCCACACCAGGACACCGCCGATCCCTAAGGACGGGCAGGACAGGTATCTTAGCGAGCCAAAGAGAAGGGCTGGCAAGCTTAAAAAACAAAATACAGCAAAACATATCTGTATATCCTAAAAATAAAAGGCACATCATAATAAAATCTGAACACACAACTCAAATGAAAAGCCTTAAGTTTAAATACCTGCTATCTAAAATGGTGCCTAAAAGGACATTTTCATATTGTTAAACATTTGATCCTCAAAGATAACGGGGAATCACAACTTCATATACCTTTATCTTGCTCTTTGCTATTTTAGGTTTGTCTGAGCCAGTGAGGATAAACATAGATAAAAATTATCACCCTTACACAGAAAAGAGGATAGAATCTGCGAGAGTGAACAGAGCTTTGGTGTGAATCAGTGCAGTGCAAAGTTCAAAATTAAACCAAGCTCTGGCAATGACAGTTCTGAGAGTAAACAGCTGGCGAAGAAAGGGGGATGCTGGGCCTTGATATACGCGCAAGCCCTCCGAACTACTGTGGGTTATGTGGGATGTCATCTGAACATATTTAATTCCGATTCCCAATTTTTGCTAATGTAAATAACAGAGGAGTCGTTTAATGCCTTCAGAAGGAACATGAGCAGAAATTCTCCAACTGCATGAAGTCTCTGTGAATCAACTCAAGTTAGAGAAAGTAAAACTGCTGAAGAAACTGGGACCATCTGGCTTGAAGAGAGGACTGGGTGTGTGGGGGGGTACGCTACGTGGGGGCCTCAACTCTCTGCAGGCTACCTGCGTGGCTCACGCACACACAGCAGGAACCAGCTGGTGAAGCTATAGAGAAACCGAGTATTCGCTTGTGGATGTTCTGGATACAACTCCTTTCTCAGAAAGCTGTTTTGCAAAGATCATCTCCCAGTCTATAACTCGCCGTTTCATTTTCTTTACAGGGTCTTTTGACAAGCACAAGTTTCTACTTTTGATAAAGATCAATTTATCGGTTTTTCTCCTTTATGGCTCATGCTTAGTTTGATCTAAGAAATCTTGGCCTAACCCCAAATCACAAAGATTCTCTCCTACGAGTTTTAGTTTTAGCTCTGACATTTAGGTCTATGCTCCATTCTGAGCTGATTCTTATGTGCAATAAGGAAGGGGGTTCATTTTCCTCCCATATATGTTTCTAGTTGTTCCAGTACTGCACACTACAAAGACTTTCTTTTTTACTACTGAATTACCTTGGCAGATATGTCAAAAATCAATTGACTTCATATATTTGGGTCTACTTCTGTACTCTTTATGCTAATATCACTCTGCCCTGATCATGCAGCTTTATAATACATGTGTCCACGTACTGTTAGTCTTCCAATTTTCTTCCCCCTCCCGCATGTTTGTTTGTATTTTTTTGATATTCTAGTTACTTTAAATCTTCCAATAAATTTTATAATTATCTTGTCAATTTCTACAAAAAACCCTGCTGGCATTTTTACTGTGATTGTACTGAACCAATCAGTAATCTTGGATAATCTTGTACAGCACGGAGAGTAGAGGCAATACTGTATCACGTATCTGAAAGTTGCTGAGAGAGGAGATCTGAGAAGTTCTCATCACAAAAAAAATTTGCGATGACCATTTTGCAACGTATATAAATATCAAATCCTTATGCTGTATACCTGAAACTAACATAATGTTATATGTCAGTTACACCTCAGTCATTATCACCACCACTATCATCATCCTGGGGAGAAATGGCACCTTAACAACACTGAGTCTCTTGATTCACAAACATGATCTGTTTTTATTTAAATCTTACTTCTGCTCAGTTGTACTGTATATTGTACAAATCGTACACACATTTTGTTGAATATATTCTTAGGATTTTATGTTTTGGGAAGCCACTGTAGATTGTATCCTTTTTAAAATTTCAATTTCTGTTAATTGCTAGTATATAGAAATGTACTTCACTTTTGTATATTAACCTTATATTCTTTTGCATTGCTAAACTTAGTTCAAATGCTTTTTTGTTGATTCCTGAAGACACTACCGTCCAACAGACCTTTCTGTGACAATGGAAATGTTCTGCATTGTGCATACATAGCTAGTCACTACCATACTGGATAAAGCAGCCTCAGGAATGTCTACATAAATGATGAGGTCTTCTGCAAAGAAAACCAGTTTTACTCCTTCCATTACAATTTATAGGCCTTTTTTTCTTTACCTTTTAGGACTTCCAGCACAAGTATCCTTGCCTTCTTCCTAGAATCATGCAGTCTTTCCCTATTACATATGATTTTAGCTGTGAGTTTTATCAGGTTGAGGGGGTTCTGTTCTGTTCCCAGTTTCCTGAGAGTTTTATCATCAATGGTTGAATTTTGTCAAATTCTCTTTCTGCATCTATTGAGATGATCATGTATTTTTCTTTTTATAACAGCAACTGATATTTTCCTTAAAAAAATTTATTCATTCATTCATTCATTCATTCATTCATTCCAGAAAGAGAAAGAGAGTGAGCGAGCGAGCATGAGTGGGCTCAAGAATAGAGGGAGAGGGACAAGCAGACTCCATGCTGAGTGCAAAGTTCGACTCGGGGCTTGATCCCAGGACCCTGAGATCATGACCTGAGCTTTAATCAAGAGTTGGACGTTTAAACGACTGAGCCACCCAGGCACCCCAGCAACTGATTTTCAAATATCAAAGCAAACCTGCTTTCCTGGGATAACCCCACTTGTCATGATGTACTATCCTTTTTACATACTGATGATTGGTTTTCTCGTATTTATTTATTTACTTATTCATTTGAGAGCTCGAGTAGGGGGAGGGGCAGAGGGAGAGGGAGCGACAGAATCTCAAGCAGACTCCCTGCTGAGTGCAGAGCCTGATGCAGGACTCAATCTCATGACCCTGAGCTGAAAACAAGAGTTGGACACAACCAACTGAGCCACCTAGGTGCCCTTTGTATTTTTGTTAAGGATTTTGAGTGTATGTTCAAGAGAGACGCTAGCCTGTAGCTTTCTTTTCTTGTAATGTCTTTGTCTGGCGTTAAGGTTATGCCAGCCTCATACAATGCATTGGGAAATATTACCTCCTCTTCAATTTTCTGGAGCTTTGTCTAGAAATAGTATTATTTCTTCTTTAAATTCCATCTGGGCCTGGAGTTTTCTTTATGGGAAGGAAACTGACTTTCTCTCTCCCACCTCCCAATTTTATTGTTACGACTGACATAACACTGTGTAAGTTTAAGGTGTATAATGTGATAATTAGATATACATATATATTGTGAAATGAGTATCACAGTAAGATTAATACCTCTATCACCTCACATAAATACCTTTTTTAAAAACAGTAAGAATACTTACAATCTATTCCACTAGCAACTTTCAAGTCTATAATACAATATTGTTAATTAGAGTCACCACGCTGTACATTAATCTCTAGAACTAACCCACCTCATAACTGGAAGTTTGCACCCTCTGAGCAGCATCTCTTTATTGCTCCTAACCCCCAGTCCCTGAAACTACTATTTTACTGTTTCTGTGAGTTCGACTTTTTTAGATGCCACATGTAAGTGAGGTCATACAGCATTTGTCTATGTCAGACTTATTTCACTTAGCGTAATGTCCTCAAGGTCCATCCATATTGTCACAAATGACAGGATTTCATTTTTTTTATGGTTAAATTTTCTTGATCCATTCAACTGTCAGGGCCACATATTTCTATGTAACACCTGGCTATTATAAATTATGCAATGAACATGGGGTATAGGTATCTTTTTGAGGTAACAATTTCATTTTCTTCAAATATATACCCAGAAGTGGGATTGCGAGACCTATACGGTAGTTCTATTTTTAATTCTTTGAGGAATCTCCACACGGCTGTACCAATTTACGTTCTCACCAGCAGTGAGCGAGGGTTCCTTTTTCTTACATCCTTGTCAACACTTGTTACTGCTTGTCTTTTTGATAACAGTTATCCTAACAGGTATAAGGGGATACCTCACTGTGGTTATGATTTACACTTCCCTAATGGTTCGTGATATTAAGCATCTTTTCATGTACCTTTTGGCCATTTGTATGTCTTTGGAAAAATGTCTTTCCAGGTTCTTTGCCCACTTTTTAATTTGAAATTTTTTTTTCTGCTATTGAGGTCCGTATATATTTGCATATTAATTCCTCAAATTCAATTTAATAGATACAGTATTATTCAGGTTACCTATTTCTTCTTGAGTGAGCTCTGGTAATTTATATATTTCAAGGAATTTCTCCATCTCATTCAAGCTGTTGAATTAATTAGCATAAAGTTGTTCATAATAGTCAACTATTATCATTCTAATAACTTTAGGATCTGTAGTGATGTCCCCTCTTTCAATCCTGGTACCTGTAATTCATGTCTAATCTCTTTTCCCCCACCCCCCAGTCAGTCTTGTTAGAGGTTTATCAATTTAATTGGTCTTTTTAAAGAGCCAGCTTTTGATTTTTCTCTATTATCTATGTAATTGATATTCACCTTTTTTTTTTTTTAAAGCCCAACATAGGGCTTAAACTCATGACCCTGAAATCAAGACCTGAGCTGAGATCAAGAGTCGGATGCTTAACTAAGTCACCCAAGTACCCCCCATATTCACTTTTATCTTTAATATTTCCTTTTTTCTTCTTCCTTTGGGTTTAATTTACTCATTTCCTAGTTTAAGATAGAAGACTGAAAACTTTTTTTTTTGTCTAATGTAAACATTTAATGCTATAAATTTCCTTCTAAGGACTGCTTTAGCAGTATTCCACAATACTGTAAACATTTTCATTCAGTCCAAAATATTTTCTAACTTCCGTTCTGATTTCTTCTTTGACCAGTGGAAGACTAAGAAGTATGCTATTTAATTTCCAAATACTTGGGGGATTTTCCACACATCCTTCTGCAACTGACTTCTTGATTAGTTTCTTTTTGGTAAGAAAATAGACTGATTTCAATCCTTATAATTTATTGAAACTTGTTTTATGGCCCCGAATATAGTATATCTTGATAAATGTTCTATGTGTTGGCCAAGAGAACGTGTACCCTGCTGCTGCTGAACGCACTGTTCTATAAATGTCCCCTAAGTCAAGCTGGTCGACAGTGTGGTTCTATCCATTACTGACACAGGGCTGCTGCAATCTCTAACTGCTGGAGATTTCGACAGCCATTATGGATTTGTGTATCTTCCCTGTAGTTCTATCAGTTTTAGCTTTATGTGTTTTCAAGCTGTTATCAGATGCATACACATTTAGAATTCTTGATGTCTTCTTGATGAACTGACCTTTTTATCATATAAAATGTCCTTTTTTTTGCCTGGTAATATTCCTTGTTTTGAAGTTTTATTCTGACCTGTGCTAATACAGGCAGTCCAAATTACTTTTGATAATGTCTGCATGGTATATCTTCTCCATCCTTTTACTTTTGGCCTATGTCTTCATATTTAAAGTGGGCTTCTTCCAGAGAGCATCTAAGTAGGTTCTGCCATTATCTATGTAATCAGACAATCTCTGTTTTAACTAGACTATTCAGACCATTTTTATTTAATGTGGTGATTAATATGATTTCATTTAAAACTACTATCTTGCTATTTGTCTTTCATTTGTCCCACAGGATTCTTTCTTCTCTTTCCCCCCTTTTCTTGAGTTCTTTTGTATTCAGTATTTTTTTAGGGTGTGGAAAATAGAAAAATCTATTTTTCTATAGATTGCATTTTCTCCTGACTGTGGGTCAAGTTTCTCTGCTTCCTTGCATACCCAGTAATGCAGTGGATGGCAGACACTGTTGTTTTATACTGTTGAGTGCTGAACTTCATTGTGTTCCTTTAAAGAGGGTTGGCCTTTGCTCTGGCATGCAGTTCTTACTTAAAGAGTTTGATCCTTTCAAAAGTGGCTTTCAAGGTTGGTTAAAGTGCTTTATTCTAGGGTTTAGCTCCAGTAGTAAGGCATAATGTTTCTGAGGACACTATCCAATGTCTTATACATTATAAGATCTATCCACACTGGTCAGTAGGGGTGTGACCTATTCCTAACCCCATGTTTCAGGAATTGCTCAGTCTACTAATTTCTGGTAGTTTTTTCCCTCCCCATGGGCATTTTCACCCAATACATGTATAGATCAGTATTTGGCCAAGGACTTCAAGGGACCTCTCATAAGGAGATAAACTCTGGAGCTTTCTTTCTGTGAAGCTCCTTTTCTGGTATACTGCTCTATGACTTCTAGCCACCTTGGGCTATCCATACTTTGATTTCTGACTCCTTAATTCAGCAACGCTATGAACTCTGTTAGGCTCTCCCCTCCCTGCACTTTGAAAATTGCTTCTGGGCAGTGAGCTACGGATCAAGTCAATGTTACCCTTCTTTTGAGGATTACAGACCTCTACTGCCTATTGTCCAGTATCTGGAAATAGTTGTTACATTTAGTTTGTTAGTTACCCAGTTGTTCATGATGAGAGGTCAGTTTCTAGAGCAGCTAATCCTTCAAAGGCAGAAGGATCATTTCCCTTATGTCCTTTTTTATTTTTATATATCTGGACTCAAATTCTTTCCAGTTTTATACAAGCTAGATCAGAACAAGTCATCCTTACCTTTGTAGACTTCTCTAAAGGTTGATCATATTGTGCCTGTTGCATAACATCACTGACTATCATTTTAGCAATCTTCCAAGCTAGCTCTTCTTGGGCCTTAAAAAAAAAAACACCAAAACAACAGAAAAAACCCAATTCAAACTGTTGATAATGGTTATTCATTAGAAAAATCAAGACATTATCAGTGCTCTAAACACAATTATATACACATATCATGTCCACTTCTTTGGATAAGCAGCACATTCCACGTCTGAATGCACCTGGACCACCCTCTGGCGACGCTACATTAACGTGCTGTTCATTCACTGTCTTCTACGGTCAGCTACTGGGTATCCAACATCATGACTATTTTCATGTTAGATGATCAAAACAAAAATTTTTCTTTTTCCACTCACTTCTCTCAATGTACTTAACTAGTCAAAAAGCAAGCCTCTTCTGAAAACTGACAGTGAGGAAGGAAACATCTGAGCTTTTTGTTTCTACTGATGCCTGCTGGTTGATGAAAATCTGAAGGCATGGGTATTTTTCAGTGGCCAGAGCCTCTGAACCAAAGATCCTGCACTGCCCCCATGAGGCAACTGTCAGATGCTAAAAAGGGCCCACCCTTTCTTGTTACATCCTGGATAAAGGAGCAACGTGCCACGTGCCGCTTAAACACGGGAACTAAAGAAAGAGAAAACCTGAAACCTTACTTACACAAGGTGCCACTTATAAACAGGAATTTCTTTACACTAAAAGTAGAATTTACCTCGTCAGTATTTCCTTGCACCCATTTCTTCATAGCTTGTGAGAACATGGATCCTGGTAAACAAAACCAAAATTGAATGTAGATTTCATACACAATTTTACATTTAAAAGTGCTCTTATTCAAAAGCTACTTCCAGAAATGGATACTCTTTTTTTGTACAATCTCGTCTAAAATGTTAAGGAATATTAACCATTAATCGAAACTGATTATCTCCATTAACAAGTATTTAACTTGCAAACACCATGGTTCAAAAGACTTCTGAAAGGCTGTTTCAGAGTTCTGGACTTTTCCTTCTATTTTCCTTTATCATCTAGGGTGAGATTTTCAGCAAACATTAAGCAAGCAGAAGAAAACTGACCAGGATTTGGTCTTAGATTAAGAATCTAGCAATACACCAGGAGATATCAATCTACTTGCTATATATCCAAACTTTTCAGATCAGCTCCTATACAAAAGGGTTTCCAGTAGAGATTACATTGTTACATGCTCAATCTCTGGTCTGTATGAATTAACTGGGTAAGAGCAGAGTTTTAAATAGCCATGCTGTGTCTGAGCTACGGCACACCTCAGTCTCCTAGGAGATACACAAAAGCCTATCCACATCTGTACTCAGGTGCTGAGGAATCCCCAAGACATAGGCTAGTCGCTTCTTCCATGAATGAAATACATAGCTTATCTTTTTTTTTCTTTAATTTTATTTATTCATTCGACAGAGAGAGAGACAGCCAGCGAGAGAGGGAACACAGGCAGGGGGAGCGGGAGAGGAAGAAGCAGGCTCCCAGTGGAAGAGCCTGACGTGGGGCTCGATCCCAGAATGCCGGGATCACGCCCTGAGCCGAAGGCAGACGCTTAACGCTGAGCCACCCAAGCGCCCCTACATAGCTTATCCTTTCATTAACACAGATAGGCTCCTGTCCTAACTCTGCTTTAAATCAAATGGTTGGTAGATTATTTCTTAGGCAAGATCCTGATTAATTCGATGACTGGATTAGAACTAAAAATAGCACTCATGAAAAAGTACAAAACCTGGATCCATTTCCTTAATAATTTTCAGTATTAGCTAAAAGTCTGAATACTGGTCTAGTTAAACTTTATGGCCAAGCAGTCAACAGGGGCCACAACATTACGTGTTCTGCCTAAAGTTGCAAATGGCTGTTGAATTGCCCAGCTGCTGCTCCCTCTTCAGACTCATCTGAAGAGTCACACTGTTGACACTCTCCTACTTGCTTATGCTCTCTCTCTCTTTTCCTTTTTAATACCCATATGTCTGACTCCTTTCTGTGCATTCCTTCCTCCTTTAATATAGAACTTCTCCAGGACCCCATTCCCAGGCTTTTTCTCTCCTTCAACATATTTTCTTTGGGGTATCTCATCCCCTCCTGTGACTTTACCTTCAAAATGCAAATAATGAAAAAACTTGTCCTTGAGTGTTAAATTCATACAAATTGTCCTAAGGTATCTCAAACTTAATGTGTTCCAAACTTAGCTCGTTTGTTTCTTACCTACTCTTTTCTCTTATATCTTCTATCTCAGAAATTAATTTAATCCTTTATTAAAAATTCACATCATAAATTTTCACCCAGAGAACCATGTTAAAAAACTTAATCCACCTTCCTCATTTGCTCTCTATATGAAATCTGTCACCAAATTCCACCTTGAATGCAGTCTCTTGAATTTCTCTTTGGAAGTCTTAGAAATCTGACCTTTCTAATTCCTGCTACCATTATCCACCTTCAAATCCTCTTCTTCTATCTACATTACTAGCTAATCCTGCTACCCGACTGGTTTCTCTGATACCAATTCATTCCTCTATCACTGCCAGAAAAATGCATCTAGTTGGTACTCTGCTAACACTGGGGGCGCACCTGGCTGGCACAGTCGGTGGAGTGTGTGCTCTTGATCTTAGGGCTGTAAGCTCGAGCCCCACGTTGGGTGTAGAGATTACTTAAAGATAAAATCTAGGGGCGCCTGGGTGGCTCAGTCAGTGAAGCGTCTGCCTTCGGCTCAGGTCAGGATTCCAGGGTCCTGGGACCCAGTACTGATTCTGGCTCCCTGCTCAGCAGGGAGCCTGCTTCTCCCTCTCCCCCTCTGCTTCCGTCCCCCTCCTCACACTTTCACTTGCAGGTTCTCTCTGTCTCATATAAATAAACAAATAATGTAAAAAAATAAAATAAAATAAGAATCCCCGGTGCTTACACAACAGGAACACGCCAGGGCTTTCACAAGGTTCAATTTCACCTCCCACCACTGCATCCAGGCACTAGCACTGCCACTACAGAGACCACATGCTCACGTATTTTACAATTCCTTGTTATACTTTCTCCTAGAGGATTTGAATGCAGCTTTGTTTTTTTTAAAGATTTATTTTAGAGAGCGAGAGCATGCGTACACATGCACAAGAGCTGGGGGTTGGGGGTGCGAGAGGGAGAGACAGAATCTCTAGCAGATTCCCCGCTAAGCGCGGAGCTGGACCCGAGGCTTGAGCTCATGACCCTGAGATCATGACCTGAGCTGAAATCAAGAGCTGGACGCTTAATCAATTGAGCCACCCAGGTGCCCCTGAATGTAACTTTTAAAATTACTTTGCTTGCCCTGAAAGCAAACTTCTCATACTCTCAGAAGACTCTGAGATATACTCTTCTCAAAACTCAACCCTTTCCTCTGTGCTCTATCAGCATTTCAAAACCCAAACTGAAACTATAGGCTAATAAATGATGAACATTCTTGCAGCTATCCTCAGCAAGGAAGGAGAGGAAGCGGAGCCGAACTGTCACAACAGTGTTCTGAGCCAAAGCCCCGAGACTGCTACTGATCCGCTCTGTGATCCCAAACAAGTTATAATTTCCCAGAACCTCAGCTGCTTCATTTGCAGAATAAAGAGGTAGTATCCACACAGGTTGCTAAGAAATCTCCATTACTTGGGGTCTGAGAAGGCTTGAGAGTAGGGTTCTGTGGGTATCCTCAGAATAATAATCTGGATTAGTCTGTGTCAGCTTAAAAAAATAATACTTTTCTTAAATACATATGATCCATAATCTTACCACCTGGATAATCTCTGCAGAAATCCCCCCAGATTAATTAATTAAATCAACAAGTAATTAAAGAATGCCTATCATGTGGCAGGCATAATTTTAGAATCAGGGAATACAATCCCTGCTCTCAGAGAGGTGATATTACACTCAAGGAAGAGAAATAGACTATCAACAAGTATGCAAATAAGTGAGTAAGATAATATCAGACGGTGGTAAGAAAATAAAGAAGTGGTATGTTCGTGGTACAGATGAGTTGAGTTCATGTAGGCTGGGAAGTCCTCTCTGAAGAGAGAATACTTGCCATGAGAAAGAGCTCATGAAAGACACGGCAGGGGGAACGGTACACGGAGAGGCCCTAACAGAGAAGGGACCTCAAAAAAAGAATAAAGGGGACTCCAGTTAGATCCTAGTCCATCAAGAGCAGAGTGGTTCAAGGCAAACTTGTAGAGGCAGGCAGGGAACATTCGTAGGTGACAGCAAAGAGGCGATCCAAAGGTTTGGGAGAAGAGATGGGTGGGTAATTAAGCAGTGAAGCATGAAGGGTAAGAAAATTCAGAAAGTAGAGGAAAAGGGTATAATGAAAAGTAGAAGGCATCTCCCTCTTCTCATCCTTACTATGTTACATGCTTTGGGTATCCTTTCAGGAAAAAAAAAAAAAGAATATGAATATATATGTATATATTCATATTCATTCCTCTAAAAATATCACACACAAGATCACCTATGATGTATTGCAACCAAAAGGTTTAACTCAAATCAACACTTCACGTACAAATCCCAGTTTACAAGAAACACAGGTAAGAAAGGAATAAACTGAATAGTACAACCAGGAAAATCCAGGTTGGGCATTTTATAGAATAACTAGCATGACAGGCTTGCGAAGCCAGGGTCATAAAAGAGGGACTAAGCTAGATTAAAATAAACAGAGTACACCTTCTTACTTGTATCCTTAGCATATAGCATTGTCTCTGGCCTTCTGAGTAAATGAATCAGATCTGCTGGCTCCTGCATTAGGTCATTTACTTCCCACAAAAATACATGACTTAAAGACATGGCTGGACAGCTAGAGGAAGCACTGGGATATATGGATGCATTTACTCAAACTGCAGACATTACTATTAATTGCTTTATGTAGGCATGTCTCGGTTACATTAATAATGCAAGTAACCTGATGGATGAGCCTGCTGGTAGATGATGTAATCCTGCTGCCTCTACCTTCCAACACAACCCAAGTCTGACCGTTCTTCCACAACCTAAATCACAACCACCACCATCATCCTCTCCTTAGACCACAGCAAGAATGTTCTTTCCCTGCTTCTCCTCTTAAACCCCTACACTCTATTTTCCAAACAGTTGCCAAAGCCACACCTTTAAAACATGAATCACATCCTGGGAACCCCTGCTCCAACTTCCAACTTCCTACCATGGTCTGTGAGAACCCCCCCAACCTTACTCGCCTCCTCCGCTCATCCCTCTGCTCACTCTTCAGCCGCACTGGTCTTGCTGCTGCTTGATCATGCTGGGCTCTTAAGCTTCAGGGTTTGTCTTGTGCCTTCTGCCAAGAACCTCTTCCTGCAGATCTTGCCAGGCTTACTCCCCCATTTTGCTCAGGTCTCTACTAAAAATGCAACTTCCTCAGTGAGACCTTTCCTGACAACCATTTTCTTTTTTAAGTAGGCTTCACGCTCAGCATGGAGCCCAGTGAGGGGCTTGAACTCACAACCCTGAGGATCGAGACCTGAGCTGAGATCAAGAGTCAGATGCTTAATTGACTGAGCCACCCAGGCGCTCCTCCAGACAACCACTTTTATTTTTTTCTTTTACAGATTTTATGTGTTTGTTTATTTTAGGGAGCGAGAACGTGAGCAGGGGGAGGGGGAGAGGGGGAGAGAAAGAGAATCTCAAACAGACTCCATACTGAGTGCAGAGCCTGTTGTGGGGCTTGATCTCCCGACCCTGAGATCATGAACTGAGTCAAAATCAGGAGTCGGATACTCAACCAAACGAGCCCCCCCAGGCACCCCTGACCACCACTTTTAAAACAGAGCTCCCCACTATTCTTATGTTTATATATATAAACACACACACACACAGTATTCTATTCACTCTTTCCTCCACTATAATGTGAGCTCCACAAGGGCTGGAAATTTCATTTTCTTCTCAGAATCTAGAACCGTGAATGCATAGGGCAGGCACTCATATTTTAGAATGAATGAATAAGTGAATAATATGAAGAGACTGAATAAACCGAAAGAGCAGAGATAGTGTTTGGCAAAAGTTTCTTGTATATCTTTAGCTACTAACTACATATCTTAATTCCTGTGTGTGTGTGTGTGTGTGTGTGTGTAAAAACCCCGCAAGCACCCAACACCTATACTCTAGAGCAGTAGCACTTCTTTATGAGATGTCAGAGTAATAAGACCAGCTTTTTAAAAAATTAATGAGCTCAGAGATTCTCTTAATACTGGAGATGCCATGACCCTCACGGACAGAAGCCACCTGAGGACGGTGTAGAGCCCTTCCTGGCCGCTACCCCACAGAGGCTGGCTAGCACTTCCTCTGCTCCAAGGCTACCCATAACCGCTTCCTCCTAGTCATGTTTTACCCAATAAAAGATGCTACTAGACTCTAAGTTTCTTAATGGCAGGATCTGTATCTTCTAACCCCCCCCAGTGGATAGGAGTGCACAGAGGCACTAAAACATTATTTACTGAATGAACTGTGTAGACTTCTTTCAGTCTTTAAACTTTTCCTGACCACATACTTCAGACTTCTTTGGTGAAAGAGGAAATAAAATCAATTATTTAAATAAACTAATAAGGTGAAATAGGTAACAGGCCCTTTTTTGGTCTAAATTATTTCAACAATTGTTCCATTTTTTGCTTACTCTGTCGATGTATATCTGATCCAAAAGTAGAATGCTCATAACATCAGGTGGTATGACTCATTACTCAAACAACAGTTGCATTAAAAAATAAACATAATATGGGGTGCCTGGCTGGCTCAGTCGGTAGAGGAGCACGCAACTCTTGATCTTGGGGTCATGAGTTTGAGCCTACGTAGAGTTTATGTAAAAAAATTTTTTAACAAATATACATAATAGGAATGCAGTCCTATTAAATTTAATAGGAAGATTAACAACAGCTCTTAATTTTAAACACACTTATCAAAATAGAACATTTTTTCTTTTTAAAAAGTTTTTAAAAAATTATTTATTTATTCTAGAGAGAGGGAGAGAGAGAGGGAGCACCCACGCACACAAGTCGGGGGGAGGGGCAGAAGGAGAGGGAGAAGCAGACTCCTTGCTGAGCAGGGAACCCGACGTGAGGCTTGATGCCAGGACCCTGAGATCATGACCTGAGCCAAAGGCAGATGCTTCACGGACTGAGCCATCCAGGCACCCCTGGAGCATTTTCTTCTTACAAAAGTTAGTATCTTTTACTCAAGACAATACTGTCAATTCAATCACATTGAAAAATTTCTAGATCCCAACTGAATGGATCCACATTGGTTTCCAAAATCTTCCTGTGTAGACCAACTGTTTGGAAGTTGAGATCAGTCACAAATAATGTTCTTGTTAAAAAAAAGACTTCTATGTTTAACTCTTGCAGTTGATGGAGCACTCTCCTGACAAAGGATCTGAATTTCAACCTATGAATATTTTCCACAAATATTTCATAATAACTTCTAGCAAATTAGAGGAAATTTAATGAACTGAAGGGTCTCACGACAAACATTAAGTCCAACCTGGACTGGGTATTCACCATCTTTAATAGAAAGGTGACATTCTTTCGCAAATATGTGCTTTCTGTAATGGTAAAGCAAGCTCACTCACTTTCATTCAGAGATGCAACTACATGTAGCCCTTGGGCTCAGCTGTGATATAAACACAAGTGAGAGATAAGACAGTTACTTCATAAAATAGATCTTCAGTGATCCTTCACTTACAGTCAATGACTGATGTGAGTGAAGGCTTAACACGGAGTATAAAAACACCACAAACCTTTTGATTTCTTTACATCAGGTTCAGGCTCAGATTCTCGAATGAATTGCCCCAAGTCACTTACTCTTCCGAATGTCATCTTCCTAAACAAGTACAAAAAGAAGAACATGATTTCTAACAATCAATTTTAAATTAAAGAAAGAAAAATACAAAAAAAAAAAAAAAGGAAAAAAGAATTCCATTCTTAAGCATCTCATCTAAAGCTAGAAATACAATTTATAGCTAGCTCATGTTATTCAAAGCAAGGCTTATTTCAAATAGAACTGTCCCCCAAAGAAAGCAAAATAATCTTTAATTCAGTGTAATTCCATTCAAATCCCAAAAAGGTTTATGAAACATGATGGGTGAAGAGATGGCTCACAATACTAAAATTTATACAGAGGAGGAAAGGTGTAAGAATAGCCGAGATAATTCTGTAAAAGAGATAAAAAGGTAGGAACCTGCCCTAGACCAAAATGTGTATTATAAAGTATGGTAATTATATATAGTTATACATGCTATAAAGCTATAACAATATAAAAATTAAAAGGCAAAGAACACAGTGAAAGATCTTATTTAACAGATCACATCAATAATGAATTTTAAAAAACATACAGAATCCCAACAAGTCACTAAGAAATCATCCAACAGAAAAACGTAAAAAGGAGACGAATAGTCAACTCATGGAAGAAAAACCTGTTAACCAACAAAATGCCAAAAGAAGTTGAATCTTGTGAGCAGGAGTCCAGGTGGTAAAAAAAAAAAAAAAAAAAAAAAAAAAAAAATCAAACATCTGATGCTATTTAGCGTCAATAAAGATGTGGGGAAAATTAGTATCTTTGTTAATGAGGGTACGGATGCAAAATATATAGATACTTTCAAAGGTAAATTGGTAAGATCTATTGAAATTTAAAGTCTGCGACTTGGTGTAAGGAAGTAAATAAGAGGAAGTCTTTTGCTATTCTGTGTATAACTGCAAACAACTTAAATACTCAATATTTCATAATCTGTGAAAAACTGTAAACAACTTAAATACTCAATACCAAAGGGCCAAACAGTGGCCACACTTATGAGCTATAATTAATATTATATATAGAATACTGTAACACAGTTAAAATGAGGTAAATCTGTATAGACTAACAAAGAGAAATCTCCAAAACTCACTGTGAATGAAAGCACAAGATACTGAAGAGAGTGTGATATCAATTACATAAAAATAAGCAAACAAAAATACATACTATAATGTAACAGTGATTATCCTGAGTAGGAAGGGGAGAGAAAGCAGTGGTGTGTGACCAAAGGGGAATTAGCCTTATCTATCAATTTAACCTGTACAAGAGATTAATATATTTGTAATTAAAAGGTAGAAGAAGAAACTCTGTGATGCCTACGTATTATTTCACTTCGGGCACAGTGGGTCTTATTTGAGGGCTACTGTTCATAGTAAGTCATCATTTCACATGTGGTTGCAATACACCAACGGATACAAATTTGTCTGCCTTCAGAAAAATTTCAGGAAGATGCCAAAGCCAGAGAGCTAAAACAAACACTGAAAACTCTCTTTAAAGATGAAGAAAAGTCATTTTCCCTTTTCTGATCCATTTTATACATTATCTGTTAAAATATATTTATTTTACATACACAAAAAACTTAACAGAAGTAAAACATCTTGCAATTGACAGACTAAGTAAGGTTTTAAGTAAATGAACCAACAATTCCCTAATGAATATAGTCTTTGGTAATTAAATCATGTAGGCTTATTGTCCATCATTTCCTAAAAGAAGCGCTAAAGATTACAACACTGCCTCAGCGGAAGTGTGCTTTTTGAAGACAATGTAGTCAAAACAGCCCTTTATTTACTTTTCAGTGCTTTCCAGGATTCCTTGGTCTCCCAAGTATCACTGTTACTTTCTGACAAAATCAATTAAACATGTTGAAATCCCTTTTCATGGTGCTGCCAGGACTGGGGTTGGGGTAAGGTAATCAAGAATTTACACAGATTTATAGGCTCATCAAGCCATCTTTAGGGAAGAGGAAGCGATTTTATGATTTGGTCTGTGGTAAAGGTTGGTTAAGTGGCATATGCTATGAACTGATGTCTTTTTGTTACAGGATAAAATAAACACCCAATTCCTAAATACAAAGAAATAATTTTATTCTGGTTTCAAGTATTAGCTATACAGTCCATAATAAATGATGCTGGCATCTTTGTACTTTGTTTTTATTTTTCGTTTTAAGATAGAGACTTTGAAATAGCTAACATGTGAACCAAATGAAATATGGGAAGAGATACAGCCTAACACGTATCATATAAACATGATACTCACCAGCCTTGTACAGTGCGGTGGAATGACGACGGTAATGGTATTTACAGAGGTTTACTAGATACCTGGCAAGGTTCTGAATGCTTTTTATGTACCTCTAAACAACCCAATGAAGTGGAGATGAAAAAACTAAGACACAGAGGTTAAGAAGTTTACCAGTAAGTGGCTAAGCCAAGATTAAAACCGAGGAAGTTGCTGCCTAGTCTCCACTCTTAACTGTGGTCTACTCTGTACTATATATAAAAGTGCTGGGTATAGAACAGTAGATTAGAAACAATTTTTAAATTTTAAGTTAAAAAATAAAAGATGCAAAATTCAACAGACTTATAAAAGTTCGAGACCCTAGTTGAGCTTACCCGGCGTATGTCCGCTGATACAGAGATTCTGGATCCAGACTCGCAGCATCCACAATTATCGCTTCGTCAAAATTTTTCAGAATTTTAACACTGGCTTTTTTCATACTGGACTACAACAGAAATTGTAAAATTAATAGTATGTTATTCGGGAATCAAACAGTGCCAGGTTTGGATTATGACAGATTTGTACAAAATCTTCAGTATTTGAAATACATGTAATTCTCACTCAAGCTCATCATTATAGAGATGCTGAACAGCAATGATTCTGAAATGTAGCCTCGAAATACAATCACAGGAGGAAAGCACAGTATTACAATGTATAACATATGCATTTAATGCCAAATCTGTTTGTTTTCTTAATGATCTAAGTTCCAACAAATGTGCTATCTTCACAGGCATTACATTCCCAAATGTACAAGACTCCCACCCACCCAGACATATATAGCTTAGCTAACTTTTACAAATAAACATAAATACCTTTGATTTTCAGTGAGGCTATGTTACAAAGGAGAAGCTAAAGAAAACTTTCTAAAATGACCAGCTAGATGAGTGCAGTAAGTTCCCCACCCAGCATGTCATCTCCCACTCCTCATCCCACAAAAAAAGCAAGTAAGAATTGGTATTTCTATGAAATACCAGAGCCATAGTTTTCCCAGATATTCCATCTCTAAAAATTCAATTACAGACACAGTTCCACAAAATGACTAATATACAAGATTATTCCTCATTGTGGCATTGTTTAAAATAACAAAAGATGGGAAAGTGCTTAATATCCATGACTAAGATATAGGTTAAATTAATAAAATAAAAATTGAACAGACACTTATAGAACATGCTCTACAGTGTGGGGGAGGGGTTCTTTTTATGTGCCAAGAAGGGTAAATAATTAAAAAGAAAGAGGCACCGGGGCGCCTGGGTGGCTCAGTTGGCTAAGCGTCTGCCTTTGGCTCAGATCGGGTCCTGCACTGGGTTCCCTGCTTAGCGGGGAAGTCTGCTTCTCCCTCTGCCTCTCCCCCCTGGCTTGTGCTCTCTCTCGCTCATTCTCTTTCTCTCAAATAAATCAAAATTAAAAAAAAAAAAAAAGTATCCACAAGAAAACTATTAGAGTTAACAAATGAATTTCATAAAGTTCCAAGGTACAAGATCAACACAAAAGTTTATTTCAATGCATTACCAATGAAAAATAAGAAGATGAAATTAAGAAAATAATTCTATTTATAATAGCATCAAAAACAATAAAAAATTCAGGAAAAAAATGTCCCAAGAAGATACAAGACCTGTACACTGAGGCCCACAAAACCATGATGAAAGAAATTAAAGACAGCTTAAATAAATGGGATGACATCCCATGTTCATGGACTGGAAGAAGACTTAATATTGTTAAAATGGTAATACATCCCAAAGGAATCTACAGATTCAATGTAAACCCAATCCTAAATTTCATATGGAATTGCAAGGGACCCAGAATAGGCAAAAGAATCTTACAATTAAAAAAAATAAAGTTGAAGGACACATAGTTCCTGATTTCAAAACTTGCAAAGCCGTAGTAATCAAAACAATGTAGTACTGGCATAAGATACACGTAGATCAATGTAGTAGAACTGAGAGTCCAGAAATAAACCGGTATGTCTAAGGTCAAATGATTTTTGACAAAGATGCCAAGATCACTCAATGGTAAAAGAAGAGTTCTGTCAATAAAAGGTTCTGGGACAACTAGATATCCACATGCAAAAAAATAGTCGGCCCTTACCTCACACAACATGCAAAACTAACTCAAAATGGATCAAAGGCCTAAACTCTTAGAAGAAAATACAGGTAGGCATGGGGAGTGACTGCTTAATGTTCCATTTTCGAAGTTTCCATTTGGGGCGATGAAAAAGTCTGGAACCAGATAGTGGCAATGGCTGCACAACTCTGTGAATATACTAAATTCACTATTCAGTGAACATCACTGAATTAGACACTTAATAACATTTAACTTTCTGTTAGCTGAATTTTACCTCAATTTAAAAAAAACTGTTTTTCTATATGCTTACCTTTGAGTATAAGAAAAAAATTCCCTTTATTAATAGTATCAAAAAGAGTAAAATATTTAGAATAAACTTAAGAAATACAAAACTGATACTTGAAAACTACAATATGTAAGAAATTAAAGAAGATCTGAATACTTGAAAGGCATCCTATATCCTCTGTTCATGGATCAGAACATTTAATATTGTTAAGATGGCAATTCGTCCCAAATTGATCTATGGAAGCAATGCACTCCCTATCAGAATCCTCGCTGGTGTCTGCGTAGAAGTTGATAAACTGATCCTTGAATGCATCCGAAAACTCAAGGGACCTCAAATAGTCAAAACGATCTTGAAAAAGAAGAACTAAGTTGGAAGACTCTCCCTTCCTTCCTGATTTCAAAACCTGTTACCCAAGCAAAGGTAATTAAGACAGAGTTAAACAGTTATCATTTGAGCTAACAATTCTACTTCTAGATATATACATAAGAGAAATGAAAACCTATATTCACACAAAAACTTGGACAGCAGCATTATTCATAATAACCAAAAGAGAGAAATAACCCAAATGTCCATCAACTGAAGGATAAACGAAATGTGGCATGTGTGTAAAATGGAATATTATTTGGCCATAAAAGGAATAAAGTTCTGGGATGCGTGGGTGGCTCAGTCAGTTGAGCGTCAAGACTTTTGATTTTAGCTCACGTCATGATCCCAGGGTCTTGGGATCGGGCCCTGCGTCTGGCTCCTGGCTCTGCGGGGAGTCTGCTTTTCCCTCTCCCTCTCCCCTTGGCTCATGCTGTCTCTCTCTCTAATAAATGAATAACTTCTTTTTAAAAAAACCAACAACCAAAACAAACAAACAAAAGGAATACAGTTCTGATACATGCTAAGCATGGATGAACCTTGAAAACAGCACGCTAAGTGAAAGAAACCCGTCGCAAAAGACCCCACATCACATGGTTCCAATTATATGAAATGTCCAGAATAGGCAACTCTATACAGACAGAAAGTAGCTCAGTAGTAGCCTAGGGCTGGAGGAATTGGAGGACTTGGGGGGTATTATTTAAAGGACACAGGATTTCTTTCTTAGGTGAAAAACCAATTGGCTTTGGTGACAGTTAAGCAACTCTATGAATATACTAAAACTACTAAATTATACAACATAAACAGGTGAATTGTATGGTATGTGAATTATCTCTCAATAAAGCTGTACAAAAAATGAAGAAAAAAGAGTATATACAGAATGATTTCAATTATATAACTGAATAGGTAACACAAACCTATACACCATCAAAAGTTAGGATAGTAGCTTTCCTGGACAGTGACTAGAAGGGGGCACAAGAGGGTTTATGGACATACGGGTAATGTTATGTTTGTTTCTTGAGCTGGATGCTGGATACACGGATCAAATCTGTTTATGAAAATTCTTCAAGCTACATAGAGTTATGATATATTGAGTTTTCTGTATATATATATATTACACTTCAACCAAAAGTGTAAAAATATATTTTAAAGTCAGCACCTAGACCTCTGAAGTGCTTAAATAACAAAACATTCTAGCCTGTATCAGAACACAAAATGGCAACCACATTCAACGGATCACCTGCTACGCAACCTGAACAGGAGGAAAATGTGCTGCGGAGAGCCCTGTTGCTGGTAATAAATAGTACTGTTGTGTAAATTAAGAAACTTTATCCAAGGCCCTGTGTCAAAAAGTCTGCAGTGTTATTTATGTGTCAATGGTGTGATGAGAAACTAATTATGCTACATTATGGTGAAGAACACTAGACAGGGAATTTGTTTGGGCTCTACACCTACTGTGCGATTTTAATAAAATTAGTTAACTTTTTTTTTTTTTTTAAAGATTTTATTTATTTATTTGACAGAGATAGAGACAGCCAGCGAGAGAGGGAACACAAGCAGGGGGAGTGGGAGAGGAAGAAGCAGGCTCATAGCGGAGGAGCCTGATGTGGGGCTCGATCCCATAACGCCCTGAGCCGAAGGCAGACGCTTAACTGCTGTGCCACCCAGGCGCCCCTAAAATTAGTTAACTTCTTAATACCTTCCTAGATCTCTCTTGGGGACAAACCATTTCACCCAATTGTGGGGAGAATCAGTTAAGGTTTGACGCATGAAAGCACTCTAAAAAAAACCCAAAAAGATTAAGGAAATATAGTGTCCCTGCAGTTCAAAATGGAACCAAAAGCTCTTCGGTGAAATACAATATTAAGAAAGGATGATTAAGAATTATACTAGGGGTCCCTGGATGGCACAGTTGGTTACCTCCGACTCTTGGTTTCAACTCAGGTCGAGATCTCAGGGAAGCGAGATCAAGCCTGCTCTGCTCCGTGTGGAGTCTGCTTGGGGTTCTCTCTCCCCCTCTCTCTGCCCCTCCCTCTCATGCTCACGAGGTCTCTCTCTAAAATAAGTAAATCTTAAAAAAAGAAAGAATTATTCTATAAAAAAGCATCCCAAATGTAGTTACTAAAATTTCCCAAATAACTGCACAAAGAGTTCTTTGGAGGCTAGAAATGTACGTCGTATTATCTGATTACTGAAGGCAACAGCTGGAGTCAGGCAGAAGAGTGGCCTGAATGAAACAGCACACCACCTTACGACATAATACACTGCTAATCACTGCAGATATTTGTGTTAAAACACAGAGTAAGTTGGCGAATTTTATTTTCTTCGTTTCTTCTAACAACAAAAACTTCCAAACAGAAGGGAAGGATGTGTACACCTTTCTCCCCATTGTCAGAGGCGAACTGATCAGTACCTGAGAAGCCGAGCTGTCGGAACCACCTGGGTGAGAGTCATCAGGAGGACCGAGGGAGCCGTGAGCCGTCAGTGACACATTTCCTCCCAGAAACTCATCTCCTCGAACCGAATGGATGAGATCATTCAAATACTTATAATAAAGATTGCTGGACAAGAAACCAGGCAAAAAGACCTGGAAGAGAGGACAAGCATTATTTTAGAGGTGAAATCAAATACAATTAAAATCTTCTTTGAAAGCAGAATTTTATGCACAATTCTACCAGCTAGCACAAGTGATTTTGCTTTTCCTTGTTATACTCCCAAGTATTATCCCTTCATGTACAGTTTACATTGTGACTAAAATTATGAGTACAATTTATAGGTGTGTCCCCCAGGAGCTTACCATAAACTATTACATAGACTCGATATTTAGATTTTTTAGTGACCAGAAAACATGCTGCAAGGGAATCTAATCTGAAACTAGATTTTTCTGGTTATAAATATTAAAGTCTTAGCGTATATATTGATTTTTTTTTTTTACTTCTGAACTGATTTCCTTAAGATAAATTACCAGGTATGTGATTATTGAGTTAAATGGGGTGAACATGTTAGCTTTGATATGGATAGCCAATTTACTCCTCAGAAGGATGTTGTCAATTTGTATCATTGGCAGTATATCAAGGTCTCTGTTTTGACATAGGCTTTCCAACACTGGATTGTGTTTTTCCAAATCATTGTTAAGTGAGTGCCTAATGATACATGGATGTTTTTATTTACCTTTAAAAATTATTAATGATGTGGAATAAGTTCCCATGTTTATTACTGGCATTTCCTATTACCAACTTTCCCTTCACAGCAGTTAGCATTATGACTGTAAACAGTCTGTGTTTAATGTGTGCCTTCTTTATAGACAGAGCTCCAGGAGGGCAGAAGCCACATTTCTTCTGTTGACCACCAAAACACCAATACCTGGCACAGAAATTCTCAAAGTACTGATGAACGAATCATCCGTGTCTTTTTCTCATCTATCTGACAGTATTAAAATTAGTGTAAATTCTTTACATATACACATTGTATAAGAAATATTTAAACATTCTGTTTTTCTCTGTATTTTCATATTCTTTTTTATCCAGAAAGTTTACTTTCTTTATATGATACAGATTTGGAACTTTTCCTAATTTTAGATCAGGAAGATTTTAATCATGAGGAATTTTTTATCCCTGGGCAACAGCTGATTGTCTATTCACCTTACCATGAGCTTTTTAATGATCTGATTTCTATATGTAACTCTTCCATGTTCCTGAAATTCAGTTTCTATGTGCGGTATTATTTAACAGTGCTTACTTAATCCTTTCCCACCTAGATACACATGACATATATAAGCATCATAACCTCATGGGCTTATCCTGGGCTCTGTGTAATTCCTGGTAAAATCCGCTCTAGTTCATTAGAAGAATAAGTCATTCACAGATTCTAACACCTTATTATTAATAAGCTATTAGTGATCCCCCGCAAGTTATGATACATAAAACTAGTGTTCTAACCCTGTTGACAGATACTGATGAAATATTTGGATCATTTTAAGCTAATTTTGTCTAATACTGCTATCTAACTATTTTTGAAAATTTAATAATAACAGTGTAATAATAGCCATTAACATTTTTTAAATACTATGTGCTGGACGCAATATTAATAGGAACTTCGTACATCTTACCTCATTTTTATCCTTAAAATAGCTTTTAGGTAAGTACCCATATTATCTCCATTTTAGAGATGTAGAAAATGGCATTAGAGAATTTCAATAACCGCCTGAGGTCACTCAGCCTATAAAGGCTAACTTAACACATACCAAGTCAGACTCAAAGCCTCTGCTCTAAATCACTACACTCCACTGCTTCAATTTTCCAGTTTTGTTACATTTGGTTTTTTTCCGTGTTATGTTTTCTGGGTTTCACCAGTAAAAACTTCTTGCAGTTCTTGGTTACCTTCTCCATGGTCGTCCAGGCCTGACGTAATGGAGTTGTGAAACAGTTAGGGAGTGGCCCACCTTCCCTGCAGATATTGGATTCAATTTCTAATCGTACAACATCATCAAATCCAAGAGGATGTGTGGCTTGGAGGGAGAAGTACCTATGGGACAAAGACAGCCAAAATCAAACCAAATTTCCTAGCTAGTATAAGCAACTTCTGGCACCTACTCTTCTACGAGGCTACTTGATTCAGCTTCCAGACCTAGGACTCGAGAGCTGGCTCCTAAGGGCCATGCTGCAACCTTCACTCCCACAGCCCCGAAGGTATCTGAGTCAACTTGCTACATTCCTATCTCCTTCCATCTTCCTTAGTCCTTAAGATTGCTGAGGGTCGGGCTACAAGTGAGACAAAGAAATCAATCAATCGCACGTATTTAATGGGCACCTATTCTCTGTTCAGCATTTGGGAGGCAGAAATGGACTTAAGAGAGGGCAAGACACAATTCTCTCCCTGGAAACAGAGCAGAAAAGACCTCTGCATCGGACACGATGAGAACACACCACTGTAACTACGAGGTACAGGTACTATACATGCAGGAATTCAAACTACAACAGCGCCGAGGGTGAAGTACATGGATCTCATGTATTTGCACAGAATAACAGGACTTGGTGAAGACTGGGTGTGGAAAGGAAAAGGAGTAATCAATGCTACCTTAAAGATTTCTAACTTCATAAGATATAATGCAAAACTAGTGTTCTGGTAGGCTGATTATAAACTGGATACCAAAAAAAGGAGGATTAAAAGCAAAAAAAATATATGTATGTTTTCTTCCAAGCATTCTAGGGACTTCTAAATCTTGTCTATGATACAAATACAGAAAGACTAATTAGGTATGACTGTGATGATACATACATAACATACATAACATATAAAAACAAACAGGGATGCGGGGCCTGGGTGGCTCAGTCGGTTGAGCATCTGACTCGATTTGGGCTCAGGTCATGATCTCAGGGTTGTGGGATGGAGCCCCGTGTCGGGCTCCACCCTCATTGGGGACTCTGCTTGAGATTCTCGATTCTCTCCTTCTCCCTCTACCCCTCCCCCATCACATGCTTGCTTGCTCTCTCTCTCCCCCAAATAAATAAATAAATCTTTAAAAAAAACCCCAAAACTGGGATCGGCAAAGTCAAATTTGGCACAATGAACTTGACAAAATGACAGCGCCAGTGGGATGCCATACGGTGATCTTTATTTAAAAATGGCTCCCAATGTGAAAATGGGATCCAGTGGGCAAACAGGGTCTCTGCTCTGTGTGCCTACTGAGCTCCAGCCAGGACTTACTACTAGTGCCACTCTTCTGTTTCAGCGTAAAAAAAAAAAAAAAAAAAAAAAAAAAAAATTCTTTTTTTTTTTTTGTTATTAGCCTTTTCTTAACAAATAGTCTCCCACCTTGTAACAAATAAGTTGGTAAATACTCCTCCATGATTTGAATTTTGGGGCACCCCAGACCGAATTTCTAAATGCAAACACCTGCTATTTCAACATCCACGTAACAATGTTTCTTATATAATATTTCCCACAAATATAAATAAACACTGGGCAAACAATAATTGCATTCCAGATCAAGTTCTGTCACTAACTTGCCCTGTGACTTTGAGAAAAAGGGTCTTCGTTTTCTTATCTGCAAAATGGGAAAATCAGACTAGATCCCAAATCTGGCTATCCATCAGCAATCATCTGGGGTTATCTTCTAAAAATAAAAACTCCTGGGCCATACCTCAAACGTGCTGCATCAGAACCTCTTAGGGTGGAGAGCTGGAAACCTATTTTTAACAAGCTCCCCGCTGGTTCTTACGCAGACAGCCCAGCAGGAACCTGCACAGCAATGCTCAGGAACCACTGACCTAGATGTGCTCTGCTCTCCTGCAGCCCTAACATCCCACGGACTTTCCTCTACTGTCAAGTTATCCTCTCAGCGGTTGCTTGTGGATACAAATACATTACTTTTCTTTACAGAGTAAGAAAATTAAATGAAAACTAAGAGTACCACAGCTGGCCACAGGCTTATCACTCGACTGACCAAATGTTTTCAGTTCTGTTCAATGTAAGATTTTGCCATCCTCTCATTTTCAGTGAAGACCAACGAAAAACTATTATTCACTGAATAGTAACCTGGCTGTGCAGATCTGCACAATGTGATACACCCATACATAGGTATCTAAGACCCTTTACAATGTATTCCCTTCAGTTTCATCTTCCTCTTATATTCCCTACCCAAGTTTTACTTACCCTAACTCAAGTTTCCTGAAAGTGCCACATTCCTCTAAGTTTCTCTGACTTTGCTTGTGCCAGTGCTTCTGCCTAGAATGTTCCTTCCTGACTTCTCTGGCTAGCAAAATTCAATTCATTATTCAGGATCCAATTCAAATCTTTCTTCTGTGAAACCCTTCCTGAACTCCACCACCGTCATCCTTCTTGCCACACACAAACCTCCCACTCCCCCCGCAGAATTGTTTGTTCTAAGAATCCTAAAACTATACACACCATATGAAAAGCAGCTTTTATGCTACTCCCTGTGAGCTCCTTGACAGCAGAGACTGGATTTGTTCATCTTTATTTCCGAAATACATATCAAATATTCAACATTCACCAAATGCTGAATACATCAATAAAACTCACTTGTCATATAAAATCATGGCATCGTTCTGTGCCTCCTGTCCATCATACTGGCCCTTTTTGGCAGCAAGTTGAGACTGGAAGTTATCTGCTGCCAACCAGAACTGTAAGATATTCACTGCATCCTCTTTTTCCATGTACTAGGAAGGAAAAATACAAAAGAAGAAAAAAAAGAATATAAACAGATTTCTCTAGCCATCTCTAGTCCATAAGCCCAACCATTAAAAATACAGGACATACACAAAAAACAACAACAGAAAAAACCAGATCCACTTGTTCAGTTCATGCCAGTCAGCAACTCACAGGTGCTTTTGAGACTGAAAAGTTGAAAACCATTCTCGTAGGGGATAAAAACCCAAAAAACTAACAACACCCCACACCACACTGCTGGATACAAACTTAAGTGAACTGGAATAAGATTCACAGTAAAGATGATTAGCGGTCCCTCAGTGGCTAACATACGAAAAGTACACTAACCAGACCAAATCTTTCATACCTGATCATTGCCATCACTCCATGCAGCCACAGTAACCCGAACAAATTGCGGACTTACACTTACGGCAAAGAGAGGGCGTGAGAAAGCACATCACCCGAGAGCTCTATTCTTGGGAGAGGCAGAGTGCAAGTGTGTATCTAAGTTAATGCTTTGTGAGCCTGGAAATCCTCTCTGCTTAACAGTCATGTGCTTTGCAACAAAAGAATTTCATTTCCGAGACCTAACAAATACCGTATGCCTCAAAGACATTAATCTACTCATTGCTTGAGAAATCCTATCAAGGGGCTAAAGTAAAAGTGATGATAGGAGGAAAAAATACTCCTTTTCTTTCTCTCTACTTAAGTCTGGTCTGCAAATATGTGTGCACTGGAATCAAGTATCAAATCTGTGGTTTTAAAACAGCTCCAAGATAATTAAAAATATGCATTCTCTTATAAGCAGAAGTTTCAGTTTTTCAAAATTAGAGTTATTTTATACTGATTTTTCACATTCTCTTTAATCTAATATGCCATTAAAGTACTCTTGCCATTAGGTGTACAACTTAACATAATAAAATTATTTCGTTCCAATTCATCTTTTTGGAAATGATTTGGCTCTTCCATATTATTTTGTACAGAGGGGGCCCCAGCATTTCTAGTTTAGAGGCTGGAATGCTCTAACAGAGTGTGAAAGGAAATGCAGACTTTACCTCAGAGAAATAAAAGAGGGCTGACTCACAGAAGAGAATGTCAGCCAGGTAAACAGTTCCACTGGTCAGCACTTCAATCTGGTATTTACAGAAATGGTGACTTCGCAGAAACTCACTAAAGTGCCTGCACATGGACAAAAAGGGAAAATTTGAGGGAACGACCAAGGAAAGAGCTTAACTGGGAAAAATATACTCTTTCCATTCTGTGCCTATTGTATCTTAAAAGCCTAGGTCAACACTACCTCCCTTCCCATGGTGTCGTTCCTGGTTCCTACACCTGGAAGTAATCTCTCCCACCTCTTAGAAACTTTTAACTTTCCTCTGCTATGTGACACATGCTACCTCATATTACATGTAACCAAAGAACATATCCTATTTCTCTTAACAGGCTGTAACTTCCTTCAAAAGCAGGTATTATATCTGACTATGCCCTGCACACAGCACCCTTTTCCTAAGTACTAAATGAATTAATATGTAGATTTTTTTCCTTAAGGGCATGCAGCAGCGATTAATCTAAAAAAAAACAACAAAAACCTCTGGAGGCAGTTTCAACAAATCTATGTGAATTTAGTAATACAGCATCCATTAAGCTTAAAGCGTGCACTAACAAATTAGGATATCTACCTGAACACATGCATTGCTTGAATAAATAAATTCTAATAGTCACACTGTAGTTACAATCACCCCCAAATGACTTCAGAATTTTAAAGAACTCTTTAACTTAGGAAATATTAACATTAAAAACAAACATGTGTTTTAAGAGTTCACATAGTTTATATTTAAAAGACACCATGAACCAAGGTAGTCTTGGATATGCCTGTAAGATCCTGTAAACATTCAAAATACTTAAGTCCTCAAAAATAGTTTGCTTGTAGTTGAGTGAACCCAAATCCCCAAACCCAAAATGTGAATGTACGAAAATTACTTACTCTTGCTCCATTGCACTGAAGACTACGGACTGTGCCAAGACAAAACAGTTGGGATCCACCTGTCCATCTTCTCCACAAATCTTTGCTGTAAAAGAAATGGTAAATAAATTTCCACTAAATCCAAACTGTACACCTTTGTGAACCAAAGCAGGAAATAACTGTAGAGGCATATAAATCAGCAAGTTTTAAATGAAGCCAAAAAAAAAAAAAAAATACAGGTAAACATATAATCTTGAGGTAGGAAAGGTCTTTCTAAGCATATATATAAAAGTAGAAATCAAAAGATTTAACAACATAAAATTAATTTCTGTACATTAACACGGCCCCAAAACAAAATTAAAAAGGCAAACTGGGGGGAAAAATTTGCAGCACAAATGACAGCTTACCCTGTATGTGATAGATTATTATCATTCACATATCAAGAGCTCCTACAAACTAGTTAGAAATGTCCCCAAAGAAAAATGAGCAAAGGACATGAAAAGATAGTTTGCAAAAGAACAAACACAGGGGTGCCCAGCCGGCTCAGTCAGAAGAGGATGCTCCTGGGGTTGTGAGTTTGAGCCCCATGCTGGGTGTAGAGATCACTAAAAAAATTAAATAAATTAAAAAAAAAAGAATAAATATGAAATGGCCAATATGAAAAGATATACACACTCATTAGGAATCAAATCAATATAACCACAAGTTAGACTAAGGAGGCACCCTACCTTTCGTCTAGTAAACTGGCACAAAATTGTTGTAATGATGCACGTTTCATTGTTTAACACCACACTGCCTTGCTTGAGCAAGGGCACGGGAAAACTGACAGTAGTGTTAGTGAGAATATACTGGTATATCCTTCTCTGGAGAAGCTTTAAAAATAAATATGCCCAGGGCACCTGGGTGGCCCAGTCAGTCAAGCATCTGCCTTCGGCTCAGGTCATGATCTCAGGGTCCTGGAATCGAGTGCCGCACTGGGCTCCTTACTCCCTGCTCAGCAGGGAGCCTGCTTCTCCCTCTCCCTCTGCCCTTTCCCCTGCTTGTGCTTTCTGGCTCTATTCAAAAAATAAAATAAACAAATAAACATGCCCTTCCAATCAGCAATTCTAACACTGCAACCAAAAGAGTTATGGATTTGTAAAAAGGTTTATCTGTAAAAAAGCTTATCAAAATGTTATTTGGCAGAAACATGAAATGTGCTAAAATTAGGAATTACCTTAGTAAACAGCAGCAAATCAGTAATCTGTTTAGCCAGCTATTGAATACAGCTGGAAAAAACAATTCACCCATGATGGCTGGTTTCACTTTAAGTTCACGACCTTAGTAGGACCTTAATGAAACCCAAGGATCATACTACAGTTTCCTGGTTCATTTACTCTCATACTCTGCCAGACATCACACAACACAACTTCTCTCTCTTTGAACACCTTAACGCCTCCTTCTGCTCTCTCTGCTGATGACTTGGCTTCCTACTTCATTAAGAAAATAGAAGCAATCTGGGACACCTGGGTGGCTCAGTCAGTTAAGTGTCTGCCTTCAGCTCAGGTCATGATCCCACGGTCCTGGGAGCGAGTCCCACATCGGGGTCCCTGCTCAGTGGGGAGCCTGCTTCTCCCTCTGCCTGCTGCTCCCCCTGCTTGTGCTGTTTCTGTCTGACAAGTAAATAATATCTTAAAAAAAAAAAAAAAGAAAGAAAATAGAAGCAATCAAAAAATATTCCCACAACTTCCTACCACATCTACCAGCTCACCTGCACCTCTATGCTTGCACTCTGCATTTGAGCACGGGATCCCAATCTCTTTCGCCTCCTCAAGACTTCTTTCTCACAGAAACTGTCCCCTCTGCCTCCGGCATCAATTTTTCCTTTGCTGCTGCCTCATTCTCACCGGCTATATAGTCTGTATGCTATACATGTACGCTTGTTTGTATGCTACGCCTTATAGGCTCACGACATGTCACCACAAAAACAAAACAAAAGCCACTGTCCCTTGATTTAACATCCCCTTCCAGCTCATTTTTAGAGCAAAATGCCTCAGAAGAGTTGCTCATACTTGCTGTCTCCACTCCGCCTCCCATTCCAAGACTCCTCTAGTTAAGTTTCTGTCTCCAGTGGTCCACTGAAATTAAGATAACTGATGGACCAGCTGTCCACAAGGTTGGCAAGTCCATTCCATTCCTAGTATTCATCTTAACCTCTCAGCTGGATTTAACACACCTCTGATCACTCCCTGACTCCCAGAAACACGTTTTCACTTGGCTTCCAGAAACGACGACTCTCCTGAGACATAGTTGATACAGCAGAGCCAACTTTACAGGCTGCTACTTCTGAGTCTCCTTTGCTGGTTCTCCCTCACCTACCAAACCTGCGAATGTTGGGCTTGCCCCAGGATAATCCTTAGGCCTCTACTCACCATACTCACTCTGAGGATAATGTTATCCATGGCTCTAAACCCATCTATATGCTGATGACTTCCAAACGTATCTCCAACCCAGGCCTCTCTCATCAACTCCTAGCACAGACAGCCAACTGCATACTTGACCTTCACCACTTGGGTGTCTGAAAACCCAAACTCCTGATTTTTCCCATAAGCCACTACCGCTACTATCTTCTTCATCTTATAAATGGCAACTTCATTCTCCCAGTGATTCAGATTTTCAAAAATGAAGTCATGCTTGATTCCTTTTTCCCTATCACACCACTCACTTTCAAACCATCAGCAAATTCTAACACCTGTCCCTTCAAAATATTTTTTAAATTCCACCACTTCAAGGATTTGCAGAAGATGAAGGAGGCAGTGGAAGCATAGCTTTTGGGTTATTCTGAATCCCATGTAAAAAGGAAGTAATTAAACAGCAACACCGGAAACCCATGGATAACATTTACAACAAAACTAGGCAGATGGGATACACAGAAACAGCTCAAGGGCAGACTTCTTCCAATTGTAACATATTTGAAGTACAGCTGTATTAGAATACTCCAAGTGAAAAGGAGAATATGGGGTAGGATTCAGAAGACTGAGGCTCAGAGAAAAAAATGGTCTAAAAACATATAGGTAATTAACATTTTAACTTTCTCCCTTAATCACTAAATGTTCTCAACTTATACTTCCAAAGATTTTTTCCCCTCATGGGATTATATCATTAATTTGATAAAGTTTAAGAAAAGGAAAAAAAGAAATGAAGTGATATTTCATTTTTAAATGTAATTTATTTGGCTCAAAAATCCCCCCTTTCTCCCCTAGCACAGTTTGGTTATTCACTGGTACAAACGAATCCCCAAAGGAATCACTAGCCAACCAAATCCTCAAATAGCCAAATTCTAATCAGTTAGGACACCCTAGCTGTATAATTATATAGGAAATGTTGGTCTAGAGAAGCCTGGAAGATGGCAGCAACAAATTCCCACATAAAAACAGCGGAACTACATAGAAAAGCCAAAATCCAACGACAACATTTGCAACAAAACTGGGCGAAAACCCAAAATACAAGCAAACGGGGACAAACAACCAAGAGCCACAAGACCTATATGTTATAGGCATCTGTGTGGGAGAAAGAAAAAGGAAACAATGGGGCCAGCATCTGATGGGCCCCCAAACAGCCAACAGTTGTTCCCTGGAAAGTATGGTGGGCCAATTTAAGAACCACAGCTCAGACAGGAAAGGGTTTTAATATCTCCAATGATGAGCGAGTGCAAAATATCTATGGTAAAGATTTAAAGAGCCCCACACTGGGAAGAATCTGCTAGGAGTAGAATAACATGCTGTATTTCATAAATCAAAAATACAAAGTCTCTGTAATTAAAATACAAAACTCAGTATTAGGACTTGATGGGAATATAATAAATACTTATTTAATGAACAAACAATCCACTATCATCTGTGATTACAGGTGTACCTAAGGTCCTTCTGATACAACACAGTAAAAACTTTAGATTTTTTAAATTATTTTTCTTATTATTTTATTATTTTTATTATTTTCTTATTATTACAGAGAAACAGATTTACGTAACACAGTATACACATATGTATATGAATTTATGATGAAAACAATGTCCTGAAATGATGTTTGTTTGCCCTTATTATTGAGCACTTTGATTTTTCTATTCTAGTTTTATTTTTTTGGCAAGAACGTGAGGTCGTAAGAGGAGACTGGTCTGAATTTACAGTTTGAAAAACACTGCCGTGGGGCGCCTGGGTGGCACAGCGGTTAAGCATCTGCCTTCGGCTCAGGGCGTGATACCGGCGTTATGGGATCAAGCCCCACATCAGGCTTCTCCGATGGGAGCCTGCTTCTTCCTCTCCCACTCCCCCTGCTTGCGTTCCCTCTCTCGCTGGCTGTCTCTATCTCTGTCGAATAAATAAATAAAATCTTAAAAAAAAAAAAAAAGAAAAACACTGCCGAATAGCATACTAGTAAATGTGTAGGGGTCTATTTTCAAATCCCGACTCTGCCGTGTCTGAGTTCTCTTACTCTGGGCAAATTATTTACCCTCTTTGTGCTTCCAATTCCTCTTTTATAAAATAATTGTATTTATGCTACAAGGTTCTTTAGAAGATTAGAATTTATCCACGGAAGTGCCTATACAATGCGGTCTGGGACACAGTGAGTACTCAATAAATGCGGGCTACTATTGTTTTCTTGCTGCTGTTGCTATCTGAGTCAAAGTCTAAGAATTTGGGTCCAACATATAAGGGAGAAAAATTTTAAGTGAGATACAGTTGATATAACAAAGTGCTCTGAAAACAGACTAGGAAGGGATATGTTGAATTCCATGTTCATAAAAAATTCTCTAGCTAATAACCGAAACCACGCATCATCATCATCACTATTATTTTTGCCATAGCTTCAGCCACTGCTTACCTATGATGTCATTTCTCATTGCTTCTGTAATTGGTATCGGTTTAGCAGCATCTGGAGATATATATTTGGTAAAAGTATTCACTGCATCTTGCTCTATACCTGCAAGGGAAGAAGGGGACAACTTCAAAATTCAAAGAGCAACTTGGACGAGTAATGGACTAGAATTATGAACAGCAGGGCCCTTTACAGTATGACCAAGCACACACACACACAAATACATGTACATGTATTACAAATATAAATAACAATATATTTAGGACAAAACAAGCCCCCAGCATGTTAGGTTTTCACTGTTTGGTTTGTGGAACAGAGTTCTATGTGAATTCCCCCCTCCACTCCCCATCTAAACTAATGAGCTTTGTAACAGCAATTACTTCTGCGTGTTCTCTTTCCATGTCTCTTCTTCCAAAGTCTCAACTTGAGGGACTTGCACAGCAATGTAACAGCAGGACCTCACAAACATTTATAAATCTACACTTAAAATATTTTACAAAATAATTTCATATTCATGAATATATCTGTTTAACTTTCAGCAACCTCAGAAGGTTAAAACAATGAATCTCAATCTTCTTAGTCTCAGGACTTCTTTGCAATCCTAAGTTATTGAGGAACCTAAAGAACTTGTGTTAATGGGAGTTTTATCTATAGATATTAAGGTATTAGAAATAAAAAACCAAGAAAAATTATTGACTCAGTTAAAATTAACAATATTAAATCTTTTATAAGTTAACAAAAAAACATTTTTCATGGAAAAAAACTATTTTCTGAACTGAAAAAAAATGAGTGAGAAGAGGGCATTATTTTACATTTTTGCAATACTCTGTTTGTCTTGATAGGAAACGCCTATATTTTCGTATCTGCATTGGTATTCAATCTGCTGTGCCATTTTGTGTTGGCTGAAGTATATTTTGATATAGTGATATAATAATGTGTGTGTGTGTGTATACACACACATACACACACACACACACACACACACACAGTCTTCATCCTTGTTCCTGGCAGAGAGCTTCTAAAGCCCCGGAATTTCCTAAGTGGGAGGGGTGACAGAAGTATATTTTATTATTCATAATAAGCCCCTTTCAACCACAGGGAAGTTTATGGTAATGAGGTGACCTGCAGAATGGGGCTGGTTGCCAGAGGAACCGAGCCTGTGATTACAGCATTGGGACTTTCAGCCCCACTCCCCACCCTCCAGGGAGGGTGGAAGGGCTGGGGATCATCAAGTTAATCACCAATGGCCAATAATTTAACCAATCATGCCCACATTATAGAACCATAAAACCCCTGAATGAAAGGGTTCAGAGAGCTTGGGGAATGCATCCAGGCGCTGGAAGGGTGGCACACCCCAACCCCACAAAGACAGGGGCTCCTGCACTTAGGATCCTTCTTGACCTTGCCGTCTGCACCTCTTCACTTGGTGGTTCATCTGCACGCTTTATAATAAACCAGTAAAGTGTTTCCCAGGTTCTGTGAGCTATTATAAAAGATCATGGAACATGAGAAGAGGTTATGGAAACCCCAGGTTTATATAGCTGGTTGGCCAGAAGTACTGGTGATAATTTGAGACTTGCAGCTGGCATCTGAAGTGGGGGGCAATCTTGTGGGACTGAGCCCTTAACTTGTGAGGTCTGCACTAACTCTGGGTAGTTAGTGCCAGAATGAATGAAACTGCAGAACCCCAAGTTACCACCCACAGAGAATTGGAGAATTGCTTGGTGTGGAAAACCCACACATCAGAAGTATTGTGAATGGAGAAATGGTTTTCTTTTATCTATATTAAGAAAATCTGGCTTCAAACACACAGAGATGGGAAAAGGAGTATTTTAACACCTTTTTGAAATCACTGTGAATATATTCTTCTTTGATACTACACCAAAACTTCACAAGTGGCAGTTTCTTAAAGGTTAGTCAGAATATGGACGTGCAAACCAGATCAGTGCACTTGTCTGTTACATTAGAATCCAGTAGTCTATCTCCCGTGGTAAGTAGATCTTTTTACTCATGATTTTATGACATTATATATTTTTGAATATTTTGGACCTTTCAAATGTTGATACACTGCATCGTATAATGTAAAAAAAAAAAAAAAACACCTTATCAGAACACTCTTTAAATCTGTCAAAGCACTTGAAAAGCTTACATTTCACCAAGGGCAACAAATACTCTCAGCTGTTTTCCTTGAAATGACAAGTTCACTTTATTCATTTCCAAGAAAACACATGGCAAATATCCAAGTCTGTGTAACCACAGTCACTCTTTGGAGTAAAAATGGTATTCCATTTAAAAAGCAGCTAATTGAGAGGCACCTGGATGGCTCATTCAGTTGAGTGTCTAACTCTTGGTTTCAGCTCAGGTCATGATCTCAGGGTCATGAGATCAAACCCCGCGTCTGACTCCGTGCATGGCATGGAATCTGCTTCAGATTCTCTCTCCCTCTCTCTCCTGCTTACTCTCTCTTCTCTCAAAGAAATAAATAAAATCTTTTTTAAAAAAAGCAGCTAACTAAGCTCACAAAAGCAGTCAAATATACATGTACTTCTTAAAACAAGTAGTATACTTGAGTATGCAGAAGTGCTCTGCATACTTCCCATTTCATCACACATACTGAAAAACCATATACCCATGCTATGATGAGCACTGGGTGTTGTATGGAACTGTTGACCACTATACTGTATGTCCGAAAATAATATTACATTGTATGTTAACTGGACTTTAAATTAAAAAATTAAAAATAAAATAAAATTATACATTTGTATCTAAAAAAAAAAAAAAAACCAACACACAAAAAAACCCCACCCATATACCCAGGGGTTTAGATTTAAAAAAATTAATTATCTACTTTCCCCAAGACATCTTTAAGTAAAACTGGCACTTAGTTTTACTGTAAGTATTTGCAGCACAAAATGACTATTAGTACAATTTGGCCGAGTGCCAACAGTGCCTTTGTCCCATCATTACAAATGTCAACAGTGCAAAAGACAAATACCATCTCAGAATTACCATGGAAGCAGTTTTGACTAAATGGACCCTGTTGAAAAACATCTCTAGGGACGCTCTAACGGTTTGCAAACCATACTTTGTGAACCCCTGGGTTAACAGAACAGATTGTTTTTTTAAAAGAATAGATTATTATCCTTATTTTTACAGAAAAAAGCCCTTATGCACAAAAAACTAAAATGATCTATTTGAGTTAAGAAAGTGCTGGGTGGGCCAGGAAGAAGCAAAAACATAGTTTTTATATGTGAGTGAAGTTGTTACTAGCTTAAATGGATTGTTATAAGATCTTTTATTAGGTCCCACGGTGACTATAATGAAAATACCTATAGAAGATATGCAAAAGAATGAAAAAGAAATCAAAGCATGTCACTACGTAAAAACAAGGGAACACAGAGGAAGACAGCAAGAGAGGAAAAGAATGAAAAAGACCTAAAAGCCACTCAGAAAAACAATGAACAAGATGGCAACAGTAAATCCTACCCTATCAATAATTACTTTAAATGTAAATGGATTAAATTCCCCAAAAGACATACAGAGGCTGAATGTATTTTTTTAAAAAAACAATCAAGATCCCACTACATGCTGTCTACAAGAGATTCAATTTAGATTTAAGGACACATACAGGTTGAAAGTGAAGGAATGGAAAAAGATATTCCATGTAAATAGTAACCAAAAGAGAGCAGGGGGAAGGGGACTAGATTTGTATTAGACAAAACAGACTTTAAGACAAAAATGATAAAAGGGTCAATCCACCAAGAAGGTATAACAATTTATAAATATATATGTACCCAACATCAGAGCATCTAAATATATAAAGCAACCACTGACAGAAGCAAAGCAAGAAATAAACAGCAATACAATAATAGGAGACTTCAATACCTCATTTTCAATAATGAATACAGAACATCCAGACAGAAAATCTGGAAGGAAAGATGACTCAAACACCACCACAGACCAAATGGACTGAACAGACATATACAGAACATTCCACCCTAGAGCAGCAGAATAGAATACACATTCTTCTCAACACATTCAGATCATTCTCTAGGACACACCACATGTTAGGTCACAAAACAGGTCTTAAATTTAAGAAGAGAAGAAATCATACGAAGTATTTTCCCCAACCACAGTGGAATAAACCCAGAAATCAAAAGCAAAAAGAAAACTAGAAAATTCAGAAATAGGTGGAAATTAAATATACTCTTGAACAACCATGAGCTGAAAAAGAAATTGAAAGGGAAATTTAAAAAATATCTTGAGACAAATGAAAACACAATATACCAAAATTTTATGGGATGCAGTAAAACCAGGATCAAGGGGGCATTTATAGCCATAAACACTTATATTAAGAAAGTAGAAAGATCCCAAAGAACCAACTTTACATAAGAAACTAGAAATAACAAAGCACAGAGTTAGAAGGAATAACAATTAGAGCAGAAATGAATGAAATACAGAATAGAAAAACAATGCAAAAAATCAATGAAAAAGTTGGTTTTTCAAGAAGATCAATAAAACTGACGAACTTTCAGCTAGACTAAAATACAGACAACTCAAATAAGTAAAATAAAAAATGAAAGGAGATATCAGAAATGATGCCGCAGAGCTAAAAGTATCATGACACTTATATTAACAAAATATGCCAACAAAGTAGATATACGCCAACAACTTAGAAGAAATAAATTCCTAGAAACATACAACCTACTAAGACTGAATAATCAAGAAGGAGAGAAATTGAACACATCTATAATTTGTAAGGAGACTGATTCAGTAATCAAAAACCCTTCCAACAAAGAAAAGCCCAGGAACAGATGGCTTCACTGGTGAATTCTACCAAACATTTAAAGAAGAATTAACAATAATCCTTCCCAAACTCTTTCCAAAAAAGAAAAAAGAAAAAAGAAGGAACATTTCCAAACTCATTTTATAAGGCAGGCATTACCCTAATACCAAAGCCAGACAAAGACACTACAAGAAAACTACAGAACAATATCCCTGATGAACATAGATTTTAAAATCCTTAACAAAATACTAGCAAACAGAATTCAACAGTACATTAAGAGCACCACACACTATGACCGAGTGGAATTCATCCCTGGAGTGTAAGGATAGTCCAACATAGGAAAATCAATTATAGTGATACACCACACCAACTCAACAGATGCAGAAAAAGCACTTGGCAAAATTCAACAATTTTTCATTATTTAAAACTCTCAACACACTAGGAACAAAAGGAGATTACTTCAACATAATAAAGGCCACATAGGGAACTCACAGCTAACATCCTACTCAATTGTGAAAAACTGTGAGCTTCTCCTCTAATATTAGGAACACGGCAAGGATGCCCACTTTTAACCCCTCTATTCAACACAGTACTAGAAGTCTAGCCAAGGCTCTTAGGACGGCGTGGGGGAAGTATCCAAATTGGAAAGGAAGAAGTTACATTATCTCTGTTTGCAGATGACTTTATCTTATACGTAGAAAACACTGACGACTCCACAAAAAACTGATAGATGAATTCAGAGTTACAGGATACAAAATCAGCATTCAAAAATTAGCTGCATTTCTATACACTAATAATGAACTATCCTATCCAAAAAGGAAATTAAGCAAGCAATCCCATTTACAATAGCATCATGAAAAATAAAATACTTAGGAATAAACATAACCAGGGAGGTGAAAGATTTGTACACTTAGAACTGTAACACACTGCTGAAAGAATTCAAAGAGGGCACAAATGAATGAAAAACATCCTGTGTTTGTGGAAGGGAAGACTTAATATTGTTAAGATGTCACTTCCCAAAGCGATCTACAGACGCAGCACAACCCCATCAAAATCTCAGGGTTTATTTATTTTTTTTACAGAAATAGAAAAAATAATCCTAAAACTCATAAGGAACCACAAAGAACCTGAATAGGCAAAACAACCTTGAGAAAGAAGAACAAAGCCGGAGCACCACACTTCCTGATTTCAAAATATATTATAAAGCTATAACAATGAAAACAGTATCGTACTGATATACAGACCGAAAGAACAGAACCACAATGAGATATTATCCCATACTCGTTAGGATGACCATCACCAAAAAAAGTTACCAAGTGTTAGTGAGATGTGGAGAAATCGGAGCCCTCCTACACTGTTGGTGGGAATATAAAATGGTGTGACTACTACGGAAAACAGTATGGAGACTCCACAAAAAATTAAAAATAGAACTCATATCATCCAGTAATGCCACTTCTGGGTATTTATAAAAAAAAAAATTGAAATCAGGATCTTCAAGAGATATTTGCACTCCCATTTCACTGCAGCTTTATTCACAATTGCCAAATGTCCATGGATAGATACATGTACAAACAAAATGTTGTATATACATGCAGAGGAATATTGTTCAGCCATATAAAGAAGGAAATCCTGCCATACGTGACAACATGAATGAACCTCGAGTACATTATGCTAAATAAAACAAGCTAGTCACAGAAGGACAAATACTGCAGGATTCCACTTAAATGTGCTATCTAATATAGTCAAACTCACAGAAGCAGAAAACAGAATAGTAGCTGTTAAGGGAAGGAGGAAGAAATAAAGAGCCACTGTTAACAAGTATCAAGTTTTAGCTACCCAAGATGAGTAAGTTCTAGAGCTCTGCTATGCAACATTGTATGTAAACAATATTGTACTGTACACTTAAAAATTTGTTAAGAAGGTAGAATTCATGTATCTTTTCTTACCACAAAAAAAAAAAAAAAAAGAGAGAGAAAAGAAAAGAAAAATAAGAAGAAAGAATTCAAAGAAAAAAAGGGAAAGTGCCGGAGTTAGGACAAAATCTCAGGTATGACATCAGTACCAGTACTGCCTCTAATATATAGAGCTATAAAAAGATATGTTTTGGGGAAGAAAAGTTGTGCTTGTTTGTGAATTAATCCTCTCTATAACCAGGGCCTTGATGAAAGGTATCAACTGTGAAGATATGGGGGGACTATTTTGCCTTTAACCAGATATAACATAATCCAAGCTAATTCCACTCTCTCAACAAACATTTATTGTATCGCCACTATGAACAAATTGTTAATCAGAACAAAGACACTAGTTTTGCTGAAAATGTCTGTCAAAAAGCCTAAAAATCAGAACTTGGGTTGTTTCTCAGTTCTTGCTTTTCCACCATTAAAAACAGCTGCCAATCCCAGACAAATGCTGTAAGAAGTTGTACAGACACTAATGCACATTTATTTTCAGGTGATTAAACTCATTGAAAGAAGTTTTGACACCTTCAAATAAAATATTAACTATATTTCATTCAGAAATACTGAATGAGGTTACACCCTTTTTTTGGATCAGGAGAATTCAGTTTTCATTTAAGAATAAAAGGGCATCGGGACGCCTGGGTGGCTCAGTCGGTTAAGTGTCTGCCATCTGCTCAGGTCATGATCCCAGAGTCCTGGGATGGAGCCCCACATCGGGCTCCCTGCTCAGTGGGGAGTCTGCTTCTCTCTCTGACTCTCCCTCCTCTTGTGCTCTCTCTCAAATAAATAAAATCTTAAGGAAAAAAAAAAAAGAATAAAAGGACATTAACATATTTTAAACATTTTAATACATTAATAAATGAAACAGTTTTAACTCAATTAATACTGGGCTAAGATAAGTGCTTTGGTCCAATTTCTAAAATACTCTTAATAAAAGAACAAAGGAACACAGAAATGCTTAAAATATCTGCTTTGTTTTTTAAAAACATACCTTTTAGGAGCCCATGAGGCCAGGTTACTGGAAATAAAGACTTCCCTTGGATTATCTGAGTGATGCTCAAAACTCCATTTACTCACTTTAGTATTTCACTAAAGAAGTCTTAAAATTTTTAAATGGCTAGGACTTTTCTTTTAACTGAAACTAATCCTTAACCACAACAAACCCCAAAACACAAAATACCAACCAACTCCACGAGATGATATAAATATATTGAGAACTTTACCAAGACTTTTGTGTAACCAAGATACAAGAGTATTTCATTAAAATGGATATATTTTAATCACTGATTTTAAAGACAAAGCTGTGATTAACAGATTTAAACATGAACAATAAAGTACAAAAGATAAAAATTTAAATATTCTTGGAGCCCCTGGATGGCTCAGTCGGTCAAGTGTCCAACTATCGATTTTTGGCTCAGGGTCATGAGATCAATCCCTGCTTCAGGCTCTGTGCTCAGTGGGAAGTCTGCTTGAGATTCTCTCTCTTCCTCTCCCTTTGCCTCCCCCACCCCCGCCACGTGCTCATGTTCTTTTTCTCTAAAAATAATAAATAAATCTTAAAAAAAAAAAAAAAGGAAGGAAAAAGAAATTCTTCAGACTATAAACTTCATGCAATGGACGAAATTTTCCTGAATGCCCAGCCTGTGAATATTTCATTTATTTCTGCGTCCTTGGTGTCCAGTACAGTACCTGGGCACATTTAACACATTTTCCCCCTATTATTTTAAATTAGCAGCATCTTTATGAAAAAATTTGAGGTCAGAAGTCCTTTTTAGTCAGAGGGAAGAGCTCTTGTGATAAAAATGGCTTAAAGCAGAGAAGAAAATCAAGGGAAGTGGGCTCTAGCACAAGGAACATGCAAGCCTAGTCCTAAAAGACTCTGCATTAGTCACTCAAAGTGGCTATTAAGGAGACTGACCGTGTATTAGCAAAATGAAAAATTAACACATTTATCAACATCAGCTCAGAAGAATGTATTTTTTAAACCTCCACCTCTTTGCATAAAGATACTAAAACCAACTTAGTATCTATTTAAATGGAAGTACAAAACACCAGTATATCCTAAAGAAGTTACTCAGAAGAAATTACACATCAACTCAGTTCTTAATCTCAATCTTTAGTTACAAAAGCAATAGGCCATTACAAATTCCTTTTTCTGTAAAAGGAGTTATAAGGACGTATTAAGAAAACCCTAGGCCACCTGGGAGTGATACAGACAAATAGAAGATTTTTACAAGAAAGAGTTTCCACTCTACGAAAAATGAGAGTTGGAACCATAAAGAGGAGAGTAAGCATTTTTATGCTCCAGAAAAGTTCTAAATACAAATATAAGAGGTGCTAACACATGGCTACCTTCTGTAGCTCAAGAGGTTTTAATACAATGAAAATAATAATAATAATAGGAACCACAGAGGCAGCGTGTTAAACCACTATCTTCCTAAAGTATTTGCTTTTAAGGGGAAAATAGAAAATCCATATTTTGTGACTTGATTTGATATCCTAAGGAGTAGGTCAAGATGAAATAAGCACACTTCACCCTATCTCTCCCACAGAATGCAACTAAAAGCACTGGACAAATTTATCTGAGGACCTCGAAAAGTAAATGGTAGCAGGCAGATATAAAAAGGAAACCAGAACTGGAAGTACTACCATTCCACAGGCAAGTTTCCCACTTTCTGTTTCTCCAGAATCCCAGCCTGGTCTCAAAAGCCGACACTGCACACCAGAGGCACAAAGGAAAAGTTCCAGAGAAGCCCTCTATTTCTGGTCTAAGGAGCAGGAAGGGGATGCCTATGGATAATGGAGAGTGAGGGAAAATCTCTGTTTTATCCCTTTCATGCTAGTCTTGGTCCCCCGCAAATACCAGGCTAGCAATGGGGGCAATGGCAGCAGCACTCAGGTGGGCTCCGAAAGCTCCCAAACCCCTGTTCTTTCACAGAGAAACTGTAGTCCCTATAGGAAGAGGAGAATCCCTATTTCTTTTATGCTCTGTCTTCTTGCTGCTTGACCACAGAGACTGACATAGTCATGCAAAGTAAAGCCCCAACTTTTTAGTCAAACAACCAGGAAGGTGGGCTCCCCGAGGCGCCAGAAGCTGCTAGGGAGACTGCAGAAAGGGAGGCTCGTGAAAAGCTTATCAAGTTGTGTGTGTGCTCCTGGGCTCACACATGAGCTGGGCGTGCATGGACTTGACCGTAAGAGCATACCAAACGGTCTGAGAACTAAGCTATGACCTTTCCAGATTCGATACTAGCAGGCATATACACAAGTAAAATCCAAAAAATGAATGGAACCACATCCTACAGAATGTTAGAACTCGTAGCCTGAACCTGACCAGATGAATTTCTTGCTAAAGCAAAACCTCACCATTTTCTACAGGATTTAAACATAACCTAGAATCATAGAAGTCGAACTGCCCATAATACAATCCAAAATTAACTGCCATTCAAAACTTCAGAAAATTCCATTATCTCACAAGGGAAAAGACAAGCAAGATGAAACAGATGTTAGAATTATAGAACAAAATTATTTTTGCTGTTGTTTTTTAAGAAGCTATTATAGGGGTGCTCGGGTGGCTCAGTCAGTTAGGCGTCCAGCCCTTAATTTCAGCTCAGGTCATGATCTCAGGGAAGTGGGACTGATCCCTCAGCAGGTCTTGTGCTGAGCGTGGAGCCTGCTTGAGAGTCTCTTTCTCCCTCTCCCTCTGTCCCTCCCCTTCCCCCACTCGCATGCTCATACACACTCTCAATCTCTCTCTTTGAAAAACAAACCAAAAAAAGGTATTATAACCATGTCCCAAGAAGGTCAAGTACTCTTGAAACAAATGGAAAGATTGCCTCCACAGAGAAACAGAAGATTTTAAAAAAAGAAACAAATGGAAACTTTAAAACCAAAAAAAATAATAACCCAAACTTAAAATTCACTGGAAAGACTCAAAGCATGATGAAATGACATAGGAAAGAATCAGCGAATCCAGAGATAATAGGACTAGAAATTTTCCAAGCTGAACAATAGGAAAATAAAAAATTAGAAAAAAATTACAGAGCCTCAGGGATCTGCAGGACAATGACAAAGATACAACATTTGGGTTGTTAAAGTCCCAGAAAGAAAGGAATGAAGTACAATGCTCCAAGGATATGAAAAACAACAGCTGAAAACTCACCCCCAAAACAGCAAAAACCAAACTTTTAAACTCAAGAAGCTCCGTGAACCTCAAATAGGAAGAAATACAAAGAAATCCATACCCAAACACTGCAACACCAAATTATCGAACATTTAAAGACAGGAAAAATATTTCAAAAGCAGCAATAAAAAAAGATGTTAAATATAGAGTAATAATGATTCCAAGACTACAGATTTCTATCAGAAACCATGGAGGCCAGAGGCAGTGAAACACCACTTTCAAAATGGTTAAAAAAAAAAAAAAAAAAGAAAGAAAGAAAGAAAAAGAACTATCAACCTAGAATTATCTAGCAAGCAAAAATTACTTCAAAATAAGGAAATTCTCAGATGGAAAATAACTGAGAAAATTTTCCGACAGCAGACTTGCTCTAAAAGAAACGCTAAAGTGATTCTTGAGACACAAGTAAAATGATAACATAAATAGTAACTGAACTTCAGGAATGAAGGAACAGCAACAGATACAGCAAATATCTGGTTTAAAGGTAATCAACGATTTCTCTTAAGTTCTTTAAATTGTGTACGACAGTTGAAAGCCAAAGTCCTAGGAGTGTATGATGGGGTTTTCAACAAAAATAGATGACAAACTACACCACTTGAGTGGGAAGGAAAAGGCGCACCTAGGTGGTGTGCTCTACATACCACTTAACGTGATACAACGCTAATTTTAAGTAGACCCTGTAGATATGTATATTGTAATCCCCAGAGAAACCACTAAAAACCTATACAAAGAGATATAATCAAGAACTCATAGGGGTGCCTAGGTGGCTCAGTCAGTTGGGTATTTGCCTTTGGCTCAGGTCATGATCTCAGGGTCCTGGGATGGAGCCACGTCAGGCTCCCTGCTCAGTGTAGAGTCTGCTTCTCCCTCTGCTCCTCCCCCACAGCTTGTGCTCATTCTCTCTCTCAAATAAATAAAAATATTAAAAAATTCATAAATTCTTAAAGAAAGAAAAAAAAATCAAACAATCCAAAGAAAAAAGAGAATAGAAAATCAAAGGATGGGAAATGAAATAAAGAAAAAAATAAAATGGGAGACCTAAATCCAAACACATTAATAATTACACTTAATATCATTACATACGTTGTATTAACCAGTAGGAGTAATTATATTTACATAATACAATGTAAGTAATCATGTTGTAATTAACTACACTTAATACAAATAACTACACTAAAACTTACTCTGAAATAAATCTATTAACAAAAAACCAGACTGACAGAATGGATTAAAAAAGAAAAAAAATCATGACCCAACTACATGCTATCAAAAGAAAATGGAAGGAAATTCTCTTTAAAAATGATAAAGGCAAACGAAAAGGATAAAGGCAAAGGATAAAGGAAAATCACTTTAAAAATGATAAAGGCAAGTCAAAAGTAAAGGGATAGAAAAAGATACACCATGTAAACACGAATCAGATTAAACTGGAGTGGCTATATAAATCAGACAGCAGATTATTTCTAACTTAGAACAAGTGAGTTACGACAAAGAAGAACATTACATAATGATAAAAGATTCGATTCACCAAGAAGATATAATGACCCTAAATATGTACACACCTAACAACAGAGCCTCAAAATACATGCAAAAATGGATACAACTTAAAATTGGAAAAATCCACAATTATGGTTGGAGACTTCAACACTCCTCTCTCAGTAATGGATATAAAAAGCATACAAAGTAACAGCAAGGATACAGAAAAACTGAACAGGATCATCAATCAACTCAATCTAATTGACATTTATAGAAAACTACAGAACAGCAGAATATACATTCTTTTCATTGTATGTGAGATACTCAGCAAGACAAACCACACCCTAGGCCACTTAAAAATTTTAACAAATTTAAAAGAACTGAAATCACTCAAAGTGTGTTTTTTATTCAAAGTATGTTTTCTGACCATAATATAATTAAATGAGAAATCAATAATGGAAAGATAACAGGGCAAAAATTCTCCATACACCTGAAAATTAAGCATTTCTAAACGATCCTGGGCAAAAGAGTAAGATGCAAGGGAAATCAGACATTTACTTTTTGCTCAAAGTATCAGAATTTGCAGGGTGTAGCTAAAACAGTGATTAGAAGGAAATTTGTAGCATTACATGCTCATCTTTAAAAAAGAATGATCTCAAATAAGCAATCTAAGCTTCTACCTTAAGAAATGAGAAAAAGAGTAAAATAAATTCACAATAGCAGAGGATCCATAAAAAGAAAGGAAAAAAAGATAAAAACCAATTTAATAATAATAATAAAAAAAACTGGTTCTCTGAAAAAGACAGATTAAACCCCTATATATACTGACAAAGAAAAAAGATGACACAATTGTCAACATCAGGAATGAAAAGGGGTATCACTACAAACTCAAGATTAAAAAGACAGGGCATGCTAGGTAATTCCATGCCCAGAAATTCAACAATTCAATGAAATTAACAATTCCTTGAAAAGCACTAACTACTAACATTCACTCAAGAAAAAACAGATAACCTGAATAGTCCCATGCCTATTAAAGAACTTGAATTCATAGTTCTGAAAACACAAACAAATCCAGGCCCCTGCAAGTTCTACCAAACATTTAAAGAAGAAATAACAATTCTACATGATCTCTTCCAGAAAACAGAAGAGGTGGGAAAACTTTCCAACTCATATTTGGGGGCCAACATTACACTGATACTAAAACCAGACAAAAACTACCGACCAAATCCATCATAAACACAAATGCAAAAACGCTCAACAAAATTTAGAAAATCAAATCTAGCAACATATAAAAAGAATAACACACCACAACCAAATGGGGCTTACCCTTGAAATGCGAGCTTATTCAAACTCTTAAAAGTTAATCAGTATGATCCATCATATTAACGGAAAAAAAAAAAGGAAAACCATACGGTCATATCGAACAACACAGAAAAAAAAGCATGACAAAATTCAACATCATTCATGAGTCAAACAACTCTCAGGAAACCATTAAGAGAAGCAAACTTCATCAATCTGACGAAGGGCATTGACAAAAAAAAAAACCCATGGCTAACCTCATTCTTAAAGAGAGTGAAAGACTGCTTTCCCTCCAAGATCAAGAACAAGACAAGAATATTCATTCTCACCACTCCTAGCCAACATGATACAAGAAGTCCTAGCTAGGACAATAGGGCAAGGGGAAAAAAAAAAAAGATTGGAAAGGAAGAAATAACACCGTCCCTATTCACAAACATTAACCCCTATTCACAAACATTAACGTCTATGTAGAAAATTTCAAGCAATCTACAGAAAAGCTGCTAGAATAAGTGAATTTCGTAAGTTCACAGAATAGAAGGTTAACATATAAAAGTCAATCGTATTTCCAAATACTGGCAATTAAAAAATCAGAAACAGGGGCGCCTGGGTGGCACAGCGGTTAAGCGTCTGCCTTCGGCTCAGGGCGTGATCCCGGCGATCCGGGATTGAGCCCCACATCAGGCTCTTCCACTATGAGCCTGCTTCTTCCTCTCCCACTCCCCCTGCTTGTGTTCCCTCTCTCGCTGGCTGTCTCTATCTCTGTCGAATAAATAAATAAAATCTTAAAAAAAAAAAAAAATCAGAAACAAAAATTTTTAAAAATACCACTCACATTGGATCAAAAAGAAATACTTGGATATAAGTTTAACAAAACATAGGAAGGATCTGTATGCTGAAAATCACACAATGCTGATGAAACAAATCAAAGACTTAAGTAAATAAAAAGACATACCATGTCCATGGATTTTAAGACCTGATACAGTTAAGAGGTAAATTCTTCCCAAACTGATCTATGGATTGAATGCAATTCCAATAAAAATTCCAGCAGGATGGTGCACTGGGTGTTATACACAACTAATGAATCATCGAGCCTTACATCGGAAACCGGGGATGTACTGTATGGTGACTAACATAATATAATAAAAAATCATTAAAAAAAAAAAATTCCAGCAGGATTTTCTTGTAGATATAGACAAGATTATGCTAAAAAATATATGAAGAAAAAAAAAAACTAGAAAAGATAAAACAATTTGGGGAAAAAGAAAGAACAAACTTGGAGGACTCATACTATCCAATTTTAAGACTTACTGTAAAGCTACAGTAATCAAGACAGTGGGTATTGGTGAAGGAATAAACACATATATCAATGGAATAGAAGAGAGAGTCCATAAACAGACCTACACAAATATGGCTAAGGTACAAAGGAAACTCCATATAGTCAGAACAGTCTTATCAATTAGTGGTGTTGCAACAACTGGGTATTCATACGCAAAAATAAAAACCAATACAAAAAAAACTTGACCTAACCCTACATCTTACACAATATTAACTCAAAATAGACCATATATCTAAATATGTAGTATAAAAACCATAATACTTTTAGAAGAACACACAGGAGAAAATCTTCATGAACTTAAATAAGGCAAAGAATTCTTAAGATATGATTCCAAAAGCATAATCTGTAAAAGAAAAAAGTTGGTAAATTAGACTTAATCAAAAAAGTCCTCTTGTTCTGTGAAAGACACTATTAAGAGAATGAAAAGCCACGCTATAAACTAGGAGAAAACATTTGCAAATCACATAGCCAATAAAGGTTTTATACCTAGAACACAAAAAGAACTCTCAAAACTCAACAATAATAAAACAGACAATCCAATAAAGCATGGGACTATGTTGCTGATGAAAATGCAAAATGGTACAGCCACTCTACAAAACAGTCAGGCAGTTTCTTACCATTTTAAACACACACCACATAATCCAGCAAACTTATCACTAGGTATTTACCCTAGAGAAATAAAAACTTTTGTCCACACAAAAACCTGTATACAAATGTTTATAGCAGCTTTATTCATCATCAACAGGTGGAAACAATCCATATGTCACTCAGCAGGTGAATGGATGGTACATCCATACAACAGAATATTACTTAGTAATTAAAAGCAATGAACTACTAACAGAATATGGATGAATTTCAAGCCATTATGCTGAGCGCAAAAAGCCAGTCTCAGAGGCTACATATTATATAAATTCACTTGTATGGCACTCCAGAAAAGGCTAAACTATAGACTCAGAGAATAGATCAGAGGTTGCCAAGTGCTAGAATAGAGGAGGGTTTAACTACAAAGGTGACAGAACTGTTCTTATCCTCACAGTGATAACAGTTACAGGAATCTATGCAAGTGTTAAAATTCATGCAAGTATACATCAAAAAAGGTCAAATCTACTGCATAAAAAATTTAAAACTAATGAAAACTGAAAAAAAAAACTAGTACTCTTTTAATGATTCCACTATTTCTATTTTTTATTGAAATAAACTATCACCAAAACAAAAAGCTTCCAAAAACAACATGTATTACAATGAAAGAAACACACTTCCATTTCCAGAAACAGGCCAGACTAGATGTTCAGAGAAATTCTTCCCAACACTGAATTCTCCCCAAATGCTTTTAATAGTATATCAGAGTTTGTGGTAAAGTAAGGGTAACAGTGAGAGGCAGAAAAAAGGACATGCAGTTCCATTATCTGAAACCTTTGGGGCCAGTAATATTTCAGAATTCACAGTCTGGGTTTTTTTGTTTGTTGTTTTCACAGAGGGAATGCACTATGTTTATATACCCCATGTTGACGCTCTAGCAGCATGTGGACCACCACCACATACTCAAACACATTGACATTTCTAAAGTTCATACCAGTTCAGGTCAAGTTTTGTTCATTTAAAAAATACCTTGTGAGAGTCAAAGCTTTCTGGGTTTCTCAATTGCAGATAAAGAAACTGTGGCCCTGCAGGAGCCAGTGCAAATCAAGATGGGCCAAGTTCGAGACAGGCAGGGCAGGCACTGGGGAAAACCAGCGATGCCAAAAGACTTGAAGTATGCACTTTCAAGGGCAATTGCCCAAGGCCCAAACAGGGTAGAAGATTAGACCAAAATCATGCCAAAGACCCTAAGAGTTTGCCTGAAAAACCCAAGACAAAATGTATTTTAAGTGGTACCAGGAAGGTAGTGAAGCTGCCCAGATGCATGGCAAAAGCCAATGCCAATATACTCTGGGATAACCCAGAGCAATATATATTTTCTTCTAGAATAACTCAATTTAAACAGCATTCTCGAAGAATTCCCACAGAAAAAAAATCCAAAAACCTATGTTCACAGACAGCCAAAAACCACTAAAATCACAAGCTACCAAGAGTGTGAATCTTAAGAAATAAATGCTGAATCAGATCCATAAAACCTATAGATATTTGAATATATATTTAATAAACTTAAAGAAATAAAAAATGGGCTCAAAACTGGGATGAAGGGATAATGGAACAAGAAATGAAAAACTGACCAAATCTGAATTAAAAAAAAAAATCTAGAAATACAAAGTTCAGAAACTTTTAGATAAAAATAACATTTTAAATAACTGATTTGACAGCAAAATTAGACCCATCTTAAGAGACAATGAACTAAAACACAGATCGGAAGAAACCACCATCAACGTAAAAAAGCTACATACTACATGATTTCAACTCTATGACATTCTGGAAAAGGGAAAACTATGCAGACAGTAAAAAGATTAGTGGCTGTCAGGGATTAGCAGGTAGGAAGAGATGAAAAGGATAGTATGGATAGTTTTTAGGGCAGTGAAAATACTCTTAACACCATAACGATGGACAGATGTCACTGTACATTTGTCCAAAGCCATAGAATGCACACCAAATGTGAACTCTAATGTAAACTATGGCTTGTGGGTGATTATAATGTGTCCAGGTAGGTTCATCAATTCCAACAAATGTCCCGCTCTGTTGGGGGATGTGGATGATGGGGGTGGCAGGCCTATACATGTGTGGGGGCCAAGGGTATATGGGAAATCACTTACCCTGCCTCAATTTTGCTGCGAACCTTAAACTGCCCTGAAAAGGGGCGCCTGGGCGGCTCAGTATGTTAAGCATCTGCCTTGGGCTCAGGTCATGATCTCAGGGTCGTGGAATTGAGCCCCACACATAGGGTTCCCTGTTCAGCTGGGAGCCTGCTTCTCCCTTTCCTCCTCGCTTGTGCTCTCTCTTGCTATTTCTGTTGCTCTGTCTCTCTCTCTCAAATAAATAAGTAAAATCTTAAAAAAAAAAGTGCTCTGAAAAAATGAAGTCTTACTATGGGAAAAAAAAAGAAAAGGAAAAGCAAACAAAGAAAAATCAAAAAAGAATCACCTAGCCCTACGAGAAACAAAGAACAGATAAGATGAAAGGGAGGAAAAACATGGAGGCTGTCTAATCAGAATGCCAGAAGGTGATAACTGAAAAATTAAGAAAGTGTAACCTCCAAATGACTAGAGAACAAATAAAGAGGTGCAGTTGTTGAAATGCTGATTTTAAGTCTAGCTCCCTGCTCACTGAGCAAGTTACTTAACTTGCCTAAGCCTTGATTTTCTCATCTGTAAAACGGGACAAAAATGCTGACCTCACAGAGGTGGTGTGACGATTAGGTGAAATCCAAGTATAGCACTTAGCACAGAATCCAATAAACGTCACCTGCTGGCAATTAAAAAATATCTACAAAGTTCATTAAAACAGTAGTAAATTAAGAATGAGATGAGGATGAAATAAGCATCTCTGGGTAATGATCTGATTTCAAAATCTCTGGAAGGGAAAGGCAGGATGACTCTTAACCCTTCTTCATTTGTTAATTCTGCTAATATCCTTCTGATAAGAATAAATCACTGTAGGTATGTATCCCTGCTGTTTCTTTTTCATACACCAAACCTCCTCCGGGATATTCTCCAAATCCTTCCAAATTTGCAAATGAGTGTGAGAGAAAACTATTCCAATCCTTTTATTCTCCGGCCTCGATAAGTTCTACTTTGTAAACTGATTAAACAAACAGAATGAAGAGAGACAAGAAAACCACATACTTACTTTTCATTAATTTTCCTGATAATTCCTTTAGTGGTGAAGAGGGACTATTTCTACTGGCTACTAGAAGTCTGGAGGAGGATTCTTGGGTTTCCATGGAAACTTGATGCATTCCTGTTCTGGCCATTTCAAGATGGAGAGAATGGGCACTGTCACATTCCCGGGAAAGCAGCAAGTGATTCTGAATGTTGCTAGTTCTATTGTTCAGGTCAATTCCTTCTGATTGAGTCATAAGCAGTTGGGCTGAGCTAGAATCCTCCAATCTCTTGTCAAGAGACTCAGTTACAAAAGATGTTGCAGTTTCATGCTTTTTAGATGGAGAGACAGGCTCAGCCAATGAGCTCTGCTTCACGGTGTTCAGACTGTGTGCTCTTATTCGGGACCAAGTTGTAGAGTGAAAACTTTCAGCTTCTAACCAAAATTTAACCAAATGCTCCATTCTCCGAAGTTCCATGAATTGAATGAAATAAGGAAGGACAACAGTGTCGTGCAAGACTTGTTCAAGGGTCTTTGAAAGACTGGATTTGGTCTCTTGAGTCTGGTAGTCCAGACAAGATCTGCCTGAAAGAAGCAAAGATTAGCAGTTCAGTAACAACTGAAGATTAATGGGTTAGTCAGCCACCTTTAGCATCAGCGGTACCAGAATTCTTGAATAAAAGTTTATTTCCAATTTAAATGAATAAAGAGCTAGAAATACAATCATTTTGGCTTCTAAACAGGCAAAGAAACAAGTGTCCAAAACTTGATCTGTTAAAAAGCTCTTTGTAACTCAATTATTCTTATTTAACTTTTAAGGGCAGTTCAGACCATGTAAATTCTTGAGAAAAAAAAAAAATCTTACGATACTAGTCCCAAACAAAGAAGGCCGATAAAATTATGAAAATACATTCAATCTAATTAAAAATGCCAGAAAAGCAAATTAATACAAGATAACATTTCTGTCAAACTGTAAGATGTTTTTTCAAAAAATAACAAAAACTAACAAAGGCACAGAAGAATAGGCAACACTGTCACCCACTGATGATGAAAATAAAAAATGGCAAAACCTCTTTGGAGGAGCATTCAATAACAGCCTGCAAGGCTTTAGGAATCTCATGATTTGCAATCCAGTAACCCCACCTCTAGGAACTTTTCCTGAGGAAAAACTGTGCATACAATTGTGGAGACAGCCAGAAAAATGTTACCAACTCTCAGCATTCGTTAGAATAAAAAACAGGATTTTATGTTGAAAAATAAAACTAAACTTACCAAACTTAATAAGGTAAGTTCATTTTATATGTAACTAAATCTAGGCTATGATTATGACCACGACTAGGTATTAACATAAACAACAAAAACATTTTTTTTTACATTTACAGCACTGACATATTAAGGTTCATCTTCATAAAAGTAACAGGGTTTCATCAATTATTTAAAAGGGCTTTTCTTAATCCTTTGATATTCAAATCATTTTCTTTTGAAGCACTTCATGTGTCATCCTTGCTGGCTGTCTCATTTTCTTTTTCTTTTTTTTTTCTTTTTTGAGAGAGAGAGAGAGAGAATGTGCGCGTGAGCAAGCACAGCCCAACACAGGGATCGATCTCATGACCCTGAGATCATGACCTGAGCCTAAATCAAGAGTTGGGCGCTTAACTGACTATGCCACCCAGGCGCCCCCTGGCTGTCTCATTTTCAATGTTAACCAGTGCATCTTTGTCAACATGACTTCCTTGAACTTCAGGAAATCCTGATCCTTTGCAAGATTTACAATTTTTTACATTAAATTTTTAATTTTGAGATAATGGTAAGTTCAAATACAACTGTTAAGACACAATACAGAGAGATCCCACGTACCCTTTACCCAGGTTCCTCATGGTAACATCATACAGTTAACTATAGTACGGTATCACATCAAGGTACCGACACTGACATGACCCACCAATCTTACTCAGATTTCCCCATTTCACCTGTATTCACCTGTGGACTTCATCCTATGCAATGTAATCTATGCAGTTTTATCATATGTAACTAACAAACTACTGAACAGTTCCAATGCCACGTGGATGCCTTATGTGGCCTTTTATAACCACCTCTTCTGTCCCTAATGTCTGGCAAACACTACTCTGTTCTTCATTTGCCTAATTTTGTCATTTCAAGAATATTATACAAATGGAATCATACTGCATATAACCTTTTGGGATTGGCTTTTGACACTCAGCATAATTCCCTTGGGATTCATGCAAGTTGTTAGATGTATCAACAGTTCGCTCCTTTTCATTGCTGAGTAGTATTCTGTGGCATGCGTGTACCAGTTTGTTTAACCATTCACTCGCCTGCTGAAAGTCAGCCAGTTTTTGGCTTTTAAGCTGCTATGGACATTGGGGTATAGGTTTTTGTTAATAAGTTTTGAATGTAAGTTTCCATTTCTCTGGGATAAAGGCCAAAGGGTGCAACTGCAGGGTCATGTGACAACTGCATATTTAGCTTTGTGAGAAACTGCCAAACTGTTCTCCAGAGTGGCTATACCATTTCACATTCCTACCAGCAACACAGGAGTAATCCAGTAAAACTTACAATTTTACTTTGTGATCAATACAAACGCTGTTTGCAATGTACTGCTGAGTGTGACCCATAAACACTCTGACACCTTTGAATACATACAAATGTTAAGCAAAGATGTCAAAAAAGGGACTAATTTTATTAGACATCAATTTATTCACTTTTTTCTTCAATTTATGATACCACGACATGCAATTTTTATAAGTGTAGAACTTTGGGTAACGAAGAACTTTGGGTAACAAAAGTTCACAAAACATCAATCTCCTGCATATCTTTTTTTGGGGAAGGCCGGCGGGGGGGAGTTATTTTAATATAATAGAGATCCTACTACACACACTGCTATGTGACCTGCTTTTTGCACTTTAGCCTTAGATATTTCTCTACGTCATCTTCAGACTTTCAAACGGCTCCCCAATACCCCAGATGCAGGAATACCACAATTTGAGTACCTCTCCATTAATAGATATTTACATGCTGTTCCTCATTTTTTTGCTTTCACAAACAACACTGCAATAAACAGCTTTATACATATTTGTATACACATCTTCTTGCATATATGTGAATACATCTGAGGGCTAGATCTTCTATTTTATATTTTGATAAACACTTCCAACTGCCTTCCAAAAAATCCTCATCAATTTACACTTCCACTAAATAGGAATAGCCATTTCTCTTCATCTCCGTTAACATTCAAATGATCAAACTTTAAATATTTGCTGATGTGTTAGGAGGAACTCATTACTTAATTTGCATTTCCCTGAGTCTGAGTGAAATAAGGCATCCTTTTCATATAAGTAGTGGTCAAATATACTTCTTCTTCTTCTGGAAATGGCCCATTCCTTTTTTTTTTTTTTAATTGAGAATGCTTCATATTTTATGCTTATGGGAACACAATAGAGTATCATTCATTATACTTGTAGCTGTTATTTTATTTATTTTTAAAATTTTATTTATTTTTAAGTAGGCTCCAAGCCCAATATGGGGATCGAACTCACAACCCTCAGATCAAGAGTCACATGCTCTACTGACTAAGCCAGCCAGCCAGGGCCCCCTATAACTGTTATTTTAAATACATTTTTTCAAAGCCCATTTCCATTATACAGTTCTAGTACCCTCCAGCAAGAGTTTCACATAATACATTCAAATCCTTCCTACTACTGGAAGTTAACAAAACGGGAGTCACTTACCCAGGTCACCAAAATGAGCAGCCTCCATGTGGCTTGGCTGCTTCTTAAGTGTTGCTGTCCTGCTACTTGAAAAAGAGTCCATGTTGGCAGAAATGGCATTGATTGCAACATGACTTGGTCCTGCTGCCTCCAGCAAGGCATGATTTTTAGTGCTTTTTTGTGGGGAATGTACAGATACTGAAGCTATAATTTTTCAAAAAAAAAAAAAGTGTTAAAAATAAAACACAATTTGATAGCCTAAAAATGTCTCATAAAGGGCTTAAGAGAACTTAAAAAATTAAGTTTTATAACACCTCCCTTCCGTATGCACACTCAACAAAAAATACTTAAGGGAAAGATAAATTAATCAAGCAGCAGAAAACTGGAAAGAAATGTCCCATCGTTATGTATAACTCTCAAAATACTGTGCCAAAAATGGAACTTAAAACCGAGATGTTTCTTTGAGAACTTTTACAGATGACAGAAAGTACCAAAGCCAGAAAACATTCTGATATATGGACACTTTTCAATTCCTTAACCCTTTTTTTTGTCCAAGGAACAAAACTAAACTTGTGGAATGGGGCAAAAATGAGAAAAATACTCTTCAGAATACTTATTTTTTTAATTGGGTAACAATTTCTCTAATGAAAGACACTTATGATCAAAGTTCAAGCTGCTCAAAGATAAAGCACACTTAAAAAACTCACAAAATATACTTTCTTTAGTAGTCTGAAGAAATATCCTATTGCCATCAGGATAAAGAGGCTACCTATTTGTTAATAGGAAATAAGCAAGTCAATATTAGAATACTGTCAAAGTAGTCCTGTGACCTTACTGCCATAGCTAGACCAACACTCTCTCTCTCCTACTTATTCCACACAAATAGTAATGACTCTTATTTAAGGTTTCTAAGAAGTGTTGGCCTAGTACATTGCTACAGCAGGAAGGAGAGAATGGACGCCTGGGTGGCTCAGTCGGTTAAGCATCTGCCTTTGGCTCAGGTCATGATCCCATGGTTCTGGGATCAAGTCCCGCATTGGGCTGCTTGCTCAGCGGGAAGTCTGCTTCTCCTTGTGGCTCCCCCTGCTTGAGCTCTCCCTCTAACAAATAAATAAATAAATAAATAAAAATCTAAAAAAAAAAAAAAAAAAAAAAAGGATAAAAATGATACAGATTACCCTCAAGATAATACTCTCAGAGAAATCAACTTGTAGCGACTAGCACCATTCATTTTATTACATCTTCAACAGATAAGTGCTCTCAATCTCAGCAAACAGTTCTCAGACACAGAATCTGAGTAATACCAGGTAATATTTCTTATGAAGAACACACAGTATTATAGTTCAATCTACTACTCTTCGAGATGTTTTTATAAATATAAAGCAGGTAAATACACGAATGTCCGTACCTGTTTGTCAGGTTTTTTTATTTACTAGTCATTCAATAACAGGTGGGAGAATGATGCAACGGAGTTGTCTTCAAGAGATTTTTTTTTTTAGTTTTAGAAGAAAAGTCTTATTTTTTAAATTTCCATGATAAATTGAAGAAAGCAAAAGTCATTTCAGCAAGTTTATAAACAGTAATAGCTAGTTTTCTTATATAGACAACAAGCTACAAATACCATGCAATAAGACTCTCTAACCGTTTCCTACTTAGGTATGTATGATGAAACAAAACGCCATTAATTTACTTGTGCAAGGCTTTTTTTTCCTCCTCTTTCTGAACTTTTCTGTTAGAACTATTAACTTATTTTAGATGTTGCTTCCAGACAGTCTATCTTCCTTTGGTCTCCATAGTACTTACTACCTGTTCCATATTTTCCTTTTCTACCTGTGCCTGCCTCTCAAGCCCTTAGAACACAGTAATTAAATGCCCACTAGGGGTGCGTGGGTGGCTCAGTCGGTGAAGCATCTGCCTTCGGCTCAGGTCATGATCCCAGGGTCCTGGGATCGAGTCCTGCATCTGGCTCCTTGCTCAGCGGGGAGCCTGCTTCTCCCTCTGCCTGCTGCTCCCCCTACTTGTGTTCTCTCTCTCTCCGACAAATAAATAAAAACTTAAAAAAAAATTTTTTTTTAAATGCCCACTATGTCAGATATGGTCTCCTTCCATGACTTCTCTTCCTGAGCTTCTCTGTTCTTTTATTCTTTCTGCTAGAAACAGTATTTATTCTCAAACCTTTAATTACTACTAGAGCCATCTTTTCTGGACATATTTTTTAAACCTGTAAGCACTCCACTTTTTCCCCAGCACATCTGTAAAATAGATAAAACTCTAGATAAAATAGGTACCTAAAATCTAAATAGATATCTAAAGGAGATTGATTGATTGATTGATTGATTTAGATTTTGTTTATTTATTTGACAGAGAGAGAGACAGCCAGCGAGAGAGGGAACACAAGCAGGGGGAGTGGGAGAGGAAGAAGCAGGCTCATAGTGAAGGAGCCTGATGTGGGGCTCGATCCCAGAACGCCGGGATCATGCCCTGAGCCGAAGGCAGACGCTTAACGACTGAGCCACCCAGGCGCCCCTAAAGGAGATTTAAAAAAAAGAGTTATTAGTAACTCTGGCTGATTCAAGGGGAAAGTCTCACTCACACTCTGGACCTGGACCTCTTGGCAACAGCCTGTAGGATACACTTCTATGGAACTGGAACCCCAGTGGAGAAGCCCTGACCTGTACCTGAGACCTGCCCTTTGATCTGGGCTTTGGGCCTGTCTTAATTCCTTACTGCTAGTTTTTCTTACTTTAACTTTACCACATCAAGACCAATTTGTCCAAGTATCAAACTCACTGCATCTTCTTCCAAACTAATTCTCCTACTCAATTTCCCTGTCTCTGTTCAATCTGCTAATCTCCAAAGCTCAAAATCTTGGACCCATTCTTTTTCACCCCACATGTTTAACTGCCAAGATCGGCTGATTTTTCCTTAAAGATATTTAAATATCTACTTACTTGCTTATTATCAATACCACACCCTTAGTACAGGCCTTTCTGTATTAGAGCAAAAGAACTAGGGTCTGGAAACCCACAAAACGTTTCCAGACTAACCTTTCATAAATACTGTATGTAAAGCATCAGCGTCCTGTTCAAAAGCCTACAGGCTCCCTATTTTCTCTGTCTCAACTCTCTGTTCTGGTCTTTAAGGCCCTTATACTTAGGTATCAATCTTCTGTAAAAATCCCCTTTATTTGTCTGAAGGTCCCTTTGCCCAATATATACTCAAAGAAATAAGAAATATACTCAAAGAAATAAGAAGCTGGGCTGGTAGGGAAAAGAGAACTGCCTCTTTCAAATCCTTATTATTCAACTTTTATATAGATTAAGTCCCATTTCTACAACATCTTCCCTACACTTAAGAAACCATTTGCTAATCTCAAATTCCTCTCAACTCCTCACAGTACTTCATTTAACTAAGTTTAACTATATTGAGGGCCTCTTCTGCTACAACTAGAAAACAAGAGCTACCAATACAGGACCTCCAGCACACCAGGCATCGTACTGGTTGCTTGATGCACACTTTTGGGGGGGTACATTATTTCATTCTCTCTCACAACAATTTCACAAGACTGGTATTTTCCTCATTTTGGAGATGCGGACACAGACAGACAAAAGTTAAATACTTTGCTATAAGTCAATGAGATAGTAAAGAATTGTTTCAACAGGCAGGATTTCAACTTTGGTCTGCCAGACTCTAGAAAATCACTCTTGTACCTTTGGTTAGAAACTCAGACTCTAGAATTATTGTGTGGATAAAATAATATATGTAAATGTCTCCAAGTACCTCCCACCCAACATGCCAAAATTGAACATATAATTTCCCAACTTGGTTCTCCACCAGTTGCACTGTTAGGCAAGCCAGAAAAGTAGGTGTTAATCTGAAATCTCCCTGTCCCTTACACCTCATATTTAATCAATAACAAAGTTCTATCCATTTTAGCTCTAAATTGATCAATCCAGATCTCTTTTATTTCTATCACTATAGATCTAGCCCATGCCATCTGTGGAATCACTTGATTAATGTTCCTCTCCCCTACCAATCTATATGTTCAATGAGTACAGGATCCAAGTCTTTTTTTGTTTAGCTGCAGTTTTGGCTAAGCCCTAAAATGGAACAGGTGTTTGAGAAATGGTTGTTATTAGTATGTTGGTATATTTGCTACTATTCCAGGTGTAAGTTTTTTTTTTTTTTTTAAGATTTTATTTATTCATTTGACAGACACACAGCCAGGGAGAGAGGGAACACAAGGAGGGGGAGTGGGAGAGAAAGAAGCAGGCTCCTAGCAGAGGAGCCTGATGTGGGGCTCGATCCCAGAACGCTGGAATCACGCCCTGAGCCGAAGGCAGACACTTAACGACTGAGCCACCCAGGCGCCCCTCCAGGTCTAAGTTCTACTCAGACTGTAAACTTCTTGAGGGCCTGTTTCCTATATTGCTTCTGTATGATTCTAAGGTAAGCCAGTGAATGCTAGCTGGCTTCATTCCTACAGGGTAGGAACATGGAATTTTTTAGCCTGGTACAGATTTAGAAGTTAGGCAGGCCAGCCCTCTTACTCCACAAATGAAGAATCTGAGGAAGGTTACATGACTTCCCAAGGTCATACTGTTAGTAGCAGAATTCAGGGTAGAAGACCTGAGAAATCTAAAGTGCCTGAGACATCAAATCCTTTCCTTCTACATTCAGATCTAGTCTTTACGCATGCTGCTTGCTAAGGGCTTGAAGGCTTTATCAAAGCCAATCAAATTTTGCTTAAGGAAGGCAGTATGAACCAACATGGAATCCAACCGGCTTTAAATTATCTAAAGTAAGCAAAAATTAAGACTGCAAGGTTCCCTAGTTCTTCCCTAATGTTACAAACCGTGTAAGTTATAATTAGTCTCTCTCCAGCAAACTGAGCGTATATGGTTAATAGTCAGTGCTAGTAGCCACACAAGATACAAACATTTGAAAGGGAAATCTAAGTAGCAATCTACAGATCTCATGTAAATAAATTTCATCTATGAAACTTACATGTAATGGCTATCTAAATAATTTCCGTTATAATTTTCCACTCCAATCTTTATAACTGACATAGTGAAATCACTCAAAACTATCGTAGAGATTACAACCTAAAAAAGCAATGCTTTAACCTATAAACAAGGACAATATATTGATTACAATAAAGTACTCCGAATAAATTTTAAGTTAAGACCATTCATCCAAAGTAACAGAGAAGTAAAAACAGTAATTATCCACACTTCTGGATAAACAACAGAAAACCAAGCCTTGTAAGTGGCAGTTCTTTACTCCAGAACTGTCAGCTCAGTTCACAGTATTTTTCACTTTTTGTTTTGTTTTTAAAGATTTATTTATGGAGTGCCTTGGGTGGCTCAGTCGGTAAAGCGTCCACCTTCAGCTCAGGTCATGATCCCAGGGTCCTAGGATCGAACCCTGCTTCAGGATCCTTCCTTGGCAGGGAGTCTGCTTCTCCCTCGCTCCCTGTGTCTCCCCCCATTCATGCTCTCTTGCTCTCTCTCTCTCAAATAAATTTAAAAAATAAAAAAGATTTATTTATTTGAGAGAGAGAGAGAGTGCACACAGTAGGGAGGGGCAGAGGGAGAGTTTGAAGCAGACTCTGCGCAGAGTGGGGAACCTGACACAGAGGCCGACACAGAGCTCGCTCTCACCACCCTGAGATCACGACCTGAGCCAAAACCAATAGTCAGACCCAGCTGCCCCTAGCTTTTTGTTTTTTAAAATAAAGTTAACTACAAACCATAAGAGACTCTCAAGTATAGGAAACAAACTGAGGGTTGCTGGAGGGGAGGTGGGTGGGGGGATGGGGTCACTGGGGGATGGGCATTAAGGAGGGCACCTGATCTGATGAGCACTGCATGCTATATGCAACTGACGAGTAACTAAACTCTACCTCTGAAACTAATAATACACTATATGCTAATTCACTGATCTTAAATTAAAAAATAAAATAAAGTGAACTCATCAATTTTAGGGAACAAACATGTGATTAATAGGAGGGCACTGGTTTACCGTGTCACTAGGACAGCCAACAAATGCTTAGTAAAAGCCTATCATATGCAAGGTGTTGAAGAATATACAGGTTGAGCAAGGAAATAAGTCACAATCATAAATAATTATAAAAGGCAGAGATGATTAATGGCAAAAGAAGCGGGAAGATAACAGGGTTAAATAGCCTATTAATGTAAAGCACATCACTTTTTAATACAATGGAATGCCACGGAACTCACCTTTAATTGACTTGACATCTGAGGTCTTCTCTTGTTCTTTGCCTTTCACTGGAAGATAAAAGAGCATCATGACCAAATTCTACACTTAGAAAGATCCTATCTGCATGATGTAAAAATTAACAGATGAATATTCAAAGTTGTACAGCGATGGAATAACTGCCTTGCAGGGGGACAGGACACGACAGTTGTCAGGGCAAGTTTCCCCGAGGAAGTGACCTTTGAACATCATTCAGTCAAGAGCACTGAGCGTGCACTGAGCGTGCCTATGGAGAGACAATGTCAGAATACCTGGGTTCAAATTCTAGCTTGCCACTTATTACACAGCCACGTGATCATGGACAAGTTACTTTACTTCTCTGGGTCTCAATTTCCTTGATTTATAAAATTAGAACAGTAATAACAACACCTACCTCAGAGGGTTAGGAGTGAAAAAATAAATAGTTGTAAAGGGCTTAGAAGAGTAACGGGCACACGGTTAGTTTAGGATGTTAATTAATATTATTAAAATATGCCCGCTACTAGATGCATCTTGAAGAACAAGAGTTCTTTGTGTATCATATCTTACTTCTTGTGTATTCCCCTCACAGCATCAAATACAAACATTCTAAACTTATATGCTAAATATCTAATATTAAGGCTTAATAATTTCTCTTAAAAAGCTATACAGTCTCTTCTCCATTATATGAAACAGTAGAAATTCTTCTGCAAATATGCTAATAATATAATATCCAAGAAAGGAAGGTACATGGCAGCTTAAGCAAAGCGTGAACTCTTACAGGATCTGACATAAGACTATTTTTAACCTTCCTTCCTTTTCTTGTATTTTTTTTCAACATTAAATTTTCTTTAACCTTACCATGAAAAGCCTATCAAAATAAGAAATCCCAAAATGACCACCTCTCTACTTGTGCTCTTAAACATTTAACACTGAAAGGCTAGTAGCAGGAAATAACTAGCTCTCAGAGTATCTGATAAATTAATCCATCAACAAATATCTGAGGGCCTTGTATGTGCCAGACACTCCCCCGGCTCAGAAAAGAACAGTCCTGTCTTCGAGAAGTCTATATACAAGAATGTGGAGACAAACACGGACAAAAATAAGATCATTTCAGGTACCGATCGCTGCTGCTGGGAAGAAAAGAAAATAAGGAAACGTGGTAGAAGTAACTGGGTTGCAGCCCTTACCGCAGCACCTGCCAACTGACCACATCTCTCGCTTGTAACGTGAACTTGCCTTGACTTCCAAGGCACTCGACTCCCCTGGTTTTCCAGCTGCTCCTTCTCAGTTTACCACCTGGCCAACTTCTCCTCTACCCACTGGGAGTTTCCTCAACAAAAGGGTTTGAGCACCTTTTCTTTTCACTATGTACACATATGTATTTCCTGGCTGACCGTAACCATCCTGAAGGTGTTCAATACCACAGATAAGCTATGAATCCTGAATTTCTATTTCTAGTCTAAATCCTTTCTGACCTTAAATTCACTTAGTTAACTGGCTACCCATCCTCTTCTATAATTACACCGGTCCAAAATGGAATGTACCATCTCTTCCCAAACCTGGTTTACATTACTTTTCATTTTTTTTTGTGAATGACACTCCCACCCCAGTTCCCAGTTTCTCAGGCCAAAAATCTCGAAGTCATTCTTAACATGTCTCTCCCTTACTTCCCACACCGAAACCACTTCTAAGACCAAGATTCTCCCACTAAAACATACCTCCACAATTTCACTTTGGTCACCCTCAATACATTCTCATCAGATCTAGTCCATATTTCAAACAGAAACGTACACACACAATCCAACTTTACCACATATTAGTGTTTTGTCTTACTTCCCCTTCCCCCCTAAATATTATATAAAGGGTCCCTGACTCACTACCTGATCCCATTGCTCTTCTTCCGTTCCCAGAGATAAATACTGCCCTAAATTAGATGTGTTTACTACCATGTATGTTTTTAGACTATTACTACATGACTGTAAAACATGCAATTATTCTGTACATCTTTAAAAATGACATGAATAGTATTCTTCTACACATATATGAAACTTACATTCATCCCATAATTTGACTTGTCTATATTGATGCATTCATGTGGCTCTAGTTCATTCATTTTAGCTGCTTAATTCCTTTTTTTTTTTTTAAGATTTTATTTATTTATTTGACAGAGAGACAGCGAGAGAGGAAGCACAAGCAGGGGGGGTGGGAGAGGAAGAAGCAGGCTCCCAGCAGAGGAGCCTGATGTGGGGCTCGATCCCACAACGCCAGGATCACGTCCAGAGCCGAAGGCAGACGCCTAACGACTGCGCCACCCAGGCGCCCCTTAGCTGCTTAATTCCTAAAATACACCTTTATTTATTCATTTTCCTGTTAATGACCATTTCAGTTTTATTTCCTAGTTTTCACTGTCACAAACAATGATGTGATCAACACTCTAGTACATGTCTTCCTATGTATATATGTAAGAATTTCTCTAGGATTAAACACTATAAATGGCACTGATAGGTAACCCAATGGTGGGCATTTTTAATGAATACTTTTCAAATGGTATTTGATGGTATTTTTAATTCATTTCCTTGATTTCCTTTGAGGGGATATCTTTTTGTATTACTGGGTATTTAGGTTTCTTCCTTTATGGGCTACCTATTCAATTCCTTTGTCCTTTACTTATTTGTAGAAATTCCATACATATTCTGGATACTAATCCTTTGTGTTGCAAATACCTTATGTGTATTTTATTGTATGGAAGCTTTAAATTCTAATGTAGCCAAATTTACATTATGTGGATTGTATTTTCTTATGTCTTATTGTTTAAGATATTCTTTCCAAGCCCATGATCAGATTTTTTCTCCTGCATTTTCTTCCATATGATTTCAAGTTTTGCTTTTTAAAATTCTGGGCTCTTATCTACCTGGAATTTATTTCTGTTTGTCAGATATTGGGAAACTACAGCCCATGGACCAAATCAAACCTACCCCTAGTTTTTTATTAATAAAGTTTTAGTTTAGCACAGCCATGTCCATTTGTTAACACACTATCTATGGCTACAAGGACACCATCTTGTCTTTTACAGAAAGTTTGCTGACCCCTGATATATATGATAGGAGACAGAAAATTCTATTTGTTTTTTTTTTTGTTTCTGTTTGTTTTTCCTATTTGTTTTTTTGCCAGAGGGATAGCAAACATCATTTACTGATTAGTCCCACATTTCCCAACTGAACAGGAACTCTTTATATACCAAGTTCCCATACATACATGGCTCTGTTTCTGGGCATTTAATTCTACTGTCTTAATTACCTAACCATATAATCAGCCTTTGGCAGGGCCGAGTCCTCTACCTTATTCTCTTTCGAAACTCTCTGCCCTATTAATTATAAGGTCAACTTGTCCTGATCCTAAAACCCCCACGGGAATTTTTAAAGTAGAACTGACTGAGTGATTAATTTGGGAGAGAGTTCACAGCTTTCTGGTATTAAGTCTTTCTATCCATGAACATAATATACCTCTCTATTTGGGTCTCCTTTCACATCAAATTAGGTTTTGTAAACTCCATAAAGATTTTAGTCTTTTGTTTTTACTGACATACAGCGGTACAACCGAGTTTTAAATACTTACATATAAACACATATATTTTAAAAACCCAGCCGAACTCTTTCATGAGTTCTAATAGTATGTGTGTAGATTTTTAGTTTTTTAATATATGCAATCATGTTATCTGGGACTAATGATTCCTTTGTTCCCCTTCCCTCCCAAAACTTAAATTTCCCTTCTTTTTTGTTTTGTGTACGTGCTATTGTGAAGACTATAGTAGCTTTCTTTTTGTCTAATATCCCTTTTCCCACCCTTTTGCTTTTAACCTTCTCATGATCCTTTTTATACTAAATGTATACAGGAGGAATCTAGTCTTTTCACTGGGACAGCCCATTTCTGTTTATTGTGATTACTACTCTTGATGTCTAAACAAGATCCTTCTTAAAACTTTGACCATGGCTATGAATATTTTGCTTTATGTATTTTGAGACTGATATTAGGTACAAAGCAGTTCAGAGTTTTATCTTCCTATGACCCTGTTCATCTTATAATAATGTAGTGACCTTTCTAGCCCTCATAATGTTTTGTGCTTTAAAGTATGTCATCTGCCACACAGCTTTCTTCTGGTTAACATTTGTCTGCTATATCCTTCCATCCAGTTATTTTCAATTTCTCTATGTCCTTATGTTTTAGTTGTGTTCTCACGGCTGGATCTCGGTTTATTATCTAGCCTGACTTTTTGTCTTTTAGCTATAGTCTTTTGCTAGAATTTAGTCTATTTACATTTATTGTGACCACTGATCTATTTAGGTTTATTTCAGCTACCTAACTTTGTACTGCTGACTATGCTTTTTCTTGTTTCTATATTTCTTTTTATTATGACACATCTAAAACAAAGACAATACTAGAATTTGAGTAACTCTCAGGTTTATCAAATCTTAACATTATGCTATATTTGCTTCTGAAAATTTTTCAAAAGAAATAAGACATGCATGTGTAACTTAAGTCTCTTCCTGCTCTTATTCCACCTTCTCCCTAGGAAATAATTTCATGAATTGAATATTTATTGTTTCCACCCACATTTTTACTCTGTAATACATTTCTGTATCTATAAACAACATATAGCATTGATTGAAGGTTTTTAAACTTTATACAAGTGGTCCTACCAATTACTATTTCCAACAGCAATGTACCCTAATCAAATCTTGGTATAGTCAGGCTTTAATCCCATTCTTCAGGACTTCTCAAGAACTTTACTTGCACAAGTAACACCTCTCTCTTCTGTATCGTTTTCTCCCTCTCTACCAGATCATTCCTATCAGCATACAAACGTTCTAGCATCTTCTATCTTAAAAAAAAAAAATCCCTTAGCCCAAGAGCCCCCTTCAGTTCCTTTTCACTGCAGTTTTTTGAAAAGGGTGTTTTTAATTTTACTCGTTACTTTCCACACTTCACATTCTCCCTCCAACCCATTCCACTGATACCACTCTCAAAGTCATCAATTACTTCCACATTATCAAACTGAGTAGTTATTTCTATCTTGATCTTGCAAGTGACATTCAACACAATACTCCCTTCTTTTTGAAACATTATCTTGGGGCGCCTGGGTGGCTCAGTCGTTAAGTGTCTGCCTTTGGCTCAGGGCGTGATCCCAGAGTCCTGGGATCAAGCCCCGCATCGGGCTCCCTGCTCTGCTGGGAGCCTGCTTCTTCCTCTCCCACTCCCCCTGCTTGTGTTCCATCTCTCGCTGGCTGTTTCTCTCTCTGTCAAACAAATAAAATCTTAAAAAAAGAAAGAAAGAAAGAAAGAAAGAAAGAAAGAAAGAAAGAAAGAAAGAAAGAAAGATTATCTTCTCTTACCTTCCATGATATTACACTCCTATATAACTGGCATTTTTGATTCTCCTTCGTCAATTGCTCATGTCCTCCATTTAACTTCTTTTAATTTTTTTAAGATTTTATTTATTCAGTTGAGAGAGTGAGAGAGAACAGAGACATCATAAGCAGGGGGAGAGGCAGAGGAAGAGGGAGCTGCAGAACCCCTGTCGAGCCAAGAGCCTGACATGGGGTTCGATCCCTGGACCCAGATCATGACCTGAGCTGAAGGCAGACACCCAACCATTTGAGCCACCCAGGTAGCCCTCAATTTAACTTCTAAAAGCCGGCTTAACTCCAAAGCTCTCACCTAGGCTCCATTCTTGTGTATAGTATGGCAGGAAATGCTACCTGGCCATGGAACTCATTTTTCTCTTTCTAGTAAGAGGGTTGTAGCTTAGTAGCTAGTTACTAGATGGCTAGTTACTCTACATTTCTCAAAAGCTTTTGCAGTTATCTATGACCATATGACTAACTTCTCACCAAGAGAATATGAACAGAAATGATTATGTGCCACTTTCTGGCCAAAGCTTCTCTTTCCTCCTTAGCATGGGTCAGAGGACTGAGGACAGACACAAAGGGCTATGACCCAGCTTTGACAAAATAGACCACATCCTAATGGAGAGAAGTATAACAAGACGAGAGGAAAGTGATCCCTGAATGTGAAGCAAAGCCACCAAATGAACTTGGACCATTACACTCAAGAGGGTAATAAAAAAAATCTATCTTGTTTGAGCCATTACACTTCAGTGTATCTTTGTTATAACAGCCTTAGCCTTCCAACGTAACTAATTCACATATTTTATGTATTCTTCAGGTGATCTCATCTAGTCCCACGTCATTAACCATCAGTTATTCAAAATATATTTTTTTAATCTTTTTTTTTAAAAAAGATTTTATCTATTTATTCGACAGAGATAGAGACAGCCAGCGAGAGAGGGAACACAAGCAGGGGGAGTGGGAGAGGAAGAAGCAGGCTCATAGCGGAGGAGCCTGATGTGGGGTTCGATCCCATAATGCTGGGATCACGCCCTGAGCCGAAGGCAGACGCCCAACCGCTGTGCCACCCAGGTGCCCCACAAAATATATATTTTTTAAGATTTATATATTTGACAGAGAGAAAGAAAGCACAAGCAGGGGGAGTGGCAGGCAGAGGGAGAGGGAGAAGCAGGCTTCCTTCTGAGCAAGGAGCCCAATAGGGGGCTCGATCCCAGGAGCCTGGGATCATGAACCTGAGCTGAAGGCAGCGGCTTAACCAACTGAGCCACCCAGATGCCCCTGCAAAATATTTCTAAAGCCAGAACCAGATCTCACCTTCTGACCTCTTTCCAGAACTACAGACTCATACATCCCACTGTCTCCCTGATGTATCCACATGGATGTCAATTATCACAAACTCAAAATTGCCAAAAGACAGTTCTCAATTCTTCCTGCCCCAAGCTCTAAGCCCAAAGCTTTCCCAGTTTTTCTTTACTCCAATCACTTATTCAAGTTATGCTATTTCGATCTCCAAAACATATCCCATACCCAGTAAGTTCCAGCCTTCTTCAGGTTCCTTAAACACAACCAGCTATTCCTGCCTCAGGACATTTGTACTTTCAGTTCTCTCTGGCTAGAATGCAGTTCCTTTGATCTTTTGTGAGGCTGGCTCTTTCCCCTCATTCAGATCTCAAACTAAATACCATCTTCTCAGACAAGCCTTCCCTTAATAGCTAAACAAATATTGTCGTCTTGTGATCTACTCCCACATCAGTTTAAATTCCCGGCTCAGCACTTTTTACTAGTGAATAGTTTTTTGTTTTTATTCACTTATTCAACAAATATTTACTAAATTCCTAACTATATCCAGGCACTGACCTAGACACGGGGATACAGCTGTGAACAAAATCAGCTTCCGTCTTAATAAAATACATAAAAAAGCAGATGCTGATAAATGCTGTAGAGAAAGTGGGCAAATAGGAATGCAGGGGCTGGAATGTTAAAAGCAGGATGGACAGAGAAAGCCTCACCAAGATGCCAAGTGATCAAAAACCTGAAGGAGATGAGAGAACAAAATAGTGGGTGTTTGTAGGAAGAGGTTTCCAGGCAGAGAGAAAAAAAAAGTGCAAAGGCCCTGAGGGGGGAATATATTTGACAACAAAGAGGCCAATATAAATGGAACAGTGATGGAAAAGGAGAGCAGGAGATGAACACAGAGAGGAAATGGGAACTAGATTTAAGGAGGGCCATGCACAGGAAGCTACTGGAGGAATCTGAACAGAGATGTGGCATAGTGCATTTTGAAAATATACCATAGGGGTCAAGGACGGAAGAATGGAAACCAAATTGAAGCCTACAGCAAAATAATCCTGCTTTCTCTATTTCCTTTTTGTCTTTAAAGATTTTATTTATTTGAGAGAGTGAGCGAGTGAGTGAGCAAGCAAGGAGAGGGAGAGAGAGTATCCCAAGCAGATTTCACACTCAGCGCGGAGCTCAATGTAGGGCTCAGTCGCACAACCCTGAGATCATGACATGAGCCAAAATCAAGAGTGGGACGCTCAACCAACTGAGCCACCCAGGCACCCCTGCTTTCTCTACTTTCATAAACCCAGCTTCCTCTTAACATTTAACCTGAGACTTGAATGACATCCTCTCAGAGGACTTCCTTAACTGCCCAATCTAAACAAAGATGACCACCTAGAGCAGGGAGTTAATAATCAGGGACGGTAAGAAAAGGCTGAATTTGGTTACGTTCTGGGGTAGACTTAGCAGATCTGCTTATGTAGATATACAGCAGGAGAGAAAGAGAGGTTCAAGAAGGTACTAAAGTTTTAGCCTGAGCAATTAAAAGACCAGAAATGCAATTTACTGAGGTGAGAAAAAAAATCTGGAGTTAAATTTTAAATATAGTAAGTGAAAGATCCATCTGTTAGTCTATTATTTCTATTAATAGATACAACTATATCTATTAGGTAGAGGTACAAAGTGGACCAACAGTTGGGTATACCATTCCTAATTCAGGGGAGAGAATTCAAGCTGGAGATATAAATTCAGGAGTCATCAGCATATAGGTGGTATTTAAAAATGGTATTTAAAGACTGGATGGGATCCCTAAACAGAAGCATCTCCAGCTTCTCCTCTTGCCACATTCAGCCCGCAAAAAGCATCTACAATGATCTTTTTATAACATAAAATCAAGTCATTCCTCTTTAAAAATTTTAAGGGGCACCTGGATGGCTCCATGCGTTAAGTGTCTGACTCTTGATTTCAGCTCAGGTCATGATCTCAGGGTCATGAGATCGGGCCCCGCGGCGGCTCCATGCTGAGCATGTAGCCTGCTTAAGATTCTCTGCCCCCCCCACCCCTTCGTGCTCTTTCAAAAGAAAAAAGAAAAGAAAATTTAAATAGTGCCTCTGCATTTGGAATAAAACCTAACTATGGCCTACAAAGCTCTGAATCTTGTCTATCTCTCTAAGGCCAAACCACAGTGCCCTGCCTTCCTTTCTTGAAGGGCACCAAAAACTCTTTCTTGACTCACAACCTTTGAACATGCTCTTCTCTAGCCTCTGTTACCTCCTACTGATCCCTCAGCTCTAAGTTTCAAGGTCACCTGCTGAGGCCTTTCTCTAACATCAAACCAAAATATGCTTCTCCTGTCATGTTATCTCTGTCATAACATGTTATCAATTTGTAAATACACAGATACTGAAAGAGAGATTTATTGTCTGTCTGCCCCAGCAGACAATAAGTTCCATAGGTGCAGGGACTTTGTCTTGTTCAGTGCTTAATTATGAGGGCCTAACACAGTGCCTGCCAAGCAGCAGACATTCAAAAGTATTTGTTGAACAGAAACAACAGTCTATTATGCAACATGCAATCTGCCTCATTATACATAGAATGCTTTCTTTCCCCTTAAGAAAAAAAACCCCAACTACTCCAACACTGTCAAATTAGAGCTATAAACTACACCAAGGTACATTATCAACAAAAGTTCCTTGTACCATTTTACAGCTGTCCTTCAATCAGCAGTACTTTCATTCATTCATCAGGTTCATTCACTCATCCCATGACATCAGTTACTAAAACTCTGCATGTACTTAAAAGGAATTCTTGAATTCATATCTGAATGGGGTCTTGGAATCATCTAATTCTCGGTTGAGAGAGGAGAAAAAAGTGGGTTAACACTTTTCTGTCCCAGGTGACAGTCAGTAGCAGAGCAGTCATGTGAACCTAAGTCCCTGATATGGTTTAGCGTTGTTTTTTTTTTTTTTTTTTTCGTTTTTCTCTAATACCTTTTCTCTTAAATAACAAGAACTGAAAGAAGTACTATCATCCAAAGACCTACACTTGTTCATTCTGGATATATATTTTTAAAGCAACACACGAACTTTATCCAGGATCAAAATTAAGCTGCCTCTACTTAAAAACCGGGCAGCTATTAAATTGAAAATCAGAAATACAAGTAGTTTACAAAGTGAGCGTTCCAACAGTCGACTTGCTAAGTCATCAAAAGAAAGTCTTCCTTAGGGAACTCTTAGCAATAAGAAATGTTATTTTAGGAACTGCAGGATCCCCCTCCCCACCCCCCAAAAAAGGGGAAACTAGAAAACAGCACTAGTTGAAGAAAACAGCTTTTTCACGTGTTGCTTTTAGACATAAAACCCTCAATATTCTGAAAAGTCGGAGACTTCCGTAACACGGTACTAAAAGAATTTCCTTTTTCTTGATCCACAGTTTAGACACACACGCACACAAACGCGAAAACTGTTTTTGCGCAAACAGGCATTAACTTGTACGGGCTTCGGCAAACACTTTTGGACCAGCGAGACAATTCGCCTCTGACCTCGCGCCGAGGAGGCCACCTTCTCCCTCCCTGCAGAGTCCGGGGGCAAAGCAAGGCACGCAGGGGGCGTCTGCGCGGAGGCCGAGGGCCTCGCCGCCACCCGGGAGGAAGCCCGTGCAGGCCCACCTGCCCCACCGCCGCCCCTGAGGCCCGGCCTGGCTCCCCGCCGGAGCCCCCTCTGCTACCTTTCCGCCGGAAGAAGGACATGGCGGGGCCCGGGTCGGGGCGGAGGGCGCGGGGGGACTGTCGCGGGGAGGGCCCGGCTCCCCTCATTCAGCAACCGGCCCGGACTTCCGGGTCCGCAGCGGCCGCCGCACTAGCCTGAAAAGAGACCCTTCTTCCGGGTGTGGGCCCCACCACCTCCTCGAGAAGCCCAGGCAGCTCCTGCCGCCATATTATCAACAAGCCGCCCGCCCGGAGTTCCGGTCCTTCCCCGCGCGAGGCTTCACGGGAGGCCGCGCCGCCGGCCCCGCCCCCATCCCCGCCTCCTCTCGTGGGTGCGGGGGCAAGCGCCCGGCCCGCCCACGTGACCCTGCGCGCTTGCGGCCTGTGCCCTTTCCCAGCTCCCGCGTCGGTTCCCCGGGTGGAGAGATGCGGACGCGGTCCCCGCAAAACTGACCCTCCAGGATCCGGAGCCCTCCCTATCCCACCCCACCCCCGGACCCCGGACCCTGGACCCCGGAGCTGGATGGCGCGGCGTGTCAGGCTGGGGCGCCCGGCCGTGGGCACTGACCGTGCCCTTGTACACAAGGCGAGGCCAGCACTGCCACGCTCCGGTTTAGCCCCTCCTGTTTCTCCGTTCCAGTTAGGCTGAAAGGCGCTGGCTGGCCACAGCAGCTTCACCCTGCCCTGCCAGGCCCTGCTGTCCCAGGCAAGCGGACGCCCCCCCCCCCTTCCCCGGTCGCGCGGGTACCAGGAGGTCACGGTTCCTTAAAGGGGGAAGCGGAGGCATAACCCGCTTTATGCGGCTGCCCTGGCTCCTCAATCACAGTGACCTCGGCCGTAAAAAAAGAAGTGGGCTTATTTTCAGAACCAAATTCCTGCGAATGCTCAAGTTGGAAAGGGACGGTAACATAAAGGCATCGCCAGTAATTACAAGGCAAACTCGTGAATTATCCTTCAAGCTTTGTTCAAATGCCTTTTTTCCAGTGGATCTTCTGGCCCTCCGTCCATCCCTAAATCAGAGCGAAACAAGTCTTCCCCCCAACTCCTTGTCCCTCGCCACTTGGCGAGTGCGCTCCTTGGGTAATAATCTTAGCCTTGTGTGTGCTCCTTTGGGGAAGGAGTCTGGAAGACAGCGCTCAATAAATGTGCGCTGAGGGTTTGTTTTGTTTTGTTTCTGTTTTTTTAATCAGTGAAGTCCATCATGTGACGGTTGGGGAAACGGGACCAAAAAGAAGTCCAACTTGTCCAAGATTATGAAATGCCAGTGAACTAGAACCCGGGGTCTTTTCACCATATAATTAGAGCAACTTAATAGGTTTGTTTTGGCCCCGGGCCGGCAAGCTAGTCACAGCTGATACTTACTTCAAGTTTTTTATGCAGTTACTGTGCCAAACCCTCCAGATTAATAATAGTCCTTGGGTCAGTCTTGGAAAACTAGGCACAGAAAAACATCTTGCCCAAGGTCACAAGCTAGGTAGGGATGAACCCCGGATTTCAAACTTAGAGAGGGTCCTCCGAAGCCAAAGATCAAACCTCTTGCTGCCTGGGTAAAGTGTGGACCGGCAGAAGCAAGAGAGACTGGCCGAGGCGCTGGGTGCCTTAGTGTATCCTTGATCTGAGTTGGTGCTGAGAATGGATCAGTTCAACTCCTGTGGGCCTCTGCAGAAGCTGCAAGGGAATTTGGACAGTGTCCTCCAGCGATCAGAGGGGCTGTTGGAAACCAGCCTGCACGTAGGAGGACCACTCTGCTGTCTGTGGCCCATAAAACCAAAGCTCTTGCCCTTGGCTCCCCGGAAATGGAGATTGGCTGAAATCAAGGGGGAGTGCGGCTGAGGTGCCGTGGGTATAAGGGAGTAAGTGGGATGTAGCAGAAGTGTAAACACAGGGCATCCACACACTTGGCAAGAAAGCACAGTGCCCTTCTCTCTTTCCCTTCACCCCGGGAGTCCAATCCCTTGGCAGGGCCTTTTTGTATTTGTTGACTGGTTAGTTGCCTGGGACAGAAGGGGAAGTGCAAGAAATCCCCTGAATATCACTGAACAGGAGCAGTGCCAAGGAATATGGGGGGGGGGGAGTGCTCTAATGCCTTTCTCATTTTCTCTAACTAAGCATATGACCAATATAAAAGCAGGGTCCTACCCTGCCTTCCATTGTGATTACTGCTCTTGAGCCCCTCCTAGCAGAAATTCTGGAGCGGCCTTTACTGCTCCAGGCAGCGGAATATATATCCTCAGTCAGGTAGTAATACCTGTTATCATTTCTTAAGTACTTCTGGGCTCTCAGTATACTAAGTGCTTTATAATCACAATCTCACTTCATCCTTTACTTTCTCCCCCCCCCCAAAGACCCCATGAGATGGTTAATATCATTGCCCCCAATTTACAGATGATGACCTTGAGGCTCAGAGTAACTTACCTGGGGAGCGCAAGGCTAGTAAGGGGTAGAGACAAGATTTTGACCACTGCCAGTCTGACTCCAAGCTCTTTGCTTATACTACTTGCTCCTGTCTTTCTCTCCACCTTCAGCTAATACCTATTCAGCTGATGTTCCAGCATGGGGTTTCTATTTATTGGGCAAATACAAAGCGATGAGTGATATCTAGCAGTGCAGATGCCTTCTGAATCATCACCCGTTAAAGTGTTTATACGCTTAGGGAAGCTTTAAGTGTACTATAATACCATTTAATCTGTAGGAATTTGATGACCCACCGATGAATAAAGCTAAAATAAAACAAGAATATAAAAATAGGCAAGAGTACTCCATTCGCCTGAATACCCAGCTGTGGCAAACTGGATATTCTGCATTGCATTTCTAAATTAATTTGTTAAAGCCACTGTAATTTACACGTAAAACAAATTTTCACCAGAAGGAATTCCTTTATTATATTCCTAATTTTTAAAAAGATTTTATTTATTTATTTTTGAGAGAGAAAGTGCACAAGCCGGGGTGGGAAAGGGGCAGAGGGAGAAGCAGACTCCTGGCTGAGCAGGGAGCCCAATGAGGACTCTATCCCAGGGCCTTGGGATCATGAACTGAGCCGAAGGCAAACGCTTAATGAGCCTCCCAGGCACCCATTATATTCCTAATTTTAAGGGAATCCTCACAGTCTTTTTTTTTTTTTTAAGATTTATTTATTAATTTTAGGGGGGAAGGGGCAAAGGGAGAGAGGGAGAGAGTCTCAAGCAGACTCCGTACTTGAGTGCCGAGCCGGACGTGGGGCTCAAACTCACGACCCACGAGATCACGACCTGAGTGAAACCAGGGGTCAGACGCTTAACTGACTAGTTAAGCCACCCAGGTGGCCCCCTCACAGTCTTTTTATACCAGTTATATCAATTACAACAAATCAGTGAGGTAGAATCAGCAAGGTAGTCATCACAAAGCCAGTGAATAAAATTAGAGTCCTATGACAAACACTTTTTACAAATTTAATGAAGAATTCTGTAACAAACCTTCTGACAAATTGGGTTGTCCATATCAAGCATTCATAACCTCAAGGAAATTGTTCAAATAAATCTTCTGACGCTATAAGGAAAAAAAGCTCCCTGTACCTTATTAGTAAGCAGATTCAAAACAAACTCAGATTTATGACAAGACTCAGAATGTGTATTGATGTAACTTAAAATTCTCATCAACGCTCAAAGGCTAATTCTTAGAAGAGTGTTTTACATTCTCAAAAGCATTTGCATCCATAGCCTTGTAAAATTTATCTCTAAAAAAAATGGTAGCCTCTGAGTTTAGTTTTAATCAAAGCTAAATCAAAGCAGTTTGGGCTCAATGTAATTTATTTCTTCTGTAGTCTCTAATCATGCCAGATCAATGGGAGTTTAGTGCACATTTTTCCCATCAAAGGAACCAGAAACAAGTAGGAGATAGGACAATAATTTCAGAGACTTCCTTATATACACCCCTGGAGCATAACATCCTTAATCTTCTCTGGAGGTAAGACTATGACACCTGACTATTCTCAAATATTTCCTCCCAGGTGGTCTACAAGCATGTACCTCCCAGCCCCTAGAACTATAAAAGCAGTTCTCACTGGAGGTGGGGTTGTGGAAACCCACTTGTCTTTCAGCTGCCCAAGACACACTTCTGTCCAGAAGTCCCCTTAATAAACCATTTCTTGTCAAGTTGGAGTTGTTGACCTTTTCCTTCAGTCTTATGGCTCCTTTGTTCTTGGAGGTCCTCTTGCATATACCCCCTCTCATGAAACAACGTCTAATAACAGTAAGGCAGGTCATTTAGACTAGCCACCTGCTGCAGAAAATGGAAAAAGGAAAACTAAAACCAAAAACTGCAAGACACTGAGGCGTTGAGAAGGTAATGATGAATTATCAGATGAAGAGAGGAAAGAAAGACCAAATGCAGTAAATTAAGTCCCACACTTGGGGCCTCTTTTCTGGGGGCTTCCGTGTTCAGGGAAAAGAGACTGAGAAGCTAGCTGATGCTTCTGAGGATGTCACAGACATTCGGACAAAAGTGGAGCCCCAGGAATGGTTTGGGGTAGGATTCTGAAAAAGCTACATCAGAAGTAAACCAGCCCTTACCAGGGATTGCAACCCAGCTTCAAGTCATCTATGTGACTTAGGAAATCTTAACCCCCAGCAATACATCAAGAAAATCCCAATTCGTGGTGCTCCGGGTGCCTGATGGAAGCAAATGAAAATCCACACGGAATAAGATAATACCACCCAAGGTCTCAAATTATTTCCACGAGTGGTTGTTCAAACAGAATGTCTGGCACACAATCACAGATATCAGGCGCACAAGGAGATAAGGCGCTGGGAACAAGAACCAAGAAAAATGATAAGCGATAGAAATAGTGACACGGGAGCTCCGGATAGTCTAATTATTGATCATAGATTTGAACATAATTATGCTTGTTATGATCAAGGATAAAAAAAAGAACATTGGAAATTTGGGCAGAGAACTGGAAATTATAAAAACTGACAAAATATAGACGAAGAAGAAGCAACTAGAAATTCTAGAACTGAAAAACAAAATAATTGAAACGAAGAACTAAATTGACAGATCTGTAATCAGAGTTGTAATAGAGAGAATTTGTAAAACGGAAGATAGGTCAGAAGAAAATATCCAGAATGAAGCGTGTGGTGAACGTAAGAGACATGGAGAAGAATACAGTGAGAAGGTCTATCATATGCTTGATCAGAGTGCCAGAAGGGGAGAAGAGGGAGGATGTAGCAGAGGAAATACTTGAAACATTAGTAGCTGACAATTTTCCTGAAGTGAAGACAGAAACCAGCCTACCAATTCAAAACTCGCTGTGAGGGGCTCCTGGGTGGCTCAGTCAGTTAAGTGTCCTACTCATGATTTCAGCTCAGGTCATGATCTCAGGGTCGTGAGATCCAGGCCCTCACTGAGTTCCACACTGGGCATGGAGCCTGCTTAAGATTCTCTCTCTCCCTCTCCCTCTGCCCCTCCCCCCACTGCTGCTCGCACTCTCTCTCTCTAAAGAAAAAAGAATCACTATGAACTCCAAACGAAAGGAAATATGCATCTAGACTATTATAACGAAACTTTGGGAAATAAAAAACAAAAAATACTATTTTTTTTAAAGATTTTATTTATTAGAGAGAGAATGTGTGTGCATGAGTGGGGGGGGGCAGAGGGAGAAGCAGACTCCATGCTGAGCAGGGGGCCTAATGTGGGACTTGATCCAAGGACCCTGAGATCATGACCTGAGCCAAAGGCAGATGCTTAACCTATTGAGCCACCCAGTTGCCCAACAAAAAATTATTAAAAATAGCTGGGGGTTTGGGGCGCCTGGGTGGCTCAATCAGTTGGGGATCTGCCTTCAGCTCAGGTCATGATCCCAGGGTCCTGGGACCGAGCCCCACATTGGGCTCCCCCCATCATCGGGGAGTCTGCTCTCCCTCTGACCCACCCCCCTGCTCGTGCTCTGGCGTGCTTTAAATAAATAAATAAATAAATAAATAAATAAATAAATAAATAAATAAACTTAAAAAAAATAGCTTGGTGGTGCCTGGGTGGCTCAGTCAGTTAAGTGTCTACCTTTGGCTCAGGTCATGATCTCAGGGTGCTGGGATCGAGCCCTGTGTCAGGCTCTCTGCTCACTCTGCTTTTCCCTCTCCCTCTCTCCCTCCCCCCACCCCTGGCTTGCACGCACTCTCTCTCAAATAAATAAATAAAATCTTAAAAAAAAATACCTGGGGGTTGGGGAAACAGATTATCTTCAAAGGAGTGACACTTAGGGATCTGGTATTTTCAACAGCTTGCAGTGGAAGCCAGATGACTATGGAATTAAATCTTCAATGTGCTGGAAAAAGTAACTAGCAACCTGGAAGCCTATACCCATGTATTTCAAAGATGACACAAAATAAGACATTTTCAGATGAAAACAGAAAAAAAAATGTCACTAGCAGACCTGAATTTACCAAAGAATTTATGAAAAGTGATATCAGATGGAAAGTCTGAGCTGTAAGACATACAGAACAAAGAAAGTGGTAAATACGTAGACAAATAGAAATCATCATTTAACGATAACATGAAAGTAACCCACTGTGAAGTTAAGGGGTACAGTCTGTACAAGATCACCCTCACTTAGAATACCAGTTGCAAGTTTGGGGGTCCCCAAGATCACCTTTAGGTTCGATAATTTGCTAGAAAGACTTGCAAAACTCGCTGATAGCTGTTACCTTCACAGTTATAGTTGTGAACTGCTGAAAGATACAGGCTGGAGTCAGCCAAGGGGAGGAATGCATAGGGCAGAATCCAGGCAAGTACAAAACACAGAGCTTCCAGTTGTGCTCTCCCCATGGAGTCAAGAGGGCATTACTCTCCCGGCATTGACATAAGACAGTATGCATGGAGTATTGCCAACCAGGAAAGCTTACCCAAGAGTAGTTTCAAAGACTTGGGACTCCATCACACAAACATAGTTGACTGCCTTTGCAACTGATCTCAGTCTGCAGCCCTTCGAGAGGTCACACTGACACCACGTGACCCAAAGGCCCCACCCCAAATCACGTTGTTACAATATGGCTGCCCAAATGATAACAAAACACTTGTATCAGGCATGACATTCCAACAGCCTAGAGATAACTGCCTACCAGCCAAGAGCTGAGGCCAGACCTCTCTTTGGGCAGTGTTTTTTTCCTACATAATTATTTCCTACATAAATATCTAACAAGTCTAAAAATTTCACCAGTGTGGCAGGCCCCTAAATCCTTGTAGGGCTTATATCCCAGCTTGTGGCATGTATGTGTCTTACCAGGGCATCCAGAATACCTGCTGTTTGTTGTTCACGGGGTCCAGTTAGCATGATGTCATCAATATAGTGTCCTAGCGTGATGTTCTGCAGAATGTCCAGACAATGAAGGGTTGTTTAGACCTGCAGTGTCCAATATGGTAGCCCTAGCTCCATGTAGCTATTCGGCACTGGAAATGTGGCTAATTAAAATGTGCTAAAACCATAACATATACACCAGATTTTGAAGATTTGGTATGAAAAAATAATGTAAAATATCTCATTAATATAGTTATATTGATTACATATTGTAATTGATAATATTTTAGATATGTTTGGTAAGTCAATACATCCATTATTAATTTCACTTGTTGCTTTTTGACTTTTTTTCAGTGTGGTTAATAAAATTACACATGTGGCTTACATTATATTTCTGTTGACAGCATTGCTCAGACTCTTTCAATACTGAGTGTGATGGTTAGTCTTACGGGTCAACTTGACTGGCCGCGAGGTGCCCATAGTAAGTGTTCTTTCTGGGTGTGTCTGCAAGAGTGTTTCTGGATGAGATTACTATTTGAATTTGTGGACTCAGCCAAGTAGATTTCTGCTCCATTGGGGGTGGGCATCATACAATTGTTGAGGGCCTGAATAGAACCAAAGGTGGGGGAAGAAGGAATTTTTACCCCCTTTTTCCTGCCTCACAGCTCAAGCACGGACATCTCATCTCATGATCTCCTGCTCTCAGACTGGGATTTGTACTATCACTTCTGGTTCTCAGGCCTTCGGCCTTGGACGGAATCACACCCTTGGCTTTCCTGGGTCGCCAGCTTGCCAATGGCAGATTATGGAACTTCTCGTCCTCCTAAAACACATGAGCCAATCCTTTATAAAAGAAAATCTCTCTCTCTCTGGCCCTCCCAGTTCTGTTTTACTGGGGAACTGTGGCCAATCCACTGACAGCAGTAGAATTAACAAGGAGCGGACAAGACTAAGTTTGTGCTGTTCTCCATCCCAGATGAATGCAAACTGCTTTTGAGCCTCCTTCTTAATGAAATTTGAAAACAATGCATTTGCTAAAAATATAGCCACATACAAATTGTCAGAGGCTGTGTTAATCTGGAAGGGCAAGGGGCACCTGGGTGGCGCAGTCGTTAAGCGTCTGCCTTCGGCTCAGGGCGTGATCCCGGAGTTCTGGGATCGAGCCCCACATCAGTCTCCTCCATTGGAAGCCTGCTTCTTCCTCTCCCACTCCCCCTGCTTGTGTTCCTCTCTCACTGGCTGTCTCTATCTCTGTCAAATAAATAAATAAAATCTTAAAAAAAAAATCTGGAAGGGCAAGTATAATTAGGGCTACATCTTAGCTAAATTTATAGTAGTCCACCATCATCCAACATGATCCATCTGGGTTTTACAGGGCCATATGCCCGTGAATGCAATGAAAAGTAGAATGAGAACCTCTACCCATTCTTTAGATCTCTGAGGGAGGCAGTCACCTGTCATGCCGCCCAGGAGGTAGTATGGCTTGATTTATTTTCTTGGCCAGGGGTTGGGAGTAGTTTCAGAAGCTTCCAATTGGCCTTTCTTTCTCCTTTTTAAAAAAAATTTAATGACTCTTACTCAACAGGTCAGGGAGCCAGTGTGAAGGTTGTGCCAAATTCTAGGGAAATCCATATTGATTATGCCTCATAAATGATTAAAGGCCTATTTGGAGAAAGGATTGGGAGAATAGCCACTATATATATTTGTTGTGATATTTCAGGGTTTCTCAAGATTTGGCCTCCTTTTCAGTTGCTAGGCTCAGATCTTAGAACTCTCTCAGGTTTGGAAACAGATGAAAGATGACTTTTCTATCATGGTAGTGACATCAGCCTTCTGATATCTGATCTTGATCTTTTGATTATATGAATCAAATAATACCTTGTTTGCTGCCTGTCTTAGTCCCTTCGGGCTAGAAACAGAAATACTGTGGACTTGATGACTTGAACAAAAAAGTTTTATTTCTCACAGTTCTGGAGACCAGAGAGCTCAAGATCAGGGGCGCTGGCAGAGTCTGGTGCATAGATGGCCACATTCTCTCTGTGTCCACACAAGGCAGAAGGGGCAAGAGAGCTCTCTGGGGTCTCTTTTATAAGGGCATTAGTCCCACTCATTAGGGCTCTCTGATGACCTAATCAACTCCCAAAGGCCCTACTTCCTAATAACATCACCCTGGGGGGGGCGGGGTTAGGATTCCAACATATGAATTTTGGGCAGACACAAGCGTTCAGTCCATAACACCACCCATCTCTCTCACTTCAAGAACATAATCATCATTAGCCATTCCCACATATCCCTGCAGGTCAAGACACTCTTGGTGCCTTTCCCACCTATGTGATGATTATATCTCTGACAATTTCGGGCTGTCACGTGGGCTCTGCTATTCTGGAATCCTCTTATCACCATTAACACTAGGGAGCCCAATTTCATAACAACATCTCCTACCATAAATCCTGGGCCACCATTCAAGTTGTCAGTAATCCAGTGGCCTTCTCACTAATTTGTTCCTTGTTTTACAGAGGGGTGACTCCTGGGACCTCTTAGGAAACATAGTCAGCTGATAGGCATGACATAATACATTCTGACATTCCCATCTCTCTGACCTGGAATTATCTCTCTGGCAAACCCAGCCTTCTTCATGCATAGGCCAGCTGCTAAAGAAAGACCACAGACAAAGACTCACTGATGTTTGCAGCGGGCAGCTATCCGGTTACGGTGCACAGAAGTGGTAACGGGTGTGGGCCAGGCATCTACAGTATCTGCTGCATTATCGCAATCCCCTTGCGGCTGAGGAAATAACCACAGTGTGGGTCTGAAGACTCCCTGGGCCCATCATCAACTCAGTTTGAACCTGGACTTGATTATCATTTGGCCTCCATAAGCCTTCATTTTAGACAGAGGAGCATGTGATGTCCTCTGGTTTCACCTGAGATCCCATGTCACACAGTCCTCGGAAAATGTGGGTCTTTCTTTTATCCTGGTGCATAGTTACCCTGGAATATGACGTCAAGTCTACCTGGAGGAATGATTGGGGGAAAATTTACTATATAGACTTAGGGTGGTGTTGCAAGGTCCTTCCTTAAAGGGACCCAACTTCCCTTTCAAACAATGAGCTCTGGGCACGTGAACTGATGTTCCCCTGGGAACTTGAGAAGGAATGTGGTTTCCATGATGACAGCTAACATTAGCTTTCTACTCATGAGCTCTTGATTTCTTTTTTAACTATATAAATAAGCATGCCCTGCTCAGTTGTCGCCATCTTTTCCCCACAAGTAACACTATGATCCATTAGCTGTCTCTCCAGATAGATCTCTATGGGTCAAGGAACCTTGATGGCTGGTTCCTCCTTGCTTGCCACACAGCAATTACACTCGCCTTCCTTTGATATATAAATACAGTTGCCTGGCCTCTGCCATTCTGGAATCCTGTCATTCCCATTGATAGTACGACCTCTCTAACCGTCCACACCAGACCAACAGAGGCCTGCCACCACTGAGTGTCTCAGAGATACTGGTGACCCTCATAAAGGCAGTGTCTCTTCTGACGGGTTCTCGAGTCTTACATGGGAAATCAGTTCCAATGTCCATACTTTAGTCCTTCTGACCTTTCCTTGATACTGTGTCCAGGAAGTTCTGCTAATATCCTCTTCATTTCTGTAGGCCAAGTTCCATCCCAATAGTCAATTAGGACCAGCTGTGGGTATTGTGGCCATAGCACTGGGTCTTGACTTGTGAATGAAGGTCCCCATGTGGGGAAAATTCCCCTCACCCTTCCCCAAATCCAACAGTTTCAAAATCCACTTTCCCACACGCGCCCCGGGTTCTTCCCATCACAGTAGCCAGGACCGCAAGTCCTATGATATGTGTACTATTTTCTCCCAGAGCAGCGACCGACTTTCTTGTTCTGGATTTGCAGGCACCTGACTTTGGCTATTTGCTTTAAAATAGTCAAGAGTGGAGGGGTAGATCTTCAGTAGAAAAGGAACATTTTGTAGGGTTTCTGCTTCAGCAGAACTCATGCTACAGGTCTCCTCTAGTGAGAAGGGGGCTCGAGAAGTCTCCTGGGTCAAGCTTCTCAGGCTTATCTACTCAAACGTCCCCATTTCACAGCTCAGATTTCATTCTTCCCTGTCATGCTCTGACTTTGGGAGGTCTGTCAAGACGATGCATTCTCTTTTTCAACTCTGCCGTTTTTTGTTTGTTTGTTTTTAACTAATACATAATGTATTATTTGTTTCAGGGGCACAGGTCTGTGATTTATCAGTCTTACACAACACCCAGTGCTCACCACAACACATGCCCTCCCCAATGTGCATCACCCAGCCACCCCATCCTCCCCATCCTCCCCCCCCACCCCCGCTCCAGCAACCCTCAGTTTCTTTCCATCAACTCTGCCTATTTTGCAGTTAGATCCTGGGCCTGCTCTTCAGCAAAGTCTGTTCTAAAATTGCTTCTTGAAAGCTGCCAGAGGGGCCCTGTGGCTTTTCACAGTGTGGCTGGAATTGGCAATTGGCTACCCTGAGCCTGCTGTTTTGTTTTCAGCCAGATGCCAGACCTATCGCCAAACTTCGTTTCAGTGAGTCATAGCCGAAAGCCTGAGTAATTGTGAGGCATGGGGTTCCCTCTGTTTACACGGGGTTATTTGCATCTCCACCCACCACCATTCATCGTGTTTTTATGGCTATCATACTGGTGAATGATCTAACTCTCAAATCTCAGTCACCCACTTAGGCTTAGCCTGGGTTCCCCAGAAAGCAGAGCCAGTGGCAGAGGGCTCGTGGCAGGGCTACGTCCAGGAGCACATTCCCAGGGAGCAGGAGTGAAGAATAAGGGGAGTGAAGCAGGACTGAGGGGAGCCAATGTGACATGGTGTTATTGAGTGGGCTGCCACCAAGTGGGAAGGATGCCGGTCAGTGGGGTTGTGCCCCCAATAACCTGTATAAATGCACCCACCAGCTCTTATCTCCCATTGATCAACAGTTCACCCCACAGGGCATTAACTCTCCTGCAACCTCAGGTCTGTGCATACAAACCCCAGGGCATTGTAAGTACAGAAGCCCCAGAGCAGGGGAGAGAGACACAGTCATAGCAGGAAGTGAGGTACTGTCAGATTACCCTGGTGTGAATTTGTCCAGAGCCCATGCAGAGTGGGAACCAGAGCCACAGGAGACCGAGAGGCTCTGGAGTGGCCCAAAAGAAGGATGGGAAATAGTGGGTGACCACACATGCTCCACCCCAACTCCAGACCTGAAAGTCCAGAGTGGCCAGGAGTGAAGCCAAGGGAATGTGTGTGTACGAGTCACAAAATTGCATGGATTCTAGTATCTGTAGGGCCCAAGGTTCGACTGCGCATATTCTTAATGTGCTGCTGAGAGTGAGGGCTGTAAAGAAACTAGATAAATGGAATGCTAGAATGACCTGTTTGGGTTTGGGTTTGGGTTGTTTTGTGTGCACAAGGACAGTTGAGTCGTGGCCAGTGTGTCAGGAGTGGCTGAGCCTTCAGAGTCAGATATGCCACCTCAAGTCCTGGTGTGGTCCTTTATCCAGGCTGTCTCAAATGTATTTCACAGAGCACCCTACTATCAGCAATGGTCAAAGCTAGACGGGATCTTGGCAATGGCCTCGCTCTGTGGATCAGAACACTGGTCTCTCTCCTCAGAAAAAGAGCAACGAACATTGCCGCCATGGTGATAATTTCAGAGAGTGTTTTTGAGCACCTACTAGACATACTTTCTGGAAAACTTAATCCCCGTAGAGGCTCTCATTTTGCAGATGAAAAAGTCTCACATTGGCTGAGGTAACACCAGCCTGCACGATTCTAATGAAGAGAATGTAGACACTGATTTTTTTTAAAGATTTTATTTATTTATTTGACAGAGAGAGAGACAGCCAGCGAGAGAGGGAACACAAGCAGGGGGAGTGGGAGAGGAAGAAGCAGGCTCCCAGTGAGCAGGGAGCCTGATGCGGGGCTCGATCCCAGGACCCTGGGATCACGCCCTGAGCCGAAGGCAGACGCTTAATGACTGAGCCACCCAGGCGCCCCAGACACTGAAGTTTAACTTAAAATTATTTGGTCTCTCCCTCCCCCCCTTCAAAAGGAGTCTAGTGAGCCCGAGCCTTTATAATCAATCCTCTTGCCCCCCTCCTTTGAATGCCTATCTGCCCCCAATCAACGAATAAATTTGGATGATGTCTCCCCCATATTCTATTATTATGAACATCTATTCCTGCATGCTCAGTATCTCCATAAAAGGGTAGAGATAAAGACTCACATCTGTTGAGTGTATGCTGAATGCCAGATATTGTCCCAGGGACTTTTCATTTGCTTAAGTAACAAAGCATTTAAGTCTCACAACAGCCCGAGATGTTGGGTATTATTACTTGTCTCATTTTGCAAATGAGAAAACGAGCCATCGGAGAGATGAAATGAATTGCCTAAGATCTTTCAGCTAATAAAAGGCAGAGCTGAGGATTGGAACATGGTTCTGTCTGCGTCCAAAGCCCCTTTTCTTTATACCATGCTGCATAAACGTTGGGTTTGGTAAATTTAATGGTTCATTTCATTTGAACATGATAACCACATTTCACATGGAAGTGACTGAGAGGTTTTCAGCTCTGGGTTTTTCTGACTTAAACTCCCTCTCTCTCTTTGTCCTGACTTAGGAGAGTCAGAAACCAAGTGTGAGACATGGGTCTGCATGCAAAAGTGCAGGACACCTCCAGAGAGCTCTCGTTTTCAGGTCAAGCGAAGCCACAAAGAGCCGCAAGGCAGAGGACAGACCCCACCTGAAGCGGGTTCATGAAACCAAGATGCTCAAGGATGAACTTTCTATCCAGGAGTCTATCCAAGCCTACAATTGCTTTTCGGTATGAATGTTCGTAAGACTTTTTTTGGTAACAGCTGAAAGTTCAGAGAAACGGAGCCTTGCCCTCATTGAATCAGGGAACAGTCAACTATGGAGACAGGTAGATATATAATAACCAGAGTTGTGTAACCCCACTTTGCCCAGGCTGCTGGAACGAGACCAGCTGGGTAATTGTGCCACCAGGGAGCTGGAAAGATAGAACTGTACCACTCCCGAGGCAAGGTGAGAAGAGGGACGGTGAAACCCACATTCTAGAAAGAGGAAGATCTTATTTGGGGTGGGGGTGGGGGTGGTGTCTCTGTGTATAAAGGGACCAAAAGGGACTTCTTGTCTGGTCTTTTCTCACTGACGACTACAGAACAAGGTGAGTTCATGTCTCTCTTTCCCTCTCTCTCTCTCTCTCTCTCTTTTAAATGTATTTATTTATTTTGGGGGGAGGGACAGAAGGAGAGGGAGAGAGAGTCCCAAGCCAGCTCCGCCCTGAGTGTGGAGCCTGAGGTGGGGCTTGATCTCACCACCCCAAGATCACAACCCCGAGATCACGACCTGAGCAGAAACCAAGAGTCAGACGCTCAACCAACTGCACCATCCAGGCGCCCTAGGTGAGTCTATCTCTTTATAGTGACAACCTTTGGATTGGCAGGGAAGACGGAATCCAGTCACCATCCCTTAAACATTTTCTGAGTGTCTGTTACTCGTCTGTTCTTAAAAGATGGCATCTCACACCAGAAAGAATGTAAATTCTTTACATTAGTGATCTGGATACCAATCCCTGCCCCGTCTTTTTCCTTGGGTAAAATATTTACCCTTGGTGAGGGGCGAGTGTAAAATGAAAATATCACCTATCACCTATGTCATAGGGCGGTTGTACGCTTAAAAATAATATATGCGAAGTGTGTAGAACAGAGTCAGGCCTATAGAAATCATTCAGGATTGCTGTTGTCATTCTAATGCTTTTGTTATTTATTTATATTGAAGGTCTAGCCCCTGTCCTAGGCTCTGGGGCAGGTGCATGGAAGATTAGACCTGTTGTTGCCCTTGAGAAGGACACTGTAGCGGAAGAGCCAGAGACCTGAGACTCTGTGTTCATAGAGTCAGAGGGAGAGGGGAGTTAAGTGTGACTGGGCCACCACTTGCACTAATAATAACCCTGTAGTGCCTTTCCAGCTCTTCTACCCATCTCCTACCTTTTCTTCAGGATGCAGCTCCAGATCTACCTCCTGCAGGAAGTCCTCCCTGGTTGATCCAGCCCTTGCAGACTTAATTGCTTCTAAACTTTCATACTTGTAGTAATGCATCTACCTATTATTAAATACCTATTATGGGCAAGACATGCGTTAAGCATTATCTCACAACCTTTTCACACCTTTCAGGGACAGGTTTCATCATTCTAATTTTACAGATGGGGCAGTAAAAGGGCTCAGGAAAGCCTTGTCAGGACTCTATAGATAATCTGCAGCAGAGCCAGATCTGGGTGATTGTAAAGCCGGGGCTGGCAAACTGGGGATCCTGGGCCAAATCCAGTCCATCCATTGGCTATTGTTGTAAATAAAGTTTTATTGAGACAGACATGCTCACTATTTGCATATTCGCTATGGCTGCTTTCACATCGCAAGAGCAAAGTTGACTAGTTGCAAAAGAGCCCAAATGGCCCTGAAAGCCTAAAATATTTGCTGTCGGACCCTCTACGGATAAAGTTCGCCATCCCTGCTCAGAGGCCCGTTTTCTTTCCGCTCCATCTCCCTTCTCCCTCTACCATTGCTGTTACAGCATCTACAGCTGCCCACACCTGCCCCCAGCCGGAGGACGCAGTGCTTTGCATGAAAAGGCCCTCAGCAGAACACACACAAGAATTCAGGGCAATTGAGGACAGACACCATGGCCCCCAAGTCCGTCAACTCAGGGACCCTTAATACAGGAGCACTGGTTTTGAAGGAAGCTCAGGACGGTCTGGTGGCTTCGCTCTATTGACCTCCACAGCTTGCTTGGGCACCATCCCTGCCTCCCTGAGGCTCTGACACGCAGAATGACACCCTGTTCTCTGCAGGTGCCCACAGAGCACCTGTTGCCCAACTCCAGAGGGAGCCACCCACGTGCCTCAGGAGGTTCATTTCCATATGTGACCGCAGCATGCTGTGATCACTTCGGGTAGGAGTCTGTAGGGGTGGGAGAGAGAGTGGGAGAGAAAGGCATGTCAGCTCTTGAGGACTGCTGTAAGAGACCCCGTTCTGACTCAGTCATTAAGCGTCTGCCTTCGGATCCCAGGGTCCTGGGATTGAGCCCCGCATTGGGCTCCCTGCTCGGTGGGAAGCCTGCTTCTACCTCTCCCACTTCCCCCACTTGTGTTCCCTCTCTCGCTGTCTCGCTGTCAAATAAATAAATAAAAATCTTAAAAAAAAAAAAAAAGATGTTCTAAGCCTTCAGAGAGGAGCTAGCGGGTCTGGGGGTCTGGTGGTGGGTGGGAGGAAGCTGGCATCTTGCAGCTTTCAGTCCCTGCAGAGCAGTGGGACTTCGGGAAGATGAGGAAATCCCTGGGCAAGAGTTTGAGGGGGACGCCTGGGGAAGGGAGTGCAAACCCACACACTCTCAACAGCATGTAATATGAGCACTGCAGAGGGGTTACAGGGGACAAAGCCCGTGCGCAGAGAAGTGTCCGAACGCACCATTATGGTGTAGGCAGCCGAAGCCACCAAGGATGAACCAAATCGGGTGGTTACCTCCCACGACCGCACACCTGAGCACCCTTGGGGTAGACGCAGCAAACAAAGGGTAGACTAGAGTTTTCCTGGGAACTGAGGGAAGGGTGGAGCTGCCGTGACATGTAGATGAAGCCGTGTTTTGGTGGGCTCAGGACAAATCGGGGCTCTGGGTTGAACTGTGTGGGTTGAACTGTGTGTGTTGAACTGTGACATGGACCCAGAGTCTTGCTCCTCTGGAAAAATTAAATGTAATAGAATTGGGGGTTCTAGTACCATATCAGAAGGTGAGGATGGATCTTTGGGGGCAACTAACAGGTACTGCCTCAGTGGCAGATCCCAGATTTAAAATGCATCTGTCTGACCCCCAGACCAGGGCTCTCAACTGTGGTCATTTGTAGAGAGCAAGATGGAGTCACTTGCGTCAAGCAGTGGCCTGTGTCAAGGAATGACGCGAGCAGTCAAGGGTACCGCAGCTACGAGAGATATCGCAGAGACCAGCTTCAGATGACACCCCAAAGGAGGTCTGCAGGGGCCCAAGACTGATTAAATCCCTTTAAAAAACGGAGGAATCTTGCAGCAAACTGTCAGACTCTTCAGACATGACCCCTCTATGTCTGACCACTTCAAAAAGGCAGCTGCTGGGGCGCCTGGGTGGCTCAGTCGGTTGGGCATCTGCCTTCAGCTCAGGTCATGATCCTGGGGTCTTGGGATCAAGCCCCAAGTCCAGCTCCCTGCTCAGTGGGGAGTCTGCTTCTCCCCTCCCTCTGCCCCCCCCCCAACTCATGCTCTCTCTCTCAAATAAATAAATAAAATCTTCAAAAAAAAAAAAAACAAAAAACAAAGCAGGTGCTGCTAAAGGCTCTGTCTCATTGATCTCCAAACAGAACCGAAATCCTTCACCACTTGAACATAATAAGCAGAGAGTGCTGAGACCTGTCCCAGACCGGACCGAGGCCTTATCTCAACTGCGTGACCACAGACTGACTTCTTCACGTTTGGTCTGTTGAACCGCCTCTGTTCTCTCGTTCGCTGTGTGACTTGTCTTACGTTCTGCTCTCTGTGCCACATAAGAAGCCAAGTCAATCACGTGGTGAAATGTCATTGAGTTTGGACCCCTGAGCCTGCTTGATAATTATGTTAACGTTGCTTTAACCCTGAACAAAGCTGACGTCGTGGAAAGACACAACGCCATGTGCGCGCCTTCATAGCGGGCTCATGACATCACTCATTTAATTCCGTCTGTAGACCTAGAAACGTTCTCATTCAATGGGATCTAAAGTCACACACGTGAATGTTCCTCCATAGGAAAGAGGCCACACCCTAAGTTGTCCGCTTAGACTGGGAGCTGTTTGTCAGGTTTTCTACTCACCCATTCTTCCTGCCTGTTCCTCAGTTTTGTCACCAGCCACCGATTAAGTCTAAGGGGAGATTTGGAAGGAAAGTTGTAAATAGGAAAGCTTCACCTTTCTTTTTTTGTTTGTAGTCAGTGTTCAGAGGTCAAGCAGTAGAGATATATTTGTATTTCTGGTGGCCTGGAAGCCATGTGACTGAGAGAAGTCCTTTCCTCTCACTGCACCTCACGTTTGCTTCCGCAACACGAGAAGCCCGAGTTAGTTGACTTCTGAGGGTCCTTCTATTCCTTGGGTTTCCTTTGAAATCTCAAGTCTGAGACTGGGCTTCTCTACTGCCGTCATCCCCCCTCAAAATTTCTGTCTGTGATGGTTCGGGACTCCTGTGTGGTTCATCACAATGGAGAGGATCCCATTTATTTGGAAATGGGTTACTTCTTCCAACTCAACATGGAGACCCAGCGTTGAAGAACTCTGGTGGTTCTTCTCAATCTGTAGAAATAGTACAGTACATGGAGGCTGAGGCTGTCACTCTTTTTCGTGTGTGGTCAAATATACATAACATAAAGCTTACCATCTTAACCAGTTTTCAGTGTATCATTCAGTGGCATTTAGCACGTTCACGCTGTTCTGCAACCAATACCGCCATCCATCTCTAGAACTTTCTCATCTTCCCAAACTGGCACTCTATATCCATTCAACTCCAGCTCCCCGTTCCCCCTCCCTCTCGCCCTTGGAAACCACCATTCCACTTTCTGTCTCTCTGAATTTGACTATTTTAGGTTTTTCATATAAATGGAATTACACAATATTTGTCCTTTGGTGACTGGCTTATTTCACTTAGTGAATCATTCATGTTGTAGCATGACAGATTTTTATTCCTTTTTAAGGCTGAGTAATAATAACAAGACACATATTTTGTTCATCCATTTATCTCTTGATGGACATTTGGATTGTTTCTTCCTTTTGGTTGTTGGGGAAAATGAACATAACAGTTAAGTCTTTATTTTCCATTTTTTTAGGTATATACCCACAAGTGGAGTTGCTGAATCGTATGGTAATTCTATGTTCAGTTTTTTAAGGAAATGCCAAACTATTTTCCACAGTGGCTCCAGCAATTTACATTCCCTCCAGCAATGCACAAGGGTTCCAATTTCTTATCAACACTTGTACTTTTCTGGTTTTTGTTTTATTTTCTTTTTAAACAGTAGAGAGAGAGAAAAAGAACAAACTGGGGGGAGGAGCAGAGGGAGAAGCAGATTCCCTGGTGAGCAGGGAGCCCGATGAGGGACTTGATCCCAAAACCCTGCAGCCAAAGGCAGACACTTAGCCAACTGAGCCACCCAGGAGCCCTATTCAAGTCTTTTCTTACTCATAAGAGATGAATCTGTACTTTCTCCAGGCCAGCTGTATCCGTCAGTATAGGCTGGGTTATGCTTCAGTAACCAACAACTCTAATATCCAGGGGTTGAAACAACAAAATTTATTCTTCACTCATCTTACATGTCTCACACAGGTGCACAGGGGGCCTCTGCTTATTGTGGTGCTCAGGGCCACAAGCTGACAATGACTTCATCACCATGCATTCTTCCACTGTTATGGCATCAGTGCAAATGGGGCATGCTAAAGCGTGTGCTAGGTCTCAGAGCCTCTGCTCACATTACATTTACCAAAGCAAATCATATGGCTATGCCTAACTTCAGAGGAAACTCCAAAGGTACATTTTAAATAAAGCAGGGAACCATTATCCTACCATGATCCTGGAAAAAGAAGAAGCAATATATTTGTGAACAGCTGTAATGACCACCACCTCTGCCCACATACTTCCTTAGGCAGCTCATCCTCCAGCCTCACTGGGGGTTGGGTTGGAGTTGGGAATCTTGCCTGATGCAGAACCAGAATCTCTGGTTTCTTCCCTGGCTGCCGCTCTCTGAAATTTATTGCATAAGATGATATCCCCTTTGCCTGGTTGCCCCTGTGAATTTTTGTCTCTTTTCTCCCTGTATGTTGTTACTCTTATTATATTTCAGATAAGGGAGATTCTGGAGCCCTGCTTCAGTTGGTCATCTTTATCTGGAACTCTTCTCTTACACAAATATTAAAGGTGCATTGCAAAGGCAAGAGCTTCGTGTAATGTCCTCCCAAGGCCTGACCAGGAAACCTATCTATAGGTATGATCCGTTAACATTCATTAAACGTTTATTCTATATCACACACTGGAAGTACCCTTTAGGCTCATGATCTCATTTAAACCTCATCCTAGCCCTTTGAGGTCAATACCATTATACCCATTTTGTATGTGGGGAAACTGAGGCTGGGACCCAAAGTTACACTCCTTGTAAATGATACAGCCTGTGTTCTAACAGGATCTGCCCACAGCCTGCCACTACCTAGTGGTCTGGAACAAGCGGAGGGGTCCTTCAGCGTTGTACCAGAGACCAGGGAAGATTTGACTTGGCCCTGACGCTCTGCTCTGAATTCCCCTCTACTTTCTCACACTATGAGTGTCTCTCTGTGGGCCAACATCTCATTGGGAAGTGAGACAAGCAGTTCAGGGATAGTTTGGAAATAGATGTATTTTGGAGCCTGTCTTTGAATTGTATTTGTATTTCAAATTGAACTGAACTTGAATCCTGAGATTTTAGTTAGTTCCCATAAAAAACAGAGGTTCTTAACTGGGAGTTAAACTTGTGTAGGATCTTCAGCGGTCCCAGGATCCCTGGAAATGTGTTGGATTGGTGCATTTCTCCAAGAGAGTGTTTGCTGTTTTATCACATCTTCAAATGGGTCCATGACCCAAAGTGTTATTAATTCCTGCCATAAAACATCTAAACGTTCTTGTTTGGGGCACCTGGGTGGCTCAATCGGTTGGGTGTCCGACTCTTGGTTTCGGCTCAGGTCATGATCTCAGGGTTGTGGGACACCCCTCCCCCCCCAACAGGCTCTGTGCTCAGCAGGGAGTCTTCTCTCCTCCCTCTCCCTCGGCTCCCCCACACCCCTTGCACAAGTGCTCTCTCTCTAAAATAAATCAAGAAACAAATCTTTTAAAAATTAAAGTTCTTGTTCAAAATTCCAAATAGTCTTTATTTTAACTTTATTCGGTTAAAGCAGCCTCCAGTTCGCGGCTCTGAAGTTTTGGCGCACACAGTTCAGTACTAGACAAGTCCTCTAGGTGGCAGCAAAACCCTCGATATAAACACAGTCCCTCTGGTCTGAATTTTCTTGCCACATTTCTTTATACCAAGCATGGAAGCCAGACCCAGAGATCCTTCCAGCTCTTTAAGTGGTTTACCTCAACACGAACTAATATGCTACATGCTTACTGCTGTGATTGTCGGTTCCACGTTTTGACTACTGCACTGATTTCAGTAAGGCCTCAGGTAGTACCGATTGGAAAATCTCAAGTACAGATTTCCCCCCCAAAGAAACTAGAACACTGACGATACTATTAACGTTGTTGTATTCTCAGTCCCTGAAGCAGAGTTGGGTGAACGAATGAATGAGCGGATTACCACAAGGAACGCGCAACATTAGGCATCACATGGGTTGGAGAAAGGCTTCAATTCAAACGGCCATATATGTGGAAACCCCAGTGTATGAGCCAACGTTCTTTTTTTTTTTTTTTTTTAAGATTTTATGTATTTATTTGAGAGAGCGAGAGAGAGAGTGCGCGCGCATTCGTACGAGCATGAGCAGGGAGAGGGGCAGAAGGATAGCAGGCTCCCCACTGAGACGGAGTTCAATGCAGGGCTCCATCCCAGGACCCTGGGATCCTAACCTGAGCTGAAGGCAGACGCTTAACTGACTGAGCCACCCAGGCGCCCTCCACCCCCAACATTCTTGATTGCAAGCAACGGAAATCCACCCTGGCTGTCTTAAGCAAAAAAGGAATTTGGGGGACAATATGGGAGTAGATTATAGAATCATGGGGAAGCGTTCAAACTTTGGATTGTTCCCTTACTAGGCGTCTTGTGTTTCAAGCTTGCGGATAGATCCTTTGACAGAGCCCTAAGTCATTCATATTCCAGGGGCCCAGCTGCCAAAGAGTGAAGAGAGGGAGGATGGCCGGGATGCAGGGTCCCTGGGGGCGAGGTAGTGTCTATGTCCACCACACGGCACAACACCAGTGTCCCCTAGCGTGCTGGGCGGGCTTTACTGGAGCATGTCTGGGGGCTTCTCCAGCCTCAGTCCCATCACCGGGTTTTTATTACCACTCATTTCTTCTTGACTTCTTGGGATAGTTGTGAAGACTGCAGACATTCTTGTCTTCACTTTTTTTTTAATGCAGACAAACATACATGCTTTATTTACATATATTCCAGTCGTTAACATACAGCATTATATCAGTTTCAGGTGTGCAATATGGTGATTCAACACTTCCATTCCATACTCTGCGCTTATCATGACAAGGGCACCCCTTCATCCCCATCACCACTTAACCCATTTCCCCACTCCCCTCCCCTCTAGTAACCATCAGTTTGTTCTTTATAATAAAGAGTCTGTTTCTTGATTTGTCTTTCTCTCCCTCTGTTTTCATCCTTTGCTCATTTGTTTTGCTTCTTAGTTCCACATATGAGTGAAATCATATGGTATTTGTCTTTCTCTGACTGACTTACTTTGCCTAGTGTTGTACTCTCTAGTTCCATCCATGTCACTGCAAACAGCAAGAGTTCATTGTTTTTTATGGCTGAATAATAATATGGCTGAAGATGTGAATACACCACATCTTCTTTATCTATTCATCTGTCAATGGACCCTTGGACTGCTCCCATGTCTTGGGCTTCGGCACATTGAAGGAAACAATCAATAAAACTAAAAGGCAATCTACAGGATAGGATCAGATATTTGCAAATGACATACCTAGTAAAGGGTCAGTATCCAAAATATATAAAGAACTTATAAAGCTCAATACCCAAAAAACAAATAATCCAATTTAAAAATGGGCACAAGACATGAACAGATGTTTCTCCAAAGAAGACATCCGGATGGCCAACAGACATGTGAAAAGATGGTCATCATCACTTACCGTTAGGGAAATGCAAAGCAGAAACTACGAGATATCCCCGCACACCAGTCAGAATGGCTAAAATCAACAGCACAAGACACAACAGGTGTTGGCGAGGATGTGCAGAAAAAGGAACCCTTGTGCGTTCTTGGTGGGAAGGCAAACTGGTGCAGTCATTGTGGAAAACAGTATAGAGGTTCCTCAAAAAGTTAAAAATAGAACTACCCTATGATCCAACAATTGCACTAGTGGGTATTTACCCAAAGAATACAAGAACGCTAATTCAGAGGGATACATGCACTCCGATGTTTATAGCAACATTATCTACAATAGCCAGACATGCAGGCAGCCCAAGTATCCATCAGTTGTCTTGCCTTTTGATGGGAATACTTCTAATATTTCACAGTAGAGTGTTATGTTCACCAAAAGCTTCTGGGAGTTAGATCTTCTCCCTGGGTTAGGAATTTTCCTTGTATTTCCAGCTTACTAGGAGCTTTTGAAAACAGAAATCAGTGTTGAATCTTATCAAGTGACTCACAGACACAAAGTTTTCTTCCTTTAACGTGTTGCTACAGAGAAGGGCACTAACACATTGTCTAATGTCCAATCAGTCTTGCCCTTGTGAGATTAATTTGTTCAATGCTTCATTTATTTGACAAATATTTATTGAGTGCTGACTGTGAAAAAGCAGTGTTCCCAGATGTGGGGACAAACAGAGGGAACAGGACAGCAATGAATAAAACAGAAGCAAAGTGCCTTCCTGCGGGGATCATACATTCTAGCTGGAGGGAGACAGTCAATTTGTTTTTTAAAGATTTTATTTATTTATCTGACAGAGAGAAAGACAGCCAGTGAGAGAGGGAACACAAGCAGGGGGAGTGGGAGAGGGAGAAGCAGGCTCCCAGCGGAGGAGCCCGATGCGGGGCTCGATCCCAGGACTCTGGGATCACGCCCTGAGCCGAAGGCAGACGCTTAACGACTGAGCCACCCGGGCGCCCCGAGACAGTCAATTTTCAAAAAATGTAAAATATAAAGTATGTCAGAGAGTGATAAATGCTGTCAACCTGCGTTGGTTGATGGATAGCTCTGACAGGCAGGGAATGAGGCTGTCCATTTGAAATAAGCCTGCAAATAAAAACTCCAAACTCCACCATCAAAAGGTAAGCACCCCACAGGCAGGGTGACCGCACCTCCTGCTTTCCCAGAGATAATCCCTGTTTACAATGCGAGTCGCAGCATCATAGTAATGTCACCTTCTTTCGTCTCTCGCTGTCAGAGTGTCCTGGTTTGGGTGATCAGCGATCATCCTAACAGAGGGGGAAGTTAACATAATAGGACTGTCTGGAGAAAGGACTGAAAACACTTCTGGCTTCGACGTGGTGTCATAAAGTTGAAATATCCCCCTCCTCTTTTAGAACGTGCCGGAGAGTAACAAGTAACAAGACACACACACGAGTACCATCTTTCATAAAGCTCAGAGACTGTGAAACTCCAAACCGTAAAACAGGGGAGGGCTGACAGAAGCATTTGAAGTTAGGAGAAACCTGAATCTCTCGGAAAGAGCCGGCTGTGTTTGCTGCCAGGCTGGGGGGGAGACCTGAATACCTACAGCCCGTCCTAGGAATAATGAGAATAGGGTGCTTATTTACCTGCAGAGTTTATCCTAGAATTAGGACAAATTGAAATAATACATTAGAACAAATATTTAAAATTTAAGAAAAATGGGGCCCCTGGCTGCCTCCATTGGTGGAGCATGTGACTCTTGATCTTGGGGTGGTGAGTTCGAGCCCCACGTTGGGTGTCGAGATTGCTTAAAAAAAAAAAAAGGATTTAAGAAAACTGGCCAGATTAAAAAGACAAGTGGAGTCCATACAGCCTAACCGTTGGTCCCAGGAACTATCAGCCCAGAATGAGAATTCCAAAATGTGTAACGGTGAAGTTTGCGGATTTCATAAACAAAGAAATAATTCTTAGGGTAGCGAGTCAATTACATCACTTCTAAGAAACAAGGTAATCAGGCTGGTTTCAGACATCATCATGACCGAGAAGACACGGAAGCAATACCTACTCATTTCTCAAGAAATAAAGTACTGCCCAGGAATTTTGTACTCAGCCCCCAAGTTTTTTCAGGATAAAGGCAACAAATGTTTTTGAACATGAGAAACTCAGAGAATATCGTTTCCATACATTGTTCTTGAAGAAACTGCTAAAGCAAGATCTTCACAAGATGGGATCACGAGATGGGATTACCACAAAATGAGTGTGTGTATGTGGCTGGGGACCCGGAGCGGGAAAGGGGGGGACAATTTAGTGAAATAACTAGTGGGAATTCCAAATCTGTTTAGCGGGAGGACCAGGATGGAAACAGATGTAGGGCTGATGGTTACAGAGCAGAAGGGACGATTTTACAGACCCAGGAATGTAGAAGTGGTCTGACTAACAAACATTGGGGCAAGAAGGGAAAGTAAAGGAGGGGGTATTGAAAGCACACTGATTTCCGCATTTTTTATAGCCGGGGATCGAGATATCTCATTGAAAGCTGATTTTTAAAAAATCGAGGAATAGAAGTATGTGTAAACTTATTTCATTTTAAGAAAAAAGGAAACACTAAAGAAAGATAAAGTTGTTTGACATTGGGTGTGGAGAAGGAGGAGGAATAAAGAAAAAGGGGATGTACTGTGTTGTTGTTCAGGAGGGAGTAACAGAAACGGTGTGAAAGAATAGAGGACTGAAGGTATTATTTACAATCATGGTTATAAAGGCAACCACTTGAATGCAACTTAAACCTTCACATGGTTAGGAGAAACACACCTAAAACAGCAAAGCAAACACAAAGCACATAATAAAAAGGGTAAAGAAGAACTTGAAAGGCTACGAAAACACAGCATAAAATAACATCACCATCACATGAGCAGGGCTAAACCCATCTATTCCAAGAAAAAAGACTTTCACATTAAATCACAAAACAAAACCTGGTGTTCTTTTCTTTCTCTCTCTCTCTCTCTTTTTTTTTTTTTTGGTGGGCAGCAAAGCAAAGTTTATTGAGCGAAAGTACAAAGCTCTCAAAGAAGGAGGGGACCCAAGAGGGTTGTCCCTGCTGTTCTATACCAGGGATTTGCCTAAAACAAAGGCTTCAGAAAGGATGAAATACAGAAGGGCAAAGCTATATTGGGCTAATGTAAACAAAATTTAGCAAGCTTGTCGTAATATCAGACAAGGTTACATTCAGGGCAAAGGTAAAAAACATCGAATGAGACAAAGGTCATTTTATAATTAAAAGGGACAAGTCACAAGAATATAAAGCTATTAGTGCACAGACAACATAGCATCATCATTTATAAAGCAGGACTCCAGAGAAATATGGAGAAATAAAAATACAATAGTCGTAAAGGTTTTAATGTACTTCTCTCTGATTATATCAGGTCAAATTACATAGAAGCCTACACGACATAATAAGTTATATCTCACTGATACGTATCAAAATCCGTATGTGAAAAACAGGGAACATGCATTCCTCTTCAGGGCCCTTAAAACATTCCAGAAATCGACCACTGTTTAGACCACAAAGAAAACTCAACTATTTCAAAGAGACAAAGTAGTACAGACAACGTTGATCTCCCAACTCTGATGACAATGAGATACAACTGAACATTAATGAGCCAATCAGAAACAAAAGACTCTAGTCCCTGGAAGTTTGAAAACTCTCTCACTCTCTTGAAATTTAAAAACTCTACATCAAAGGCAAGTCAAACACCCACATTTTAGAATCTCTACGAAATAACAATAACAGAGATATAATACATCAGACATGTTGGGATATATCAAAAGTAGTATTTATTTATATCAAAGGCTCCCTCTTCCCCCTAAATACTTACATTTACAAGTAAAAATTGAAAAATTAAGCATCCAACTCAAGAAGTCCGAGAGTGACAGAAAGAAAGCAGAGAAAAAGAAATGAATAAATTAATAAAGATAAAAGCAGAAATGAGTGAATGAATGAATTAGGAAACAAGAACGTAAACGGTAGAACTAAAAAATACATCTACGAGCTGAAATGAAAAATACAATTTTAGTGGCGCCAGGGTGGCTCAGTCGGTTAAGCATCTGCCTTTGGCTCAGGTCATGATCCTGGGGTCCTGGGATTGGACCCCACGTTGGGCTCCCTGCTCAGCGGGGAGTCTGCTTCTCCCTCTTCCTCTGCTGCTCTCCCTGCTTGTGCTCTTTCTCTGTCAAATAAATAAATAAAATCTTTAAAAGAAAAAGAAAGAAAAATACAATTTTAAATGGTAACATAATCCAGAAAGTAAAAATAGGCAAAACAAGAAATTAGGGGGAAATGAACAGTTTCTTAAAGCCTGCTTTGTTCCACTTGATACAAATACACTTGAAAACCTGGATGAATTGGATAATTTGCTGTAAGGAAAATATGATTTTCCAAAATTGACTTTAAAAGAGTTTTAAAAATCTAAATTGTGAAATTACTGCAGAAGAAATAAAGAAGGTTGTCAAAGGCTTACTTTCCCCAAGGAAAGCATCAGGCCCAGAAATGTTCAACCGGGCAATGATCAAACCTCAAAGAACAGAAGTTTTTTTTTAATTTTTTAAAAAGATTTTATTTATTTATTCCACAGAGATAGAGACAGCCAGAGAGAGAGGAAACACAAGCAGGGGGAGTGGGAGAGGAAGAAGCAGGCTCATAGCGGAGGAGCCTGATGTGGGGCTCAATCCCATAACGGCGGGATCACGCCCTGAGCCAAAGGCAGACGCTTAACTGCTGTGCCACCCAGGCGCCCCCAAGGAACAGAACATTTTAACACTATTTAAATTGTTCCAGAGTAAAAGCAAGAACAAAAGCTTCGAAATTTTTTTTATGCTGTGAGCATAACATTGATTCTGAAATCCAACATCATTAGACATTCAAGAAGAAAATGATAACTCATGCTCACTTTTGAATATCAATGTAGAAATCCTAAGTAAAGTACAAGCAAACAGAATCAGCCATGTACTTAAAAAAAAAAGGCAGTATATGTAAGTTTATTCCAGAAATAAATTAAAAATTTTATTGGGGGGGGGTGCCTGGGTGGCTCAGTGGGTTAAATGTCTGACTCTTGGTTTCAGGGTTGTGAGATTGAGCCCTGCATTGGGGTCCATGCTCAGTGCAGAGTCTTCTTGAGATTCTCTCTTCCTTGCCCTCTGCCCCTCCCCCAGCTCACCTCTCTCTCTCTCTCTCTAAAATAAATGAATTAATCTTTAAAAAATTTGTATTAGAAATTTATTATAAGACTTATTAATTGAATATTAGGAAACTGTTGTCGCAGGTCTCTCGGAGAATGCAATGGGCAAGGATGGATGTCTCCTCAGCCCCCACCCTGTGCAGTGAGGCAAATTGTCTGGTCTGGATGCTCAGTCTTCATGTGTCATCCCTGTTTCCATCAGTCAACTTGCAAAATATAAGACACTCTCCCACCTCTATGCCCTACCATGCCCTGCTCACCCTCACTGCTGCCTCCTCCTTCTGCGAACCTATCTCCTAAGCCCTTCCTATAATGACCTAGAATCTTCTGGAACTTCTGCCCCACACCCTGTATTTTTCTGCTGTAGCCTCAAACACTGTGTCTCCAGCTCCGTCTTCACTGAAACATAGACCTCCCCAAGAACTCCTGAGAACCCCTGAGTCTGTTGTTCTCTAAGAGACTGCTCCCCTGAACTCTTGTCCGAAGTCCTGCTTCTTTAAGATTTCAGTCATGTGACATTACCACCCTCTCCCCTTGCTGATATCTCTCCATTTTCTTATTCACTGAAGACATCATTCGCAATGATGCAAAAAGTGTTTTGCCATGTGTATGGGTATTTCCACAACCGCGTGCATGACCTTAGCTCCTCCGTTCACCCCACTGCTCCCACTGGGGCTGCCCTGCTCGCTGCACAAAGTATATAAGGGTACCCGATGGTCCTGCCTCCACTCCACGTTAGCCATCCACCCTCACATCTTGACCTGGTCATCAGCAACCATCCCTAGTCTCTTACCAGAAGCTCCTCTCCAGCTTGCTTCTTTAATTACTCCAATAAGACAAATAAATCTCTGACTCCCATCAAAACTCCCAGTCTGTTGAACTCATGACTTCTTCCCCACCATTCACCATTCATTCCTCTACTTCACTTATTACTCTGATTAAATCCCATGATTCAGCATTTGACACACACACACACACACACACACACACACACACACACAGCCCACACCTATCTGTCCTCATAGACAATTTCCTCTCTTCTTTTCCAGAGAAAACTCTGGTTTTTCTTTTCTCTCTTTCTTCCCACCTCTTCCAGCAGAAGAGGCTATTGTCCAAGCCAGAGTTTCTTAACTTCAGCACTACTGACATTTGAGGCTGGAACATTCTTTGGTGTGGGGGGCTGTCCTGTGCATTGCAGAATGTTTACCAGGATCCCTGACCTCTACTCATTAGATGCTCATAACCACCTCTAGTCATAACAACCAAAATGTCTCCAGACATCACCGTAGTTTCCTGGGTCGGTGTCGGGGGCATGAATCACCCCTGGCTGAGAACCACTAATCTAGACTCATCCTTCTAACTTATGCCTGGGACTCTACCCCCCTTCTAAGGTATACAATCTTTTCAGGAATCATACACTAGGAAATATCTTTTCCTCTCCTGTAGAGTTGGAAGCTCTCTCTCAACTGGATTTTTTTCATAAATCCTTAAGCATCTTTAAAAAAAATGTTCAGCCACACTTCCATCCCCCCCAACCAGTACATCTCCTTCCACCCCCCACCACATCTTGCAAGAGTTGGCCATTCTTCCTGCTTCCATTATTCCCTCCTCCTCTCTCCTTCAAATATGACTCAGGGTTCTTGGCATTCCACCCCCTTCGCTTTCATTACAGTTTTAACTGACTTCCGTGTCTATAAATGCAGTGGACGGTTTTCAGCCTGTGCTCACGTGTGCAATGGAGGAGATTGAGGGAAGTAAAGGTCATGAATTTGGTCTTGACTCTGTTGGATTTAAGGTGTCTCAGAGGAATCCTAGAGAGATGTCGTGTGAGCACTGAAACAGTGAGGGCTGGAGTCAGAGGTTGAGGCTGGGACATAAACTGCCTGGGTTTCCTGCAGTGTACCTGGGGACATACAGGTATGTGTATATGCATGTGGGTAACTAATACCATAGGTGTGATGTTAAGTACCTTGGCAAAGGACAGTGGCGTGTAGAGCAATTAGAATCACTTGAAGGGTTTGCAAAATGCAGATTCCTGGGCCCCACCCCCAGTTTTTAATACAATAAAAACTGAATAGCCTCCCTGTGATGGAGAATTTGCATTTCTGTCAAGTTCCCAAATGATTGATGCTGAAGCTTCTGGTCCAGGTACCACACTCTGCAAACCACTGATCTAGAGTGAGGAGGGGAGGCCCAGGGCTCGACTGGGCGCTCCATTTATCAGTCAGAAGCGGTGGTGAGCCCAAGGGAGACAGAGGAAGGACCCGGAAAAAAAGGACCACCGCCAGCTTTTGGATGGAGAGCGGCGGAGGGTGAAGATGCAGAGGCCCCAGGACTACATCTCCCAGGATGCCCCGCGCCGGCCCGCGCCCGCCCCCTGGAGGCGGCTCCCAGAGGCGCGGGTAGGATCCCAGGGACCTTTCGCGGAGCATCCGTGAGCGCGGGGAGCCGCGGCGGCTGCGGGCTGCGGCGGCGGCGGCGGCGCGGCTGGAGCTAGCGGGGCCGGTGAGTGGGAGCAGCGCTGGTCGCCGGCTCCTTTGCGCCTCAGCCGCGTCGTTTTCACGGGTCGAGCGGGCGAGCGCTGGGGTCCGTGGGTCCGGGAGCGGGGGCGCAGGACGGTCCGTCTGAGAGGGAAGACGCTCTGCTGCTGTTGTTGCCGTGGTGGCCCCGGTCCCCCTCCGCCCGGCGGGTCCCGCCCCCAGCCCGGGACGGACGTCCTACCCTGCCCTGCCCATCCAGCCCAGGAGCTGCGGGACCGGTGCCGCAGGTGGCAGCGGCAGGGGGCCGCCCCCCTCCCCTCCGGACCCCGGGGGTTGGCGCAGGAGCCCAGGACAGAGGGCCAGGTGACTCCCGAAGACTGCGGCCCTGAGAGGCGCCCCCAGCCCTCGCGGGGGTGGGACAGGTGCGTGGGCACGCCCGACCGGGGCTCCCCGGGCCCCCGGAGCCTCCCGCACCCTCCTTAGTGCTGTCCTGAGGATGCTGTGTGTGTCGGGGACCGAGTAACCCTTGGCCGTCTTCCGCGACCGCAGAGCTCCGGCCCCCTTGTTGGCCTGAGGTGACCGGGGAAAGCGCTGGCCACGCGTCTCCGGGTCATAGGGCGGTGCCACCGCTCAGTGTACCTGGGGAGCCCTGGGGGACCGTTGGGATGCTTAGGGGGGGCGGGTGATGCGGAGCCTGCCAGGAGTGCAACAGGAACAACCTCCTTCCCAAATATCTTTGAAATAAAATTAGTTTTACGTCCTTATTTTTTTTTTTAAGCAAGTTTGACCCCGAATAGCTTATTTTTATTTTGCGCGAGCTGCAATTGCCAGCACGCAAGTTTATATAATAAGCAGTATACGGTCTGGAAAAGAAAATATTCCTGTGAAGGTGCTCTTCCTTGCCCTCTATCGGAAGAATTATGTTGGACTGGTTGACATGCTTATCCATTAGTAACTGCGGTAGCTGGGGGCAGGAGATAAAGTGTTTTTGCGTAGAGGCACAGCTCAACCCTTCTGGACCGGTTTTGGTTTGAGAACATTTTTGTTATACGGTTTCAGACACGATGGTATTTCAACGTTTAAGATGGGAGAGGAGAGAAGGAGCACAAGTTTGTCCAGCCTCATTTCTTACTCTGCAGAAAACAGCTTTGCCTGAGTAACTCTCAGAGCAAACACATTTAATTTGGTGGCTAAGACTAAGCTCAGCCTTCATACTAAACTCCATGAGTTTTAATAATTTCTCAGTTGATTTGTTTGGCTGTTCCAGGTAAATAAACTCACCATCTGTTAAGAAGTGGCAGATGTCTCTTACGAATGTGTGCACTTTTTATTTCTTATTTTCCATTGATCCTCCTCTCTACAGTGCTGACTATTTTGGGCTTGGTTTTAGGGGAATGCTCCCATGGGATCGTCACTAAATATATCTTTATCATATTAAGTTTTCATTTATGCCTAATTACTAAGAGTTTAAAAAGTTAGGGGTGGATATTGATTTTTTTTCCTCAAGTGCTTTTGTGTTACATATATTCATATGACCATGTAGATTTCTTCTTAAAATCGGTATCATAGGTGATGCTGCTGCTAGATTTTCTGTGTCTAAAATCCTGGGATAATTTAAAATTCACTTTTGGGTTGTTTGATAGATTCGCTGAGCTAACATTTAATTAGAGTTTTGGTATTTATATTTATAGGTGAGATTGGTATATTCCCCCCTCCCCCTTTTTGAGTCTGAGTTCATAATTGGCGTTAGGCTGTCCTCACTGATTCAGTTGGGAAGCTTTCCACCATGTTCTAGCTTTCCACCATGTTCTATGCTCTGGAGCAGAAGAATTATCTGTTCCTTGACGTTTGGCAAAATCCGACCACAGGCTGCCTGAGCTGCTGGTGATAATATTTTTAAGAAGTTGGTATCAGTACTTAACTTTTCTATTTTTTCCATGATCATTGATTTTTCTCAGGTTTTCTGTTTCTTCAAAGTCAATCTAATACTTTACATCTTCCCAGAAAATCATTAACGTTATTGAAATTTAATATGTGTTAGCATAATGTTGTTTAGAGTCTTCTGTTGTAAGAAAATAGCTCTTCTGCATCTTTGGTATGTTGTCTGTCTTGTTCACACTTTTGTGTACGTGCCTTTTCTCTTTTTTTAATTGGTCAGACTTGATTTATGCTTGCTTATTTTGTTATCTTTTCAAAGCACCAGTTGCTGGATTTACTGATTAATCCTGTTAATTTTATTTTTCTGTGTCATCCACTTATGTTCTTAATCTTTCTTGCTACGTAATTTGAGTTTATGCCTGCAAGTTCTAGCCTTTTGAATTAGAAGACTTCCATCATTTATGTAATCAATCAGTCCTCCTGAACAAGGCAAGGACATCTAATCTTTTCATGCCAGTCACCTCCCATTTGGTTCTAAGCTCTGTTTTTACTTTAACTCTTTAAATTGGACATTATTGCTGATGTTACTATTATACTGATTTTCCAGTTCAATATTTATTAGACTTACCTACCTGTTTGCCTACTTTCTTCACTCTTCATTCCTTCTTGTATCACGATATTCTTCTTTGGATCCTTTTCCTTTTCCCTGAAGTACACTCTTTAGACATTCCTGCAGTGATGTTGCATTCTCTGTTTTTATAATATCTGAAAATGCCTTTATTTTGCCTGCACTCTTGAATTTTGGCTTCACCAGGTTTCTCTAAGCCATTGATTTCAAAGGTGTTGTTGTTGCTGTTGTTGTTGTTTTTCTAGCAGTTTTTAAAGATGTTTTGTGCCTGGAAGGCTTTGGGATCTCTATTCTGCCACACTGTTGAAAGAAAGATGGAGATTTTTTTAAAACCCAGCAATTGGAGCGCCTGGGTGGCTCAGTCATTAAGCGTCTGCCTTCGGCTCAGGGCGTGATCCCAGCGTTCTGGGATCGAGCCCCACATCGGGCTCTTCTGCTGGGAGCCTGCTTCTTCCTCTCCCACTCCCCCTGCTTGTGTTCCCTCTCTCGCTGGCTCTCTCTCTGTCTGTCAAATAAATAAATAAAAAATCTTTAAAAAAAAATAAAATAAAAACCCAGGAATTAATTTGTAATCTAATGAACTGACAGTTTTTGTGACATTTCCCTATACAAAATTAAAGATTTATCTCAAATTTATTAATTACAAATTACGTTCTCTGTCTCCTTAGCTTATTTTTTCTCTGTTTGGCCTGTTGATTCTGAGACTTGCGCTAAAGATTTCCACTATGATTCCCAGCGGGTTTCTTTTGTTCTATTTCTATTAGTTTTGTAATAGGTATGTTTACAGGCCACCCATAAACAGTGTTTCTATATTTACATGTATTTTTGAAGCTATGTTTTTAGACATTCTATATTTTCTTGTACCTTTGGGGAATAAATAGTCATCTATTTTATTTAATTGTTTCTGCTTTTGATTCTGTTTTGTGGGATATTAATATTGGTACATCTGCTTTATTTTTGTGACTGCTTACCTGGCTTATCTTTTTATATTCATTTATTTTCCATTTTCTGTGTTTTAGTTATTGCTCTTGCAATTAGATTATAGCTAGATTTTTGTTTTATTACTTAATGTTTGTGTTTTTTAAAAATTATGGTAAAATACACATAATATAAGATTTACTATCTTGACATTTTTAAGTGTACAGCTCACTGGTATTAAGTATATTCACATTACTGTGCAACCAAGCTCCAGAACTTTTTCATCTTGCAAAATTGAAGCTCTATACCCATTAAACAGCGACTACCCATTCCCTCCTCCCCCCTCAGCTCCTGGTAACCAGCACTGCACTTTCTGTCTTTATGAATTTTCCTGTCCTAGGAACCTCATATAAGTACCTCATAAAGTACTTGGCTTCTTGTGACTGGCTTATTTCACTTAGCATAATGTCCTCAGTGGTGTAGCATGTGTCAGAATTTTCTTCCTTTTTCAGGCCGAATAATATTCCATTGTGTATATATACCACATTTTGCTTATCATTTCATTTCTCAGTTGCTTCCATATTTTAGCTGTTATGAATAATGCTGCTATGAATATGGGTGTGAGAATATCTCTTTGAGACCCCGCTTTCAACGCTTTTGGGCATATACCCAGAAGTGGAATTGTGAGTCATATGGTAACTCTATATTCAACTTTTCAAGAAACTGCCAAACTATTTTTCATAGCAGCTGCACCATTTTACATACCCAGCCAACAGGGCACAAGAGTTCCAATGTCTCCACATTCTCTCCAACACTTGTTATTTTCTGGGTTTTTTTGACAGCATCTGTCATAATGGGTGTGAAATCTTTGCCTTTCAGGAAGCAGCTTTAACCCGTTTATATTTATTTCCATTACTGAATTTTGGGAGCTGCTTCCTGCCATCTTATTTTATGTTTTCTATTTCTTCTGCTTTCTCCTGCCAGCCACCATCCCTTTCCTACTTTTTATTGGATTGACTGAGTTTTTCTTATTCTATGTTATTCCTCTCTTAAGACACGGAAAATGCAGATATTACGTCTACTCTGTGGTAGGTACCTTTCAATGTGGAGACTTTTTTTTTTATGGAGGTACAACATATGTGTGTAAAGATACACACATATGGAATGTATAAAACCCCATGAATTTTGACAGGCTGAACACACGTGTACTCAGCACTCCAAACAAGAAAATTTTCCAACACTCCCGAATCTGCCCTCATGAGGCCCACCACCTAGGATAACCATTATCTTGATTTCTAACAGAGTAGATTAGTTTTACCTGTTTTCGTACTTTGTATCAATAGAGTCATACGGTATGTACGCTTTTACATCCAGCTTCTTCCCATCAACATTGCAGTTGTGTGGTTTGTCTATATTCCTCAGTGTTGTTATCCACTCTTGTTGCCGTATACATTCCATTGCGTGTATATCCACAGCGCGGATGTCCATTTTACATGATGGACATTTGGGTTGTTTGCAGTTTGGGGGTATCACGAAGAGTGCTGCTAGGAACATTCTAGTTCATGTCTTTTGTTGAATGAATGCATGCATTTCTGTCGAGTACATATCTAGGAGGGGAGTTGCTTGGTCATTGCACGTACACAGATTTAAGTAAATGCTGACCATTTCCAACAGTGATTGCACCAACTTACGTACCTGAGAAGCATACGTGGTTGCTGCACATCCGTGCCATCTCTTCGTAACTTCTGTCTTTTCCATTTTAGTCATCCGGGTGGGTATCACATTGTGGTTTTGATTCGTATTTCCCTGATGATAAATGGAATTGAGCTCTTTTGTTACCCTTAAATTTTCACACGTCTAAACCATTTTTTTCTCTTGATGTTTAACGATATATGAACTCTTCACGAGTAAAGCAAGAATGAACCTTAACATGACCTTAATTCTGTCTCGTGTTAAGATCATATGGGATTTTGGGCTTTTGTACATTATGCATAAGCAGTTATGTTTTACTGATTATTTGCTCATCAGTTATAAATTTTGCCAATTATTTGCTCATCACTGGTTCTTTTATCTCTTGTTTTTCTACTTTTTGGATTCATTATTGCTTAAATGAATCCTTAAGGAATTTTTTTTCCCCCTGAGATTTTGTGGACGGTAAACTTTCTGAACCCTTGCATGTTTAAAATATTTTTTATTTTGCTTTTCTGCATGAGTACGCTTGACTGAGGGTAGGATTCTAGGTTAAAAACCTTTGCATTTGGGGGCACCTGGGTGGCTCATTTGGGTAAGCATCTGCCTTCAGCTCAGGTTATGATCCCAGGGTCCTGGGATTGAGCCTAGGTCTAGTCAGGCTCCCTGCTCAGCGGAGAGCCTGCTTCTCCTTCTCCGTCTGCCCCACCCCAACCCCCATACTCTCGCTCGCATGCGCTCTCTCTCTCTCTGCCTCAAATAAATAAATAAATAAACTCTTTAAAAAAACCCTCTGCATTTTGAAGATAATTCTTCATTATCTGCTGGTATCTAGTGTGGTTGATGAGAAGTTTCTGCAGTTTAATTTCTGTTTCTTCATAGTTAACCTGTTTATTCTCTCTGAAGCTTTATCATTTTCTTCTTGTCCTTAGTGTTCAAAAACTTCACTATTTGTCCAGAGGTAGTTCTCTTTTGTTCTTCCTGCTCAGTGCTTGGTGGTTCCTTTTCTCCCCCAAAGATTAATGCACTTCTGTGGCACAGGAGTAGTTTCTTTTTTGAGTATTTCCTTGCCTCCATTCCTTTATTTTCTTTTTCTGAAATTATTATTAAGTAGGCATCAGAATTTTGTGGGGCGCCTGGGTGGCACAGCGGTTAAGCGTCTGCCTTCAGCTCAGGGCGTGATCCCGGAGTCCTGGGATCGAGCCCCGCGTCGGGCTCCTCCGCTGGAAGCCTGCTTCTTCCTCTCCCACTCCCCCTGCTTGTGTTCCCTCTCTCGCTGGCTGTCTCTATCTCTGTCGAATAAATAAATTAAAAAAAAAAAAAGAATTTTGCAATTAGTCTTTCATGTTTCTGGACTTTCTTCTCGGATGATCTGCCCTCTTATCTTTATGGGCTGCATTTTGGGAGATTCCTTGCCTTGGACTTTCCTGTTTACTAATCTAGTGTTTGACTTTCTGCAGTCAACTCTCCGGTCCATCTGTTGAGTGTTTTTCAATGTTGATTATCATATCTCTGTAAAATTTAGCTTTTAGAATAGATAAGATATTCAGTCTTCAAAAATCAGACTGTATTAAAAAGCTATGAGTAGGGGCGCCTGGGTGGCACAGCCGTTAAGCGTCTGCCTTCAGCTCAGGGCGTGATCCCGGCGTTCTGGGATCGAGCCCCACATCAGGCTCCCCCGCTGGAAGCCTGCTTCTTCCTCTCCCACTCCCCCGCCTGTGTTCCTTCTCTCGCTGGCTGTCTCTGTCAAATAAATAAATAAAATCTTCTTAAAAAATTAAAAAAATAAAAAATAAATAAAAAGCTATGAGTAAAAGGTCTCCCACCATCCCTTCCCCCATCTGCCCTCTTCTCCCTTACCCCACAAGCAGGTAGCCACGTTATTAGTTTCTTATATGCCCCTCCAAAGTCTCTTTGTGCAAATACAGTTAAATAAGAATTCAGTTCTTAATCCCTCCTCTTTTTTTTTTTTGCACAAATAATAACATTATTCCATGTATTGCCCTTCACCCTGCTTTTTTAGTTCATGATGTAGAGATCTTCCCCTTTCTTACTTCCTTAGACAGAGTTTCCCCTCAAATCTTCCCAAGGATGTCTAATAATTTCTTCTATGTGCTATGCTAGTTCTCTTTCCTTGGGTATACGTTCTATTGACTTGATGTCCCCATTTTGTGACGTTGAATAAAAACTCAGTCGACTCTTCCTCTGAGGCTCATCTTTGAGTTTGCAGATTCCTGTTTTCCTGCCTGTGCTACTGGCCATAGGCTGCCCCTGGGGACCGTTGAAGAGTTGTACTGAGCTGCTGAGCAGGGCAGGCGAGGGGGCATTTGTTGTGGGCTGCTCAGTGTCCGTGGGGAAGGGTCCAGCAGTCCGGGCCGTTCTGGCTGCAGTTCCCCAGTTCATCAGCTTGTCTGATTCCATCCCTGCCCCTCTTTCTCTCTGCAGCCTCAGAACCCCAAGCCCCTTATCATTTTCCACTGTATGACGGTGTCCTCCCAGCCATGCATGGGGCTGTGGTTTGCTCAGGTAATCTAATTCTGAGTACTCTCTGCCTTTCAGAAATTTCTTAGATGTTCTAGTTACCCAGCAGCACTGTTTCTTTTTTTCTCCCCAGGTTTCTTACTGATTTAATATAGTTAAAAAGTGTTTTTGCCATTCCATAGAATTTTAGGCCACCTGGAAAGCAGAAGGATGTGTTTAGGCCATTATCTTCGTCCAATCTCCACTATGATCTTTTATTTAGAACTTATCTGTATGTCGGAGGTGTGCAACACCATCCCCAGAGCTGGTGATTCGCTAGGTCTTACAGGACTCAGCTTATCGTCATATTCATGGTGTGATGTATTACATGGAAAGGATACAAAGCAAAATCAGCCAAGGGCAGAGGCGCACGGCGCCACGTCCAGACGACACTAGCTTCCAAGAGTCCTCTGCCAGTAGAGTCACAGGACATGTTTAATTCCCCCAGGATGTTGTGACAGTGTGTGTGTAATGCTGTCCGCCAGGGAAGCTCACTAGAGACTCAGGGCCCACGGTTTTTACCGGGGTGGCTGGACCTGTAGGAGCCCTCTGCCTCTAGCACATTCCAAAACTTCAGACTCCCAGCAGGAAAGCAGGTGTTCAGCGTAAACCATGGTGTTTGTACAAACAGTTTAGGCCAGCGCAACTCTCTTATCAGTTCTGCAAACGTTAGGACCCGCACCCCCACCCCCCAAACCTAAGTTCCCTAATGTCAGCCAAGGGCTAACCGTGTAAGGAGGGCCTTTTTAAGAATTGCAGTCTCAAGCCTGCTATGTCAATTCTTTTCTGCAAAATTTCCCTCCTAGATTCCACAGAAAAAGATGGATACCATACCTGGAAATGGCTTCTCTCTGCCAGATTATCTCCCTCAGAGAGGAAGCAACATTTTCAAATATTAAAATCAAACGATGGGTAAAGAACTGTTTGGTGACTTTGGAAGACTCCAGAGTACGGCATGCCAAGCAGCCTTGAAAGGATGTCAGTGGCAGAGCCTGGGGGAGCCGCTCAACTATTTTAAATTATTGTGTTCCCCTGTTGGCCTTTGGTCACTTCAAGACGGCAGGTGGCTTATCATCGAGCACAGCAATCTGCAGCTTAGTATACCCCTCTCCACAGAACCATTCTGATCACCCCAGTCCGTGTCAGTCTCTGTTCCCCAAACTCTGGCCGAGGCTCTGCTCAGGGAGCATTTCGTCACTTCTCTTCCATGCTTGTATTAGATGGTTTCGCTGCTTCACTCTTTGGGGCTGAGTTTAATCTCCCGCAAGATCGAGAGTTCCCTGAGGACCAAACAGCAACTCCTACTTGGTTACGTTAGCTGTGCCTCTCCAGTAGGGCAAAATGCTTACAGTTGGTGCCTACTAATGCTTGTTGAAGAAACAGGTACAGGAAAGCAGGAAACAGTGTCCTCTTTTTTCCGTCCCCTGCCAGACATGGAGCTGATCTTTCGTCCTGTGTTGAGGTGGTGATGGAAAGCGCCGAGCTGCCGTTAGCTGCTGGCGTTGTCTGAGTTCTGTCTCCCCAGGCCACAGATGGTATAATTGTATAATTAAAGGTTTTCGTTGGAGAGGTTTTCTGAGGTCACTGAACCTGCGTGGGGGCTTAGATTCCCAAACCATTTTTTTCTACCTAACCCTACGGAACGTATCTGGTTGTAGACTTGTTTCCTCTCTCTCCCCATGTGTTTGGACGTCAGGTGTGGGGAATAATTCATCATAACCTCATTCTTAGCACTTTATCATCATTGGTCCGTGCAGGCCCCTCTCTTGTCTTGTGTACTTCTTCATGCATTTGTTCATTGATTCATTCATTCCTTTCTATCCTGCGTACCCCATGCGTATTCTCCTCCCCCCTCCATAGCAAACTATTCTAATGCATTCGATATGCGTGCCTTTGTAGTATGTGTACTTAAGAACGCATACTGTTTTGCGTGCATGTGTTTTTCATTTGCATAAATGGTGTCGTGTTATAGCTGTCACTCTCTTTCATAGTGTTGTCATTCACCACTATGTTTTGATGTCCTGTCCCTGTTGCTGTGTGATTATCTGGTCTGTCTGTGTATCCACTACATCTTGCCTCTCTCTCATCTGGTGATGGACACACAGACATTGATTCCTACCCCCAGACACTTCAAACAATGCTGAATGGAACTCTTGTGCATGTCCCCATATGGTCTATGTAAGAATCTCTTTGGGATTTAGACACGGGAGCAGGATTTCCTGTCATGGTCTGTGTCTGTGGTTAATGGAACCAAGTACTACCCGGTTAATCTTCAGCGTATCTGCACCACTCACCTTTCCCCAGCAGTGCCTGGGATTTTGGTTTTACCTTTTGATGTGTTAATTGACAGCACTTTAACAATCAAGACCTTTCACGTACATGTCCATTATCTCTAGCCTCTCTTGAGTAGTATTTCATCTTGGCTAAAGTCATGGAGTGGTAGGTCACCCCTTTAGCTACACAAGCTCTCTGACCCGGCGGGCCCCGCTCATTCTCTTGACGAGAGAGATTTGTTTGGGTTTGTGGTTAGCTGCCGTCGTACGTGAAGCAATACCTTGGAAATAAGGAAGCCGGGGCTGACATTCAGGAAGATGTTCGATGAGGATGATTTTGGGGTCAAGTGGACTCAGAGTGGCGAGCACGGCAGTGGTTCCCGTATCTCATGACATTGCACGGGGGTCAGTACAGTAACAGAAAACGGACGGAGTGTGCCCGCCCTCTTAGAGCAGTAATAATCCATTCATTTCAGCTCTTTCTGGGTTGTCTCTTATTTTGATGCACAAAAAGGCCATACCTCCGTGGAGTCAGCATATGAGTGGAAGCTCTAAACCAGGGGCTTGAAAACGTCTTCTATAAAGAGCCAGATAGTAATGATTTTAGGATTTCCAGGGTCATACAGTCTCTCTCATAACTACTCCACTCTGCCCGTAGAGCCAAAAGCAGCCACAGACGTCCAGCAATGTGCCCCATTCATCTGGCCCACAGACGGTAGTTTGCCAACTTAATTTTTTCTTTCCTCTCTTGTTTCTGAGGTACAAGTTTATGACACTCACTTGATTACCTACTCTGTGCCAGGGCTAAGATTATAGTGATGGCTAAGATACAAATGGTACAAATCTGTCTTTTAGCATAACGTCTGGGTGGGGAGACCGAGGAGTGAGCAGCCAATTACCCAAGAAGACAAGAGGCCAGGACCAGGCGGGCACAGAATCAGGCACTGGAGCTTAGGACAGGGTGTATCAGGCAAGACTTTCTGGAAGGAGGAGAGATCTAAAATAAAGGGGCAAGAGGAATTAGGTGGGACAGGGGCAAGTGACTTGAGGGTTTAATTCACTATAGCTGGAGGGTAAAGATCAGGGTTTTGTGGTACAAGGAGGAAGGGGGTTGGGATAGAGGTAGCAGGGGTGCCAAGCAGCCAAAACGTGGGTAGCAGGAGTGACAAGAGAGAGATTGAGTTAAAAACCCACAGGCAGAATCATAAATGCTTAAGTAATTGAAGGTTGGTGGTGACAATCCCACTGCTATTAAGATATGTCAGGTAATGTGAAAACATAGAAAGCTCTCCAATAATTTCACAAAGTTAAAGTAACCCTGACAGAGAACAAGGGAAGCCCACAAAAGTAAACTATGGACCAAAGATCACGTGTGGTGTATATGCACATATCCTAAGTAAAATGGCAATTGGGGCGCCTGGGTGGCTCAGTCAGTTAAGCGTCTGACTCTTGGTCTCAGCTCAGGTCTTGATTGCAGGGTGGTAAGTTCAAGCCCCGTGTTGGGCTCTGTGCTGGGGTGGAGCCTACTTTAAAAAAAATGGCAAAATGGGGGCGCCTGGGTGGCTCAGTCGTTAAGTGTCTGCCTTCGGCTCAGGTCGTGATCCCAGGGTCCTGGGATCGAGCCCTGCGTCAGGCTCCCTGCTCAGCGGGAGGCCTGCTTCTTCTTCTCCCACTCCCCTTGCTTGTGTTCCCTCTCTCGCTGCCTCTCTCTCTGTCAAACAAATAAATAAAATCTTTAAAAAAAAATGGCAAAATGAACCCAGCAGAATTAAAAAGAGTAATACATTTTGGCCAAATAGTTGTGTTTTTTTTTGTTGTTGTTGTTTTAAAGTAAGCTCTACTTCCAATACAGAGCCCAACACAGGGCTCAAACTCACGACCACGAGATCAACACCTGAGCCAAGAGCAAGACTCAGACGCTCAACTGACTGAGCCACCCAGGTGTCTCTTGGCCAAATTGTTTTTATTACAGGAATTCAAGAATGGTTTGATATAAGGACATATGTCAATTTAATACATTCTGTAAATAATAAAAGGAGAAAGCTATATAATCACATTGAGAGGTCCTGAAAAAGTGCTTAATAGAATTTGACTTTGAATCTTGCCATTCCTTGAAAAGTTTTTATGTCCCCTGCCTCCAACGCGTGCAGTCTTCCTTGCCCGGCTGACTTTCTCACCTTCTTGTTTCTCTGGCTAATCCTTGCTCATTAGTTGTATAACTTTTCCTTCATCATGTTTTTTTGTGAATCCTCTCTTGTGTACCCTGTGTGGAATAAGTTATCCTCGTCTCTCTAGTGCAGTAATGCTCCATCCATATCTCTGTCCTTGCGTTTTGATGGTCATTCTCAGTTTCTCTTTGTACCTAGCTGATTTCCTTCTGTGGGAGCCAGGCAGCCGTTTTAGGCACTAGAGATGCAGAGACAGAAAAAACATTGCCCAGTTGTCCGCCTCTGCACCGTCAGACTCAGTCCCCACCCTTCTCCTGTTCTCTATGTTAGAAGGAGCTGATTCTGCCAACGTCACTTTGCAGGCTCCTTTGTCAAATGCCGCTGGCTAAGGGTGGCTAGGAAAAGGCACCAGTGGGAGATTGGAAGGTGAGAGGAAGGGAAAAGCCAGGGGATTTCTCTCCCCGTTTTCTTTGAACAGTGTCTCTGGGGTGCTTCCAGCTGCAACTGGGTGACATTGGCCTCTGGTGATAACACCTTCTTCCTTTCCCCGCTAGCCTTAAGTGTGCTAGAGATGTCCTACTCTGGGGTGGCTCACCGTCCCTCCATCCCATGTGGCTGCTCAGCCCTTCCCTAAACCTTGTAACTGCTTCCCAAACTAAATTCCCTCTGTTGAACTACCTCTTTTGAATTCTGTTTGCTTGATTGGACCCTGCCCGGTGTAGACAAGAACTCTACTTCTGTGTGCCCACGGTCTTATAGGACAAATGGGCATTAAAACAACTGTAATTTTTTTCTCTTCAATGCTCCTTCCTTCCTTCTTCCGGAAGTAGACTTTGCTTTGGGTGCAGGGATTGGCCATGATCCTAATTGAAACAGTCATAGAACTTCATACAGGGGCGCCTGGGTGGCACAGCGGTTAAGCGTCTGCCTTCGGCTCAGGGCGTGATCCTGGCGTTCTGGGATCGAGCCCCACATCAGGCTCCTCCACTATGAGCCTGCTTCTTCCTCTCCCACTACCCCTACTTGTGTTCCCTCTCTCGCTGGCTGTCTCTATCTCTGTCAAATAAATAAATAAAATTAAAAAAAAAAAAAGAACTTCATACATACTCCCTGTTCACAAAATTTTTCCAGGGGTGACCATGTCATCCATACCAGACTAATCACTTTTCTTTAGATAGTTCAAAATGGAGCCAGTGGAGCAAGAGGGCCCCTTTGTTCTCGGGAGTTATAAGGATGCATGAACTCCCGAGAGCTGGGTCCTTGTTTTGTTTAATGTATGTCTCCAGTGCATAGTAAGTGCCCAATAAAGACAATTTCGTAAAATCTAAGATGCTAGCAGTTTTAAAACAATTATTTTGTGTTCCACTAAAAAAGGAAAAAATACTGTCAATTAAACTGTGATACAATGCTTTTTATTAGGTACATTTTATAAATTTCAGACTCACTGCAAGATCTTTTAGAGTTCTTTAGACATCCGTGTGTGTCATATTCCATTCTTGTATATGTGCACAAAGGAATATGTAAGGACGATAAATTGATTAAGGTGTTTCTAAAACTTCCTCACATTCAGTGTCTCCCTCTCTCTTTTTTAAAGATTTATTTATTTGAGAGAGAGAGAGAGCGCACGTGAGAGCATGGGGAGGAGCAGAGGGAGAGACAGAGAAACTTTAGCAGACTCTGCGTTAAGCATGGAGCCCAACTCAGGGCTCGATCCCACGACCCTGAGCTCACGACCTGAGCTGAAACCAAGAGTTGGATGCTTAACCAACTGAGCCTCCCAGGTGCCCCAAGAGTGTCTCTTTTGAATCACTTTTTCACCCAAGTCATTTATGTCTGTGGATTTTTTCACAGATAGCATCCCCTCTGCCATCAAGAACACTGGTCATGTGTTGGTTGTAAAAGCATTCCTCCATTTTCTCCAGGATTTCCTTCTGAGCTTGTGACATCTGTTCTGCAGATTTGATGCTGACACTTCCCTTGATCTTGACTGAAGGTATCGACCAGAAGGTGTCGATTAAACAATCAGGACTCACCTCCCTTCTTTGAACACCCTTGCTTAGTTTGTAGGCTGAAATATCGTAGGACTGCAGTTACCTGTGAGGCCACCTAGGATGAAAGTGAAGTCACCATGCTTTTTGGTGAGTTTCTTCTTCTTCTTTAAAGATTTAATTTATTAATTGATTAATTAATTTATTTGAGAGAGAGAGGGAGAGAGAGAACACAAGTGGGGGACAGAGGCAGAGGGAAAGAGAACTCGATGCGGGGCTTGATCCCAGGACCCTGAGATCACGACCTGAGCTGAAGGCAGACACTTAACTGACTGAGTCACCCAGGTGCCCCTTGGCGAGCTTATTCTTTAACTGCCCAATTTTGCATACATCCCGGCATTGGCATTGGCAGCCAATGACAACTGTAAGAGGTATGCTGACTTCAGCAATACTAAAATGTGTGTCCTGGAATCAATGGACAGTGGTATTTGGGAAATTAATTAACTACATGAATCTCATGCTGCCCGAACCTATAACTCCCACTGCAGGAGTGAAGGTAACACACAGAAAGGCATAGAGAGTGGGTGTTTCCAGATCCATTTGTTCCACAGACCACATCCACCTCTGCTCTTCCCATGGTTTATTTCTGGAAGCTGGTGATCCCTCCCCTCTCTTTTTGTAAAGCTAGTTCAGAGTGGTTTAATGTCACTGGCAACCTAGAGACTCATGACTAATATAGAAGCTTATAAAATGATTATAAACAACGTAGCATGTGCAGAAATTAGAAGTACATACAAAGCTCGGAAGTAGCACCAAGGAGAGAGGATAGCTATCAGAGGGTCCCTTACCTGCGGAGGTGTTTAAGCTTCAGCGTCCTCGACTTTCCCAGGTGAGGCGAGACCCCCTTCTTAGGTGCCTCTGAAGGACCTTATACACGTGCTCACTTCGAATCACTTGTTCGCACTCTCTGTTTCCTAAGACGGGAATCACAGACCCAATAAATAATTGTTGAACAAATGAATGAATGAGTTTTGAGGAATGAAGACGAATTGTTCACCTACAAGGGTGGGAATGGTGTTCTAGGAAGAGAAACCAGAAAGTGCAGTGGGAAACAGACATGGAAAAGCAAGATGTATTCTGGAGACTACATGTAGTTGGAAATGCTGGGAGGGGACGCTCAGAGCTGGGATGGTAAGACATGAGGCTGGAGGGACAGGTGAGGACTAGAGGATGGGCTAATGCATCATGTGAAGATGCTGGGACTTTATTCCTTAGGCAGTGGGAACCATTGAAGTATTAACATCTTTTTATTGTGGTAAAATAGACATAACACTTACCACCTTAACTATTTTCAGTGTATGTAGTTCCGGGCATTAAATACACTCACACTGTTGTGCAACCATCTCCACCATCCGTCTCCAAAACTTTTCCATCTTCCTACACTGAAACTCTGTCCCCATTAAACACCAGCCTCCCCTTCCCTCTCCCAGCCCCTCTCGGCCACCTTTCTACTTACCGTCTCTATGAATTTGATTATTCCAGATCCCTCATATAAACCACTGAAGTATTTTTAATATAGCGTGTAAATGGATTTGCATTTTAGAATGTTCATGCTGGCTTTTTTTTTTTTTTCGTGGATAGATGAGAGGTGGAAGAGGCTGAGTGTAGGAAATCCAGTTAGAAACCAAGGCGTTGGCAGTGGGGACGACAAGAAAAGAAAGGCTATACCGCTCAGGGTATAGAATCCTCAAGGTCCTGGGTGTGGGGGTGAAAGAGAGAGAGGATCTGGATTTGACACATTTTTCTCTGGCGTGGGTGATACCAAACGATCGGGAATCTCAGAGGAACTCCAGGTTTGAATGGGTAGCTGAAGTGTGGGTACCCTGCGCATATTCCCTTCTTCTCACCACTTCTGTGAACCCCGGCCTGCCTTTCCATTGTTAGCCACCTGTATTTCTTTGCCTGAGAGTTTTCTGGTGCCCGCTTTGCAACCCAGAACAGCAGAGTAAAAGTGCCAGGGAATTAACACCCTTCCAGCTCCCCAGAAGCCCTCAACCAGGGATAATGGTGTATGACTACACCAGCTCCTTGCCTCTCCAGCGGGATGGTGCTGCTGTATCTTAAATGCTGGTTCCCAGGGTTCCCCAGTGGGTTCAGCTTTAGGTACCCGCAGTGGTAACTTGCTCGATGAAGCACGCTTTCATTCCATCCTTCTTACTCCTCTGCTCGCGTCTTCTTGGGTCACCTCCCAAATACAGTTCGCTCTCAAATCTTTACCTTAAGGAGGTAGATTTGAGGGGACCCAAACTGCGACAGAGCCTGGAGGAAATGATCCATTTTAAGTGTGGCATCTACATGTGTCTTTTATGCAGTTGGAAATCTAGGTCTCTGGTTTAAGGTAGATATGGATTTGGGAAGACAAGTCTGTTCTTGGAAGTTAAAACCATGAGAGTGGGTGAGATTGCCTGGGAAGAGGTAGGATGGAGAGGAGAACAGAGGCTAGACTCTTGGGGAACTCTAGCCTTTAAAAGTAAGAACAAGAAGAGGATTCTGAGGGACTGGACTGCATCAGCTGGAATAGACAGGAACCAGTAGAAAGGAGAGAAAGGTGCTCAAGTGGAGAGGAGGGCAGGGAAGATAGGAGCAGGGTTGGCCTTGAACCAGAAGCTCTCTATTATTTCCCTCAGAGTAGAGGACAAGGAACAAGGATGGTGATCAAAGGTTATTTTGTTTTGTTTCCCCTTGGTGGAGGATGCATAGTTAGCCACTGTCAGGATTGACTATAGACTCGATTTGTGGCATGGGTGGTTTCTCGTTGGTAAGCTTCCCAAATTCAGTTTTCTGGCTTCTTCATGCTTTCAAAGGAGAAGCGACGTTCCCTCCCTGGAGACCAACAACCACAATGTTCTGTGTGTCCTTGGGGAGGCCAAACCCAGGCTTCTATCAGAGCCTAGGTGGACTGTTGCCCATTCTCTCCAGTTCCCAGCCTGTGGTAAACAAAGTCTTCTCATGGTACTTGTGTTTCTTCTTAATATGAATGTTTTCATTTTGGGGGGTATATACGTACCTAGGAGTGGAATCGCTGGGTCATGTGGTAACTCCATGTTTAATTATTTGAGGAGCTGCCAGATTGTTTTACGAAGTGGCTGCACCATTTTACAGTCTCTGCAGCAATGAATGAGGGTTCTGATTTTTCCGTATCGTAGTCAGCATTTGCTATTATCTGACTTTTTAATTCTAGCCCGGGGGGGGTGTGTGAATCTCATTGTGGTTTTAGTTTATACTTCTTTGATGACTAGTGATGTTGAGCATCTTTTCATGTCTTTATTGGCCATTTATATATCTTCTCCAAGAAAGATATATTCAAGTCCTTTGCTCATTTTAAAATTGAGTTGTTTTTGTGGTTGTTGTTGTAGAAGTTGTTTATATATTTTGGATATTAAACCCTTATCAGTACATGATTTGCGAGTAGTTTCTCCCATTCTGTAGGTTGTCTTTTACTTTCCTGCTGGTGTACTTTTAGGCAGAAAAGTGTTTAATTGTGGTGCAGTTCAGTTTATCTTTATTTTTGTTGTGCTGTTGGGAAGAATTTTTTATTTTTTATTTTATTTTATTTTTTATTTTTTACCAAATCTAAGGTTTTTAGGATTCACCTGTATATTTGCTTCTAAGAGATTTATAGATTAAGTGTTTCTTAAAAATGGAGGTATAATTGATGTATAACATTATATTAGTTTCAGGTGTACAAAATAATTACTTGGTATTTGCATACATTGCAAAATATAGTTTTAGCTCTTATATTTAAATGTTTGATCCATTTTGAATTAATTTTTGTATATGGTATGAGATAAGGGTCCAACTTTCTTTTGTATGTGTCTATCTGGTTGTCCCAGCACCATTTGCTGAAATGACTATTCTTTCCCAGTTGAATAGTCTTGGCACCCTTTCTGAAATTCAATTCACCACAGATGTTTGGGTTTATTTTTTCACTCTCAATTCGGTTCTAATGATTTATATGTCTATCTTTGCACCAGTACTGCACCATCTTGATTAATCTTGCTGTGTAATAAGTTTTGAAATGGGGAATTGTGAGTCTTTATTTTTATTTTTCAAGATTTTTTGACAATTCTGGGCCTTGCAATTCCATATGAATTTTTTAATCAGTTTATTAATTTCTACAAAGAATTCAGCTGGGATTTTGATAGGATTATGTTGAATCTGTAGATCAATTTGGAGAGTACTGCCATTTTGACACTAAGTCTTCCAATCCACCAACACAGACTGTTTTCCCATTTATGTATTCTTACTTTCAACAATGTTTTGTAAGTTTCAGGGTACAAATTTGGCACTTTTCTGGTTAAATGAAGTATTTTATTCTTTCTGATGTTATTGTAAATGGAATTGTTTACTTAATTTCATTTTTGGATTGTTCATTGCAAGTGTATAGAAATACAATAGATTTTTGTATATATATCTTGTATCCTACAACCTTGCTGAAGTTTATGAGTTCTATTAGTTTTTTTAGTAGGTTACTGAAGGTTTCCTAAATTCAGGATCATGTAATCTGTGAATATAAGTAGTTTTATTCTTTTCCAGTCTGGGGGCTTTTTCTTGCCTAATTGCCCTGACCAGAAGCTCCAGTACAATGTTGAAAAGAAATGGCAAGAAGACACTTTGTCTTTTTCTGAATTAGTGCAGAAGCATCCAGTCTTTCACTATTAAGAATGATGTTAGCTGTGGATTTTTAGTAAATGACTTTTGTCAGGTTGAGAAAGTTTTTTTCTAGTTTGTTGAGTGTTTTTATCAGGAAAGGGATTGGATTTTGTCAAATGCTTTTTCTATGTCTATTGAGATGATCATGTGATTTTAAAATGTATTCTATTGAAATGATTAATTGATTTTTGGATGTTAAACCAACCTTGCATTCCTGGGATATATCCGTTTGGTCAATGGTATACAGCTTTTGTGGTGGTTTTGTTTTTTTTTTTTAACATTGTTGGATTTGGTTTGCTAGTATTTTCTTGAGGATTTTTATATGTCCATATTCAGAAAAGCTACTGATCTGTATTTTTTTTTTTTTTGTGGTGTCTTTATCTGGTTTTGATATTAGGAGAATACTGTTCTCATAAGATGAGTTGGGAAGTATTACTTCTCTTCTACTTTTTGGAACAGTCTGTGTAGAGTTGATCCTTAAATTTCTCCTTTAAATGTTTAGTACAGGGGTGCCTGGGTGACTCAGTTGGTTAAGTGTCTGCCTTCGGCTCAGGTCATGACTGAGCCCCGCATTGGGCTCCCTGATCAACAGAGAGCCTGCTTCTCCCTCTCCCTCAGCCACTCCCCCGCTTGTGCTCTCTTGCTCCCTCTGTCAAATAAATAAATAAAATCTTTACAAAAATGTTTAGTACAATTCAGCATTGAAATTTGGAGCTGGCTTTTCTTTGTGGATAATTTTTCATTACTAATTCAGTCTTTTCACTTATCATAGCTCTGTTCAGATTGTTTATTTATTCTTGAGTCAGTTTTGGTAGTTGGTATGTTTCTAGGAAATTTTCCTTTTCACTTAAGTTACCTAATTTTTTGGTATACATTTGTTCATAATATTGCTTTATAATCTTTTTTATTTCTGTAAGGTTGGTAGTAATAGCCCCTCTTTCATTTCTGATTCTAGTAATTTCAATTGTCTCATATATTTTCTTGGTCAACCTAACTAAAGATTTATCAATTTTGTTGATCTCTTCAAAGAAGCAGATTTTGGTTTTATTTATCTTCTCTATTGTTTTTCTATTCTCTATTTCGTTATTTTTTGCTCTAACCTATTATTTACTTCCTTCTGTGTGCATTAGGTTTAGTTTGAGTAAACTAACTTTTTCCAGTGTTTTAAAGTGAAAGGTTAAGTTATTAATTTGAGATCTTTGTTTTTAACCGTAGGCGTGCTGGCAATAATGACTCCATCTTTAGCCCTCCATCTTGTTCATAGTAATGACCTCTCTTGGGGCTCTGTGTTCCCTTGGAGATTAATATACATACCTTAGAAATGCCCACAAAGGCTGGGATGGGGGAGGCTTACTTTGTTCCTCTTCAAGTTTGTTAAAGATAAAATAGTCTCTCTCCTTCCTGATGCATAGGTGGTGCCACAAGGTCTAATTAAATGTTAGATGTCAATTAGGTGCATGCAAACCCTTTGAAATGCATGAGAACCTTTTGATCTCAACACAGTGCCCTTCTGTATACCCCCTCATTCTGTAAAATCTGTAGATGAAGGTCTGGACTTTGCAGAGAATAGCTGCACAGCTGACTGGATCATCATCTGCCTAATCCCTCCTGTCAGTTAGTTACCCTGAATGAAACTCTATGTAAACTTTATGGAGTCACCTTTTTCGTTTTTCAGTCTCAAAGTGCTTTCTCAGTTTGGGGGATACTTACTGTCTCTTGCCTACCTTCTAAGATTAACATAGAAATTTACAGCTGTGAATTTACCTCTAAGCACTGCTGTAGAGGCATCCCATAAGTTTTGGTAGGTTAATTCTTCATTTTCATTAATCTCAAAGCATTTTTGGATTTCTTTTTCAATTTCTTCTTTGACCCATTGGTTATCTAGGAATATGTTGTTTAATTTTTACATATTTGTGAGTTTCCCAAATATTTTTCTGCTGTTGATTTCTAACTACATTCCATTTTGGCTAGACAACATTCTTTGCATTGTTTTTGTCCTTTTAAATTTATTGAAGTTCTTGGTGTGTCCTTGAGAATGTTCTATGTACACTAGAGAAGATGTATATACTGCTGTCTTAGGTTGAGTGTTCTACAGATCTAGCATTCTGATTGGCTTAGAGTATTTTGTAGATCTGTTTCCTTGTTGAGATTCTGTATAGTTCTGTCTGTTATAGAAAGTGGATATTGAAGTCTTTAGGTACTATTGTTGAATTGTCTCTTTCTCCCTTAATTTCTGTCATTTTTTGCTTTATATATATATTTTGGTGCTCTATTTTAAGTACATATGTAATTGTTATATCTTCTGATGAATTGACCATTTTATCATTGTGTCTTTATCTCCAGTAACATTTTTATTTCAAAGTCTATTTCATCTGCTATTACTATAGGCACCTGCACTTTCTTGTGGTTGCTATTTGTGGGCTATATCTTTTTTCATCCATTTATTTCAATCCATTTGTATCTTTGTATCTAAAACATACTTCCTGGCTAGCATATGGTTGGATCATGTATTTATTTATCCAGTCTGACAATCTCTGCCCCTTTACTGGAATCCATCCATATTTAATATTATTAGATTTATATCTGCCTTTTTACATCTCATCTTTTTTTTTGGTCCTCTGTTACTTCTTTCACTGCTTTCGTTTGTGTTAAGTGAGTGCTTTCTAGTGTAACATTTCAGTGGGTTGACTAGTTAGTTGGAGATCTTGAGGTGAATTCATCCTGGATTAAGGGTGGTCCCTAAATGCAATGACTGGTGTCATTGTAAGAAGAGTATATGCAGAGACATACAGAAAGAAGAAGGCCATGTGAAGACAGAGGCAGAGGTGCAAGTACAAGCCAAGGAACACGTATGATAACTGGGAACCACAAGAAGCTGGAAGAGGCAAGGAAGGACTCTTTCTCAGAGCCTTCAGAGAGAACATGTCCTGCTGACACCTTGATTTCAGACTTTCATCCTCCAGAACTGGGAAAGAATAAAATTTGGTTGTTTTAAGCCACTCAATTTGTGGTAATCTGTTACTGCAGCTCTAAGAAATAAATACAAACCTTTTATTTTCTTTAATGATTTTTTTACTTTATTTCTTCAAATTATATTCTAATATCTTATTAGAATCTACTTCAGATTTATACTAACTTAATTCCAATGAGATATAGAAATGTTACTTCTATATAGCTCTATTCTTTTCTCCCTTTTTGTTGTATTATTGTTATACATATTATACCTGTTAATGTTACAAACCTAACTGTACATTGTTATAATTATTACCTTAACCAACTATAGTAATTTCCTTAGCTCAGTACAGTTTACCCCAATCCATCTGTTTTGCGCAGCTGTTGGCAGATATATTACACATATATTCTACACATATGTTCAACAATACACTTTTGGATCATATTTTATATATATTTTTTTAATCTAGAAAAGAAAGGAGAAAAATATGCATTTTTGCTGTTATTTATAATTATTTAATTACCTTTGTGTGCTCTTTGATTTGTGTGTGTGTGTGTGTGTGTGTGTGTGTGTATGTGTGTGTGGATTTGAATTACATTTTGGGTTCACATGCTTTCACCTAGAAGAGCTTCCTCTAGTATTTCTTGAAAGGCAGGTATAGTAGCAACAAATTCTCTCAATTTTTGTTTATCTGGGAAAGTCCTTCATTCCCCCCGCCCAATTTTTTTTATTATGGTAAAATACACATAACAAAATTTACCATCTTATCCATTTTTAAGTGTACACTTTGGTGATATTAAGTATGTTCTCAATGTTGTACAACTACCACCATCTGTCTCCAGAATTCTCCGTCTTGAAAAACTGAAATTCTTTACCCATTAAACGGTACCTCGCCAACCCCACTCCCTCCAGTCCCTGGTAACCACCACTCTAGGTACCACTCTAGTATATTACACAGTATTTGTCCTTTTGTGTTTAGCTTATTTCACTTAGCATACTGTTTTCATATCGTAGCATGTGTCAAATTTCCTTTCTTTTTAAGTCTGAGTAATCCTTCATTGATGTGTTTATCACATTTTGTTTATCCATTCTTCTGACAGTTGAGTTTCTTGCACTTTTAGGCTACTGTGAATAATGCTGCTATGAACATGGATATACAAATATATCTTCAAAATCCTATTTTTCATTCTTCTGGGTATATATCCTATTTCACCTTCACATTTGAAAGATAACTTTGCTGGCTGTAGGATTCCTGGATGATAACGTTCTTTTGTTTTTGTTTTTTTTTTCCTTTGAGTACTTTGAATATGTTATCCCATTGCCTTCTGGCTTTCATTGTTTCTGATGAGAAGTCAGCCATTAATCTTATTATGGTTCTGTTGTAAATACGGAGTTGTTTTTCTCTTGCTGCTTTCAAGATTCTTCTCTGTATTTTGATTTTCAGCTTTTTCACTATAATGTGCTGTTTGCGTATTGCTTTGGGTTTATCCTGCTTGGAGTTCATTGAGCTTCCCGAATGTAGAGGTTATTGTTTTCCAATAAATGTTTGAAGTTTTCAGCCATTATTTCTTCAGATATTTTTTTTCTCCTTTCTCTCTCTGCCTGTGGATTATTTTAAACATTTTTTAGAATTCCATTTTGATTTATCTAAATTGTTTTGATTATAGCTTTTTACATATTGTTGTTAGTGGTCCTCTAAGTATTACGTTGTACATATGACTTATCACAGTTTACTGGCATGGATTTCTTACCACTGGGAGTGAAGTACAGAAACCTTACCTCTCTTCACTCTCCTCACTTGAATTTTCTACCTACATTCAGAACCACATGAGACAGGATTATAATTTTTGTTTCAACCATCAAACATAATTTAAAAGTCTTAAGAGGAGACAGAATTTTTATTATAATTAAATTCATTTTTATTATTTATTCTTAATGTTCTTAGATTCCCTCTTTTATCATTTCCTTTCTGTTGAGAGAAATTCCTTTAGCCGTTCTTTTGGGATAAGTGTGCTAGCAACAAATTTTCTTATTTCCTTTTATCTGAGAATATCTTGATTTCCTTTTGATTCATAAGGGATATTTTCTCTGGATACAGGATTCTGGGTTGACAGTTCTTTTCTTTCAGCACTTGAAAAATGTATTACTTCCTTCTGGCCACATGGTTTCTGATGAGGAATCTGCTGCCATTTGACTTGTTTTTCCCTATAGGTAAATGCCATTTCTCTCACTGCTTTCAAGTTTTCTGTCTTTTGGTCTTTTATAATTTTGTCTATGGGTCGTGATGTGGATTTCTTTGGGCTTCTCAATTTGGAGTTCAGCTTTTTGAAGCTGTAGGTCTATCTTTTGCTGAATTCAGAAAGTTATCAGCTATTATTTTTTAAAAATACTTTTCCAGCTTCCTCCCACTTTGTGTCTTTCCTGGACCCTGATGACTTAAGTGTTAGATCTTTTATTATAGTTTCATAGGTCTTTGAAGCTCTGTTCTTTTGATTTCTACTGTTTTATATTCATGTTATTTCTTCTGACTCGAGTAGAGCATTTATCGTCTGAATGTTTTGTCTTGTTTGACTACCCCTTTCCTGGTCCTTTGACACCAGGCTTTTATGTTTGTGCCCTGTAGTATTTCCAGGTTGCCCACTTCTTCACCTCCCAGTCTGGTATATATGAGGCAAAAAGAATACCCAGGCAACTTGCCACTGTGTTGTTCCTTGAGTCCCAAGTTCCTTAAACAGTTTATCTTCTTCTTTCTACCTTTCAGAACCTTCTTATATTTATTTTCCATCTCATGCCCAGAGATTTCATTTTTTTATTTTTTATTATTTTTTATTTTTTAAAGATCATATTTATTTATTTCTCAGAGAGAGACTACAAGCAGGGGGAGTGGCAGGCAGAGGGAGAAGCAGGCTCCCCACTGAGTGAGGAGCCCAATGTGGGACTCAATCTCAGGACCCCTGGGATCATAACCTAAGCCAAAAGCATACGCTAAATGAACTGAGCCACCTAGGCGTCCTGTAGGGATGTTAGTTGTACTTAGTGGAAAGAAAAGGGAAAAGTATGTCTAGTCCATCTTCCTAGAAGACTAAGTCCACACCATTTTTTTAAGTTAGTTTTACTTTTTATGAAGATGAATTTTTCTTTTAAGAGGCAAGTTGTCCAATAAAGTGCCACACATTCTGAATTTGTCTGATTCTTCTTCATGATTTATCGAACAGTTTCAATAAGAAGGCTACCTAGGTGATGCTCTGTGTCTCATCACATCACCTTAGGAGGCATGCAATGTCAGGTTTCCCACCAGGTAGTCATGGTAAGCTTGATCACTTTTGTCTTCCTTTTTGTAATTGATAAATTGTGGAGTGAGACTTTGAGAGCATGTGAACATCTTCCCCAACAACCTTTTACTCAATGATTTTAGCATGTTTTGGTGAATATGTAAGTTGTACAAAATGGTGATTCCCCCCCAATACTGTTACTTCCTTTATTTATTAGCTCTATTATTCTGTAAAGAACTTTATCTTTCTGTCCTTTTGTTCTTCTTTTAGTATCAATGAGTATTTTAATTAGTGTTTTATAATTCATTACTGTCACTATTTTTTTGTTGAAATTATCCCAAATAAGTAAAATTGAATTCCTTCAGGTTCACTCCCATTGTCCATTTGACATAGTCCCATTAGTCTTTGGGCATCTCCTTGATTTCTAGGCACCACGAGCTATCCCAGGCTCATCTCGTTAATTCCATGCTCCACACCTGGAATGAGCTGTTTCTCCAAGGTGCCCTGCTTCCTTTTAGTAGGAATGATATTTAGAAATACACAAATTCTAAGGGAGAAGAGTGGGAAGATAATGTACTGAATTAAAATAGTAATTCATAGTCATAACTGTACCTATTTACTTGGTGGTTTAGGTCTTCATTCAAAATTGGGGAGGTAGAGTTTTAGTGTGATAGTAATTTATGAGCTGTTTCTCCCCTATAAGCCTCGATTTCTTGGGAGCCAGGCAAGTGTCTTTTTAATTTTTTAATTTACTGTGGTTAGCAGTTTCTGGAACAAAAAAGGCACTTAATAAATATTTGGACTTAAATTATGCTAACTAAACTCATAAACTACTCATCTTATGACTCAAATATTTTTCTAATTTTCTGACTCTGTAGAGAAATAGTAAAGGATCTGGAAAGAAGTTGCAGTGAGAATGTTCATTGGTTGTGGACAAATTATTAAATGTTTCAGAACTTGGTTCTCTTGCTGAATGGTTAAGTGTTTTATTGGCTTCAGCATACTAAAAAGGCTATAACAAGATCTGAGGCTGTTCTACTAGGTAATAGTAAGGCAGTGGGACATGACTCACATTGAATGATTGTTGAAGGTGACTTTAAACGCTTTATAGCTCTCCCTAGAGATGAATAGTGTACAACTGGTATTCAGACTTTATATAGGAGACCTAAGGTGTTTTTTTTTTTTCCCTGACTGACATTCCTGCTGTATTGCTTTTAAGTCAGTTGCTCAATCTCTTTTCCTCATTCTCACCTGGAAGAGTGTGACAGTATCGTAAACAAATTGAATTAAGATTTAATGAGAGAAACCATATAAAATCCTTTGGTAAGTAGTAATTAAATGAAATCTGTATTATAAGCACAGAACTTAGTCATTATAAGTAGCAACAAAGGAAGTGTAATGTCATATTCTAGGGTTTGTTTTTACTCAGAGGAGCTGTAGTATGGCATTTTAATAAGAGTTCCAAATGAAAGGGTTGCAGCTCAGGTCGCAGCCCAAGTTGAGCTTTTAGACGATAATGATAATGGGACTGAAAGGTTTTAGTTTTTTCAGTTTACTTTAAGTGGGTTTTGGCAGAAGACACAGGTAAGGTGAATTTATTTATAACCTGCATTTTGAATGTAAGGAACAGATTAAAAGGAAAGATTAAAATATTAAACACCATATTTATTAAGTAAAGGGTGTGTGTGTGTTGTTTTTTTAATGATTAGAATGAAAACTTTTTATTCCTTCACCATTGGTGCAGTTAGAGGTATCCAATGTGTGTTTGTGTGCATATTAAATATCAAAATACAAGAAAAGTTGAGGATCCTTTGCACCGATAGGTTTAAAGAAATGTTTCCTGGATTTAATTTCTTTTTTCAAAAAGTAATTCTTGCTTGGTATGAAAATTGCAAACAATATAGATATATGACTTAGTAAAAGTTCTCAATATTCTCCCAACTGTTTTGTTTCTATTCTTCTGGGTATTTTCTGTGTATATACTGGAATATATAATATATATTTGTTTTCAAAAATCTGTTAACACAATCTTGTGCTTGGTTTTGTTTTCACATAATGCACATCTTTGTATGTCAATATGTAGACATCTGTATCATTCTTTTAAAATTTTTTTTAATTTTTATTTTTTAATGTCTACAATTTAATTAGTTCTTTTAGATTCTGAACGCTGAACTAAGTACTTTATCCACAATAATCAAATCGATTCTTACAACAATTATCCTTGTTTTGTAGTTTAGGAAACATAGACTCAGAAAATTTATATAGCATATTTGAAATCACACAGGGAACCCGACTTGGATCTGCTCAACCTAAATCCTGTATTCTTTTTTTTCCCCAGTTTTTATTTAAATTCTGGTTAGTTAACATATAGTGTAATATTAGTTTCAGGTGTGCAAAAATATAGTGTTTCAACACTTCCATACATCACCTGGGTGCTCATCACCAATGTGCTCCTTAATCCCCACCACCTACTTAACCCATACCCCCCCAACTCCTCTCTAGTAACCATCATTTCGTTTTCTACAGTTAAGAGTCTGTTTCTTGGCTTGCCTCTCTCTCTCTCTCTCTCTCTCTCTTTCTCCCCATGTATATAGAGATATAGATAGATAGATAGATATCTTCTTTATTCATTTTTTTAGTCAATGGGCACTTGGGCTGTTTAGCTATTTAATCTAGCTATTGTAGATAATGCTGCTATAAACATCAGAGTGCATGTATCCCTTTGAATTATTGAAAAATATTTTTGTGTTCTTTGGGTAAATACCTAGTAGTGCCATTGCTGGATCATAGGGTAGTTCTATTTTTAACTTTTTGAGGACCCTCCATACTGTTTTCCACAGTGACTGCACCAGTTTGCATTCCCAGCAATAATGCACAAGGGTTCCTTTTTCTCCACATCCTTGCCAACACCTGTTGTTTCTTGTGCTGCTGATTTTAGCCATTCTGACTGGTGTGCGGGGATATCTCATTGTGGTTTTTATTTGCATTTCCCCAATGGTAGGTGATGATGAACGTCTTTTCATATGTTTGTTGGCCATCTGTATGTCTTCTTTGGATAAATGTCTGTTCATGTGTCCTACCCATTTTTTAAAGGTTTTTATTTTAATTCCAGTTAGTTAACATACAGTGTTATATTAGTTCTTCCCATTTTTAAATTGGGTTATTTGAGGGTTTTGGGTGTTGAGTTTTATAACTTCTTTATATATTTTGGATACTAGCCCTATTCAGATATGCCATTTGCAGATACCTTATCCCATTCCATAGGTTGCCTTTTAGTTTCATTGTTTCCTTTGCTGTGCAGAAGCTTTTTATTTTGATGTAGTTCCAATAGTTGTTGGTGTGTGTGTGTGTGTGTGTGTGTGTGTCTTTTGGTTTCTTGCTTTTGTTTCCCTTGCCTCAGGGGACTTATATAGAAAAAAGTTACATGGCCAATGTCAGAAATTACTGCCTGTTCTCTCTGCTAGGATTTATGGTTTCAGGTTTCACATTTAGGTCTTTAATTCATTTTTAATTTATTTTTGTGTATGATTTAAGAAAGTGGTTCAGTTTTATTCTTTTGCATGTTGCTGTCCAGTTTTCCCAAAACCATTTGTTGAAGAGACTTTTTCCCATTGGATATTCTTTCCTGATTTGTCAAAGATTAATTGACCATACAGTTGTGGGTCCATTTCTGGGTTTTCTATTCTGTTCTATTGATCTACGTGTCTATTTTTGTGCCAGTACCATACTGTTTTGATTACTACACCTTTGTAATATCACTTGAAGTCCAAAACTGTGATGTTTCCAGCTTTCCCTCTCTTTTTTCAAGATTGCTTTGGCTATTCAGGGTCTTTTGTGGTTCCATACAAATTTTAGGATTGTTTGTTCTGGTTCTATTAAAAAATGCTGTTGGTATTTTGATAGGAATTGCATTAGGTGTGTAGATTGCTTTGAGTAGTACAGACATTTTAACAATATTTGTTTTTCTAATCCATGAACATGGATTGTCTTTCCATTTCTTTGTGTCATCTTCAGTTTCTTTTATTAGTATTTTATCGTTTTCAGAGTACAGGTCTTTCACCTCTTTGGTTGGGTTTATTCCTAGCTATCTTACTTTTTGGTGGTATTTCATTCTTTTTGAAGGTTGAATTCTGTTGGATGTATCCTCAGTTAGCCAACATCCTACTGATAAAGATTTGAATTATTTCTTTTTTCTTTTATAAACGATGCTGCAGTAAGCATCATTTTGTGTATATATCTGCACAGTTATGTGTTTTGGTAGACTTACTATTTATGAGTAGAATTATTGAGATAAACATTGTGGATATCTAAGATTTTTGCCAATTTTCCTGAAGAGTTGATCAATTTACAGTGGCTGAGAATACCTCTGCCCAAATTACATCATGTCCTCACTCTCAGAGCACCCTGCATTTCTCCTTTGTAGCACATCAGAATTGCATTTAATTATGTACTCATTTAAAAAATTTCCCACCCTCCCCTTGTATGCCCCCTAAAAATATAACTTCTTTGTGGACTGGACATTGTTTCTATATTACTTATATTTGTATCTCTAGCACCCAACATAATTCCTTACACATAATGTATACTCAGTAAATAATAAATATTTCCCCACACCCTTGTTGACACTTGGTGTTATCGATGTTTGCCAGCCTGACAAATATAGGTCATTATTTTATTGTGTATTTTAAAATTATTAATCAGTGTGAAAAATCTTTCACATATATTTATAATTTATATTGTGGGGTTTTTTTCTCATTTTTTATCTCATTATTGATTCAAAGAGCCCTTCATATTTCAACGTGATACTAGCATTGTTGCACATATTTTTATGTGCTTTGTTGCTTGTCTTTTGAATTTGTTTATGGTATTTTGGACCATATAAAAGTTTAAAATTTTTATGTAGTAAAATTATAAATCTTTTTTTTTTTTTCAAGATTTTATTTATTTATTTGACAGAGACAGAGACAGCCAGCGAGAGAGGGAGCACAAGCAGGGGGAGTGGGAGAGGAAGAAGCAGGCTCATAGCAGAGGAGCCTGATGTGGGGCTCGATCCCATAACGCCAGGATCATGCCCTGAGCCGAAGGCAGACGCTTAACCACTGTGCCACCCAGGCGCCTCAAAATTATAAATCTTTTTATGGGCTTGGATTTCATGCCATGTGTCAAAAGGTGTTTTCCACTCTATAGCTGTAGATTTTCATCTAGTACTTTTTGATAGATATACGGAATCTACATTGTCAAAATATATAACCATTTCTTATTCGACTAATCATTTTACCTTGGTTTTCTAGATAAATATACATTTAAGGCTTGCTACCAATTCTCATGATGAAGCCTCTCCAGATATTTGGTTTGGTTCATATTTGTTGTCTAGGACATTCCTCAGGCAGCATCCACAGGAATGGTTTTCCCTGAGTTCTTCCATGTTCAAAGCTGTTCATCTATGGTCTTTGTTCTTGAGAATCTATTTGGTTGGTTATAGAATCCTCAGCTTACGTTTTCCTCTTTGAGTATCTTCAATTTGTCAATATGTTACTTTGCTGCCTGCTATCAAAGTCTGATGGCAAGTTTTTCCCTTCTAAACAACTTGGTGATTTTGCCTGGATGCTCAAAGGACTTTAAAAAAGATCTTTAAAGTCTAATAGTTTCACTAAGTGTGTTTCAGTGTTGGCCATTCTGAGTTGACTTTTCCAGGTACACAGTGGACCTTTGCAATACGTAAGTTTATGTCTTTCAGTTTGTTCAGAAACAGCATTCTAGTTTTCATCTGTTTCATGAGCCTGACTCTCTAGTGTGCCTTCACTGTCTCTAAGGGCATTGGTCTGCTCAATATTTTCCTTTTTCTTATCACACCCTAATGTGGGATTTGACCATACTTCCTTTCTGTTGCTCTCAGTTAAGCCAGATGGAAGTGGTGGGGCAGGATAACTGTCCCAGCTTTGAGGCTCTGAGTTCTCTCTCCTGTTCTTCTCACAAGGTGTTCAGATCCATGGCCTTGGGCTTAGTGAGATGTATAGGCTCTGTTTTCCTCCCCTACTTTTATCTGGATCTTCTCTTTCCTTTGTCCCTAATATCCTTGTCCTGTTCAACTTGGACTGTACCCCCAGCAGTTTTTCTCAATGCGGCCTGTGTCCTGGAAGGGAGCTTTGCTTGGTTAGATTTGAGTTCATAGGGTTACAGACAGTAATAATGGTTGGTTGTCCTGTTTCTCCCTTAGTCTCCCTCCATGGGGAACATGGTTGTGCTTGCTTCCTGCCCCCTCCCACTGTGGTACATTGCTCAGATGTGGTGACCGTAGAAGTGGGCACTGGAGGTGCCCTTTGAGATGGTGACCCCACCTTCCAGAGTCATCAGTATCCTGCAGGACGTCTAAGTTGGCACATCTCAACTCTGAGCATGTTCCCCCCGCTCCATCCAGGCTTGGCAGAATCGGGCAGGTGTGTCATACTTTGTGGTTTAGGACCATGGTGGTTTTCCTGCTTTATCTGAGCTAATGCCTTTCTTCCCTGTCTATCATTAGTCTTGTTGTTTGGTTTGAAATTCACAGGAGAGGAGGGTGAAGCAAAATCACTCCTACTCACTCATTTTCAGTTAGAAGCTGATTTGTATCTCATGCTACATGACCTAGTTTTTCTCTCCCTTCCGTCTCTTAATTGGAAAATATACTTATATGTTTTTAATTCCTGTTTGTTACCTTTATACCTTTAAACAATATGCTTCAAACACCTTTCTCAGTTTATCAACCTGAGGAATAAATGTTTTAACATACCTTTCTGAAAATATTAAATAATTGACATTCTCCTCAATCTTCAATTTTTGTGACCCTTTGGGAATTTTTGTTATTATTTTTGAAATAATATTATTTTACATTGTTAGCTTTTCTTTCTAGACTTCTTAAAATTGTATTTAGTTTTGTAGTCATAGTTAATATGGCATAATATATATATATACACATTATATGTATAATATATATAGTTTATAAATAAAGTTAAATACACAATAAAGTTTGTATTTAAATTCCAATCAGTGTAATATCAGTTTCAGGTGTACAATATAGTGATTCCACACTTCCACATAACACCCAGTGCTCATCACAATGAGTGTACTCCTTAATACCCACCATCTGTTTAACCTTTCCCTCCACTCACCTCCTCTCTGGTAACCATCACGTTGTTCTCTGTAGTTAAAGAGTGTTTCTCGGCTTGCCACTCTCTCTCTCTCTTTTTTTTTCCTTTGCACATATGTTTTGTTTCTTAAATCCCACATATGAGTGAAATCATATGGTATTTGTCTTTCTCTGCTGACTTATTTTGCTTAGCATACTCTCTAGCTCCATCCACGTTGTTGCAAATGACAAGATTTCATTCTTCTTTATGGCTAAGTAATGTTCACATGTAACAACTTTTTTACCTGTTCATCAGTTGATGGACATTGGGCCATTTCCATAATTTGACTATTGTAGGTGCTGCTGCTATAAACACCAGAGTGCATGTGTCCTTTTGAATTAGTATTTTGTGTTCTTTGGGTAAATACCAAGTAGTGCAATTGCTGGATTGTAGGGTAATTCTATTTTTAACTTTTTGAGGAACCTCCACTCTTTTCCACAGTGATCGCACCAGGTTGCATCCCCACCAACAATGCAAGAAAGTTTCTTTTTCTCCACATCCTCACCAACACCTCTGTTTCTTGTGTTGTTGATTTTATAGCCATTCTGACATGCGTGAGGTGATATCTCATTATAGTTTTGATTTACATTTCCCTTATGATCAGCGATGTTGAGTATCTTTTCCGTGTCTTTTGGCCATCTGTAGGTCTTCTTTGGGAAGATGTCTATTCATGTCTTCTGCCCGTTTCTTAATTGTGTTATTTGTTTTTTGGGTGTTGAGTTTTATAAATTCTTGATATATTTTGGAAACTAACCCCTTCCCGGATATGTCATTTGCAAATATCTTCTCCCACTCTGTAGGTTGACTTTTAGTTTTGTTGATTGCTTCCTTCACTGTGCGGAAGCTTTTTATTTTGATGCAGTTTCAATAGTTTATTTTTGCTTTTGTTTCCCTTGCCTCACAAGACCTATCTAGAAAAAGGTTGCTACAGCCGATAGACTCAATTATATTTAGAAATAACTCTGTGCTTAACAGGTTCAGTGCTACTGCTAATTTTGTTTATACGGAATACCCCAAACCACATGTGGTTCTAGGTGCTTGGACTGTACAAGTGAAGAAAAAAGACAGAAATCCCTGGCCCCTGGAGTGTATGTACAGTTGGGGGTAGCAAACAAAAAACCTAATAAATGAGTAAATGAAATTTTATGTTAGAAGAGAACAACTGCTGAATTATGGAGATAAAAACAAAATAGGATAAGTGAGATCCAGGGTGGCAGAAGGGATGGGTTAGAATTTTAAATAGGGTGGTCATGGAGGGTCCTACTGAGAGATGACATTTGAGCAAAGGCCTAGAGTAAGAAAAGAAGTTATTTAAATCATGCCAAGGGGAGGAAGCAGCTGGAGCAAAGACCCTGAGCAGAAGCATGGTCCGTGTTTGGGGGCAGCAAGGATGCTGGGAGCTCCAGGGCAGTGGGGGAGACTTGGTCGCAGGTGTCAGGAGGACATGTGGGGGTGCCTTGTAGCCAGTACACAGACTGCACTTCACCCTGAGTGAGATGGTCCATTCGTGTCCTTTTCATCTCCTCTTGTTGTCTTATGAGCTCTTCTGTGATGCCCCTTATCTTTCCTGAGGGGGGAACAGGGCCCTCGGGAGGACAGTCCTTTCTTCCACCTCTCACTCAATTTAGAGAAATTTGTAACTCGCTCAAGATCTAGAGAAGTATCAATTCTTGTAATCCTTTCTCAATTTTGTTTGGTGAATTCCTGTCTCTGGAAGATAGTCTTTGTATCCGTTGCCCAGGGTTGAGGACACTCTCTACTTCCTTCATGAGTAGTATTTCCTTCTCTATTTTGGCTTTAACTGAAGGGGAGAGTAAGTAAATATGACTTCTTTTATAAGAACACAGCTTAAAAATTGCACTTTGAGGGGCGCCTGGGTGGTGTAGTTGTTAAGCGTCTGCCTTCGGCTCAGGTTGTGATCCTGGCGTTCTGGGATCGAGCCCCACATCAGGCTCCTCCGCTATGAGCCTGCTTCTTCCTCTCCCACTCCCCCTGCTTCTGTTCCCTCCTTCACTGGCTGTCTCTGTCAAATAAATAAATAAATAAATAATCTTAAAAATTGCACTTTGAGATAAAGTAACAAAAAAACAATATACAAAATTCAACATGTTCAAAAGAGGATATAGGTAAAAAGACATTTCCTTTCTGCCTCCGTTCCCCGCTCCTCAGATCTCAGCCCTGGAAAGAATAAATCTGTAGAATACAATCCTAGAGTGGAATGGCCTTGTCAAAGGACATATGCATTTGTAAGTTTAATAGATATCGCCATATTGCCCGCCATAGAAGTTATCAATATACATCCTACTAGCAAAGAGTGAGAGTGCCAATTTTCTCGTACACTCACCCACATGATGATGTGTACCAAAGTTTTTAAATTTTTGTCATACTGTTAGGTAAAATACATTTATAATCTTAATTTGCATTTTCTTTATTAAAAATGAAGTCGAACACCTTGCATTTTCTGTGAACTGTCCATTCATTACTTTTACACTCTCTATTTTGGGTTATTGGTGGTTTTCTTCTTGGTTTTGCAGGTACCCTTTGTGTATAGGAAAATTCAGTCTGTTTTTCTTTCTCTCTCTTTTTTTTTTTTTAAAGAGAGAGAGAGAGCAAGAGAGAGTGGGGGAAGGGGCAGAGGGGGAGAGAGAGAATCTTAAGTGGGCTTCATGCCCAGCCACATTTACTTATGTGCTTTGAATTGATTTTGCTGATAAAAATAAGGACTTTTTAAAAAACTTTAAATTCAAGTTAGTTAACATATAGTCTATTATTAGTTTCAGAAGTGGAATCTAGTGATTGGGCAATTGCATAGAACGCCCAGTGCTCATTACAAGTACCCTCTTTAATGCCCATCACCCAGGTACTCCAACCCCCCACCCACCTCCCCTCCAGTGACCCTCAGTTTGTTTTCTATAGTTAAGAGCCTCTTATGGTTTGCCTCCCTCTCTGTTTTTATCTTATTTTATTTTTCCTTCCCTTCCCCTATGTTCATCTGTATTGTTTCTTAAATTCTACATATGAGTGAAATCATATGGTGTTTGTCTTTCTAATGAGGAACTTTTTAGGCACAATTTCAGAATTATAGAAACATATATTTGTTATTATGATCTTGCAACTTTGCTAACTGCCTTACTGAAATAGTGCATGGAAAAACATAGCACAATATTTCCCAAACAAGCATTTGGGTATTTCTTTAAAGCAATCATAATTTAAATTCTGTCTTAAACTTGTCAAATGCTTTTTTTGAGAAAAAAAAATGTAGTATGCTTATGTAAGCATTTGTTTTAGCGCTTTTTCTTCCTTTGAACTTTTTCATTCGTTAATTCAACAAGTATTTATTGATCACCTGCTCTATGCTAGATAATGTTCTAGGTACTGATGATCAGTGGGAAATAAAAGAGACAAGGAACCTATGGAGTTCATAATCTAGTGAGGGGGTAGGCAATAAACAAGAAAATTCCAGGTTGCAGTCAGTTATTATGGAGAAAATAAAGCAAGGTGGTATGATTGTGAATGAGCTCGGGGGCAAGATCCAGTAAGAGGTCAAGGTAGTTATACTCAGAATTTGTTGCCAATTGTTAGAGGGGTGATGTGGGATAATGGAGAAAGCCTGGACTTAGGGGAGATTCTGTGCAAATCGCAAGTTTTCTACATACAAGTTGTGTGAACTTGAGTAAATTATGTAACCTTTCTGATCCCTGTTTCCTCAACTGCCCTGAGGAGAAAAAACAATACCGGGGGGGGGGGGCATATTGGCTTTTTGAGAATTAAATGTGACACATTAAACAAAAAAATTCTAGAAAAGTGTTTGACCTGTAGTAGTTGCTTTCAGAATAGTAGCTAAAATATTACTAGCTTAATCACCTTCTTCATTAAAATGTCAAAAATAAGAAATTTCTCCATGATTTCATTAGTTTTAATATCTCGTGCCTAATAAGATGTTTCAAAGAATGGCACCTTTAAATAGCCATTTGTGCACATTGTCACCATGGTAACTGCTAAAATGGGGACTTGCTGGTATCAGTGTATTCATTTCCATGAATTGTCATAGTTTAATGTTCATCTACTGTTGGTCAAATTTTGTTGAGGCCGTAGAAGGCAGAAAAGGAACTATATTTGTATTGAACATTGTATTAAAACAAGTTTTAGTGGAGCTGAAAGGTAATACATGAAAGAATCTAGATGCTAAAATGGAGTTCTAGTACAGAAACTCCAGCACTAGCGCAGTTTCCTCTGTTCCACACTGAGGACTATGATGGACTATAATTCAAATATATTTTAATATCTCATCCTTTCTTCTAGGGATCGGGGCAGGGATCCTGCTAGGCCACAAACTGGGAACAGGGCAGGGCCCCAAGATCCAAGTCTATTAGGGCTTCTGATGGGTGCTTTCCATAGGAGAGATTCTGAGGACAAGCTGAAGTCACTTTTTGTCTATAGTCAGCCCAATCAAATGCCATTCCGGGGAGGAGTAGGGATTATGAAAGGTTTGGGAATGGGAAAGTAGGTAAGTCAGAATGACAAACCTACAACAGGCCAGAGAGATGTAGCGGGGGTCTGCCTACAACAAGAGAAGACAGGGAGGCTTGGGTAACAAACCAGTTTGAGATATGTTCCTCCAGAAGTCGCATCTATATTCCTAACAGACAGATTGTTGCTCATCCATTTGCCCTAGAGACAGGACTACACTAGATAGCACCCATTCTCTCTTCTTTTCCTTCTCTCTCAAGTAAAGAGGTCCCTCCTCCTGGCCCAAGTCAATGGACAAGAGATTCTACCAAGACCTTTGTCACCTTTGTCCACCCAAATCCCCTACTCTGACCTCTAACTGTTGACTTCCTCTTAGGATGAAGTTTTCAGGAGTAACCTGACCCTACTTCCTTTATCTTTCATTTTCTCCTTAATTCTGCCACCTTGCTTCTAACTCTGTCATTCTATAAACTTTATTCTTGCTAAATTCAGCAATGATTATCTAGGGGTTTGTTCATCTCCCTCCTGGACACTTCCAGCTGAATGTCTTAAGCATTTCAATTCAGTATGAATTGAACTCATTTTCCACTTATGCGGTATGATGATTTTAAGATATATCCACCCATTCTTTGTACTTTTCCTTTCAAAAGGCAGAGCTTAAGTCCCCTGTCCTTGAATGTGGGCAGGCCTAGTGACCTTCTTCTAACAAATGAAATAAGGCAGAAGTGATGGTGTGAGATTTCAGGTCATTAGGGACATTGTGGCCTCCTCATGGTTCTCTTCCCTGGATCACTTGATCTGGGGGAAGCCAAGTGCTATAACAGAAGGATATTTAAGCAATCCTGTAGAGGGATTCACTTGGAAAGGAACTGACATCTCGTGCCAACAACCAGCACTTACTTGCCAGGCATGTGAGCGAACTCCTTGCAATTCCAGCCCCGGTCAAGCCTTCAGATGTTGCTGCCCCAGCTGACATCCTGACTGCAGCCTCATGAGAGACCCTGAACTAGAACCACCCAGCTGAACTGTCCTAGATTCCTGACCCACAGAAACTGAGAGGTAATAAACGTTGATTGTTTCAAGCTGCTAAATTTTGTGGGTAACTTGTTGCACAGTGATGGATAACCAGGACACATGGCCAACCTTCTGTTTTCCCAATCTCAGCAAATTGTGCCCAAACCAGGAAACTCTTTCTTCCTCCTCCAGATCTGGCTGGTGAGCAAGTCTTGTTATTTCCATGTAGGTATCTTTTGATTTTGCCTCCTTTGAATTTTGCTGTCATTCCCTTGGGTTGTTATTTCTCATCAAAGGTGTTTAAATTGCCCGTTGACAGACTTCTTGCCTCCAGCTATATTCTCTTATATTCGTCCTCCACACTGACATCAGAGCAGTCATTCTAAAATGTGAACCTGATCATTTTGCTTCTTTGCTTAAATTGTCCTCACTGACTAAGGGTTACCAAATCCAAACACCTCAGCAATGCAGGTAAAATGGTTTGAGGTTTGCTCCCTGTCTTTCCAGCTTTATCTCCTATCTCTCATGTAGGAGAGAGTTCAGCCATCACAAAATGCTTGTTTATATTACTTTGTAGCATTTCGGTGTAGTTTTAAAGGATGCAATAATATACGAAGAATGTATTTAATCTGCAATGAAAACTGTCAACTCACTGGGGAAGTCAAACTCGTGGAGAGTTAGCTACACATCGCGGTTTCGTCATATCAAGTTATCCTAACATTCTAACGTTAAAAAAATCACGATATTTTGGCTAAGATTCAGACTGTTCCAAATATTGATTTCTGACCTATACTATGTAAGCCAGATATTTGAGATCATAGAAACGGCCTTTGGCGGCCTTCTCAGTGTCACGAAGAAATAGTTTTATATTGTTCCTCATTTCCAATATCCATGTCTTAACAGGCAGTGTATTCCAGAGTGGAAAGCAAACCCTGGTACTCCCTGTCCTACTGCACGTTGAAAAGACAGATTGTCTGTGACTGTAGTTTGATTCAAAATGTTTATTCTTTTTTCAGTACTAAATGAAATCAGATTATTTAGATCATCAACCATTCTCAGAGGAAAACAGCAGTGGTGTAGACTGGCGTTCGGTGAAATGATTCTGTGTAGCAGCTCCTTTTCTTCCTGGATGCCCACATAACAGGCCCCTGGGCTCCTTCTCCACTATGTACCTTGGCCCTTGAATATGAACCTCACACAGGAAAGGTACTGATTCATCCACAGAGGTTCCAATCAATGGTAAATTGAGATTATCTGGCAGCCCACACAGAGGCTCACAATTCCTCTTCCATGTGGCATGCCATTGAGATTCCCTGATGTTTGGTGCCTTATTTGATAGAGGAATTTTGTTAATATCTTGTTCTATTTTCTTGCCAATCAAAATACATGTATCATTGACTTTGGGGCTATTCTTAAAGATGTTGCATTAGTGTATGCCTGCGTGTGTTTTATCTCCGAGGAGGGCAACTTGAAAAGATGCCTCAGTAGTTTTGCTCTTTTCCTTTGGTGACGAATGCATTGGTTTTGCACTGAGAAACATTATTTTGCCCTGGAGGCAGAACTTGGTTGGTTTACCAAAGAGGCCCTTGTACTTTGTCTGAAAGTGACACGGAAGGCATTTGTGGTTTATTGCCGTTGCTTCACAAGCTTCATAAAAACAGTGAAGTGCTCCAGCCTTAGCAGCAAATGGATGAATGGTCCAATAAATTCCAATTTTTCAGCCTTTGCCAGTGTACCTCCTATTTGCACTTCCCTTTTTTAACTGCCTCTGTGGCATGTCACTTGACATACAGGGCACACATCTCTCCATCTTGCATTTTTTTAGTCCTGTTCTATAGTGATCTTATCATTGTTTAGGCTCATATTTATATCACTCCCAACCTGACTTTTATATTTCATTGAACCACTTTGCTGTGTTAATTTTCCTGAGCTGATACAAGGCTACAAAATAGGACAAGGTGAAAATTGTGAATTTTAACAAACACCTGCGCCTGAGTATTATGACAATATATTGTGAAAATGCAATAACAAGACTGACCGAGATGAACCACGTTCTTTTAATGGAAGGTCCGCTGCAGAAAAATGACCAGTTGCAAGTATAAATTCCAAACTTAATGATTATATTAAGAATATAACAGGATTTCAGTGAAAGTAATTTTACATTTCAGGTTTGTGGAGTGTATGTGAACAGAATTGTTTCATTTGTTTCTTTTGAAATCAAAATTCCCAGAGTACCTTTTGATATTCTTTAGTCCCATTTTTCTTTCATTTATTTAGCAAACATTTAGTAAGTGTTCTGTGCTGGGCACTCTGCAAGGGGCAGAGGTATCGATATGCGGTAAATAGAACAGAATTTTTGTCCTCAGGGAGCTAATGTTTTTGCATGTGTGGTTTTCCATATCATATCCAGTCTGTACTTGCTGCTTATTTTTCTATTTCTCCTTTTCTTTGCATATGTTTCAGATCCATAAACTATTTTACAATCTATGTCCTCATTTCAAATTACGTTGTTCTCCAGTCTTAAACATACAATAAATATTTTTGTATCAATCCTTGTGCATACAGACTTAGGAATTCCACTCTTAAAATTTCAGGTACAAAACAAAGAAACACATTCTTAAAAAAATTCAAATACGGAAATAGAGTAAAATATGAAAAGTCCCATTTACAATCTCCACTCCAGCTACCTCCCAGAATCCATACACACAAGTATGTGAAAGTGCCTATTTCCCACATTTTTGCTAACACTTTTATCCCTTTCAAATATATTAGTCCACGCGATGGGCTTAAAAATGTTATGTTGCTTTAGTTCCTGTTTGTTGGATACTAGGTAGACTAAACGGCTTTTCACATTTTCATTAGTACTTTTCCTTTTGTGAATTGCCTTTTCTTATCCTTTGCCTTTTCCCCGTGTGAGTGTTTGTTTCTTCTTGAGTTAATTTTGGTAATCTGTGTTTTCCTAGAAAATTATCTGTTTCGCCTAGTTTACAAATCCATACATGTAATTACATCCTCTTTCTTGTTCTTCATTTCAGTTTTTTAAATCTAAAAGACCATTCTAAAAAATGTTTTCGTTTCATTAACTGCTGCTTTTATCTTATTCATTTCTTCTTCCCACTTTCTGTGGATTTAGGGAAGGCCCTCTCTGCACACAGAGGAAAGTGGGACCAGAGATCAAAGGTGGTTGTGGGGGGTTTTGGAAAATTACTGTTGACATCATTCTTCCCCACCCCCACCATCACAAATATAGTTTAAAATCAGCAAAGAAACATGAGTCCGGGGGCGCCTGGGTGGCTCAGTGGGTTAAACATTTGCCTTCGGCTCAGCTCTTGATCTCAGGGTCCTGGAACTGAGCCCCATGTCAGGCTCCCTGCTCAGTGGGGAGTCTGCTTCTACCTCTCCCTTTGCCCCTCCCCCAGCTTGTGCTCAATTGTGCACACTCTCTCTCTCATAAGTAAATAAAATCTTTAAAAAAAAAAAAAAAGAAAAGAAACACGAGTCAGGAATCAGACTGATGGAGATCGGAGATCAGCTTTGTTAATGATAAGGCTGACTTGGAGAAGAATGCTTGACCCATGTTCACAGTCAACCTAATGACCCCCTCTTTCTGAATTAAACTTGACCAAGATATTCTCAACATAAATGCTCTTTTGGAAGGTTCAATAAGAAGCCCGTTAGAGTTAAATAGATCAGTTGCACAGAGATACCTAGGGCCACATGGCCTCAGGCAGGTTCTGTCTTTATAGTTCTATTTGGAGACCCAGTTCGGGAACAAAAAATGTACGATTTGGCAGTCCCTGATTGGTGGGTGACTGAGCAGGGCCAGCGTAAAGGCATCCAAGGACTGGTGGGGAGCATGCTGGAACGATCTTGGGGTTCGACTGGGTGGTGGGAGGCTGCACGTCTGGCAAGGGAGGAAAGGAAACTGAGACTGGGGAGCAGACCAGGCTGGGAGGGAGGGTGGTAGTGGGACAACCAGAAGAACAGAGGTCTGAGAGGCCTCTTTCAGATTCAGAATCCTGATGGCAGGAGAGTCGCTGATGGGCACGTCCCCAAGTGTAATGGAACTTATGAGGGACTGAAGCTGAGTCATTCTCCAGACTCTCTGGGGCTCTTGTTCTTTCCCCAAATTAGTTTCACATCTGCTTGGAAACCAAAAGAGTCGCTGCTTTCCTATTCCTGGCTAATTAAACAAATTCAAACATATGCATAGCCTCACTCAGCATTCTCACTCCGAGCATTCTCGCTCGGGAGGGAAGTGAAGTGTGGGTGGCAGGTGTATCGCTCGATGCAGAAGGTGGTCAGTGCTGGGGTGGGAGGACAGCAGGGAAGGTCCATCCCCAGAGCCAGACACGCCTCTTGGCTACGTGACTTCTCAGGATTCAGGCGCGTGAATTAATCTGGCACTCCAGGAGTGCCTTTTAAAAAGAAAACATATCAGTGTATGGTAACTTGAAAGCCAACAAACTTCTTGTCCCTAGCCATGCGTTTGCAGAAAGAGCCTCCCCTTTATGTTTTCTTGGGGATGACGCGATGAACCTTGCCGCATAGCTCAGAAGAAAGCCAACTTCGCTAACCACCACTTGCCTAGTACAGTGTGCCTCCCTCTGTAATTACTGCTCTCTGTATAATTTCTCACAGTGAAATGTTATGCTTTAGAACTAAATTAAAAAGCCATCGAAAGAGATGGTTAGGTTAACATAGAAGTCAAGTTCCTCTTAGTCAGAACGAGTGTTTACGGTCAGGCTTTAAAGATATTTACAGAGAAGGGCAATATATTTCTATACTACATGCAAATGTCAATTTTCAGATAGTATTTGGTGGGTTAACATATTCGTTATGACCTACTGAATTCATCAGATAAACAATTTATATTTATACTCATTTTCCGGTAATAAACACTAGATCTGTTGCTGGCTGGATGAAGCTTAGAGACCATGAAGATCAGATCTTCACCATTTTCGCCCCTGGATGTATGTCCTTTCACGCTGCATCGTAACAAATTCTCTTGGGTAGCAAGAGTCCTAAGGATCTGACTGTGACAGTCTTCGCCAGAAGTTGACACACATGTCTTTGAAACTCATTCAGAGTCACTTTCATCTTTTGGCTTTGTCCTGGTTATTTTTAGAGTTGATAAATTTATTTTGCAAGAGCAAAACAGAGCATTTTTAGGCTTTGATTTTTGGCTAAGGTTTAGGAAATTCTGTTCTGTGGAGAGCTGGCGTGTTTCCCACTGAGGCACTTCGGAGCTCAGCCTGCACAGAGGTTTCCTTCAGCATTGGTCTGGGTTCATTGATCCAGCTCTTGGAGCTAGACCACCCTGCCACTGCCCAGCCTCCATGCAAATGAGCATCTGAATGTGCCATTGCAAGCCATCATCTTACCCTGTTCTTGGACAATCCAAGAGTAGAGATTTCATAGTCCCTGCAAAGGACATCTCATCCAGGCTTTAATTATTTCTGCAATTAAGAAAGTCTTCCTTGGGTCAAATGAACTTACTTTCTGCAGTATAAGCCATCAGTCACAAATAGAATCTGATGCTCTCATGATAGATAATTGCTCTTATGCTTAAATAGTATTTTTTATATTGCAAAACTCCTACGTATTCATTGCAATTAGTGAAGAAGAATCTTTAGAGCATAAAGGAGGTTAACACTACCAGCCAGAGATAACTGTCTCTATTTAGTAATTTATTTTATTTTTTGAATTTTATTTTATTGTAATAAGAATATGTAACGTGAGCTCTATGCTCTTAGGAAATTTTTAAGTGTACAGTAGCTTATTGTTGACTATAGGTAAAATATTGTATAGCACATCTCTAGAGTTCATCCATCTTGCTTGGCTAAAACTTTATGCTCATTGATTAGTAACTCCCCATTTCTCCTTTCCCCCAGCCCCTGGCAACCCCCATTCCATTCCTTGATTCTATGAATTTGACTATTTTAGACTCCTCATGTAAGTGGAATCATGCGGTTTTTGTCTTTCTGTGACTCCTTTATTTCACTTAGCAGAATGTCCCCAGGGTTCACCCAGGTTGTTAAATATTGCAGAATTGCCTTCTTTTTAAAGGCTGAATAGTATTCCATTGTATGTATCTATCACATCTTCTTTATCCATTCATCTGTCAGTGGACATTCAGGTTGTTTCCACATCTTCGCTATTGTGACTAGCATGGCAATAAACATAGGAGTGCTAATACCTCTTAGAGATCCTGATTTCAATTCTTTTGGATAAATACCCAGAGGTGGGATTGCTGGATCATATGGTAGTTCTATTTTTAATTTTTTGAGGAACCTTACTATACACTATTCCATGGTGGCTGTACCATTTTGTATTCTCACCAGTAATGTACAGGAGTTCCAACTGTTCCATATCCTCACCAACACCGTCTTTCGGTTTTCTTATGCCAGTCATCCCAGCAGGTGTGAGAGACATCTCATTGCGATTTTGATCTTCATTTCCCTGACAATTAGTGACGTTGACCATTTTTTTTTTAAAAGATTTATTTATTTATTTATCTGACAGAGATAGAGACAGCGAGAGAGGGAACACAAGCAGGGGGAGTGGGAGAGGAAGAAGCAGGCTCATAGCGGAGGAGCCTGATGTGGGGCTCGATCCCATAACACCGGGATCACGCCCTGAGCTGTAGGCAGAGGCTTAACAACGCTGCCACCCAGGCGCCCCAGAGGAAGAAGCAGGCTCCCAGCAGAGGAGCCTGATGTGGGGCTCGATCCCAGAACGCCGGGATCACGCCCTGAGCCGAAGGCAGACGCTTAACGACTGAGCCACCCAGGCGCCCCTGACGTTGACCATTTTTTCACATACCTCTTGGCTATTTGTATGTCTTTGAAGAAATGTCTATTAAAGAACTTAGCCCTTTTTTTTTAAATCAAGTATTGGGTTTTTTGTTTTGTTTTGTTTACTATTGAGTTGTCAGTGTTCCTTGTATATTTTGGAGATTAACCCCTTATCAGATTTAGGGTCTGCAGATACTTTCTTGAATTCTGTACGTTGCCTTTTCACTTTGTTGATTGTTTTTCCTTTGCGTGCAGAAGCCTTTTTAGTTTGATAGAGTTCTAGTGGTTTATTTTTGTTTTTGTTTTTGTTGCCTGTGGTTTTGGTGTCCTATGGATGAAATCATTACCAAGACCAATGTCATGAAGGTTTTGCCCTGTTTTTTTTCTAGGAGTGTTACAGTTTTGGGTCTTGTGTTTAAGTTTTTAATCCATTTTGAGCTGATTTGATGTATGGTATAAGGGTCCAATCTCATTCTTCTGCATGTGGATATCTAGTTTTCCCAACACCATTTGTTGAAGAAACTATCCTTTCCCCATTACAGAATAATCGCAAACCCTACCAATATACCAATAGTGTTTTTTGTAGAAACAAAAAAAAAATTCCTAACATTCATAGGGAACCACAAAGAAAACATGAATAGCCAAATCAATCCTGAGAAATAAGATCAAAGCTGGGGCATGATACTTCCCGCTCATGTTCTCGCTCTCTCTCTCTAAATAAATAAATAAAATTTTAAAATAAAATAAAATAAACTACAAAGCTTTAGTAATCAAACCAATCAGTATGGTACTGGTATAAAAGCAGACATATAAACCAGTGGAATAGAATAGAGACCCAAGACATAAATCCATGCATATATAGCCGACTGATCTTCAACAAGGGTCCTAAGACTAGCCATTTTTAATATATAAAGTTTCTCTAAGTCTCTCTTTCTTTTATCTAAGTAAATGTGGCCTCCTACCATATACACCATTTATAGTCTATTTTCCACTAAATATATTATCATTATTCTATATCATCAAATATTTTACAGTATTACTTTAGAAATTGAGATACAATTCACCTACCATAAAATTCACCTTTTCAAGTGTCCAGTACAGTGATTTTCTTGTATTTTCACAAACTTGCACAACAGTCACCACTATCAAATTCCAGAACATTTTCGTCACCCCCCCCAAAATCCTGGTGCTGTTAGCAGTCACTTCCCCCTTGTGCCCCTCCCTTCATCCCATGGAAACCGCTAATCTACCTTCTGTGTTTATGGATTTGCTTATTCTGGAAATTTCATATGAATGTACTCATAAAGTATGTGGCTTTTGGGGCGCCTGGGTGGCACAGCGGTTAAGCATCTGCCTTCGGCTCAGGGCGTGATCCCGGCGTTCTGGGATCGAGCCCCACATCAGGCTCCTCCGCTGGGAGCCTGCTTCTTCCTCTCCCACTCCCCCTGCTTGTGTTCCCTCTCTCGCCGACTGTCTCTATCTCTGTCAAATAAATAAATAAAATCTTAAAAAAAAAATATGTGGCTTTTTGTGTCTGGCTTTTTTCACTCAATATAAAGTTTTTGAGGTTCGTCTGTGTTGTAGCTTGAATGAGCATTTCATTCCTTTATTATTTTTTTTACTTTATTCCTTTTTACTGATAATAATATCCCATTATATGGATGTATATTATGTTTATCCATTCATCAGTTGACAGTTATTTGGGTTTTTTTTTCCTCACTGTTTGGCGATTGCAAATAGTGCTGCTAGGAATATTCATGTACAGATTTCTGTTTGAATTCTTATTTTCAGTTTTTTAGGGTCAGGAAGTAGAATCGTGGACCATAATATTAACTCTGTGCTTAACCTTTTGAGGAACTGCCAAACTGTTTTTTCACAGTGGTCACACCATTTTATGTTCCCACAAACAAGGGATGAGGGTTCTGATTTCTCTATATCCTTGTCAGCACTTGCTATTGTCTGTTTGGCTGTACCCATCGCTAGTAGGTGTGAAGTGGTACCTCGCTGCAGCTTTGATTTGCATATCTCTAATGCCTAATGATGGTGAACATTTTTTACGTGCTTATTGGCCATTTGTATATTTTATGTTCTCTTTGGAGAGATGTCTGTTTGAATCCTTTGCCCATTTGTTAGTTGAGCTATTTGTCCTTTTATTGTTGAGTTGTAAGCGTTCTTTATGTGTTCTGGAGAACAGACCTGTATATCAGAGATATGATTTGCAAATATTTTCTTCCATTATGTGGGTTATCTTTTTGCTGCCTTTTTTTTTTTTTAAAGATTTTATTTATTTATTCGACAGAGAGAGAGGGAACACAAGCAGGGGGAGTGGGAGAAGAAGAAGCAGGCTCGTAGCGGAGGAGCCTGATGTGGGGCTCGATCCCATCACGCCGGGATCATGCCCTGAGCCGAAGGCAGACACTTAACCACTGTGCCACCCAGGCACCCCTTTCGCTGCCCTTTTAAGCACAAAAGTTTTTAATTTTTATGAAGGCCAATTTATATAATTTTTTGTTTGTTCCTTGTGTTTGGTATCTCTAAGAAAACATTGCCAAATCCAAGGTCATAAAGTTTTACACTTATGCTTTCTTCTAAGATTTTTATATTTTTAGCTGTTACATCTTTAAGGTAATTTTGTATATGATATGAAATAGGAATCTACTTTCATTCTTTTATATATGGATATCCAGTTGCCCCAGCACCATTTGTTGAAAAGACTATTCTTACTTACCCCGTTGAATGGTCTTGGCACTCTTGTTAAAAATCACCTTCCATAAATGTATGGGTTCATTTCTGGACTCTCAGTTCTTTTCTACAGATCTACGTTGTCTATCCTGTGTCAAGACCACACAGTGTTGTTTGCTATAGTTTCGTAGTAAGTTTTAAAATTGGGAAGTGTGAGTCTTTCAACTTCGTTTTTCTTTTCAAGATTTTTTTGATTTTTCTGAGTCACTTGCATTTCCATATGAGTTAATAGAATTAGCTAGTCAATTTCTGTAAAAAGAGCAACTGGAATTTTGATAGGGATTGCATTGAATCCGTAGATCAATTTGAGGAATATTGCCCTCTTAAGTCTTACAATACATGAACATGAGATGTCTGTCCATTTAAGACTTCTTTAATGTTTTTCGATGTTTTATAGTTTTTAGTGTACAACTCTTGCGTGTATTTTGTTAAATATATTACTAAGTATTCTTTTCCTTTTGGTGCTATTGTAAATAGAATTGCTTTCTTAATAGTTTGGATTGTTCATTGCAAGTGTATAGAATTGAAAACGATTTTTATATAATGATCTTGTACCCAACCTTGCCGAACAAGTTTACTAGCTCTGTTTTGCTATAGATTTTTTGAGATTTTCTATTAAAAAGATCATGAGGTAATAGATATAGTTGTAATTTTCTTACCAACCTGGATGCCTAATTTCCTTGGCTAAAGACTCCTATGATTTAATGATGACCAGAAGTGGTGAGAGCAGAGACATCTTTATCTTGTTTCTGATGTTAGAGGAAAGCCTTCAGATTTTCACCATTAAGTGTGATGTTTGTAGTTGCCCTTTATCAGGTTGGGGAGTTTCCCTTTTATTCCTGGTTTATTGAATATTTTTATTATGAAAGTGCATTGGATTTTGTTAAATACTTTTTCTGGCTCTATTGGGACGATACTATGGCTTTGTCCTTAATTCTATCAATACGGTGTATTACTTTGATTGGTTGTCATATGTTGGACCAACCTTGAATTCCTGGGATAAATCCCACTTGGTCCTGGTGTATAATCCTTTATATATGTTGCTAGATTTGGTTTGTTGGTTATTTTGTCAAGGGTATTTTACTTCTATGTCATCGGGAAGGAATATTGATATAGTATCACTTTTAATGGCTGCATGATGTTTAATTACATGGATATACCATAATGTAACCAATTAGATTTTGAATTATTTCCTTTGTTGTCATTGTTACAATCAAGGATAAGCTTATAACTCCTGCACAAACAGCTTTGCATTCATTCATGATTATTTTCATAGGATACATTCCACAAATGGAATAACTGAACCAAAGGTTGTGCAGAGATGTTTGTCTCATTTTGCCATTGGCATTTATGTTTTATTTATAGGATATTTGTTATTTGCAGAGCTTTTTTTATTTTTAAAGTCAAATCTGTTTATTTTTTTTTTATGTATTCTGCCTTTGTATGTGGGTTCAGAGAGGCCTTTCTCACCTTATTCAGATATACAATCTCCTCTCTTTCCTTCTAGTTCTGATAATGCTTCTTTTTTTCCCTCTATTTAAATTTTTATTCTATCAGAAATCATTTGGGTACATGGTATGAGGTAGGAGTCTTTTTTTTTTTCAGATGATTAGCCAGTTTTCCCAATGCCATTTTTATTTTTATTTTTATTTTAAAGATTTTATTTATTTATTCGACAGAGACAGCCAGCGAGAGAGGGAACACAAGCAGGGGGAGTGGGAGAGGAAGAAGCAGGCTCCCAGCAGAGGAGCCCGATGTGGGACTCGATCCCGGAACGCCGGGATCACGCCCTGAGCCGAAGGCAGACGCTTTAACGACTGCGCTACCCAGGCGCCCCCCAATGCCATTTTTAAAAACAATCCATTTTTTATTCTCAGATTAGTAATGCTATCTTTATCTTAATTCTTATTTTTGGGTTTTGCTGTGATCCATTGACGACGTTTCTATTCCTGAACCACAACATTGCAATTATTTTACTTCTCTGGTCTGTTTTAATATCTGGCAGTACAAGTCCCTTTTCATATTTTTTTTCAACAATTTTCTTCTACAGAGAAGAATAAATTATTCTATATCTTCTATAGAGAAGAATTATCCTACTAGGTGCATTTTAGGATGATATTATAATGCATTTTTTTTCACACCTCTTAATCCTGTTAGAATTTTTGTTGGAATTACAATACATTTGTATAATTATTTTGTGGAGAGTGAATCTCTAATTGGAATACCATGGCATGTTTTTTCATCCAGTCCTCTGTTTTGTTGTTCACCAAAATGTTGTAGGTTTTTGGGGGGTGATTGTAATCTTCTTACCAGATTTATTCATAGATATTCTATACATATTTTTGCTTGTAAGCAGGATTTGTTTAGCATACAATAACTTATTTAAATGTATTGTGTTATTATACAATTTAATAATTTTTAGAAAATTTAGAAGATACATGTGAATTTCAAAAATAAAGGACCCACAATACCAGAGATAACCACTCTTAACACTTTGTGTACGTCCTTCTGGTAATAGATTTACAGTGTAATTAGGAAAGTAAGACGTGAAAGGCTTAATCCAAGGCACTAGCTTGTATGTTTTTGCCTGTCTGGCATTTTTTTTTTTGCTTTTGGGAACTGCTCTTCTCATAACTAGTGCGGCTGTCAGTCACCCAGGTCCCTCTCCCTTGCCACCAGGCTGGACAGTGTCTCACACTGAGGTTCTCTTCTGAGGACTGGGTATCTTCTGAGGTCTTGAACGCCAAGACTTCTAATCATGGAATGCTGCCAGGAAAGGCCTTCCCATCCCAAGAGCACCATGTTGGAATGCACCAAACTTGGGGAAGCAGAGCCGAAAGGTGATGAAAACAGATTCCTGATGACTTTGGAACCTCCAGGTCTCCTGGCTTAAAGCCAGCTTGACTTCATTCCTAGACTTTCCAGATAGTCAAGCCAATAAATTTGCTCTTTTGCCTACGTGAGGCTGAGTTGGAGTTTTGTCACTTGCAGAGTCCCAACCACACCATCTCCCGTGTCTCTGCCATGATGTCGTGAAGCAGGCGGGGACCACACGCGGGTGAGTTAAGCGCCTTTAGTCCCCTGCCCCCCCCCCCCCGGGAGGATGGATATTCTTCAGTGAAAGCAGGTCCCATGCATTGCGTCTCTTTCTTTCTTTCTTTTTTTTTTTTAAGATTTTATTTATTTATTTATTTATTTATTTATTTATTTATTTATTTGACAGAGAGACAGCCAGCGAGAGAGGGAACACAGCAGGGGGAGTGGGAGAGGAAGAAGCAGGCTCCCAGCGGAGGAGCCTGATGTGGGGCTCGATCCCAGAACACCGGGATCACGCCCTGAGCCCAAGGCAGATGCTTAACGACTGAGCCACCCAGGAGCCCCTCTTGCTTTCTTTAAGGCAAAGAAGGAAGGCCACTAAAGGGAGAGGCGTTTGCCAGGGTGGCATGGGGCCACAGTTGTAACAACAGCTCTGCCAGGGGAAGGCCAGCTCTAAGCTGCGTGACCACAGCTCCTGACTGTGATCTGTCATTAAAAAGGCAAAGTCTGCATATGAGGAGTGGCCCCAGTGTCACCGAGGCTCTGCAAACTCAAACAGCCTTCTAAGTAAGAGCTCTCTGCCGTGTTAAGAGATGCTTGGCGACTTTTCACACCTATTATCCAGTAAAATCGCAATTAAACTGCAGCTTGTGGCAGTGACTAAGCTCGGCCCAGCCCCGATGACTGCGGTTCTTGGTGAGTGTAGATAGAACACATGCTGCTTGTTTACCTTCACGAATTTCTTCCACGTTTTTACAGGCAAACTCATCGTCACTGGGTCGTGCAGACCCTCCGTAGTAGCAGGGAACGTGGACCTCAGGTTTTGTGAGAGTGCTCATATAATTTTGGAACTCTGTGAATTCAGAATTAGATACGAAAATACTTAGAATGAAAAAAAAGAAATGACAAATTACCAGAGGCTTGGAGGGTTAGGTGCTTTATCTCTGATGACGCTTTTCATCAGCTCACCAGAACTGCCTCTTTGAAGTGCTTCCTGATTATAACCTGACTTCCCCATCCCACCTAGAACATTCTACAACCCGCAGGTTATGGCAAGTGAGGGGCCCTGAGGCTCCAGGGCAAACTCACCTTTGAAGACAGACTAGCTGGTTTTTTTTCATTGTTTTTTTTTTTTTCCTCCTTCTGTTTGATATCTCAGGTTTGATACAGCAAGAAACTAGTCAGCCTATGTCTTTAAATCCTTATGTTTTAGAGAGGCACAAATTAAGTGTTCAGAAACCAGTAGGATAGAAGTGATTTTGCACTGTGTGTGTGTGTGTGAGAGAGAGAGAGAGAGAGAGAGAGATCGTGAGAGACGGAGGGAGGGAGAGGGAGAGGGAGCAGGGAGGGGTTTTGGGGGAGGCTGTCAGAAGCCTGGAGCCCAGAGCCCGCCTGCTTCCTGAGTCAAGTGTTGCTCAAATGCTCACTGCCCGGGCCCCTTGAGTGTGGTTTTCCTCCCTGGCCAGCACCAAACCCCAGAATAGTGCGGCTGACTTGCTGATTGAGGTCAGCAGCTCCCGGGAGGCACGAGAAGCCAAAGCCTTTGCAGTAAGTACAGAGTTGGTTATTATTTAAGATGGGGATGGAAAAATCTTAGAAGAATAGCTCTCTCCGGGGGAAGAGGTTCTTCTGCTTTAGATATAATGTCTGACATACCCAGTGAATCCTGATATGACTAAGGCCTGATTAATACATTTTTTGTGTGATTCACGGACTAGATAAATTAATGCCACATACATGCTTTTTGGGGGCTAAAAATGGATTCGAAACTCATCTTCTGACCTCTTGAAAAAAATAGTCTTTTTTCCCTGCCTGTTACTTTTTTCATCTTGCAAAGTAAAGATCATTAATGCTGCCTTTAAGATAATGTATAGAGTTTTTTAGGAAAAGAAATCCACTCTGTGCGTCCTAATTATGAGCAGTGTGGAGATCTGTTTTCACAACCAAGGTGAACAGGGCCGCTTCTGAGCATTCTTTTCTCCAAGTGTGGGACGTATGAAGTCCCGTGGAGAGAACCACCCACTTGACTAGTTCTTAGCCCCCTCCAGAAGGTTCTGGAGCCCCCTCCCCTTGAAGATGAGTACTGTGTAGTGCACCGTCCCATCTTGCAGAGGGCCTGATAATGTCCCAGAGCTTGATATCTGGGCCAAACATTGTGCTCGTGAAGCTTCTATGGCAGAACTTCAAAGATATGACAAAGATAGAGGCTTTTCTAGGAAGTTACTTATTATATGGTTTCTGTTTAGACAGTATTTTGCTCTAACCACCCTCCAGCCCCCACCCTCGCCCCAGCCAAAGGCACAGGCTACTTTGAAATGTCTCTCCACCATTCTATTCTCTAGAAATGAAGTTTTTAGGTTTTTTTTCCCTCTAATTTCTTGTTAGAATAAAATATTTAGCTCAGTAATGCAGGAAGTTGATATTTTAAGTTTCGAACAATGTGACCCCCCCCCCCCCTTAGAATGCAAAGGTAAAAAAAGACACGCGTTCCCTGCTTCTACTGCAGGGACTCACTAATACGGCTCTGTTTTGTTTCTTTACCCCTGAGCTCCACAGACTACGGATCTTTACACGGTTCTAGTTGAGAGTACATGTTTCACTTCCTTTAAATCTTCCCTTCGCCAAGTGGGTTTACAAGTAAGTGCGGTCTAAGCAGGAGAAACCCACAAAAGTAGAGGGAGCACAACATTAACCCTACTAAACTTTCAAGTGGAAACAGACATGATGTGTGTGAAGTAGGTTCCTCATTTCAACCCCCCCCCACGCAAACACGTTAACACTTTGCCATAGGACAAAAATAACATTTTTGTTAGGTGATAGACACAGCAGTCAGGTTATCTCATAGGATTCTCAAAAACTCTCCCACGAGGTGGCTGTGTTTATGGTCTTCACTTTCTAGGCAAGGAAACTGAGGCATAGAAAGATTTTGTAAGTCGGTGGAGTGGTGCAGCTGAGATTGGGACTCGGTTCTTTCTAAATCCACAGTAAATTTAGAAATTAGAGAAGATAGTGGCTCAATCCCACACCGTCAAACAACTTAAAATTTCTATATTTCTTTCTACTTGCACAACTAGATATTATAGCATAGGGTTGGGTTTTTTTTAATGTTATTAGTTTCACGGTTACTTTTAATGGTGTGTAATGTTCTAGTCAGTGATCGTTCCATAAATTACTTAATATTCCCTGTTCTTGAAAATTGGGTTGCTTTCCTTTTTTTGTTGTTTTGTTTCTTGCTGTTATTAATTATGCTTCAGGGACACTCGTCTGGCTCAGTCAGTAGAGCATGCGACTCTGGGTCCTGGGGTTGTGAGTTCAAGCCCCTAAGTATAGAGATTACTTGAAAATTAAATCTTAAAAAAAAAAAGAGTACTTCCGTAACTACGTTGTCCATATGACTTCCTCCAGGTTTCTGGATCATATCTGTAGAGTAGATTCTCAGACATGGGATTACTAGGTAAGAGGGGCATGAACATTTATTTTAATGGCGCTGAATTACTCTCCATCAGCAGTCTGCATGAGAGTGCCTCTTTGATTTCATCCACTCTGCCAAGGACAATATCATTAAAAAAAATAGGCAAAACCGAAACCCTTTGTAATTTTGCATTTCTTGTAATATAATTAGATTGAACGGTTTTTTCACAAATTTGTTTACAAGTTGTACTTTCTCTTTTGCTCATCTGTTAGGATCTTAATTCCTTTTTTTTTTCTTGCTAATTTAGATAGGTTTTTGATAAGATTTATTTGCCATACTTTGTCGGTTAGTTTTCCCAGCCTCCTGGTCACCTTTTTAAAATGAATTTTTTAAAAATATGCAGCCATTTAACATTTTTACATAGTCCAGTCTGTCCATTCTTTTTTTCTTGATTCTTTTTACCTTAGAGACCTATTATCCTCTTTTAAGGGATTTTTTTTCCCCCTTCTAGTCTTTATTTGGGTGGATGATGTGAAAAGTGGACTTAAACGGACTTAAAATAATGCCAGTTTTTCCAGCATCATTTATGAGAAATCTTTGTGTTCTCTAGTTCCTCAGCTTTTCTATGTTAAATGATTTTTCTGTATTATCTGTTTTATCTATAGCAGCTGTTTCTGTGCCATTATCACATTGTGTTAATTTTTGTTGCTTTTGTGATGTAGAGGGAGGGTGTTGTGTGGAATCAACATGAAGTACTGACCAAGCGTGTGGGCTCAGGAGGCAGATTGCTAAGTCCTAACTTATGCATCACTCAGTCTTATTATTTGTAAAATGGGGATAGTAATAGACAGTGTCCACTCTGTGGGTTGTTAGGGTGAGGAAACAAAAGCTAAATTAAAAAAAGACACACACTGGAAACAGTATTTGACGTATATAGATATGTATAGAGAATATTTGATGCAAATGTGTATGTATTTTATGTACACAAATGAACAATATGTATCTTATATAATGTGTATTAAGAAATATATATTATATATTTTCTTATGGAGTCAAATGTGTCATTCTTTCCCTATATGGCTTAAGACAAACTTTCACATAACCTCGGGAGACAGAGAAAGAACATTTGACTCTGATACATTAAGAAACTTGGCAAGTTTCTTGCCATTGAAAGATAGGCAAGTGACAGAGAGACATATGCAAGCCACATACCACAGAGGAATACTACCCATTATAAATAAAGAATTCCCACAAATCAATCAGAAAAAGACAAATACATAAAGAAAAACTGGGCAAAGACAATTTGTAAATAGGCAAATTATATTTATTTTTATAAACAAGCAATTCAGAAGAGAAGAAACATAGCTGATCAGTAAACATATAATGTTCAACCTCGGTAAGAATGATGGAAACGCAAATTCGAATACTAATAAAATATTTTCCTTGCAACAGATTGGCAAAAATTGAAAACAGAGCATCTAGTGTCAAAGAGAACATATGGAGATGGGCGTTGGCAGTCACAAATATGAGGAACAAGAATTAGTAAAGCTTTTTGTGTCGCAATTTTACAAGATCTACCAAAATGTAAAATAACCTTTAATGTAGCTCAGAAAAATTCTGTACGTTTTTAAGTAAGCACATACAGGGTGATCATATTTACATTTAAAATTTCATTATTTATGTTAAGAAACCTAAGCTCTCAGGGTGCCTGGGTGGCTCAGTCAGTCAAGAGTCCAGCTCTTGATTTCAGCTTGGGTCACGATCTCAGGGTCGTGAGATCGAACCCCTCAGTGGGCTCTGCACGGGGCATGGAGCCTGCTTAAGATTTTCTCTCCTTCACCTCTGCCCCTCCCCCGCCCCTCGCATGTGCTCTCATTCTCTCAAAAAAGAAAAAAACTTAAACTCCCTATTTTTATTTGTATGTACGTAAAAATTCATCTTAAAAAAGCAATGGATATATAATACCAAGCTGTTTACTATGGGAAGTAGGGCAAGGTCTCTTTCACCTTTTGCTATGTGTATTTCTATGTTTGAATTTTTCTATAAGTCTGTATTTGTCTATTATTTGTGTAAGATATTTAGACAGACAGACAGACGGGTGTTTTTCCAGGCCCACAGGCAAGAAGGTGTAGAGGCCTACAACTGGGACAGTACACGACAAATTTTGGGAAGAGTGAACATTTGGGTGGCAGTGTTTTCACACTTCTTTACAGGTTTTAACTTACGTTTTAGGAAAAGAAGCAAGGAACTTGTTGAGAAAACTCAACCTGAGAGGCAGAGAGGAAGTTTGCTTCTTTGCTGAGCTCTGACCTCTAAGCAGCTCCACTCCCTATTTTCCTGCTCTTTGCAGGTGGTCTCCACATGCGTGGCTCATAGACCCCACCCCAGACACACTGTGCCTCTCCCTTCCTTTTCATCTGTGTTCCTGTTTATTCCTTATTTTATTTTATTTTTAGATGTTTATTTATTTGAGAGAGAGAGAGTGTGTGCACATGTGGGGGGGAGGGGTATAGGGAGAGGGGGAGAGAAGCTCCCCAGCAGACTCCTTACTGAGCGTGGAGCCCAATGTGGGGCTCGACCTCACGACCCTGAGATCATGACCTGAGCCGAAATCAAGAGTCAGACACTTAACCGACTGAACCACCCAGGTGCCCCCTCCAACCCTCCTAATCCAACCCTAATAATCGCCATTCATCCAGTTATTCGCCCGGCAGACACCTAGCGCCTAGTCCCAGCCAGGCAGTGCACCAGGCCCTGTGGAGACGAGAGTGAGCAAGAAAGGGAGTGTGCCAGCCCCGGGGGAGCAGCAAACCCACTAACCAATTACTCATCACCAATCATGAGCGTTGCTATGAAGCTACCAAATAAGGACAATAATAGCTGAGAGCCCATTTAGATGGGTGTTCAGGAGGGGACAAGCAGAAGGAGGCTATTCTAAGAAAAGCACAGGTGGGGACCGCCCCCCACATCCAACCATTTGGAACCCCGTGCTGGTTCCATCACTCCAGTTCTCCCATTCTGTCCCCTTCTCTCCATTCCTCCTGCTGTTTCTTCATTCCTTTCACTGGGACCACCATTCCCCAGATTGTAGTCATTCAGATTTCCTCTTTTCATAGTTTTTGCCACAGCCAACTGATATGGCTTACTTATTAAATTTCCTTAAACTGACATCACTAACACATTTTAAAAGGGAGCTTGTTGACTCACTGTAAATGAGAAACAATGAAAACGAAATAACGCCAACTCTAAAAATTAAAATGAAGATTTACCAGTAATGAATGCAGAACTCTGTCACCTGGTCCATAAGGCCTACGGGGTTGCTTTGATCACAAAGGGATGCTATTGATGGAAGGAACTGTATTAGGTTTAGATATTTAGCTGGGAGAAAATGACTCTCGTCTCTGATGACTTTGTTAGCCAGTAGAATTCAGGACAAGAGTGCTGCAAGAAAGAGATGAGAGAAGGAGGAGAGTGGAGAGCAGTGATTTATTTTTACGGTTACAAGGGTGATGTAAGCTGGTGACAGCCAGGGGGCCTGAGGGTCCACACCTGGTGCTGCAGCAAGGGGCCGCCTCATAATGAGAAGAGCCTAACTAGTCTTGCCCTGGGGAGAGTCAGCAGAGTGGCTGGGGAGGGTTTTTGCAGGAGATAAAGGACAAGATCCTAGGGAGATGGTCTGGGTTTTAAATAAAAGTCTTCATTGAGCCTAGCGGCTGGAGAACCCCTCTGGCACCCACTGCCTGAGGGGACCTGTCCTTGGTCTCACTGATGAGCTTAAGTAAGGGTTTCCAGAGTCCTGGCTTCCCCAGTGCTACCTGGAGCCCATGCTGCATGGAAGGAGCCCACCCTGGGACATGCTCAGCGGCTTTTGTGCCTGGGCTGCTGAGCACCTGGGCGGGGGGGGTCTCCTCAGTCACCACCAGGGCCCACCTGACCGATCAGGGCAGTGAGGACCCTCCTCGAGGCCTTGCTCTCCAGCCTAGTGTCTTGAGGCTCCTGCTTGCTCTCATCCCTGCAGCCACAGGGTCTTAGGGTCTCTCACACTAGCTTCCCACCTCCTGCCAGAGCATCTCTTTCCCTTGCCTGACTGTTCCTCTGCCTATGGGTGTTCTCTGCCCTCTTTGCACCCAGCTAATGCCCGTTATCCTGGAATCACCTTTTCCTCGTGGAGCCTTCCCAGGCTGTCCTCCCTGGCTTGGCTGTACCCCCCAGGATAAGTTCTAATAGCACGGTGTGATTCTCTTCTGTAGCTTTCACAGTGGAGATCTTTAATTTTGGGGACTATGTGGTCGTCCCCTGTTCTAGACCATGAACCCCCGGTGAGCAGGGATTATGTCTGTGTTTGTACATCCCGGTGCGAGGTGCCTCCCTGAGACACAGCAGGTGCTCCAAAGGGCTTTGTTGAGGGAACAAATGAACGGAACAGTCCCCAGATGTTTGATTGTGTGAACGAGTGAATTCACACTATTCCTTTGGGGCCTGACTTTGCTATTCTCAGTGCAGTGAAGGGCAGGGAATGGAGGGGAGTGGCAGGAGAGGAGGCTGGGGTAGTGAGGACATGCAGGTAAGGGGTGTGGATTAGACTCCAAGGGATATAGGGGCCCCTTGGAGGATTTTAAGCAAACAAGTGATGGGATCTGACCGATGTTTTAAAAGAAGCACTGTGGATAGGGGTCAGCAAAAGTCTGAAGAGGATCCAGGTGGATTTGGGGTATATCCGGACTATAGAGCCAATGGCATATAACCATTCCGGTTGGCAGAATCCCCTTATTTGTTGCCCTGATCAATGCCCTTTTCACAAAAGAGCCGCAGTTTGGTCCTGAGTTTCACACGTTAAAATACATATAGAACTTCTCAATTAACAAATGTTTGCTGTCCCTAAAAGCCACCACAGTGACCCTGTGGCTCATGTGCACCAGGATGGGACACACAGTGGCCTCTGCATCCAGCCCTGCCCCACAGGGCCTGCCTCAGGAACACCTGGTCCTGCCAGCCTGCTGCCTCCTGCAGTCACAGACACTGTCACACACGGAAGAGACACACTGGCCTACAGAGGAAAGGCTAGACTCCTTAACCTGGCTTTTAGGACCTCCGCAGTCTGCTGCCAACCCTATTTCCAGGGCTATTTTGCTCCACGTGCCACAACACTCATCCGCTGCTGCCAAACCAGACCACTCCAGTGACTTTACCCCGTAATTGTCCCCTCCTCCCTGCCTTTGGCTGTGCTTCTCACCTGGAATGTCCTCTCTGCCACAAAGTGACCCAGACTCGGGGGCTCAAACACAGAGGTTAATTTCCTCACAGTTCTGGAGGCTAGAGGTCTGAGATGAAGGTGTTGGCCAGGTTGGTGCCTTCTGAGGCCTCCCTCCTTGGCTCGTGGACGGCCATGTTTGCCCTGTGCCCTCACGCGGTCTTCCCTTGGTGCGTGTCTGTGTCCCAGTTTCCTCCTTTTGTAAGGACACCAGTCATTGGACTGAAAGCTCACCCCAGTGACCTCGTTTTACCTCAGTCACCTCTTTACAGGCCCTGTCTCCAAATACAGTCACAGTATGAGGTCCTGGGGGTGAGGACTTCAACACATGATTTGGGGGGGGCACAATTCAGTTCCTAACAAGAGTCTGGCTCAAAGACCACTTTGTCCTCAGGCATCTTCCTGTTCTCACGCATCATAGCCCTTTAGTGGACTTCTCACACTCTGTCCTTTGGTATGCATTCATTCATTCATTCATTCAGGCAGTCAGTCATTCACTAGGAATACCCGGAAACACTTACTGAGCTCCTTCTGTGTGCCAGAGATCTGCTTGATGCTGGGTTTCCAGAGGTGGAAAACATGGTGCCCAACCTGAATCCTTAGTTGAGAGACAGACAGACCAATTATAGCAACGGTGACGCCGTGTGACGGATGCTGACGTGTAGGGGGGGTGTCCTACCCGGCGCTGGATCCGAGCCAGCAGAACACTTACTAGGTCTGGGGATGCTTCAGCTGAACCCTGCGTGGTGAATGGGAGTTAAGAGGCTGAGGGAGTGGGGAGAGTGCTGCACCCAGAAGGGAGGGCGCCTGTGAAAGCTTGGAGTTGCAAGGGGCTGAGGTGCTTTCAAGGAGCTGTAAACAGTCCATTGTGGGAGCAGGTGTCTGCAGTGGGCGTGCGAGAGAATGGGAAGAGGCGGGCTGGGGCTGGCCATGAGGGTGCAAGAAGCCGGGCATATGGAATTTGGGCTTTATCCTGAAAGGGGTGGTGGTGGGAGGGTTTAAGCAGGGGAGGAACTTGAGCAGGCTGTGGTTTAGAAAGCCTGCTAGCAGTGGCGGTGGCCTTGACTCTAGGTAGGGAAACCAACGTAATTCTTCTGATCCCCATGATGACGCAAAGTGTGGAACTAAGAGGCAGAGGAAGATCTGGGAGAGCTTTGGCAATCTGAGTGGCAGGACTTGGTGACTGGCCAAGGACAGTGACAGGGTCATCATTAGGTTTCTAGATTCTGAGTCTCGGCGAATGCTCCCATTTTGAATGTGCGATTACGTGACTTTTGCTAAAAGTGTACCCCCACGGAACCACCACTACAATCAAGATACAGAGCGTTCCCATCACTTCCGAAGTTCCCTTTGTGTCCCTTTACAGGAAGTCGGGTTCCCAGCCCCCCGCCCTGCCCCATGGCCTCCAGCAAACACTGATCAGCTTTCTATCACTCTACCTTATTTTTGCTGCTTCCAGCATTTCAGAGCAGTGGAACCACACACCATGTAGTATTTGGCGTCTGGTTTCTTTCACTCAAGACAATGCTTTTGAGATTCATCCATGTCAGTCTGTGTATCAGTAGTTCATTCCTTTGTATTGATAGGTATGGGATGTATTACCATTTGATGATCCATTCACACGTGTGTGTGTGTGTGTGTGTGTGTGTGTGTGTGTGTGTGTGTGTGTGTGGTACCTTTTTTTTTATGGTACCAGATTTTCAAGAGCTGCATTTTTTATCAGCCACCTGAGTCTTTGGCCTTCTGACCCTTTAGGAAGGTCCCAAACTTGACTGATCAGAGTCACACTGGGAGCTTATTAAAAATTCATAAGCAGAACTCAACTTTGATGGGCTGAGTCAGGACCCCAGGTATGTGTGTTTTTTAACCAGCCTTGAAGGTAATCTTGATCAGCCAGGTGACTACCCTGCAAACAGTAGCCGTGGAATCATAACCTCGCTGGTCCTGTTTGCTCATCACTGAGAGGCCTGGATATGATTCTGGGTATTATTCTTTCTGGGTGTTGATCACACCAACTTTACCTGCCGCAGGTCACCGTGGCCACTGATCTTTTTCACTAATTCATCAAAAGGCATCGATCTAGACACGGTGCGTAGATGCAAAAGCAATTCAAACTTGGCATTTACAATTAGGTGGAGATAAGTGATATTGACACACAGGATCATACCAAAAAAAAAAGGTTGATAATGTAAGAGACACACAGATAAAATGCTTGGAATTTAGAGGCACATCAAATAATTTCCAGCTTTTTGTGCATGTGGGGAGGTGGTAGTCAAATACAGTTACAAGGAAAGGTAACGTCTGATCTGGGGCTTGAAGGACGGATAGGATTTATGCATAAGGGGGTTGAGGGTAGGAAAGGTGGACCGGGCAGAGGGAACAAGAAGGAAACAAGAAGAAAGGCTGGGAGGTGGGCAAGACGCACGCTGCTGGGGGCCATGGAAGGCCGCCCTGACTGGAGCAGGGGGTGGGGGGGAGGAAATGAGGCTGGCAAGGTAGGCGTGGGCCAGCGCAAGGAGAGCCTTAGATTACATTCAATCAGCCCACCTGAGCTTCAACAAATACATGTGTAGCCATCGCCACAATCAGGATTTGTAACTGTTCTCTCATCCCCAAAATTTCCTTGTACCTCTTTATCCTCAGCCCCTCTGAGGTGTGCTTTCCAATACACCAAGCAATTAATCCTGACACTCTTTACCTGGAGGTAGCATCACATCCCACAGGTTAAGGCCTCAGTCCCAAAAGCCTGTCCCCACCCTGCCCTCCCTCCCAATTCAGGCCAACTTGCTATAAGTTGGAGGTTCCCACAATCCCCTCCTCAAGTTGGGTTAATTTGCTAGAGCAGCTCACAGAGCTCAGGAAAACATTTATGGACTTTTACCAGTTCCTTATAAAAGGTATTACAAAGGATCCAGCTGAACGACCAGCTGAAGAGGAACACAGTGTGAGGTCCCAGGCCCCGGTAACCTATCGGCTCTGTTTTTTTATCCCTATAGTATTGCCTTTTCCAAAACGTCGCACAAATGGAATCCTATAGTAGTAGCCTTTTGAGTTTGGCTTCTTTCACTTAGCATAATGAATTTATAATTCATCCTTTTTTTTTTTTTTTTTTTTTTTTTGCGTGTCATTCAGTACATGGACATACCACAGCTTATCCACTCACCGCTGAAGGACAGGCAGGTTATTTCGAATTTTCACTGCTATGAACCAAGCTGTTATGAACATTCATATTACAAACATTTGTGTGAAGTCTTCATTTCTCTTGGATTAATGCTGAGGAGTGGGATTACTGAATTGTCTAAGTGCAGGTTTAATTTCATAAGAAATGACTGCACTGTTTTGCAAAGCATCTGTACCATTTTTCCACCAGCAATGAATGAGAGTTCCAGTTGCTCCAAATCCTTGCTAGCACTTGATACTGTTTTTTTTATTTTATTTTATTTTATTTTATTTTATTTTATTTTATTTTATTTTATTAATTTTACTTTATTTATTTTAATTTTATTTTTATTTTATTTTCTAGCCATTCTTTAGGTGTGCAGTAATATCTCCTTGTGGTTTCAATTTGCATTTACTTAATGACTAATGATGTTGAGTGTCTTTTCATGAGCTCTTTTGCCGTTCCGAGAGTATCTTCTTTGGCAAAGTGTTGAAATCTTTGACCATTTTTTATTGAGTTGTGTGTCATGTTACTGCTGAGTTGGGTGAGTTCTTCATAAATTCAGGAATCAAGCCCTTTATCAGTTTTGTGTTTTGCAGATACTTTTCTTCTAATCTGTGGCTTGTCTTTTCATTTTCTTGATACTGTCTTTTGAAGAGCAGAAGTTTTAAATTGCGGTGAAGTGTAACTTATGAGGTTTTTTTTTAAAAAAAATTATCTTATGGATCATGCTTTTGGTGTTGTATCTAAGAAATCTTTGCTGAACTCAAGATCACAAAGATTTTCTCCTCTAGTACTTTTCTAGGTCTACTTAGGTTTCACATTTAGGTTGATGATTCATCTTTAACTAACATTTATTATGACTAAATAGTCACTTGGGGCCAGATCCTGGGCCCAGAGCTGGGGGATCACAGAGGCATGAGAACGAGTCCTTTGCTCAAGCGTCATCTAGGCTGGGGAGTTGGAGGGTGGGAGACAAGTCAACAGGATGTGAGGCTCACAGAAGGGGTGCTGTGGACACTCTCCGTGCTGGGCCAGCAGAACTATTCCCTGGACAAGGGGACGGAAGCTGGGTTTTAGCAGGACTGGAGGAGTTGGGCTGCGAGTGGGAATCAGGGCTGGAAAGCCCACTGTTCTGGGTGTGGAGTGGCCCTGGGGAGGCCTGCAGTCTAGAGGATACGAAGCTGCCAGTCACCGGCCGCGCTGGGTCTGAGCTCGAGGCACCTGGAAGGAGTGGGCAGAGCACGAAATGTGCCTTACCTTGAAACAAAGAGAAGGTTGGGGGCGGCTTTAGCACGGGGCTCATGATATGTATTTTGAGGGACAGAGGACCGTCTTTCTTCGCTGAAAGTCACTCAGACGCAACTGTATCACAAAGCCGGTCCTTAGGGGGCAGCCGCAGTAGCGTTCCGTAATTGTCTCCAGCTCTCACCCTAGGGACAGAGCACAGAGCCGTTGCTGTGCCACTGTTCCGTGTAGATTTTCTCCTGAGAACCGTGCAAGGGACACGTAATGACAAGGTAATCCCAGGAGCAGCCTGAGGCATTATCCCTCATATTTGTGGCTGTTGTATATATTTAAAACACAATACCAGAAGCGTGTCATGCTGGGGAAAGAGAGAGAGAATTCCAGGCACCGAATAAATTAACCCTGCAAAGCACAGCGGTGGCTTTCATTAGCCAACTGGCATTACAGGAAAAATAGCTGAAGCCCGTGGGTTAGAAAAGAATATTTCAGGAATGCGAAAACAAGAAATCAGCTGCATTCAGGGATTTAACTTAATCCAGTAACAATAAGGAAATCCAGCGGAATGACAGCCTCTCAGTCTCTGCGAAGGGACAGACTCTGCCCGTTACTCAGAGGGGGTGTCCTCCAGGACTCAGGGGCAGCCAGGGTGACGGTGCAGGAAGAGTTAGCTCCCTGCCCCTTCTGAAACTGTGCAAGCACCAGGAAACTTCTGTCTTTCCCTCATTTCTTTCCGTGGTCCCAGGAGGGAACCCAGGCTCCCATCTCCCTCCCCCGCCCCAGGACCAGGGCAGTTTCCCGGATGGCTGCCCTTAAGGCCTCCCTCACTGCCTGCCATTCTACAGACACCTCACCACGGCTCCCAGGGCTCCACTGTTACCTCTCCCGCTACCACTGGTCCCTGCCACTACCATGGGTTTTTTTTATAGCTGGGAGGTGCCAGACAGCCATGAATTCACTAAGTCCCCAAAGATTCCATACAGTGGGAGACCTGAATTCCAGTGTTGTTTTGATGGTCCAATTCCGGCCTGTCTCCCTCATCCCCAGAGGCTCTTCCGTTGCTCTGACAGACTGCCAGGGGCCCCTTCTTCACCAGCCTCCTGACATGCCACCCCTGCTGGGCCACAGCCCTCCACGTGGTTGGGATCCAGTTGAGACCCTGCTCTTCTGAGCTCTGCCAGCTCTCATGACTTAGGGCTACCTTTTCAGAATAAAGTCATAATCGTAGAAGGTCTCCTTCTACCTGATGGGTGTCTTTGGTGAGTCTGTCAGCAACTGTAAGACTCTAAAGGTACCACATCAGAGGAGAAGACCGCCATCGTCGAGCAAGAAGCAAGAGAGAAACCAGATCCAGTCTTACTTTTTCCCCTCTCTATTTAGTCTTTACTTTGCCAAGCTCAAAATTTACTTTGGTTTTTGAGTTGGTTGTCTCCCCCTGCCTCCCACCAAGCATAAATACATGCTGACGGCTTGGAGCCTCGTCAGGTGGACCCCTCCCTTGGTCTCCTGAGGGCGCCCCGTCTCTGACGAGAGATACAGATGAGTGAAGAGAAACAATAGAGGTGAACACACTTCTTCCAGGGGGAAGAGAAATTCAGCAGTCATGATTAAAGCACTGAAGGGGAAACGAGCCCTTTGAGGAAGTCCCGTTGCCGAACTCATGGACCTCGCTGGCTGGACAGCTTGCTCCCGCCATGATGGACGGTGCTGGGGAGGAAGAGCTACCTCCAGCACTCTCGCCTCTCAGTCAGAAGCGGGGTGTGGGTGGGATTCCTCTGCCACAACTCTTGAACGGGCAGGCCAGTTTCTCAGCAAGGGGACCCATGAGATGACCCTCTGAGGTTTCTCTTGTGTCTCATTTGTAAATGCGTAGTGGCGCCTGGAGGAGGCCTCTCCAGACTTAGCAGAGCTGGTGCCGGCTTCTTCCTGGTTTCTGTTTTTCTTTGGCGGAAGGCCAGCAGGGCTGAAGAGGGGGCAGTGGATGCGGTGAGAGGGCCCCCCTTGCTACCTGTGGACGGAGGCTGTTGTCACAGAAGTTGCCTGTCTTGCAGCTATGCTCAGCCATGCTGGGGGGAGGCTTTGTGCTCTCCCTCCTGGGTCATGGTCGTGCAGGTGCACTGAAGCGTGTTGGTGGAGGGCACAGGGGTTCTGCTGGGTGGGTGGGGCAGTGTGCCCTGCCGTCCTTGCATTGTTCCTAGAGGAAGTAGAACAGAATGAGTCAGAACTGGCCTGCTTGTCGCCTTGGGAGCCATGTCACTGACATCACTGGGCTTTGCCCCTCGTCCCACCTGATTTAGGGGCCCCATTCAGGAACAAAGACACACACACAAAGGTTGGGTAAGAGACAAGATACCTGGCCTTGATCCTTTAAATGTTTGGGTCCCTCAGTCTGTGGTGACCGTCGGCTCCCACTAAGCATCTAACATACTTGCATTTATTTTTATGTTTCAATTAAGACATCTGAAATCTTAAGCCATACAAATGGAAAGTATTATTTATCTCTTACTATAAAACTAGGATGCATACCGGAAATTTTAAAAGCCACCCTTCAGGAATAAGTCCAGGAAATGAGATGAAGCAATAGATTTTAGAGATTTGGTATTGAATAATTTTAGGAACTATTTCTCAAGCACGTTGTAAGTGATTGAGATGAATTTTTTATGATGCCAATGCTTGTCCATCCACATGAATCCTATTTTCAAGGCAGAAGGCTCTATAGCTGTGTCAGTGGGGTTCTCAACCTGAAAGCGGTTTTGGGATTGGATTTGTTTCCCACCTTTTAAAGACATGTGTAAGACTCATGTCTAAGGAAAAAGATCGTCACTGCTTTATAATTCTGTCTTGTATTTGCCCATTAATTCAGCATGTACTCAGTGAATGATACCCATTTGCAGGGCCTCGCGCTGCCTAATGTGGGAGGGGCAGGGAGACACCAGCACACATTTCTTCGATGAGAGGCAGGAGCTAAATATCCATTAGTGAGTATTTGGTGAGCTCCAACTACATGCCCCCTCCCCCCAGTGTAAACGCCACAAACACTGTGATGAACAAGGATGGTAAGGCCCTGCTGTCACCGAGCTTCTATGGTGGCAGAGGGAGGCAGATGATCAATGACCATGATAGTCTCAGTTTGGGATGAGGGCTCTGAAGAAATGAACAGGGGGTTGCGGCGTGGAGTGGGAGAGCCACTCAAGAAAACGGAAGGAAAGCAGCTCCTAAGAGGGAGTGCTCTTGAGCAGAGACTGACCGAGGGGAGGGCAGCCCACTATGTGAAGAGCTGGGGAAACAGTCCAGGCCGAGGGAACAGAGAGTGCAAAGCTCTTCATTGGGAGCTAGCTGGTCATGTTCAAGGAGCTGGAAGGCACCCATGGCACAGAGCAGGGCAGAGCTTCGTGACTGAGGTGGGCCGGTCCTGGTGGCCAAGAGATTGGCTGGCGGGTGCTGTTGATGCCTCCAGGTGAGAGACCAGGACAGCTCAGGTGGGAGCAGACCACGGACAGGGTATGGAAGTCTGGAAGACAGCAGCAGAGTTTTCTGGAGGTTTAGAAAGGGGATAGAGGGGCGCCTGGGTGGCTCAGTCATTAAGCGTCTGCCTTTGGCTTAGGTCATGATTCCAGGGTCCTGAGATGGAGCCCCGCATCGGGCTCCCTGCTCCACTGGGAGCCTGCTTCTTCCTCTCCCATTCCCCCTGCTTGCGTTCCCTCTCTCACTGGCTGTCTCTCTCTCTGTCAAATAAATAAAATAAAATCTTCAAAAAAAAGAAAAAGAAAGAAAGAAAGAAAGAAAGAAAGAAAGAAAGAAAGAAAGAAAGAAAGAAAGAAAGAAAGGAACAGAACATTCATAGAGGGAGGTCTCGAGGTGAATGCCCCAAGATGAGAACTGTGAGCCCACTGGCCAAGTGGGGAAGATCAGGGTAAATGGAGAGGGGGTCTCGGCCAAGCCCCACTGGGTCATCCCTTAAATTGGAGCAAGGAGGTGGCGCGAGCCCAGGCCTGGGTGCCCAGCCCGAAGTGGCACTGCCTGGGTTGGCATCAGGGAAGTGAGCAGACTTCTTGGCCTCACTTGTCATTGACTGTACAGTGTGGGGGACAGCAGCTGCCACAGGGCAGTCAGGAGCACTAGAGAAGGTAATCTCTGGTGATCGCTGAACGTCGTACCTGGCACATAGTCAGCATTGATACATGTTAGCTTAAAAAGAAGTTAAGACGAAGGGTTTTGAGCAGGAAGTGATGATCCCAGCAGAACTTTGGGAAGTCCGTCAGGAATCCGGGCATGAGCTTCGGGAGGAACTTTCCCCAGGGAAGTCCGCATTGGAGAGAAAGGCAGGCCTCTCACAGGAAACGTGGCAGGAGCCCCATCTCCGAGCCTGGGCAGCTGCGGGCTGGAGAAACGGGAGCCCCAGGGAGGAGCCCACGATGCCACTGAGGTTTCGGGTCTGGGAGAGTGAGCCAAAGGCTGTGCCGATAATAGAAATGGGGAAGTCAGGGGGGAAAGCTGGCTAGTCAGGGTCTGTGCTGTGCACTGTGCTGGGGCCAGCCACGCTTGGGCAAATGCCAGGAGGCAGCTCCCTGGGAAGGGCTCACAGCCCAGCTGCACAGCAGGGAAGTCAGCAGACAAGTCTCAGAGCCCTCAGACCCCCTGGACTGGGAGAAGTTTCTAGAGGGGAGATACTTGAGTTCACCTCAGAAGGTGGCATTGAGGCTGGCCAGGCCAAGGGGGCAGGGCCGGTGTCCTGCGCTTCCTCTGTTTGCCCCTCACATCTCTCGGTCTCTCTCTTCCCATGAGAGCAGTGAGCAGCAGATTGGAGAGAGCGAGGGAGGAAGAGTTGGAGGCATTTCTTCCCCCAGCCCCCTCCTACATGAGTCTCCATGGGTTGGTTGCGTTTCTCTACTGAAGGCCGCAGTTTCTTTCAGTCTCTCTTGGTTCCAACTGCTTCCTCCCCTGAGTCCTGCAGGCCCCAGGGTGATAACGGTCCTAGCCTGGGGGTTCTGCACACACACACACACACACACACACACACACCCGGTTGCTCCTCTAAATCCTGCCCACACCGTTGAAACCGGTTCCTTTCTGAGCTCTTCTCAGTGTCCCAGCTGGTGGCCCAGCCAGGGCCCAGAACCGGGACCAAATAAATAACGTGCCTCAAGATGCTTCCACCTAAATAGACTGGAAAGTCTCCAGTTCCCTCCTACACTCTTGTTTTGTTTTTCTTACCACATTTTTAAAAATTGTGGTAAAATACACAGAATATAAAATTGACCATCGCAGCCATTTTCAAGTGTACAATCCCATGGCATTATGCACCGTTCAACCACAGAACTGTATTCACCTATAAAACTGGAATTCTAGACAGTAACCCCCATGCCACCCTCCCGCCAGCCTTTGGCAGCCACCATTTTACTTCCTGTCTCTATGAACCTGACTACTTTATAAAAGTGGAATCATACATATGGTATTTGTTTTTTTCTGACTGGCCTATTTCATTTACCATAATGTCCTCAAGGTTCTTCCGTGTCGTCGCATGTGTCACATTTCCTTCCTTTTTAAGGCTGACTCATATTCCACTGAATGCCTATACCAGTTTATCCATCCATCCATCAATAGATACTTGGGTTACTTCCGTCTTTTGGCTATGGTGAATAACGCTGCTCTGAACATGGGGGTAAAGTATCTTTTTGAGACTTTGCTTCCAGTTCTTTGGGAATATACCCAGAAGTGGGCCTACCACACATGATAATTCTATTTTTTGTTTTTTGAGGAACCTGCCATACTGGTTTCCATAGCAGGTGCACCATTTGACGTTCCCACCAATAGTACACTGGCGTTCCAGTTTCTCCACATCCTCACCAACACCTGTCATTTTGTGTTTGTTGTTGTGTATAAGAGCCATCCTGACGGGCTGGATGCGGTATCTCATTGTGGTTTTAATTCCCATTTCCCTAATGATCAGTGATGTGGAGCAGCCTTTCATGTACTTCTTGGCCACGTGTACGTCTTCATTGGAGAAATGTCTGCTCAGGTTCTTTGTCCATTGTAGATCATGTTTGCTTTTGGTGAGTTGTAGGAGTTCTTTCTACATTCTGGATATTAAACCCTTTCTTCATCTGCTCAGGCTGCCGTAACAAAACACCACTGACTAAGTGGCCTAAACAACAGACATTTATTTCTCATAGTTCTGGAGGCTGGGACGTCCAAGACCAGGGTGCTGGCTGATTGAGTTCTCTCTGAGGACTCTTTCCTGGCCCATAGACAGCTGCCTTCTCACTGTGTCCTCCTAAGACCTCTCTTCAGTGCCAAGGCCACCAATCCTATCAAATTAGGATCTCACCCTGATGACCTCATTTAATTTTAATTTACTCCTAAAAGCCCCATCTCCAAATACAATAACACTGGGGGCTAAGCTTTCAACATATGAATATGAGGGGTGTGGGGGACACTGTTCAGTCCATAACAGACCCCTTATCAGATAAATGATTTGCAGGTATCTTTTCCCATTCCATGAGTTGCTTTTTTCCTCTGTTGGTTGTGTCCTTTGATGCACAAAGATTTTTAATTTTGACGTAGTCCAGTTTATCTATTTTTGTTCTTTTGTTGCCTGTGCTTTGGGTGTCATACCGAAGAACCCATTGCCACAACCAATACCACAAAGCTTTCCCCTTATGTTTTCTTCTAAGCCTTTTACAATTTTAATGCTTGCATTTAGGTCTTTGATCCACTTTTGAGTTAACTTTTGTTTATGGTGCAAGGTGAGGATCCAAATTCGTTCTTTTGAACGTGGGTATCCAGTTTTCCCAGCACCATTCGTTGAAAAGCCTGCCCTTCCCTATTGAATGGTCCTGGCACTGCATTATAGTTTTTATTCTTAGTTACCCTTCGATAGCTCTTTTTAAACTATTTCTATAGAAAGAGCTCTTGAAGTATTTTATTTCCATCTCCTTTTCTCCTGCCTTGGCTCATGCACTTTTAATTCTTTGATGCGAAGCCACATTATAGGTAAGGAAATAACTACTAATTAGTGGCCATCCGCCACTTGGGATGTTGCCTTCTTGGTTCAGCTTTGGAGACAGCAGGATGGCCCTGGGCAGTGATTCTGAGCTCTTGCTGGTCTCAATATAGCTCCCAGATTATAGCCTTTTTCTTGGGTCTGCATTTCATGTCCAGTGACCCAACCCCTCTGTTTCTTATCCCAGATTACACCCTATTGGCTACGAGTCTCTGCCTTGTGGCCGCATTTCACAGTTTCTACGAGTTCTTACTCCATTTTTGAAGTGGGTTGTTTGTTTGTTTTCTCATCTTTGAGGTGGTGTGGTTAGTGATGTACAAATGTTCTTTTCTGTTTAGATTTTGTTTTATCACTTCTTGGTTCTTGTTTCCTTTAAATGACTCCTGCCGACGAGATAAACTTTAGTTTGCCATTTTTCTTGGGAGACTGTGTGGAGATCTGTTCTTTTCCTTATTTACCGGGAAGGAATCTAAGGCAAATGGGATGACTTCTCATCTCAAGACCACAGGAAATAATAAACTTGGAAGCGTTTCCTGTGGCCTCCAGCTGAAGCCTGGGATTCTCTTAGCTGCTCCCAAAACAGATCCTCAGCATTAACGTTTCGGTGTTGGATGGGAGACGAACCAGGTGCCCGTCTAAGAACCAGCATCCAGGAACTCTTGTTCTTCCTCTAGATCTGAGTTTCTCAGCCTTGACTGCTGACACTTCAGGCCAGACCTTCTTCACTGTCAGGGCCGCCTTTTGGCTTGTAGGATGTCCGGCAACCTCTCCAGGTCTACCCAGTAGCACCCCCTAAGTTGTGACAACCACCACTGTCTCCATACTCTGCCAAAGGCCCCGATGGCAGAACCAGCCACCCCAGTTTGCGACCTGCTGTGGAGGAGGTCAGGAGCAAACTCAGCACATGTTCTGGAAAGCTCAGGCTAGATATTTTCAGCATGTTGTTCGCTTACGTTCTGTTTCCTGCCGAGTCCCCTGGTGATTGAGCTATGTGAACATTCGTATTTTGTTAGTTCTCAGACTTGAATGCCTTCGCTTTCCGCTTCCCGGTGCTTATTGTACTTGTAGTCAAGACCTCAGTGCCTCTCCCACTCCCAGCCACTCATTATTTTGCGATCGTCCAGAATGGGTTCCCTGTCACCCTTCTGTTCTCCTGCCTTCAAAAGGTCGTAAATCTGAGGCCCCCAAACAACCCTTCCAATACGGGTTCCGAGGGCAGCGATGAAGGAGCAGAGGAACGTGTTTCGAGGGAGCGGGAGACATGTGCATGGCCTCTGACAGTCCCCCAGGACCAGACACCTAATCGTATTCCTAAAATAGCTGCTACCACTTCCCTCCCTTCTCCCCTCCCTCTCTCTCGTTCCTTTTCCACTTTGTGCCATATAATTTATGAGTTACGGTTTAAATATAAATCTTACTCTTTTCTGGAAAGGAAAGAAGCTTGGTAAGAAAATAAAATGCTTGGAAATTTTAAAGAAAACACCCCTGGGAAGGCCCTCTTCCCACCCCTGGGGCAGTGGGTTTCTAGATCTAATTGTTATGCCTTCATCAGCTTGATCCTTTGAGATGGGTTAGAAGGACTTGTAGAAATCAGGGAATTAACAGTAGAAATCTTAAAAAAAAATTCTTGTACTTGGCCAGAGCCCATCTATTTATTTTCTGTTACTAACTCACATCCATAAGGAGATTATTATTCACCCAGGATTCACACCTGTGTTCTCAGCAGCTAGGCTGTATTAAGGTTGGGGCCGAGTCTCAGGATGGGAATGTGTCGGCTCTCAGTGTTTATTTTACTCTTCCTCTTTCATGTTTCTGCAAGAAAATAAGCTGCTCTGTGTACAGGAGGAGCCCTTTCCTTATATCTGGTATGTCTGGCTCCTGCCACTGAAATTGGTTTAATGGGTCCATGGCTGTGTATTATTGAAATAAAAAAGCGGAACAGCCCTCCGCTGAACACAATGAACAGTGTTTGTGGGGAAGGCAGCTAATACTGGTTGAGTGCTTTTGTGTGCCTGGCCCTCGGTATCCGTGTTTTCTTTCCATCTGCACTAATAACTCCCCTTTATTGGGTGAAGATGTTGAGAATCACGGTGTTGGAAAAGGATGCCCGAGTTCACACAGCAAAGACCGTTGCTGGGTTTGGACCAGGAGCGTTGGATCCGAAAGCCTTCCTACTTTCCCATGGAGCAATGATTATTCACAGAGGCCATATCCATCCCTGGTGTGTAAGGGCCAATGACAGCTGGGTTTGAATCCTGGCTCCATCATAAACTCTGTGATTTGGGCAAGTCGCTTAACCCTCCTGAGCCACAGTTTCCCCATCTGCGAAGTGGGGGTGATACTTACTTACCTCCTAGGGTTACGGTGAGGATTTACAGAGACACCCACAAGGAGCACTTAACAGTGCCTTGCCAGGCTCAGAGTGGCGTAGAATAGTTGCTCTCACGCACTGTACTGTTTCTGTAATGATCTGGTTCCCTGTGTCTGAAGTGGGGGGCACAAAAGTCCGCAGAAACCTGGGAGTGGGGCCTGTGGGCACCTGCTCCCCTTCTAGCAGGAGGCCTTCCTGGAAGTGGGCAGAGGGCAGGGCCAAAGCCGGCCAAGCACTGCCAATGGACAGCTCTGAGCATAAACCTTTCTGGTCTGCTCCAGAAGAGTCCAGAGCGAGGTATGAGCAGAGCAAGGGAAAAGAGGTAGTCTCCAGACAACTTGGAGAACTCTAGGAAGACACTGGTCCAGGCTGGAGGTGAGGGGTGGGGCGAAGTTTAGTAAGGTCCTGAGCCATGAGAAGGGGGAGCAGGGGGCAAAGCTAGCGTTGGGTCTGACTGGAGCGTTTTCCTCACACACCAGCTCTCATCCCCTTATTCACCCCTGGGAAGCTGCATTGATCCTGCAGACCCCGGTACTGCTCCAGGCATCCCATCCGGGGCACACCCCCTACCTATAGGGTTCTCTTCCAGGTGCACATGCGTGGGACATTAATTACCTCTTTTCTGTATATTTCGAATTCGGAAAGAAGGTGGAATTTGAAGGGAAGAATCTGGCTGGTGGATGGCTCCAAAACAGAAGACTTAGTCTGGGAAAAATGATGGGAAACAGAGAGTGAAGGGAGCCAAGAAAGGATAGCATGGCAAACAGGAGGGGTCCGGATGAGACATGCCCTCTGGTTACATCCATTTGGAAATAATTTGATTGGGTTCAGAAGGTTCGTTCCTCCGAATGATGCAATTGAAGTAACCTTGAGAATTTTGCCTCAGAGCAAGTAACTCATCAGTCTTTGAAAAATGGGCTACACATTTTCCAGGTGCACTGCCCAGAAGACGGCCAGATTTGCTGCCAGAGACTAAGAGAGGCGTTTAGATCTTGAGTTTTGACCAAGAATCACCTTGGTCTTGGGCAGAATCACCTTATGTTTTCATAAAGTCAGCCCTGTAATAGTCATTTCGAACCAGTTGTAATCATAACATACAAGGATACCTTGATTAAACAGGTATTTTATTTGAGTCATGTTCATAAAGTCAGACTGACGTGTTACAAGTTGGTTCTGTAGTAACTGGTAAGAGTCATCAGTCATGCTCTTCAAGAATTATCCAGGCTATGTCAGCTCATTTCTGTTGGGAGTCCCAGTAAAATGAGTTACTGTGTAGTTGTCAACCTAGGAATGCTCTCGTTGTTGCCATGGAAACCAGCCTTAAAAATCATGGGTCAAGAAAGAAAAGAAAAATAATTGGTGCTAAACATCAGTAAAATACACAAGAAGTACTACGGAATTAAAAAAAAAAAATCATCACGCTACCCAGCACCAAGCTGAGACTAATGAGGTTTGGCACGAATCATAGAACTGAGATCATGGATATGTTTTCTCAGAAACACTGGCGAGAACACATGGCAAAGTCTTTATAAATACGTATCTTTACCTGTAGCCACGTTCGCACAGCTGTGGGTGTAGCAGGGTGGCAGAATGAGCCCCAGGTGGATTCTTGGACACTTGTCACCGCCCCCGAATCACTGGAAGCAGGAAGAGGCGCTGACTGATCCTGGCTGAGAAGCACTGTCAGTCGAAAAGGTGTCTTCCAGCCAGGAACAGGAAGAGGTCACAGCCTGAGTGAGGCTGGGGAGGCGGCCTCTTGTTTTTCTGATAAGTGGCTAATGGGGTCTACTAGGATGCGGGGAGGCTCCGGAGAGGGGGCCCAGAGCAGCTAGGATCCCTCCCTCAGGAAAGTTCATTAGACCTCCAAGTTCTCTGAGCGTGGCCCCTGGAATTAGCTATCCGTCACCTACTGGTGTTTTTTAATTTTTTAATTTTTATTTTTTTAATGATTTTACTTATTTATTTGACAGAGAGAGAGACAGCCAGCGAGAGAGGGAACACAAGCAGGGGGAGTGGGAGAGGAAGAAGCAGGCTCCCAGCGGAGGAGCCCGATGTGGGACTCGATCCCAGGACCCTGGGATCACGCCCTGAGCTGAAGGCAGACGCTTAACGACTGAGCCACCCAGGCGCCCCTACTGGTGTTTTTTAAAGTGCATTTTTCTGGTTGCTTTCTTTGAAAGGATGCAGCATCACCTGGGGTTTTGGTATTCTGTGTCACACCCTTGGTCCTTGGCATACACAAAGGCGGGGCAGGGTTGGAGCTGAAGGAGCCCCTAGAGAGCATTTCACTCCTGTGCTCTTGCGCTACTGATAGAAAAAAAATGGGCTCCGGGCTCCGAGAGGTGGGGAGATGGCAGGCCGCTCCTCGCTCAGGAATGAGAGCCTGACTGCTGATTGCAGGCCTCAGGCTGCCTTCCACACCTCCGTCTGCAGGCTCTCCCCTTCGGCCTTCAACTGCAGCCTGCTCCTTAGCACGGATTCCTTTCCTAAAACAGTTTAGTTGACTGGGGTGGGTGGAGTGGCGGGGGGGGGGGGGGGGGGGGAGGGGGAGGGGGCGGGTTGTGCGGGGGGGACGGGATGACTCTGCCTTACAATGTCAGGTCCTGCCAATTAAAATATGCTCCATTCATTTTTAAACGATACCCATTTTTGCTCGAAAGAAGGAAAAGGCTGTGCTTCTGTGAAGTCCCAATTTTCAAGTACTTCGTATAGATCCCTTTGAAAATTAGGTAGGTCGTGCTCTTGTCAACCCCGAAGCTGCAAGGCTTATGGACACAGAATGTCTTGACTCAAGCTGCCCTGTTTTAAGTGGATACGTGTGTAGCATATGGCCATATAATAGTAGAGTGTGATAATAGTACGCGTTATACCATAAACTAACACAGTAACACCCTGAACGAGAAGGAGTGACATTTTGCTGCAAAGTAATGTCAGAGCATCAATAATATTGCGTGTAGGTTTCCCTTGTTTGGTAAAAGCCGACGAGAAGCTGTACAAAGTAGCTTTCCTTCCAAGGTGTCAGCTCCAGAGAATACTCACCGCGCAGCCCAAAGAGAAACCCTCGATCTCTGTGATCACCGTGGGCACGTGGAAATGGGTGAAAGTTCTGTGGTGTTGCTCAGCATGGTCGAGTTGTGGACACATGTTTCTCTTTTCGGTCTTGCGCAGAAAGACGGACTCACTAGGGCAAACATGAAGAGCGCGGCCAAACCCTGGAATCCGGTCATCAAAGCGGGCGGCCATGGGGCAGACCGTGCCCGGCCCCTCCCTGCGGCCTCCTCCGGCATGAAGAGTTCGAAATCTTCCACTTCGCTGGCTTTTGAGTCCCGGCTCAGCAAGGTACAGACCAAAATGCCCAGCACACGGCTTCTGGGCGCCCCCGGGAGCCCTGGGCGGGGGGACTGAAGAGGGCGGAAAGCAAGCCTAGCGGCCTGTCAAGGTCAGGAAGGAGGTTCTCCGGAAGGTCCCAGGAGAACCAGCCCATCCTGACCCAAAGGAACAGAGCAAAGGGGTCGGGGGAGCAGGGGTGCTCTGGGCTTGAGAAATGAGATGTGCAACATGCCCTGAGTGATGCGGACACTCGGGTTAGAGCTTTGCCCCCAGCACCCTAGCAGGTGGGGGTCAAGATCACCAGTGATCTTCTCAGTCCTGATCATGGAGTTGTCAACTCTCCGTCCTCGCCTTACTTGCCCATCCGTAGCATTAACGCGGTTGGTTACGCCCGCCGCCTGGGAATACCTTCTCTCAGTCGTCTCCTCCCTCCCTGGTGGCACCCTGGGGTCCCAGCAGCCGTCTCCTGCTCATCCTCCAGGTTTCTAATGTCAGGTGGGCCCAGGGTGCAGTTGGGGGGGTCTCGTCGCTTTTCAAGCTGCTGTGTCAGCCCCAAAGCCTCCCTTACTATCCTGAGAGGAGATTCAGAGATCAAATACCCTGCCCACACGCGTACTCTTGAAAAATCACTATAACATCCTAACTATAAAAGAAAAAGAAGAGGCAGTTAGGGTACAATTAAATAATCAGTGTTTGCATCTGCGTGTGCTCGAGCGTGACTGCTGACAGACCTGAGGTGCTCCTTAGAGCGCCGCGGATGGGGCAGCTGTGTACGAAGTACATTGTTTTTCTACATAAAACCAATGGATGCTCAAGGCTCAGATAATGATAACAAGGTGCCCCCCCCCCCCGTGAACGTCTGTAGACGTGGGAGAATTCTGTGGGATACGGGACAACGTTGGGTGCAAGCTGGCCACGCGTGTTGTAGGACGTCTGGGTTCCCCATCCTCCCACCATTAAACACAAGTAGCTCCTCCAATCAGGGGGATGACTAAACGTACCCCGCCAAATTTCCAACATGCTCCCTGAGTGAGTCAGCACTGGCCGTGTGGGGAACAGTTGGTCTAGGTGTCAGCGTCTGATCTGGTGAATTTTAATACTCCAGTCGACACCTGAACACGGGTTTGAACTGCACAACTCCACTTAGGGGCAGATTTTCTGCAGTAAAGAACTAAGTGTGTTTTCCCTTTTGATTCTCGTAACATTTTCTTCTCTCTAGCTTTCTTTACTACAGGAATACAGTACGTAATACATACCACATACACGCTAGGTGTTAACCGACTTTATGTTATCAGTAAGGCTTCTGGTCAATAGCAGGCTATGAATAAAGTTTTGGGGGAGTCGAAAGTTATACATGGAGTTTTGACTGCGTGGGTGTTGGCACCCCTAACCCCTGGGCTGTACATGTGGATGACACACGAACTTGTATCTCCATCCGGGAGCTCTCCAGCTGCTTTTGTGACATCACCACTTAGAAGTCTAAAAGGCACTTACAGGGGAGCCAGGGTGGCTCAGTCGGTTAAGCGTCTGACTCTTGGTTTCCGCTCAGGTCATGATCTCGGGGTCGTGAGATCAAGCGCCGTGTTAGGCTCTGTGCTCAGCACAGAATCTGCTTGAGAGTCTCTCTCCCTCTCCTTCTGTCCCTCCCCTGCTTGTATGTGCACACACTCTCTCTCTCTCTACTAAAATTAATAAATGAATCTTTTTTAAAAATCCAAATAAATAGAAGGCACCTAGAAGATAACATGTCCAAAGCAGGTTCCTTCCCCTCCATCTCATGCAACCCCGTGAATCTTCCTGCTCCTCATGAAAATTCCCTTTTGAGCAACTTCATCCTCTCAGTGGTTCAGGCCAGAGCCACTACCTTGGGCCCTGCTTTGCTCACATGCCACAAGCCATCAGCAAAATTCCATCACTTCTGCCTTCAAGATCGATGTCAACTTCAGCCAGCTGCCGCTGCCTCCCTTAGGACCCCCTGGCTCATGCCCCCACCTTCCTTACATGGCCTTCCTCAACCTTCCCTGTGCTTTTGTCTTTGCACCCCACATTGCGCTCTCAGCGGAAGCCAGAGTGGTCCTTTCAACACATATGTCCTATCACGTCTCCACTGAGAAGTCCCTCGGGGCTCCCCATTTCACTCGGGGTGAAAAGCAACGTCCTGGCTGTAGCCGGTGATGCCCTGGAGATCCCGTTCCCTCTCCGATGTCCTTGCCCTCCCCTCCGCCCTGCCCCCTGGGCTCCGGCCAACGGTCTCCTGGTGCCCAGTGGCACTGCCCCTCCATGAGCTAGGACGCACCCCTGCAGCAGCCTGTTTGCTGCCCCTCTGCCTGGAGCGTTCCACCCCCCACCCCTGCACCTCTGCCACTTTTTCTTTAAGTCTGTGCTCAAATGTCACCTTATCAGATGTCATCCCTGATCACTCAATGGAAAGTGCCCCCAGCGCCCATACACCCTCCTCGCCCTGCCTCATCTTCCTTCTCAGCTCTTACTCCCATTGCACACACCTGCTTGGGTGGCGACTGTCTCTCAGCGGCTAGAACAGGAGCCCCATGAGGGCAGGGACTGTGTGCTCTTCTGTTTCTTGCACAGCTGTCCCTCACACTCAGAAAAGCACCTGCTACTGGCAGGCACTCCGTATTTATCAAATGCCCGAGGACACTGGCTCTTCTGGGAGTGGCGGCATGGTGGGATGCTGGATTAGGAGGAACCGGTCTTGGGGTGGGTCAGACCAGGCTGAGTTGGGATCCTGCCTGGACCACTTTCTAGCTGTGAAACCTCAGGCAAGCTACACAGCTGTCCTGAGCTCTGAGATGAAGGTAATACTTTATTTGCCTCGAGGAGTTAAATGTGGACAATTTGTCCTATGCATAATTTTGTTTATCATTCTGTTACCCTGGACTTGCCCATTATTTCCATGGTTTTTATTTTTATTATTTTTGATCTGTAGCACATTTGGGATATTTTTTTTAAGATTTTATTTATTTATTTGACATAGAGAGAAAGAGAGAGAGCACAAGCAGGGAGGGCTGCAAAGGGAGAGGGAGAAGCAGGCTCCCCGCTGAGCAGGGAGCCTGACATGGAGCTCAAACCCAGGACTCTGGGATCATAACCTGAGCCAGAGGTAGATGCTTAACTGGCTGAGCCACCCAGGAGCCCCAGGGAGATGTTTTTAATATAGATTTTTAATTAATACACATACTTCAGACCGTTAGGGCTTCTGGAATATATCAAAATGTTTTTTAAAGCAGTGTTTAATTAAAAAAGGTCTGAAGCTCAGGTGGGTTTCCTAAGGACAATGAAATGTTGGCTGCTTCTGCCCCTGAGAGGTAAATGTTTTTGGAAACTTGTCCCATGGGGAAAATGTCAGGGGAAAAGCAGATATCCATGTTGTCCTCTCTGATGCTTGGGGTCTCCAGGTCTTACTCTATAAAAGACAAAGCGTTCGAGGGAAGGGGTAGCAGAAGGGGCCGTACCAAGCCTGTGCCTTCCTAGCCCTCGTCGCATTTCTGCACTTCGACCATTCTCCCCTTCCCGCCTCTAAGCCGTGGGCAAAGGATTTGTGTCCCCCGGTAGTTTACTATGGAAATGGCAAGCGCACAGAGACGTTGAATGACAGTGACACCCATACACCAGCGACCTGGATGCTACGGTTGCCATCTTTACTATATTTGCTTTATAGTAAGTGGATACATATGGCATGGATAGATATATTTGAGCTAGTCACAAATAGGAAAACTGAAACAAAGCCACCAAAGTGGAATGAAATGCCCTACTTCGAATACTGGCCCCAGCCGCACGAGCAGCGTAAGAACGGGCTGTGGGGCGAGGAGCCCAGATGGCCGGGAGGAGGTTGCAGTGGGTTTTACAAGGGCTGCTGAAGCTTGTGTCATGAAGCATGGCTGCCAGCCTGCCCACGCCCCCCACATCCCTTGGAAGACCTGGCTGCCTTGCTTACTTCCGATTACTTCCTTTGCTTACTTCTGATTTGTTTTAAAAAAAAAAATCAAATAACAAGCAAACAGCTGGGAAACGTCTCTGCTTGGCTAGGCATGAGTCATATACTGACCACAGCCCATCTCCTATGGCCACGGGGTCCAGGGCCCCCCACCCTTGGAAAGCAGGGGCTTGAAGTTTAGGTATGTTCTGCATGAGGCTTGGGGACCCAGCCAGTCTTCCATAATCATTCCCCGGGAGTGCTCCCCACCTGTGCGGCCGGATACACCAGCCACTGGCCAAATGTGGCAGTTGAGCCCTTGAGATGTCAAAATTAAATGTGCTCGAAGTGTGAAATACACACCCGATTGTGACGAGTCAGTACCAAAAAAATGTAAAATGCCTCATTAATGTATTTTACACTAACAATATTTTGAACGTGTTGGGTTAAGAAAATAGATTCTTAACGTTTATTTTTACCTTTCCTCTCTCTTTGTTAATGTGGCCACTAGACCTACGTGGCTGGTGTTATATTTCCATCGACAGTGCTGTGCTAAACCACTGGGTCTCAGAGTGTGGTCCCCAGGTCAGCAGCAGCAGCACCACCACCACCAGCTGCTAGAAATGCAGATTCTCGGGCCTGGCTCCAAACCTTGGGAATCAGAAACTTGGGGCTGGTGTGATGAGGGTGGGGCGCAGACTGGAGGCTGGAGCATAGGCTGCAGTTTGCATTTTAACAAGCCCTCCAAGGATTCTCATGCACCCCACGAGTTCAAGAGCCACTGCTCCAGCCATAACATGGTTTCTACCTTTGAAGATGAGATTAGGTTACCTGTGATTTTAGAGAGCTTCAGATTCCACCCCCCCCCCCGCCATCTTTGTGGAAGCGAGAGGAATTTCTTAGTTACATTAATCTGTGAGCTATTTAAACGTTTTCCCTTTGTAAGCTTTCCTGTGCAGGTGCTCAGCAGCTTAAATATCAGTGAAAGCATAATTGAAAAATACTTATTAAACATATCAAAGTAACACCTGAAGCCCAAACCTGCCTAGTGATCTTCTGTAACAAACCAGAAATCTCAAGCGGTGCCAAAGTCGCATTCAGTGGCCAGCGAACAAAGCCCAAAGCGCAGCCGCCCTTGAATAGAGACAGAGCAAGAATTACTAAGACTCAGCTTTCTCTGACATTGATGTCGTAGCCAAAACGAGGGAGAGGGGAAGAGTTTCTCTGCAGAGGAAAAGAAGGACCAGCTTTTAGTCTGTACATGCTGCCTCCTTGGGGAGCTTCTGAGCAAGAAATCTTTCTCAGATGGGACTCCTTTTGGAAGGTGCCTCCCCCCCCCCCCCGTAAATGCCTTGCTGCCTCCCGAACTCCCCCCACTGCGCGGGAAGGAGATAGCCTGCTGCTGGCCGGTAGCACATCTGGGGTGTCCTTCTGCCTGGAAGGGGCAGGATCACATCTCTTTATGACACAGGGTGGGACCCCGAAGGGGTAAGTCTCCCACTGCTTGCTGACTCCCGTCCTCTGTGGCTTCCACCTGTCATCTCACCAAGGACCTAGCTCTTAGGGAAAGGTGGCGTGGGGCCAGCAAGTTTGACCCTGTGGGCCACACCCAGGGGGCGGAGCCTGGAGGTGGGTGGAGGCTGTGGTGGGATCGCAGGAGGCAGTTTCGGTTAAGGGGGGGTGAGGGTGGGGTGGGGGAAGGGCCAGGGGGTGGAGGCGGGGCTTGTACTATTATTTGTTGGATTCCCCCCATTCTGGTTTGCAGACAGAGCCTTCGCTCTCTCGCCCTTTGCTGTGGAGTTTGATTATTCAGCACTCTGCATCAGACTTACAGATTTCAGTTCTGTCCGAGAATCAGAATGATAGAGAATCAGAATTGGCAGAACCACGTGCTCATCATTTGCGTTGCTGCATTAGAAATTTCCCTTAACTGCAACGATTTCCCTTTTTCTTTTTTTTTTTTTAAGATTTTATTTATTTATTCGACAGAGATAGAGACAGCCAGCGAGAGAGGGAACACAAGCAGGGGGAGTGGGAGAGGAAGAAGCAGGCTCCCAGCGGAGGAACCCGATGTGGGGTTCGATCCCAGAACCCCGGGATCACGCCCTGAGCCCAAGGCAGACGCTTAACCGCTGTGCCACCCAGGCGCCCCTCGATTTCCCTTTTTCATTTGAGGTGTCGTGCAGGGAATTTTCGAAATCTTTTCTGGGGACCCAGGAAGACGTCTGGGCACGCGTCTAGGCAGAGCGAATAGGTTTTTTTTGTTTGTTTTTTTGTTTGTTTGTTTAATTGAGAAAAAGTTGCTGACATCGGGAACTACTGTCATTCAGTAGTAAACACATACTGCACTGGTGACCTGACAGATAATTTGAGAGGCTGGAGAAATTGGGTGCAGGGACCCGTGTTACTCTGAGACAGGAGATAGAGAAACAGTGATGGGGTCCCTGTAGGAAGGGCAATCGAGTCACTTCCGCCGGGACCCAAGTGCTGTGTTTATTCCTGTCGTTAAACTAGGGGTCGGTGCTATTGGCCAGAAAATATGGTTCCGCTCACTTCTAGTGACTGGAAGTGGATGCAAATCATCCTTTTAATATGAGCTATTTTTTTTAAGATGAATAATTTGCTTAAAGACATTGACCAGTATTTCTAGGCTAATATTAAGACTTTTGCCATCTTCCTTCCTTTACAAAGTATGCTAGGGGGAGTTACTGTTTCATGAGTAGAGGCTCACTTTGGGATAATAGAGGTGGATGGTGGTGATGGGTGCACAGCCGTGTGACTGTATTTAATGCCACCGAGCTGTACACTTAAAATGGCAAATTTTATATTATGTATATTTTACCACAGTAAAAAAATGTTCTAAAAGAACAATGGGGAGGAAAGGAAAAAAGTAGACTAGCATTTGCAGTCTTTGACCAAATTATAACCCACCCCTCATTTTCCTTTTCTTTTTTGTTGAGGCCAAACACACTTACAACAAAGTATGTGGAGTGCATTAATCTTGGTCTTCGCTGTACAGCTCATTGAATTTTTACCTGTGTTTATATCCGTATAACCACCACCAAGTCAAGGTATAGAACATTCTGGGGGCGCCTGGGTGTCTCAGTCAGTTGAGCGGCTGACTCTTGACTTCGGCTCAGGTCGGGATCTCAGGGTCATGGGATCGAGTCCTGCACTGGGCTCTGTGCTCAGTGAGGTGTCTGCTTGAGATTCTCTCTCTCCTTCTCCCTCTGCCCCCCCCCATGCTCTCTCTCTCTCAAATAAATAAATAAATAAATAAATAAATAAATAAATATTAAAAAGAAGAGGAAGAAGAAGAACATTCTGCACCCCCGGAGGGTTCCTTCCCAGTCAGTAACTCCCCCAGAAGTAATCGCTCTTTTGACTTCTGTCACCATCATTCAGTTTTACCGGTTCTTAACTTTGTATAAATGAAATCAGGAAGTATATACTCTTTTGTGCCTAGTTTCTTTCACTTAGCATGTCTGCGGGATCCATCCATTTATTACTGCATCGGTAATTCTTTTTTTTTTTTTTTTTTACTGTGTACTTCCATTGTATGCTAAATCATTATTTAATTTGCCCCTTCTGTTGATGACCATTCGGATTGTTCTGTCTGGGACTACTGTAAATAAAGTCCACGTGAATGTTCCTTTGACGCACCTATGTAGTCATTTCTCTTGGGTTCAGACTTAGGAGTGGATGGCTGAATCATAAGGTGCAAATATTCCATTTAGTAGATCCTGACAGTTTTACAAAGCGACTTACCGGTGGTTACTCCCACCCGCAGAGCGCGAGAGTTCCAGTTACTTCACAACCTCACCAACACTTGGTTTTGGATTTGATTTTGTTTTGTTTTGTTTTGTTTCTCTTTCAAGCCATTCTGGGGTATGTGTAGCAATACCCTGAAATCTAAGCAACGCAAAAGCGGAAAGTTCGTTTGTTTGTGTGCAACTTTTTAAACACCTGACCTTCAGTAAATGACCCAGAAGCCAATGCCGCAGGAGGGAGCAGGGCCTTCGGGCTCTCAGCCGGTGGGATGGGCAAGTCTCCATTGACTTGAGGGCTTTTTCATGCTGCTTTCTCCAGATGTCAGATCTATTCAGGATGGCTCCGGGCATCTGCCTGGCTCCAGCCTTCCAGTACTATTCCTCTTCAGGAATAGTCTTTCCAGAAGACTTACTGTGGTTGAGAAAATGTATTCGCGGTGTTTCTCATTAACCCTGAATGTAATTTCCCTGGACCAGAACCGTGAGCTTGTTGAGGGGCTCCCCCCTCTTAGACCTCAGTTCCTTTCAACAAATATTTGTTGTGCTGATTTCGGGGCAGGGAAGAGGTTTCTTCTGCTTTCATTCTGTCCTCCATTAGCAGTGTTCTTCTGGCCTCCAGAAGGTTCCTCTCTTCCCTCTGAACATGTTGTCTGTGTGAGATCATATACAGAGGGCCTGGTGTGGAGCATATGGTATTGTCCTTCTACTTCCTTCATATATGTATGTGCGTGTATATCTACGTATGTATACATACATACACATACGTGCGTCTATATACACATACATACATCTCTGTAATTGAGATATGTATTTTTAAGCTGTTTTTTTTGTTGTCCTTGAATTTTTTGTACATTATCCCTTCTTGCTTTTTGAGCACCTCACAGTTCTTTCTTCATCGGCTCCCATCTTTAAAAACAAAACAAAACGAAACAGGAAAGCAAGGTTTTTTTAAAAAACTCATTATTTGAAGTGTGACATGATGGGTAATATTCATAACCTTATAATAGTCTTTGAAACAGTAACAGAAGATGCTACTCTGACCTGTGAATGATAGACACAGGTTTGTCTAGGTTTGCATTTGTCTGCTGCACACAATCGTGCGCCTCCAAGTGCCTTTACTGCTTCTTAACCACTGGGCAGGCGGTACCACTTGCTCGGTGCTTTCTGGGTTGACAGCACTCCTTACTGACTATGTACGTTTCCATCCTCTGTCTTCCCCTCGACCCGTCTCTTAGCTCAAGAGGGCCAGCAGCGAGGACACGCTCAACAAACCAGGAAGTGCCGCCGCTTCTGGGGTCGTTCGGCTGAAAAAGACTTCGACAGCTGGAGCCATCTCCGAGCTTGCTGAGAGCCGCCTGAGGAGCAACCCAGGTAGGAAGGACCCAGGTGGGAAGACCCCAGGTGGGAAGGACCCAGGTGGGAAGACCCCAGGTAGGAAGACCCGGGGTGGGAAGGACTCAGGTGGGAAGACCCCAGGTGAGAAAGACTCAGGCAGGAGGTTCCCAGGCAGGAGGGACCTAAGCAGGCTGTTCATCTTGACCGCATGAAAAACCTTCCATGATTCCTGCATCCGTCCATCCGTCCATTCATCAAGCGTGTATTACTGGCCCTCGCTCTGGGCCAGGACAAGGTTTAGGCCACAACGTCCTCCCCGCCCCCAACAGGGAGTTTACATCTAGCGAGGAGACAGACAAGAAACAAAAGGTAATGAGGAGGACTGGGGCTCCCTCTGTCCCTCCAGCTGTCCCATCTGTCACCACATGTGTGTGAAAGGCGGTGTACGTTCTGGGGTCGTCTTGGTGTGAACTGTGTTAGATGAGTGAATGAGCCCTGTAGGCCTCTCGCAGACGTGGGGGTACGACATCCTTCCTGGATCCTCTGGAAAACTGGAAAAACCCTCTGAGTCACTTAGGTAGTGGTGGCCATGGGAACCTGAGAACTTTCTGTTTCACCGGTTTTCTGAGAATCAGAAAAAAGGTTTTTTAGCCATTATATGTGAGTTCAGAGCATGGGAAGCATCAGGAACATTTAATTTTCTTTGGGCATACATATATAAGAGAGCTAAGATTTCCATGGTCCAGCTGTTATAACGCAGATCTCCGTGCATTGCTAAATTGTCTAAGATGGGAAAATAGCTGATACATGTCATTATTAATTTATAATGGAGGTCGAACAGTAGTATACTTACAATTTTTACAATCTGCATAAAATACCACAATCCAGATTAGCTTTCAAAGGTATATTTTAATTTACTCATTTTTCAAAACGTTGAATCTATGAGGAGTATATATGACTTTTTTTTTTTGGATGTGAGGGCCTCATATTTCTATAGAATGGTTATACTATTTTAAGGACTGGTTTTGTACTAAATACAGACATTTGGTTTTACAAATATAACAAATGAAAGTACAACTTCTTTTTATCACGCCAGCCTAAACATTAAGTCCAAAAGTTAACAAGGCACCACTAAAAAAAGGGACAGAATTCTCTCACTCTCAAATATCTGTGTAAAAATGTGGGATTGCAATATTAGCAAGTAGAATTCAACAAGAAATTAAAAGAATAACAGTGTAGATCTCAATCAAGTGGATTTATGCTCTCCAAGAATGTGTTAGTATTTGGGAATTTAGGAATATAATCTATTTTACAACATTAATAGACCAAAGGAGAATCACTGGTCATCTCCCTAGAAATGAAAGAAATGTTTGTCAAAATTAGCAATCTTTCTGATTCAAAAACCAACTTTTGGTGTACTATAAATGCAGGGATACTTCTCTAGTGGGAGTAAGCTGTATGTATTTCAAGCCAAAGCCAGAACTGTCCTCAAGGGTGAAGTCCTGGAAGTAATCCCATTAAAGTCAAGAATGATTCAAGACTGGCCATCATTACCACTGTCATCTCAATTTTTCTGCAAGAATTAACCAAGGCAGTGAGATAGAAGGGCTCTAGCTACTGAAATATGGGAAATGAGGAAACGAAATGATGATTTTCTGCAGAGGATAACATTGTACGCTTAGAAAAACGCTTAGAGGGGCGCCTGGGTGGCACAGCAGTTAAGCATCTGCCTTCGGCTCAGGGCGTGATCCCGGTGTTCTGGGATCGAGCCCCACATCAGGCTCTTCCGCTATGAGCCTGCTTCTTCCTCTCCCACTCCCTCTACTTGTGTTCCCTCTCTCACTGGCTGTCTCTCTCTCTCTCTGTCGAATAAATAAATAAATAAATAAAATCTTTAAAAAAAAAAAAAAAGAAAAACGCTTAGAATTTCCTGAAAATTGTATCATTAGAAAAAACTTAGAATGTCCTGCAAATCTATTAGATAAAATAGGAGTTGAGCATGTGATTCGTTATAGAATAGCAAATATAAATAGCTTTCTTACCAGCAACTGGTTAGAAGAGTTAATAACACAAGAAATGATCCCATTTATAAAGGAATGTAAAAGGTAAAATACCTAGGAATAAACTTAATATTACAAGAGCCTATATATATATATATATATTTTTTTTTTTTTTAATCTTAAAACTCTTTTGAAGGACATAAAAGACTTCAATAACTGGAAGGATATACATGGTTCTTGAATAGGAAGGTCAAATATAATAGATTGAATTAGTAAGTATAATATCTTAAATATAATAACATTGTCTAAATTATTCTATGAATTCATTTTCATCCCAATGAAGATATCAGTGGGAATTGAGTGGGAGCACAAACACTGGTAAAATGATACTAGGTTTATCTAAAACAGTATTTCTCAATGGGGGCCTTTTGTCCTTCACCCTAACCCAAGGAACACCTGGCAATGTCTGTAGACATTTTTGTCATAATTAGGGGAGTGCTACTGACATCTAGTGGGTAGAGGTCAGGGATGCTGCTAACATCCTGCAACACATAGGACAGCCCCACAATAAAGAATTATCCAGCCCTGAATGTTAATAGTGCCTCTGTTGATAAGCCCTGATCTAGAGGACTAAATATTCTAGAATAACCAGGAAATTTCTAAAACGCAGTAATCAAGGGACTAAGTTTAAGCATCTTGGAACTGGATAATAGATGTACAATTCAGCGGAACAATGGAGAAAGTCCAGATTATACTTAGGGTAATATATACACATATATATGTGTGTATATGTATATGTATATATATATATATATATGATGGGATAAAAGCGGCATTTTATATCAAGCTAGGTAATTCATTGGAAAAATAATGACTAATTAGGTCTTCAGGAAAAAATAAAGCTGGATTCTGATCTCATTCCTTTCATCAAAATAAATTCCAAGTGGATTAAAGATTTCGATTTTAAAAAGTGAAACCATGAACATGCAAAGAGAAAACCTCAGAGTCAGTTTGTAGTCTCGGCCTTGGAAGGGCCTTTCCAAGTAGGAACAAACACAGCAGCCATATAAGAAAAGACGAAAACAATCACGTAAATATAAAAAAACTGCTTAGGGGCGCCTGGGTGGCACAGCGGTTAAGCGTCTGCCTTCGGCTCAGGGCGTGATCCCGGCGTTCTGGGATCGAGCCCCACATCAGGCTCTTCCACTATGAGCCTGCTTCTTCCTCTCCCACTCCCCCTGCTTGTGTTCCCTCTCTCACTGGCTGTCTCTATCTCTGTCAAATAAATAAAATCTTTAAAAAAAAAAACAAAAAAAAAAAAAACTGCTTCGTAAAAAACGGAAGTTATTTGCGATACAGGTAACAGAAGGTATGTGTACCCAGAGCTTATATAAATCAATAAGAAAAAGAAAAATAATACAGTAGAAAAATGGCTAGTTCACATGAAAAAATAAAGATAGGCACTAGAAAGATGCAAAGTCTCGCATAGAGGTAAAGAAATGTAGATGAAAACAAGAATTGGATACGCTATTTCCTCTCATCGATGAGCAAATATTTAAAGGCATTGCTGGTATTATTAAGGGCACAGGGAGCCAGGACTCCACATATAGCTCATGTATAAGGACAGTTTGATAATATCTGTCTATATTTGAAATATGTATAGTCTTTTGCCAAGGATCTCCTTAGCATTTAATATTACTAATTTACTTGAAAGAGGATGGCAATATATACGGGCAGTTGCAGCATTATTATAATAGTAAAATGCTGGCAGCACTTAAGCATGTATCAGCACAGAGCTGGTTGTGTAATGCGATGTTGGTCCAGTGGAATAGTACGCAGCCCCGAAAATGGGCACGGTAGAGTTATATGTGCTGATAGGGAAAGATCAAAGTACGTTTCCAGTGGGGAAAATAACATGGTGCTTATGGTATGATCTCATTTGCTTTGATTTTTTGAAAGTATACATTAATTTAATATTTGAAATCATAACTTTCTTTCTGGAGGGATTAAAACTGGCCATCTTTGAGGAGTTACCAGAACTGAAAAGTGGTGGGGGAAAGAGACCTCATATTAGATCTTCTATACTGTTTGAAATTTTTAAAACGTATACATACTATGCTTTAAAAATGAAAAACGGAGTAAAATACAGGTCATAACCTAAACTTTTTTTTTTTTGCCTTAACTGAATCTTTCTCCTCTACTTGCCTTTTGGGGTGTTTATTAACCATTTTGTTGATGAACCGTTTAACTGTTTGATTATAGCATATGCTCCCTTTGTTCAGGATTCCATAGAAAGACTTTGGGTTTAATCCTGGCTCCGAAAGAGGGCTCACTCCCACACCCCCGAGGGCATTAGCATGCTTATTTGTGAAATTAAGGAAATACCTGCGTTTCTGCTACATAGTGATGTCGACAAGACAAAGATCTTGAGTATGCTGTCCTCGTACACGGTAATGGGCTATCGGAATGCAAGGTGCAACTGTAATTCCTGTAGTTGCCATTCGAATGCCGTTTGCCCCCGACTTTATTCCAATGAAATTATGTCCTTTGAATTAATAGCGTTGAATTTGAAAATTACGTTTTGTCTCTGGAAGTTGATTTTTGAATGTAGGCAGTCCTTGACAATTTCTTAATCAGCTTTCGGGTAGCTGGCGTCTTGTGCATTTGTCATGTGTCCCCAGACTGCCTCATCCACGGTGAATCCAGACCCAGGCACCTGCCCGTGAGCTGGCTGTGGGGCCGCTCGGGGATGAGGTCCCTCAGCCGGTCCTTCTGGGCTGTAGGTGCTTCCACCCCTGCAGCAGTCCAGGAGCGTGAGGTGGTCATTTGAATACAGGATCACATTTTTGTCTTTTCTTTTTCTTTTTTTTTTAACACACACAAGAAACAGGGAAACAGAAGTGCTCCTACTAGTAAAAGTGCAGGTTTTTAAATCTCAATACCATGGAGACAAAGATGGGAATGATTAGAGTATTAGAAATGGCAGCTCCGTTGGATGCCAGACCTTACTGGACTTCCATCAGTTGTCTATACGTTGAGCCATAAAGAAAAAGAATGAAAGAAAGGCCATATGAGTTTGACCTTGTAATTCCCATGCACACCTGATGCTTCCACAACCAACGTCCACTCCTACTGATTTTCTAGATCTGTATTATCAATCTACCTATGTTACAGCCCAGACATGTTCTTCTTCCTTTTCTCCCTAAGGTGCCCTTTGTGTATATCTCATCTTACCCTATAGGAGTAGAGTTGGAGAGCGGAGTGGTCCCTTGTGTGTAGACAGCTGCCCTCCCTGCTTACCCCATCCAGGTCTCAAGGTCTCGTCTCAGGCTCCCAGGAATTGTTGTGAGAGCGCCGACAGAACTACAAAGAAATCCAGCCACTAGATGGCAGCCTTGCCAAAAGTCCGCTGTGCCCTTCCGCTCTGAGCTCAGGTCCTCAGGACTTGAGAAACAGTCCTTTTACTGATTCATTAATTCAACAAATATTTTTGAGTGCCTACTATGTGCCCAGCATTGTTCTAGGAAAAAGGAGTCGTCAGTGAACAGGGCAGGCTTCTGTGTTCATGGAGCCACATAGACAGGATGTGGTAGAGGTGAGGAAGTCAGCTGGGTAGAAAGGGGTGACCTGTCCAAGAACAGTGACAGGCTACTGTGGCTGCAGCCCCAGGAGAGAGGAGGACAGCAGTGGGAGATCAGGGCAGGAAGGCCAAGGAACAGAAGAGTGACATGATCAGACCGCATTCTGAAGGGAGTCCTTGGCTGCTTGCGGAGCGTGGATGAATGGGGTGGGAGGCCAGACCAGAGGCTGGCAAGGAGGTGGCCTGGAATGGGTGGTAGCCATGGGGCTGGGAGCAGCAGTCGGTTTCTGGCTATATTTTGGAGGGTAGAGTCAACAGCTCTAAACTCCCCTGATGGGTTCTTTTTTTCTTTTTAATGATGATTTTATTGATTTATTTGAGAGAGAGAGAGAGCTTGAACGGCGGGGGTGGGGGGTCGGGAGAGGCAGAGGGAGAGGGAAAAGCAGACTTCAGGCTGAGCAGGGAGCCTGACGCGGGGCTTGATCCTGGGATTATGACCTAAGCCAAAGGCAGTCACTTAACCGACTGAGCCACCTAGGTGTCCCTGAATTCCCTTCCTTTTTTAGTGCCGAAGACTATTACTTTGTATGCATACACCCCATTTTGTTTATCCGTTCATCCATCAACGGACACCTGTGTCATTTTCACCCCGTGGATACCGTGAAGAACGTTACTACGAACATGGGTATGCAAACAGCTGAGTCCTTGCTCCGGATCCTTTGGGTTTTATACCTCCGAGTAGGGATTACTGATTCTCCCAGTGGGTTTGAGGTAGATGGAGGGTCAGATTTCTGCTGATGGGACCTGTGGGGCTAGTGAGATGAGATCTGATGGGTGCCCAAGGGATGGCATTGAACACCAGTCCCCCCTGGAGACAGCACTTGGCCAGAAGGAGGTTCCTGGAGCCACACGATGAACATTATAAAAACTGGCGCTACACAAAAGTGTTCATTTAGACGATTCTATACATAGCACACGTGGGAATGAAAAGAATGTCATTATTTTAAACTGATCTCAGTGTTTTCTCAGAGTTAAGTAAAGGGAGCGTTCAGTGCCAGCTGCACCTTGGCCAAGCTCTGTGTTCATGCTCCCGGAATCTCAGACATCTCAGAGGACACAGCAGCCGTGAGGCCAGCGTCAAAGCAGGCTCACGTCCAAAAAGGCATCGTTGTCCTCGCCCGCCCACGTGCCCAGCCCTTCCCCCGTTACCTGCATCAGACCCAGCATACCTTAGGCTCCAACCTAAGACGCTTGTCGTCTTGGACGTGGGAAGGCACTAACTCCTCTAACTCAGAAGGTGGATATTCCTATTGCCACGTTACATGCGAAGAAATGGGCTCACGTGGGTTTGGCAGTGTTCCCAAACTCACGCCCAGTCCGAATTCTTTCCTCTGCCACGTCGTTTGCCAGGGGTTGGGGAGACTTGTTTTCTTGCCCATCATCTCCATCTATTAATGGAATCACTACCAATTGCTGACATTCTTTGCACACTGTGTGCTAACCACTGTTCTAAGTCCTTGGTACATATTATCTCCTTTAGTCTTTACAATAACCCTAGGACCCAGGACATCACCATCTTTGCCATTTTAAAGGTCAGAGAGATTAGGGCATGGGTTGGCTTGCTGGCATGTGAGTAGAGATAGGAGGATGTTGGAGGTCTCGGGACTGAGAGGCCAGAGGATGGGTGGGTCAGTCCCTGGCACGGGGTTGGGGGGGGAGCGCTTCATGAGCCGGGATGTAGAGGACTTGAGAGATTGGGGTGGGCGGTGGTCAGTGGATGACAAGGAGAGGAAAGAGGATGCCGGGTCTCACAGCATGAACTTCAGAGACGGAGGGGGTGCCTTTCACAGGGCGGAGGAGAGACCGTTGCAAAGTCACAGTTGGGGGTGGCAAGGACACCCACACCTGCTCCTGGCCCACGGACTCCAGAAATGTGCGAAAAGGAACAGACTGGCTGGAAAAGGAAGCTGTGGGAGTCATTCAGCCTCGGAAGTGATGGGACATTCAGAAAGGAGGCTCAGAATGAGGGGCGTGCTGATTCCGGTCGTCAGTTCTCGAGGGCCCCAAGGTTGTTGAGGGCAGAGGAGAGGGCACTGCATCTATTTGGGGATGAGAGCCCAAAAATCACAGACTGCCAGGAATGAGGTTTTCTCTTTCTTTTTTTTTTTTCTTCATAATATTACATGGATCATTTAGTGATGAATATATTTTGTGGTTAAAAAATTAACATTTTAGATTTAGAATTTTCATTTTTCTTCTTTTTCTACATTTAATTCCTTTTTTATTGCGGTAAGAACACTTGACATGAGATGGACCACCTTAACAAATCTTCCAGCATGCAACCCAGTATTGTTCACCAGAGGCATGATGTTGTAGGGTGGATTTCTGGAACCCTGCACCCACTGCTCATCAGCTCCCATCCCCCCTCTGCCCAGCCCCCGCCCCAACAGCCACCGTTCTACTCTGGTTCATGCATGTTGTACCCAGTGTAAACTCTCCTTCCTTTCAAAGGCTGAGTCATATTCTATAGGATGTAAGGACCGCATTCTCTTTATCCCCCATCATCAAGGGACCAGGAATGAGTTTTAACTTCTGGGAGTGCCTGGGGTAACCCCACGGTGTGAGAAGGTTTTGAACTTGGTACTCATGTCAGTAAAGTCCTGGATTCTTAGCTTGATATTACCCTGCAGTGGTTCCCTGGCCCTGCATGTCCCGGGAGTGCGTGGTCAGTCAGGGCTTTGGAGCGAGGCCAGGGTTTTTCTCTGACTTTGCACAGAGATGCAAAGGTGGAAAGCTGGTTTGGGCTTTGCCCCAGCGTGCTGGGTCCTACTTGGATTGTGGTTCACAGAGGTGGGAGCTCTCCCTGCCTCTCCCCCAAGACTATTGACATTTTTATAGTCTTTCCACTCAGAAATGTGGCCATCTCTCCATTTCTCTGAGTTTCCCTTTTTGTCTTTCAGTAGAGTTTGGTCTTCTTCTTCCCCTCCTCCTTTTCCTCCTCTCAGTGTTGACTTCCTGTCTAGGTTTTCTACTTTTATTACTATGCGGATGGGATTCCTTAGTCATTTTTTTTAAGTAAGCTCTAGGCCTTACCGGGGGCTTGAACCCACGATCCCAAGATCAGGAGTCGTATGCTCTACCAACTGTGCCAGCCAGGCACCCCCCCCGCCAGTCATTTTTTAAAATATGGAACGGTTCATAAATTTGTGTGTCATCTTCCATACTAACCTCTGTGTCATTCCAATTTTAGAATGTGTGCTGCTGACATGAGCACTCGTATTTTTTTTTAAGATTTATTTATTTATTTATTTATTTGAGAAAGAGAGAGAGAATGTGCATGGGAGTTGGGGGGGAAGATGGAGAGAGAGAGAGAGAATCCTCAAGCAGACTCCCCACTGAGCATGGAGCCCGATGTGGGGCTCGAACTCAGGACCCTCAGATAGTGACCTCAGCAGAAACCAAGAGTCAGACGTTTAACCAACTGAGCCACTCAGGCCCCCTCATTGTATTTTTTAAGTAGATACTTTCCTAATATTTAATCTTTAAAACTCCCTCCCTCCCTTACTGGTGCTCGTGGTTTCCTTCAATGAATGGTTTCCCGTTGATTCTCATGTGTTTTCCAAGTGGGTGATTATATCAGCTGCAGATAACAATGTTTTTTGTCTCCTCCATTCCAGTAATTGTGACTTTTTCATCGTTGTCAAGTTTTTCATTTTAATTCCAGTGTAGTTAACATACAGTGTTATTTAGTTTGAGATGTGCAATAGAGTAACTCAGCAACTCTATACATCACCCAGTGCTCATCGTGGTAAGTGTGCTGTTAATCTCCATCACCTATTTCATCCGTCCTCCCCACCCGCCTCCCCTCTGGTGACAACCAGTTTGTTCTCAAGAGTTAAGGGTCTGTTTCTTGGTTTTCCTCTCTCTCTCTTTTTTCTCCCTTTGTTTATTTCTTTCATTTCTTAAATTTCCCCCATATGAGTGAAATCGTATGGCATTTGTCTTTCTCTGACTTATTTCACTTAGCATTCTACTCTCTAGCTCCACCCCTGTCATTGCAAATGGCAAGATTTCCTTCTTTCTTATGGCTGAGTAATATCCATTATATATATATATATATACACACCACATTTTCTTTATGCATTCGTCTATCAGTGGACACATGGGCTGCTTCCATAATTTGGCTCTTGTAGATAATGCTGCTATAAACATAGGGGTGCCTGTATCCTTTTGAATTAGAATTTTCATGTTTTTGAGTAAATACCCAGTACGATTCCTGGATCATAGGGTAGTTCTATTTTTCACTTTTAAAGGAAACTCCATACTGTTTTCCACAGTGGCTGCACCAGTTTGCATTCCCAACAACAGTGCAAGAGGGTTCTTTTTCTCCACATCCTCACCAACACCTGTTGTTTCTTGTGTTGTTGATTTCATCCACTCCGACTGGTGGGTGGTGATACCTCACTGTAGTTTTGGTGTGAATTTCTCTGATGGTAAGTGACATCCAGTAGTTATGTCTTTTATTTCTGATTTCTGCTGTGTGGTGTGGGCAACCCAAGTTGTATTAAATGCTAGCAATGTCCTTGTTCTCATTTTACTGTGCCTGCCTTTGCCATTAAATAGTATGCAGAAAGTTTGCTTGAGATGATGTTTGCATGTTCAGTTCTCTCCTTCCTATTTTGCTCAGAGCTGTTAATAGGATTGGGGACGGATTGATTAAATGTCCTCTAGGCGGTCTGTTATTACTTTGATTATTGCTTTTCTTTTCAGCCTGGACTCTCCCTCAGGAGATTCACATATGTGTATATTTGGTCTCCTGGGTATGTCTTCCACATCATATATTTTCTTTGATTCTTTTGATGACTTTCACTCATCTTACGATTTCTTTTCTTCCCTGAGATTTATTTGTTTATTAGAGAGAGAGAGCACATAAGCAGGAAGGGCAGAGGGAGAGAGAATTTCAAGCAGACTCTGTGCTGAGCGTGGAGCCTGATATGGGGCTGGATCCCAGGACCCTGATATCATGACCTGAGCTGAAACCAAGAGTCAGAGTCTTAACCCAGGTGCCCCAGTCTTCCTATTTCTCACAGTTTACCACTAGTATGCTTTACTTTGCATTTCTGTACTTCAGCTATTGTGTTTTTAATCTTTAGCCTAATTTCCCTGATCTCAAATTGTCTCTTCGTCATCACTTCTTGCTCTAGCTTCAAAGCTATAAAAGCTCCTTGAATTTCACAGGGGATGCAAATTAGAGATTTTCTAAAATTTCCTATTTCTTCCAATAACTTTGTTTCGCAGGTGCATTTCTCCTGCATTTCTCGGGTGGTTCCCCTTTTATGAACTTCCAAAATTTCCCATATACATCTAGTGTTTTTTCTAGATTCATCCCTTACAGAGGGAAGTCTGTGTTTGTCCAGAATTGGAAACGAAAAGGGATTCCATTGTGAGGATACCATTGAGGTGTAAGGTCCTGTCTTTTATGCCCAGTTGAAGGAAGAAGGAGAAACGTTTTGAGTCGGCCAGGGTGAGAGTGGGCAGGGCACTGGAGCCCGAAGTACATTTTGCCATTTTTTTTCCTTCTGTTTTTTGTTTTGGTGTTGCGTTGTTGTTTTGGTATCTGCCAGAAGGTGGCGCCATCTTCCCCCTGTGCTGGCGCCGCTGTTCTTGCTGCTGGCTGGTCATGGCCTTGTTCTGAAGGTCCGCCTTGCGAGGTTCCACGGGGTGATTCTGCTCCCTCCCCCCTTTTTTTTTTATCAATAACGAATATTGTATAATGCAGCCTTCGAAATCCTGATATGAAATCCACTGATAGTATAATCTACCTATATACATTACTGGGGGGAAATCAGTCTCGTGCCCTATCTTTATTGTACAGGAGAAATAAAAGGAAAAGAAGTTCTAACCAAGTATTACGTTGTTTCAATGTGTAAATGCCCGAGGCTGAGTGCCTATAAACAGGTCTGAGTCAGGGTGGGGCTCAGCGTCCAGGGTTCAAACACCCGCACACTGTTGACCCGGATGACTCTAAAATGCTGGCAGCTCAGGGTAAATTGAGCAATGCAAAGGGCCGTCTTCCCTCGATTTGCTGGTTCGTTGCATTCCTAGAAAACTCAGTATACAGTAACATTGTGTAAAGACTGTTTTTGTGTTGTTAAGTAAAGTAGAGTTAGCTTCCGGGCTCGTATCACTATAAACAGTGTTTTCACCTGCAAGAGTGCTGGCCTGTCCTAAGAAAGAAGAGTGGGCTGGTCAGGCACACCCGGGCCTTTGCAAGGCCTGGAGCAAGAATACGAATTCATTTATTCCTATTTATTCCTCATGTTCTGATCAGTAATGAAATATCCTAGTAAGGAATATGAAGTGTCCGGGATTTCAGATCACCCCTTAGGTTGTGGATTTGATGAAAATAATTTTCTTGCTCACTTTCATTGTTTTTATCAGGAATGATTGAATATTATGTGGCAAAGTTTGTTCTTTTTTTTTTCTTCTTCTCCTCAGCTTTTCCCCCCCATGTTCCATATTACTACGTTCTAATTTTTATCACTTCATGATTTATAATCATCCTCAAAAACAAAAAAGTAATGATTTTCTGGGGCGCCTGGGTGGCACAGCGGTTGGGCGTCTGCCTTCGGCTCAGGGCGTGATCCCGGCGTTATGGGATCGAGCCCCACATCAGGCTCCTCTGCTATGAGCCTGCTTCTTCCTCTCCCACTCCCCCTGCTTGTGTTCCCTCTCTCGCTGGCTGTCTCTCTCTGTCGAATAAATAAAATCAAATCTTTAAAAACAAAACAAAACAAAAAAAAAGCAATGATTTTCAAAGTGTATAGTTTTTATATAAATTTTCATCAAAATGTAAATTAAAGTCAATATAAAAGTTGAAAATGTATTTCAGGTTTTGAAAATAAACTTTTAATTTTGCAATAATTGTAGATTCACATGCAGTTGTAAGAAATACTAAAGAAAGATTCCCCTGTACTGTTTACCCAGTTTCCCCCAGTGGTAACACCTTGCAAAAAAAGTAGTAAAATATCACAACCGGGATACTGACATCAGTACAGCCTGGTTATAAAACATTTCCATCACCACAAGGATCCCACCTGTAGTCCTTTCATAGCCACGTTCAGTTCCCTGAACGTGGTCCCATCCTCTTCTTTTTTTTTTTTTTTTTTAAATTGTATTCATTTATTTGAGAGAGTGAGAGAGAGCCTGAGAGGGGAGAGGGTCAGAGGGAGAAGCACACTCCCTGCTGAGTGGGGAGCCCCATGCGGGACTCGATCCAGGGACTCTGGGATCATGACCTGAGCCAAAGGCAGTCACTTAACCAACTGAACCACCCAGGCGCCCCCCCCTTCTTAACCCAGGCAACCACTAATCTGTTCCATTTCTACAACTTCGTTATTTCAAGAATATAGAAATGAAATCAGGAGCGCCTGGGTGGCACAGTGGTTAAGCGTCTGCCTTCGGCTCAGGGCGTGATCCCGGTGTTATGGGATCGAGCCCCACATCGGGTTCCTCTGCTGGGAGCCTGCTTCTTCCTCTCCCACTCCCCCTGCCTGTGTTTCCTCTCTCGCTGGCTGTCTCTCTCTCTCTGTTAAATAAATAAATAAAATATTAAAAAAGAAAAGAAAAGAAAAGAAAAAAAGAAATGGAATCATACAGCCTGTAAGCTTTGGGGACTGGCTTTTTACATTCAGAATAATTCTCTGGACATTAATCCAGGTTGTTGTGTGAGTCAAGAGTTTGTTCCTTTTTAATTTTTTCATAGTATTTCATGGTATGGATGTACCACAGTTTAACGATTCACCCATGAATCTGAGTTGTTTCCAGTTTTTGGTGTCTTTTTTTGAGATTTTATTTATTTATCTGTCAGAGAGAGAGAGTGGGAGCAAGAAAGGGGAGTGGCAGGCAGAAGGAGAAGCAGGCTCCCCGCTGAGCAAGGAGCCTGATGTGGGACTCGATCCCAGGACCCTGGGATCACGACCTGAGGTGAAGGCAGATGCTTAACCGACAGCCTCCAGGTACCCCTCATTGTAGTTTTAATTTGCATTTCCCTGATGGCTAATGATATTGAACATCTTTTCATGTGCTTATCGTATTACAAAAGTCTTCATTGAAGTATTTTGTTCATGTCATTCACTCATTTCCCAGTTGGAGTGCTTGATTTTTTTTTTCTGCCAAGTCCTGTGAGTTCCTTATTATATATTCTAGATACTAGTTCTTTGTTGTATATGTGGTTTGCAAATATTTTCTCCCAATCTCCACTTGGTCTTAATTTTACCCTCGTAACAGGGTCTTTCACAGAGCAAAATCTTTCATTTTGATGAAGTTCAATTGGCCATTTTTTTCTTTTATGAGTTGGGCTTTTGATGTTAAGTTTAAGAACCCTTTGCCTAGCTCCAGATCTTGAAGATTTTGTATGTTTTTTCTCTAAAGGTGTTAGTTTTACATTTTGTGTTTAAAGATGGGATCCATTTTAGTTAATTTTTCTATAAATTATGAGACGTAAGTCAATGTTCACCTTTTTGCTATGGATGTCCAGCTGCTCCAACACCATTCGGGGTATCCTTCCTCCACTGTATTGCTTTTGCAGTTCTGTCGAAAGATAGTTGGGTATATCTGTGTGGATTTATTTCTGGGTTTTCTGTGTTGTACAATACACCTATGTGTCTATCCCTCTGCCCATACCTCATGGTCCTGATTATTGTGGCTATATAAAAAGTCTTAAAATCGGGTACTCTGATTCTTTGATATTCTTCTTTCCCACGGTTGTTTTATCTAGTCTAGTTCCTTTTACTTTTCATTTAAATTTTAAAGTAATCTTATCTACATATACAAAGAGATCTTCTGGGAACTGACATCTTTACTATGTTGAGTCTTTCAAAACACAAACATGGTGTGTCTCTCCATTTAGATCTTGGTTTATTTCAGCAGTATCTTCTAGTTCTTAGCATACAAATCCTAAACCTGTTTTGTTAGATTTACACCTATTTCTTTCTTTCTTTTCTTCTTCTTCTTTTTTTTTTTTTTTTAGCAATTGTAAATGTTATGTGACCATATATTTAATTTTGGTGTTCATGGCTAGAATAATGAAGTGCAATTGATTTTCGTATGTTTATCTTGTATGTTGCGAACTTGCTGAACTCACTAGTTCTAGATTTTTTAATTTAGATTTCTTGGGAATCTTAAGGTTGTATACAGTTAACCCTTGAACACAGGTTTGAACCGCGCCCATCTGCTTATATGCAGATTTTTTTTATAAATATAGTACAGTATTATAAATGTATTTTCTCTCATGATATTTTTAAAATTCTATTTATTTTAAAGAGAGAGAGTGTGTGCATGCACGAGCAGGGGGAGGGGGCAAATTAGAGGTAGAGAATCTCAAGCAGACTCTGCCCTGAGTGAGCCCCGACTCGGGGCTCAATCTCACGACTCTGAGATCATGACCTGAACCGAAACCAAGAGTCTAACACTTAACCAAACTGAGCCACCGAGGCTCCTCTCTTATGATTTTCTTAATACCATTTGCATTTCTCTAGCTTACCTCATTGCAAGAATGCAGTATGTAATACATAATAACATACAAGATATGTGTTAATTGACTGTTTATGTTATCAGTAAGGCTTCCGGCCAACAAGAGTAGTGAAGTTTTGGGGAGTCGAGAGTTATACACACATTTTCGACTGTGCAGGGGGTTGGTACTCTTAGTGTTATACGTAACGTGTAGACGTGTCATTCGAGGTGTACATCTAGACATGACCTTGAGTCAAGTATAATCCTGAGGGAAAAAAACATATCTCAGGAAAGCAAAGACTGAAACCCCGAGCAAGATACTCCAGGCACTGCTGTAGGGAGACTCTTTTTTTAACCGCTGTAATTCCTAAGTAGGGGATTCTATTAAGGAAGATATTTGTAGGTGGGGAGGGTGGTGAATCACATTTTATAAGAATACCCATATTTCAGGTGCTGCTCTAGGTTCTTATACGTGTCATTTTGTTTAAATCTCATAACTCTGTGCAACGGGTAAGATTTGCTTCATTTTACAGACAAATAATAGAGATAAGAGAAAACTAGCAATACAACTGGAAACAGAAAAACCACAGAGAAAAATTAAAGAGAAAAAGAGCTGGTTCTTCTTTTTTTTTTTTTTTTTAAGTAGGCTCCACACCCACTGTGGAGCGCAACACAGGGCTTGAATTCACAACCCTGAGATCAAGACCTGAGCCAAAATCAAAACCAAGAGTCAGACACTTAACTGACTGAGCCACCCAGGCGCCCCACCCACAAAGAGCTGGTTCTCAGAAAGATCAGTAAAGTTGACAAACCTCCAGCAAGACTGACAGAGAAGAAAAGAGAAAATACAGATGACCAAGATGGAACAAAATAGGATTATCACCACCAACCCTGCAGACTGAGGAAGAGCAAAAGGAATACTACGAATCACTGTACACACGAATTTGACAACTTAGAAGAAACGGGCTGGCTGGTTAAAAACCACAGCTCCCCATGTGCCGATGACACGATTATCCCAAGTGCCCCGTGGGAGGCTGCGAGCTTGGCACTAGGTTTCTTAGCAGCCAGAAGAAAGAGGGAAACCTGATTCATGGGGACAAAATGAAAAGAAGCCAGTTATTAATGAAACACACAACTCTTTCTGGGGCTGAAACATTAAAAAAAAAAAGTCTCCTTTAGGAATCTGAAGGGAACAAGGGATTCAATATTATAAAATCAACAGTCATGATGTAAAGCAAATATAATATGGCTGGACACCCCACTACCACTCAGTAGGTTAATATTTTCTCCTTTATTACTCTTAAAACAATTCAGAAATTTACACTCTCTCTGCAGTATTTAATCAAAACCACCACGTTCCCAGTAAGTTTCAGTTCACTTAAACCAAGTGACGCCGACGCCAGGAGAGAAGATTGGATTATGGGTTGGGGTAATAATACGTCCATAACAGGGATAGTATATTACCGATGATGGACGTTTATGTTAATAACCAATCAGTGTCTGTTAGCTGAAAAGTAGACGATTCACCGAATAACTATGGCAGGGGTCATCGTGAAAACTCAGGCATTCTACGGGTATAGCGCTGAACGTGGGGGGTGAGGACATTCTCCTCTCTGACTGTCCTTTCTGCTCGAACACTGTGACTAAAGTCCTTTCATGGGGTCAGATGCCCCTTCTAAATGTCTGCATTAATTTACTCTTCTAAGACAGTGATCACGGGCATTGTTCCTTTAGTTCGAGCTGGTTCATGGTCGGAACAGTGTGCCCTGCTACCAATTCCCCAGGCTTCATTCTGGAAGAGCAGAAAAGGGAAGGAATGAGAGGGTCCCACTGTAGGGCAAGTTTTATGTTCCAGAAGAAAGTTCCCCTTTTCTGGGTCTGTGTAATCATCACGTTGGATGGAAGGGAAACCGGAGGTCTTTCCACTGAATTCATGGAACATTAAAGTTCCAGTCCTTGAACTTGGCCATGACCTTCTGAAATGTTCAAGTGGCTCAATGGAAAACATGATCAGCTCTGTTCTCTTCTGCTGCTTTTCCTGGCTGCCGACACACAGGAATACAGTATTGTAGTCTCTCTCCCCGAAAGTTTGTGTGGACGACTGAACTTGCTGGTGAATTGTCTTTGTTTGCATATTGATTTCCATATCAAAAACGAGTTTCCTACTGTGGAAAGTATTGTTTCCAAGCCGATTACAGTACAGAGTAGAGTGTGCACGGTTGGTACCCCCCCAACCGAACATAGTCCCGATTTCCTTAATGCTGTTGGATGGGATATTTATCCTTATTTCATCCATCCCAAAAGACAGCCCAGTTGTGGTGGTTTTATGCTGTAGGAATTAGTTTTGGACCATTAAGCCAAGAAATTTATCATCGGTTAAATCAACATATCTTTGATAGTCTCTGGGCAGGGAATTGCATTAGAAGCTACATGTGAGCTTGAGGCCAGAGAAGTGGAAGACAAGGCTTATGCAGAGTCAGTGGAGCGACAGCAAGACTCTGAGAAGGATCACATGGAACCTTCCTGCCACACCTGTGGTCACCTGTGTGACCTCAAGCAGAGTAATGCACCACCTCCACCACCACTCCTGCCCTAGGCTGTAGCCAGGTCTGTGGATTTTGAAATGAAAGCAAGCGGAGGGGCGCCCGGCTGGCTCCGTCGGAAGAGCATGCAACGCTTGATCTTGGGGTTGTGAGTTCGAGCCCCACGTGGGGTGCAGAGATTACTTGAAATTTTTAAAAAATAATAATAACAAAAAAGAAAAAGAAACAAAGCAAGTGGAAAGGGTCCTAGAGCAGTATGGCTCATTCTCAGTGAGTTTTCCTAGTTAGCCCATACGGGCACCTGGTGATCTCTTTCTAGGCCCCTACAAGCCATCCCTCTACTCATCTCTTCTACCGAACTCCAGGTTTTCATCAGGTGAAATATTAATTAACTAATTAATTTATTTATTTATATTTTTACTTACTTCCTTTTCGAATAGATAACACAGTTCACACAATTCAAAACGGGAAGGGCATAGTGAAGAGTTTTGCCCCTCACCCCTTTGCCCGGCCACCCTGCTTGCCGGGTGTGGTAGCCTCTGGCAGCCTGCTCCGCTTCTAGGGGTACCCGCTGTGAATGGGGGCAAATGTACATCAGCATTCTGCACCCGCGCTTCCTCTCTGAGCAGTGTTCTTCGAAGATCATTCCATCCTGGGGAGCCACCTCGCTCTGGGTTGGTATCTCTCTGCCACCGTTTTGTCATTTGTCGGTGGCTACTGACAGCAGTTGCTGACCTCATTCACGAGTTAGCTCAGCATTTGGGGTCGTAATTTCCCCCGGGGCCAGGACATCTAAGCTCCTTCGGGGGTTTTCTCAGACTGCAGTTTCCTCGCACTGAGGTTTGACCTCCCTTTGGCAGGGCAGAGACCATTCTGGGGGTGTGCGTGCAGGAGCGAAGACAGAATTTCAGGCAGAGCGGCAAGGGCAGCCTGGTAGCTTCCCTTCTCACCATTTGCAGCCAACCTCAGCTCCTTTTTAGGGTCAGCTTTCCAGGCCATTTTTGTATATAGGTTTCTGCCAACTTCTTACTCATCCAAGGCTGTGTGTCCTATTTTTCAGGTTGGACATGCCCTCATGTTTGCCGGGGCACATCGTGAATAACTATACTTTCCTTTTTTTTTTTTTTTTTTAAGATTTTATTTATTTATTTGAGAGAGAGCACAAGCAGAGGGAGCAGCAGGCAGAGGGAGAGGGAGAGGGAGAAGCAGACTCCCTGCTGAGCAGGGAGCCCGACACGGGGCTCGATCCCAGGACCCCGGGATCATGACCTGAGCCGAAGGCAGACACTTCACTGACTGAGCCACCCAGGCGCCCAGTAACTGTACTTTGACACCAGCTGTTTTGGACCCTCCCCCTTCCTCTTCAGTCGGTATCTCGTATCCGTGAGTCACTGGGGCTCAGAGGCCCGCCTTGGAGAAGCATCACGTGTGGCTGTGGACAAGCTGCTTAGCCTCCCCGCATCTGTTTTCTTGTCTGTATCACAACACCCAGCTCGGGAAATAAAATGGTATCTACGGGGAACCAAGAGCAGAACCTGAACTGTAGATGTTTTTATAAAATGGGATTTCCCCCTCAAACCGTCTTCCCTAACAGAATTTCCCACTTAGGAATTATGGCAATTAAAATAAAAAAGTCTACGTGCCTTAGGCTCAGGGGTTTCTTGCCCAGACTCCGTCAGCTTTGTTTCTCGAGATTCCAAAGTTACCGTCACTTGCGCGCTGTCCATCCAATTCCTTTTTTTTTTTGGTAGAATGAAACTTTTCCTTTCTGGTTCCAGGCAGTAAAATTCGGGCCAGGTTTTGACTTAATATATGGAAGAATGTTCTCATAGCAAAGAAGTGTGTTGCCCCAGGAAATCAAGAATTCCCTGTTATTGCTACAGAGGTATTCATTCTAGACAAGCAACTCTCTAGCGGAGATGTTGTTGGGTGATAGGATTAAGATCTTCATTAAAGTCCTTTTGAACCCTGAATGGGGTTGCTATGAGGGTCAGAGACCTCCACTTCGCTATTTCCTCTTGTCTCTTTCCATGTGGGAGACACCATTCCAGGCCCTTGGATGGCGAGTCAGACGAGGTCCTTGATGACCCCCAAGCCTGCCCCCTGCCCCGACTTGCACCCTGCATTCCAGAAATCTTCCTCCCAACTGTCTGCTGAAAATGTCTCGTGGACATTCTACGTGTGTGTCCGTCCATTCGCTCCTTTGACCAGTAGAGTGTGTACTGGGCTCCAGGCATCTTTCTGGGTTCCAGGGGTGCAGTGGTTAACAAAGCAGCGGGGGTCTCTGGTCTCGGTGATTTCACGTTGTGTCCCCATCGCATTTGTCTCGGTGAAACTCACCGCCCTCGTTGCAGAGTTTCTTCCCTGCTTCCCCGAGCATCTGGGCTCACCCCGACTGCGGGGCCATTTCCCTGTCACACAGGTAAATCCTCGCGGGCTCTCGGGTACCTTCCTTCCCTTCCATGTGGAACTGTCTTTGCCTGCTGCATCTGTCCACTTTGCCTTTCCTCTGGCTTCCCCTGAGCCAGGCCAGCCTCGCATTGCCCACCTCGAGCACAGAGGCCTCCTGGCAGGATTGCATTGCTGTGAATACCTGCTGTATACTCTTGTCCTGTGCGACTGGGACCAGTTTGGGACCATTAATCGGGCAAAGTCGGTTAAATCAGGGAATCAAAAAAAAAAAATGCAACATGTATACTTGAAACATTCTGTTTTCACCTAAAACAGACAAGGGTCTATTCATTCCCTGATCTCTCGTTCCAGGGCCAAGGCATTTTCTTAGTGCAGACCTGTTGCTTGGAGCTCTTTCATATCTTTTCACTCTCGTAATACGCCTTCCGTGATTTTCAGTTTTAGTTTCTTTATTTTACTTATTTGGGGGGGGGGCGGGAAGCAAGAGCTTAGATGCCTCAGAAGAAAACTGTGTGTAGAATCCTCTCCCATGTTTACAAACGTTCCCCTACTCGTTTATAGCTGCGCCAGGCAATCCTGAGACACCTCCGTGGAGTCTTTTCAGAGCATTCACTGTGGCTTTTGAAGAAACAATGCCTCGCTCTCTGTGTTCATATTTTATTGGTTTACATAATCATTCAGTGATGTAAATAAAACCACTAGTATGACTGGCATACACAGGTTTGGAACAAACACACTTGACCCTTCGTAGGCAGACAATCCAGCTAGAGGCAGCAGAAGTGCCCTGCTGTTGGGGAGACCGGCCTACCGACCAACCGTGTTCATCTTGCCCGGGGCCTTGTTATGTCTTATCAAAAGGGAGCACGTTGGTTATTTTGGTGAATCGGTGAAATGTGAAACGGTAGGTAGACAGTGTGCGAGGGAGCAAGTTTTGTATCACCGGAGTCACCTAACTCCACCGCAGCTCTCCTCACACCACTTCTCTGCTCCAGCACCTTTGGGCCTTCTCCACTGGGTGAGGAGCCAAGGCAAACCCCTTGCCTTGATTCGGCGTGACCCCCGTGCAGCCTCAGCGTGCTCCCTGCTTGCGCCTTGAGCTCCAATCCCAGGCCACAGGGTGGTTTATTCTCTGAACACATTCAGGACTTTCTCACAATCAAGCCTTTGTTCACCCTGGTGAACAAAGACGCGGCCCGGCGGCCGGGGCCTTGCTCACCCGGGATGCGCATGTCCATGCCAGGCGCCTCCCTCCCCTGCCCCCTGCCCCCCGCTGCCACTCTGGACATTGACAGAAATGCTGTTCATTGTGAAGGGAACAGCTCCCAAGAGAACCTCCTGCACAAAGCCTTTCTTGATCTCACAACAGGATGTGCCTTTTCTCTTTTAGGCGTCCCCTGCAACATCGCATGGAAATTTCTGTAAGATGCTCGCCATATGCCGCCTTGTACTGTTTGTCTCCCCTGTCTAATAATGCTCTGTTGCTTTGAGCGGAACTCCGGCCGTCGGGCCTGCTGGCAGCACATTCAGGAAGCAAGCCTCTCCAGAGTGTAGGTGATGCCTCTCTTTTTTCCCCTTTATCTCTTCTTCAAAGCCTGTGTCTTTCTAGGCTCTATTCCTGGCAGCGAAGCACCCCTCAGGCTTCAGTCATGCTAATTGATTCAGAGTGAGGACCGGACTCTTTTTAGTTTGGAAATAATACGTAGAATCTTGAAGGCTCATCCATTTATCTCCCTCGACTCGAAGAAAAAAACAGAACAAAACAAAAAAACAGCTTTACTGAAGTATAATGTACATATCATAAAATCCCCTCATCTAAAATGTGCGGTCCAGTGATTTTTAGTAAACTGACTGACTGACAACCATGTGCCACAGCCGAGCTGGAGAACATTTCTGTCATCCCAGAAAGATCCCTTGTGCCGTCCCAGGCAATCCCTGTTTCGTCCCCAGCTCCAGGCAACCGCTAATCTGCTTTCTGTCCTCACAGATCCTTCCTTGGATTTTTCTCGTCACCTTTTATCACTGGAATGATGACTTAGACCAGCATACATGCCATCTGCCTGAGGAACTTTGCCTCTGATAGTTACGAAATTCTGTTAACTCCCTCCTTGACTCCCCATGCTCACGTTTCTCTTGGTTTTCCTTTGTGTGAGCCTGGCCTCTGTTTAGCAACTTGGCCCTTGCGTTATTTAAGAAAGTTGAGGTTTGGGGGCGCCTGGCTGGCTCAGCTGGAAGAGCATGTGACTCTTGATCTCTTGGTCGTGAGTTCAAGCCCCATGTTGGGTGTAGAGATTAATTTAAAAAAATAAATAAACTTAAAAAAAAAAACGTTGAGGTTTCCCCCCTCCATCAGAAGATGGAAAACTTGAATGGTGTCGGGTCATGTATAAAACAGATACTGGGTAGTATTTATTGAAAAAGCAATCTAAGCTCCCCTAAGGCAAGGAAAATCTCGTCTCCTGTTATATTCGGTATAGGGCACATAGAGCCACTTACATTATTATTTTGGGTAACGAAAAGTTTTTGGTGAGAAAAATGACATTGTTTTTATTGAAATTATGAAGGCTTAATAGCTTGAAACACAACGTAGAAAAGTACAAAGAAAGTTAAGCATGATCCAGAATGCCACCTCTCAGAAGCAAACAGGGTTAAGCTATGGTGATTATCTTTCCCAGCATCTGTCTCAGCATTGATACAGCTACAAAGATAATTACAGACGTAGTCACCAAGCCAAGGAGGCAGCTTTGGGTGCAGTGGAAGTCCAAGCCAGACATGGGTAGTCCTTGGGAGGAGACTTGTGGCAGGGGCGTCCTGTGGCCCCATGAGGACAGAAGCCGTGGGCCCCAGCAGCACTGGGTGGGGGGCAGGCCTGGCCTGAGGAGCAGGAGTGGGGAGCACTGGCGATGGGGAGCCTCCTTGTGCAGTTGAGTGGAAGGTGGAGGCTGCGGCAGCTGGACCTCCCGAGGGAGCTCTGTAGACGACAGAACATAGGGAACGCGTGCTGCAAGTGCACCGAGTTCTTGCTTTGAGAACTTGGAAGCTGCCACACTCCTGGGACTCCCAGAAATAAATGAAGGGAACTTTGCTGTAGGGATGAAGGTCAAGTTATACTGGTGAATAGCTAGAGCCAGGAAAATACCATTTGATGCTGCTAACATGACCCCATTTCTACTCCTAGACTTGTGCAGCCAACGGAAACATTAGGTTATGTAAGTATATAGGTAGGTCTTCAGCCTAGGCTTTTCTTTCACGCACACGTGAACTTCAGAATCTTGAAGGCCAATGATGATTCTTTTATTATTTATGCCAAGCTCCCAGGGAAGGTCGTGGGTAGATAATAAAGCTCTCATTTGCTCAGAGGGTGGCCTCAGCATGGTCACTAATGAGTCAGTGGCTGAGACAAGTACAGACGATGGGAATTTTTGCGTTTAGGGTTTTATAGTGCTAATTATCATATCTCCATCTTATTTAGATTGTAGCAGTGTTTATTCATATTTAAGTTAAGCCCTGCTGAGGACAAAAAAAACGTGTTTTCTGTAATTCAAGAAGGATTTCCAAGATTTTCATTCACAGTTTATAGTTCCTTATTGCAAGAAACCATTTGCTTTTCTAAATCCTGAAATATTGGCCTCTCTGAAGATTTGGTGCCCAGCTTCTACTGGTGGCAAAGAGGAATAGACAGGAAAAAACAAAAACAAGTGCTGTGGAGAAAACAGACCTGAATTACGTTCCAGCTCCTTACTTTTAATCTATATCTCCCTGGGCAAGATAGCTTAATTTCCCTGAACCTGAGTCTTTTACTTTTAAGAGGAGAAAGAGAACAGCTGCTAGGTCAGATCATAGCTGATTCAGCTGGACTTCCACACTAAGGAACTATAGACTATGTCGTATAACAAAAGAAAAGGTAGGTGACTCACAAGTTGTTTAATGTGAGCGCACAGTAACACCAGCAGGAGTCCAGGTTCTTTCCGTCTTTCTGGTCTACCGTTCTGACCGTGTTGGCGTGGCCCTCTGGCTAGCTCCCCTGGCCATCTCAAGATGGCTGCTGAAGTTCTGGTGATCTTGGGCTGAGATGACAATGTCCACTGGAAGCAGAGCTTCTCTTTCAGCTCGTCCCTTTAAGGGCAAGAGAATTTTCCCTTACCCTCCCACCAGCATACCTCCCCTTGTGTTGTTGGCCAGAACTGAGTCACATAGCATCCTTAACCCAGTGGCTAGCATGGAGAATGGAATCACCATGATTGGCCTGGACTGTGTCACTAAGATTCTCTCTCTCCATCAGTGTCACGTCCAGGGAGTTCTCTGACAAGACTGAAGTAGGAAGGGGCTGACAGTCTTGATAGCCCAGTGACTGTTATATCTGTGTTGTGGTGTTGCTGTTTTGAGTTTGAGGTAATTTTTTTTGGATCATGATTTTTTTCCCAAAGGAATAGACTTTATTTTTTAAAGCAGTTTTAGGTTTACAGAAAAATGAGTGGAAAATACAGAAAGTTCCCATATACCCCTCACCATCACCCCCAATCCCCCCAGTCATTAATAACTTGCATTAGTGTGGTACATTTGTTACAATTGGTGAGCCAATAGAGATCCATTATTATTAACTAGAGCCCAAAGTTTATATTAGGGTTCACTCTTTGTGGTGTATATTCCATGGGTTTTGACAAATGCATAATGATGTGTATCTACCATTGGAGTATCATACAGAGTAGTTTCACCGCCTCGAAAATACCCTGTGCTCCATCTAAGTCATCTTTCCCTGTCTTCAAAACACCTAGCAACCACTGATCTTTTTACTGTCTCCATAGTCTTGCCTTTTCTAGAAAGTCATATAGTTGGAATCATATAGTATATATCTTTCCACACTGGCTTCCTTTACTTGCAATGTGCGTTTAAGATTCCTCCATGTCTTCTCGTGGTTTAATAGCTCATTTCTTTCTTAGCATTGAATGATATTCATTCCGTTGTCTGGATGGACCACAGTTTGTATGTCCATTCATCCATTCAACATCCTGATTGCTTTCAAGTTTTGGCAATTATGAATAAAGCTGCCGGCAACATTTGTGTGCAGGTTTTCGTGTGAACGTAACTTTCCAGCTCACGTGGGTGAATGCCAAGGAGCGTTACTGATGGGTTGTGTGGTAAGGATATGTTTAGTTTTGTAAGAAGCTGCTGAACTCTTTTCCCAGGTGCATGTACCACTTGGCATTCCCAAGAGCAATGCCCCAGAGCATTCCTGTTGCTCTACCACCAGCCTCACCAGCATTTGATATTGTCAGTGTTTTGGGCTTTCACTGTTCTGATAGGTGTGTAGTGGTATGAATCATGATTTTTAAAAATCCAGGCACAAGGGGAAAGTTGAACTCTGATTAGCAATTTGATAAGAAATTATTTTTTTTCAGTTGGGATAATGGAATTGTTTTTTTTTTTTTTAAGGAGTCCTTATCCTTAAGAATACATACTGAAATATTTACCAATGAAATAGAATATCTGGGATTTGTTTCAAAATAACTGAGGATAGAGAAGTGGATAATGGTAGATGAAACTAGATTGAGCATGAATTGCTAATTGTTGAAATTGGGTTGTCAGGTACATAGAGAATCATTATATTTCTAATTTTGATTATTTTATGTTTCTTATAATAAATGTTTAAAATTAAAGTTTGATGTTATGTTATTACAAAATAGCGGATGGACACTTTGGTGTTTAGTACAAATATGAACTGTCTCATGGTACCACCTTCAGATTAAGCCCAATTCTTAACACTGTTATAGAGAAGCAATGAGTATATATTAAATAAGTATATGTGCTGGATTAATATTTTTTTTATTTTTTTTAAGATTTTATTTATTTATTCGACAGAGATAGAGACAGCCAGCGAGAGAGGGAACACAAGCAGGGGGAGTGGGAGAGGAAGAAGCAGGCTCATAGCAGAAGAGCCTGATGTGGGGCTCGATCCCAGATCGCCGGGATCACACCCTGAGCCGAAGGCAGACGCTTAACCACTGTGCCACCCAGGCGCCCCTGGATTAATAATTTTTTAAAGAATCCTCCTAGAAACTAAAGAATCTTTTGGTAACATAAGCAATTTTACCTAAAATGATTTTAAGAATATATGTGATTTTTTTCAAAATGATTTTTTTTAATTGTAAAGCAAAAAACAGTATATGCACATCAGAACAAAATTTAAAATATATGGACAGTCAAAAAAAAGGACATAAAAGACATAAAAATCATACCCACTCAAAAAGAGCCACCACTAACCAGAAATTTGAGGAATAATTTTCCAAACCCTTTCCTGCTTATCTAGGTGTTTGTATACAGATAATTTTTGTTTGTTAATGTACAAAAAAAGAGAATTATATTCTTAATATATACACTGTTCTGCTTTATCACTTAATACATCTGTCACGTGGTTTTAGAGACCGCATAGGATGCCATTGTGTGGCTGTATGATAATTTATTTAACTAGGCTGCTTGTGCTCAACATTGAAGGTTTTTGCTATTGCAAACAGAAGGGAAGCAATGGACAGTTGTTAAGAACACAGACTCTAGAGTTAAATGGAAAGGGTACTGTGCAGAAAAAAGTGAATGTAGCAGGCCTGCTATCCTTAGAAAGGCTGCTTGCAAGGTTGACGCTTGGCTGGCTTCTGGGAACTTGGACTTCAGAATGGTTTCCAGCACCCTGACTGATAGGCCAGGCTCACTGGGCTGAAAGTGTCAGTGCAAACACTGTGGCTTATGATGCTGAACACCTGCTTTCCTTCTGAAAGTCTGGAGTTTATTTCGTGCCTATGGGCCTGGACCCCAATAAAAACCTGGCCGCTGAGTCTCTGGTGAGCTTCTCTCTTCTACACCACCATACTTGTGTTGTCCCAACCTGTTGCTGGAGGAATTGAGGCTACTCCGTATGACTCCTTTATCTGGAAGCTTGCATCTGGCTGGTTTCCTTTTTGGCCTGTCCCATGGGTCCTTTCCCTTTTTTGTTTCCTCTCCCTGGAGTAAGCCCTAGCCATGAGCCCAACTACATGCTGAGTCCCACCAGTCCTCCTAGCGAATCTCCAAACCTGGTGATGGTCTAGGGGACCCCTGACCCAGGTCCGAATCCTGACTCCGCCACTTCATAGCTAAGTAACCCTGGCCAAGTTATTTACCGTCTTGGTCATTTTCTAATCTTTAGTTTGGGTAAAAAAAATAGATTTATCTTGTTGGATTTTGGTAAGGAGTTGAGTAAGTTAAAATACATAAAGTCATTGAAATAGTTCCTGGCATGGGATTATTTCTCAATAAACATTAAGAATCATTATCTTGGAAGCGAGATGTTTATATATATTTGCAATTATTTCTTTTGAATACATTCCTAGAACTCAAATTGCTGGGTTTAAGGATATGCACATTTTTTCTTTTTTGTGTTCTCTGATCATAAAAGTAAATTATGTTTATTGTTAAGGTATTAGAGGTACTTGCTATAGAAAAAGAAAGTCCTCTATAATTCTGTTTCTTCAGATATAGTTATTTGTAGTAATTTGTTGTATACATGTCCGAATGTATTTCCATATGCATGAATATGGACAACATCATATAGTATTTTTTAATAAAAATGGGCCCATGTATAAATTATTTTATTGTGTATGTCTGAACATCAGGGGATCTTTATATTCAATGACTATTTCTAAAAACCTTTTTTTTCCCTTCCTTAAATAAACATTTCAAAAATAGATGAAATAGAAAAATACAGAATTTGGGGCACCTGGCTGTCTCAGTCAGTAGAGCACATGACTCTCCATCTCAAGGTCATGAGTTCAAGCCCCACATTGGGCATGGAGACTACTAAAAAAAAAAGAAGCCAAAAAGAAAATACAGAAGTTATCAACTTAGTTATAACTTTACATTTGAAATCACACATATAAAATATAGGAATTTAGAGTTGTGCTGTTGCTTTTTTAAAGTAATTATTAATTAATTACTTTTAAAAAGATTTTATTTACTTACTTGAGAGAATATGAACAGGGGGAGGGGCAGTGGGAGAGGGAGAAGCAGACTCCCCACTGAGCGGGGAGCCTAATGTGGGGCTCCATGCCAGGACCCTGAGATCATGACCTGAGCCGAAGTCAGACGCCCAACCAACAGAGCCACCCAGGTGCCCCAGCCTCCTTTAAAATGGTTTTATCAGGCAGCCTCTATCAGCATCTCAAACTCATTGATCAAGGTTGTGCCTTGTTTACCCAGTATTTAACATTGATTGGATCCTGTTGTTTAAAAATACATAGATTTTGGAGACATTTGGGGGAATTTTAATATGGGCTACATAGTATATGATATTTTGAAAATATTATTTTTCTTGGATGAGATAATGCTATTGAAGGAGAATGCCTTAGGAGATCATGGTGGAAGTGTTTACGGGTGAAGTGTCATGATGTCTGCAGTGTACTTTCAAATGACTCAATGTCAAAAGAAAAATGGAAGGGCAGAGAGATAAAAAGCAAGTGGTAGAATGTTTACAATTGGTAATTGTAGGTGATAAATATATGAGGGTGTTCACTGTAGTGTTATACACTTTTCTATGATTTTGAAATTGTTTAAAATGAAAAGTGGAATGATAAAGAAAGGCTTTCTTCCCCCTCAATATTACAAAAATATTCATTCACATTTACTTCTAGGACTTTTATATTTTCATATTTTACAATTAAATTTATATTGAATTGGACTTTATTTCGGCATAAAGGGTGAGATATGGGTCTCACTTCTTTTGAAGTGCTACTTTGTACTAAATTCTTTTAAATCTGAGTTTTTTTCACATTTCCATTCTGTGGTAGCCATACTATTTTTCTTATGTAGTTTTATGGCATTTTTTAAAAAACTCTAATAAGGTAAATCTCTTCTCTTTATTCTTCCTCTTATAAATTTTCTTATATTGTCCAATGTCTTTATTCATCCAGGTGAATCTTGGAATAAATACATTGAGTTCATGATTAATTTGCATTTTGTTAAAATCATAGATTAGGGACGCCTGGGTGGCTCAGGTGGTTAAGCGTCTGCCTTCGGCTCAGGTTTGATCCCAGGCTCCTGGGATCGAATCTCCCATCGGGCTCCCTGCTCACTGGGGAGCCTGCTTCTCCCTCTGCCCGCCTCTCACCCTGCTTGTGCACTCTCTCTGTCTCTCTCTCTCTCTGACAAATAAATAAATAAAATCTTTAAAAAACAATAAATAAAATCACAGATTAATTGGGACAGACTTGACTTTTATAAAATGTAGCCTTCTCATTTCAATAACATAGGATTTCTCTGGGTATCAAACAGTCCTCCAGAAGTTTAAGTAACCATCACAGAGCTATTTTGTTTGTTTGAGAAGTTAGCATTTTAGCTGATAGAGCAATTAAATATATTATTTACTTCACCTACTATACATTAGATATAAGGAATGAAAAATTATTAAGACAGCGTCATTGCCACACAACGAGTTTATAATCATATAAAGGAGAATGGTTGAAATAACGTGGTTCTGTGGGAAAGACTATACAAGGTATACAGAATTTTCTTGAGGGAGAGAGTATTTAATTCTGGCTGGGATGGGAAGGCTCATTGGAAGTGATTGATGCCTGAGCAAGGATTAATTAATTAATTAATTATTATTGTTATTATTTTTATTTAAGAGAGAGAGTGCAGGAGCAGGGAGGAGAGGCAGAGGGAGAAGAAAAGAGAGAATCTTAAGCTGGCTCCACACTCAGCTCAGGGCCCCATGCGGGGCTCGATCCCACCATCCTCAGATCATGACCTGAGCTGAAATTAAGAGACCAACGCTCAACTGACTGAGCCACCCAGGTGCTCCTACCTGAGCAAGAATTTAAATCTTTTTAAAAAATATGATCTTATTTATTTGAAAGAGAGAGAGAGAGAGCAGGAGTCGTGGGGAGCGGCAGAGGCAGAGGGAGAAATAGACTCCCCACAGAGCTTGGAGCCCGATGCGGGGCTCCATTCCAGGACCCCGGGATCATGACCTGAGCCGAAGGCAGACGCTTAACCTACTGAGCCACCCAGACGCCTATCTGATCAAGAATTTAAAAGATGAATAGGTACCTGCCAGGAAGCCAGATTATAGAAGCCAGATTATAGGAAGCGTATCAAATCAGAGAGAATATAAAAGATATAAAAGCATAGAGGCCTGGGGCGCCTGGGTGGTTCAGTCAGTTACGTGTCCGGCTCTTGATTTAGGCTCAGGTCATGATCTCATGGGTTGTGAGACTGAGCCCCTGGTCGGGCTCCATGCTCAGCGGGGTGTCTTCTGGAAGAGTCTCTCTCTCACTCTTCCTTTGCCCCTCCCCCCACTTGTGTGCTTGCTCTCTCTCTCTCTCTAAAATAAATAAATAAATCTTTTTACAAAAAGAGACAGAGCAAGAGCCGTAGAGTCCAGGAGGTATCTTGGGTTGGTGCCTTATTGAGCTGCCATAAAGAGACACAGGTTAATTGCTTAACATTTTATGGGATTAATAAAATGACTCATCAGTTTTCAAAACTCTGTGGATAAGGCTGTAACTGTTCTGTAAACTGAAGTTGTGTCACTGTTACAGGGTTCACAATTGCAGCCTTTGTCCATCATCTCATAAATATTTGAAGTCAACCATCTTTTCTGGGCTCATTCTTCACCTTTAAAAAAGGAGGTGGGAGGTGGGGAGGCCGAACTTGATTTCATATACATTTCTGCTCTAAAATTATGCTATGCAATTTATTTTCCTTAGTACGTTTGTTTCTGTGTGCTCAGTGTTGCGCTCGGTTGTGTAGGTTACGGAAATAGAACCATGGCTCCTCTTTTTGACAAATTAGTTTTGTTGGAGAAGCCAACTCATGGCACTGTCAAAAGGAAGTCATGTGTACGAGCTGATTGGTTTATCGTACAGCCTATAAATTCATTCATTCATTCCCTGTTCTCAGGCAGTTTGCAATCTAGTGGGGAGATAATGAAGCAGTCAACAAGTACGTATATAGCACACTAAATGGTGATATGCATCCCAGAGGTCAACAAAGCAGGGAAGTGTGTACATGGAGGGTCTGGCTTACTATCTAATGTGGTGTGACAGAGAAGCCCCTCTTAATGAAATGACATTGGACCAGAGACCTAGGAAGTGAAAGAGAATGAAACATGTGGTCTATGTAATGTAGGAATATGGGGCAAGAGCGTTCCAGGCAAAGGGAGCAGCAGGGGCAAAGGCCCTTGGATTGGGAGCATGACTGGCTCATTTGAGAAACAGTGAGGAGGCCAGTGTAGCAGACAGCAGTGTGAGAGGGAGAAGGAGAGTCCACTGATGGAAGGAGGGGAAGATTATTCAGGGCGGTGGAGGCCAGTGCAAGGGCGTTGGCTCTTCCTCCCGGTGAGACAGAAAGCTATTGGAGCATTGTAAATGGAGGTGTGGTATGATTTGACCTAGGTTTTAGAAGCACCACTCTGCCATGTGAAGATTAGAACATAAGAGGCAAGGGCAGAAGACGGGAGACTGGGTAGGGGGCAGTTACAATTCATCCTCGTAGGATGGTCCGTGGCTTGGAGCAGGTGGTAGCTATGGAAGTGGTGAGAAGTGCTGAGACGTGGTGCCATTCATGATAAGTATTCTGGCATATTCCATTTATGGAGATGGAGAAGACTATAAGAGACAGCTATGGAAGAAAATCAAGAATTTGGTTTTTTTTCTAGTTAAATCCGAGATGCTTATTAAGACACCTAAGTGGAGGTGTCAGGAAGGTAGTTGGTTAAATGAGTCTGTAATACAGAAGAAGGTATTGGTGCGGGCAGCCAAGTTAGAAAAGAGATGACCGCGGTGGATAAGAGACCACTGGGTTTCGGGGCACTCCAGGTGCGAGAGATCAAAGAGATGAGGAGAAACCAACAAATGGGATTGAGAAGGGAGACCAGAGAGGCGGGGTTCTGCTGTCTGAACTCCTCCTCCTGTTTTGAGGAGTTGAATGATCAGCGGTGACTTAAGATGTTGATAGGTACGGTGAGAACTGAGAATGGGCCATAGCGTTCCAGTAATGCAGAAAGAACTAGCCATTCCACTCATGATTTTATTAGTCCTAAATATTTTCCACTGCCAAGATTTACTTATTTCTAAGTGTTTTCACGGTCAGATTAACTATGAAAGTCGTTTAGGGCAATTTCCATAAGTTAGTCATTTCTGATAGCAGCAAAAACAGTTACCACTAAGGACTGGTATGCATTTTTATTATTTGAGGTAGTATTCATCTTGGATAGCGGGCACGTCTTTATTAAAGTGTTATTCTTCTGCATGTCCTCCTCAAGAGTTGCTTGTGCGTCCATTCTTTCATTTACCCAGGAAATGTCTAAAGCGCCTGCACCATGCCAACCCTAGGTTTTTCCTGCCCTAACATGAGATCTGAAGTCTCACGCGCAGAATCTTGCCTTTCTCGTGGCCCTTGGCGTCAGCCTCCCGGCAGTGGGGTTTTTCCAGCCTACCCTGTCCAGCTGCAGTTCTCAGCGCCCGCCCCTAGAGGCCTGAAGTCGGTCAGCTGGTGCGGCCCTCCCACGCGTGGGAGGGAACCCTTCGGATGCTCTAGAGCGATATGCAGATGAGGTGGGAGGGCGCTATGCAGATTAGATGGGCGGGCCTAGCCGGGCCGGCCGCCTGGAGTAGAGGTGGGCGGGCCTGAGAGCAGGCGGTATGCAGATGAGGTGGGCGGGGCCCGCCCGCGCGGGCGAGGAGCGGCTCCGCCGGCGGCCGCCGGGAACTGGAAGGCGCCCGGCCCTTTCTTTGACTGGAGCGGACCCGCCGGACGCAGCTGCCTCGGCAGCCGGAGCCGGCGCGAGCCGCAGCACGGCGGACACCCTGTCCGAGGCCGGCCACCCGGCCGCTGCCGGAGTCAGCCGAGCATGGGCAACCACTCGGGGCGGCCCGAGGATCCCGAACCAGGTCTGTGCTGTCGGCGGGGGTCGCGCCGCGCCCCCTCCCCGGCCCGGCGCCCTTCCCCCACCCGCCTTTCGGGCCAGCGGCCGCTGCTCTACCCGCGGGCGCCCAGGGGGCGAGTGGAAAGGTGAAGTTCCCGGGATGTGATTCTTGCCTTTGGAATGCGCTAATGGGGTTGTGAAATTACCTGTGCCTGTTCCGCGACAAGGAAATGCCACTCACTATAAACACGTACCTGGAAGCCCTGGGTCCGCCCGGACGCAGCGAGTGGGGCGGGCGGGAGCCGGTCTCCGTGGCCCGGAGGACGCAGGCCAGGCCCGTGGAGAGAGGGGTCAGGGGGTGCGGGGCTCGGTGCGGATTTCCCGGGGGATCTGACTTGCCCCTCCTGTCTGCCGGCCAGACAGGGTCTCCAAGACCGTGCGTGCAGGCAGTTCTGGCAGACTTTCTGGGCATTTGCAACGAAAAGTGTGACTTAGCAGTCGTGTTCTGGTTCATTGTCCATTTTGCGGTGCATCATTTGCATATCACACACTTTCTGGAGTCCCGTGGAAGGTGGCAACCCGTCAGCAGATCTGTTACTCATCCTCAGACCAAGGGCTTGATTGTGACTGTTCCTTACCCAAAATAGTCCGTGCTTATTCTGGGATACCAGAAACTTCGCCGGCTTATCAAATTTTTATTTCCTCAGAAATTAAGCGAGCCTGGTGGAGAGTCAGCTGGGCTCTAGTTTTCATCTTCTGGTTCATCGTCCTGGCCTCCGGCACAGATTTAGATGCTGATAACCACGGGGCTGTTTAAAAACAAAACCAGAACATTTCTGTTCTGTCACATGAAGGAAGTGGAATTTAATTTAGCTTCAAAAAATTGCATCTTGTCTGATTGGGGAGAGATGGTCGACTTAATGCTGGAATCCTGGAGTGGCAGGTGGCGAGTACGTATGTGTTCCTGTGACAGAGTCAGAACTCTTCAAAAATTTCTCAAGGGTGTAATTTTTTAATTGGGATTTGACTGAGGACATTGATGCTTTGAGAGGCGGAGTGACTTGTGCAAGTGACATCCCTGGAATTGGGAGCAGCGCTGTACATAGACCCTTGGTCTTCCAAGCCTCGGTCCCTTGCTCTTCACTCACCTCCCAGGGCCTCAGCTCCGGGTCTTGGCAGGGAGGCCAAGCAGCCTTAGGCGGTATCCTTGAGCCTGGGCAGAGGTGGGGTGCCTTGGACTGGTACAAGAACCAGGATGGAAAACTTTGCCACATGGGAGCACTATGAAGAAAACATTCAGAGACAGGGTTACTGCGTAGATTACATAGGGGTAACTCTGCATTGCGCAGCAGGTATCCGAACTTCTTTGGGCAGAACAACCAATATTTGCAAAATAATGCCTTCATTATAAACAGCGCTATGATAAACTATTAGGTAAAGGATATGTAACATTTTAAAAACACCTCATTAGTATACAACAGCCCAGGTATTGTAAAAACTCATTCCTTTTGTGTCAAAATTGTGAAGAGACTACCCCTCTCCTAGAGCTTTTAAGAGTTATATGGGTTCCAGTCTTCCTTCCTTCCTTCCTTCCTTCCTTCCTTCCTTCCTTCCTCTCTCTCTCTCTCTCTCTCTTTCTTTCTTTCTTTCTTTCTTTCTTTCTTTCTTTCTTTCTTTCTTTCTTTCTTTCTTTCTTTCTTTCTTAGATCTTATTTATTTATTTGACAGAGAGAGACAGCCAGCGAGAGAGGGAACACAAGCAGGGGGAGTGGAAGAGGAAGAAGCAGGCTTCCAGCGGAGGAGCCCGATGTGGGGCTCGATCCCAGGCCTCCAGGATCACACCCTGAGCCAAAGGCAGCTTAACGACCAAGCCACCGAGGTTCCAACTGGGTTCCAATTTCTAAGTGGTGTTTTGTTTTTGTTTTTGTTTTTAAGATTTTATTTATTCATGGGTGCCTGGGTGACTCAGTCAGTTAAGCCTCTGCCTTTGGCTCAGGTCATGATCCCGGGGTCCTTGGATCAAGCCCCAAGTTGGGCTCCCTGGTCAGCGGGACGTCTGCTTCTCTCTCTCTCTCAAATAAATGAATGAATAAAATCTTTTTAGAGAGGGAGAGAGAGAGGACAGAGAAAAAGCACGAGTGAGGGGAGGAGCAGAGGGAGAGGGATGAGCAGACACCCTGCTGAGTGGGTAGCCTGATGCGGGGCTTGATTCCATGACCATGAGATTAATACCTGAGCCCAAATCAAGAGCTGGACACTCAACCGACTGAGCCACCCAGGCACTCCAAAGTGAGCATTCTAAGGGACAAGAGATGAAAAGGACACTTTTATGCCGGTGACTTATTTTGTAGCATTTTTCAAGAATGAATATAATTTCACAATGGGAACTCGATCTCATTTGCTACACGTAAAGACCACAATTGGAAAATCTGAGGGACTAGTGTTGCCTGAAAGTGTGAGTGTAATCTTAACTCGTTTCTTAATGCTGTAATGAAATGCTGTAGAATGCATCCCAAAAAAACCCCTCTGGAAATTAGAGTTTTGTTAAAGATGAATTATCTTCAGTCTGCTCTACCCTGAGGGCTAGGACGAGGTGGGGGCCTCCCACTGGCAGTTGTGGCGCATTGGACTAGAATCAGAACGAGGGCTTCAACGGGTTATTAGAGCAAGGGGCCCAGAGATGAGTGGTAGAGCTAAGGGGGAAATAGGAAGGCTGGACAAGGGGAGAGCAACACCCAAGTCTGATTTTTACACAGTTCTTGTATTGTGTCACTTTGGTCCTTTGAGATGCAGACCTTTAAAAGAATTAGGGGGGTGCCTGGCTGGCTCAGTCAGTGGAGTATGCGGCTGCTGATCTTGGGGCTGTGAGTTTGAGCCCCACGCTGGGTATAGAGATTACTAAAAAAATTATTATTAAACAGACTTAGGAATGAAAGAAGTTCATTAGAGACCTGACAAACACGAAAAGGAGTGGGAAGCCAGAAGTGGGCTGGGGAGAGTTTTAGACCACGATGCAGATCCGCCACGAATGAAAGGAAGCAGGGAGGCAGCAGGGCAGGGCAGGAAGAGTGTCGGAGAGCTGTGCCGATCTGGTGAGGTCTTGACTGACTGACTGGGGGAGCACTAGAGCAGACCGCCCATGAGAGTCCCTGATTGGGCAGAAATGGCCAGTCCCCCGTGCTCTTGCTGTGGTCAGTCACTGCCGGAAGTGGCCTGGGAAGAATATACCGTCAGCTCAAAAGCCAGATTGGGTTCTAGGATCCTGGAGGTGTGTCAGCTACCTGCAGTCCCTAGAACAGCAAGTTCTTTCTCGAATAGAGGTCCAGGTGGCACATCTCATGGCTCCTTCCACAGGACCTCAGCTGCTTGGGCAGGGAGGGTCTATTGAAAGGGCAAGTGAGGTAAAATCTCCATCTTAGACTTCCCCTCCCTTGGCTTAAAAGGGCTAGAATTCCCCTCATTTTTTCCAGGTGGAAGCACCTTGTCCTCTCTGGGGCACACCTAAAGCAGAAGACAGGCTCTCAACTGCTGCTTCTTTTCTGGCCCTGGAGTTGGCCATGGTGGCAGCAAGTTTCCTCTTTTGTGGTGTCTATGATCCTCTGAGTTGGGTCATTATGACTTATTGTGGTATTGCAGGATGGGCAGGAAAAATGGATCAGTAAAAGACATGAAAATTTGCATAAATGGGGGCAGCTAGAATGAGAACTTCCTACAAGTTCCCAGTTAACACTCCTTCAATTTCCAACCAGGTTGTCAGTACATGCATTGTAGAGAGGGCTGCTAGGTATAGTTGCACAGGTTGTGCACTGTTCAAAGGCATCTGGGTATAAAGGGATGAGGGGGCCCAGGTAGGGTCGTATCATTTCAGAGGAAGGGGTGCCATTTTTCAGTTTTGCCTTTTAACGGTCACACAGAGGTGCCCAATATGCTAAAGGAGGCCTTCGTCAGAGGTGAGTTTAGTAGGCTTTACCCAGTTTCACTACTACTAGCTGATATTTGCTTATTACTATTCATTTTAAATTTGTGTGTATGTGTTTATTTTTTAGTTTGTTATTTTTTTAAGTTTATTTATTTTTTTAGTAATGTCTACGCCCAGTGTGGGGCTTGAACTCACAACCCTGAGATCAAGAGTCACGTGCTCTTCCAGCTGAGCCAGCCAGACGGCCCTGCATGTATGCGTTTAAACAGTGAATACAAATGATATAAAACAAAAGTAAAAGCCTCTACTCATACCCACTCAGATCCCACTTTATATTAGTTAGAGGTAACGCTAACTGGTTAAAGACAAATCCCCAAATAGCCACTTAAGACAGTACAGGTTGATTGCTCCCTCACATCACAGTCTGGTGTGAGTTGGGCGCAGCCTGGGCAGTGTACAGTTGTTAGAGACCAAAGCTGGTCAACATGCATCTTCAGCACTGAGTTGCTCTGGATCTGCCCGCACTCAGGAAGGGGACGAGCACACGGAGGATACTGCAGGAGATGTTAGGGGCCAGGCCTGGAAGTGGCGCACATCATTTCCACCCAGGTTCCACTGGCCCGTCTCAGTCACACGGCCCCGCCTGGATGCTCAGGAACCAGAAGATGTCTGTGTGGAGTGCCAGGCAGAGGACAGCACAGATATTGGTGAATACTGGCAATCTCTTTCCAGACATCATGTCCACTCTCATGTGTGTCAATATTAAGAAAAATTTGATCGGAAAAATCGAAAGACATGTAAACACCCATATATCCATCACCTCGATTGTACAGTTAACATTTTGCTACATTTGCTTTATATATCTATCCATCTTTTCATCCTTTCATTTGTTATCCCTCCTTATTTGGGGGGGTATTTCGAAGAAATGGTGGTTATCTCCATAATTCTACATTATACGCTCTACCTGAACCCTTTCCTGACTTCCTAGCTTTCAGGGCTATCTACTGACCCTCACTGTGAAAGGTGAGGCATTAGTGCATTTTTACTACTATAGTCCTCTGCCCCCTCCCCACTCCCCCATTCCTGCCAGTCATCCTTAAGTTTTCTGAAGCTCTTGTTAGTTGGTAAAATGCTAAAGGTAGAATATAGGTGGTGGGTATACAGTTTTTCACTGTAAAATTTTTTCAACTTTGCTGTGTGAAATTTTCATTTAAAAGATGTTTAGAATTCTAAGGAAATCTATTATTTACTACCTGTATTTTTTTCTTTTTCTTCTTCTTTGTCTTCTGTCCCCCCCCACCTGCATTTCTTGATTAACCAACTTTAAACAGTGTCCTTAGCTGGGTAAATGAGGATACAGCATCCCTAAATTTCTTCTGTCTTTTCCACATTATCCTCCATACCCTGACCTTGTCTGCCTCTTAGCCTTACGTGTGGCTAGAATGTTCTGTTCCATAATTAGTATTATTAAATCTTGTGTGCATTGTTCACAGATTGATTCTAAAAGTTGAAAACTAATTAGTATTTAACATATTAGGATCCCATATGTATTATTTACTGGAGAACTAGGTAGTGCATTTAGGTTTATAGAGGAGGAAATGTAATCTTACATTGTTTAACTTGGATCTGCGGCAGACGATATTACTTTAAACGAAAAATAGGAGGAGTAATTAGGTTGGAAAGGAGTTAGTACAAGTATTATAATTATTTAATTTTAAAATGATTTTAACATGTTTTTATCCTGTTATGGAGCTTCTCAATTTTACCTCCATTATTATAGAGAATTTACTTTCTTCTTGAAGATGAAAAGCACGGTGGTTAAGACTTTTGGGTTCTGGAGTCGGACTGTGCAAATCCCAGTTTTGTCACTTCCATCTCTGAGACTTTGGGCAAATGATGTATGCTTTCTGAGCCTCAGTTTTTCCATCTAGAAAAGCGGTTAGAAATATAACCTCCCTCATGAGGTTGTTGTTAAAACAGGTGAAAGATTAGAACAGCCTCACACATAGAAAGTGTCCAGTAAGCGTGTTTAAGTTTGGACTTGGTTACCTTCTGGTCGTGTCTCACTCTTGGGTTAGCCCCCTATTTCTCAGATCCTCCTCTGTTCTTGCATTCTTGTTGCTTTGTCTGGAGTATTTCCTGTGATCCTCTGTGTTGCCAAACTGTTATATATTCTGTCAATCTCTATTCACTTTTTTCTTCCAGTCTTCCTACTGACTTTTAAAATTCCATTAACTATATTTTCTATTTCCAGAATATTTTTTGTCATCTGTTTTATCTTATTCATAGCAGTTTGGGACTTGGAGGAGGGGAGTGGAGTTGGTTGGAAGGCTTGAGCAAATGAGTTAATGGCTTCTCTTGGCATTAGTTTTAGATTTCAAGGATTCATCAGAGTTTTTACAATATTCATTAAGAAGAGGTTTTCTCAGATGTATTTTGTACTATAGAAGAATTTCAGAGTAGAACTAATGTCCTGAGAGACACACTTTGGAAAACCGTTCTCTTTTAGGATTAAAAATGATGTATAAATGAAAGATCAGTGGTAATACATAGAGAAAAACCAGATAAGATTAAGTGTATCTGTTACTGTGATAAGTGTGAATGAGTTAAAATTTGCATTTAAAAAAAAGAGCCCCCTCCTATAGCTTAAGACAGAAAACAAAATATACACGCTGCAGAAAAGCATATTCTGGCAATACTTTGATTTTTAAAATTAAGTCAGCTAGTTGTGTGAATAATTAAGCTTTCAAGGTCAGCAGCTTGTTATTCTATGTATAAGTCTGGAAAAATTCAATAGTCACTATTTAAGGGGATCTTTGATTAATATTCAGTACCATTTACAAACTTGTTAATAAATTTAAAATATCTTAAATTGTGTGTATTAGTTTAATATATTTAGGTTCCTATTAGGTGTGACTGACAAGCCAGTCCAGTTTTGTAAAACCTTATAAATTTAATAATTACATTTATAAACATAGTGGTTCTTAAATCCTCTTGTATATTTCAGAGCACACATTCTCTCTGCCTGTGTGTTTATATGTAGCTGCACGCTTTCAAATTAAAATCACAAATTAATTACTCAATTACACCTTTTAGGTTGGAATCATGAGGCTGATCTGAACTCTTAATGGGTCCAATTCTCCTAAAGTTAACATGGAATCCCAAAATGTAGGTATTTCTTAATATATAATACTGTTTACACACATATGTAATTACATAATTACTACTCATTTAAATCTTTTATTTTTTTTTAAATATTTTATTTGTTTGAGAGAGAAAGAGAGTGCATGAGTTGGGGGAGGGGCAGAGGGAAAAGAAAACTCCCCACTGAGCAGGGAGTCAGACGTGGGGCTTGATCCCAGGACCCCAGGATCATGACCTGAGCCAAAGGCAGATACTTAACTGACTGAGCCACCCAGGCGCCCCCGTTTAGTTCTTTTAAATACTTCTCTACTTAATTCTAAATCATTCTAGGATTAAAAGGTAGTTTACATAAGCATTTTGTTATAAATAATATAGGAATTTCATCCCATGTGATTCTGGGGGTTGCCTTCTCGGGTTGCTGAGATTTTTAAGCAACAGAGAGCTCAGGCAGGGACAAGGACAGGATTCTTACCCTGTTCTCCAGAGACCCACTAGAGCCCGTTTTGTTGTGATTGGAGCATATTTGCTCTGAGCATATACAAAGATGGTCTATGCATGATAAATTTTCTCAATCTTTATGTGAGGATATCTGTTATTTTGTCCTCACCCTTACGGATAGTTAGTATGCGTATAATATTTTAGGTTCAGGACCTTTGTAATCTCTCTGTAACAATGACTTCAAAACTTGAAGAAGGAAGTGGTCAGACTTAAGTTATGTTTTCCTTAATTCTTACAGCTCGTGATTGGGAGCCTAAGATCTCCATTCAAATGGCCACATCACTTGGTTAGAGTGGCACATACTTCCGTGGCACATAACATAAATATTTCCCATCTTTTGACTTGATAGAACACTACCTGCTTTTCTTACACTTTCTGTCTCTTAAGGCAGTATCTTTCTTGATAGTGAGACAACGTGTGATTTAATTGTGGATCTCTCTCATGGCTTTGCCTGACTTAGGAGTCATTCTACTGAAACAATAGTATCAGTAAAAGACCGTCCCGTCCCCCCCCCCCCCCCAGCGCGCACCCCATGGAGTACCTTAAATCAGACAGGACCCTCTACATTGAAAAAAGTACTTGATTCAAGAAGAAAGAGTAGCAGTTACAAAAATTCATCACAGTAACTAGCAAACCTTGGAACTGATATAACAAAACTTACTAGAAATGCATTAAAAAAACTCACGAGTAAAAATGAGAGATTTCAACAATACATCTTACACAGTTTTTCTGAATTGTTCATGGTATGGTTAAAACATCGATCTGTTCTATAACAGAAAGAAAACCTCGTTACCATCTCTTAAGGTAAATTTTACTGGCCACTCTGAATCATAATGCAATAGAACTATAGATAATAAAAGTTGAAATTTTAAAAACTTAATCCATTTGGACAAGTTTGACCCAAATAAGAACTGAGAACTACAATTTATTAAAAAAAATGATTATGAAGTACTCTGTAAGGTTACAAATAAGCAAATTCATTCCTCTGAAATTCTTTGATGTCTGAAAAGAAACAATGAAAATAAATCAATTACTATACTCAGAAATTAGAAAATAAACAAGAAAAGAAATCTGGGGAAACAGGAGGGTGTTTTTCAAAAGGGAGAAATTAATGAAGCAGATGATAACTGTGTGTGTTTCACTCTTCTCTTACCTTCAGCACCTAGTACGTTGCCTGATACATGCTTGGCACGTAGGACATATTTGTTGAATGAATGAACAAAAAAACCCACACTAGAACTGAAAAATCTAAGAGTGTATTCTTTGTTAAAACAATGAAGTAGATGGAACTGTAGTTAGACTAATGAAGAAACAGAGAACGGAGATAATCCAAATTTGCAGTGTAAGAATGTATATAATCGCGGGGCGCCTGGGTGGCACAGCAGTTAAGCGTCTGCCTTCGGCTTAGGGCGTGATCCCGGCGTTATGGGATCGAGCCCCGCATCAGGCTCCTCCGCTATGAGCCTGCTTCTTCCTCTCCCACTCCCCCTGCTTGTGTTCCCTCTCTCGCTGGCTGTCTCTATCTCTGTCAAATAAATAAATAAAATCTTTAAAAAAAAAAAAGAATGTATATAATCGAAGATGTGGAGATTTAAAAAATAGAATAAGATTACAACATTTTGATGAAATTGAAAATGAAACTACTAAAATGAAGAAATGAAACACTTAGAAAAGTAATCTTGGAAGACATCATGAAGTAACTTAAAAGAAAAGCTCCAAAAATAATCTCAAACCCAGATGGTTTTTAATAGGTTAAGTTTTTCAAATATGAGAAATATAATTTCCATGCTAAAGCTATCTAGTGCATTGTTTCCCAAAGATTACTGTATTGTGGAGGGTACAGGTAATGGTTTAAGGTATATACACATGACTATTTCTTATTTTAATAATTAATTTTAAATGTGTTAGAAAATTATATTTAGTACATCAAATCTATGTTGCTTAGGATGAGGTTAGGCAAAAAAAGGAGCCAATATTAAGTTTATGCAGAAAAATATTAAATCTATTATAATAGGACAAGTAAATGCAAATATAGCCAGAATTGTGAGGGTGATACTCAAATAATAGAAACTTGGAAAATATTCTGAAGTACATAAAAGATGGAAAGCATTCCAATTTATTTTCACGAAAGTAGTGCTAATACTATTCATGCTGTTCCTGATACCAAAGCCTTTCAAAGATAGAGCTCACGGAGAAGGCCAGAGTACATTCTTCCTGATGTTGATATACAAGTCCTAGCTGAAAGATAAGCCAAATTTAATCCAACCATATATTTAAAAAATATTATACCCCTGTAAAAAAAACTTGTTCATTCCAAGAATGCAGTAACACCATCCGATAAATTTATACCAACAGTAAATTGAAAGAGAAAAAAAATTTTCATCTTAGTTTATGTCAGTAATGCATTTAATACAATTTAACATCTACCTCAGAAACATTTAATAGCAATGAATGGATCCTTTCTTAAGATAATAAATAAAGTGGTCTGAAAGCCGCACGCACTGTGCTTAGCAGGAAACTGAAAACATTCCTATAAAGGTCAGGAAAATAACAGCGGTGCCCATACAGGGCATTGTTTCTAGATAGACTAGCCAAAGCAATATAATTTTAAAAAATAATAATAATATTTATTGAATATGAGACAAAATTAGCTTTATTTCTGGTACAATAATTTTCTTGCAAGAATAGCCAGGAAGGTCAACCGAAAAACTATAAAACTCATGAGAATTCAGTAAACAGCTTGGAAATGCACAAATACGTATAAGAAATATCATATATCTATGAATATGCATGTACATGCCATGTGTGTATACGTAGGGGTGGGTATGTGTGTAACAGGAGCTTGCTTTATGCTAGTCATAACCCGAAACAGTGGTTTGTTAGAAGGTCACATTCACAGCATGAACAAAGTGTATAAAATCTGGGGGAGAAATAAGGAATGTATGAGGCCTCCATGGTAAACTATAAACTCTGAGAGATTTAGACCCCAGGGATGACACAGATGTCCTCTGTTAAATGGGGGTATTATCCCTCATGTATTATGGGTGGTAAGATCAGAAATCATTGCTGAATTTTGTAAAATGCCTTTTGGCATTCATCTTGATGTTATGACTTTTCTTGTTGGACATAATGATGTCCTGGATTTGAAAATTTTCACCTTATAATGACATTTTAAATCCGGTTTTTCTTAATACCGCTTTTGGATTTTTTTTTTTTTAAACATGGAAGATGAATTAGCGTACTTTTTATTGGTTCCTTGTTGCCTTATATGTGAAAAAGAGTGTATGTGCAAGGTTAGCTCTGAAGCTTCTGATGACTTCAATATGCTATGATTTTATGTTTTTAGATTTTTTTTAAAAAAAAAGCTCTCATGGGGCGCCTGGGTAGTGCAGTCGTTAAAGCGTCTGCCTTCGGCTCAGGGCGTGATCCCGGCGTTCGGGGATCGAGTCCCACATCGGGCTCCTCTGCTGGGAGCCTGCTTCTTCCTCTCTCACTCGCCTGCTTGTGTTCCCTCTCTCGCTGGCTGTCTCTCTGTCACATAAATAAAATAAATAAAATCTTTAAAAAAAAAAAAACAAAAAAAAACTCTACGCCCAACGTGGGGCTCACCACGACCCCGAGATAAGGAGTCGCACGCTCTACCCACTGAGTCAGCCAGGCATCCCTATGATTTTAAACTTTTAAACTTTCTGAGAGAGCTATTTTGTGAGTGGAGGAGACTGGGGTTTTCTCTGTTGAGCATGTCGCCCAAATGTGCCTTAGGTATGACATTCCTAGCCTGTAGAATTCTCTCTTCCATTCTTAAAATTTTTTTTTTAAAGATTTTATTTATTTATTCAACAGAGATAGAGACAGCCAGTGAGAGAGGGAACACAAGCAGGGGGAGTGGGAGAGGAAGAAGCAGGCTCCCAGCGGAGGAGCCTGATGTGGGGCTCGATCCCATAACGCCGGGATCACGCCCTGAGCCGAAGGCAGATGCTTAACGACTGCGCCACCCAGGCGCCTCCCATTCTTAAAATTTTTGAGAGAGACAGAAGCCATTGCCCCAGTTTGCCCGCCAACTTCCCACTCTGCCTTCGAGGCCCTCTGGTGTCCCCCCTTCGCGTGGACATCGCGTGACAGCTTGATCTTCTCCAGCCGAGTGAGAAGTACCTGACAACACTCTCTTGTCTTACTCCACTCCACGGCCCCGACGCTCCGCAGAGGCCCTAGCAAAAAAGCACGGTTTCAGTGAATCGACGGCAGCCATCCCTTGTATTTCCTGGACCTTTTTTAATTCTCGGGAGAAGGTAGTCTTTATATTTTAAAATTGATGTGGTGGGCCAAATATTTAAAACCGAGATTAAAAAAAAAAAATTACTTCATGTTATGAACTTCAGAAAAGCTTGCTTCACAGAAAGAGATTTTCCACATTCCACACCGCTACAAAGATAACCCAGATATCCTGGGCCTGCCACTCCCGGGGGGGCCTGGCACAGGGCTCCACCCCCATCCCAGAGGCCCAACAGGCCCCCAGCACCATTGTTCTCTGCGTGTTCACAAGCCCCGCCTATTCATAAATACTCTCTTACCAATATCCTTCTGCCCCATTCCTTGTTTTTAACCCCTGCTCTGGAAAAATTCGTCTTCTTCCCCTTCCCTTCTTTATCCTCCCCTCATTTCCAGCTACGTGTTCCAAATTGAACTAATTATGGGTAGGTGTTAAGATTAGGGGTTACGATAAACCTGGGAAGGTAAGGTCATAAATTTTGACCCGAAACTATATGCGATGAAGAACCAGTGCCAACAACCTCCCAAGCCCTTGAAAATCCCCTTTGTTTTATCTGCCAAAGAATTCATTTTCTCCCTCTAATTGGTCCTGGTTTTCTCTCTACCAGCAGCCAAATTTAAAAAAAAAAAAAAATCTTGGAAGGTTAAATTATCAGCAGTCTAACCTTCTGATTTATTAACAGATAAACAAAGAGTCTATTCATAGTGGTCATAGAACTATTATGAAAATGATCTGTTTATAGGTACGCTTTGGTCTCGTCTCCCTTCCTTCAGTGTGACTCCATTCCAGTTACCTGCAGTTATGTGCCGGACCAAAGACGTGGTGAAACAGTTTCTTTTTGCAGGTTAGCAAAGTGTGTATGTGGAGGGGGTGGGGCTTTGTGTGTGTGTCCACGTGCCCCTCACAGCTTCCCTGACATCCTAACCTGTGGCGTTCTGCTTTTGTGCTTTATGCCTTGGTAGGGATTTTCAATCAGTAATTGTCAGTGATTAAGAAAAAAGAAAGAATGAGTGGTCCCTGGGTGGCTCAGTCGGTTAAGCGTCTGCCTTCGGCTCAGGTCATGATCCCGGGGTCCTGGGATCAAGCCCCACATCGGGCTCCTTGCTCAGCGGGGAGTCTGCTTCTCCCTCTCCCTGGCTCATGCTCGCTTGCTCGCTCTCTCTCTCCCGAATAAATAAATAAAATCTTTAAAAAAAAAAAGGAAGAAGAAAGAATGAAAATGAACAGACTACAGTAATTGGAGCAATGATGACATTTTAATGGAAACTGTACATTAAAATGCCCTCGTCTTTATAATAAATTCTGGTATCCAGAGCCTTGTGCTAACCATTCTAGATACAAGATAGTCCTTAAAGTATTCCAGACCTCTCCTTTGTGTCTGCTAGTCTACTAATTTCCCATTCCTCGGGCCATCACAGTCAATGTCACTTCTGTTACCAGCCTTGACTCTGGGGGTGCCTTGGGGGCTTCTTGATGGCTGTGGCTGGCCTGCGCCATGGCCATATGCTTGTCACCACTGTGCACTTCCCTCACTCATCATCTGCTGCCTCTCATCTGTTCCCGTGCGCCTGGAAACCAGTAACAAACGCAGCCAGAACTGGGTCTAAACCAGAAGTGCTTCTCCTAATAATAAAAAGGTGTGAACTTTAGGGCACAGACATTTTTAGCTTCTCTGGAGACCTCTTCCTGTTCCTGGTTAATGACAGCATCTCGGGTGGCTGAGTATCTCCAGCTGTGCGGCAGGGTCTTAGATCAGGCGTGTGTACTTGTGCGGTCACGTGCCGTTCCCCTGCCTTAGCCCTCCCCTAAGACCCACAGGCCTCCCGTGAACCATACCACGCTCCTTCTCCTTGCCCTTTGCCGGAGATGCTCCTCTCACCGAACTGGTCAACTGACTCCTCTGTAGGTTGACCATAAGTCCCGTTTGTCCAGGAGAGTCCCAGTGAACACCTGTGGTGGGTCCGTTTACACCTGCTATTTTTATTCTCAAAATGCCATTTGCAAGATAAATTATACCGTCATCCTACTTCTCAGCCTTTCAAGCCGCCTCAGCCCAGATGTCACCTCCTTAGGTAGATCCTTCCCCCCCCCCCCCATAGGCTTCCCTTCTCCTCTGGCGCGGATGATATCCTTTGTTTGCCGTGGCTGCTAAATGGCCCCCAGAGCTTTGTTGGGCTGGGGACTTGGTTGGGCCTAGCCAGGGTTTATGATAAGTTGATAAATGTAGGCTTCTTTGCTTCAGGACCCATGCAGGGCCAGGATGGGAGGAAGTGAGCGAGGGGAGGCACTGTGTGTCGAGAGGGACATGCAGGGGAGGATGAGGTGCAGGGGAGAGTGAGGTGCAGGGGAAGGTGAGGTGCAGGGGAAGGCGTGATGAAGTGAGGAGAAAGGAAGGACAGAATGTGGGAGCGTGCTGTGGACCGGGATTTATGGGAAGGTTTACTAATGTGATTGTGTGCCCTGGAGAAATTTTAATCTCCTCCACCCCTCAAGGCTGTAAGAGTCAGATTTGAGTGTTTGAGAAATGAGACAGTGTGCGATTAGCCTTGAAGGGACTGATACCGCCAGAGGCTTCTGGTGATTATAAATGGATTACATGAAATAAACAAACTCCATTTATTGTAGGTGGCGGGTTGGAGTATTAGACAGAACCGTGGATTCTGAGACAGACGGTCAGGCTCAGCTCTCCTTTTTCGACCTTGATGGGTTTTCATGTCAGTAAAAGGGCTTGAGCTCCATCTGCGATGTCCTTTCCACCCTTTAAAAGTGTATGATTTCGTCCTACACTTTGGCCAGACTAGAAAGCATGTTGAAATCCTACAGAGTCCTTTTTTTTTTCCTTCCCAATTGCAGGCCAGAAAGGAAAACTTCCAAATAAGGATGCATAAGATACTCAGCTAAACAAAAGGAAACAATAGCTAAAATGCAAGTCTAGCCTTTGTCCTGGCATGAAAAGAATGCAGGCTGCTAACTGTCCTAAAGGTTTCTGTTTTATTTCATATTAGGTGAAATGGTCAGCTTTGACCACTAGTCCCAAAAAAGTTTCTCTTCGGACTGTTAAGATATTTGCATGATATTGAGATGATTGTATAATCCTCGGGAGCCCTGTGGTCACTTTTAGGTATAAAAATGCCATGCTTAATTGTATACTTACCAGAAGCTGTGCTTGAGAGCTAAATTTAGCAAAATTAACATAGGCTCACCAATGATTTCGGTAGACACTCAATATAACACCCCTACCGAATAAATGCTATCACAAACATGGCTGGGTCACCTCCCAGTGGCTTAGCCATCTATCACAGAGGAATGTTTCAGTAATTACAGTGGTTTGATTCATCAGATAGTAAGCAGACTGCCATTCAAACTGTAATTGTCAGGATCATACCCAAGGATGAGAAACGTCTGACAGAGAGGTGAATGAGCAAAGCTGAGTGCCAAGTGTACGCCGAGTATGTCTTGGTAAAAAGTATAGCCCAGAGGACACACATGGGCCAACCTCATTTGTCTTATGCAATGTCTCAAAGTTTTTTGAGTAAGAATATTTTCACGGGGCCTGAGCTCCCCACATGGCACATTTCCTACTGCTGACTTTGGTTCTTGCTTTTCACAGACATGGACTTACCTGTCCAGCTCTGGAGGCAGGAGCGTCTTTGACCTTGGATTAAAAACAAACAAACACAAACTGCTAATTAAAACGAAATAAGACTAAGTTAAAATAAAGATTATTTTAAGATATGTGAAAAAAATTAAATCCATTATACTACACACATATAGTGAGGTTGTAAACGATAGACCTGGTTGCTTCCCAGGAAATCAGCCTTGAGACAGAGATTTGTGTGTCGAGAGTTTGTGGGGGGTGCCTGCAGAAACAGTCCCTGGGAGGGGGCAAAGGAAATGGCCAAGCAGAGAGAGAAGTTGAAATGTGATAAAATCGTAACCGCTTTCTCAGTCTCAAGGAGCTCGAGCTAGGATGGTCCTCCAAGGTCATCCCAAATTGAGACCAGGTGGTCAGACCTTGGTACTGATAACCCCCCCTCCTCCCAAATCCGCCTTGGGAAGGCTTCAGGGGAGAATCTGTTTCCTTGCTTTTTCTAGCCCTCTTTCATTTTCTTTTGTGAATTCTGCCCTGATGGGCACATTCTGATACCCTGAAAGGGAAAAAGAAAATTCACCCACTGTTTTCTTCCTTAAAAAGCTCACTTTCAGGGAATTGGCTCCGTGGCTGACCACAGGTCCTGCCTGCACACGGACAGGCCTGACTCACTCCTGTCCACTCCTGGCTGCTGCCCTCGCCAGGCCATTTCCCCGTGACCTCTGGCCAGCACCTCGGAGGCACCTGCTTTTGCCTCTGGCTGGGTGGGAGGCCAGGTCACTGCTTGCCCTGCAGAGTGGAGGGTGAGAGAGGCCTTATGATAGAATAAAAAAAATGTACATCAGGCCCAGAGCTCCTAAAACCCTTGGAATTTTTGAGTGGTGGGGCGACAGGGAGCATCTTTTGTTATTCATAATAAGCCCCTTTCAACCACACTAGAGTTTATGCTAATTGAGGTGACTCTTGGAGGTTGGGGCTGGTTGCCGGAGGAACCAACCACGTGGTTAGAGGGCTGGAACTTTCAGCCCTACCCCGGGACCACGGGGAGTGGAGGGGGGTTTGGAGATTGCGTCTAACCACCAATGGCCAGTGGTGTAATCAGTCGTGCCTACATAATGGCACCACAATAAAAATTCTAAACGGTGGGATCTGGAGAGCTTCCAGGCTGCGGAACATGTCAAGGATATGGGAGGGTAGCACCCCCAAAGAGGGCATGGAAGCCCCATGCTCACCCCACACCTTCCATCTCTTCTATCGGGCTGTTCCTGAGTTGTCTGTCTCCTTTGTAGTAAACTGGTCATCTAGTAAGTAAACTGGGGCCTGAGTTCTCTGAGCCGTTATAGCAAATGATCAAACCTTAGGTGGGGCTGTGGAAACCCCCCGTTTTTAATGGGTTGGTCACAAGTACAGGTGACAGCCTGGGACTTGGGACTGGCACCTGAAGTGGGGACAGTCTTGTGGGACTAAGTCCTTAACCTGTGGGGTCTGTGCTAACTGTAGGTGGTTAGTGTCATAATTGAATTAGAGGACAACACTCGGGGTCCAGAGAGTTTGGAGAAGCCCTCGGTGCAGGGAAAACCTGCACGTTTGCTGTCAGATGTCATCGTGAGTGCCGTGGGAACACGGTTCGTTCTTCTGGGCCCCTTGGAGGCCTTGAGCCTCCCCTGCCCTCTTCTGCTCCTTTTGCCAGGGGAGCCCTGGCCAGCTGTTAGTGAAGTGCTCCTTCCAGGGTGACGTTTCCCGTGTGACCCCTTCCGCCTGGACTCGAGAAGAGAGCAGGATTGAGCCCCCAAACGGGATTCGTTGTGGCTGGGCTCCTGCCTCTGACCCCATCAGCAGGCCGGCAGAACGCCTCACCTCAGCCCCCGGTCCGAGAACACCTGCTCTGAGCTGGCCTGGGCTCCTTGAATTCAGATGGCGGGCCTCGCTTCGTTAAGGTCGCCTGGCACTTGGTGGTTCCCTTGAAGTTTCTCAGCACTTTTCTTTACCTCAGCTTCATCTTCTCCCATTGTTTTCTTCGTGCCATCTGGCTTCCCTATTACAGCGGATCTTTACGATTTTCCTTCCTGCCTCTTAGTTTCCCAAAGAATTATACTCACCTCTGTACCCCTTTCTGAGAGTTCCGAGTGGATCCCCTTCGTCGGTCTTCTAATTCATTGAGTGGGTTTTCTGCGGGTCAGTGCTACTGATCATCAGTAGTTTGCGCGTGAAAGCCGTCTGTCCCGGTGCCAGGTTCCCTTTCAAATCTGACTGAGCGTGGGTAGGAGACTTCGTAAAGGTGTGTTTACCACGCCGGCCTTGCTCCGTGATCTGGGGACCGTGCCTGATTTGCTCCTGGGGTGCTGCTGCCCGCCTTTGGTCACCCACCTCTCTCCCACCCAGCATTCCTGGCCCCAGAGAACACCACTGGGCTTTTCACGGGTCCTGGAGCTCCTCTCTCCATGGCCGGCTCCGGGCCTTTGCAGGACGGGGGTGGGAGGGTGGGGTGCAGGAAGGGTCCGCGCCAGAGCAGCATTCCCATAGCCTTTAAACCTCTCCTTCTGCCTCCTTTCGGGACGTGAATCCAGATGCGAATTAGTGCAGAAAACAGAACCACACAAAACGTGGCACATTGGACAGAGAATATTCCTTTAATACATTCCCCTGATTTAAACTAAGTTTAGTCCCCTTGGCTTATGTTCAGGTGCAAATTCCTGCAAATCCCTCAGTGTGTCAGCTTTTTCTTTTTAATATTTAACAGCATGGGCCCTGGAGCCAGAATGCCTGCATTCTTACCTGGCTTCCCGATTTACTAGCTGTGGGATGGGGCCGGGGGAGTGTTAGTCTCTTAATCCCTTGCTTTGTTTCCCTCCCGTAAAATGGGAATAATAGCATTTCCTTAAAGAAGGTCTCAGAACAGTAGAACATTCTTAGAACAATGCCTGGAAGGTAATGAGTTTTCAAAAAATGTTAATAAATATGAACCAAAAATTTAACAATAAATGTTAATGTCTCAATAGATGGGACCCCCTCCTCTTTTTCTTCCTCCTCCTGCCTCTCATTGCACCACTTCTTTTCGGTCATTTTCCGTGAGGTAGACAATGTTTCATTTATCACCAAATGTTGACTGAGTGCTTCCTTCCCCACCTCCTGGGCCCACTATCCTATCCCCCTCCCTGCGCCTGCCCCAAGGTACTTCTGGGATATTCAGGGATTGTATTAGTTTCCTCTTGCCGCTGTAACAAGTTACCACAAATTTACTGGCTTAAACCAACACAAATTTATTTTCTTCGAGTTCCAGAGGTTAGAGGTGTAGAAGGAAGGTTTTGGCAAGGCTGTTCCTTCTGGAGACTTTAGGGCAAATTTATTTCCTTGCCTTTCCCAACTTCAAGGCCACCTGCAACCTTCCGCCGTCTTCACAGTTCATTGCTACAGCCTCTGGTTCCATCCTCATGTCTCCCTTTCTTGCCTTTGACCTGCCTGCCTCCCTCTAAAAACACCCTTGTGATTACAGTGAGCCCACCAGATAATCCAAGATAATCTCCTCAAGTCAAGAGCCTTAACATAATCATACTTGCAGTGTCCCTTAGCCATGTAAGGTATTCCCGAGTTCCGGGGATTAGGATGTGGACATCTTTGGTGACGTCTGTCGGTCCACCACAGGGAGGAAGCTATGTAATAGACCTTACTATATAGCACACTCATCTCACAGTGGTGCCCTAAGCAAAGACGTGTGGAACTCAGACCAGGAAGCAGTATTTCTTCGGGGACACTGGGAAAGGTTTCACAGAAGAGGGACATTCGAACCCAATCTTAAAGATTGAAGAAGCCTTTGCTAGAGGGTCGGGGGAGGACTTTCAGGCAGAGGAAATAGCAATCGCCAAGAAGTGGAGTTGTGAAAGAATCCTGGGTTCTGAGGACTAGTTAGATCTTTGATATTGCCAGAACATTAAGGAGGAGTGGTAGGCAAAGAAATGTGTAGGGTGACACCAGAGTGTGCTCTGATTACAGGTCTGGAACGTATCCCGTGAAGAGAGGGTGACCAGGGGAGCTGTTCTGGTTGTTTGTTTGTTTTTAAAATATGAATATTTTACCTGATTTTGTAAGCAGTACGTCTCACTTTATAGAAAATGAAGAAACTGGGGCGCCTGGGTGGCACAGCGGTTAAGCGTCTGCCTTCGGCTCAGGGCGTGATCCCTGCGTTGTGGGATTGAGCCCCACATCAGGCTCCTCCACTATGAGCCTGCTTCTTCCTCTCCCACTCCCCCTGCTTGTGTTCCCTCTCTCGCTGGCTGTCTCTGTCTCTGTCGAATAAATAAATAAAATCTTTAAAAAAAAAAAAAAAAGAAAGAAAATGAAGAAACTAAAGAAATGTATCCAGAAAATAAAAATCATTCACAATCCTGCCACTCAGAGGTAATGACTCTTGACATTTCTGTGCGGTGTAGTTATTGAGCCTTTTATACACACACACACACACACACACACACTCATACACACACACTTTCACAGAGTTAAACCTTATCGTATATTCCAATTCATATCTTGACTTCTTTATTTAACAGTGTAATATAAGATTTTTTCATGTCATTAAATATTCCCAAATATTTTTAATATCTCTTTAATAGGGGCGCCTGGGTGGCTCAGTCGGTTGAGCAGCTGAGCATCTGCCTTCGGCTTGGGTCGTGGTCCCAGGGTTCTCAGATGGAGCCCTGAGTCGGGCTCGCTACTCAGTGGGGAGTCTGCTTCTCCCTCTCTCTCTGCCCCTCCCCCCAACTTGTTTTCTCCCACTCTCTCTCACTCACACTCACTCTCAAATAAATAAATAAAATCTATTTTTTTAAAAAATTTCCTTAATATTCTATTACACTATGGTAGTATTGTATTCTAGTACCATATTTTTTTAATTTTAAAGGGGAAGGCCATTTTTATTAAATTTTGTGTTTTTGTTTATTTTTGGTTTTTTTATTTTTAAATGGATCTGCTACAATAATTTATTTAATCCTATTGTTGGATCCAGTATTTTCCTCTATTTCAGATAATTCTATTAAGTAATTCTGTGTTGAAGTTTCTGACTCTATCCTTAGACTAAATTCTTAAAAAAATTTTTTATTATTATTATTAACATATAATGTATTATTTGTTTCGAGGGTACAGGTCTGTGATTCATCAGTCTTACACAGTTCATAGCACTCACCACAACACATAACCCTCCCCAGTGTCCATCACCCAGCCACCCCATTTGTCCCACCCCCTTCCACTCCAGCAACCCTCAGTTGGTTTCCTAAGTTAAGAGTCTCTTATGATTTGTCTCCCTCTCTGGTTTCTTCTTGTTCTTAGACTAAATTCTTTTTTTTTTTTTTTAAGATTTTTTTTTTATTTATTCGACAGAGACAGAGACAGCCAGCGAGAGAGGGAACACAAGCAGGGGGAGTGGGAGAGGAAGAAGCAGGCTCATAGCGGAGGAGCCTGATGTGGGGCTCGATCCCATAACGCCGGGATCACGCCCTGAGCCGAAGGCAGACGCTTAACCGCTGTGCCACCCAGGCACCCCTAGACTAAATTCTTAAGTAGATATTTACTTGACCAGAATATAAGATCGTTTATAAACCTTGTGATATGTATTTCTGTGTTCTTTCTACAGTGTTATAAAATACATATAGCTGTGAGGAAAGTGTTGGTCTCACGACAGCTTTGCCAGCATTATTATGATCCTTAATAATTCTCCCTAACTTGTTAGGCAAAAAAAGGACTTCATTGTTTTAATTTGCATGTCTACTGAATTTTGTGTATATATTGGTCATTTTTTCCTGGGATTTGTCTGTTTCTGACTTTTCTCATTGTTCCAGCAGGGTTTTAAAGTTACTCTTATTGGGGTGCCTGGGTGGCTCAGTCATTAAGCGTCTGCCTTTGGCTCAGGTCGTGATCCCAGGGTCCTGAGATCGAGCCCCGCATCGGGCTCCCTGCTCAGCGGGAAGCCTGCTTCTCCCTCTTCCCTGCCTGCTGCTCCCCCTACTTGTGCTCTCTCTCTCTGTCAAATAAATAAAATCTTAAAAATAATAAATAAAACCTAATCTCTTTTAAAAAATAAATTAAGTTACTCTTATTTATTCTGTGGTACGTTAACACTGTCAATCCATTTCTGTTATATTGTTGCACACCATTTCAGCAGGGTTTTTTGGTAGTATATTGATTATGTTTTTTTGAAATATAGAAGCCTAAAACTGTAATGATGCAGATTTATTTTTTCCACTGTGATTTCTTACATTATTTCTAGGCTTAGAAAAATTTTTCCTAACCAAAGGTCAGATGTTTTGGGGTTTCATATTCCATTTTTTAATATTTCTGTATTTAATCCATTTGGAATGTACTTTGGTCTGTGACTTAAAGTGTATTTAAAACATTTGGCTCTTATTCCAATAGCATTTACTGAATAAGATTTCTTTTCCTCTTTGATTTAAGTTTGCTATTTTTTATCTTATGTTACATACTTATATATTCTTGGATGTATTTGCCGTTCTCTGTATTCTGCTCTACTGATTACATGATTCTAATTTTTGTGGCCGTGTAATATTTTAGTGTCTGGTAAGTCAAGTTCTTTTCATTGAAAAAAAAATTTTTTTTAACTATTTTTTCTTGTTTATTTTTTCAAATGAGTATTTGAGTCACTTTATCTGGTTTCAGAAAACATCTAGTGTGAAATTTGGTGAAATTGCCATTGCTTTAGGGGAGAATATCCGCACATTTTTCAGTACTGAGCCTTTCCTTCTCGGAATGTGATAAATGTCGTCATTCATTATCTTTCATATTCTCCATTAAATTTATTTTTTATTTTTTATTTTTTTAAGTAGGCTCCATGCCCAACACGGGGCTTGAACTCACGGCCCTGAGAACAAGAGTTGTGTGCTGTGCTGACTGAGCCAGCCAGGCGCCCCACCCTAGTAAAATTTTTAACTTTCTCTCTGTAAAGGGAGAAATGAACTAAAGGCAACGTATTAAGATTGGATGATTGGGAAAATGGTGCAATCACTAAGTGAGCAAGAGAGACAGACAGACACACTGAGAGAGACCCTGAGAGACACCGAGACCAGGAAGCTCAGGAGGGGAGTTAGACAGGCAGCCTAAAGAATTCACTTCTAGGAATTTTGACTTTTAGCCCAAAAGAACATCAGAATGGGTCTTTTACCTTCTGTTAAACTGCTGTTGATTTGTAGTGGGGGAAAGTAGTTGCCGGTCAGTGGAGATGGTCTGTGTTTTTTCCTTTGACTAAATACCCATCCTCCTACCCCCAGGATGCTTCCGTTCCTATAGGAGGAGTGGAGAGCAGTAAGATACGTTTTTACAGTTCTCCTTTGCTTTTATTCGGTGGCCCTGCCCTCACTCTTTCTGGAGTTTTTTCTGAGTTTTATCCTCTCAATTTTTCTCTCTCAGGGTGATGCTTTTAAAGATTGTGGAGTGAGGTTGGCCCCTCCCTGATTTTAGCAACGCTGGTGTACTCTCTTGTTTGATTACATGTTGTCTATTGGTTTCTGGCTTCATCTGTCTGCTCCATTGTCTTTGTCCACAAGTCCATTAGCTCTGTCGAAATTATCCGTCCTCACTGCTCTTTCCAGTCTACCCTCAAGACAGAGCTTGGTTGTGATCCCTTCCTTGACCACCTTCCCTGACCCTCTGGACTGGGCCCGGTGTCCTTCTGTGCTCCCCAACTTCCACCTTTTCTGTTTCTACTCTGTTTGCGCTACTATAGTGCACCCGTCTCCTTACGTAGCTATTACATACATTCCTGCATCAATACCTCTACCACCGTGCTCCGCACTTACGAGATATTTAGGAAGGTTTGTCAGATGCAAACAATCTGAACTACATTCATGCCAGGGCATCGTGATGGAGAGATTAAACAGATGGTTGGAAATCTTAGAGCTAGAGATTAATATTTAGGAATTGCTCACATGGAATGGCTATTCGAAGCTTGAGAAGCAGATTATGGAAAGGGTGCTGAAAGAGAAGAGCAGAGTCCATGATCCCTTGTCCTGCCCATCTCTGGTGTACCTCAGATCAGGAGACTGGGTATATGGGTGGTGTGGTACAGGCCTGGTCCCGTCTTTTGGCCACTGCTTGCAGCAGAAATGATTTTCAGTACAGCAAAAGCCGCAGTGTGTGGGTTAACAGCTCCCCTTCCCCTCCCTGCAATCAGTCCTTGAAGAGTCCCCAGGCCCCGCACATCTGAGGAGCTAGCAGTTGGCAGGGAGTGCTTCTCCTGTGTGTATTCTCAGAAACGTGAGATCAGACAGAAATGTTCCCTGTAGCTAGGTAGAACAGGTCCCCGTGTGCCAGTCCACGCACTGCTGGGCTCTCGAATGAAAACTTCCATGTCGTCCTCGTGGGGATTTGCCACTGCCCTAGAAGCACTGATACGTCCGGGTGCCAAAGGCCAAACCCACGTTTAGCAAAGAAAAGGTGTGATCCCCTTGAAGGGGGATTTAATAACTTGAGATAGAGAGCTCAAGCTGAACATTCAGCACGAGCAAAGCTAAATCAAAGAGACAGAAGAAAGCATCCACCAGAAAAAAAGTACTATCTCAAAGAGGTATTGTTCCTGATTTGAAACTTTGACTAGATGAAACACAAAGGATAACAACCCCTATTGAGAACTGAATTTGTTTTTTGGAAGGAGTATCTTGTCAGACACAAAGCGACTGATGTCATGAAATTGGTAAGATGTTTGAGAGAACAGAGTAGGAAGGAGGGAAAGGAACGGATGGAGAAGTAACAAGCAAAAGGAGAAAACCTAAGCTGAGGAAAATTTTAGGCTTCAGATTGAAAGGACTCACAGAAGTCTGGAAAAAGGCATAATTTCATTGCTAAACTGCAGCAATAAAGATAAAAATCCGACCAACTCCTAGACAGGAAGCTAGGTCAGTTTTGAGGGGAATTAGGATGGCGTTGGAATGCTCACACACCAGCAGCTTAGGACAGTTGGTCAGGACTGTTGACCCGAAGGACCGTAAGTCTTCTATACCCAGCCGTATCAGCCCGGGTTCATACTCACAGGCCACAGAAGCTGATTTGGGTTGACACAGAAAGAAAAATCCATTTTTAATGGATATTGAGTTGCTGTGGAATTGTCCGAGGGCTGGAGAGTGAGACGTCGGAGATAGTGCAGCCCGAACAGTGCCTAAAATCTCAGGCAGAATTGGCTCAGGCCGGAGGCTGCCATGCGCATCGGCAGAGACGGTGCAGCTCGCACCAGACCTGCTGGCACTGGAGCCCCAGCGAGCACCTGGGCCCCTGCTGGCCAGGATCCTGATCTTCCCACAGCCACCATAGCTGCCAGCACGCATTTCCCATCCTCATCCTCGCTTGGCAGCGTTGGTTTCTGAGTCAAAGTCTGGGGCAGGTATAAATATGGGCAGGGTCAAGGGGCCACCGAAGCTCGTAAAGGGGGGGCTGAGAAAGCAAACAGCTGATATTTTCAGCTTTATTCAATGGGAGGTGGAGCCTGCCTTCAGAAGACTAATAAAGTAGAGACGTCCCCAGGCCTAGGAAAGAAAGGTGGAAGAGCTGGGTCGTCAGAAAGAACGCCAGTTACAAATTCTCCCGCCAAGATATCACCTAATGAATCAGAGTAAAAAAGGATATTTTTAGACATGAAGGATTTATGTGCCCTATGTGAGCAAATATTCAGATGACCAGTGAGATATTGGTAATTGGATCAGCAGAAACCTCAGGCCAGAGGAAGATCAGGAGTATCAGATACAGCGATGGGCAGTGAATCTTGCCGCCTGAAACATTCGGACATAAATCGAGGGGCCAACGCAGCCGAGAATTCATAACGTCACTGTAAAGTGGGATTCCTGAAAAGAAAGATCATACTTTCAGGGAAAATCTAGACAGTGGCACAGAAGTAAAAATCCTACACCAGCTCAGCAAAACCCACAATTGCAGGTGGGAGCATTCGAGGCCTTCATATGTCAAATTACTCTAAAATTAATCTCGTCTTTGTTAGTAAGGAATTGGGGGGCGTGGTGATTTACTTTTGATGAAGGCTTGGTTAGGACTGTTACGAATGGCCGGTAACCACAAACAGAATAGAAATGCATAGTAGTCCCCCAAATAAGAGGGACTGAAGATGATAATGCCGGGTAAGCAGGTCAGAAAAGAATAAAGAGAAGCAATATCAAATCAGCAAAAGTGAGGGGAGGAAAAGATATGAAAGAAGAGTTAATAAATAGGAAACAGGGGCGCCTGTGTGGCTCAGTCATTAAGCGTCTGCCTTCGGCTCAGGGCATGATCCCAGAGTTCTGGGATCGAGCCCCACATTGGGCTCCTCTGCTGGGAGCCTGCTTCTTCCTCTCCCACTCCCCCTGTTTGTGTTCCCTCTCTTGCTGGCTGTCTCTGTCAAATAAATAAATAAAATCTTTTTAAAAAATTAAAAAAAATAAATAGGAAACAAAATGAAGCAGACACAAGAAAGCCAAAGAAAAGCCCCCCAATAAATATTCGTAAGCTAAGTTCACCTATTGAAGAGCAAATAGGAGCACTATTAGTGCCCCACAAGGCAGAACGTAAGAACAGAAGCGCTGAACAGGACAGAGAGGGACATTACATACTGCTAAAAACCAAAAATATGTAACCATCTTTCATCTTTAAGCAACAAAATACATAGAACAAAAACTGGAAATAAAAGAAGCGTTTAATTTTTAAAAAACCATACTACACCAGAAGATGTTAATTATGTGGCTTTTCTAATGTGACAGGCCAGGGAAACTAGATTGCTAACTTGGATGCCCACGGGGACCATGTGGGCCGCATGAATATGTGAATTATTGGGTGTAAGACAGCAGAGATGATGGGAATTGCACAGTGAACTGGAGAATGCATGCCTTGCCTAAAGGCACTGAGATTCATACATTTTAAAGCACTTTGCGAGCCAAATAAAACATATCTGTAGCTTGCAGGCTGCCAGTTTTCGACCTCAGAAACAAACAAATAAAAGAAGCAAAAATATAGAGGTTATAGATAAAAGATTTCAGCACATTTACGGAACAGGGAATATACATTCTTTAAATCTAGGAATTGTTTGCAGAATATGATCACGTACTTTGCTCCCAGAAAACGGAAAGCAAAATATAGAAATTCTGATTTTTAAATGCAATAATCTGTCATCTTAATCCCATGAAGTTAATGATAAAAATGATTATTTAAGAAAAAACTACTTTGGAATTCAGAGACACTGTGTTTAAATAATCTCTGCACCAAGAGAAAGTCAAAGCAAATTATGAATAATCTAGAAATACACAGAGAGGAGGGTTTTGTAGCAGCGAGACGTAGGGAATGGAGTTGAAGCTGTACTCAGAGGAAAAGTATGATCACAGGTGCTTTTATTACCAAAAGAGAAAAAAAAAAAAAAAGACTGAAAATGTATGAGTGAAATAGTCAACCTATGAAACTAAGAGAAAAACAAAAGAAAGAGAAATAATAATGTTAAAAGCTGAAAAGACATGAGGGTAGAAGATGTAAAACTGTAGAGAGATCAAACCAAACCCGAGTTCTTTGAAAAGACAAATAATGGAAGCGATCTCTGATTAAAGAAGAGGAAAAATATTAAAAATGAGTAAGGATCGGGGCGCCTGGGTGGCACAGTGGTTGGGCGTCTGCCTTCGGCTCAGGGTGTGATCCCGGCGTTATGGGATCGAGCCCCACGTCGGGCTCCTCCGCTATGAGCCTGCTTCTTCCTCTCCCACTCCCCCTGCTTGTGTTCCCTCTCTCGCTGGCTGTCTCTATCTCTGTCGAATAAATAAATTTTAAAATCTTTAAAAAAATAAAAAAAATAAAAATGAGTAAGGATCTATTGTTACAGATACGAAGGAAATGAGGAATTCAGTGTATAACAATATATTAAAAACACTGGAGGAAATGGGTGAATTTCCCTCGAAATATAAGTTCACAAAATTAGTCCTGGAAAAAGTATAAAACTTGAAGTATTATCATTATGATTTTACGTTGCTTTGGTATTAATGCAATAAGGCAAAACATCTTTGGCTTAGATATTGAAAAGAAAAATTAGACCCAAGAATAAGGGAATTTGTGTGTATAAGATAAATACAGAAAAAATAACAGCTTTTTTTCTGTACTGGCAATAACTAGTTAATGGTAGAAATTGAAAAAAATCCAGTTCACAGGTAACATAAAATATCTGGGGATAATTTTAGAATATTACAGGACATAAGGTGAAAGGTATTAAATCTCATCAGGGTTCTTAAAATAAGACTTGAACTAATGGAGATGCTACGCTTCATTCCAGAATGGGCAATTTAATATAACATTATTAATCCATCTCAAATTAATATGCCTGTATATGAGACTAATTTCTCCCCAGAATTATTTCTCAGGGGGAAAAAAAAGGAAGCTCCTTCCATTCAGGACTCAAAAAATGTCATTTTTAACCAGGCGACATGTTCTTAATTACTTGATTCTGAATAATAAAGTAAGAGTCAGGGGAATCAGACTAAAATAACCTCAGTTTTAATTTTAGAGTCTATTAGAGGCCACCTGACAGAGCTGGTTTAGAAAGAGGGAGGCAAATTTAAAACAAATGTGCTATGTATTCTGTGGAGTGTAATCTCAGAGTTGCAAGTGTTACATGTCGTTAAATCGAGGCTTTGAAAGAGTGTATGACAGTACAGTAAGCGGTTGTGTGGTAGGCCACCAACATACACTCACAGGAAGATTTTTTTTTTTTTTAAAGATTTTATTTATTTATTTGACAGAGATAGAGACAGCCAGCGAGAGAGGGAACACAAGCAGGGGGAGTGGGAGAGGAAGAAGCAGGCTCATAGCGGAGCAGCCTGATGTGGGGCTCGATCCCATAACGCCGGGATCACGCCCTGAGCCGAAGGCAGACGCTTAACCGCTGTGCCACCCAGGCGCCCCAGGAAGAATTTTTTTTTAAGGAAATTGATATAATAACCATGTAAATATGTGTTTGAGACTTGGTATGAAATTTTCGGTGATAGCATGATTGCAGTCACCGGATACAAAGAGCGCCAAATCTCAAACAGTTTACTTAGATGGCTCTCCGGTAATCTGGAATAGAAGGCTTAAACGTAGCTTTTGTAATGATGAAGGCAATTCTGTGGAGCACGCATGGGATGACTGTGGATAAAAATGTTCTTGAAATATGACTATGGGATCAGTATTTCTAAATGAGTATATTTTATATGATGTGATGTTAAATATGTACATATAAATAGAAGTTTAATATATTATATACATCATATAATGCAGTAAGGTATTATATGCAATTATATTAACATATATAAGAAATATGCGGTTTATTAAAGTACATATTTTGTGTATAATATGTTATAACATTATGTGTTAAATATATATATGAATAATATGGGGCGCCTGGGTGGCTCAGTCGTTAAGCATCTGCCTTCGGCTCAGGGCATGATCCCGGCGTTCTGGGATCGAGCCCCACATCAGGCTCCTCCGCTGGGAGTCTGCTTCTTCCTCTCCCACTCCCCCTGCCTGTTGTGTTCCCTCTCTCGCTGGCCGCCTCTCCTCTGTCAAATAAATAAATAAAATCTTTTTTAAAAAATATACATGTATATGAATAATATATAAATTAAATTAGGGATTTGACTATCTGTAGCAATAAAAGCTTACTCAAGTTGGTCAAGAAGCTTGTATTTTGTTAAACAAGACCCGAGTTCATTTCCCAGGTAAAAGTCTGGGTAGGTGGTTCAGGCCGGCCTGGGCCTTGCAGGTGCTGGGCCTTGGTTCTTGCTGACATCAGGCTCCGCTAGGTGAGATCCTGACCTCAGGCTCCCAAATGTGGCATGGGTGTCTCAGGCCGCAGAATGGAGGAAAGGGGTGAGCACTGCCTGGTAAGGAGAGCTTCCAGAAGATACTGTATCCAGTAGGCCAGAACTTACTTACCCAGCCGCCCCCAGCTGCAAAAGAGGCTGGAGAATGTCCTTATTTTGAAACCACGTGCCCCCCAAAAAGTCATGTTACTGAGAAAGGAAAAGAGAAGAAATACTGAGGTATATCCAACCTCTGCTTGGACGTAGGTAATAACCTGGAGAAAATATTGAAAAATGTCCTGAATCTATGAGGTACGCCCGTAAACAGATAAGGATAAACTACCAGAAGAGGGGGTAGCACAGGTCAGTTGGCAATAGCATGATAAGCAATTCAATGCAAAAAGAAGAAGGAGAAGGAGAAACAAAGATATTGAACATCAGTTATCATCCGGGAAATGAAAGCCACACGAAATCATTTTTCACCCGTCAAAAAGAGTAATAACTTCCAGTGTTGATCAGCGTATAAGGACACAGTTATTCCCGTGCGTTGCCGGTGGCAGCGTGAACGGTTGTGATCTCTTTGGAAAGCAATCCGGCAGTAGCTATTGTGATGGAAAGTACGTGTTCCTGTGACAAAGCAATCCCGTGCTGGGGCATTCTGTCCTCTAGAAATAAAAGCGCCAGTAATTGAGTATGTAGTGAATGGAGAAGAGGTGGTTAACCGCGGTACTTTTTTTGTAGTGGCCCAAATCTGGGAAGAATCTGAATGTTGCTCAGGAGGAACTGGTGGAATGAATTGTATGTAGTTCATCCTTCCTGTGACGTACTTACTATATTATTAAAGAGGACAAGTCAGGTCTATTTCCACTGTCCGGGAAGACCGTAAATGCCGTATATTCTAGCGATAAAGTAGAACTCCCAAAGGCAAGTTTACAGCTTTATGTCATATATGTGTATGTCATGACCCCAAACAAAAGAGTAATAAGCCCCGCCTGTGTCGACACGGAAGAACACGTTCTTTCTGGATCTCATATTTCCTATGGATAGCTCAGGAAAGTAGGGGATTTTGATTATGTCAGTTTTAGAAAGAGCGTTCTAATTTCTGTTTGCAGAGGGGAGAGTTTGGTGACTAAGAGTGTGAACTTTGGAGAGCACGTTTCCTGGGTTTGAATCCTGGCTCACACCGTGTAGCTTTGGGCGAGGTCCCTGTACCCACCTATGCCTCTGTTTCCTGCAAGGTAATACAGGCGTAAAATCAGCACCTGCTGCAAAGGGTTTAAATGAGCTAATACATGTAAGGTATCCGGTGCAGAATAATTTGTACATAGGAGAGGGCTGTTTTTCTTTCTTTAAATTAAAACTTTTATTCAGGAAATAAGTCAGGATAAGGGAAGGTTCGTTTCATTCTTTTGGTGTTAAAATGCCAAACATATTTCCATTGCTCTTAGAGCTTGATTTTGAAGAACACGGTGAAGCAACAACATATATATATATATAAATATATATATTATTATTATTTGTTTGTTTTTTAGAGAGAGGGAACAGGGGTGAGGGAGGGGCAAAGGGAGAAGGAGAGAGAGAATCCTTTTTTTTTTTTTTAAAGATATTATTTATTTATTCGACAGAGATAGATACAGCCAGCGAGAGAGGGAACACAAGCAGGGGGAGTGGGAGAGGAAGAAGCAGGCTCATAGCGGAGGAGCCTGATGTGGGGGTCGATCCCACAACGCAGGGATCACGCCCTGAGCCGAAGGCAGACGCTTAACTGCTATGCCACCCAGGCGCCCCGGAGAGAGAGAATCTTAAGCAGGCTCCACACTCGGCGTGGGGCTCGATCTCACGACCCTGAGATCATGACCTGAGCTGACATCAAGAGTCGGATGCTTAAGCCACTGAGCCACGTGCCTTTACCTCTTCTCACTGTACTGAGGAAATGGGACCAGCTTGCCCAGTAAAGTGCCCGACACTGAGAATCTTGTATTTACAGAGTGAACTTTACCACCGTCTTCAGTGTCTCTTTGGAACTGGCAAATTGCGGAATTAACATTGGCTTCCATGTCTCGACATTTTAACGATGAGAACACCAGTTTGGGAAACAGAGGCACACAGTTAATGGCTTTATGAGGGAAAACTGTGTCATCAGCCTAGTGAGGCGTGACGAGTTATAGTTTCCAGAGATGGCTCCGCCTCTGCCTCCCCCCACAATGCGCTCGTCCACAGTGTGACTTTGCCACTGACTCCGTGAAGGAACGTGAGCCTTAAATCTGGGCAGGCCTAGGATTGCTTCAGCCGGTGGAATAGGACAGAAGTGACCCTGTGTGACTGCCGAGGCTGGCTTATAAGAGGCCATGCAGTGACCCCCCCCCTTGTGTGCAGAAATACCCCTGGAGCCCCAAGCCATTCTAAAACAAGTTCAGCCACCCCAAGACCACCCTGCTGGAGAGCCCCCCGCCCCCCACAGTGCCCCGACCAACAGTCCAGCTCAACGCTCATGTGATGGCATTGGTTGTCCTGTCTGCCATATGAGCAAGCCAGCTGGCCTGTCTGGCCCAGCCAGTCTTCAAGTGACTGAGCCCCAGCCAGCGTAGGACTGCAACCACCGAAGCATCTATGTTAGAGCTGTCCCGCCAAGCCTTTCCCAAAATCCTGACCCGCAAAATAAAATGGTTCTGTCTAGCCGTGAACTTATGGGGAAATTTTGTCCTGAAACAATGGTAACTTGCTAAGCAGTACACATAATTTTCAGTTGTCACCTAATATCCCCCGCGGGTGTACATACCATTTTCTGTTTGTTGCATTATTACACCAGCACGCTGTACCACCGGGAAACTTCCTCAGCGCTGGTCAGACCACGTCATGGGCACGATTCATTTGAGGTTTGTTCCCAGCATCTGCTAACGGGAATTCCCGTCAGGAGTTCTCCTTGGATAATTCCCCCATTTTCCCCCTTTCAGCGAATCAGCATAGCACCTTGACCTTCATGAGTTGAGGGGGGTAGGGACCCAGGCAGAATGAGATTTGAGGAGACGTTTGTTGGGGCCTCTGGCAGAGACGTAGCCCTCTTCCCTGGGTGTGATGGTGTGCAGACGTGAGGCCTGGAACTGTCCAGGCCACCCCCTGCCGTGAGGCAAGGCAGCTCACGGATGAAGGCGGCCTGTTGAGGAACGCAGGAGCAGGGGAGGGAGAGCAATGGGCCACGAGAACATATTTCAGTTGTGCTGGACCCGAAGCCAGACTTGCCCCCAGAGTTCCAGTTGCGTGAGTCAAAAACGTCTCATTGGATTGTTGCAGGCTTGAGTTGGGTGTTCTCTTGTGACTAGAAGATTCCTTGCTCGTAGTGACCACATCTGCAGCATTTTTGAGATTCTGGGTAACGTTTCAGAGGGACCTTGCTAAATCGGAGGCTGTCCGGGCAGTCCACCCGATGAATGACCCCGGGTCCTGTGAGGCCTGCTGGGAAGGATTAGGAATGCTCTGCTTACAGAACAGAAGACCAAAGAGAAACAAAGCTGCCGTCACATACTCAGATATCATGTGGAGAAGCAGTAATTTTGTTCTTTGTGGTTCCAGATTGTTTCAGAACTGGAACCAGCGTGTGCCATCATCACGAAGCTTGAATTCAGCCACACATAAAGAAGGGTTGTCCAACTCTTTGAGTTTCCCACAATGGAAGGGGCTGTCTAACGCCGGGTTCTCTTCCCCTGAAAATCCTCTTTGGTAACTGGCACGTGAGACTTTGATAAATAGCAACAGAGATTGGACGCTGTCGCTACTACTTGGTATGAAACATTAGGCCACATGATTTCTGTGTTTCTTCCAGTTCTGAAATAATATGATTTTGTGCTTCGTGAGGCATCAGAAGATGTACTTATTGTGAGACCCGTGGGCCAATTGTGAAGCCTCTGGGACTGTCAGTTTCCTTATCCATAAAAGGGAGAAAACAGTACTTTGCCATTTGATTTTCGTGAGCCTCGAATTTATGTGTATGAAAATGCTTCAAAAGCCAAAGCACTACGCAGATAAACTGGTATTACCATTTCCTGCATTATGAACTCCCAGTTTAAAGAGTGTGGTCAATTCCTTAAAGTTCTGTGTTTTAACCTCATGCGTGGTTTAAGAAAAAAGAACAGAAAAAAGTGATGGTAATCCAGATAAACCTATTTCCACACTCCCGGTCCACCGACTTCTCTAATTTCTGTAATTGCAAATTCTGGTGAGTTTGGTATTTTTTAAGGATATAACTTTGGAAGTTTCTCGCTGAGTGCTATGACTTGGAGCCGTCACTGAGCCAAGTGTATATTTTTAGGGAGTCAGAGCTGAACTGTGATCTAGAATGGGTCATTCTAAGTCGCATCAAGACTCACAAATTGGTAGGGGCGCCTGGGTGGCTCCGTCGGTTAAGCATCCAGCTCTCGATCTCAGCTCAGATCCTGAGCTCAGGGTCGTGAGTTCCAGCCCCGTGTGGGACTCCACACCCGCCCGCCCCCAAAAAAGACTCACAAATTGGGAAGTGATCTTTTCTTATCTCTGTAGGAAGGAAGGCTGTGCATGGAGAGGCCGATCTTCCAATTCACTAAAGCCCCACCGCCCTCAGCGCCTCCTCCCCCTTTGTGTTTGCTGCCTAGAGACCCTGGGGGCACACCGCTGATGCAGGGGTGCCAGTCTCTTGAGTTAGGTCTTGAAGAGTTCATCTGGCCCCCACAATGGGCCAGAAGGCTAACCCAGCATGCAGAGTGGATTCTGAGCCCAACCGTTCCCCCGGCCACTTCACTTTCAATGGAAAGGAGACGTCCCCGTCTGCCCTGCACTTTTCAAATGGCGTGTTGGGAACTGCCCTTCCAGGGCTGTTTTGCATTTTGGCTTCTCCTGGATATGCCAGCACCCGGCCGTTCAGACCGTGCCATTATCTCCTCTCGTGAACACTGCCGCTTTGTCTCCTGCCTTATCTTGCCTTTAACCCAGCACAGAGTGGTCACTGTGTCCTCCCGAGGCCGGAGCCCCTTCTGAGTGTTAGGGGGCTTTTGTTCGGAGGCCTTCTCCCGTCTGGAGCACCGTTCACGGTGGCCGTGGAACAGTGTGACTATGTGGGAAAGAGAAGGATGCAGATTTCCAAGTGTTTTAAACTCTCACCCAAGCTGCTGAGCAAGTGGAGTGCAAGCAAAATTAATTTGGCATTCTGAGTAAAAAAAAAAAACGGGGGGGGGGCAACATGAAGAGAAGACAGAAAACCTTCATGCTGTTACCAAAACCATCTCTAAATGTGGACCCTGCTGTTTGCTTTTAGCGAAGGCAGCAAAATGAGCAAGTAATTTGGTTCATTAGTCTGTGCAGGATTCTTTTGTGCTTTTTTCCCTCCGTTTGGTTTGCAAAGGAGTTTGCGTTAAGTTTCATATGAGATATACGAATCTCTAGAAGACGCTCCACTGAAACTCCCCACAGGGTAGTCTGGCTGGGAAAAAATTACTTGTCTGCCACAGGCGAGGTGGGGCCCGAGATTTGATAACAAGACTTAGTTAGTTCCTTGTGGCAGTGCCTCGGCTTCCTGTGTCGCCTCAGATTTTTTTCTTTTATCTCACATGTTCTAAGTCCAGGGAACAGCGCTGCCCGTAAAATCAACTGACTGCTGATTACCTGCTTCCGCGCTGTATTCGCAAACATTCCCATTTCTCTTTCTTCATTCTCGTTATCCGAGTAGTGTGTGCGCAGGTTAGAAAATGAAACAGGACAGGAAAAGCAAAAGTGCTGTTGCCCTATACCTTCTTGTTTGTTGTCTCACTTCTCAAAGTTAACCACTTACAGGTGCATAAACTCCGTATTTTTTTTTTTAAATAGACTTTTAGAGCAGTTTTGGGCCCAGCAAAATTGGGAAAGTGCAGAATGCCCCCAGAACCCCATCCCCCCCACAAGTGTGCACAGCCTCCCCTCACCATCAGTGTCCCTCACCACAGTGGCCCATTTGTTAAAACTGATGTATTTACGTGACACATCACCGAGAGTCCATGGTGTACATTAGGGTTCACATTCTATGGCCTGGACAAAAGTATCCACCATTATGGTATCGTACAGAATAGATTCACTGCCCTAGGAATCCTCTGCGCACCCCCTATTCGTTCTTCTGTCCCCCCCAACCCCTGGCAACCACTGATCCTTCTACTGTCTCCATAGTTCTGCCTTTTCCAGAATGTCAGATGGTTGGAGTCCTACAGTATATTATAGCCTTTTCAGATTGGCTGCTTTCACTTAGCAATCTGCATTTAAGCTTCCTCCCTCCTTTTTGTAGATTCATAGAGCATTTCCTTTTAGCACTGAATAATACTCCATTGCCTGGATGTATCACGGTTTCTCCATTCACCTCCTCAAGGACATCTTGGTGGCTTCCGTGTTTTGGCAGTTATGAATAGAGCTGCTGTAAACAGCTTTGTGCTGCTTTGTTTGTAGACATGACTTTTCAACTCATTTGGGTAAATACCAAGGGTTGCAATCGCTGAATCATGGCAAGAGTATGTTTAGTTTTGTAAGGAACTGCAGACTGTCTTCCCCAGTGGCTGTACCACTCTGCATTCCCACCAGCAATGAATGAGAGTTCGTATTGTTCTGCAGCCTCATCAGCGGGAGGTGTTGTCAGCGTTTTCGATTTTAGCTGCTCTCATCGGTGTGTAGTGGTCTCTCGCCGTTGTTTTAATTTGCAGTCCCCTAATGACACGTGGTATGGAACATCTTTTCATATGCTTATTTGCCATCTGTGTATCTTCTTTGGAGAGGTGTCTGTTCAGGTATTTTGCCCATTTTTAATCAAGTTGTTCATTTTCTTATTGAGTTCTTTGTATATTTTGGATAACAGTCCTTTCTCAGATATGTATTTTCCAAGTATTTTCTCCCAGTCTGCGGCTTGTCTTCTCATTCTTCTGACATAGCTGTTTTTTGGTTTTTCATATTTAGACATTTTGTTGACTCCTACTCTGACAGATGAGGATTTAACTCAACTTCACCTCCTCCTAGAGTCTTAATATCACTTTTTTAAGTTCCTTTCTTGGTTACGTCTTTTATTTCAGTAACGTTTTCCATCTTTATTTCTTGTTTCGTCAATTGTCTATAGTATCTTTGGTTCTCCATTTGCAGGATGAGGGTGAATATTATTATACACCAAACACAGGGCTCAAACTCACAACCCTTAGAGCATGAGTCACATGCTCGACCAACTGAGCCCACTAGGCGCCCCTCTACTTTAACTTTTTTTACTAGCTGGGATAATATTCCAATGTTCTATAAAGTCATCCTGCATACTTTGTGTATAGGTTAATTGAAATACTATCAGTGTAATTGAGACTGTATATATATATATATATATATATATTCCCTGCAGAGTAAAGCCATATGTTATGATTTTGTGACTTTTCTTATGCAACTTCTTATTTTTTTCACTGTTTTTATTATATCCTCATTTTTTTTTCATACTCTTCATCCAACCAAATGTTCTTTCAGAGAAACTTCCCCTCGGAGGCACTTTATCCTCTTGGCCCAGTTTGGATTTGTTCTCCAGACTTGCTTTGTGGGTATCATCTTGAGACTTCTCTTAACTGGTTTGCTCTGTTAGAACCTCGCTCTCCCAGGATCATTCACCCTCTTTCTCTTTGGTTAACTCCTTTATTTTCCGGGAGCACATCCTCAAATAACTAGGGTGTTACAGTTTAATTTTTTTCTGAGTCTTCATAGGTTTTATTTATTTATTTATTATTTTTTAAAGATTTTATTTATTTATTTGACAGAGATAGAGACAGCCAGCGAGAGAGGGAACACAAGCAGGGGGAGTGGGAGAGGAAGAAGCAGTCTCCTAGCAGAGAAGCCTGGTGTGGGGCTCGATCCCAGAACGCCGGGATCACGCCCTGAGCCGAAGGCAGATGCTTAACGACTGCGCCATCCAGGAGCCCCTGAGTCTTCATAGGTTTTAAAATGTATTTTCTACCTCTGTGACTGGCTTATCATTAGGTTGGGTATAGAATTCTGGTTTGGAAATGGTTTTCCCTCAGAACTTTGAAGGCATTTGCTTTGTTGCCTCCAAGAATTCAGTATCGCTATAATGAATGATGATGGCAGTCTCATACTCACACCCCTTCCCCAAACTTGTAGGCATTCTTGGTGTTCTGAAAATTTATAGAAGGTGTGCTGTACCTTCATGTGGGTCTTTTTCATTCATTTTGGGTGACATGAGTTCTGGAGACTCAATGTGAGCTTTGGGGGATTCTCTCACTTTAGTTCTTTGGGAATTTCCTCCACTTGGTTTCCACTGGTCTGTATTTCTGGACCTTTTTTTTTTTTTTAAGGTTTTATTTAGTTATTTAGAGAGGGAGTGCTTGCGCAAGTGGGGGGAGGAGCAAAGAGAATCTTAAGCAGACTGTGCACTGAGCACCGAACAGTACTTGGGCTCTCACTGTCACAACCCTGAGATCATGACCTGAGCCAAAATCGAGAGTCAGACACTTAACCGACTGAGCCACCGAGGTGTCCCTAAATATGTTTTTGAGGTTCCTTGACAAGGGGAACCTGAAACGTGATCGGTGCCACTGCCGAACATGGATAAGGAGAATAAAGGGAAGAAGGAACAGGTAATAAAGTTAGCTGCCACTGAAAGGTTGAGACAGATGGAAACTGAGGGGAGAAATTAAATTTGACAATAAATACATTATTGAAACCTTTTGAGAAAAGTGATAGTAAAGAATATCCTAGTGGTTTAGATTCTTAGAGCCTGAAGGAGTAAGATCTCTTGTGTTTCAGAGGCAAGGCAGCAGTTGTGTGGTACATGGAGACGGTGAACTTTCATTTCTGTCTGTCCTGCCGAACAGGTGCTCTGTGAACTCCTGTAGAAAAAAGTGAAGGATTAATCATTTATTTCAGAATGTCACCATTTCCTTCATCAGCACATGGCAGAGACGAGACCTACCAGAGAACATCCCAGGTGTACCATGTTCTTAGGGTAAGATAAGGAAATTAAAAAGGGACTGAAAATATTTTATTTTCAGCTCATGAGAATTACTACTTAAGACAGTCATCTGATCTATGACTTAAGCGGTCGTTCTATCATTTTAAAAGCACTTTTTATTCTTTGAGAAGACCTATTTTACCTACTCTCTTACCTCGCTGTATATTGCTATGATAGGATTTTCCTCTTCTGGTTTTTTTAATTTTATTTATTACATAAAGGTAACTGTACAAAAGAAACAGGAAAATTACAGCCCAGCCAGCTTAATAATCAACTGTTCTCAATATTCCATGTACTTTTCTGGTGTGTGTGTCTATGAATACAGAGTTTGATACACCTGTGGTCAACCACGATATAATTTTTTCATTTGGCATTTTATTTTATTTTTTAAGATTTTTATTTATTTATTTGACACAGAGAGAGAGGGAGAGAGAGCACAAGCAGGGGGAGCGGCAGGCAGAGGGAGGAGCAGACTTCCCGCTGAGCAGGGAGCCCCATGTGGGACTCGATCCCAGGATCATGACCTGAGACCAAGGCAGATGCTTAACCGACTGAGCCACCCAGCATTTTAAAATGTAACATATCAAGCACGGTGGTGGTTTTTTTTTAAATCATATTAGTCTTCCCAATTATGAGGTGACACTTGCTTTTACTTTAACTTCGTGTGGTTAGACAGCCGGCCTCAGTAGGAGCAAGTAATGGTCTGGTGTGAGGATGGGGAGAAGACCCGAGAAATAAGAGTGCCAGCTGAGCCGTTCCTGTTCCATCGGCTCCAGGCTTCCGGTCACCTCTGCGCCCCCTTTGCCAGGTATATGCGTCAGGTGGTGTGCCCCTTTGCAGGGTTCCAGGATGTGTTGTTCAGCAGTGAGGTTTCCTCACACACAGTACTTGAGGTGAACGCTGGGTAGTTGGAACCTTCTGACTGATTACATTCTGAGCGCTAGGACTCGCCCGCTGTGTCCAGGACGAGGGGCACCCCTGCTGCAGACCTGCACGGACCCGGGGGTGGGGGGTGAGCCACCGTGCACCAACCTTAGTCTGGGCCGATGGTGAGTTTTCACAACACTCTCTACACTTAACCTCTCGTAATTAAAGCTTGGGAAATGTGTACAAAGCTGGGAAGAAGCTTTCAAAAAAAACCTTAGGAAAACAATAATACTAGTGACTTTGTTCAGGGCTGATGAAGTGTCAGAACGGATATAAAAAAGAACGGATGTGGTAACAAATACGACTGGATCGTGTATTTCACAATGCACAGCTGGATGTATTTCACAAATGTATTTTGACATAAAAAATTCCTTGTGGTTTAGGTAAGGTGCAAGTAGTAACACCTATGTGGCAGCAGAAGGGGGGCGTTCCCCTTGGGCTGGCAAGGATGACAGAGTTGATCTGTTCCGTCTGGGCCCTGCCCATCTTCACACCCGAGGAATGGTTGGAAAGGAGGCTTGGCTCCAGTGGCTGTATAAGGAATGGCCAACGGCTCTGTGATAATCAGCGCGGGACCCTCCCGTCTGCCTGTTCTGACGAGAGTTACCGCAGAACTTGAGTTCATCTTCCGTTTTCCTTAGGGGCCCTCGCCAGGATTACTTCATTCTAGAGAACCAGCGTCACTAAAACGTTTTATTGCTGAGTGATTGCAATCTTCATTTTACAAGAATAAATTAAATAAATCCTTTCTTCCCCAAGTATTTTCTCCATTAATAGGATGCAGGTCGGGGGCGCCTGGGTGGCACAGCGGTTAAGCGTCTGCCTTCGGCTCAGGGCGTGATCCCGGCGTTCCGGGATCGAGTCCCACATCGGGCTCCTCCGCTATGAGCCTGCTTCTTCCTCTCCCACTCCCCCTGCTTGTGTTCCCTCTCTCGCTGGCTGTCTCTCTCTGTCGAATAAATAAATAAAATCTTTAAAAAAAAAAAAATAGGATGCAGGTCAGACACTTAAAAGTACTAAGTGTGTATCATGGTACTCTTAGCTTTCCAGTAACTTAGTTTGGAAAAGTTACTTTAAAAACCATAGCTTAGCCTTTATTTTTTTTTAATTTCTTAAAAAGATTTTGTTTATTTGAGGGGAGAGCATGAGTAGGGGGAGAGGGAAAAGCAGACTCCCTGCTGAGCACAGAGCCCGAGGTGGGGCTCAATCCCAGGACTCCGAGATTATGACCTGAGCCAAGATCAAGTCAGCCGCCCACTCGACTGAGCCACCCAGGTGCCCCCAGCTTAGCCTTTATTATGTCAAAGTCGTAAAAAAAGCACTTGACTGTTAGACACAGCAGTGAATGCCATTGGCCTTCACATCCTCACCTCCGATTTCAGAATGCTCAGATCACAGGTGCTCCTTAGAGGTCCTGGTGGCAGGCTTAGGGCTCCTGGCCACGTTGGGCTCTGCTTCCGTCCTTGTGGACTGGGGCTGCTGCTAGTCTGTGCGGGCATTCCCCCACCACCTCCTACCTTGTGGAGCCCTCGGGATTGGGGACTCCTTCTAGGGTCCCTTGTTACTGGGGACCTTCAGCCTCACGTGCAGGTAGGTAAGTCATAGCAGTCAGCCTTGATTCATCAAAGGGTCTTCAAGTTTCTAAAAGAGGTCCACAATTTTCATTTACACTTTAACCTCTGAGGTGGGTTTCATTTCGAGAGCATATAGGAGACTGATGTCTGGGTTTTCGCAACCAGAATTTTTTTTTAATATTGTAACGTAATATAGATGAAAATAGAAAACAGTTTCTTACCTTACGTTTCCCATTATAAATACTCTAAATTCTGTATCATTTCCATATTGAGAAAATCCCTTTAATATTTAAAACTGTACCGTAGATACATGTGATGTGTCCTCACCCCATTTATTCTTGTTTCTGTGAATACGAATAAGCACACAATTTCCACCTATGATAAAAGCAGTGTGTCATCGGGTTAGATTAGTCCTAACTTGGCGTTATTTATGTGTCGTGATTTCTTAGTCAAGATTGTGTTCATTCACAAGATGTTGGTGAATTTTCAAAAATGTTTAAGAAAGTCAGGATGAACTTGCATTTGGTCAAAAGGCTGTTGTTCGGTTGCCAAGGTTACGGTTCAAATGCATGAAGCTGCCAGTTCCAGAAAACCCAATTCAAGGTGACGTGGATGAAGGGTATTTGTTGGTTTGTGTCATCGGAAGGCCAGCTCTAGGCTAAGCTGCAGGGTGGACTGATTGGGTAACTCCACGGTGCTACTAGGAATTTGGTTTCCTTCTTTCTGTACTCTGCATTCACTTCCTCTTGTGATGACAAGAGGTTGCAGCCATTCCCAGACTTATATGATCCCTTACTCATGTGTAGTAATGTTTTAGGAGCTCACCCAGAAAACCTCTCCTGCTGTTCTGTTGACTTCGGTTGAGGGATGTGCTCAGGCCTTGAACCAGCAACTGTGCTGGGATGCAATTACGAGGAGGGGCTCAGGCTTGGAGTCCAGCTTCCCCCAAAGTATAGGGCTGTGGGGAGAGGTACAGAAACTCAATCAGACCCAGATACTTATCTAGACCCGGGGGGGGGGTGGAAATGAGTAAAGGGCAACGGCCACCCTCTTCACTATCCCATGTGAGCTGAAGTCACTTGGGTTTCATTTATAAAAATGCCTTGTTTCATTGGCTTCTGCTCCTTCTGTCCTTAGGGGCTGTGACAACAGCCAAACGGACAGGCATTCCAGCTCCTCGAGAACTTTCAGTAACTGTCTCAAGGGAGAGAACGGTGCCACGAGGTCCCTCCAACCCCAGGAAGTCGGTGTCCAGTCCAACTTCTTCCAGCACACCCACCCCCACTAAGCACCTGAGGACCACTTCCACGAGACCGAAGCAAGAGAATGAAGGCGGGGAAAAGGCCGTGCTCGAATCCCAAGTTCGGGAACTTCTGGCAGAAGCCAAAGCGAAAGATAGTGAAATTAACAGGCTTCGAAGTGAACTGAAGAAATGCAAGGAGAAAAGGACTCCAAGCATCGAAGGAGCTGACGCTTCAGACTCCAATCTAGATGGAACGTCCACCTCGCCAAGTGACTCAGAGCCTTTGATAAGAGCTCTTGAGGAGAAGAACAAGACTTTTCAGAAAGAGCTTGCAGATCTCGAGGAGGAAAACCGGGCCTTGCGGGAGAAACTGACTTACCTGGAGCATTCCCCAAATTCAGAGGGAGGCGCAAGTCACACCGGTGAGAGCAGCTGCCCAACATCCCTAACTCAGGAGTCAAGCTTCGGAAGCCCGTCTGGACCTCAGCTGTCGGGTGAGATCGAGGAGTACAGGAACAACATACACGAAAATGCATTACGGACGTCGGACTCTTCAAGCAGCGACGTTACCAAAGCTTCTCTCTCCCCTGATGCGTCCGATTTTGAGCACATCACAGCAGACACCCCCTCCCGGCCCCTGTCTTCCACCAGCAACCCCTTCAAGAGCTCCAAGTGTTCCATCGCTGGCGGTTCCCCGAACAACGTGAGCGAACTGTCCCTGGCTTCCCTCACGGAGAAGATACAAAAGATGGAAGAAAACCACCACAGCACGGCCGAGGAGCTGCAGGCTACTTTGCAAGAATTGTCAGACCAGCAACAAATGGTGCAGGAGCTGACAGCCGAAAACGAGAAACTGGTGGATGAGAAGACGATTTTAGAGACGTCCTTTCATCAGCATCGGGAGAGGGCCGAGCAGCTGAGTCAGGAAAACGAGAAGCTGCTAAATCTCCTACAAGAGCGAGTGAGGAATGAGGAGCCCAACGTGCAGGAAGGAAAGATCCTTGAGCTGGAGCAGAAGTGCGCAGAAATTCTTGACCAGGGCCGCTTTGAGAGAGAGAAACTGCTCAACATTCAGCAGCAGCTGACCTGTAGCTTACGGAAGGTCGAGGAAGAAAACCAAGGCGCCTTAGACATGATTAAACACCTGAAGGAAGAAAACGAAAAACTGAATGGGTTTCTGGACCTGGAGCGACATAATAACGGCGTGATGGCCAAAAGTCTGGAAGAGTGTAAAGCTACGCTCGAAGGGCTGCAGGTGGAAAATGGGTCGTTGAAGGCTCATTTGGAGAATGAGAAGCAGAAAGCTACGGAGACCAGTCCCGTGGGGCACACGGCAGAGGGTCGTGAAGTTCAAGAAATGTTGAGGGTCGCTCGGGCTGAGAAAGATCAGCTGGAGCTGTCTTGCACCGAGCTCAAGCAAGAATTGGTGAAGGCCCATGGTGAAATTAAGCATGTTTCGAGCCTCCTGGCCAAGGTAAGGAGATACCTCTGTGCCCCTGTTTGCTCATTCTTAGCCTTCCCCTCCTTGACCGTTAGATTCACAGAGCTCAGAGAATCCTTTGCTCAGCCAGTTTCACTCCCGAATCCAGCATTCCAGCTTGAAGATCTGTTCCATTCCAGACAGATTGGGGATACAAAAATGAAACACCCCAATTTCTGACTAGAGGCAGTTCAAAGTGTGGCCGGGATATAGTGAATCAAAGGAGTGAGTACGATGCAGGGAGAAAGAGTATCAGAGAGGACAGCTCAGAGTCCAGTGCCACGGAGGAACACCTAGAATGATATGGGACAGAGGAAGGTAGTGCAGGAGGGCTTCTTGGAAGAGGTGGCAAATAAGCTGAGTCTAACTGGCTCAGAATGAGGGATAGTTATCCATATCAGTTAGCATGCTTTGGGCTGCTAGTAACAGATAATTAAAATCATCCCTAATTTCTCTACCAAGTGATAATATAACCGCTATTTTGGTGTTTTCTTTCAGATTTATGTATGTGTGTGTGTGTGTGTCCCACAAGTTAAAAAAATTTTTTTTAGGGGTGCCTGGGTGGCTCAGTCGGTTGGGAGGCTGACTCTTGGTTTCAGCTCGGGTCATGGTCTCAAGGTCGTGGGACTGAGCCCCACGTAAGGCTCCCCGTTCAGCTGAGAGTCTCCTGGGGATTCTCTCTCTCTCTCTTCTGTCCTCCCCCCCCCCCCCGCTCACTTGCACGTGTGTGCACACATGTGCTCTCTCTCAAATATAAATAAGTGTATTTAAAAAAATTTTTTTAGACTCATCTTGTACGTACTTTTTTAATTCATTTTTTTCTTATAAATAAGTGTTTTTGTAAAAAAATTTTTAGACTCATCTTGTACATACTCTTTTTTAATTCAGTATTTTCTGAGCATATTCTCAACATTATTCTTTGAAACATGATTTTAAGGTCAGACAGTATTCTCTCATATAAATATTTCACATGTACTTTACTGGTCGCCTGTTAGTTGAACATTTATATTCTTTTCCAGTCTTTTGATATTGTAAAGACTTTTTTTTTTTTATATATCTCAGATTATTTCCTTGGGAAAAATTCCTAAACATTGGCTTACTGTGTCAGAGTATGACCATTTTAGAGGCGCTCGATACATTCATCCAGTTTGCCCCCCAGAAATACCATCTTGGTTTGTTCCCACCAGCAGATCCGTGAGAGTGCCTGTTTCCCTGAACCCCTGCTGGTTGATTGGTATGGAGTCGCTGGGTCATTCACATCTGGGGTTCATTGCCTCATTTCTCCTCCCCTTCTTCACTGGGAAAGATCTTTCCCAACCCACAGTGAAATTAAATGATCACAATTTCATTTTTTAAAATAATCCTTTAATCAGTCTGGAACTTGGTTACATGATGAAGATTGCTGGAAATTCTGTAATATTCTATTGGCTCACAGCAATGCCAGGAAGGTATGGACAGGTGGCTTCCTGTTTCCCTGTTCCCTCCAGGTGCTGGGGCTGTGCTGTTAGGGCTCCCCTGGTGAGAGAGGATGAAGCCACTCCCCACCTCAGCGCAGGGTTGTCACCGTTTAAAGAGACAAGTTGTGCCATGAGCTCACAGGGGATTTTTCTCTACGGCTTCATCTGCCTTCAGATTAGTCTGTTGCAACTTGATTCTGGCTTTGGGCTGTCTGACGATCTGAGGGGTAGGTAGTGTTAGGAGCTGTTTGTTATCATTGTTGGTGTTCTAAATTTACAGCATCTTACTGAAAGTATGGAAGCAACCCCGTTAGAAGGTACTAGCCAGGTGCCATCTGAAGTTTAAGGTGGTAATTGTAGCTTTACATTAAGTTTTAGTGTCTGAGAAATTGGTTCCCCTCCATCACTGTTGCAAAAAGCTTGATCTCCTGGGTGACCTTGAAGTCCCCCCTCAGTCCTTCATCTGTCTCTTTGTATTTCGATTGACATTACATTAAATATACGTGTCACCAAGAAATCATTTAGTATCTCAAGACGGTAGCTTCACTTTTTCTGAACATGAAATTATATATTCATTACAGAAGGTTTGGAAACTACAGAACAGAAACCTATAAAGAAGAAAATTAATATTACCTTTAACCCCACCACTTGGGGAAAAACGCTGCTATCATTTTGCTGTGTGTCTTTTCAGATGGTTTTTTCGGATGTTTTCCTGGTGTATGCACGTTTGGGCACGCATGCAAACTTGTATCAACATAATTAAAGTATTGAATCTTCTTATTCAGAAGGATAGAGTATGTCACTCCACAGTCCTTGACTACAAAGACCCAGCTGAATTAGTTTATCAATTCTACTGTTAATCTGTTTGCTTAATGTGTTTCTACGTTATTAATCCTTTTGTTCTGCTTTTTCTACACTTCCTTGGTTTCTTCTTAGTATTTTGAGTAAAATTCTGTGTTTGTTTAAGTCTGTCATTTCTTGGTTGATAATGAAAGCATTTAAAGGTACGAATTTGCCCTTTATTATTGCTTTAGCTACAGGAAGACAGTAAAATTTAGAATTTTCTGGGACAAACTGAGTCTTATTTGGAGAAAAAGAAGAAAGGTTTGCGTTCTCTGTGAAGTACGAGGTACATTTATGATTTATGTTTTAAATCAAGCTGTTAATTAAGTTATTCATATATTCCATATTTTTATATTACTTGCTGATTAGAATGAGCAGACGTTTGTCAGTAGGATGAAAGAGGCTCTAGCTGGTATTCTGAGGTAAGAGTGTGTGAAGCACCATGTCACATAGAGTTTCTTTTATACGTATCAAGATCCTAGGTCTGTAATTTTGTGCTGTCTTTTTTTTTTTTAAAGCTTTTATTTCTTTATCTAAGAGAGAGAGCATGAGCCAGGGGGAGGGGCAGAAGGAGAGGGAGAAGCAGGCTCCGCACTGAGCAGGGACCCCGATGCGGGACTCGATCCCAGGACCCGGAGATCATGACCTGAGCCGAAGGCAGACGCTTAACCGACTGAGTCACCCAGGCGTCCCTAATTTTTCACTGTCTTACGTGTACAGGGTCACTGATCTGTAATTGCAGTGGAGTTGTGATTTGTCCTTTTCTGTTACCTTCGAAAAGGTGAAACCCAGACTTTCTAGGCTGACTGGAAGCTGATTGTAGAAGCCTCAATGCAAAATATCAACCAATCCACCAGCAGCCATGAACTCAAGTTATAAGATGTAAGGGGCTCATGCCCCCAAAGAAACAGGAGCACTTTCAGCACAAAGCTATCATGAAGGATGGGGAGGTGGCGGGTTGGTAGGTGGGAAGCGTGGGTCCTCCTGACTTAGCTAATGGTTCAGTCTGTGACCTTGGGCAGGCCCCCCTGTGCTGCACAGTGCTGAATGGAAGTGTGGTGGTGGAGGGATCTTGGCCTTGTGTAAAGGGAGTGCCTTCGACATTTTATCAAGGATGTCTCTTGTAGGCATTCGTGTACCTTTTATTGAGTGATACAAGTATTTGGTGCTTTTTTTTTTAAAGGCTGGAGAATGAATTTTTCTACATTTACCATGGATCTTACACATCTGCTATCATCTTAGAGTAGTTTTTATGTGATCATGACGGTTTCTCTGCTTTAGCTTGTGAATGAGGTAAATTACAGTCGATTTTCTAAGGTAGTCTAGTGTTAAATCATCTCTGCATTCCTGGGGTAAATCCTAATTCTTCGGTTCTCAGTGGTCTTCCCAGACATTTTTGCATAGAACTTTCACGTTTAACCGCCTTAAGCAGATGTCAAGGTGAGTGTCCTGTTCACCACCACACAGTTTTCTTGGTAATAAATAACTTGTACCCTTGAGTTCTGCATTCATCCACTCTAATTCTTGGCAGAAGGTGAATATTATGAGAAAAGAGCAAAATCACCCATTTACAGAGAGAAAAAGCAATACCGAATCATCCTATGATCTGGTAGGTGGAGTAAGTCTGTGCAAGTTTCCAGTTTGGCTAAGTTACCTAAGTGACTCAGATACTGTGAGAAGAGCCTCTGAAAAGCCTTAAAATCTACTCTTTTAGGGGGACGAGGGGAATATAGGGTAGATCAGTTCCTCACACAGTAAATGGAAAATTGGTAGGACATTTACAATCATTGTGATTGTTTTGGGGCTTTTTATTCCTCTCCTTTCTTTGTCTTCAGCTAGTATCTCCATTCTCGTCAGCTTCTCTGATACCCAGCACAGACATTTTGCTGGCAGCTTACTGTATGATTATGAAACATGCCACCGTACGACTTTGAGGAAGGGTCTCCTTTCCACAGAGTCCTGATGGCTCGGCCTCCTGTAAGCCACACACACGGCCGCCCCAGCCAGCAAGCAGCATGTCGTTGCATGGGATTCTTGGTTTTCCGGGCAGTAATGCAATCCAGGTTTATGTTTTTCTGACGTTCAAATTTTCAGTTGTCCGGGATCTTGATTTCAAGTTAGAATATTTTTATAAGGCTTGAAACCCCCAAGTTTTAAAAGAAAATATTGATTTCTTTTCCCCTAAGGTCAAAAGCGTATAGGTGGTATCCTTAGAGATTTAGTTCTTACTATAGAAACTCAGGTGTCTCTTCCAGAGGGGAAAGGAGATTATAAAGGAACACTTGCTGTGAGAGGCAGGGGAAAACTAGGGGTACCGTAATCCCTGTGTGACCAGTATTGCTCACCAGGCCTAACTAATTAGGGGGTCCACTGGCCACAAGTGGCAAAACCAGAATTTGAGCGAAAGCTGTGACAAGGACGGGCCGTCAGCTCTGTGGGGTCATTGTCCCCGAGGCAGATCAGCCAGGATCACTTGTATGAAAGCCCCTGCCGTCCCTGGCATCTGGGAGGAGGTCAGTATTGGTGAATCTGTGTGGTGGAGTTCAGGAGAACTTAGGGATCACTTCCCCTTCGTGCATCATGCACTGGGTACTCTTGGGAGGGTCGGTCAGGGTTGAACTGTTCAGGCTGAAGACATGGACATTTCAGTGGTCTTCAGCTCAGTTTTCCCATTCTCTCCAGTGTCTTTGGCTGACAACAGTGTATCAGTGCTCTGAGCGGAGCAGAGCCCTGGGACTTCGTGCTGGAAAGAAGGCAATAAGAAACTTGTGTGGGGGCGCCTGGGTGGCTCCCTCGGTTAAGCGTCTGACTCTTGGTTTCGGCTCAGGTCATGAGCTAAGGCTCTGAGCTGCGTGTGGAGACTGCTTAAGATTCTCTCCCTCGCCCTCTGCCCCTCCCACCCCCCATCCTCCACCCCCGCCCTGCCTTGCAAGTGCTCTCTCTCTCTCTAAAAAAAAAAAAAAAAGAAAAAGAAAGGAAAGGAAAAGAAATTTGTGTGGCAGAGCCTGTTTTCCAGCTTTCCAGAAGAAGTCAAGAGGAGACCCTTGTCCACACAGCTTGGGGAAAGGCCGAGATGGGCCATTGCTCCGGGACTGTGCCTCAGGCCCCAGCCGGCTGGAGCTTAGAAGTGTCCTCTGTAAAGTCAGAATGCCCTTTCGTCCTTTATTAGGTGAGACATGACAGTCATGTGCCCCAGGACACACAGCAGTCACATGTCCCCGTGACTGCTGCCTCCCTCAGTTCCCCCCTCCCCCTGCTCTTGCAACCTTGTGCAGGGCGGGTGGGAGCTGAACGTGAGGGTTTGGCCAAGAGACATCCGATGTTTGAGTAAGGGTCGTATTGCCAGTGGGACCAGACCCACAGGACCTCCCTGCGCCTCTGTGTAACTCAGAGGTGGGGGCACTGCTTCTCCCCTGGACCCAAGTGTGGTCTCTCCCTTTCTGGATCTCCTGGGCTGACTCCCCTTCCCTTCTGGGGGGCGCATTTTTCCCTCTAGACATGTTAATATCTTTCTTGACGTTAGGCCTGACCACCATTCTTCCCTTAACTTGACCTTAGAACTTGTCTGCGAAGCCCCAGCATTTGTCTCTCCTGGGTGAGCCCCTCCATGAGCACTCATCCGAAAAATCTAGAAAGTTCCCAAAGTGAAATACAGATTTTTACCCTCTTCTTTGAGTGTTGTATAGCCATTTTTCTTTTTCCATAACAAAAGTGTAAACTAAATTAGCATGTTCTCCTTTCCCTTGGCACAGCAGCATTGCAAAAAAAAAATAGTTCAAGTCTTGACCAGCATGAATGAAACATGGCTCTCCATCAGCAGTATATATTCAGAACAGGGCCAAGAATTAAGCAAAAGGAGTTTTGGAGGAACCAAGTTAGATGTAAAAACAAACACAACAAAAATAACACATTCTGACTCCTGGTGAAGTTACTCAAGCAATCACTCCAAGTTTATTCACCTCCATGTTACATACAGCTGACCCTTGAACAGCACGGGTCCTCTTCTTATATGTGGGGTTTTTCCCAGCAAGTACAGTACTGTAAATGTATTTTCTCTTCCTTACGATTTTCTAAATAACCTTCTCTCTAATTTCCTTTATTGTAAGAATACAGTGCGTAATGCATCTCCCGTTACAAAATATGCATCAGCCCACTGTTGATGTTATCAGTAAGTCTTCTGGTCAATAGTAAGCTATTGGTAGTTAAGTTTTGGTGGCATCAAAAGTTAAGGTTTAGTAATGTCATGAAGTTTTGACTGTGGGGGGGGGGGGAGATTGGTGCCCCCTACCACCCCTTTCCCCGTGTCGTTCAGGGATCAGCTGTGTAATTTTAACATCATGACTTCTTCTATATACTAGGTATCCAGGAAATACTTGTTGAATAAGTGAATGAATGTTAGAGACACTTGCAACCGAATTAGGAGACAGGCTGCTCTAATTCTATCAATATAACTAATATTTTAGTGCTTTATATGTGCTGGGCACTCTTCGACCCTTTTGATCATTTAATCTCATTTAATCATCATAACTTTATGCGAGAGATACTGTCGTTATCTAATTTTTTGCACCTGAAGAAACTGAGGCAGAGAATGGCTAGGTGACTAGCTAATTGATGAATTGACGAAGGCCAGGGTTTGATGCTGGGTCTGACCCCAGAACGCCTCATCACTGGTGTGTGCTGCTTCCCAGTTACATGGCAATGAAGAAGAGATAGAAAAACATTTGAGGCAGACCTAAGGACTCGAACACATGTAGTCTTAAGGCCAAAGCCTTTTGGTCGGGGGCTGCGAAGTTAAGCGTCTGCCTTCGGCTCAGGGCGTGATCCCGGCGTTCTGGGATTGAGCCCCACATCAGGCTCCTCCGCTAGGATCCTGCTTCTTCCTCTCCCACTCCCCCTGCTTGTGTTCCCTCTCTCGCTGGCTGTCTCTCTCTCTCTCAAATAAATAAATAAAATCTTTAAAAAAAAAAAGCCTTTTGGTCGGAAGAAAACCACCTTTCAAGTCTCAGTGAACGAGGAGAATTTTACTTGATTAGAACACAGTAGAGAAATTCATAGTGAACACCTGAGTCATCAGGACATGTCCTTTTGTGTGATTTACAACCTGAATCTTGAGGGGAGTAGGAGGTCACTGGGGGAGCTGGCGGGGTGGGGACAGCAGGAATGTGGCCGGAAGAGAACATCTAGTTCTCAGGCCAGAAAGGTTGGCCTGACCCTGAAAGTGAAGCCGGTAGTTTCCAGTGGCTGGGAGTGTGGGACCCTCAGTGATACCTCTTCCTCAGTTTCAGTGTCTGACAAGCCAGGGGAGAGGTTCTCGCCCCGTCTCCCTCCAGGCCACCCTGCTGTCCCTGCCTCCCCCATCCTGGAAGGCAGGAGACCGGGCTGAGCCCTGCAGGGGAGCCCCGAGTGGTCTCTGCTGCCATCTGCCTCTGGGACTGGCTCTAACCAGTCCCAGGTAGGACTGGGGCTCCCCGGGGAAATTCATTTGACTGTTTGTAATACGATTCTGCACACCCCGTTTCTAGAACAAGTTGGGTTTTTGAAGATGAGAGGTTGCCCTTGGCGTGCGTGATAGTGGATTCTTTTTTGAAAAGGAGACATTGGAAATCACCTTACTGGTTGTCTGATAGCGCAGTTGTTGAACCAGAGAACCAGCCGGCGGGAAGGCCAGTCACGTGGACGGCAACCTAGAACTCGGAAGGGTCATGGAAGTACAAGGTGCTGGCCCTAGCTCCCTGAGAAATTGGATTGTTCTTTTCAAGTGGCTTAACTTCTCCCTCTCTCCATTTGTTAATCTGTAAAATGAATATAAAAATACCTGCCTATTATTACCCAGCAAGCTCCTACAAGCAGAAGTTGCGAAGTTACTTAAGGGTTTTTGTTCTTGTTGGTTTACATAAAAGAGCTTTCTGGAATATATTGCTAAACTTGAGAGAATGATTCCCAAATTAAGAAGGAAGAATGGGGTGTGTGATTTGAAACAGTGTACTGACTGACAAGTTCACTGGCCCCAGCCGTCTGCAGCGCACATCACAGGGGCCCCTTCCCACTGCCATGCTTACCATTCGGTGCTCGCGATCGTGACAAGCCAACACGTGGGAAGTAAAGCGGGTGGGGGCCCGTGGGAGGACAGCAGCCTCAGCTGCACCTGGAGACCCTCTTCAAGGTGCTCATCCTGCTGGTTCCCTGGTTACAACCCCCCAGTTTCACTCCCGACCCACAGCAGTCCCACCCAAGTAACATGCGTGTTTCTAGACGCCAGGAGAGCGGGCCCTCAGCCCAAGGCTTCCCTGACACGGAGCCCGGCCAGCTCTGCAGAAAGCCACGGTCTGACTCAGGAGGCAGGGCTCACAAGCCGCCTGCCTCGGCTGCTTTTCAGATGCTGTTGGACGTCAACCTTCTCGTACCTAAAACACGTTGCCTCCTTTCTCCTTAAAAGTCCTCTTGTGTTTATTAGGTCCCTATCGTCAGGTCAACGACTTGCGCTCTGGATCACGTGGTGTAGACTTCTTGGACTTGTGTCCTCTAACGTTGCATACCCTGCTTCGGTGGGCAGAGCTGGGCTTTAAACTCCGGCAGTCCGGCTCCGGGCTAGCCCCCTGGGGGTCCCATGCAGCAGCGACAGGGCAGTAGGCAGCCGCGCACCTTTGTAATTGACATACCAGTTTCGCAGAGCAGTGCGCACCGTCAAGCTAGGGGTGTGCTCCCGTTCTTTCCCATGCTGGTTCTCTCCTTCTTCCCTCCCTCTTTCCTTTCCTTCCTTCTTTATTTATTCCTTATCACAAGGTCCCAGCTGAGAAGCAGTGCAATCCTGCTGTCCGGCATCTGTTCACTCGGGGGTCCCCCGTGTGTCTGACGCTGTGTAGGCACCAGGGGTACAGTGGTGAAGAGAGCAGACGGGGTCTCTGCCCACAGAGAGCTTGCAGCCAGAAGATTTTACACGTTAGATGCAATGGTGAAAAAAATTTCTTGTATACGGCGATGCCCCCAAATCTAGGAAGACATGTAATAGGTACCAGGCTTCCATTAATTGGTAAATATGTAGCTATTTGGTAACATGAATGAAAGGACTATAGAAAAGGAGCATAGTTCATACTAAAATAATTGGTATATTCTGAGAGCAGAGTACTATGAAACATTTAAAGTAATGACAGAACATTGTGGATATCAGTGTGGATATCACAAAAACACGGTTAAAAGCAAGTTTTACAAAAGCCTAAGAAGTATAGTATAGTCCAGGACAAAAGCATATTACCATATAATATAATGCAGTGTAACAGTACACTGCAAAAGCATAATTATGGTATAATATGATTTGTATAAAAATTTTAAAACGGGGTGCCTGGCTGGCTCAGTCAGTGAGGCATGTGACTCTTAATCTTGGGATTGTGAGTTCGAGCCCCACATTGGGTGCAGAGATTAGATTACTTAAAAATAAAAATAAATAAAATAAAAAATTTTAAAACAGGACAATATTGTATATTGTGGGCACATTCATAGGCAGTAAAAGTGAAAAACCGTTCAAGCAACAACCACACACCACTTTTGGGATAATGCAAATTACTCTCTGGGGTGGCAGAGAAGGTTGGGACTCTACTAAATCCTGTTAAAGTAAAAATATGTAGCAAATGTGACAAAATTTAGTCGCTTGAAGTCCGTTTGGGCACATGGTTATCTTGTCACTCTGGGTGATTTTCTGTGTGTTTAAAATGTTTCATGATTAAGAATTGAAAAGTTGAAATGAGAGCCTGGCCTGTGCTGCTTCTCTGTGTCTGGTGCATGCCCATGTTTCCTGGGCTTTCAGCTGGTGTTCTGCGTCACATTAATGTCGCATTTCTCCGAAGAAACGCTATAACCGCTAGAAGTTTATGGCTGGATAGATTTGTCGTTTGCAGGGAATCAGGGGCATTGTTCCTGGATCCCCAGCAGAGGGCGCTGCTCCATAGCAGATGTGAGGAGGGCAGCGTCCCGCCCACAGCCGGGCCCCTCTCCGGGCGCAGTACCAGAGCCTCCCAGGGAGGCGCTCTTGCACCAGCTGCAGGACAGAAGGGCAGCTATCTACCTGCGGCTTTCTTCCTGCCTCAGGGAGGGACACAGAAGCCACCATATTTGGCCGTTTGCAGACATCACGTTTCTTTGTGTATTTTTGGCCTTGGCTATTCCCGGGGCTAAGTATACAGAAATGATTCCAGGTGTAGCACATGCCAAGAGCTCCCTCTGCCGCTGCCTGGGTGAGCCTGACGCTGATGGGTGAGGAACTCTTTCCTGCTAACTGACCCCGAAACCTTCTGTTTATTCTAGGTGGAAAAGGATTATTCTTACTTGAAGGAGATATGTGATCATCAAGCAGAACAGCTGAGCCGAACCAGCCTGAAGCTGCAAGAGAAAGCGTCAGAGAGTGACGCGGAGATTAAAGACATGAAGGAAACCATATTTGAATTGGAAGATCAGGTGGAACAGCATCGCGCTGTCAAGTTGCATAACAACCAGCTCATCAGTGAGCTGGAAAGTAAGTGGAGCCCTGGTCAGACGTGGCTCGGGACTGAGCAGGATGCAGACCGCATGCCCGGGAGGGGCTGTGAGAATGTCTGCCTTCCGCGGGCGTATCCGGCAGTCTCGTAGGAAGAATGGCGGTCAAGAAAGGCAGAATAATGAACCTCTTAAACTGGAAGAGTGGGTGGTGTGGAAGGACACGTTGTTGAACGCGAGTCAGCAGCACGGGGTGGTTGTGAAAAAGAGCAAACACATTTGGAGTGTCAGGTATACTGTCCGTGAGCCACCGCCCGCGCTCATCGGGTATCGACAGAGCATTGTCTTTGGGATCTGATGGGGAGGAAGATGGGTGACAGATGGTCAGATGGATTTGAACAACGTGTGCTCTTGGGCTCAGGGAGAAAACAGTTCTAGCATGTGTCCCATTGAAGCCAGGATATCAAGTAACTTACACGTAACAGCCACTTCATTACTGAAGAGGCTCCAATATATGGCTTCTTTATGAACTCATCGTTCGTTTTGAATAGGGATTGACATTAAAAGGGATTAGTTAAACATTGCCTGCTTTGTCCAAATAAGCTTTATGAAGTTATCACATCTAATGTGTTTTGCTTTTGTCACAAAAGAATTAATGCACAGAGCTTTGGGAGACACTAACCATTGCTAAAAATAGCATGGGTGGTTGCCTGAAAAGTTCCCCGACTTGTATAGCCCATGCTCATTATTTGTGGAATCCATCTCTGGGGATTCACCTGCTTGCCAGAATTTATTTGTAACCCCAAAATCAACACTCACAGCACTTTTCATGTCATTCGCGGACGTGTGCAGAGAGAGTGGCGAGCAATTTTAGTCTCCCGAAGTCCATTACCGGCTTAGCTTGAACAGGATGACCCTTTGTGTTCTTGGTCCAGCTCTCATACTGCAAACAAGTATCTTTTTCATGGTTATTTAGGGCCATGTTTTTTTATATTTTTGTGCTTTTTTGGGGGGCGATTTCACTGTTTAGAGTGGCCCCCAAATGTAGTCCTGAAATGCTGTCTGGGGTCCCTACGGCAGGAAAGCTGGGATGTGCCTTAAGGAGAAAATATGTGTTAGATGAGCTTTGTTCAAGCACAAGTTTTGGTGCTGTTGGCCGTGAGTCCAATGTTAATGAAAACTTCCAGAGAAAGGAAAATGAAATTCAGTACTCTGGGAAATGCTGACGTAAAATCTGTGGGGCGTGACGAAGATGTGGAAAAGATGGAAAAGCAGATTGCGGATTCACGAGATGATGTCTGGTTTAAAAAAAAAAAGTAAAAGGTAGCAGACTGCATTGTTGTGAAACCCAAAACCAAAGAAGTTTACAGTCATGTTTCCCGGGGTCAGGAAAGTGTCAGACCTTTCCGAGCCAGTGCTGGCTGGCTCTCGAGGCTCCGCAGGCCTCACAGCATGAGCAAAGGTAAAAACTTGCAGGCGAGTCACTTTCTGTCGACTGGGAAGCTGGAGAAGAATTTTTAAAATACCTACCAAATATTATACAGTGAAAGGGTTATGTGGGTAAGCAGGTTTCCAGCACTGATGGGACGGCCTTTTTTTTTTTTTTTTTTTCACAAGGACATTGGCAAACAAACCTGTATAACCCAAGTAGTGTCTCCTTTAATAAAAATGTTGTGATCAGAGGCTTGCAGGAACCGAACCCTGTATTTCCCGTAGGAGCAAAGTTCAGTATTCGCCAGTTTGGCGTGCCTGGCAACTTGATGTCACTGCCACACGTAACGAGAATTGAGTGGACATTCTACACCTCGATTGCCTGGCTAGCACCAGAGTTCCATCCTTCACTGGACGTGATACGCAGCAGAGTTAGAGAACGTCAGCCAGTGTCAGCATCATCTAGGCAGTTCTCAGTAATCACCCACCGCCATCGATAGTGTGTATTTCCAAACAGCACCATCCTTGAAGAGCGTATAAAGTCAAAGAAGAGAAGTCCAGTTTTGCTTTGTTCCTGTGATGTATTGCTCATGAGAATGTGGCTGTGTTGTCTCCAAATCCTTAAAAGTCAAGCACAAACCCGCCAAGAAAGCCAGCTTATAATTAATGTCCAGAGCAGATGTCACACCACTTCCTATGGTTGTATCCTGACTTATCCAGGATTGAAAATAACATAGACTAGTTGTCTTTTGAGAAGCTTTTTAACTCCTGTCCGGGGTGTTAAGGTATTAGTAAGATGTCTTTTCGCTAGGAGGCCCAGGGACACACAAATCCAGCCTGAGACCAGTCACTCCTCCCTTAAGATCCTCGAGAGAAATGGACAGGAAAATACAAAGAAGTGAAGGAGTGTTTTCTTATTCTGCCGCATTGACCCCAACACAGATTCTCAGGCCCCACGTGCTGAATTAGAATGGCCAGAGTGGGACCTGACCGTGTGTCGTTTATTCTTTTTGAAGCTTCTCTGATAATTCTGATTCATATCCTTAATAGACACCTACTGCCCTGGAATGAGTCATGAAGAACCATTGAATAATTTTTTTAAAAAATTTTATTTATTTATTTGAGAGAGAGTGAGTGAGAGAGAGCAGGGGAGGGGAGAGGGTCAGAGGAAGAAGCAGACTCCCCTGTGAGCAGGGAGCCTGATGCGGGACTTGATCCCGGGACCCGGGGATCATGACCTGAGCTGAAGGCAGATGGTTAACTGACTGAGCCGCCCAGGCGCCCCCACTGAAGAATTTTAACTAGGTAATGGACGTGATCAGATTTAAATTGAAATGACTCTGATAGCAACGTGGAAGAATCAAAGGCGGAGAGAGAAGGGGACAGAGGATGTTCTCAATTAAGGAGAAGGTTCAGGTCACCTTTGGAGCTGGTAAAATACACCCCCCCCCAGATCCTGTCTCCCCATGGGTGTTCCCTCTCTGTGGATCACAGTCTGGGGCTTTGAACCATGTGTGCTTTTGAGAGGCTTCCCAGGTGATTCTGTTGTTTAACTACAGTTAAAAACCTCGACTCTAGCAACTGGTCTAAAAGTCCCTGTAGTAATAACCGGTCACATTCTCTGTTCTACAAAAGGTCTCTACCGCACAGCGATAAAGGACATTCAGGACCATAATGTGCGACCACCAGGGAGGCCAGGAGTGAGTGTAGTCAATATGAGTGGGGCCTGGCTGTACCATCTGCAAGTATAACCTAACTCAGCACCACTTATTCCCCAAACCATCCCACTTTCTGTGTTGGAGGACCCTCCAGTTTCTAGCTGGATGCCAAGGATGGAATTTATAGCAGACCGGACGGATTTTAAATCTGGTTCTGCTCCCTTTCTACCTCGCTTGCTTTCTCCCAAGAGTCTTGCGCCTTTTCCAACTCCTGTCTGACTTGTTTATTTCCAGGCAACGTGATGAAGCTGGAGGAACAGAAGTCAGACCTGGAAAGGCAGCTGAAGACTCTGACTAAGCAGATAAAGGTGAGACGTGGCTACTGCAGGGGACAGGGAGCCTTCTCCATCATTGTACTGAGAGTGTCCCCGCCTTCGGTTTGGAACCCTCTGAAAAATACCCCACTGACTCTTCTAGCCTGCTTTCTCAGTACCTTCCCGTGGGCCCTGGAACCACAGATTAGTGTTGGCAGGAAACAAAATCAAAGCAGCTTTTCAGCCTCAGGATAAACTCCGATAACACCAAGTGTCCTTCCCTCCCGTGCTGTTCCTTTTCCTGGTGGTGGGACGGCATTGAAGCGTGCTCGCGAAGGGCCACCTGGCCGGTCCTTCTCGCTGACTGACATGGGGGACCCGGGGGCCCCTGCCCACACGCCGCCCCGGCCAGCCTCTGACGCAGGTGTGGCTTCTGGCGTTTTCAGGAGGAGACGGAGGAATGGAGGCGGTTCCAGGCGGACCTGCAGACGGCGGTGGTGGTGGCCAACGACATCAAGTGTGAGGCCCAGCAGGAGCTGCGCACCGTGAGGAGGAGGTTGCTGGAGGAAGAGGAGAAGAACGCCAGGCTGCAGAAGGAGCTAGGGGACATGCAGAGCCAGGGCAGGTGGGTCACGACAGAGCCACACGTTTGTGAGTCTGGCGGGCACCCGCACCGTGCTTGGCTTCTCCTTTAATCACCACGCATGAGCCTTCGCCGTCTGGAGACGTGGCGCTTCTGTGTCTCTCTGTGCAGAACCTTTATTTCTTTCCTAAACTCACTCGTCCGCTGCTGCCACCGCCACACGGCCAGAAGGGTCCATCCAGGGCCGGGTCACTGCCGTTCTCTGGCCCAAGGCAGTGAGAAAACTTTTCACGTACATTGTGCGCGAAAGTTCTAGCCAAGGGTCCTCCCGCATTTAAAGAAGAGAAGTGCGTCTAGGATAGCTCCTTAAATCATGGTGTTTATTAGTGCAGGAAACCACGCACTTCCACGGGCCACAGCAACACCTCACGTGGGTCCCTCTCATGCCCTGGGCAAGGCTGGACTCACTCCCAGGGGATTTGCCACCAGTGAAGGGGCCCATTCCTCCCGGCCCAGGGACATGCTTCTCCCTCGGCCATGCCTGTGGGCTGCCTCCAAAAGCCCTTGAAATAAGCCCCTTTATTAAAAAGGATGAGTGTGGAGAACATACGTCTGGCTAACACGTGACTTTCCTTTTGAGTTCCGAGGGAGGGAAATCACACCGTGTGTTGTCCCAGAAAGTTCTTCCTAACAGCAAAGTTTCAGAGGCAGGTATTCCTAAAGTGAGCTCAGACTTCATTATTATTTGAAATTTTAGGGGTTCACAGACGAGATGACAAACAGTACTTTAGGCCTAAATGAATGCAGTGTTCCCTTTCCCCAGTCAGGAGTAACTGTCCCTAACTTTGAGATTCTTGGATATTAGGAAATTATTTGGAATTTTCAGGTGTCTTTCAAATATGAAACATAGTATTTTAAGTCAGATTTACTAGGTTCTGAATGCTGATTTGTGCAGTTGGCCCTTTCTCCATGTTTTCCAAGATCAAGAGAGTTATTCATTGGCCAGATTCTGAGCCTCTGGGTCTGATGTATTATTGTGAGTTTCATGACACTAGAAAAAGTAAATTTCTTCTCAGGATTCTGTTTTGATTCTCTTACCAAACTTGTTTCAGTCAGTCCCTCCTTCCTTTGTTTATGAGTTTCATATAAAACAGGCTGTAGGGGAGCCTGGGTGGCTCAGTCAGGTTAGGCGTCCGACTCCTGATCTCAGCTCAGGTCTTGATCTCAGGGTCGTGAGTTCAAGCCCCACGTTGAGCTCCACACTGGGCACAGAGCCTGCTTAAAAACAGACTGTAGGGAAGGATTCAGATAAGATGTGTGTAGCTAGTTCCATGAGTCACCCTTGAAAATCAAGATCATTATTTTATAGTCACACCTGTACCCTCTGGCCGCCAAAGCATGTGAATTTTAAGTTAAGGAGGGAGGAGAATCGAAAAGACTAGAGAATGTCCCCTGTTGAAATGAACATGAGGTCCCCTCATTTGCTTTTTGCTTCTGTTTCATTTGTCCACTTGTCTTGCTTTTATGATGTGTGTTTTTGGAAGAGGAACCAGACTGTAACTTGCATCACTTCATACGTATGTTATTGTAAAGATAAACGGTACAGGACGAGTCCCAAGTTCATGTAGTTATCGTACGAGCTGCTGCATTTCTTACCTAGACTCTAAGACACAGGCCAGATTTTACAACTTGAACTCTGATACCATAGAAAGTCTCTGCACAAATCCCAACGATTTAGGGTCCATATATAATATTCTACATCTTTAAACATAGGGTCACTTCATTTTTTTTTTAATAAACACGGTACATTTCTCTTCTAATTTTCTAGTGATTTGCAAACCGACCACCCAAATCCAGCAGTTTAATCCCTTATCACAAAACATTTCAACAGTGTAGGGCTGACACCAGCCCAGAACACGGCATATTACTGAAACCCCATCAGTGTGTTTTTGGCCTGTCGTTGAGTTGGGCAGGGTTTCAGACGGCAGCCAGACCCGGGTTCCTCCCTGACTCTGCAGACTGCCCCTTCTAAAGAGTTGACTCTGAAAGTCACTCGCCGCTGGCTCAGCCACATCCTGAACCATCCCCTGAGCAAGACTTGAAACCAACCCACACGCTCAAAGGTCCTGAAGTGACATAGTGTTTCCATCCTGGCTGAATGGGTTCTCGACTGAAACTCGATTTGACTTTGACAGTCATTTCGAAATATGAGAACTCAAAAGGCATTCTTGGTTCAGCCACAGCCAACGAACTTGCAGAAAATTCTCTGATGAGGTCCTCCAAGTACAACCAAGAGAAGGTAAGAACATTTGAAAAGAACCTCAATCCTAACACAGGATTTACCGATTCTCATTCTTACTTCGCATATCCAGGCATTTGAGGGGATACAGTCAGGCTGGTAGGTGGGCAGATGAAGCGCCTCTGTGTGAGTACAAGTTAGCCTTCATTACCAAGAACTCAGCAGGTGAAACCAAGTGGAACATTATTTAACCTAGGATTTTAGAAAATTCTAAAAACTAGTGCGCTAGCAATCTTCGGTCCTATTACGTTTTCAAAAGGATTTTTGTTTTGGAGTCAGAATAACAGATGTGAAGAGTAGATGGAGAAACGAGGCTCAAGTCTTGGCTTTGCCACCAACTGGCAAGGTTTCTATCCCAGACCTAGCTGTTCCCTCCCCCAAACGAGGCGATGAGAGTGGGTTGCGACTGAAGGGCCCTGGAAGGTCCACTGTTCTCTGAGACCAGTTGGTCAGCTGGCCTTTCTCTGATGGGGGAGTCAGGAACTCACATGCCAACCGCACCATCTGTCCAATGCAGTCCTTGGAACCTCCTGGAAACAGTGGCATCTCCACATTTTAGCTGGGCTGTGGACCTCCTCTTTCTGTTCCAGAAATCTGAACCAGCCAATGTAGTTTTTACGTACCTGGAAGTGATCTGTTTTGCTGATACATTAAAGGATGAAAGGATAACAAATAACTTTTTCAACTCCGGCTTCTTCCGCTTTTGAGCCATTAAGAGCACACCATTACAGTTCAAACTTCCATCAAAATTAAAACATCCAGCCTTTTTCCTGAAAAGCTGAGACCTGGGGCCTGGCCTCCAGATTCAGAGGACACACACGCAGCTCCCCTCCATGCCTTGATGGGCCACACGGAGGACATTGTTGACCTGCAGAGCATGACACAGGCTTCTCGAACAGTAACAGGGGAAGACCTAGAGACGTTTTTCCTCTTACTCTGAAACACTAAAGACCATTATTTTTAGGGTGACTCGATTTTACTCCTATGACACCAATAAACATCCATGGAAAACATCTTTTTAAAAATGGTTAAAAACACTAAACATTGGTGCCTCATTAGCGGTAGGAACTTCTAAGCAGAAGGTCTGAGATTCAGAACATGTCTAGCTTCTCCCACTGGCTCTTGCGTCGTCACCTCTGAAGCGAGCAGCATGGTGGCCCATCACTGCCAGACTCTTCTGGAATCGGCTCTAACTCTGTGTGCACAATGTATCCTTCCCTAATGTCAGTCGCCTGCCTGTGCCACTCTGTGTCCTTACAGCTGTCGTGTGTCACAGCCGCGGGCCCCGGGGGTTCTGGAGCTGTCACTGAAAGGCTGAGTGTGGGAGCTGGCAGTGTAGACGCTCGGGGTCACTGAGATACCTTTTCCAGCTCTCTTGTTGCAGATACTTTGATACAGCCTCCCCAGACCTGCCAGAGGGGACCGGTTCTCGTGGGGGTTCCTAATCTGAGCCTCAGGGGCCCCTGACACTTTGGCCCTTGATGTGGAAGCTGGCCCTCTGGGCTCCCAGCACAACCCTTCCACGCCTTCTGCTTCCATAGCTGGAATCTGCGTTGGCGGCGTTGGACATATAGCCTGGAATCGCAACGAACTGTGTCTGCTGCCCTGCCTCCCAGCCCCCGTCTTCACAGAGTGGCTTTGGAAAGTGTGGACATGAGCTTCCCCTAGGCCTTTTAGGACTGATAGGCCTCAATACTGAAAGAAATCCTTTTTTCTGGGTGGTTGATTTTTTTCCCCCCAGCCTTGACTGTAGGACAGTAGAGGGGAAGCTTGAGCCACTCTGTAAATGACAGAGGAGCCTGATTTTAGGTGTCCTGGCCGTCTCTACTCTCCCAACAGTTGCTGTTGGAGAAGGTCTAGTGAAAGGACCCCAGTAGTGATGTCTTGAGTCTGTGCAAAGACCTTTGGCTTCCAAAAAGATGAGAGGAGTAGGAATTCAAACCTGTTGGCCCCATTCTAGATATAGCTCTTCCCTGTGGGGCAGTGGCAGCTGTTAATTCTTCTGTCTGTAGCCTGAGATCATGTTGCCTCGAGTAACTCCTTTACCAGCCTTTCCCCCCCTCCATTTCTGTTTTCACAGCTCCATGGTCTCTGTCAGCTAGCAGAGCATTTGCTGGAAGAAAGACAGCCCAGCCCTTGCCATGATGGGAAACTACAGCCATTTCTATATGAAAGGGGGAATAATGTGGGGGAGAAATTACCTCTTTACCAAGAGCCAGATTGTCTCCTTATAACAGCCTCTGTTTCACACAGTCGTGGCGATCAAGTCTCTCTACCTTTTTTCTACATTTTGGAAGCAACTCATTGCACGATCAAAGATGGTCCTTCCCCCCCCCCTTTTTTTTCCCTTCCTTCTTTTTCTCAGAAGATTCAGCAATCTTTTATGGAGCGTAAGATGAAGTTGTTCCGAAAAAGACAAATTACAAGCATGTTGTGAAACTCACTTTTTTATACGTAACTTGCGTGTGCAGAGGGAGCGCTGCTGAACGCAACCTGTGCCTCTGTCTTACTTTTTGGAGTTTATATCTGTGCTTTCTCTTGAACATGGTTATCTGACAGTCTTGGAATTAACACTACTTAGGGCAAAATAGGAAGCCGTCTGTGTCGCGTCTCATTCCAAAGAAGCTAGGAAGTTCTTCCTTTATATCAAGTCTCCAACGAGCCCTTTCAAGCTGGGGTCTGACTTCCTTACCTCATTCGAAACAAGCCACCACTCAGTTGGGGTTTGATTTCCAGAATCTTCCGTGGGGCTCAACACAAGTGCCGTTTGGCTGATCCAAAAGGATGTCGTTGAACGGGTCAGCTTACATGGTGGCAATGCCCTTTGGAATCTGACGGAAAAATTAAGGAACGACTACAGTTAAAGGCCTCAGGAATAAAACTTACCCTGGAAACTGAAAGACTTTCAATCCAGAAGTGGATGATTCAGAGTGATCCAGAATTCAGAGTGGGATGTTAAACTTCGGAAGTACAGAGTTTGTGAAGATCTGCACATGATTCAGCTTGGCCCTCTCTTGAGGACCCTCTGTGCCGTCCAGACGGTGGCAGGTCTTAGCTACGTGTCCCCAGGATGAGACAGGAGCTCCCATCGGTAGGAGGACGTGAGGAGCAGGAAGGCTTTTTAACTCAGGAGGACAGTTTGGCGCGTCCAACTGGAGAGCCCAGAATCCCTAGAAAAGTCTCGCTTGGTGGTAGAAGAGAGGTCGATGTGTCCTCCATGAAAATAGCTTGGACCCTTGCTGGCATTGTCCCCTTGATCTACTGGGAGAGCTTTACCTCAGACAGAGATTTTCTTGGAACGATACCGCATTCACTTGCCAGGGGTTTTCAAATATAAACAAAAGGAAAATCACCTCAACTTCAGATGCACAGCTGTATTTGCAGCCCGTATTTCGATCTGTCTTTATTCTGGGTACCATTGAATATTTTTATACGTAAGCATTCATGAAGTGCTAAATAAATACGTTATCATTCGGAAGAGTCTCTTGCCTGGTTTATGATCACTGGCCACATGTTTGCAGGACCTTCATGTCCATCTGTCCTCGGCTTTCTAGTGCAGGTGGTTTCAGGACTCAAAGCCATGTCCGATAACTAGAATTTGAGCCAGAAGCAAGCCGGACTTTCAATACAAGTTGTAGGCAGGACGCTGTGATTTTAAATATGAATGTAATTTCTAAAATGATTTCATTATTGGAACAAGAGGGCAAGGAGCAAAAATAACTAATTTTGCATAAATTGTTGAAGCAAAATGCCGGTGTTTCCCAAACAATCTAGTACATGGCATTTGAAGTCCAGGCTTATCTTGTTGAACTGTAAAAACAAGTAGATCACTTGGTGATTTGATATATTGGATGTCTTCTTAATCATGAATATTTAGGTACCCTGGTAACAAAATGGAGTTGTATAGTGAAAAATAGTCATCTTTTCCCGCTCCAGTACCACCCTATAAGGTAATCAGTGTTCACAGTGTATCTGTTTTTCTTTACCTCTGCCTCTACTCGTATAAATACATAGGGGTTCGTTTTTATATTTTTTATAAAATATATAACATACATTAACAGTGTATCATGGACATCCTTCCAGGTCGATTTTTCTTTTTTCTTTTTTTATTATTTTATTTTATTTTATTTTAAGTAAGTGCCATGCCCAGAATGGAGCCCAATGCAGGGCCTGAACTCACGACCCTGAGCCCAAGACCTGAGCCAAGATCAAGAGTAGGATGCTTAACTGACTGAGCCCCCTTGCGCCCCAAATTTAACTCATTTTAATAGCTGCATGGTGTCCCAGAGGATGGATGTGCCCCTAGAATATTCAAACACTGTCATATTGGTGAACATCAAGGTTATATTTTCTAGTCTTTTCTTTCCCAACAATGGCATAATAGCAATCCTTATCCACATGATAGATCTGTTTTTATTTTCATAGGATGGGTTCCTAAAAGTATGATTGCTACATTGGAGGATATGCAGTTTTGATTTTAATAGATTTGCCAGATTACTTGCCTAAGGGTTATGACATTTTATTCCTTTTTTTTTTTTAAGATTTTATTTATTTGACAGAGAGAGAGAGAGCCAGCGAGAGAGGGAACACAGGCAGGGGAGTGGGAGAGAAAGAAGCAGGCTCATAGAGGAGGAGCCTGATGTGGGGCTCGATCCCAGAACGCCGGGATCACGCCCTGAGCCGAAGGCAGACGCTTAACGACTGCGCCACTAGGCGCCCCTTATGACATTTTATTCTTTTTTTTTTTTTAAGATTTTTATTTATTTATTTATTTATTTATTTATTTATTTATTTATTTGACAGAGATAGAGACAGCCAGCGAGAGAGGGAACACAAGCAGGGGGAGTGGGAGAGGAAGAAGCAGGCTCATAGCGGAGGAGCCTGATGTGGGGCTCGATCCCATAACGCCAGGATCACGCCCTGAGCCGAAGGCAGACGCTTAACCGCTGTGCCACCCAGGTGCCCCTATGACATTTTATTCTTGACGAACGTGCCTGTCTATACACAGCCTTAGCAGATGCAGATAATATAATCTTAATTTTTGCCAATAGGGTAAGCAAAAAATGCTATCTCATTGGTACTTTATATTTGCATTTTCCCGGGGAAATTTTTATGTGTTAACCATTTGCTTTTCCTCTGTTGAGAATTGCTTGTTTAGCACTTTTGTTTATTTTTTTGCAGACTGATTATTTTTCTCTTATCCGTTTATCAGTCAGCATCTTATTAGGGATGTGTGTTTATCCCAGGATATTATGGGCCTTTTGGCTTTGCCATCGTTATCACGGAAAATTTTATATTGTTGCGCAGTATAATGTTAGTATTTTCCTTTACTGTGTCTGGGTTCTCTGTTTTCAAGATTTCCGCTACCCTCATCTTACAGAAATAGGTTATCACATTTTCTTTATCTGTTTCTCTCTCTCTCAGGTACTTGACTTGCCTTCCTTTGTTTAGTCTGCTGTGAGGTATGGGTCTTCTCCCAGTTGGACAGCCGGTCATGCCAGCACCGTTTATCAAAACCGTCCTCTGCCCACCAAGTTGAAATCCCACCTCTGCGTTATTTATTTCATCTATATTCAGAGAGACTTCCCCTGTATGCCCTCATTTCTTTTTCTCTTGAGCTGGTTCTGCTTTAAAATATTTTAATGGGATTATTAGGTTGCTGATATCACTTTTTAGACTCAGCCTTTTGTCGTAAACCGTCGTCTTTCATATATTTTCCTCTTTTCTTGAATTTTATTGTCTTCTCCAGGCAGATGCTATCAAGTGTATAATTCTGTTTCCTGTCATAAATGTATAAATGTCGACTGTCTCTTGAGTGCAGTTACTCTCTTCGTTTTATGTTATGGGATATATTCGTAGGTCAGGGCAGGTCTTGGGGCAGAGCAGATAATTGTCCATCATTATTCTTGCTTAAACGGGTGAGTGTGTCAGGACCTGACACTTGCCCAGTGTCTGCTTAGATCCGTACCCACTTTGGCTGTGACTGCTGTTAAAATCCCAAACCAGAAAGGAGGCTCTTTAAGGTGAATTTATGTTACATATCGGAGATATGGAAGCTCAGATAGATACAGAGAAAGAATAGGTTCCTAGTGGATGAAATCCATCTGTGTCCATTTCCTTTCTTGGCGAAACTGGAATGTGGGAGCCAGCATTCTGGGCCTAGTTTTGCTTGGTCATTGTCCATTTTAGGGATGTACTGTGGATCTTCCTAATCTGCCCCCCCTTTTTTAAATTTAAAACTTAAAATTTATTTTTTTATAATAATTTTTTATTATGTTAGTCACCATACTTAGTTTTTGATGTAATGTTCCATGACTCATTGTTTGCGTATAACACCCAGTGCTCCATGCAATACGTGCCCTCCTTAATACCCATCACCGGCCTATCCCAATCCCCCACCCCTCTCCCCTCTGAAGCCCTCAGTTTGTTTCCCAGAGTCCACAGTCTCTCATGGTTCATTCCCCCTTCTCTTTACCCCCCCCTTCATTATTCCCTTCCATCTCCTACCGATCTTCCTATTTCTTATGTTCCATAAACAAGTGAAACCATATGATAATTGTCCTTCTCTGCTTGACTTATTTCCCTTAACATTATCTCCTCCGGTCCCATCCATGTTGCTGCAAATGTTGGGTAATCGTTCTTTCTGATGGCTGAGTAATATTCCATTGTATATATGGACCACATCTTCTTAATCCAGTCATCCATTGAAGGGCATCTTGGCTCCTTCCACAATTTAGCTATTGTGGACAATGCTGCTATGAACATCGGGGTGCATACGGCCCTTCTCTTCACTACGTCTGTATCTTTGGGGTAAATACCCAGTAGTGCAATGGCTGGATCATAGGTAGCTCAATTTCTAACTTTTTAAGGGACCTCCACACTAATCTGCCCCTTTTTGCCACTGTCCTTTTACCTGGGATAAACCATCTCTGGCCTCCTCAGACAGTCCTATCTTACTTAGCCCCGAGTTCTTCTGGAACGAACACACTGTGTGCTCAGGGCTTCTCCCAGCTCTGGCCCTCTAAAGAGGGGACCTCCCTGGGGTTCCCCCACATCTTCATTTCTTTGAAATTCCTCAAAGTCTGAGCCACATAGATGATCTCATTCTGTAGCTTCCAGTTCTGATGCAGGATTTTAACGACACTTACTGCTGGGATTTGGAGACGAAGATGCTTGTGTTCCAACTGCCGTCTTACCCTTTTTGTTTTTGTGTCTTATATATGCTTCTATTGAAATTCAAAAATGAAGTTCAGAAAAACACAGATACCTGAGAGGCAGAATACTTAACTAATTTCTGTCTCACTCTAGAGCTACAGAATTCTCTCAGACTCGTTTCGTGCATAACAGTAAGAAATATTTTGAGAAAACTGGATTCCAGGTAAGGGCATAGCATGAGCAATGGCACAGAGACAGGACCTACAAGGAACAGAACTTCAGGTAGCTAGGCTTTTAGTCCGAAAACGAGCTGTGTGGAGGGGAGTCCTAGGTGGGAAGTCTGTCCAGCACCGGGAAGGGCCAGGAGCTGGGCTTTATTCAGTTTTTCAGGAAAAAGGCATTGCAAACAGGTGATCGACATGACTGATCTTCTCTGTGGATACGGATCCGCCATTCGGGAAGGCAGCAGTGGTGTAATGTGACATTTCCCAAAGGTACTTAACTTTTGAATACTTCGAGTATGTACAAGAGCTCACATAATCTTGGATCGGAATAGACGCCACGGCCATGTGTCCTGTATGATGATGTAATGCCGTGGAAACCCACAGCATTTGAAGGCCGTTCTGTAACCAAACAAGGACACCAGTGAATTAGATGTGATAACATTTTTAAAATAAAAGATAATTACAGACACACACACATACATACGTTTAAATTATAACAAAAGATAGATAAGGTGGACCAACAGTGAGCCTATAACGTGGCCCTTGCCTGCAAGTGTCTGTCATTCTCAGGTATACGTTACTACTTCCTGAGAGCAGATTATTGGGTAAAAATAAGAGCAATGAAATAAATACTGATAGTATTTTTTAAAATCTATGTTAAATAATTTTTAAGAAGAAATACCATCTGTATTATTATTTTTTTATATATACCTGGTATGCCTCACAGGACACCTGTGCCTTATAGAAAATTTGAGAAAGTCACGGTCAAACAGAGCTGGAGTTACATCCCAGATTCACTGTTTACCATCCAGGTGACCTTGTCAAATTTTTCATCTAAAATAAGGGATAATAACTTACAGAGGTGAATTTTTTTTTTTTTTTGAAAATTAGATAATGTTTTAAAGACTCGTGGTACTTACTATGGGGTTATACACACATTTTTTGGTGTAAAACTTATCCATTATTTTCATAGTTTTACATGCCGGGATCAGGTGGAAACATGCCTTACTTGTGTTGTTTCCAACATGGCGCCTGAGCACATGGCGGCTGTGTCATCTGAGATGCCCCTGAAGAAAGAAGGTCTCCTTCAGTGCTATAGGGAAACCGAATGCACTAGGCTTATGGAAAGCTGGTGTGTCTGTATGCAGTTGTACCTTCAAAACCACGTGCGCTGTACTTACGGGTGATTGGGGGATTTTCGAAGCTCACTTTGACTCTATGTATGTGTGATTTTTCTTTTACAGAGTGACCTTCGAGTCTAACGTCTGTCTTTGGGAGACGATAGCTAGCATAGAACTAATCCTTAACCAGTAGTGGTACCTTGAAGCTTCTCCTGTATTAAATGAGTTGGCTGCCGTACACCTGGCTATATGCTTAACGTTTCTTAATATCCTTTATTGAATACAGCGTCTTATTCTTCCTTGAAACAGAGAAAATGTAATACTTCATTTCTTGCCAGGATTGTCACTGGTCGATCCCAGACAATCCTAACACAGGCTGTAAAGGAATTTCAAATCTATTTATGATGAAAGTACTGTACTAATAAAACCAATAGCATTCTTCATAACTGCTTTCTATGGTTCTTCAATCCAGGCTTTGTTTTGTGAATCCCCTTACCCCCCCCACGCACACGCACACACACGCTTACACACACACACACACACACACACACGTGTGCATGTCCCTGTTTAAACATGGGGGGTGTTTAGTTCGGCAGCTTCTCTGATCTGCTGAAACAACTCGCAAAGTTTTCTCATACTCTTCCTGTTCTAGCCAAGCAGACTGATCAGTTGAAATATGGTCTTTGGGTACCTGAAGGCAGGACTGGGAATTGGCTCTTGTCACCTTGCTATGTTTTTCGGAGTCCAAAGGACTCCTATTTATCACTTGTTATATTGAATCACAGAGAAACTTAGGTAATCGAAGGAAACACTTGAGCGGATGTAGAATTGTTTTCATTAAATTATCAAGGAATGAGACGAAAACGAATATTTGGACAAGATCTTCCTTTGAAGGGTGCCCTGAGTTTCTGCAAAGCCCTCGATAGCCGGTCCTTTAAATGGGCTGGTGAGAAGGTGGCCCACTTTGTTTCCATCCTTCCTTGGAATGGCTGGTTTGGAAATTGAAGATTTTTTTTTTTCCTGCTTGCACCTAACCTGATTTCATTCTCTTTCTGCATCTTCCACACCTGATTTTATATTGCACAACACACCAGGGAAAATACAAAAAACCCCAACTCATTCAATTAAAAAAATTTTTTTCAAACCCGGCGCCCTACCAGTTTCTGAAATTCCTGATATTTTCTTTCAAAGAAGTCATCAGTGTCTTGATTTTTTTTTTTTCCACTTCCAAGAAGGGCCTGTGGAGACAAAAGTGTGTTCTAAGCTCTGCTTCGCTTAAACATTTTCTGTTCTCGTTGATCACAGAGCAACAGAAGGAAGCTTCGAGAATTAAGGACAAGTAAATCCAACGCCCGAAGCTTATGAGAACTAATTCCAAAAAGATCAGTAAATAAATATTTTAAACTTCCAGTGACCTTATTAAAATACGCTGCCAGAAATACTCTGTTTGAGCCATTCTCATAAATTAGTCGTCATCTCGCAAAACAGCTGGTGACCGTTTGCTATAAGAAAAAGAGCAGTGCCTCAGAAATCAGAAGACTGGGAGATCTTGCCTTGGCTCGTTCACAGGGAGATTAAATGACATGCTAACATGTCCCAGATGAGGCCATGCGTAAGAGGATTGAATCAGATGATCGGTCTTTAAAAGACTCTCTCATGAATCTGTGCTCGCAGTTAGAATCCATAGGAAGAGCTTACCGGCAATGTTTGCGTGAGAGTAGAAGGGTTTACTAAAGGACTGTGAATGGTTCCCTCCGCGAGGGCGAATGATGTCCGAGTCGGGATTCCGTTGCACATGGCAGATCACTGTTAAGTTGGCTTAAGCAGAAAGGCCTTAAACAGCTTGCGGGGTTGTTGGGAGGGCTGAAGAAGCAGACTCGAGGCTGAATTTCCAGGAACAACTCCCAAAGTCACAGCACAGAGCTGGGCTCTCGGGGGAAGCCTTAAAATCAGGATGTCAGCTGCCCAGTTGGAAGGGTATCGCCTTGGTTACCAACAGCAGAAGGTTACCAACAGGGTAGCCTGTGCCCTGCCTCCCTGCCCCGACTCGGGTCCCGATCCAGGTCTTATCCTCGTCTTCCTGATGGGTAGATTCTAAGTCACATCTGAGCTCCTAGATACAGGGGATCCCTGAGATGACATCTTCCCAACGTCTGTGTGCCAAATGGGGGTTGGAATAGGCACTCTGAGAAGCCGATCTGTTGTGTCCACCATGGACAATATAGCTAAATATTTATGATAAATAACATTTGGGTTTGGGTTGTTTTTGTTTTTGTTTTTACAATATGCAGAGTAGAACTAGATCCTTTGTATTTAGAGCTGATGTCAAGTCACTCTGCCTCCAAAAATACTATTTCTGGCCATTCCCAAGAAAATATCTCTGATAAAAACTGAGAGCAAGACCTATATTATTTCCTGAAGAGGCAGAGCTGATACAGAAAACAGGATTTGAAATTTGGGATCCTCCTTCCAGATTTCTTTTCTCCACATTGGTTCTGTTTTCATCTGTGTCTCTTCCCCCGACCCCCATGGGAACATCCTCCACCTTTTCAATTCGTTGTTGCTCTTTACCATGCAGACCTGTGAATGAAGAGTCAGGGCCGCCCGAGGTCGAGGCTCCCGGCCGGTGGCATGGCGTCTACGTGAACAGAACATCTCCAACACCTTCAGAATCTGCGACCACCGTTAAGTCCCTCATCAAGTCATTCGACTTGGGACGGTCAGGTATTTCATCATTTCGTCTCATGAGCAAAACTCACATTCCGACCGTGGCCCCGCATATCAAGCCTGTCTCTACTCTGCATTGGCCCCGAATGGATGCAACCACAGGGGCTCTGTCTAGATCATTCCACACGGAGTCACTGTATCCAAGAGACTTGCCACGTTCCTTTTCTGCCTCTGTGTCCATTAAACTCAGGTTACTACTGCTTCCTTCTTAGCGTCTCATGAGAATGAGCAGGGCCAACCAGAGGCTTCATGTCCTAGGAAACAAGGTGTTGAGTCTGTAGTTGGCTGTCTTGTTGGACCCCCGGCCTTCCTCCCCTCCCCTGTTAGACTTTTCTTTGCCTGGTCTTGTGTGTGACCACCTGTGCTGACCTGTCATTCCTGATCTCGATACATTCCCAGCTTGTTCTAGAAACATCTCTCTGGCTCACCGTTCACCTCTCTTCACTGTTAACTACATCTATGAGAAAAATGCATGTCTATACACACAATAATGTAGTAAATAAAAGAAACCGAATGTGCATCTGCCCAAAATAGCAATATATTTCTTCTCTCGGCCACCGCAATTATGCCTGTCATATAGAGAGACTGGAGTCATAGCTACTGCTAGGATAGACCTGGTTGTCTTCACTAAAATCCTCCGCAGCTCTCAGTTAGATGAAGATGAGACCACAAATACTAAAAGATGCGAAAGCCCAGTGACTACATTCAGTCCAGATGGGAAATGAGCTAACCATAATGGTTTGTGCAAGAACTTTCCTGTTCCTTCTTGCTGAAGATGCCTCATCACGTGTGTTTTCTTGTACCCTGTGTGTCCCACCTCTACGACCAGCCCCCATTTAGTCGACTTCTCCCCTCTCCCCAGCTCGACACTAGTCCAGAGAACAAGAGAACAGAGTAAATGTAATCCCTTAGAAGCATCACGGTGTACTCTTGTAGGCACCAAAACAGTAACAAATCAGGAGCTACTCTTCGCTGTTTGGGACTGGAACAACATAGAAATGTTCCCATCTCTTTTCTTGGCAGGTGGAGCCGGACAGAATATTTCTGTCCATAAAGCCCCCAGAAGTCCCCTGAGTGGAATTCCAGTGAGGACCGCTCCCGCTGCCGCTGTCTCCCCAATGCAGGTATTTTGAGGGCCTTGGGTATGTGGGTGGTGGTCTGGGCCACGTGGAACCGCGATGCTGTCTAATGCCCAGGCAACAAAGGGGAAGCGAAAACCACTTGGTTTATTTTTTTGAGGCATGTTGAACATCATTTTTAATAAGCGCAGAATAATAATAATGAAACTTCAAGTAAAAAATTACAATTTTGCAGGGTGCCTGGGTGTCCCAGTCGGTTAAGCATCTGCCTTCAGCTCAGGTCGTGATCTCAGGGTCCTGGGATCGAGCCCCACATCGGACTCCCTGCTCAGTGGGGAGCCTGCTTCTCCCTCTCCTCCCTGCTCGTGCTCTTTTCTCGCTATCTCTGTCTCTCTCTTTCTCAAATAAATAAATAAAATCTTAAAAAAAGAGAGTGGGTTAAAAAATCTCCCTTGCTCCCTAGCCCCAGAAATAACCACTGTTTATGGCTTGTTGTGTATCCTTCTAGATGTTTTTCTTTAGTATAAAAATGTGTGTGTGTGTGTGTGTGTGTGTGTATGTAGGGGGGAAGAGAAAGTTTTATAATTTGGAATACACTGCACATTGTTCAGACACTGACTCATTTCACTTTGTCATTGGAATGTAATCCCTCAGGGCAGGAATTTTTTTTTTTTTTTTTAAGAGAGACAGAGAGTGGGTGTATGTGTGCGCATATGAGCAGGGGGTAGGGGAGTCGATGGAGAGAGAGAGAGAATCTTAAGCAGGCTCCACACCCAGCGCAGAGAGGGCAGGGATTTTTATCTGTTTTGCTTGCTGTTCTCTCTCTTGTCCGGAACAGTGGCTGGCACACAGTTATATCACAGTAGAAGCTCAGTAAATGTTCGTTGACTGAACGCAGGAATATATCAGAGACATCTTTAAGTGTCAGTATTTGGAGAAATCACGCATCCTTCGTAAAGGCTGTGTGATGCGTGGTGATCTGTTAACCACTCCTCTGTTGACGGGTGTGTAGCTTGTTTTGGATTCACCTTATTGCAAAAACAATACAGTGAAATCCCTTCTATGGATTTCGCCCACTTAAAGGGCCGTTTCTGCAGGAGAGCGTATCACCATGAGCTGGCAAATAGCCGGAAATCACTCTAGCGCCTCCCGCAGAAAGGAACTGAATACAGGGAGAGCTCTGGTCTCCACTACGCTTCCAGGAAAGGTTCCTAGAACATCTCAAAGTTGACCCATGGAAGGGACTTCTGTTTCCGCCAAGTCTTTCTCTAAGGGCTTGCCTAGAACTACCACTCTGTCAAAATTCAGCACCTGCTTTAGGCTCCCACCGCCACAGACGCGGTCCCTCCCAGCATAACAGGTCCCGTCCTCCCAGGGTCCGTCCAGGATTTCCTTCTTTTTAAGGCTGAATAATATTCCACTGTGTGTACAGACCCCATTTTGTTTATCCATTCTACTGTCCGTGGACGTGTAGGTCATTCCCACCCCTTGGCTGTCGTGAGTAGTGCCGCGAGGAACATGGGCGTGCAGAAATCTCTTTTAGAGTCTGTTTTGGTTGTTTTGGAGATATACCCAGAAGTGGGACTGCTGGATCGTACTGGAGCTCTATTTTTAATTTTTTGAGGAACCTCCCTACTGTTTTTCATAGTAGATGCACTATTTTCCATTCCCACCAACGGTGCACAAAAATTCCAATTTTTCCACATTTTTGCCAGCACTTGTTGTTTTCTCTCTCTCTCTCTTTTAAAAAATAATGACTCTCCTAACAGGTGTGAGGTGATATCTCATTATAGTTCTTGATTTGCACTTTCCTGATGATGAGTGAAGTTGAGCATCTTTCCGTGTACCTGTTGGCCATTAAAAATCAGTATTTTTACACACCCCCTTGAATGTACGTGGAATTTTCCAGGAAGGTGCTCACAAAGCTGATGACTAATGATTACCCCCGAGGAGAAGAACCGGGTCATGGGAGCCAAAGGGAGGCTCTTCTCATTTTATGTCCTTTCTGTGCCTTTTGAGGGTTGTGCCCATTGCATTTGTTATCAGTTCAAATAAATAAGGTGTTCTGATGAGCTTGAGAATCGTCGTATGGACGTGCGCACACACACACCTGTTCATGCTGTCGCTGGTGTCACAAGCTCACCTAAGCTGGTGTGCCCTTTGGTTTTCTAGAGGCATTCAACGTACAGCAGCGTTCGGCCGGCCAGCAAAGGTGTGACGCAGCGTTTGGATCTTCCAGACCTTCCCCTCTCAGGTAATGCCTTAAACAGCAAATATTTTGGGATGGCTCAGTCGGTTGTGCGTCTGCCTTCAGCTCAGGTCATGATTCCAGGGTCCTGGGATCGAGTCCCGCATCGGGCCCTCTGCTCAGCGGGGAGCCTGCTTCTCCCTCTCCCTCTGCCTACTGTTCCCCCTGCTTGTGCTTTCTCTCTCTCTCTGACGAATAAAGTCTTTAAAATAAAAAAACCGCAAATACTTTTGACTCCTTATTTTGAGAGGTTAACTTTTCTTCTTTGCCTGAAACCGAGCCTAGAAAAATAGTCGATGGCATTTATTTCAAGCAATTTAAGACTCTAAGTGTTTGTGTTCGGGCCGTTAGATCCTGTTTCCTGCCGCTGTACTTCTCAGCGTGCATGTGTTTGGGAGAAATGTCTAACTTTGGGGAGGTTTTTTTGTTCGTTTTTTATGGAATCTCGAGAGAATATCTTACCGTCTTTAAAAGTAACTATTTTTAGGGAAAAATCTTATCTGATTCTGAAGGTCTCTTGCTTCCATAATTCCTAAAATATGCCTCTTTAGCGATATCTTTGCCTTTGAGTGTAGCCCTCTTCCTGTTGTTACTCCGGGTATTTTTAATATCCGGATCCTGACGACGACATGGGGGTTGGAATCCACAATCCTCTGCGTCACTTTATCACTCCTGCGCCTCGCGTGCTGGTGGCCAGTGTGAAGCGGCCGTAACGGAGGGGGGCACACAGGGGTGGGCCTGCAGCTTGGCCCCATTATTCCACCTCTCTGAGCTGTGGTTTCCTCATCTCTGAAATAGAAACAGTGCTGTCTCCCTCAGAGGATCGCTGCAGGGGCTGAGCGAACATGGCCGGCTATTGGGGTGAGCAGAAGGGCTGGCCTTCACCTTAGCCCCTGTTCCCTTTCCACTCAGTTCACCTGTCAGAACAAAGAGACAGTAGCAGAATGGTCAGCTTGTCCCGGATATAGGCCTCAGAACTGTATGTCTATGACCCTGTGGTCCTTGCTGTAAGGCAACAAAAGAGATGAAAAGAACCCTAAACGAATTATTTACTGGTGCCTGTACGAAGGCAAGAAAGCCAGAAATCTGGACTGTGTGGATAGAAATCCTGTGTTTCTAAGCGTCAGACAAAACTTCTGTAACACGGCCACGGAATCAAAAGGAATTCCCACTGCTCTACTTTTAGATCATGGTCAAACATGGTCAGCTTTCTTCTTAAAATAGTTGTTTCTATGAGATAAGTTTCACCCTTTGACTGGAAAATCCTTTACCTCGCTCGCCACCTTTCTCTTTTTCCCCACTTCTGAATTTCGTTTTCTTTTTCATGGCATAAGAGGATTTCAGGCTGAGATAGACACTGATATTGAGAATTTGAAGACTACCTCGGCCCACCCCCTACATTTTACCCGTGAGAGATTCAAGCCCTACAGAGAGTAAGTGGGATGGGTAGATGGCCCCCTGATGCTGAATGGCTCTGGGACCAGGATAGGATTTCTTCTGGTTCTTTCTACCACGCTGCCTTTTGGTGATGAGGCGAGGGATCGCTCTGATCAGCAGCCTCAGAAAGGAGTGATACGAGCTTCTTATAGGACTTGGAGTCATAATAATGACCTCAAGGAAGAAGGAAACGGTGTCCAAGGGCAGGAGAATAAGGAAAAAAACAGAAAGGGTGAGTGAGTCTGGTAAAGCAGGTCGTTATTTCTGTGCAAACCGAGCACCCCCTTCCTAGAAATGGAAGGGAGGTCAACACAGGGCATTGGAAACCCACCTGATTTAAGTTCTCTACACTTGCCATGTAGTGGAAAATTGGGGATAACGTGGTTATATGCACAGTGATGTATTCCTGGGCAAGCCTTTCTTTTTTTTTTTTCTTTTTGTTTTGGTAGTTGTGGCTAAAATATCCGTAACACAAAACGTACCATCTTAACCATGGTCATAATATTTGTGTCTTCTCTGCCCCTCCCACTTTACCTTTTGTGTAAAGAAGCCGTTGTTTTAATTGACAAGCTAAATCCTAGCGCTCAAACCACAGTAGCTATTACCCCGAAGTAAACAGTCCGTTGTCGCGCCCCCTCTTTGCCCCGACCAGGCACCTGTCTACCCGGAGGATTCTATTTACTCGACTAAAAAAGGATTCCACGGTAAAAAACTGCTTGCTTTCAGGCCGGCCTTGCCAGCATTGAGGTCATCAGAAGCTGCCGAAACGGGATTAATGCACTGTTTTTGTTGTTCTCGTTAGTGATGTAAGCTCTGTTTTTCCTCTCCTCTTCCAAGCTCATTAGCCTCACTCCCCACTTCGCTCCCCATAATTGGCGGCTCTTCGCTGTACAAGTATTGTTTTCTTCCATGACTATTTATGGTGTCATAGGAGGTGACCGTGGACTCAGCCTGGTCACCGAGGTCTGTCGTGTGGCATTGAGCAAGTCATCTCGCTTCTCTGAGCTCCCGTTGCCTCTGTGCTCTTGTGGTCCTTGAGAAGATAGCATCTGGAGGATTCAGACTGTTTCGTTAACCTGTTTTGACTCCTAATATAACAGCAGAGAGCTTTGCTTATTTTTAGCAAGCCAGACCCTATGACTGGAATGGCTTCTTTTTCTTGTAAAGTCGGTATCATTCTTGGTACCCAGCTTTTTGCCTGCTGCCTTGAAACTCCCACTGGGCATCTTCCTGCCAGCTCTCTCTCTCTCTCTCTCTCTCTCTCTCTCTTTCTCAGATGCCCTTCAGTTAAAACAAAGTGCTTTACTTGGGAACAGGGCTGGCTCTGTGGGGGTGTGACCTGTGCGGGGCGCTTAGAAGGGCTTTGGTTCAAGGCTCTGAGGGTGCCATCTTGAAATTCTTAATAATTTTTGAACAAGGGGCTAATTTGTCATTAGTGTCTATGAATTATGAATTATGTAATCAGTCCTGCCTGGAGAATCCTTCCTAGAAAAGGCCATGTCCCTATTTGTATTTTTATTACTGAATCCAGAAACTCACTGAATTTATATTTATTATATATTTATACTTAGGAATAAAATGAGAATTGTGTTGTACTTGGGAGGAAAGTGTGGTGACCAGTCAAATTTCTCTTCCAGGAATAGGTGATTATGTTGTTTTTCACACAGATCTTCTAAAGGGAAGGGGTGAGGACCTAAAACCGGACCCTTATCTCCGGAAGAGTCCCTCGCTGGAGTCTCTGAGCAGACCCCCTTCTCTGGGCTTCGGAAACACGAGGCTGCTGAGCGCTTCCACTGGAGGCTTGAAACCACAGAGCAAACTCAGGTATCACATTTTAAACAGTGAGACATCACTGGGCCGATGACCTTGGAGTCTTCCTTCTGTTTTGTCCCCTGTGTAGTCAGTTTACTTGTACGTGTATTTGCTGAATGAAAACGACCACAGTACCTGCTTTCAACAAGGGAGGAGGGCACCGGACAGCAGGACTGTGCAAAGTGAAATAAGGGTTGTAAAAACAGAAATAGACACAGACTCTTGGGGACTTATTAGCTGGGTCAAGAAGTCTGGGAGGGGGGAGGCAGCATTTCTGCCAGGGGGCCCACAGGGGTCACTGTGAGGAGCTCTGCACAACACTCAGGGAACTGGGGGTGGTTTCGTTTGGTTAGATTAGCCTGGGGGCTTCACGAGGGCAGTGGCCCTGGCAGACACTGTATGGGCCAGGGAGGCGGATAGGTGCTCCGGATATCACCGCTGGGAAGGCAGGCTGGAGTCACCTTATGAACGGTCTTCATTGCCAAGGTTAGCGGTTTGTACTCATTTTGGTAAAGCGGTGGGGAGCCACTAAGTTTGTGGGATTTGGATTTGGACTTCGAGTGGTGGTACTCGAAACAGTGGCATATAGGAAGGATCAGAGGGGCATTTTGAAGTCAGCACCGAAAGAGCTTGTTAGCAGTCATATTAGGGGTGGGGGAGAGAGGGGACAGAGACCGCCAGGGCGGCTCCCGCCTCTGCCACTTCCTCCCTGTTCAGTGCTCCTGCTCCCCCAGACCCCAGCAAGCCTTCTCCAGCCACTTCCCCATCCTCTCCTCACCCATTGCTTCTCCACGTGGAGTCAGTCTTCGAAAACACGGAGTGTATCCCATGCAGACCTTCTCAGAAACCTCCCGTGACTTGTCATGCCCCCCTCCACCCATGTTTCCTGTCCTCTGCTCCCTCCATTCTCCAAGGCTTAGCCCCACCCAGCTCACCGGCCACTTTTATTCTCAGCCTTTGCAGCTAACACGAACATTTGCCACCGCTCACAGGATCTTGGCCTGAACCGGCTCCCTTCTGTCCTTTCACACTCCTAAGTGCTTCCCCCCAAATTCAAATGCTCCAGGAGGTGGTAGCGAGCCCCCCTCGTGGCATCGACACCCCCTTTCTCTGATTTCCGTGTGTTTCGCTCTTTCGGGTATTTAACTCACTCTTGTGTCGTGAGTGTGCCTTTGTCCCCATTTATTTAGCTGTACTTTAGTAACGCAGTAAATACTTCATCTTGCACTTCGATCTCTGCCCCGGCCCCTCTGGGCCACGCTACCCACACAGCATTGCATCCAGTCAGTGCTTTGGAGCGGGCAGACGGATGGATTTACAACACTAGCCACTTGGGGAAGTGGGGCTGCTTCACAGACATTCTCACTACCGTTATGAGTATTATAAAAGGATTTTAGGAAAGTCTGAATAAGCTCAGCTCTTGTCATGTCTTTGGGTGTAGCCGATATTTGGACCCAAATAAATGAAGTCATATCTTTCAGAGATTTAACTGAAAGCCCCAGATTATTCCTGTTTGTGAGCAGGAGATTTAAGTGATCAAAACTAGTTTTAAGGACCAGAATTAGTGCTGTCCTGAAACTGCTCTTTTTTTTTTTTTTTTTTTTTAAAGATTTTATTTATTTAGTTGACAGAGATAGAGACAGCCAGCGAGAGAGGGAACACAAGCAGGGGGAGTGGGAGAGGAAGAAGCAGGCTCATAGCGGAGGAGCCTGATGTGGGGCTCGATCCCATAACGCCAGGATCACGCCCTGAGCCGAAGGCAGACGCTTAACCGCTGTGCCACCCAGGCGCCCCTGAAACTGCTCTTTTCTTGATGCCAGAAATGCGTACAAAAAGGCTATGCGTATATTAATATGCAATTTTTATTATACCCTTCATGATGAAAGATTAAATTAGTGGAGATTAATGTGTTATTTTATTTTGGTACTTACGTCATTGAGACAAACAACAGGATAGAAATCACTTGTTTTGGAAGCTCTCATCCTGTTATTATTAATTTGGAGGGGGCATCATATCTAGTTAACCTTAGTTTGTCAAGAAATCTGTTCAGTTAGTGTTTTAGTCATCCATGGATACAGAAACTCTTTTCCAAACCTTCATTTTACTCTTCCCTGGTCTGTCAGACCTAGAAATTCAGTTCTAAGCAATGAAGGGTCAAACACAGGCAAAGTTGCCGTAACTTCATAGTTAACAGCGACTCTGACCACAGAAACTCATGGACTTATGTCCACGAATACGCAAGGTGCAGGGGACAACAGCCACCAAATTACACGAAAAAAATTTTAATGCAAGTATGACGCAAGGCGCAGGGGACAACAGCCACCAAATTACACGAAAAAAATTTTAATGCAAGTATGACATTTTCTTAAAAATCTCCCTACCTTAATTTGGATTGCTGGGGTCTGGAATCATCCTATGACTCCTTAAAAATATTTTAAAGTATTTTTATTAAGGGGCGCCTGGGTGGCTCAGTCGGTTAAGTGGCTGCCTTCGGCTCGGGTGGTGATACTGGGGTCTTGGGATCAAGTCCCGTGTGAGGCTCCCTCCTCGGCGGGGAGTCTGCTTCTCCCTCTGCCCCTCCCCCCACTTGTGCTTGCTCTCTCTTTCTCTCTCTCAAATAAATAAATACAATCTTTTTTAAAAATATTTTTATTAAGTGTCAAAATGATACAAAATACTAACAAGAAAATATATATAAGTTATAAAGAACGACAATGCAGCTGGACATCGACCTTCCAGTTAAAGGAAAAGAAAATTATTATTACCACTGAAATTTCCTGTCAGCCGCCCTCTTTGCCCCACTCCAAGGTCACCACCATCTCTGACTGTGATATGTGACGTCCTTTGCTTTTCTTTCCCAGTCTCACCGTGTATGCTTGTATCCCCAAACAATATTATGTATTACTCACATTGAAATTTTTGTACACATGGACCCATGTTTTTTTTTATTTCAAAATTGTTCCCCCTGTTTATTCAAGTTATTGCATACATCCATAATTCATCAGTTTTTATTGCTGTATAGTATTCCATTGTAGGAATACCCCACCATTCACCCATTTTCCTGATGATGTACATTTGATTGTTTCCAGCTTCTTGCTAGTATAAAAAGTGCAGCTCTGTGCGTTCTTTTTTTTTTTTTCTCTGTGCATTCTTGAATATGTGCCCTGATACATATATCTAGGGGTAAATCCTGTTTCACAGGTTTTGAATTGCACGGGTCCACTCGTGGATTTTTTCTGACAAATACAATACAGTATTATATATTTATTTTCTCTTTTTTATGATTTTATTAATAACATTTCCTTTTCTCTAGCTTCCTTTATTGTAATAATACAGTGTACAATAAATGTGACATACACACATGTGTTCATCGACTCTGTGTTATCGATAAGGCTTCCTGTCCACCAGGGGCTATTAGTAGTTAAGGTTTGGGGAGTCAAAAGTTGGACATGGATTTTCAGCTGTGTGTGGGGTCAGCACCCCTACATCCCTGTGTTGTTCAGGGGCGAACTGTACTCTTAAATTGTTGCCTGTTAACAGTTGGTGCTGCAGACACATGTCCGCTGTTTTGTCCCTGCTCTCCTGCACGCTGTTCGAACGCTGGAGAGCACAGTTCTCATGTCACGATAGTCATCGTGGAAGAAACTGGGTGGTCTTAAATCCCTTGGTAGGATGTGGATAATCTTAGCTAGTGTAAAGATGAACAGACGTCTAGAGCAAACTGAGAACGGGGCACCTAAGCTCTTGCTCTTAGAATGCTATCGTGGCTTAATTAGTAAAATCACTTCCTCTGGCTAAACAGGGGCTCCAAATTGTGTTAATGCAGCACCAGCTGAGGAGTGCCACCCCTGGAGTGTGCGAAGACCCTCTTTGGAGTCATCTTTACGGATTTGCACCTTGTATCTCCCTTCCCAGCACTCTCCATAAGCAGCCAATCTGGTGTTTCTAAATGCCCTTTCAGTCTAACTTTATATGTTGTGTAGATATAGGCGAAGCCTTGCAACTTGCAGAGTGTTTTTTTCTATAGTGTTTTTCATTAAAATGATAGTGTACTTAAGTTAAGAAAGAGCTAGATGGATGGAGCCAACAGATAGATTTTTAAAAAAACCAAAACCCAAACCATCCTCTTTCCAGACTTCTGATAGCCAAGAAGTACAATTTCATTTTTTCCATAGTGTGAGACATAATGAAATGTATCATTGATACGACTGATTTGGTTGTTTCTCTTGAGTCTCCCTGGAGAGACCTAGACTTTTGCTTTTCTAATCTAGTTGTTTACTTCTTACGTACTTGAGGGTTCTAAAAATTAGCATCTTCTCTTTACTCTGTGCTCTTCTTCCTAACCAGCGTGGAAAGAAGAGACCCGCTGGCTGCCTTGGCCCGGGAATATGGCGGCTCCAAGCGCAACGCTCTCCTGAAATGGTGCCAAAAGAAAACAGAAGGCTACGCGGTAAGTCACAGCATCGGCCAACCTCCAGCCTGCTGTGGGCCGCAGCGGTCCTGTGCCCGTGTCTGTCCTGTGCATGCATATGCTTGGTGTATAATTGTTGTCCTTCTGTTCTCCTAGGGAGGGCCGCCAGTGGTGGTAGGGTGTGCTGTGGTGCCCAAAGGGGTGAGTGGACCTGAAAGCCAGTCTGCGCTCCACCCAACAAACCGTGTACCTCAGAGCAGGTCTGCGTCTCCTGTGGGCAGAGCCACCTTTTTCTTTGCTCAGCGGAGCTAGGAACTCCGTAAGCAATGCCCCCGACAGGCTGCTTCAGTCCTGGGAAGACAGCTTTTGCTGAACCACCTTCCAAAGAGGGTGCCTTTCCCTAATTGACACAAAAGCCCCACTTCGGTGGCCATTCGAAAGTTTTCTGTTACTTTAGAACAGTTTGCATTTAGTTAAGCTTCAGTTTATCAGGACAGTGTTTGTCTTCTGGGAAGGTTACATGAGGAAGTCATACTTGATAGAAGTGTAAGCTTTGTTATTATGAAATATCATAAGCAAAGATAAAAATTCGTCAAATATAAATTATAGTTTCACGGATTGTTAATGAAGTGAAAACCCAGGCCATCACTACTCACATCCAGAAACAGAGCATTGCCAATTCCCCCAGACCTTCCGTGTGACTTTCTGATCCTAGCCCCTTCCCGCTCCCAAAGGCAGCTGTTGTCCTCAATTCTTTTCCTCGTGGTTTTCCACAAAAAGCAGGCATCCCTAAATGCTCTATTAGTTTTGCCTGCACTTGAACTTTACATAAATGCCATAAAAAATGGTCATATCTGCGTCCGACTTTTCTCCTCTGGTATGAGGTTATCAAGGCTTATCCAGTTTGTTCCTTCTCTTCACCCTTTGGAACCTGTTGTGTGATCACACCCGTTATTTATTTACCCCTTCCATTCTTGCTGGATGAGTTATTTCCAGTTCGGGGCCGTCGTTACGTGGTGCTGGTACGTTCTTGTCAGTGTCTCTCGGAACACACGTGCCGCTCATTCTTTCTGGATCTACACTGAGAAGTGGAATTGCTGGGCCATCAGGGTGTGCCTACGTTCAGGCACAGGAGATAGTGCCAAACAGGTTTCTGAGACAGCTGTACAGTTGTACTTCCCCCCAGCAAGTGAGGAGAGAGCGATTCTCTGCATTCGCACTGACAACACCAGTCTTGGGATGAGTGCGTAGTGGTGTCTCATTGTGGTTGGGTGTTTGCACTCCCCTGCTGGCCGATGAGGCCGAGAACTTTTCCACATGCTGACTGGACACCTGGAGCTTTCAGGAGCTCTTGATGTGTGCTGGGTACCCGTCCTTTGTCAAATAGATGCATTGCAAATATCAGCTCCCAGGGTGGCTCCAATTGGATTTTCCCTTTTTCGTTGAACAAAGTCTTTCATTTTAATGAAGTCTCCTTTATCCGTCTCTTCCCAGTGATCAGTGCTTTTTGCATCCTGTTTCAGAAATCTTTGTTCCGAGGACACAAAAATATTCTCCAGTGGTTTCTTCTGTGAGTTGCATTGTGTCTCCTTTCCCATTAACTAGGCACCCTCTTTAGAATTGCCATCTCCGGGGCACCTGGCTGGCTCAGTCAAGCGTCTGCCTTCGGCCCAGGTCATGATCCCAGGGTCCTGGGATCGAATCCTTGCTCAGCAGGGAGCCTGCTTCTCCCTCTGCCTGCAGCTTCACCTGCTTGTGCTCTCTCTCTCTGACAAATAAATAAATAAAATCTTTAAAAATAAGACAAAATAGGGGCGCCTGGGTGGCACAGAGGTTGGGCGTCTGCCTTCGGGTCAGGGCGTGATCCCGGCGTTATGGGATCGAGCCCCACATCAGGCTCCTCCGCTGGGAGCCTGCTTCTTCCTCTCCCACTCCCCGTGCTTGTGTTCCCTCTCTCGCTGGCTGTCTCTCTCTCTGTTGAATAAATAAATAAAATCTTTAAAAAAATAAAAATAAAAAAAAACAAAATAAAATAAAATAGCCATCTCCAGGGCACCTGACTGGCTCAGTCAGTAGAGCATGTGACTCTTGGTCATGGGGTCATGAGTTCAAGCCCCACTCTGGATGCAGAGATTACTAAAGTAAATAAGTGAGTAAGTAAGTAGTCAGATAAATAAATAAATAAATAAATAAATAAATAAATAAATAAATATTAAATAATAAAAATAAAAATTGCCATCTCCTTCCTTCTCCCCACTCAGGCCCCGCTTTCCCATACGTTTACCCCACTTTTCTAAAAATTCTGAGGGTTTCGGCAACCCAACACTCCCTCCCCAACCTTAAGCTTTGAGGGGGGCAAGAACAAAGAAAGAAAGAACAGAGCAAGAGAACAAGGCCTCGGCCAGGAGCCAGCCCAGATACTTAAGCGGCAGCAGGGCCAGGATTGTCTCTGTAATAGCAGGAGTCAAGGGTCTTAAAATCAGATTCTACCCAAGAATTGAAGTATTTTGTGTCTTTGACATTACCTTTTTTCCCCCTGTTTTCTGCTAAAAAAGAAAAAAAAATTAGTTGGGTTAGTGGCCAGTAAGAGAGACTCCCAGAGTACGAGCTTTGTTTCCGATGCATTGTTTTCTCCTTTGGCCGCTCTGTGCGCGGTCTGCTTCAGCTCACTCAGGGGGTAGAAAGCACCCCATAAAGGCAGGCCACCCCAACAGCGGCATCGCTCGGCAGGTCAGCCACGCTGCCGAGGAAATGGAAAAGCTTAAGGAGTTGGGGAGAGAAAGCTGATCCCGGGAGGCTTTAGGGTAAGGGAAGTAGGAGCGGTCACAGAAGACTGATGCTCAGGCCAGGAACAAGGTCTTGGCCGTGGCTGAGCCGCTCGCAGTCACGGACACTTGACCGCGCTGTCATTTCCCCACCTTACAGAAGTGGATCGAGGGAAGTGCCAAATGGACACAAAAAGACAATTAAAATCTCCAGAAGGAATTATCCCTTTGGCATGTTGTGTTATTATAATTAGATTGCAGGGAGAGATTACACAGTCAGCTTTTTCCCATCATAAGAGCGAGAATTCTATTTCCTGCTATAGTGATTTGTTTTGTTTTGCGAACATCTTGAACGAGTTTTCAAAGCATTTTACGCCTGATGAAACCCAAAACTCATTCTGCCCGAAGAGTATTTTTCACTCGTTGTTAAATCTCTGTAAATTTAGAGGCAAACATAAATCATATGTGTCTGATGTATTTACTCCTCACAAGATATCCTCTGTCTAGACCTGTTTGTCTGAGACGCCTCTTAAGCCTTCTAAAGCTTGTTCTCTCCAACTCAGGAAGCCAAAAATAAGTTGTACAAAACTCAGACAGCTCAGTTAAAAAACAAAACAAAACAAAGCCATATGCATTTTCACTTGAAAGACATTTCTTTTTAGTCCACCGAAGTAGAACATGAGAGGTTCTGTCAAAACTCGCCCTGTGTTAATCCAGTGAATTTTTACGGAGGGGCCTATTTGGTGCCACGTTATATTGCAGGATCTGGGAAATCAGCAGCGAACAAAACAGGCAGAATCTCTGCTCTCGTGAGCTTCCATCTTCACGGGGACTGACGATCCGAATTAAAAAATAAAATCCGAGTGTACCGCGGAGAAAAGTCGGGGTAGGAGGCCTAGGAGTGCCAGGTATGTGTGGACACCAGTGTCATACGAAGGTCGGGCAGGTGACATTTGAGCTGTGGCTCACCTTCCCCGAGGACGGGGAAGACTTGGCATCTTCTATCCCACGCCAAGTACTAGGCTTGGAAGGTCGGAATGAGGACATCATCACTTTAACAACTGCGTCAGTTAGAGTTTAAGTAACACGGGGTGGCCGCTCTGAGAAGTTCGAGCTGTGGGTCAGACCCTCTGCGGAGCCCCAGGTTCAGCTTTGGGTGTCTTGCGGTGACCCCAGGACTGAGATCCGGGGGAGGAACATGAACACGCACTCAGTCCAGAGTGAGGCCCGCACTGAGCTGGAAGTGGTTCTCAGCAAAGAGGAGACCTTTCTAGACATTCTGCTCAACTTAAAATTGCCTTGGATTTTTTTTCTCAGGCTTCCAGGAAGGCCTTGCAAATTACTCTCAGTGCAAGGGCTGCCTGTTAACTGTATCCCGAGCCGAGGTTAGATCGGACCCATGGAACCCTACCTCTCCCTTTTGTAATCTGCCTTTAATTCCTTCTTTGGGGTTACAACTAAATTTACACCTCTCATGTAATTACCAGAAAGGGTTCTCAAGGGGCCAGAAGACAAGACGGTGGATGTGATAGGCAGGGTTCTAAGAACGACCCCAAGCGACCCTCACCCTTAAATAATCTCCTCCCTACGTATGGGACAAGGGAGATGATCTGGGTAGACCTAACACATGAATGCTTTAAAAGCCGGAGTTTCCTCGGAAGCATCATAAGGACTCAGTACACCATGGGTGGGCTTGAAGGTGAAGGGGGCCCATCGGGAGCTGGAGAGGTCCCTGACTGATAGCCAGCAAGGAAACCAGGACTTTCTAGCAATAAGGTGTCAGAGTGCTGAGGTCCTACCAACAGCCAGAAAACACCATGGGGGGCAGTACCCCGAAGTTGTGAAGTCAACCAGTTTTCTGCAGCCCGAGAAAACTCTGCTTTAAATAAAGCCTCAGGACGCCTGGGTGGCTCAGTCGGTGAAGCGTCTGCCTTCGGCTCAGGTCACGATCTCAGGGTCCTGGGATCGAGCCCCGCATCGATCAGCCCATGCTGAGCAGGGAGCCTGATTCTCTGTCTGCCTTCCGCTGCCCTTGTTTGTGCTTTCTCTCTCTCTAATAAATATAATCCTTTAAAAAAAATGTTTTTAATAAATAAACAAAGCCTCCTGTGATGAGGTGAGGCCCACCCAGAGAATCTCTCTGTTTTAGGGCCAGTTCATTAGCAAGCTTAATTCCGTCTGTCAAATCCTTTTGCCACATGACATAACATGATCAAGGGAGAAACACTAGGGAGTAGAGAGCATGGGGGTGTCTGAGAATGCTGCTGCCCAGGGATCATTCTCAAAGCTGCCTGCACATCAGAATGACTTAGAGGTCACAAGTCCAGCGTGATGCAGCTTGAAATCAGGTGTCAGCTGAGCGATCTGAGGAATTACAGTCTCCCAAGCAGGGATCCTGGGCCTCAGGTCATTCTGATATGCAGGCAGCCTTGAGAACCTCAGATCTAAGAGTCTCACCTCCGCCAAAGAAAACCCTTTCAGTTCTGGATCTCAACTTGCCAAAAGCCTGTGTGTTGTAAAAAATTAGAAGCACCAACGGACATGAACCACGAGAACACTTAATGTCCTGAAGAAGACGTCACAGGTTGATCATCTAGGAAAAGTAAATAATCTGACCCTGAGGAAGAAACTATGGGATTCTCTCTGTGACCTTGTGATCCCAGCCACTCCACTCTTAGTTTTCTGTTGCTGTGATTTAGTACAAATTGAGTGGCTGAAACGACATTTATTATTAGCTCACTGCTCTGTGGGTCAGAAGTCCTGGTGAGCTCAGCTGGGCTCTTCCCTGGAGGCCCTGGGCCAGAACCAGCTTCCCGAAGCTTAAAGTTCACTCAGGGTGTTGGCAGAGCTCATCCTTTTAAATTTGCCCTGTGACCTTGACCTAATCACCAGTGTTGGCCATGGTGACCAGGGCACAACGGGGCCCTGGGAACACAGCCAAGGTGCCACCTGCAGACGTCTGGGGTGGCTGTGCCTCGTCATGCTTCTTGGGAGGGACGAGGACTCTGCAGAGATTTATAGCTGAATTCCACCCACTCACCAGAGTGCGTCCCAGGCCGGGTCCCTCAGCGAAGGGAGGGCAGAAGGCCAAGCACACTGACCATCCTTGGCCTTGCTGAGGTCAGAGGCTGCAGGACAGGGAGAAAAATGACAGAGGACACTGCAGCGCCAAACCGGTTGACTTCACAACTGCGGGGCGCTGCCACCCAGAGTGTTTTCTGGGTATTGGGAGGACCTCGGCACTCCCAACGCCTTAGTGCTAGAAAGTTCCCGTTGGCGCACAGACGCCATGGAGAACAAGCTTTCATAGGTGGATTTGGATTTGCTAGAGGCACTGCTATTTCAGACTCTATAAGGCTAGACCAAATGAGTCAGAAGTTTCCTGACAAACGAGAAAAATCCACACCACACATACGTAAGAGAGAGACTGAGAGCAGTGGGTATTTATCTCAAGTCTCTCGAGGTCATTTCTTGCTTAAGTGAACCTCCGTTTTCTGATAACATATTCTGTATGTTGGTAAGTATCTGGTAACCTCTCTCATAATCTTTGTTGCCAGGGTATGCTTCATAGGGAAAGGCTGAATCCCTGAGAGATTAAGCCAGAAGCTTTGGGTGAACAGTTGAAAAGCCCACGAGCTCCTTACTCCTTCTCAGGAAACTGAACAAAATAACATTTCTGACAGTAACAGAAGCTCCATGGGTTTAAACTCAGATAAGACCTTTGCCCTTTCGGGTGTTTTTCTTCACGATGCTTCTGTAGTCACCGGTGTATAAATATCCTAGTCATCTCTTCCTTATCTTTACTAAGATAATTTAAGTAAGGCAATTTAGTAAGAAACTTCAGTTGTCAACAGCACTGTTTTTTCCCCAGATCATCCATCACCGTAGCATTGTGATTCCCATTTTATCTTTTAATTTTAACCAAGGCTGGATCCAAGTTTGAGGGGCTTCTCATTTTACTTCACCAGCACTGAGACCGGAGGAGTGAGGTACCAAGAAGCACGGATGGGACCTGGCTGTGGCCTCGGGGGCTGCGGTCGTTAAGAACTAGATTCTGCTGTCCCCTTAGGAGCGGTGTCACGTCAGGCTGAGGCCACCAGCTCAGGAGAGGGCTCCCAGCAGGGAGAACGTCGTGGGGACACCTCCGACGATGACCCGAGACAGTTAAGTGAACATTGATCATGGGATGATCAGACTAGTTTTAGCCCAAGGTTGGGGTGTGCGGGTCACCAAACTGATTTTATAAAAACACGCATCTACTCAGCAAATATAGACTGAACACCTGCTGGATACTGTGCTCAGCAGCCAGGTCCAGACAGACAGCAAAGGGGGCCAGACGACAAAGAAAGAAAAGAGAAGGGCCGGGGGCACAGGCCCAAGGACCTCGTGGAGCAGGACAGTGCAGGGTGACCGGGGGCAGCCTAGATTGGAAAGGCCTGTCCGAGAAAGATGTGCACCTTCAGCCCAGAACGACAGGAAGAGCCAGCCCCGTGGAGCTGAGGTGGAAGGAGTCCCAGGCAGAGGGAACAGTGAGCGCAAGAGGTTGAGGCAGAAAGCAGCCTGCTGTGTTAGCGCGAGGGAATGCAGGCGTGGGCGGCTGGGCGTGACGGTGGGCAAGGTACATGGTGGGTCGGGACCAGACTGGAGAGTGGATCATGGGTTCATTCCCGGTGGAAATGGGGCTCGAGGCTTCTGGGCGGGAGTTCAAGCACAAAACGAGGGATGGCGGCTTGGCCTTTGCCGCACCCCAGAGGAGAGTGGCTGGTGACACCGGAAGTCATGCGCACCTTTGCCCTGGGTGTTCCCTTGCATTCCTCCCTGGTCTCTAGCGCAGTAGTGATCCTCTCGTCTTCCCAGAGGTTTGAATACCTTCCCTTCAAGGCAGGCTCTAACAGCCTTCATGGCTGCAGGGCCTTGAGCTCAGTATGGTGAAGGCCATGTAAATTTATTTATTTATTTATTTTATTTTATTTTATTTTTTTTTAAAGGATTTTATTTATTTATTTGACAGAGGCAGCCAGCGAGAGAGGGAACACAAGCAGGGGGAGTGGGAGAGGAAGAAGCAGACTCCTAGCAGAAGAGCCTGATGTGGGGCTCGATCCCAGAATGCTGGGATCACGCCCTGAGCCGAAGGCAGATGCTTAACGACTGCACCACCCAGGCACCCCCCATGTAAATATATTTTTAAGCACTAACAGGCATGATAGTTATAAAGAGCCCAAATATTTGTTTTCTTTCTTTTTTTTTAGAGCAAGCAAGCGGGGGGAGGGGCAGAGTGAAAGAGAATCTTTTATTTATTTTTTTAAGTTTTTATTCATTTATTTTTGCAAGAGAGAGACAGCATGAGCAGGGGGAGGGGCAGAGGGAGAAGCAGACTCCCCACTGAGCAGGGAGCCTGATGTGGGGCTCGATCCCAGGACCCCAAGATCATGACCTAAACCGAAGGCAGCTGCTTAACTGACTGAGCCACCCAGGTGCTCCAAATAGCCAAAAAGTATTAATTTGTTATTTTAATAATTAAATAATTATTAATTTAATAATTAATTTATATTACAAAATAATAATTAATTTAATAATAATTTAAAATTATTTAAAAATTTTTAAGCGAAGCATTCAGTCTCACTTGTAGTTAAAGAAATACAAATAAAAGAAGGAGATGTCATTTCTTTGCTTACCGTCTCAGAAGATTTTTCTTAAGTGATGAGCTGGGCAAAATGAGAATCCTGTTCTACCATTGATGGGAGTGTAGTTGAATCCCACCTTTTGGGAGGGAAATGTAGCTTTCGTATCAGGAATCTCAAAGTCAATATGCCCTTTAACACAGAAATTATGTTTCTAGGTATTTATTTCAAGGATATAATTATGGATGCCTGCGAAGCAAGTTTATTATAGTTTTATTTATTTAAAATCATTTTGCAAAAACTGAAAGTGATACAAATTTCCAAGAAGAGACAAATTTTAAAAATTATGATATAGTGTGTGGAATATTATAAAGCCTTTAAAAATCATGCTTTGGGCAAATGTATTTAAAGGTGCTGGGAAAAATGTGCACATTAAGTAAAAAATCAGATTCTAAAACAGTCTACATAGTATCCAATTCTATAAAAAGAAATTTATAAAAATGTTATACAAATGTTAGCAGTGATTATCTCTGGCTAAATACTGAAATTTTATTCATGCTTTTCTGTAGTTCGTTTTCTACAATGAGCATGTAAATTTTTAACAAAAAAATTATTTTTAAAATGGCATCTTTAAAAAAAAAGATTTTATGTATTTATTTGAGAGAGCGAGAGAGCAGGAGCAGGGGTGAGGGGGAGAGGGAGAAGCAAACTCCCTCCTGAGCAGGGAGCCCCATGCAGGGCTCAATCCCAGGATTCCGAGATCGTGACCTGAGCGGAAGGCAGACGCTTAACCAACTGAGCCACTCGGGCGTCCCTAAAATTGCATCTTTTTAAAGAAAGAAGCCAGATGCAAAAAATCACATATTTTATGATTCTACATATATGAATTGTCCAGAGTATGCAAATTCGTAGCGTCAGAAAGCAAATTAGTGGTTGCCAGGGGCTGGGGGTATGGGAATCAGCAGTGACCCGGCATGGGCTTCCTTTTGGGACTGATGAAAATGTTCTGGGTTTGGATAGTGGTAGTAGTTGCACAACCTTGTGAATCAACTAAAAGCTACTGGATTGTACATTTCAAAAAGTTAACTCTATGGTGTGTGAATTATATCTCAGTGAAGCTATTATTTGGGGGTTTTTAAATTTTATTTATTTATTTGCCAGCGAGAGAGGGAACACAAGCAGGGGGAGTGGGAGAGGAAGAAACAGGCTCCCTGTGGAAGAGCCTGATGCGGGGCTCGATCCCAGGACCCTGGGATCACACCCTGAGCTGAAGGCAGACGCTTAATGACTGAGCCACCCAGGCGCCCCTATTATTTGTTTTTTAAAACAGCAGTAGGAAGAGCTTACATAGGGCATCAGGAAGATGACAGGTAAGGGGTGGGTAGGGGTAGGTAGGAAATTGGAATTTAAATTTTAAAGTCTTAGCAATAGAACTTTAAAAAACGTAGCTGTGTAACTACCTTGTATATTAAAAACTAATTGAAATAAAACAGTAAAACAGAGAGATGCACAAGGTACTCTAATTTTTATTTAGTTGGGCAGTGGGATTCACAGGTATTCACTTTATTGTTATGATTCATAACCCAGATATATTCTTTGCATCAAACATATATCATGACAGGGGTACCTGGGTGGCGCAGTCAGTTAAGTGTCTGCCTTTGGCTCAGGTCATGATCTCAGGGTCCTGGGATCGAGCCCCAAATCGGCCTCCCTGCTCAGTGGGGAGTCTGCTTCTACCTTCCTCTGCCTCTTCCCTGGCTTGTGCACGCTCTTGCTCTCTCTCTCCCCATCTCTCGCTGTCTCTCAAACAAATAAATAAAATCTTTTTTAAAGAAGGAAAGGAAGAAAGGAAGGAAAGGAAAGGGGAATGGAAAAGGAAAAAAAAAGAAGGATGGCACTTTTCCAAGTGATGTCCTTTCCAACGTCCTTTCCCTGAGTTTCACCTGCTATAACTCAGAATTTTCTCTTGGCCTGGCCCCATCTTACTTTTTAAAGACAGTAAAGTGAACACTTGGTATTCTCAAAGCTTTTGCCATTTGATATAGTAATAATGTAGGTCTCATCCTGTAACAGGAGATTTAAGCCTCAACTCAGATCAGTGTTCAGCCAACGATGGCCCTGGGCCCAAATCGAGCCCACTACATGTTCTTATAAATAAAGTTTTATTGGAACACAGGTGCAGCCATCCCTAAACATTTTGCCTGTAGCTCTCTTGTGCTACAACTGCAGGGATGAGTCATTACAGTAGAGCCTTTTTGGCTGTATGACCTACAAACCAAAATTATTTACCGTGTGGCCCTTTCCAGAAAAAGTTGGCGGACCCCTCCATGAGATACAGATGTACACAAGTATCTTCTGTTATTCAAATCGTATGTGGTTCTTGGATTTCAGAGAGCAAGACGCAAGTGTTAGCGAGTGAAAGGTTGACCTCAAAACCTGAGTCTGTGCGGTTTCCAAATTCGTGTTGCAAGACCTGGGCTAGCGAGGGATAGCTGTGGTATCAGGGAGGCACAGACAAACCTCTTTGAGCCTGTTTTGAGCCCATGAGCTGGGAGCTATGTATTCTTCTCTGTGAGAGGAAAAAAGCGATCTTTGTGTTGTCCAAAACAAATCTTATTTTGCATCTGGAAAGAACACCCACATCGCGGGCAACTTCTGTTTTTCTGTCTCTGAGTTCCCACAGACAAGTATGAGCATATGCTCGTCCAGTAGCTAGCGGCCTGTGGAATACCAGGCCCTGCGGAGCTCTGTTTGTTGTTTTCTTTTTTGAGACGGGTCTCTGGAGGGCCACATGCACAATTCAAAGAACGTACAATGCTTTGATTTATTTATTGTCATCAAAGTGGTTTTTTTCCTGACTTTGTTATATATTATATAGATTCTCAGGGGAAGATGAATGTCATCACTGGCCTCAGATCTTATGAGGCCTTTTTTCACGCAGCGTCTCTGCGGCTGCGTGTGAGACACGATGGTTTGCGAAGACGTTTTGGGTTTTTTTCGTTTTGTTTTTTTAAAGATTTTATTTACTTATTTGACAGAGAGAGACAGCCAGCGAGAGAGGGAACACGAGCAGGGGGAGTGGGAGAGGAAGAAGCAGGCTCCCAGCGGAGGAGCCTGATGTGGGGCTCGATCCCAGAACGCCGGGATCACGCCCTGAGCCGAAGGCAGATGCTTAACCGCTGTGCCACCCAGGCGCCCCAAAGCTTCCATCCCTTAAACAATGTACAGGAGTGCCCGTTTCCTCCTGCCTGGTCCACTATCAGGTATAGATACTCCCTTCATCTTTCCCAATCCAAGAGGAGAAAATGGCGTCCCTTTTAATTTTTCATTACGGATACAAGTTGAGCACCTTTCATCAGTTTGTTAGCGACTTATGTATGAAATGAAATCTATCTTCTGTTAAATACTAGCACAATTGCTTTGTTTGCTTTTGTATTCACATCTTTTTTTTTCACCTCAAAGTATATAAGAGCCCTTTTTGTTGTATTTTTATCAAACTTACACGTGCCCATAATGGAAGATCTAAGTCTTAGCTGCTGTAACAGAACACCACAAACTTGGGGGTTTACACAACTAATACTTACTTCACAGGGCTCTGGAAGTGATAATGGGGGGGGGTTCTCCCTGAGCTCTTACTGAAAGGACACTAATCTCATCGGTGTCTTATCTAAAGCCAATCACCTCCCAAAGGCCCCACCTCCAAATACCATCACCCGGGGGTTGGGGCTTCAACATACAACTTTGTGGGGGGGACACAGTCCGGTCCATAGCAATCTGTAGGAGCCCCGGAGAGTTCTATTCTCTTAGGGTGGGTTCTTTCATTTCACTGATCTGATGATTCTTTGCAGTTTACCTCCACATCGCTAAATAGCGTGCCTATGCTGCTGTTTCTTGTTTTCTTTTTTTTAATTTTATTTTATTTTATTATTTTTTTAATAATGATTTTTTATTATGTTATGTTAGTCACCATACAGTGTACCCTTAGTTTTTGATGTAGGGTTTCTTGTTTTCTATTTTAGATTTTGTACCTTGATCTCCTACTATGAAAGATGAGTGTTTATCTCTTTTTCACCCCTCCTTTCTTGTCTTCCCATTCTCCCCATGTAGTTGTGCATATTTGGAACTTATATTTAGGGGATATAAATGTTATTCATAGATAAGCCACATAATAGTACATAAATTATTTTTTTCTTTTCTGTACAACCTTTGTTTTTCTCATAATTATCTTTTTGTTCTGTTGTTTACTTTAGTTTTTTTATGTAATAATCACTAATATATTCCAAACGCTTATGAAATATCCGCTTATGTCATACAAGTCAAAGATTCCACTAGGTTCACCTTGAGGGAATCTCCTGAAGACGTCTGACCTCCTCCAACATGGTTTATCGTCCTTGCCTGGTGCACAGCTCTCAAACTGGGGTCTCTCTTCACCATTCTACCTTTGCTTCTCTCTTTTTTAGAGAGAGGGAGCACACGTGTGTGTGTGTGTGTGTGTGTGTGTGTGTGCCCGCCCTTGAGCGGTTGCAGAGGGGCAGAGGGAGAGAGAGAGTCTTAAGTAGGATCCATGCCCAGTGTGAAGCCCAGTGAGGGGCTCCATCTTGTGACCCTGAGATCACGACCTGAGCTGAAATCAAGAGTCACATGCTTAACTGACTGAGCCACCCAGGTGTCCCTCTCTTTTTTTTATCTTCTGTGTCCTGGGCCCTGGCCCTATTCCTTTCTTTTTCCTGCCTTCCTTGTTTTGGTTCCTCCATTGTCTCTCTGAGCAAGGGTTCCTGGAAGGTAAAATTTTATGACCTTGCAAAAAAAAATTTTTTATGACCTTTATCTTTATTTGACTCTGACACATGATAGTTCAATTGGGTATAAAATTTTAGGTTATAAAATTTTGTTCATAATTTTGTAGGCATTGCTCCATTGTCTTCTGGTTTCCAGTGTTGCAGTGAGAACAAATAATTCCAAAACTTCTTTATGAGACCTTTTTTTTCCCCTCTCCAAAAGCTTGTAGGAGCTTCCAGTTGTCCTCAGCCTTCTAATATTTCAGGGTGATGTGCCTTGATGTGGGTCTTTCTTTCTTTTTTTCTATCATTCTGGGTACTCCTTGTACTCTTTTGGTAAGATAACTCCTGTTCCTATTTTCTTGAATTATTTTTTTGCAAATTTCCTCCTTTCTGTTTTCTTTTTCTGGTACTCCTCCTAGCCTGGCCTCCTAATTATCATCTCTTTTCACCTTTCTTCCATCTCTTTGTTTCACGGTTTACTGAGAGACTTCCTTAGTGTTCTAACATCTCTTAAATGTTTCATTTCTGCTATCATATTTTTTCACCTCATTCATCTTTTAAAATCTTTAACTGTGGTAAAATATGCATAAAATAAAATTTATCATCTTAACCATTTTTAAGTGCCCAGTTCAGTATTTGGTATATTCACACTGTTGTGCGGTCAATCTCAAATCTTCCCAAACTGAAACTGGACACATTAAACAGTAACTCCCCATCCCCTCTCCCCAGCACCGGCAGCCCGCCTTCTTTCTATCTCTGTGGTTTTGATGTCTCTAGATAGTCCCATAGAAGTGGAAGCATGCGGTATTTGTCCTTTTGTGACTGGCTTATTTCACCCAGAAGAATGTCCTCCAGGTTCATTCATGTGGTACGTGTGTCAGGAATCTCCTTCCTTTCTAAGGCTGAATAATACTCCATTGAATCTATCCGCAGTCCTATTTGTACATTCAAGGAGTTCTTTTTCGGACCCTGTGTTTTTTATAGCATTTCTGGTTTTGTTTCATAGATGGGATATCTTCTGTTAATTTTGCCCAGAACGATAGGTGGCTTTTATCCCTAAATCTTCTCCCTGCCTAAGTTCTTTCCTCCAGGTTTCTTTGTTTTGTTATTGCTTGATCTCTGTCTGTGCGCTAGAGACTTTATCGGAAAAGTCCTAGTCCTTGAGTAGTGGTTGCTCTCATATAAGTGTGGGACCCTCCAAAGCTGACTGGTGGCTCCTGGCTCGCTTGTGAGGCTTGTGACTGTGGTCTTCACTGTAGAGTGCTGTGCCTGTGCCATGTCCCTGATGGACTCCTGGTGTCTGTGTCTTCGCATCTGTCCTGTTGGGCTGCTCAGATTCCCCAGAGAAGGACCTTCCGGTCTTCTGGCTGAGGGCACCATCCTGGTAGCCAGGGTTTGGGGGAGCAGAGAAGAGCACGGGTGCCTGGGAGGGTCTGTTGACCACCTGGGTACCCTGCAGAGTCCCCTTGGTTCCCCTGTTTTCAGGGCATCACTCGTGCCTCACCATGAAATGTCATTTTTATATTGTGTTAACCTTAAAAATAAGATAGTCATTTTACCAGAAAAAAAAATGGGTTTATTCAGGAATAACAAAGGATTGCAATTTGGGATAAGCAAGCTATGGCAAAACCATAGACAAGTCCAAAACAAACAAACAAACAAGAGAAGAACATTATTTTATGGAGAAGAAGGGGGAAGTTGGGAGGAGTTGTTTTCAACAAAAGTCTATTGGAGAAAGAGCAAGAGTTCAGGGTGACCACAGTTTCTTTCTCATTGTCCGAGTTGCAGGGATAGTCGGTTTCTTGTAGGAGATACTGTGTCCATCCTGTAACGGGTCTCTCCTGTCCAGGATTCTTCTGAGGTCTGTAATTGACAACTTTTCCTGCAGTTGACCTTGAGTGGTAGGCTCCCGCTCCATCCTCCCCTTCTGTCTTTCCTACTCCATCTCAGTGAGAGTTCCCTTTATTAATTTTCACAATCGTTTGCTGATAAATGCTCTCTTAACTAAAGGAAGCTTGCTTTTGTTTTGTGTTTACTGAGAATTTGTTTTTAAATCTAGAAGTAAGAATTATGCCCAATACCCACCCTGTCCAGAGACACCATTTTACTCCCTAGGCTTCAGTTGACTTGAATGGCCTTGTAGATGGATCTAAGCCAGTCCGGTTTTTAACCACCTTCCTTCTCACCTCCTGAAGTGCCTTGCACCATCTATTTTCTGAGCCTTTGGGAAATTTTGCACTAAAATCAGGTTGGATCTTTGCTCTTCCCATTGCTGGCTTGGGATTTAGTTTTGTTAGGTCCGTTATGTTAGTTACTTCTGGTCTGTTTGCTTATCAGATGCCAGAACTTTATTTCTTTTCCTCTTTCCTTTTTTGCTCATCAGTTAACACCTTTGGGGGAAAAAAGCAATCTCTTTTTTCTGTGGTCTTGCGGGACTTCAGGAGGAAATGAAAGTAAGTCCATGTGTTCGATCTGCTTTACCTTGAAGTCGCAGAGCTCTTTATACATTAAAATATCAGCCTTTATCCGTCACCAGGGTTCCAGATCATCCTTTTTTAAAATATTTAAATCTTTCTTTTTTTGCAGTTTGTGTTTATTGTACTATATGTAGAACTATAACTTTTTTCCTGAGTGGATAGCCATTTGTTTATCATTTACTTAGCACTCTGTTCGAGTACCTGGTAGACCCAGGTGTAAACAGGAGCTTAGGAGATATCTGACGTTCTAGTCTTCCACTGACTCATCTGGTTCTTCACCACACACTGCTCGTGTGCAGGAAAATGAGAAAGTTCCGTCCACTGTGCTGTACCACAGGAGGGGCTCCTGTTAGCTGTCATTGTCACAGATGACAATTTTTCCATCTCGACGTTTCTCGTTATTTGATTTTATTTGTCAATTTTCTAGAGTTGTTGAGGCAAACTGTTGCAAATAATTCTTATTTTTTTCCTTCTTTCCAATACGTATACCTCTTGTACTTTTTTTTTTTATTGCATTCATGAAAGTCCGGAAAATGTTGAATACTACCATTGATGTTGGCTATTCTTGTCTTGTTTTCCATTCACAGTAGTATCGTACCTTTAAATATATTTTTGTTTTGTTTCCTAGTAAATACTCTCTCAGTTAAAGGAAGCTTAGCTCTGTTCCGAGTTTACTGAGATTTTTTCTTTTTAATCTGGAAATAGATAAGAATTATATCAAATTCCTTTCTGGCATATGTTGAGTAATACATAAGGTGTTTTCTCTTTCAACCCATTTATGTAATTGACATAAATGTGTATTACATTATGTAACAGATTTCCTCATGGGAGCAAAATCCCAACTTGGTCTAGTACATATATTATTCCTGGGGGAACATCGCTGCTTAATTATGGTCATTATTTAATATGAAGTATATTGAATTTATTTATTTATTTATTTTTGTTGTTGTTTTTATAGTTTTTTTTAATTTAAATTCAATTTAGTTAACATGTACTGTATCATTAGTTTCAGGGGTAGAATTTAGTGATTCACCAGTTGCATATAATACCCAGCTGAAGCATTTTTTTTTTTTTTAAGATTTTATTTATTTATCTGACAGAGATAGAGACAGCCAGCGAGAGAGGGAACACAAGCAGGGGGAGTGGGAGAGGAAGAAGCAGGCTCATAGCAGAAGAGCCTGATGTGGGGCTCGATCCCATAACGCCGGGATCACGCCCTGAGCCGAAGGCAGACGCTTAACCGCTGTGCCACCCAGGCGCCCCAGCAGCTGAAGCATATTTTTATACTCTGTTAGTAACAAAGGGACATTTGGCTTCTTGTTGTTGCCTGGCTTAGGTATAAATGAATTTTTGTGTTAATAAGACCTGGTGTTTTGTTGAGATGTCAGCAAGCACTGAAACCCTGTATCGTTTATACATGGTCATTTATACACGGTCAAAAAATACAATAGGTGTTTTTCTGCCTTCTCCAGTAGGGTTGGTGACAGTTTTTAGCCAGCAGGAACATATTATCCTCTGGGATACAGGACAGATCCATACAAGACTCTTGACTCCTTCTGACAAATGAGAACCCAGAGCGTTGTGAAATTTTGTTGGCTCGAAGCTAGGAAACCATTTAGAAGTTGTAATTCTCATGTTCCCCAGAAGTGGAGGCTTAAATTTTCCTTGGGACTAAATGCTCTTTTCCTTTGATCAGAGTCCTCTGCAAGGACCTTTTAGTGCATGCATGTAAAGGAGGAACCCCCCCCCCCCCCGCCTTATTCTCAAGCAAAACTTACGAATGGCCCCGAGCTGCCCTCTGTGGGTACTGGAGGGTGTCTTTCACTGTGTGGCTGGTTGATGTGTGAAATTCTGAGTGAGGTGTGTTGAAGTCTCTGACTCTAATTCTGGTTTCTGTCAAAATCTTTGGTTTCTAAGTTTTTACGTTAGATTTTTTTTTTTAAGATTTATTTATTTGTTTGTTTGTTTGTTTATTTGACAGAGAGAGACAGCCAGCGAGAAAGGGAACACAGGCAGGGGCAGTGGGAGAGGGAAAAGCAGGTTCCCAGCAGAGCAGGGAGCCTGATGCGGGGCTCGATTCCAGGACCCTGGGATCACGCTCTGAGCCGAAGGCAGACACATAACAACTGAGCCACCCAGGCGCCCCTTTACGTTAGATATTTTGATACCAGACTTAAGGGTTCATAGCTCTTGTATCTTCTTAATATGTGTACCTTTTATTTCAGTTACACCTTCTGACCTAAAAGTTTTCTTTTTAGGATGCTAATACACTGTTCCCATTTTGCTTAGCTTTTTTTTTTTTTTAAAGATTTTATTTTTATTTATTTGAAGAGAGAGAGACAGCCTTCGAGAGAGGGAACACAAGCAGGGGGAGTGGGAGAGGAAGAAGCAGGCTTCCAGTGGAGGAGCCTGATGTGGGGCTCAATCCCAGAACGCTGGAATCACGCCCTGAGCCGAAGGCAGACACTTAACGACTGCACCACCCAGGCGCCCCCATCCATTTCACTTAGCTTTTATTTGCATGACGTATTTTTATAATTCCTTTATTCTTGATCCTTTTTATTCAGTGCATGCTTTAAGTATATTTCTTACAGTTTAGCTTTATATATAATCTGAAAATTCCTCTCATAGAGACATTTAGCCCATTCACATTTTCTTGTGGCTTTTTCATTTGTATTTACTCTTACTCTTGTTATCTTGTTACATTTTCGGTGTACTTTCCTTATTAGTTTTTTTCCCCCTGATTTGCGGTCACCTAACCATGAGCATCATAAGGCCTGTGGATTGAAAAGGTGGAAAAGGCCTCAGAGTCTGAGTAGCATATTCTGATATGACGTGAAAACTAAAGCTAAAATCAGTGCTAATCAAACTTGAGTAGAATAAATAGACCTTTTCCCCGTCAAAATCCAAGTTTTACGATGCAGGGCCAGAAAAGCCCATTGAATTCATGAGGAACGGGTCAGTGAGCCCCGCTGGGGTGCGACATCAGAACTGGAGTCAGAGCGAGGGGCCAAGCAGTCAGGTCACCAGCCCTGCGAGGCGTCCAGGGTTAGAGGGACCCGAGAAAACCGGGAAGAAGACGGGCACGGCAGCAACCTGGGAGGGTTCTGGTGATAAGATAAGAAAGCCGAGGTGAGGGCAGAAGGGTCACATGCAGCCCGCCTGACGGTGCCGGATTTCCTGTCACGCAAGCACCAGCTGGGCCTGAGCTGCGTCTGTAGGACGAGGGCGGAGCCCCCAAGGTCCTGGGGTCCCCGGGGACGAAAGTGACCACAGCGCAGCCAAGCAGAACTACTAAACAGTGGTTTAAAGGAATGGCTGGAAACTTCTCACTCAGATTGGGGAAGTTACCTGGCAATTTGCTAAGTAGAACAGGATAGTCTTGAAAGTACTCTTAATTACACAGGGAGTTTGCATCGTTGTCCAATGAAATCCACTTCGCCGCTTTTATGGGTGTTTGTGGGAAGATGGGCAGGATCTGTGCCTTCTGCTCTGTTGTTGTGCCTGTCATCCTTGATCTCGTCTTCTTTTTACTGTGGTAAAACGGAATGTGAAATTCGCCTTTTTAACCATTTTTCAGTGTGCAGCTCCGTGGCCGCCTTAGCGCGTTCACATCCACATGGTCGCGTGGCTGTGACCACGGTCCATCCATAGAACTCCCTTCATCTTCCCCCAGCGGAATCCCTGTACGATTAAGCACTGACTCCCAGCCCCCCAAACCCTGGTGAGCTCTGTTCTACCTCCGGTCTCCGTGCATTTGGCTCCTACAGGTACCTCACGGAAATGGAATCATCCAGCTTCGTTCTTCTGCGTCTGGTTTATGTCTCCTTCCGTCATGTCCTCCAGGTTCATCCGTGTGTCTCCCATTCTGCTTTTGCATCCATCCATCTTCCTCGGGGGGTAAACTCGCAGCAGGGACACTGCAGCCACGGCTTGGGGGGACCCTTGCCACTGTGTCTTCAAAACCTTTAACAGCTGTTTAGCTGAGCGAATTAGACCCGAATCTGTCGCCTGTGTGGGAAGGCAGGCTCTTCTTCTTCTTCTTTTTTTTTTTTTTTTAGATTTTATTTATTTATTTGACAGAGAGAGAGACAGCCAGCGAGAGAGGGAACACAAGCAGGGGGAGTGGGAGAGGAAGAAGCAGGCTCCTAGCAGAAGAGCCTGATGTGGGGCTCGATCCCAGAATGCTGGGGTCACACCCTGAGCCGAAGGCAGATGCTTAACGACTGCGCCACCCAGGCGCCCCAAGGCAGGCTCTTCTAACATGAATATTTAGCTGTTTGGTTTCTCCTCCCTTTTCTCAGAGCTATGGAATGTAGTCCACACCCCATCCCCCAGATCACCATCACCTACTAGAAACTGGGAGAGTCAGTCCTCCTTGTCACTGAGGAAAAGGAAAAAGCTTTGGTCACCAAGAATTTGGCCTCTAGAGCTCTGTAAGTCAGAAAGGTCTGTGTTGAAGAACTAGAGGCGGAGGGTGATAGATTGGGAGGGGGTTGGAGTGGAGGCTGGGTGTGGGTTTGGGAGTGAGGCTGCCCAGAGGCCTGGCTATGAGGTGCCATGATAGCCCAGAATCCCAACCCCAGGGCTCAGCTCAGCAGCCCTTCAGCCTGAGGATCCACGTCCTGCCTGTTCCAACCTGCTGAATTCCTTTTTTTTTTTTTAAGATTTTATTTATTCCCTTGAGAGAGAGTGTGGGCACACGAGTGGGGGAAGGGGCAGAGGCAGAGGGAGAAGCAGACTCCCCGCTGAGCAGGGAGCCCCCGTTGGGGCTCCGATCCGAGGACCCTGGGATCAGGACCTGAGCCAAAGGCAGACGCTTAATCCGAGGACCCTGGGATCAGGACCTGAGCCAAAGGCAGACGCTTAACCGGCCACCCAGGACGCCCCCAGGCTGCTCAATGCGTACAAAACGCAGGAGAAAATGAGGTAGGCTTTTAGACACAGCATTAGGCTTCCCGTGCAGGGCTCTTGACTTGAGTTAGCCGCGCCTTCTGGTTTTACGGGCTCATTTGAAGGAAGCATCTGCATTCAAACCTTGCCACCGTGCACATTTTTTTATATGTATAGAAACGTTAGATGTCCTGCCAGCTTCAGGAAGTAAAAGCGTGATTTTCAAAATAAAATGTTGTAAGAATGTTTCCTCCTGCTGTGGACTGAGGTCGATGTAAAGTGCCTTTGTCCTTTCTCCTCCCTGTCGATCCTTTGTCCTGCCGGAGGGCCTCCCTGGATCAAATATGCCAGCAGCTGGTATTGTCGCCGGCACCATCCAAAACCAAAAGCCATTATCATGCCATCGTTCAGAGAGATGAGGCCTTGATGTTTGCTGCTGTTCCCTCTCGATCCCCCAGGACAGCCTGTAAGTCTATTTAGATAATAACAGTCCCAAGTGAATGTGCACTGAGTATTTTTTTCCATTCTCTTATTCATGAAATGTTCATCTGGGAAAAAGAAATAGTCTAGCCACAGAAGCTGATGATTTTAGAGACTGAATTTGGTCTTTCTGGAAGCGAGAGGTGAAGATAGATTTGAAGATTGTCTCGTATAAATTAAGCTTGGTCATGGAACAAGATTCCTTAGAACAAATTGCTTCGTTATTACGTCTTATGCTCTTAGGAAGCGCATCCAAAAACACGGAAGTGCTGTTTCCCCTTAAAAAAAAAAAAAAAAAAAAGCTTTTCCTTACTAAAAATACTCTATTTGGAGTGCTAGAGCATGAGGGTGTGGACAAAATCATGTTGCTCTGCGAAACTTTGGGGACGGTCTTCTGAATGTAGAGGGGGGTCACCCACGCATTGTGAGAAGCATCTCACAGAGAAGCATCTGGGTGGCTCAGTCGGTTAAGCGTCTGCCTTTGGCTTGGGTCATGATCCCAGGGTCCTGCGATCAAGCCCCACTTCGGGGAGCAGGGAGCCTGCTTCTTCCTCTCCCTCTGCCCTTCCCCCACCCACTCATGCTCGCTTTCTCACTCTCTCTGTCAAACAAATAAATAAAATCTTTTTAAGAAAAGGATACAGAAACGAAGACACAAGAAGTTAAGGAATTGCTCACAATCATCAACTAGCAACTGACGGGGCTTCTGGCTTCACAAGCCAATCTCTTGGTCTCTCCACTATCGTCGTTTCTCCATGTATAGCGAAAGGACCTAACGCTATAGAGCTAAGTGGGGAAAAATCTGGGTGCACAAGTGTGCAGAACATGGGACCATTTGCATACAAAGAGGGGAAATATCCATGCATGTTTGTGTAAGTGCAGCACAGTGCTGTCCAATAGAACTTCCTGCGATGGTGAGAACGTTCTAGATCTTCACTGTCCAGCACAGTAGCCATGAGCCACTTGTGGGTCTTGAGCAGTTGAAAGGTGGCTAATGTGACTGAGAAACTAAATTCTAAGCTTCATTCAGTTCTAACTCACTTAGCCACATGTGGCTAGCGGCCATTGTATTGGATGGTGCAGGAGAGGACAGACGTGGAAAGATGCAAAGGAAGCTGGTAGGAGATTATTTAATCTTGTAGTTTTCCAACGCTACTTTAGCTGAACCGTCTGCAGAAAACGTTAGTTGGAAGAGCAGGTCCCCATAGCTGATCATTTCAAAACCACTGATACAATCTGACCGGTTCATTTGAAAGACAAGGAATCTAGAAGCCAGAAAAGTCGAGTCATTTGCCTAAAGTCATGGTCACATAGCTGCTTTAGTGACAGAGGAAGATCCAGGCTGGCCAAAATTTGGATTTGTTCTTTAGAGTCATGTATATTTTGGTTTGCCAAGGCTCATTCAGTCTGATAACCAGCTTAAGAAAAGAAAATAAACTTTTGTGTCCAGTATTCCCAGAACTCCCTGGGAATTCTGTGTATGACTTGTTTGTTTCCTGCAGCCCAGACCACATCAGGCCTCCTTCACGTCCCTGAATTACCTCTTGCCTTGCCCTGCCTGCTGCACTGTCTGTGGTGAACCATTTGGGACCAGGGACCAGACTTCATTATGTGTGTCTGTCCCTCAGCGCCTTACACAGAGCAGGGTTCCATGAACATTTGCTGGCTATAATTATAGACTTAAGAGCAATGGTTTGGGCTCTTTTTCCTGTCTAGAGTTGAGCCATTAATGCAGATGGTTCATAAGAAGGTCTTTTTAACATTTCCTTGGGGACTGGTGCACTTAGATAAGCTCTCAGCCAGGAGAAGGATGGACGTTAGAGGTGCTAACAGATTACTGAGCCTAAAAAGTGGGCAGTTCCGGGATGAATGAAACCAGAGCAGAGCTGCAAATAACTGCCAACGTTTTTAAGAAAAAGTAAGCCAAAAAGACAAGTGAAATTACTGACAATGAGGTACTCAACAGAAAGGCAAGAGGAGAAAGAAGGGGAAGAAAGTTCCAGAAAAGTGTTTCTCCAGAGATCTGGAATATGGTCTGGGCCTGGAGCTACAACATGGCAGAGAATCACGTGGGAACCAGGTTGAGGGGTAGAGAGAAGATCTGCTCACAGAAGTTATAGAAGAACCCATGTTCCCATGCCGAACCGCTGCATTTCATCTTCCTCTTACCGTGTCAGCTGCTGGGCGGGCTGGGCGTGGACCCAGCTAGATGGCTCAGGAGGTGTCAGGCGGCAGGGCACTCACAATGAAACTAGACCAAGTGTCACCATGCCAAGGCCAGAGAACTTCAAGACGGAAACGTCACGGGTGGGGACTCTCAAGTGTTGGCTTAAGGGAAAAAGGAGGAAGCAAGAAAGATGTGGCTCCAGCCACTCTCGATGTCAACATCCTTTCAATTCTGTCTCCAGAGAGAGGTTGCACTGGATCGCCTACACATCTCTGAGGACACAGCAGCCCTTTTGTCATTAGAAATCTCTCCTCCGCAGAGCGTATTCCTGTGGGCGTTGTCCCTTGCAACTTACTCATTTGGCCCTCACCACGTAAACCAAACCACAGCCCTTCCTAGACTTGCTTCTTTGATCTCCTCTTGTCCAGGTCTCAAACCCTCGATTCCTTCAACAGGGGAGATAAAGAATGGGAAGAAATCATTTAAAAAGTAAATTATTCCTCTAAATACAATTCTATTCCAACTAAAATCCCTCAGGATTTCTTGAGTCTTGAAAGTGAAATAATTAAAAATTCACGCAGAAGAATAAACAAGTCAGAACCTCCAGGAAAGTTTCCAGAAAGTCATAACGAAGGTGCGTTTGCCCGACCTGAGTGGAAGTACACTGTGATTCTGTAGTAGATAAGTCCCTGCTTTGTAGCCCATTTTCACCCATCCTAGGTATTCCAGAATGGATCACACAAACGGTGGAAACAGACCTGACCTGGTTCCCAAGGCCCATGTTTAAGAGTATTAAAGACATTGAGTTGACCAGATTGAGTAGGGCCCCATTTTTAAAATCTTCCAGGCAAGCAGAAGTTTTCAGACTTGATTTGGGAGATGGTTAGCCATCTAAAACCTTAAGTAGAGAAGTAAATGATTAAAGCAATAAGATGAAGAAGTTCCAGGGGCTCCTGGGTGGCACAGCGGTTAAGCGTCTGCCTTCGGCTCAGGGCGTGATCCCGGCGTTATGGGATCGAGCCCCACATCAGGCTCCTCCACTATGAGCCTGCTTCTTCCTCTCCCACTCCCCCTGCTTGTGTTCCCTCTCTCGCTGGCTGTCTCTATCTCTGTCGAATGAATAAATAAAATCTTAAAAAAAAAAAAAAAAAGATGAAGAAGTTCCGAAGAGGAGAAGAGTTCCAAGGAACCCCAAGGGGATTTGCTTGAGGAGCAAAGGGTTGGTTTCCATTCTCCCCTTTGCAACAGTTACAAAAAAAGTAAATAAAGTCAGATGCTCTGAGTTCTCTAGAGCTATGTAACTGCCTCAGAACTTAGCGGATTCCAGCGCACCAGTGTTCATTTTGTTCGCATGTCTGCAGTTTAGGCCCTACCCCTCTCTGTTCGTCCACGTCTGGGGCCTCCAGTGCCTAGAGGCTGGAACAGTTGGGGGTTGGTCAGTCTCTCTCTGGAAGGCCTCTGTACTTGGCTGACCTGAGTTTCCACATACCTCAGGAGCCTCAGAACCCCCAGAGAGAGCATTCCAAGAGCACTCAGTAGAAGTTCAAGGATTCTTATGACCCACCCTGCACATCCCAAATGTCACTTCCTCCACATTCCAGCAAGTCGTTAAGGCCAGCCCAGATTCAAGAAGAGGAGAATTAGACTCCATGTCTCAGCTGGAAGATTTCAGAGAATCTGTAGCCGCCTTAAATCTGTCGCATAAGCGGAAAAAAACTTAAGGTCTCTAGCCTGCCTTTCTAGCAAGTTCTTAATTGCATCTTCCCTCCCTCACCTACAGCCAAGGCTTTAGTCTTCTTCCTCAACATTTTTGGAAAACAAAAACAAAAACAAAAAACCCTATTTTTTCAGGATCTGTTCAGCCCAAAACATACAATTATGAGGGCTCTTATTCATTACCTTGGAATTGACATTGACTTATCTTGTCTGTAAGTGACGTCATTAATATTTTTAATAACATGTATTATTTTTCCTAATTATAAAAGTAATACATGGTCATTATCGAAAAATTGGAAAACACGATAAAGATGGGGAATGAAGTTAAAATGTCATCTCACTTAATTTGGTTTCTTGTTTCTGGCCTGTTGATATCTTTCTTGGGTTTTGACTCTATCCATTTGTTATTCTCTGTCCCTTCCAGACTACCTCAAAGTCAGTGATAATGGAGACAAGTATAGGACCAGTCCTCTAGATTGACCTTTACCTAATAACTACTGAGAAACATCACGGATCTAGAACAAATGGCATACAGCAGACCCATAAAAACCCAGAACACCACAATCTTCCCATGAGCTTCCCAGGAATGCCTACAGATTAGAAAACGGAGTTTAGACGGTCTTTTGTTTGTTTGTTTTTCAATATGGAACGTTTCACGAATTTGCGTGTTGTCCTTGCGCGAGGACCGTGCTAATCTCTGTCGTTCCAATTTTAGTGTATGTGTGCCAAAGTGAGAACTATAGATTGTCTTTCATAAACATTTTCCAAAACCAAAACAAGTTTGCTTAGCGTATTTGATAGACAACTCGGATATTTCCAGTTCCCTGTTCTGAGTAACAATGCTGTAGCATTTTTGTGGGTATGTCTTTGGGCAGATGCATTTTCTCTAGAATAGAGATACTCCCAGAGAGAGCTTGGTCAAATGTGAAATTACTTGGTCAAATCATATTTTTATTTTTTAAAAATACGTTTCCGGTTGCCCTCCGAAAAGCCTGTGCCAATTTATATTCCCATCAGCCAATATAAGAATACCCGTTTTGGAGGGTGCCTGGGTGGCTCAGTCGGTTAAGCATCTGATTCTTTTTTTTTTTTTTTTAAGATTTTATTTATTTATTTGACAGAGAGAGGCAGCGAGAGAGGGAGCACAAGCAGGGGAAGTGCGAGAGGAAGAAGCAGGCTTCCCACCGAGCAGGCAGTCCAGTGCGGGGCTCGGTCCCAGAACGCTGGGGTCATGACCTGAGCTGAAGGCAGACGCGTAACAACTGAGCCACCCAGGCGCCCCTAAGCATCTGATTCTTGATTTCAGCTCCACGCTGAAATCATCAGGCTCCACAGTGGGCATGGAACCTGCTTAAGATTCTCTCTCCCTCTCTAAAAAAAAAAAAAAAAACCAAAAACAGGAATACTCATTTCCCACATCTTCATTAACTCTGTGAATTAAAAATCTTTTTAACTTTTGCCAACTTGATGAGTGAAAATAGTTCACTATTTTTAATTTCTGGAGAGACTGAACACCTTTTCAAATGTTTCTGACTCTATTTCCTTGTCAGTGCGTTACTAATTCATTCCTCTGCCAGTTTTTCCCTGACTTGTTCCTCTTATTCATTATAAGAATATATTCCAGATCCTAGTAGTTTGCTATATATGTATATATATTATTTTTAATTTTGTTATACAGAAATTTAATTTTACGTAATCCATTTTCTTCATCCTTTTATACTTTTTGTATTTTATGCCTTATGTGGCTTTCTTTCCCTCAAGAGTATAAAACTATTTATCTTGATTCTAATAATGTCTAACTTTGGCATTTAAATTTAGCCATCTGGACCTTATCTCTAGACAACTAATGTCTGAGAGAAGGGAAACTCATGAGGAGACTCCCATGGCCAGCAGCCCTCTGCTTGGGAACAGTTTCCGTGTCATGGTGTAGAGAGCTGGGGTGGGAGCCGAGCACGGCAGTCCCACAGAGCTGAGGGAGGCAGCATCAGTGGCAGCTGAGACAGCAGCATTCTAGGGCGTGGGGCATCAGAAAGGAAAGAGCTGTGCAGAGAAGGGGTCCAGGTGGTCTGTGTGTGAGTCACCCTGTGTCCGCAACCTTGGGCGCTGCTGTCCATGGGTGGGGGGGGGGGGAGCCAGACTACTGGAGGTTTACCAGATAGCCTGAGATGGGAACAGAGAAACTAGAATCGGATGGGTGTAGACCTCTACCCAATGCACAGAATGAACCCCAACCCCGTGTTCAGGGAAGGAAGTGCAGGCTCCATTCATTGAGATTTCACATGAACCCACTGACATGTACATATGCTCTGTATTGTTTTTCACCAAATGTTCAAAATAAGCTTGGTCGTCCCAGGGCACTTCTGCACGTGCTGAACCTTAGTGAGAGATGAACTTCTTTTGTCCTCTATGATCTATACATTGTTACCCCCCAAAAAATACCTGGTCTGAGTCTACAGCTGTGACAATAAAGACGTATCAAAAAAGAGTCTCAGAGAAGTCCCAGGAATGAGGATATTTAGGTCACGGTGTATCCAAGACATCTAGTTCCTGCAGCAGTGAAAAGACTACATTTTCTTTTTTTTCTTTTTTAATATTTAACTGAATTGTAGTCGGCATACAGTTATTATATTAGTTTCGGACGTACGACATAGTGATTCAACATTTATATTATTTATACGTATTACTAAATGCTCACCATGTAGGTATGTTACCGTCAATATTATTGACTGCATTCTTCATGCTGTACTTTTCATCCCTGTGGTGTATTTATTTTATAACTGCAAGTTTGTAGCTTTTTTTAGTGGATTTTATTAATTTGAGAGAAAGTGAGCAAGCAAGTACGAGTGGTGGGGGGGAACAGAGGGAAAGGGAGAAGCAGACTCCCCACTGAGCTCGGAGCCCGATGCAGGACTCGATCCTAGGACCCTGAGATCATGACCTGAGCCGAAGGCAGATGCTTCACCGACTGAGCCAGCCAGGCGCCCCAGAGTTTGTACCTTTTAATCCTCTTTACATATTTGCCCATCTCCCCACCCCTTCCCCAGTGACAGCCACCAGTTTATTCTCTATATTTATGAGTCTGTTTCTGGTTTCGTTTGTTCATCCATTTTGTTTTTTATGTTCCACATGTAAGTGAAATCATATGGTACGTGTCTTTCCCTGTTTGACTTATTTCACTTAGCGTAATACCCTCTAGGTTCTTAATGTCACAAACAGCAAGATTTCTTTCTTTGTTATGGCTGAGTAATACTCGTGTGTGTGTGTGCGCACGTGCACATGCATGCATCTATCCATCGTCTTTACCCATTCAGCTATCACTGGACACGTACGCTGCCTCCATGTCTTGGTTATTGTAAATAATGCTGCAGTGAGCATGGGAGTGCATACATATTTTCAGATTGGTGCTTTTATTTTCTTTGGGCAAATACCCAGAAGTGGAATTACTGGATCATGTGTTTCTATTCTTAATTTTTTGAGGGACCTCCCTGCTGTTTTTTACAGTGGCTGCAGCAGTGTACGCCCCCACCAACAGCGCATGAGCGTTCCCTTTCCTCCACATCCTCGCCAATGTTTATTATCTCTTGTCTCTTGGATACTAACCCTTCTGACTGGTGTGAGGTGGTATCTCATTGTGGTTTTGATATGCGTTTCCCTGATGAGTGACGTTGAGCATCTTTTCCTGTGTCTGCCATCCATTTGTATGTTTCCACGTCTTTTTAAGAAAAAATGCCTATTCATGTCCTCTGACCATTTTTAAAAAATTTTAAATTATGTATTTATTTGAGAGAGGGAGCAAGCGAGAGAGAAGGCACAAATGGGGGGGAGGGGCAGAGGGAGAGGGAAAAGCAGGCTCCCCATTGAGCAGGGAGCCTGACATGGGGCTTGATCCCAGGACCCTGGGAGCATGACCTAAGCTAAAGGCAGACGCTTCACTGACTGAGCCCCCAAGACACCCCCCTGCCCATTTTTTAATCAGATTGCTTGTTTTTGTTTTGTTTTGTTGTTATTGAGTTATATGAGTTCTTTATGTACTTTGGATGTTAACCCCTTACCATGTATATCATTTGCAAATACCTTCTCCCACTCAGCAGGGTGCCCTTTCCTTTTCTTGACGATTTCCTTCACTGTGCAAAAACTTTTTAGCTTGATGTAGTCCCAGTAGTTTATTTTTGCTTTTGTTGCCTTGCCAAAGGAGACCGATCCAAAAAAAAATATTGCCAAGACTGATGTTGAAGAATTTACTGCCTTTATGGCTTCAAGTCTTCTGTTTAGGTCTTTAATCCATTTTGAGTTTATTGTTGTGTATAGTGTAAGCAAATGGTCCAGTTTCATTCTTTTGCATGTAGCTGTCCAGTTTTCCCAGCACCATTTATTGAAGAGAATGTCTTTTCCTCATTGTATATTCTCACCTCCTTTGTTGTAAACTAATTGACCATATAAGCGTGGGTTTGTTTCTGGGCTCTTTATTCTGTTCCATTGATCTGTATGTCTGTTTTTGTGGCTGTCCCATACTGTTTTGATGACTGCAGGTCTGTAGTGTATCTTGAAACCTGGGACTGTGATGCCTCCAGCTTTGTTCCTCCTTCTCAAGATGACTTTGGCTGTTCAGGGTCTCTTGTGGTTCCGTACAAATTTTATGATTATTTATTCTAGTTCTGTGAGAAACACTGTGGGTGTTTCGACAGGGACGGCATTGAATCTGTAGGCTGTTTTGGGGAGTAGGAACATTTTAATAATATCAGTTCTTCCGTTCTGTGAGCGTGGTTTTCATTTCCGTTTATTTGTGTTCTCGTCAGTTGCTTTCATCGATGTCATAGTTTTTAGGGTGTAGGCTTTTCAGTTCCTTGGTTAAATGTATTCCTAGTTATTTTATTCTTGTCGGTGCAAGTATCAATGGGACTGTTTTCTTAATTTCTCTTTCTGCTAGTTCATTATTAGTGTATAGAAATGCAGCAGATGTCTGTATATTAATTGTGTATCCTGTGACTTTACAGAATTCATTTATCAGTTCTAATAGTTTTTTTGGTGGTGTCAGGTTTTCTGTATATGGTATCATGTCATCTGCAAACAGTGAGTTTTACTTCTTCCTTTCCAATCTGGGTGCCTTTTATTTCTTTCTCTTGTCTGATTGCTGTGGCTAGGACTTCCATTACTCTGTTGAATAAAAATGGGGAGAGGGGACATCCTTGCCCTGTTCCTGATCTTAGAGGAAAAGCTTTCAGCTTCTCACCATTTAGTATAATGTTAGCTGTGCGTCTGTCATGTACGGCCTTTGTTATGTTGAGATGCGTTCCCTCTAAGCCCACTTTGTTGAGAGTTTCTTTGTGATGAATGTTGCATTTTGTCAAATACTTTTCTGCGTTTATTGAGATGATCATCTGATTTCTTTTTTTTTTTTTTAAGATTTTATTTATTTATTTGACCGAGATAGAGACAGCCAGCGAGAGAGGGAACACAAGCAGGGGGAGTGGGAGAGGAAGAAGCAGGCTCATAGCGGAGGAGCCCAATGTGGGGCTCGATCCCATAACGCCGGGATCACGCCCTGAGCCCAAGGCAGACGCTTAACCGCTGTGCTACCCAGGCGCCCCAGGATGATCATCTGATTTCTACCCTCATTTTGTTAAGGTGGTGCATCATGTTGTTTGATTTGCAGATATTGAAACTTCTACTAATAAATCCCACTTGATTTTGGTGAATGGTCCTTTTACGGTATTGCTGAATATGGTTGAGCAATATATCTTCTTAACTTTTATTTTTGAAGTATAGTTGACATACAATTAGTTTGAGGTGTAGCACAGTGTTTCAGCAATTCCGTACCTTACGCAGTGCTCACCACAATAGGTGTCGTTCCCGTCTGTCATCACACATTATTAAAATATTATTGACTGGATTCCCTATGCTGTACTTTCTGGCACTTACTTATTTTATAATTGGAAGTTTGTACCTCCTAATTCCCTTCACCTATTTTGTCCACCCACACTCTCCCCTCTGGCAACTACTAGTTAGTTCATTCTCTGTATTTAGGAGTGTCTTCCTATTTTTTTGTTGTTTGTTTTGCTTTTTATTTTATTTTTTTAAGATTTAATTTATTTTAGAGAGAGAGAGAATAAGGGAGAGGGAGAGGGAGAGAGAGACTCTCAGTCTCCATGCTGAGTGTGGAGCCGGACACAGGGCTCGATCTCATGACCCTGAGATCACGACCTGAGCCAAAACCAAGAGTCCGATGCTTAAGCGACTCAGCCTCCCAGGCGCCCCTGTTTTGCTTTTTAGATTCCACATACATGTGAAATAATATGATATTTGTCTTTTTTCTGCATTTGCTCATATTTTGTTGAGGATTTTTACATCAGTATTTATCAGGAATATTGGCTTACAGTCTTCTTTTTTGTAGTGTCTTTGTCTGGTTTTGGTAGCATGGTTATACTGGCCTCATGCAATGAATTTGGAAGCATTCCTTCCCCTTCAGATTTTTGGAATAGTTTAGGAAGGATAGGTGTTAACTCTCACTTAAGTGTTTCGTAGAGGGGCGACTGGGTGGTGAAGTCAGGTGAGCATCCGGCTCTTGGTTTCGGCTCCAGTAGGGATCGCATGGTGCTGAGATTGAGCCCCACATCAGCTCCGTGCTCGGCATAAAGTCTGCTTGAGATTCTCTCTCTCCCTCTCCCACTGCCCCTCCCCCAATTTGTGGGCACGCGGGCTCTCTCTCTCTCAAATAAATAAATAAATCTTTAAAAATAAATTATAAAAGTAAATGTTTCATAGAACTTACCTGTGAAGCTATCCTGTCCTGGACTTCTGTTTGTTGGTAGATTTTGTTTGTTTGTTTGTTTTTACTGATTCAGTTTCATTACTCAATCAGTCTGTTCAGATTTTCTATTTCTTTCTGGCCGAGTTTTGGAAGATTGTATGTTTCTAGGAATTTATCCGTTTCTTCTGTGCTGTCCAGCTTGTTGGCATATAATTTTTCATAGTGTTTTTTTGTAATTCTTTGTATTTTTGTGTGGTCGGTTGTCATTTCTCTTTCATTTTTGATGTTATTCCTTTCTGTTTTCCTCCATGCATCCAGCTGAAGGTTTATCAGTTTTGTTTATCTTTTCAAAGAACTAGCTCTTAGTTCATTGATCTTTTCTATTTTTCTATGTCTCTATTTTATTTATTTCTTCTCTAATTTTTATTATTTCTTTCCTGCTACCAACTTTGGGCTTTGTTCTCCTTTTTCTAGTTTCTAATTCAACACAACGTTAGATTGTTCATTTAAATTTTTTTTTGGTTCTTGAAGTAGACCCGTATTGCTATAAACTTCCCTATTAGAACTGCTTTTGCCACATCCCGAAAATTTTGAACCATTTTGTTTCCATTTTCATTTGTTTCCAGGTATTTTTTTAATTTTCTCTTTGAGTTCTTCATTGAGTCTCAGTATCCTGTAGCCCTTGGGCTCTCCCAGATTTAAGTCCCACTGATTTTTAAAGCCAGACGTTATCGGGGTGCATCTTAGCAGGGCGGTGGGGGGCTGGCTACCTGATGTGGTCCTTGATCCCCTCACTCCTCGGAGAGGATCTCCATGCCTGTGCCATCCCTCCCACTTGTAGGTCACTGCACTGGGGGTTTGGTTCCCGACCATATTTCTAACCCTCCTACCCTTCTCCATGTGGCTTTTCCTTCCATCTTTAGCTGTGGAAGACCTGTTCTGTTGGTTTTCGGGTCATTTTCAGAGGGAGGTGCTCTGGGTGTCATTGCAGCCTTGGTGTGTCCCTGGAGGAGGCGCACTGAGGATTCTTCTCTTCTGCCGTCTTCCCAGACTCCCAATAGACTACACTTTCTCATCGGTCTCCTGACTTCTTCCCAGAAGCTTTGGGGTTTTTTCTTTTTAACTTTTTTTAGACTTTTGAGGTTAGTGCACACAGAGTCAACCCATTCACAGAAATCTAATGGAGGAAGCTAGAGATCCTCAGAAAGGATGAAGTGGTGGGAATGAAGTCAGACAGCTACGGAGTCCAACTGTGGCCTCCGTGGAATTGAGCACGGGACCCATTCCAGCATGCGTGCTCCACAGCTTCCCTCTCCAGCCCTCGCTGTTTTCAGCAAGCCCTGGTGTTTCCAGGCCAGAAAAGGCAAATGACATGAACCTTCTAGAAGCAAGTGCTGTAGATTGCTGGGTTTTGCTTTGCTTTTGTCCCCCTCTGTTATTGACGAGTGCCACCTCCACATTCACCCGTGTGGAACTTTGTCTACAGTCTCAGCCACTCAAGGGAATATTCTTGGAGAGTCACTGAAGTTAGTTTAGCTTCTCGTGTAAATACTTTTCAGTGTATCCACTTTTCTCAAGTGACTTTTGCTGCACCGAAGACAAAATTCTGTATCTTACAAAATTTTCTTCTGAGCGTTCGTAGAAACTTAACCAGTCTTGGAGGTGCTTGGAATGTTACCATATATATATACCGTATGATAAATGTATGAATGTATATCTGATACCATATACTATATATATATATATATATATATATACACATCTCTGAGACTTCCTTTCCAACAAGTAATTACCATTTCCCTTGGGGAAATAATCAGCAAGAAGTTTCTTTTGTTCATTGCTCTGCTTTTCCCCCCCTCAGTAAATCTTCTAGGGACATCACATCCCAAAAGTTTGCTCTCTTTTCAACAGCCACAATTCAGTCCCTTAAGACGATCGGTCCGTCTTTCTTTTCTGCCTTCCTTCTTGCCTTCCTCTCATCTTCCCTCCCTCCCTCCCTTTCTTACCGAGATAGAATAGGCAAGTAAGTGTACCGTTCCATGACATTTCACAACGCGAAGGGACGCATGCAGTTAGCATCCAGGTCTAGAAACACAGCATGGCCAGCACCCCCAAAATCCTCTGTCTGCTCCCGGCCTGTCACTAACTTCCTGTTAAGGATAACAATTACCCTAGTCAGGTTTGTTCAGGGATAAATAACAAGGAAAATAACTGACGGAATACCTTGTAGAATGCCTTGACGATCATTTTCTGTTTTTCCTCTTAGTTATTCTTTTGATGAACCCCTAAGAATTCGGCTGAACGATAACTGGGAAAAGGAAGATACTAACTAACACCCCATAGGGGTGTTCGTATTATTAGGCTCCGTTTTCGTCCTAAGTCAGAGGTTCATCCGTGAGCACTGAGGTCTATAAGCCACCAACTCAGCAAGGGTCACCTCCCCCCATCCAAGGCCCAGCCAGTCGTGATCATCCCGAACCAGAAACAAAGGTCTTCAACCTCCATTTTAGGGATGGGACCTGGAATTAGTCCTTGCCTGGTTCCCGGGGTTCCTGGGATTGGCCGGTTAGCCATGGCCAAGAAACTGTTGTCTTTCTGCCTGTTAGCCAGTGCGTTGGTCCAGCCCACATGAGTACCTTCCCGCCATGGCTACCTTGTCCGCCCTCGCTGGTGGCCGCAACAGTACGTGTCTTAGCCCGTTTCCCTGGGACCCACACACCCTGCCTCCAAGTGTGGCACCACATATCAGCTAACTCCTCGTTCACTAAGACCAATCATGCATTTCACAAAAATATACATCAGTGCGCAGTAGTGAACCACTTTGTAATAACGATGGCCCCAAGGCAACCGCTGAGATTTGCATAGTGCTTTGTCTGCATCCTCTGATGTGAGGGGTCACAAACGTATGCATGTTTTCACGTGTTCAACCAGCCGTGTTGACTCCGGAATTGTTGATACTCTTGTCATTCCAGTGCAATTAGGGTTTCAGATGACTTTCGGAGAACTGGAATTGAGCTGTTCCACTGTATCCTAAGAAGGGTTAAGTTTTGACTTGATAGCTGCATGTTCGTGGAACAAGTATAATGCTACAGATCACAGCAGGTTGTCTTCCAGCTCTTTCCAGTGTCACAACAACTCAAAGTCTTAAAACATGGCGGCCGTGGGTTACATGAAAGAGAAGCATTTCCTGTCCTGGATGCTGGATTTGAAACCTGCCTAGATTTGGAATTTCCATAATTCCATTTTTTTTTTTTTAAAGGTAGGACACTGCTCCTATTTCTTGTGCAGTGTTGGTGTGGTCTTGCTGCTAAAGTGCCAGGGTCTGCTTTACAGTTTCCGGAAAGGCCCATGAGCTGCCATCTGTCCACAAGCATCCAGGCTCTCTGAGCTGTCCTGACGTTGTGAGTCATTTAGACTGATTTTTTCCAACCCTAGCTTTAATCTCACCAGATTTTATAGTCTCAGCCTGTTGCTTATTTATACTTACAGATCAAAAACCGCTCCTGTGGGGTGCCCGGGTGGCTCAGTCGGTTAAGCATCTGCCTTCAGCTGAGGTCATGATCCCAGAGTCCTGGGATCGAGTCCTGCTTCAGGCTCTCTGCTCAGCAGGGAGTCTGCTTCTCCCTCTCCCTCTCCACCTGTGTTCTTTCACTCTCAGTCTCTCAAATAAATAAGTAAAATCTTTAAAAAAAAAAAAACCGCTCCTAAGTGACACTCAGATGAAATACTGGACACTTCCTTGGTTTTGTGAGACGGATGGCATCGTCACCCCTTTGGGTCTGCTTGGCTCCTCGAATGCTTCTGAAGATCGTGCGGATGAAGGACAATGACATTTTGCATCATAAAAAAAATGGTACAAGAGAGAAGTGTATAAAATGGTCTCACGTTTCAGGAAATGAAAGATTTATCAAATCTTAAAAGCTTTAGGTGTGAGGAGGGAGAAAGAAAAGAAAGAAAAAAGAAGGAAGGAAGGACCGCAAACTTGACATGCTTCGCTTTCCAGCAGAACTGGAATTTGCCCCTGACTCTGGCCCCGGTGATATTCCTTTCTGCTTCAGCTTCCACATCTGTGAAATGGGTGCAGCACTATTTACACTGTATTGTCGGTCTGAGAATTAAATGAGGAAATGCCCAGCACGGGGCACATTGCAGACACTCAGTGAATGTTACTGTCCTCATGTCCCCATTTTGGGGGCTTTATATGTCCTGGCACTCGTATTTCAGGGGCTTACGTCTTGATCATTGAATGTATGGCTTTCTTTTTTAAATGTGGCCTTTCTGGGGCGCCTGGGTGGCTCAGTCGTTAAGCGTCTGTCTTCGGCTCAGGGCGTGATCCTGGCGTTCCGGGATCGAGCCCCACATCAGGCTCCTCTGCTGGGAGCCTGTTTCTTCCTCTCCCACTCCCCCTGCTTGTGTTCCCTCTCTAGCTGGCTGTCTCTCTCTCTGTCAAATAAATAAATAAAATCTTTAAATAAATAAATAAATAAACTGTGGCCTTTCTGACGGAAACACCACTGCTTCCAGCCTCAGTTTCTTTGACTATGAAATGAGGTGTATGTCGACATTGCCTTTTGGAAAGAACACTACCAGGTGTGGCACGTGCTTGTCCCATTTTCACAGATGCCCTGGTGCTGAGTGTGAATGGTACCCATCAGCAAGCCGTTCCTGGGAAGAAAGTCTGGCTTTCCTTCCGCCAGGTCAGAGGTACCCTGAGAGATGGGTTTGGAGACGGGGTCTCAGATGACCTCTGTGTGCCAAAGAAAAGAAGGGGACTCCGTGTCGACAAGCAGCGGGATGCCTCGTTTTCCTAAGGCTGGCCCAGCCCCGCTCGTTACCTCTGCTTTCCTGGGGCCCGAGGAGCCGATGAGCTTCTGGTTCTAGTGCCCGAGACTTGGAATGAACCGGGCAGGGCGTGGCCCCCACCTGTGTCTTTCCTCTTCTTTTCTAACATGCAGACCTCTCGAGAAAATATAAAATTACAGTGTTTCCCATTTCTGAAGCAGCATCCAGGCCCCATCAGATCGCTCCAGAGTCTCCAAGGAGACTTTTTGAGGCCAAGAGCACAAATGATCAGCTTACCAGGAGGCCCGGCTGGTGCACATTCAGCCCGAAAACGGAGACAGGGCATTCTCAGACTTTATGTAACACGGATGCTTAGCAGCTCCTAAAATCTGGCTGTGCTTGCACCATGAAAACCAGAAGAAAGAGGCATTAGTACGTTTGTGTGTTGCTCTCAGCCAGATAGCCTTCCCCCAGGTAAACATTTTGCAAAGCAGACTGGAGAACCTGACATTCCTGAAAGGTGGCGCTTTGGGGGCGATGTTCTAGGGTCCACCTGGGTCATCCTGGACTCTGGCTAGAAGCCAGAGGAGGTTTGCTAGAGAGGGCCACAGGGTGGGGACTTGGCCTGCCAGAGTGTCCGTCTTCCAGGTAAACCGTGTGTGTGATGTGCGGACACACCCGCTCCGGCCTCCGCGTCTATAAAATGAGCCATTCGACCTACCTCATTGCTAGAGGCCAAGCTAGCTCAGACGAACACAGGGAACATGTAGATAAAATGCTCAAATGAGATTATGGGTCATTTGCTTTCAAACCCCTCAGGAAACCACGTGGGAAACTATGATACCATGTTTTAGTGCACGTTTCCGCCTCCCTATGTTCTTCAAAACTTCTCTACACACACGTTAGGAAGAATTCCGTAAGTCTCCCTCCCCCTATTCCAGCTGACCTTCATGCCACGTTCCTCTTCCCCCTCCTCCCCTACTCAAGTGCCGTTGCTTCTGGTGGAGACGTCCTAAATCCCTTCCCAGGGCAGTCAGAGTCGAGCTTCTGCCGATTGGCATTTGGTTTGGGCAGAGGGAGGGAGAAGTGGTCCGCATCCACACCTTCAGAAAGAGCCGCGTCTTCACCACCCGCTCACCTGGGCCCCCTTCGTTGTCTGCACGGGCTGCCTGCCTCTGACGATTCTGTTTTCCTCATCACGGTTTAGCAAGCATCTCTCGGAGTTCCCACCTGTTCCCGAGGAGGAGCTCCTTCTCCCTCGGGAAGCCTCACAGCCCTTGGGGCTTTGACGCGCTAGCACGGACACTGTCGAGTAGGAAGGGTTTTCTCTCCCGGAGAAGCCCTTCAAGTTGTGGGGAGAAGAGGGTATTAGCAGGAATAAGCCACAGGACCAGCCGTCTAGGTTTTGAAGCTCTTGTTTTTGTCCTAGTCTGTCTGTTGTTAATTGGGGTCATACCTCATGGTGACCCTAGTGAGGACTCCTCGTTGACCAGATAAATCTGGGAAATGCTGGGACGTAGAAAGCAAATCGAGCGGGTTGGTTGGAGAATAAGATGTCTCAGAGCTTTTGATGTACCACACAGTAGGCAGAAATTCCCCGGGGTTTGGAGCCCTGAAGGCTTTTTTCCGTGCGATTCTGTGAATGGATTTGGGCGACACTGGGCCATTGCTGGTATCAAAATTAAATGGACTCCCGGCTGTTTAGGTGGTTTCCTATCTGCCCTTCGCACAGTTTGGAGATTAATGCCGCTTTTTCCCCCCTACAGAACATCGATATCACCAATTTCAGCAGCAGCTGGAGTGATGGCTTGGCCTTCTGTGCTCTCCTTCACACCTACCTGCCTGCCCACATCCCATATCAGGAGCTGAACAGTCAGGAGAAAGTAAGTCACCTGCCCAGTTACCCCTGGTTATCCTCTAGAATTCCTAGAATACTGTACATGCTGATGGGGCGGTGTTTATAGATTCCAAGTGGAAATTAGGATACTGATACCAGGCAGACGTAACTACTGAGTGTATGATGAGGTGGTAGGATCCCACCCTCAGTAAATACTTCTCAGTTGCCCTCATGGCCTGGAAAAATGAAGTGAAGACCAGTTTACTGTGACCGTCACCCATTTTTTTGAGAGCAAGTCTTAATGAAATTTCACCTTCCTGGTTTTAAGACCTTGGCCAGCATTTTCAAAGTCTTCACCAAAGAACCAGAAGCACCACCAAAAGGATCTCACTGCTCGGATAAACTTGGGAAACTGTATATTATGTCCCATCCTTAGAGAGGACAGTGCTCATTAGCACAGTAAAAACTTCAAGAAGTCCTACAAGAAAGAAACCTGTGCGACTCTGTTTAACCCTACAGTTATCAGAGCCACAGAATTTTCTCTTTTTTTTAATAATAATTTTTTATTATGTTGTGTTAGTCACCATACAGTACTTCCTTAGTTTTTGATGTAGAATTTTCTTAATACAATTACCTAGGACAAGAATTGGCAAATTTTCCTGTTAAGGGCCAAATGGTGGACTCGGTGGGTCCACGGGTCTCTGTCACAGCTGCTCATCCGCCATGGTAGCATCCAAGTGGCCCCAGAAGAAACAAATGGGCATGCTCTGTTCCAGTAAAACTTTATTTACAAAAACAGGCTGCGGGCCAGATTTGGTCCACAGGCCAGAGTTTTCCAAACCCTGACCTAGAACATTCTACAAAACCATATTCCATAGAATGTACTTTGGAAAATGCTGTTCTGGGCCCTGCGCTCATTCTGTCCACAAGTGTTTCTCGCCGAGCATCGTGCACAGGGAATAAAGATAACAGTGAACAATGTAGACCTGTTCTCTGCCCTCTAAAGTAGAGAGACAGGTCCACAAGTGACTAAACCTGGAACAGGTAATGTTATAAATAAATTGCAGAAGCGCTACAAGAGAAACCTCGTGCTGTGGGTATGGACAGGTTTCCTAATTTAGATCAGGAAGGCTGAGAAGACCTCTCTGAGAGGCGATACTCTTCCGAACGAACCAGGAGCCAATAACACTAAGAGCTGGGGGAGCTTTCCAGAGCCAGGGAGCAGCCTGACAGTCAGCTGGGTGCAGTCAGGGACATAGAGGAAGGCCTACTGGCAAGAGGGCAGTGAGCAGGGAAGAGTGACCTGGGATGGTTCTGGGGGCCAGATGGGGCCAGACCCTGCAGGGCTTCCATGGAGGGCTCTGGGAAGAAATCTGCCTCTTGCTCTAAACTCGGTGGGAAGTCACTGAAGGATTCTCAGTGGTCGAGACACACGGTTCGTGTTTTTGAAAGATCTCTGTGGGTGTTACGTGAAAACAAGAACTGGAAAGGGAAGGCGAATGAGGGAGGTGCTATCAGATGGGAGGCCCTTGCAGTCGTCAGCGTGAGGGCTCAGCATCCCTGACTCCAGCCATTAGCTGTTGTGGCGGGGACGGTACCATCATGGATAGAAAGATGGAGAAGGATTCAGAATAGGTCTTAGGTATAGAATCCGCTGGACTTCATAACTGGTTGTGGGGGAGGGCAAGAGGAAAGAGAGACGTGTCTAGCCTGACGAGTCATTCTCCGAGATGGGGAAGGAAAAGAAATGCTAGAAAGTTCTGTTTTGATTATCCTACACCTAGATTTAAATAAAGCCCAAAGCGTGGCCATGACACTGATGGTGGTAATAACTGAACAGAGTGATTTCATTTTCTGGAGTGTTAGGGTTCTCCAGAGAAACCGAAGTAATAGGGGTGCGTGTGTGTGTGTGTTTGTACAAGAAAGTTAAATGAATGCCAGTTTGGATCTGAAGGCTGTTTGCTGGCAGAACTCCCTCTTCTTCGAGGGAGATCCGGCTTTTTCTATTAAGGCCTTCAACTGATGGGGTGAGGCCCACCCATGCTATGGTGGGTGATGTGCTTGACCCAAAGTCTTATTTACCCAAAGTATACTGATTTAAATGTTAATCTCATCTTAAAAACACCTTCACAGAAACATCTAGAATAAGGTTTGGCCAGACATCTGGTACCATGACCTAGCCACGTCAATACATAGAATTAACCATCACAGGGCATATAAAAATCTCAAGACCTAACATTTTGGGGTGGTGCTTTGTTGATAGTCCATGAAGCAGGCTGGACAGGAGTATTAAACATTGGGGGGGACGGTTCTGTTATTAATCATGTTAAGTGGGAGATGTTCCTGAAATATGCAGTTTGCGGGGTCAGACAGGCAGTAGGATAACAGGTGCAGAGCGCAGAGGGGAGATCAGAGCTGGAAGGCAGGTCCGGGAGTCATCAGGGAGTAGGAAAGTGCTGCCTAAGGGAATCGAAACGATGGGAAAGTTGTACATTTGTGCTATCCAATATGGTAGCCGCTAGTCCTATGGGCCGTTAATAAATGTGGCTTTCAGTGACTGGAAAATGGAATGATTCATCTGAATGACTTTTGATTTAAGTAGCCACGTGTCAGGTGTAGCTACTGTATCGAACAGGGCTGGGTATAGATGGCATTTAAAGCCAGGAGAGTGGACATCACTTTGGTCCTAGGTCCTAAGGGAAGCTCTAAAGAAAAACTCCTCTGTATCCACTCTGCTCCCAGCGTTTCCCTTCTGACACTTCTGGAAACAGATGGAGGGTGTTGCCCACACCAGGCAGTTCTGCAGCACCAGCTGGGAGTCCTCAAGTGTGACTCAGTTCTGACATTGTCCTCCTGGAGCGAGCATCAGGTCCTACAGGTTAAGGGCTTGGTCCCACGAGAAGACTGCACCCTCCATTTCAGACCCCGGTGACCACATCGTTGTCACCTTGCTTCTGACTGACCAACTATAAACCAGAGGTTCCTCTGACCCCTTCCTTAGGTTCAATTAATTTGTCGGAATGGCTCCCGGAACTCAGGAAAACAGTACTCACTAGGTTACCAGTTCATTACAAAGGACATTGAGGGTCACTAATGACCAGCCAGATGCGGAGACCCCTAGGGTGAGGTCCAGAAGGGTCCCGAGTGCAGGAGCTTCTGTCCCCTTGGACCTTGGGGTGCACCACCCTCCCAGCACACAGATGCATTCACCAACCCAGGTGCTTTCTGAACCCCATCTTTTTGAGCTTAATAAGGCTTCATTACACAGGCATGATTGATTAAATCATTGGCTATCAGTGATTGAGCTCAAACTCTAGTGTGTCTCCCCTCCCCGAGGTTGGGGTCAAGGGATATGGGACTGCAAGTTCCAACCCTCCAATTACAGGGCTGGTTCCCTAGCAGCCAGCCCCCATCCGTAGGTTATCTGGGTGGGTTTGAAAAATCATCTTTTTAGCATAAACTCAGGTGTGATTGAAAGAGGCTTGTTATGAATAACAGAAGGCACCTGTTTCAGCTTTGCTGCTCTGACGCCATTTCTGGAACCGAGGACAAAAACCCAAGATTAGAACAAAAGATGCCCCTATGGCTCTTATGGGAAATGATAAGAGTTTTAGGAGCTCTGTGCCAGGAACCTTGGATAAAGGCCAAATATATTCCTTGCTATAAATCACAGTATCACAGAGACAGAGAGAGAAGGCTAAGGAAGGTTGAGGACAGCAGCGCTGGTTGTCTGGTGAGAGAGTGACCCAGCAGAGGGAACCAGGGCAGAGCAGCGAGATGGCAGGAGCCAAGCTGGGGCCGTGCGGGGCGCACGCAGCCTGTGCAACGTGCCCCTCGCCGGCAGAGCCCCCTCCAGCAGTGACCTCCGTATCCATCCTCTTCGCTCTGCAGCCTCTGCCTTTTTCCTTGAGTCAAGAGTGGGCGTAAAACAATTCAGAATAATCAAAAAAACCTCACTAAAACTGTCGTAAATAGAAGTCTCAGCACTTCTGCGCCCATGATCTGAAATAGGAATCTTCCTGAAGGTGTGAAATGTTTGCTCTCATGCAAACCATACCTAGGCTCTTCGTCCTCAGATCACCGTGGACCTGTTGGAAAATAGTGAACCTAAAAGTGTCTGCTTTCCCACTTTGAATCATGAGCGCTGCTTCCTTATGAAAGTGCGTTGTCTGGCCGTGGGCGTCTGTGATTCCCACACGCCACACGGCCAGCTGCCCGGTGACCATCTGCAGGTTTGGAAACCTGCAAGAGGACAGCCAGACGCCACCGTGTACTCACTTCCCGTTGTCCTTGTGGCACAGGGGCCCGTGGTCTCTACACAGGGGGTTGAACGTCTTCCCCCTAATCCAGGATGCTGTTATCAGGGAGCACCCAGGTCAGATTGTGGAGGGCTGCGGGTCTGTGAGATTCACGACAGCCCAGGAGGTTCAGAAATCGGGAGCTGTGCCCTCTACCCAGATGGAAGTGATGAAACCAAGTCAGCTGGACATCAGTGTTAAAGAGGGAATTTCTGATAAAACTAATAAGGACGTCTTTGATGGCATGAAAGAGATGTGAGTTACAGTCAGCGGAAGCTTTGGGCATTTTTTTTTTTTTTTCAGTGGAAAGCGTATTTATCTGTCAATCCACAAAACTCCTGCATAGGCTACTGAGATTCAGGTGATAGAACTGAGTGTTTTCGTGTCAGTGTCTGAAACAAAATTTTAACGCGAGAGAGAAATTCTAGACTTGGGATGCTTTCTGCTGTCAGCTTTAGGTGAGATGCGCTGCCAGGGGGGCCAGTGGCAGAGATCTCTACCAGGGGCTTATGCTGTCCTGGGGCTGGAAGGGCTCTGGCCTGTGGGTTCCGCCGTGGCCACACTCCCTCCTGCTCCCCGTAAATGGCGGCTTCGTCCCCTGGCCTTCTGGCGGGGGCCTGGCACTGTTGCAATGAGAGAATTAGATAACAGTGCTCGGTCCTAATAGTCTGTGACAGTAGAAGTGTGAGAAAATGGACACTTACACGCTGTGGCTGGTGCAGCGTTCTATTTATTTTCTTCAGTAGGCTCCATGCCCAGTGTGGGGCTTGAACTCACAACCCTGAGATTAAGAGTTGCCTGCTCCAACCGAACCAGCCAGGCGTCCCCAGGTGTAGCATTTTAGAAAACAAGTTGGCATCGCATATCAAATACCTTGACTTCTGGGTAGCCAGAAGTCTGGCTTACCAATCCCCTGCCCCCTCAAAACTAACCAAAAGGACTTTAAAATAAGCACCAAATAGGAGATTAGCTGCCGCAAGTTTGGACTCAATTAAAGGAAGCTAGGAGCCAACTTCCAGCTCCCGTCTCAGCAGAACAGAGAGCAGTGTTCTGGAAACAAGCATCAGGTTTCCAGTTCATGCCCATAAATTTCCCTTAATTTGGAGGAAGAGGGCTGGTGGCTTGGGCAAGATGACCACAGATCAACGGCTTTCCCAGGCCTCGACCACAGCCTGGGAGAAAACGTGCACAGCCTTGTCTTGGTGTTTTCCTGTGACCTGGTACCTAGAGCAGAGAGTTGGCCTTGGTGTCAGGGCAGAGCCCTCCCCCTTCGGGAAGCATATGTGCACCCGAGGACAGAGGGTGGAGGCCAGGGGGAAACGGAAAAAGGAAATTATGCGTAAAATCGAAATGCATAGAATCACAAAATTCTACTGGGGAACGTGAAACATGATACAGGAACATGAGTCTCTTGATTAAACTTAATACGCCAAGCTAATTAAATTTTAATGTCATCCTAATGACTCTGGAATGAATTATGGAGGGGAGGAGCCATGACTGAGTGATTCTTAAGTTCATCCCGGTGAGGAAACACGAGAACAGCCAGAGAGGGTCTCAGGAAGAAGCTACAAACTGGGGCTAAGAGTGGAACAGTGCCTTGAGAATTCTTGGGCGAAATGCTATATAGCACCATGATTAAACAACTCTTGAAACACAGCAGAATGTGCATGTCCTAAATCGTGACAGAGTAAAAAATAACTGAACTAACAAATATTTACCTTTGATAGTCAGGAATCGACCGGTAATGTCATTTTAATTATAACCTGTTGATCGTTCTCTTCCTTAGACTGAAACCCATGTTTGCATATTTGACTTAAAATTTTAAGTGTTTTATAATCGGAGATCATCCATATGGGAGTGTCATTTCGTGTTCTTTCCCAGCAAAAGCTATATGTTTTTATTTCTATTTTTATTTTTTTAAAAGCTATGTATTTTTAGTTGATAATTCCAGTCTCTGTCCTTTTAACCTAGAAAAGGAATCTCTTATTGGCATTTGAAGCAGCCGAAAGTGTAGGCATCAAACCCAGCCTGGTAAGTATCCCATTTTATATCCTTGTGATACTTTATGCCATCTTCTAAACAATTTCTTATAGAACATTAAAATCCCTTGGCTAAAGATGTGTTACTCATGATCCGTAATATAAAAATATTCATGGGGCACCCGGGTGGCTCAGTCGGTTCAGCATCTGACTCTTGATCTCAGCTCGGGTCTCAATCTCAGGGTTGTGAGTTCAAGCCCTGCATTGGGTTCTGCACTGAGTATGGAGTCTACTTAAAATATATATATATATATATATATTTTTTTTTAATTCAGTTAGTCTAACCACATATGATTTAGAGTTTTTTTCGAAGATTTCATTGTGGATAAATTTCATTTCTGGAAGCACGGTAGACTGAATTATTAAAGCCCTGTTGTTCAAGTCACCTAGAAGTCTGGATAAAATGTAATTATAAAAATATCAACACATAGTTGCAGTCTGAAGAAAGAATGGGAAATGGCCAGATGTCAGAAATTCAAAGAGAAGTGAAAACCAGAGCCACAAGGCATAAACCGAGATTGTGCCCAAGCTCAGAAGTGGGTCTGGGAGTGCTGGTAGAGGGCTCATCGTAAAAGGCTACCTAATGGGGGCGCCTGCGTAGCTCAGCGGTTAAGCGCCTGCCTTCGGCTCAGGGCGTGATCCCGGCGTTACGGGATCGAGCCCCACATCAGGCTCCTCCGCTAGGAGCCTGCTTCTTCCTCTCCCACTCCCCCTGCTTGTGTTCCCTCTCTCGCTGCCTGTCTCTATCTCAAAAAAAAAAAAAAAAAAAAAGGCTATCTAATGGGTGTAGGTTTTATTTAATACCCACACAGGAACAAGAGACAAGGCTCTGAGCTCCCATAAACAGAACAGTAGTACTGAGACCCTTGCACAAACCCAAGCTCACAAAATGACGTTCTTCTTAGGGAAGGGGAAAATAGAAGACGCAACCCGCCCGTCGACGGAAGTGATAAGGAAGCCTGGTCTCCACCTTAGATTTTTTTTTTTTTTTGTGGCCAGAAAAAGGAGAACCTACAAGAAAAGAAAACTGGGCCAGATGAGATTTGGAGTCCAAATTTATAATATCTGTGCTGCAAGGAGACCCTAGTTTATATCATCTGAGGCACAAAAGCATCTGGGCTAGTAGTACAATGGCCACTGAAAATACATTTCCAATCCAAAATTACAAAACACTCAAGAAAATGATCTAGTTGAGCTCGTCAGCAGATAGAGCAAACGAGAGGATCATGTGCCAGAACACGGGATAATAAAATAATAAGAAAGAGGGGCGCCTGGAGGCTCAGTTGTCAAGCGTCTGCCTTCGGCTCAGGGCGTGATCCCGGCGTTATGGGTTCGAGCCCCACATCAGGCTCTTCTGCTATGAGCCTGCTTCTTCCTCTCCCACTCCCCCTGCTTGTGTTCCCTCTCTCGCTGGCTGTCTCTCTCTCTGTCAAATAAATAAATAAAATCTTTAAAATAAAATAAAATAATAAGAAAGAGACTACAGAAGGCTATGTTTAAACATATTAAAGAGATTTAAAAAGGGAATAAAAATCATAAGGAAAAAGTATGTACAATAAAAAAAGGATTTGGAAAAAGAATCAAATGAAACTTGTAGAAATAAAAATTAGGAGTAAAAAAACCCCAGTCGGGTTGAAAACCTGATTAGATAAAGCAGAAGAGAGAACTACTGAGCTGGAAAAGAGAACTAAGGAGATAATCCAGAACATAAAATAGACATTTAAAAAGCAGAATATATAATGGAGGGATTTTATTATATGTATTCAAATTTAAGAAATGGGTGGGCACCTGGGTGGCTCAGTCTCTTGAGCGTTCAACTCTTGATTTTGGCTCAGGTCATGATCTCAGGGTCGTGAGACCCCCCCCCTCTGCCCTTACTCACCACCCCACTCATGCACATGTGTGCGTTCTCTCTCTCTCAAATAAATAAATAAATAAATAAAATCTTAAAAAAAAAAAGACAAATTCAAGAAAGGGAAAACCCAGCTAACAGTTGCTTAAAACCATAAAGCTGTTAATTTTATTTTTTAATGAGAAGTCCAGAAGTAGTTTCAGGATTGGTTCACTGCTCAGTATATAATCAATCAACCAACCCCAGATTGTGTCTTATCTACACTCTACCATCTTTAATCTGTTGGCTCTTTGTCCCCATGTCCTCTGGGGTTGAACATGGCTGCCAAGCTCCAGACATCACTCCCATCTGCTGGACAGAAAGGAGGGGGAACGGATAGAACAAGTACTTCCTATCTTCCCTCTTTGATAAGGAAATCAACAGGCTTCCCAGAGTCCCTCCAGCTCATTAGCAGTACTGGGTTACGTGGCCACCCCAGCTGCAAGGGAGTTTGAGAAAGTAAGCAATTTATATTCTCCATTCTCTTTATCGGGAAGCCTACAAGGGATAGTGAGGTTGGGAATGACTATTAGATTAACCAACTAATAGTGTCTGTTGCAGAGCTTAAGAGAATGGAAGATAAAATCAGACCAATTTCTAAGTCCCATGGCCAGTGGGAATTCCAGAAGAAGAGGAAAGAAAGAATGGGAGAGAGGATATTTGAAGAAATGGTGCCCGAAATTTTTCCAGAATTATGAAAGACCATAGATTCCTAATGAACCTCACACAAGATGAATCATTACAAAATACCTATCTAGACACATCATAACAGAACTGCATAAAAAGTAAAGTGAAGACAGATAATCTATAAGTAATTTCTACTAACCAATAATAGAAAGACAACTAAGTAGAAAATGACCAAAGGCTAGAACAGGCAAACCATGAATGGCTCTTAAACATTTCAAAAGATGTTCAGTCTCATCAGTGATGGGAAAAACCCAAATGGAAGTCACAGTGAGACACAGCTCTGTAACCCTCAGAGGGTGTAGGGAACGTGAGAAATGAAAAAGCAAAAGAACAGCTATCATAGAAACATCAGTACCGTGAACAGTGTGACACCAATATGTTTAAAACAGAATGAGCAATTTTCTAAAGAAACGCAAATACATCTCTTCAAATACTAAATGTAAATATTTCTCCAACACTCACTCAAAACGAAATAGAACATTACCCATTAAAGAAACCGAATTTATTCTTTAAAAATGTCACGCAGGGGCACCTGGGTGGCTCAGTCGTTAAGCGTCTGCCTTCGGCTCAGGGCGTGATCCCAGGGTCCTGGGATCAACCCCCGCATCAGGCTCCCTGCTTCGCTGGGAGCCTGCTTCTTCCTCTCCTACTCCCTCTGCATCTCGCTGGCTGTCTCTCTCTCTGTCAAATAAATAAATAAAATCTTAAAAAAAAAAAATGTAGTCATGCACACAAAAAATCCCTGTAAATCCAAAATCTGAGACTTTTAAGAAACAGACGTCCCTACCACAGAAATAAGAGGCTCGAGAATTTAGAAAGGAGGTGACGTACCCGTCTGGCCAAGATGGAATAAAACGAACCTGATTTATCTTCCCTTCTGAAACACTGAGCAGCTAACAAACAACAGATAATTAACATAAGGAACCAAAGAAAAAACGAGAACTTGTTAGACGAGAGTCTACACAGAATATGTTTTTCTTTGTAGTGTTACAGCTAACATTTGCTTCTTTTTTAATTTAACTTTTTTCCCAATTTTTTTTTATCGGACGTAAGGCAGGAGTTAGTGAAAGCCAGGAATGCGATCATCTTGCTGAACTAATTGTCAGAAGCAGCGGTTTCATTTTTACAGATGTCTGTGAGGAGATACTGACAAGCATAATAATTAACCTCAAAAGCATTTAGGGATGTTTGTGAGCGATTTTACTAGTTGGTGTCGTCAACAGAACAGGAACTTCCTATATTATGAAATTTGCTTTGTCGTAGCTTGATGGGGGTTGAAAAATAGTTCTTCATTACACATGATACTTCTAAGATATATACAGTCAGTATTGGCAGCCGTAATAACCCCAGGCCTTTGATCAAGGCCTATAGCGAGATCAGTGAGGGAAAAAAATTCACTGATAGGTGGACCCAAGTAAATATAGGTTTCTGGGCGTAGCATATTAGCAAGGATGAGATTATTTTTTAAATGGGGCACCTGGGCGGCTCAGTCGTTAAGCGGCTGCCTTCGGCTCAGGGCGTGATCCCGGAGTCCTGGGATCGAGCCCCACATCAGTCTCCTCCGCTAGGAGCCTGCTTCTTCCTCTCCCACTCCCCCTACTTGTGTCCCCTCTCTCGCTGGCTGTCTCTCTCTGTCAAATAAATAAATAAAATCTTTAAAAAAAGAGAGAGATTATTTTTTAAATGAAAGCTCAACCACGTTCTCCCAATTTGAGAACGCATTCCTCCTCAGCCACAGTGTGACAGAGAGGGTTAGCCCGCCATATCACAAGTGTGAGCCCCTCCTCACAGAAAGAATAGGTGAGAGAGGACAGGTGGCCTCACGGCCGTTACTGGAAGAGCAGCCAGCACGTGCGGACCCTCTGAGCGTATCCTGGTGAAGAGACGGCCCTCATGCTGAGTGATGCAGTCCGTGAGGGCGCTGCCTGCCGAGTAAGCCACCCAAACAGTCACCACGCAGAGATCAGGACGGGGAGGTCTCTACGGCTCAGGGTTCTGGGAGGATGTCAAAATGATTCCTTAGGCATAACTCAGCCAGCTCCTCAGTATAAACTTCATGAAGGATACTTAAAGAATTAATTTGAGTTTAATAGTATGAAAGATATTTTTTGTGTGTTTATTATGTGCCAGGCATTTTCTTTTTTTTAAGATTTTATTTATTTATTTAGAGAGAGAGCGTGCGTGCATGCAAGCAGGGGGAGGGGGAGAGGGAGAGAGAGAGAGAGAAGCAGACTCCCCACAGAGCGCAGAGCCCAACATGGTACTTGATCTCGCAACCCTGAGATCATGACCTGAACTGAAATTAAGAGTCAGACGCTTAACCCACTGAGCCACCCAGGCGCCCTCAGGCACTTTCCACGTGTTGACTCATGGAGTCCTCTCAGGAGTCCTGTGAAGACGGATGCTCCTTATAGGCGGAACACTGAGGCAGGTGCAGCTCCGTTAAGGTCACACACTAGTGAATAGCAAAGGCAAGAGTCAGGCAGGCAGGCCTTCTCCAGAGCCCAGGTCTTACCTCCTCCATGGCCATGCATCCAGGACAGCCATGCCCACCTTCTGGGCTCCTAACGCACAAGAGTGCTATGTAGCTCACGCAGTGTTACATTGTAATTTATCCGATTATAGCACTTACCTCCATCCCCCAAAGACCATGAGCTCCCAAGGGCAGGAAGCCTTATCTTTTTTTTCCAGTTATTTTTATTGTGGTAAAATAGATATAACATGATCTAGGCGTCTGTCACTTGGTCAATACCACACTGTCCTGATTCATACAACTTGGTAGATCATGAAATCAGGTCTTCCAACTTGATTCTTCTTAGAATTTGTTTGTCCCAGCACCTTTGATTTATAAATTTTAGACTCACTTTGTCAATATCTACCTCCCAAAAGAGCTTGCAGGGATTTTGACTGGGATCGTGTTGTATCTATAGATCAGATTGAGAAGAATTGACATTTTGTCAATACTCGGTCTTTCTGATCCATGAACATGGAATACTCTCCATTTATTTAGAGCTTCTTGATTTTTTTCCATCAGTGCTTTGTAATTTTTTTGCATGTAGTGTTTTATAAACAAGTTTTCTGCATATAAATTCTTTTTAAAAATTTAATGTCATTTAAATGGTTTGGTTTGGTTTCACATTTCAGTTGTTCATTGATGGCATTGTAATAGGAGAGCTATTGACTGAGATCTTGCTAAACTTGCATATTTGTTCCAACGGGTTTTGTGGTAGACTGGAGTTTTTTACATAGACAATCATGTCATCTGCAAATAGAGATTTAATCCTGCCTTTCCAGTCTGTATGCTTTTTGTTTCTTTTTTCTTTTTTTTTTTTCTTGCCTTATTGCATTAGCTAGAACTTCTGGTACAGTGTTGCGTAGGAAAGGTGAGAGAAGACATCCTTGCCTTGTTCTTTTCTCCTGATCTTAATGGGAAAGTGTTCAGTCTCTCTCCATGAAGTATGAGGTCAACTTTTGGTTTTTGTGTGTATCTTTTATTAGGTAAAAGAAATACCCTTCTATTTTTCTAGCTTTTGGGGAGTTTTTATCATGAATAGTTGTTGAATTTTGTAAACAGGCGTACCTCATTTGTGTTTCACTGTATTGAGCTCCCCGGATACTGCATTTTTTTTTTTTTTACAAACTGTAGGTTTGTGGCAGTCCTGCATCCAGCAAGTCTGTTGGCTCTGTTTTGCCAACAGTACGTGCACTCTTTGTGTCTCTGTATCACATTTTGGTAATTCTTGAAATTATTGTTTATAATGATATTATATTTATTATTATTATATTTGTGATGGTGACCTGTCATCAGTGATTACACCTTGCTGAAAGCTTAGATGATGGTTAGCATTTTTTTTAGCAATAAAATATTTTTTATTTAAGGAATGTACATTTGACCTTTGAACAACACAGAGGTTGGGGGTACCAACCCCCCCCCAGGCCATCAAAAATCTCTATAGCTTTTGACTCCCCAGAAACTTTGCTAATCCTACTGTTGAGCAGAAGCTTTACTGATAATATAAGCAATCAATTAACAAATATTTTGTGTGTTTTGTATATTACATACTGTATTCTTAAAGTGAGGCAGAGGAAAAATATGTTGTTAAGAAAATCATAAGGAAGAGAAAATACATTTATAGTACCATACTGTATTTATCCAAAAAAATCCACGCATAAGTGGATCCACTCGGTTCAGACTTGTGTTGTGTGAGGGTCAAATGTACATTGTTGGGTTTTTCTTAGACATGGGCTGTTGCATACATATTAGGCCACAGTGTAGTGTAAACATAACTTCGATGCACTGGAAACTCAAAAAATTCATTTGACTTGTTTATGCTGTGTTTGCTCTATTGTGGTGGTCTGGAACCGAACACACAAATATCTTCAAGGTATGAGTGTAAATGCTTTTTCTGCATCTGTTGGTATGATCATAGGATTTTTCTTTTTTAGTCTGTTCATATGAATAACACTGATGGATATTGAGCCTTCCTTGCATGCCTGATGTGAACCCCACTTGATCATGATTCAGTTTGCTGATATTTGTTAAGGATTTTTGTGTCTGTGTTCATGTGGGAAGTGGGTAGCTTTCTCGTCACATTTCTGTCTGGTTTGGTATTAGGGCGACGCTGGCTTCACAGAATGAGTGAGGAAGTGTGCCTCCTCTTCTATTTCCTGGAAGATAATGTGTGCAGTTGGTACTAATTCTTCCTTGAGTATTTGGCAGAATTTGCCAGTGAAACCAGCTGGGCCTGGTGCTTTCTATCTTGAAAGGTTTTCACCTACTAATGCGGATGAATGTCACGCAGCCTCAGATTTTGGTTCGGACAGCATACTCTCCCTTCTCCTGAAACGTGCTTCATTATTCCTTCAAACGTGTTCGAACGTGATGTTGACAATGTACCAAAATAGTTTTAGTGTTATTATCGTCAGGTTCAGGCATGTGATGAGATAGTCTGAGTAGAGCTCTGAATATTGCTCAGGACTTCCGTGTCCTGAGTCGGAAGACACATCCTTGCCACCGATAGGCTGGTAATTCTTTAGCACAACCAAGAAGCAAAACTCGTAAAATGTATTTAGGCACCGTGGAAACAAAATAAGTGGCCAGTTACGGGTCTCATTTCTGTCCCCACCCAAGAACAGATGTGCTAAGTAAGCTCAGCCTTGCTTTTCCACCCACCCCTGCTCCTGGCTTTACCTCGGAGTCCTTTCCTGCTGTTCTCTCGTGACCACGAGAGAATCCAAATGCAATCCCAGAGTGAATTATTTCATACGTTGAGCGGCAGACGTTTCAGGAACGTTTGACCGGCTTCTTGACAGACCAGCCAGCCCTCCTGCCTGTCACTCTCTGGCCTCTACTGTCTGCTTGCTGATCGCCTATGAAACGAAGGGGGAAAGAACAACAACAACCAACATGAAATGGTCTAACACTGAATTCCAATAAGACAGTGGTTGCGGGTTCAGTTGGTTCAAGGCGTCTATGGTCAATCCCGTTTTGTGGGAATTCATCTCAAGCCAGGAATCCAACAACACCCCACAGAGATGCTTTCCGCCAAGTCTGTAACGTGAAGAAGTAAACACAGACTACACGCCGCACTAGATGTCATGTGGGGTGGCCGTTCTTGGACTGTGCGCCTCAGCCACCATGACAGCCAGCGACACGGCACAGCAGCATGTGAAATCGTGTATGGAAAACGATGAGTGAAAAAACACAGAGGGCGCCCGGGTGGCTCAGTCGGTTGAGCGTCCGACTCTTGATTTCAGCTCAGGTCATGATCTCAGGGTCGTGAGATCGAGCCCTACGTTGGGCTTGAGATTCCCTCTCTCCCTCTGCCCCCTTCCACCACCCCCCTTAAAAAATATAATAAAATAAAGGCACAGAGCACACGATAGTACGTCCACATGATGGAAGCGTGGGAGAACATAGGTGTACATTCCAACAGAACTTAGAAAAGTGGAACTCATTCTCTTGATAATGGAATGATGGATGACTTTCTCTTTACAAAACTTTTTTTAATGCTGTCATGCTATTAAGATGCAAGGGGCAGGAAGTCATGTCTAATGTATTTCAAAAGGGGACAGTATCTCGGGGCGCCCGGGTGGCGCAGTCAGTTAAGCATCTGCCTTCAGCTGGGTTGCGATCCTGGCATCCTGGCATCGAGTCCTGCATCGGGCTCCCGGCTAGGCGGGGAGTCTGCTTCTCCCTCTGCCCCTCCCCTCCTCATGCTCTCTCTCTCTCTCTCTCTCTTTCTCAAATAAATCTTAAAAGAAATTTTTTTTAAAGGGGCGGTATCTCCTGATTAAGTAGAAATAAAACACTTTTCTTTTCACTAATCACATTTAACAGCACTTCAGTGTTGCCTACACCTTCTGTCCGAGCAGGTGGAAGAGGGTTTCTAGGCAGCAGCAGCCCCAACCTGGATCCGAGCCCCATCATGGGAAGGGGGTGGGAGGTTGTGGCGTCCCAGCGTGACCTATTCTTTTCTCCCGCAGGAGCTCAGCGAGATGCTGTACACGGACCGGCCCGACTGGCAGAGCGTGATGCAGTACGTCGCCCAGATCTACAAGTACTTTGAGACGTAGAGCCCAACGGCCCGAGAGCCGCCGCCCGCCGAGGCCTGCAGCTGGTCCTCGAAGCACCTGGTCACTTTCCGCAGGCCCCGCTCCATCCACCGCCCACAGCGCTCCATGGGGGGGGGACAAGAAGCCGAGCTGGGTTCCGCCATGCATCCGTCCGCTTTAAATCCAGATGCATTTGGAGCGTCGGCTGGGGAAGCTCTGCTCCCCCACGGGCCTCCCTCCTCCCAGCCCCGGCTCCCTCCAGGAGAACCCACTAGGACATCTCTGGTCATGCAGTGCGACTTCCCCCCGTGAGCTGCCGAGATCCACCACAAATAGCACTTCCAAAGCAGTCATCTTTTCACTAAAACCCAGGCTTCTGCCTTTAGAAAAACTCTGCCCTAGCCCCTGCCCACCCCCTGCAAAAAAGAAACACCCCACAAAACACGAAAAGACACACATTCCGCTCTCGCGCTGCCTGGAAACCCTGAGCCCTGCCTTCTTGGGAAATGTGCTTGCGAGCTAGATAACAGTTGGGACACCTAGAACGTGATCCCACTGTTCAGATCTTGCTGTCACTTCCTGGAATCTTTGGATGGAAGAGAAGTGTGAGAAAACAGAGCAGCCGCGGGGTGGGTGGCTGCGGAGTCCCCGCGGGGTGGCCCGCAGACAGAAGTGTGCGTCTGTGCGCTTGCACGGGCTCACGCTCAGAGCTCCCGTGCTGCAAGGGAGACGTCAGCCCCTGTCGCCCCCTCCCTTTGCGTGTCGTCGTCCCCCGCCCCCATTCCCATTCCCGTTCACGCTCACACACGTTCGTCCCCATGCAGAACGTTCCTCGCGTGCCCACCCAGGTCTTCGTGTGTTTGCACACACAGGCCCAAGAGGTGTGTGTCTGGGGAGACGGGGCAGACAGCAAATGTTCACACTATTTCAACTCCGGACTTGGTTTTTAGCACCTCATCAGGCCCTTCACTTTTGCAGCCGAAGCAAAGCCCTGAGGGGTGGGCAGAGATGGCTCCTCCCCTTCGCCGGAGCAGGAGCGTGGGGGTGGGCTCGGGAGTGCAGGTGGGCGCCCTGGGCGGGTGTTCTTGTTGGGCACATCCGTGCGCATTCCGTCTCCCGTGAAGGTGTGACTCCCATGGGTTGTCAGGTGACTCGTCAGCACCCATCACCTGCTGGTGCGAGTGCCCCCCCCCCCCAAAGGGCCATCTTTTCCCAGTTCCTGTCCTGGAAGAAGTGTGAGCTCGGCGCCTCCCTCCGGACGCCCTCAGGAGAGGTGGCAGCTGGGCTCTGCGGAGGGCCCACCCCCATTCTCAAGCTGCCACCCCGCCCGCTGCCAGTTCTCCTTTGTGGCCCGAGGTCAGAACCTCCCCGGGAGCTGGTTCAAAAGACACACCCCTGGCCTGCCCCATCCGTTGAATCAGAGGAGCTGGAACAGCGGGGGCGGGGGATCCACTCTGTGTATTTTCAGAGTTCCCCTGACAACCGAGAGAAGAGAACGCCTTTGATCTCGCTCCCCAGGGCCGGGCCATGAGCAAGGTTGCTGCTGGGCACATTGGCAAGGGTGACCCCCTCCGTGGCTCCCTTGTCTTCACCTGGAAGGCAGAGGGACAGTCTGAGCAAATTTAATTTACCCCTTCCTGATGCACAAATGGAAGGGACTCCTTGTGTTGCCTCAGGCATCTGTCCTTTGTTGACATAACTGATACATTTTCATTACCCGGAACTTCTGCCTTGCTGTCCAGGGCAGGGGGGGCGGGCAGGTAATATCCCGAGTGGCTGGGTCGAGCCGTCGGGTTGTTGTGTTTAATCTGGGATTACTGTAGGGTCTGTGTGGGAGGCAACTGAGGTTCTTGGGACACATGGAAGGGGTGCTTAACATTATTGGTGCCCCGTTTGTAGTGATTACCGTAAATGAGCCCGATGATCCCGTTCTGGGCCAGGCCGCGTCTCTGCAGAGGTGCTGCTGCTCTTTCCCCTCCCCCTACGCTTGGAGCCTGCTCCCTGTAGGTGAAAAAGAAGGGAAAAAATGTCATATAAAAGAAAGGCCATGTACGATTTATTTTTATAACTCAAAGAAGCTCCTTGACTACCATTTTCTTTGCCAGTGGGCATGTTTCTAGAAGGGGAAATGTGTGTCCTGCTCATAGGAACACAGGTGGTGGTGGGGGCCCGTCTGGCCCTGCAGGCACCAGGCCTTCCAGCACTTGCGGGGCCTGGGTCGGGGGACGCTGTCCCGGCCCTGGGGCTTGGGCCACAGGAAGGGGTTTTTAGACCCATTTTTAGCCGGAGCGCTCCGAGCACAAGGTGAACGTGTCAGCCAATTGTAGTGTTTCCAGTTTTCTGTCCCGAGCCACTTGTGTTCCCATCTTCCTTCAGCCGCTAGTCATTTAAAGTCACATGGTGGTTCTGCAGATTTCTCCCCCTTGCCCCGCCCCCGCCGCCTTTTTTTTTAAATGCATTGTTCTAGAAAAGACAGATGCAAAATGCAAGACCCAGAAGAGTGGGGTTTTCTAAAGACCTAGGAAGATGTGTGTGGTTTTCTTGGTCGTGAGATCTTCCATGGACGGGAGCCGTGTTGCCTGAGGAGGGTTAGCGCCCCAGCCCCTGCTCCCCGGGGTTCGCGTTCTGAGGAACCCGGCAAACGCCCACTTGTCTCGTCCCAGTCCCTTCTGACTTCAGAAATGAGGTTAGTCTCTGGTTTTCGTTCTTCATTCAGCTGTCGATTTGGAGCTTTTGTCGAGACCATCCGAAGCATCCCAAAGCCGTTAGCCATCTGGCGGTGATGAGCATCTGCAGGGTTCTCTTCCCCCAGACACCCCGGGCCGTTTCTCTGAAGCTCCCCCTCCCACTTCCCCATGGGGCAGGGCGGGCATCTCACTGGCTGTGGAAGGAGAGGACCCGGGCCCTTCTCGCCACACCCCAGCTGTAGCCCCTCCTGTCCCCAGCTTGCCTGCCCTTTGGGGATGAACCGCTGAGATCGTGCGGTGAGAGATCTAGAGCCTAGCTCCCTTTTTAAGAAGTATTTTTTAATATCTCCTTCACCTAGGCTCCCTGGGTGTTTCACTTTCCTTGACCCAGCTTAGACTTTGGCTAAGTCTAGACCGCCCTCCATAGCTCGCTAATTTTAACTACGTTAGTCGAATGCCGTTGATACATCTGTGGCCTCGTTTCTACAAAGAGCACACCCAGCACCGTCAGGCCATGACACGCCGACACGGATGTATTGACTGTGAACATGGCAGCGAATGGTGTATGACTGTGGAATATTTCTAATAAATCTATTTTGTTTCGGTCTGATGGTGAATTTTTCCCGGTGACATTTGCTGTTCCTCTTTTGTCGAAATGCCTAAGCTTCCGTTCCAACTAGCACTTTCTTGCCTTCTGAAATTCCTTGTTGGGCCGCGGTCCCCACCGAGCTGTTCTTGCCGGCGTTACTGGAAGTTACCAGAAAGGACTGGAGTCCCGATGGCTTTTCTGCCTCCTCTCATTCACGGCTCTCTTGCTGGGACTGCGGTCCCTTGGGTGAGTGACCCTTGAGGACCGACACAGGGTGCTGCAGAGCTGCCCAGGCGAGCCTGGTGTGAGCCTGGTACCGGGCCTGGAAACCACAGGCCGGGATGGCGCGAGGTTGAAGAGGCAGACTTCATATGGACTCGAACAGACTTGGGATGCCTGCTGCGTTCAGAGCCTGGTGCTTCAGGCATCGTGGGAGGCCCCGGCTCCCTGGTGTCCTAGTGGCCAGCCCCACCCATGGGACAGGAGAAGGGAGGCTGCCCGCCCTCGGCCCCAGAATCTTCGCTTCTCCCTCCTCCCGGGGGAGTTCCACTGTCAGGCCTTTGTCGGGCCTTTGTCTCCAGAGGGACCCTCCTGTCTTCTGAGAATTGCGGTCTCTGGGAAAGGCTGCCACGGCGCCTTTTCCTCCGTGGGGTCTCAAGCGCTGGGAGAAGCTACCAGATCCAACAGCTGGATTACCCGCAGCCACCTTCAGTCGCTCGGTCTGCATGCATATACACACGTGTACACACACACACACACACACACACACACACACACAGAAGCATTAGACAGATGGCCGGCGTCAAGGGGGTTCCCATTCTGGGAGCCTGGACCCCTCTTGTGAAGGAAGCACATCCCCCCAACATTCGCGTCCTGTGCATTGACCCGGGTTGTGTGGAGTCACACAGTCAGTGGCCGGGGGGGGGGTGCCCTGTGGCCGTGGGGACTGGAAACTGCAGGCCGCGAGGCCTCGGCCCACCCTGGGCCCCCCTGGTGCATAGCCGGCACCCTTCTCTGCTTCCGATGCTTCTGTTGTCCCTCTGTCCCCCTCCCTCAGCGCCCTGAAGGCAGAGTCACAACCTTCTTTGCTCATGACGCCTCAGTCTCCCGCGTCATTACTGCAGGATAAGTCACTTTCGATCCATTGGTGGAAACATCCAGCTACCACGAGCTCTCGTATTTGGAATTCCTCCTTGAGCTCCGCCTAGACGCCTCAGCACCCAGCTGGGTTTCAGTACTGCGGCTGGTCACGCACAGTCCTTTCCAGCGCTTTTCAACACGATGGTAAAAATCCCAGAACTACAAATGGAAAGACCCTGGGGAGAAACTTGTAACCTGACCGAAGACCTTGGTCATTTTCCCTTCTTTCTTTGCTAGCCTCGCGTCCGTTCGTGTGGCTGACACCACACGTTTCCAAGCAGAATCTAGCCTCCCCAACTCTTTAAATGAATGCTGACTTAACCCACCTGCCCTACCAAAACCTCGGTGAGATGGTTCCAGATGATAAAAAATGAGCCATAAAAAGATCTGGCCTGGACATCTCGCAGGGTTGGCCACAGAGCCCCGTGGCCACTCCCACTTGTCCATCTGGGTTACTATTTATACCACTCCTTAAACGTGTCATTACCCTTGTATCAGAAAAACGGAGCAAAACAGAAAATGGACCATGGGAAAAGTTAGCCACACAGCTGCCCTGTACCACTGCACGTGACCTCACAAGGCATGGCCACCTTTTGAAAAGCCTTGTCCTAGAAGACCCATCCCGCCAGAGAAGGAACCTTGCCTGAGAGGACGTGTCAAGGGCAGGACGAAGGCGGACTCTCAGATGTCCTCGGGCCACGAGGACCAGTTGCAGGAACAGTCCTAGGCGGGCCAACCCCGACAGGGATGCTCGTGGCTGAGGAAGCTGAGACATGCTCAGTTCCGGAGAGGCATTTCAAACTCACATGTAACTCCCACAAAGTCTACCACGTATGTTTGGGGGGAAAATAAGGTTGGAAAAAAAAACACGTGACTCTTGCCACCTACCATGCCAGTCAATGATCGTGTGGCCCAGAGCAAGGATGAGGCATGGGACGGGTGTCGTTCCCTTCGACTGTCTCGGTTCCCGTGAGCCTCCCCTGGTGGGGGTGTCTCAGAACAGAACGCGACGTCAGTGTCCTAAGCTGTCTTCGCTTCCCCACTTGTTTGTTTTGGATACAGTGGGACCCCTAACGGCCAGCCAAGGGCTTCAGCTGACGCTCATCCCATCCCTGGCGGAAAACTTGACCATGTTGGGCTCATTCGAGAGAATTTGTAGATGTTCAAGGTGGGATCTTCTCAAGGGTAACTTTGACAAAAAGAGATTTCCAACTTCTTTTTTGTTTTATTGAAGTTTTTTTTTTTTTAAAGATTTTATTTATTTATTTATTTGACAGAGATAGAGACAGCCAGCGAGAGAGGGAACACAAGCAGGGGGAGTGGGAGAGGAAGAAGCAGGCTCATAGCAGAGGAGCCTGATGTGGGGCTCAATCCCATAACGCCGGGATCACGCCCTGAGCCGAAGGCAGACGCCTAACCGCTGTGCCACCCAGGCGCCCCTATTTAAGTTTTTATTTGTTTATTTTTTTAGTAACCTCTACACCCAACACGGGGCTCAAACTCACGACCCCGAGACCGAGAGTCGCACGCTCTTCCGACTGAGCCAGCTGGGCACTCCTGAGATTTCCAACTTCTCTGCTGACTTCAGATCCTAACTCCTTAAAGAGAGGCCCCTCTCAAATTCAGGTCTGTCAGGCCCCAAGGAAGCACTTACTTTGTGTCTGCCCCCCACCTAAGGCCGGGGTCAACGTCCTACCGTGCCTCTGCTACACAATCGTATTAGTCTCCCATTGCTGCTGTAACAAGACACCACAAACTTTGTGGCCATTTTTCTCTCCACCACCATCTCGTGTGTCCTCCCATTAACAACCGGTGAAATCCTTCTGTATTTCCTAGTTATAATTACCAAGCTGGAGAATCAGATTGGCCTACCACTGGGCCTCCTCATCCTGCTTTTCAGGCCCTGGTTTTCACACCGGATCCTTTCACGGGTCACTAACCAGCCAGTAGTTAGCTGCCCTTGTACAATTGCCTGTCCCTGGCTAATCAGTGGGGGGCGGGCATCCCGTGGGACCTGCTTAAGAATAAGCCAATCCTCTTGCCACTGAGAGCCGTCTCCCTCCAAATGCCGTGGTGAGTGGGACGGCAGGGTGCTGGCATGCTGATTCAATGGGCTTGGGACACCAGTGAGGGAAGTAAATACCAGGCCATCTTGCCAAGAGGAAACTGAGGCACAGAAGGTTAGATAATTTGCCTGAGATAACTCAGCTCGGAGAAGTGTAAGAATTTGAACGCAAGCAGTCAGCCCCAAAGCCTCTACTTCCAACTTTCATTTGAGCCTCTCCCTGGGGAAGGAGGAGCGTCCTGGGGAGCCTCGCCCCTCAGGGTGATGCTGTTTAGTGCACCTGCTGTGATTTATTTTTTGAAAAGCAGCGAAATAGTTCCTGTCCCGTGAAGTTTAGAAATCAGCTCCTGCATGGAGACCTCAAATGCGTCTTAGCCAAAGGGAGTTCACACATATATTTTTTTGATGGCGGACTAAATTTATGTTCGGGAACATCCGCATTCAAAGACAGGTCAAAAGCCTTTTCCAGAACCCACCGCCAACCCCCTCGGGTTCTATCCCATTGGCCAAAATGGTGTCTCCTGCCCCTGCCCAATCTGCCACTGGCAAAAGGGAACAGAGTGGTCTCCCGTGACTGGTCCTGGGAGTGGAGGAGGTCCCCGTCCCTGACTCAGGACACCCCTCACCTGAACAAAATTAGAGTTCAGTGAGCCTGGAATATTGGGGGTCACTGAGTGGGCACCACACATGCCAACGTCATTGCACGAGTGGTCCTCAAGGGGGCATCCCTGGTGGGGACAGTGATACCTTTTGGCACCTTCAGATCCTCAAGGGATGTGTCCTCGGGGTTCCCTCAGAGCAGCCTACCTGGAAGCAGGTGTGAGTGACAGCCACGTCCACCGGGCAAGCTTTGAACTTTCACGGGAACGTCCCCTCTGTCCTCACAACCACCCAGGAAGTGGGGGTCACCTTCAAAGGCACCCGGAGGGGTCGGGCACCTGGCGGGGCCAAAATGCTGACACCAGGTCGACCTGAGACCCACCAGGGCCCTCAGGCCCCATGCCCTGCCAACATCTCAGACGGTAGAAGTGAGATGCCTTACGAGTGGTACGGGGGTGCCCGGCGTGAAACGGCTCCTGCTGACAAGGGACCCCCTCGCGCGGTGGCAGCTGGAGGGGCTCTGCACTGGGACCCGGGGCAGCCTGCCTTGCCTGGCCCGCGCTGGCGGCCTATAGCAGGATCTCCATTTCTAGAAGGACCTTCCCCAGAGGCTGCTGCTGACAGGGGTATGTCCTTATTTGGGGGTTGCTTTGCTCTTTTCCACAGGAATCAGAGAGAAGGCCGCACTTGGGGACGTGGGTGGGCTCTGGAGGCTGTCCAGCGTCCTGGAGCTCCTGCACTGAATCCTTTCTGTCCCCCTCTTGGGGACTGTTTGTCCTTGAGTCCAGGACAGAAGGAGGGAGATATGTGTGTGCAGATGTGCAATGAGCCCCTGCCACTACCTTTCGGTACCCTCCGTTCTCGGGCAGTAGGGCTCCCGGCGCCCCCATTACCCAGGCCAAGGGTCAGACCTCAGCCCCAGTGCGACTCTGCCTCCCACCACCACATCCCCCACATCACCCGCATCCCCTGGGATTCCTGGATTCCTCCTCCTTAGTCTCCTCTAGGTGGGTCACCTTTCTCCCTGCCGCTTCCGGTCCCTTAAAAGTCTTAGCTTAACCCTGTCCACAGGTGGGGAGTTCGAGCCTTACAATGCTGTTTCTTTGCCCTCACCAGCAGGGAAGTGAGGCCCGGGCATCTTGGGGCTGCGAGGCCTTCAACAGAATTTCTTCCGCCAGGCCCAAGTGAAGGGCTGGGGTGGCCTGCTCTGTAGGCTGACTAGGGTCACCAGATAAAACACAGGACGCCCTGTGAAGTTGGCATTTCAGTTAAATACGGGATAACTTTTTAGCATCAAGTACACCTGTAATACGTAGGCCAGGCTTACATGTCTAAAATACGTGTTGTTCACCTGAAATTCTCACTCTGCTTGCTGGCTTGCTTTTTTCTTTTTTTTTTTTTCAAGATTTTATTAATTTATTTGACAGAGAGAGGGAGAAAGAGAGCATAAGCAGGGGGAGCAGCAGGCAGAGGGAGGAGGAGACCCCCCCACTCTGAGCAGGGAGCCCAACGTGGGACTCGATCCCAGGACCCTGGGATCCTGACCTGAGCTGAAGGCAGCCTCTTAACCGACTGAGCCAGCCACGCGCCCCTAGGGTCTGGCATCTTTATTTGCTCCCTGCTGCCTGGAGGAGCTCACCCAAACTCACCTACCACCCTGAGTGAACCAAACCACGCGGGGCCCTAGTCCGCCATCAGCGCCTGGCCCATGTCCCTTCCTGGTCTTCACTACGAAGATTCGTTCCTGCTCTGCTCTCTGAGCTGCTCCCGCAGGCGTGGAGCTAACTGGCGGCTATGAACACATGCATTTCATGGCGTGTGGCTTTCCCACCTGCTTCTCCTCCCCGGGAAGGAAAATGCACTGTCCCATCATGCAGCCACAGTAGATCCTTGGAGGTGTCTTGTTTTTAAATGCCCAGTGGCCCATTGCCGGCCACATCCGGACTCCGTTTGGATTGTCTGACCCAGCTTGTCCAGCCGAAGCCTTGCACAACGCACCTCCCAGGGCCAGGGCAGTCAGTTGAAGGATCTCTGCCTCCGCCCTCTGCCTGCCTGACTCCTGTTTGCCCTATGGTCGCCTGAATAAGGTAAGACTGCCTTCGAGAGGCATTCCCTTGATCCACACCCCGCCTAGATTAAATCATGTCCCCCTGAAATAACCTCTCCACGCAGCCTTCGCTTTTCCTCCAGGGCCGCTGTCAGATGGTACAGCGAATCCGGCCACGCGTGTCGTTTTGGGGTTCATGTCTGTCCCCACCCCCATAGACTACAAGCTATCCCAGGGCAGGCACCTGACTTTGGTCTGCTGCTATGTCTTTGCAAGAAGTGAGGGCCTGGGAGCCCCATGGCAGGCACACTGGAGGGACTGGGAGGGTCAGGATGCGGGCAAGGGGCCATCAGGTATGGGAGGGGAAAGGGGGGGGTAGAAGGGAAGGCAGGTCTTCGTGGGGTGGGGGTGGGAGCCAGGAGGAGGCGGTGGCAGCTAGCTGGACATACGGGAAGGGAAAGACCCAGTTTCTCCAGCCACCTTTTGTAAAGCCCTATCTTCATGAAGGGATTGGGTAGATTCGTTTAGACAAGATCGGATGTTTTTCCAGTGCCAGGATATTTGCAAGGAGTCTGAGCTTGAAATCCTTTAAGCCAGGGTTTTAGGCCTCTTCCCATAGACCCAGGCGCACCCAAACAGCCCCACGGGGGTCTCAGAGCTGAAGTCGAGGCTGTGCACTGCAAGACTCTTTAGAGGTCTTTTATTTTGAAGGCTTACATGTCCTATTTGAAGTCTTAAAAATGTTCAGAATTCCATATTCCCTTCATAAGCTCATCCACAATAGTTGAATAGAAAAATGGTGCCTTTCCCCATAAAGAACTTTGAGTGAATATAACCCGCCAGGAAGGTTCATCGTCTCATCGTGGAGATATGCCCCGTGGTGCTGAGAACCCAGACAGGCCTGACCCCTCAGAGGACGGGAGCCCAGCTGGAGAAGCACCAGGCCGAAAGGGTGACTCACACATTGAGTCAGGGGCATCTGGGAACAGAAAATCAGGTGGTGTGGTTATAACTGGCCTCAGAGCCCCTCTCGACACGTTTCTGGAAAGGTTCTCACTCTGGAACCGTTCGTACACGGCGATATGGGAAGCCAACGCCGGGCTCCAAGAATGTGTGCTGGCCTTCCCCTCCCAGACTGAGTCAGCCAGGAATGCACAAGAAGGTCATCGTCCATGTCCACAGGCCACGGAGGATTCTCCCCCTGCTTCCTACAGTCTGCAAGACAATGGAACCTTGTTTCCCAGCAGAGAGCAGGCAAGTAGAGCCAGGGGATTTGGCAAATCTGAATCGGACCTGGCATCAAGCATCTATCTTCTAGGTCCTGTTCACGAGTTAAAGCAACAGGCGGCCCGTCCTCACCTTGCAGGCCTCGAGCGTGTCCTACAACAGCAGAGAGGCAGTGGGGTCTCCGCTGCAAGGAAGGGGCTACTGGTGAGTGACTCTGAGGCACGTTACCCCTCATCATCACCATCTCCTTTGAAATGGAAGTCCTCCTGCCACAAAACCAGAAGCTGGAAGATCCATTTCCTAGAGTTGTGCAGATGTTAGTATTTTCAAGTGACAGTTGTTATGAAAATCGGTGTTTGGTACAGAAGACACCAAAAAGCACAAAGAAAATAAAAATCTCTTGGCATCATAGTAAAAACGTTTTACCGAAATTAACATCTTTTCAGTATTTTGCTGGTGTGCTGATGCACTGGTGTATCGGTTAGGATTAAGTTAAGCTGCAGGGAGAGAGACCTGAAAAATACTACGTCACACAAGATAAAAAGCTTACTTATTTCTCACACACACAAAAAAAAGAAGTCCAGAGGTAGAAAGTCCATAGATGTTAGAGTCATAAAATGATCAGGGACCCAGGCTCCTTTCCACGCTGACATCCCTGAGTGGGTGGCATTTGTCCTCGTGATCTAAAATGGCTGTCAGAGTTCCAGCCATCACAGCTGTGTTCCAGGTGACAGGATTAAGGAAGACTTGCCCTGTCCCTCTGAAGTCTTTCTAGAAAACCTATGTAACACATTTATTTCATCGGGCAGAATTTAGTCCCATGGCTATACCTAGTTGCAAAGGAGGCTGGGAAATGTAGTCTTTTAGCTAAAAACTGGGGGTCTATTACTAAAAGGAAGGGAAGAATCAACATTGTGTGGGCCCCTAGAATCCTCTGTGACCATGTATATTCTTTTGCATCTTAAAGTTTAAGTCTTTGAATAGGTTCAAAAATTTAGTTTTACTTGGCTTCAAAAATAAAAAATTACGAAAAGATGAACAGTGGAAAATCCCCCAGCTACTCAGTCTCTCCTCCCCTCTCCATACAAACGTGCACCGATACCCATGTTATCAGTTATTTTGTGTTCCTTTCCAGAGTGTCACGCATGCACAGGCAAATGGGAATATTATTACATCTCCCCACCCCCACGCCCCACCCCTGCTTTTAACCCGAAAAGTGCGTGCTGGGTACGCTGTTCTGTATCTCGCTTTTTCTTTCCCCTTCGCGATGTATCTGGAGACATTTCCCTATCGATACACAGAGAGCACTTCTCACTCTATTTCTGCTGTCTGGTACTTCTCTGTACTCGGGCAGCATAAATTATTTACCTAGCCCCCAAAGGAGTGGTCCTATGATCTAGCCTCCAAACCTAGATACTTTTAAGAGTGAAAGTGGGGGTCTCTATTATTAATTATATAGAAGCCAAGGTGTACACTTTCCCAAGCGAACTGGGAGCTAGGACCCCCACAGGCGATGAACGTCAGGGTTGTTTCCAGCCTCTTGCAATTAATTACAACGATGCTGTGATTATGCCTATGGGCGTGTACAGATAGGTTCATCCGCGTGTCGAACGTGTGATTGCTGGGGCAAAGGGTGCATGCATCTGGGCTTTGGAGAGAAGCTGCCACATTGCCTCTGTAGGAACTGGGCTCGCTTCTCCCATCAGGAACGGAAGAGATGTCTCATTTACACGGCTTGGCCCACACGAGGTGGTGTGAGATCTTTGGCGTTTTGCCCCTGTGATAGATGAGAAGTGATATCAGAATTCAGTTTTAATTTGCATTCTATTTTGAATGAGGCTGGCTGTGCTTTAAAATCCTGTTTGTGTTTCTTTTTCTGTCAATCGTCCTCTTTTATCCTTTGCTGCTACTTCTCAGTGAGTGTTTAGAAATCTCATCTTGGAGCTTTTTGTATGTTAAAGAGATGATGTTTGTGATTTGAGATGCAAATAGTTTCCCCAACTGCTTATTTGTCTTTGCTTTTGGTGGGTTTTTTGTTTTTTGTTTTTTTTTTTTTTAATTTTTATCTTTTCTTTCTTGTCTTTGGGTTTTAAGTCAGAGCTTAAAAGTTCTTCCCTGGCCCCGAGTTATAAAGGAGTGCTCCCAGGTTTTCCTCCAGAAGTTTCGTTGCTGTATTTTTTTTTTTTAAGATTTTATTTATTGAGAGAGAGAGCGCACGTGAGAGAGAGGATGGGCAGAAGGAGGAGAGAGAGAATCTGAAGCAGGGGCCGCCCTCAGTGCAGAGCCCAAGACAGGGCTCGATCCCACAACCCTGAGATCATGACCTGAGCTGAAATCAAGAGTCAGACGCTTAACTGACTGAGCCACCCAGGGGCCCCTTCATTGCTGTATTTTAAATCTTGGGTGCGTTTGGGATTTATCAGGTGTACGTGTTGGGCATGAAATTATCTACATTTTAGTAGTTACATTTACTTTTTTCGATAGTAATACAAGCTCACAGTTAGAAAGTCATAGTATGTATTTAAGCAGCCCTGCGCCACAGTTTGCCCTGGACATCGCTAGCTATTTCCCAGTTTTTCCAAAGTTTCTTTTGATATTTACCTTCATATTTATCAATAGAAACGTACACTGCTCTGTATTCACTTTATCACTTTTGAGCACTCTCTGTTTCATGTTATGTGAGAATTTAAATCTTAGGCCTCCACCCCCAAGTCCCCGTGGGTGTTGATATGACACTTACCAGGCCTCTGGTCCTGGCATTTGACCATGTTCTGTTTCTGTGTGTGGGTGTGGGTGTGTGTGTGTGTGTTTAAATATTTTATTTTATTTTTTATTTTTGAGAGAGGGGCCGACTCTCCACTGAGCAGGGAGCCCGACGCAGGCTTGCTTCCAGGACCCCGAGATCATGACCTGAGCCAAAGGCAGACACTTAATCGATTGAGCCACCCAGCACCCCTCCCTGTTTTTAAAAACGTTTTAACTTTTCATTTTTTCAATGACCTGATTTAGTCATCGCGATGAAGGAGCAGAAGGCAGGCCGAGGGCAAAGCACAAGCTAAGACCCCACAACCTCCCCTTCCCCCCACCCCAGGCACTCCAGGCCGCCCTAGAACTAAGGGAAGGGAAGAAAACAAATGGTTAGCTGATAGAGGCCACAGTCCCACAGGACAGGAGTCTCCCTCCGTTTACAAATGTCTTAGTGATTTACAAGAAAAAAAGCAATCATCGATAGCCTAACTTCTAGAAACCCATAGACTCAGGTTCCTGCACCCAAACATCACCCTCCCCTCCATAGTGATGTGGGGAACAAAGGCGGAAGGGAATGTAGGTAAAATTAAACGTGCTTATAACCTGCAGCCCCTTGACAAATACTTGAGACAGGCGGAGTAGAACATTCCTCCAGGAACTCCCAACTGTCTTTTTTTTTTTTTTTTTTTTTAAGATTTATTGATTTATTTGGGAGAGAGAGGGGGAGTGGGGGAGAGAGAATCTCAAGCAGACTGAACCTCAGGCAGATCCCCTGCTGAGCCCTGAGCCTGACACGGGGCTCAATCTCCCGACACTGAGATGACCAGAGTGGAAATCAAGAGTCAGACGCTTAACTGACTGAGCCGCCCAGCCCAGCTGTCTTCATGTTAATGCCTTGCTAGAGGGAAAAACACCTTAGCTCGGTGATAGCCGGGCCTCCAGGATCCTGTGAGTCTTCTTCAGCATATGAAAGTCCTTTTGGAAACTCCCTTTGTCCTTACCTCCCCCAAAGTATATAATCCGTCACCCCTCACTCCCCCAGTGCAGCTCTTTCCGCCCACGGGGTCCTGTCCCCGTGCTTTAATAAAACCACCTTTTTGCACCGAAGACCTCTCAAGAACTCCTTCTTGGCCGTCCGCTCCGGACCTCAGCAACACTTCAAACCACTTCACTCGTAACCTCCTTTGCAAAAGTATAAAAACCGGAGATATTTGCAGGTAAAGCGTGGGAGGCGAGAACTCACTATCTTATCGTTTGCGATAGCTGGTTGCATTTGTCTCTGAATAAGCAAGAGCCCGGTATTTGTTTTCTTTACTTAAGTGCTTTTCAGCCTCACATTTCTGAGCAACCCTGGATTCATCTGCAAATGTGCCCCAGGGCTCCTCCGGGCTGGGCAGAATGCCAGGTGCTGGGGATAAAATAGTGAATCAGGCGGACTCAGCTGGGGTCCTTTCGGAGTCACCTTATGGTAGGGTAGGCAAATGGGAAACTGAGGTATTGATAAGCGCCAGGAGGGAAAGCAGAGCAGAAGGAGAAAAAACGTAGCTTGCCGCGGGGGGCCGGTGTTCTTCTAAGAAGGATGGTGGGAAAAAGCCTCTTTGAGTAGGTGACAACATTTGCACAGATACCTGAAAGAGAGGAGAGGGAGCCATAGGACAATGGCGGGAAGAGCCTGATGGGCAGAATGAACAGCACGTGCAAAGGTACCGTGGCAGGAACCCGCTAGCTGTGTTGGGCTGGGGGCAGGGCAGTGACCATGTGACCGACGCTTCCAGGATGCGCATGCGCACTGGCTCTGGCCTTCTGCGCGCTACTGGTGTCCATGCCAGACGGAGGGTGAGCCGGAAGGACAGGAAGGCCAGCGGAGACCCCGCTTTGGAGGGGAACAGAGACAAGGTGAGATCGCTGGAAGGGCAGTGGGGTCAGGGAGGGCTTTTCCTTTTTCCTTTTTTTTTTTTCTTAAAGGACAGAAGGAGACAGCACATCTGGCTGCTCGTGGGGAACAAGCCTGGAGCAAGGGAGAATGTGGGAGTGCAGGGGGAATGGGGAGCCGCGGAAGCGGTGGCTTCTCGGGCAGCGGGGGCGCCAGGGAGGGGCAAGGCCGGGTGCGGGCGCAGGGCAGCTGGGGAGATCACGCAGGAGGCCCAGGCGGTGGGCCGGAGCCAAGCTGGGAGAACACACGTGGTTATTCCACAACTGGCGCCAAGAGGGCAGGTGGGGGAGGGGTAGAGGAAAGGCCTGGAAGCGAGCACGCAGTGGTGGGAACAGAGATTGCGGAGCCTCGGTAAGCTACCGGCAGCGACTCTGCGGTGGGACGACCAGGATGGAGGTGGCTCGCGTGGCCCAGGGAGACAAGGAGGGCTGACCAGGGAGCTGGGAAGCAGAGGCAAGAGGAGCCATGGAAGGACACTGTTAAAACTACAGAGAACGATGACGGGGGCATGTGGGTCAGAGGAAGACAGTGCGGGGGCTGTGGGGTCAAAGCCCATGTGGGAAGTGGGCAAAGTGGCCAGATGGTAAGACGATTGCTGCAGGAAGAAAGGGTAGAGGGTGCTGTGGCCTGAGGCCCACTTTTCTGAGAGAAATGCTTCCTTTTTATGGAAGGAGAGGGGAGGAATATTCCTGGGGAGTGAGGAGGGGAACTGGGTCAGCTTGGGTCCCCTCCGGAGAGAGCGGCAGGGCCGCAGGCGGAGGGGGGGAGCCGGTGCCTCAGAGTGAGAGAAGGACTGGACGTTCAGAGAAGATCTGGGGCATTTTCTGGTGACACCATGAGTTCCCAGGGGCCTGGTAAAAATTTGAGGGTCAGAAAGTGGTGGACGTTTGGATCGATTGGTAGAATGTTTTGAGCCAGGTGGAAATCACAACAGTGTGGAACACGAGATGGAAATCTCCCCCAAATCTGGAGAGTCAGAAGCACTTTTGAGAAGAGTCAGTGGAACGGAACCCCCAGGCAAGCCCGGCAGCCCTGGGGTGGATCCCAAGAGGAACCTGGGCTGTAACATCCATCATCAAAGATACTGAGCGTGCTGCCCAACTTGTGGGGGGCCTGGTCTGGCTGAGGGGCTGCTTTCCTTGTGGCAGTGGCCAAGAAGCATCGTGCCCCTGCCCTTCCATCCTGCCTGAAAGCCACCCTGGTGCCCTGGGCCTGGAGTTGTCAGTTTCCTCGAGACAGAAAGTCGAAGGGCGGTTGCCAGAGCCGGGGAGTTAGTGTTCGGTGGGGAGAGTATCAGTTGGGGAAAGTGAAGAAGTTCTGGAGGTAGGTGATGGTGACGGTCGCACAACGTCACAAGTGTATTTAATGCCACTGAGCTGTACATTTAGAAATGGTTCAAATGGGGGGGGTACCTGGGTGGCTCCGTCAGTTAAGCTTCTGCCTTCTGATCAGGTCATGATCCTGGGGTCCTGGGATCCAGCCCCGCATTGGGCTCTCTGCTCAGCAGGGAGCCTGCTTCTCCCTCTCCCACTCCCCCTGCTTGTGTTCCCTCTCCCTCTGCCCCCCAGCCTGCTCGTGCTCGCTCGCTCTCTCCAATGAATAAATAAAAAATATTTTTCAAGAAAAGAAAGAAAGAGATTTCTCTCATCTATGGAACATAAGAACTAGGAAGATCGGTAGGGGAAGAAAGGGATAAAGAAAGGGGGGTAATCAGAAGGAGGAGTGAAGCATGGGAGACTATGAACTCTGGGAAACAAACTGAGGGCCTCAGAGGGGAGGGGGGTGGGGGAATGGGATAGACTGGTGATGGGTAGTAAGGAGGGCACGTATTGCATGGTGCACTGGGTGTTACATGCAAATAATGAATCATCGAACCTTGCATCAGAAACAGGGATGTACTGTATGGTGACTAACATAATATAATAAAAAGTCATTAAAAAATAAATAAGATGAAATAAAGATTACATCCATGTGACCAACAAAAAAAAGAAAGAAAGAAAGAAAGAAAGAGTAAAAATGGTTTATTAAAAAAGTCAACTTGGGGAAACCAAGGCTACTCCATGGCCTTGTGGCCACACTGGGGATCAGAATCTGTCTCCTGCCCCCAGGACTCTGTGAGGGGCTCTGGCCCAGGAGGAGGAATGAGGGCAGGAGATGAGCGCCCCCAGGGCAACCCTGGGGGGGGGGCTGCTCATGGGTGCCTCTGAGGAAGGACTTCTGCTTACTCGGCTGCCACCCTTGGTTCTCAGCCGGAGACATCTGAATTCTCCAGGGTGGTGATTTGCATCGGGTGGAGTAGGGCCCCATGGGCAGTGAGCTGAGCTTGGGAATCAGCAACAAGCCCGAATGCTCACAGACAGCAGGCCCCAGCACTATGGTGATTTTCCTGACCTCAGTCTCAAGTGCCAGATCTCAAAACTATCATTAAAATGTCCAGATTTTTTCATTTAGGGAAAACAGTGTCTGCTCACCTCCATAATATTCACCTGGAGTGTTCAGCACGGGCTGGCCTGACAGCACCTGCTGGGAACCTGAGCTCACAGAGAATAAGGTTGAGAACATTCTGATTAACGATAATGGAGGACACGCCCTGCCAGATATCAAAACATGCTGTAAAGATGCAGTACTTTTAAAGAGGTTAGTACCACCAAGGGAAGGGGGAAATAGATTCGTCAATCAGAAGAATCCAGAAAGGCCTAAGTACTTAGGACGGGGGACATGGGATCTGAGCAAGGAAGTGTTTCCACCCATAAGGAAAAGACAGAAGATGACCCGTCACCACTGTGGGGGCGGGCACCTTGCAGCTGCTGGAGGGGAGAGGAAAAAAAAAAGAAGCAAATTAGATTCTTACTGTCTGAGTAAGACGCAAAACCCAGAAGCCGTAAATGGAGAAACAGACTGACCTGTTTAACCACATAAAATGAAAAACTTCTGTATGACAAAAGACGCCATTACCAAAATCAAAAGTGAAAAGACCCTGAGATCACAACCTGAGCCGAAACCAAGAGTCCCACACAACCGACTGAGCCACCCAGGTGCCCCTATATGACCCTTTTAATACAGAGTCCCCAATTCTGGAAATTTACCCCACTTCTGCCCAGAAAGAGCTACGGACAAGGGTAACAGCAAAAATTATGTGAATAAACTAGGAATTTCCATGAACAGAAGAGTGGTTAAAAAAATAAATTGTGTGGGGCACCTGGGTGGCTCAGTCCGTTAAGCATCTGCCTTCAGCTCATGTCATGATCCCAGGGTCCTGGGATCGAGTCCTGCATCGGGCTCCTTGCTCAGCGGGGAGCCTGCTTCACCGTCTCCCTCTTCCCCTCTCCCTGTTCATGCATTCTCTCTCTCTCTCCCAAATCAATCAATCAATCCATCAATCAATATGGAATAATAGGTACCAAAAGGACAAGGGCACGTTGTTTTCAGAAGGATGTCTACGAGATACAGTTGTTGAAAACAGGCTTCTTAAAGTGTAGGTCTACTTTTGCTTTTCAAAAATCTGTGTGTGTAAGTGCGTATGCTCCATTTCACTAATCCCAGATTGTGTGTCCTTTTCACGTTGTAACAGGATATGTTGTCACTGGTATCTCTGATTCTGTAATACATGGCACTATGTTTGTATAAGCATACACAGATATATCTGGAAAAATACTCAAGACCCAACCGTGGGAGGGTAGAGTTGGGGAGGTTGGGAGGGGCACTTTCACCATCTGAAACATTTCTGTAAGTTTACCTCTGTACTGAGAGCTCATGTCATTTTTGCAATATATAAAACCAAAACATTAATAACAGACCCAGCGGACTTGGCCAGCACCACTCGATTTTATCCTGAGCCTCTAGAAGACCAGTTTTACTTTCCCCCTTTATTGTTAAGGGGTGGCAATTCTCCTTCCATTATCTTCTCATCTTCCCCCAAATCCGAGCTCTCACCCCAGATACCAGGAAGAACTAAGCAGGAGCCCAGCGGAGGCTGGAGCAGGTGCTGGCCCCCACTGTGTCCTGTCATGCTTCCGGCAGCTTTCTGTGATGGACTGATTAACAGGAGGTAGGAGAGGCAAGAAACCTTAGAGGTCATTGCAGGGAACCTTGTCTCATGATTGAGGAAACGAAGGTGCAAAGAGATGAAGCGATGATCCCCGTCCCGCCCGCAGAGCTGGCTGTGCCCCAGAGTCTAGGCTCTGGGGTCCCAGCCTTCCTTCTCTTCCAAGAGGTTCTGTCTGAATGGCCGAGCCAATAACTAAGATTTCCTTGACCCAAAACATCTGTGTAGCTCTGAATTCCATAGGGTGCTTTACTGCAAGTCCCAGAAAAACATGGGCCAACAGTGGCTGACTCCTTAGGGACATTTATAGTGTTACAAGAACAACAAGTCCAGAGAGAGCTGTTCTTGGGGTTCGTTGGGATGTTCAAAGAGGTGATCAGGGACCCACACTCTTTCCTCCATCTTTCTCCCATCACCTTCAGTGTGTTGGTTTTCACATCGGATTTGTTACCTCATGTTTGCAAAATGGCTGCCAAAGCTCTAGAAACACATTAGCGTCCTAAGCAAGAAAGGAAGGAGGTGGTCCAAACCTCACTGCCTAATTCCCCTTGCATCCTATTGGCCAGAATAAGTCATGTGACCGTTCCTTAGACGAATCGTCGACAGAGGGGAAAGGGATCGTCTGATTGGCTTAGACCAGTCATGGCTCATGCTCCGCGGTGTGGCTGATACTGCCGCACTGGAGTTCTGCGGGCAACCGAGAAAGGGGGATCATCACTGGGGAGCTAAAGAGCAACAATGCGCCAAACCCCTAATTCTTGGTAGTGACTGTACTGAGCGCTTGGCTTGAGGTAACGCCCACCCTTCTGGGAGCCGTGAAGAAACCAACGGTTATAAATGGAGAATGAATAGCTCCAATATGCAGTGAAGAGCCGATTAATGGATTCTAAAATTTCCTGAGGACTCTTTCAACCTGCTCACATGACATGTTTTGCAAACCACACTGGTGAAAAAATGACATTTTCCACCTGAGGTCCCTGAAGTCAGCTGCAGAAACAAGTGTCTCATTTCAGATAAAGGAATTGCAGAAGTCCCCAGAGACAGGATACAGGCTTGCAGCTTAAGCATTTGGTGGAAAATAGAACAAGATTCCCAGAAAAGAGATTGAAGAGGCAGGAGGCTCACAGATGACAGGAGAGAGACGCGGTCGGCCTGCCCGGGGCCAGGATGGTGACTGTCAGCCTCATTCCTGGTCCTCCATCCTATACGCTGGGCTGGACCCAGAGTAGAATGAGAAGAATTCTGCACAGTCTTGGGGCCACACTGGCAGGAGAGAAAAGAGGAGGGAAGTCGGGTGTCCAGATTCAATTTCCATGGTATCTCACCAGGCATTTTCACCCTGGAGCCTAGTGCTTCAACCACCTACCTTTCCTAAGGGCCTGAGCCGGAAGTCACCCCCGGGGGCGACTCTTCGTCCTAGTCCACAGGTCCTCCCCAGCACCCTTTCTGTGTAACCGGAGATCTGATATCCTTAAAGTCTGCTGATCTTGGAAAGGAACCACATGTCTAAGAAAAACTTAAGCGGCCTTTTCCTTACTAAGGATCTTCAGGGAGATCTGCCTCTGCGTGGGGCAGACGTGGGCATTGCCAGGAGGGCAGCTGGAATGCAGACAGACCTGGTTTAAGAGACAGCTCTGCCACTTGCCAGTGGTGTTTGGTGGCTCTGGGCAAGGCGTCCAGTCACTCAGCCTCAGCCACTTCGCCTCTCTGCGTAGCAACAAGTTATAAGCTATGGGACTTGTTTTTGTGTATCTCCTTTGGAGAAATGTCCATGCAAATTCTTTGCCCGTTTAAAAAATTGAATTATTTGTCTTTCTGTCATTGAGTCGTAAAAGTCCCCTATGTATTCTAGATCCTAGACTCTTATCAGATCTATGATTTGCAAATATTTTCTCCCAATTTGTGGACTGTCTCTTCAAAGTGTTCATAATGCCCTTTGATGTACAAAAGTTTTAAATTTTGATAAGTCCTGTTTATCTGGTTTTTATTTGGTTCCTGGGGCTTTTGGTGTCATATCTAAGAAATTGTTGTCTAATCCAGGGTCACAAGATGTACATCTGTGTTTACTTCTAAGAATTTTATAGGTTTTACTCTTATGTTTAGCCTTTTGACCCATTCGCAGTTAATTTTTGTGTAGGGTGTGAAGTAAGGGCCCAACTTCATTATTTTGCATGTGGCTATCCAGTTGTCCCAGGACCGTTTGTCAAAAAGGCCTTTCTTGGGGCGCCTGGGTGGCTCAGTTGTTAAGCATCTGCCTTGGGCTCGGGTTGTGGTCCCAGGATCCTGGGATCGACCTGCCATCAGGCTCCCTGCTCAATGGGAGGCTTGCTTCTCCCTCTCCCACTCCCCCTGCTTGTGTTCCCTCTCTTGCCGCCTCTCTCTCTCTCTGTCAAATAAATAAATAAATAAATAAATAAATAAATAAATAAATAAATAAGATCTTTCTGAAAAAAAAGAAAAAAGAGGGGCGCCTGGGTGGCGCAGTTGTTAAGCGTCTGCCTTCGGCTCAGGGCGTGATCCCAGTGTTTTGGGATCGAGCCCCACATCAGGCTCGTCCGCTAGGAGCCTGCTTCTTCCTCTCACACTCCCCCTGCTTGTGTTCCCTCTCTCACTGGCTGTCTCTCTGCCAAATAAATAAATAAAAATAAAATCTTTAAAAAAAAAAGAAAAAAAAAAAGAAAAGGCCTTTCTTTCCCCCATTGAATTGCCATTGTACCTTTGCTGAATATCACCTGACCATAAAAGTAAGGGTTCATTTCTGGACTCTCAGTTCTACTCCAGCAATCTGTATGTCTGCCTTCATGCCAGTACCACATGGTCTTGATTACTGTGGATTTGCAGTAAGTTTTGAAATCAGAAAGTGTCAGTTCTCTAACTTTGCTTTTTTTTTTTTCAACATTGTTTTGGCTATTCCGGGTCCCTTGCATTTCCATATAAATCTTAGGATTAACCTGTCAATTTTTGCAAGGAAATCAGCAAATATTTTGAAAGAGATTGTATTGAACATACAGATCAACTTGAGTAGTATTGCCATCTTAACTAGATTTTAAGTCTTCCAATCCATGAACATGGGATGTCTTCCCATTTATTTAGGTGTTATTTAATTTCTTTCAGTGATGTTTTATAGTTTTCATTGTACAAGTCTTATACTTCTTTAGTTACATTTATTCCTAAGAACTTTATTCTCTTTGATGCTATTGTAAATGGAATTGTGTTCTTTTTTAAAAGATTTATTTATTTTTAGAGAGAGCAGGAGTGGAAGGTTGGGGGACAGAGGGAGAGAATCTTTCAAGTGGACTCCCTGTTGAGCTAGGAGCCTGATGCAGGGCTTGATCCCACAACCCATGAGATTGTGACCTGAGCTGAAACCAAGAGTCAGACACTTAACTGACTGAGCCACCCAGGCACCCCAGTGGAATTGTGTTCTTAATTTCATTTTTGGGATTGTTCATTGCTATTGAATAAGAATACAGTTGATTTTATATTTTGAACAAGATGTTGATCTTGTATACTACAATGTTGCTAACCTCATTTATTAGTTCTAATAGTTGTGCGGTTTTGTGTGTGTGTGGATCCCTTAGAGTTTTCTATATTCAAGATAATGGCATTTGTGATTTGAGATAATTTTACTTCTTCCTTTCCAATCTGGGTGCCTCCTATTCCTTTTTTTTTTTTTTTTTTTTTTTAAGTAAGCTCTACACCCAACTACCCGAGATCAAGAGTCACATGATCTACTGACTGAGCCAGCCAGGTGCACCCCCCCCCCCAATTCCCTTTTTTTATTTTTCTTTTTCCTTCACTGTGCTGGCTAGAACCACCAGTAAAATGCTGAATAGAAGTGGCAGGAACAAACATCCAGCACTTACTCCTGATCTTAGAGGGAAATCTTTCAGTCTTTTACCATTAAATATGCTATTGGCTATGAGTTTTCCATAGATGGCTTTTATTATTTTATTTGTTTGTTTGTTTGTTTGTTTATTGAGAGAGGGGGTGTGGGAGCATGAGCGGGGTTTGGGGGGCAAGGGAGAGGGAGAGAGAAAAATCTCAAGCAAACTCCCTACTGAGTGCAGAGCCCAACACAGGGCTCAGTCTCACAACCCTGAGATCACCACCTGAGCTGATACCAAGAGTCCACCGCTCAACCGACTGAGCCACCTGGGTGCCCCTAGATGGCTTTTAGTAGATTGAAGAAGCTTCCTTCTATCTTTATTTTTTTATTTGTTGATTGATTTTTATCATGAAAGGTGTTAGATTTTTATTAAATGCTTTTTCTGTATCGATATGATCATGTGATTTTTGTCCTTTTTTTTATTAATAAGGTGTATTACACAGATTGATTTCATATGTTAAACCAACCTTGCATTCCTTGGATAAATCCTGCTTGTTCATGGTATATAATCCTTGCTATGTTGCTAGATTCAGTTGTGGCTTTAGAAATCTTGGATCTATATTCATAAGGACTATTGGTTTGTAGTTTTCTTTTCTTGTTATGCCTTTCTCTGGGGTGGTATCAGGATAATATTGGACACATAGAATGAAATGAGATGTGTTCCCACCCCTTTTTGTGAAACTCCTTTATAAAAATTTGTCAGGATTTGTATCATTCTTCTTTAAATGTTTTGTAACATTTGCCTGTGAAGCCATCTGTGCCTGGACTTTTCTTTGTGGAAAGTTTTTTGTTTTTTATTACTAATTCAGTCTCTTGTTATAAATTTATTCATGTTTTTAATTTCTTCTTGAGTCAGTTTTGGTGTTTGCATTTTTCTAGGGATTTGTCTAATTTGTGTACGTTATTTATTGGTCTACAGTTGTTCACAGCATTACTGTATACTCCTCTTTATTTTGGTATAGTTGGTAGTAATGTCTCTTTTTCATTCCTAACATTAGTAAATTTGTCTGTCCACACCCCCCTTTTGATTAGTGCAGCTCAAGTTTTGTCAATTTTATTGATCTTTTCCAAAAAACAAATTTTGGCTTTGCTAAGTTTCTTTATTGTTTTTCTATTCTTTATTTCATTTATTTTCCGCTCTAGTCTATTCTTTCCTTCCTTCTGCCTACATCAGGTTTCGTTTGCTCTTCCTTTTCTAGTTTGTTCAGGTGGAAGGTCTGGTTACTCGTTTGAGCTCTTTCTTCTTTTTTAACATAGGCATTTACACCTATACATTTCCTTCTGAGCACTGCTTTTGCTGTATCCTATATATTTTTGGTATGTTGTGTTTTTGTTTTCTCAAAACATGTCAGTTTTCTAATTTATTTTATGATCTCTTCTTTGTCTTCTCAAAACATGTCAAAGTATTTTCTTATTTCTTTTAGGCTTTCTTCTTTGATCATTTGATATTTGCGAGTGTGTCATTTAATTGTCAAATATCTGCAAATTTCCCAAATATCATTGATTTCTACTTTTGTTCTGTTTTAGTTGTAGAACATAATTTGTATGATTTCAATAATTTTAAGTTCACTGAAGTTTGTTTTATGGAATACCATATTATCTATTTTGGAGAATGTCTCACATATGCTTGAGAAAAATATGCATTCTGCTGCTGTTGAATAGAGTGTTCTGCAGATGTCCGTTAGGTGTGACTGGTTTAGAGTGTTCAAATCTTCTATTTCCATGATGATCTTCTGTCTAGTTGTCCCGTTGTTCTGTCCATTATGGAAAATGGAATATTGAAGTCTCCAACTATGATCGTTGATTTGTCTATTTCTCCATTCAGTTCTGACAATTTGTGCTTTATGTATTCTAGAGTTCCATTATTAGATGCATATGTATTTATAATAGATTGACTATTACAAGATATTCTTATCTTTTTTTTTTTTTTTAAAGATTTTATTTATTTGACAGAGATAGAGACAGCCAGCGAGAGAGGGAACACAAGCAGGGGGAGTGGGAGAGGAAGAAACAGGCTCATAGCGGAGGAGCCTGATGTGGGGCCCGATCCCATAACACCAGGATCACGCCCTGAGCCGAAGGCAGACGCTTTAACCGATGTGCCACCCAGGTGCCCCAAGATATTCTTATCTTTAAGTCTACTTGCCCTATATTAGTATAGCCACTACAGTTCTATCTTTGACTTTGGATTTGACAGTTTGGCTCTAATGTATTTAAATGTGTAGTTCTCGTTTTATTTTTTTCATCAAATTTGGGGAGTTTTCCACCATTATTCCTTTTAATTTTCTTTCTATTCTTCTCTCTCCTCTCTTTCTGGAACTCTTATTTTGCATATGTCAGTACACTTGATGGTGTCCCACAGGTCTCTGAGACTGTTCGTTTTTCTTCAGTCTTTTATTTTCCTGTTCTTGCAACTGGATGATTGCAATTGACCTTCCTTCAGTTTGCTGACTCTTACTTCCATCAATGCACATCTGCTGTAGAGCCCCTCTATTCTTTATTTCCACTATCGCACTTTTCAACTCCAGAATTTCTCTGGTTTTTTTTTTTCATAATTTCTATCTCTTTATTTAGATTGTTTGGTGAAACATCATTCTTATACTTTCCTTTAACTCTTTAGAGACATGATTCTCGTTAATTCTTTCATGAGAACACTTTCATGATAGCTGATTTAAAATCATTGTTTAGTAAATCCAACATCCAGGCTTCCTCAGAGACAGTTTCTATTGACTGTGATTCCTTTATATAGACCATGTTTTCCTGTTTCTAGGTATATCTCATAATTTTTTGTTGAAAAGTGGACACTTTAAATTCTGTAACATGACAACTCTGAAAATCAAATTCTCTCCCTTCCGCAGGGTGTGTAGTTGCCGCTCTTAACTGTTGTTGCTGCCACTACCCCGCTTGTGCTCTCTCGTGCTCTTTCAAATAAACAAAATCTTAAAAAAATAAAACAAAAACCTATCCAACAGAAGTTCACTGACCAGAGGCTGAAGAGCCTCCGGGGACAGGACTCATCCTAAGGAAAAAATGGAGCCAGTTCCAACTTGAACAGTTGGAAATTCCAGAACTAGGAAGACACCCTCTGTAGACTCCCAGAAATGTTTGCTGGAATGGGGTAACTGAGGTCAGGGAAAAGCAAGAACCAATGAAGTGTAGGCTGTTACTCCTGATGTGCCCCCATCTTTATGTACAAGCCAGTGAGGCCTGGGACCCTCAGGCTCTAAGTTGAAATTTCCCTCAGACAGTCACAGAGACAGTGGAAGACAATGCATTGTCCTTTCTTTCTGTTTAGTTTACAGAACCTCAGGATTATTTAGATGGCAATATATCTGGGGCAGGTGGGCCTCTTCCTCTGTCCCACAGATTAAACCATGTTTGGTCTGAGCCAGGCATGATAATTCCATTTTCCTGTGCTCATGAGAGTTCTAGAGTAGTGTGTGATCCAAGACTTTGCCCCATGATAAATGACAGGGAAGTTAGCTCCCTTAAGGCTTTCAGTGTGGTTGTGTGGAGCAAGTGATGCTTGGAGTAGTGGCAGCCTTTTTGTGACCATGAGGCAATAAGCCTAAGATGAAACATGGCAAAGCCAAAAGACAGAGTCTGGGTCTTTGACAACATCTCTAAGTACTGCACCTACTCTGGGACCCTCTGGATGCCACTTGGATTCTTTTCTGGCAGCTCAGGCAAGACGGAGCAGGAGTGGGAGATAGGAGAATGGTGTCAGCCATCCGGAAGTTCACGGAGGGTCATTTGGCTCACAAATGTACCCTTCCACTTTGACCAATTAAAGACCCAGTTGGGTATCTAGAACTCTACTCCTGATTTGTCCAAATGCTCCCAATCACTGCAGTAGTTTTCAAGGAGTCTAGCTGCAACAGGTACTCACATGGCTGATGGTTCCTCCTGCCCCCTTTTTAGCCCAATCCCTGTGAGGTAGGTATTATTATCCCATCTTATGCATAAGAAACTGTGGCTTAGAAAGATGAATTAACATGCCCAAGGTCCACCTCAGAGTTGGGAATCGAACCTGGGTTCTCTGCTGCTGAGAAATGAGCTCTGTTCATCTCACTTGCTTTAGCAACTAAACCTCATGACTCCTTCCGACTCCACCTTTTCTCCTGTTTTCTCAACAACAATTGACTCTGCCATTACTGTCACCGTCAAGGACCCTGTGAGTTCAGTTCAAATGCCAGCGTGAGTTCCAGACTGGGGGTTAATGGAGTGAAGGGCACTGTGCCGGGTGGGGGCTGGTGGGGAGAGGACAGAGAGGAGGGAGGCCCTGCTGGTGGGTGTCCAGAGGTGGACACAAGTCACATGGAACTCAGCAGGTTGCAATGCTGGCGGGGCTGGCCTTGCACTGGGGCACCCTTCCTGCTCGGGTGATTTGGGGAAAGTTTCTTGAAGGAGGTTGGGCTCTAAAAAAGGGAAATGGGGATTCCAGGCACAGAAAATGCTGGAGCTGAGCCCAGGGCCTGGAGGCTGCAGAGTGTTCGGGAAGCACTCACGGCAACCAGCTGGCATCTGTCCTGCTGCCTCCTCTCCCTTTGCCAGCTCTCCAGCTCCTGCTGCCAGATAATGCTCTGATCCATCATCACTCTGCTCAGAGACCTCCTGGGACTGGTGCCCCAGACCTCCAAGAGAACAACCCAACACTCCTTCTTCGCCGCTGAAGCCTTCCCTGCCCAGGCCGTTTTCCTTTCTCTAGTCTCCTGAGCGTGGCTGTCCCTGAGTGAGCCCCTTGTGCCCACCTCTGCCCAGCACGTCTCCCCACCTGGATGCCTCCCCGATGCCACGTCTTGCCCACTCTGCAAAGTCACCTGTGCCAGTAGCCTCCCCTGACTCCTTCACCTTCTGCCACCCCAAGGAAACAGTCTTGGATAAGTAAGCCCCTTGATCTCTCCAAGGTTCCAGTTTACCATCTATGTGGTAACAGTAGTTTATGTCAAGTGCTATGGGAATGGGGGTGGTGGGAAACGTGGTATAGGATCTCAGGTAGCCAGGGCATGGCATTTGTGAGTCCTGTAATATTTTAACATAAAATCAAGGGTTTTGTTTTTGTTTTTGTTTTCCCATTATAGAAGTAACAAAACTGCCTGGAGAACAGAGAAAAACAATCCCTCATAATAACCTCGCCCATCCAGGACATCTGCTGTGAATACTTTTGGAAAATGTGTTGCCCTCGGTATAGAGAGGCAGTTAGTACTGGTCATGACTGTTGGAGGCTCAGGGGTTTTGTTGTTGTTCCTATGGCTACATTGAGATATATTCACATACCATACAATCCACCCACTTGAAATGTACAGTTCAGTGGTTTTTCGGTGTATTCACAGAGCTGTGCAACCATCACCACATTTAGAATATTTCCATCACCCCCAAAAGAATTCCTCCTCCCTTTGGCAGTCTCCTCCATGAAGTGACTTACAGAGGTGACTTGTTTAACATTATTTTACAAGCATCTTTTCCATTGCCTATTTTTTTTTTAAGATTTTATTTATTTATTCAACAGAGCCAGCGAGAGAGGGAACACAAGCAGGGGGAGTGGGAGAGGAAGAAGCAGGCTCATAGCAGAGGAGCCTGATGTGGGGCTCGATCCCACAACGCAGGGATCACGCCCTGAGCGGAAAGGCAGACGCCCAACCGCCGTGCCACCCAGGCGCCCCCTGACTATCTTTTTAACTACCTTGTGTGGTGACTGCTAGCAAAGGATTTGGGGTGAGGGAATGGCTTGGCCAGGTGTGTTCCAGAATGATGATGTTGGTGAGACTGAGGGCAGAGGTGAGGGAGGGATGATGGGAGCCGTCGGTGAGGAGGAACCTGCTTGAGACAGGGCTCCGGGGAGAAGAGAGGCAAAAGTCTGGAAGCAGAATTGGTAACACTGCGGATTTGGGGGTCAGGAAGGATGGAGTGGGGTGTTAGCATTACTTCCTAGAGTGGGTGAAGGTGGGTGGGTGGTAAGGTCAATAACTGAGTCCCAGAAGGAGGAGAGGGCACAGGTTTGGGGCAGAGATGAAGAGGAGTTTGATTTTGGACTTGCTGGATTTGGGGGCCCTCGAGCTCTACTGACCGAGTTCAATATTCTGCAGTGGGGCGCTCAGGCCTGGCGCTCAGGGGGGCATTTAGGGCTGCCGGGGTAGGCTTGGTAGGTAAGGGTATAAGGACAACGGGTGACACCTTGGGAGCCTGAGCTGAGCCAGGGTGGGCGTGAAGGACAAAGAGAGGGCCTGGGGAACACTGGCATGGGGTGGGGTAGACGAAGGACGTGGAGCTGGTCGCAAGGTAGAAGGCAGAGCTGGAGCGCCCCGTGCGGTGGCCAGGACAGAGGAGCAGGTGAGGCTGGGGAGCTGGCGGGTGCAGGGGAGGGGCGGCGCAGAGCTGCACTGTTCCAGAGCGATCCTTGCCGTCGGGGAATCGCGACCCGAAGGGACCCGCCAGGTGGGAACGTGCGAGTTCAGGCCCCTCCTCCCCTCCCTGCGGCATGTCGTCCACTTTGCAAGGCGAGCCCTGCCTGACCAGTGGGGTGCCCAGGGTCCGGGTGGGGGAGGCCCAAAAGCTTCAGGTTCTCAACGCGCCGCGCCCGGCGGTGGAATGGCTGGGAGGCGTGGTTGGGGAGACTGGCGGGCGCCCGGGGCAGAGTCGGGTCCCAATCCCCGGGGCCGCCCGGGCTCTGCGTGCGCCGCGCCGGTTGGCAGACAGTGCGACCGCTCGGGACACACCCACCGAGTTGGAGCCTAAGGGAAAGTTGGGGAACTTGACATTGCCGGAGAGCGCCACCGTACGACGCTCTGGGGGCCGCCGCCCGCGCCCCGGCGTGCGCAGCCGAGCCCCGAGGGGCCCCGCGCGGGCGCAGAAGGGGTCCACGGCCCGGGAGAAGGGGCGGCGCTCCGCCGGGGGTCCGAGACGGGCGGGCGCGCCGGCCAATGGGCGTCGCCGCCTCCCCGCGGTCCCGCCCCCGGAATCCCGGGTCGGAGCGCGCGAGCCTGGCCGGTCAGACGCGAGTGGCGGACGCGCGGTGCGGGCGCTCCGGCCGTGCCCGGCGGGGCCCACGCGGCTGCCCCGCGCCCAGCGCGGCCCGGGCAGGCGACGCAGGGGCTGGGTCGGCCCGGCCATGCCGCTGGAGGCAGAGGACGCGCTGTACGTGGCGCTGGAGCTGGCCATCGCCGCGCTGTCGGTGGCGGGCAACGTGCTGGTGTGCGCGGCCGTGGGCACGTCGAGCGCGCTGCAGACGCCCACCAACTACTTCCTGGTGTCCCTGGCGGCGGCCGACGTGGCGGTGGGGCTGTTCGCCATCCCCTTTGCCATCACCATCAGCCTGGGGTTCTGCACCGACTTCCACAGCTGCCTCTTCCTCGCCTGCTTCGTGCTCGTGCTCACGCAGAGTTCCATCTTCAGCCTCTTGGCCGTGGCCGTCGACAGGTACCTGGCCATCCGCGTCCCGCTCAGGTGAGGCGCGCGGCGCCCCCGACCCCGGGCTACCGTCGAAGCCCCGCAGAGAAGCGCCCGCTCCAGGCCCAGGTTGCTGGCCGGCGCGCGCGGGGCGCTCGGAGCCCCGGTTCTCAGCGTGGAGGGCGCCGGCAATTCCCGGAGACACGTGCGCCCCGGGCTGCCCAGACCCTCTTGGTGCCCGGGACCGGATCCTGGAGGCCTCTGCTCCCCCGGATGCGCACGTGTTTTTAAGGGGGTCTGCGGAGGGACAGCTCTAGTTGTGGGGAGTGCGGTCCCTGGTCGCCCGCCCGCGGGGGAAACTTCGGGGAAGGCGCCACCCCCGGCAGGCGGTTGAGGGCCGGGGCTCAGGAGGTTTCGTGATGCTATCTTCTCGGTAGCGAAAACTGTTTCCAACTCCCCCGCCCCCCGCGGCCGAGGCTCGGGTCCAGAGCAGCGGCAGCACGCGGCCCCTGAGTGCTGGGGGTCCGGGAGGCTGGGGAGGTCCCAGGGCAGCTCAGGACGCTGCGACTTTGCATTGTCGGAATGGACACTACTCAAGACCCTACTTCAGAATGTACCTGCCACAAAATGAGGGCCTGGCTGACCCAGGGGTGTGGGGAGGACCAGTTGACGTCTGTGCCTGAGTGCTGAGCGGTAACCCAAATCCCCTACTTACACTTTTTAAAAAGAGTGCTGCCCCGTTGGCCAATACGCACAGCCTTCGAGCCCCATGCCCGTTGTGTAACCTTGTTTACCCGCCACCGCCCTGTCCCAGCACGCTGGGGAAGTGCCACCAGGATTTCAGAAAACCGGAGAATTTCAGTGAGAAAATGCAGGTCTCGGGGGATGGAGCCAGCCAGCCGTGGGAGTGCGGCCCCAGTTGTCGCTGATGATGGAATTCACAGTTGAGCACCGAAAGCCCCGGACGGTCAGGGGACCTCAGGGCTGATTGATATTATTTACTGCCTGGGCCCTTTTGGCATTTCTGAGTTGGGTGAGCTTTGGATCTCTTTGGGTTTGGCTCTGGGAAGGGAAATTGAGTCACGGGAGCAGGAGGGAAGGGAAGGAATATATTGAGTGCCAACTGTGTGCCAAGTCTGAGAGACAGCTTATATTATCCTTTTATCCTGTCATGCTTGTTGTAACTCAGAGGGTAGGTCCTGGTACCTTATAGATAGGGGGGGGGGGTGGTTCTGGGAGATTAGAGTCTCGCTCAGGATGATGCATCTGGAATAAGTGTCGGAGCCAGGACTTTCATGCAGAGTTGGCACCGCATTCCCACTGTGCCATCAGGCTGTCTTACAGGGCTGTGTGTGGTATCCGTGTTTGGGATGCGGGTAGAAAGCATACTGCTGTTTCTGGAAGCAGAATCTGCAGTCAATTGGTGGGTGTAAGGGAAATGTGTTTGGGGGACTTGGCCGGGAGAATGCTCCTAGAAGCCTTTTGAGCAGGCAGACATGTTGAACCTGGTAGTTGTGGGTTGTGCCCTGGCTCCCGGTGGGAACAGGAACCTCGTGCTTGGCGGGGGTGTGGGCCTGATCTGTGTCTGGGCCTTTCCACCTGCTGCTGCCCTTAGCATGGGACCGGGAGACCTCATGCATCCCATTAGGTGTCAAAGCCCCGAGATTTCCAAGGCTTGGGGCAGCATGGTGTATAGCCTCTTAGGGGTCCCCTTCCTGGCTGTTGGTCTTCATGTTGGTGACTTGATGGCCTTTCGGACTGCATCCAGCAGGCAGGCGGTCACAAGCTCCCAGCCCGAGTTGCCCATTTCACAGAAGCCCCCTGGCTTTGCTCCACTCAGAGGCCCGGAGAGACCCAGCTCACCAGGAGTTACTGGAAGAATCTCAGAGCAGGAAGTTCCATAAAAGTGGAAATCTGTTAGTTCTTGTCCTGGTTTGTGTTGGGCGGGGTCTTGAAAAATAAATGGGTGTGGGTGTGTTAGGGGGAAAGACATGTGAATCGCAGGCCCCTAACTTCTCCTTTGCATTTGCCAAGGGCAAGAGGGGAGATGCAGGTGTAGGATGGGAGGATTGGGAGGTGCCACGGAGCTCATCCCCTCTGACCCCTCCGTCTGTCCGCGAGAGTTCAGAGGTCTGGAAGAAGTGTGTGCCCGCAGTCCCAGCTCCCCGCCCCAGGAAGTGTCTGGCGTCTGACCTGTCTCTGGCACCAACCTTCACCCTCGTGGGTTGGAGAGGGTACAGGTTCTCAGGGCTCCCGAGCCCTCTTGGGGGGAAGATCCCTCAGCTGTTAGCACTCCTGCTTCTGGGGAGTATGGCCCCTGTGAGCAGGCTAAGATGCAGATTACCGGGCCCTGCTGGGCCTTACTGAGTCAGGATCTCTGGGGTGGGTATGTGGGGGGATTCCAGTGTCAGTATCATTAACTGGGGAATTGGCAAGTCCTTGGACTTGCCCTCGATTCCACCCAGGTCACGGGTGTCTCGGGCTCCAACAGCATCCGTGCCCCAAGGCTCTTGAGTGCGAGGCCTGGGTGGTCAGCCAGTCATCAGCAGAGCCCAAGGCCGCAGAGACTGCAGGCCCCACCTGCCACCCCGTTGCTGAGGTGTTTAGGGACCCCAAGGTGGTGCTGGGCACAAAAATGACAACTTTGTCTGGACTTGAAAAAGAGGAGTGTCTGTTCACACCAGGCACTGTCCTGGGCCTTCAGGGTGAAGGGTGTCCACACACAGAAGAAAGGCCGCTGCTTCTAGTTCAAGTCCACACAGTTCTGCGGTTGGCCCCGGGAGAGGGTCCCCTTGCACTGGTGCAGTCATGGGGGGCAGCACAGCAGAGCTGGGAGTAAGCAGGGGGTGGAGGGGGTGGTATCTGCCCTTAGCTGCTCTCCCCACCCCCCATTCTTCACCCCCTGGCCATTTCTGGCAGGAGCATTTCCTCCTCCCTAATGGAATCCTTTTCCCCTTCGGGCCACAACCCCCACTGAGTTGTGGGGGTGGGGGTGGGGTGACTATGTGAGTCACCTCTGTCTGGGGCCTTCCAGACCCTGCTCCTGGACCCTGCTCCTGGACTCCGTTTCCAGTGGTGTTGAGTCTCCAGGAGGCCAAGGCCATTGGTTTTCCCAGTGGAGCTGAAAGAGGGTGTTTTCCTGGGAGTGGTTGGCTGGATCGGCTAACCGAAGGGAAGGGGGCGTGTCTGTCTGTCCTGACCCTGGACCCTGACCCTGTCAGCCTCCCTGTTCGCTTTGCTCCCTGGAGGCCTTTTGTCCATCCCACCCGTGGCCGGTCTGTGAGGTAGGTATTGAAGATACCTTAGTAAGACTGTGCCTTGGGTGGCAGTGTGGCCTCCACTGAGCCTCCCTTAGCTGACTGAACTGTAGGAGTTGGCAGGGGATTCTGGGTGTTTTTACAAAACTTTTTAAAAATTGAGCTACAAATCCCATATGAGAAAATTCACTTTTCGTGTTGTTTCGAAATAAAGCTAGGAAAGAAAGTCAGCTCTGGGTCCTTCCCCTCTAGCTGTCCCAGGGCCACTCTTCTGTGAGTCCTCCCTCCTTCCGCATCCGTATTCTCTTCTGCTTCCAGATCATTCCCAGTGTCATGGGTCGAATGGTGGCCCCTGAAAGGTGTCCATGTTCTCATCCCCAGAATCCGTAAACGTTACCTTATGTGGAATGAATATTACTGGGTTATCGGTCTGGTGGCCCCTGAATGCGATTGCATCCTTAGGAAACCCGCAGACCTGTGGAGAGGGAGGTTGAGGCCATGTGAACACGGAAGCAGGGCTGGGAGGGATGCAGCCACGGCTGAAGGATGCTGGGGGCGGCGCAGGAGCTGGGAGAAGCCTGGGCCGGCTTGTGCCCTGGAGCCTCTGGCGAGGCCCTGCCGCTTGCTTGTGGGCTTCTGGCCTCCAGCGCTGTGAGGCCAGCCACCAGCCTCGGGACCTTTGTTGCAGTTGCCCCGGGAAACCGCCAGGAACCGGTGACTGCACTGAAACAGCTCCCCCCCCTCCCCACCGTGAGCTTCTCGTCTTCCCTCGCTGCCTCCACTGAGCTGACCTCCCGTGGGTGGAATCTGACGGTCCCTTCTTGGAGCTCATCACACTTGTCCTCCCAGCAGCTCCTGGCCAGCTCCGGTCGTCGTCCCCCCCCCCCCCCCCATTCCGTAGCCATTCTCCAGAACGCTGCCGGAGAGGAGGCTTTGAGACTTAAATCAGATCGCCTGGTTCCCCTGCTTACTGCCCTGCTTGGCGTCTAGGAGTAAAATCCCACTGTGGCCCCCAGGCCTCAGGGCCCTGCACGGTCTGGTTTGTGCCCACCCACACTGGCCCCTCCCCACCTCGCCCACCGCAGCCCCCCCCCCCTTTCCCGGCCACTGCCTTCATTTATCTGTCACTGACTAGGTCTTTACCTGGTCGCGGGTTATGGTCTTTACCTACTCCTGGTATGAGCTCTTTGATTCCCAGTAGGGGCTTGTTCTTAAATTCCAGGCCCCAGGACTTGGCATGATGCCCAGCATGGGGGAGGCACCCGTATTTTGGGTGCGCATGTGAGTGACTGGGTGAAGAGTGTGTGTTGGGGGAGGGTCCCAGATGGCAGATGCCAGTAATGGGCAGAGCAGTCTGGTGAAATGATGTCAGAGGAAGGATGGTCTGATGTTTTAATGGAGTAAAGGGGGGAAACCTTCTTCTGAAGGGCTCTCACAGGCCCGAGGGAGAATGGGGAGGAGAAGCGCTCAGAAAGCCGGCAGGTGCTGTGGGTGAGGGCGGGTGCCAGGACAGTGGCAGCAGGCCACCAGGCGTGGCCTGCAGCTCCTGGCCCTCATGCGTAGTTCTGGGGCCAGCCTGTTACCTGCAGAAGGGAACAGGGCTCTTAGGGCTGGTGGAAAAGTCACCCGGGACTGGGGCGGAGGGACTTGGGTCCTCCTCTGCTGGTCCGAACCCTCCACGGTGCGTGTGCACCTCGGCCCCGAGCTGTGACTGGCGGCAGGTGCAACCTTTGCCCGAGTCTGAGCCCATGTCCCCAGTGTGGCTCTTGCGGACGTTTCTATTATAAACATTGGGGTGCAGGTACCCTTCGGATCACTACGTTTGTATCTTTGGGGTAAATACCCAGGAGTGCAATTGCTGGGTCATAGGTAGCTCTAGTTTCAACTTTTTGAGGACCCTCCACACTGTTTTCCGGAGTGACTGCCCCAGCTTGCATGCCCACCAACAGCGTAGGAGGGATCCATCCCCTTTCTCGGCGTCCTCGCCAGCATCTGTCGGTTCCTGACTTGTTAGTTGTAGCTGTTCTCCCTGCTGTGACGTGCTATCTCACTGTGATTTCGATTGTATTTCCCTGATGCCCAGTGATGTGGAGCATTTTTTCATGTGTCTGTTGTCCATTTATTTGTATGTCTTGTTTGGAGAAATGCCTGTTCATGTCTTCTGCCCATTTCTCGACTGGATTATTTGTTCTTTGGGTGTTGAGCTTGATACATTCTTTATAGATTTTTGGATACTAGCCCTTAATCTGATGTCATTTGCAAACACCTTTTCCCATTCTGCCGGTTGTCTTTTGGTTTTATTCAGTGTTTCCTTTGCTGTGCAAAAGCTTGTTACCTTGATGAAGTCCCAGTAGTTCATTTTTGCTTTTGTTTCCCTTGCCTTTGGAGACGTGTCTAGTAAGGAGTTGCTGCGGCCGAGGTCGCAGAGGTTGCTGCCTGTAGTTCTCCTCTAGGATTTTGATGGATTCCTGTCTCACATTTAGGTCTTTCATCCATTCTGAGTCTGTTTTTTATGTATGGTATAAGGAGATGGTCCAGTTTTATTCTTCTGCATGTAGCTGTCCAATTTTCCCAACACCATTTGTTGAAGAGACTGTCTTTTTTCCATTGGACATTCTTTCCTGCTTTGTCAAAGATTAGTTGACCATAGAGTTGAGGGTCCATTTCTGGGCTCTCTATTCCGTTCCATGGATCTTTGTGTCTGTTTTTGTGCCAGTACCGTACTGTCTTGATGACTACAGCTTTGTCATAGAGCTTGAGGTGTGGAATTGTGATGCCACCAGCTTTGGTTTTCTTTTTCAACATTCCTTTGGGTATTTGGGGTCTTTTCTGGTTCCATACAAGTTTTAGGATTATTTGTTCCAGCTCTTTGAAAAAAGTTGATGGTATTTTGATCGGGATTGCATTGAATGTGTAGATTGCTCTAGGTAGCATAGATATTTTCACAATGTTTGTTGTCCGTGAGCATGGAACATTTTTCCATTTCTTTGTCTTCCTCAATAAACCCGACCAAAGAAGCAAAGGATCTGTACTCAGAAAACTATAGAACACTCGTGATCATTTTCTTATCTCCCCTTTCTCTGTTCTTTCCTTCGGGGGGTCGTAACCGACAGGTGGAGACTTCTCCTCCTTGACTGATCTTTGTCTCCTAAAAGTTCTCTTATATATTATGAGTTTCCAACACTTTACCTTTTTATTCTCCTCTGGAAGAATTCCTTGACTTTCCCTCCCTAGTTTCCGTATTTTTTTTTTAAGATTTTATTTTTTTTATTTATTCGACAGAGACAGAGACAGCCAGCGAGAGAGGGAACACAAGCAGGGGGAGTGGGAGAGGAAGAAGCAGGCTCATAGCGGAGGAGCCTGATGTGGGGCTCGATCCCATAACGCCGGGATCACGCCCTGAGCCGAAGGCAGACGCTTAACCGCTGTGCCACCCAGGCGCCCCTCTATTTTTTTTTTATGTTAGCATTCATATTTTTACTTTTGATTTGAGGTTAACAATTTTTGAGTCGGTTTTGAAAAATCTTTTTTGGATACTCGTGGTTCAGACTCCTTCACGTGGCACAAAGTGTATGTAAACAGAACTTCCTCCCATCCCCTCCTCCTCATCGCGAGCTCTCACGCTGCAGCTTGCGGAGAGGGGAGAGGGTGAAGGGGGTCCATGCTCCATGGGAGATGGGGCAACAATGACAGGGAGGGAGTGAGTGAGACAGCCCGCAAAGCTGGTCCACAAGCAGTCTTTCCCTTGATTTCCATTCCTCTTCTAAATCCCGTTCTGGTACCTGCTGTCTGCTAGACTGGAGCCCCTCTTCCTGGCCCTCCCTGCTTCTGATGTAGGGCCCTGCCCCATCCCAATGATCCTGCCTGCCTTCTGGTTTCTGGAAACTCCTCAAAATCTCTGGTTTGCTGATGTCACCCTCCACTTCTACTTTTAGGATGGTTATGAATTATTTTCCTTCTCTGTTTTTCTGCTGTCATTTAAATGGATTTTCTGAGAAGTGATAACCAAGTGGGGCCTGGAAGGCCAGTGTAGGGACTTAATCAGTTCGATATGGTTGGAACAGGCCCTCTGGGAGACAGCACGGGGGACGGATGGGACAAGATTGTGTAGGGTTGCCAGTTGTCCTGTAGGTGCGAAGGAAAGCAGGACTGGGGCAGAGGCCATGGAGGTGGCGGCAGGGTCTAGAGATATTTGAGATGCGTCAGCTCCCAACCTTCGCACGGGGGAAGGCTGATGTCTAAAGCCAGCAAGAGGTCTGGCCCAGTCTGAGGCAGAGGGGGCACAGCTGAAGCCACATCGCCAAGAGACCAGGACAGGAAAGAATCCTAAGAACCAAATATGGGCCCTGCGACCGTAGTCCGCGAGCAAGGACCAGGGACGTGGCGGGTCGGGCCAGGCAGGGGTGGGACTCAGGGTGTGAACTAAGCAGCCAGCCTGCGTGATTGCGAGGGGATCTGTATTGACGCTGCGCACTGAGTGAGGTGCTTGGGGCCAGAAGATGGGATCGTTGGGAACAGCTTCCAGAGGACTTGCTGACTTGGTTGAGTGTTGGGCATGAGGAGAACAGAGGAATCCAGGGTGACCCTGAGGTTCCTGGGCAGCTGGGTGGCCCCGTCTGCCCACAAATGGGGGGGGTTTGGGAACGTGCACAGGTTACGGTCGAGGGATACAGTGGGTGGTCGAGTTGGGAGACTGGGGACTGTGGGCCGGGTGGCCCTTCCACCCAGCTCTGGAGCCAGCTCCGCCGGCTTTGCGGGGGTCTGGCCTTGTTCGTCCCCCAGCCTCTTCCTCTGCAGCTCTTGCCCTCCCTGAACGTGTTCAGGCTCCTCCCCCTCTCTGAGCCTCACCGTCTTCAGTTTACTGACTGTTTGGCCCCAGCCCTACAACGCACACACTTCCCACAGCAGCTTGCTGTAGATGACCTCTCGATTTCCAGTGCTGACTTCAATACACTGTCAAATCTGCTTGCTTTTTTTTTTTTTTTTTTTTAAATTTGGGGGGCACCTGGGTGGCTCAGTCGGTTGGGCGTCTGCCTTCGGCTCAGGTCATGATCCCAGAGTCCTGGACTCCCTGCTCAGTGAAGAGTCTGCTTCTCCCTCCCCCAGCTCATGCTTGCTCTCTTGCTCTCAGATAAATAAAATCCTTTAAAAAACTAAAGGAAAAAATTTCCTATAAAAATTTTTTTTAAGTCAGTAGATTTTTATTTAAGGAGTTTTATATGTGATTCTTTCTGTTGCCAATCACCTGAGATCCTCCAAAGTCAGAATCATAATCTTCAAAATAGCCCTTTTAGAAAGAACTTTTGCGGTGTCTGGTAGCTCAGTCGGTTAGGTGTCCGACTCTTGATTTTGGCTCGGGTCATGATCTCAGGGTCGCAGGATTCAGCCCCACGTAGGGCTCTGCTCCAAGCGGGAAGCCTGCTTGAGGTTCTCTCTCTCTCCCGCTGCCCCTCCCCCTGCTCACGCGTGCTCGTGCTCTCTCAAAATAAACTTCTTTCACTTGGGCTTCTTCGCTCTCCACTTGAATATGGACATATTTCAGAAATCCCCCACCTATAATCTTTGGGATCCACTTTCTGTGCTTTAGGGCCACGTTTAGGGTCAGAGTAGATGGACCTGCCTGGTTCTCTGCTTCAGACACCCCTAGACTGTCACTCCCTAGAATTGCACGGATTGTAGGGATACGCCAGTGCCTGAGGTTTAAAAAATGTGGCTGTCAGGTCTTTCGTAGTTTTAGATGATCGATGTCCTGTAGTTCTTTCCCACAGATCTAAACATGGTTCTGTGAATGAAGGAAACCACATGTATTCTGTCTGAGGCGTTCCCAGCGGTGTAGGTCTACAGAAAAAGTTGCATCGGGATAAACCTCAGCTGCTTTATTTTATTTTATTTTATTTTATTTTATTTTATTTTATTTATTTATTTATCATAGAGAACTTTATTTTTAAACTTTTTTTAATTTTTCAAGATTTTTATTTATTTATTTATTTGACAGAGAGAGAGAGAGAGAGCGCCAGCGAGAGAGGGAACATAAGCAGGGGGAGTGGAAGAAGCAGGCTCCCAGCGGAGCAAGGAGCCTGACGTGGGGCTCGGTCCCAGGACCCTGGGATCACGCCCTGAGCCGAAGGCAGATGCTTAATGACTGCACCACCCAGGCGCCCCCATAGAGAACTTTAAAGCTTTATTGAAAGACGTTACAGAACAGGTCCTGTCAGTTGCCTGTGTTTTTTTTTTTTTCCCATTTGGGATTCTTAAATCCTTCCCCAGTCACTTCTCTTCGGTCCCATCTAGTCTCCCTGCGTCAGAGCTTGCCTTCCCAGCTCGTCCTTACATGACAGTGGTCTTTCTAAAATAAACCTGACTTCACCTCCTTCCTTTACCCGATACTCCCAGTGCCTTAGGATAAGGTCCCAGCTCTGTCACCGGGCGAGTACTGTCTACCTGATGTTATGTCCGTTAGGATCTGTCATGAGAAGGTGTGCCATCTCCACGTGTCCCATTGGTGGGGTGTCAACTCTGATCACTTGGTTACAGCTGTGGCTGCCGGTGCTCGTCACTGTAAGGGTGTTTCCTCCAGCGATGACTCTTGCCTGAGTCAGTTATTACCATGTAACATGGCAGTTTTGTTTCTTTTCATTCTTTCCGTCTTCATCAGTTGGCACTCTTCATAAAACAGAGTTTTACCTTCTCCTTGCTCCTCCTTAAAACTTATTTTTTAAACTATCGGTACGGACTTGCGGAATTTTACTTTCATGCTGTGTGTTCTAATCCATTCGTGTTTTTCATTTTGACGCCCAAAGTGAGCCAATGGGAGCCCACTCAAGTTCACTTCTAGAAGCGTTCCCGTCAATTTTTTGAGCACTTCCTTACTTTGTTTCAAAAAAACAGAAAGGTTTTTCAAGCTCACTTTGTATTTTCTGGCTTTGGAATCAGCCGTTTCTCCAGGGAGCCCTGTTTCCTTCAGTGGAGAATGGTACTTAGAAACCAAGATTTGGGTCGGTGTGCTCATTGTTACTGGGGCGTCCTTTCTTCTAGGCCCTCAAGGTGAAAGAACTAGGAGATTTTCCCTTTTTTAAATAATGAGTTGGAAGAACTCTTGCTTACGGGAGAATGCCATCTAATTAATGAGTAGGAATGCTTGAGTTAAGCAAATCACAGTTTGGCAGCTTTCATAGTAATAACTCGTTCAGGCAAGAATTGTCAAACTCATTGGTGAAAGTCTGATGAGGAGCAAGATATGTGGTATCTATTCCAAGATACGTGCTAATTACAACGGGAAAAATAGTTACAGTGGACAAAGCTGGCAGACACCACGGTAACCAGGTAATCCAAGCTAACATCACCGGTAATGGGACATACAGATATTACGTGCCTCCTGATATCTTCTCGACTGATGGCTTGTCTATACAGAGGCCGATGCTTTTGACGATTGATGTTGCGTCTGCAGTGGTGTGTTTTAACCTTAGCCGTGGGAGGGTACTTCATGGGGGAGAAGACGAGGTATCTTTTTATTCTCAGGTTTGGTTTCAGGCAGGGGCCCTTTCTCTTAAGGACTCTTATTTCATTTGAAAATCAGAGTCTGGAGCCCGGCAACCGCGGGCTGTGCCTGAGTTCCCCCTGATAAGTAAAAACCAAAATGTGAGACTCACCAAAAGAACAGCCTCCAAGGTGCACTCTGGGAGACCTGGTCCTGGTCCTTATCTTCAGTCTCAGTGGGTTGAGTCACTGTCACACCACGGTGGAATGTCTCCTGGCCGTAGGAAGCTGGTGGGGAGTGCTGACAGCTTTCTTTCCGGCCAGCTGCATTCATCCTCCATTGTTCTTGGGTGACTTCGAAGGACAACTGGCATCCTGTCCCGCCACCTGTACAGGTGGCAGTGGACCCAGCTCAGGCCCCTGCCAGGTCTGCCACTGGGATTCAGACACATCCGAACCTGTTCGAGTAGATGAGAACGCTCCCCAGGAGCCAGCGTGGCCGAGGGTCCTGGCCTCCTGGGAAGCGCTTAGCCTGAGGGTAGGCTCTGGTGACCACAGCCGCCGTGTGGCGGGCGGGCAGGCGCTGTCCTTAGGTCAGGCCGCCCTCCACACTAGAGCTCGGACCATGGCACGTGGTGGGGACAAGGCAGATAGCCCTCTGTGCATTTACCGCACATGATCAACGGGACACCTTCCCGCTCCCAGACCCCAAGTTCACATACAGAGAACTAAACAGTGTCTACTCTTTCTGTGTAAGCTGGTTGTATTTTTTTCTCAGATGTTTGCTAGAATGCCTACTGAAGGCATCCAGGTCTTCAGTGTTCTTTGTGGGAAGCTTTGTGGCTTTGTATCCTATTTCTTTTTTTTTTTTTTTTTTTAAGATTTTATTTATTTATTTGACAGAGAGAGAGACAGCCAGCGAGAGAGGGAACACAAGCAGGGGGAGTGGGAGAGGAAGAAGCAGGCTCATAGCGGAGGAGCCCGATGTGGGGCTCGATCCCAGAACGCCGGGATCACGCCCTGAGCCGAAGGCAGACGCTTAACCGCTGTGCCACCCAGGCGCCCCTGTATCCTATTTCTTTAACAGGGACAGCGCCATTCAAATTCTCTGTTTTTCTGTCCGTGACAACTTTTCAAAAACCCTTTTCGTTTGGTTCCGGAGAAATCTGAGGCAGCTACCCAGCACAGAGATGGCCCTCCTGTGCACACAGCCTCTTGTGGACTATAGGCCCAAGCTCCAGCAAGACAAGACGCGTCCCCATGCCCCTTGCCTCGTTTTGGCGAGAGCTGCCGAGTGGCTGTGAAACTCGTCTGTGCGGTTAAGACCAGAGTCCTGTTCTCTCCTTGTCAGTTCAGGCTCCTGGTCGGCACTGGGGTGCCCGGCCCACGGCGGGTGCTCCGGAGTCAGCAGTGAACCGGGTGGTCTCGCCCTTAGGGAGCGCATGCTTCGGTGGAGGGAGACACAAAAGACAGTTACGTGCGAGGTTGGGGGAAGGGGGCGCTGTGGGGATCGCGGGGCCCCCCCGGGAGCACAGCGCTGTACTTCAGGACAAATAGACTGGTCTGCTTCCACGTGGACTTGCAGAGTGTGAGCTCATGGCCATGGCGTGGGGGACGAGGGGGAGGATGCTGGTCCCCGCGCAACCTGCTTCGGTTTATCTCGGTTTGGGGTCGCGGGTGGAGCTATCCGCAGGAAAGGAAAGAGCCCTCTGTCCCACGGCTGTGGCGCGGGAGCCCCAAGGGGACCGAGGAGGAAGGAAAAACCCACCGCGCCTGCATCTGGGCCTGCTTCCTCCCAAAGCCGCATGCCAGCCCCAGCCGGGCCCCACTGCCCGCCGTGGCCTACTTAACCACGGTCCCCCGGCTCCGGACAGCCCTTCATCCGCCTCGCCCTGGCACTTCCCAGCCCTGCTCTCATTCAGGGTTTGCCAGAATTGCCTCTAGAGTTTTTGGGTGCATTTTTAATATTCATCGTGGCAGCCTGCAGCCCGCCACGCTGCCTGCCCGGGTGCTCCGAGTCGGTAGTGTTCTAGGTATGACATTTGTAGGTTTTGAGGGTCTGTCCCAACGCGATTTTGATAGACGTCCTGCTGTTATTCGTGTGCATTTCTGGAGAATAGGAAGTTTTCCTAAAAATGCATATATACACATGCTTTAAAGCAGGACTGTTCGCATTACAGAGGAGTTCCACTTGCGAGCTGGACAGAATATAAAGAGAAAAGTCCGTAAACAAACAGTTTAAGAACCGGCGACAGGACTCCCCCTCTCCTCCCTAGAGCTGTGCGTCCATAAAGCGCTTTGAACACCTTCTGTCTGTGCTGAAATCCCGGGCAGCGCATGGGGGTGGGTCCTGCAGCCACTTTTGTCCCCATTTCTCAGAAGAGCGAGGGCAGACTCCGGACAGCCCTCCCCCCCAGCGCCCGGGGCAGCCCGCCGAGGGCATATGCTGATCTCTGAGCACCGGGCGAGCTGGGAGTCGGGATTTCCAAGGCCAAGAAGGCTGGGAGGGAGGAGACCCTGCCCCAGAAATAGGCCAGCCCTTATTGTGCGGAACTTGGCCGTTCCACTTCGGTTATGTAAGCTCAGTGTCCACACTGTTCCCTTTGTTGAGTCCCTCCATGTGACTGGTTTTTCTGTCAATCTCCTGAGCTAAAGAGCCCCTTCGAGGGAGAATGGGTGGGTCACAGCCCAACCTCATGCCCCACAGTGCCGCGTAGCCGCTTCCCAGAGCGCCGACTTTCCCAGAACACCCCTTTTGTGTGCGAGAGAATTGCTCCTGCTTGTTCGGAATAATAAGGCTGCTTATGCTTCCTTTAGTCATCTCTGCATTTTATTGACACCTCCTACGTTTGGGGCCGATGTCCAGCTTCCTTGGCCTACTCTTGTGCTCAGTGCCCCCCACAGCAGGGCAGAGACTGGCGTAGGGGCAGATGGAAGAAAAAACTCAACCCCTGCCTTTCGGGAATGTTCGGGGACACACACACACACACACACACACACACACACACACACACACGCACGCACACAGGAGGATGTTGTGGGAGCCACTGGTGGAGAAGGAGGAAAGCATGGAATCTGCAGGCCAGAGGTGGGGCCAGGGAAGGAGACAGGCATTCTGGAAAGGGACAGGGGCCACAGCCCCTGAAGTAGGAAATGAGAAGACAGGCAGGAGGTTACTAGAGCCTTTGTGAGACGCCAGGGAGCCCAGGGGTCATCCCTGGTAGCATCCTGCCCAGTGCGGGGACACCTGCCTGCTCTCTCCAGCATCCCCGACTGTCTCCCGCCGGGGCCCGGGTCCAGGCTTGGCTCTCGTGGACACCGTGTGCCATAAGGGAGCTGGAGCGCCCGTGCTAAAGTGCTTTTGTCTTTGGAGCCCATGCTTCTCCTGGGGGTCTGGCTGTTCCTCCAGCACCGTGAAGGAAGTCTCTGTGCTGCCTATTAAGGGCTGCTTACCAAGAAAGTGGTGGGGGCTCGTGCTTCAAGCCCCCTGTTCCCATGCGGCCGGCTCCGGCGGGAGGCTCCCTGGAGCCAGCGAGCGGCTCCGGCAAGGGCACACGTGTCCGGGGAAGAAGGCGCAGCAGCTGCCCCGTGGCTGGCTGCCCCCGACGTGGGCCTGTGGCGGGGTGACCAGCCGAGGCGGGAGCCGGGACTGGAGAGAGGAGCCATCTGGTCCCGAGCAGGAAAATGACTACTTTCGGCCAAACTGGAGTCAGGTCAGATGGAGTTTGTGTCCTAAGTGCAGTTCGGGGCAGCAGGCCAGTAACGCGAGCCCTCTGAGCCTCGGTTTCCTCGTCTGTACACCGGAGAGAGCGCAGCTGTGACCTGAGAGGCGATGGTCTGAGCGTGACGGGTAGGCTGCCTGGAGGAGGTGTGTCGGGGAGCAGGCTCCGTGTCAAGGCTGGGGCGGGGGCTCTCATGTGGTTTAAAGGCCGCCAGAGTGGGAAATAATCCACCAGTTAGGAGGAAATGAGGGAGGAAAACTTGTTTTAGATGAAGGAAGGAATGATGAACTTGTTTTCTCCTTTAAAGTTTCAAGTACTCTTGGCACAGTAAAGATGGAAATGCAGACGTGGCTTTATCCCCTTCAGCGGAGTATCTTAGGGCCTCGGGAGAGTTCAGCTCATTTTCAACCCCGCAGTGCGTTTACTGGACCCGAAGTCCCCCTGTCGCCTTCCCAAGCTCTGTGCTCCCCGGGCCACCACCAGATCCCTGAATCTTCTCTGGCCCCTTCTGCGGACATTCCCTCAGCCAGCTGGCCTTGACCAAGGCCGGCCCCCCAACGACACAGTTTCCTGTATTTCTGCCTACACCCGGGACCCCAGGTGGGGACTCGGGCTCCAGCACTTTCTCTTGGTTCTCTCCACTCTCCTTTCCAGAGTAATAGCCCGTTCCCTCCTGCAAAAGACAAGAGCCTTTGATGTTCCGTTGTCCCCCACTCCCCTGGTGTGCGCCGTGGCACCTGCCACCACCCCCCCCCCCCCCCGGGCGGCCACGCCCTGGCCTGAGTTCCCGTCCGGCTTTCTCACCCGGCCTCGGCCTCGCACATCCTCAGGCAGCCTGCACCTCATCCTCAACAGGCTGCCGGATGTCAAAACCACAGGGGCCGGCGTCCCACCACGTGTCTAACGCGCTCCCTCTTTCACTCGCTGAGTCACCTCCAGCGCCATGGCCTCCCCGCTCCCTCAGGGGACGGCGTTTCTTCCGTGGCTGAGATGACCGCAGCTCTCGAAGGTCTTCTAGCCACCTGGCCCTCCCTGTCCTGCCCTGGCCGCCCCCTCCCCTCTGCCACATGAGCCCTGGACCCCCATCCTCCCACTGCCTCGGATCCTCAGCCACTTTAGTGGTCTGGCCTTTTTTTCTACATCCTGTCTCTCTGTCTGTCTCTCTCTCTCGTTTTCATCAGGATACTAACATCCACCATTCTCTTGCTCTTAACCCCCTTGGTACTGTCTCAGTATAACGAATTAATTAAAATGTTAGTGCATGGGAGGGAAAGATCCTAGGAGTCATGCTCAGTTCTTCATCTTCCTACATCCAGTCCGTTTTCGAGACCTGTTGGGGCACCTGGGTGGCTCAGTCATTAAGCGTCTGCCTTCAGCTCAGGTCATGATCCAAGGATCCTGGGATTGAGCCCCGCATCGGGCTCCTTGCTCTGCTGGGAGCCTGCTTCTTCCTCTCCCGCTCCCCCTGCTTGTGTTCCCTCTCTCGCTGCCTGTCTTTCTGTCAAATAAATTAAAAAAAAAAAAAAAAAAAAGACCTGTTGATTCCCCCTCCAAAGGGCACCATCTTCCCTGTCACCCTGGTCCACGTCAACGTCTTCTCTTGAATGAACCACCGAGTTTCCTGATTGATCTGTTTTTCTTCTTGCCTCCCTAAAATTCAGTCTCTATACGGTGAGCTTTACAAAACATAAATCAGCCCCATTGCCTTGCTTAAAATAAGCCTTCAGCAGTTTCCCACTGCACTAGGAATATCAAAACCTAGATTCCTTCCCATGGCCTGAGCTGGCCCCTGCCTCGTCTTGGGTCACTCGGTTCCTTTTGCTTCTTTAGGAAAGTAAAATCCTCTCCTGTCTGGAAGCCTTACCCTGCTGTTCTGACTAGAACGTTCTCTCCACTCTGCAAACTTTTTACTCCTTCTGAACCTTAAGAGGCCTTCCCCAGCATCCTCCGTCCAAAGTCCTCCTGTTTTTCTCTTACCTGCATCCTGTTCATTTTGGTTGGGCCCAACGTCTTCTGATTTGTAATGACACGTTTGTGTGTTTACGTGTTTACTTTCTCTTTCGTTAGCTTTACAAGCCAGGAGGGCTGTGATTATGCTTCCAGTGACTCACAGAGGGCCTGGTCCGAAGGGAGGGCTCTGAATGAAATAACGAACCTACAGGGAAGAAGAGCTGTGTTTGGGGAGGTTCACAAAGTGGGGACCAGCTGCCCCCCAGATGGAAGTCCTCGGCTTTATCTAAGTCAGTTGAGCATAAAAGTAGTTTTTCACACATGCAGGATCCAGCAGTTTCGAGTTCAGACGTAGGTGGATTCCAGTGGCTGTTCTGAACGCTGGTGGGAAGCCACCCCCTGTGACCTGTCCATGTAGTGTCTCATGTGGCTTAAAAAAAAAAAAAAAGTTGAGTAAAATAAGCCTCCGCCTACCGCGGTCCGAGGAGCACAGGCTTGAGAGTCCTGCCCTAGCTTTGGTCTTTGGTTCTTACATTGCTTTTGTTACTCAGAGACTTGGTATCTCTGTTTCCTCATTTGTAAAATAGGAGAGTTTTGATTAGAAGAGAGAAAAGTCCCTTCCAGTTTATATGCTTTCGGCTGCTGGTGAACAGTGGCTTAAGCAGTCAAGACTTTGATTTCTTGAACTCGAATGTGGAGCCACGATGGTTCTAGGGTTGGCGCAGGGGTTCAGAGAGGTCGTCAAGGACCCAGGCTCTTTCCTTCCTTCTGCTTTGCCACCGCTTCGTCTCCAGGCCAGCCCCTCATGGTCCCAAGATGGTTGCTGCACGGCCTCCCATAGCGGCAGCAGAAGTGGGAAGGGCTGGGTGTGGGGAAGAGCCCTGCTCATGGGTCTCTCTCCTTTTATCAAGAAAGAAGTCTTTCCTGGAAGTACACTAGCAGACTTCCGTTTGTGTCTCATTGGCCAGAACCACCTCATGTACCAGAGCATTTGCTTACCCCAGAGACGGTTCATCCTGGCCCTGGACCGGCGTGTGTTCCGCTGCACTCAGTTCAGTACCGTTGAGTCCTGTGAGAAAGGGCAGGCTGTTGAGGAAGTGGCCTCACAGATCTAAATTCCTGTGATTCTAAGTGCCCGGCGCTTGGGGAGGCCGTCTGGTTACCCTGCAGGGACTGACTGTATTCTCTGGTGGGGTAATGGACAAGAATAACTTTGTTTTTTTTTAAGGAATGGCTGTACATTCCTGAATGAGGAGGGAAGCAGAAAGGATTTAGAAACATGGATTTATTGGCCAAGGAAAATTCAGTGAGCAGCGGAGCCCAGCAGGTCATTTGTAGTAAAGGCCCCGCGGCTGCCCATTGCGGAGAGCTGCCCTCGTAGGGAGGAGAAAAGATTAGGGATCACTGTCACTTAGGAGGCAAGATCTCTGTTAACTTCTCAGCGAACTGTACCAGTTCTGCCTGTCCAGGCCCGTAGCATCAGGTATTCCTAATAAGTAGAATCTTCTTTTAAAGCCCTTTGATAACAAATCAGATAACAAATAAGGAATGCATTCATAATGGCCGTATCATTAAGAACCTACTAGATAAGCGCCACGCCCTGGGATACCAATACAAAAGGGACAAGGTGCCAGTCCTTAAGAGGGTGACATCCTGGTTGGGGGGAAAACACACGTAATAGATAAATAAGCTCTGTGGCAGGTGTGTGTCTGGGGCCAGGGGCGGGGGAGTGGCCACCCCAGCCTGAGAGGTGATCAGGAAAGGAGGTGACCCTTGGAACAGGAACAGGTGTTTTTTCTGATGCTGAGAGCAGCATGAGCCAGCAGGGAGCCACCGGTTAGGGACGGCAGGCACTGGGGGGCGGGGCTGGGGGGAGGGTGCCATGGGCCATGCTGAGAAGTCCGGGCTTTATACTGCGGGTACAGGGAACTGGACAGTGTCCAGAGACAGGTCTTACGGTAATGTGTATCAAATTATTTCCCAGTTTTCTTACCAGAGGTTAAGGAAAGGTTTTCTTTCATTTACTCAGTACATAACACTGACTACATATTGTGGGCCAATTACTAACAGCAAGCCTGATAGCTTTGCTATAAACCATATACAGACTAGTTTGTGGCAAAACGTCTAAATTGTGTGTTATGATTTCTAGCAATTTTAAACAAGATTTCAAGGTCTAAAACTGCTAGGGTTGTTTAATATTTGCTACGGTACTTCCCAGTTTTCCTCAGCTTTACTCTAGCAGCGACAGACATCGCCGGAAGTCGTCTTCTCCAGCAGTCTTCAGGGTGACTGCTCCCGCAGTCTGAGCCAGACCTCTCGTGTGCTTGTGGGAGGCCAGGATTCTTGCCCGGAGCCGCCAGGTAGTGCCGCTGGACTCACTTCCCGTGAGGCTTGTGTTCCGGTCTCACCGTATCAGTGGGGCCTCCTTTGACCTCTTGAAAACTCCAGTCCCTGCCAGTGCTGACCTTCCTGACTCTGCTTGTTCTCTCTTCATACGATGCCTCTCCTCACACACCGTGTAATTTACGAACGTGCTTGTTATCGTCTCCCGCTACTAGAATGTAAGCGGTTTCAAAGCGGGGATCTCGGGTGTTCTGTTCACTGGTGCGGCTCACCACCTAGAACGGTGCCTTCCAGAAGACCGAGACTCACGGGTCGGGATGTGGGTAAGAAAAAGCGAAGACTTCTCCACTTGTTCTCACTGACCACGATTTGTCACTCAGCAGAGATGAGCTAGTAAGTCAAGAACGAAACTCTCCCTGAGCTTGTTAGAGCGAAGTTGTTCACACCTATTTGCATGTCTTCACGTTGAGGGGAAAGGCACGGTGCCCTCCGCGGCTGACCCCTCAAGGTTGTCGGGGTAAAGGCCACGGGGCCAAAGCAAAGCGGGGGCGTCGGACTCTGGTTACAGTGCTGCGCGCTGACGATAACAGATGATGTTCTCTTGCACAGGTATAAGAGCTTGGTCACTGGGACTCGAGCGAGAGGAGTCATTGCTGGCCTCTGGGTCCTTGCCTTCGGCATCGGACTGACGCCGTTCCTGGGATGGAACAAGAACAGTGCCACCAAAAACTGCACGGAGCCCTGGCATGGAACCACAAACGAAAGCTGCTGCCTCGTCAAGTGTCTGTTTGAGAACGTGGTCCCCATGACCTACATGGTGTATTTCAACTTCTTTGGGTGCGTCCTGCCCCCGCTGCTCATAATGCTGGTGATCTACGCCAAGATCTTCATGGTGGCCTGCAGGCAGCTCCAGCGCACGGAGCTCGTGGACCACTCCAGGACCGTCATCCAGCGGGAGATCCACGCCGCCAAGTCCCTGGCTGTGATCGTTGGCATTTTTGCTCTGTGCTGGCTGCCGGTACATGCCATCAACTGTGTCACTCTCTTTCAGCCAGCTCGGGCTAAGGATAGGCCCAAGTGGGCCATGAACACGGCCATCCTCCTGTCACATGCCAACTCGATGGTCAATCCCATTGTCTATGCCTATCGGAACCGAGACTTCCGCTATACTTTTCACAAAATCATCTCCAGGTATGTTCTCTGCCAGACAGATGTCCTCAAGAGTGGGAATGGGCAGGCAGGGGCACAGCCTGCCCTTGATGTGGGCCTATGACCGAGGGCCTGGCCTCTTCCAGAAGGCACACGTTCACAACAAAGGGATGGGACACGACTGGCTGATCCCCGTTGTTAAAGACGGCTACACCTTGCTGTACGCGCGTGGGCTGCCTCTTCTGAGTGGTGACCACATACCTAGCTAATACGCACGTTATTAGTCGGCTCCAAAGGTTCACAGATGTATTTCTGGTTCTTTCTGGCTGCTCCGTGTGGATGATGCCGATGGCCTGAATGGATTGTAAAAGACTGTTTTGTTTTTTTAAGAGTCTGCCTCTTTCATGGTAGAAAATGAAACTATTTTACTGTGAAACACTGTGAACTATTATGTTTTTTTTTAACTCAGAGGCAGTGAAAGAATAAAAGTTGAATGTACTAAAAATAGATACTTGTTCCTAGGAAGGTGACCAGGAAAATTAAAAGTAATTCTTCAGTCAACAAACTGCTCTATTTATTTGGGGGAAGTGCTACTCTTGTAAGTTCGTAAGCAGGATATCATTCTGTGGTAAGATTCTTTTCCATGTACTGCAAACCACCCTGGAGGAAGAAACTGGAGGGATGGGATCCCTCCTCTTCCCCGACTGCATCTGCCCCTTCCACAGTTAGGTAGTCAGGTGCCTTTCTCTACCAAGCTGAAGTTCGGCCATGAACTTCAAGTTGCTGGAGCCCAAGTGTGAACATTTTCATAAGTAAAAATCATACAACCGTGTACGTCTATTAGGTGAAATAAAAATAAAACTTCCCAACAAGCTTAGGGTGCTGCATCCACATTCTGATCTTTATTATGAAGACTGCTTAAAAAGAGAAGTTTATACCCAGCTCAAGTTTCCCAAGGAGTCAAGTCTTGACAGGTTTTATCTGCGGCAACGAAAGGCTCTGCGCACCAGGGAACACGGCGCCCCCCTCGCCCTTTCTGCATCGTGTTCGAGTCCCCGCCGCAGGGTTCTGGGGGCCCGGGGCGGGTGTTCCCCGGGCTGTACAATCTGTCACTTCTGTTTGTTCACTGCCGCATTTCCTCCTGCGGTATCCCCGCGAGCAAGAGGATGCTGCTGATTTTTTTTTTTTTAAGATTTTATTTATTTATTTGACAGAGAGAGAGACAGCCAGCGAGAGAGGGAACACAGGCAAGGGGAGTGGGAGAGGAAGAAGCAGGCTCCCAGCAGAGGAGCCTGATGTGGGGCTCGATCCCAGGACTCTGGGATCACGCCCTGAGCCGAAGGCAGACGCTTAACGACTGAGCCACCCAGGCGCCCCGACGCTGCTGATTTTATGAGTCCCCATGGAGCCAGCGCATTCCTGGCCCTCCAGGCTCCCACCCTGGCCCGGAACAGCTTTACTTACTAAGTTCTCCTGGGCTGCACAGGGTCTCACCTGCACGGTCACGGCTCCTTCACTCTCTCCGGGTCCAGCTGAGGCCCATCGCAGTTTCTTTGCTTCCTTCAGGGCATGACCTTCAGTCCCTTCCTTCCTTTGGCTTGTTACAAAATTCATCTGACCAGTTTCATCTACCGTTCCAACCTCTTAAAAATTACTAGTACTTCAGTAACTTAAGAATCCGACTCACTGGGTGCCTGGGTGGCTCAGCTGGTTAAGCGTCTGCCTCTGGCTCAGGTCATGATCTTGGGGTCCTGGGACTGAGCTCCACGTCGAGCTCCCTGCTCGCAGAGTCTGCTGCTCCCTCTGCCCCTCCCCCGGCACATGCTCGCTCTTTCAAATAAAAAAATCTTAAAAAAATCTAATTGCAGATAGGACATGATGTTAGGCTTTGTTTGGGACAAATGCTTGATTCAGCTAGACAGCTGACCCACGGGGCTCAGAGGCTGGCTCCGACTTCTCAGGAGAAATTGTAGAGCTTCGAAGTATAGACACATCCCAGCTCGCAACGCACGGTCTCTTGTCCAGGAGGGAAAAGGGACGGTGACAAGAAGCCTCCAGAAGAAATTTCACCTCGCTTCCATGTGAACCCTGGTAGGGTAAATGTGTTTCTGGGTGGGACCCCTATTTTCAAAGATAGATGCTCAGTCTGTACCTTTCATGCTTCTTGTTTCTTCTTCGTGAATAAGATGTCAGTCAGTTGCTTGTCAGAGACCTGTAGCTGTCGACAGGTTCTCGTTACCTGACTGAGGTAAACCGCCAAGAGATGCTTGCACTGGAACACAAAACACGCCCATTACAGGTCGGCAGGGCCGAAGCGGACCAAGACCCCTGGCTACATTTACTAGGAAAGGAGTGGGGCTCACAGGTTATGGACTCCCTGCCTAAAAACTGCAGCGGAAGACGACACGATGTATTCTTTCTAGAAATCAGAGGGGATAGAGGAAGTTTTACTTTGCCTGTTGTTCGGGAAATAGTTTAGACCCAGCTGGCACAGGCTTTATCACGCACAGTGAGAACCAAGACAGGCCCCGCGTTTTCATCTTCAGCTCTGCTGCTTCCTTCCACCCTTCGGAAAGCTCTTCACGGCGACAGCGAACATTCCTTGAACATCCTTGACCTACCGTGTTGCTCAGTGCTTCTCACAGATGATCTCACTTAAATCTGTCAGCTGCCCCACGAAGACGGGTCTTATCCCCATTTCACCCACACACTGAGTCTGCGGTCTGCTCCCTCCACCGCCGTGCTGTCCTACAGGGGGAGGAGGCGGGGTGGGTGGTAGAACCCTCCCCTCTGTCGGCCTGTACACGCCTCTGGGGACAGCCGGGCCCTCTGTCACAGAACACGCACAGCTTTAGATACCGAAGTGGCCCGAAATTTAATCCTGTGGTTTCACAGGTGAAACACTTAGGACACGTCAGCTGTGAATGTGGTTTTTTACAACGAGATACCCAACCAGCCACCCCGTTCCCAAGATGCTTACCAAGTTCACAGTGTAAGAGAAAGGGGAAGAATGGAGTGGGTACTATAATTTTCCTTGGCAAGTCTTATAAAATAGCTACCTGCTCTCGGGTGGGCAGTGCTTTCTCCTCTGAAATAAGGAGTTACGTGAGTATATCCTGCTCCTGCTTGATGCTCTGGGCGCCTGTGAAATAGGCACGAGTCTCCGTGTGCTCTCTGCCCCACGTGCGTGGCCGGCATGGCTAACTGCCAGGCTGTCTACGGGCAGTGGGCAGAAACACCTCACAACTGGAGGAGGGGATACGCAAAGTTGCCAACAGTCAGTTCAGCTCATACTTTTATTGGCCCGTCTAATTCCCCAGAGCCAGCCTTCGAGACTACCTTGTTGCCCTCCCCAAAGCTTCATCTGTGACCTTTTAAATAAAAAAAATCAGGTAATGGATATAGATCTAACAGTGACACTGCATTTTGGGAGGGTAAACCCAAAAGAGACGACGGACGGCCATCAAAGACAATGAACTATTTGTTTCGACACAGCAAACACTCCCATTTTGTACAACTCTTAAGCCACGCGGTAAGGGCCGAGAATTTCCTAATCTGACCAGAGCGGGAAGAGCCTTCCCCATCCTCACCAGCAGGCTGTCGTTCTTCCGCAGCACTGAGAAGGCAAAGGCAGGACAGGAACAGTAATGACAAGAAGCCAGACATGTGTATGTTCTACCAGAACTTCCAAGTACCTAGAAAAAAGAGGACAGGTGAGATCAGACTTCGATACGCGTGCTAGGAAACTGCTTCATTCCCTTGAGTTTACCCATCTGAGCGCTCAGTGCTGCCCTGCAAATCACACTGGGAGGACCCACTGTCATGTTTTACCCAAAAGTGGAGACGCCACTTCCCTGCCTGTAGACTCTCCTCCTTGGGGCTCTGCCCTCAAGGATTCCATACAACGAAACTGGAATTTCAGACTAGTTCAACCAACCACACACACCCGTTTCATTCCTCCACCTCGAGAGTTAGAGAGCCCACTCCATGAGCGGCCTAGAAAGAGGTGGAGGGGGAAGGTCCCCTCAGACACAGCTTATCGTGGTGCTTCTTAACTTCGGTATTTCACAACAGGTGCGTGCATTTCTGCAGCTCCCACCGCACACCTAAAGTGTGAGGATAGGTAAAGAGTAAGCAGTGAGGCAGGAAGACCGGTGTTTGCGAGAAAGAAGGAGAGGGCTCTTGAAAAACGTTTGAGAACAGGAAGAATAAATAAAGCAGAGAAGCTTGCAAAAGGGGTGACTCAGAGGCCCAGGGGGGAGGTCTCCGAAGAGGCAAGCCTGGATCTGCCTACTCGTCCAGCAGGATGGAAGGACGATACACTTGAGGGGCTGGTAAGAGGCCTGGTCCCGGAACAGACCGTCTTGTTGGTAGTCAGGGGACAAAAGGGAGACAGGCGTACAGGGAAATTAGGATGTGTCTGTGGCGTGGATGGGCAGACTTGTCAGAGAAATCACTTGTTGCTGTCTCTCCACCACCAAGCAGCCAAAACCAGAAATGTCCAGGGCTCCACTCCTGGAGTTAAATTCTAAACCGGAAGCGTAAAATCAGTATCCACGTAAGTAGAAGTGTCCCGAGGGGTATTTTACCATGGCCTGCCACTTAGGAATCTGCCACAGGGCTTTCAGCTTAGTTTTAGGCTCTGAGATGGCGTTCGAAATGAAAAGGCCAGGACTGTAAAAAAAAAAGAAAAGAAAAAAAGCACTCCTGAGGTTCTTCCCTCTTTCTCCCCAACAAAGACTAAAGCGACAGGGAAGGCCACGACCGAAGAGCAGTGTTCCAGCCTTGTGCTTGACTGTCAAACTGACAATGGTCCGAAAGCAGACTGTTGTCCACTGAATCCTGGGAAAAACCCAGTATCCAGCAGTGACAAGAACAGTTCGTGGGTCTCTGAACCATTACCAATGAATAAAACGTTAGATTTCATCCTTTCCTCTACCTCTTCTCTCTAGATTTAAATTGAAGCAGGCATAAGCCTCTGGAATTCTACGGTGACTTGAACCGTTCCCTGGTTCCTCCTTTTTGTGGGTCCCCAATCCACGAGAACACTCCAGACTATGCTGAATCAAAGCCCGGTGACTGAGGAAGGGCTCTCTCGCCTGCCTCTGCCAGGGGCCGGCTAAGACTGAAAGTACAACGTTCAACCGCCTGAGGCAGTAAATACTATCAAGAGATAGTAAATTCTGAATTTGCTCCTTCCTTATCTAGCCATCAGATGACTAATGAACCCAATCATCAGGCAAAAATCTGAGTTAGAAATGATTACCGGAAATTGACCTCCGGGATCGTCTCGCTCAGCGGCTTCGGCCTTCAGTGGAAAACGCCCTCCCCTCCCAGGAACTGCGCCCGCTGCTCCCGCTCACGGTCTGCGATGTTTATCCCCAGAAGGAGAGCGCTTTTTAAAAAGAAACAGCTGGGGAATAGGAAACGGAGACCCATGAGCAGACTCGGAGGAGCCTCCCCTGGAGGAAGTCCGCTGTGGTTCCGGCTGGGTTCTGAGGAGCGTGACCCCCCCGGACGGCCGTCCACTCGCAGGCACACTTTTATTTTACGGCTGCTGCCCGCCTCTCAGGAGCCGTCACAGTGCTCAGCTGTACTCTTTATTGCTCCCTGTGTTCCGTGCATCTGAAAGATTTTACATTCCTGCCCTATTAAATCCCGGCTGGCTATGGGACCTGCTTTCGCCAGGAAACGGGAGCAGCCACGCAGAAACGTTAGCGATGGGCACGGACCGCATCCTCCTTTCTCTCTGCTGCGAGACGCACAGTATTCCAGAGACGGGCTGCTACGCCAGCTGGGATCCCTGAGTGAGGGTGTTCTGGAGTGCGGTGGCCGTCCACTCCGAATGGATGTGAAGCATGAATGAGACAAAACTTTGTAAGTCCTTGACATCTGGGGGTCACTGTTGCCACACTGTAACTCACCCTCTCTTGAGTGATGCATCGCCCCTTTCTAGGTGAACCCAAAAATTTACAGAAAGGCAACTCAGGTGACAACAACATAGGGGTGGCTTTGGAATAATTACCACTGGACCTGGACGACGGTAACAGTATCAGAAGGTGGAACCATGGAAAGATGGCCAGCAGGTATCAGGGTGTCTGACTCAACTTTTATCATCTCAGAGAACCTCCGACTTGAGCCAAATTCGGACTCTACTGGTATATAGTGAGACCATTACGGTTAATTTTCTACAGTGTCATTTAATTCAAAGTCCAAGCTGAAAGCCACAGGACTAGGAAGTTTGCATTTTTTTTAAATTTTTTTAAAGATTTTATTTATTTATTTGACAGAGATAGAGACAGCCAGCGAGAGAGGGAACACAAGCAGGGGGAGTGGGAGAGGAAGAAGCAGGCTCATAGCGGAGGAGCCTGAGGTGGGGCTCGATCCCATAACGCCGGGATCACGCCCTGAGCCGAAGGCAGACGCTTAACCGCTGTGCCACCCAGGCGCCCCAGGAAGTCTGCATTTTTATGATGAGTAAAGTAAGGTAATACAATACAGGATGGGAATGATGAAAGTTAAACAAGTGGCAATCTTGGGAGAAACAAAAAGTCAACAACAGAAATATTTCAAACAAAATCTTTAAGACAAACTAATGACTAGATCTTAGAACTAGAGGGCAGTTAGAAGTCTGCACAGGCCAACTGTTATGCTAATACTGGAATGGAGACAAAAAACTCTGAAACTAAAAGATGTGGGAAAAACTCAAAGGCCCTTCTTGTTCGGGTACTTCAGCTACATAGAAACCCCAGATAAAAACACTAAGAAGTAGAATGGAAATACTTCGTCAGGCACAATATCATTTAACTGCTTTCCTGACAAAATTTTTTTTTTTTTTAAAAGATTTTATTTGTTTATGTGACAGAGAGACAGCCAGCGAGAGAGGGAACACAAGCAGGGGGAGTGGGAGAGGAAGAAGCAGGCTCATAGCGGAGGAGTCCGATGTGGGGCTCGATCCCGAAACGCCGGGATCACGCCCTGAGCCGAAGGCAGACGCTTAACGACTGCACCACCCAGGCGCCCCATCCTGACAAAATTCTAATAGGTAGCTTCTTTTAGGTAATTACAATCCAAAAGTGTTAACTCCAGCACTCAACATTAATTACCCCATTTTCCTTAATGAAGAAAAGGAAGAAGATTTTGCCAGATTGTTTAAGTTATGCTACAATGTGGAATGGCCGGTTAATTCACTAAGCACCTATTTGCCCAAGTCGGCCTTGCTCGCTCACTAGGAAGTAACTGACATGGTCTCAGCGGTGAGAAGCTGATCATAAATAAACCAGAATCCAAATGCTGAAAAACTTCCCCCTTCCTGGTCTTCAGCAAGACCTAGATTACATACTAGAGCCGATGGCTTCTTTACTCCTTCCAAGCCAGATATACACATACACAAATTTTTTAAGGAAATCTTACTATTCTTTAAGATTTTTATTTTCAAGTAATCTCTACACCCAACGTGGGCCTCGAACCTCCAACCCCGAGATCAAGAGTCATGCCCTCTACCGACTGAGCCAGCCAGGGGCCCCCAGACTCAAAATTTTAGGAGAACACTGCCAATATTTTTATTTCATTCACAAGATTCCCCTCCCTCAATCCCACGGCACTTACCCTGGTCTCATACAGCTACACTGGGGGTGGGGGAGTGGAAATGGGTTTGAGTGTGGCCCACTGTTTATAGAGAGGCAGTGTGGGACAGCAGTTACAAATCCCAGCTGCCAGAGGAGTTGATTTTTCTGCATCTCAGTTTCCTGCAAGATAAATACCTGGTTGGGCTTTTTGTGGGAATTATCAACAACACATGGAAATCTGAGTCTTTCAGAGTCTGATAAGAGGTATTACTTTACGGATCTACGCATCTTAAGTTCTAGAGGGCAAAACTAAAGTCCAAGTAGACAACTGCCTTCGGCATAGTCTGACCCTTAATAAATACTTCCTGACAACAGCTTTGAAAGATCACTTCTGATAGGTGAACGTGAGCATGTAGGAGGACCTCAAAATGCATTTTGGCTTTTGCTTGTAGGCAAGAGATAATGAACAAGGTGAAAGTATCAGCACAGTTTTTTTGGGGAAAAGTGCCTGTTACCAAACACAGGGAAGCAAAAAATCGACTCTACTCCATTAGACTTGAGAAAGCATCATTGCTCGTTGTATACATTGCTACTAATTCACCGATTTTATGAAGGTGGGTCATTTGCTTTTCAGTAGCCCAGGAAATACCGGGATTCACGAAAACTTTTTGTCCTAAGGGGGTTCCTTGTTGAGATAATCCCCACCTCTAGATTTCTACCTGGTAAACACGCCTCCCACTGGGCGATGAGATTAAGGTGATGGACTGTCGGTCCACGAGGTCCAAGGCCTGGATGGCTGATGAGCCGAAGATGAACTTCAGCCTGGGAAACAGAGAGGCTTCAGATTAGACTGCCTGCTCGAACAGTCAGCTCGGGAACTTAACCCAAAGGATCCCCATTGGCATTTTTTAAACAATTCCTTTTAATTTGGGAAAAAAAGACAATACAGCAAAAACCCACTAATCAACACATAGCACACACACACATATATACATATGTACCTATGGTCTTGTTTTTTAAGTTTTAGAACATAAAAAGGTATTGTAGGGTTTTTTGGCAGCTTGTTTTTTTCTATTCAACGTGCTTTTAAAAATGATGCATGTTGATATATGCTTTTAATTTTTGAGTAATATTCCATTGTACGTACATACATTTTATTTTTTAGGAACCCTGAAAGGCATTGTTTCTCTTTTACATTACAAATGACACTCAGTTATCCCCGCACACGTCCCTGGACGCACATGAGAATTCTTCCTGGTTGTGGAAGTACAGTTGCTGAGCCCTAGGATGCGTACATTCTTCAGTGTTAAGAGGTGTTGCCAACAGCTTTCCACAGTGGAAACCGCAGTCCCCCCAGCACTGTGTGAGTCCTATTTTCCCCACATCCTAACCAATACCAGTATTATCAGAGATTTTCATGTTGACCACCCGATGGGTATTAATTTGTACTTTCTGTATTAGTAATAAAGGCTATCCACCTTTAAACGATAGATCAGAAAAAAATTTGGTGTGTGGGAAAATTCTTATGATAGGTGAGAATGGTTGGGCACAAAATTAGGTATTTAGAAACTCTCAATTATGTTAAAATTTTTTAAAGAAAATCCACAATGATCTCAAAATAAAACTTTAATTAAAAAAAAAAAAAAGGCAATAAACCAAACTGTCACAGTGATTATCACTGGGTGGTATGATTGTTGATGCTTTTCATATTTTATTTTCCAAGAACATTTTTTTAAAATTTATTTATTTGAGAGAGAGAGAGCATGAGTGAGAGGCAGAGGGAGCAGCAGACTCCCTGCTGAGTAGGGAGCCTGGGCTCTATCCCAGGACCCTGAGATCAGGACCCAAGCCGAAGGCAGACAGATGCTTAACCGACTAAGCCACCCAGGCGCCCCAACCAAGAACCTTTTTTTTTTTTTTTTTAGGAATAGGAGTATTTTTATAAACTGGAAAATAAAATGGATGGGTTGAACTAAATTGGGGAAGTTACTGTTTTAAAGAACTCATGTGATCTGACCTAAAACATGAAGACAGAGCTACTATCTTCAAAATTAAAATGTTCAACTTCTTCATTTTCCAACAAATTAGTCTCTTGATACAACAAACTATTAGAATGGGAAGAGTTTTAAATTTTTTACAATAACATATGAAGACTCTCTATGGACAAAGAGAAATAAATAAAACTTGGTTATAACTTTATCAATTAATCACAGTTAACTTTAAAAATGATGGGGCACCTGGGTGGCGCAGTCGTTAGGCGTCTGCCTTCGGCTCAGGGCGTGATCCCGGCGTTCTGGGATCGAGCCCCACATCAGGCTCCTCCGCTATGAGCCTGCCTCTTCCTCTCCCACTCTCCCAGCTTGTGTTCCCTCTCTCGCTGGCTGTCTCTGTCTCTGTCGAATAAATAAATAAAAAATCTTAAAAAAAAAAAGAATCTAGGAAGAATGTTTAAACCTGCCTTTGTAACTTTGTAACTTACTGTGAACACCTCCTGAATATTTTTTTTTTTTTTTTACTGACTCTTAGTGGTTACAAAGACTTCCACTGTAGAAATGAATTATCTTGCTTTTCCCCAAACTCTATTTTTAGATAATTAGGGTTTCTTAAATCTCATGTGAATAACTAGATTGTTTGCAGGTGGTTTTGTTTTTGTTTTTGCTACTGTGAGCAACACTGGATGAGTACGCTCACTGTAAAATCTTTGTGAACGTGCAGGATTACTTCCTTGGGATACACTCTTATAGTGGAATTTGTTAACCAAAGAATATGTATGTTTTAAAGCTCTTATCACCTGTTGCCAGATTACTTTCCAATTTACACTTCTACCAGCAGGGTATCAATTACCCTTTTCTCCACGTTCTTGTCAACATCTGGGACATTCTTACCAACATCTTTTCTGTGATAGCCAGTTTATAGATGGGAAGTTATGTCATTATTTTAATTTGTATATTTATGATCACTAGGAAGATTTACCCCTTTCCCCAATGTTTTTGCTAATTTACATTTTTATTATTTGCCTATTCTCTTTGTTTTAAAAGTAGTAATTGTTTTCTAATAATACATAATCTCTATAAAACATTAGCAGAGAAAAAGTTAAACCCTTTTATAAACCTAAACTCCATCTCTTTTCTTTGCTCTAAAATCATCACTGGTATTGGTTGGTGTATATTTTTCTAGACTATTAAATATAAGTGTACATATGCATATAAATTAAATGTCACTTATTCCTAGGTAGCTTTCACTTTTTTGTTGCTACTGAGAATGTAGCTATATTTTTGAACTTTGTGTATGAGGGAAAACAATTTTTTATCTCTGTAATAAAAAAAACCCTTTATTCCCTTGGTTTTTAAACATTTATATCATCTACAAATAATGATAAATGTCTTTCCTTGCAGATAGGCCATGTTTCTAATTTCTTTTTCATGTGTCAGTGTAACAACTACAACTACTAGAACAATGGGTTTGTTTTGTTTTTTAAAGATTTATTTATGAGAGAGAGCGAGAGCAAGCTCACATGAGCAGAGGAAGGGGCAGAGGGAGAGGGAGACAAGCAGACTCCCCATCAAGCTGGGAGCTGGATGCGGGGCTCAATCCCAGGACCCCAGGATCATGACCCAACCTGAAATCAAGAGTCAGATGCTGAACCACCCAGGCACTGAGCCACCCAGGCACCCCTACTAGAAAATGTTAAAGAAAAGTGGCAAATAGGACAACACAAGAATACCTTGCATTGTCAAGAATGGCTTTGGACGTATTTTTAACAATTGTATCAAGAAAACATTGTTCTTAGTTTAGTAAGTATTTTTAAAAATCAAGAGTTGGTGTTGAAAGGATCTGGCCTTTAAAACACGTTAATGGTTGGGGCGCCTGCGTGGCTCAGTCCTTAAGCATCCAACTCCTGATTCTGGCTCACAGCATGATCTCAGGGTGGTGGGATCCAGTACTGGGTCAGGCTCTGCACCCAGTTTGGAGTCTGCACGGTATTCTCTCTTTCCCTCTAGTCTCTGCCCCTCCCCCAGCTCTCTAAATAAATAAATAAAATTTTAAAAACCACATTAACGGTTAAAAAAAACCCCAATTACAACAGGATATATACTTACGATAACAGATGCTCATCAGGAACTGTAAAACACAAATGGGAAGAAAGGTAATCATGTTAAACCAGTGGCCACACACAAAATCTTTAGAAGACTATAACCAAAAAGATTTTTGTATAAGATGGTGAAGTCTATGCATCTAATTTTACTCCTTCCAAATACTCCACTAAACAATAACAAAAGAATTTTTTTTTTAAACATAAAACTCCCCAGGATGAAAGGACAGGGAGAAGCAACAGCTAAGATACACTGGAAAATAATTTACAAGACCTAAGGAAACTGGAATCCTAAGCTAGCAATGGATAGCCAAGCAATAACCTCATTTATACTCCAAAATCCAGTACCCTCTTCCCCCTAAAACCCTCAGAAATCTGTGGCACCAGATCGCTTTGGAGGTGGGGATGAAGCCGGGGGGTTAAATTAATACAGATTCTTTAAAAGTAAATTTAAGGACATAGACGGTAGTGGAATAATGCTTTCAGATGTCTGAGGAAATATATTATTTCCAACATATAATTCAATACCTAGCCAAGCTATCATTTAAGGGTGACGTTAGAAAAAACTTTTTAGACGTCTGAAGCTTCAAAAAGTACACCTCATGCACTCTTCTTCAGGAAGCTACTAGAGGATGTGCTCTATAAAATAAGGCTGTAAACCCAGAAAAAGAAAATTGCAGATATACTAAACATACCACTCGACATAGGCAAAGGGAATTCCTAGGGTAATAATGGTGAAGGAAGATCTCAGGAAACAGCTAGGAGAGCAGTCAGGCCATAGTAGAGCAAGTCTAGGCTCTAGAAGAGATTTCCACAGGAGAATGAAACTGACATCTCACTCATCTGAACATATGGAGTAGAGATTTAGAATACTGGTAAAGAGTTTGAGGTTGAATTACATACAGAGAAAACTAAAAAAACACAACCACAACAGTTGTAATTCCAGGGAAAACAAAGTTATGCAGGAAAGGAAAAGTAACCACAGCTTCCTATGTGGCCCAGCTGTGATTAGATATCACATCATCATACAAGTGTAAACTCAGAATCTCGATCTAAAAATATTATCATTGAAGGATAGGGATCAGGAATAGTGTATTACTATGTAGAGCAAATATTTTAAAATAGCAGGAAACGGTTCTGCTGGAAATAAACACGAATCAATGGCAAGGTCCCTCTGCCTGAGCCAAGAGTATCACAGTGCATGGATTAACCCATTCAGACAGAGCCCATTTTGCCAACCACTGTTTGAGCTGACAGATTGTTTTTTTTTCCCCATCCTTTTGGGGATCCAAATATATTTGAATACCTGGCTGGCCTAATCTTTTCAACATATATACTATCCTTGTGTCAGTACGGATTACTTTTCTCAACCTTTTAAGTACAGTAACTCAAGATAAACCCTTTCAAAGTGCAGTCCTTTTGAAACAAAAGTCATCCAAGTGAAAAAGCAGCGGCAGTTTTGAGGTCTGCTCTGCTATTAAGCGGCCATTTTTATTATTTTTTTTACACTGGCCGAGTAGTTCTAATTGGTCAATGCATTTTGATTAGAATTACCATCTTAATTCTAGCATGCCCTGAACACATCTTGAGATCACCTGGGTGATTTTGGTAAGCACAGTCACAGAGCATCCTCTGCTGGTCAGAGAAATAGCCCGTACTTGCACAATATCCCTATTTACTCCAGTCACTGCGTATGCATTTGGGTTTTATGGTTCTAAAATATTTATCTGGTGCACACAATGTACGCGTGGATTAATCTTTAAATTAAGATTTTGAGGGGGGGTAAAAAAGACCACAGGCAAGCTTAATAATTCAGAACTTCCCCTCCCCGTATGTCCCCGCAAGTTCCCGTCCCTTGCGCCCTCCTGGCCCGAGGCCCCTTCTCACGGGTTTCGTGGCAGCGCCCAGCACTACTGTCCCTGCTGCCCAGCCGGCCTGCAGGGAACTATTGCGCTGCTCCCTAAACAAATTTGGCTTTCCTTTTCCTTTCCTTTTCTTTCTTTCTTTTTGTTTATTTATTTATTTATTTATTTATTTATTTATTTATTTTTAATGAACTGGGGTTTGGGAATAGAACCACAGGAGAAAAAGCTCGGAGAAACCAGGACGAAGAGCGCAGGGGCTGCGCCCCCAACCCGGCGCCCCGCCGGCCCAGAGAACTCCGCCTCTCCAGTCTCCGCGCGTCCCGGCCAGGTCCACCGCCCACAGCGCAGCTACGCACGCCCTCCCGCCCGTACTTTGCGCGTTCTCCTGCACCGCCGCGGCCATCTCGCTCAGGAGCTCCTCGACGACTGAGGGCAACGTGACTCCCGGTAAGGCGACGGCCATGGCGTCACAGGCCGTTAGCCTCCCCGAAAAGCCCAGCAGGTGCGACGCTCCGACGGCTCTAGGGAGAATTCCCGCCGTCGGCCGGGGGCGGGGCGAGGCGCAGTGACGTCATCGCGCGTCACGCGCATGCGGGCGGACACGACGACGCCTCCTCCCTCCTCGCGGCCCGACCAATCCGGAGGGCGCTCGGCGCTGGGGGCGGGACGTCCTGGGATCCGGCCGGGCCTGCAGTGCGCCGAGGACGCCGCGCGAGCATGTTCCGGCTCCTGAGCCCCAACCTGGGCCGAGGCCTCCTGCGGGCCGCGGGGCGGCGGTGCCGGGCCTGCTCGGCGCGCCTGCTCCCGGGGCCGGCAGGAGGCCGGGCGCCTGAGGTGGGGGTGCCGGCATCTCGAGTCGCGCCGCGCGGCGGAGGCCCGGGCCTGCTGCCGCTGCTGGCAGGTGAGGGGCGCGGGCCGGGCGGGGCCGGCCGGGCGGGGACCGGGGCGCAGGCCGGGCCCGGTGACCTCAGAGCCCCTTCCCGCAGCGCTCGCCTGGTTCTCGAGGCCCGCTGCGGCAGAGGAGCAGGAGGAGGAGCGGCAGGGAGCGGGCGGGGCCGCCGCCGAGGGCGCGGCGGACGAGGCCGAGGCCGAGATCATCCAGCTGCTGAAGCGAGCCAAGGTGAGGCGGCCTTTGTGAGCGAGGCCTGTTCGTTGGCCCTGGGGGTGCGCAGTGCTCGCTCCAGTTTCCCCAAGACTGGATGGGGGCTCCGGGGGTAGAATTGCCCGGAATTCGATGGGTCATGGTTGGGGGTGGGGGGGCGGCGTTGGCATCCATCCAGGCTTGTCAGACTCCAGAGCCCGCAGTCAAACCGCTGCAGTCCCCAGTGCAGATGGAGGTGGCACCACGGGCATCGCTCTTTTATCCGAGCAAAATTAGCGGAAATGTAGTTGTTTTTATCAGGGGGCCAGCCAAGCCGATGGGCCTGGCTTCGAGAATTGGGCATGTATGTAGCGTCCAGAAAACGCACTTGAGTGTTGGTTGTGCTCGGTTTGGTTCTGTTCTTTGTAAAGTCTTCCTTTTTGCCACATTCTTTTTTCTGTTTTGTCCTCCTCAGGTTATGTCATCTCTGCCACTGGGCTCGCTACCACCTCGGTGCTAACGACATCCAAATTTATATCCCTGTACTGCGGTGTGCTGCTGACATGCCCTCTCCACTTTGAGGCCTCACCTGCCTCTCACACCTGACTGTTGATCTCAAAGACCTCTCCCCAGCACATTCCTTCACCATCTTCTCTTTGCTACCATCTACTTAGTTTTTCAGCCTGGAAGCCTCCTAGGCATTCCTAAACCTTACCACTGCCTCTCAGTACACTTCCCAGCCCAGCAACAAATCCCGTTGCTACCAGATGCAAAGTATTTCTGAAATCTGCCCTTTTCTGTGTGCCCTCTGCTGCCGTCCTGGCCACACTGCCACGGCCTGCCATCTGATAGTCTTGTCCGCCCTGTTGCCCCATGCTTCATGCAGCAGCCAGAATACTTTTTTTGAAAAATGTAAATTGTGGGGCGCCTGGGTGGCTCAGTCGGTTTAGCCTCCGACTCTTGATTTCAGCTCCGGTCATGATCTCAGGATTGTGAGTTCGAGCCCCACTTCCGGGCTCCCTGCTTGGTGGGGAGTCTGCTTGAGGACCCCCCTCCCTCCATCATGTGCATTCTCTCTCTCTCTCTCTAAATAGTCTTAAAAAATATTTAAGTTAAAAAATATAAATTAGATTGTGTTAACCTTTTTGCCTAAAAACTTTTGAGTGACTTCTCACTGTATTTATGATAAAATCCAAACTCCTTGCCAAGGCCTGCAAGACGCTACCTAACCTACCCCACTGTGCCTTGGCCACCCGTTTAGCAGTAATCCTCTGGCTCACTCTGTGTCCTCTTCACAACATGTGTTTCCTTTTGTTTCTTGAACGGTTTTTGAAAACCATCCTCTTCAGCCTGTAGGGCCTCTATTCATCCCTTATTCTCTGGGTCATTTTCCCCATAATTCCTGGTTGACTGTCATCCTTCCTACCTCAGTTTAACTGTCACTTCCTCCCTTCCTCAGAAGGCTTCTCTGACTCCTTTAGAGGGGACTCCTTATTGTTCCTTCTCATTACTTTTCTTCGTAGTTTATATCATTAGTTGTTACTAAGTTTATTTGTCCTACAGGGTTACTTCCAGCCTCTAGGAAGGGAAAAAGAGGATGTAGGACAAGCAGCTTCCTTATAAAATGGGATGCAAAAATTGCTCACATTCCTGGTGTCTGCATCTGTCGGCCAGACCTTTGTCACGTGGCCACACACAGCTGCAAGGGAAGCTGACCTCCCTGTCACCGTTGTAGACATAAAGCCTGGTGCAGAGTTGGAATTCAATAAATATTTGATGAATGAATGGATAGCTGTCTTCTGTGTCTTGGGATATATGGCCATATCCACTTCTGTCTGGTACCACATACATCTTCTTTCTTTAAATTTCATTTTCTATTCCTTTCTTTGTTTTCTCTTTTCAGTTGAGCATCATGAAAGATGAGCCAGAAGAGGCTGAGCTAATTTTACATGACGCTCTTCGTCTTGCCTATCAGAGCGATAACAGGAAGGCCATCACTTACACTTATGACTTGGTAACTCTTCTTACCAGGCTGAGCCACTGATGATGAAGGGTGGATTCAAGAGAAGGGTTGTTCCCTCTCCTGATTTACGCTCCTGACCTTCAGGATGTTGTAAAGCTCTTTGGTTTTTGTACTTACTGTGTCTCCTTTTGTTTTCAATTTTTATTACCCTTGGGTACTAACATTTTATTATCCTTCACCTATATGAAGTCTAAATCTCACACCAAAAGTAAATGTCATTAGTATTTGTTTTTTCCAGTGATGAATGGACCTAGATTTGGTTTGTCATCAGCAAAGATTGTGCAACTATTTACATTCTCACTATTGCTGTACTTTGATTTTAGCAAATTAGTTAAATACCTTTTTCTTTGAACTGTGTTTTTTATTTAGAGGGTAAAAGCAAAAGGGAGTCGTTAGCTTAAAGGTTTTGAAATTGAGTAGAATGTAGTGCTCTAAACTGAAAAACAATTTGTAATTTGCTTTCAGATGGCCAACTTAGCATTTATACGGGGTCAACTTGAAAATGTAAGTAAGTAAATCACTTCGTGGTGTCTTGAATTTGTGAAGGACTAGCTTGAAGGGAACTCTTATTAGTAAGGGTAAAGCTCAGCTCCTGGAACAAAGAGACCCCAAAATAGAGGAACTCAAACAAGAAGGTGTATTTCCTTTAATGCATTATTCCGTAGACAGCTAGGCCCTGAAGAACAGTAGTTACCTTTGCTCCATGAAGTGGCCCACAAGCCTGAGTTTGTGCCAAGATGTGTTCTCGTCTGCATAAGTGAGCTGGCTCTCCCCCAGCCTCCCGGAAGGACGAAGAGGAGGAAGGGGCGGTCAGGCAGCTTCCTTATAAAATAGAACTGAAAAATTGATCACGTTCCTTCTACCCACATCTCTTGGCCAAATCTTCATCACATGACCCAACCTAAGTGCAAAGGAGGCTGACCTGTTAAAAACTGAGGAGATGTAACTAAAAGGATGGGAGAGTGAACAATTAGGGGATAGTTTGCTGTCTCTGCCACAGTAGGTTTAGATGAAAAGTTAATTTCTGAAGTTGGTTTCTGTTCATCACAGAGTAGTTTTTAAGGTGCCCAGAGGAGGTGGGGTCCTGGTATTTTTGTCTGTTTTCCCATCACAAGGGTATTTTTCTCGGTGTATATGAGTGACTGCATTGTGTTTTACAAGGGGATGATGCATCAGACTAGTACTTAGAATCCAGGGTCCCAAGTAAAAGAAAAATCTTTTCCTTATGATTTTAGGCGGAAAAACTTTTTAAAGCAACAATGAGTTACCTGCTTGGAGGGGGCATGCAACAGGTAAGGACATTGCCTAGGATTGGACCCTGGTGGAAGCAGTTTTCAGAATCGTTTTGCTTCCTGAAACCTCAGCTCAGCCCCCACCATGTGCTTTGGCGAAAAAAGGTGGATTATTTTTTTTCCTCTTGGACCCATATAAAAACTACCAGTCTTTCACTTGTGCAAAAACATAGTTACTGAGGGATCCAGTTGCCTAATTCCTCCAGAAGGATAAAAATTATGGCTTTTAGGCCAAAGTTATTCTAGATGTTAATCAGAAATAATCCACGAGTTAATTTAACTTATGAATTTTCTCCATTTCCTTTCTCCCAACAGGAAGACAATGCAATAATTGAAATCTCTCTGAAGCTGGCCAGTATCTATGCTGCTCAAAATAGGTGAGTAGAATCAGAATCTAGGTGTGGCGGCAGCCAGGAAGTTGGGCTATGGGCAGAGAACTTTAACCCTAGGATGTTATATAATTTTCGTTTGGCTTCTGGGTCTCAAAAAACTGGGTGTTGCACACAGAGTGTCCCGTCCCCCACCCCACCCCCGCCATGTTTGAAATCTCTAGTCTTTCAGTTTTACCCCCCCCGTTTCCAGTAGCCTGTTAAGTGGGGCATACCGCCCTCACGTCTCTGGCTGCACTGTGACAGAGCTAATCAACTTTTCTGTTCCTGCTTGAACTGGGAAGGGAAGTTATAGTTAGAACTAGTTTAGCTCTCCCTAGAAGAGGAGGGAGCAATGTAAAAGCTGTTGGGGTAATATACTTTGAAGGAACTGTTTTTGGATGTCAGTGTCAACAGACCGGGAAAGTAGATACATAGTTGAGTGATGCAGGAGCTGCTGTGGGAGTGTCTCCATGGCTAGTCCGCTGGCAGTGTATAAAGGTGATCAGGTAGCGAATTTTAAGAAGGGGACACACCTCCAAGTCGAGGAGTGAGCTCTGCATAAGTAAGATAGGAAATTGGTGTTAATTTAAAAGTATTAGATGAGTCTAAAATCTTGTGAAGAAGAATCTTCCTGCTACTCAGGAAAGGCTCTAGAAAATAATTTGGATGTGTTGTGAAGGTCCCAGGAACACTGACGAGCGAGGCCTGGTGCCTTTCATTCTCTCTAGGTGGAGTTCAAAGAGGAAACACCTGGGATGTAAGCAAAGAATTCCTAGAGATTTATATACTTTGGAGTGCATTTCAGGGAGGACTCAAGAGTGGCTTTTCCTTAGGTTTTTAGTTGCTACAGCAGTTGGGTACCAGAGGTTTGGAATGACATCAGACCGGATGCTGTAACCACAGGGCTTATTGAGGCAAGGGGCCCTGGCACTGGTCCCAGCTGCCCTAGGCACCAGCTCCTTCGTTAGCAACAGAACCTGCTGGTTCCCTGCATTTGGGTGGACGCTATTGGGCTAGAACTTCTGCGGGCCTTTGGTTTCAAGTCTTTTGAAGAGCTTTGAGGTTGGCCCATGAGGGGGGGCATCACAGCTGGGATCAGCCCGTCTTGGAGGGGTCACAAACAGAACTGGAGGTCGATAGGATATGAACTGGGATAAAAAGAAGCCCGAAGCTAAGCACAGTGGAGAGTAAGACGAATTCATGTTCTCATACAAGTGAAAGTAGTAGCCCCTGATAATTAGCCTGTTAGTTACTCTGTACTCTTGTCACAAGTATTTTTTCATTTAGTTTTATTAAAAGAAGCAGGAGACCAGAATATATATAATTAGACTTGGGCTTAGGAAGGCTGATATTAGTAAGGGAATTGTTTCTCGACTTTTTGCTCTGACTAGAAACATCTGGTGGGCAGCCTCCCCCTGCTCCAAGTCCCGGCTGGATAGGGTCCCTCCTGCCAAAGTGTGGTCTGGAGAAGCTTCTGTTCTGAGAACAGAGTACAACAGTGGGGTCATCTGTTCTCCCCTGCAAAGCACTAGAGGAGAAGGGGCGAGCTCTGAAGTGCCACTTCTGCTAAGAAACCAGAGCCACAACAGAAGACAGGAACCAGGGCTGAGCTTCTGGATGGAAAAGGAATTTCTGTTGTGTCTGTGCATCTCTTTCTAGAAACCAGCGGTTGTCACTTGTTCCCTCCAGAGTCCGTCTGCCTGATGTTTGGGTATTCTCTCCAATTGGTTGAGGGTCCTGAGCTAGATTCAGGCTAAATGCCTTCTAGTGCCATAGCCAGGGATTCCATTCATGTAAAAGAAGCTTTCCTTAAAGACTTAACAGGTTGGAAAGCTAATAAACAAAGCTAGTAAACCTCGTCAGAAATGGCACAAGATCAGTAGTTAGCGTCCTTCGTGAAGGTGGCCTGAGCCTCTGTTCATGTTAGTATTACTTTGAGTGGGGGTAAGGCTTTCCCAAATGGAGACACTGACTCACTGGAAGCCATTAGTGGGAGATGGTGGAAGCTACTGGCTCTGTCATTTACTAAGATCACAGCAGCATGCTTAGCTTTTTATGTCTTAAGCTAGGGTGACTAAAAACTTCTGCGACATGGCAGACTGATACTCCTTAGAAACTTGAAGCACCATTCCCTCTTCCCGTTGTACACTTCCTGTATTGCCAAGCTCGAACCCAAGCCCGGAAAATGCGAATGAAAGAGGAGTTTGTGAAGAGGTGAACAGCCGATTGCTGATCTTTGCTTTACAGACAGGAATTTGCTCTTGCTGGCTATGAATTCTGCATTTCAACTCTAGAGGAAAAAATTGAAAGAGAAAAGGAATTAGCAGAAGACATGTTGTCAGGTAGGGAAACCTGACTGTTTTCTGGACGTTGCCTTTTTGCCACAGAGCTTTACTGTTACACTGTAATGGAGGGAAAGGTACCCGAATCGGGGGAGGGCGAGTTACCCATTTGGGGAATTAAGTGGCTATTTTAAGACCTCAGCGGAAGGTTTGGAATAAGATGTTTTGTTTAAATGACTTGATCACTGTTTGTTCTTTTAACCCTTTGGTGACATGTTCATAATTTATTTGTTGAGTTTACTGTATATGTTCTCTAGAAAATTGGGGCACGGAAAGGGAAGGTCTTTTTCTTTTCTCTTGATTCAGCTACCAGTCACAATGCTGCTTGATTGATTACCTTTTGGTCTTAGATATGTACCAAGTTACAAAAGGTGAAGAGAAACTCAGGGTTTTTTGTTTTTTTAAGAGTTTTTTATTTATGTAGAGAGAGAGTGAGCTAGAGCACAAGCGGGGGGAGGGGCAGAGGGAGAGGGAGAAGCAGACTCCCCGCTGAGCAGGAAGCCCAACGTGGGGCTCGATTCCAGGACCCTGGGATCATGACCTGAGCCGAAGGCCGATGCCTAACTGACTGAGCTACCCCGGTGCCTCGAGAAACTCAGGTTTTTGTAGTTCATCTTCATTATGGCGGGAAGAACATCAGGAATGATGTTAGGAACAGAGCGGGGTGGTCAGGATGCTCTCTAGCTCTCAACTGTTCAGGTTTCTTAGCATGGTGTGAAATACCGGGACTTCTCAGATTCAGCATTGGTAATGCTTACTTCACATGTACTCTGTGCCAAGAGCTAGCAAGACGCTAGAGAAATGTGGCCAGCCCTTGTCCCTAAAGCAATACATACGACTTGAAAGAGTTACCTGTACTCTGTTGTCTTCAGTTTTCTCACTCTCTCTTTTTTTTTTTTTTTTAGGATTTATTTTTATTATTTGAGAGAGAGCCAGGGTGGGGGCAGAGGCAGAGGGAGAGTCCCAAGCAGACTCCACACTGAGCGCAGAGCCTGACACGGCTTGGTCTCGTGACCCCGAGATCACGACCTGAGCCGAAACCAAGAGTCAGACACTTAACCAGGTGCCCCTCTTCCGGTTCTCTCTTGAACGTCAACCGGGTTTTCTCTTCCATTACTCTGCTGAAGCTGCATTTATCAAGGTCACGAGTTCTCAGTCGTTACCTTACCTGCTCTGCTTACTAGCAGCTCTGACCCCGGTACTGGAGACACTTTATTCACTTGGCTTCTGGGACGCCTCACCGGTCACTCACCTTCCCCTTTGCCACCTCTAAAGTTAGCAGACCTTGGGGCTCACACCCTAGGAGATAACATGTAGTCCCATACCTTTAAATATCAGTTACATACCTTCACCCCCAGCTTACACATGGACTACAGACATGAACTGGGTAAAACTGTCTACTTGACATCTTGACCTGAATGTCTAGTGGTCATTTCTCACTTAACATGTCTGAAACGGGTCTCTTCATTTTTTTTTAAAGATTTTATTTATTTATTTTGGAGAGAGAGAGAGAGCACGTTGGGGGGAAGGGGCAGAGGGAGAGAGAGAATCCCAAGCAGATTCCAAGCTGAGCATGGAGCCTGATGTGGGGCTCAATCTGACAACCCTGACTGAGATCATGAGCTGAGCCGAAACCAAGAGTCAGACACTTAACTGACGGAGCCACCCAGGAGTCCTGGGTCTCTTGATTTCTGCCACTTACATACTGGCTTCTCTACCAGTCAGCCCAGTCAGTAAATGGCACCGCCATTCACTTAGTTGCTTTAGCCAAGAACCTACAAATCACTACAAATCACCTATGATCCCTGCCTCACTCCTGATGGGAAGTCATCATCCCTCAAGGTGTATCCATGTCAGACCACGTCTCATCCTCTCACCCTACTGCTTTGGTCCAGGCCATTATTGTTTCTTGCCTGAACACCTGTAAAGTCTCCTCAAAGGTTTTCCTGCTTCTTTCCCTCACACAGTCTATTATCCATGTAGCAGGCAGAGTGGTCTTTTAAAACTCAGTGCCTTTGCATCGCCTTTAGAGTAAGTTTCAGGACCCCTTGTCCTGTAAGGCCCTGCATGCTTTGACCCCTGCCTACTCCTACATCATCTGCTCTCCCCCTTGCTCATTCCACTTTGACCACACTGGTCTTGTCCCTGCTGTTCTGTACAAGCTTGTTGCCATCTCAAGGCCTTCTCACTTGCTCCCTCCTCGGGAGGCCTGTGCTGACTGAAAGAATGATCTCTTCCCACCTATCCTTTACTTTTCTTCTTCACACTTGAAAGTAGAAGTGTGTGCGTGTCTGTTGTGTGCTCACGTTTATGTGGCCACTAAAAGTATACTTTTGCTCCAAGTGTTTTTTTATTTGTCTTCCCTATCAAAGAAGGTTAGGGATTTCATCTGTTTTTTTTTCACTGCTGAATTCTTTGCACTAGAACAGTGCCTGGCACGTAACGGAGGCTCAGTAATTGTTGACTATAAGAACAGTAGACCAGGGAGGGTTTCAGTGTGATATGGAAGTGCTTCTAGGGAATTCACAAAAGATGTAAAAACAAGTCTAGCTATCAAGTCACTTTTGAACTACTCACACCCTTGCTTTCTTTCATTTGTAATATTGACTCTAGGCTGTTTCTTAAAAGTTTCTTTTTTTTTTTTTAAAGATTTTATTTATTTATTCGACAGAGAGAGAGACAGCCAGCAAGAGAGGGAACACAAGCAGGGGGAGTGGGAGAGGAAGAAGCAGGCTCACAGCGGAGGAGCCTGATGTGGGGCTCGATCCCAGAACGCCGGGATCACGCCCTGAGCCGAAGGCAGACGCTTAACCGCTGTGCCACCCAGGCGCCCCTGTTTCTTAAAAGTTTCTGACTCCACAAGTAATACGAGTGCAATTAAGGAAATTTAGAAAAGCATTAGGAAGAAAAAGATAAAAATCATCCATAATAGTACTTGGAAAAAAACTACTGTTGATTTTTTAGTGTGTGTCTTTGCAGGCTTGATTTTCCCCCTATGCTGTTTACATTTTAAAAAATAAATTGGGGATCATACTGTATATGCTTTTTTTTTTTAATTTAGTAAGGTATTGTGAAAACATTTTTATTTTCCAGGCGAAGGAACTCTTGTTGGAGAAAGCAAACTAATTTCTATTATAAACGTTGTTATATTTTACTAGTTAGACGATACAGAAAATGTGTTACGTTATCCTTAATCTTATTTTTTCTAAAGAAATATATTCCACTCGATTTTATTTTATTTTTTTAAGATTATTTATTTGAGAGAGAGAGTGTACACACACGCGTGAGCAGGGGCAAGGGCAGAGGAAGAGAGAGAATCTCAGGCAGACTCCAAGCTGAGCATGGAGCCGGACGTGGGGCCTGATCCCATGACCCCAAGATCACGACCCGAGCTGAAACCAAGAGTCAGTCACTTAACCAGCTGCACCATCCAGGCGACCCCCCCATTCCATTTTAAACAAAGTAAATCCATTATTGAATTCATATGCTTTTAATTGACATGACTAACTCTATCCCAGAAGTGTTTACTTCAGCTCGCGTAAAAACTTGGGCTAGGGTACTCATTTTGTTCCTCATGTTGTAAATATGTATGTAATTTCTGAGGAAATGCCTATAAAAAATTAAGTGAAAATAGCAGATTACTAAACAGTATAGTTAAGAGGAGCCTAATTTTCTAGAATATGTACATTAAATATAGATATAGAGTTGGGTTGCATGATACCAAAATATAGACAGTGATTATCTCAGGTTGGTAAATTTATAGGGGATTTATGTCTTATTTGTGTTTTTCTGCATATTCTATAGTTTCTTAGAACAAATTATTTTTTAAACTATTTTATTACCTATATAGTATAAGGAGTCAAGGAATGTTCTAAGAATTAATTTAAAAATAGCATTTCCTTGCCACATGGCTTCCTGGAGTCATTGTCAACTTTTTTTTTCTTTTTTTAAGATTTTATTTATTTATTTGACAGAGAGACATAGCGAGAGAGGGAACACAAGCAGGGGGAGTGGGAGAGGAAGAAGCAGGCTTCCCGCCGAGCAGGGAGCTGAATGCGGGGCTCCATCCCAGGACCCCGGGATCATGACCTGAGCTGAAGGCAGACGCCTAACGGTTGAGCCACCCAGGCGTCCCTCGTTGTCAGCTCTTAATCAATGTCCTCTGGTATTTTCCTTCATATTCCCAAATAACATAAAATTATTTCTTGATTTATTATTTTTAGAATCTGTTAACTTACGGAAAAGTGAAGACGCAGTGCGGCTTTGGTTGTGTCTGCGTTATTACGGATATATCAGTAGTGCGTGTTGTTAAGCCAAGTCACATGGTCACGTGAGCGCATCTGCTTTTGTGTATGACTTTTTTTTTTTTTTTTTTTTTTTTTTTTAGATTTTATTTATTTATTTGACCGAGAGAGACAGCCAGGGAGAGAGGGAACACAAGCAGGGGGAGCGGGAGGGGAAGAAGCAGGCTCCCAGTGGAGGAGCCTGATGTGGGGCTCGATCCCAGTACACTGGGATCACGCCCTGAGCCGAAGGCAGACGCTTAACGACTGTGCCACCCAGGCGCCCCTGTGTACGACTTTTTGTTTCCTCTGAAGTCAGAGGTGTTTTTGTTGCTTGTTTTTTATGTGTATGATTGTTCTGTTACCCGTAGTACTTGCTCTTCTTAGTTGCTAAGCTTCTCTGGGGCTCCGGGCCGCCTGTCGGCTGGCTTGCTTCCTGGCGTAGCTATCTGCAGCATTCAGTCCTCTTCCTGTCATGGCCTTAGTCACTTACCGCCTTTCTTCCTCTGCTGGTCATCTCCCACAGCTTTTGATCTTTGCCCTCTCGATTCTTCTGTGTTGGTCTTTTTTTTTTTCATTGTAGCTTTATATCTTTTTCATCCTTTAACCTCAATTTTAGCGATGCGTTGGGAGGGAGTAGAGATACGTGCCCGTGTTCAGCCCAGGATGGCGTATCTGCATGGAAAGGAAGTGTTCTGTGACGACATAGGTGGTGTCCAGATCTGTTTCTTTAGGTTAGTGTCTCAGACAAATTCCAGGTCAAAAGCAGCACATTTTAATATCGTTGATGAATATTGCAAATTTGCCCTTGAAAGGACTGTATTAATTTACATTTTCTGGTTCTGCGAATTTATTTGCTTTGTGACTTTGGTCAAATTAAGTAATTCCTATGCGCTTTTGATCTTCAGAATGGGAATAAGAGTAATGCTCTCTCGTAAGACTGGTGGGAAGATTGAACGAGTCAGTATCAGTAAGGCACTTCGAGCAACGCCTGGTACAGAGTAGCTACTCCAGTGTTAACCATTGTTAGTTTTCATTATTGTAATAAGGCGGTGTGCCCCTTCTCAAAACTCACTGGTTTTGTTTTTTTTTTTAAGATTTTATTTGTCAGAGAGAGCACAAGCAGGGTGAGTAGGAGAGGGAGAAGCAGGCTCCCCGCTGAGCAAGGAGGCTGATGCGGGGCTCGATCCTAGGACCCTGGGATCATGACCTGAGCTGAAGGCAGACGCTTCACCGACTGAGCCACCCAGGCGCCCCAACTCACTGATTTGTATAACCTTTGCCAGATTGGTGATATGGCCGTGATGCATAACTGGCTTTTCTTTGGTAAGCAGTGAGGTTGATCATTTATTGGTGTTTGGTAAGAATATTAACTCAGGGGGCACCTGGGTGGCACAGCGGTTAAGCGTCTGCCTTCGGCGTGATCCCGGCGTTATGGGATCGAGCCCCACATCAGGCTCCTCCGCTGGGAGCCTGCTTCTTCCTCTCCCACTCCCCCTGCTTGTGTCCCCTCTCTCGCTGGCTGTCTCTATCTCTGTCGAATAAATAAATAAAATCTTAAAAAAAAAAAAAAGAATATTAACTCTGTCCCGTCAGGTTTTTTTCTTTTCCCTTGCTTGTGTCTATAGAGTTCATAGTTTTGTGTTTTTTTTATTTGTTTTAATTAAAATAAATGTGAAACTGACATTTGTATAGTTTAAGGAATAATGAGAACAGGCAATGACCCAGCACTAACAACACCTTTGCACCGTCTGTGTGTCTGGCCCCAGTCGCATTCCCCTTCCCACCCCAGAGATACTGCTCTGCTGAAGCCTGGGTAGTTTGTGCAGGTTTCTTCAAAAAATTTATATAAATGGGGCGCCTGGGTGGCTCAGTTGGTTAAGCGTGCGGCTCTTGGTTTCAGCTCAGGTCATGATCTCAGGGTCCTGGGATCGAGCACTCAGCAGGGAGTCTGCTGGAGATTTTCTCTCCCTCTCCGTGTGCCCCTTCCCCCCCACCCTGCGCACGCACGCGCTTTCTCTCGAAAATAAATCTTTAAAGAAAGAAAATTTATATAAGTGCATCACACAGTATGACTCGCACTTGCCTTTCATCTTTCTAGAGTTAGATCTAAATTCATTCATGTGTATTTTCCTTGCTTTTATTAATCTTAAATAGCTATCTAGAGTTACTTAGAATAGCTGTTCTATGCCAGGTATTCTAGGATTCAAGTAGAGGCAAGTGAGGTGAAGTCCCTGCTCTTCTGGGGTTTAAGGCTTAGAAAGGTATTTTCAGCTTTGAAATCAGATAAATATTCAGCCATCTTTCCTTTAAATTTTTTTCTTTATTTCTAAACTCTTTTAATGTAACTTTTTAACACATCTGCAGTGAATTTTGGTGTGATGCTGGTAACTACTTTCTTGAAGATGGTAATCGGTCAACGTTACGTGCTTATTATAGATGAGTGTACGCTTGCATTTCTTTTGGGGTTTTCCATTCGATTCATTCATCTGATGGCTCTTAGAACAGTATACGTTGTTTGAATGATATGGTAGTAAACCGATTTCACACGTGCTGCTTTTGTAAAATTTCCATTTTCTTTTCACTCAGTTTTTACCTGAATTTTATATCATTTTGTCCAATCCCTAAAGTGCTTTGAATTATTAGATTTGTATTATGTTATTAAATGAATTTGGGGAGATTGCCATCTGAATAAGTAAGCATTTCATTGCAAACAGCAAAAAATCTCAATTAATTTACACTAAGCAGTAGAGCACTTACTCTCTCATGGAACTGGCAGTTCGGCAAAAAGGCTCTGGCTGTTGAGTTACTTGACACGCGGCTCACTGAAATCCTGAAGGGGGAGATTCTTCCCATCCCCTCTCGCTTCATTCTCAGTGTGTTTTGGTTTTCTCTTCATGCTCCCCCTTGTAGTTGAAAAGTGACTGTACTAGGTCCCAGGAATCTCATTCAGAAACGGCACCGTGCAGAGGAAAAGGAAACTTCTTTGGTGTTTCCTCTTAGAATTAAGGTGATCTTTGCTGCAAGTTCCCAAGTAGATTCATCCTTATTTCTCATTGGCTGGAATTTGGTTACATGGCATTTCTGACGCCATCCTTGACGGGAGACGTGGGAGTAGCATGATTTTCTAAAACCAGCGGGATTCTCCTCTGCTTGAATTACGTGACAAAAGCGTGGATGCTGGAACAGACAGCAGCTCTGCCAGCCAAAGTCCCTCTCTCCAATATCTTTGCGACACAGACACACCTCGGAGGCATCACGGGTATTACGTGATCACGTAATACAGGGCCTCAAATGACGTTGTTTCCTGGTGCACATAAAACTGATGTTTACGATGTGGAATCACAGTATGGTCACAAAATGTACCCACCGTCACTGAAAAATACGTGATTGCTGGAGACTGTTAACCGTCATCTGAACCTTCAGGAAGTTGTCATCTTTTTGCTGGGGGAGGGTCCTGCCTCAGTGTTGATGGCTGCTGCCGGCTGAGCGTGGTGGTGCAGAAGGGTGGGGTGACGGTGGCAGTTTCTTAAAAATAAGACAACTATGAAGTTTGCTGCATCGATTGACTCTTCTTTTCACAAACGATTTCTTTGTAGCACGAGATGCCGTTTTAGCCCCAGTAGAACTTTCCAAATTAGAGTTAGTCCTCTCAAACCCTGCTGCTGCTTTACCAACTAAGCTCATGTAATACTCTAAATCCTTTGTTGTCATTTCAAGATTTTTCACAGCATCTTTACCAAGAGTACATTCCATCTTCAGAAACCACACTCTTTGCTCATTCGTAGGAAGCAGCTCCTCGTCCATTCAGGTTTTATGATGAGATTGCAGCCGTTCAGCCACGTGTTCAGGCTCCACCTTTTTCTTTTAAATAAGATTTTATTTATTTGTTTGTTAATTTATTTATTTAAAAGAGTTTTTTTGTATTCATTTGAGAGAGAGCATGAGCACAGGGGAGGGTCAGAAGGAGAGGGAGAAGCAGACTCGCTGAGCGCGGAGCCCAACTCGGGTCAATCCCAGGACCCCGGAATCATGACCTGGACTGAAGCCAGACACTTAACCTACTGAGCCACCCAGGCAGCCCTGTAAGATTTTTTTTTTTAAGATCTATTTATTTGAGAGCACGTGTGTGCATGTGTATGGGAGGAGGGGCAGAGGAAGAGAATCTCAAGTAGACTCCAAGCTGAGTGTGGAGTCCGACTGGGGGCTCGATATCACGTCCCTGAGATCACGACCTGAGCTGAAATCAAGTCAGAGGCTTAATCGACTGAGCCACCCAGGTGCCCCTCAGGCTCCACTTCTGCTTCTAGTTCTTTTGCTGTTTGCACCACATCTTCAGTGACTTCCTCCACTGAAGTCTCAAACCCCTCAAAGTCATCCATAGGGTTGGAATCAAGTTCTTCCAAACTTCTGTTCCTGTTGATATTTTGACCTCTTCCCATGCATGACGAATATTCTTAATGGCATCTAGAATGGTGAATCCTTTCCAGAAGGTTTTCAGTTTACCTTGGACCGATCCATCAGAGGAATCACTATCTGTGGCAGCTGGGGCCTTGTGAAATGTATTTCTTTCTTTTTTTTTTTTTTTAAAGATTTTATTTATTTATTCGACAGAGATAGAGACAGTCAGCGAGAGAGGGAACACAAGCAGGGGGAGTGGGAGAGGAAGAAGCAGGCTCATAGCGGAGGAGCCTGATGTGGGGCTCGATCCCATAACGCCCGGATCACGCCCTGAGCCGAAGGCAGGCGCTTAACCGCTGTGCCACCCAGGCGCCCCGTGAAATGTATTTCTTAAATAAGAAGACTCGAAGGTTGAAATGACTCCTTCATCAACAGGCTGCAGAGTGGATGGTGGGTTAGCAGACCCGACACGACATAAATCTCACTGTCCATCTCCATCAGCGCTCTGGAGTGACCAGGTGCATTGTCAACGAGCAGTGATATTTTAAAAGCAATCTTTTTCTGAGCAGTAGGTTTAACAGTGGACATAAAATATCCAGTAAATTATGCTGTAAACCGATGTGCCGTCATCCAGGCTTTGTTCCGTTGACAGAGCACAGGCAGAGTAGATCTAACGTAATTCTTAAGGGCCCTAGGATTTGGGGAGTGGCCAGTGAGCACTGACTTCAGCGTAAAGTCACCAGCTGCACAAGCCCCTAGCAAGAACGTCAGCCTGTCCTCTGAAGCTTTGAAGCCAGGCGTTGACTGCTCCTCTCTAGCTGTGGAAGTTCTGGATGGCGTCTTCGTCCAACAGGAAGCTGTTTCATCTGCGTGGAGAATCTGTTTAGTGTAGTGGTTCAGTGTAGCGTATTATCTTCATGAAGATCTAGAATCTTCCGGAGAACTTGCTGCAGCTTCTATGTCGGCCCTTGCCGCTTCGCCCTGCACATTTGTGTTACAGAGACGGCTTCTTTCCTTAACCCTCGTGAACCAACCTCTGCTGACTTCAGACTTTTCTCCCGCAGCTTCCTCACCTCTCAGCCGTCACAGAATTGAAGAGCATCGGGGCCTTGCTCTGGGTGAGGCTTTGGCTCAAGGGAATGTTGGGGCTGGTTTGACCTTCTGTCCAGGCCGCTAACCCTTTCTCCACGTCAGAGCCTGCTTTGTTACCATTCGTGTGTTCACTGGAGTGGCACTTCTCATGTCCTTCAAGAACTTTCGCTTTGCGTTCACAACTTGTCTCACTCTTTGGTGCAAAAGGCCTAACCCTCAGCCTGGCTCAGCTTCTGAGATGCTCAGTTATTTATAGCTCTTGATTTAAAATGAGAGACATGCGACTCTTCCTTTCATTTGACCACGTAGGGGCCGTGATAGGAGTATTAGTTGGCCTGATTTCAATATTATTATGTCTCAGGGAAGAGGGAGGCCCAAGGAGAGAGAGAAATGGAAAACCATATGGGCCAGATCTCCTTTAAAGGGGATTCTCTGGTAACTCTTTTTCTTCTTTTCTTGATCAGTATTCATATATTTAAATTTCTTCCATTTTCTTGATTTGATTTCAGTATGGAGGACAGTACCAAGAACACAGCGTTAATAAATATCTTGAATGGGGCGCCTGGCTTAGCTCGGTCAGCAGGGCATGTGACTTTTGATCTTGGGGTCGAGAGTTCAAGCCCCACGTTGGGTGTGGAGCCTGCTTTAAAGAAATAAATAAAAATATCTTGAATAAGTGAATGCATGGATGACAAAAGTTTGGAGATCTATATTTTCCTAGAAGAAACTTAATGGAATTATGTTTTTAAAGCATAACTGACAGCATTCTGTTACGAGTTCATATTTCTTTTCTAATTCCTAATCTCATGGATTTATTTCCTCTCTTTAAGAGATTTTTTTCCCCCGTAGACTCCTTTCTCCTCCTTTTCTTGAGCTGAAAGTTGCATTCATTTTCATATTTTAAATAATCAAAACACTTCTGAAAGTGGAACTGTTTTTGGTTGCTTCTCTGGCGTCAAAAATCTTCGACGTCCGGGGCCTGAGTTTGAATTCTGGCTCTTCCGTTTCGTCACAGTGTGACTGCAGACAAGTCACGTAACTCCTCTCTTCTGGGTTTCCTCATCCATGAAACGGGATAAGAGTAGAACTGTTGTCTACCTTGTAGAGTTGTCAGGGGAGGTAAGCGCTCCAGGACGGTGGCTGGCGCTCATTAAGGACTCTGGAAGAGTTTGCTGAATGGGATGCCTTCGTGAAGTTATTAAATGTCTTGGCTTTTTACATGTTTACCACTCTCGATGTATGTAGGACCTTCCTGACTGTTCGGTTTCTCTCCCCTGATTGGTTTGGGGTTGTTTTGCTCTGTTTCTAGTTTCTCAGGTGGAAGATCGGGTTGTTGGTTTCAATCTTTCTTTTCGGATATGTGCATTTGCAACTATAAATTTCCCTCCACTGCTTTAGCTGCGTCCTATAAATTTTGGTCTGTTGCGTTTTCAGTCTCATTTATCTCAAAGTATTTTCTAATTTTTCTTGTGATTTCTTCTTTGATCTTTGGGATATTTTGCAGTGTTGATTAATTTTCACATATTTATGAATTACCAATATTTCCTTCTGTTGTTGATTTTTAAGTTCATCCCATTATGATTAGAAAACATGCTTTTTAAAAAAATGATTTCAGTCCTTTTATTTTTTTATTATTTTAAAGATTTTTTAATTTATTTGAAAGAGAGAGCATGAGTGGGGGAGAGGGAGAAGCAGGCTCCCAGCTGATCAGGGAGCCCAGTGTGGATCCCAGGGTCCCAGGATCGTGACCTGAGCCAAAGGCAGACGCCCAACCAACCGAGCCACCCAGGTGCCCTGATTTCAGTCCTTTAAAATTTACTGGGACTTGTTTTATGGTATAGTATGCGGTTTGTCCCAGAGACTGTTCCACGTACATTTGAGAAAAATGTGTATTTCTTTGTTGTTGGTAGAATGTTCTATATATGTTGGATAGATGTAGTTGGTTTCAAGTATTGTTCAAGTCCTATATCCTTGCTGATTTTGTCTAATTCTAGACAAGATAATTTGGCTTTGTGATTTTCTTTTCTCTTCATACACGTTTTTATGCTGTTTAAACGTCCTAGATAGGTATCTTCATTGTGAGTTATCCCTTCGTTAGAAAAATGATTTTAAGTCATTTTATTTTCAGTGTGTCTTTTGTAGAAGTCTATGTTTGGATTTTTTTAAAACCTAATCTGAATATTGTTGTCTTGTTAAAAAAAGCCTATTTAAAATTAGTATTGAGAGGGATATTTATCTAATATTTTGCATTGAAAAAAATGCTTTCCAAGGCACCTGGATGTCTCAGACGGTTAAGCATCTGCCTTCAGCTCAGGTCATGATCTCAGGGTCCTGTTATCGAGCCCCACGTTGGGCTCCCTGCTCTGCAGGGAGTCTGCTTCTCCCTCTCCCTCTGCTCCTCCCCACTGCTCATGCTCTCTCTTGTACTCTCTATCAAGTAAGTAAATAAAATCTTTTTTTAAAATGCTTTCCATTTTTGTTACTTTTTTTGTTCTCAGTTCCCTCTTTTTTTTTTTTTTAAGATTTTATTTATTTATTAGAGAGAGAGCACAAGCAGGGGGAGCAGCAGAGGCAGAGGAAGAAGCAGACTCCCCACTGAGCAAGGAGCCCAACACAGGGCTTGATCCCAGGACCCGAGATCATGACCCAAGCCAGAGGCAGACGCTTAATCCATTGAGCCACCCAGGCACCCCTCTCCGTTTCCTCTGATAGGGACTTTTTCCTCGCTAAAACTTCCACTTACAATTTGGAGGGAAGGCATACATAGGGTTTTCCGTTGCTTCTGTGAGATGAGGTGAGTACGATGAAGCATTCTTTTGCCTTTCCCTACTTGTTTTTTGTCTACAGTCTGGAATTTTAGACTTACTGGGATTTATTGCAGAGAATTTTGCAGCCAACTTACTTGCCTTCTTTTGGAGGTCACCTGTTTTCTCGTGCTGGGTTGCTTTGTAGGAGTTGGGGGTTTTGTCAGCATGAGGTTTAGGGGGCTTAGTCTCTTTTCTAAGATGCAGTTCTCGTGAGCTTCCGAATACATCTTTGTGAACTACGTGTGTGCTTTCGTTCAGGCAGGTCTGCTACTGGAACATCCGCTTCTCCTCTGTCCTTTGTATGTGTCCCCCGCTCAGTCTCCTTGTCTGTATTTTGGGAATTTCTCCAGTGTGTCATCCCTATTACTGTCTGACCATTCAGAAAAGTTAGTTCTGTGCCTTTCTTCTGGATTTTTTTTTTTTTTTTTTTTAAGATTTCAAGCAAAAATGAAGTGGAGTGACTTTAACAGATTCCTGTGGACCTTCCCCGCAGCTTTGTCAAGCCGGAGTATTTACCGTCTGTGCTTCGGAGTTCTTTTTTCTGGGTTTAAACCCTGTGTACTCCCACTTGGTGTAAATACTATTCTGAATTTGGTGTTTTTTGGTTTGTTTTTTTAATTTGTTTTTGATCTTTGTCATTCTTAGTCCTGTTTATTACACTTGTATATATCAGTAAACAATATACAACAGGACTAGTATGTTTTTAAACTTTAAAAAAAAAAGTTTTATTTATTTATTTGAGAGAGAGAGCACGCACGAGTGTGGCAGTGGGCAGAGGGAGAGGGAGACGGAGAGGCAGACTCCCCGCTGAGCAGGGAGCCCAATGTGGGGCTCGATCCCAGGACCCTGAGATCATGACCCGAGCCGAAGGCAGACGCTTCACCGAGTGACCAGGTGCCCCAGTGTGTGTTTAAACTTTATGTGTTACACACTTGTTTCTGCAGTTTCTCACGCAACATTATTTTGTTGAGATTTATCCATGCTGATACCTGAAGCATCAGTTTTCCGGTCACAAAGGCCGGTTTCCTTGCCGAACCAAATGTCTGCTGGGTTGCATTGTCTAGAAGAGGTGATTCCCTCTAATTGGTCCACTGTGGTAGGGGGTGAGGGTAAAGAGTGACACAGGCTCGTGGTGGCCCTGATGGCTCCATTCCCCGCAGCTGTGGTCTAGGATCCCCCTGAATGAAGGCACTACAGGTCTCCTGTAGATGGACGTGAAGGTTCTTCCTGTTTTACTATGGAAAATAAGAGCTCCTTGAACGCTCTCGGACCGGTGTCTCTGTGCAGACACGTGAGCTACTCCCCAGGGAATGTCCCTGTGTGCGGAAGTGCCGCCGTGCGTACACTAGGTATTCCCAAGTTGCGTATCGGTGTGGTTTTACCGGTTAACATTTTCACTAGCAGTGTGTTTGTGTTGTTGCTCTGTACCTTCGTTGTTGTTGGACTTTGTTTTTTGATGATCTGGTGGGTGTGAGATGGAATCTCATGGGGTTTCAGTGTTTTTTCTGATGCTAGTGAGATACAGACCATCTTCTCGTACACGTACTGACCATGTGGATTTCCTGCTCTGAAAATGGTCTCTTTATATCCTTTGCTTATTTTCTTTTGAAGGGTTGTCTTTTTCTTAATGATTTATAAGAGTTCTTTATGTATTTGAACAAAATGTAAAAATTTATATTTTGTAGGTTACGTATCTTTTTGTGTCCCTGTCTTTTCACTTGGGGGCATTTCACATGCAGAGATTAAAAATTGAATGTAGTCGAATCTTTTGATATTTACCTTTATAGTCCGTGCCTTTTGTGTCTTGTTGAAAAAAATACTTCTTTGTTCTAAGGTCAGAAAGATAGTGTTTTCTAAATATTAGGCTTTTTTACATTTAGTCTTTACCTAGAATTTTTAATGTGAATTGAAGTCATGAGAGAATTTTTCCTCCTTCATCGACAGGGTTATAGCTCAGGACTATTTTATTAATCATCCTTTTCTTACAGATCTGTGATGACATCTGTTGTTGAGTTTTCATAGAATCGTGGAGCACCAGTGTTGTTGAATTCTGTAATTAAAATTAATTTTTGGTTTAATTATTTCTTTTCCATCTTTAGTTCTGTACCTTTATGTTTTTAATTTTCTTATTTGTTCATCCACTCAACCAGTCCTCCAAGAAATATTTTTTAAATGCTTGTCACGTGCCATGCATGTTACTAGGCATGGAGAGACAGCTGTAAATAAAGGGAATTTGCTGCCTCCTGGAGCTCAGTTTCTAGTGGAGGAAAAACACACACACGCTCTCCAGCAAACGATAGTATCCAAGGATGATTAAGTGCTTCGGAGACATGTATGTGAGGGAACGTGTGTACGGGGCACGTGTAGGGGCTGTACGTCGTTGTATAGGAGGGGTCAGGGAAGGCCTCGTTGGTAAGAAACCTGAGGAATGGGAGGGGATAAGCCAAGCGGCAGTCTCTAAAGAAAATTCTAGGCAAAGGAGGAACCCGTGCAAGGCTCTCAGATGGATCATACTGGCCGTGTAAGTGATTATTCAGAACCTGCTTCGTTTATAGTCTTGGATTAGTCGATTATCTAAACGTCTTTTGAGGGCGAGGCTCCTTTTTTATTGTCTGCTGGTTCTCATTTATTGTGAATTTACATGCTTACCACGTTTGGACGATAAATTGATCTAAAAGCCCAGCAGAGTCTTACCTGGAAGATGAGACTCTGGAGTGGTTTTGTTTACTCCAGGCACTCAGGTCCAAGCCGCAGTGGATGCCGAATGTAGACGTCAAGCTCCACGCGGCTCAGGCCCGTGACAGAGATTTCCGTGGTTGTCCTTTTCCCCCTAGATCCCGGGCTAGCCCGTGCAAGTTCCTCGGGGTCCCCGGTGGGGACAGGGTCTGGGGAGGGGTGCGCGATGCCTATGACGGGCATCTGGTTTTATGCAAGGGGCTTCAGATCGGATTCTCTGGTTGGCAGAAGGTGAAGAACTCGGTTCTGGAGTACAGAGCCGCTCAGGCCACCCCCACAAGACCAACGCAAACTGGGCTCTCGTGGCAGGTCCCACGCTTTCTGCTCTGGGTTTCTTACTCCTGTTGTTTGGCCCTTGGGATTTCCTTCTCTCGGGAGCTCAGCTGTGCGTGTAAAAGGACAGAATTGATCTCACTTTCGAAGCAGAAGGGTTTTCAGATGATCGGTCATCATTAGTGGAACCAAAGCCTTGTTCAGAACCAGTATCTTATCACATTCCTTTTTAGTCTGCGTCCATGTAACTCTGTGTTTGATAAATTGATACATTAAATACACTGACCCGTTCTCATGTTCCTGGAACAAATGCTGCGTGGTCCTTTCCTTAGTGCATTTGACCAATGCCATTTGCTAATATTTTGAGTAAAAATTTCTGTGCTGAGTCTTGTTTGTTTCATGGGCAGATTTGAGGTGGCTTCTCTTTTTCTCCGGTTAGAAATCATTGTGAAAAAGAATTACTTATCTAAGTTCGAAGAAATAAATACGACCTCCCTCTCGGATTCAAATGATCCTTTGAGGGAGGCTCTGTCTGAACCATCCCAGTGTATTTCTCAGCTGTTACTGGCTATCTGATTTGTTCGTGTCTAATTTCTAGCAGTTTTTATAGTAATATTTCAAGAAACTATTTTAAATGTTACTGCTTAGAAAAGGAACTCTTTCGGTACTTCGTTAAAGCTGTGACATTTTCTCTTAATTTGGCGGTCTGCTAAAGGTGTTGTTTCAGAGCCATTTTGTTTCTCCCTTAGTCTTGTTTTTAGAGAAGTAGATTCTCCAAAAATTATTTTCATTTTTCGTATTACAGAGTGTGATATGAATTTGAAATGCATTTTTCTTCACAATGAAAAAATATTACAGCTAAAATCTTACCTCAGTAATCATTTCTAAAACTCTTTATCTTTTTTTCCATTCTGGTTAATTTCCGTTGTTGATAACAGTAGTGATGATTTTTCCACTGGAATTACCTGTCATTTTATTGTACTTCCTAATTGAAAAATATAAAAAGGACTTTTTAAAAATCTAGCAATATTTAAAGAGAATTAATAGAAATCCCAGGAATAGGAGTTGGCAGTTATTTCTGAAGCATAGAATTTTTAGAATTGGAATAATTATACATTGTTTTATGGTATTTTGGGGTTATGACGAACAGGTTTTGTCTTTAAATATTCTCAAAGAACGTGTGTTTTAGTTCAGAGTCTTCTGTAACAAATTACTTATCTTCTTGGACTTTTGTTTGTACTTGAGGACACAGAGATTTGTCTCATTCTTCTCATTTTCAACTGCCTTTTTTCGTTAGATTATCTCACAGTACTGTTCACAGCCCCTCAATTATATAAGCTTTTGCTCATAGATATTTGGTTTCAGCGTTTCTTCCTGGTAGAGAAATACGGGATCTTTACCTGTGGTAGGTAGCCGGGGCCGTCTTCTGTTGGCTTTTCTGTATTTATCCGGACACCCGAATATACCCTAGATATTGACGCAAATAACTTTTATTTATGGTTTTTGAAAGTGTGTTTGTAAGGCGATCTATTTAAAACTATCCCTAGTTTGATTTTACGAAGAGGAATATATACTTTTTGTATATGATTAGGTCAAAGCAAGTAACTTCAGATTTCTGCTTTGCGCTGTCTCTTAACTTTCACCCTCTGATCACATGTCAGCAGCTGTCTTCGTCCACCCCGAGTTCACGGGCCTGTTTAGCCTCTCTCTTCAGTAATTGCTCATCCTGCTGTTTGGTGCCGTGGTCGTCTTTAAGTCTCCGGAACCTGTGAGGCAGGGAAGGAGCGGTGTTCCACGGGAGTTCGCTGCTCGTAAGCCCGACCGCACGTCATCGGTGCGTGTGCCCTCGCTCGCTTAGTAGCTTCTCGGAGGGGAACCTTTCGGTGGCGTTTGCCCGCACTCTAGCTAGGTCGTCCCCGTGTCCGCGGCCCTCGGGTCATCGCTCCCGGGGCTTGTGCGCCTCGTGGCCGGTGTCTGCGCTCGGGGTCTGCGTGTTCTGTTCCTGTGGCGCCAGGTGTTTGAAGTTCGTTCCTCTCCCGACGTCGTGTCGTCAGGACTGTCACTGGTTCCGGAGCTGCCGTATCACTGCAGCCTTCCTTCTTCGAGACACGGGTGGACTGTTCTTTCAGTCGCTTTGTGACTTTCTGGCTCAGGATTCTGAGTGTGCTCTGGCTCCTTGCCGCGCATGCCCTTTTTGCACCTGAAAACTTTGATTTGCCCTATACTTTCTTTGTTGTTAACTCATTCTTGGAATTTACCTTTACCTGTTTCTACTAACTACAGTTTCGACCTAAGAAATAGTGCTCCGTCCCTTGACGCGCAGGCTCTTACTTAAAGTGTGGGGGAAGCGGGGCGCCCGGCGGGCTCAGTTGGGAGAGCGGGCCGCTCTTGGTCCGGCCCTGGGATTCCAAGCCCCACGGTGGGTGTAGACGTTACTTTAAAAAAATAAAATCTTTAAAAGAAAAATGTGAGGAAAACTTTGTCATTTAATTGGATATTGCAATATTGTGATTTTAAGATATGGCCCTTCAGATGACCACATCTCTTTCTGATGTGTGCTCGGGCTTTGTCCCCAGTTCCTGGCTCAGAGCTCCCTAAGCCCGCGGACTTTCTAGTGTTCAGAGTGATTAGGGTGTCCTTTGGTATGTTCATGAGGAGACTTCGGGCCCTGTAATCAGAGGGTAGGTGAGCATTCAGTCCCACCCCTGACCTTGGGAGGGGGGCGTAGGTTTAACCAGTCGCACCTGCGTAGTGGAGCCTCCATAAAAACCCAGACAGACAGAGCTCAGAGACTCTGGGTTGGCGAATACGTGGTGGTGCTGGGACAGCTGGTGCTCTTGGAGAGGGCATAGAAGCTTCGCGCCCCTTCCGTGTACCTCGCGCTATGTGTCTCTTCCATCTGGCTGTTCCTGAGTTCTATCCTCTTATGATGAACAGTAACCTAGGAAGTGACATGTTCTGAGTTCTGTGAGTTCATCTGGCAAATTAACGTAACCGAAGGAGGGAGGTCCAGGAAGCTCAGACTTAAGCCACCTGGTCAGCGGCACAGGTCATAACCCGGACTTGCTGTTGGCACCTCCGTCGGAGGGGGTCGGCCTGGAAACACAGTCGCCAGCTGCCGTGGGAAGCGCGGGGCTCGTGACTGGTGTCTGATGGAGGAAGGGGGCGCGGTCCAGGAGGACTGAACCCTCAGCCTGTGGCATCCGATGCTATCTGGGTAGACAGTGTCACGATCGAGGGCGTTCTCACACAGCCTGCTGGTGTCCAGAACGGCTCGTCGGTGCGGGGACACCCCCTCCCCCCACCGCACACACTGCCAGGGGCCCGGGAACAGCTCGGACGTGAGGGCGCCTGCATCGGCGCCTTCGTGTAACAAAGCGGAAGGTCAGGTACTTCCCGAAGACAGGACACGCCCGGGGGTCCCGCACTGTGAACGCGTTTGTGGGCCTTGCTAACAAGCGGGCGGCTGAAGCAGCTTGGCCGCTTCTCTGCCTCACTCTCTCTCGGGCTTCTGTTACACGCCAGCACTGCTCTGTTTCCTTCTTAGTGGAAGAGAAAGCCAGCACCCACCTCCTCCTCGGCATGTGCTTAGACACCTATGCTCGCTACCTTCTGTTCTCCAAGCAGCCGTCACAGGCCCAGAGGATGTACGAGAAAGCTCTGCAGATTTCCGAAGAAATGCTAGGAGAGAGACACCCCCAGGTAAGGGAGGAGAGCAGAGAGAGGAGCTGGGAAACAAAGCGTTCAGAATTCCCGGCTGTGAGGTGCCACACTCACTGGGGACGGATCTCAGCGGACGGTCCCGGCTGTTTCCCGTCCGCACGCCCACCCCCGGCGGCTTGCTTCAGACAGGATCTGAGGGGCGCCTGCGGGCTCGGTAGAGCGTGCGACTCTTGATCTTGAGGTCGAGAGTTTGAGTCTCACGTTGGGCACAGAGATGACTTTCAAAAAAAAAATTTTTTTAAGAAAGGATTTGAGACCCCGCATCAATTACGGGGTCTGTCCAGAGCGCCCTGCATGCGTATTGGCTTACACAGAACAGCCTTTCCAAACAGTAGGTCTAACCAGGCCCCCTGGGTGCTTCCAGGCCCTCAGGGTACACGCCCAGTGTTTTGGAATCCTGAGCCTCAGTAAGAATCTTAGGAGGAACAGGTTAACCCGTGAAGGTTCTTGGCTCCCTCCCCCACAGGTAAACTGCCACGGGAAGCAGGGGGAGGGGGAAGAAGGAAGGGGGGGACTGCATTGAAAAGTCAGAACCACTGACATGGAATTTAGCCACAGCGTGCAGAACTCTCTGTTCGAACAGCGAACACGCTGACCTGAAATCTGTGTGTTTCTCCTTTATCGGATTAAGTTCTTAGAGGTGAGAACTGGATCGCTTGTCTGTGATGCTTGGTACCCCCAGCATAGGACACAGATTTTAACCGGACTGAACATGTCCCAAGGCTGGGGTCGATGGGCAAGGTATTGGGCTGTGAATGACCCTCGGGAAAGGGATTTAGGTGACAGAGTCCCCTTCACGGGATATCATGGAGGAAGACGACGACAAATCTGGAATTCAAATCACAAGTCCTAGAACTGAGGCTTAAAGTGTGGCTTCAGGGGATGAGGTGGGTCTGCTGCTCTTAGTCTCACCATTTTAAAATGTTGATTTTGGGAGTTTTAACATTCAAGACCCGTAAAGGGAATCTTCCTAAAATCAATAATCCGTGTATTTCTTCTTCTTGAGGAGTCTCGGAGTCCCGCGTAGGAATATTAGGAGAAGGCGCTGGAGGCTGGCTTCTCTGGATTGCTGAGCCTTAAATGCATTGCTACAGCTGCTGCTTGCGGGTGGGTGGGTGTGTGTGTGTTTCTAACTTGATCATTAGATTAATAAGTAATATCCTGTTCCCAGGTTTCTAGATTTGTATTATTTTCCTGAGTCACACAGATGCTGTCTACGGTACAGTGTGAATGATAAACGTCCGTGGCTTGTTACAGGCTGATGCCCTCCGCCTTCTGTGGAAAGCTAGGAACCAGGAAATCCTACGCATATATTCGGTTGACCAAACTCCAGATGGTTCGACCTGTATAGCTGTTTTGTTTGTTTTTTAATGGCCCCGCTTTCTCTTGCGTATAGACCATCGTGCTGATGAGTGACCTGGCCACCACCCTGGACGCTCAGGGCCGCTTCGACGAGGCGTGCGTGTACGTGCAGAGGGCGTCCGACCTGGCGCGGCAGATCGAGCACCCCGAGCTGCACATGCTGCTCAGTAACCTCGCCGCCATCCTCATGCACAGAGGTAGGGCGCCCCGGAAGGGCACCGCCGGGCTCGGGGGGGGGGGGGGGGGGGCCTGGAGGTCGGCACCTGTGAGGCGGTTCTAGGGAGGGCACGGAGGAGGCTGGCGGAAGGGCCCGGAGAGGACGCGCGTGTGGCTGCAGTGTCGCTGTGCTCGGCTGCCAGGACTCCGTAGTGCCGCGCCAGCCCCGCGGGCCGCAGGAAGCTCGAGCCCCGGCTGCGGGGGCGCCCCCGAGTCCCGCTGTGTCGGCGCTGGCCGGGCCGGGGGAGCGGGAGGGGAGGAGGCCGCGGCCGCCGCGCTTCGGGAGCCCAGGGCGTGAGCCGCGTGCGCGCCCCGGTGCTGGCCCGGCGGAGTCTGGCAGAATCACTCGGAAAACCCACATTGCTCTTTATTCTCCCTTCTCTCCGGGCTATTTTAGAGCGATATGCACAAGCAAAAGAGATCTACCAGGAAGCGCTGAAGCAAGCAGAGCTGAAAAGAGATGAGGTTTCTATACAGCACATCAGGGAAGAGCTGGCTGAGCTGTCAAGGAAAAGCAGACCTTTAACTTAATTTTATGAAGCGCTAAATGCCTTTTTGTTGTAGGGAATTTTCAGCAACAGCGATTATTCCGGTCTCAGTGACACCCAAATCAATGGCTTAGATCCTTTCTCCTTGATATTCAAGTTTTGTCAACGTAGCTGTGGTGAAGGACAAGTTGTATACACTGCCACTTTGTGTTTGTAAAGGACACACAGCTTTCACCCCTGGCTGGTTGTGACTCTTAAGGACAGAGGTCAGGTGCTCTCAGTCGTGACCTGTGGTGAGGTGCCGTCCGTGCCGGTCTCAGTGTAACTGTGGGTGGAAATGGGCCAGGTCTCCCTCGGGTGGGTGTGTGCTGAGTCAGCCAGGCATCTCTCGCCTCAGATTCTCATCCATTGATCCTCTACCCTCTCTTTCACTTCATCGGTATTGGGCAGATCAGAGTACCTGTCTCACGGCAAAGGGGGATTATGGTGAGTTATTTTTCTTCTCTCTTTCATGAAGCCCAGTGTGGGATGTGATGCGTAGTGGAGCAAAAGTATTGTCTTGGTTTGCACCAGCGTCCAGCATGAAGTCTTAAAGTAGGAATTAGGCCCTTGAAAATATACCATTTAATTATAAGTAAAAGTGAACTGTATGTTTTTATATGGTTACATACGACTGTGAAAAAGGAGAAAAGGGAATGAATGCTAGGAACTCTTGTCGATGCTGTTGGAGCACTCCACTTCCCCTGCAGCCGCGGTCCCTGCACCTGCCCAGGCTGCACCCCCCGAACCCTCGGTCTCAGGGTAGGGCCTTGCAAGTGTAATGTGTCGAGTCTCCCCAGGAAGGACCACTGGTCTGGGTCCTAGTCCTGGCTTTTTGTGTTTGGGTCTCGGTGTCCTCATCTGTAAGATAGGGGACCGATGAGGTTCTCTTTGTGGGAGAACGTACTTGGTCAGAGGACCGTAAATGAATCGACTACTGTGTTGGAAGAGCCTTATCACGCTGCCTCAGAGTGCGTACAGTACAGACGAGCTAGGCAGATGGGCGTCTGGACCTCCGAAGTCGTGCAGAGCCGTCTGCCTAGGAGAAAGGCAGTTTTTGTAGGTGCCATGAAGGAACACTATTGTTGGTAAGCCTTTGGGGGTGGGGGTGTGAGTGGGAATGATAAACAGATATTTTTGTTTCCTGTGTACATACTGGAAGAATCCTTTCATAATAAACTAGAGCCTCTACAACCACACTGTATGTATTCCGGAATCTTTGAATTTCTCCTAAGAAATAACTTACTGGAGTCAAGAAGAAAACAAAATATTAGAAACCTTGAGGTCCAAGTCCTCAGGGATTAGACTAAAACTAGAATTTTATATTTTGCAGATATAAAGTATATCTTCCTGCTTTCTAAGCTCATCTCTTACCACCCAGCTAGCTCCTTCACAGGTCTAATGAGAAATAGAATATAACTCAGATTTTCAGTGCAACCCAGACTTAATTTATTGGTTGGTTGGTTTCTGAAAAGTTATTCTTGTCAACCATTCAACTACTCCCCGTCTGCACTGAGAATGTTTTTACCTTTCCACAGTTGCAGGGGTTACTGAAAGTTAGGTTTGTCACTCCAGGTTTTATTTAAGAATTTTTGATCCTGCACAATGATTCAGCTCATGGTCCCGTCCCGGTGCTGGAAAAACTGCAGGTGTTCTCAGAAAGACCGTCTCTTCCTGTGGGTATTTCCAAGAAAGTTCATTTGCACAGCTGTAAAACAATGGAGTGAAGCAGGAGGACCAACCCCTTGGCCGACTGGTCTGAACTCAAAAGTGAGTTGTTAAAAATAGCATAGTTGAAATGTTTGAGCTATGTCACCAGAGTTTTCAGGGCATAAATATTTAAAAAATGAACCAGCATACCAAAATTAAAGCATTATGAAACTTCCCATCACGAACATGCACTGGAAACCTGGCCGTCAGCATAGCGCTCCGAACAGTACCGGGAAGACCTTCGTCTAGTTGTGGGGCGCTGAACTCGCACGCATGAGGCGGCAGCTTCGGGACCCTGGAATCTCAGCCTGCAGCGGGCCACACCTGGGTTTACAGCCGACGTCCGCCAGTCCTCGGTCCCTCTCGGTGCCATTTCGGTCCCACCACAGTGGACGGCCACCCTCCCAGGTGCTTTGCTCCGTAGGTAAGCCACGTGTGAGTTCTGTCCTTTCCATGCTCTGCACTAAGAAAGGGTCCTGCCTTCTCTCCTCCCCACACCGTGGCAGGTGCAGTGGTGACGCGCCCGCAGCGTGAGGAGGAGGGCGGGAGGGGTCCCCCAGCAGAGCTGCGAAAGTAGAAAGTTAGGCTCTCGGCCAACATGTTCACAAAAACCATTCTGATTTGGAGAAGCTCAGGACCTTCAGGGTCCTAGAAAAATATCACCGTCATCTCTTTTGGGTCTGTTGACACTATAAATTACTAACGGTATCTCAAATAGTAACTTCTGTAGCACATTTACTGTTTTTCATTCACGGGAACAGTCGGCATGTACGTATGCTAGAGCAGGACCCACCTGCAACGTAGAAGGTGTCGGGTCACTACCCCTGCTCCAAAGTTTATCTTGAGGACCTGAAGTGTCCGGGAGTGAAGGCCTGAACTTCAGACAAACATGGACTCGTGCCTTGGTCGCTCACGTAACTGTGGGCAAGGCCCTGAGCCCGACCGAGCCCTTATTACCACAACAGGGATCAGCCCCAGCGCTAAGGGCCACGCGGGGGTCTCCGGCGCGCCTGTGAAACGCGCGTTACGAAGGAGGCACCCGGTCAGTGGTTATCGTGCCTGCCTTCTCGAGAGGCTGCAGTACTTTTGTTAAAAACTTTAGATCTACTTAGTTCATAAAGTGCTAACTGAATCACTCGGAGAGCCCTCTCTCGCCTTCCCAACTTCAGTGGCACCTTCCCAGACAGCCCCAGCCTCCTGCGGCAGGAGCGTGCTGCAGCGGCCCGCTCAAGCTGTCCGGGAGAAGACTCACACTTCGACAGTTGTTAAGGACGAAACGGACATTCTAGTACCATAATTAGTTTAAAATTCACTCTTTTAAAGTATTTGCTCCTTGAGAGTCAGTGAAATGAAAAGATTCAACAATAAACCCTTGCCCACTAGGAGTCAAAGGAAGCACTGGCATGTGGCGAAGGGGAAGGAACCAAACCGCACGCTCGCCATGAGGCCTCGGGATACAGCACACAGCAAAGCTAGCAGACGAACATTCGTTACCTTCTAACTCAGCCAATACCGAGCAACCTACAGACAAGATACTAGTTTTTCCTTAGAAACCTGAAACATCAAGAGCCTCAAATCACGCATGATCTATGTGGCTATGGACAGGGTAGTCAAATTTATTTCAAAACAAAAGCTCTGTTGGGCTGCATCAGATGCAGAAGGAAAGGAATACTTAGGGGCATGGCTAAGTCACCAGTGTGCATAACAGTGAGGAATGCCTCAAATAAGCCTTTTTTTTTTTTTAACTTTAAAAACTGAACTATAACATACCCATGCAGTAATATTTTTTCAGTGCTACTAATTGAAAAGCAATTGAAGCCTGCACTGGAAATTTACAGTATGGCAGAATTCTGTTTCTCTTACCTTTGACCCTAATAACGTAATGTACAGGTGTTATGATAGGGTCTGTGTTAAAAATCTAAACATTTCCACAAGATCTGAAACATCCTCGGAAATCTGAATTTAGAGGAAACAGAAGTGGATAAAAGTACAATGCCCGTGACAGCCAACATTATGTAACTGGGCTGTATGAGGTCGTTTAGAAGGCGAGGATTAAAAAGATAGGTGCGGAGTCTGTTGTTTTTAAAATTACCCCCGAAGTTGATGCGCTGATTTGAACGTAAGTACACCAGATACTACAGCAAGGGGCAACACTGCAAAAAAGGTCCTCTATTTACAGAAGAGTGATTTAAAGACATGATGGTTTTCTTTACAAACAGATGTAAGAACAGGAATTGTCCACTTTTTAAAAGCTCCACATCTCAACCCTCCACTATTAGGATCCACCGAGCTGCCTGCGTCGAAGGCAGCCCCCGCCCCTCCCCCCGTGCGACTGGCCACATGAATTTCCGTCATTTCTTCATCGCCCGTGGTCCAGGCTCTCCCGAAGTCTCTGGGCACAGTCGCAGGAGGACAGGTGTGCGACCCGCCGCGACAAGCAAGGCCGGCCCGGCGGGCGCGTCAGTCGTCGCTGTCGGACAGCGTCTCGTACTGCGCGGAGAGCAGCGGCGCCGGCTCCCGCTCCCACAGGCGGCTCTGCGCGTGCGCCGCCGCGGGGTTCACGGAGGAGGGCGCGCAGGCCAGCGGCGTCGGCGGCGTGCTGCTGAGCATCCGCATCGTCAGCGGGTTGTACGGGAACTGGGTCGAGCCTGACAAAAGGAGAAGCGCGTTCACTGCCCCAGCACCTCCCGGACGGGGCAGGACACGATGACGCTACCGAGACGGCCCTGGGGCACCAGGAGCCAACCGGAAGGACGCGGGAGGGCCGAGGTTTCGTGACACAGCGTGGCCGATGGGGAGGCACCCACCCGGGAGCCTCGAGGAGGGACGCGTGACCCCAGTACGAGCACGGGCTTAGCGGGGCTGAGCCCGGACGCGAAAGCGCGGGGCTGGGCTGCGAGTGAGGTCTAGAACGGGTGCTTCTATGGAGAAGCCCAAGTACAACCACCGCACTTTAAGCTCTAAGAGTCTACGCCGAGAACGTCTGGACTCTTAGAGTTAAAGGCAGGAGTACAGGCTCAGAGGACGAAGGTCCGGGGGGCTGCAGGACATGCGCCATCAGATGTAACAGGTCCAAGCTCCGGAAGAGGGGTATATGAACCTCCCAAGACCACTGCTACCTTCTGCCACTACCTAGATGGTTCCACTGTCCCTGGAAAGCCTTTTACAGCTTAAGAAACCCTAAAAATGGAAAATGTACCATTTTACCAAGTCGTTAGTTTCATGAATTAATTCCTTCTCTAAAAGTGATGGGAGAACAATCATTGGTTTAGGTGAGAGGTTTTCAAACTAGTACACACGTTACATGTGATGTGAGAATTTCATAAAGCAGAGGCCTTCAGTTATGCTGATATAATATCCATATGAGATTTATATACTAATAAATTAAGGGGAAGAGCACAGTTATTTTCCACTGACGTGTGTATTTAACTTCTTTAAAAAAATGGCTTGTAATTCTGTGAAACCCTTAAATCTACACCGAATATCCCAGTTTTATTTAAACAAAAACAAGTCAAGTCTGTTCCCTCTCAGGACTACCATTATTGTGGTTGTTAGGCTTGGAAAAAAAAGCTTACAAGTAAGCACAAAATGGAAACCATTAATAAGTATCCTAAACAATATTCTAGGATGTTTATGAAAAACAATATTCTTTCAACAGTTTGTATAAACAGCCTGCAAGAGAGAGGATGGCTTTGTACACTATTCCCCTTCTTCCTTTGATTTCTTAGTATTTCCCTAAGAACCTTCTCTAACACTCCACAGAAGAGGCTCTAGGCAACCGTGGGAGTCAGGTGCAGTTCAGAGGGACTGAAATCAGACTTTCTGCCCCGCAAGTAGCAGGTGCCGCTGCCAGCGTGGCACGGACGTGAGGGGTGTGGGGAGTCTCCCCAGCTCTTCCTTCGTTCCTGGTAATCAGACCTTGCGTTCTTTCAATTTTTAAGATTCTACGCATTCAGTTTCTATTCTGGAAAGTGGAACCTACTGATACAGTATTGAGATTACCAAAGTTGCTGATTTTACAAGAAGTACTGACCAAGAAATCACTTGAAGACTCCTTTTCTAGCAGTAAGTTCCTCACCTGTTGAAGAGGGCCTGTCTTCCCAGGCCCACCCTGGTGTCTGCCTGTGGTAATCCCCTTCTGAATGTACAGAGGAGACGGAAGAGGGCCTCTCAGTTCCTAAGTAGCCTTGCCCCGGGATAGGAGATTTAGATTTCCTGCTGTTTGACTTGCTGATCAGCTTTGGTTTGCAAACTCCTCCTAAAAGTGAAATAAATTAACTATTGACACAGAGTAATTATGTTCTCAACTTAAAAACCTACCAAAATGCTGATGATTATATAATGCTAAGAGAAAGAAGAAGAATGATAGATAGCATGAAGAATCCGGATCCTACTACTCCATAAAGTTAAAAAATTAATACTTAAAAGCCAGAATTTACTTGTAGCAACTAAAGCAAAACGGGTATGTCCTCGTGCCATAAACTTAAAAACATGTCACCAAGGAAACACAATTTCTGGAACGCCATTTCTTTCCTGGTCCTGGAGCACAGAAACGGCTAAGGAAATTAAAGCAGGTCGACAAAAATCTTAAATCCTCACTACCTCATTGCCCACCAACTTAGAAGCACAGGAGTTCATACAACACCCACGGAAATCTTATGTCAAAAGAAAAAAAAAATGTAGAACAGAAGCCCCTTCGTAGCACTGTTGGACCCTAGCAGTAGCTTGGCCAGTCTTGGTGGCCCTTTCTGTTCCAGGCTCTGTTTCTAGAAGTTCACAGGAGTGGGATGGCCCCTCTAGAACAACACATTAAAAAGATCTCCGAAGAGATCAGAGCCAAGGTGAGCAGCAGTTTCCTCAGCCCCCGCAGAACAACTTCACCCCAAATCCTGCAGCGTACAGGAAAGGTGGGCAGACAGCCTTCCACAAAACCCTGAACGACCTGCAGGGACAAGTGCAAGTCCCCGATGGTAAGGAAGCGAATATTTTAGGATGAGGGGAAAGGTGCTTCGTGTACGGAAGAGAAACTTCAAACTCTATGAAGCCAGTTTACAAAAGGAGCTCAAAGTACAGACAGTAACCGAAAAGGATGAGGTGAAAAGCTTAGGACACAAAATACAGCAAGTATCAGAACAGACACAACAAGAAGGGTCATAGTACAAAGGGAAAATGAGATACGGGAAAAGCAACAGAAAGAGATCAAGGGGACTGAAAATCATTAGAAGGTACCAGGTAGAGAGGACGAAGACCAGCCAGCAAAAATGTAACTGTGTTTTTGAAATGGAAAACCCCAACAAAGAAAATAGAACATTTCCATGAGCGTAGAAATCAACCTGCAGACGCAGACGGCCTCTCTATGACCAGGAAAATCGGACACAGAATGAACAGTAACACATCAGTTAACTTATCGAAATTGAGGAAAAGAGGATTCTTTGGGCAGATAAACCGTCACCTGCTAAAAAGGAGGGCGTCTAATCTTATTTCTTACAACTGATGCCAGGAAAGAAAGGTAATCGTGTCTTGGGGATGTTCTGAGAAAAGTGCCATGCTGTCGTTTCAAATATAAAGGCAGCAAGAAGACATTTTTGAGTCTGAGTGCAGCACCCTCTGCGAGGGGAAGGGGTGTGAACGCCATACCGAATGCCGCAGCGGGAGGACCACACAACCACAACCGACAGCATTCCAACCTTCAAGTACACGCACTCCAGTCAGGACGCATCAGGAGCTAAGAGCAGAAGGGGGAAGACCACGCTCCTCTTTCAGAGCGGGGAGTGAATCCGTACTGTCCTGACATTAACAGATGTAGGTTGGAAACAAAACAAACCAGCCACCTCTCATCTCTTTGCTCTTCTCCTTACCCTTAGTGAGATCTTTTGCTTGACGATAATAGGAAAAAAAAACCCTAAATTAAACTGGAAATACTTCGGACCTGCAGGTAAATTTTTAAGCACAAGAGATACTAGTTCCTGAAGCTTCCAGTCCCGGTTTTCTGTGTGCTTGCTTCTACCAGGATGTGTGAATGAGCTCATTGTAACGTCTTATCTGTCCTTTTATGTGACTGTAGACACTTCCAGAATGAGCTTCTCAGAAAAGAACACCAGCTTTCTGGATGATGTGATCTGAAGGGTTTTTGTTTTTCCTTACTCTTCATTCTATGGCTTAAAATTCTTTTCTGCTGAGCCTATCACTTTTTTTTTTTTTAACTCAAAAGCAGACGATGAAACTGCACCTGTGTTACAGTTAAAACGTGTCGGCCCAGGTAAGGGTTAGACACAGACAGAGATAACACCCGACCCTGAATGGCGACGTTCTGCGTGAAGACTTCCGTCCTTTGAAAGTTTCTGTTCATGTTACTAAAATGTCTGAACAGGGTTTAAAAAAAAAAGCTTTCTGTATGTAAAGCCCTGAGCAGAGAGTCTGAGAGCACATAAAATGAAGTCTCTTGGTGAAGCATTACAACTTGGAAAGAAAGTGGCTTTTCTTGGGAAAGGCAGCAGCAGAGCACGAAAGTGAAAACTGTACCTGAATGAGGCGATGGGTCCCCTTCCTCTCTCCGTGCCTCACCGCCGGTCACGACGGAGGTGTTGGCCCCGCCGGGCACCACCCCCACGGGCTGGGCCATGACGACTCCGTGCTCCTCCGCCTTGTCATCAAAGCTTCCCATGAGCGCCTTCCTGATAATGTCTTCCAGACCGAGGTTACTGGCAGGGTCGGCGAAAGAATGACCTCTAGAGCTAACTGAGCCTGGAAGAGACGAGCACAGAGTTTCTGCTTAGTTCTGAAAGGCAGCTGAGAACCAGAAGAACAGTCTGTGCAGAGGCTGTCGGCCACTGCCTGCTGCAGCTGAGGGCCCACGCGCACGCCACCTCCAGCCACCGAGAGGGACTCGAGTGCTGCGTCAGTCACGCACTTTTATCAAAGTCACTCCACAGCTTTCTTCTATTTCAGCTCCCTAGTTTCTATGCTGGTCTTTAATGGTTTTGATCAACTCTTTGTTCATTTCTCTCTCCAGCAAGTATGTACTGAATCTCAACTCCCTTTTTACTGCTACTGACTATCTCCTCCCTGACTCGATGACACGAATTTATTCATCTGTGCGTCCTGGAGCGTCCCCTGGGGTGCAGTCGGTACCCTACGTGTCTGCTGGCGTCACTGCCACCGGACGCCGATTGCCGAGTGGCGGACACGCTGTGTGGAGAGGCTCACCTGAGGTAGTGACCGCCGGCAGGTTGAAGATCTCCGTTCCCGGCTGCGCGGCGGCTGTATTTAAACAAACATCCACGTTAATTGACGCGTGACAATCATATACGCAGGAAGAGAGAAAGTCTCAAAACCCTCCAATAAAATTCACCTTTTTCATTTTCCATGATCTCAATCTTATTTTTCACCAGTTAAGTGAAAATAAAGTGAAAGAAATAATTTTTTAAAAAACTCGGGCAATAGAAAACTGGATGAGGTCAGGAGATGAGAACAGGAGCGATACACCCAGAGGCGGGAAAGACGCCGCGCTGCTGGAGAAGCATGAGGAGGAGAGGAGGCCAGTTTGCTGGAGAAGAGACCTGGACCTAAGGTGACCCCGGCCAATGCCAGCAGGTGTGAGGCGGCCTGACCTCTGACCCCACGGGGAAGAGCATGAAAATGACCGGAGGTTTCCCGGCTGTGGGTCACTGTGGACTACTCTCACGGTCCCGGGAAGAGACAAAGATTCCCGCCAAGCCTGCGATCTGTCACTGGCACAGTCTGACGACAGGCAGCACAGCGTGGGAACGGGAGGAATCTGGGAACACAAACGGTGTTTTCATCCCAACCTCCGACTTGATGCTGAGAACTGGGAAGAGAGAGAAGACTGCCGGGAGGAGGTGGGCGGCAAAACAGTCCCAGGGCAGGATGTGGCGTTTGGGATGCGTCTGCAGCAGGATGGACCCTTCCCTGGAGATGAGACTGGGCTCTGGAGACGGGCCTAGGAACTAACTTTCTTGATCAGGGAAGCTGTAAACTGGCAACAGGAGGAGGAGGAGAGAAATCCCCAGGAAGAGCTTACACAATAAGGACCGTCTCCCTACTTACGGGTCCGGTGACATTTACAGTAAAGAAACCGAACCTGAACAAATACCAAGTGACGGATACAGCCTCGCAGTCCTCATAGAAGTTTGTGGAATAGGACTCATTCATTCGTTTGACAAATATTTACCGAACAATTATCTGGTTGAATCATCATAAAATCACCTTCTTACTGATCGAGATGGCCAGATAAAGACAACTTCACATTTTTCAACCCATGAGAATTCGAAGATCCTGTGCTTAAAATGAACGCCCTTCCTTGACCTCTGGAGCTCACAGTTCAGTGTGGCTCTTCCTGAGGCCAACAGAACAGAATCCCCTGGGTGCCTCAGTAACCGTGCCGACCACAGTCCTGGGGCCTGCACTCCAGGGACTGTGATAGATACCAAGTTTAAAGAGATGGGCAAGCTTGGGAGAGATCACGATCACTGTTCAGAAACGAGACACAAGGAAGAGCAGCGTGTGCGAGCTGTCTGGGAGCCAGACTCGACAGGAAGAGGGACGGGGGACGATGCCGGAGAGTGACAGTGGAGCCACAGTGGCGGTAAGCGTGGCAGGGGAGGAGGGGCTAGAGACTTCTCTGTGTGGACAGGTAGAATGTTAATTCAGGGTTAGACGTTTCAGAAGCAAGATATTCCGAGAAGACATGAGGTCTGCAGAGGTAAGTAAGTAAAACTTAGTAGAAAAAGCTGAAGTCCAGATACGAGTTCGGAGTTCTCGGCACACAGTCTGAACTCCCAGAGTGGATGACAGGACTCAAGGATTTATCGCATGAGCAGAACACTAGGAAAACCAGCATCCAAGGGCCAGGCAAAGCAAGACCGAGCTGCTAAGGAGACATAACACAAGACCAGAGAAGTAGAGGAAAAACACGAGAGAACATAGTATCTGAAAGGCAAGAGAAGAGAATATTTCTGGAAGAGGAGAATGGTTCATGGGAGGTCAAATAAAGTAAGTTTTAAAGCATTACGGTTTTTGAAGAATAAAGTCACCGATGTCCTCGGTGGGCACGCTGAATTGACAGACTTGAAACAAAGTGGTCTTGGTTGCTGATGGCTTGGATTTCTCAGTTCTATTTCCCGAGGACGACTGAACGTGTCCCGGGGACCCATCGGCCCACTGGATTCTTAATACAATTCCTTAACTGTCCCTTTCCACAATCGAAAACAGTTCTGGCAATCTAAACAATCCTCCAGCAATTTCGTTAGTACTTGCCTTAAGCCGTTCATAAATTTTATCTTGGGTTAAAGTTAGGTACTTGTTTCCTTACACGTTTTCAGAGTCGAGACCATCTGTCATCCTGCAAGCACCCAGCACAGGACCCTGCTCAGTAACTAACTGAATGGGCGAACGAGAGAGCCACTGCCTGAGGACAACGGAAGACAGAAGACAAAACCAGAAAGTAGGCTGCCTCCAGTCACGTGGCATTTTCCTGTCAAGAATTTTTTCCCCATTAACGTGGCAAGACCAAGACCAGAGAGGATGAATGCAAACCACACGAAGGGGACAGAGTTCTGCACCGGCTGCCGTCCGTGCTCGGGCAGACCCCCCTCCGGTTCTGAGAGAGTCAGAGGACGAGCGCGCCAGACTTTTGTTGGTGACATCTGAGGCACCGTAAATAACAGATGAAACCAGTGACAAGATGGAAAAATGTCACAATAATTTTTTTAAAAAAGAAAGGATATCTGTACGCCTGATAGCAATTCTGGCCAATAATTCGAAAAGGTTTCTCTTTCAGATGATTTGTTGCCACTTCGAAAGACAAAGGTCACAAACAGTAACTGACACTGGGCTCGTCCTTTTTTCTCTCTGACGTTCGACCTTTATTGATCACAAAGGGTCAGATCCAGACGCGCACCCCCCTGGCAGTCCGGAGTTCAGAGCCCCCAGCTTCTCGTGACGGGGTCAGGAGACCAGCAGTCGCAGGTCACAGAAACAAGCAGAGTGGGGATGGCCCACACCCAACAACTCTCGCCGCGTCCCCAGATACGCTTGACGAAAGAGGCAGAAGTGGGACAGAGCGATCGTGGGAGTGAGCGCCAGCAACGGAGCGCGAGGAGGCGCCCAGGGAACGCACAGCGTCGCCCCCGAGGGAACGTGCGGATGCCACAGAGCTCTCGCCCACCGCGTGTCTCCCAACGACGCGGGGGCGACGCTGTGAACAGAGAGCTGCTGGAGGAGCGTGGGCCAGCGTCTCACTAGTGAGGCAGGCTGCACGTTCCTAGACGTCTCGCTCTCCTCATCTGCGCTCTGGAGACAATTCCGCTGCAGCGCGTAGGGCTGTCTGTGAGGCTGGAATGAGTTTATCGGGCTTACAAGTGCCTAGAGTTGTCCCTCTCTCTGACTCTACAGCCGTTTGCTACCAAAATGACTGTCGTTCTGCTTTTACGTGGTGGATGGATCACGTTTGCAGACGGATGCTGAGTGACTGAACCGAGATCCAGAAAGACTGTGCTAGGGCAGGAAAAGTCACTGCACAGCACAAGCACGGACTGCCGTGGCCTGTACTTGGAGCCAGTAACTACAGAGGTACAGCGAGGGAAAGGTCTGGGTCAAGAGCAGCACATTAGGAGAGGCCTTGATATTTCTACTGGTGTTAAGTGCACTAGAACCTAACTGTACTGCTTGCCAAAAACCCTTACTATTAAGTGACACGTTTGGGGGCGATCATCCCACATTGCTCACAGCCTGCGGACAGGTGGAGCTAAAGAAGGTGGTTTTCTGTGGAGAGCATCTGACATGGCAACCAGCGTGGGATGAACAGCGGATGAAACGGGATGTTTCCAGAGATAAGACTTGAAGGACATGACTTGTCTTCAAATGGCGGAGGAGAGGTCACGGAGAGAAGGCCCAAAGCGTAAAACTAAGACCAGTGCGTGAAAAAAATGCAAGGAGCTGATCCAGCCCCACAGAAGAGAAGTTTCCCAGGCCCCACACTTGTTCAGAGAGAACACAGGCAGCTTCAGAAAGCAGCAAGTTCTTGCTCGCTAGCAGGCAATCTTCACTCACGGGCAAACGTCTGAGAAGAGGCTTTAAGCTCAAATGCGGTTGGACAGATGCCTATAAGAGCCTGCGAACTCAAGGACCGCGTGAGAAGCAACACCGGAGAGATCATTATTAATGCAGGTTTTATTTTGGGATTCATGAAAGAAATCCCACTTACCCATATCAGAGTCACCTCCACCAGAGGAGTTCAACTTACGAAAAATCTCCTGCTTCTTTGATTTAACCATGGGTGACGTGTTTTCAAGCTTGGTGAAGAATGAAGGCAAGTAGCTTATACTCCCTGGCGAGCGGGAATCATTCCTGTGGGGACACAGTTGTGTCTGTTAGTAGCTCTGTTTCGTCATGTGCCCCTAACCCTGGGGACTTCCGTGGACTATGTGGGAGAACTACCGCTTCCCCACCTCGTGTGTGTGGTGACAACCGGACGTCAGATTTCCGGACACAAACTAATACATTAGCGCTCTCACAAAATCAGGACAGGAATGGGGATGATCCAGGACAGAGATTCTTAACGAAGACCCAATAAGCAGCAAATGATGTTAATGGGAAAACGCAGAAACAGCTCACCCCGCCATCTGCCTAAGAGCGCAGACACGGTATGTTTACAGCTGCCCCGCAGACCGGGGACGACTCCACTAGCAGAACGCCTCTGAAGCACAACACATTAGAACTAGTGGCACTATTTGCCTGTGAAACAGCAAGAGCTCATTCGTAAGCAATTCAACCGTGCGGACTTCAAGAGAAAAGAGCTACCACGTAGAAATAGAACTGCCTCCACTACATCATTTCAGGCCTCCCACCCCATGAGCTGAGCTTCATGTAAAACATTTCACGATCCATTCGCAGCTTCCTATGCTAACCCATCTTAAACAAGTTTCCTTACCGGCTCAAGACCACCAGGGGTCTAGCTAGAGCCGGAGACGGTAGCAAAGAACACGTGGAAGGCTAATCTGGTCATGTGGATTCACTGAAACCTAAGAATCCCTTCTGCATGTCAAGAGAGACAAATACGCAACAGAAAAATAAGATGTGGCCCTGTCCTCAAAAAACTCCCAAACTTAAGGGAAAACATGTAAACATATCATTAGATGTAACATCATCCCCCTTTCCAAAAATGGATTTTCTTCATTTCCTTGAGAGGTACCAACATCTATTTGCCTCCCCGTGAGCACGGACAACATGTAAGTATCCCAGAGCACACTGTAAGGAGCGCAGCAACGGCAGTGAGACCTCGCTGTAAAGCTGGACCCTCCCTCTCTATCTGACCGCGGCAAATCCGGTCTTCCCCTCTCAGAGCATCACAGGTGCCATACACCCCGCAAACCGCATTCACAGGGACTGAAAGGCGTTCCAGGGACAGCAAGCAGCTGGTCGTGGACAAAGAAGGGTCAGGGCGGAGTGGCAGAAACGAGGTGTGGCAAGAACCTGCTCACAGAGAGACTCAAATGCCAACCCAGTGACTTGGCGCTTGAGTCTGTGAGTTTGGACAAGGGCTCTAGGGGAAGTGGACCAGGTCGAGGCCGAACTGAAGGCGGCTAATCCACATGGGAATAAAAATCTAGTAAGAATTCACGGGGGTCGTGTTAGGGTTAGAAACAGGTAAGGAAAAAATATGTGAAGCAGTTACTTCCCTTCCACGTACAGTCCACAAGGCTCGGTACATGCCTCGCACTAAAACAGTGCTTGGATCAAAGGGTGACCACACAGACAAAAACGTTTTTTTAAAAAAATCAGATCTAGGGGCGCCTGGGTGGCTCAGGTCATGATCCCGGCGTCCTGGGATCGAGCTCCACATCGGGCTCCCTGCTCAGCGGGGAGTCTGCTTCTCCCTCTCACGCTCCCCTTGCTTGTGTTCCCTCTCACTGTCTCTGTCATATAAATAAATAAAATCTTTAAAAAAAAAAAAAACCCCACCATCTAGAAGGCTTAATTTCAAGAAAAACAATGAACACTTTTTAACCTATTTAAGTATCACTTTTTCATTAAAATGTGCTAGCATTAGATCACCAGGGAAACAGACTGCAGGATCCTTCAAGACTCCTATCCTGACACACAAGCAGAAGGGAGAAGAGGCACTGACCTAAGGAAAACCGAAAGCACATCACACACACACACACACACACGCGCACACACGTGGGAGCTGCCAGCCAGGAAGACAGCCGGCCCCTCACCTCTGTTCCGCGGGCTCTGCTCCTCTCTGAGACAGTAGCAGCATGCTGTCCTGTTTCTCATGCACAACTGGAACCTGGGGCGGAGAGATGGGCTCGTAGGACTCAGAAGGGACGTGACTCCTCTCCGGGGATTTTCCAGGCCTGACATTGTAACACAGAAAGTATTAGACTGTATTCCTAGGGCCCACCTACAAATTACCCAAAACAAATTGGTTTACTCATTACTTCACTGAGGAGAAGGAATAAAAGCTGCTAATTTTTATCAGCAAAAAGATGCCTCAGGTTTTCATTATACACCTGGGTACCAAAAAGTCTGTTGCTGCTGCTTTGTCCACGCATGCACACCAAGCACCCCTGGACAGGCAGTGCTCCGCTGGGAGGTCAAGGTCACTGTGTGCTTCGCCATCACACCCCACCACCCCACCCTTGGCCAGCTACTCCGGTGAGCCCTCCAGGCTCTCACTGCTTACCAGGTCTTTCCCCACTAAGTTAAGAGAAAAAGGGCTGGAGTACCAAACTGAACCCTGAGCGCTTGTCTAGGAAGTCCAGACAGGCTCAAGTTACACCCTTGTAGGGCTAAGTGGTTCTCTGCAATTTAATGGTCTTCCTCTGGCTACCATGTTGGTAAGAACAATGTGAGAGACACATACTGTTTAGACCAAAAAAAAGTTTTTGGCTGAGTGATTATACATTTAAGAGCCACCTGTGACCTTTGAGTATAATTATATATGGGTATACGCCCTGTCACCTCCTTTCCCAATCGACCCCATCCAGTTTTTACAGGTGGCCATTTCTAACCATTTTTCTTTGAGTTCTTTGGTGGTTACCTCTAAAACTCTAAAAAAATCTTATACTTTTCTTGATTTATCAAACTTGAAACAGCATCTATCACCTCCCTTCATTGAAAGATGAAGAACTGGACTTGAATATACGTTAAAAAGATACGGTACCAACTGCCCAGACAATGAACATTCCAAGAATATACAGAGGGGAAATCCTCATTTGCATTTCCCAAGGAACGAAGGCAAATAAATTTTAGGTGTACGTAATGAATCCCCTATCTGGTAGGGTTATTTGTAGAGAGTAACAGTAAAACAACATGTTTTACTGCTGGGAAATGAACACAGAGTTTGAAATAAAAGCCATACCTTCCCCTGGATTTGTCCACAAGATTTTCTGGAGAGACCCTTGACCCTGGTCTTTGATGGTGGACAGATTGAGACTGGGATTCTGGGCTATAACGATTTGATGTTTTAGTCCTCACGGGCGTGGACACCAAAGCAGATGGTGAATTTTGGAATGTAGAAGTGGGAGGCTGCTGGGGAGGCTGTGTGGAAACTTGATTCCTAGCAAAATCTTGTGTGATAATTTGCTGTGAATGAAAAAAGAAGGAGCTGGTTAAACCCGTTGAGTACTTGCCAAAAAACGTAGCATAAAAAAACCTGGACATCTTTTTTGTGACTCTCTGTGAAACGTGCTTTCTGCACTGACCAAAGAAACAGGAACAGAATCACTTACACAGATGTGATCAGCGAGCGTGATGAGGCGGTGGGTCCTGGGCACCTGCCCCACCGCGTCGGCCTGTGAGGAGGCGGGCAGCTGCTGCTGTGGAGACAGTGGTTCCTGCTGCGGTCGGTAGTGATGTAATGGTCCTTCGTACTGTCTGGTGGCTTCACCTAACGGAGGACAGACAGATGTCTTACTCAGAGATGCCCCAGCCTTCCTCTTATCATCAAACACCGAGCGGAACTCAGAGAAGCACATGCGAATGATGGGATACCTATCTCTACACAGAATTCGTTATCTGAATCTCGAGGGGAAAAACACTGACTGACGGCAATCAGGACTAGTGTAGAATGAACCGTGAGAGCGTAAGTGGGCGAACGAACCAGCAACCGTTTCCTGTATCATTAAATACGAACAAAGGGGTGATCAAGAAAAGCTGAAAACCAACTTTCTGTGAGTGCGGTTGTGCCTGTCTCTAAAGCAGACGCCTGTAACGATGACTCGAGAACAAAACCAGACCAGTTCCTTCCTAGCATGGCCCGGACGGGATAATCAGAAGCCGACGACAGAGCAGGTACGGAAGCACGTGAGCCGGCGGCTGACGGATACATACTGTCTGCCGGCGCCGCCTTCACCACCTCCGGCTGGTAGGCCTGCAGCTTCTCTGGGGGCGGCGCCGGGGAGCCGGCGGGGCTGATCACCTCGATAGCGTCGCCGGGGGCTTCATACCGATGAGAAGATACTTGAAGAAAAGCAAAGAGTCTGATTTTAAAACTAATCCCGGGAAACGTTTCAAAAGTCCAAATTCTTCAAACCTATTCACACGTTTTTGGTTTTTATTCTCAGAAATGGTCGATGATAAAAAAACAAGCAGCTCAATGCACTGGTCGCAGCGGTCCGCAAGTGCTCCCCCTGGTTCCTAGTCTCTGTAGGGACCGGGGCTTTCGGACGCTGGGTGGCCTCTAGGACCGTTAGGAGAGGCGGGCTGGCAACAGATCTGTGACGCTCTCCTGGGAGCTGGAGAACACTGCCACCAGGAAGGACACTCCTCAGAGGAGGCCGAACAAATCAGAGAGTAGATCACAGTTCACCATCTCCAATGATTAAAATTCCGGGGGACAGTCGGCTCTTATAAAAACCTTCAGGCTACACGGTTGCTTCATTACCACGATCCTATTAGAGCTACAGATGAAGTAACAACATATAACAGTTTTCATAAATCACTGGATTACTGCAGACAAAAAGTATCACTCCAAATGATTTCCCAGCACGGTTACACTGTGAAAAGACACAGAAATGGTAGGGAATGTCTGAAAAGCAAATTCAAAGGATGCCCACATCAGAGAAGGCCCCTCTAAGCAGAAGCTCCCAGGAAGCCTGACTGAGGGTCGATGCAGCAGGGGTCCAGGCCGCTGTTCACAGTCCTGCCGTGGCCTCAGAGCGAGGGGCCAGGCACATGGAACTTCCTGCTCTGGAACCTTCTGACTTTAGCATGCACTCCGCATCTACAGGCTGCAAAATCTGAGAAAACTCTCAGAGGCTCAAAGGGTCTATGCAGCGCTGGCTGGAGCAGCAAGGGTGATCAGTCAGTGGGTCCTGGACACAGGGACAGCAGCTCGGAATGACCTCTATTACCGGGCTCCCACCAAGGTCCTCCAGCACCCGACTGAGCAGCCCTTTCTTCCTACCCCTTCACCAAGCCAGGCAGGTTCCAATTAGCTTCTAGTTCACTCAGGAGAACAGAAACCTGGTAATCGGGACGGAAATGATCTTTCAGGAACTAAAATAAATAACCATTTCCCAAGTAATTTAGACTACTTGCGACTTCGGTATCCACTGGCATTCATCACTGTTTATGTCCCCAGCACCCTGAATCTGCTCATCACATCCAATATACACTCCCTAGAAAGTCTGAGGCTAAACTGTCTTCCCCTTCAGGGGGAAGGAGGCTCTGAAGGGAAAACTGAAAACCACACTGAGAAACGGTAAACAGCCTGTGGACTCCACGCAAGTCATTCGCCCAGTGATAAAAAAGATAACCCCACTCAGAAAAGACAAACCTATTTTCAGACCTTCTGAAGGTCAGACTCCTAGAGCAAGGTCTGGTTTGTGACGCTAACTGAGAGGAGTGCTAGCCAGTGACTACAGCGCCGTGCGCCCCGGCACCCGATAGGCCACGGGCTGGATGGGTCACCAGGTGTGCTGGTGACCCCTCCAGGCTTGCTCCTGCAACGACAGATCCTCGGCTAGCAAGTTTCTGTGCGTGAAATATCTGTTTTGCAGATGTTCGTCCTTCCAGGCGAACACAAGTTTTCTGTCTACACAGCAGACTACCAATCTGCCCCCTTCTTTCCAAAAAGCTCAGCCATGGGGTAGATATTTACCCAAACAGATTCTAAGCAGGCACAGGGAGAGGTACCAAGAATTACGCATTGCATTGCTCATGCATAAGAAATCGCCAACTCTCCTCCATTTCATTAACAAGAACAACAGAGAGATGGCCACACATGGTTAAATTACTTCAAGTATTAGCAGATACTTGCTTAAATACCCGATTCTTCCTTCAGGAATTCTATACAGAATTTAGGCAGTCGTTAAAAATAAATTTGAAATAACTCTTCCAGCATTTTACTGTAGATTTGTGAACTCTTACGGACTCATAGGGTAGACGTCAAAATGACTAACGAGACCTGATCGAACTCCAACTTGCAACGATCGCAAACTGGTGGTCACCAGAGGGGAGCTGGGGAAACCGGGGATGGGGAGGAAGGGCACACTCATCGCGCGGTGCGCACCGAGTCACGGACAGGAGTGCTGAATGGCTATGTTATACACCTGGGGCCAACACAGCACTCTGTTAACTATACTGGGATGAAAGTAAAATTTAAAACAGTTTAAAATAAAAAGAAAGAAACACATGAAAACAATTGTAGAAAATGAGCACAGAGAGGACGATATGCATGAAGAAGGAATAAAAATCACCAATACATACATGAAAAAATTTTTCTTACAGATCCAGCTTGCAAAAAAGGTGTAACGTAAATACCAATGACCAGCAATACAGTGGTCTCACTTTTTTAAAATTTGTGTCTTAGAAAAAGGATATAAGAGGCTTTGGGGTATCAACCTAAATACTGACCCTCATCCCAGAAAACGCTTCGTAAGAGGCCTTGGTAGCCCCTCTGACCTCTCAGAGGCCCAGAAATGTTCATGCACTCCGCCCTACTTTCCAATTTTACCTCTATACAGGACACAGTGTTTTCATGGAAAATGCTCTTGACAGGCATCCTTAGGAAACTCGGAAGTTTAAATCATCATGACAAATAGAAGAGACGTTTTTGCACTACTAACCCACAAAACCTTCCCGTTACATTTACTCTCAGATCAGGATTTTCTTTGTATCATATTGTTCTGCTTTACCAAAAGAATAAAGTAATTCTTTACTCAGATATCACATTGCAAAACTCAGATTGAGATACATACAGCTACTAGAAGAGTCTGAACTTTGAGAGCCACGTTCCCTTGCATCCTTGTCCGAGGCAATTTGCCGGGTGATGATCACGTCTATGAAGTTAGCTGCGGTAATGGTAGTCTTCCCTCGGGTCCTTAGCTCTTCCTCATATCTGGATTTTGGAGGAGGCCCTTTATCTTTCCCAGCCTCAGAATAAACTACTGAAGAATGAGGCTGGGGCTTGCCACTTGGAAAGGCTGCAGAGGTGTACAGACACTGAACAGCTCTCTTCTCCACCTCCAGGGTTTTCTGCTCTAGCTGCTGCTGTTCACTAACTGCGGCTGACCTGCTTCTCAAATTTTCTTCTAACCTGGAAGCTTCATGCTTACTCTCTTTTGTTTTGGAAACCTCCATCTGGGGGGCGGAGGCTGCGGCGTCCACAAGGGCGGCCAGGGCGTCCGCAGCGGTGCTGTAGCGGGAGGCCGGCAGGCCTTGGCTTATGGACGGGCCCCCGGCGGGCAGCGGCCTGCGAACGAAAGCAAACCACACACAAGTCCGTGAAGGGCAGGCTCTGCTGGGGGCGGGCTGGGGCGGCGGAAGGACACGCTGCAACCCCAAGGCGTGTGGGGCGGGCAGCAGGTCATACCACCGCAGTCACAGGTCCGAGCGGGCGGGAGCCAGAGACCGCTGTGTTCGGTCAGAATGCTGCACGGGACTTACATGACGCGGAGCTGAGCGCTTGGGTCCAAAGGTGTGATTACACTGGTTCCATTGGTTCCCTGGAACACACTGGGTCTTTGCTGCAGCATGGTCTCCTGAGCTCTCACTGAAGGGGACGGGGAGCGGACATATCCGTGACTGCCAGGTCGGCCGGGCTGTTCTGAGCCTGCGAAGGCAAAAAAACAAAACAAAACAAAAAACCAAAAAAAAAAAACAACCAAAAAAGAAGAAAAGACAAGCCATAAGGAAGAAGCTAGAGACAGCGACATTTAGGGGCTGTTCATTTCCTAATATTCCTTAACAGAAAAAAGGTAAGAAACCTGATATGCTGTCTTGAGGCCTTTCTAGAAATATGTTCTATAAGAGTTTCTCAATAAAGATGTAATAAAACCATACTAGCAACTCGAAACGAAAACATCAACTATCATTTACTGTCACTTCCATTTACGTGACAAGTTTCTACAGCGATTCCTGAGAGAAACAAAAGGAACACCAACAATCACGTAGAGTTGGTCCTTTAACAACAGGGGTTTGAAGGGCACGGCTCCACCTACACGTGGATTTGTGGTTTGAAAAATCGGCACAGTACGAGTGTAGATGTATTTTCTCTTCCCTTCGATTTCTCATTTTGTCTCTAGCTTACTTTACTGTAAGAATTCAGTACATGGTACACAGACCATACAAAATACGTGTCAGTCAGCTCTTTCTGTTCTCGGTCAGGCTTCCGGCCAATAGCAGGCTGTCAGCAGTTAAGTTCTGGGGAGTCAGAGTTATGGCTGTATTTTCCAGTGCAGGGGGGTGGTGTCAGCTGCCCTCCCTCCAATCAGATAAGTTCATCTCAGATATTTCCTCAGACTCTGGTGTGCTGATCGTTTCCAGAATCCCGTTCGGTACAGCCGTCTAAGTACCGTGATGGACACGGCACACTGCCGCCAAGCCCGGGGTCTGAGCAGCTTCCTCTCACCGCAGCTCTCCCTGCCCCGCTCCACCTCTGCCCTCCCCAGCGAAGCCCTTCTCTCAGCGCGTTCTCTTCCGACGCGTCACTCACGCCGCCCTCCCCAAAGGCTCAGTCACTCACGCCGCCCTCCCCAAAGGCTCAGCTCCGCAACTACACTTCCCCGGCCCTGAGACGGTTGTTCAATGTCCTCAGCTCTCCCATAACAAAGCCACAGCTGGGACTCGGTCAGCACTACTCCCTGCGAAGATCTCAACCTCCCTCTCTAATCACTTTCTTCTCTGCCTCCTCTGTCCTTTGTCCTCAGAGGGCTGGCCGTTTTGGCTTACGCCCCTACACGCACAGCACGGACCACTTAGCACAAGCCTCTGGGCCATCTTCTCCCTTCTGACCACACAACAGCTTATGTAAGCATTTCTGTATTCTTGAGGAGGAACTGCTAGTAAGTTTTTGTGCCCCTGCAAAGACTATCCCTGTTTACACTGCCACTGACGATGTGTGAGAGCCCCTGTTTCTTTAGACACGACAACACAGAATACTTACCAACTTTTTAAATGTCTGATGGAGTAAGATGGTATTATACCACCTTCAATCTGCATGTTATTCGTTAATGGGATCACGAGCATTTTTAAAATATAGTTCCTACCAAAGTGATGCTTTCTTTAATTAAATCAACGTCCACGGTTTTTAAGCCGCCAACATATAATCGGTGTTTGGGTGCTATTTCACAATTCACTAAAGCCTTTCCTGTGGTCAGACACTTAGGGATTTTTTACTATATACAGGCAATAAGGTTATGGCTCACTGTCTCCAGGCTTTCCAAACCACTGATTTATTCCACATAAATCCTCAGGAATGACGTTACTGGGTCAGATACGAAGACCAGCTCTGGGCCCCTGCTCTATACTGCCACCACGTCCCCCTGACTGAGTGTGAGACCTGCCTGCCCTCCTTCCGTCTGCACCCACCTCTCTGACCGAGTCTCTGGTCCCCTCGCCTGCACCTCTAACACCCCTGCCAGTAACGCCTATGGACTGAGCCCCCACCTCCCCACACGCCGGATGCTTGGAAATCTCATCCGAGCCAGAGTCACGGCCCTTGCAGGGGACTCCTAGGTCACCATGTTCAGCCTGTCTTTTCTCCTAAGTGCCAGATCTGTCTGGCAACACAGACATGGGAAGTACTTTCCTTTCACTGATGGAACAGAACGCAAAATGACAAATCTACCACGGGTTACAACGAATGTTCCAGAGACGGGGCAAAGTACGTCCCACAATGAAACTCCCTCCCTCTCCTTTCCCTACTCCTTTCCTTACTCCCGCTCTATCTTCTGTGCAGACACCCCCTACCCACTGAGTTACGGCCCAGTCCTCTGCATGCACGGCGATGCGTTCTTCCCGGCACTTCCCTCCCAGCCCTGCCCAGCCGCGAACCTCACCGCCACCAGCGCACACGAACCACAGACACGGCCTCGCTGTCCTCCTGGTGCCAGCCCACGCCATCCCCCAGGCTTCTAACCCCCCTCAAGCCTCTCTCGCGTAAATGCCCCTCATCATGTCACCGGCCTCCTTGCCGAATGGCAGCGCCTGTGATTCCCAATGTCACCCCACCCTCTCCCTGTACGGCCATCTTCCTCACACGCCACCTGTGCTCGGGCCGCTCTCAGCTTTACCGCGCTCCGCGCCCAGGACCTTCAGGCCCAATTGTAGCCAAATGCCGGGGCCCAGAAACAACGACGCCTTCCTCGTGAAAACCTCAGCTTCCTGCTCGAAGTTCATGTCTGCGCCATTCCCACTCCTGCGGCCCTCTGGCCTGTACCTCACTTAAGGCGCGAGGTGACTTTCTAGCTCCTCATTCCTGCGTTTAAGATCACCCGACGCCCCGATGACCAAGGGGTGTCCCCGGCACGCCGCTCACCTGGCCGAAGGTAGAGGTCTGAGGACGCGGCCACCGCGATCCGCTCCCGCTCCTTCTCCCGCTCCCGCTCCGCACTTGCGGCCGCCGCAAGGTGTGTCGAGTGGCCTGTAAAACATAAAAATCGGCAACTTAGAGACAAGAACACCAACCCGTCAGATATGAACAACTTCCACATTTTTAAGTGAAAATTCTTCAAAACACTCCAAACTTAAGATGTAGACAGTTTAAGAGTCTTGGATGACAAGTGACACCTAACACAAGCTTCTGGGATGTTTCTGGCGTATCTGGTGACAGACAGCATGTAACAATTATTATTAAGTATTAAGTGAAAAATAGCAGACCAGGGGCACTCAGTTGGCTGAGTATCCGACTCTTGATTTCAGCTCAGGTCGTGATCTCAGGGTGGTGGGATCGAGCCCCACGTCAGGCTCCCCCCTAAGCAAATTCTGTCCCTCTCCCCCTGCTCACCCCCCCGCTCTCTCTCTTTAAAAAACCCCCAAAACCAAAAAAACCCAGCGGACCAAACGGGGGGAAAGTGCCCCAAACGCCTTCAAAGGCTACGCTGTCAACACGTAGGCACGCTGGTCCTGTCAGAGGGGGGTGCGACCGGCCTCTTACCTGGAGACATGGACGCAGAGTTGTAGGGCCTGGGCGGGAAAGTAATCTGTGTGCCAGGAATATAAGTGATTCTGTCCATGGGAGGAGTACTTGTCCCCCCGGGATGAGGCACTAAAATGGCCGGAGGCATGTTGGTCAGGTCAATGATTCCTGCTCGGACGACAAAGACAATAAAAGGATGTTAAATGTCCATTTTTCCAGAGATACACAACTGTACGTGGCTTTTCTAAACCGTTTCTCTCCACAACCCAATGATACTTTGCATACAGTATAAATAAAGACCGTTCAGATCATCGTGACTTTGTAAGACCTTCTTTGAATCTACGCAAGGCTATGACATCCTGTGCCCCATACGAGTCACCTCGGAGCACGGACAGATTAGGAGAGACAGCGAACTGATAAAACAAGGACTTCAGGTAGTTTGGTTACGGCAGTGTTCTCCGAAACTCCGTCTTGACGCGTTCTCTGTCCGCCCCCGAGGGCTACAAGCTACAGAGGCAAGGACAGGGCTGCCTTTTCTTTCGTTCCACTGTTCACTCAGCAAATACTCCTCGGTACTCGGTACACCTAACGCACCGCGGGAAACGCGAAGGGAAAGACACGCACCCCTGGTGGCCGGGTACGGGAGGCCCAGCTGCTGCTCCCGCGGGGAGAGGCCTCTGGCCACGTCCGGGCGCAGGTTCACCTGCATCTGCTGTGAGGTAATGTAATCGTTGAGGATTGTCTGTCTGGTGTTCTCCATGGCGTAAAGCTGGTACTGGCTGGGGTAGGCGGGGGTTGGGGACAGCTGTCTCTGAAACAGGTAAGCGGCGGCTGCTGGCGGACAGAACGAGAGAAAGGCACTTAGGGGCAATTCATGCGCTGAACACCGCCCACAGAGAGACACGCGCGGGCAGCTCTAGCGTGGCCGGGACGCCGCGGGGAGTGACGGAGATTCCCGCTGCACCCGGACTCGTCAGCGAGACGAGTACACGCATTCTAACGTCAGACGTCACGGTAAAGGGGGGACAACTAGGCCCAGGACAAGCGAGAACATTTTCGCTGGGAGGACAGGAGCTAAGGAACTTCTCAAGCAGCTGCGCTTTCGATCCTCGCCACTTCACTACACGTTCACCTAGGTCTCCAAGAGCTGCGTGTGCAAATCATTTCTGGAGTACTGATCATTCGACACAACGAAACGTAAAGACACGTGCATACACTTTGTGACAAATAATGGCTTTCCTGGGGCTGAAAATGATTCGTCTACAAGCACTGAATTAGTGCGTGTGTTTAGAGCAGAGATGAGCCGACTTATTCCACAGAAGGCCAGATGGTAAACATCTCAGGCTCCACGGACCATATGTCTGCTTCACCTACTCCACCCTGCCACCGCTGCATGAAAGCCGCCGCAGACCGAACACCCACAGACGTGTGCCTGTGCTCTCACCAAACTCTACTCCCACAAATGGGCCGCAGCGGGACTTGGCCCCTTGGCCACAGTTTGACAACGTGGGTTAGAGCACAACACGAGTTGCTAGCAAGGGGTAGGTATGTATGGCAAAAGGGAGAAGGTGACGTCTCTCTGCTCAAAACATTTCAATTCAGCTCAAGCTCAAAAATAACAAGCAAATAAAATGAAGGACCATGAGAAGTACTACATTAAAATATACACTTTCAATTTTGCCAGAAAACTTGAGTGAACTATTTTATATATTTAAATATATTTAAAAACATATATATATATATATGTATGTATGTATATACGTATATATATAAAACAAATGATAAGTTTTCTGGAATGTTTGCTTCCCCTTTCTTCACCCAGAACTCCCAGCAGGGTAAGTCTTTCAGGGGACTCTGTGGGAACTTCTGCCTCAGTTTTGGGAGACAGTCCCTGAAGAATTACGTGTAAACTCGTCTGAAACCTAATGTTCTCAAGTGATAGACAATTTGATGCCACTGATACAACCTCCAAAAAAAACAAATATTTTCCACAGGTACCTTGCTTCTATAAAATGTAAGTAACCCTTAGAAATCTTGGCATACTGCTACTGAAAACCTCCTCCCTAAGGACCACGGTAAAACACGGGTGTCCTGTGTCCCAATTTCAATTTGAAGGATGTAACAAACAAGGAAGTTAGGTTGGAGAAGAGGTACGAGCAGAGAACACACATCTGAGTAGGGCACAGCGGGCAAGAGGAGCAAGGATGAAGACGGGGAGGACAGAGTGCCGCTGGCACATGGATGGGTCGAGTCAGCCACCGACGTGCTGACAGGGCTCCTTTCCCTCTGGGGAGCCCGCTGCCCGTGCCCAGTGCAGACAGCTCTCCAGAAAACCTACAGACTCCTGCACCTCCAACACGTATAAGTATGTCCATGCACAGTCAGAGGGGTTGGTCTGTTCAAGAGTTCCTTCCAGTTGTACCTGCTAGTGTAATTATGTAACTTAATGAAGTCATCTGGAGGTTGCTGAGAAAGAATGAAAAGAATGGTTTCTTTGGAAACTAAGTTGACTGCTTTGGAAAGACTCGATATAGAAGTTGAATCAGGTATGGACGAGACAATTTTGAAAGACTGAGAAAAAAAATCTGTAGGAATTCTGTATTTCAATTGCTTTGAAGTGGCTTTAAATTCTAGCTTCACTTAAAAAACGAAACCTAAGGGCGTCTGGGTGGCTCAGTCGGTTAAGCGTCTGCCTTCAGCTCAGGTCATGATCCTAGGGTCCTAGGACTGAGTCCCACATCCGGCTCCCTGCTCAGGGGGGAGTCTGCTTCTCCTTCTCCCTCTGCCCGCTGCTCCCCCTGCTTGTGCTATCTCTCAAATAGATAAAATCTTTTAAAACACAAGAACAAGAAGAAAAAATGAAACCTGGAAGGAAACGTGAGTACCACTTACGTCACGAAGACCAGGGAGAGATTTCATCAGTAGACCCTGACCTTCCACCGGAACACTCGTAAATTAGTAGCTACGTTGTAAATTTAAACGTTTAAGGTACGTCTGTGTCATTCACAAATAATTCTCCACACTGACTCACTTTTTCAATCAGCTTAGCCAACTGCCATACCTATTTTTTTTCCCAGTTCTGTAACGGGTGCTGGTAACATTTTGTTTCTGGATTTAGAACCGCTAACGTGGGGGTGTGTAGGGTGCGAAAGTTCAATGAGCTGCCCACTAATGATCAATGCAACAGTCTGCATATTATACTTTAATAAATAGGGGCTGAAAGGTCATACAGGCGTATTATTTCTTTGCCACACCCCGTGCTTACCAGGATCCAGAGCCCTGTGAAATGGCATGGCCGGGTCCAAGTGTGTGGCAAGATGGCTCCGATAAACCTCTCCCGTGCCGCTGCCCCTGTGATGGGCCTCGAAGGGGCTGTGGCTCACTACAGGGTCCACCCCAGGTACTGGAGACTTCGCTGGGATACTCTCCCTCTGCGTAGGGGTCAGGGTCGATTTTCTTTCATGGTTGGTAGACTTGCTAGAGGAAATCGTAACTGAAAAAAAAGAAAAAGCCAACACCACAACTTCCTAAGAAAACTTGGGAAGTAAGATTATACAGCTGACCCTTGAACAACGTAGGGATTAGGGGCGTCAACCCTCCGCAGAGCCAAAACTCCACGCGTAACTTCTGACTCACCCGAAACTAACAGCCTGCTACTCACCGGGAAGGCTTACTGAGAACATCAACAGTCAACTAGCACGTATTTTGTATGTTATACGTATTATATCCTGTATTCTTACAATAAAGTAAGCTGGAGACAAGAAAGTATTGGAAAGTTTTAAGAGAGGGGCGCCTGGGTGCCTCAGCTGGTTGAGCATCTGACTCTTGATCTCAGCTCAGGTCATGATCTCAGGGTTGTGAGATCGAGCCTTGCACTGGGCTCCACGCTTAGTGAGGAATCTGCTTACCTCTCTCTCTGACTCCCTCTGTCCCTTCCCCTGCTCATGTGCTCTCTCTAAAAAAATAAGTCTTAAAATATATATATATATGTATATAAAAATTTGAAAAATAAAAATAAAAATCCACATTAAGTGGACCTGCACAGTTCAAACCAGTGTTGTTCAAGGGTCAACTGTATTTATTCATTTTTCACCCAACCAAATACAGACTGTATTTATATTTTTATCTGCTTCCACCAAACAATTAATATTCAATCCTGTAAAACATGCAACTGCGAAGAACGAGCAGAGGCTCCTGAGAATCGGAGATCACCACCTTGTGGGTCACAGCACCAGCATTTTACCACCTAACGTGAAGATTAAAAATGAAGTTCAACACTCCTCTTTAAATCCCGTTATAAATGATTCTGTTTTCTGTAAATGACCTGACCGTTCCAAATTCTTCTCGATCCCCCGTGTACCAAGTCACAACTCCCTCTCTTTGCCTGTGCCGCCCCCTCCTTGCTGCCCACCAGTCACTACGTACGCGGCTTTTCCTTGCCCTGGACTCCACAGAGCCTTTCTCGTGAGCTCGCCAGTACCAACCACCTCCCTACCTCAGCCTCTTCTTTTCCAACGATGTGATTCGGAAGTTACTAGATCACCCCCCCCATGAACACCATAACCCGACACTTACTGGCCATCACCCTGCACTGTTTTAACAATTGTGGTACAACACACAGAACGTAAAAGTTACCATTTTAAAGGGGCATTAATACACTCAGTGTTGTGCAGTCACCACCACCACCTCATTCATATACGGATAACAGCAACTTGGCCACCATTACGCAAAGCCGCCTCACAAAACCAGTCGTGGGGACTTACCACACCCCTGTGAGCGCCCTCAGCAGGCTCTGCACTCACCACCCCACCTCCCCGGCGGACGCTTCCCTCTTCTCCTCCCTCCAGGCTGCTCCTCTCCCCCCGCGCAAAACACGCTCCACCTTCCCAGCTCCCGCAGCGCCCAGCCAGGACCTCGCACGGGAGCCCTCAACAAACACGGACCGCAACAACGCCAGACAGGATGAGCGGGCACGCTGTTAGCGCCGCAGGCGGTTCCAGGGACCACCTGGTACACCTCAGCCTCTCCTGTGTTACTCGCGGTCCTGCCAGCAGCAGAAAGCGAGGGGAGGCGGGGCGCGGTACCGACAACAGCAGCAACGGCAACACTAAGTTCGCATTCATGGCGCCAAGCGCCGTCCTTTCCTTCCCAAGCCCTTCCAACACATGACCTCATCTGAGCTTCCCAACGGTCCAGTGAGGTAAGTCTGAACACCGCATTGCCGTTTTACGGATGAGGAAACTAAGGCCTAGGAAAGTGAAGAAACTCGTCCAAGGTCACACAGTGAGAAGAACCTTAATTCGAGTCCGGGCAGTCTTGCTCCGCGGCCTGCATGCCGCTGAATAAACAACGGTCAACGCCGACTTCCAGAACACCTTGCAGGAGGAGCTGAGAAGCCCCTCTCAGAATGTACTTATTCTAGAGCATTTCTGGGCTCCAGCATCCTCTGCACCTGATTAAGATAGTAGCTAGTTTACCTACAATTATCCTTACTTTTCATTTGGTACTTTCCATACAGCCCTCATATCGAGCACGACCTACAGATCTCAGGGTAATCCGCAGCTAACAGTCTGCCGTCGACGTTTTGCCGGAGGCGGGAAAGCACAATCAAAAGGAGCCAGCAAGGACCGAAGAGTAACTTACCATCAGAAGTTCTGTTCATCATGGGCGAGCCCCTGGACATGGTGTTCTGGTAACTCACAGGCGTCCGCCGCGCACTACTGTCGTCGTAAATCCCTGGGCTCAGCTGTGCTTTGGGAGCGTCGTGAAGCGTTGACCTAAGGACGGAGGGGCCGGAGCTTACCACCGATGTGTGTCGGGAGCGCACTGGCTCGCCTGCTTTCACATCCTCGTACTTTCCCCGCTCTACCACTTTGATGCTCTCCGGCACGATTTCCAGGGGGGGCATTCCACGGGGTAGTTTGTTGGGCCCCGTGATTAAGGATTTGACATTGTGTTTGATGGCAGATTGCCCTGAGTTGCTGTCAAACTTTATTGGTGTGCCCTAAAAGGAAAGAAAACACACGTTACAGGCAGTTCGAGGCGTCCGAAGATTTTTCCATCTCAGGTCAGCCCGGCTCACGGCAATAACGTGCCATCTTCACTATCGGCGTGGCTGTCTCAGTCACATGCTCACAGTCCCAGAGCTGCGCACTCTCTCACACATACGTTCCACAGTACAGACACAAGATAAACAAGGAAGCATACATAAAACTTTCACATTTACTTCCAAAAGCTCTGACATCGTAAGAACTACTTATAATTAGTAAGTCATGCTTTTTAAGATGCTCCATGAATTGTTCACAGTCTGGGGCGCAACGGCTGACAAACAGCGCCCTGACGTGGCTACCTGCGAGATGGAGCCCTCGATTATCGGCCTCGTGCTCTGGACCACTTCTGGAGTTTTTCGGCTTTCCTGACTTAAAATATCTTGCCGTGGAATCTCATGGATGGAACGCCCCATTTCTTTGATGGTGGTAATGCCGTCGTATGGTTTTCCTTTGGTAATGGCGCCTTCAAACGCTCGTATGGGAGGACTCTCCCTTTTAATCTGTTTGGGATATTTAAGACCATCTTCGAAGCTGTCTGTTGTGGCTCTTGGTGTGCCTTCAAGAAAGAATTCAAGAAACATGCTTATTAAAATAAGGCCAATGGTTGCATAACAATGCGACCGAGCTGCACACTTAAAAATTGCTAAAACAGTAAATTCTGATACATATATTTTTCTGTTATTTAAAAAAATGAATACCTTGTCATCTTGCAGTTTCTAATCAATTTTGTTTACAACACATCCTTAAATATTCGTAAGTCGTCATTTTTTTCGGGTGGTTCAAGATTGAATACACTGTTCATCACAATCAGAGAATGGTTCTTACATAATGAAGATGTCTCTCTATGCAGAGCCTAGGCAACTAACATCTTCAATTAAACTATGTAGCTCAGAAACAGAAGAGTTAAAATCAAGACTTGAATATCTACTATTTCAAAAGGGAAAATACTTGAAAAGCAGATTTCGTGCACTGCAAATTAATATCAAACTACTCTGCCAATGAGGCAGTCGTGAATAAAAGCCAAAACGAGCAAAAAGTTTACCCTGCATTATGGAACCAGACAGCACAGTCCTTTCTTTGAGGTCAGAATGAGGGCTCCCCCTGGGTAACGCTCGGCATATCAGCCCTTTCAAAATAAGAAAGCAATCCAAGTATTAAACATCATGTGAAAGTCACTTCCCATATACTTTATACTGACCTTAGAGTATGTACTTTTTGATAAAAGCTCTATGGAGAAAGAGAGATCATCTTAAATTTGTGAACTATTCAGAAGAATATCATGGAAAAAAATAAAAGCTGGAAGTACCCAACGTGACATCATTGTTCCCTTTTAAACATTCTCCTAAAGAGAAAATAGCCACAGAACACATCTATTAAAAATCAAAAAGGAAAGACACTTTCAAAACTACATCTAAAATCCAATGCTTCTTTCTCAAGGTGAGAAGACACACAGAGGGGCTGAGAATCACCGTTTAGCTCTGAAACAGACCTCTGAGAAAGGGAAACACAAAGGTTGGGCGTGGTACCTCAAAACCAGGTGAAATACATCAACGAAAACATGCAAGTCAAAATGAAAGCTGTAAATAATCTCTTAAGAAGTTTCGTGTCACATCACAATAAATCTGATCAAGGATTGGAAATAACCACTTGCAATTACCCTAAAGTAAAGGGAAGTGATTTTTTTTTTAATACAGAGAAAATCCAGCTCTTAGAAAATTACACAGGATTTCTAAGACTGAGGAATCCTTACACTGTTTTTAGTATTTCACCTAGATTAACATTAAAACAGTTGAGGTAGGTTAAGACTTAAAGAAAGCGAGTCACTAACAAAATAAAGCCACAGGTATGATGTAGTGACTGCTTGTCATGTGGTCAGCACAAGTTTGGACACCTGTCTCGAATCGTCACACAGTAACTACAATTCCTTCATCTACAGAGGAGGAAACTCGCACCGTGAAATTCACCAGACAACAGTGCATCCAGAATTCAAATACAGGTCTTCGTTCTATTACACCGCTTTAACTGCCTCACAATAAAACAAAGTATTTAGAATGAATTTTGCACTTTTCACCTCACTTAACCCTCACAGGAATAGTCTACAAATTATATGAGAATTCTACCAGTTTCCTATGATATGGCCAATTATGTTTAATGTTTACTTCCACCACTGTCACGTACTTGATTTAGATGTAGATACGGATATAAATTTAAACATATCAATAAGCTCATATTAATATAGTGTTAATTGTACTATATTATATATCATTAATATAACATTATAATATTAATTATTAGTATATTAATTATATTATTAATATAATGATACATTAATATAATTTCATTTATATGTTAATATGAATATAAATTTCAGGTAGAAATGACAGAGACCGAATATAACCTAACCCAACCACGCAAATTTGCTGTACAAAATTAAATGTATCTTAAATAAAGTTCTGGAAACAACGTTTTACCCTCCAACGGTGCTGACACAGGAGACTCCCTCATTGACAACCCTTGCTTTATATTTCCTTCTACCGATTCATAGCTTCTTTTTAAACTGATTTCATGAGCTGTTCTTGGACTCCTTGTCCCTTCTCGGGCATTCTTAATATCTGCAGAACACAGAAACAAGAATTGTTCAGGCAGAGCCCAAGGCCTACTCTATAGTCAATCAGTTATCTTAATTTCACAGTCTATCTTATAAAAAATAAAAATATAAAAGCCAGTCAACCTACAAAATGCTACTGTGTAGATGATACTTATGAAATTTTTTTCATCAATTCAAATGTATTTGAGTGCCAGGCATAAATGAGCAAGGCTGCAGATAAGGTTAACAAATTAAGTCCCTTCCTTCGTGAAACTTACCCCATCGTGGCGGATACCGATCAAGTACTAGGGAACTGTTGTAGAGCATAGTCAGTACTATGGAAAGAGAGGTACGATGTCCAGTGAGAATGCTGGAAGGGGAACCTAACACTTAAAACGCCCCGATAAGGCTGCCTACAAGAAGTAATGTGCAGACCGAGAACTGAAGGATAAGGTGGAGATGCTTACATCAGAGGTAAGGGAGGAAGGGGTGGCAGAGGCACACAGACGCCAAGGCGAGACAGAGTGTGGGAAGTCAAAGAACTTAAGCTCGGTGCGTGGCCAGTGGGCAGAGCGGAGCTGGAGGAAGCGTGCACGGAAGGCAGTGTAAGGGGACCAAGGGAAAAGTGGGAAGGGAACGGTCTGGGAGAGGAGCTGGCAGCAGATCGTGGCGGGGGGGGGGGGATCAAGTCAAGGTAAGGGGCTTGCATTGATCTTAAAGCAATGAAGAGTCAAGCAGGAAGGGATGTGATACAGTCCTGAATATGGGTTATGACTAAAGGTGGGGAGGTCAGGGGCAGCTGCCCAGGTATTCGGACAAAAGATGACGGTGGCAGTCCCTGGGGAACACAGAGAAATGGATGGATTCCAGAGAATTCAGAAAGAGAACAGAAATCACTTCGTGACTGACGGGATGTGGAAAGAGAACAAGGTGTCGAGGATGACATCTACATTTCTGGCTTAGGCAATGTGCGTTAATTTCTTCCTCCAGAAGCAAAATGTAAATCAGCATAGGCCAGAAATGTTAAAACAAGAAAGGAGGAAGGAAATAAGAAAGTTACCCTGTGTTTTGCATCAGGCACTGTGTGCTCACATACCTTACATCTTTGTATTCAAAGAGAAAGATAAAACGTGACTATTGACTACTCAGATCATAAAAACAGTCGCAAACGGAACTCAAATCCAGTCCCTCACTCGGCTTTTTTTTTTTAACCATAACTGAGTCTTTCTTGTAACATTAATGAGAAAATGTAACCTAAGAATACATCTGAAGAAAATGCTTACACACACAGACATTAAAATAATTTAAATTAAAAATTTAAATTCAATACTCTTTCCAGGATTATCAGATTATTATCTACTCCCTAATTCTTGGGGCGCCTCGGTGGCTTAGTCGGTTAAGCATCTGCCTTTGGGGGCGCCTGGGTGGCTCGGTCGTTAAGCGTCTGCCTTCGGCTCAGGGCGTGATCCCAGGGTCCTGGGATCAAGTCCCGCCTCAGGCTCCTCTGCTGGGAGCCTGCTTCTTCCTCTCCCACTCCCCCTGCTTGTGTTTCCTCTCTCACTGGCTGTCTCTCTCTGTCAAATAAGTAAATAAAATCTTAAAAAAAAAGGCATCTGCCTTTGGCTCAGGTCATGATCCTAGGGTCCTAGGATGGAGCCCCGCATCAGGCTCCCTGCTCAGTGGGGAGTCTGCTTCTCCCTCTGACCCTCCCCCACTCGTGCTCGCTCTCTTGCTCGCTCGCTCTCTCTCAAATAAAATCTCAAAAATAAATAGATAAAATAAATGAAATAAAATAAAAGTGATTCTACTAAAGTTAAAGATTCTTTTCTTAGGCTAAGTCAACCGGCCACAGCTGATGTGTTTATCATTTTCATTGACCGTCTCAGTTAAATTTTCACAAAACTTCACAAGAAGGGAGAACAAAGTCCCCCAAACAAGTACGTGGGGAACCAGGGCCCATGTTTCTAGTCCCCCATCACAGCACTGGCTTTAGAGTACAGACATCATACTTACTATCGTAGGATAAGATGTGTCCACTTTTGCCTTCATAAATAACATGACCTTTTGATGCGGCTTCCTCTCTGCCTTTCTCAGGACCGCTCTCCTCAATGGGCATTCTAGAAATGGGTCCCTTCACCAACGCCTCAGTTGGTGTGCTGGCCTGTGACAGGGCTGGGGTACCCTGCCATCAAATCAAACACACACACTCAGGTTTAGAGGAGACACGAGATGCTTAGAAAACTTAACCTACCACACTGAGAGTAAGATCCATCCATATCTTCAAAGAAGAAAGGACAAAGACACAAGAGGAAACCAAACATTAAATTTTTATAAACATAAATACTGTACCTTCGTCCTTGAACTCTGCCCCACAAAACATAAAATGCGGACAGGTGTAGGAGTCAAATCAACTTTCTTCCCCACCTTGAAATCAAACCTCTTAACTCTCAGGAAAAAAAAAAAAAAACAACCTTGTCTTGAAGGCCAAAAATCATGTAAGTGTAATGTTTTTTCAAAATGTCTAATAAAAATAAGACGATAAATTAAGTTTTAAATTTAGAATACTGCAACCTTCTCTCACACTGTGTTAAGAGGAAAAAAGAACTTGCAGTTTCCAAACTGTCTGCTGGGTTCGACCTCTGGTCACCAGTGGGGGAGGGGGCGGCAGGAACGACAAAACTCAGATGCCCCCATCCTGTGCTATGGATTCAGTTTAGGTCACATCCTCTCAATCTTCACCATCATTAATTAGTCCTCTTCTGGGTTACCTACAGCCATGGTTCTTTTTGACCCCTCCTTTAAGCAGTAAACTCTTCCTTCCAGAGAAATCATTCATGGAACCTACTGGGTACAACGCTTTGTAAAAGTGAGCTGCTTGGGTTGCAATGGGCATGGCAGGCCCAGACTTAGCCCATTCACACATTTGGTGTCCCCAAAACTCTCATGAGGACAATCTGAAATGACACACTTAGAGCAGGAAGAATGACAAGAACAAAACATTTACTTGTCCGGCCATTCAATGGGCTGAGCAGTAAACATCTGGAAATCCTTAACACCCATTTTGGAAGTGCTCACTTCATGCGAACAGACTGGTTTGAAAATAAACAGGGAAAAAGCGTAGCCTCACTTCATCCAGTTCATTCTGTCTTCCTACCACAACCTGGTTACTAGAGTGAAAATGAACAAGATAACATGCATAAGGCATTTACTTCTCTTCTGCCTCTACTACTAATGTGTTTGCTTGTTTTGAAAACTAGTCTCGGGTCAAATGCAGAAGGAGAGATGGGAAGAGTTCACACATAACTTTCTAGGTCACTACGCCATCTACTCCGTAAACCAGGTCTTGTTAAAATGGAGACCTGATTCATAGGTCTGAAGGGGGAACTAAAATTTCTGCATTAATCTAACCAGCTCCCAAGCGATGCTGACGCTCTGGGACACAGACTACACTTGATCAGCGAGGTCCCAGGGCGGGCTTCTCACACGGCACGCAGCAGAATCACGGGAGGGCGGGGAAACACAGATTGCTGGGCCCCGCCCCCACAGAGGAGACTTCAGGAAACGTGGGGTGGGGCCTGACCGTTACAGGCTGCGCGCCTGGGAGCCACACTTTAGCCGCTGGCCTAGCGGACAAGGACAAAAGACAAGGAAGAAAAATAAAACAAGAAACCTGTGACCGGTTCAATGTGCAAAAGCACAGGCTTCTGCTTACAATGACTTCCCAAAAGAGAATTTTCCTTTCCCAGATCAACAATAATAAAGAGGCTATGGACTGTCACATTTCCAAGTGAAATTAACATCTAACTCATCTAACTGAGGAAAAGAAAGACCTTTTCCTAATCAAAACCGGCAATTTATTGAGCCTGAAACTGGAAGAAGATACTTGACTTCTGGAGCTTCTATCAACGTCGCCCGTATCTCCCAGTTTAGCACAAGACCCCAGCCAGGTGCCTTATGTGCTGGGACTGCAGACCTTCTCCACGGGGGCAAAAGTAAGCAAATAATTTATAAGGATTTTCTTCTCCATTTCCACCTGAGCTGCACACCTGGTACGAGTTTTGCCAGGAAGACAGTAAGAGCCGCATCAATCAGAACTTTTTTTTTCTACCAATTTGCAAATCACTGAGCTTTTCAAATGACCCACAGAATAGGTAATATAGCTGGTGGTCAAAGTGATCACATTAAAGTCTTTCTGCAGACAGGTTACGGATCTGGGTTTACTACCACTGAGACCAGACCCGTAATCCAGAACAAGTGACTTAACCACAGAACGATACTGCTGGAACAGCTGGAGCTCTGGAGACTTGACTTCCAGTTTTCTCATTAGCTACTGGCCAGTGTATCAGGAACGATCACAACTAACCTGAGTGATTGAGCCCCGCAGGGACGGGATGCCTTCCACGGAGATTTTGCTGGTTGGTGTTCCCCGAGTTATACTCCCTTCTTGAATGGCTCCTGTGGTACCTGCATGAAACCGAAATGAGCACGTTACCCCTTGTACCACTGCAAACACAAAACTCAGCCCCTACTAGGAGGAGGGGTAAGAGAAGGAAAACAGCAGTACAAAAAGAATAGTTGTGTTTTACTGAAATGCACTTTTTAAATAATTGCAATTATTAAAAAGGGCTGCTGAAATATGGAATTTCAAAGTTTTAAGTATTTTTCTATAGAAGGAAAAATTTAGAATGTGAAGGCTTTAATTTAAAAACCCAACATTAAGACATCTTAATGACTTACTCGAATACATTTATTGGGAACAAAAGTTCACTATTTCTGCCAGACAGCGTATTTTACCTCTGACCACTCCTTCGTGTTGTGCCCTGACCAATAAACCTTCAGGCTGTGAGTTCTGGCTTCGGGGAGAAAATTCTTCCTGCTTGATGTAGGGCACAGTAGCTGTGGACCAAAGCGAGAGAAACAGGAAGAGATCAAGTGCTGAATTACCGACCGCGATGCCGCAAGCGCAGATGTGTTGTCAGTATTTACTCACTGACCTGATTTGGCAGATTCCTGTTGCCGCGGCAGTCCGAGAGAGATGGAGCCCACCGAGGGCTTAGCTGCTTCTTGAGTGTAGGAAGTCTGATTATGAGACGTCAAATAAGTGCCAGGTGTTCCCTAAAAATAATTTTAAAAGACTAACATTGTCTTTTCATAAGGTCAACAATAAACTGAATGGTCGTGTTTCTAAGAATTTATATCCCCACTGCCCAAAATTGAGAACAAGTATCTGCAAAGTAAGCAAATCCTTATCATAGTTTGCTTACATTAAAAATATTTTTAAAGGGAGCAAGATGTGTCTTCTGAAATCACCATAAATTTCATATTTATTGTTAACAAATTACATAAATAAAGAACTTAATAGTACACTCACAATGTAAGCTACTATTATTAACAATATTCATTCCTCTTAAAGTTGCCAAAAGACAGTGACATCAGTGACAACAGCAGAGTAAGGACTTCTGAAAACTCTCCTCTATGAAGGCGACCAGAAAACCAGCAAAAATTGTAGGAATCAACCTTTTAATTTGGAAATTAACCAAAGGCTTATAGAAATCTGAGTGCATCTTTCAAGAAGACTAGCAAAATCTAGGTAAGAAGAGTGAGCTTTGTGGCATTCGAACTTGTTCTAGTTCCTCTCCCATATGCTCCCCACCAAGCTCACTGGTAGCCTTGAAAATCAACAGACTACAATCATGGTGAAAACCGGCAGCCTGGCAGCCACCAAAGGGGAAAGAAGAGCGTTGGAGCTCCCTAAAATCCTCATTCCCAGGTAACTGTCATTAGTTGACTTGTCTGATGGTTCTCTGGGAGACCCATTTGCAAGGCTGTCCTTATCTGACCTGACTGTGGTGGGGAAGAAGGTGCACACTTGTCAAAAACAGAGTCAAATGATTTAACTTCCTCACTGCCTGAGGCGGTAGATAAACCACTAAGGCAAACAACAGGATAACCAGAAACCCTAAAAGGAAAAGTTAAGGAACGAGATGTTCAAAGGGGGTTTGAAAAGTTCCAACACATTCCTAGGAATCCAGAAGGCCATATCAATGTACAAGGCTGTACAGACGCCTAGGAAAGACATGAGAAGGACTTAAGCTCTCAACTCTGGCGGACCTTAAAGCTCTGTGAAAGTAGGAAGTGAAGACTAAGGCAGAGTTGCCAGTTGCCTGGCTGAATGTTAAGGTGTGCCCCAAAACACACAGAGAGCCACTCAGTAAAGACTGGGACACTCAGGCATTCCAGGCACTGACGTCTATCAAGCCTTAGCCGGCCAGCAGGTAGAGACTTCAATGACCACACATGTCACAAGAATACAGATTTTACAGAGTTCATTCAGAAAAGTCACAAAGTAAATATCAACAAAAACAAAAGCAATGAGAGCAAACCCTAGGGAGAGAGGAGAATCTGATTTCCACAGTTGCCAAATCACATAAAATGTTCAGTTTTTACCCAAAAATTACAAGAAACAAAAAAGCATGACCCACATGAGGGAAAAAAACGCAGTGAATAAAAATTGTCCCTGGGCTTTAAACTTGCTAGAAAAAGGCTGTTATATCATTGATCAGCTATTGTAAATATGTTCAAAGAATTACAGGGAATCATGTCTAAAGCATTAAAGGAAAGTGTGAAAATGATGTTTCCCCATACAAAGAATATCAACAAAAAGAAATCATAAAAAAAGAACTGTACAGAAATGAAGTCGAAAAGTACAAAAACTGTAGGAAAACAAAAAAAACAAACTCTCGGCAAAAAGGAATATAAGGAAGCCTCTTCAATCTAATGAAAGGCACCTGTGAAAAGTCTATAGTTAACATACCTACCAGTGAAATACTGAATGCCTCCCTCCGAAAATGGGCAACAAGGAAAGCATATCCTCTTCACCACTTCTCTTAAACACTGTACTACGGGGCGCCCGAGTGGCTCAGCTGGTTAAACATCCGACTCTTGATTTCAGCTCAGGTCATGATCTCAGGGTTGTGGGATCAAGCCCCACATCGGGCTGACTGAGCCCCACATCAGGCTCCTAGCTCCTTGCTCAGCAGGGAGCCTACATAAGATTTACTCTCTCCCTCTCCCCCTCCCTCCCTCCTCTCTCTCAAATAAATAAATAAATCTTAAAAATAAATAAATGAACATCGTACTGAAAGATCTACCCTAGCCGGTTCAATAAAACAAGAAAAAGAAAAGGCACTAGGACCGGAAAGGAAGAGGTAAAACTACCTTGATTTGCAGATCACATGCTCACATAGAAAATCCTAAGCAATCTACTCTCCCTTCAAAAAAAAAAAAGCAGCAGCAGCAAATAAGTAAATGTTGCAGGAGACAAAGTGAAGATTAAAAAATCAATTTTTTATATACCTGTAAGAACTAGAAAATGAAATTAAAAAAAATAATATTTATAAAAACAAAATATATTACAAATCATCAAATAAACTAAAAACACATCTAACAAAACCTCTATAGTGAAAACTATGAAATCTTGTGGAGAGAAATTTAAGACCTAAATAAATGGAAATATAAACATGTTCACGGATTAGAAGACTCAACCTTCTTAAGATCTTCATTTCTAACCCAAAATAATCTAAAGATTAAATCAATCCTTTACCATGATCCCAGCAGAATTTTTCTTAGAAACGGACATTTATAATTTATAGGGAAATGCCAAAGTCACAGAAGAGCCAAAGCAATCTTGACAAATGAAAGCCCTCGCAGGACTCCTACCCCAGGATTTCAGGACTCACCACAGAGCTGCAACAGTCGCAGCTGTGGGGCTGGTTAAGTACCGGCAAGCAGATCAACTGAACAGAACAGAAAGTCCAGAAACAGGCCAAACGCAGCCAAATCATTTATGACAAAGGCATTAATGTGATCAAACAGGAGAAAGAAAAGACTTTTTAACCGGTGTTACCGGAACTGCGGAATCCAAAAGGAGAAACGAATGCTGACCCTGACCTCACGTTGCACACAAAAATTAACTTCACATGGATCACAGACCTAAACATAAAAGCCCAACCTGTAAGCTTTCAGAGAAAATGCAAGACTATCTCCGCAACAACGAAGCGAAGATTTCTTAGAGAAAAAGAATTAATCGTAAGAGAAAAAAATTTATATGTGGACTTCATCGAAATTTAAAATTTCTGCTCATCAAAACACACCAGTAACAAAACACACAAGCCACAAAAGAGAGAAAATATTTTAACATATAACAGAGACCTTTCATCCATAATTTATAAAGAATTTCTACAATCTACTAACCAAAAAACCCAATAAAAACAGATAATAAGACAGTCACTTCGCAATCGGAAGTATAAATGACCAATAAGCATACAAACAAGTGCTCGACATCATCTGCTGCCAAGGAAATGCAAACTAAGTGCCACAGTGAAATACGACAAAAATAAAAAAGACCGCCAAGAGCAAATGGAGCAACACGAAGGCTCACACACTGCGGGCAGCAGCAGACCCACTCTGGGAAATTATAAGTAAAACACGCATGTATCTAGCAATTCCACTCTCAGGGGATTGATTACACAAGAGAAATGAAAACGGTTGTCTCTAAAGAGCCAGTACAAGAATGTTCACCACAGCCAAGAACTAGAAATAGCTCCAGCTTCCACTAATGAGAAAACGGATAAACAAACCGGTATGTGTTCGCACAGCATAGGATTATTCAGCAATAAAAAAGAAGAAACTACTGATCACACACAACCCTGGATGAATCCCTAAAGCCGTTGTGTTAAGTTAACGAAGACGGACCCAGAAGAGCACACACTGTGACTTCATTTATATGAAGTTCTAGAAAAGGCAGAACTAATCTGTGCCAACAAGAAGCAAACCAATGGTTGCTTCAGGCAGAAGGGGCTAAGAAAGCCTTCGGAAGGGATGAAATGGTTCTATAACCCGACAGGAGAGTGGTCACTGCTGATCGTGCACAGTAGTCAAAGCTTTTCAGCCATTAAGATAAGACCATTAAAAAATAAATACATATATATTTAAGGGGGGGAAAAAGAAAGATATAGTGGCTGAGGTCAGAATGACCTGGGGCTTATCGATCACCTACGAATCAGTATTTAGAGGCTTTCTAATACTAGTCAGCATATATGCTAGTACTTGAAAAGATTCCTCTTCCGTCTACACTACACTAAACCTCAGGGCACAGAAGTGACTTTCCTAAGTTAAACCAGACGGTGTGCCGGGGCCACTCGGGCACCCAACCCACACCAACTTCCTGTGTGCAGCATGGAGTACGATGACTGCCGTGTTTTCTGGTCATCGTCTCTTCACATACAGAGAGATTCTGGTTTATTAAGACTCTGACAAATTAGCGACAAAAAGGGAAAACTTTAACCAAAGCAACACTCAACAGAAATTTCCTGGGATGGGAAGGCGTTTTACCTGTGAGATGGAGCCTCCCAGGATGAAAGATGGTTTTTCTGAAGCCACTGTGGTTTTGGATGACGGGATGAGAGGAGGGGGTGGCCTGGTGGGTCGAGTTGTCGGAAGCCGAACCGCTTCAGGGAGATTAGTGATCACTTGATGTGGAGCAGGCTGCAGGACTTTCAAAGGGAAGAAGAAATGATTTAAAATCGTCAATTTCACTGTCCGCAACACTCTACTTATCTCAGCCATTCCTGAATTTTCACACGACATACACAACTGTAAGTGCGAGATGAGGCTGAGGATGAACGTTTCTGTTTCAAATTTCTCTTTCACTTGAATTAAACCCATACACATATTCAGGTCACACATGGTCTTTGTGAGGCCGAAGTACTCAACTCCCTGTCAAACCAGAGCTGCCGAGCTGATGCTCACGTCAAACTATGTCTGCTTAGCACAGGCAAACGACAATCTTTCATACTCGTTTCTCTCTCTCCACCGCTCTCCGGACGTGCTTCCGAGGGGCAGCCGACACTACAACCCGGAGAGCGGACAGACGTGGCCGACGATCGACGGACGCCCTCTTTACATCTCGCGCACTCTGAGACACGGGTAGTGACTCTGGCTCTCAAAGACTCGCACTTCTCACGGTCGGGGAGGGGATCGGAAGACTTTTCAAAGTACAGGTACCCTTAAAAGCCAGGCGGCGCCGCAGTATCAATGTGTGAGTACAAATTTCCCAGTGGTCCAGTCAGTCTCAACTGAATGCAACGGACGATGGGATGCAGAGACACAGTCATTCTGAAACAGGATGGACATGTCCAGGAAAGGCGGCTCATTCTCGAGATCAAACCACCCCTGTCCAGCACCTGCAGGGACACGGCCGGCAGCCACTGCGCAGAGGAACGATATCTACCTGGCGGGACACCACAGCGGGCCGCGCTCCCACCAGGCCACGGAGCGGCTTTACTGACTCCTCGCGGAGAGAGCCTGCACGGTGACGCTGACCTGCTGCGGTACCTGCCTCTGCACTTCCTGTTCTGGAGCACCTGTGACCTCAGCATAAGGCATTCAGGCGACCGATTTTCCTACGGAAGTTAAAGTCATCGAAATAAGGGAAGAACCCCAAATTAAAATAGTAAGTGTGAAAGGACCAAGCCCACACCATGCAGGGGCAGATCTGACTATATACTAATATCAAAATCTAAAATTCTTGGGGGTGGGGGGAGTCCACCCAGAGAAAGGTTTAAAAACCCTATAAATCTAAATCTTCTGTGTACGCACCATCACTATGACCTAATAAAACCCTCAAAAATTCAATTATAATTTTTCCCTTTAAAGGACAAAGAATTTATCTTTCTTCTTAGGAAAACGAAGTGTTTTCACATTCAATAAAGATCACAACAGGCAAGAGTCAGATTATCAAGCCATTTGGTGAATTCAAGTGTTGCGTGAGTTAGTCATATCTCTGAGAATTTCAACTCTTATATTTAGCCTGCTGAAACCCACCACTTAATATTCGGAGAAATAAACATAATTAAGAAATGGAAGAAGCCTTTCTTAGAAGATGCAGATCAAACTAATCCAAAAAACTACACAAGCTTACAAAACCATGAATTCTACTACCGTAATGCTAATAAAAAGTATTCCATATAATTTACCTCTACGTAAAGCATAAAAAAGCTGAGCGTTTAAAGAGTTGATCAGATATGCAGTCACATTAAGACGTAAAAATACATACAATTATATATATTATATATATATATATACTTTCCTTTATAAAATGAAATTGACGTTGTAATTTTGGAAAATCAGAAAAGCACAGAGAGGAAAATGAAAATCATCCATAACCCAAACCACTTAGATGTGGGCTATCTTAACGTCTGCCAGAACAAATTCCCATTCATTTTATTATCCGTTTGCTTACCTAGTCTTACCCATTTATTCTTCCAGATAAATTGAAATTTAAAATCATTCTCCAAACAAGATGTCACTGGACTTTTCACTAGACTTGCATTAAACGTATGACTACAGGAGACCTGATGCTCTGTAATAATGAGCTTTCTAAGTGAGGAATCTAGACTTTTTCATATAGGTCTTATTTATACATTCCTCATTAAAAATAATTCTAGGTATTTTACATTTTCTTGCTAGGAAAGCCATCTTTTTCCATATGCATGAGTTTACTTGTATAAACGATTATTGCAGATCTATAGGAAAGAAAGATGTGGATTTCTGTAGACCATTTTTTTCTGAGAAATTTAATGAACTTTCCTTTTTGTTTTAATCACTTCAGTTGATTCTTGTAGGGTTTCTAGATGGATAATCTTATCCTGTGAACAATGATTTGTCTTCTCCCTTCAAATAGCTACATCTATTTTTGTTTCTTTTTTTCTTTACTGCACTGTAAGTGGTTGGTACCTGATAGTTTCTATCCCAGAAGAAGTTCTCTAGCATTTCACTAGTAGGTGGAAGGTTTGTAATTGGTGAGAAATTCATTAGCACAAGGTATAAAGAGTTCTCCGGCTTACTAAGATATTTTTAAAAACCAGAAACAATTCCAATAATACCAGCTAATAATGAAGTATGTACTCTGTGCGGAGCGCTATGAATTACATGAATTATCTCACAGAGCCCTCATCATCCATGAGATTATTAACCCCATTTCACAGATGAGGAAACTGAACCTCAAAAGAATCACACCATACTGCCCAGCCAAGGTCACACTATGCGGCGTAAGCCTGACTGTGAGCTCGAAACCACATGGCAATATGTCTCCCTGAAGCACTGGGTGTTGAAATGCAGATGCCTCTGGGGTATCTGTCAAGACGATGGTACTCTTCCCTTCTTAGACGTATTAATATAATGAATTAGATTAAGTGTCCCAATGCCGTGCAGATTTATAAAGCAAACCAACTACAAAAGAAAATCTTGTCTTCCTTTCTAGAGAATTTAACATGGTAAAATTATTATTATAACTTCTGTGTGACTGTTTTACCATTTCCAGTAAGTTTCTAATAATGTGGAAACTACCTTGTCAAGGTAGTGTTAAAGAAAAAGCAGAAATTTACATGTTTCTAAATACAGGTATTTAAATCATCATGTACTCAAAGCTGAAAAAAATAAACAACAAAATAAACAGGCTAGATTCAGTTGCAGGGAAGTATTGGACTGAACTGATGGTTAAACCTGCATTGGAAGTTCAATTCTAACTCTCTCTACGTTTGAGTTCCCTCACTGCAGGGAAAAGGCTTCACAGTGAAGTGGGGGTTCCCTTGTGTAAATGCTCCTGGAAAGTGGGAACAACTGTTCCCGCAGGTTTCTCAGGTTTCTCCCAAGTTCATCTACAGATGGCAAGGCTTACACCACTTAAAAAGGGTACACGGTGATTATTTGTGCCACTCACTCACATTACGACGAATACAATCGAACAGATGCTGCCTGTTAATTTCTAAATGAGACCATGAAGGGAAAAGTCAAAACCCCGGTCCTCATTCAAGCGAACTGTACCAGTGTGGTGATGGGTTCACAGGTCAATCCACATTCTCACTATACTGAACATTCTATAAACTATTCTGTGATGTTGCACTGAAAACATCTGTGTCAAACATTCTGCATAAAGCCATTTAAAGGCAAGTATATGATTATACAAGAGAGATGTGTAAGTATAAGGGAAATTATCCTTTACACTGAACTACGGATAGCTGTAAATTCAGGAGAGTCTTCAGGCATTTGGTTAAAAAAACTACACAAACATACTAGACAAGCTAAAACAAAACTTAACCTTGAGATCAAATGTAATCAACCACCCTGGTTTCTAGAGTTACCCTGAACAAAACTGCTATCTTATTAATAAACACCTCAGTATCACATTAATAAAAAATATAGTTACAGTATGGTTTTAAGACTACTGCATTATGATTAAAAATTAGGATACCACTCTGATCTAAACGATGGATCTAATCCATCTAAAATGGATTAATGTGACTAACCACAGAGAAATGCAGTTCATTGTTCAGAGTCTCAGAATTTGGGCTCTAGCCTGATTGAGTCTCTCCAGCTTCCAAATACAACCCAACTTGCAGAGTAGATCAAGAAAAGATATTGGGGTCCTAAAATAACCACTTGATATTGCATATTACAGAATGATCCAGATATTATTAACTAAATAATGTTCAGCTTTAGCATGACTCTGGCAAATACCATTTGAATGTCATTTTTTCTAGGTTTTAATTCTTCTCCCAACATTTATTCTAAATCATTTATGTAAGGAATACATCAATAGACTTTAAAAGTACTCTATAATTTATCATTCTCATGACAGATTTTCTCATAATTGGACTGCTTAGAAGACATGCACTTCTGCTAAGTCCATTTATACTCTATTTAATTCATCCCTTCAACATGTAATTACTGAGTACACACTGCGTCGATTACTGAGGATTCCCCGCACCCAGTACACTGAAAGCTCCTGAATCATCAGTCTTATTACCTTCATTCAAGAAATACTCAGTTAGCACCTGCTATACACCCAGCCTTGCTGGGTATTACTACTCTGGTTCACATTTTTACTAGCGTAAGATTTATACTTAAAACACCAGCAGTTTTATATTTAAAACTCTAACATGAGAGGTTCAGTGTGCCATGTAACTAATAACTCATTACTGGTGTAACTGGGCCGGGGGGGGGGGGGTTGTCAAGATCCGTTAAGTACCACAGTTCCTATTTTATATTAAATAGTCCTTGAAATGCATGACATTCTACAGCTAATTGTTCTTACTTATCCCTGTAAGGTATTGCAAAGAGTCTTCTGAATCATTACCAAAAAACCTAAACCAAAGTAACAAAGACCTTACTTATAGTCTTATTATTCTAAGCATGTTATAGGACAAGTCAACTATCAACCGGAACACGTGTGCCATTTCCTAACCATGCCTGAAGAATTTATTACAATTTAGAAATCACCTCCCCCACTTTCAAAAGAAACTGAGTGCAACTAGAAAGAACATGCATATTGGTGCCTGGCTGGCTCAGTGGGCGGAGCGTGGGAGTCTTGATTTCAGGGTTGGGGGTTCAAGCCCCATGTTGGGTGCAGAGATTACTTTAAAAAAAAAGAAAATCTTAAAAAAAAAGAAAAGAGCATGCACAACTCGAATCTGTCACTTGAAATAACAACAGTGACATAACAATGTTAACAGTACCTCTGTGGTATCTATTATACTATGCATACACTGGTGCACTAATTATTATTATAAATTGTGTATGTATTATATAAAGAATAACACTGAGCCATGTGTTACAAAACAATACTGAATGGGGATTCTTTCTTATGGGTTGTAATCTCAGTAAGATAGAAATAGACAGACTGACTGACTGATCTATTACTTACACTTTACAGATGAGAGAACTAAAAGTCAGAAAAGTTATGGGACTTGTCCTTGGCCACACAAGTGGTGAAGGCTGGGGTGAGGGCTGAGTCAGGACCGTGGACCACGGTGAGTACCGCTGAGGATGACTGGCGCTATATGCAAAGTTGTCTCCCATCATATCACGGAATGAGTATTACCCTGTTGTTACATGGGATTTGCTTGGAGGACAGGATAACAATTCTCACTTGCTCTGAAAACTCAGATGAATGGAGCAGAAAGCATGGCTTTTACAGTCTTCCAGCAGAGAGATCAATATCAGGAAACTTGTATTAACAAAAACCATTACAAATGTTACACAGCCGCCTGTGAGGAGTCAATAATACTAACATTCCTCAAAAGTTTACAAAGGAATTTTGTGCTGGGGACAAGAGGAATTCATCAACTGACATGCAGATAAACTACAAAGCACAAAGGACACGACACTTTGGAGCATAGTTTGTCTCCCTTCAGAGAAGTTCTTTGTGGGGACAGCTCTACCTACCTTCCCACTCTCTGTTTGGACTCTTGGCGGTGGCACAAGGACTTGTAGAACTCCTACATTCCAGATCTATCTGCTCTTGCCTCTGCCGCTGTTCTTCCAGGAGTGCGGATTCATGCATTGCTTTAATGTGTCGCTGGTAGAGGGCATAGCCGCTCACTGGGGTTCCAATCGGTATATTACATGGGGTACAGGAAACCTACGGGAAGAAAAAAAATATAAATACACCAATGACCAACATAACAATGACCCTCTGTTGCAAATAATGCTTATTTCCGTAACGTACTGGTTGATGTGATTTTGCCATTTTTTGATCAAAGTAATCATCAAGTATAAAATGCTTAAAATGCTGAACAATCACTTTCAGAACTGAACACAATATAAATCATAAAAGCTGTAATGAGAGATCAAGATCAGAAATTAAAATACTGCTGTCTGCTTTCAACTTCCGATGGTCAGATCCCTGGTGGCTCAGCCCTGGCTCTTACCCCTCCTCTCCAGGTTCTCGCTAGGTAATCACACCCACTTCTAGGCATTTAAATGTCATCTACATGTTAGATGACATTTCTATTCCAATTTCTATTTCTTGGACGTTTGCTCCAAGTTCCATACTCACAGAACAGCTGCTTAACAACTCTACTCGGGTATCTCAAAGCACCTCAAAACTTACATTTAATGGGAACTGTTCATTTGCTACATTCAATGCTTCTCCTTCAGTGTGACCTCCGTCTTAGAAAATGGAACCTTAACAGCTTAAGCCAGAAACCCGGCAGACATCCTTGACTGATCCGCCTCACCTCCCACGATCAAGTCACGAACACAACGGGATGGGTGTTAAATGTTACGTCTTCGGACAGGCCATCCCTAACCGTCCCTCCCCATTTTCCTCCTTGCGGCAGCCCTGTTTCTTTCTTTCAGGGTACACAGCGCTTCCAACAGCACAATTCACAATAATGGCTGTCTTCTTTGTTTCTTTTCTGTCTCTCTCACTTCGGGAAGGAAAGAACCTGACCTGTTTGGTTCAATACTAAATAAACAGCCTCTAACACAGTCCATTACTTCATGAATACAAAAAATTGTGGGAAAGAGTAGAGATCTGAGTTTTGTAGAACCTATTATCTAAATAAAGACTTCCATAGTTTTTTCCACTACTATAAGTAGAAGTTTTCACTGAGCCCAAAACATACACGTCATTTTCTTGCCTTTGTCCTTTGGCTTATATATAAACATGGCGCTTCCTCCTTTTGCTATAAAGCTAAATGAATTGTTCTGGTCCAACCAAAACATTATTTCCTATGTGGAGTCTTTTTCAGTTGTCTCATTAAGAAGGAAGCTCTCCTTTCTCTGAAATGACCATACTGTATTTTTTAACTTAACAGAGCATCACATTTTTATAATTCATTTTAAGTTTATAATATTTTTCTATGTCTTATTATCAAGAGCAATCCCTGTTTTTTGCAGTCAGAGACTATGATTTATCAATATTCTATACAGCAGTAACAATGCTGTCTTGAACTGGGCACACACTTAATAAAAGTCCATTTGAGTAAATCAGTGAATGAACAAATGTTTAATGATTTTTTTTATGAGTCTATCATGAGCACATACTTAACTTTTATCAATTATCATGTGAGACAGGACAAATTTTTATCCCCTCAAGTACAGCAAGAGCTAAAATATCACTAAGTAAAGGAGCAATACCCTGGTTTGGAATTCAGTGTCAAAAGAAAATCAAACTTATAGAGATTATTAAAATAAAATGTAAATAAAACTAGATTTGGAGATGTACACTGAAGTTAGCCATAATCTCTAGAATTCATTCTAATTATTCAAAACCTAGTTATATCGTTTTTCTACTACTGTCTCACAGCAAAACCAACAAAAACAAAGCTTACAAATATTTATGGCTAGAAGATTACACTTCTTTGGTGTTTTTTTTTTTTCCTGAAATGGAATCGCCATTTCAATCAACCATCACAATGAATCCATTTGAAAAAGCAAACAGAGCGACAGACAAATGGCTAAACAGAATGTGGTACATACACACAAAGGGATATTCTCAGTCTTAGAAAGGAAGGAGATTATGACGGGCACTACAGCCTGGATTAACCTTGAGGACTTTATGCTCAGTGAAACACACCAGTCACAAAAAGACAAATAGCGTATGATTCCACTTCTATGAGGTATCTAGCCAAATTCAAAGCGACAGAAAGCAGAACGGTGGTTGTCAGGAGCTGGGGGGAGGGGAAAGAGGGAGTTACAGTTAAATGGGAAGACAGTTTCACTTTTGCAAGATGAAAACGTTCTGGAGATCTATTTCACAACAACGGGAATGTATTTAACACTACTGAACCATACACTTAAAAACAGTTAAGATGATACATTTTACGTTGTGTTTTTTACCACAATTTTTTTAAAAAATCAAGTACTGATTAAAAAAGAGAAGAAATGTCTCTAAAGGTCTTTGTTCCTTGGGGCGTCTGGGTGGCACAGCGGTTAAGCATCTGCCTTCAGCTCAGGGTGTGATCCGGCGTTCTGGCATCGAGCCCCACATCAGGCTCTTCCACTATGAGCCTGCTTCTTCCTCTCCCACTCCCCCTGCTTGTGTTCCCTCTCTCGCTGGCTGTCTCTATCTCTGTCGAATAAATAAATAAAATCTTCAAAAAAAAAAAAAAGGTCTTTGTTCCTCAACTTCACCTCTCTTACTCACATTGAAAACTTACCATTGGTGGAATAACCGCAGCTCTGTGCTGAAGCTGCGGCAGGTCCAGTGGATTTGGTTTTCCTGGGGATGAGACCAGTATAGATCCAGGCGGGTTCAATAATGAAGGCTTTGAGTCCAGAGGAAACATTCTGCAATTGGCAACAAAAAAAAGATAAATCAATATATTAAGACTTTAAATGTACAATCATAATTCCTTTTTTAAAAAATTTATTTATTTATTTTAGAGAGAGAGAGTGCGCAAGGAGAGGGGCAGAGGGAGAGGAAGAGAAAATCTCAAGCGGATTCTGTGCTGGGTGCAGAGCCGGACATGGGGCTCGATCACACAACCTGAGATCACATCATGAGCCAAAACCAAGAGTCCGTCGCTTAACCAACTGCTCCACCCAGGCACCCCTAATCATATTCCTTCTAAGTTAATGTGTGTGCACACACGCAACACATCAACCTTAGAAGAGAGTTGAACAGCAAGGAAAGGGAAACTATAATGCTAATTTTCCAAGTAAAGAAACCACATATTGATGTATAGGTTGAAATTTATCTGAATTTAATCATCTGCATCTAACCATCCAGTCTGAATAAATTCCATTATAAAAGATCAGGTCCTAAAATACCACTAATATACAAACACATAGTTTACAAACTAGTTATCTGTTACGGATATATTGCCAGGATCAGAGAGTATTTTTTCAAACATCTGCCCACTACCATTCCAAAATTGAGAATTACACCCCAAATTTCAGACTCTCAGTTTCTCATCAAGAGTGGGAAGAAAGGGCCACACAGAAGCGGCATGCGCACACGGCAACCACTTGCTGACCTTGAGGCAGCAGGTGCCCTCTCCAACAGCACGTGCTGCTCTGTCCCCCGCAGCCCCCACCATCCTACACTCCTCCAAGCTTCACTCGGTTTCAGTACCTACACTGGCGTTTACGACACCCAGCATATGAACTGGGGAGATCATACACGAGCGTTATACCTTTCAGGCTGGACCAGACCCCCCAGTGTTCCTGGGGGATGATGAACATTTTAAAAAGTACGGATCAATAAGAAAATAAGAATGTATAAAAGAAAACAACATTTGTTTTATTTTTTATTTATTTATTCGACAGAGATAGAGACAGCCAGCAAGAGAGGGAACACAAGCAGGGGGAGTAGGAGAAGAAGAAGCAGGCTCATAGCGGAGGAGCCTGACATGGGGCTCGATCCCATAACGCCGGGATCACGCCCTGAGCCGAAGGCAGACGCTTAACCGCTGTGCCACCCAGGCGCCCCAGAAAACAACATTTAACATGAAAAATAGGGGCTTGTGTTCCCCCTCCCTGCTTGTGTTCCCTCTCTCGCTGGCTGTCTCTATCTCTGTCAAATAAATAAATAAAATCTTTAAAAAAAAAAAAAAAAAAGTAGGTGGTCGGGGTGGGGGGGGAGAAAAAGAAAAAAGAGTTGAACTGGGTTTCCGATTAAATGATGTTTTAGTCAAATTCCTTTCTAGAATGTGTGCCAATCAAACATTCTACTACGAGTCTAGGTGATCCTATTTCTTTCAAGGAAAAGGAAATCCCAAGGCAAGTAGACGTGTTAAATAAAGAGCTATCTATTCCTGTAATTTTACTGTAATCTTTACTGTAATTTTTTATAAAAACCATAAAGATAGGATATTTTTATGCTATTACTTTAATGACTAAAAGTAGTTCTATATTAATCTGTATTATGTATTTTAAATTATACAAAGTGATCAAGATAATTACCACTATCTTATATTTAAATTATGCTTTCTAAAATACTTCCAGAACACTTAACATGTTTCTCCTGTCAACATTTTCTATCTAATACACAGGTACAGGGTATAGCAGGCCTTGCTTTGAGGCCGTGTGGTCTTGGAGCAAACAAGCCAATGCCTCTGCTTCACCACCACATCCCACATCCCACCACTTCCAACACCAGGAACGGCAGTCATCCGAGGTTCAGATCACAAGTTTTGTTAGATAAAACCCCCCACGGGGCGCCTAGGAGGCTCAGTTGTTAAGCGTCTGCCTTCCGCTCGGGGCGTGATCCCAGGCTCCTGGGATCGAGCCCCACATCAGGCTCCCTGCTCTGCTGGGAGCCTGCTTCTTTCTCTCTCACTCCCCCTGCTTGTGTTCCCTCTCTCGCTGGCTGTCTCTCTCTCTCTGTCAAATAAATAAATAAAATCTTTAAAAAAAAAAAAAAGAAATCCCCCTCGTTGCTACACATGGAATGCATGTTAACAACTGATGCAGAAAAAATTATCCCTTTCATTGGAAAAGAATGATCACACAATCGTTCTTGGTTATCAAACCAGATGAAGAGCATCATACCCCAATATTAAAAGCATGTGGACTACCTCTAAACTGCCGACATTCATACGGGAATCATCTCTGCAGCCGGCACCATCCTGTGACTCGGTCAGCCTCCAGCAGAGCAAGGAACAGAATATTAGAGCAGCGAGTCTCACCTCTGTCTCTCGGGCTCTCCATCCACATCTTCATCCGCACTGCAGGTGGCGCTAGAGTCATTGTCAGACTGGGGCTCGGGCCTCTGGGTGCCGACCTGCGGGGCCACCACCAAGTCTTCATCTCTAGGCTCTGTCTTCTCGCTGGCTCTCTCCAGGTCTCTCTCTTTGGTATCACCTTCAACTTTAGATGGATTGCTCTCCGGCGCCCTCATCTCAACATCTACAGAGTCTGATTTGGCAGTCGTGGGGAGATCAAGCACAGAAGTCACTTCGGCGCTGTGCTCCTGACGGTCAACGTCCATTGGCTCTGCCGCCTCGACGGTGATGCTGTCGTTCGCCTGCGGCTCCACACCCTCACTTTCAACTGGTTTTGCACTTTGCACTGCTGAGGAGGGAGACGCGCTGGGCGCAGGTTCCGTGGTGGACTCGAGCTCCGCCCCCGGTTCGGTGTTGCCTCGAGGAGTCGCGTTGTCAGGGCTATCTTCGCTGGGCTTGACAGCTTCAACTGGTGAAGGAGAAGGAGCACTTTCTGTATCAGAACTATTTTCAGCACCTTAAAGATAATGATACAGCATAAAAATCTGATAATGAACATGTTTCAGGTGGTGACAGAAGCCATGCTTGAAAGTAGTTGTTTGGGACGACTGATACTCCTTACATGGCCTCAGTGAAGTCTCATGGCCACTGGGAAGCCAGAGCGAGTGTTCACAGAGCATGAAAGGGAGAGGTCAAATGGTCCTCACCTTCTGAAACTGAAAGCGTAAAAGCTTTTGATATCTAAAAATAATTTACATGAGGGGCGCCTAGCTGACTCAGTCGGTGGTGCATGCGACTCTTCATCTCGGGGTCCTGAGTTCAAGCCCCACACTGGGTGTAGAGATTATGTGAATGAATAAGAACTTTTAAAAATATATTTTAAAATAAGTAAATAAATGAATAAACAAATAAAATTTATATGAATTTTGAAAAATGAAGACAGATGCAAAATCAAAACTGACCAGAAACCATTCCCATAAATGGTATTTGGTTTATTTCTACCAGCCTGTGGCTGTGCTTTTCCTTGACCCACGAGGCCTGACAGCCTAGAACAGCACCATCCAACAGGAACATAATATGAGTTACATCTGCCTAAAATTTTCGTTTTTCCGGGGGCCACATTAAAAAAGTAAGAAGAGATAAATTAACTTTAACAACATATTTTATTTCACCCAATGGGTCTGAAATACTATCTTTTTAATATGTAATCATGTGGAAATATAATAATATAGAAACTAGCAGTAAAATTTTTACCTTTTTGGTTACTAAGTTCATTATATTTTACATTTCAGCCCATCTCAATTTGGACTAGCCACATGTATCTAGTGGGTACCATACTACGTAGCAAAATTCTAGAATAACATTACATAGAATTTCAATGTAACATTGTAACCCTGGTCTTTCCCCACATCGTTGGTTCCACTTTGTAAATACAGTTTTAATCTTTGACATCTTTACCTAGGTATTTCAGAGGAATCACAAATTCAGGATTTCCTACACTAGACTAAGTCTATGGACTCAACACATCCCAATCAGGTTCTTTTCCAGTGTTTACTATCTAATTATACCAGAGACCTTATCAGGAGTAATCTTTTAATTCTCCTCTCATTTATCCCCATATCCTACGTAGACAAGTGTCACAGAATACCCCTTGAGTCCATCCACTTGTGTTCAACTGCTCGACTGCCCCTGTAGTCCAGAAACAACTCTTCCTATCTTCCCCCTCAGACCAGTGTCCACAACGACGCCAGAGGGAGCTTTTTAAAAGCCAAATCTTACCAAAACTCTGCTGCTCCAGTATTCTCTTCATTCCTGCCACACGGGCCTCATTTTCCACAAAACCTCACAGAAAAAAAGCTACTTAATGTTCAAAGCCAAAACCCATTCAAAACAAAATTTAAGTTTCAAAGCCAACAACAACTTGCAGAAAAAAAATAAAACAAAATCTAATATTTCTGAAACCCCTGGAAGGTACAGAACTTCCTAAGCTTAAAATATGAGCGCCTTCAAAGGAACATATTTAAGTAGCTCTAATTACATACAAAATTTAAACTCTGGTAATTTAAAAATAAAACAAAACAAAAAGCAAATGAGATGGAGAAAATATTTGTGTACACAAAGCATGAACATGTGTAAGATATTACATATAAAGAGCTACTAAAATCACTGAAAATTCCCACTTCAGAAGCAGTCAATTCACAAAAGAAATCTACAGAAACTAACAGCAATGCGAACTGAAATAAATTAGAAACTTCAATTAGCAAAAACTCAAGAAGATATTTACTTTTTCGGGAAGTGGTCATTAATTTGTTCAAGTGACAAATAGGATTTTATTTCTGTTCTTAAGTTTCTTGGGTTGAACTTCTTTCCTACTGGGGCTTCTAGCGTCATTAACTCTTTTTACATGAAAACATACATATGACACATGTAAGCCACCATAAAAACAAATAAACCAAACTCACTGCAATAAGGAAGAAACGTAACCGACGCTACTAACTGGACACGTAACTGTGGCAGTGACACTGAAGCGGGCAGCTTACTGACGCCGGGCGGCCATTCTATTCCATTTTATTTGTTAAATGTTATTTATTTATTTTTTGAGAGAGAGTGAGTGTGGGAAGGGAGCAGAGGGAGAGAGAGAATCTTAAGCAGGCTCCATGCTCAGTGCAGAGCTCGATGCAGGGCTCGATCTCACAACCCTGAGACCACGACCTGAGCCGAAATCAAGAGTCAGCCGCTTAACTGACTGAGCCGCCCAGGCGCCCCTGAACGGCCATTTTAAAGATCTTCAGGTTGTGGCGACTGGACCATCGCAGGCGCTACATAAATATTTGTTGACTGAGTGAAGAAACACATGGTGCTCAAGTTTAAGGTCTCCATGAAAACACTGCCAGTGCCGTCTGCTTCACGAAGCAGTTCCTAAATAAAATGACTAAGCTAACGTTACGTAGTTGCACTAGTGGAAGTCACAACTGAATTTAAGATGTTAAGTCACCTTCACTGTCTTCTGGATTTTCTTCTTCATTAGAAGCTTCAATATCTTCATCCTCCTGAGCAGAGACAGTGGAAGCTACACTTTCACACTGGGACACGTCTCGCTCTTCACGGGGCTTCCGCGAAGTCTAAAGGAGAAGAGCACTGAATTGAATGATTTATGATTTAAACAGCTAAGAGGAAACAAAGGAACGTTCTCGCCTCTGAGATTACACGGAACGCCGATACACACATACTAAACAAGAAGGCTGCATGTCTGACAACTGTTCTGGTGGGCGTGCGGTCGCCGCTAGGGAACCACTAACTGGCCTCTCGTGTAGACGGACTGCTCTCATCAAACCGATCAAGTTCCGTGTGGACCGTTTTTTGAACTACTCGCCACCACACATGTACAAAGAGCCAAAAACCACAAAACTCCTGCTATTCTCCCCCTCCAAATAATGTATCTTTCTAGTAAAAATAACATATGCATTTATTTTCTATTAAAAATAAGACAGTCGTCGGAATGTGGAGGACACAGAAAGCTGTCAAGAAAAACAAAACAATAATGGCTCATAATCGCACCAGCTAGAGATTCTAACTACACTAATACATTTCCTTTCAGTCTTTTATATGCATGTATGAATACGTTATGTATAGCACATGAAAATAAAACATTGCCCAATGTAGTTACATATCCTACTTTTTTAACCTTATGTAATCATGAACTGAACATACCTCTACATTATAAATTCTTCAAATTATTAATGATTCCATAAAGACACTCTGTACCAACAGATATTTAAAATTCTATTTTAAGGTATTTAGGCAATTTTAAAGTTTTGTGCTGTTAATAAAGCTGCAATAACCTCCCTTCCCTAACATTAAGAATTATGTGATTTCGGGGCGCCTGGGTGGCACAGCGGTTAAAGCGTCTGCCTTCGGCTCAGGGCGTGATCCCGGCGTTCCGGGTTCGAGCCCCACGTCAGGCTCCTCCTCTATGAGCCTGCTTCTTCCTCTCTCACTCCCCCTGCTTGTGTTCCCTCTCTCGCTGGCTGTCTCTATCTCTGTCAAATAAATAAATAAAAAATCTTCAAAAAAAATATTAAAAAAAAAAAAAAAGAATTATGTGATTTCATAAGCAACAACTCATCACTGGTGTCACCAATCATCATTGGTGTTACTGAATTTCTTTTACTATTAATGAGGACAAATTCCCTTTTTCTTTAACAGGACTTTTCCTTCCACAAACAACGTGTTTACATAAAACTGCTCATTCTTCTACTGGGATCAGAGATCTGTAAGAGCATGTGTGGATATATTTAAGTGTAAGACATCAGCCATTTATTATATTTATAATCGCATGTTCTAACTATGAAACTGAAGGTCTCCTGTCTCTGTAGACCCAAGGATCCCGGCCCTGGCACTGCTCTGTTCTCCCTTACCGAACCTGTACTCACCAGACTTCAGCTACAGGTCTCTCCCGGGGACACTCCTCAAAGAGGAAAATAAATTATTGCTATCCCAACTGTTAAAAGTATATGTTAGGATCCAATTAAAGCACTAAGTCAAGAGCAAAAAATCATGTCCCAGTGTCAGTTGTAGAACTAGGTGTAATTGTGAGGCTAAAAAAATGCATCACTATGTTCCTAGAGGAATGCAAGGGGAGAATCCTCTGGCCACACTCTTTAGAAAGCTTTAGGAAGACTGCATGAAGGCTGCAATATTTTTAGGCGTTAGATAATAGCTCTTAAAAGGATTTTTCCAATGTCGAGGCTATCTCCCTCCTTTGCCAATATCCACCCATGCTGTTTGGTATTTCCACTGACGAATATAGAAGAGACATGTTTCACCACCACATGACATTCCTCTGTTCACCTGCAATCACCTGCTACTTCTCCAAGCATTTTCTTCACTATATGACAGTACCACTAATTTTAATGTAATAATTCAAACCTACAGAAATGTAATACCTATATGTCTTGCACCGTGTTTTGATATAAGGTATTTTGTCATGTTTTCTTGAAACCTTTTTGAAAATAAAACACTCTTAAAAAAACGGAAGCCTGTTGTCCCTGTTACTTCGATTGTAACTAAAATGATTAGAACAAGAAGTTTTAAAGATATTTGTGATGGTTAATTTTATGTGTCAACTTGGCTGGGCCAGAGCACCCAGATATTTGGTCAAATATTATCCTGGATGTTTCTGTGCAGGAGTTTTTTAGATGAGATTAACAATTCAACCAGTGGACTTCTGAGCAAAGCAGATGACCCTCCAGAATGGAGGGGGTGGGGGAGTGCTTCACCCCATCAACTGATGGCCTTAATAGAATTAAGACTGACGGCCCCCTGCTCTCCCCCTCCACCCCCCACACCCCCCCCCCCCCCAGCAAGAAAAGAATCTGCCAGCAGATCGCCTTTGGACTCCAGCTGCAACTCTTTCCTGAGTCTCCAGTCTGCCAGCCTTCACCATCAGATCCAAGCGTCCACAATCACAGAGCCAATTTCTTAAAATAAATCACTAACTCATATTCTCTCTCTCTCTCTCCACACACACACACACACACACACACACACACACACAGAGCCCGTTGGTTTTGTTTCTCTGGAGAACCCTGACTGATCTTTTGAAAACATGTCTGATTCATTCTCTACTTGATTTTCTCCCCAAACATTTTGAGTGGTATTTGATGAAGTCAAGTCTCTCTTGTCAGCAGACCTTTTGTTATTGCTTTCTTTCCTTAGTTTTAGTTGCTACAACACATTTTTAACCTTTACATTTTCATTTTTAACATTAAAAGGTCTTTTATATAACTTTTTAAATCAATGTTATACTTCATACATTTATATTTATTAAAAGTTCAAACCCTAACAAATTTAAATATCTACCTTTTATTACCCACTCTATCATTCTTATTAGTCAAAATTTTTTTATTTTTTTACTTTTTTTAATTTTTTTTATTTTTATTTTTTTTTAAGATTTTATTTATTTATTCGACAGATATAGAGACAGCCAGTGAGAGAGGGAACACAAGCAGGGGGAGTGGGAGAGGAAGAAGCAGGCTCACAGCTGAAGAGCCCGATGTGGGGCTCGATCCCATAACGCCAGGATCACGCCCTGAGCCGAAGGCAGGCGCTCAACCTCTGTGCCACCCAGGCGCCCCTAGTCAAAATTTTTTGGTCTAAGGATACAACACTCTTAAAAAGCACTGAAGACCCTAAGGAGGTTCTATTCATGAGATTATACATAATGATATTTACTATATTTGAATTAAAGCAGAAACATGTAAAATATTTATTAATCCATTTAAAAATAACAATAAACCCATTACATGTCAACATAAAAAAGTTTTATAAAAAAAATAACTATATTCCAAAACAAAAGGATAATTTCATGAAAAAGCTTTTTTTTATGTTTTTGGAAATTCCTTTTAATGTCTGCCTTCACAGAAGACAGCACAATTTTTAAGTGTGCTTCTACGTATAACCTAATCTGCAGACATAGTACTGTTTTGGCTGAAGTATATATAAAAAAAACGTCTGGGGGCCCGTGGCTGGCTCAGTCAGTAGAGCATGGGACTCTTGATCTCAGGGTTGTGAGTTCAAGCCCCACGCTGGGTGTGGAGCCAACCACACACACACACAGTCTGGCCTCACAGAGACATGTAGTTGAAAAGGGAAGCGTATTTTAACAATCTTTTCAAACAACCATGGATATTATTCTTTGATATTGTACCAGAACTCAGCAAGCAGTCATCTCTTAAAGGGTAACCGTGATATGAAATCTGAAACCATATCAATAAATTTTTTGTACTCTATCAAAATCCATTTATCTATCTAGAACTTTGGTGTATTAAAAAATATTTTATACATCTTTTATCCATACATGACATCCATTGTGACATCACAAATGGGTCATGTGGAAATTATGGAGTTACACGGATTTTTCAAATCTGCACGCATGTCACTGTATATCAAAATAACATACTAGTTATTATTACCACTGATCTCATCAGAAAAGCCTTTGAGTATTAGAAAGATATAAGCTTATGGTGAGGGAGACAAATTTTCCAAAATTCTAATTTTTGCTGAAAAGCTTGAAATTTAAAAGCAGCAATAGATACTTCTGCTTGCTTTCTCTGGAAGACAGTCTCACTCATTTTCAAGAAAATGTCTGCCAAGGATTCAAGTCTGAAAAACCATAGTTTTTCTGTCATTTTTCCAATTAAAACTGAAACTCCATAAAAAAAGGAAGGCTAGTTCAGCTTGGAATGCAAACAACTGCAAAAGTACTTTCCCTCGACAGAACCGGCACACTTTGGTATGGAGCAGAAGGACTTTATGCACACTTCTCGTTTCATCACACACGTACTCAAGGATCAGGACTTAATAAAGCTCATTTTTATTGCTCCGCCAAGGACAAGCGAAATTGGCATATTTGTTGTGAAACTGCAAACATCTGGAGATGAAGAATGCCGAGTATCTAGTACAGGGCTGCCCTGCCATGACCCACGCGAAGGCACCAGCACTTGCCCTCACAACTCCTTTGACACCATCCATCCAAATCTAACACAGTGGGAAAAAGTAAGTCACATCTTCATATTGTTACAAAAACAGTTTTGGCCTCATGGAATCCTCAAAGAACTCTGTGGACATTGAGAACACTGGCAATTCCTCATTAAGGAATTTTCAATAATCAATACTTTCTGGTTTTTAATATTTAATATATTAAATAAAATGTTTAATATTTAATATTAATAATATTAATGGAAATGGTTTTAATATGCCATATCAATTCATTCAACAAGGTCAACAGAACTCCAACTAAACTTTTCAATTCAAACTCCAAAATGTTTCTGTTTTTCAAATCCCATCTAAAAATTACCGAACTGTCGTTACTACTAACGCGAATTTTGTTCCTTGGGCAGTAATCAGAGAAAAAGTCAACTTGTGCGGAGAAACTAGCAGATTCTTCACAGATAAATGCAATAAATAAAAATACGGGATACAAAAAACTTTCTCTCAAAACCAGAATTTGAAAGTCAAAAACAGAACAAAACAAAATAACTGTTGGTTAAAAATGAAATCCGTTAATAAATAAAGACTCGCGACCTGGGACATACTCACTTTCTGTTTATGCTGCTGCAGAAGGTTGTCAAGATTGTGTCGCCTTTTATAATTAAAGTAGAAGTTTTTGCACTGTGCTTCACTTTTAGTTCCCACCATTTTGGCAATTGCTGCCCAGTTACGACCATGCTCTACAAGACCTGGATTTGAAAAACAGACCAAAGATTAATTGAGCAATCACCCGACAGAGCAAACAAGAGAAATAATAAAATCAACTTAATTACAGTATTCAAAATCGTTCACACTACTGATATATTTTAATACTTACTTAAATACGTACTGACACGAAATTCACTGACAGCTCTACTTTGCCACCCAAATTTAAAACATGCTCATTAATGGAAGGGCTCAATTTTATCTTTGTCATGTGTCTCCCAGAGAGCTAGGACAATGTTGGACACACAGTAATAACTGAAACACTTGTAAACTGAGTCACCAGATACTTCTACATCTTTGGAAACAGTGTATCAATATACAGTTAATAAGGTAACCTTATAAATAGTTAACACAAAGATATATATGACTATATACAGAATCAGCAGGTCTTCATTCCATTCACAATCAAGAAATGCCCTCAAAAAAATTAACCGGTTTTAAAAAAAACAACCAACCTGCGGTAATACAACGCGTCACAGAAATCTATGCAATCTGACACTTTTTAACCGAATTATGTATATACATACACGTACCCACATGCAAGGAATACGGGTATATAAATGCACGTACACACAGAGAGCTACACAGACAGGGATATATTTTAGATACAGGTGTATCCAAGCATGAATTTCCAGGACAAATTTAACAATTTATAGGAAAATAGGAGTTTTTCGTGGTTAATGCGAGTCGCTTCCTTAATAATGACAGTTGGCAGATTACTTGCAAATCCTTCTGATACATGAACAGAGCTGAGAAGAGTGGAGACTAAACAGTCCTATGGGGGTGTATCTACCTGAAAAAGATCACTCTATGATACAACTAATATCTACTTATTCCACTGTGACATTCTGAGAATCAGATGAGAATAAATGTGAATCTTTTCTTTTTTAAATGTAGATCTTTTAAAAAGTTATACATGTAATCATGACAAGTTATAAATTTGCTAATCATGGCAAATAAACGTCAAATAAAAATATTTTAAACACAACACATTAAAGTGCCATATTTTTGGTAAAGTTGGTTTGTATGACTTAAATGCATCATTCATTACCTATTAAATAGAAAATAAACCTGAAATGTGTCACTAAAAGGTCAACTTATTTATAAGAATTTTATCTTTAGAACTATACGGTAAATGGCTAATGGTTCTCAAAATTACTTTATTTAAAACTAAAGCTATTTTTTATTTATAAACCAATTATTTATCCTATTAGAAATTTTACTTCAATTTCAAATCATACTATGTTAACAAGCAACAACAGAAAAACACAAGATTCATAATGTTCCAGAGTAAGATCAGGGCCACACAGTGACAAGTGGCAGAGACAAAATTCAAACCTTTGTCTGGCTCCAAAATTCACACCCTCTCCTCTGAATTGCAGTGCAATTTCTTACAAGTTTATAACCAAATGCCTTACAAAATACAAACTGAGGAGATATGTACCACGCTATTAAATCCAACTTTTAAATAACAGAAAATATAGACCGTTTATATTAAAATGCCCTCCAGAACACTGAATCACAGCTATTCTGGAAAAGTGAAAATAGTCCACTTGCTCTCTAACAAAATGACATTCAAAATAAAACTGCAGAGGGTATCACCCCATCATAAAGAACTCAAGTCTACCTCTAAATTCTATTTACCACCACAGAACTTTCTTCTTTTCTTCAATTAAAAAAAATTCATTCCATCTGACTTACTACTAATAACCCTGAAAAGCCCAACCCAACCCAACCAAAACCCTGAAGAATCTCAAGAACTATAACTTACCTTTTTTAGCGACTTCCATTTCTTCTTCTGTCCATCGAGAGGTTTCTACAGGCTCTGTGGAAACTGAAATAAAGAGAGAGAATCCAGTAAGGCAAAGAAATATTAAGTTCATTCACAGATTAGATGACACCGACCTGTTTGTCTGACACAAAGCCTGTCTGAAGCATGAGGTGAAGCAAACTATGGACCCAGGATGGTGGCAGGCTCTCCCCCACCAACTAAAGGCACATATTCAAGGCTTCTCAGGATCTTTTTCAATGTTCTTTGAACCCATCTCTACATGTTTGACCATCATTAGTTTATTTTCTATGAAGTCCCACCTCACCCAGTACATCCCCACTATTTGAGCCCCATCCGTCCTCTCTGAAGTGTCAAAGGAAGAAATGACAGTCCCCATTCCTGTCCAGGCACAGTCCTCTCCTGCTCTCTGAATCCCCCATATCTCGAACTCACTCCTGGAGGCCCTGTGACACCTAGTAAACACAGATGGATCACAAACTGCACACTCTCTCTTCTACATTAGAAAGGAAATTCAGACTATCAGGCATGAAATGAGCTCCTGCCATATTCCCCTTCTCAATTAATAGTACCATCATCTGCCCAGTCACTTGAATTATTAACAGCCTCTTCAGACCAATTTTTTAATCCTTCCTCCCATTTACTACTCACATCCAACAATGTGTGTCGGTTCTAATCTCCTGAATCCATCCTCTTCTTGCCTGGGGCACTGCGTGCAAAGTGACACCCTTCTGGCTGGTCCCTCTGCCTCCAGCCCTTACTTTCTCCAACCTGACCTCCATGACTGTCACCAGTTCTCTTTCTAAAACACCAATCTATTACAGCATTCCTCTATTTAAAAACCTCTGTGAGCTCCCACTTTGTAAGCAAAGCAGGAAATAACTCAAGCAAGGTCCATCATGACCCCCATGTGCTTGTCTAGTTATTTTCCTTGCATCCTTCTTGCCATCCCCAGAACCTGGTTTCTTTATGCTTCACGTTATGGTAAAATTGGTACCACTGAAGCAATGATGGTAGGCGTCACTAACATGATCCCCTTATAAACTAATGAGACAATACTTAGTACAAGAGAGAAAAACGCCTCAAGAATTTATTCTTATAGGGGCACCTGGGTGGCACATCGGTTAAAGCGTCTGCCTTCGGCTCAGGGCGTGATCCCGGCGTTACGGGATCGAGCCCCACATCAGGCTCCTCCGCTATGAGCCTGTTTCTTCCTCTCCCACTCCCCCTGCTTGTGTTCCCTCTCTCGCTGGCTGTCTCTATCTCTGTCAAATAAATAAATAAAATCTTAAAAAAAAAAAAAAAGAATTTATTCTTATAAAAAATAATTTAACAGAAAGAAAATGTTACGTGAGTCAAGATCTGTTTTTCCTTACAGTGTTCTCTATATTAGTTTAAAGATGAGGGGGCAGGGGACAGCCTAATCACTCAGCAACAGGGAATGGTTCAAGAAATCGGGCCTCAGGGAACACGATGCCAACATTTCACGGTCATCATAAAGCAAAACCGAAGATCACATAGAAACTACATAATATTTATAATATATGCCAAATGAAAACATCAGAAAAAGTAGCATGCACACTAAGATTACAACTAAGTAAAAAGAAAAACAGTTGTATTAAGACAGCAAGATTGGGGCAGATCTTTCTCAAAAGACATTGATATTAAAGTTTAAAAAATGTAAAGGCCATGAAGAAGTAAAAGTTTCACTACTTGCAGATGACATGATAATACATACAGAAAACCTAAAAGACTGCTAGAACCGATAAACGAATTCAGGAGTCGCAGGATACAAAATCAATATAAGGAGAGCTGTTGCATTTCTATACACCAATAATGAAGCAGCAGAAAGAGAAAATAAGAATACAATCCCATTTATAATTGCATCAAAAATAATAAGATACCTAGGAATAAACCTACCCAAAGAGGTGAAAGACCAGTACTCTGAAAACCATAAAACACCGATAAAAGAAATTCAAGACAACAAAAAGAAATGGAGAGACATTCCATGCTCATGGATTGGAAGAACAAATATTGTTAAAATGTCTATACTACCCAAAGCAATCCACCCATTCAAGGCAATCCCTATCAAAATGCCAACAGCAGTTTTCATCGAACTAGAACAAATAATCCTAAAATTTGCGTGGAACCACAAAAGGCTCCAAATTGCCAAAGCAATCTTGAAAAAGAAAAGCAAAGCTGGAGGCATCACAATTCTGGACTTCAAGTTATATTACAGAGTTGCAGTCATCAAAACACTATGGTACTGGCACAAATACAGACACACAGATCAATGGAACAGAACAGAAAACCCAGAAATAAACCCACAATTATACGATCAACTACTCTTTCGGCAAAGAAGATTGGGAAGAATACCCAATGGGAGAAAGTCTCTTCAACAAATGGTGTTGGGAAAACCAGACAGCAACATACAAAAGAATGAAACTTGACCACAACATACACAAAAATAAATTCAAAATGGGTTAAAGACCTAAATGTGAGACCTGAAACCATAAAAGTCCCAGAAAAGAGCACAGGAAGTAATTTCTCTGACACCAGCCGTAACAACGTTTTTCTAGGTAGGTCCCCCGAGGCAAGAGAAACAAAAGCAAAAATAAACTACTGGGACTACATCAAAATAAAAAGCTTCTGGGGCGCCTGTGTGGCTCAGTCAGTTAAGCGTCTGACTCCTGATTTCGGCTCAGTCATGATCTCAGGGTTGTGAGATCGAGCCCCACGTCAGGCTCTGTGCTGAGTGTGGGATTCTCTCTCTTTCCCTCCCCCTCCCTAAAAAAAATTAAATAAAATTTAAAAATAAAAAAATGAAATGAAATAAAAAGCTTCTGCACAGCAAAAGAACAACAAAACTAAAAGGCAAGCTAGGAAATGGGACAAGATATTTCCAAATGACATATCTGATAAAGGGTTAGTATCCAAAATATATAAAGAACTTACAAAATTCAACACCCACAGAATAATCCAATTTAAAAATGGACAGAAGACACGAGCGGACATTTCTCCAAAGCCAGATGGCCAAAAGACCCATGAAAAGATGCTCAGCATCACTGACCAGGAGGGAATGCAGATCCGACCCACAATGAGATATCCCCTCACACCTGCCAGAACGGCTAAAATCAACGGCACGAGAGACAAGAGGTGTTGGCGAGGATGCGGAGAAAAAGGAACCCTCTCGCACTGTTGGTGGAAACCCTCATGCATTGTTGGTGGGAATGCAAACTGGTGCAGCCGCTGCGGAGAACAGTGTGGAGGTTCCTCAAAATTAAAAACACTACTGCCACGTGATCCAGCAATCACACTGCTGGGTATTTACCCAAAGAATACAAAAGCACGAATTCAAAGTGATACATACATCCCGATGTTTATTGGCGCATTACTTACAATGGCCAAGATATGGAAGCAGCCCAACTATCTGTCAATTGATGGACGGATAAAGAAGATGTGGTGTGTGTATATACACATACATACACACACTACGGAATATTATTCAGCCATTAAAAAAGAAGGAAATCTTGCCATCTGCAATGACATGGATGGAGCTAGAGAGCATAATACTAAGTGAAATAAGTCAGAGAAAGACAAATACCGTATGATCTCACTTATATGTGGAATTTCAGAAACAAAGCAAATAAGCAAAGGGGGGAAACAGAGAGAAACAAACCAAGAAACAGACTCTGCACTATAGAGAACAAACCGGCAGTCGCGAGGAGAGAGCTGCTGGGGGGAGGGATGTGAGTGAAATAGGTGATGGGGATTAAGCAGTGTACTTCTTACGATGAGCATCGGGTGATTAAAATAAAACCTTAAAAAAAAAAAAAAGATTTAAAGGCCAGACTTTAAGATTATTTCTAGGTCGTCAATATCCAAGGACCTCCCACTCTACCCTGGCACTGCAGGAGAATCCCACACGAAACCGCAGCCTATCCGTTCCCATTGCGCACTCACTGGGTTCTGGTGGCGGTGGCAGAGGCGGCGGGGGCTCCTCGGTGGCCGCCGCGGCTGCAGCGCTGGCCGCTGCTGCTTCATTGGTCATGGACCTGGTGATCCGGCCCTTTCTGCGGCCCTGACTGTTGGCAGTCTTCCGTCCCCGGGGTGTGGCCTGCTCCCTCTCCTCGGTTTCTTCTGCTGTACCTTCCGTCTTGTCCTTTTCCTTGGTATTTTCTCTGGAAAGAGAAGCAGACGAAAAGTTTGTGTGATTTAGAAGTACACGTGCATCTGAGAAGGTTATGGCTTGGAATTTTTTTTAATAGAAATTAAGTAAGACTATCCAGTTTCTCAGTTACTGAAAACAAAATTGATGAAAAATGCTGTCATGCTCCAATTTTGAAGGGTTTTGACTGGCTCAAATTAAGATATTTCACAAAGGTCTGTTTTACTCATTAATGGACGCAAAATTTAGACACATTTCAAGTCACGTTATTACGTATGAGAACACCCTACAAGGAAGTAACGGATGGCAGGAGAAAAGCCCTTAGAGCTGCAATCCAGAGGCAGTGGGGTACACCAAAAGGCGGGAGTCCTGTCTCCAAGGTAAGTTTTCTCCTCTGTGAAATGAAGAGGCTGAAACAGATAGCCTTTCTGTAGTAATAATCTACAATACTGTTTCATTAAACCAGGCTCTGTATTCTCAAGCATCCCCAACACTAATTATGTGCAAACAGGCCAGTATGGCCCAGGGGTTATAACGGAGAACAGTCTGGAGCCAGGCTGCCCAGGGTGGTACCAGGGCTGTGTGATTTACCAGCCATGTGACCTTGAACAAGAGACCTCCCCTCCACAGGCCTCTGGTTTTTCTCATCTATACGTGAGGATAATAACAGTATGTTTCATAGAGCTGTTGCAATGATTAAAGGATTTAATTTATATAAATGCTCAGAACTGCGCCTGGAACACAGAAAGAGCATCTTATGTGTCTGCTGTTATCAGGGCTACACCTCCCTCAGCCACTTCGGAAAAACTCGATCAATAAGTAAAGGGTCATTACTATTAGTAGCAACAGTACTGCATGTAACACTGGAAGACTATTCTCTGTACTACGTATCTCCCGGGGTTGTTAAGATTTAAAAACAAGGTCCTTAATAATGTACATTTCTGCAAATGAATGGACAGGGGGCAATACTCAAAGACTCAACTGCTCTTGCTTAATGGGAGGTGTTGATTTTTTTCAAATTTTATGCACTTCAAGCAAGGAGCTGTTGTAGCTTACCAAGCTTACCCCAATAAAAAAAATTCTTTAAGAATTTTCTCCCTTCGGTCCTGAAGTGCCCTCGAAGTTACCATGCAGCCCTCTTTCTCTACTTCTTTATTCCCTTAGCAATCTGGCTGCTGCTATAACCTCATCTTAAGACGTTTGTCAAAAGTCACCAATGGGGGGAAAAAAGTCACCAATGACTTACAGACTGCAAATTCAGATGACCTTTTCTCAATTACAGTCGCACTGATCTTCCTGATGCAACGGACCCTAAGGACAATTCTTTTTACCTTCCTCTCAACTTTCAGGACTTCATGCTTTCCCGATATCCCTACTGCTACTCTGTCTCTTCTTCTGGGGACTGCCTTCTTCCTCTCACCTTTTCACATTCGCATTTCCCAAGGCTCACCCTGGCCTTAAAGCTCTGTGAGGTTACCCCATTCGCATCCATTCCACTGGGATGACTGCCAGTCTGTGTCTTTTGACTCACATCTCCCATCTCCTAAATCTCCTAAGATCCAGACTTGTCTTCCCAAATACCTGCTGGAAATCCCCATCAATACACCTGGATTCCCCATCAATACAAACTCAACATGTCCAAAAACATGCTTGTCACCACTCTGCCTCTTGCTCCCCCCATGCTCTAATCATTCACCAGTAACAGTACCACCGTGATCATATCCATTCACGTTTACAGATCTGGCATCATCTTTAGCTTTTCCCCTTTTTCTTTACCTCCTATATGCGATCTCACGCCAAGATTTGGTTATTTCATCTCAGTAACAGTGCTCCCATTAATTCCACCACCTCAATTTCTACTACCATTATCCTTATTAAGTGTCTCGGTACCCAAACCACTCTCCTGTAACAGCCTCCCTGACTTACATCTCCAATCCATTCATGCTATGTGGGTCAATATTCTAGCAGAATAGCTTTGGCAAAAACCATTCCATCCAGGGGCGCCTGGGCGGCTCAGTCAGTTAAGCGTCTGACTCTTGATTTCAGCTCAGGTCATGATCTCAGGGTTGTGGGATCGAGCCTCACGTCAGGCTCTGTGCTCAGCAGGGAGTCTGCTTGAGATTCTCTCCCTCTCCCTCTGCCCCCCCTACTCACACATGCTTATCCATGCATGCTCTCTAAAAAAATAAATAAATCTTAAAAAAAAAAAAAAGGAAAGGAACCACTCCATCCATTCAAACCGCTACCTACTCCCAAACAACTCACAACATAGACTATTTTAGCTTCATCAAGGTTTTTATCTAACCCCAATCCACCTTCCACTTTTCTTCTTCAGCCACCCTCTGTTCCAGTCTCATCAAACCATTATCTGCCATTTCTCATGGCAGCACAACTCTTCGTGCTGTTCCCCCTATTCTTTCCACATTAACCCTAGCTCCTGCATGAAGTCCTCTAAACTCTCTAGACAGAAGTCACCCTGAACCTCTTTTCAGTCTCCCAACATGCTTTACTGGTTCTGCTCATTTCTTCCAGGCTTTCTCCTTTTTCCTAAATAGTACTTGCATCTTGCCTAGCATTCCCCTACTAGATCATAAACTACCTGGGAATAGTACGTATCTTAGGGACTTCTGCATCCTCCCTAAGAGCTAGCTCAACATCCCCAATAAATGAATGCTTGTTAATGGAGATTTCAGGAAAAAAGTAAAAACCAAGATATGGCAGTTCCATAAGAGCAGAACCACTGACCACATGGGAGTATGAATGTTTTACTCAAACAACTAATAAAAAAAAATGTTTTTAATAATTATCTTCCTAAAGTACAAAATTAGAATGGCAATGGCATGAGGATCCAACTCTTAAACAACCATACCAAGTGATTCAGGCTGTAGTGGCCACAAAAGCACATAAACCTCCGGTATTTCCAAGGGGATTACAGAAATAACACAATAAATACTGAAAAGAACAAACTACTGATCCGTGCAACGACCTGCATGGATCTCAACATCATCACGGTAAGTAAAAGAAATCATGCACAGAAGACCACATACTGCATAAATCCACTTACACGGAATTCTAGAAAAGGCAGAACAGATCAGTAGTTGCCAGAGGCTGGGGATGGCAGGGGAGTGTGGGGAAACCTACAGCAAAGGAGCACATGGAACTTTCTGGAGTGACGGAAACACTCTACACCACAACTGTAGCAAGAGTAATACCAATGCATATATTTGTCAAAATACATTCAATACACACCTAAAATCGGTGAATTTTATTCTGTGTAAATAATGCCTCAAGAGAGCCAATCCTTGGCGGAAAAACCACCAACTGAGCCCCTAAGCCCCCCACCTCACCACAATATGTGCACAAAGGCATCAACAAGAGCTGTCTCTGAGCGGCAGAATGCTGATTTTGTTAATATTTTGCTCTCTTTTCCACATTTTCTATAGTGAACAAGAATTACTTTTATAACCAGGCAAACAGCAACAGAACCACAAACAAACCAAGAACCCCACTTTATATGATAAATAAAACCCACGAAGCTGTAATATAAGGTATTATAGAAAAGAAAACCATCTGTCAGCATTTTTACGTGAGTGTAAAGTATCAAAGGTGCAAAAAAAAAAAAGATCCTGCGGTACCTTCCAAGTCAAAAATTAAATTATATTCAATATATCTCAGTGATGAGTGTATATTGTTACAGCTCATCCCTTCTGAAAGTAACATCTCAGGTCTGGCAAATAAGTCCATTAAGCCAGAAGTTGTATTTACCAGAATATCCTGTTCTTTAATTATGTCAAAGCCCATTAGGTGATCAAAGAACACATCCCATTCACTCTTTTATCTAAAATTTTATACCTTTGAGAGAGTCGACAGGTTCATGATTTTAAAATTAGACTAATATCTAATTATTTAACTCACTTAGAGTCCTCCTTTTCATCTTTTTCTTCTTCATCTTTCTTTTCCTCTTCTTTTTTTTCTGTTTTTTCTGCTTTATCTTCTTCTTTTTCTTCTACTTTTTCTTCTTGTGAGGGTCGGGCAATTTGCTGCTAGAATGGACCATCATGTTAAATTCAGTGTTAAAAGAAACAGCTCCTCAAGCTGTGATGACAAATTACAATAGATCTTTGCAAAAAATTAATAAACAATTAACTTACTGATCACTTACAATGTAATTAGGAGTAACATATTAAAAATTAGTCTAACACTCCTTAATATATTCCATAGGTATTGCTTAAAAGCACACGCGTGCACATACACACACACGCACGTACACACACGCACATACACACACACGCACATACACACACACACACGTGCGTGCACACACGCACAAATGTTCCTAGTCTCTGGACCCATTAGAGAGGCAAAAGTGGTAAGACTCCACTTAGAAACCTGAAGTCTGGGGTTGGTTCTCTCTGTTTCTGTAACTCCCACATCTAATCTGTCACTCAAGCATCTCAATTCTACCTTAAAATTTGATAACCGATAATTTACCAAACCATTCCCCTAGTATTAGATACCTAATATGCTTCCAACTTTTTCAACACTATGGACGATACTACAAGAAACACCTTTATGCTTTTACTCTTCTGCGGAACATTCACTCAATGGAACAGTAGACGGCTATGGTCATCATCAAGACTAAAGTAATTTGGAAAAATAGTTAGGAGATCAGAGTAAAAAGAAGTAAAACACTCAAATATTCCTAAGCTATAATTACAACTCTGTAACTAAAAATATGAACAAAGACAAGAAGACAATTATGGACCCTTTTATCCTTGCTAAAATTGTGACTCTAAAAGAAAAAATGGAATTAAGTTTATTTAATCAGAAATCTAGACCGTCTAACGTAGGTAGGCTCGAACTGCCGCTCGGCATTACAGCACACGGCCCCCGTCTCATGTGTGCCTCTTCCAAACCCCCACCTTTCCTACGCTGGAGCCGCTCTGGACTCACCTCAACACGCCGAGCGTTTCATGTCGTTGCCTGGAACACCCTCTCCGCGCTCCTTGCCTAGACCTCCTACATATCTTCTGAAATTCAGTTCAAAAGGCTACATCCTGGGAGGCATCTCCCGATTTCCACAGAGAAGCTCCAGGCCCTGTCTCCCTCGCTTGCCACCTGCACGGTCCGCATCTGCCGGCGGCACTTACCACGGGGTGGCACGTACCTGGTTATCAGGGTCTGTCTGGCTCCCTGCGTTAGTCTCCTCAAGGACAAGGGCCCAGTCTTAATCATCTAAGTATCCCAAGTTCCTAGGAGACATCTGGACCACAGAAGCCTCTGCATGTGCTGGATACAGCCAGAACCAAGTTCCTTTATTCTCCTTCTCTGAAAAGTTCCATCCTCCCACCTCCATCTTTCGTTCGGATCCAGGCCAATGTCAATCTTGCCTCATAATAACTTGCCTCATAATAACTCTTACCTGTTTTGTCACCAGACAACATGAAGTACTCATTAATATGAGGTAAAATTTCCCTTAATTCTTAATGCCATCTCAAAGTCTTCACCTACTCGCTAAATCTGGGTTTTTTTCTTAAGATAGCAAAGACCTTACTGGCCTCTCCAAGAGGTCCCATACTATGCCTTCTTCAAATCCACAAAGGAATAAAAAAGAATCTGTATCCTTCTTCCTCCCAACTGCCACTTCCAGAACACTGCAGAACTGTGGTATTTTAAAAAATACTTGCTTTTTTCAAATTTCACAAAATCTACCTATGATGTCTTTTTTCTCTTCTGGTGTTATGGACTGACTTCCCGCATACTCCTAAGAGCATATAAATGATTTTATCACATGGTTCCTTATGCCTTGCCATTATTCTTCCAACTTTAAAATGCGTATCAATGCCTTTTCTATCTGCATAATATCCTACAATCTGAGGTCAAGCTCATTCTCCAAAGGTGAAGTCACAATTGCCATCATTGGTGGGAACTATTCTACCTCCAAGACCTTAAAATCAGAAAATCTTCTCTACAACAACCACTCATGCCCCACCTATCCCACATTTTCATTGTTGTTGGTCCTGCTATTTGTTCCCATCATGACCCGTGGTCCCTTTATTCTATGAAATTTCACAGTCCATCAGGAAGGGCTGTATCTACTCGTCCACTCTGACCCCTCACTAAATCGTTTTGATACCATGGTTCCCTCACTTGCTTTATCAGACTTTCCCAATTTCTCACCCTGGTTAATTGCCAGTTTCCTTCTCTTCTATTTATTATTACTAGACAAAAATTAAAAAATCAGGAAGACTTTCAAATGTTTACTTTCCAACCATGACTAAGTCTGCTTTACAACTGGGAATGTTTTACTCACCTTTGACTCCCTAGGACACCACAGTGGTCACAAGACTGGTTTCAAATGCTAATAACCTCAAACCACCCACTTGCTACATACGTGGCATCCGTGAGTCATTCTGAAAAAACGAGATGGCATACGAACGATAAACTCTGCCTTTGCCTAGCGAGTAGGCTGTATAACCCAGAAAATGGTTTAGGGCTCTAAGAAATCACAAGGAGGTATCAACTCAGCAGAAGAGAAGTCAAGAGGTTCACTGTTCTCTTAGACTCGGATGACACATATAACTTGTTTCCCTAAGACTTTTCTATTTCTAATGCCAACCAGTGTTCTGAAGAAGCTAAGCGATCCCACACATTCCCTGCTGTCTGAAATCCAGCCGACAGCTGACTCTACTCCCCCTTCCCTAGCTCTGGGGACTGAGAAGCAAGGTAGCGCCTGCTTCAACCAGGCAATGGGAAGATGACGGCAGGCAGGATGTCTTTTGAAGCACAACCCCCAATTCTGCAGAAGGTGTGTGGACACGATCCAAAGAAACTGACAGAGTTGCTAGCTAGTCTCTAGAAGTGTGTGACAGCTGCAGAGCAGGACCTCCGTCAGAGCAGTATCCACACTGACTAGGCAGCAGTGGGTGGAGAGGGAGAGCCAGGGAGGCCGGAGTGTGCAACCAGCATTCGCCTTCAGGTAATGGGCATCGAGAGCCATCGCTACCCCTGGAATTCCTGTTAACACCAGGAATAACCTCTGATTTTCACCAGAAGTGATCGCAACTGCTTTTGTTTCAGGCAAATCTGTAAAGGGAAGTGCCAATCCCCATGGTCCGGGATGGAGGGTACAAGTTACATGCCTTACGCCCTTCAGCAGGTTGGCTGGAGTAGAAGTGTGCAGTTTCAAAAGGAAATTCATCCGAAGGTCCCCTAAGAGACAGAGGCATCCCCACAGCTTCCTGTCCAGGTTTCTCCCTCCATAAGCCTAGTACTTGATAGTCAATTTAAAAAAGTTTAATTCTGTTACGGAGGATCTCGTAACACGAAACATGTTTGCCGAACAGGAAACTACGTACTATAAATGTGAGAGTACATTAGAAAACAAAATAGGGGTGCCTGGGTGGCTCAGCCGTTAAGCGTCTGCCTTCGGCTCAGGTCATGATCCTGCATCTGGCTCCCTGCTGGGTGGGAAGCCTGCTTCTCCCTCTCACACTCCCTTTGCTTGTGTTCCCTCTCTCACTGTCTCTCTCTGTCAAATAAATAAAATCTTTAAAAAAAAAAAAAAAAGACAAAATAAAAATCCAAATTAAAAAAAATGCTAAGTTTTATGTATTTCTCTTTTTTTAAGATTTTTATTTATTTATTTGACAGAGAGAGAGAGCGAGAGCGAGAGAGAGCACAAACAAGAGGAGAAGCAGACTCCCCGCTGAGCAGGGAGACCCATGCGACCCTTGATCTCAGGACCCTGGGGTCACGCCCCGAGCTGAAGGCAGATGCCCAACCGACTGAGCCACCCAGATGCCCTGTTTTTCTGTATTTCATAATGATAAATGAAGAACAAGGAAATTCAGCAGAGTCCTCTATCGCAAGATCAAAGGACAGTTTATGCTGAGATTTGTTTCTACTATATCTGACTGAATATCTAACACGTGAACTCTATGTGTATTTGTTAACGTGCTCGCGTCTTCAGAAAACATAAATGAATTCCCACTCGGTAGATGACAAAGTTGCCAAGAAATGAAACGACGAAATTTAAGAGCAAGCGTCTAGTGAACTAAAAACATACAAGAGACAAAGAGAATGAAGTCCTACTTCAGCCACTGAGCTGTCTGGGGATTTTTTTTTAAGGTTTTATTCATTTATTTGACAGAGGAAGAGACAGAGAGCACATGCAGGAGAAGCGGCAGAGGGAGAGGCAGAAGCAGGCTCTCCCCTAAGCAGGGAGCCCGACCTGGGACTCGATCCCAGGACCCTGGGATCATGTCCTGAGCTGAAGGCAGACACTTAACCAACTGAGCCACCCAAGTGCCCCTAGCCGTTGAGTTTTTTAAGTATCTCAGGCAATAAACAGAAAATATCTTATCAAAATATATTTAAAAACTAGTTCCTTTAAACCAACTGAATTTGAGACTAGTTTCCTGAAGAGTAAAAACTGTCAATCACAAAACAGCAAGCGACAAAGGCAACAGTTGCTACCATTACTGGGCGCTCACTCTGTTCCTGATACAACACTCTAGGGACTTCACACATAACTAGTTCTCATGTTAACCCTGCAAGGTAAGCATTACTGCTTCCACACTCACAGATGTGGAAACCTGGACTCAGCAAGTGAAGGGACACATCTAGGCTCACATACAAAGAGGATACAAAGAGGAAGAGCATTTTTGGGTCTAAAGCTCTTTCTGTTCTACCCAACTTTTTAAACCTGTCTGAAACAGTCTAACTATTGTCTAACAATTCTGTCAGAAGCTTTCCCAACTTCAAACATTACTACATTTACATAAGTATATGCTTTCTCAATACCTCTGGGGAATAAAAACACGCTGACATATTTAAAGAGGAAGATGTTGTCAGAATGAAGAGGACAAACTCTTGTGAAAGGTCATCGCGCATTTGGAAACGAAGAATGCGGCTTCTAAACAATGACTTGCTTTATCGCAGGTCACGAGCAGGTACCACAGTAATTCTTGCTGCACAGTGACGGACTTACCAGATGGGAGTTTACCTGGAAGGTAAGAAGAAATTCTTACCTCTAACAAAAATGTTACACATAGAATCCAAGTACTACTTGGCATGTTACTTATAATTCTAGATCCCACGTAGTAACACTGAGGAGTGGCTTTTGGCTTCTGATCTTTGATATGTATTCATTGCTTCAACTAGAACTTATAAAGAACCCCATGCACTCTCGTCATGGGATGCTAGTAAGTTGAACTGTGAAATGGCTTCAACAGTATCTAACAGAATTTTGAGTTAAAATTTTTCCCGGGGTGCCTGGGTGGCGCAGTCGTTAAGCGTCTGCCTTCGGCTCGGGGTGTGATCCCAGCGCTCTAGGATCGAGCCCCACATCGGGCTCCTCCGCTAGGAGCCTGCTTCTTCCTCTCCCACTCCCCCTGCTTGTGTTCCCTCTCTCGCTGGCTGTCTCTCTCTGTCAAATAAATAAATAAAATCTTTTAAAAAAATTTTTTCCCAACAATAACCTCTGTACACACATCTAACAAAAATATGATTATCTGTCTCATTTCCCTATGATTCTAAGATTAAACTCCTTTTCAGAGGAAATAATATGCAAGGCTCCCTATAGCAATAGCAGGTTAAAAATCAAACCCCCGCAAGCTTGGAATCTCTCTGGGCAAACAGCACACTACACATCCCTGTGCTGAATAACAATGACTTCCTAGGGGTAAGAGGTCGGGAGGGGAGGATGGGTGGAGCAATCAAATAACAATGGAAAGGATCAGGCATAAAGTTCAGCAGAACTCTATGGAGTCTTGAAAGAAATTTGCCCTAATCACTCAGGGATTACCTAAGGCAATTCCTACTGGTTCAAACTTGATTGGATAATAGAGCAGCGAAGTGGTTTTCAAATTAGTTGGATCTCTATTATCTCTCAGGGTAAAATCAAGACACACCAATTTAAAAATTCTAACTTGTAACTAGATTCTTTAAAAAAAAAAAAAAAAGATACCTTTAACTTTTTTCTATACAGCGAATTCTACATTCCCAACCCAGATCTGTTTCCTACATTCCAGACTTCCACATCTAACTGCCCCCCTTAAATCTCCACTTGGACATCTAGTATGTATCCAAAATTCAGCATGTCCTGACCTTTCCCCCCAAAATCTGCCACTCCTTCCATCATGCCTACACAGTAAATGGCAACCCCACAGGCCAAAACTTGGGTTATCTTTGATAACTGTCCTTGAATCCCCCACAATCAATCCATCAGCAAAACCTGTTTACCTTACCTTCAAAAATACATCCAGAAACGGACCCGCTCTCCGCACCTCCCCCACTAGAGTCTAGACTGTCCAGGCCACGTAACCTCCTAACTGGTCTCCCTTACCATCCAGTCTCAACAGAGCCGGCAGAAAGATCCTGTCACAACTGAAATCTGATACTATTCTGCTCAAAAGTCCAATGGCTCCTCTCGTTTGGTACCAGCTCCAATGTCATGCAGTTCCATACAACCGAGCCCTTAAACTAACACCACCTCATTTCAGAAAACCTGTCCACCTATTTTGACACAAACATAATGAAGTACATAAGCAATTAAGAAACAGAGAAGATTCCTCTGGTCTGAGACGGTGCTGTATTTCCATCATTCAATCCCCTCCTTCCCCAAATTCGCAGTGAACACAGAGAGATATACAACTAGAGAAAATATCTTCAAGGTAATAACTTAAAAGCTAATGTGGGAAGGACCAGACTGATGGAAAGGCTGACAAACCCCAACCTGAGCCAACTTGGGGGCAAACATACTAAGGTTCAGGTCAAGGTGAGAGCACATACGGACAATCTCAGTTCCGTTAAATACACTCTGGGACGTGCTAGAGGTACGAGAATACAGAACAAGAATGTGCAGAAGAAAACTCTACTACGGCTGGAACTTAGCAAGAACGAGTGTGCCACAAGGAACAGTGAGATGGTGTCCCAGATAACTTTCGGATAGAAAACTAATGTTTCAGAGTAACAGAGACATTCCCTGTCTCACAGAATTTCCTGCTAGAGCTTTCTGCTCTGTCATCACAAGCAACAGACTGCTAATCCTGCAAATGTAAGATACAATACACACTAACTTAATCCCTTGCATTATCAGGGATTGAAAAATTTAAACAATTTATAAATATAAATACATAATTTCTAAAAATTAAGTTCAACTGAAGTTATAAATACTAGTTGGTAATAAGAAACAAAGCTACTGTTAAAAATCTGTGGCTGAAACTTGTTTAAAACGCAGATGGGCCCTAGCGTCTCTAGCCAGAAGAGCTTGATTCCACTTTCTCTGTGGGAAGCCCCGGCACCTTGGGTGGAACAGCATTTCCTGCCTCACTGACAACATTCGATTTGCTCCCTGTCAGGCAGGAACTCTTCACCGAGCTCCACAAGCATCCCTCTCTCTGTGTCTACGGTACCAGTCCCATCAGTGTAGAAGCGCGCTCTCTTCCTCCCTCCTGATAATAACGGGCCCTCCGCCCATCTCTCTGTTCCCCTTCCTGAGCAAACCTTACAGACACCGGCACACCTGTACTACCGCCCGCCACTGGCTCACCTTCCACGTCCCCTTCCGCTCACTATGATCTTATTTCTGGCCCCCTCACCGCTGAAAATGCAGGCCCAGGGCACCGCAGCTTACTTGACCTCTAGCAGCATTTCACACGCGGTTGGCTCATGAAACACTCCCTGTACTCTGACCAAGAAACACGGTTTCCGAAGAATACGTAATCACTCCCTGTGAGGCAGTAGTATCCTGCAGGAAACGAGGACCCGGGGAACACTAACGGGCACGGCTACACATGATGAGAGCGCGGGGCCAGCCTGGATCTGGTGAGCAGGGGGGGCTGAGGAAAGAAAGGGTGGCTGTGCGGGGAAACCAGGAGAGATTTAGGAAGCCTGGTCGGCAGTCAGCAGCGGTGCAAGTTCACGCGCGCGATTCCAAACCCCAAGATGAACCTGGGCGCAGAGAGCAGCGGCGATCACATCGTGCCCGCAGCCGCGCTGGTAGAGCACACGTGAGCTGTGACAGCTGCTGATCGGTTATTTGAGGGAAAACAGTTTTTAAAGTACTGAATTGCAACCCGCTGCACTGTATTAAAAACTGTCTTTTAAGATCAAGTGCTTTTTCAGAGTAAAAACAATCTACACTCCAGAAATGAAGTTACTCTGAAACAAAATCGGGCCCCCGGTGTTTGGGTAAACTAGCCTCTATGCTCGTCACCACGCTACCTTCTCTCTATTTCTCCCGTGTTCTACTTGCCCCCTCCCCAGACAAAAGGACTGGTAAAGTCGGTGTGTGAAATGAGGTGTCATGGGTCCCCTTCTTTACATCATCACTGATAACGGTGACAGGCACAGTTTAGGTAACATGGAAGTATAGAACTTCTCTCACTGATCTGATCATACTAGAAACTTATAGTACATTCACAATAGATGATGTCACACATTAAATATATATTAATTTCAAAATAACACGCTCATAGCAACCTCATTATTTAACAAAATGTCAATCCCTAGAATACACATGATTGTATTTATACAAGGCCCTGGTTATACCATTTTTTCCCTCCGTATCTCCACCCTGAAACAATTTCCACACAGTTGTGAAACACACCTGGTTTCTTCCTCTGCGTTTTCCATAATTCCTTCTTACTAGGGCTTTATAATTCTCATTTTTCTTGGTTAAATAGTAATATAAAACACAATCAGGAACACTCTATAAGGAAAAAAAAAATTATTTTTGAGGTGCCAAAGAAATACCATTTTTTAAAAACCAAGCAACACTTTCAAGGGAAATCTCTGGTATTCTCAAGGTATAAATTAAAGAGCAACACATGGCTAGGATTTTAAGGGATATCTACGCTCTAAAAATACACACATTATATCTACTATTTTAATGGACAGAGTGGTCTTAATCCAAATTACGTAAAAGATACCAGGAACTATCAGAAACATTCAAGCACTTCCTTATTAAGCAGTAACCGAATTCTCTTTCTTGTTGCATGCATGTAAATATTCACAACGTCTCTTTTTTAAGTGTTACTGAAAAACACCACACTCAATCCATTATGGGGAAGAAAAAAAAATCAGGGAAAATCAGGACTCTGATATTTTAATCAGAAATTCAGTAAGGTTCAAAAAGCATTGTTATCTATGTGTTTTTAGGGAAATATAGTATCAAGTCGTTTTTTGTTAACCATGAAAATCAGACTGCGTTCTGTGCTTGTGATGTGTTAAGTAATTATAAATAGCACTATACTGGTCGCCTGAGAATCTTTTCTGTATCAAGCCCTCTATAAAAATCAGTTCTATTTAACTACCTCTGTGTATTAGAGCATAAAACTTCAAAGTAGCGAACATCACAAACCTATAAACATTCTCAATGCAAACCATTTCTTACCTTCCTTTCCAAGTAGGATGCAATCAGTCCAAAGTTTTTTGGATGCTGGATAAACCTGAGTAAAAAAAAGAGGGGGAAAAAAAAAAAACACATACACACATACACACAAACATTTTAACAACTTAAAAAGGGTGGGTGGAGGGGAACCTCAGGAACAGAACTATTAGTACAGACTACTTCCCAGTGACTCCAACTATAGAATTGCTGGAGTCTTTTAAGGGCACAGATTCCTGGGCACCATCCACCAGGAATCGATGGGACTGGTCTATGGTAGAGCACAGATTATCTGTACTTTTAAAATGCACCCCGAAGTGACTGACACACCACCTAAATTTGGGTACCACGCCTAACATGACTCCATAACCCCTGTTCTCATCTGTGACCTATGCTCCCACCTAGAAACTTATGGGAAGGTCAGAGCAAATCTATATTCTCTACCTTCCACAGTATCCACCCAAATGCCAAAAAGCGGCCAAGGTTTTGGGGAAACGGTTCAATTTACAAGTGAATGCCAAGACGTCTCACGAATTTATGTAAGCTTCTATTAGAAAATAATTTAAAGTTTAAATTACTTGTCCTTAAAGATCTCCTTCTCGTGGTCAGTCCAAACATTCATAAACTGCCTATCTTTATAAATCTTCATAGGGTCCTCCATGAGCCCATTCATGTTGATGAACTTGACCCGTCTCTGTTCTGCATCAAACATCATAGGCGGGATCACAGAGAGCTGCCGCATTTGTTTCTCATTATTCTGCAAAAGAAAGTAAACATAATTTTTGAAGAATAAAATTTAAAGAGGGCTACAGACCAGCTACCCTAATATATGCCAGAAAAACCACATGTGTTGTTTCATGTGTCAACAGCAGTGTGTACCGTTACATCTAACGTGGTAATTATTCATATATCTAATAAATACTCGTTAAGTGAATCATACAGGCAGAGGGTATGCATGTTACGTTTTTAGATCCCACTACTACGATTTGAGAAGAGTTCTTTACTTAAAAGAAGTAGATACTTCAGATAGTAAATTTTAGACCTAAGAGACACAAAGAAATGCCAAGTTCATAGAAGTAATGATCTTATGAAACACTTCATTATATTAACACAGTCTCATTTTTTAAGTCTTAACATCATTTTAAAGAATAAATCTTAATGTCATTTTGGAGACCAATGAATAAGGAAAAAAAAAAAAACAGGCACCAAAATCTTAAGGGCAGGGATTTTAAATTAACTAAATTCACGTGTTAAATACTTCTTGCTCATCTTATGTAATCTTTTCCACTGAAAACTGGAAACTATTACCCTTAGAATTTCAACTAAAACTTCTTTACATCTATACAGTCAGTTTTTCCCAAAGTTTAATTTAGTAAGTTCATGAGCACAAATTTCTATGAAAAAACTCACCAAAACTACAGGTATTGACCTCAACACAAAGCTAGGTTTTTCCTAAAACTTTTCCTCATAGAAGTAGATACTGCCTTACAGTCAAGTCCTTACAAAGTGTCAAATTTTATGGGGTACTCTCAGTCAATCTGAACACCAAAACACGATTTGGGGCAGACACATGAGCTTGGGTCACCTCAACTGGTCCTAGTTTTGGATGCTTACAGATTTGCCCTAATGGAATCAGTCAGAAAGCAAGCAAAAAAAAAACTACCACAGATTTAGTCATCACTGCAGGGATTACGACCACAAGTTTTAAAATATATAGCAATAATCGTCTTTGCTCATTACTTAAGGAGACCACCACATTCAAATAAGCAAGACCTTCAGAATTCAGAGATGAGGTTTTCTGGGTTGGGTTATTATTACTTTTTTTAACTGAAGTATAGCTGACACCAGAGATGAGGTTTTTAAAAAGCCAGTATATAAAATCAAAACCGAAACAACTAAGTAAACAGGAGATGGCTTTTGGACCAACTTTTAGAGACAGTTTGAACACAGCTCACAAGACTCATGTTAGGGACTGAAATTTATTCTTATTCAGCACGGATTTATTGAGGCCATCTCATCTCTGTCTCCCAGGCATCTGTGGCTAGAGAGCACACTTTGGGGAACCCACCAGCACCTCATGTCCACCTCAGATCAATCTCTCCAGTCAGTCAGCTCCTACACATCCCTGCCCCCGACACCCTGATTCAGGCTTTTGTTTTCATGTTAACAGTCTCTTCACCTCTCAAAGCCATCTGTGTAAGATGCCAATCTGATCGTAGGACTGCCTGGTATAAAAACCTTCAGTGGTTGGCCGGTCTTTGGAACAGTCCAAACTCTATAAATGTTCCCTCGTTTATGTACAAATAAGCCCTTACATTCTGGAGTATGAGGCTAAAATGCCTGCATAATCAATGAATTAAAAAAACTAAGTCAATTAATTTCCTTACCTCCTGCTCAGAGAGCCCATCAATAATTTCAGAAATCTCATGCTCGCTCCGAGCAATGGTGGCTGAAAGCCCAGCTCCCCTCTGCCCAACTCTACATATAAGAAAGAAAGAAAGGCAGTTTATAAAGAAGACACCAATTAAGTCACTTTTATATACATTACTCCTCTGAATGGGACTTTTTTAACCACTAGAAGTCACAGAACAAATGCTACTGAGCCACTACTTTTAAGTAATATGCCTGAAGATTGGAATTCTATAGAAGAATGATTAAAATGTTGAGATTAAAATTAAAGGTTGCATGTCCAAGTTCAAATGGTAGAACAGCTTATGGGAAACTTATGGAAAACCACATGTACTGGTGACATTTCCACTTCAAATAGCACTCTTTGCCTTCCAGAGTAAAGGACAGCAGACTTAGAAAAATACATTAAATATCTTTTTACAGAGGGGAAAAAAACAACCATCACCCCTCATAAAAACTTGATTAATCGTGATTAAAGAATTAAAGCTTACATATACTCTTACAAGAGATAGTGGAGAAGAAATCTAAAGCTTTTACTTTAACAAGACACTTGCTCTCTAGAGTAAAAACAAATCAGAAACTATCTACCAATGTCAAAGAATTTCTTAATTAGCCATCTATTTGATATTGTTTGGTCATGTTGTCCGGTAATGAAAAACTAAGAAATATTCAAGTCTATTCTTTTTAACTGTCATTTCTAAAGGAATGGGTATTTTCAAGAGCAGAAGAATTAATTTCAAAATATGCATTTAAATTGAGATTGAACAGCATTATTAAGTATAAAAAACTAATATTAAATTCACCAAGACATAATCTTTGCTAGCTGAAATGAAAGGCTCTTTATGAACTTTCTTAAGATCAGAGTCAGGTAACCATTAACACTGTGCGAGAGCAGGCGTGGGACTCTGTCGGAGAGGAAAGAGCACAGCCATTAAACATCAAACTACTTACCGCTGAAATCTTTCTTGTTGTTCTCTTTGTTTTCGAATTTCTGGAAACTGCTTTTCATAGTACTCCCTTGTTTTGCTTTCCTTCGCTTTCCTCCGGGGGTTATTTTCTATTCTGTCCACTTTTTTCTCCCATGCCTCCATGAGCTGGTCATAACGTTGGCAGATTTTTTGTTCCTATTAAATACCCGTAGCGAATTAATAATTAAACTAAACTCTGTCGTCCTGACAAACCTAATACTTTATAAAGTAAATGCTACTTCTTAAGGCTAAGTCAGAAGTACATTTGGCCTAGGACTCAATTGTGAATGAAAATCTGTCCTTGATCTGAAAGACGAGAGAGAGAAAAGAGCTCTGTTTGTCCTACAAAGATCAGCATATACCGCATATTTTGGCCAGATTTTTTTAGTTAACGTTAAGACTAGCATTAATTAATTAATTAATGAGGTACTACAGTAGCTCACCAGCTACTTTTATTATTTTCCTGATAACAATATAGGTCTTCATTGTCAAAAAAATGGAAAATTAGTAATAGAAACATGTGAGCAGTTCATAATCCCAATCACCCAACGGCAAATATGTTGACATTTTGGTGTTTTCCTTACAATCTGTCAGAGAAAACACTCATGCTCTATCCGTTCCTCTACTGCTGGAGGCTTTGATGACTCGAAGGTTTTTGCTATTATAAATAATGCTATCTTATTAATAAACATTTTTGATAGTCTGGAAAAGGCAGAAATTGGTTGTCCTTTATGATAGAAAGAAATGCAATGAACTACATGAAACCAAGAATTAATCCTTTTAGAGAAATGAGTATTGTATGATCTCATTTTTTAAAAAGAGAGGCAAGAAGCCTCCATTATGAGCACAGAACTGTGAACGTGTCAACAACACATGGATAGAAAAGGTGTAGAAGGACTCATGAAAAACCATTAACAGCGGTCCCCTCAAGAAAGTGGCACCAGAGAGGAGAATATTACCCTCCTCACGATCTGTGCCACCCCAGACACTTTCCAGCCATTCTTTTCAACTCCCAGGTGTCTTCTGCATCCTTCACTTGCTCCAGCTCTAGCTAGCTCCTCAGTCCAGGCCAACATCATCCCTTACCTACATCACAGTAAGAGCCTCTGAACTGTCTCCCAGGCCTTTTTTTTTTTCCTTCTCCCAGGCCTTCTTAATGGTGGAGCCAGATGCAAATTCTTAAAATACAAACCTGAACGTTTCGCTTCTCAGTTCAAACACTTAAAAGATGCCCTGGGGATCTAACCCAAAGTCTCGAAGGTGGACCTCCTGTGTGCGACCTGACCCTCTTCCCTCAGCAGCCTCATTTCTGCTGGGCTCCTGGCAACCTGCCACACTCCCACCTCCCAGACCTTCGCTTCGGCGGCTCCCTGTGCCTGTGCAGATTTCCAGAGTCTCTCGTTTTCCTGCAAACTTCCCTTTATGATTCATACATGGAGCATGAGCTGTCCCTCCTGTATGCTCCCACAGGCATCCGTATGTCCCTTCCCACAGTGTGATCACGATACTGTAACTGCCTGCTGACTCATCTGCCCCCAGTTACACCGTATGCTTCAAGGGTCAAAACCACACGGCTATCTTGCTCACCTTTGTAGAATAATACATGGACAGAGTAAACAGCCAATAAATATTTATTAAACAAATCACTGAACACATAAACGTTGTAACTAAAGACTCTGTGAAGCATGAAAACGAAGTCTATGCTTCTATGTTTGCATCACTAGACATTAAATTACCGCAATTATAACAAATTACTGGACAGAAAAAAAAGTGCTTTAGTAGTTTCTTACTTAATATTTGTATGTTTTTTTGGAAAAAACAAAAACAAAAAACAGTAATTTAAAGATAGTTATCTGAAGGACCAGACTGGCAAATTACATTAGAAATTACGTATTAAGTAAAAGCCACTGACTCTTGAGCTTTACAATTCATTCAACTATCACATCACTAAATACAAGGCACACGGCTCCTTTTTGATGCGAATTAAAGAACATCATTTATTTGGTAAGCAACTGAATTTAAAGGAATCAACAGTCTGTCTGAATTTAGTATGAACATATTGTGAAAAGAAGTATATTGGCATTATATTTTCTGTAACTTCATTTCCATGAACATTAGAACCACAAAACTTCTGGACTGCAAGTCATATAATAAATATGAAAAAGTATCTGAATTTCAAAAAGCTGAACTTTAGCTGACCCGGTTCCTAATAAGAAAGAACAGTAATGTCTACTCAGCATGACTGTAACTTACCCACATTGGTCTGAGGGTTTAAGAGACTAAATGTTGAACATCCTATTTCTCTTTCATATTCTTTTTTTAACTACTCACCATTTTCTTTATTTTGGCTAGATGAAAATGTTCTACACAGATGACCAAAGAAATTAATTTGATAATGATATTAAATGGCAACTGCTGCTAGAAGTAGATTTATATTTAAGTCATCTCTATAGTTACTTTCTAAATCGGCAACCTTTTCTCAAATATAATCAAGAATCACTCTCACTAAGAAAGGGAAAGCGAATGCCTAAATGAGCATGAATGGGAAAGTTGTACAAATTTCAGTTAAAGGATAGGACCTCACCCTTTGTTTTCTTGCATGATTTCTTCTTTTAAAAAATAAAATGAGTTTTTTCCTCATCACCTGGTTTCTAGAAGAGAAAAATATGGTTGTATGACATTAAGAAAAAGCACAATTTAATAATGCATTCACTTTTTTTTTTTTTTTTCAGAGACACTGAAAAACAAGCAAAGATCACTTAGGAATATCTGATGTAATCAAAGTTAATCCTAATTTTTTCACCCTGCAAAATAAGACTTTTGCAATAATTAGAACTAAAATTCCTCCCACTCTACAGCAAGATTTTATACAAACAGTTCATTTTCAATTATTACATCCAAGTATAAGGCAAATATTTTCAAGTTATAATTACACAGTCACTGATTCTTCTTAAGAATTCTGGTGATATAAACATCGCTGTGCACTCTTGGAGGAGGGGAGGTAAAAGCGAAGGAAAAGCTTTTAAAGTTACCTCCCTACCCCAGGTACGGTGCTGACCTCCCTTCTATGAGAATGTATACCAACAGAGAGAGAGGACTTCTGCTTTACACAGAAGATTTCCTTCAGTCACAGAAATGACACAAACCACTCTAAGAAGTCATGGAGGGCAATGTGACAAGACAGGAAGACTTCTCATATCTTAATTAAACAATTACACTTTTTAAATCTGAAGCATTGTGACCTTCAAAAAACAATGACATGCAGGTTCAAATATAAATATTTATACCCCACCTACTTCCAGAAAGGATTTCAAGCTGATTATTCAAATATAAATACAAAGCCAAGGCAAGTAGAAGTAATTTTTTGGATTATCTGCCACTCAGGACTAACAGTGACACTGGCTCCACTCAAATTAGCGTGGACAGTCAGGAGCTGGCTATATGGAAAAGTAGCCAAGACATGAAAAGAATTATTAAAAGGTATATTTGCTATTTCATACAAAGCAAATGACGGTGATGAGAAAAGAACTACTACACGATTCATATGGACGCATGCAGCTGAGTAAATGGTTATTTCACAAGGTGACGTACAGTGAAAGCGTTACCATATATTCAGTTTGCTCTAATTTTAATTATGTGCTACTCAAAAGCAAATGATAATCAATAAATATAATTTAAAATGTTTCCTAGGATTTAAGAAGTCAGCCAGTCGGTAACCCATCCCAGGACAGTGCGCTAAGCACTGCAGTCGGGCAATGTAGACAGCATGAAATAAATCAGACAGAGCTGCTCTCTAGCTAATATGAGGGGAAAAAGACAGAACACAAACATAACTGAAGCTTTGTGGGGGGAAAAAAAAATCATTAAAAGTAGCCAACTAGATTTTATCTGCTATGCTCGTTTTAAAAAATGCTAAAACAGCTAAACAGTTCCAGAACAAGGTATATTTTATGAGTTTTGCCTAAGCCTACTTCTAAGGGTTGTCAAGACCATAGTAGCATCTCACAGAAAAATTCTAAGTATATGACTTTTACTATAAACCACTTATTTAACAAAAGTTAAAATTATTCAAATTTCAATTTTGTTCATGCATACTACCATGCAAATTATATTTGCCACCAATTCTGCAAAGTAGTCAACTATTGCACATACTCTCAGTAAGAAATTTTTTAAAAGAAAAAATATATATAATATGTATAAATAGCAATGTGCTCATTAGTAACTATACTAGTAAATAATTAAAATGTTCTGATTATTCTTAAGACATAAAGTAGAAATATCACATTTTTGTTACAAACTAAGAATAATTCACCTAAATCCTCTTAAAGTATGATAATTAAAAAAAAAAAAAGATACCTATCTAGCTTCCTCTCTTACTTCCATCAGATCAAGAAATCAGATTTTCTTTTCACTTATTTTCTTATTCCAAAATCTGCATCCATAAAGGCCTGGTATCTAGGATGAGCAAGGCTAAGCAAACTACATTCTGGAGAAGTCTCCTCACCCACGTGAGGTGACCGAGCGCTTCCAAGGCACCAGGACATTAAATGGCAGAAGGGTCTACAAATACCGTCATTAGCAAGAGTCATGGAAGGGATTTCCCTAGAATAGGATTTTGAATAATGATAAAATGATCCGTGGCACTTCTACTTTGCAATGGCAGATGTGGCTTGGTGGGGGACGGTGTCATCACTAGTCTTAAATGAAAAAGCTTCATTATCTTACTTCATCATGCGCCTTGCAGGTACTCCACTGAAAAAAAGACAAAACAGGAGGCAAAAAATTCAAGCCTCAAGGTAAGCCATTTCAATGTTAAGTATTCACCTTTTTTACTAGCAGATCATAAAACCAGCTAGTTTTATGCAATAATTTATTTCATTTTTTTTGGCCTCGGAAACTCAAAGCTGTTACCCCAACCCCCAAGAAGCCAGAGGAAGATAACATATAGTAAAACGACAGCAAATTACACAAATCTAAAACACACCTACACTATATTATAATAATGTCAGCAGATAACATAAAAACGATCTCTTTAATAGAATATATGGTCTTTAACTGAAGAACTCCAAAGATGATAAATACTTACGTCTTGATGTTCTCATGATACACCTTGGTATCTGATGGCTGGTTATACAGTGGCTATAAAATAAATCAAATGTTTACATATACAATGTTGTACACACGTCTATGAAAATACGAAGAAACGGTTTATATTTTAATGTAGCCTAGTACTCATGGATCTTCACAATACCTGCCCTACCAAAATCTCCAGACCTGCAGGTTCCCTGAGTAATTCTCTTTACCCCACTCTTATTAATGCCACTCCCATAAAAATGTTTATAAATTCACCATATCCCGTAAGAAATACATTTATTCACAGATTTTTAATTTCAAAGGCAAACGAAGAACATATAGTCTCAAGAGCTCTATTTCTGTTCTTACTTCTTCCCGCTTCTACCTCATGTGATTAAATGGCCTGCTCAGGACAAGACTTCGGCAAAGTAACCAAGTTTGTGCACCACTATTTTAAAGTTTACCACAAACGTACTACCCAGATCCCATCCCAAAGCAGACAGACTGTAGTCCACCTTATCCCAAGAAAAATGACTACAAAAAAAACACTAGACATAAAAAGAAGGAATTTCTTACTTACCAGTTCAACTTTGGGGCCAAGACCTTCAAATATTTTATGAGCTTCTTCTGCTTTTTTCTACAAAGACATTATTATATTTTATAATTAAAAATCATAGTACCGAAGTGCAAAATCACTATCAATTAATAATATTTACCTAAAAACTACTACATAGTTGAACTTTCCTTATTTTCAAATACTCTTTTTATATGGCAAGTTGAAATACTCTCTTTTGTTTTCATAGCTTCCTCACCAAATTAAGTGAAAGCTTCACATTTGTACGGAAAGTAATACCTAAAGAACTGTGAACAGCAAACAGATCTCAAGACTCTAGGGAGAGGGACACAGATTCCCTATTAGAAATGAACCTCTCAACACTTCAACTCCTAATGTCTTTAATAAAAATTTAAAAACATAAAATACCATAAAGTTGCCAGTCTTCACTGTTGTAGCCAAACTGATCTCCTGGAAGAAAAGCTTCTAATGATCTTATGTTCTAGCTACAAGAAAACCTTTCTAATAACTGAAGAGGAAGCAACTAGTCTGAATTTCTCAAGTGTTCAATAGTCAATAAATGATGAATTAAATATTTTTTACAGTCCGTTTTCAAAAGTAAATTAATCTAGACCAATGTGCTAACAGAAATTATCCTTTAATAGACGGAATATAACAAATTCGAAGCTAAAGATGTTTAAACTGGAATTACAGGACCCCCAAATGTGTCAGTGGTTCTCAAGTCCCTCTTCCTACCAAAACATTCCCTTAGTAACAATGGCTCCCTGTCTGCCACACAGACGCCCACCTCAATGCATTTGCTGCTGGGAAGCTCTCCAGGGCTTCTGATGCGACACACAAATGGGAATGGGTATTAATCAGTATTCCCCGAGTGTAAAGAAAGATGTTCCCTTAAAATAAATATTCTCCTTTCTTCTTGCTCATCAATCAAAATCAATCCGTCAAATATTTATTTAGCATATATTACATGAAAAGAACTAGGAAGGGTTAAGAAGCACAAAATACTCTAAAGCACTTTCCACACTCCAAGAAACTAAAAAGGTTACTAAGATGAGAAATAAATATAGCAAAAAAGTCAATAAAAAACCATAAAAATCCATTAAATTTGCATGGCAGATCTTATTTCTATAGACAGTTTAAAGGCAAGATTTGTCAACCTTGGCACGATTACCACTGTGGGCCAGATAAACGTGTTCTAGGGACTGTCCTACGCATTGTAGGATATTAGCAGTATCCCACTAGATGCCAGTAGCACTCCATCTCTCCTCCAAGTTACAACAATCAAAAAACTCTCCAGCTGAGAACAAACAACTCAAGAAGTCAAAACGTAACCATCATAAAATTCAAATTTATTAGCCACAGACACATATTAAATAACACATAAATAACATTACCATAAATAAATTTGGAAATATCTAGCACCTGCAACTAACTTTCTCCAGACCCAACCTCACCACTTTTTTAAATTTGCTTTCCATTTTTTTTAGTTTGTTTATTTTTAGTAATGTCTACACACAACCCCAAGATCAAGACCCACACGCTCCACTGACTGAGCCAGCCAGGCACCCCTTAAATTTGCTTTCTCGAGGCACTCCGTGTTAGAGTCTATACCAAGAACAGGCAGGCTAAGTGGAACTGTCCACAAATAACACTGAGAGACAAGGGAGTAAAATTATGTTACGGCAAATACTTACTAGTATCCTAACACGTAAAGGCACTTGACTTTTCAGAGCTAATTTTAAAAGCTGGTATTTAAGATGCTTGCAGACCCTAAGATTAAAGTTATGCAAACTTTTATTAAATATTTGACTTCATGTTGGCTTAACTGCTAAGAACACATTAACTTATCAAGTTTGGCAGAAAAAAAATTTAATTTAAAACCCTCACATTTCCATATTCTAATTCGTATCCTAAGTCTATAGACATAAGTACTTAATTCCTCAAACATGCTGATACGTTCTATATGCCAGGCACTCAGTAGACACTAAAGAAACAATGATAAGTAGGAGGAAAAGGGGTCTTGAAAAGCTTCATAGGGGGAAATGAAACTTGAGCAAGGTTGAAGTCTGAGCACACTCAACAGACAAGAAAGACAAGACAACGGCACGCCTGAAGGCAGGGGAACATCCAGGGATAAAGGTAGGAGCAACTTCAGGGGAACATTCAAACTATTCTGGGAGGACAGCCTTCAGGCAGGCCTGTAAGCACTGATAAAAAGTTTAGCCTGTTCTGCAAAAAGTGGGAAATAATCAAAAGGTTTTATTTGGAGAATCATGTAAGGGGACTCAGATAGGAAGAACCAGTTAGAAAGAAAAAAGACTGAAGGAAGGACACTCACTATCTATGTGCGTGATGAGGGCTCGCGCAAGCTATTGCCAAATGAGGAAGAGAGAAGCAACTGACGAGACCACTATTTAGCAGGCAGGACCGATGCTCTTCACTGATTAACTCTACAGCGTGGCAAAGAGAGGGAAACAGATTGCCCAGGACACTGGCCTAGGTGACTAGAGCTTGCTGGCACTAACTATACTTTCTCCTGTCAATGCTTTCTTTCTTCTGCTGTCACTTTAACTTTCAAATCACACAATCAAAAAATAAACAAGATATCTTTGAAGACCACACTCCATGCACCCCCTTTTCTATATGTATTAGAATTTGGAAATTAGAGCACTTATAAATATTTTTGGAACTGACAACGGGGAAGGGTAACAGCAAATTGAACAGTTAAAAATAGTCCAGAAGAGTCTGGTTAGAGACTAAGTGAATCTCAGTCTAAAGTTTAAATATGATGCAAGACAATTTTTCTCTCAGGAAGCCAACTTTAAAATTAACAGTCACTTTTGGGTAGCTTTCTTCCTCCCACTAACTTTCTAAAGAAACGAAAGATGCCTAATACAAGATAATGGCCCCTATCTCATAAGCCACATTTGGCTTAACTCCCAACCGTATAGACTGCTGCCAAACAAGGAACAAGAGAGAAATATCCTCTTGCCCTCACCCATCTCTCCTTTCCTCTAGTGTCGAAACAGATAAGGTCATTCATTAAAGAAAGCTAAGAAGGCCATGGAGGCCTTACAGAAGGCAGCGGGGTGAGCAGCAGTGAGACAGACAGCCTGAGCCCCAGGCCCAGCTGTGCTCTCACGGCCTCCCCACCAGGAACCTCTGTTTCAGCTCTACAACACTGCAGACGACTCGGAGCAGGGCAATCAAAAGGAGGAGATGTGTAAAAAGGTGATTTCTACAGCTACTGTGAGCTAAAAATAGTCCTCGTTGTACGTCTAATACTAAGATAGATTTCAAGTTCAGTTGTTCTTCTATTCTTCACAGAGTACACCACAAAACTCAATATATATATACCAAAGTGGAAAGAAGAGGTCTCAGAGAAGTGTTTAGTTTTCTTGCTGGGCCCCAAGAAACATTTACTACGCTAATTAACGAAAACGTAGATCTAGGGGTGCCTGGGTGGCTCAGTCGTTAAACGTCTGCCTTCGACTCAGGTCATGATCCTAGGGTCCTGGAATTGAGCCCCCACATGGGGCTCCCTGCTTGGTGAGCCTGCTTCTCCCTCTCTCTCTGCCACTCCCCTTGCTTATGCTCTCTCTCTGTCAAATAAATAAATAAAAATTAAAAAAAATTTTTTTTAAAAAGAAAACTCAGATCTATAAAAATTGAACACAAATTAAACTCTCCATCAGATCTTGTTCAACAGTTTCCAGTCCTCACATCCTAGTTAATCACAGAATTCACAAGTAATGACAAGGCTAATTAAGAAATTCAGTCAAGTAGGGGCGCCTGGGTGGCACAGCGGTTAAGCGTTTGCCTTCAACTCAGGGCATGATCCCGGCGTTATGGGATCGAGCCCCACATCAGGCTCTTCCGCTATGAGCCTGCTTCTTCCTCTCCCACTCCCCCTGCTTGTGTTCCCTCTCTCGCTGCCTCTCTCTATCTCTGTCGAATAAATAAATAAATCTTTTTTTAAAAAATGGGGGAAAAAAAAAAAAGAAATTCAATCAAGTAATAAATATCACCGAATTCAATTTCTTTGAAAACTGCCTCACACTAAGAAGTCAAAATTTTACTTTATAAGACTCTTCTCCACTGTTAGCTCTTATCCCTATTTACTTTATCTCTGAGGTCCTGAACTGGCCATGAAGTCCATCAGCCCATGAAAGTATTTTATTGTTCTACAGAGCACTTTTTTAAAAGCAGGAGATTCCACAGAAAACGCCATGTTCCTGGCTTTCCTGAAACAAGGGAGCACCTGTCAACCTTGGCCACACTCCGGCTTGACCAGAGTCACTGCCCCTCCAGGAAAGCCACAAGGCTATCCTTGCCATTTGCTTTACGTATAGTTCATTCTCACTGGAGAGATCTTCAAACAGATCCCCAAGGAGATTGCTCTGTCCATTCAATAAATTGGACTAATTTTGAACCCAGCCACAAAAATAACATTAATTGCCCATATTTTTACCTACCTGTGACACTTACCACTATCCTATTACATATCTGATGACTTTCAGTTACCTATCTATATACACACATACGTGTATATCTGGTCTAAGATCATTCCTGTAAGTGTATATGTAATAATTAATTCACAGTTGCTTCTCTTAAGGCCAATCTCCTTTAGGAGCTGGGTTATTATAAAGTATAGCCTGCCTGTATGAGATGTACTGATTCTGATGACTCCACTCACTACACAGAAAACCAGGGAAAACAACAATCTCAACCTCTCCCTTACGATCATCTTTAGCTAACAGACCTCTTCTCTCCCATAGTACTTAAAGCATATTCTTTTTTACACTGGGAACTTCTAGAAGCCCAATGGTAAGCCGCTCTGTTGGAAAGTTTTCTTTATATTAAGATGAAATCCACTTCCCTTCAACTGCTAGTTCCTGGGCTGGATTCCAGCCAAAAACTAACTTTGCCATCACAAAATTATTCATGACTTGAGGCCCGGCTTTCCTAAATCAATGCATACTTTTAATTACAAGTATGAAAGACGAAATTGTTTTAATAAAGCTAAAAAGGCAAAGCCTACCTAAAGGTCAATGGCCTCACACTTTATTAACTAAGATTCAAACTAAGGCCCAGCTATCAATTCTAAAACTAACAATGCAAGTCATTTCCACATCCGATGACCCATCTCTCATAGGATGGTATTAGTATTTGACATCAAACGTCCTTTAGAAAGTGAAAAACTACAGAATGGCTTGTTTCGTATTATGTGCTACAAACTTGCTTGACAATTTTATATGATAGGAGAGAAATTCAGTTGATAAAATTATATTCTCATTAAATAATATTTATGCAATATAATATATAAAATATTAATTTAAGATACACCTCCCACTTTTCTTCAATCTCAAAGGAAAAAAAACCTATCAAGCATAGTCAAAGTTTAAAACCATTAAAAATTATGACAGAAATCAGGTCTTAATACAATTAACATTACCACAGAACACATCGGTAATTAAAAAAGGCATAGCCAAGTGCTTTCAAAGGCCTGTGCTGTAAGAAATGGCATGAGCTTACCCGATTCTCATCATAAATAATTTGGACAATACTGCGGTGTTTCTGCTCCACAGGAGGAGGGGATACGGGCTTCTCAGGCTCAGGAGGTTTAGCTGCTTCTTCCTCGAGCTGTTGCTAGGAGACCCAGAAAGGAAGAATCAGGCATCTGATGCAGTCACCCCTCCCCGTAATTAATCGCCAGAGATAAAGCCCGCTACGGAGCAATTCTATGGGGTAATCTTCTAATCTACTAGGGTCTAATGGACCCAAGGGTTCTAACAAATCCAATCAGATTTATTTTGACTGAGAACTAAATAACATAATCATTAGAGAAATCCTTTTATATTTTAATTCTGATCCATTTAAAAGCAAAATCATAAGAGAAGCTAAACATACGAAGCTACCCCATAGACCTCCATCACAATGACCTACTTTTATAACACAGGAAAAGCACTTTTATATGTTATAGGTACAGTCTGCACCAATGTCTGGCAGGAAGAGTATGGTAGCGCATTTACAGACTAATCCTTAACTCAGAACAGCACCGTGTTCAGCCCCTCAGCCAATCTTTATATTCCGCAGTCAAGAGGCACTAGCAAAACTACAACTTTGTGTACAATTCTAAAACAAAACGTGATCTGCATTGCTCTGCCTGGGTTTGAGCCTTAGGGTCACCCTTTACAAGTGGTGGGATCCTAGGATCCTTTCTAGGTCTTACTACAATCCTGAGCAAGTATATAAACCACTCATATGCGAGGTAGGAATATGAATCCCATCTACTACATAAATTTCTGAGAAGATTAAATAACTCAATATGTATCAAGCACATTACAACTATACATGTTCGGTAAATATTACCTACAATTATTACTGAACCAAGAAGGGACTTTGCTTGGTTCACTGCTTTTTAGTTTTCAGCACTTAAGCCATGGCCTGTACCCACTACATGCTCAACACATAGCCTGTGAATTCAAGTTTACTGCCTGAGATGACAGCAAAGACACTGGGTAAAGATAGATATGTCTACTAAAGTCTGAAGGAAACAATTATCTGTACTACTAAGATTGATGGTCAAGACTCCTAGTCAAATAAGTCGGACCACAGCCAACCTACGGATCAAATTCCTCCAAGAGACAAGCTTCAAGGACTATGTCCACCTTGGAATTCAAAGTACTTTTGCAGGCTGCTATCTAGATAAGCAAACGACAGATGTTTGGAGTTATGAAGTCATTTCTATGGAACTGAGTTCTTCGACCATTCCCTTTCTTTCCTTTGCTCAGAGGGCCTTCTTTTAGGATCCCTGTTAAGTGGGTACGCAGAAAGGAATAAACAAGCTTCCAGAAATCACATTTTGTTCTTAGTACCGGACAAAACCATTGTAACAGAAAGACTAAAAACAAACAAAAACAAAAGATAAAACTTTCCTCATTTATTTGTTAACATGAACTTTACAATAATTTTGCAAACGTGAAAAGACTTAGTTAGAATTTTTATTGAAATTGTATAAAACACATACAATTATATATATTAATGATGTTCACATTAAAATTACTAATACTGTGTTACTATGCATCTGTGGTATATTTCTTTATTTACTCAAGTTGCCCTTTATAGTCCTCAATAAAATTTGTAACTCCTATATATCTCATAATGGTCATATAAACATATTTCGTTTTTTTAAATTATCATAATGGGTTACACATTACTGACCATTTACTATATGCCACATATCATACAATGATCACATCATTTAGCGGTTTTTATTACCAGTATTACTGCTATTTCACAAGCGAAGAAACTAAAGAAGACAGACCAGATCTGACCAACTGAGCAGAATCAGACCCACTGATACTTAAAAGAATTGTCAGGCATATTATTATAAATTTAACATGACTTAATAAATAAAAGACGGCTGAACACTTTTTTTTTTTAAGATTTTATTTATTTATTTAACAGAGAGAGAGACAGCCAGCGAGAGAGGGAACACAAGCAGGGGAGTGGGAAAGGAAGAAGCAGGCTCCCAGCAGAGGAGCCCGATGCGGAACTCGATCCCAAGACTCTGGGATCACGCCCTGAGCCAAAGGCAGACGCTTAACCTCTGAGCCACCCAGGCACCCCTGAGCACTTTTTTTAAAAGCAAGGTCATTTTTTTGACATGATGAGATTTAAAAATTAGCCTAACAGAAATTAAAGCAATAAAAACATAATGGAAATTGAAGATATATCTGACAGATTAGATACAACTGAAAAGAGAAATGCTAACTGAAAAACAGAAATGAAGAAATTGCCCATAATGAAGCCCTAAGAAGCAACAACTGGGAAAGAAAAAACAATGAAGAGACATGGAAGACAAGAGTGTAAGATGTTACATCTAACAGGAATTTCAGGAGATAATGAAGAAACTATAGAAAAGGATTTCGTGGGGGAAAAAAAAGATAATGGCTTAGAATTTTCCAGAACTGATGAAAAACTCTAACACATTCAAGAAGCCCAATGTGTTGTAATGAGCACTGGGTATTATATAAGACTGATGAATCACAGACCTGTACCCCCGAAACAAATAATACATTATATGTTAGTTAATTGAATTTAAATTTAAAAAAAGAAGAAGAAGAAGCCCAATGAGTCTTAAGCTGGACAGATTTAAAAACAAAAATCCATCCCTAATACATCATACTAAAAACAACAGCGCATAAAGATACTGAAGTCAGGCAGAGGGAAAATTCAGACAATCCACAAAACAATACAAATTAGACTAAGGGCTGACATCTTAATAGTGGAAGCCAGAAGACAGTCTGCTGGGACAAAAGAAGCACATAACAAATAAAAATATCTTTCAATAAATAGGCATAAATAAAAGACATTTATGTCACAACAACCAAATACTTAATTTGCCAATGAATGGATCCTCACTAAAGGAAATTCCGAAGGATGTCCTTCAAGCAGAAGCATGTACCCCCAAATGGAAGATATGTGTTGCAAGAAGGAATGATGAGCAAATTCGAATGACAAATATGGGGGTAAACCTAATGAACAATGGCTGTATAAAATAATGTCTTTGGTGGTTGAAATAAAATAAGGAACAACTAAAATACATGATAAAAGTAGCATAAAGGTTGGGAGAAAAGAGAAAGAAATCAAGAAGTTCTATGCCCTCATACTTCTCAAGAAGATGGTTAACATACTAATTAGTTTTAGGCTTCAAGTTAAATAGGCTGATAAACTGGTGGGGGGGGGCACAATGAACAAAAAAAATACTGGATAAAATCCAAAGTAGTGGGGTAGAAGAAAATGTAGTGAAACAAATAATCAATCCAAGATAAGGATTGGAAAAAACAAACAAGAATACCAAATTCAGCATAAAAAAGACAGGACAAATAGTATAAAATAGTTAAAAATAATTGAGATATTACCAATCATCATAGGTTAAAATAACTAAATTATCCTGTGGAAAGACAGGTTGTCAGACTGAATAAAAAACAAAATCCAGCTATATACCTAGATAAGAGATATACCTTAAATATAAAAGCACAGAAAGTAAAGGGAAAGGGGGAGCTGGGTGCTCAGATGGTTAAGCATCTGACTCTTGATCTCAGCTCAGGTCTTGATCTCAGGGTTTTAAGCTCAAGCCCTTCACTAGGCTCCATGCTGGGCATGGAGCCCACTTAAAAAAAAAATCCCAACATTTTGGGGGGCTGGGTGGTTCAGTCAGTTAAGCATCCAACTCTTGATTTCAGCTCAGGTCACGATCTCAGGGTCATGAGATCAAGCCCCGCGTCAGAATCAGTGCTGGGTGTACAGCCTGCTTGGCATCCTCCTTCTCCCTCTGCCCCCCATCCCTCTCAAAAAAACAAGGAAGGAAGGAAAGAAGGAAAGAAGGAAGGAAGGATAGAGAGAGAGAGGGAGGGAGGGAGGGAGGGAGGAAGGGTGGGTGAGTGGGAGGGAGGGAGGGGAAGAAAAAAGATAAACTAACCAATAGCAACCAAAAGAATGCTGATCTAATTACATCAAAATCATGCAGAACAAATTTTATGGTAAAAAACATTACAAAAGATAGAATGTCATTACCTTATAATAGAAGGTTTCACTGACCAGGAAAAAAACAACTATAAACTTGTATACACCTAAAATAAGAGCCTAAAAATACACAGGATAAAAATTGAGAACTGGAAGAAAATACTTGCAAATCATACATCTGATAAGGTGTGAATACCCAAAATATATGAAGAACTCACACAACCCAACAGCAAAAAACAATCTGATTAAAAAATGGGAAGAGGATCTCAATAGACATTTTTCCAAAGACGACAACCAGAGGCCAACAGACACATGAAAAGATGCTCAACATCACTCATCATCAGGGAAATGCAAATCAAAAGAGCAATGAGATATCGCCTCATACCTGTCAGTATGGCTAGTATCAAAAAGACAAGAGATAAGTATTCGTGAGACTGTGGGAAAAAGGAAATCCTTGTGCGCTGTTGACAGCAATGTAAGTTGATGCAGCTACTATGGAAAATAGTAGAAATAGAACTACCCTATGATGTAGCAATCGTACTTCTGGATATTTATCTGAAGAAACAAAAATACGAACTTGAAAAGATAGACACCACCACCCCCCGCCATGTTCACTGCAGCATTATTAACAATAGCCAAGATACGGAAACAACCTAAGTGTCTATCAATAGATGAATGAAGAAAATGTAGTGTGTACACAGACACACAGACACACACGGAATCTTATTCAGCCAATTAAAAAAAAAATCCTGTCATTTGTAACAACATGGATAAACCCTAAGGCATTTCACTTATGCTAGTGAAATAAGACAGAGAAAGGCAAATACTGTATGATCTCATTTATATGGAGACTCTGAAAGAAAACCAAGCTCACAGATAGAACAGATTGGTGGTTGCCCCAGACTAGGAGTTGGGGGGGGGGGGGGGTAAAGAGAGTCGTAAGATACAAACTTCCAATTATAAAATTAAAAGGTCATGGGGATATAATTAATGTACAGCATGGCGACTATGGTTATAATACTGCACTGCTTATCTGAGAGCCGCTGACAGAGTAGCTCTTCAAAGTTCTCATCATAAGGAAACAATTCTGTTAACTATGTACGGTGGCAGATGTTAGCTACACTTGGTGTGCTGATCATTTTGCAATACATACCAATACCAAATCATTATGTTGTGTACCCGAAAAAACACAATACTGGATGCCAATTTTACCTCAATTTTTAAAAAACTCAGAACTCCTAGGGACAAATCCAAAATCACAGTGGTAATTTGAGAAGTTACAGACAAAAATGAAGTAAGACTAGGTAATTTTTTTTTTAAGTACAGAATTTAAATTCTTCTCAAGTATGACCAAAGTATTTTTATAAAAACTGATCATCATACTAGGCCAAAATTCAAGTACCAAAAATTTCAAAAGACTAGGTACGAAAGACCGCACTCTCTGGCCACAATAAAATTAGAAATCAAATAACTAAAAGTAATCAAGAAAAAATTATATACCTAAAAATTTGAAAATAGGGGCGCCTGGGTGGCACAGCAGTTAAGCGTCTGCCTTCGGCTCAGGGCATGATCCCGGCGTTATGGGATCGAGCCCCACATCAGGCTCCTCCGCTATGAGCCTGCTTCTTCCTCTCCCACTCCCCCTGCTTGTGTTCCCTCTCTCACTGGCTGTCTCTATCTCTGTCGAATAAATAAATAAAATCTTTTTTAAAAAATTGAAAATAATTTTAATTAATGCAGGGGTCAAAAAAGAAACCATAATGGATAATAAAAAAATATTACAAATTCAAACTTATTAAAACTAGTACACTGAGAGAGGAAAGAAGGGGGGGGAAGCTAAAGAAATTAACGTTAAAAAGTTATAAAAGTAGAATAAAACCAAAGAAAGGATATGAGAAGAACTTGTGATAGAGAACGTACAATTATATTACAAAAATGAAGGGAAAAATTATATCCAGAAGAAAGAGAACTCAATTTTTTAAAGTTGAATTTTAAAAATCTTCACACACACAAAATACCCATCAGACCCAGCCGATTTTACCAAGTTCTACCAAACACCCAGAGAACAAATAGTCTTCCTCAAACTATTACAGAGTTTAGAAATGTTACGGCATTAGCATGATGTATTACCAAACCAGACAAGAACAGCACAAGAAAAGAAAATTACAGGTTGATCTCTCTCACAAATAAAAAGATACAAAAATCCCAAAGTAAATATTGACAAAGCAAACCTAGCATTAAAAAAAAAAAAAAGTTAATACATCATCACTAAGGTTAAATCTGGAAATCCACAGGTGATTCAACACTAGAAAAATAATGTCATTTATTATATTAACATATTAAAGGACAAAATTATATGATCAGCAAACTTAGGCAGAAGAGCATTGATAAAATTCATGATTAACTCTTAGCACACTAGAATAGAAGAGTTATTTCCCAATCTGATAGAGGATGTCTACAAAACTGGACATCATAATCAATGGTAAAAAGTTAAGGTATTCCTTTAAAAGCAGAAAAGAACAAGAATAACCACTTTCAACATGTACTGCAGTCCTAACCAGAGCAATAACGCAACAGAAAAGTAAGGAAAAGGTTCAAGGACTGTAAAGAAAGAAACAAAACTGTCTTTTCTTTTTAAACTATTGATATGACCATTACCCACACAAAAAGCCCAAAAGAGCCTACAAATAAGAAGTCAGCATTAAAAGGATAATTCAGGGAAACTGCTGCTCTATATAAAAAAGTCAAATGCAACAGAAAAATGTAATTTTTAAAAAGATACAAACAAGAGCATCAAAAATATAAAGTGCCTAGAGTTTAATTAAATGCAAGGGATATAGATTATTTATGAACAGAAAGAAATAAAACATGAAAGACTTCATAAATAAATGGATAGATATACCATATTCATAGACTGGAAGACTCAATGTCCGAGGGATTTCATCCTTCCCAAACTGATGTCTATATTCTATATGATTCCAATGAAGATTCCAGAAAGATGTTCTAGAGAATCAAAAAATGTGATTCTAAAAGTTACATGAGATGGTAAAAAAATTTTAAATAGCTAAAATATGCCTGCAGAAGTAGGGCTTACCTTACTGGAAAAAAAGTATTATGAAGCTCTAGTAATGAGGAGAATATTATTGTATTTCTGCATGAATATCACAAAGAGGGCAATAAATAAAAACACAGAGCCCAAAAATCAACAGGTACACAGATGCAAACTTGAAGTATATTAGAGTTAAAATTGTAGAACAGTTGGAAAAGGATGAACTTTGCAATTAATTATCCACAGATAAAATAAATGAATGGTGACCCCTACCTTGAGGCAGAAACACAAAAAAGCCAATTTCTGGTGGATTAAGAATAACGTAAGAAACAAAACTCTGACACTTTTTTTTTTAAGATTTTATTTATTTAGAGAGAGAGAGAGAACGTGCGAGCAGGGGGTGGGGCCCAGGGAGAGGGAAACTCTCAAGCAGACTCCAGGCTCAGCACAGAGCATGATGCGGGGCTCGATCCCATGACCCTGAGATCATGACCTGAACCAAAATCAAGAGTCACATGCCCAGCTGACTGAGCCACCCATGGACCCCAAAACTATGAAGCTTTTATTTATTTTCTGTTTAAGATTTTATTTGTCAGACAGAGAGAGAAAGCACAACCAGGGGGAGCAGGAGGCAGAGGGAGAAGCAGGTTCCCTGCTGAGCAAGGAGCCCGATGTGGGACTCGATCCCAGGATCCTCGGGATCATGACCTGAGCCGAAGGCAGATGATTAACCGACTGAGCCACCCAGGCATCCCACTATGAAGCTTTTAAAAGGGCAATTTAGTCAACTATTTTAATGATCCCAGGGTAGTCTCATCTAAGATCTGAACAAATTCTGTTCACCAAAAAACACAATTAGTTAGCCTCAGAGACCTAAATCTAAGAGTTGAAACAATAAAACTTACAGAAGCAAACACAGGAATAAATCCTTGTGGCTTTAGATTATGCAATGCTTTCTTGGATATGACACCAAAATCTCAAGTAACGAAAGAAAAAATAAACCAGGCTTCATCACAAGTAAAAACTTTTGGCCCTGATGTGATTCCGTCCTACACGGCTGTTCTCCATAACAGGAGTCTTTTATCTCCAGCTGCCCTCTCTTCCATACAAGATCCCCACCCCACAGAAGATTCAGTGGACAAGGACATGAGCCCCATGAAGCCCCAGAAATATCTTTTCAGTTGTGAGCCCAACAAAGGCCAAAGAGTATCACTTTGAAGTGGATAATGATGAAAATGAGCACCAGTTACCTTTAAGAATGGTCGGGTTTGGGGCTGATGCAAAAGATGAATTGCACATTGTTAAAGCAGAGGCAGTGAATGATGAAGGCAGTCCAATTAAAGTAACACTGGCAACTTTGAAAACATCTGTACAGCCAATGGTTTCCCTTGGGGGCTTTGAAATAACACCACCTGTGATCTAAATGTGGTTCGGGCCCTATACGTGTGGACAGCACCTAGCAGCTGCGGAGGAAGATGAAGAGTCAGAAGATGAAGGTGTGAAACTCCACAGCATATCTGGAAAGTGATCTGCCCCTGTAAGTGACAGCAAGGTTGCACAGGAGAAAAAAAAAAAAAAAAAGTGAAACTGGCTGATGACGATGGGTACTAGGAAGCTGAGGAAAAAGCTCCAGTGAAGAAATCTAAACTCGATACTCCAGTCAAAAAGGCATTTAAAAAAAAAACCCAGAATGAAAAAGACTCAAAACCATTAACTCCAAGATCAAAAGGTCACGAAGTCTTTAAAAAAAAAGAAGAAGAAGAAGAAAAACGTCCTAAAACAGTAAAAGGATCTATTTCTGTAGAAGACATTAAAGCAAAAATGCAAGCAAGTCTAGAAAAAGCACACTGAACGGTCCTGGTAAATTAAGCCCAAAGATGGGGAGGAGAAAAAGAGAGACAAATATAGTCCATACTGAAAATCAACAATCTAGACGAAAGTCTTCTATTTTAATTTCAATCCCTGTTCCTGGTTTGCCACCCACCCACACCCCCTTCCAGGCTGGAAGCAATCTCCCTCCTGACTTCCCAAAGCACTTTCATCTGACTGCTGTGATCCAGGGAACCTTATGCTTGGCTCTCTGTTACTTGTGCATTTGACTCACCTCTTTGACCATGTTTTATTCACCTTTGTATCTCCCTAGCTGCTCAACAAATACTTACGTAAATCAAGTAAAAGGGCAAAAAACCCTTTTGCACACCATTGGATACTATCAGGAAAGTGAAAAGACAACTCACAGAATGAGAGAAAATATCTGCAAATCACATGTCTGGGTGTCCAGAATATACAAAGAACTCTTATAACTCAACCATAAAAAGACAAATAACCCAACTAATAAATGGGGCCAGAATCTGGATTTTTCTCTAAAGAAAATATACAAAAGGCCAACAAGCACATGAAAAGCCATTCACCCTTAATCATTAAGGAAATTAAAATCAAAACCACAATGAGATTCCACTTCACATTTACTAGGATGGCTATCAAAAACAAAAACAAAACAGAACAAACATGTTGACAAAGTAGAGAAAATAGAACCCTCCCTCATACACCGCTGGTGGGAGTGTAACATGGTGCCGTCACTGTGGTAAACATTCTCATGGCTCCTCGAATATTTAAACACAGATTTACCATACGGCCCAGCAATTTCACTCCTAGGTATGTATCCAAGAGAACTGAAAAAAAATACGGTCACACAAAAACTAGTACATGAAAGTCACAGCAGCATGATTCACAACAGCCAGAAACAGCCAAGAAATGAACACATCCCAAATGTCTATCACCTAATGAATGAACAATACACGGTATATCCACAAAGCGGAATTTTATTCAGCCATAAAAAGGAATGAAATACTGATACAACATATAACATGGGTAAATCTTGAAAACATGCTAAGTGAAAGAAGACACAGAAAGTCACATATTATATGATTCTATTTACCTGAAATGTCCAGATAAAAATCTATATAGACACAGAATAGATTAGTGGTTGCCGGGGGCCAGAAGGTTGGGGAGGGGGAGCATAACTGCTAACAGATATGTGGTTTCTCTTTTTTATTTTTATTTTTTGGTTTCTTTTTGAAGTGATAAAAATGTGCTGGAATTACATAGCGGAGATAGTGCCACAACTTTATGAATATGTTAAAAGCCACTAAAATTGTATACTTTAAAAGGATGAATATCGTGGTATGCGAATTTATTTCAATATCAAAAAAAAAAAAAATCCTCCCTCCTCCCAACCCCAAAAAGCAAAATGACAGGCCACAAATGAGGAGACAGCTGCCATACACGTAACTGACAAGAGACTTTAAGAAATATTAAAATTAAGAAAATGACAAAATAACAATCCACGTAAGGAACACCAATAACCCAGAAGCAAACGTGAAAGTAAGCTGTCATTCCTAAAAAAGGAAATGCAAAGTAAAACCTCAGTGAGAGCTTACTTCACATCCCACTGAAAACAAACGATCAGGTGAAGAAGAGGAGCATATGCACAAACGAACTCGTAAGGCTGCCGGTGGAAATGCACAACGGAACTGCTGTTTTAGCAAGTCTGGTAACATCTAATACACTCGAAGATGCGCGTACTCTCGAGCCACGTGCGCGTGCCCTAGAAAATCGGTTCACACGTGAACCAAAAACACAGCACCACTGTATGAAACAGCAACAGACCAGGAACCGATAAGGTCAAAAACAGAATGGACAAACCAGATTTGCTATCTACAATCAGACAACACAGCAGGGGAAATGAGCGGACGTAACTAAGGGAAGAGAGAGCAAAAGAAAGTAAGTCAAAGAATATATGAGACATGATTCCGTGTACATAGCTGAAAAATACGGAAAACTCAACATTATCTTCTTTAGAAAGACAAATACATTCTTAGAATACCAACAAAAGACCAGTAAAATCAAACACTTACTTGTTTCTTTTTCAGTTTAAGGATCTGCTGTTCTACTTTTGCAATTTCTCGATCTACCCGATCCATACTCTGTATTAACTCTTCCTTTGAAAGTTTTGAAGGTGAAGCATTTTGATCATCTCCACATGGTTGCCCAGAGATTGGAGAGGATGGAGCTTCATGTTTGCCTCCAAATGCTGGATCCTTTAGAGAAGAAAATCAATAATTTATTCCTCACTAATAGCCAATATTAGTGTGAAGATTCTCTTAACTGAAAAAGTCCGTTTAAAGCACAGCAGAGCCATGTATGCTATTTCTCTATCTGATGTCCGACAGGAGCAATTTTCATACACACACGCACGTACACACACAACACACCCCACTGACGTCTATACCACTTTCACAGTGTAGGCGCATCATTCACTATTTTGAATATCCTAAAAGCTATACAGAACGAGGTGGCTAAGAGGCCAAACAGCCTCTAGTGTAACAACAGTGAGACTGTAGAGAGTATCTGGGGAAATAATAATGCAATCATGACAAAGAAGATACCAATTTCTTAACCATTTCCTTACAATGGTTCTTCAAAAGGTCTGAACTTGTAGGCTTGGAAAACTACAAACTCCATGTAAAGTCTGCATGCCCACCCAACTTAACAGCTATGATATGGCCAAGAGTTCCTAACAAAAAGTTTTCAGATTCTCCAAGGGCCGATAATCAGATACAGAAATGACCTACGAACTTTTGTGGCTACTAACACCTAGGCCTACCCTTATAAAGGGCAAGTAGGCCTGCCCATGCCACAGCACACATAAGATCTCTTAAGCCAAATATGTCATCCATTCCAGCTCAACAGAGAACTACAGCAGAAGGAAAACCGCTCCACCCAAAATCTACCACCCTGTCAACACACCCCACACACACACACACACACACACACACACACGGAGTCTATTAATTTCCAATCTATGGTGAAGATATAAGCAATACTGTAAAGCAGATGAATTTTAGAATAAGGTCCTAGTTTTCTTCAGGCTATATAAGAAGCCTAGAATGAGCACAGTTCATAGGACTATCAAGCCCTAAATGTATTAAGTAACAATTAAGTAACGATTAAGTAACTGAGAACTCAGTAGTTCTAACCAAGAATGCACATAACTATACCTGGGTAGTTGTTCCAAAACACCCTGGCACAGAGATTTCAGCTAAAATATGTGTAGTCCTGAAAAACCTCATATTCTGTAATAGGGTATGCTAAATAGAAGACTTCTGGGGAAAACGGGATTATGGCTATTGCTTAAAACCTGTACAACTTTGTAAGCAGAGCACTACCAGAAAGAGTAACAGTTCTAATAGAGGCAGTAACACAACTGAAACTCCCGTATCGTTTGCAATCAGCCTAGTCCATCTTTGCTAGTTTTACACTTAGTCCATGCTTTCGTTAACATGTAACTCCTTGAAGTCATTTGCGTCCAACAGAAAACAGTATGCTTCATCAACATAAAAAATCCAATTCAGGGTATAACCATCTTTATCAACCTTTAAAAACAAAAAATACAGGAGATCGTATCTTTACGGTTTCTTATTGACACTTGAATCTCCACTAGTTTGCTTAACAGTGAAAAGCAGAGCAGTTCTTGAATGCGCTAATTTTCAAATCTTCTTAAGGTCTTCAGACATCATGAAGGCTACTTCTTTTAATTACGAGACAGCTTGAACCTGAGAGCTTTGAAACATTAACATGCAGAGAAAACTCATTTATGAGCCACCAAGACTTCCATGTTATAGTAAAACATTCTCCTCCCATATGCATATAAGTTCATTTGTGTTACAGAGCACGTCCAACAGCAAAACGGATTATATTCCGATTCTGCATATTTTGGAAATGCTCCTCAGGTGATCTGATGCGTGCCTAAGAACTATTACAAAGCAGTATTTTCCACTGACTTCCGTTCTGGTTAAATATTTAACAAAAAAACAATGCCTTGAGGGCCTACTATGTGATAGGCACTAGGCAGAAGGGTGAACAAAACAACATGGCATGCTCACCCTCACAGAGCTTATAATCTTGTGTTGGAACATACTGACAGCTATTTTGGGAAAAGAGTTAGATTCCTACCTCATATCTTATGTCACAGTAAAAACCAAATAACAGTAAACATTTACATGAGATTTATTAGCAAATCTCAGGGAGACTCAAACAAACAAAAAAGGGTATTCATGTTATCTTGGGCTCAGGAAAGCCAACAGCAAACGATTTATTTAAAAAAAGAGAGAGAAAGAGACTAATGGCTTAAAATAAACACAATCTTCTATTTATCAAGAAGAAGAAATTTAAAAGGCAAATGAGAAAAATCATTTCCAGAATGTGAACTCTACAACTCAATATAAAATAAAAAACACATCGCTAGAAAAATGAAGATATGAAAAAACAATTCACAAAACAGGAAAAATGAACAACCAATAAACAAATGAAAAAATGTAAATTTTACTAAAAAGCAAATACAGATAAAAATTTATCAAAATAACAATGATTCTTTTTTTAAAGCAACAACTATGTGGCATCATCAAGGCTCCCCAAGAACTGGGCACCATATACTCTGCTGTCAGGAATACAAATTGGTCCTACTCTCTGGCAGGGCAATCTGGAAATAACCATGAAAGCCTACAAAATGACTGTCGACTCTGATCTGAAATTGATTCTATGAATAGGAATGTACCTTAAGGAAAGAAATAAGAATGAACACCAAAAAAATCAGCCAAAGAACGTATGTTGTTGCTCTAATGAACAAATAGGTAAATTACATGTATGACAAATTACTTTATATCCATCTATGGAATATTAAGTAACCCCCAAAAATACAGTTGCAGACTTAACTGACACAAAAAAGAAGGTCATGACATACTTAAGCAAAAATACAATTACATACAGTGTACAAAGTGAGCACATTAAGATACCCATCCAAAGACAGAAGAAAGTATCAGAAGTTAGCAACTGCCTCGAACTGGTGAGGCTGTAAATTAACTTTCTCCTTCAAGCTTATCTACTTCTTCTATCAAAGATACACCTGGGCTTAACAACATTAAAACAAAACAAAACTAAACTAATAAATGCTAATTCTTTCAAAATCCCTAATTCTTCAAAAAAAAAAAAAAAGTCATGGTTTACAACTTAGTGGAGTAGGAGAGTAGGACCAGGAGGCAGGGGTTATGGGTTTTCATTCCAACTCCAGAGGCATCACCTACGGCACTTAATTTTTCTTAACATCTGTTTTCTCTACCATCAAATGGAAATAGGATGTACTATGATCCAACATGTCACATTTTAATGAATGAGACTTGAAGATCCCTTTCTGCTAAAAAATTCTACAGCTATAAATAACATCTGTAGTAATTTATTCAGCCATGGAAGAAGACCTTTATTCACTGTTATCTTTTTTTTTTAATGCTACAAAACATTTCTTACAAACACACAGACTACTACGTACATTTCACACAGTGAGGCAGGCCTCAAAAATCCCAGAAGTTGAGCTCATTTCTAGCTGATCACAAAAGAGCTTTTCCCCACCTAACCTATTATTTTGCAAATTTTCAAATTTATGTAAAAGTTGAAAGAACAGTATAATGGATAAGCATTTATCCCTTATCCTTCACTGGTTAACATTTTGCTATTTTTGCATTCTCTCTCTATGCATACACATCCTTTTTTTTTTTGGCAGAACTATTTTTTTTTTTTTTTTAAGATTTTATTTGTTTGACAGAGATAGAGACAGCCAGCGAGAGAGGGAACACAAGCAGGGGGAGTGGGAGAGGAAGAAGCAGGCTCATAGCGGAGGAGCCTGATGTGGGGCTCGATCCCATAACGCCAGGATCACGCCCTGAGCCGAAGGCAGACGCTTAACCGCTGTGCCACCCAGGCGCCCCAGAACTATTTGAAAATAAACTGAAGACACATTCACTATCTTCTTTTTATTTTTTCAGGTAGGCTCCACGTCCAGTGTAGAGCCCAGCGTGAAGTATGAACTCCCAACCCTCAGATCAAGACCTGAGCTAAGATCAAGAGTCTGACACTTAACCGAATGAGACATCCAAGCACCCCCATAGTCACTATCTTTTATTTATTTATTCATTCATTCATTCATTCATTCATTTATTTAATTTTTAGAGAGGTGGAGGAGGGCAAAGGGAGAGGGAGAGAGAGAATCTTAACTCAGTGTAGAGCCCAACTTGGGGCTTGATCTCACAACCCTGAGATCATGACCTGAGCCAAAATCAGGAGTTGGATGCTCAACCAACCGAGCCACTCAGGTGCCCCCATATTCACTATCTTTTAAACCACTTTCCCTGCGTAAAAACCCAAAGAAAATGTGTGGGTACTTATTTACCCGATCTCAAGTTGGAAAGGACCATTAACCGTGAAGGTAAATAAACATTATGGGAGAAAGATCTGCTAACAAAAAAAGGCGGGGCGGGGGGCGGGGGAAGCAGGGATAGCAATAGGGTTAACGCTATACTGTTAAAAAAGTATCAAAGAATGAGTTTATTATTTCTAAAACAAATATTTATTTAGTACCTACTAAGTGCCAGGCACTTCCTAATCTGAAGATTTAATGATAAGCAAAATACACAGTTTAAAAAAAAAGATAAACCCAGCAACAGAATAAGGCATACTGCACAAACATGCATTTCACAAAAGGCAAGCGACAATAAACACAAGAAGAGGTTTGATCTTAATAGAACCTTCTCATAAATTCACAATATACACTGTTTGAAATGTCACAAAATACAGTTACATAATAAAAGTAGTTCTCTCCAACGTAACAGAATTACAGGTCAAACTATGGAGAGAAACCAAATGTGCATCGACTGATGAATGGATAAAGAAGATGTGGCACAGGACGCCTGGGTGGCTCAGCAGGGGAAGCATCTGCCTTCAGCTCAGGTCATGATCCCGGGGTCCTGGGATTGAGCCCCGAGTCAGGCTCCTTGCTCAGGGTCAGAGGGAGTCTGCTCCTCCCTCTCCCTCTGACCCTTCCCACTGCTATGCTCTTGGCTGGTGCTCTCTCTCGCTCTCATGAATAAACAAAAAAATCTTAAAAAAAAAAAAAAAAGATGTGGCATATGTATACAATGAAATACTACTCAGCCATCAAAAAATGAAATCTTCGGGGTGCCTGGGTGGCACAGTTGTTAAGCGTCTGCCTTCAGCTCAGGGCGTGATCCCGGCGTTATGGGATCGAGCCCCACATCAGGCTCCTCCGCTATGAGCCTGCTTCTTCCTCTCCCACTCCCCCTGCTTGTGTTCCCTCTCTCGCTGGCTGTCTCTATCTCTGTCAAATACATAAATAAATAAATAAATCTTTAAAACAAACAGACAAAAAAAAAAACCCGAAATCTTGCCATTTTCAACGATGTAGATGGAGCTAGAGGGCATTATGCCACGTGAAATAAGTCAGTCAGAGAAAGACAAATACAATACAATTGCACTCCTATGTGGAATCTGAGAAAGAAAACGGATGAACATACGGGAAAGGGAAAAAGAAAAAAAGGAGAAAGGGAAACAAGCCATAAGGGACTCTTAAGGACAGAGAACAAGCTGGGGGGGGGGGGCTAGATGGGTGAGGGGACTAAGGAGGGCACTTGTGATGAGCGAATGGAATCGTGCTGCATGTAAGTAATGAATCAGTGAATTCTGCTGCAGAAACCAATACTATTTCTTATGTTAACTATGTTAGGTTAACTAACGAAAATTTAAATTAAAAAAAAAAAGTATGGGTAATAGTTTCTCCTCTGTATTTTTCAAGTTTTCTAAAGAAACGATTTTTTACATAGATTAGAAAAATATTTTATTTTCTGTATAAAACTTACAAGCATGGTAACTGCAACTGAATTTAAGGGGATTATTTTAAATTTAATTTAAATTTAACAAAACTGTGGTTGTCTTGAGAACCACTGACCACACTTTACAGCCCAGCGAGCCAGTGCAAAATGCTTGAGAGTTATTCAATAGCAATTTTCTTTACAGCAGTCCTCAGATTGTTTTCATTTACCAAAGAGTCAAAAGTACTGACTTTCAAAGTCTGGAGCACTAAGTCTGTGGTTTTCAGTTTTGTTTAACAAAATTTTTACTTTCCCATAGCACTAACCTTTAGAGACTGGCATAATCGGACTTTCTTTTAGGCACTGTGCCTGGATATGGCTAAATCAACATTACAGACCGACAACTCCACAGGGGAAGAGAACAAATATTTACCTTCTTCGCATCTGCAGAAGACCTCAACCCCTCTGGCAGCGTGTGCACTACAGGTAAGACCGCAGCGCTGACGCGCTGGAAATGGGGATCAGAAACCTGCTCCAGACGTGGTCGCTTGGATTCCAGGGAATCATGATCCACGGGGGATGGCCCTGGGTGAAACTGCTCATATCCAGTTCTCCTTTCTTGAGGCCTAACACACAAAAAGAAAAGAAACACTTGAAAATTGTAAAACGATGTACAACTTCCTGCTAACATCCCTGGCTGGACTTTGAAATAAATGCGAAAATAAATGCTTACTTTTAGAGTGAACCCCTGTCCTCCCTTCCCCCACCCCAGACAAAGAATATATGTAAAGTGCTATTAAACTTTTTTTTTTTTTAAGATTTTATTTATTTATTTATTTATTTATTTGACAGAGATACAGACAGCCAGCGAGAGAGGGAACACAAGCAGGGGGAGTGGGACAGGAAGAAGCAGGCTCATAGCGAAGGAGCCTGATGTGGGGCTCGATCCCAGAACGCCGGGATCACGCCCTGAGCCGAAGGCAGTCGCTTAACCGCTGTGCCACCCAGGCGCCCCAGTGTTATTAAACTTCTAATTCTAATAGAAAAAAGTTTCTTCAGGGGAGACGGGAGTGGCAGTAAAGTAAAAGGCATAACAAAAGATTTCAACTTGCAGAAAATGTGAAGTTGCTGAGGAATAGCCTTAAAATACTATTTTTAAACCTATGCCATAATAATTCAATTTAGTACAATCTAAACTAGAAAAGCCACCATTTTGAACCGATAATAAAAACAAGCAGGAAAAAACATATCTCCCAGCAACTGTACATGGGAACATAAATGACTTGAGTTGTGAGGTATTAAGACTTAAAGATTAATCTCGAGTGGAAATGTAACATTGCTGTGAAATTCTGACTCCCAAAATACGTATTCTGTCTAGTTTCTGCAAGTACATAAGTGTCTTGAAAGTCAGGAATCTGTCTCTGATTCCTTTACATGACGTACTGTACAGAGTACTGTGTGTGGGCGTTCATTAATTTCACTTTTCCTTTCCTACCAAATATTTACAGAAGCAACATTTAACTTTGTGGCCAACCTTTAAACAAATGTCTCACAAAATATTTCTCAATGAAAAGGATTATCACTGGGTTTCCTTCTTATTTTTCTTAACTTTTTAAACTTTTGGGGGGGAGGCAGGGGAAGGGTGGGCAGAGAGAGAGGGAGAGAGAATCCCAAGCAGGATCTACACCCATCATGGAGCTCAATGTGGGACTCGATTCCACAACCCCAAGACCATGACCTGGGACAAAATCTAGAGCCGGCTGCCCAAGTGAATGAGCCACCCAGGCACCCCATCACTGGGTTTCCTTTTTAGAAGAGATGATGAAATAAACCCTGAAGTCTATAAAATTATTGTATTTCAAAAATCTGGGGGTGCCCGGCTGGCTCAGTTGGTTAAGTGTCTGCCTTCAGCCCAGGTCATGATCCCAGGGTCCTGGGATAAAGCTTGGCATCTGGCTCCCTGCTCAGCAGGGAGTCTTCTTCCCCCTCTGCCTCCTCCCTTCCCCCCTGCTTGTACGCTTTCTCTCTCTCTCTCAAATAAATAAAATCTTTAAAAAGAAAATCTGAAATCTCATTCAAGATATAAATCCCATTATCTTCCTAAAATTCACAATGATGTCACAAAATACAGTGCAATAGAAAGCCTCAGGAAGAAGACAAGGACGGCAGCTTTTGCCACTTGTATTCAACATAGTATTGGGAGTTGTCAGAGAACTTGGCAAAAAAAAGAAACAAAAGGCCTCCAAATCTGAAAGGAAGACATAAAGTACTTCTATCCAGATGACATGATCTCATATGTAGAAAAATATCAAGAATCCACCAAAAAATGGGATGCCTGGGTGGCTCAGTCAGTTAAGCATCTGCCTTCAGCTCAGGTCATGATTGGGGAGGGGGGGGGGGGTCCTAGGATCGAGTCCTGCATCAGGAGCCTGCTTCTCCCTCTGCCTCCTGCTCCCCCTAGTTGTGCTTTCTCTCTCTCTCTGACAAATAAATAAAATGTTAAAAAAAAAAAAAATCCACACACAAAAAAAAGTTAGAGCTCATAAATGAATAAAGCAAAAACCACGGGATACAAATTCAACATGCAAAATCAGTTGTATTTCTATATACCAGCAATGAACAATCTGAAAATGAAATTAAGAAAACAATTTCATTTATAACAGCATCCAAAAGAACAAAAGTTAGGAATAAATTTGACCAAGAAGGCCCAAAACTTACACACTGAAAACCACAAAACATTGAAGAAATTAGGGAAAACTTAAATTAATACCAAGACATCTCACACTCATGTACTAAAAGCCTTAGTACTGTTAGGATGAAAATACTACACAAAGCTATCTACAGATCCAATGTAATCTCTACCAAAATACCAGTGGTGTTTTTTTTGAGAAATAGAAAAAGCCACCATAAAATTCACATGGAATCTCAAAGGACCCCAAATAGCCAAAACAATCTTGGAAAAGAAATACAAAGTTAGAAGAACTCCTACTTCGCCAATTCAAAACTTACTACAAAGCTACAGTAACCAAGAGTGTGGTACTGACATAAGGACAGACATACAGACCAAGGGAATAGAACTGAAAGCCCAGAAATAAACTCTCCTATCTATCATTAGTTGACTTTTAACAGGTGTGCCACAACTATTCAATGGGGGAAAGAACTCTCCAACATACGGCGCTGGGGAAACTACTTATCCTCATGCTAAAGAAAGAGGCTGGACCCTTACAATAGACCACCTGCAAAAATTAACTCAAAACAGATCACCGATTTCAAAGGTAAGACCGAAAACTCTAAAAATCCTCGAAAAAAACACAAGGAGAAATCCTCCTGACCTTGCGTTTTGCAATGAATTCCTGGATCTCAAACCAAAAGCCCAGGCAACAGAAGAAAAAAAAAACAGATAAACTCGAGTTCAACAAAATTTCAAACTTTTGTACATCAAAGGACACTATCAAGAGAGTGAAAAGAAAACCCAGAAGATGAGAGAAGTTATTTGCAAATCATGTATTTGATAAGCTTTTTAAAAAGGTTTTATTTGAGAGAGCGCGAACAAGCAGGGGGAGGAGCAGAGGGAGAGGGAGCAGCAGACAACCCCCCCCCACCCACCCACCCCCGCTGCTGATCCCCAGGGGATCATGGCCTGAACCGAAGGCAGACGCTTAACCTACTAAGCCACCCCGGTGCCCCTTGAAAAGCTTTTAATATCCACAATATACAGAACTCCTTTCCACAACTGAACAATAAAAAGACAACCCCCTCCAAAAAAAAAGAAAAATGGGCAAAGGATAGGACAGACATTTCTCCAAAGATGCACAAATGGCCAACAAACGCATGAACAGATGCTCAACATCATTCATCATTATGAGAACACAAATCAAAACCACAATGGGGTACCCATTAATACCCAGTAGAGTGGCTTAACCTGTTTTAAAAACCAGGGCGGGGGAGGGGGCGGTTTACAAGTGTTTACAAAGATGTGGAAAAACTGGAACCTCGTCCACTCCCACTGGGAATGTAAAACTATATAGCCAGTGTGGAAAAATTTTGCAGTTCTTCAAAAAGCTAAACATAGAATTACCATATGACACAGCAATTCCACCTGGGTGTATGAGGGATATATCCACAAGTCCTGAAAACAGGGACTCTGATACAAAGGTAGTAAAAACGGACTCAAACAGACACTTGTACACCAAAGTTCAAGGCAGCACTGTTCACAACAGCCGAAAGGAAACAACCCCCGTTCACGGACAGATAAACAGATAAACAAAATATGGTATATACAGCACCCAATGGACGATTACTCTGCCACAAAAAGGAAGAAAGTTCTGACACATGCTACAAGATGGATAAACCTTAAAAACATTATGCTAAGTGAAATAAACCAGACACAAAAGGACAAGTATTGTATGACTCCATTTATAAGAAATAATTCATAGGCAAATTCATTGAGAAAGAAAGTGGATTAGAGGTTACCAGGGACTGGGAGGAGAGGGGGAGGGAGAATTATTGCCTAATGGGAACAGAGTTTCTCTCTGGGGTAATGAAAAAGTTCTGGAAATAGTGGTGATGGTTGCACAACAGGAATGCACTTAACGCCACTAAACTGGAACATTTTTAAAATGGTTAAAATGGTAAATTTATGTTACATATATTTTACCACAATAAAAAAGTTCACACACAAATTCATTCTTAGAATCATGATTAATAAAGACTAGCCTAGGAACTAGAGAGAGATCTGAAACACTAACACAAAATTTTATATTAGAAGGTTACTACTACTTGAAAGGATGATTTACACTCTTTTTCACCAGTTACTCTTTTCCATTCACTCAACTCACTGCACTCTGACTTAATCCCCCATCGTTTCATCGTATTACAAGAGGTCACCACTCGCTCAAGTCAGCAATGACCTCCTGATACTGAAAGCAAAAGAATATTTTTAGACATCTGCTGACCTGTCTGCTACACGCTATCCTTTACTTTCTCCTTCCTTCCTGAAACTCTTCCACCTCTAGGTTTCCAGGACACTGTCTTCCCTGCTTGTCAGGCTCTAACAATCTTCTGCTCCAATACACAACGGTTCTCCACAGGGAATACGAGCACAGATCATTTTAAAACAGTCAACTTCCAGAGATCCTGAGCTTGCTTATCCACTCTTTACCTACGCTGACCTACTGAATAACAAACCTGGAGCTCTCCCCTCTCTGCTTCTTCCACAACTGCCCTTCTCTCAACGTGCCCGCACAAAACGCTTCTGGCTCAGCCTTCTTGGACCTTACACTGCGGCGCTGTCCCCCAAGTGTAAATACCTCCAGGGCTGCAAAGAGACAGACCTTTTTGCAAGCCAACAGTTCCCAAATGTCTGCCTTCAACACAACTGAGGAACTTAAGTTGTTAACTAACACTTTCGTCTTGGATAAATACCAGAATAAAAAATAAGAACAGTAAGTAATATCTTGAAAACAGCCCTATCTCATTAATGCACGGGTGCATTTCCATGAAATTTTACTTATATTTGATAAATTTGTTTTTCTCAATTTTCTTAAATGATTGCTGTTTTGATCCTGTAATAATATTTCAATCCAGAAGTTTTTTAAATAGATCTTTTAGAAACATACTTTTCCATATTTTTGTTACGTAGAAATAAGAAAGGTGGATCAATGAGTAATCAAAACAAATCGCGTCAGGATACATTTTGTGAAAAAAGTATGAACATAGGAGTTCCAAGGAAAAAAGGAGTAAAATAAGCAGCTCTGTTAAAGTCTGTTCATATATAGTATCATTTTAAGTGGATGAGGGTATCAAGTCACTATGGTATTTAGATTACATCAGATAAGTTTAAAAATGTATTGCAGCAGTGTTGCTTTAAAATGTCAATTACTTTCAATATGACAAATTATATTCATCTTTTAAGACATCTGAAAAACTTCAGATGTCAACTTAAAGTTGTACAATACAGCTTTTCGAAATTCTTTTGAGAAATATGCAAGGAACAAATTTGAAGACCACTATTTCAAAATCATTTTCCTTTCTCTCTCTCTCCTTCAGAGGCTTCCACCTCATACTACCTTTAGATGTTGGGGACCCTCTGGGTTCATCCTTAAACTCTGGCGCTTCTCATTTTCCACCCTCCCTGGATCACATGTACCGATTTGGATCCTCCCCCGAGCACGTTAGATACAACCCCACCTGGACGCTTCACAGGAACCTCAAACGTACTCATACCAAACTCAAGCTGTCTTTCCCTGTTGCTCTTTACTTGATCTCTATCCCAGTGTCACAGTGATGGAACCAACAGCCATCGGACAAGCTAGAAACCGAAGATTCACCCAGGTCTCCTCCCTCACCTTTGCCAACTGCTAGGACTCGGCGGCCTCACCTCCTGATTCCAGCCTGTCTCGTCTCAAACTCCATTCCACCACCCTACCTTATGCCCGCACCCTCTCTCTCTCTTTCAGGTCTCTCACATGTTCTCTCTGCTTCTAGTCTATCCACCTCAAATTCATCCCCCACAGAGCAGCCAGAGGTCATCTATCAAAAACAAGCATTCAGCATTAGACTAAAGCCCCAGCCACTTAACACAGCACTTAGAATCAGGGCCACTGCTGGCCTGCAAGAAAACTGTGAGTGAAACGTCTATAAGCAAATGCAACCCTCTGGTACACAGGCCTCGCAACCTGCCCAAGCAGGATTTCAACCCTCAGCTGTCCCCGCAACCTACAAAAGTTAACTTCCCTGTATTGCATTTTACCTCTAGCGAACCTGCCTATGAGATTTACCGAAGCCACCCAGTGCTGGAGAGAAACATAAGGCTACCAGGACACAGGACAGTTAAGACAAACACTGAGTATAGAAAACTCTCTTTCCATCAAGAAATCAGGCTAGGGGTGCCTGGATGGCTCAGTCAGTTAAGTATCTGCCTTCGGCTCAGGTCATGGTCTTGGAGTCCTGGGATCGAGCCCCATGTGAGGCTCCCCCCTCAGCAGGGAGTCTGCTTCTCCCTCTCACTCTGCCCCACCCCCCACTCATGCACACGGGCGCACTCGCTCACTCTCTCAAATACATAAAACCTTTAAAAGAAAAAAAAAAGAAAGAAAGAAAAAAAGCAGGCTATTTCCCATTTCAGCTTGCCCAAACTACTCATGGATAAATAAATGTATAATTTAACATTTAAAATTTCAAAAACAAATGCAATTTTATATTGGAGTTCTGGGGGAGTTAAGTGTGAAATCTGCATTTTAAATGAACATATTGCCTTCTAAAAACTAACACCAGTGGAAAGGTACTGCCACTTCGGAAACAGTATAGTCATTTCTCAAATGGCAAACAAACAGAGAGCTATCATATGATAAAGCAATTCTACTCCTAGGCATATTCCAAAGAGAAAGGAAAATCCATGGTCACATAAAAATGTGTGCATAAATGTTCCTACCAGCATTATTCATAACAGTCAAAAAGTGAAAACTCAAGTATCTATCAACTGATGAATGGATAAATAAGGTATTTTAAAAAATCAGATTTTCATACTAAAAAATCTCTGTAGATTTTTAAACTTAAAGGTTCTTCCATTCTACTGACTTCCATGACCTCTTAATATCATCTTTAAATATCTTTAAAACAAATTAAAGTCATTAATTGGGTTTTTTACTATAATATACCTATACCTTATCATTTTAATTTTAAAGACAAGATAACCCTCACTTAGAGGAAATATGTCATAAAGTTCATAGCTATTCAAAAACAGTGGTCCACAAAAATCATCTAGAATTACATCAACTAATTTTATTTATGCCTAGCTATGGAAGGCTATTCTCTGAAACAAAATTTATTTCACCTAAATTTTCAAATTTACAAGCATGATTTGGCTTCTTTTATTGCTCAAAGAAAAACCAATTATCTGAATTTCAATAAATCTTTTATAATACCTGAAACTACCTCAACTGTTCTGCATCTTTTCATCTAAATATCCAAATACTCTAATTATGCAGACTAATTTTTCTGATGAAATCTAGAAAATATCATTGATGATATTCACCCAGAAATGACTCTTATATTTTAAGAGTACTGTTTATAAAATGGTATAGATTTCCTAACCAAAAAATTCCAGGGATAAAGAACAAACCTAAGAAGTAAATCACCCCAAATCCCACCACACAAAAACAATGCCAAAATTAGGTGAATCCCATTCCCAGTCATCACTTATATTCGTATATATGGACGGATGGATATACAGGCAAAAATAAAGCAACAAAAGAATCATATACAGTATTTTTTTAAGTAAAGATTATTTGGTTTGTTTTTGTACACCTAAAAATAAAGAGAAAAAAATAAAATGAAATAAAGCTTAAAAGAAGAAATTGCTGGGGTGCCTGTCCTCAGTCGGTTAAGTGTCAGCTCAGGTCGTGATCCCAGGTCCTGGGATCGAGCCTGCTTCTCCTGCTCCCACTCCCCTTGCTTGTGCTCTCTCTGTCTCTGTCAAATAAGAACATCTTTAAAAAGAAAAAAAAAAAGGAAGGAATTGCAGTACTTCGGGTAAGTGCTCCTTTACCACAAGAAATCAGTTCCTAAAAAATTACTGCTGAAGGGGGGAAAACTATGAAAAGCATTAAGATGGGAATTTTTTTATTGACCTAACAATTCCATTTCAGAAGTATCAAATCACTCCCGGGCACTCTTCAAGTGCGTATCTCGAACCAGTCTCCCAATACCTACATCGCCTCTAGATCCTGTAGTTATATCATTTTTTACTTTGTCAAGATTTGCTACTGAGGTTCAGTGATGGAACCATAATTCACCTAAGTGTCTCACACAGACTTTTACTTAAGGGGCGTGTGGCTTTACTACAGGCCTTCTATCATGGCATCCATCCGTCCACTCTTTGGCTGGGTTCCATCACCTAGAAATTCTTCAAGTTTTAGATGATCAGCGCTTTCACATCTAAAACTATCTGCCTGTTGCTTCTACTCTTAAGTGGCATATAATATTCTTAGATCTCAGTGTATTTTCTCAGAACTTTGTGGCTACTGCTCCACTATCTTCTATCACTGTAGTAGCTTGAAGCCAGACTCCTTTTTTCTTCCTTGTCAAGGATTTCTTTTGCTTCCTGGATTTCTGATTCTTTTACTTATCCTTGAACTTTAAGAACTGAACCAGGATCTGTCTTGGTGTTGATCATTCTGCGTAAGTGATCCCTGGAGCGAGGCATGTCCTATCAGTCTACAGAGTTCTTCCTTCGTTTTACCAAGAAAAAAAGCATTCTTTTTAAAAAATTGTGAATATTATTTCCTTTCCTTTACAGGTTCTCCATCTCAGAAACACATGTCCTTATGATACATGTTGGATGATTTTAATTTATCCTCCGTATTTAACAACTTCTTTCTAAATCGCTTTAATTTCTATCCTTTTCTTCTGCATTCACTCTATCTCTGGACTTTCTTCCATGACAAAAGTCTAACTTTTAGCCACACGTTTTATTCCTTGTTCTTACTTATATTATATTTATAATGGTGAGCTTGGGAGCACTGGAATGACCAATCTTTCATTTTATCTAATTGGGTTGCCTTGTACCTTTTAAAGACCTTATTATTAATTTTAAGTTCTCCTGTAGTGCACAGCACTTAGGGGCAAGTTTTTCAGTTTTCGTCTTCTTATCCATGGGGGTCTTTGTTTTTGACACTCTGTATTGCTTTCTTTAATTTTCTTTTCCAGGCATACCTTGGCCCCATTTGTGGCATCATTACCCTACTACACGGGTACACCATGAGCAGCCCTACCCAGATTTTCTCTTTGGTGTAGAATGGTGTGTGGGGGTTTTCCTCTGCCTGGCATTTGTCTACAGATAGAGGACTGGGTTTGGCTTTCTCTCTTTTTCTACAGCCTGAGGGAACAGAGAAATGGGCAAAGGAGATGAAAACTTGGCTGGGGCTATGATAGTCTTTGTTGAGGATCCTGGTTTCCTCCACAAGCCAGACATGTAACCAGTCCTGAGGGCTCTGGCTCATCGCTTTGGCAAAAAGCACACCATGCCTGCCCTTCTTGCAAGATGGCACGATGGGGATTCCCAAGCAGACAGTTCACCACCACTACACCCTCACCACCACTACACCCTCACCACCGCTACACCCTCACCACCGCTACACCCTCACCACCGCTACACCCTCACCACCGCTACACCCTCACCACCGCTACACCCTCACCACCGCTACACCCTCACCACCGCTACACCCTCACCAAGTACGTTTTTCTCAATTAGGGAGTATTTATGAGAAACCCTAGGATTTTACTGGCCGTCTTTCTTTCTTCAACACTGCTTCTTTGAGAATAGAAGTAGGAACTAGGAGGCTAAGCCACACAAGATTCTTCTAAGTCCTTTCTTGAGTGCCACTTTTCCAAGTTTATGGCAGTAGCTGTATGCCTTTCCTTCTTTATACAGGGTGATTTTTAGCCATTTTTTGAAGAGCTACTTTTGTATATTTGCTAGATATTACGGAGGAGAGTGATCTGAATCTCCACAACCTTCACCAAGAACTGTATTTTATAATAATTTTAAACACAGCCAAATAATTTCAATCATTTTATCATCTTCAAACCCAAACAATAAACATATTTTTAAAATAGAAAATCAGGTTCTTTATTAAACTGCTCAAACAAAAAAGCCAGAAAGGCGATTTAATAAAAGTAGCTATTATATTTCAAAATACTTTAGATTAAGAGCAAGGATAGGGATAAGAGAGAGCAGAGATGGTAAGGACACTGAGGAAAATGAATGTCTACCATGAACAGGGCCAACAAATACTCTCCTTTGAGGAAGTTGTCATTACTATTGTCATTATTACAAGTGAGAAAACTAAGGTTTAAAGAGTCTGAATTAGTAATTTGCAACCCTAGCTGCAAATGCGAATGACCTGGGAAACTCTAAACACACACGAATGCCTGAGCTCAATCCCAGGAACTGATTTGATTTAAGTCTTCTGAGATGGGGCTTGGGCATCAAGTTTATGAACCAAGGTGGTACTAATATGCAGCCTAAATTAAAACCACCAGTTTATTATACACCTGACCAAGGCCACAAGCTGACCAGGATTGCAACCTAGGTCTACCTGACTTCCCACTACACAGAAGGAACTCTGAACTCTGGAAACAAGTTCTAGGAGTTTAACTATAAGGAGAACTACTGCAAAAGATCAACAAACATCAAAGAGCTCAAAGTACAAACGATAAATGACCCGTCATGGCTTGGTTATAAAATTATAAGAATAGAAACCACATTAAATCCAATGGCACACTTGCAAAGTACACACACACTTGAGAAGTTCCGTCCTAGACGGACACGCAGAAGCGCGCCGTTACCTGTCAGAACCCGGGTGAAATTCTGAAAGCAGGGAGGGCCGTCTGCGAAGCTGCTGCTGCTGCTGCTGCTGGAGAAGCTGTGAGGCCTGGCTGACTTCAAGGTGAGAAGAACGGTAATCAGGGACTGCAAATTCCTAGGATTAAAAGAATCATGAATTACTTACTAGCCAAAAAGTGAAAGGCGTCGTGAAACTAAACCAAGTGTAACTGTACAGAGGCAGTTATGGACCCCTGAGTACGGAAGGAAACAGCAAGGACGATTTCCATCCTTCACTGTTCTGATTCTTCCCCATCACCCAAAAACAACCAACATTTTAACTGCATGTCGCTCAAAAGAATTCAAAATGAAATTTGGTGTTCAGTCCAGTTGATTCATTCTCCTAATAACATGCGTTACAGTAGCTCCCAGTCTATATTATTCAAGCAGTCAGATCTCAAACTCACGGTTCAATAGGAAATCCTAAAAAGCAATCCAACCTGAAATTCAAAATGGGTGAGCTGGAAGGGCCACAGAAGCCACTGAGTTAAATCCATGTATATTTACAAATGAAGAGACAGAAGTCCAGAGACTCAACCTGCTAGTTAAAAGTAATAGTTTCTCCATCATTCCAGGTGGGTGTTTTCAATGTTTGTTTTCCTACTTTTGACTTTTTGTTGAAAAGACAAAAGCTTCTTTTCAAAAGAAACCTATTAGTGCTAACAATCATAAACAGATACTTATATTTAGACCTGCCAAATAACCCAGGAATTCTCCTCCTATGTATATACACGAGGTAATTAAAAGCATATGTCCACACACAAAACTTTGTACACAAATTTTCAGAGCAGTTGTTATTCACAATAGCCAGAAAGCAGGAAGAATCCAAATGCCCAGTGACTCATGATGGATAAACAAAATGTAGTGTATCTATACAGTGGGCTGTTATTCGGTCATAACAAGGAGTGAAGTAGGGTACAACCCAGATGAATCAAGAAAATATACTGCTAACTAAAAATAGCATATATACGTCATATTTTATGATTCCAGTTACATAAAATGTCTATAAGAAACAAATCAGGGGCGCCTGGGTGGCACAGCGGTTAGGCGTCTGCCTTTGGCTCAGGGCGTGGTCCCAGCGATCTGGGATCGAGCCCCACATCAGGCTATGAGCCTGCTTCTTCCTCTCCCACTCCCCCTGCTTGTGTTCCCTCTCTCGCTGGCTGTCTCTATCTCTGTCGAATAAATAAATAAAATCCTTAAAAAAAAAAAAAAAACAAATCAATATTGGGGCGCCTGGGTGGCACAGCGGTTAAGCGTCTGCCTTCGGCTCAGGGCGTGATCCCAGCGTGATGGGATCGAGCCCCACATCAGGCTCTTCCGCTATGAGCCTGCTTCTTCCTCTCCCACTCCCCCTGCTTGTGTTCCCTCTCTCGCTGGCTGTCTCTATCTCTGTCGAATAAATAAATAAAATCTTTAAAAAAAAAACAAAATAGAGACAGAAAGTAGATTAGTGGTTGCCAGGGGATGGAGGGAAGAGGGGAATTGAGATTAACTACTATGAGGTACGGGTTTCATTTTGGGTGACAGAAAAGTTCTGGAAGGGGCACCTGGGTGGCTCAGTCAGTTAAGTGTCTGCCTTCGGCTCAGGTCACGATCTCAGGGTCTGGGACAGAGCCCCTGCGTTGGGCTCTCTGCTCAGCAGGGGAGTCTGCTTCTCCCTCTCCCTCTGCCCCTACTTGTGTGCTCTCCTCTCACTCACTCTGTCTCTCAAATAAATAAAATGCTTAAAAAAAAAAGTCTGGAATCCGATGTTAATGGGTGCCCAACACTGTGAATATACTAAAAGCTATTATATTATACACTTTAAAATGGTTTTATATGAATTACATGTCAACAAAAAAAAATTTTAATCATAAGCAGATAAAACTGAGCAGTACAGACTGAAACACAGAATAGGTAAGAGGTCCAGAGCCCTCTGCTATAAGCAGATAATAGCAAAACATAATTTTTACATAATCTAAGAAAAAATACCAGATACAAAGTTGGAAACATAATCAAGAAACACTAAACATTAAAGAAAAGTCAGAGCCACCTTTTTTTAAGATTTTATTTATCTATTTGACAGACAGAACATGAGCAGGGGTAGGGGCAGAGGGACAAACAGACCCCCCACTGAGCGGGGAGCCCAACCCAGGCCGAATCCCAGGACCCTGAGATCATGCATGACCTGAGCCGAAGGCAGACACTTAACTGACAGAGCCGCCCAGGCGTCCCAAGTCAGAGCCACTTTTTAAAAAGCACCACAACTCACTGAAAAAATAGTTTACATAAAGAAATAGATAAAAGACTAAAAGTAAAAAAGACCAAACTATAAATGATATCCTCAAAAAAGGAATCAAATAGCAATCAAAGAAATTAAAAAGTTGATCGGTGAAATTAAGCGGTAGTAGAACAGGTGAAGAGCAAATGAAAGCAAAGACAGAACAGAGCGTTCTCTTGGAACACAGCGAAGCACAGAGCTCTAGAAAGTAGAGAAGAAAAGCTGAAAATGGTAGCTAGAGTGAAAAGTTCCAACCTCCAATACCCGAAGGTAAGAGGCTATATTCTAAGAAATAACAGAAGAACATTTCTCAGAAGTTCAAAAAGACAAAGTCCTTGGATTTAAAAGGGCCTAAGAGAAAAGCTGGGCATAGTTTAAAAATTAATCCATCACAATAGATGGACATAACAAAAATTTCAGACAAGCAAGGATAAAGAGAAAACTTGACTAGGTGTCAAAAGAAACAGGAAATAGGTTTCCTACGAAGTAATAAGGATCGTAATAAAAAATCTTCTCATGAGCAACACTATATAGAAGGAAACAGACAAATCACATATTCTAAGTTCAGAGCAAAACAACTTTGAACCCACAAATTCAATAACCAAAACATCTCAAATTTTAGGACTACAAACTTTTCAGAATTCAAGAACTCAGAAAACTTACCAACCACAGACTCTCTGAAAGAATCTCTAAAGGATGGATGAATCCAGCAAGACAAATTAAGAGTAAGGAGTGAAATGAGACAACAGTGCATTGCACGTTCCAGCTGGGAGCACATAACTCTCCAGAATTACATTCCCACAGTAAACGGCCAAAAAGTTGAGCAAAATGTAGTTAACTACCTTCAGACCCCTGGAAAATAGGCTGCACAGGACTCAATCTCTGAGAAAAATCACACAAACAGGTGAGTCCTACTGCACTCGAGGCTCTCTGCCTGGAGACAATTTCCACATTGCATCCCTGGGAAGGGAATCCAAACAGTGCCCTATAATCTTGTTCACTGAAGAAGCAACCATACTAGTTTGATCAAGTCCTATGGACAGGATTTCTGCAGACTTTCTGAGAAGAGGGAATTACATATAGAAAGATTTCCTGAAACGTGAATTTGGGTTCTCCTAGGTCATTGGCTGAATTCCAACCTGCAAATGCACAGGGGAGAGCACAGTCCAGTCCTAAACATCTCTGGCTGCTCTTAGAAAGAACAGTTCGGAGGAACTATAAAACAATTCCCAGAGCTTACACAGGGCCAGAACTCATTCAAATTTCCTCCAGCCAGCAGGAAGAAACCTCAATGAATACATGAAATTATCACTAAATACCCCAGAAGAGACAAGTTTAGAAGTAGAGGACAAATGAGACTTAGAATAAAGACTACTCCAGACTCGCCCTTAAAGAATTTAAAGAAAAACCTCAAAAGTAATTTAACTGCCTACCAGAAGAAATCCAACTTTCTTTAAAGGAATACAACAAAAGGCAGCACTAAAATGTGTAAAATTCACAATGTTCATATTCTACTCAAAAATGAAAAAAATCCAATGCCTGTAACGAAAATTTCACTGGATAAAATTAAAAATAGGTTGGAAACTGCAGCAGAAAAACACAGAAAAGGGGCGCCTGGGTAGCGCAGTCGTTAAAGCGTCTGCCTTCGGCTCAGGGCGTGATCTCGGCGTACCGGGATCGAGTCCCACATCGGGCTCCTCTGCTATGAGCCTGCTTCTTCCTCTCCCACTCCCCTGCTGTGTTCCCTCTCTCGCTGGCTGTCTCTCTGTCACATAAATAAATAAAATCTTTAAAAAAAAAAAAAAAACACAGAAAAAATAAAATGAAGTCCAGTGAACTGTAGGATAATAGGAAATATAAGTAACTGGTATTTCAGGAAGGGGGAAAAAAAAGAAAGAAAGAAAGAAAACCTAGGGGGAGAGTAGACAGAAAAACATATCTGAATAATGGCTGAAAATTGCCCAAATTTTATGAAAATTATAAATCCACAGAAGCATGAAGTTCCAGAGAATGCCAAAGACAATAACATATACATTCAAAAAGCACAACAAAGGCACATCATAATCAGATTGTTGAAAACCAGTGATAAAGAGAAAAAACCTTAAAAGTAACCAAAGAGGGGAAAAGATACTTACAGATAAGAATGACCAAAGACTTCTGGTCAGAAACCATACAAGCCAGAATACAACAAACGGCAACTTTTAAAGTGCTAAAAGAATATAGCCGTTAGCTTAGAATCCTGTATCAAGCAAAAATATTCTTTAAAAATAAAGCTGAAATGAACTTTTTCGGATAAATAAAAGCTGAGAGTACACTGCCAAAAGACCTGCACTAAGAGAAATGATGTTCTTCAGGCCTAAGGAAAATCGTATCAAAAGGAAACCTGAATATACACAAAGCAGTGAAAGATTCCAGAAATGTTGTATATGTGGGCAATTAGAGAAGGAACAAAATAATAAGGAGCAGAAAAAAATAAAATAGGAAAAAAGCGAAAATGGATGAAACCAAAGTTAGTTATTCTCAGAAAGGAATCAATTAAATTGATAAACCTCTAGGCTAGACTAATAAAGAAAAAAAGGAAGGGAAAAACATTATCAACCTGAGGAATAATATCAAAACAGATCTCAAAGACATTAAGATAAAGGGAATAGTATGACAACTTATGTAATTTAATATATTGAACAAAACTTACCCAAACTGACTCAAGAAAAAAAATAAAGAATCCGAATTATAACTATTAAAGAAACTGAATTCATAATTTAAATTCTTCACACAAAGAAAATATTAGGCCCTGATGACTTCACTGAAAAATTCTATCAAACTTCTAAGGAAGAAAAAATACTAATCCTACAAACTCTTCAAGAAAATACAGCGCTGTGTATTGTGTAAGACCGATGAATCATAGACCTGTACCCCTGAAACAAATAACACATATGTTAATTATAATAAAAAAATAATGAGGCACAATATAATTTAAAAAAAAAAAGAAAATACTGGAGGAGAAAACACTTCCCAAGCTAACAACATTCTTTTTTTCAATTGAAGCATGGTCAGCATACAATGTTATATTAGTTTCAGGTATACAACATACTGATTTGACAATTCTACATATTACTGAATGTTTCCCACGACAGGTATAGTCATCAGCTGCTAACAACATTCCTAATGGTCGAAGACTGAATGCCTTCCTCTTAAGATCAGAAATAAGTCAAGGGTGTCTACTCTCTCCTCTTCAACACTTTTACTAGCAATTAAAGCCAGTACAATAAGGAAGAAAAGAGAAAAGGCATCCAGTTTGGAAAGGTACAGGCAAAACTGTCTTTATTCTCAGATTACAGGATCATCGACATAGAAAGTCCTGTGGAATCTATAAAAAACCAACTAAAAGTAACAAGTAAGGTTGCAGGATACAAAATCAACAGACATAGTAGCGATGAAAACTGAAATTCGAGAAGCAATACATTTACAATTGCATCAAAAATATGAAATACTGGGGCGCCTGGGTGGCTCAGTCGGTTAAACGTCTGCCTTCGGCTCAGGTCATGATCTCGGGGTCCTGGGATCGAGCCCTGCATCGTACTCCCTGCTCAGGAGCAATTCTGCTTCTTCCTCTCCCTCTCCCTCTGCCCCTCCCTGCCCTCGCTCTCAAATAAATAAAATCTTTTAAAAAACATGAAATATTTAGGGAAAAATGTGACAAAAGATGTACATGCCCTATGCACTAAAAACCATAAAACATTATTGAGAAAAATTAATGAAGACCAAAATAAATGGAGTTATGCCATGTTCATGAACCAGAAAAATTAAAGTTGTTACGTTGTCAATTCTCTCCCAGATTTATCTCTAGACTCAATACAAATCCAATCAAAATCTCAGCAAGGGGCACCTGCATGGCGCAGTCAGTAAGCATCTGACTCTTGGTTTCGGCTCAGGTTGTGATCTCAGGGTCATGAGATTGAACCCCGCATCGGGCTCTGCACTGAGCACAGAGTCTCCTTGTGATTCTCTCTCTGACTCCCTCTGCCCCCCTCCTCTCAAAATAAATAAATAAATCTTAAAAAAAAAAAAGCAACTTTTTTTGTAGAAACTGACAAGTTGATTCTAAAATGTATATAGAAATGTTAAGAACTAGAATATTCAAAACAGCAATTCAGAAAAGAATCACACTACTCAATTTCAACTTATTATAAAGCTATAATAACCAAGACAGTGTGAAGTGCTTTATTAAAAGACTACACGTTTGTTTACATAGATCACATAGATGGAGCTAAAGATACACAAAACACATCAGTAGAACAGTATACAGAAAACCGTATAGAGAAACAAACTTGCACATATATGGTCAACTGACGTTCAGTGAAAAACTGCCAAAGCAATTCAGTGGGGAAAGAATCTTTTTAACAGTTTCTAGAACTATTGGAAAGCTGTATGCAAAACAATAACCTCAATCATTGCCTCACACCATAAACAAAATTTAATTCGAAATAGGTGATAGATGTAAATGTAAAACCTAGAATTATAAAACTTAGAGAAGAAAACATAGGAGACAGTCTTAGTGACCTGGAGTTTAGCAAAAACTTCTTAACTACGCACAAAAAGCAAGAAATATAAAAGACAAAAATTAATAAACTGGACTTGATAAAAACTAAAACACATGCTCTCCAACAATACAATTAATAAGGCAATACTTCTTTATATAATTAGATAAAACAAACACATAGATACATGTTTTCTGAATAATTTTATTTATAATAGCCAAAAACTGGAATAGGTAACTAGGTAAGTTGTGGTAAATCCATACACAGCAATAAAAAGAAATTAATTACTAAGATGCACCAGAACATGAATAAATCTCAAAGACATTATGGGAAGCAAAAGAAGCCACAAATAAAAGAGTTCATATAAAACTCAAAACATGTATAATCTGGTATGACAAAAAGCAAAGAGTGGTTTCCTGGGAGCTGAGGTTTGTGGAAAGTAGGCAAGGAGGACTGACCTGGATGGAGGAGAAGGGATGGTGTGATAGAAATACTCTACTTCTTCATTTTGGGGGTGCTTTTATGGGTGTATGAACTGTCAAAATGTACAATATAATAAAATTTTATTGTATATAAATTTAAATAGTCAATTAAAAAAAAAGAAGCAACCATAATCTAGGAAATTAGTATTCAGACAAAGAACATGGATGGAGAGAGGACAACGCAACCAAAATCCAACACCCAATTATGATAAAAATCCTCAACCTAGCAATACAAAGCAACTTCTGTAACTGAAAAAGGGCAGCTATAAAAACACTTAACATACTTAATATTGAAAAGTGAATGTTTCCCAAAATAGGAACAAGGTAACAATGTCCATTCTCACTCCATAATCATGACCACACTCAAAGGAGTCTCTGGTAGCACTGAACAGGTTTTGCTGGTAAATTTACTTTCTTTTTCTCTGAGATGACCATTTTATCCTCCTCTTCCCTTTTTTCTTCAAACCTCTTACACTCCTGTTCCTAGCCCACTCTGAGCTAATAATTTCACCTCATGTTTTATTTTTCACCAGGTAAATCAGCATACACACTCTTTAATCTTCCTGCCATCAACCTCCCGAGAAGATATAGGCCCTATCCTGGCCATCACTCAAGAGAGGCCAAATTATCTGGCCAGCTTAATATCCAACCAGAACTTGGAGCAATAAACATAGGTCTTAACCTGGAAACCCTAGACAACTGGTATTTTTCTATCAACAACTCCTACAAACAAAAACAGACATGTTCACCCCCTGAAATATGGCATAAAGCCATACTAAGACAAAGTAATCCCTAATCTTTGGCTTCCCATCTTTGAGAATGGTTCTTGACATTTAAAATAAATAGATGTACCAATTACATTTGGTTTCTGACCAACAAATGTATTAAACAGGAAAGTAAAACACACACAAACACAGCTTACACAACTGCATAGTATTTGTTCCTTACCTGCTGGTGACGCGTGCTGGGAAAGGTGTACTGGACAGAGTGGGGAGGATAACGGCTTTGTTCCGTGCTGAATGCTCCTTGGTTGGGAGGATAACCTGAACTTGACATTATCAGTAAAGAAGTCCTCACCAGGCTGTGAGATCAAGTCCAACAAACAATCATGTTTCTAGGAAACCACCTAAACAGGATGGGAAAAAATAGAATTGATAAGAACTAAAGCACCGGGTGTACTTCTAATAAATTACAACTACAGCTACATAAATAAAACCACAATTACCAGTAAAAGCTTTCTCTCATGTATTTACTTAATATAATAGAAGTTATTGGGGTTCGAAAAACATTAATGGGTCTTTTCTTGTAGACTTAAAAAAAGTTCTTTAATATATCACAAACAACATCAGGGGCTATAGAAAGTAAAAAGGTGTACGGACAATCTCAGCTTGGGACCTGCACATGGCAAATGCTCAACAAATGTCCTTTTTTTGGATAAATGTCTGAGAATCAAATGTGATTTATTACAGAAACAAAATCTATGGGTGTAAGTTTTGGGGTTATAAAAAGTCAACTGTTAAAAAGATTCCAGAGTACCTATAAGGCAAGCATTTGTGCAAAAGAAATATTATCTTCATTAAATAATACTGCCCCCCAAATAATGGCCTAAGAAGACATTCAGGATGAGAAAGTGTTCAAGGAAGAACAAAGTAGGCTTCTCACTTCAAGGAAAACAACTGCCAGTATTTGTAAAAATTATTATTTTGGAAAAACTTTTAGCTGCTTCCATGAGCTTGACAGCTTCCCCACCATTAAAGACTTTTCTGGCAAGACTGGTGGTGATACTAACAAGTGTGAGTTTTTGATATTACATGATGAAATATGTCAACATTTGAAATAGCTGTATAATTCAATGAATCAATACTTTCCAAATGGCCAATACAGAATGTTACAAAATTATTCATGAATGTAATATTTATTTAAAGTATAAGACATTTTACTACAAATAAAGTACAAGACAACCCAATAAAAGTTTAATGTGATAGAATATGAAAAGTTCATTGATATGGTTTCAGATCCTACATAGCAATTAACGTTTAAAAAATTGCCACTTGTCCGGTTTGGGTGTGGTATCAAAGAATATCTACAATTATCTAAAAAGGCTATTAAAATACCCCTCTCTTTTCCAAATACATATCTGCATGAGATCAGCTTTTCTTCATAAACTTCAATCAAAACAATATACTGCAAGACTGAATGCAGAAACAGATTTGAGAATAAAGCTATTTTTTTAAGCCAGATATCAAAGAGGTTTGCAAAAATGTAAATCAATGCCACTCTTCTCATCAAGTTTTGTTTTATTCCAGAAAACAGTTACTTATCATAAAAACCGTTATTTATAATAGCATATGGTACATTTACATTATTTTTACATGAATTAGTATCTTTAAAATGTCCACTGTAATAGCTAATATGGTAAATATCAACATATAGAACCCACATAAGCAAATGCTCTTTGGAGTCCTAAATAATTTTAAGAGTATAAAGGATTCTTGAGACCAACAAGTTTGATGACCAGTAGCCTAGAGAATTAAGTAATGCTAGATTGACTAGCATTAGTGACCTAGAAAGGCCAGTCACACCTAGGTCCATGCACACACTCCTTCTGGAGAATCTGCCCCTAGTTAAGGTGAAGCTCTGACATTATGTTTATAGCAATGAACTCCCCTAGTGCACAAGGCATGTACCACTTCGATCCCTCGCCCGGAATGTGGAATTGAGAAACTCAGCTACAGGGAACTGAGTTGCAAAGTAGCCAGAGTAGGAGTCAAGGTGAGCTAAAGCATGTGCCAGAGAGGTTACAGAGGGAGCAGAGAATGCGAGTCTAGACACAAACTAGAGAAGACATGCAGAGACAAGGAGAGCCAAGAGCCCTTGCAGGCCCAGGATACACAGTAGCAACTGCCTTGGCTCCTGAGCCTTTGCTCCAGGGTCAGTCCCATGAGAAGCTGCTGAACTCCCTACGCTGACCTTGGATACCTGTTAAACTACCTACATAGTCTTACAGTGAGTCCTCCTTTACTTAGAATAGATGGAGTAGGTTTTTATTTCTTAGAATTGTCAGAGCTCAAGTTAAATCCTAAAATAACTGCACAAACTTGGAAAAAACCCAAATGTCATGTCCATCAAGTAATAAATAGATAAATAAAATCAGGTATATCCATACAAGGGAACATTATTCCACCAAAAAAGAATGAAGTACTGGTACTCACTATAACTTGGACAAACCCTGAAAACACTATGCAAAAATACAAGCAGCCAATCATAATAGCCCACACTCTGTGCAATTCCTTTCATCTGAATACAGAAGAGGCAAATCTACACGACAGAAAGTAGATTAATGGCCGCTCAGAGACCCCAGTAGGATGGCGATGGAGGAACAGCAACTACTGTGGTAGAGTTCACATAAAATTCACCATCTTAGCCCTTCTTAAGTGTCTAATTGTGTAGCATCACGTACATTCACACTGTTCTGTAACATCACCACCATCCACCTTCAGAACTTGTTCATCTTCCCCAACTAAAATTCCATATCCATTAAACACTAACTCCTATTCCCCCTCCCCTTAGTTCCCAGTAATCCCCATTCTAGTTTCTGTCTCCATGAATCAGACTACTCTGAGCACCTCACAGAAGTGGAATCAAACAGTATCTGGACTTCTCTGATCGGGTAATTTCACTTAGCACAGTATCTCCAAGATTTATCCATGTGGTAGCATATACCAAAATTACCAACCTTTTTAGGGCTGAATAATAATATTCCATTGTACTGGAGTTTCTTTTTGAGGTGATAAAAATGTTCTAAAATTGACTGTAGTAATGTTTGCACATATCTCTAAATATACTAAAAACCATTACTTTAAATGGATGAATTGCACGGTATATGAATTGCATCTTAATAAAGCTGTTTTTAAAAAATTACCAACCCCAAAACAAACAAAACTATACAAAGCAACCACAAGATTTAAAAATGATTGCACAGGGCCACCTGGCTGGCTCAGTCAGAAGAGCCCTGCGACTCTTCATCCTGGGGTTTTGAGTTTGAGCCCCATGTTGGGTATGGAGATTACTTTAAAACACACACACACACACACACACACACACACACACAAACCTTAAATTTTTTTTTTTTAAATGAGAGGCGCCTGGGTGGCTCAGTCGGTTAAGCATCTGTCTTTGGCTCAGGTCATGACCCCAGGTTCCTGGGATCCAGCCCCACATCCGGCTCCCTGCTCACCAGGAAGTGGGCTTCTCCCTTTCCTTCTGTCCCTCCCCCAGCTCATGCTCACACACTGTCTCTCTCTCTTCCAAATAAATAAAATCTTTAAAAAATAAAAAATAAAAGTAAAAATGATTGTGCAGCAGTCCAAGTTAACATATGCCACATTTCATGGATTCTAATACCCACGTGTGTCCATATCTTAAAAAATCTAAACTCAGTAAGTATCCTACAACCAACGGCATTTTATGGTCTAATTAGCAGCACTTTTTCTTTAATCTTACAGGTAAATAATCTTATCTTATAAGCAAAGACATCTTTTTGCTGAGATAAAGTATTAGAGACTGCATCCAGTCTCTGGTTTCTGCCTAAATTTTCCCTTGGAGAGCTCACATTACAGAAATTACTATTTGCTTTTTTCCCTTTAATTTGTTCCTGGACTCTTAGGATAAAGCCAAAAAAAAAAAAAAAAAGTAAGGACACTAATATTCTCAAAGTGATTTCCCATCTGAGGTCCTTTAAAGGAACAGGTAACACTTACAGTACTTTCAAAAAGCCTGAAAGAAATACATATATAGGGACGCCTGGGTGGCTCTTTCGTCTGCCTTCAGCTCAGGTCATGATCCCAGGATCCTGGAATCGAGTCCTGCATCAGGCTCCTTACTCAGTGGGGAGCCTGCTTCTCCCTCTGCCTGCCACTCCCCGTTTGTGCGCTCTCTCTCTGACAAATAAAATCTTTAAAAGAAAAAAAAAATACATACATAAACTAAGGACAGAGAAGGACATCCTAAGCACAACCCCAAAAACACAAACAATAAGACTGATCTCTTAGACTTACAAAATAAATAAATACATATATACACATATATACATGTAGATATATATATATACTCACACACATATATATATGTATAAATTGTTTCTGTACAGCAAAGACACCTCAAAACAGCAAACTACAAGCTAAAAAAGGTACGGGTGCATGGGTGGCTCAGTCAATACAGCATGTAACTCTTGATCTCAGGGTCGTGAGTTCAAGCGCCACATTGGATGTTGAGCTTACTTTAAAAAAAAAAAAGAATATTCATTTTTTTTAAAAAAGAAAACAAAATAGAAAAAGTAAAATAGCAAAATTTTGATATAACGCATATATTTATTTCTTACAAATCAATAAGGAAAAAAATGATTACAACAGAAACATAAGACATGACAGAAACATGGAATTAGCAAAGGAAATAAAATTAATGACATCAACTTCATCAATAATCACAGAAAAATAAAACAAAATCATTTTTCCCAGACAAACTGGCAAAACATTAAAAATCATGCCTAGTAACGGTGAAGGTCTGGAGGAAAAAAAGCACTCTCTTACAGACTACCAGTGTGTATGTAAAACGGGTACAAATCGCTCTCTGAAGAAGGATGGCAATATACACCATGAGCCTTGAAAATACACACATCCTATACCACCCTTCTAGGAATTCATTATTCAATACAGAGATACCCGAAGATGAATGCCTGAGAATGTTCCTCAAGGAACTGTCCTAAACATCCAATACATCAGCTTAGAAAATCATTCTTTAAAATGTTTAGCTAATGGGAAATTTAATGTAGAGTATGCCACAAAAAGTCCACATATGTGAGAACACTGTTTTATAAAAGTATGATTTGTATATAACATTTTTATCCAATTTGTCAAGTATATCTATCATATCTTGACAAGATTTTAAGACCAAAGGCAGAAATGTCATAGAGCCAACAAATATCTATTGAGTACACTACTATGTACCAACATGGTTCTAAACACTGGCATAGAATGATGACTGAGATATGCCGTCTTATTGTGAAGTGACCTAGACAATAATCACGAGATAATACATGAACCGAAGTGCTATAAATAATACAGGATGGGAGAGAAGGGATAAGGGAGACATTTCTGATGGGGTGATCATAGAAAGCCAATCTCAGCTAGGATGACCCTATGCCCTGATTTCCTGAAACAGACCCAATTTACAGCTATTGTCCCAGTGCAACTATTAATTATGCTCCATTTCCTTCTCAAAACTGTCCCAGTTTGGATAACAAATTATATTCTAAGATGACTTTTGAGCCAAAGCTTGAAAGATGAGAAGGAAGAGCTAGCTACCCTAGCTAGCTAGAAGAGACAAGAGCAATCCTTGGAGAGGAACCACAGAAGCCCTAAGGCAAAGCAAGGAGGCGTAAGGAGAATGAGAGAGGGTGGTAGGGGTGGAGGCCAGAGAATGGGCAGGGGGAAATCAGCATGTGGTTTTGCTGGTACCTGTCTTAAAACTGCAATATCTCCCTCTGTATTCTGAATATTAATCCCTTTTCTACCTTTATATTACAAATATTTTTGTCTCACATTTCTGAAGACCTTTTCTACCCCAAAGTAAAAAAAATATCCCCTACATTCCTCTCTTATGCTCCTTTAAGGTGTGTGTGTGTGTGTGTGCGTGTGTGTCACACACATATATATATTTATCTCCTTAATCACCTAAAATCACACTAAAATTTTTAATCCCTTTTCTACCTTTATGTTACAAGTATTTTTGTCTCACATTTCTGAAGACCTTTTCTACCCCAAAGTAAAAAAGTATTCTCTACATTCCCCTCTTAGCTCCTTTAAGGTATATTTAGCTCCTTAATCACCTAAATTTTTTCCAAAAAAAAATGGTAAGGTAGGGATCTAGTTGTATTTTCTTTACTAATTAATAGCTAAGTATCCCACCAAAACCCTTATTGAACATGTCTATCTTTCCACGCTGATCTGAAATGCCGTCCATTACAACCCAGCAATTTTGGTCCACACTCTGAAGACACTCACGTACCGTACTTACACACAGAAGGTATTTACCGCAGCAGTGCAACAGGCCGCACATTAGAACTACCTGGTCAGCATTCCCCTCCTACACACCTGCACGTGTTCCAGGTGGAAGGGGGAAAGCCAACACATGAGGTTCTTGGTGGTGGTGGTATTTGCTTTGTTTTTGGAAATAGGTATTATAAAAGTACTCACAAAAGACAAAGAGAAAAATCTTCTCACCATGGTCCCCCAGCTCCTACCCAGCTGTCCTTCCAGAAGGCAACCAAGGTTACTAGTTTCTCAAGTATCCTTTAGAAATATCCTACACACACACACCCTCCCTACATAAATGGTAGTACAGCAGATATATACTGTTCTATAGCCTGCTTTTATTACTTAATATATCATTCTCAATATAGCAATCATTCTCATGAGGCTATAAAGAGCTTCTTCATTCTTTCTATTGCTATAGAGTATTTCACAATATGAGTGTTCAGAAATATTTTATAAATGTTTTCCAAGTAATTATGCTCTGCACCCCTAAGAAATGTCTACATGATCTGGGGCGCCTGGCTGGCTCAGTCAGTGGAGCTTGCGACCCTTGATCTCAGGATTCTAAGTTCAAGCCCTACACTGGGTGTGGAGATTATTTAAAAATAAAATCTAAAGGAAAAAAAAAAAAAAAGAAATGCTTACATGATCTATCTCTGAGCTCTCCTCCCAACTCAGACATCTGAAGTAAATAAAGCTATAAATGGAATGGAGAGGCAAAAGGAAAGATCTTAGCTCAAGGTCATCCAAATTTTTTCCAACAGTGGTCTACATAATGAGACATCCATGTAATATTGGTGTTGTTTGTGTCTGCATTTTCTTTTAGTTTTCAGCAATGATGAATCCTGAGTTCAACACCTGAATTCAATGTCACTCAAATATGATTCGTCCATGTTCCCCTTTGTCAGGAATCCTTCATGATATCCTAGTTTTGTGATGTGATTTCAGTAAAGTTTAACTTGAATATCTCAAAAATAAAATAGAGTCAGGTACTATCAGCCCAACACAGGTGGCAAGAAAACATCAGCAAAATCAGAGATTAGCCCTCGCTGGCATACAGATTTATGGGTCAAAGCAGACCCTACTCCTGGCCACAAGAGGGGCAGCTTGGAGACCACTATGACTTCCTTCCTCAAAACTTACTCATGAGACATAAAGCAATAGTTGAGAGCAATAGTTGTTTTTGGTTTTTAACCGGACTCTTTCCTTAAACATCTTATGTGGAAGCCAAACGTATAAAATCCACAGAAGAGAAATACTCCCATTCAGTGAGAATGGGGGTCTTCGCAAGCTACCTTTTCAGTCCCCCCAAGTCCTGCCTTCTGCCTTCACTGCAGTCAGGGCTCACCAAGATACCTCTTACAAAAATCCAGTTTAAAGTTAAGGCTGAAGGGCAAAAGGAGACCTTAAGTGGCAGTTTCAAATTTTAAGTTCGGTCCTTAGCACCAAAACTCATTACCTTAGGGTTCGTTACATTCCCCACTCATGAATTTTTATGAAACCCGAAGGTTTATGCACAACCCCCTCATAACATAAACACATATAAAAGTACTGTAGGATGAGAATATACTAAAACTAGATGTCATTATTATAAGTGAGAAGAGCACATTTCATCTCTTTTTAAGGGGGGCGGGGGGAGTCGGAGAGAGACAACTTAAGCAGGCTCCACGTTCAGCTCACGGCCTGACGCGGGGCTCAATCACATGATCCTGAGATCATGACCTGAGACGAAATCAAGAGTCATATGCTTAACAAACTGAACCACCCAGGCGCCCCACATTTCATCTGAATTTTATGAATAAACCCCAAACTAGCCTATGTTTTGTAAACAGGCAATAAAATGTAGTAAAATGAAATTTGTCTACTTAAATCCCTTCCCATATTAAAGTAAAAAAGACACACATCAATTTACTCAACAAGAAACTTCTATTGCAACAAAATTTCAAATATAATCCCCTCCCCCCAAAAAAAATCCAATTCTCTCTCACCAGGAACTCCTGGCTTTTGGCCTACAATCTTTGCATAACCAAAATGTACTTGGATAGGTTTTCAAGGTGGCCTAAGCTATCTTGGAAAAAATAGCTAAAAATATACTTCACTGTGGCGGGACTGCAAATGCCTCTTCAGATAAGCAGGAATGAATCCACTAAGGGTCACAACAGAGGAGAAGCCCATATTTTACCAAAGCAGAAAAAGGACCCGACAAAATACACAATTCAATTTTCTTTTAAATGATCAAAGAATAAAACCCTTTGATACAAAAGTATGGGATAGGAGAATGGCTTCTGTGATACTGCAGACGACAAAATACAGTTATTAAACTGAGACAAATCAGGTCATACTAATTCTCATAAAGCAGCCCAGCTCTAGTCAAAATCCAAAAGTACTTTAAGCAAGGAGAGGCTAAGGACCACCCTCCTCGGTTATCCCAGCTACCTAAGACTCTCCAGACTGGCCATGACTTAAAGAAAGCGGACCTCCTGGGGCGCCTGGGCGGCTCAGTCAGTTAAGCATCTGCCTTCAGCTCAGGTCATGATCCTGGGGTCCTGGGATGGAGCCCCAAGCCTGCTTCTCCCTCTCCCCTGCTTTGCCCCCACCCCCCTTCGTGCTCTTACTCTCACGCACTCTCTCTCAATTAAATAAATAAAATATTTTTTAAAAAGAGAAAAAGAAAGCAGACCTCCTTAGCCCATCTCAGAGGCCAGTCTCGAGCAGAAACCCTAGAAATCACCTAAGAGGATTCTGTAATTTGTAAGAGATCAGAGAGCTGTCGAACTCAGGACTAAAATTTCTCCTGTAAAACTAAAGCATTCTTCCCTTAAACAAACAAACAAAGGAGCTACTCTGGGGGAATGCCATTAACAAGGTATTTGTTTTACTTGTAGGCTCTTCTGAACATCTCACTTAGAAGAAAGATGAATGGGAGCTAAAGAAAAAAGGCCTTTCAGGTTCAACTATCCCACCCCCAATCAAGTATGATATTGAAAGAAACACATTAATAAGGGCATAATTATTTGATTAATCTAAGAATACAGGCATTCAATAAACAACTCTTGAACTTGGGGGGGGGGGATGCTACTTTCACCGTACATAAAGTGAGGAAGGAGAAGTTTCCGAAGACAGCAGCAGTAGACAACTCAGAACCGAGAACTCTGTGCACAGCTGCACTATACTGAACTAATTCTCTGAGCAATATTCACTCCAGCAACTATAAGAAATGAATATATTGCAGAATTAATTGGTAGGACAATAACTACAAAGAATAATTTTTCAAGTTACCACTTATTGAGCCTTTGTTATGTAGTAGGCTTGGCCTGCAAGGAGCTCACCTAAAACACTAGTTCCATTATTATCCCTAATTAAGGCTTTCAAGAGCCTTAGTAACTTCCCCACAGTAATTTTTTTTTTAACTCAGAGACAGATCTCTTAAAGATTATACAGTGTTGCCTTCCCTTTGACCCACTAACAGAGAGTGCTAAAGGTTACGAAGCAAATAACAAGGCTAATGAACAGACTACTTCTAAGGCATATACCACAATAAGGTAGAGAAAAAGCAACTGACTTAAAACATTTATTGAATTCTATACAAAAAACAAAGCCACCAGACACATGTGAGGGCAGGGACAGTCTCTGTTTTGCTCACGTGACCTTCCCGGCACCTAACAGCGCTTAGCTCTCAACAACACCCATTCCAATAGCAAGTCCTGTTCTTCCTTCCACACACCCACCCCAAGCCTCCCATAATTCTCCATCTCCACTACCTCCACCCTTACCTCTTGCTACAAAAAACTCCTAACAGGACTTCCCACTTCAATACTTCTCTCCACTCAAAAAGCTATATGATCTTTTTAAACCATAAATCAGAGCATGACACTCTTCTGCTTAAGACTCCCCAGGGGGCTACCATGCACTTCAAATAAAATGCCAAATACTCACTATGGCCCACAAGGCCCCACCTGATCTGGCCTGCTTCCTCTCCAGATTGCTCAGTGGGCCCCAGCAACATGAGCTTCCTTCCAGTCCCTTCATCCTGCGCCAGGACCTGCCTTGCCTCAGGCCTTTGTCCTTCTTTACTCTCTGCCTGGAATGCTCTTCCTGGCTCATTCGAGTGGCTGACTCCTCATCAAACTGACCCTTTCAGTTCAAATGTCATCTCCTCAGAAAGGCCTTTCCCAACCACCTATAAGGTGGGTTCCCATCAGTTACTCTCAACCACATAAGCCTTTTTTTCCCCTTATAATCTCAACCTGAAATGGATTTGTTTTACTTCATTATACTCTGTCCTGCCCCAATAGAATATAAACTGTTTGATTACCTACCATATTTTTGGAATAAAAGAAGAAATGGATAGAAATTATCTGAAAAATTTGAAAACCTACTGAAGAACATAAACAAGTCTACTTGAACAAAAGCAGAGGAAGTACATACAATCTTCCAAAATTAACCTATAAATTCGATATTTCTAAACACTATTCAGTATTACCCATAAAAATCTCAGCAAAATACATTATTGAGCTTCACAGAATAATTCTAAAGTTCATCTGGGAGAATATATGTACCAGAATTGTAAAAGTCTGGGGGGGGGGGGAACGGGTAATGAACAGGGGACTAACCCCATCAACATTAAAATCGTAAAACAGGGGCGCCTGGGTGATTCTGTTAAATACTCAACTCTTGGTTTCACTTCAGGTCATGGTGAGATGAAGCCCTACATCAGGCTCCATGTTCAGCAGGGAGCCCGCTTGGAGTTCTCTCTCCCTCTTCGTCTGCCCACCCCCAGCACGCGTGTACCCTCACGCACTCTCTCACCAAAATAAATAAGTAAATCTTTTTATACAATAATAAAGGATGTCTGGGTGGCTCATCCAGTTAAGCAGTTGTCTTCGGCTCAGGTCATGATCCTAAGGTCCTGGGATGAAGTCCCACATCGGGCTCCCTGCTCAGCAGGGAGCCTGCTTCTCCCTCTGCCTGCCACTCCCCCTACTTGTGCTCACTCTCTCTGATTTTAAATAAATAAATAAATAAATAATAAAATTATAAAACAACAGCAATTTAAAGGAGATCAAGAACATTAAATAAATTAGAAACAGTTCCAAACGTATTTAGTAAATGACAAAAGTTGTGAATCTAATCAGTGGGGTAAACGATGAATTATTCACTAAACGGTGCTCACACAACGGGGGAGAAAACATGCACACATATACTCCCCCAAAATATATCTCTACCTCACTTCCTACCCCGGAAATAAGTTCCAGATGGATCAAAAAAAAATTAGAAGTGAAAAAAGAGGAAAGAAAAGGAAAAAAATTAAAGTTCAATTAAAATCTGGGACTTCTTTGTCTAAAAAATACAAAAAGTCATATGTCAAAAGTCTTCCTCTCATTTTTATGTCTCAGTCACTCAGTTCTTACAACAACCACCGTTACCAGTTTCTTGGGTTTCGTTTCAGAAATATCCCATAACATACAAGCAAATATGTATACATTATTTTTCCTCTTTAAAACAAGCAGAGTAGGGGCGCCTGGGTGGCTCAGTCGTTAAGCGTCTGCCTTCGGCTCAGGGCGTGATCCTGGCGTTCTGGAATGGAGCCCCACATCGGGCTCCTCCGCTGGGAGCCTGCTTCTACCTCTTCCACTCCCCCTGCTTGTGTTCCCTCTCTCGCTGGCTGTCTGTCAAATAAATAAAATCTTTAAAAAAAAAAACAAAAACAAGCAGAGTAGCATGCTGTACAATAATATTCCTCACATTACTTTTTTAGTTTAATCAATGGGTGAATATTTTAAATTTTAGAGTAAGGACGTCTTTCTAAGTAGAGCATGAAACCCAGAAGCCATTTATGGACTACTAATGAAGACAGCTAACATTTATTATTTACTTACTATGTGTCAACCACTGTGCTAAATGTTATTTTATATTATCTCCAATCTAAAAATAAGCAAACTTGGGACACCTGGGTGGCTCAGTCAGTCCAGCGTCAGCTTTCGGCTCGGGTCATGATCCCAGGGTCCTGGAATTGAGTCCTGCATTGGGCTCCTTGCTCAGCAGGAAGCCTGCTTCTCCCTCTGCCTGCCGCTCCCCCTGCTTGTGCGCGTTCTCTCTCTCTCTCTGACAAATAAATAGAATCTTTAAATAATAATAATAATAATACAAAAAATAAGGAAACTAAGGCTTAGGGAGGGTAGGTAATGTGCCCAAGGTCACACAGCCAGCACAGAGCAGGACTGGGTATATCTAACTACATAATAACACAGAAGAGAAGTACCTGGGTGGCTCAGTCAGTGTCTGACTCTTGATTTCGACTCAGGTCATGATCTCAGGGTCATGAGATCAAGCCTAAGCCTCCCTGTGCTGGACATGGAGCCTGCTTAAGATTCTCTCTTCCTCTGCCCCTCCCCCTGCCTCTCTGTCTGTCTCTTTCTCTCTCTCAAAAACAAACACACAAAAGAATAGCTGGGGGTGGAGAGAGTGCGTGTGTTAGAAAAAGTAAATACTTTAATATACAAGGAGCTCTTCAGATCAATCTGAAAAAGACCAAAAACTTCATCCAAAAATAACCAAAAGCGGGCAATTTATAAAAGAAATACAACTCCCCTCATAAAAACATTCCAACCTCTGTAGTATATGATAAAAGGCCAAGCAGAATCACTACCCCCGCCCCCACTTCTGAAACTGTCAAGATGTTTTCATTTGTAACATCCAGTACTGGCCAGGGTTTGGACCATACTGACACACTTGTATCGATATCTTTCCAAACCCATACTATTCAGGTAACAGCAACTCCACTTCCGGAAACTATCCTACACAGCTGCTTGCACAAGTACACAAAATAAACACACACAAAAAATTCACCTCAGCTTTGTTTTTCTGAAAACAAAACAAAAAACACTAGTAGCCATAAATTGATTAAACAAATCATGGTATTTTCATAAACAGAATACTATGTGGCCATTAATGACAGAAGTAGCTCTAAATATACCAACATGGAACAGTAGTACATAAAAGAACAATATATTATGATCCTGTAATACAGGAAATTACACACACCAAAAAAAAATTTTTTTTGAAAGAATATGCAACAAACACTTAGAAGATTATATCTAGGAAGTGGTACTTTCAACTTCTTTATATACTTCTATATTATACTTCTGTAAAACAACATATTACTTATAATAGATGAAAGACAAAGATTCTAAAATAACACATCCTCCTTCACTCATTGAAATGGTTTTGTGTGAATATACAGCACTTCTCCTTCTACTCTTCCCCTCCTGCTCTGCTCAGTTCCCTCTTCCCCTCCCTCCCTCCCTCTTCCCCCCAACACATACACACCCACACACACATAGAGTTAATGGACTATATACTCCCTACATCTGGTATATTTACACTGTGTATATTTTAGGCTGTAACTCCTAGAAAGCACAAGTTTTGGTTTCATTCCAAATACATAAAAGTTATTGTAATTCAAAACTGAATTAAAAGAACCTAATCAAACGTAATACAAAGTTAAACGTCTTTGAACAGGAGTTCAAAGACATGATGATTACAATTTAAAACAAATATTTCCAAGTTATACAAATCTACACGCTATTGCCAAAGGAAATGAGCTGCCTAAAACAAATTACTCTGTCCACGACAACACAAATGTCAAGAAGGGTCTGTCAGTTAAACAGAAGTATGGGGGGAGAGGTGAACTGTAACCAGAGAGGGGACCCTCGAAGCAAAACCAAGTGTCAAATTTTCCTAGAAAAATGTAATCTCAACTTATTCTGGTTTGATATCAGTTTATTCATATATACCCAAATAAATACAAAAATGAAAACAAAAAACCCAGCCCAAGTTTTATTCCTCAAGTGGACAGTGGATGGGGGGAATCAAAATAATTTGGTCATCCTGACTTTTCCTTTGCTCTTGACTAGTCTACTTAAAGATTTAATTTTTGATATAAAACTAATCAGTACTATTCTTTCGAAGGGAACCCTTCAAAGGTATTCTTCAATAATCATATAAACAAACTATTCCATATTCCTGATTCACAATTTTTTCTAACCACTGAAACTACTCCAAAATTCCCCATATATATACTAACATATTCTTGTTCTAACATTATCTGGAAATACAGCCAGATGAACCAATCCCATCCTTATTTTCTCTTTCTCCCCAAAATCCCAGTAAACTGACAAAAATATTTTTTAAATGTTTTGATAATTCACGGATTATACTTTTTCTCTCGCTGATACTGGTAAATTTCTGTTTTTAAATTTACATAAACTATTCATCAAGTTCCCATGCGTGTATCAATCCGGCCTCTGCGACAACGGCACCAAGTATCTCCGGCAGCTAGGTTTTTCAAGCATTTAACAAATTTCTATTACACACTTCCCAGGTATAGTGTTATTTTGCGAGTCGGGGTAGATAGGAGATACAGACGTGCCCACAACGGGCTTATGGTCTAGCAGGGACTAAATGGACATGTACATAAATAACTATGATATTATAGTAGAGGCATAAGTAAAGCATTAAGAACTTCCAAAATGAGAAATACACATCTTTGGAAAAGAGGGAGTAGGAGGGAGACTTCCTGGCTGAAGTAATATGTGATTAAACCCTCAAAAAATAGGCAGAATTTAGATGTGGTAGATTTCAGAAGTATGGCACATTAGGCCAAACAGACATATTATCTAACAGCCCAAATGGAATAAATATGACATGCTTCAGTACTCATGTGAGGATATCAGTTGAAGAAGAACAATATGCTTCTTTCTTTAAAATAAATTTTATGGCATAAGTACCTATAGAAAACTAAATACTACATGTACTCTTTTCAACATAGCATTAAGAACACAGTTCATATTTACGCTATTTATCTAAGCTTTTAACAACTGAAGTCCTTCATACTTTAAAAAAACAATCCATAAGTTTGAAAGTAAGTGAAGCAAGGGTGTCTGGTGGCTCAGTCAGTTAAGCGTCTGCCTTGGGCTCAGGTCATGATTTCGGGGTCCTGGGATCCATCCCCTGCATCGGACTCCCTGCTCAGTGGGGAGCCTCTGCCCATCCACCCTCCTGCTTGTGCTCTATCCCAAATAAATAAAATCTTTTGAAAAAAAAAAAGAAAGAAAGAAAGAAAGAAAGAAAGAAAAGAAAGAAAAGAAAGAAAAGAAAGAAAGAAAGAAAGAAAGAAAGAAAAAGAAAAAAGAGAAGAAAAGAAAAGAAAAGAAAAGAAAAGAAAAGAAAAGAAAAAGGGAGAAAAACCAGCAATAGCTATTTTATAAAATAATTTAACCTATTTGGGTCTCAGAAGTTCCTAACCATTGACATAATACAATTTCTATTATTGTTAATACTTCAATTCCAAGAAATATCACTAGGTCCAGATAACCTCAAAGACATTTTTGTTTAAGAAGATATTCATCACAGATTAAAAATTAAGCAAACCAAATAATTCCCAGGGATCATATTACTGATATAGATCAATACTAATTTTTTTTCAAACTATATTTTCATTGAGGAAATTTAAAGTTAAGATAAACTCAATACCTAAGCTGAGCAAGTAATCTCTCATTCCCCATCCACCCCGATTTTTGTTCTAATTGTCAATCATCACACTGAATCATCCCATGGATGAGATGGTGTAATGGAATGAGTCCGACACTGGATGTCGGAAGACTGGATTCTACCACTGGCCAACTGCAACAATTTAGGCAAATCACTTCACTTCCGTGACCTTCAGCTTATTCACGAGGAAAATAAGACTAGATCATCTATGACTCTAAATCCTATAATTCTATAAATTATTAGCATTTTAATTTAACCAATTTAAAAAAAATTTTTTTTTGCGATCACTTTTAAGTAAAAGTAACAGTAGTATACACGGAAGAATCCAAATGAAGAACTCCACAGAAACATTAACATGGCTTTGTATGGTCTCACTCTCAAATGCAAAGAGAACAAACAAACAAAAAATAAGCATGCTGTATCTGAAGACTATCCAAGTAATATTTTGACCACACAAGCTTCTGGGGTAGAAAAAAATGGTAGAAGAACAGTAAAAATGTTCAAGGAAAACCACCACCACAAGAATACCAAATAAAAAACAGATGTCCTACATACAGTTATTGCTACATGACAGAAGCTTTTCATAGCTTTTCAATACTCCTAGGAAGTCCTGACAGGGGAAAAAAAAAAAAAAAACTGTTTTCTTAACCATCAATCTAAATGTACTTCTTGCATCCTCAGACCTGAAAAGGACAAAATATCAGGCAATCTAGAGACTGCCTTATTTGTGTACTTAATTGATCTGCTCAACTTTGTACCTTTACAGCATTTAGTAATTTACCCTGAACATAAAAGGCACATCACAACAGCTGAACAAGTGAATGAACTACATATGAATTTCTAATCAACAAATAAATCCAAAGAAAATAAATTCTGGTCAATCTTTATTACTTCTTTGCAAGGTATTCTAGTAAAATGCAACGTCTGAAGAGAAGAAACAGAAGTAACTAAGTACGCTGGACCTCCACGATTCCCAGGCATCAGTAAGAATCGGAACTTGCAATTAAGACAGATCACAAAATACAATTAAAACTGAGTAACAAAACATTCAAAAACAAAAACAAAAAACTGAGTAACAAATAGCCTGACATTTACCTACATCAACCCCTGGCCTATTCAAAAGCCTTTACTTCCTACTGCAGTAATGGCAAGAAAATCTCACCACTTCCCAAATTTAAAAAAAAAAAAAAAAAAAAGCTTACAAAAACTTGACTACATTTACCTAGCTTTGGAACCAACTTTTACTCAATTAAATTCAACGAAACGTAAGTTATTTTCAAGGACTTTCTTTTAAAAAATTATGTGAGCATACCAAATACTTAAAGTTTTACTATCTGATTAAATTCAACAAGACATTCAGTTAAAAATACATCTTCCTCAGGGGCCATGGAGGGAATCACAGCTATACATGTCATAGTAGGTAACAGGCCTATTCAGGTTAAGTTGTAATGTGAATACATTTTTCTAATTAGAATACAATGTTTATTCATTCAACAAACATTTGCAGTGTCAATATTCTACACAGAAAATAAAATCCTACATGGTGCCTTAACCGTAAAGATAAAATCTGAGAAGGGCCTATCCTGATCTCAAGAGTAGATAAAACTGGTTCCTAAATACAAGGTAGAAAGTGTGAATGCCATGGGAGAGGTGCAGATAAGCAATTCAGGAGTGCAAAGGAAGTTGTTACTACCTCACAGAAACATAACCCTTTCTACCTGTGTAAAGCAATTTCATAACTATTAACTCTCTTAGGATCACAGCAGCCAACCCGAGGAGAGTGGATGTTTTCCTACTATCATAGATGAGGAAACGGAAGCACAGAAAGGTTGACCAATGTTCCAAAATGTTACATAGTAAAAGGAAGAATCAGGACTCTTCGTATTGTATTTTCTCTGGGGGAGTAGTTCAACATATGGCAAGCCTTTTGCAAAAGGAAAGAGTATTTTGGTATTGCAAGTAATCCCATCCTTATGTATATATGTAAGTATGTGCACATTTATATATACGTGTGTTAACCTTGATTTCCATTGACAGGTGTGCTTCAAGCAAGGGAAGGCAACTGTGTACTATAAATATTAAAATAAATAAATAAGCTTCCACCGGATCTAACAGAATAAGCGAATGCAAACACTGTTTCTTCCTCCAACAACTTATGTTTATTTCTTCGGTAATTTTTACCCATTTCTAAATAAGATTCTAAAATCGTTCTATCTGCTCCTGAGCCCAGGCTACTTGGTTCATCCAATAAATATCTTTATGAAAGGATACATTAAGACATTTTTTAAACTATTAAAAATTAAATAACGCCAAGGGCTCTTCAGTTATCGAAAGGACAATCCCAGGTGACCTATTGGCAGCAGCTATTGATCAAGATATGCTGAACGAATGAATGAATATTTGTGGGCATTTTAAAATCCCGGGCCTGTTGCTCTTGGCTCAGTGTTCCGCCTCTCACCATTGCCTCACCACGACGCACACAAGGAACGCAAATTTCAATATTAATTAGGATACGATTAGGGAAGCAAATCTGATGCAGGTGAATACACTAATCCCAAAGATTAGAATTACCTGTGCCACTGCTCTCCAAGGTTAACTCTGTTGAAGTGGCGCCATGGCATGCAACACCAGTAGAAGAAAACTGACGCTTCCTGAGCAAACACTTTCCACAAATACCACTTAGTCCCACGTCCACCTCCAATAACGACTACACCTCATCCAGTCCAATCGAAGAATTCAGTCTGCTCTCCATTAAGACCGGTTTCTCAATTACAGTTTCCCAAATCCCTCTTCCTCTATGAGAATTCACTGACTTCACCCAAACACCAATAATAAAAGGCAGAAGGTAGAGGGTTCCGATCTTTGCCATCTCCACCACTACCCACCCTTCGCCATTACACCCCGAAGTGGTTTGCTCAGAAGGTGAACTAGTTTGCTCTTCACTCACTTGTCCATCGCTGTCACCCTCCCTAAGCCCTTCCACACTCCCAAGACGGCCACCAACTCCGCCTCAGAGTGCGCCCAGGCCCGCCACCTGCGCCGGCCCCACCTGGGCTCACCCGGCCCTCCCGGGCTCCCTCGGTCGGCCCGCAAGACTCCGCACGCCCCCTCCCCACAGGGCACCCGGCCGGCCGCAGCCCATTCTTCCTCCAAACTCCATAAGCCTCTTCCACTCGCCCAGCCCCAGCTCCCCGCCGCGCCCGACTCGCCCCGGGCGGCCGAGGGGAAGAGGCTGGGCGTCTGCGGCGGGACCCGACCTACCGGGCCCGCGACGCCCCTCGCCGGGCGGAGAAGCCGCTCCCGCGGCCGGCGCCCTGGGAGCCCTCGGAAGCCCCGGAGCGAGCGGGGGGCCCGGAGGCCGGGGCTGCGGGCGCCGGGGCCTACTCACCAGAAGCTGGCGGAGCGTGGTAGCCGGCGCGCCCCCGGGCCTGAGGAGCAGGACGCGGCCCCGGCGCGCGTCCCTACCCCGGGACCTCGCTCGGCGCGGCGAGCTGGGAGCTCACTCCAGCCGCCGCCGCCGCCGCCGCTGCTGCTTCGCCACCTTGGCCGCCATCTTGACTCAACCCCTCTCCCTCCCCCCCGGGTCCGGCGGCCGCCGCTAAGACGGCTCCGGCGCCGGCTCCTCCTCCTTCCGGAGGGCTGGGAGATCGACTCCCTCCGCTGGCCGAGCGCGGCTCCTACCTCGGCCGAGCTTCCTGGGTCGCCCCGCGCCTGGTCCCCTCGGCTCTCCCCTCGGCCTGGCGGCGGCGGTCCCCTCGAGCGGAGACGGGGCCGGGGCCGCGCTGTGCCCGGCCGGACACAGCGCGCTGCCATCGCGCACTCGGGCCGGGGCGGCCGCCGCGAGCCGGCCGGCTCCCGCGCGCTCGGGGCCTTCCCCGGGGCGTGGGAAAGGGAAGGGCCTGAGACCCCTCCGCGGCGCGGCGGCACCATGGCCGCCGCCTCCTCGGGCCCGGGCTGCGGGGAGGGAAGTCAGGTCCCCAGTGCTGGGAGCCGGAGGGCTGCACGTCGACCTACCCAAGATAGTTTCCAGGGCTGCGGCTGTAATTCGCAGCGGGACTTCACTGACATGTCAGGCGATGCTGATTTGTCCGTGATGTCTTTCCTTAATCTAGAGTCACCCGTCGGAGGAGCCCGTGGCTCTCGCGACTACGAAGTGCGCTCTCTCAGCCTTACTCTTCTAGAGAAATCACTGGACGGTTCCTCGTAACCGCGTGCTTTTCCTTCAGAGGAGCCACCACTCCACATGCCAAAATGAAGGATAAACAAAGTCGGTTCATCCGGATAAAGGGGCGAGCCAAATAATTACGAGAAAGTCTCAGGTTTTAACAAATGATTCACAAAATGGTGAATGGAGAGGAGGGAATTCAAGATAGGGAGGGCGGGTATTTTCAAACGCTTCTTTTTAAACCCATGGCACTGTAAGGACAAGGCTAGAAAGCTGGACGGCAAGGGAGTCGTCTCGAAATCGAGAAGGCAAAAAGACGTCGTAGATGCTGCAGAAAGTAGAACTAGATAAAGAACGGTTGGGGGGTGTCCTTGTAAAACCACAACAGGAACCCAGCGTTTTAAGCCTCTGGTCGGCAAAACGGACTTAAACTCGGAACGCAATTTCCGCGAGTGCAGTTTTCCCGCCGGAGGCTGGGTGTGCGGCAGCCTTCCTCCTGCGCAGGCGCAGTGCCGCCTGGAGAGGATGGAAGCCGTGGGGTTTCTATGTTTGGGAGCTGCGGTCCTAGCCTGGGGGTTCCTCTGGGTTTGGGACTCCTGGGAAAGAATGAAGAGTCAGGAGCCGGCTGGCGTCCCGGGAGGTGGAAGCAGGACCCTCCTAGTGATCGCGCACCCCGACGATGAAGCCATGTTCTTTGCTCCCACTGTGCTGGGCTTGGCCCGCCTGAGGCACCGGCTGTCGTTGCTCTGCTTCTCTGCAGGTAGGAGGCTATAGGCGGGGCGCTGGGAGCTGGGGCTGTGAAGGGTATTCTGGTGCTGATCTCAGTCGGCTTCTTCCCGAAGGGAAGCTAAGTTTAGGGAGCTAAGTGAATACAACGAAAGTCCCTTCTCTGGGCACTTCTCGGAGGATGGTGGCCCCAGCCTGTGGACTGCATCGGCCAACTTCCCAGGTTGGTTGGGGACGTCCAGACAATCTAGGCTGTATCGTACCTGCTCAAGCCCTTAACATTTTACTGCGAAAGGTAGCACAGGACCTTCCTGCTGCTTTTAAAATCCATTTTGTGCTAGAAAGATACATATGTCAAATTGAAGAGAGATTCGGATCATGAGACTAGGAAGTAATTTTATAGGTAATTTTAGAGTTCAGTTCCACCAACTTTGAGTGAAGAGGCCTCTCAAAGAGTAAGTCCTCCTTAACCATACAGAAAAGATGGACTGGGAAAACAAAAATTGACCATGATACTGGATTATGGTGGTATTTGCACAACTGTATAAATGACATTGAACTGTACATAGACAGTGGGTATGTAAAATTATACCTCAATAAAGCTGTTTTTAACAAATGCCCATGACCTCTTTTCCCACTTGGTTGTGTGTCATTACAGTTCTTTTTCTACACTGATTTTGTACAGAAATCCCATTTTATACAGAAATCCCATTTTATACAATTTTACATTTTTCACTGAACATTAGTTTTCATTCATTTACCAAATATTTGTTTTTTATTATTTTTTTTAAAGATTTTATTTATTTGAGAGAGAGCACTACCAGTGGGGAGAGGCAGAGGGAGAGGGAGAAGCAGACTCCCTGCTGAGTGGAGAGCCCTACAAGAGGCTCGATCCCAGGACGCCAAGATCATGACCCCAGTGGAAGGCAGATTCTTAAGGACTGAGCCACCCAGGTTGACCCTACCAAATATTTATTAAAAATTTATGTGCATATGTTAATTAATTGAATTTAAATAAATAAAAAAAGAAATTATATGTAAAAATTAATAAACAAGCCATTTTTTAAAGAAAAATTATGTGCACTGCACACTATTAGAATGGCCAAAATCCATAGCATTGACAACACCAAACGCTGGTGAGGGTGTGAAGGAACAGGAACTCTTACTCATTGATGACGGGAATGCAAAATGCTTCAGCCACTTTGGGAGACTATTAGTTTCTTATAAAAAACTAAACATGCTCAGGGGCACCTGGGTGGCTCAGTCGTTAAGCGTCTGCCTTTGGCTCAGGGCGTGATCCTGGCGTTATGGGATCTAGCCCCACATCAGGCTCCTCTGCTGGGAGCCTGCTTCTTCCTCTCCCACTCCCCCTGCTTGTCTCTCTCTCTCACTGGCTATCTCTGTGTCAAATAAATTTTTTTTAAAAAATCTTAAAAAAAAAAACTAAACATGCTCTTACCAAACCATCCAGCAATCACCCTCCCTGTTATTTACCGAAAGGAGTTGAAAACATGTCCACGAAAAAAACCTATCCACAGGTGTTTATAGCAGCTTTACTCAAAATTGCCAAACCTTGAAAGCAACTAAAACTACATCCAGATGTTAGAATATTATTCAACGCTAAACAGAAATGAACTATCGAGCCATGAAAAACATGGAGGAACCTTAAATGCATATCACTAAGTGAAAGAAGCCCATCTGAAAAGGCCAAATACTGTATGATTCCAACCATATGACATTCTGGAAAAGGCAGAACTAGAAGGACAGTAAAAAAGATCAGTGGCTGCCGGGGGGGTTGGGGGGAAAGAAGGATGAGTTGGAGGAACACAGAGGATTCTTCTGCAGTGAAAATACTGTATGGTATAATAACAAGGGACACATGTCATCGTACAATTGTCCAAACCCGCAAACCGTACACCACCAAGAGCGAGGCCTAATGTAAACTATGGACTTTGGGTGATTATGATGTGTCAATGTAGGTTCATCCATTGGAACATGTACCACTTGCATGGGGGATGTTGATCATGAGAAAGACTGTGCCTGTGTAGGGACGAGGGGTATATATGAAATCTCCATTCGTTCCTCTCAATTTTGGTGTGAACCTAAAACTGCTCTAAAAAGCATAGTTTTAATTAAAAAAATAACTTTGTAATTAAAAAAATTATATGCTAGTCCTTACTCTATATACCCTAGGAATAAAACAGTGAAACAAGCTAGACTCATTTGCAAGATGTCCTTGTGAAACATAATGTAAGCATTTACCCATGTCAATAAGAACTAGATAATAATAGCCTTTGTTTGTTTCAAGTTTTTATTTAAATTCTAGTTAATTAACGTGTAGTGTAACATTGGTTTCAGGATAATAGCCTTTTAAATGGTTTCATTGAGATAAACCCTAATTTAGTCATCCCTTTATTGTATGTATCTTTAGGGGGGTTTTGCCAGTTTAGCACTAACACAGGTAACAGCATTTTTATGTATTTCATCGTATTTCATTAGGACTGATTTCTAAATGTGGCTGTTTTTAAAGCTTCATATGCAAATCTAATTCCCCAAAACATACCAATTTATATTCTCACTAACAGGTAATGAGAGTATCTGCCTTAATATAGCACCCTTTCTAGCATGGACTTGTATTTTATGTGTTACTTCTTGACATAATACTTTTTCCCCTCAAAATCTTTTGTTGCCAGTGAGGTTAAACCCGTTTTTCATATTTATTGAGAATATGGGTCTACGAGCTTTTTCTTCTCAGTTTGTGCTGTTACGGATGTTAATTGTAAATAGGTAGAGGTAATGGCCTCATTGTTTGCTTTTATGTTTTATAGTACAACCACGGGAGGCAAATAGTAACAAATTTGTTTCAAGTTCTTGGAGAGAAACCTGGATTTTATTTACCAAGTATTATAAGTGCAATGGCTTCTTCAGTAAATTTCTCCTTATTTTTTAGCAGGTTGGAACTTCCAGAAACCAAAATTTTTTCAAATGAAAAAATATAAGGCATCCCCTTGGTACATATTAAATATACAGTATCTTTGTCTTGCAAGTGTTTCCTCTGAACTGAACTTGCCATTTAAATTGTTCTCTTGTAACTGTTTTAGAAAGATTTATTTATTAGAGAGAGCATGGGGGTGGGGGGTGCAGTGAGAGGGAGAGAGAGATTCTTAAGCAGGCACCACGCCCAGCACGGAGCCCATGGCGGGGCTCCACCTCAAGACTCTGAGATCATGACCTGAGCCGAAATCAAGAGTTGATGGCTTAACCAACCAAGCCACCCAGGCGCCCCTCTTGTGATTTTTAAATTTCTTTTATTTTTCTAATTACTTTTAAAATCCCCAATTCATTCAAAAGGTGCAGATTAAACATGACCCACACTCCTAATTTACTTTAACATGAAAAGCAGGAAGCTAGTAATTTGTGATACGATACGGTGAAAGCTGTAATAGCATTGATAGAGAAGATACTATGGACACAAGTGGAGAAAAGCATGAATTCTCATCTCAAGGTTTTAGATAAAGGAAACTTCTCCAAAGAGGTTTTCTTCCGAGCTGGTCTTTAAAAATAGGACTAGGTGTATAGGAAATGGGCCACACTGTTCTAGGCAGTAGTACAAGCATCAGTAAGTCTTGGACTTAAATGAGCATTCATTCTAACTACATTGCCAGTTTTAAGGGGCAGGGAAAGAAATGTACTATTTGTTATTAGTTCCTCATTTAATACTTTCAGCAATCCCATGATAGTCATTATTAAATATATAAAACATTGTGTGTGTGTCATTTGTTATTCCTGTTTTACAAATATGGAAACTGAATCACAAGGAGGTTAAATAACTTGACTAAAGTGACCAGCTAGAATATAGAGACTCCCGGACCCTGTTCTTTTTTTTTTTTTTTTTTTTTTTTTTTTAAGATTTTATTTATTCATTTGACAGAGAGAGAGAGATAGCCAATGAGAGAGGGAACACAAGCAGGGGGAGTGGGAGAGAAAGAAGCAGGCTCCCAACAGAAGAGCCCGATGTGGGGCTCGATCCCAGAACTCCAGGATCACGCCCTGAGCCAAAGGCAGACACTTAACGACTGAGCCACCCAGGCACCCCCTGGACCCTGTTCTAAACCATTACACCCAGTCTGCCTCTCGCATTGTCTAGTACGCTGTATCAATTGAAGAAATAACTATTTTGATTCCCAGTATATGTTCCAAGACCCACTAGTTCATCAAACTGCCATTAAATTAAATTTTGGAGATATTAACCAGATGTGCTGTCCCGCACTTAGAGGTTCACAGCCCTCATTAGAATATCAACATCTTTGGGGCGCCTGGGTGGCACAGCGGTTAAGCGTCTGCCTTTGGCTCAGGGCGTGATCCCGGCGTTATGGGATCGAGCCCCACATCAGGCTCCTCCGCTATGAGCCTGCTTCTTCCTCTCCCACTCCCCCTGCTTGTGTTCCCTCTCTCGCTGGCTGTCTCTATCTCTGTCAAATAAATAAATAAAATCTTTAAAAAAAAAAATCAACATCTTTGAGAAGTCTTATAAAATAGCCTGTTTACCTTTGTTTCATCCAACATTTCTCCAGTTTATGTAACCACCGAAATACCTATTAATTTACACATGGGAGAAAGCTGCTATGGTAGCTACAGTAGGCTGTTACTGATTATCTTTGGTGGAGAATTGACACAACGAGGTCTGTGTTTTAGAAAGCTCATTCTGGTGGCAATGTGGAGAATGGTTTAGAGGGAAAAATTGAAGTTGGGGAAAACCAGTTCAGCCCCTCCTTTCCCCTCAGACTGTACTCCACTTCTCATACATGAGATTTCCCTGTATCTTATACTGTTCTCTTTGTCACTTTGACATCCCTGTGCCAATATCATGCTATCTTAATTACTGTAGTTTTTGGTTTGGTTTGGTTTGGTTTGGTCTTTGTAAGATTTTATTTTCGGGGTGCCTGGATGGCTCAGTCGGTTAAGCATCTGCCATCAGCTCAGGTCCTGATCTCAGAGTCCTAGGATCGAGCCCCATGTTGGGCTCACTGCTGAGCCTGCTTCTCCCCTGCCTCTGCTGCACCCCCTGCTTGTGTTCTCTCTCTCTTTTTCTCTCTCTCTCAAATAAATAAATAAATCTTAAAACGAAAAAGATTTTATTGTTTTAAGTAATCTCTACATCCAGCGTGAGGCTCAAACTCATAACCCTGAGATCAAGAGTCACACATTCCACAGACTGAGCCAGCCAAGCACTCCGTTTAAAAAAAAAAAAAAAAAAAAAAGATTTTATTGGGGTGGCCTGGGTGGCCCAGTCGGTTAAGGGTCTGACTCTTGACTTAGGTTCAGGTCATTATCTCAGGGTCATGAGATCAAGCCCCGCCTTGGGGGCTCTGCCATTGGCTCAGCATGAAGTCTGCTTAAGACTCTCTTTTCCCCTTCCTCAGCCCCTCCCTTCCATGCTCTCTCTCTCAAATAAATAAATTTTTTTTAAAATTCAGGGGATTCTAAATCTAAATCTAAAAAAATATTAGAGAGAGAGGGAGCACAAGTGGAGGGAAGGACAGAGGGAGAGGGAGAAGAAGACTCCCCACTAAGCGGGGAGCCCAACGCAGGGCTGGATCCCAGGACCCTGAGATCACAACCCGAGCCAAAGTTAGACACTTAACCGACTGAGCCAGGCGCCCCAGCCAAGCACCCCGTAATTACTGTAGCTTTTATACACTGTTATCTGGTATGATACGCCCTCTGATCTGTGGTTCTTCAGGGTGTGTTTGCTGTTTTTGACCCTTTTTTCTCCCAAATACATTTTAGAATAAGGTTGGTTGTGTTCAAGGAAAAACTTTTCTGGCATTTTCATTGGAATTTCACTGACTGTTGATCAATATAAGGGAAGTTGATGTATTTTCTTTTTCTTTTTTTGAAAGTTGACATATTTTCAATATAGTCTTCCCATCTATGATTTTACAGTCTGCTGGTTTACACTGGCCTGCTTTAATGTCTATAAAATGTTTTATAACAGTCTTACATATGTATTGAGATGATTAGTAATGTTGTCCTTTAATCTGTTTCTCATATCCAGAGGTTCTCTTTGCAAATAGAATAGTCTTGTTACATTTTCATAGTTTGATCCTCTCTTTTATTTCTTTAAATATATATATCTGCTTCTAATAATTCTAGTTTTTGGAGTCTTTGTGTCTGATTCTGCTCTTTCAGTAACTCCTTCTGAGTGACTTCTTTCCAAGTGTATTTTGCGGGTCTTTTTTTTTTTTTTAATCATAAGCACATGTTTCTTGGAACCATACTTATAATATTTTGATGATTTATATCTGCTTCAGCCAGTCAGCAAAGGGTACTGCCCACCTTAGATCACGCCAAACCAGAATTTTTTATTTTATTTTATTTTTTTAAAGATTTTATTTATATGACAGAGAGACACAACGAGAGAGGGAACACAAGCAGGGGGAGTGGGAGAGGGAGAAGCAGGTTTCCCACCAAGCGGGGAGCCCGACGCGGGGCTCGATTCCAGGCCCCTGGGATCATGACCTGAGCCGAAGGCGGACGCTTAATGACTGGAGCCACCCAGGCGCCCCTCCAAACCAGAATTTTAGATTGAGATTTTTCAGACTGTAGAGCTAGCGTAAGCTCAGGGCCCAAACCCAAGTGCATTAACTGTCTAATGCTGTGTGACAAATTATCTCAAAACTTAGTGGCTTAAGGCAATAACGATTCCTTATGTCTCATGGCTTCAAACAGCACAGTAGTCTCCACGCCACAATGCTTAGTACCTCAGCTGGCAGCCCCAAAGGCTGGGGACTAGAATCACCTGAATCAGCTAGAGCTGACCAGAACATCCACATATGGTAAGTCCCTGTAATTTGGGCTTCTTAAGCTGGTGGCCAGGTTCCTGGGCAAGAATTCTGAGAGCAAGCCTGCACGAAGGGATAGGTAGCCACATGACCTTTTATGGTCTAGCCTTGGGAATCAGGCAGTGTCACTTTCACCGCATTCTGCTTGTCAGGGCAGATCCCAAGTCCCATCCAGATTCAAGGAGAGAAATAGACTCCACCTGTTGATAGGGACAGCAAGGTTCTCTAAGTGCATGTGGGACTAGAAATACTGCTGTAGCTATTTTTGGAAAACACAGTGTGCCTCACCAAGTGAAAACAAGCGTGTGCTTCACAGTTCGTAGGGGATGACGTTTTCCTCATTTTCCTTCCCTCTGGAACCTGAGACAGAGATATAGCTCCACCATCTCTGCTTCAAGTGGGTTTTCTCCTAGTTCGCCTGCTGTAGATTTGGCCTCTTAAACGTCCTGTCTTCATGTAGAGGTCTCCTTATTTGCACCCAACCTTTATCTCCTCCTGCCCTGACTTTAGGCCACCAGGCGTAGGTTCCCTGGGTTCCAGTGCCCTCTACCTGTCTGGATTTGTGCTTACCTATTGTTTGAGATCTCCAAAGATAGCCCTTACTTTCCTACTAATTCAGCCATACACTCTTTTCTCTTTTTTTTAAGAGTTTATTTATTTGAGAAAGAGAGAGAACAAGCGGCGGGGAGGGGCAGAGAGAGAGAGAAGTAGACGCCCTATTGAGCAGGAAGCCCGACATGGGGCTGGATCCCAGGACCCTGGGATCATGACCTGAGCCAAAGGCAGTCGCTTAATTGACTGAGTCACCCAGGTGCCCCTCAGCGATACATCCTAAAACATGTTGGCCTTTCATTTCACCTGTTCAGGCATTCTGTGCTAAGAAGGTCCCTCCAGACATCTGATCCACCTTACTTCCTAAAACAGAACTTATCAGGATATTTTTAATACTGCTTTTTAACCATGAATAATTCTTCAGCATTTTCCTCATTGAGCTATATTTCGATCCAGCCTCAAGGTGTTAGTCTCATTTCACTTTTTTCTTTCTGATCCAGTACATTTGGGATTTCTAAAAAAGTATGATCTTAAGTATTCACTGTACCCTGTTGAGAATGGAATATATTAGTAATATTTAAAATTATGAATTCTATGTACACCTGAAACTGCACCCATCAGTTATATCTCAATAAAAATCAAACAAAAATAAGTTAAAAAATAAATTAAAACATGAATTCTGTTTCTTTAAGGGAGTTACAGAAACTTCAAAACATGACACAAAGGTTACATATATTTCTGGTCCTAATTTATAAAAATAAAAATTTTATATTTCTATACATAAATACACGTATATATAAATAAAATAGGTGTTTTTCCCTAAGGTTTCGGTTGATAGGATTTCCATATGATCATGCTAACCAAAGAATACATAGGCATCCAAGGACTCACTGGAAACAATGCTTATTCATAGACATTGATGCTGATGGGTGAACTGATAGGTTAGCTGTTTATGAGCACTTTATATATTTCTAAATATATATTTACCTTCTTTTTTTAATAATTAAGCTTAGTATTTATATGCCATTTCTACACAACCCCTATTCTGAACCTAGCAGTATTTAAGTATCTGTAAAAATGTTTATGTCTTGCTGAGTATTTACCCAATTAAAGAATGCTACACACTTTTCAGAGCTTTTATTTACTTAATAAGTTAGAATTTTAAGTCTAAAAATAAAGGACTTGCTTAAACTATGAGAAACCACAAAAGAAATGCTAATAAACATCAGGGAAGAAGATCAAGTCAGAGACCAAAGAGAAGTCCCACAGTGACAAAGATTGACATGAACTGTGAAAAGGAAAGACCCAAGTGTGAAAGAGAAGGAAAATGCAGTAGAACTCATCTGATAGAAGTATAGAATGGGAATAATCAAAACAATGCATTCTGAAGAGCTTAGTATTGGAAATACTTGTTATAACTGCTCACTGCAGTGAATTAGACACCATTCTCATGCAGTACATAGATCATTCCATCCGATACAGATATGACCAAATATTCAGAAGAAGTTTCCCATATGTTTGGTCTTGTTAATGACAAGCTATGTGTAAGTCACAGATCAAGGAAACTAACAAAAAGTAATATTCCCCTTAGTAAACATCTTTATTAACATACTCCTTTTAGGGGGCGCCTGGGTGGCACAGCCGTTAAGCGTCTGCCTTCGGCTCAGGGCGTGATCCCGGCGTTATGGGATCGAGCCCCACATCGGGCTCCTCCGCTATGAGCCTGCTTCTTCCTCTTCCACTCCCCCTGCCTGTGTTCCCTCTCTCGCTGGCTGTCTCTCTGTCAAATAAATAAAACCTTTAAAAAAAAAATACTCCTTTTAGGAATAATAAGGAAATACAGTACTTCTTGTGCCTGAAACTAAGTAACATTGTGTATCAGCTGTACTTCAATAATAATTTTTTAAAAATACAGTACTTACAAGCATGAGTATATTCGTTGATAATAGCATATGGCAGTGTTCCTTGATCTTGACTGCATAGACACATGCTCAGGTTGTTGGGTTTTTTTTAAATGATCTTTTAAAAACTTGTTCTACCAGTTTTGTTTTGTTTTGTTTAAGATTTTATTTTTAAGTAATCCACACTGAACATGGGGCTTGAACTCACAACCCCGAGATCAAGAGTCGCGTGCTCCACGCCCTGAGCCAGCCAGGCGCCCCTCTACCAGTTTTAAAGACCTAATTTCTGGGGCACCTGGGTGGCACAATTGGTTAAGACACCGGCTCTTGGTTTGAGCTCAGGTCCTAATCTCGGTCAAGATCTCAGGTTTGTGAGATTGGGCTCCGTGGCAGGCCCCACGGTCAGTGTAGAGTCTGCTTAAGATTCTCTCTCTCTCCCTTTGCCCCTCCCACTCATGCACTCTCTCTCTCTAAAATAAATAAGTAAATCTTAAAAAAAAAGATATAATTTCTGTTTTATGGTGATAGCTAATAACTGAAAGATTTTTATTCAGTGCAAATCTAATTTTTTAATATTTTTTATTGTAGAAAAACATACATAACATGAAATTTACCATTTTAGCCATTTTTAAATATTCAGTGAGTGGCATGAAGTACATTCACAATATTGTGTAACCATCACCACTATCTGTTTCCAGAATTTTTTCATCATCCCCAGCAGAATTCCACATATTAAGCAATAATTCCCCATTTCTTCCTCTCCCCAGCCTCTGGCTACCACTAGTGTACTCCGTCTCCAGAATAATTTAAGTATTCTAGGTACTTCGTATAAGTAGAGTCATGCAATAGTTGTCCTTTTATGTCTGGCTTTTTTTTTTTTTTTAAGATTTTATTTATTTATTTGAGAGAGAGAGAGAGCACAAGCAGGGGGAGGGGAGGAGCAGACTCTGCCTAGCAGGGAGCCTGATGTGGGACTCAATCCTGGGACTCCAGAACCATGACCTGAGCCGAAGGCAGACACTTAAGCAACTGAGGCACCCAGGCTCCCCTTATGTCTGCCTTACTTTAATTAGCATTATGTTTTCAAAGTTCATCCATGTTGTAGCATGTATCAGAATTTCATTCCTTTTTAAGACTGAATAATACCCCATTATATGTATATAGAACATTTTGCTTATTTGGACACCTGGGTTGTTTCCTTTTTTTGGGTATTGTGAATAATGCTGCTAAGAACACAGGTACACAAGTATCTATTTGAGTCCCTGTTTTCAGTTTTTTTGAGTATATACATAGGAGTAGAATTGCTGAGTTATATGTTAATTCTATGTTTAAATTTTTGAGGCATCACCAAACTGTTTTCCACAGCAGCTATACCATTTTATGTTCCCACCAGCAATGCACAAGGGTTTCAATCCCCACATCCTCACTTACACTTGTAATTTTTTGTGGTGATGGCTTTTTGTTTTGTTTTGCTTTTAGATTTTATTTTTAAGTAATCTCTACACCCAGCATGGGGCTCGAACTCACAACCCCGAGATCAAGAGTTGCACGTTCCACCAACGGAGCCAGGCAGGTGCCCCTGCTCTTTTTTTGGTTTTGTTTTTGCTATAGCCATCCTAGTACACGGACCACTGAATGAATGTGAACATTATAGAACATTCACGAAAGCTGACGCATAAAGGACAAGGTATACAAATTAAGAGGAAAAGTTCTAAAGCTTTTCCTCACCCCCACAAATAATCTTGTGCATCCCGAGTACACCTACCCGAGTTGAACACAGTTCTAGAATGTCTCATTAAGAGCTGCTGAAGGATCTCGGGCACTGACTGTTGAAATGCCTACATGTTTACCAAACTTAGGGAAAATTTTTTAAATGATCTCGGACTTCAACTTCTTAACCTATTTTAAGTTCCTTAATTCAAACACAAAGTCATAAAACCAAGTCCATAAACCCATTAGCCTCCGCTCGAAGCCGTTTCTCAGAATCATCATCACAGTCTGATGTGCACAGCCTCTGGACTTAGGAATCACCTACTAGTGTTCCTTAGACTCTTTACCACCGAAGATCAAGAAAGCTTAAGATGAAATAGGAGAGGGTATGTGTATGGATTTGAGAGGAGCCTAAAATATAATAACCATCATCAAATTGACTATAGTTTCTATCTGACTTAAAAAAAAAGTAACTAAAATATTGTGATGGGGACAATACAAAACTAATCTATCATCTGGAGTCTTTTTAGGGTTAGTCCCTTTGTTGGAGACAATGTAATGACTGCCTCCTTTCTGGGTTCAAACAGTTCACAACTAGCACTAGATTAACTCCTGCCAAAGTTGAAAGGTCTCGTGTGGCAGTTTTTCTCTGGGTTATCAGGCCAGTAAAGGAAGCCTCTCTTTGCTTAGCACTTCATGAGTGCCTGAAGTGTCCTGGACTCCAGGACGATACAAAGTTGAATGAGACTGTGACTTTTAAGGTCACTGACATTTAGGAATTAATAATCTAATTATGGAGAAAAGTTCATACGTCTGAGCAGAGTACCGGAAATGATTTCTTGCCGTGGAAAAATGGGAGGCTTCCCAGAGGGAATGCCAATTGGTCAGGACAATGAAAATGGATTGTAATACAGGAAGAAATGAAGCAGAGGAGGGGAAAGGTAAAGCCAAAGAAGTCAAGGAAAGAGAACATACTGCGTACTGAACTGGGTGGATATGCATTGTCTCATGGAATCCTCAGGAAAGCCGTGGGAGGAGATGGCCATCCTCTCCACTTTACAGGTGAAGAACATGTGACGTGGCTGCATGAAGTTAAGTAACTCCCGCACATTACACATGCAGTTATCTGCTGGAGAGTCGAATTAAGGGATGCATTAGCTAGACAACTGCTCGTAAGTGCAGTTTAAGTGGTACTAAAACTTCACTGTATATTATTTGTAAGGATACAGAGAAGCTGTACTTAGCAGAACCATTCTTAGGAAATAGAATATATGTGTTGGGAAAAGAAGGGATATATAAGCTCTTTGGGACACTGATGTGGTCAAGATCCCCCAGGGACACATTTTCCCTAATACTCAGGAGTAGGAGCCTCTGCTTTAAATAAATGTTCAACAGATATTTGAGGACTATCAATTTAAAGGTGCCCAAATTAATAGCGTGCCCAGGTACCTGGCTTACTCTGGGCAATTATAGAAGAGGCAATTTTAAGTCTGCTTAACTCCAGAGCCAGTGGTCTTGGTGATGTGCAATACTGCCTGTAGCATGCAACCAAAATGCAGCCAGACAGACAGGCAAAAGGACAGATAGATAGATACAGAGATGGGGAAGGATTAAATGGTGGTGATTCTAAAGATTGGGCTGCTGTCAGTCTTCTCATAGGAGTGTTTCCTTCAGCGTTTTATCATAACCACAAGTTTTCAGGTGGCTTAAGTCCCTTAGGGAACAAGATGAGATAAGAACGAGTAAACTGATGGATTTCCACTATTAAAGAAATCTACCACTGTCTATTTGTTATCTTCAGGAAATTACTACAATCAAGGGGAGGTGCGTAAGAAAGAACTTTTGCAGAGCTGTGATGTTTTGGGGATTCCACCCTCCAGTATAATGATTATTGACAACAGGTAATTTATCCTTCAAAAATGTAGAAATTCGTTGGCAATAAAAATACTCAGCGGTACACTCAAAAGACACAAAAAAACTAATGTGGGTGGATAAGAACATCTTATTTGAGAAGTCTACTTAAAATAGTTTCACATTTGTTTTTAAATGACAGTGTAATGCAAATAAGTGTTTTCAACTTCTGTTCAGATTGTCTCCGAAGATAGCTACTTCTCTTTTAATCTTTAAAAAAAAAATTGTTACAAGAGTTCGAAAATTACACAAAAGTATAAAGAACCGTGTCATGAACCCCCATATGCCCATTACCAAAGCCCAGTAATTATCCAGCCTTTTTTATACTTGCTTCATCTACCCCCACTTCACATCTTTTGTGTGTGCGACGCATTACTAAAGAAAATCCAGCCATCAGGTTGTTTCACCCCTGGAGAGCTAGATACACATCTCTTAAGAAGATACACGTTCTTCCCTATGGTCACAATGCCATTATTATCACGTCCAACAAAGTTAATAATTAATTAATAATTCGTTAATATTGGTGTCCTCCAACACCCAGTCCATACTGACATTTCTCCAAGTAACTCAGAGTGTTTTTTCAATTGGTTTGTTCAAATCAGGGCCTAGAGGAGTCCACACAGGATAGTTGGTTGGCATTCTGCACTTCGTTGTCCCTTCCTCCTTCCCCAACTTGTCTTTGATTGTTGAAAAAGCTTAGTTGTCATGTAGAATGTCGTGCATTCTGGATTTGTCTGCCTCCTCATGGTATTAAGTTGTTCTTCTATCATCCATATTTCCTGCAAATGAGAACTTAGCTGGAACTGTCAGGGGAGAGAACACTGCATCAACTGTACTGTGTACTTCATATTGAATCATTTCAGGGGACCGCAAGCTATCTGATTGTCTCGCTTATAATGATTCTACCATTGATCAGTGAATTCACATGGCAATGGCTACTCCTTTCATTTTAAAGACTCACACCCACCTTTCATGTAATGCTTTCACGATTGCCTGAATCATTGGTTAACCAGAAATAGCCAAATGCTGAGTTTCTAAATGTCTCCTGCATTCTAAATGTATTAGCTATAATTCTCCTGCAAAGCAAAACTTTATCAGCTGGGGCTATTTAGTTACCCTAGTATATAATTTGATCTGAAAAGACAGGATAAAGCTTAATTCTTATTTTATTTTATTTATGTATTTGAGAGAGAGAGGGAGAGGGAGCAGGAGCAGGGAGAGGGGCAGAGAGAGAAGCAAACTCCCCACTGAGTAGGGAGCTGGACTGAGGGCTCAGTCCCAGGCCCCTGGGATCGTGACCTGAGCCAAAGGCAGATGCTTAACCAACTGAGCCACCCAGGCGCCCCTAAATGCTTAATTCTTTAATTGCCATTTTCAGAATAAGGAGTCAATGCCCTGCATACCTCCAGTGGTAATCCATTGTGGCTTAGATGGGAGAGGAGGGCACTTTTTAATTTCATCTGGTACCTATGTGTTTTTATGTATTCAGGGTTTCCGTTTCAGGCGTGTTCTTTGATTCTCCAGTTGTCTCGTCTTTGGTTCTTGAGCCTCTTAATGTTAGCTCCTATGTCCTTTTGGCATGGTCTTTTTAGTTTTGTAGGATTTGCTTGCTGTCAGGGACAACGAGATTTTCCAGCACCTTCTTGTATGCTTTCCTGCACCAGTGCTGGCATCAGCCGTCCCTCCAGGGAGCTTTGGTTTCTCTTGGTAGGGTGTGGTGTTTAGAGACCATAACCAGAGTTACTAGGAGTGTTTATTGCTACAGTATTATTATTTCCTGTTGTTACTTGACCTTCATAGTGGACAGAGCTAGTAAATATGTTTTGGGTTTTTTTTTTTTTAAGGAAAATGAAATCAGAAATACTAATTCTTACAATGTAGAGTTAATATTTCAGGAGTTTTGTTTAATATCTTTGATTTTTACATCGAATCTTCTTTTTTCTTACACCATAAATCTTGCTTTCTAACAACATAACGTAATTATTCTTTTTTTAAATCTTGTTTAAGGATTTTATAAAACGTGAATGAAAAAATACTTGAAAGCAGATATTGAAAACCAAGGCTAAATATAATATGACTGATCATGATGTCTGCAATTTACTCTAAAATGATTCAGAAAAAAAAAATGCAGGGGCACCTGGGTGGCACAGTCGCTAAGCATCTGCCTTCGGCTCAGGGCGTGATCCCAGCATTCTGGGATCAAGCCCCACATCACGCTTCTCCCCTGGGAGCCTGCTTCTTTCTCTCCCACTCCCCCTGCTTGTGTTTCCTCTCTTGCTGGCTGTCTCTCTCTGTCAAATAAATAAATAAATAAATAAATAAAATATCTTTAAAATAAAAAAAAATGCATACCTATATAGATTAAGCCAAAATAGTAAAATATTAACAATTTGAATCTTGATGAAAGATACGTGAGTGTTGATTATACTACTCTTTTAACTTCTTTGTAAATTTTTATAATAGAAAAAGTTTCGAGTACCATACATGTGCCTTAAACTCTGATTATTTTCTGGCATATATAATTACTGACCTTCATCTTCAATTTAAAAAAAAAAATCAGGGGCACCTGGGTGGCTCAGTCAGTGAAGCGTCTACCTTTGGCTCAGGTCATGATCCCAGGGTTCTGGGATCAAGCCCCACATCAGGCTCCCTGCTCAGTGGGGAGCCTACTTCTCCCTCTCCCCATCCCCCTGCTTTTGCTCTCTCTCTCTGTCAAATAAATATATAAAATCTTTAAAAAAAAAAATCAGAGGTCTATATAACAGCAACAGAGTTCATGAGTATTACTACCCTTTGGGCTTAAATATCTGTTCCTTACCAGCAACGTGGCTCTCGGGATTTATTATAAATTAGACTGTGCTTGCTTCCTTCTTTTAAGGTTTTCCTTTTCTGTTATTGGGTAATGTGCAAGAAGGAGATAATACAACTTATAACATGATGAAGATACAAGTTCCTTTAAGTATAGGCAAAGAAGAAATAAAACAATCACCCTGAAACTATATAAAAGGCCAAAGTAGTGGGGCGCCTGGGTGGCACAGCGGTTAAGCGTCTGCCTTCGGCTCAGGGCGTGATCCCGGCGTTCTGGGATCGAGCCCCACATCAGGCTCCTCCGCTATGAGCCTGCTTCTTCCTCTCCCACTCCCCCTGCTTGTGTTCCCTCTCTCACTGGCTGTCTCTATCTCTGTCAAATAAATAAATAAATAATCTTTTAAAAAAAAAAAAAAAAAGGCCAAAGTAGTAATTTTGCTAATGTTTTCAACTCGTTCCTACAAAACAAAATTTGCCCTGCTGTTTTTACAGGCCAGGAGTACTAGAGAAGTTATATCGTTACTATAACCCGTATCTACTTATACCATAATTTTCAGATCCTGTTTGTCCAGGAAATGAGTCCCATTTGGATAGTTTACCTTTAAGCACGCAAACACTAACCAATTTCTAACATGAACTGGTAACTTTACTTAACAGTTGGCCTTAATTCCGGGACATACAAGGGAAATCTATAAGAAAGATGTAGCTCACTTGTCTGCTATGTGGTTTCTGTTATCCAGATTCTAGATACACAGTTAAGGACAGGGAAGGAAGTGCAGAAGTAAAGGCTGTAAGTAGGAAAAATGCTCGTTTTGTCTCAGCATCTTACAAAGCCTGTATGCTTTGTACCCCCTCAGCCTGTGTTTTTGTTTGGTTAGGTTAGTGAAGGTCTAGGGGATTGGCCTAGGCTGGGTCCTAGGTATTGGACTGCTTAGGATGCCGAGCTAGGAGATGTATTTCAAGTGTCCAAGCCAAACCAAGGAACAAAAGGTAGGTTAAGCAGAGGTAAACAAAGGAAAACAGGCTAAAAAGACAGACTAGGTTCTGTGGGTAGTACCTGGAAAATGCCTAAAACCTCAGGAAGATCCACAGCAGAGCCTGGGGAAGAGAAGACACTATAAATGGCTCTAAGTTGATTAAGACCACTTTGGTGAGAAAAATCCAATGGATTGTTAGGCTTAGGTTGTCTCCATGCATTGTCCATGAGCTGAGTCACTCTCCCTGGGTTTCCTTTTTCATTTCAGCACCTGCTTTAATTAGCTGCTTCCTCCCACAAGGGAAAAAGGTTGGGGGATGGAGTTTGGATGAGCGGTAAATAGATTAGCCGTGGCAGACATGCACCTCTTACTGTTTGAACCTTCATGACATCACAGCAGAAACAGAAACAATGAATAGTGAAGACAGATGATCGGTTGTTTGCTTTGGAATGATCACTCTGGGGCTCCTGGGTGGCTCAGTTGGTTCACTGAGGGACTCTTGATTTCAGCTCGGGTCATGATCTCAGGGTCGTGAGATCAAGCCCCACACTGGGCTCTGCACTGAGCGTGGAGCCTGCTTAGGATTCACTCTCCCTCCCTCTGCCCCTCTACCCCCTCCCACTTGTGCTCTCTCTCTAAAAAAAAAAAAAATTAAATTAAAGTTTTGGAATGATCGCTCCAATGACTCTGATGATAGAATGGATTGGAGAGATTAGGACCACAGACCACAATCAGTCTCGCGCATTTGTCCTGGCAAAAGGAGAATGTCCCAGTTTAGAGTGCAGCAGGTAAGATGGAGATGAGGGGATGAATTTGGGTCTTATTGAAGAGATTTAAATGGCAGGATTTCAAGAACAGAAGAAATCCGGAATAACGGAAATTACAGGCATAGAAGTCTAGGTAGATAGAGATTAGCTGGCATAGTTTGCGGGTGAGAATTGGGTTACAGGAAAGAACAGGCTAGTCATCCTTAGCACATAGAAAGATTAAAACCATTGGAGTGGATGCAGTTGCCCTTGGATCAGTGGGGTGATAAGAGAGTATGGAGATCAGGGAAGGCAAGAAGAGAAAACCACAGATGAGGAGGAGGAGAATTAGGCATCTGGCGTCATGTAACCTGAGGAGTGGGCATGGGGATATTTCAGAAAATTGTGAAGCAAATGAGAATTGCCTGCTCAGAGAAGAACACCAATATTAAGCAAAATTAGCATCAGATGCTATAAAAAAAATCTGTATCCTCCTTTTTTTCACGAGGACTATTTTTAGCCTTTCCCCAAGTATTAAATAGTCCTTAGAATAGTTTTAAAGATGTGATCACAAGGATGTATTATAACCTGATTAACATTCTCCTACTATTGAATATTTAAATTTCCCTGATATTAAAGTATTTTAAAATCTTTTTTTTTTAGAATTTACTTATTTATTTGAGATTGAGAGAGAGAGAGCAGGAGCGGCGAGGGAGGGAGAGGAAGAAACAGACTCCCCGCTGAGCTGGGAGCCCGATGCTGGACTCGATCCTAAGACCCCGAGGTCATGACCTGAGCTGAAGGCAGATGCTTTACCGACTGAGCCACCCAGGAGCCCCAGTATTTTAAAATCTGATAATAAATCTTTGAAGTTCTGACCCTGTCCTTAGGTAGATTCCTAGATGATGAATTACAGAGACAAAGGACAGGACTTCTTGTAGTTTCTTTCGTCTGAGTGCCAAAAACATTCTTACTTGGGTTATTTTGGCTTATCTTATTTTTTGTTATTGTTATGAATAAGACTTTTTCTGATGTATTTTTTAAGGCTTCACTGCTGGTATGGAGAAGATTTACTGATTTTTTTTTTTTTTTAAGATTTTATTTATTTATTTGACAGAGAGAGACAGCCAGCGAGAGAGGGAACACAGCAGGGGGAGTGGGAGAGGAAGAAGCAGGCTCCTAGCGGAGAAGCCTGATGTGGGGCTCGATCCCAGAACACCAGGATCACGCCCTGAGCCGAAGGCAGACGCTTAATGACTGCGCCACTCAGGCGCCCCAATTTACTGATTTTTATGTGTATTTTTTTTATCTCCATCTACTTAAGAAACTTCTTTAAAGAACCTAAGAACATTTCACTTGATTCTCTTAGTGTTATGGGTGTAGCATCTGCAAATAATACTAATATAGTCTTCTGTCTTTCCATGTATGTCTCTTATTTATGTTCCACTTCTTATTTCTTTGGGTGGAATTTCTTAAACTGTGTTCAACAATTGTGGTAAGAGCAGGTAATTTGATCTGCATTAATGAATTGTTTGAGAACGCATCTAGTGTTTTACCATTAACTGTGTTGGCTGCCGGTTATGAAAGATATTCTTGGGGAGCCTGGGTGGCTCAGTTGGTGAAGTGTTGGACTCTTGGTTTCAGCTCAGGTCATGATCTCGGGTGGTGAGATCGAGCCCCGCATAGGGCTCCACACTCAGCACGGAGTCTGCTTGAGATTCTCTCCCTCTCCTTCTCCTCCCCTTCTGCCCCTCTCCCTGCTCATGCTCTTTCTTTCTCTCTCTCTCAAATAAATAAATAATCTTTTTAAAAAAGATATTCTTCATTGTGTTAGGTATCTTTGTTGGGAAGTGACCTTCATTGTGTTAGATTTGGGGGCTCCTGTCATTTCAGTGCCCTGTAAAGAGATAAGAAAAAAGTTTCAGGGCTGCCTGGCTGGCTTAGTCGGAAGAGCATGTGACTCTTCATCTCGGGGTTGTGAGTTCCAGCCCCACACTGGGTGTAAAGATTACTTAAAAAAATAAATAAACTTAAAAAAAGAAAAAAGTTTCAATTTATTCTCCATTTTCCTTGGCTCAGGGTAAACTACTGGGGTCGTCATGGGGGAGTTTTTTCTCTATCTATGCCAGTAGGTTCTGTAATGCTTTCAAGAACACAGGTCTAGAGCCAGAGTGCCCCACCTGCCTCAGCTTTATCAGGTTATTAACTGTCACCTACACAAGTTACTTGACCTCCTAAACTTCCTCCTAAACTTCCTCCTCTATAAACCTTGAAAGATACATGGTTTTGAGTGAATCAGTGAAAGAAGTTGCTTGTTTCTCAAAGATAACGTACTTCCCTTTTACTCTGTCGGTGTAAGTTGTGATTTCTTTTCCCGCTATTAAGATTAGTAATAACATGAATGGGCTTATGCCCCAGCCCCCCGTTTTTACACACGGACATCCCCCTGCGCGGTGTCTGCTTTGCCCAACAATGCAAGATGTTTTTTCAGGGCCCGATCTGAATGGTGAAGACTGCCCTCAAACCAAAGATCTTAGCTTGGTTATCAAGGTCATCATTCTCACCGTCTATCTTAATTTACTAATTTTTTTATGTATTCTGAAGATCATGCAGCTTCAGCAACATCTCCTCTTGTGAAATGCTACAGTAGAGAGGTAGTCAACCTGCCAAAAATAAATACTTGAAGAAGCCAGTTTGAAGACTCAAGGAAACCATGTGTCTTAGTCAGCTCAGGCTGCCATAACCAAATACCGTAGCCTGCATGGCTTAACCAACAGAAATTCATTATCTCACAGTGCTGGAGGCTGGAAGTCCCAGATTAAGGTCCAAGAGCATCAGTTTCTGGAGAGGGTTTGCTTCTTGGCTGGCAGATGGCTGACTGCTTTTGTATGCTCACATGGAAAGAAGAAAAAGAAATTTCTCTCTCATTCTCTACTAAGAAGGCCACCAGTCTTACAGGATTAGGGCTCCACAATTATGACCTCACTTCACCTTAATTACTTGCTCAAAACCCTATCTCCAAATACAGTCACACTGGAGGATAAGGCTTCGACACATGAATTTTGGGAGGGTACAGTCCAGTCCCTAGCAACACATAATCTTTATTCATTCATTCAGCCTCACATTTCCTAACCCAGAAAAAGCAGAGCTTTGGAATCTTCCTTTAGGTTATTCGGAGGACTCAGAAGAATTTAGGGGAGGAAGAAAAAAGGAAAGTTGTATGGAGGACCTACACTAATAATGATAATGATAAATATGGAGTCAGCCATTATTGTCTGTGCCAAAAACCATGCTAAATACATGATCTCACTTACTCCTCAAAATAGTCCAATGATTCTTCGCATGTTGTGGATAAGAAGCCGTGGTTGGTGAGAGGTTGAATAATTCACCTGAGGTCATCCAGCTAGTAAGTGTTAGAGTCTGGCTCCAAGACCTCTGCCTCAACTACCATATCTTACATCTGTCCCGTGCCTGACACATACTTTAACAAAGGCCGTCTCGTTTTGAGTCTTTGACTAACCGTGCAGGATAGGTTTTATTATGCTTTGTTTCACACGAAGAAACTGAAGCTCATAGAGATTAAGAGAATTCTCCGAGGGGCGCCTGGGTGGCTCAGTCGTTGAGTGTCTGCCTTCGGCTCAGGGCGTGATCCTGGCGTTATGGGATCGAGCCCCACATCAGGCACCTCCACTGGGAGCCTGCTTCTTCCTCTCCCACTCCCCCTGCTTGTGTTCCCTCTCTCTCTGGCTGTCTCTCTCTCTGTCAAATAAATAAATAAAATCTTTAAAAAAAAAAAAAAGAGAATTCTCCGAGGTCACACATTGAATAAATGGCAGCAGTAGGACCCAAAACCAGAAAGGAAGACAGGATTGATTCCTGCCTTCCTGCAGGAAAGTAGGTCACCCGTTTGTGACGAGTGTGTATTCGAGAGTGCATTTGGTTGGTATTGTGGGCACTGCGTGTGGTCAGTTCTCTCTTCCATTGTTCTGAGCCTCCTTGCTTGATTTCAGGGAAACGTTTGGCCAGAGGAGCTCACCTCAGTCAACCACTTACCTAATCACTTACAGAGGCACAAATATTCAGTTGTCAAGAAAAGAAGGCATAATCACAGTCATTAGACAACTGAATGAATACTTCTGGCAACTTTATCCAGTTCTTAATACCGCCATAGATATTCTGCTCATTTACTGAGTCATATGATATTAAATTGGATATTGTGAACAGGTACATATTAAAAGCCTGGAATGGGCAACATACCATGCTAGATGTTGAAGAAAGAGAACAGTTCACGGTTTTGGACCTAACGAATAGGTGTTGGCATGACAGTCATCGCTGCTGCTTTTGTGCAAAGCTGTCTCACTGTGCAGTGCTGAAGTTCAGGCCCACGGTGGAGATTAGAGACCCTCTCTGGGGTACTTGGGAATTGTGTGTGATTGGAAAATGCAACCTACAGCTTTAGTCGTTTGTTCCTTTTGTGCTTCTTAATGTAGCGGAAGAGTCCATAGAATTATTTTGTTTATATTTCAAAACAACAAAAAATCGCACGCAGGGGCACCTGGGTGGCTCAGTTGGTTCATTCAGCGACCGACTCTTGATTTTGGCTCAGGTCATGATCACGGGGTTGTGAGATCGAGCCCCGGGTTGGACTCCGCACTGAGTGTAGAACCTGCTTAGGATTCTGTCTCCCCCTCTCCTTCTGCCCCTCTCCCATTGCACGCTGTCTGTCTCTCTCTAAACACACACACACACACACACACACACACATACACACACATATTTCTATGCAGAGATAATTTCTAAATATACATACCAGGGGCGCCTGGGTGGCAAAATGGGTTAAGCCTCCGACTCTTGGTTTCTGCTCAAGTCATGATATCAGGACCCTGAGATCCACGCCCTTCCAGCTCTGCTCTCAGCGTGGAGTCTGCTTGAGATTCTCTGTCCCTCTTCCTCTGCCCCTGCCTCTCATGCTCTCTCTAAAATTAATGAATAAATCTTTAAAATAAAATTTAAAAAAGACATGTTCCAGGCTTGTTAATAGTAGCTGCTACTTAATTGGGGCAGGGAAGAGGGATACTTTCATTTTTTAATTCTACAAAATTCTGTGTAGTTTGATTTTTTTTTTAGAAACCCTATATTTCTAAATTTTATGTGTGTATGTATATATACATACATATATATACATACATATATATTTTTTTAAAGACTACCCCACATATCTAATAAAATATTCTTCCCTCTCTACTCAGCTTGCATCCATACAAGTGAATGCTAAATTAGAAATAACTCTGTGTACGTTGTGATAAGATTTGATTTGATAAATTCAAACCATAGAATAGAGTTCCTTGAAAATATAATGATGTTTTTAAGCCTTTTTATAAAAACACTGTGGTCTTCTCATGGGCTTCATTCTGCAGGGTGAGTGGGAAGAAGGTCAGCTACATGGCTCCAAAGTGCTCTGACTGGAAAGGGTGGGGATTCAAGAGAGGCATGATCATGATGGAAGACAACAAAGCCCATCCCCCCAATTATAACCCATACCCATGAAAGTGCTTTGAAGCCTAGTGACCTCTTGTTCAGCAAGACTTGCAAAGTCTCAAAACTTTCCGTGGTCTGATCCCTATCTCCCCGCTTGGCCTCATCAGCCAACACGTGTTCATACCCACATCACATCTATTCCCATGACAAAATAGGTAGGACTGCCCCATTTTGTCATAGGGACGCCTAGCTGACTCAGTACGCCCATCTATGTCCGGTCCCATATTTAGGCAGGGCGTCAAATGTACGGTGCTTTCTTGTGCATTCACACCTTTGCATATGCTAGCCCCTCCCTCTAGCAGGCTTCTTCCCTAACCCCTCACCTGGTCCCTCTAGCGATCTTCTGTTCCGCCTCCAAACCTCAGCTCAAGTGTTACCTTACATTCTGTGGCGCTATCCCTGATTTGCCATGGGCACTTTTGTTACAATTTCGTTGTCCTGTTATATCCTAGCATACACTCTAATTTTTACTCTATACCATAAGCCCCTCTGTTCTTTTGTTCCTGCACCCCCAACCTCTATCATAACCCTCAATACATATTTGTCAAATAAATGAATGACTCCACTCATACCATAAGCTTTCTTCCTGTGGCCAGCACGTAAAAGGCGTGCTCTCAAAGAACCTGAGCGACGCCTGGACATCCCTACCCCCTCTCCTCACCTTCTTTTCATTTACCCAGCAATGGTGACTCTGAGACTTAACTGAAATTGTTTTCTCTTCCTTTAATTAAATAAAACGGTCTGGATCCCTGACTTGCATAGTTATTTTTAACTTTCTAGAAAGTGCTAAATGAGTACTTTGGCTTGGAAGGGTTTTTCTACAGCTCTTTATTTTGCCATCCTGTAGATTTGGTTCCATTTGTCCTAAGGTCGCAGCACAATAAAAATCTCATTTCTCCCAGTGCTTGTCTTCACATCAGTTTGGCATTAACAAGCCCAAGACTTCTACAGACTAATTTTAGCTGAGCAGGGAAATAGAATCCAGTACCTACTAGGAAACATAAATGAGTCTGGCTTGCTAGCAGTTCCTGGAAGTCTTTGTGTTTTCCAATAAATCCATACAAATCATACAGTGAAAGAGAAGCCACAAAGCAAAGTCTGGGACTCTTGGGGTCATGTGGGTAATTAAACCCCCTCTCCTCTTGAGACCCAGTAAGAGCCTTTCCCCTACAAAAAAACAAAAGCAAAAAAAGGCCGTATGCTTGGCTGCCAAAGTATATCTGACCAAGCATCCTCTCACTGTAAGAGATTAAAATAAAGCCTCCTGCAGTCCTTTTCTCCAGATACACAAAGAAGTGACCGGGCTGAGGCTCAAGGGCACCATTCCAGGCCCAGTTGGCAAGAGCAAGTCAGGGCTCCCATCCTCCCAGAAGGCGCAAAGGACAACAATGTTTCCTAGAAAAGAAACTAGGGATGGAGACTGAAGTAGACCTAGCCGATATGGAGCTATTATGTGAAAACCGAAAGCTGTTTCAGTACTGCTTCAAAGGCAGATTATTCTAGGAACTGAAGGGAGGCTACTGGGGGAAGGACTGCAACAGAGGTAAAGTGGGGACCAGCGAGGGGAGGCTTTCACAAAGCTGCATTTGTGTCTAGTACTGCTCCTTGGAAGAGGTTACAAATATACCATAAAAATAGGATCCAAGGGGCACCTGGGTGGCTCAGTTGGTTAAGCATCTGCCTTCAGCTCAGATCTTGATCTCGGGGTCCTGGGATCCAGCCCTGCATCAGGCTCCCTGCTCAGCGGGGAGTCTGCCTCTTCCTCTCCCTCTGCCCCTCCCCCCCACTTGTTCTCATTCTCTCTCTCAAATAAATAAATAAAATCTTTAAGAAAAATAGGATTCAAGGTGGGACGCCTAGCTGACTCAGTCGGAGGAGTATGAGGTCATGAGTTCGAGCCCCACTTTGGGTATCGAGATACTTAAGTAAATAAAGAAATAAACTTTTTTAAAAATAGGATTCAAGGTTAATCTGTATTGTGATATTTACTACAACACTATTTATAATAACAATAAATTGGTAGCAACTGGAGTGCCCCAGTGGCTCCGTAGGTTAAGCGTCTGCCTTAGGCTCATGTCGTGATCTCAGGGTCCTGGGATTGAGCCCCACGTCTGGCTTCCTGCTCAGCAGGGAGTCTGCTGCTCCCTCTGCCCCTCCCCTCACTCGCTCTCTCTCTTGCTCTCTCTCTCTCTCTCAAATAAAATCTTAAATTGGTAACAACTAAAGTGTAGCAGTGTATGATCAGTTACATAGCCATGGTTCAGAGCATTAAACCATAATCTTCTAATGCATATTTAGTAACGCAGGAAGATGTTCATAATACAATATCCGGTTTTAAAAAGCAGCGTAGGGGCGCCTGGGTGGCTCAGTCGTTAAGCGTCTGCGTTTGGCTCAGGGCATGATCCCGGAGTGCTGGGATCGAGCCCCACATCAGGCTCCTCCCCTGGGAGCCTGCTTCTTCCTCTCCCACTCCCCCTGCTTGTGTTCCCTCTCTCGCTGGCTGTCTCTCTCTCTCTCTCTCTCTGTCAAATAAATAAATAAAATCTTTAAATAAATAAATAAATAAATAAATAAATAAATAAATAGCAGTGTATAAGGATGCCTGGGTGGCTCAGTCAGTTAAGCATCTGCCTTTGGCTCAGGTCATGATTCCAGGGTCCTGTGATCGAATCCCACATCAGACTCCTTGCTCAGCAGGTAACCTGCTTCTCCCTCTCCCTGCCGCTCCCCCTGCTTGTGCACCCCCCTGACAAATAAATAAATAAAATCTTTTTAAAAAGCAGTATATACTTTGTTTACACTTTCCTGTATTTTTTCCATAGTTTTGATGAGCATACAGTAGTTATAAACCAAAAGTTTCATTAGATTTATTTTAAAGTATATAATTTCCAACTGTATCTTTTTCAGCCTTTATATTTAAAAAAATTTTTTTAATTTTATTTTTGTAGAGCAGTTTTAGGCTCACAACAGTACTGAGAAGAAGGTACAAAAATTTCCCACATACCCCAACCCCACACATAACAGAGCCTCTCTCAGTATCAATATAATCACTCACCAGAGTGATACATTTGTTACAATGGATGAACCTACATTGAGAAGTCATAATCACCCAAAGTCACAGATTACACTAGGGTCCACTCTTGGGGTTTACATTCCATATGTTTGGACAAATTTACAATGACATGAATCTATCATTATAATGAAGATTATTTTCACTGCCCTAAAAATCCTCGATGCTCTGGCAACCACTGGTCTTTTTACTGTCTCCATAGTTTTGCCTTTTCCAGAATGTCACATAGTTGGAATCATACAGTATGTAGCCTTTTCAGACTGCCTTCTTTCACTTGGTGATATGCATTTAAGGTTCTTTCCTGTCTTTTCATGGCTTGATAGCTCATTTCTTTTTAGTGCTGAGTAATATTCTGTTATCTAAATGTACCACAATTTATTTATCTGTCCACCTACTGAGGGACATCTTGGTTGCTTCCAGGTTTTGGCAATTATGAATAAAACTACCATAAACAGGCACCTGGCTGGCTCAGTGGGTGGAGCACGTGACTCTTGATCTCAGGGTTGTGGGTTCAAGCCCCACCTTGGGCATAGAAATCGCTTAAGGGGCACCAGGGTTGTACAGTCAGTTAAGCGTCTGACTCCTGGTTTCAGCCGGAGTCATGATCTCGGGGTCCTGGGGGTCATGGAACCCCATGTTGGGCTCCATGATCAACACGAAGTCTGCTTGGGATTCTCTCTCCCTCTCCCTCTCCCTCTCCCTCTGCCCCTCCCCACCCCACCCCTGCTTGCTTGCATACTCTCTCACTCTCTAGAATAAATAAATAAATCTTTAAAAAATGAAAGTTAGGGACGCCTGGATGGCTCAGTCAGTTAAGTGTCTGCCTTCTGCTCAGGTCATGATCCCAGGGTCCTGGGATTGAGTCCTGCATTGGGATCCCTGCTCAGTAGGGAGCCTGCTTTTCCCTCTCCCTCTGTCCCTCCCCCCCACCCCCACTCATGCTCTCTCTGTCTGTCTCTCAAATAAATAAATAAAATCTTTTTTAAAATTAAAATTAAATATTTTTTAAAAGAGAGACGTTGAACAAAGGAGCAAGATGGTCAGATTTGTGAACATTATGTATTTTTAATAATTAACTTTTAATAATACATACTCGTAAAAAATAAAAAGAAAGTAAAAATCATCTAGATGCTCTTAACTTGGAAATAGCCACTGTCAATATACTCACTGCTAGCCTTCTTTCTATGCATATTTACAGACAGAAAGATAGATGAATACATATTATAATTTTAGAAAAATGGAAATCATTCCATAGATGCCATGAAATTGAATGTTACCTGAAACTAAATGGAAGTAAAATTGAAGAACTTTAACTTGAGGTGAACTTCAGATAAATGTTCCATCTAATTCAATTCCAGTGGATTAATTCCTAAAAATATCTGTCCAAAATTAAGAAGAAAAGATAGTGAAATGTTTTAAGTTTTTATTGGTGGTGGTGGTGATGGTGGTGGTGGTGTTTTTAACCCATGTTTCAGAGTATCTCCTTCTACTAACTGCCTGGAAGAAGTGAGCATATTTGGATTTTTCCCCGGAAACCGTTCTCCCCAAATTCCCATTATATTATTACTTTCACCTTATCAAGGTTTATGACATTCTTTTTGAAAACCACTATTCCCGTAGTTGTTTCATCTGAATCTTGTGTTAGTCCAATCAGTCTGTTTTACCATGGTTTGTCTGACTTGACCTGGATTCATCCACCAATATGTTTTAGAAGAGCAGTGCGTAGATGCTGTATTTTTGTATATTCAATACTATCTATTTGTTGTCTTTCCAAACATGGCACCTGATGTGCGGCTCAGTCCCACAACCCTGAGGTCATGACCTGAGCCGAAACTAAGAGTCAGATGCTTAACCGACTGAGCCACCCAGGCGCCCCATACCATGTTACATTTTGGTATTGATTGTTCTAACTTAAATTTTCCTAGGACATGGTAAGCCTTTCAATCTGTAGATTCCATTTTCTCTTTCTGTTCCATTTGCTTTGTCTTTTTCTTCAGAAACACTAATTATGTGTACGTTGGATCTTTTTGTTTTCCATAACTATCATCTCTGTGATCTGTATGTCAATGTCCCTTTCAATTTTGAGATCTTGTCAACATTTCCATCATGTCTCTTACTTAATTTTAAAAAGCTGTATATTGATTTTTTCCTTGCTTATTTGCCAAGGTACACTAACTTCATTTCTGTTATGTAGAAACCTCTTTGTGAAACCCTTAAATCTCTTCTTTAAGTGTCTCTTCCTTCTTTTTTTTTTTTTTCCCCAATATCATGCTGCTGGTAATTCTTTGAGACCCTGGAAGATATTTTGGAATTATATAGGTCTTTCAACTATTTTTTTGCTTACACTCTTTTCTCCTTCCTTCTTTCTTTCTATTATTTTAAAAGTTGCCATGCATAGAGGATATTCCCCCATTGGTTGTTTTGAGGTTGTTTCCTATGTTTGAGTAGGGCCAGTACCTGCAGGAGAATAGTTTTGGAGAAGCAGAGGATGATTCCGGTATCAAGCTGGGACCATCTGAAGCTTCTCCTGAATCTTATTGTCCATAGTAACTCTTCAAACCTTGTCTTTCCTTTACTACGGAGGTACCTGGGTTTTTTGTGGGGGTTTTTTGTTTGTTTGTTTGTTTTATGTATTCTCTTATTCACCTCTTGGTACTCTTCTAGGGCAAAAAGATTTGATGTAAGCCTAGAAATAATTTATCAACATGATTCTCCTTCAAAGTTTGTTTCTCCATGACCATTATTGTCTCTAGTTCTCATGCTGCTAAACAGAGAGAGATCACTGGATGCCTCTAAGGATGGTGAGGCTTGATTCTGAGGGATTTTCAAGTCCCATTGAAGGTCGAACACACAGCACCCCCTCTTTCTGGGGCAGATTTCACAGTAATAGGCAGGTTATGTTTCATGGTGTGTGGTTTTCTGATATGGTGGTTTTCTTGTTTCATCGAAGTTGATGCTACATAACTCTTATTTCTGTTGTTGCTTTTAACAACAGTTAAAACAAACAGTTGAATTTGAGAGAAGGGGGTGAAGTGAGAATGTCATCAGCACCATAACTAGAAGTCCACATTTCCATTTTAGACAGATTACCACTGACAGTCGAAGAAAGGATGAATAGGAGGAAATCAAGACCAGAAAGAAGAAAATGAGGGAAGTACAGTATTATGGAAAGAGCTTGGGTCCAGGAGTCTTGAAGTGTGAGTTCAGGTACAAACCAGCTGCATCCTTTGCAAATAACTTCCTCTCTCCGAGCTTTTCATTTCTTATATGTAAAATGACTGAATGAGATGGTCATTTTACCAAAAGCTGCTAGGGTTTACCAAAAGAGACTAGGGTTCCTAGGTTATCCCCTGGAGCAGAGCAAGATATGTTTATATATTATAGAAGAACAATATTCTATAAATGGAGGTTCATGTGCATAACTCAGTAATATGCTGGACATTTTTAAGGGCTTTCCAAAATTTTACTAAGCACTTTTACATTTAATGATGTATTTCCAGTAGAATATGTCCATTGTGACAAGCTAGAGGCCTCTCATTGGAAAGATGGACAGGATATGAAGAAACTCAGAAGTAGACCTTCCTCGGGCAACCCTTTTGGGTCCCCTCCCTCTTCGGGAGCTTTGTACTATCACTCAGTAAACTTTACTATCGGTCAATAAACTTTGGGAAAAAAAAAAAAAAAACCTTCTTTGATTAACCAAAATAACTTTAGCCTGCTCACCCTTACCTCTACTGTCATAGTCCATTCGGGTTGACATAATGAAAATACCATAAATTGGGTGGTTTCTAAACAACAGAAATTTATTTCTCATAGTTCTGGAGGCTAGGGAGTCCAAGATCAAGGCACCAGCAGATTTGGTGTCTGGTGAGGACCCACTTCCTGGTTCATAGTTGCTGTCTTCTCACTGTGTCCTCTCATGACAGAAGGGGCAAGGGAGCTCTTTGGGGTCTCCTTTAGAAGGGCACCAATCCCATTCATGAGGCCTGAACCCTCATGACCTAATCACTTCCCAAAGGCCCTGTCTCCAAATACCATCACACTGGGGGAATGGGATTCAACATACAAATTTTGAAGGAACACAAATATTCAGTCTGTAGCATCTACAAAAATTGTACAAGGAACCAAAATTTTTGAGTATGAGGCAATTAATTCTCTAAAATGAAAGTCTTACAGACAAATAATGTTAATGACCAGAAGAAAGGTTATTAGGTCAGTCCTTCAGATTATTTCCTCATAGCACCAAGTTCCAAGAAGTAATTCTTAGTCATTTGTGGGATGTTCTTGAGAGCCCTTGGGATAAGAAAAATTGCAGCTGCCTGTATGTGTTGTAATCTAAGATGCTGTGCTGCTACATCTTCTAGTTTGGCTAGACTGTCATAGCTCGTTAGACCTAGTTCCTAAGGCTGACATATAGCTAAGCTGGTCATCTCTTATGGTCTTTACTCTTTTCAGATTCTCTTTTTTCTTTTTCTCTTTCTTTCTTTCTTGGAGGGAGAGAGAGAGCATGAGCTAGGGCAGGGGGTATGGGGGGAAGAGGAGAGGGAGAAGCAGACTCCTTGCTGAGCAGGGAGCCCGATGCGGGGCTCGATCCCAGGACGCCGGGATCATGACCCAAGCCAAAGGCAGACACTTAACCAACTGAGCCACCCAGACGCCCCTCTTTCTTTCTTTTAATAATATATGCTGCTTTCACATATATAGTCGATTGATTTTCAACAATAGAGCCAAGACAGTTAAACAGGGAAAGAATACTTTTAACGAACGGTGCTGGGACAACTGGATATCCACATGCTAAAAAACAAAGCTGGAGTCCTTCCTCATACCTTACACAGAAATTATCTCAAAAAGACATAAGAGCTGGGACATTGGGTGGCACAGTCATTTAAGCTATAGATTCTTGGTTTCAGCTGAGATTGTGATCTCATGGTTGTGAGATGGAGCCCCGCATCGGACTCTGTGCTTAGCACCGAGTCTGCTTGAGATTCTCTCCCTCTCCCACTGCCCCTCCCTCTCGTGCTCGCTCTCTCTCTCTAAAATGAATAAATAAATCTTTTAAAAAAAAAGACATAAGAGCTAAAACTATAAAACTCTTAAAGAAAATATAGGAATAAATTTTCATGAGCTTTGGTTAGGCGAAGTTGTCTTTGATATGACACCAAAAGCACAAGCAGCAAAAGAAAAAATAAGCAAATTGGACTCATCAAAATTAAAACCTTTTGTGCATTAGAGAACACCATCAAGGGGCACCTGGCTGGCTTAGCTGGAAGAGCGTGCGACTCTCAATGTCCGGATTTTGAGTTCAAGCCCCATGTTGGGTGTAGAGATTACTTATAAATCAATCAATCAGTCAATCAATCACTATCAAGAGAGTGAAAAGACAACTTACAGAATAGGAGAAAATAATTGCAAATCATATATCTGATGAGGAATTAATATCCACATATAGATACGTAGATATAGATATATATGTCACGTATAATGTATATCATACATATAGGTAGAGAACATATATAATACATAAAATAAAGAACACCTACAACTCAACAACAAAAAACGAACAGCCCAATTTAAAAATGGCCACCTGGCTGGCTCAGTTGGAAGAGCATGTGGCTCTCAATCTCAGGGTCGTGAGTTCAAGCCCCATGTTGGGCATGGAGCCTACTTTTAAAAATAAATTAATTAAATTTAATTAAATTACAACAGGCAAAAGACTTAATAGGCACTTCTCAGAGGATATTCTAATGGCCAAAAAGCACAGGAAAAGATGCTCAACATCATTAGTCATTACAGGAATGGAGATCCAAACCATTGTGAGATACCACTTCACACCCACTGGATTGCCTATAATTTTGTTTTATTTTATTTTATGTAAGATTTTATTTATTTATTTGACAGTGAAAGAGACAGTCAGCCAGAGAGGGAGCACAAGCAGGGGGAGTGGAAGAGGAAGAAGCAGGCTCCCAGCAGAGGAGCCTGATGCGGGGCTCGATCCCAGGACCCTAGGATCACACCCTGAGCTGAAGACAGAGGCTTAACGACTGAGCCACCCTGGTGCCCTGTGGATTGACCATAATTTTAAAAAAATAAAATAAAAAGGGAAATACCAGTTGTTGACAAGGATGCAGGGAAATTGGAACCCTCATACATGGCTAGTGGGAATGTGAAATGGCATAACCACTGTGGAAAACAGTTTGGCAGTTCCTCAAAAAATTAAGCATAGAATTACCATCACTCAGCAATTCTACTCCTACAAAAATGCCTAAAAGAATTTGAAACAGATATTCAAGCAAAAACTTATACATAAAAAAAAAAGTATACATGAATGTTCATAGCAGCACAATTCACAATAGCACAAAGGTAGAAATAAATCCAATGTCCATCCCCTGGTGAATGGCGAACAGAATGTGGTGTAGTCATACCATGGAATATTATTCAGCCACAAAAAAGAATGGAGTATTTAATCATGCTACAGCCTGAATGAACCTAGAAAACATGCTTAGTGGGGGGAAAAAAAAAAAAGCCAGATACAAAAAGTCACATAATTGTATGATTCCATTTATTTTAAATGTCTAGAATTGACAAATCCACGAAGACATAAAGTAGATCAGTGGTAGCCAGGGGGGCTGGAAGGAGAGGGAAGTGGGGAGCGACTCATAATGGGGTTTATTTTTGAGCTGATGAAAATGTTTATTTCTGTGATGGTAGCACGATTCAGAATATACTAGAAAAAACGAATTGTACACTTTAAATGAGGGAATTATAGCGTATGTGACTTTTATTTTGATAAAGCTATGATTTTTTAATTTTTCTTAAATTTTATTATTATTTTTACAGAGAGAGTAAGCAAGAGTGGGTCTGGGGAGAGGGGAAGGGCAGAGGGAGACGGAGAGAGAGAATCTCAAGGAGACTCCATGCTGGAGCCTGGCGTGGGGCTTGATCTCATGACCCTGAGATCATGACCTGAGCCAAAATCAAGAGTAGGACCCTTAACCTTGCTAGAAGAATCATTAACCGTAGTGAAATAAATAAATCCCTACTACTGCTCACTCTGGAGTAATACGTAGAGTCAGAAGCTAGTCAGTTATATGTTAGCCCCTGCAGCATGAGCTTCTGTTTCTTGGCATGTTCTTTTGGGGCTCCTACTTAAAACCACTCTTCATTTTTCTGCCCGTAGTGTCTTAATATAATACGTGAGGCAGATCAGCTTCTCTGAAAGTTAACTGCCTATCTCTTTGAGATGTCTCACCTGGAATGCTCTCGAAAGGAATTCCGTGTATGCCACCTAACCTCCATTTGAAGTCACACCCCTCATCCCAAACATACTTTCCAAAACTGATGGAAACCTGGCTAGCTGCTTTCATGTGACGGTGTGAACAAACAGACAAACTTCGTTTTATATTGTTTCGGGTCATTTGATGCGGTACTTCTGAGATGGTCCTTTTAGGAAGACGAAGGCCTTCCTGAGGATTTCGCCAACCTGCCGCACAGTTGTGGTGGTCTTTATTTTTTGCCACGTGAGGAGGAAGTGACGCTGTACCGTTTGGAGATAACAGGGGGAACTTGGAGAAGAACACCTAGGAACAAAGAGAACAGTGCTAACATAGGAGTAACGCTTAGGGAGTACTACTGTGTGGTCAGGTAACTACGGGTTACCTTAGGGGAGCTCCTGGGGCCATATTCATAAACGGGCTGGGTGATGCAAAAGAGCGTGTAGCGAGCAAATTCTGATCATGAGGTGATTGGGACAGATGACTTGGGGCCGGAAGCTCCCTCAGATGTCAACAAGATGACTTCGCAGACACTCTAGACCGCCCACAGTGGTCGTCTAGTCCCTGTAAGCTAAACAGGATCAAGAATAAAGAAAGTATTCTTAGGGTGCCTGGCTGGCTCGGTCGGAGCAGCGTGCCACTCTTGATCTTGGGGTCGTGAGCTCGAGCCCCACGTTGGGTGTAGAGATTACTTCAATAAAAACTTTAAAAAAAGAGAGAGAGAGAAAGAAAGAATGAACGAACGAAAGAAAGGAAAAAGGAAGGGAGGAAAGGAAAGGAAGGAGAAGGAAGGAGAAACGAAAGAATTATTAGAAACAGCTGGGGCAGGGGCGCCTGGGTGGCACAGCGGTTAAGCGTCTGCCTTCGGCTCAGGGCGTGATCCCGGCGTTATGAGATCGAGCCCCACATCAGGCTCTTCCGCTATGAGCCTGCTTCTTCCTCTCCCACTCCCCCTGCTTGTGTTCCCTCTCTCGCTGGCTGTCTCTATCTCTGTTGAATAAATAAATAAAATCTTTAAAAAAAAAAAAAAAGAAAAGAAAAGAAACAGCTGGGGTTAATAAGCCCAGCAAGTAAAGATTTTCTGGGCTTGGGTCTCCAAGATTTTGCCCCAGGCCATGAAGAGCATCACAGACGCTATACTTCAGGAGAGTAAAAACCCTGACTCTCCTGTTGGGAATCAGCCCTACCCCGAACAGCTTCTCCTTGGCACTCACCCTGAGGAATGGGAATGGGATTCCCTTCACATCCTGAAGAAAAGGGATTAGGCATATTTGGAAAATACACCAAGATGGAGAGAGCCCAGATGGTTTAGTTAGAGTCTGGCTGAACATGTCTTTCTAGAAAAACTCTCAGGGCTGTCCTACGGGACCCTGTTCATCTTCAGGATAAGACCTGAGACCTTCCATTACTTCATTTATCCTGCCGGGTGCTGTTGGGCAACTGACAGGAATCATGGCTTTGTAGCTAGAAATCGTGGTGGAACTCACGTCACAGGCCTCTTGTGTTGGCAAAATTGGGAACCTGAGGGCCTGGTATGGAGACTGGCAAGTGGGTTTTGTTTTGTTCAATTTATTTGAGAGAGAGAGCGAGGGAGCACAAGCAGAGGGAGCAGCAGAAGGAGAGGGAGAAGCAGGCTCCCTGCTCAGGGGCTGGACGAAGGACTCGATCCCAGACCCTGGAATCATGACCTGAGCCGAAGGCAGACGCTTAACCAACTGAGCCATGCAGGCGCCCCTGGCAGGTGTTTTTTTAAGGGGGTTAGATCTTTGAATTATTTTTGGAACTAGTCATATTACAGAAGTTCTTTGGCTTAGGGCTTAGGTCTTAGGAATGAACCTGAGTTTGTGGTTTCCAGTTTGGCTATTAGCCTTTCTTTGACCATCAAGTTCAGAGTCAATACCTTCACTGAGAGCCAGCCCCGGCGGTGCAACTGGGGGCACTAGAAGGCTTGTGTAAGACCAGCTGTGATGAAGAGAGTATCCTGCCCTCTCCCAGTGAAGGCAGGTGCTACTCTACACCAGGCCTGTGCAGAGAGCAGGGGACAGCCTGGTGAACACAAAAGACTCAGCCCTCATGTTCCTAGGCTAGTGAGGAGATGAGGACATCAGTTTTCATCATGCCGCTGTATGAGCAGAGATAGAGCGCAAGTGGGAGTGCAGGGGAAGAGCTCAACAGAGACCTTTGGCCTCACCTGAGATTCAGGGCAAGTCTTCTTGAAGGTGATGGCCATTCTCCATGACCTGAGCCGAGTCACGAGTTGAGTACAAGGCAGGCTGGTGAAGAGGCAGCAGAAAATCATTACAGATAGAACACCCCAGAGTATCGGAGGCCGGACCCTGCATGGCGTGATTGCTGGAGAAATTGTAGCCCAGGCACAGAGCAAGGCATTTCCCCTCTCTCACCACTTCCTTTTTCCCTTTTAGTGAAACTTTATCAACAGCTGGAATGGTACCAGCTGGTATATCCCCATCCTGTGTCCGACACTATGCTATGCTGTAAGTTTATTTGCCTCTTTAATTCTCAATCCTCGGAGGGAGGTACTGTTATTACTCCCATTTTACAGATGAAGAAACTGAGAGGTTAATGCACCTTCCCAAGGAACACCACGGGCCACCGGATCTCTCCTTTCCGCTTTAGCCTACGCCTGTGGCCACTTTCCACCCAAACAGACTATCTAGAGTGGTATTTTGTGAATCATGGTTGGGATCTGGCAGCCAGGTGCAGCAGAATTACCTGGGCCATTTGTTAAAAACACGTATCTGGACTCCACTGTAATCCTCTTAGATCTCATGCCTAGGGGATCAGGAATCCGTGTGTTTTCACCAACTCCCAGGTCTTCGATCCTAAGGGACAGTACTGTTTGAGAACCTCTGGGCCCCTCTCTGAATGGCAACTCCAGATTCCTGCCAGACAGAACTGGAGTGAGCAGGCTCGGGGGAAGTGGTCTGGAGAGTGGGATTCTTTGGTCTTTTCGCTCGGGGTGCAGGCAAAGGAGCAGGCTTTCTGAGAAGAATTCGAGAGCAGGATGGACCGTGAGAGCAAGGAAGAAATTACTGGAGTCTCCACTCAGTAGGCATTCCTGGAGGACACGTCTGTGTGTAGCCCAAAGGATGCCGTGCCCTTACCCAGTGTACAAGGTCACAGAGCCAGAGCTCTGACCTCAATTACTTCTTGCGAGACAGAAGCCACCAACAGTTCGTTCTGGGTCCTTGCATGTGGCTCCTTGGATAGGGACCCTCACCACATCTCGGCTTCCCTCTGCCTAACAGAATGCAGTTCCTGTATTTTCACAAAGCACTACTTGGGTCTACTCTCTGCCGTCCCCTCCTCCTCCTCACCCTCTAGTCCAGTGTCTTCCTTTGCTTTGGAAATCACTATTTTTCAGAGGAAGGGCTTGCGTCTATGAGGCAAGGCATAGAGGCCTGTCTTTCGTGGGTCCTGGCCGAGCTGAAGAAGAAATCAAAATGTCTCTCTCTCGACTCCTATTAAGTCCCCTTGAACAAGGGTGTCTAAGGGAGCATGAGCTACCGGGGAGACAACATGTGCATTTTTAACCCCTCAGCCTCCAGGGGGGCCCCGGAATGAATAGCATTCCTTAGGAGCAGAAGTCAGGGCAGGGACTGTCAGATGCCAGGGCCAGAGGCACTCACAGAGCTACAAACATGCAGGAATCCAAGCTCCCAGCGCTCCAAGGAGTCAGGAAGGGATAGGAGGGGAGGAGCCAGGAGATAGGATCTGGGGAATTGATTTCAGGTCGGAGTGCAGAGAAGGGGGTGTTCTGATTAGGGCCAAAGCACTTGGTCTGTTCTTCCAGGCCCTCAAGCTATCTTGGTTAGACAGGGTCAAACAAGGATTTGTTTCAAAGGATGAGTCACCTCATCTCTCAAGGACTCAACCAAGATTATCTTCATAATCCTGCATTTCATCAGCCTGTACAAAATTACAGAGCTGAATCCATGTCCTAATAGAGTTGTCCTCAGCACTAATCTGTACTCTTAAGATTATAATCATATGTGTCAATTATACCTCAATACAAAAAAATATTACACAAAAAATAAAGGAATAGAAGCATGTGGGAAAAGAGATTATCATCAGACGCCAGCCCTGCCATCAGTCTCCATCTTCCCATTGCAGTGTATTTTTATTTTCCCTTTTTTTTTTTTAAGTAGGCTCCACGCCCAGCATGGAGCCCAACGCTGGCCTTGAACTCATGAGCCTGAGATCAAGACCTGAGCTGAGATCAAGAGTTGGATACTCAACCGACTGAGCCACCCAGGCCTTCCCTCCCCCCCAGACCCAGCCATGCGGCATATTTAATTCCTACACTAGTTGTCATCATCTGCCCATGTTCTTATTTTGCAGGTGGTTTCTTTGACTGATCCTCTGTGACCCCACAGTTCGTTTCAAATGATTAGCCAGAACCTGAGATTAATTTAAGTGGCATTTTTTGCATTGGATGATTATCAGTCACCCACCTAATCAAGCGAGCTACTACCCTTGAAAACTTAAACAGACATAACCTCTCCCTTGGACTCACGTCCAATGCAAACTATTATTTCTCAACTTTTTGTAACTGGGATATGTTATGCATGATTGCTCAACGTAACAATGCACCCTTTTCCTCAATAGCTCCTCAAGTCGTAGAATAGATGTCATATTCCTTCTTTTAAATAAAGTACATTAAGGGACGCCTGGGTGGCGTAGTCGGTGAAGCGTCTGCCTTTGGCTCAGGTCATGATCCCAGGGTCCTGGGATAGAGTCCTGCATTGGGCTCCCTGCTCAGCGGGGAGCCTGCTTCTCCCTCTGCCTGCCACTCCCTCTGCTTGTGTGCTCTCTCTCTCTCTCTGTCTGATAAATAAAATCTTAAAGAAAGAATCTCTCTTTTTTTTTTTAAGATTTTGTTTATTTATTTGACAGAGCACAAGCAGGGGAAGTGGGAGAAGCAGCCTCCCCGCTGATCAGGGAGCCAATGCGGGGCTCGATCCCAGGACCCTGAGATCATGTCCCAAACTGAAGTGGACACTTAACCAACTGAGCCACCAGGCGCCCCAAGAATCGCTTTCTTAAAAAAAATAATAAAGTACTTTAAAATTAATTGGACTGTAAGGCACCGTAGAGAATTTCATGATGCCTCCTGGAGCTAGACTCAGAAATAGAAATGGGAATTTCTTTTCTGTGACAGCCCCAGGGGACCGTATGATGTGGCCCCCCTGGTCTACCTCCTGACTAGCGAGGTGACAATGGGCAGGCATATATATCTGTGCTCTAATCCTTATTCTTCTATATAGACTCTAATGTTGTAATGTAGGCATGTCCCAAATATCATGTGGGACGTAATTACATTGCAAGATCATTCATTGTTTCTCTGAAGTTCAAATCTTAGCCGGCATCGGCTATTGACCACCCAGCGCCATTCCCTTTCATCCCGTTTATGAAAGTGATTTCACTGCTTCCCTCCTGTGAGCCTGCTTGTGTCCTCCTGCCTCTGGCCCTTAGCCTGACACAAGTTCTGACTATCAAATTGCTGGTTACTCCATTGCCTCACCTGCGACATAAATTCCCAGAATTTGGAAAGGACAGTTGCCAGCGATCCGTTTCCTAGATCTGACTGCCAGGACTCCACGCCGGCATCTGCTATGTACCGTCCCATGATTGACATTTCACCAGTCACCCTGACCACTGCCACATAAGTTACTATACCCATAGCACGCTTTAGGGAAAATTCTCTTTTGCCTCTTACTTGTTCTTACTTCATTGTCTTGAGTCAAGATTCTCTGATCATTCAGACAAACAAACCAAAACACCTCTGCTTAAGTCACCCCCGTCCCATTACTACTGCCCTACTTCTCTCTGTTCCTTCCTAATCCAGTGTTATCTCTACTCACCATCATCTCTTACTCATTTCCCAATGCGGGACAATACGGTTTTGCCAACCTCCCTCCTCCCTCTGTCGTGGAAACTGCTCTTGGTCTGGGTCCCTGGTAACTCCCTAATTGTGAAACCCGTGGGATACTTTTCAGTCCTAACCTAACTGGACCTTCTTGCAGCTCCGGTCAACGCTGAGCGCCCTCCCCCTGTCTGGAAACTGCCTCTGGCCTCTGTAACCGCACTGGTTCCTATCTGCCCTCCTACCTCCTTACTTCCTTGTCCCCTTTTGTCAGTCTCCTCCAGCCACTCTCTTTCATCTGCCTGGTCCCTAAATGCCGGAGGTTTCATATTTTCTGCACTCTCCCTAAGCCTGTGTTCTCAGTGTTTGATACACATTCTGCACTTGCCGAGCGAGGTTATTTGCAGAACACCAGTGCCCCATGCAGCCGGGTTCACATGCAAGTCAGGGCGGGACAGGTTTTGAGAGCTCGTGACAGGCACCCGGGTTTCGGTTTGCTTGTTTCTTTTTTTTTTTTTTTTAAGATTTTATTTATTTATTCGAGCAGAGATAGAGACAGCCAGCGAGAGAGGGAACACAAGCAGGGGGAGTGGGAGAGGAAGAAGCAGGCTCATAGTGGAAGAGCCTGATGTGGGGCTCGATCTCATAAAGCCGGGATCACGCCCTGAGCCGAAGGCAGACGCTTAACCGCTGTGCCACCCAGGCGCCCCAGGTTTGCTTGTTTCTTGATTAATCTTTGAAATGTGTTTATTTAATTCGTTCATTTAGGAATCCTTTTTTGAGCATAGGGTATCTCTCAAATACTAGGCCTTAGGAATTCAAAATGAACAGTCGAGTCCTTGCCCTCAGGCAGTTGACTGTCTGGTGGAGAAGGCCATCAGACTAATGACATGGGGGCAGCCCACAAAGGGTGCCGCGTTCGCCAAAGCAGGAGTTAGGAAAGATGTCATAGACTGGTTGCCTATGATCCGAGTCTTGAAGGGAAGAGGATATCAGCCGCATGGACTCCGTGCAGAGCGTGCCCTTCCAGGTAGCTTCTGTACGCCGTGCCTGGGGGTGGGATGCAAAGTGACAGTCGGGCAGATGCAGATCGCAGAGATCGCGGATTAGGTAAAGATTAAGGAATTTCAGCAATGAAAGCTGTAAAGAACTTCAAAAAATATTAAACTGGGCAATGACTTGATCTGATTTGCACTTAATTTTTTTTAAGATTTTATTTATTTGTTTGAGAGAGAAAGCACGAACGATGTGGAGGGCAGCAGGAGAAGGAGAAGCAGACTCCCCACTGAGCAGGGAGCCTGACATGGGGCTCGATCCCAGCACCCCGAGGTCATGACCTAAGCTGGAGGCAGATGTTTAACTGACCGAGCCACCCAAGCACCCCTGATTTGCACTTAAAAAAAAAAAATTTTTTTTGTCTTCCCTCTCTCACTGGCTGTCTCTCTCTGTCAAATAAATAAATAAAATCTTTAAAAAAGAAAAAGGGGGGGGGGCGCCTGGGTGGCTCAGTCGTTAAGCGTCTGCCTTCGGCTCAGGGCATGATCCCAGCGTTCTGGGATCGAGCCCCACATCAGGCTCCTCTGCTGGGAGCCTGCTTCTTCCTTTCCCACTCCACCTGCTTGTCTTCCCTCTCTCGCTGAGTGTCTCTGTCAAATAAATAAATAAAATCTTTAAAAAATAAAAAAATTTTAAACATTTAAAAAAAAATTTTAAGATTTTATTTTTAAGTAATCCCTACACCCAACCCAACGTGGGGCTCAAACCCACAACCCCAAGATCAAGAGTCACACGCACCACCCAGCCAGCCAGGTGCCCCTGATTTGCATTTTAGAAAACTCTCTGACAACATTTCAGAGATGGCTTGGGGGCGGGGGAGTCCAGACTTGATGCAGTGGGACCAGTTAGCATAATTGGGTGAGAAACATGACTCAGAAATAAAGTACCAGCAGAGGGGACAGAGAGGAGAGATGGTTTCTAGTGCTGTCCAATTGGCTGTCAAAGAATAAGGGAGAGAGGAGGACAGAGGGGCTCCCAGATGTGTGGACTTAGGTGACTGAGCACATGAATCACCTTCGCTTAATGACTCATCTTTCTACCATCCCTATGAGACCAGACCCTGAAAGTGTCACTCTGCCTAGAGGGAGTATTTTTTGGAAGCCTGAATTTTCCCTTTTTCCTGCCCTAAAACAGAGCCATTGGAAACTGGTGAGGGCAGGGGTGTCAGAGCCATGACCAGGGCTCCTAGGTGAGTTGGGAACCAGGGTTCTTGCCAGAAAAACAGTGTCAGGTGTCAGGTCTGAAAGTAAGGACAAGGCCAGAAATAGGAAATCAGGAGCGAGGCCAGAAGTGAGGAGGTTGGAACATGGCGTAAGGAATGGGTCAGAACAAGCAGTTCAGACGTGGGGCCAAGAAATGAGGAGGGCGAGAGTTCTCTTGCAGACCTCAGCTGGAAAACCTGGCTGCAAGACAGCTGTTCATTGAAACGCATGTTTAGAAGATAAATTTTGATACAGTTTACACGCCAATTCTGCCAGTGTTTAGGACCTCTCTGTAAGACATAAGATTAGGCTTGCTGGCCTCAAAGGACGAGATTTATGCATATATAATTAAAAGATGTTTTGCCCAAGAGACCAATGAGACCCACTTAGGGTGGTCTCAGCCTCAGCATCCTTTAACACATTCACATAGATCCCTAACCTCTAAATTTTAAGTTACATTTCTGTTTTCTTTTACTACACTTCCAAATAGAGGGTTTTCTATACATTTTATTAACTTATTCTTCTGCCTAAATTTGGTCCCCATTCCATCTTTCTCCCCTCCAGATTCTCATGTCAGACAGATATGTCCACCACGGGTGCAGACTTCAATAGCCAGGCCAACGGGTCAGTTATCACCTTCTAGTAGCCGGAGGATAGGGTGAATGCAGGCTTGAAACAGACTAGAGTCTATTTCCAAGGAGACCCAATCTAGTGGGTAAGACACTGCAGCAAGAGTTTCTAGCTAACAGGGTTGCTCAAAGTCAGGCAGGTGGCCTTGGGGTGATTCTGAGTCAAACTTCCTGTTTGGAGCTAGACAGGTCATAGCCAACGTCTAGGACAGGAGGCTGGGGCAAGTCGCTAGGCTTTCACATGTGCTCTCACCAGACCCTCATGGGGTCCTGACCGAGAGGGCTGACTCCACTCTCAGTAGAGAAACATTTAGGCAAATCAAGGCAGAGCCTAGCACGTGGACCTCATTGAGGGAAAGACTGGTGCTTGGTGTGCACATAGATGCTTAAGATTCACCTTGGATACCGAATCCAAAATATGCCTTAACGTCGGTAATTCTCGTTCCTACTTGCTCGTGGAATTGGTCTTACCGAATGGTGCCTGCCTGAGTCCATATTAATGCCTCACATGAGCAGAACCAAGGGTCCTTTAAGGCTGAGGAGGGAGAGGGTTGGTACAGATAGATTAACAATGATTGCCTAGAGAACACGGACTGGTTTTCAACCCCCAATACTTCGGAGCAGGGTTTGTTAACTTTTGAGTGATATATGGGTATATGGGTCTTTTCTTTTCCTCCTAATTTTCTTTCTTTTCCTTTTTTTAAGATTTTATTTATTTATTTATTTGACAGAGAGAGAGAGACAGCCAGCGAAAGGGGGAACACAAGCAGGGGGAGTATGAGAGGAAGAAGCAGGCTCCCAGCAGAGCAGGGAGCCCAATGCAGGGCCTGCAGGGAGCCCAATGCAGGGCTTGATCCCAGGACCCTGGGATCGCGCTGAGCCGAAGGCAGACACTTAACGACTGAGCCACCCAGGCTCCCCTCCTCCTAATTTTCTATTCATGTTTAGCTTACATACAGTATTGGGTCCTCTTTTTTTTTTTTTTTAAGATTTATTTATGTATTTTAGAGAGAGAGCACAAGCAGGAAAGACAGAGGGGAAGGAGAGAGAAACCCAAGCAGACTCCGTGCTGAGTGTGGAGCTGGACGTGGGGCTCAATCCCATGACCTCGAGATCACAACTGGAGGCAACACCGAGAGTTGGGTGCCTAACCGACTGAACTACCCAGGTCCCCCTTGAATTCTCTTTGAAAGAAAAAAAGCTTTGAGAATTCTCACACGTGTAAACACATGTGCTAAAATCACAGGAACACATCTGCTTTGTTGTCAATGAAATAAGCACAGAAAGTGTTTAGATTGCTATCTAAGCAAAAATACATTTTTGTAAGAACTCGTGGGCCCTTGAGAATTTAGCCACAGACTCCCAGGGATTTGCAAACCTCAGCTGGAAAACACTGCTGCAGAACCATGGTTATTTTGAACTCACTCTACAAGCTCAATTTTGACATGTCATAGATGCTAATTCTAGGAGCATTCCACTTTGCCCAAGAAAAGTCTAAGTATTTTTTAATTGCTCTGAAAGCATATCAACTGTTTTTATGTTTCAGAGGCTGGGTACCAGCGGTTATTAATAAATGAATGCCATCCATCCCTGAGAATGTGTGTATTGCTATCTACAGAGCCAAATAGAACATTCATAATAACGAAGACTATCTCCCGGCCAGCATAGCAAGTGTGTCCTTATATATACTTTCAAGTTACTACAGCAAACAGAATCAACCCAAATGGGAATAATCTTGAAGTGATTTGGATTCTTTCTTGCATGCTTTCCTTATAAATCCTCAGCCTAGTAGCTTGTGTATATTTTCTACTGCAATATTTAATGTTTAGTTCTTTGCCCAGTGGCTAAGAAATACTAACTTTAGAAGGATTTGGATGCTGATATTGGCGAATTTTTATAAGATTGGCCAAAGGAGAAGGGAGAGGAAAACAGGATCCATGGTAGAATTTTCAATGGCGAGAGGGAGATAAAGCCTAGGTCAAGTTCAGAAGAAACAGCTTGTGTATACCAGTGGTGACGCCCATTGTTACATCATCTGTGTGATAAGAAGGGAGCAAACCACATGAAAACCTTTAGACACTCATTCTCAGAAATGCTGTATTGACCGGAGACTGGGAGGAGGAAGGAGCAGGTGTCCACGGGAGCACTGCTAAGATGGGGTCGGCCAGTGGGGCCAAGACTGTGACTCACTGTAGTGGTGGACTGCCCTGATCTGGACACCACTGCTTTCCTAGGAGAATTTGCCCTTCAGAAGCCATCCGACCACCAGCCGATAGGGTCTTCCTGGGACATGTCACATGCCGCAAATTCCCCTTAGTCTTGCCTGCCCACAGTCCCCTGAAAAGCCTCTCTTGTTCTGGGTGTGAGGGGAACTGCACAGGGTCCCTTGGCTTAGATTCCTCCGAGCCCCCAATCACCAGGCTCTCAGAGAGTGCAGAAAAGAGATAGAATCCGTAGCGTTGTTCTTTACAACTCTAGAAAAACCCAAGTTTAGGAAGGAGCTGGCAGAGTAGAATGCTGAATTAGGGAAGATAATTGGCCTGGGTTTTGTTTCACCAGACGGTTGAAACTATTACGGAAAATATTTCTATGTAGCCTAAATACCCTTACCTAGACAGCTTGAAAGCAGAACCGTTTTACCTCTCAAACATACTAAGTCAGTGTTGGTTTCAGAAAGGGCCCTGGACTGACTCTTTTTCCCCCCCAGATTTGTTTATTTATTTTAGAGAGAGAGAGAGCACGAGCAGGAGAGGCAGAGGAAGAGGGAGAGAGCATGTCAGGCAGACTCTGCACTGAGCGTGGAGCCCAACTCGGTTCGATCTTACGACTCCGAGATCACGACCTGAGCCGAAACCAAGAGTCAGACACTTAACCAACTGCGCCACCCAGGCGCCCCTAGACTGACTCTTTCTAAGGCTAACAGGACTGCTCACATGGCTGTTCAAGCCCCTAATTCTTCCATTTTCTGGTTAATGGATCAACAATACCACCTGGGAGGAAGGTCTTCTTCCTCAAACTACCACTCTAACTATGAACAATCTTAGGGAATCCAGAGTACTCATTTAGTTGGTGAAAGGCTCATTGCAAATTGCAGCTTCTGCAGATATCCTGATGTTTACTCTTAGCAGGAAGCTGAGCGAGTTCCCCACGCTGGTCCTAGGATTCAGCCCCATTATAGGCCCACCAACCACGAATAGTACATAATGCCTACCTCAAAAATTATGTGTGAGGAGCAAAATCGTTCATTCAAGACTTACCATTCTTAGGAGAGATATTATTATTCTATGTTAAGCAATTGAGCGATGAGATTTTGTAAAAATTAAAAATCACTGATGATACCGAAACTCTTAAAGAACCTTTATGAAGTTAGCGATTATTATTAATACTGTTGAATTAGAGTAGGAATCCACATCGGTGCCATCAGAATCCACTGACGAAGCTTCAAGCCTCACAGGTCAGCTCCTGGGCTGTCAGGTGGGCCTCAGTTCAGTCACAGCTGTGGAGTCCTAACTTCAGAGACCTTCTGCGGTTCAGTTGCTCTTGGTCAGCCAGTTAACTCACCACGGGCTGTGTGCTGTGCTCCTCGAAGCTGCTAGAATTCCTCATAGAGAAGGGAAAAACATCCTTTACGTGCCTCATCATGAGCCTGGGTGGCCACCAGGACATTGCTCATGAAAGTTGCTTTTATAAACTGTCAAGCCCTGTGCTCAGTCACCCAGCACCTAGCCTCATCCTTGGCGTGCTGGTGGTGCTTGGTACATGTTTATGAACTATCCAGAGCAAGTCAGACAGGCAGCCCCCGGCTGCTCCTTCTCCGTCTCCTCTCCTTTCTAGCCCCTTCTTTGTGGATCTTCTTCAGAGTTCTCTCATCGGTGTTGCCAACACCACCGGCTTCCCCAAGGAAGTCACTGTGGTGGGTGCCTGGGGTCCTCTGAGCCTCCACCCTCTAGTCATGTAGCCCCCCAACTCTGCCTCTCGGCTCACAGTTCTCTCCCTCTTTTTATTCCCACCATCTTAGTTCAGGCCCTCATCATCTCCTAGCTGGACTTCGTAGTGACTTTTCCCTCATTTAGCCTGACCCAGAGTAGGCCTTCCTAAAACATAGTTTGAATCCCCCAAAAACCTCTAAAGGCCCCTGCTGTGTCTCCCAAGAGTCTGATTACTTGAGCAGAGTATCCGAGACCCACTGTGGCCTGGCTCTGTTCTCATTCGTGTTCTGTGATCTAATCACACAGAGCTGTCTTCTCTTGACTGACCGCTTGTTTGTGACGTCTCCTACCCCAATGCTCATCTCATTCCTCAGCACTGAAGTATCTTCTCGTCAAGAGTCAGCTCGGGTTGTCCTGGCTGGCTCAGTTGGAAGAGCATGAGACTCTTAGTCCTGGGGGCGTGGATTTGAGCCCCACATTGGGTGCAGAGATTAGTAAAAATAAATAAACTTAAAAAAAAAAAAAAAAAGAATCAGCCGACTCACAAACACTTATTGAACACTTACTGCATGCCGAACTCTGTTTTAAGTGTTTTTCAAGTATTATCTCATTTAATCCTCCCAGCCACCCAGTGAGGTGGGAACAGCCTGACCCAGTTAAAGCCGAGAATTTTTGCTCCCTGTTTGATTGCTCCCTCTTCTGCAGCCATAAACTGCCCCATGCTCTTACACACACCTCCTTTTGTCCTTTCTCTGTCATTTTGTCCCTCTGTCAGCCCTGGTGATTTCTTTTCCTCCATCCTCAAACATCCTCGAGATCGTAGAACCCTAGGCTTCCTTTCTCTCGCTCACTGGCTTATCACTCCCAGACTTCATGAAAGAAGATTCTGGTGCTGCTTTCTCACCACCCTCTGTCCTCTGCCCTTGTATTTTAGCTTCTGCCCCCGCCCCCCCATTTCACTAGCGCTGCTTTCAGAGGCCCACTAATGACTTCTCAAGGGGTAAAATCCAGTGGCCTTTTCTTCAGACCTATCTTCCTCGAGTTCTTGGCAGCTCTGGTCCCATTGACTGCTCTGCTCCCTCACTAAATCTCTCTCCTGACTTCTCTTAGACTAAACTGTCTTCCTTGTCTTCAACCCTGTCCTTCCCCACCCCCACCTCTCCCTCCTCAAGAGTTTTTCAAGGGAGGACTCTTGTACCCTTGAGGCAATCCCAGGATAGTTTCTCCCTGGCCACAACTTCTTTATGAGAATTTTCTTTTTTTAATGTGCTCTTTGAATTTTGATGATCTTAAAACAAACTAAAAAAGTAAGCATCCCCTGGATAAGTTCTTTAGAATCGAGTACCACCAATCTCAAAGTCCATTCGGGCACTTGGGATTGGCACACCAGGTGATCACTAAATGAAATGACAGCATTTGACCGTAATGCAGTGTTTCTAAAACTAGAGTCCCTCCTGTTCCAAACCGGAGTCATCTTTGATGTGACTTTCTTCATACCATCTAATTAGCTGCTAAATCTGGTGAAGTCGTCTTCTGTCAAAGCCATTGGTTCTTTGCTCTTTTTCATTCCTATGACCACTTCCTTTGGACTGGACTGAGATTGTAGTTACCTAGCCATCCTTCGCTTCCCAAGTTATTGCCCAGACTGTTTCCAGGTGAATTTCCAAAAGCATACCGGATCTGGCCACTCGCTACCGAAACTTCTCCAGAACTCCTTGCTGTACGCCACTCTTCCATAAGGTGACAGGGGCCGTAGGATTCCCCCCGCTAAACGGAACTTCCTAGTCTCGAATCCCAGCCCTGCATTTACCCTGCACACCTCAGCTCACACAGTTTTCCTCTCTCTAGTATTTGGCTCCATGCCAGGACCCTGAGATTATGACCTGAGCTGAAACCAAGAGTCAGCTGCTCAACCAACTGGGCCACTCAGGTGCCCCTTCATGAAACTGTTTTTGATCCTTACCATAGAACCTCTTTGATTTTCCCTCTCTGAACCCCCACAGCAATTTGTTTGACTTTCCTTAGAGTGCTTTTTTGTCTTGGATTTCATTATTTGAAAGCTTATCTGATCCTTCTGCCCACTTGCCTCCCTTGTGTCATCCTGTATGTAAAAACGTACCGTGCCCGAGGGCTCAGTGTCAAGTAAATGATAATGTACCATGTCCGCCTTCAGAATTTTCCCAGAGCTGCCCAGTTGCCCTCTTCGGGATTCCAGTGGGTGCTTATTTTGAGCAAGCCCCTGGGTGGCCCAGAGGGATTCAAGGCCCTGCCCTCTGGCTTTCTGTCTTGTCTTGTTTCCTGGCATATGACAGGGTTTGGGGAGCTGGCCAAAATCGCGGATGAACCCTTTCTCTGAGGTGACTCTAATTTTGATTCTTTTAAAAACAGCAATGAGGCAGAAATTTCAGGCACCAGAAGATTTCCCGACCAGTAAAAGGTGATGCACCTTGCTCTGGCTTCTCTATTCAAAATCGTCCCACCCAGCCTTCTGCTTAGGGGAGCCCTCTGCCTTCTGTGTACCCGAGAATTCTTACAAACCCAATCCCCACCACCACTGTCTTCGGCAGGGTTTGGGGAAGAGGAAAGGAGGGGGTTGGGTACAGGCATATGCCTCTTAAGCCACTCCTTCTGGAAGGGGCAAGCCAAACTCTCTGACCCCTTTGAAGTGAGTTCAGTGAGCAGGTTCTTTGGTTTTCCGTAGCCACATTAGACAACAAATTGGTAATTTCTCGACAGAGATTTCTCTCAAGGGCTTTAAAGGATTTGCGTACTTTATTTGTGGGGGTAATATGAAGGGCTTGTGAGCCCAGGGGTAGTGTAACTGCCTTCAGTACAATACCTAACAGTCGCGATCTGGGAATCCCTTTTGTGTCCTCTGAGAAAGGAAAACCCCATGTTATGGTTTGGATCGGGGCTTTAAGCCTTTTGTGGACAAAGGTCTTTTGGGACATTTGGTCTTTGTCTGGGCTCCAAATGCTTGAGGATGGGGGCCCTTGTCAGCGCACACTTAATAAAAACGGACTGATTTTTTTTTTAACCCCTTTTTCCAGTCTCCTTTCTTTTTCTCAGACTTTTCCTTTCTCCTTGGTCTCATTTACCCCAGTGTTTCTTTTCCTCTCTGTTTATCTGAGGCTAGTCATTGGTGATCCCGAGACACCCCAGAAGCTGCCTGGCCCAGCTTTTAGAATGTCACCCCTCCAACCTCCCTACGTCATAGATGCAATTCCTTTGCACTCCCGCGGCCTCTCCAGCCTCCAGCAGCCCCGCTCCAGCTTGGCCTCAGGACAGGAGACCTCCCAGAATGGCCCATTGGGGCCGGTACTTGCAGCCCGAGGCCTCCGGGGACGGCTGGGGCCCCAGGTAATCTTCCAGGCTCTCCGCGGGCCTCAGCTCAAGCCCTGAACTTGAATGACCTTTGCTCGCTTTGCATGACAAAGGAAGTAATCGCGTTTAGAATGTGTCGGAGGTGGGGGGAGGGGCGGGCTGAACCTTCCAGCTCCCGGCCCGTACCAGCCACAAGACCAAATAAGGGTGTGCGAGGCACCTCCGTGTTCAAGTTCAGAGTGCAGTGTGCAAAAGCGGGGCTCGGTTTTCAGAGAGATAAGCTATTACCCAACCCTGGTGGAGTTCCAGCAGCAGGGACTCTGGGTAGCAAGGCTGGGTCTGGGGGGAGGGAAGACCTGGGCCCTCGGGTTTTCGCAGCCTGGAGAGAGGCGGGAAGGGAGAGGCTCTCCTTGCCAGAGCCTTCTGACTGCAGGCACTGACAGCCCACAGATTTTCAGAGCCTTTCCATGACTCTCTTGACACGGCCGGCCGTAAAGAGTGCCAACCAGGGTGAGTCATTAGAATGTGTAGGAAAGGTCAGGGCTGGAGGACATTCGGCCAGGAGGAAAACAAACATTATTTTTATGAACCCGCACAGGCTGAGAGGCCCAGCTTGTTTACTGAACACTGAGGTCTAGGGCAGGGCTAAGTTTGGGGCATTTTCCAGCAGTCATAACGCCGTGTTTGCTAAACACACCCCAGGGAAGGGGTTGTGAGGCCGAAAGATTGGCAAGAGCTGGTTTTCTCTGTTGCCTTTGGTAGCGTCTGAAACACTGATCTCGTTCTCCTCAGGGGCCTTCTGAGCCCAGCAGAGGGTCCTCAACTGCACGTGATGCTTCATGAGCTCCAACAACCCCTGATTGATGGCCGGGCCCTGAGCAAGCTGCCCAGGCCGGCTTCCTTCCCTCCTGCCCCGCCCCTTCCCTCGCCTTACTCCTGCAAATCCCTTGTCATCCCGCAGCAAGGCAAACCTCACCCCCGCTAGGCTCAGCCCTAAAGTACTGGAGAGTTAGCACCTGTGGAGATAAGTACTTCTGCCTTTTTCCTCCCGGACGGACAGTACTAAGACGCTTTTCATCTTAGTTCTTTTCATACAGTCCTGCGGGATCACGCAAGCAAGGTCCATATGTAAGACCATCCTTGTGTTGGCTGTCCCTCTGTCGCTGCCTCCCTCCCTCTGTCGCTCACTCCTACTCCCGGGGATCACACCCTCCCCAGTCAAGGCCCTAGGCCCTAGGCTGGGTATCTGGAGACCGGAACACATTCAGAGACCTTATATAGAGTTCCTCACCGAAACGTTGTAATTTCAAAATTCAGTTCCTCTAAATACATTTTTATTCCTCTTTCATAGAAGTCTCATTCTTTCAGGCTGAGAAGTCAGAAGCAAAATTAAAGTTTAATAAATTGAGTGCTTCTTTGTTTTGTTTTGTTTTGTTTCCTGTTTCACATTAACATTCCTTACCTTGGGTTATCTATGCTTTCTCTGCTTTTGCTTTGAACCTGCCCCAAAACTCTGTGTTATCTTTAGCATTTTTCATGAGCCACACTTCAGGAAGTTGGAGAAACTGCTCCCTGGTGGCGGACCCTCAGAACTGCAGACACTTTCCCTTATAAATGCAGTGAAAGTGATCTTCTAGGCCTCTTTAGTTATTTCCTTAGAAGAATCTCTAGAAAGATAAGGTCAAAGGGCACAGGTAATCACGTATGGCCAAACTGCCTTCTCATTGAGATGCAGCAACCGAAACTCTTGCCAACAGGGCAGAAGGGGATAGAACAGCATCCTGCACCCAGACGTCCTGCTTTCGTTTCTCATTTCTTGGATTCTTTCTGAAAAAATCAGAAGTATATATGTTGGCAGCTTACATGTCTGGCTTTGTAAAGTGCCTGTTTTCTTCCAACAATCAGACCTTTTTCCTGTTTTATGCAGTCCTCAGACTTCTCTATGAACGACCTTGGAAGTTCATCTTTATTCCCTGATCCCGATTGCTGGCTTCTTAGTGGGGAAACACCACCTGACGGGTGTGAGATGGAGCTGGAAAGAGTGGTCCCTAAATTAGAAAGTCTAGGGACCAGGTGTAACTTGCGGGCCACTTCATTGTCTCAGCTTTACCACTTCTGAGCTGAGAGAGGGCGTGACAGACTGCAGTTCTCCCGAACGGAGAGACAGGCACCCCAAGGAAGGGCAATCCCTGGTTTTCCTCATCCTCCGTTCTTCAGAGTGGTTATCTCGGCTCTACTTGGGCAAACCCTGGCCAGAAACTTGGTTTCAGTTCACCACATCCCTCTGTTTCTGCCACTTACTTAGCTTCCTGTCTTAGCGAGCTTACCCAAGCACGCCAGCTCTGAGAGATTTCCAGACTCATTAAGATAGCAGGAAAAACCCCCCAAAATTAAAGGAAGTTCCTGGGAATTCTAAGCTCCATAACTTTATTACCATTTCTGGTGGACCTGGACAGGTCTGGATTTGAGGGAAGGAAGAAGCAGCAAAGAACTGCTATTTAGAATAGCTGTGTTCTGGGCACCTGGGTGGCTCAGTCGGTTAAGCGTCTGCCTTTGGCTCAGGTCACGATCCCAGGACCCTGGGATCGAGCCCCACATCGGGCTCCCTTCTTTGCGGGGAGCCTGCTTCTCCCTCTGCCTGACTCTCTCTCTCTCTGACAAATAAGTAAATAGAATCTTTGGGGGAAAAAACGTGCTTTGCCAAAGAGAATCTGTCACAGGTTCACATTTGCGACAGATGGGAAGAGCAATCCCCGGCATTCCTTAAGGGTAAAGATTGACTCTTGTTTGAGGCTTGACTTCTGTTTTCACATTGGCCTTGAGTTACATAACAGGATTTCCAAGGAGAAGGGTTGGTTAACAAGATGAAACTGGAGTCCTGATGAGAGACATATTCCGTGACATTCCCGATCAGCCAGCCCCCTGAGCACCTGTGTGTCTGCACATGGAACTCGTGGTTCTCTCCTGACCAGCTCTTTCCAACTGTAAAAGAAAGTAAATGAACCCAACTTTTAGGGGGCTCACAGGGATAAGAAAATAGGTATAAAAACACCTGAGATTTTTAGGAAGAATGGAGTTCTTGCTATGAGTTATAGTTATGAGTCTTTCCTTTCTGCTTATAAGATGCACAAATCTCGGGGCACCTGGGTGGCTCAGTCGTTAAGCATCTGCCTTTGGCTCAGGTCATGATCCCAGGGTCCTGGGATCGAGCCCCTCATCCAGCTCCCGGCTGGGTGGGAAGCCTGCTTCTCCCTCTCACACTCCCCCTGCTTGTGTTCCCTCTCTCGCTGTCTCTCTCTGTCCAATAAATAAATAAAATCTTTAAAAAAAAAAAAAAAGATGCACAAATCTCTCTCTCTCCTTTTTAAAAGCACTCCCTTGGGGCACCTGGCTGGAGCGTGCGACTCTTGATTTCAGGGTCGTGAGTTCGAGCTCCGTTTTGGCTGTAAAGATTACTTAAAACAAGCAAAACAAAACACTCCTTTTGAGTTAACACACTTTCCACGTACCCTTTGTAACAGGGTTCTTAAGAGAGAGATCTGTACACGTTCTCTTCACTTCACCTTTGACTCAGAAATTACATTTCTGTAAAATTATCCAAAGGGAATATTGAGAGATGCATACAAAAAGTTATGTCTAGGGGCACCTGTCTGGCTCAGTTGGTAGAGTTTGAGACTCTTGACCTTTGGGGCATGAGTTCGAGCCCCATGTTGAGTGTGGAGCCTACTTTAAAAAAAAAGTTACGTATAAGGATGCTTGGTACAGACTTATTGTAATAATAAAAGTTGTGAACAACCTAAATAATCAATTAAGTGGAGGTTTTACATATTTTGGCGTATCTAAATCAGGATTTGGTTATGTATGCAGCAAATGACAGAAAACCCACAATAACTGTAACCCGAGGAGTTGTGCCATCTGGGGCTGGTGGGGTGCCTTCATTTCAAAAGTCCTCAGGCTCAGGGCTTCTCCTTTTTGGTTACTTTGTTGTGTCTGGCTTTCATACCCGAGATTGCTTCCTGGGCCAAGATGGCTACAAACTCCAGCCAGCAGGAAGATGGACGGGACAAAGAAAAATGGGGCAAAGGTCGTTCACCAACTCTCTCTTCAAGGAAGGGTCCAACGGCTGACTGACTTCTGTTTACATTCTGCCAGCATGTTTATCTAAGGCAGAATCGTTCATCTATCAGACAAGAGAGGAACAGCGAATGTTATTACTTGGACTCAAGCCTTGAGTTGATGAGGGTTGGATTTTGGGCAAAGAACACTCGTGTAGTTGGTCTGAAAGAGTCATTTTTGTATCTGTTTGAAGGTTCCCAGTGTCAAATTTTTTATTTCCCTGTCTGGAGCGGTGGTGATCCCACTGGGACTCCTCGCTCCCGTACACAATTCATACATTTTTTGGTGCCTAATCTGTTTTATAAAGTTGCTGTCTTCCAAACCTCTTACTCGTGTGTTCCAGCCCCAAAGGCTGGTATAGCCACCTTTGGCTCAGCCCAAGAGAGGCTACTTCTGTCAACCAGCTGGTGCTTATTAAGCCCCTTGATGCAATTCCTTGCTCATGGCCGAAGCTCATTTACTTATTGTTTATTCAAATAAATTGTTCTTTGACTTGGATTGTACCCAGTTCCACAGGAGAAATAGAAGAGTGAGACACAGGTCTCTTCTCATATTTTGACATTAGGAAGGGAGACACAGAAAGCAATAGAAAATAATAGAAATGCTGTATCTCAGGACGCCTGGGTGGCTCAGTCGGTTGGGCGTCTGCCTTTGGCTTGGGCCATGATCCCAGGGTTCTGGGATCGAGCCCTGCATGGGGCTCCCTGCTCAGTGGGGAGCCAGCTTCTCCCTCTTGCACTCCCACTGCTTGTGTTCCCTCTCTCTCTCTCTCTCTCTCTCTGTCAAATAAATAAATAAATAAAATCTTAAAAAAAAAAAAAAAAAGGAAGAAAGAAAGAAATGCTGTATCTAATCAGGTGCTAAGAGGGGTCCCTGGCCCAGGCCATAGTTGATAGAAAAGTTCAATACGATTCCTGAATGTAAGGAAGGCCGATAGTAAAGAATTTGGCTTTGCCCAAAGAGAGATCTGGCCTTTGCCCTTGGCTTCTGCGAAGTAATCTGCCTTTGACTTCTGCAAAGTCAAACCTAATAGCAGTATCTTTGGGGTTTTAGGGCGGGGGCTTTGGGCCATGCAGGGTCAGCCTGCTTGGAGGCTGAGGTCAACCACATGGACAATCAATTGATCGATCATGCCTAAGCAATGGAGCCCCGATAAAAACTCTGAACACCAAAGCTGCAGTGAGCTTCCCTGGTTGGCAGTACTCCCCATGGGTTGTCACACATCAATGCTGGCAGAATCACGTGTCCTGACTCCCCAGGGAGAGGACAATAGATCGTTCACATTCAGAACCCTCTCACAGTCTGCCCTATGTATCTCTTCCTTTGGCTGATTTAATCTCTACCCTTTCCCTGTAAAAAATTATAATTGGGGGCGCCTGGGTGGTTCAGTCCGTGAAGCGTCTGCCTTTGGCTCAGGTCATGATCCCTGGGTCCTGGGATCTTTTGGTGTTGGGCTCTCTGCTCAGCAGGGAGTCTCCCTCTGCCCCTCCCCCCTGCTCGGGCACATGCAGATCTCTCTCTCTCAAAATAAATAAATACAATCTTTAAAATAAATAAATAAATATCCAGGAAAAAATAAAGTAAAATGTAGGATGAACAGATTAGACTAGTCATCTCCAAACATTTTTGACCACGATCGCCTGTCCAAAAGAAGCAAAATCTGAGTATGCACTTCCAATATTTGTGGGCTTATTTATTTAAATTGTATATGTGTTAAACTCTGTTAGTATATGATACCTTATAAAAATAGCTGCAAAGTAGCAGTTTAAAGAGATAGAAGAAGATAGACGTTCTAGTAATTTCTTGCTTTACCTGAGTGGGTCATCTCATATGTCTCCATTAAACATTACTGGAGACAATCAGTAAAGAGCTCTGTAAGGGGCTTCCTGAGTTGGGGGATTTCTGTCTTCCTTTTTTTTTTTTTTGGAAGGGCCTAAGCTAATGCTCTGATAGCAGCCACTACGCTGACATTTACATATCCCTTTACGGTTTTCAAGTGTTACCTTATTTGCTCTCTCAAATAAAGAGAAATGAACTGGATCAAAATGGGAGGTAGATCGGGGAAAATCTTGAATGGCTGAATAGCTGCCCAAGAGGGGTTTGGACCTGATCACAAAAGCAATGCTGACATATCAAATGCACCAGATTACAGTGGGGAGATATATATATGTATTTTTTTTTAAAGACATCAGCCACTTATTTCAGAGAGAGAGAGAGAGGGCACAAGCACAAGCAAGGGGAGGGGCAGAGGGAGAGGGAGAAGCAGGCTCCCCGCTGAGCAGGGAGCCCGATGCAGGGCTCAATTCCAGGACCCTGGGATCATGACCTGAGCCAAAGGCAGACGCTTCGCTGACTGAGCCACCCAGGGGCCCCGAGGGGATATTTATATTCCAAAGGCCCCCAAATAACCACCTTCCTTATCCATGGTCAGAATAGCATGGAGTCGCCCCAGAGCCCACTCCAAGTACAGAGCCCTAGAATAGCAGATCCCACTTCTCTGAAGATAAATGAAGGTGGCGATGAGCTTTCCTACTCAGGGAGTCATCTCTCAGCACTCAGAACTGAGAAGTAGTAGACTTAGCAACGATCCTCCCACCCTTTCTCTTAGACTGCTTCTCCATGTGAATATTATCCATGTACTCCTTTTCCAAAATGACTCCTGGATACCTTCATGTGGACCTCCCAGCCAGGAGCTTGTATGCAGCTGTTTTCACCCCAGGGTGTTTTCCCTGATTCCTGTATCCGTCCAGCAGTCTTGTTCTGCTCTGTCAGTCACGTTCCACGCGCCATATTCAGCTCCATTCCCACAGAACAAGGCTGGACTTTGCACAGGTCCTTCCCTTCCTTCTCGCTTTCCCCCATCGTCCCCCCACCAGCCGAGCTGTCTGTCCTGCTCACTGCAGGAACATGATGAGAGTTGCAGGGATGGCTGGCAGGACAGTGCTTAGAAAAGCATAAAGCTGTCCTCTCTGGAAGGCACCCCGGGGGTTGGGTAGAGGTAGCCAGTGAAGCGGTGGAATACATGCATTATTTAGTGCCGAGGCTCCTGTCATTTTCCTGCTGAAAAGCTTTCAGTGACTCTCCCCTGAACAGAGTCTGAAGTCGGTCAGTGCGTGGTCTTTGTCCAGAAAGAGGTTAGAGCAGCTTGTCTGGTGGGGAGCAAAGAGAGTCTGTGTCCTCTCAGTAGCACTGTGGGTGTTGCCACAGGACCTGAGCCAGAGAGAGGTGGGTATCTATTTATAAGTCTATGTATAGGGGTGCCTGGCTGGCTCAGTCGGTGGAGCGTGCTACTCTTGATCTCGGGGTCATGGGTTCGAGCCCCACTTTGGGAGTAGAGATTACATTTTTAAAATTCAATAAACAAATAAAAAGACCATCAATAATATCCTCCAACTGAGGTCAGATTGAGGCTTTGGCCTCATACTAGGTGATGCCCTCGGTCGATGCGCAGCAAAGAGACATAGGAGGATAGAGCTACGGTATGGCCGACTGGAAACACACACAAAGTGCAGACCCCGGCCCCTGAGACCAGCCCCACTGTGGTGCAGCCCCGTGGGAGGGAGGGTGTCGCTGGCTCCCTAGGGCTAGAACATCTTGGCGCTACAGTCAGAAAGCCCGGGTTCGAATCCACCTCCCACGACCTTGCAAGCAGGCTTGAAGTCAGATAACTTCACCTGGAAAGGCTCCTTCCCCCACTGTTCATGAGCTTAAATGAAGTAACACAGCTTTGTACTTTCTCGTAAGGCACTATTGCTCTTACTCTTGTAAAGGTTCACACCATTCTGCAGTGTGTCCACATTTGTTCCTAACCCATGCGTCTCCCCAGCTTCAGATCCAAGCCTTGTCTCCCTGGCGTCTGTCTCCTCCCCTCAGCCGCGAGCGCAAAGCTCCAAAAGTGTGTTGTGTGGAGGTGTGCACTGATTTCTACTTGCGTCACGTTTCTCAGTCTTACCTCTTTCACTGAATCCGGATCCTTAAGGGTGCCCCCCCGCCCCGTACAGTTCCTAACACGGGACAGGCACACACCTACCAGAGCTTAGGGAGAAGTTCACACCTGATTAGAAAAGGTGTTTCTTCCTTCCAGGGACTTCCCAGATGACCCAGGTGTGCAGTGGGACACAGAGCGTGTGGCTAGCGTCCTCCTCCAGCACATAGAAGCAAGCGGCATCAACCTGGTAAGCAGACACCCTCCCTGAATGCAAAGCTGGGATCCCGGTCACACCTTTACCTGTGGCTGCCCTCCCCTAGAGCTCTCTTAAACCTCCAGAGCAGGGAGCACCTGGGTGGCTCAGTTGGTTAAGCGTCTGCCTTCGGCTCAGATCATCATCCCGGGGTCCTGGGATTGAGTCCCACATCAGGCTCCCTGCTCAGCGAGGAGTCTGCTTCTCCTTCTCCCCCTGCCTCTCCCCCCCACTCGTTCTGTCTCTCCCTCTTGCTCACTCTCTCAAATAAATAAGTAGAATCTTTAAGAAGTAAATATAATAAATATATTTAAAATGTATTTTAGAAAATAATAAATAAAAATTTTATTTAAATAATTATAAATTTATTTATATATTTATATATAATATATATTTATTTAAATAAATTATAAATAGATTTACATATTTATATGAAATAAAATAAAAATAATAAAAATAAATGAAATATTAAAAAAGAAAAACAAAAAAATAAACCTACGGAGGAACAAACACACCTTTTGTAAGACTGTGTCACCAAACCGTCTCAGGTGGAGGAAGAGGTTTTTTCCGAATTGTGTCCTCTTTAACCATCCCCAACCCCAACCTCTGTCCTGCCTTGGAAAAACTCAGGGCCCCAGGAGCCCGAGGTATGACTCCTTTCTGTACAGAACTTCACACCTTTTTACCAAGCATTTTCATATGCAAGGGACCGTTTTAACTTTAAAAGGCTGATATTACTGGAATTCTCATCTGACATTGAGGAAACTCAGCTTTCCAGAGGCTGAGAAGCTTGCCTGAGGTCAGCAAGGGGTGAAGATAGGATTTTGAGCATCAGTTTCTCATTCTGGAAAACACAAGGCTGTATTCACATGCACTGCAGGGAGAACATATCAGAGCTCGAGCAACAGTGGAGATTCATGTTTCCTTGCAGAGGTGAACAAGGGTGGGAGCCCCCATCTCAGCTCTGCCCGGATCCTCTGGACCGAGCCTGCCCAGTGGTCGACATGAAGGCCGCTGAGAAGACTTACTGTCCACCTCCAAAGTGATAATAATAATCCTTCATGCGTTAATGCCTAAAATTCTACCACTTAAAGCCCTAATCTTTTGGTTTATGTTTTCATGAGTTCTGCTGGCAGAAACAGTGCTGAATTCACTGAGTGAAATGATTTATTAGACTTTCTTTTTTTTTAAAGATTTTATGATTTTTTTTTAAAAGATTTTATTTATTTATTTGACAGAGAGAGAGACAGCCAGCGAGAGAGGGAACACAGGCAGGGGGAGTGGGAAAGGGAGAAGCAGGCTCCCAGCCAAGAGCCTGATGTGGGGCTCGATCCCAGAGCGCCAGGATCACGCCCTGAGCCGAAGGCAGACGCTTAACGACTGAGCCACCCAGGCGCCCCAGATTTTATGATTTTTTTAAAGTAATCTCTACACCCAACGTGGGTCTCGAACTTATAACTCTGAGATCAAGAGTCACATGCTCTACTGACTGGGCCAGCCCGGTTGCCCCTATTAGACCTTTCCTAAGAGCAGGTTTTCGGTGACATATTGGTCAGACTGCTCTGGTTTTTTTCTTTTTCTTTCAGCATATTTCATGTAGCTTTTTTCTTCCTTCCTTCCATCCTTTCTTTTCTTTTTCTCTTTCCTTTTTTTTTTTTTTTTTTGGTGTTCACATATTTTTATTTATTATTTTTTTAAATTTAATCTTATTTATTCATTTGACAGAGGGAGAGAGAGGACAAGCAGGGGCAGCCGCAGGCAGAGGGAGAGGGAGAAGCAAGCTCCCCGCTGAGCAAGGAGCCCGATGTGGGACTCGATCCCAGGACTCTGAGATCACGACCTGAGCCGAAGGCAGACACTTAACCCACCGAGCCACTCAGGCACCCCTATATTTATTTATTTATGTTTACTGAAGACCATCTTGTTGTCTCATGACAGAAACACAACTGAAACATAATCCACACAGACAAAAGGGGCACCTGACTGGCTCCCTCGGATTCACGTACAGGCAGAGATGCAGGCGGGCCCCCGCTCCTGGTGGGGCTGTCCTCCATCGTGCTCTGGACTCTGGCTTCATTCTTTCTCCTGGCTGGAAAAAATGGCCACCAACAGCTGGCAGCCCTACACCTCCTAGCTTTACTTTCCAAGAGGATCTGAGTGTGAAAGATGGAAGGAAGGGTCCACGGGCTTCAGAGTCAAAGGCCCAGCCGTGCCGACTGGGTTTGCCTGCTTCTCTTGCCCATCCCACCCCAGCCCATGCAGCCAGAACTCATCAGGGCTCCACAGCCCAGATGTGGAGACAGAGCTGGTCTTGGGGGCCAGGCTGAAAGAACACGGTGAGGGTGTGAACTGTGCTGCCATACCCCCAGGGACCCCGTTTTCCCATAGGACTGGCTTCCCCAGGACCGGTCCTCAAATACTCTAATCCCTTCCCTGCTTCAGTGCATACAACTGCTGGTTTTCCCAGTCACTTCGTTTGTGAGATAAATTCCCGTCTTTCTGAACTTGGCCCCCTTTGGTCTGGCCCGGGAGTACTGCACACTGGTGCACAGGATTGGTCCTTGCCAAGGGGCCAGGTTTCTATTGTAGACCGTGTTACAGCTGACCACAGCTCTGAGCATCCAGGGAGGGGTCTGAAGTACAGACCATGACTTTTGAACTAGGTTGGAGGGCCCATGAAGGCAAGGACCGCCATGACATTTTTATATCCCCAAGAACGAGAACAGACCCCAGACCATGCTTGTCCCCAGACTGCCCAGGGGGTTAGCTACCACCTGGCTGCCCGGGGCTCTTTCCTGTTGTCTGAGGTGCTCACGTTCATTCCAGCGAGTGAGGGGCCTTTATCGTCAGGACGATCCTGAATCGATTTAATTTCCATACAGAAGGAAACCATTTTAAAATAGCTCCTTCACACACCTTGCTGTGAATAAGGAGATTCTCGGCTATCACGGTGCAGTGAGGAATGATTGCCCCGGCCTGCACTTAATACAACAGCAGGAGTGTAAGGCCGCGCTGTGACCATTGCCAGTGTGGACACAAGTGGCCATAATCACGCTCGGCCCCCATGATGCAGGGAAATGGGCTTTCCCACAGTCCCACAGGCCCTGCCGGGCCAGGGGCGAAGGCTGAGTAGTAGACAGGTGAGAAGTCACTCCGTGGCAGGATCAGAGGGCTCAGGTGCCCCCTCCAGACCGGAAGTATTGGCTGCACAATGAGAGCAGACAAACACGGAAGCAGAGACAGAGTGAGGAGCACTGAGCTAAGATATGGGAAGATAGATTCTCACCTGGGCTGTGCTGGGATGATACCGGAAGCTCTCCTCCGTCCAAGCCGAAAGCTGGCTCTGCAGTTGTTAGCACCGTGAGATGGAAGGAAACCGGGTGCTATCTGGTCCCGGCACCGCCATGTTTGCTGAGCTGCCAGGACATGGCTTTGAAGAGCATTGTAATGCTGCCCTCTACAGAAAGCAGCCTAGGGCTTCAGTAGTGGCTTTCGGTGGCAAGCAGGCAAGGTCCGGGGCCTGACCCCTATCTCGACCTTTCATTCAAGAAATACTTATTGAGCACCTGCTATATGATATTCACTACTTGCTGTGAACTGGCGAGATAGCCGTGAACCAAACACACCGAGTCCCTGCTCCCTTAGGGCACCGTGACATTTGGGGCCCCATCATTGTTTGCTGTGGGGGACCGTCCTGTGCCTTGTACTGATGCTTAACAGCATCGTGGGTTTCTCCCCACTGACAGCCCCCCTCTCTACCCAGTGGCAACACCCCTCAGTCATCACAACAAATCTATCTCCAGACATGACCAGATGTCCCTGGGGCAACATTGCCCCCAGTTGAGAACCACCACCATAGAGAAACCAGAGCAGCCCCACCATTACCTCCTGGGGTCTGAGTAAGATTTCATTTAAACAGAGATTTCCAGGGGCGCCTGGGTGGCTCAGTCGTTAAGCGTCTGCCTTCAGCTCAGGGCGTGATCCCAGAGTCCTGGGATCAAGTCCCACATCAGGCTCCCTGCTCCACTGGGAAGTCTGCTTCTTCCTCTCCCACTCCCCCTGCTAGTGTTCCCTCTCTCCCTGGCTGTCTCTCTCTCTGTGTCAAATAAATAAATAAATAAATAAATAAATAAATAAATAAATAAATAAAATCTTTAAAAAAACAAACAAACAGAGATTTCCACAACTTCGGGGCGGGGGGGGGGGGGGTTGGAGTTCTATAAAGAGCTGCAGGGTCACTGTTGCAACATACAAATCTGCAAAAGTCCAGGGAGCTGGATGCAATTCCGCTCAGCCCTCCTTGCGACAGAGGGAAAGAGGGAGACTCTAGGAAGATGCAGGATGAGGAAGAAACAGAGTCCTAGGAGAATTTCAAAAGTGATTGAGCCGAGTGCCACTGGGCCCCAAATCCCCCCTAACCTAGGGAATGCTCTCCAGCATGGCCGGGGTAATGACTGGCCCCCCTATTACACTCTACTGACAGCAGCGGGCCTGGAGATGAGACGCTCTAGGCTTTCCTGTTGTACGTACACACTCGTAAGCATTTCCATGTGCTGTTGTGTCTTCACCTCAACCCCGGGAGGAAGGCAGAGCAGGTATTGCTTTTCTGATCTTGCAAATGAGACGACCAACAAGTTGAACCTTGAAATAACTTCCAGCGGTGGGGTTCTGTGATCCACCCAACAGCGGGGGGGGGGGGAGGGTGCTAAGTAGGGTCCGAGATAAGAGTAGACTTGAGTCAACACTGTGTTCCATGCAACAGTGGGATCAGAACAGGTAACTTGAGTTACACGGTTTCACGTTTTGTTTTCGGTTTGGTTTTTTTTTTTTTAAGTAGGCTCTGTGCCCAACATGGGGCTTGAACTCACGACCCTGAGATTAAGAGTCACATGCTCTACCGATAGAGCCAGCCGCGTGCCCCACGGTTTACGTTTTTTAATAGACTGTATTTTTTTTAGAGTAGTTTTAGGGTCACAGCAAAGTTGAGCAAAAAGTACACAGAAACTCCTTGTCCCCCACAATTTTTTACAATCGATAAACCAACATTGACACATCATCACCCCCAAGTCCATAGTTTACATGAGGGTCTACTTTTAGCACTGTGCATTCTACGGGGTTTGACCACTGAATAATGACACGTGTCCATGATTCACTTTTTATAACCCTTTAACTCTTTTTTTTTTTTTTTTAATTTTCCATTAGGGAGAATTTCAAGCCTGCAACTTTAGAGAGAATAGTTTAATGAACTTCCATGTTCCTATCACTTGGCTCCCGTAATTATTAACTCACAGTCAATATTAGTTTCATTTAAACACCTCTTCACCTCCCCCACCTCCTCTATTATTTTGAAGCAAATCTTTGGCCATATATATATATATATATATATATATATTTTTTTTTTTTTTTTTTTTTTTTTAAGATTTTGGGGGTGCCTGGGTGGTGCAGATGCTTAGCGACTCTGGGCTCAGGGCGTGATTCTGGCGTTCTGAGATCGAGCCCCACATCAGGCTTCTCCGCTAGGAAACTGCTTCTTCCTCTCGCACTCCCCCTGCTTGTGTTCCCTCTCTTGATGGCTGTCTCTCTCTGTCAAAATAAATAAATAAAATCTTAAAAAAAAAAAGATTTTATTTATTTATTTTGACAGAGAGAGAGCAAGAACAAGCAGGGGGAGCAGCAGGCAGAGGAAGAGGGAGAGAAGCAGGCTCCGGAGCCTGATGTGGGACTTGATGCCAGGACCGTGGGATCATGACCTGAGCCGAAGGCAGACGCTTAACCAACTGAGCCACCCAGGCGCCCTGGCATCGTATTTCATATTTAAATATTTTAGCATGCATTTCTTATAGACAATGAGTCCTTTATTAACATAACAATAATGCCATTGTCACATCTAAACATTCACAAGTCCTTAATATCAGTGTTTTATATTTCTAAAAGTCTCATGGTTTTTTTGTGCTTGTTTTTACAGCTTGTTTGAATCAGGATCTGTTGACAGGACTTTAAATTTTCTTTTAATTTACAGCCCCCGTCCCCCCACCTGTGCCCAGTAGAGGTTCACTGTTCTCACTGTAACAGAGAGTTCTCTATACATGAAGTCAACATTTTATGATTTAAAATAGGAAGACCAATGGGGAAGTCCTTCTCAGCCTATACCCATTCCAGTTGTGGTCCCTTTAGTCCTCTTTCCTTGGAGACAGCTTGCCTCTTTCCACTACCCCTAACCAGCCACTCCTGCTCCTTTTTCTGAGTCCCTGTTCTCTTTTTTATATTTCTTTTTATTATCCAAACTAACATGATTATTATTCAAACTTATTTGGGTTTTTTTCTTAATCCATCTGTGCAGAAATGAAATGTTGGAACCCAGACTAAGCTTATGATTAATAAGTAGATAGTAAATAGACTTCTGTGATTTTAACCCCAGGGCATGGTGGACGTTGTCCCTCAAAGCCTTTGTGCCCTCAGTAAGGCACAAGGAAAAGGGGCCAAATAAATCAGGCAGCATCTACAAGAACGAAGTTCACACAGCAGCCAGCCAGGAAAACGAAATGTGCTAATAAATGGCCAGGGAGATAAGAAACCAAGATACTCTAAACCCAGGTTTCTATCATGGCCGAATTCCACTCTGCTCCACTGGCCCGGAACAAGAGTAAATAGTAAAACCCACGCACACAGTCCACACAACTGGCCAACGCAGTGGTTATACCCCACTGATCCGCTCCGAACACAGAATTGGAAACATTTCAGGGTTCTGAGTGCTCCTTTTCTTGCCGAAGGGATGGGGATGCTCTGTGGAAATTGAGGCGGAGAAAGAATTCAGTCAGGAGTGACCACCCTGTTTCTCTACAGGTGGTGACTTTCGATGCAGGGGGAGTCAGTGGTCACCGCAATCACGTTGCTCTGTATGCGGCTGTGAGGTACGACTCTGCATGTTGGAGGTGGGAGAGGGTCTGTTCATTTGCTCAGGGTGATGGTTTCTAAAGCGCTTCCCTGCCCCCCCCCCCGCCACTGTCTGAGCCTCATGGAACTGACCACTGAGGTACAGAGAGCCAGTGCTGGCCACATTACTCACTACATCTCACCACGCCCTCTGTGTGAGAAATCCCTTCCTAAGTTATTGTTTTGTCTCCTCAACTCCTACGGAAAAATGGGGTAACATCTTATTTCTCTCTTTGCTTTGGCCACAGAGAGCTTTAGGGCCAAATTCTCAACCCCATGTAGTACATGGGGGAGATTTGAAGGACTGAGTTCTGTAAATCAGTGTGCCTCTTGGCTTCATCTTCTTTTTCCTCCCTTTTTAAAAAAGATTTTATTTAGTTATTTGTCAGAGAAAGAGAGAGAGAGTGAGCACAAGCAGGGGGAGTGGCAGACAGAGGGAGAAGCAGGGTCCCCACTGAGCAAGGAGCCTGATGCAGGGCTCGATCCCAGGACCCCTGGGATCATGACCTGAGCCAAAGGCAGATGCTTAAGCCACCCAGGCATCCCTTTCCTCCTTGTATTCTAATTTCTTTTGTTATCTTCCATTGTACATTTTTTTTTAAGATTTTATTTATTTATTTGACAGAGATAGAGACAGCCAGCGAGAGAGGGAACACAAGCAGGGGGAGTGGGAGAGGAAGAAGCAGGCTCCTAGTGGAGGAGCCTGACGTGGGGCTCGATCCCGTAACGCTGGTATCACGCCCTGAGCCGAAGGCAGACGCTTAACTGCTGTGCCACCCAAGCACCCCACCCATTGTACATTTTGTACACTATATCAACTCTTTCTTTGGAGAAGGAAGATATACATATGTAATAGGAACATTTTTGTTCTTCTTCGTCACCCTATGTTACTGATAGCCATCTGTATTTTACTGGTAAAAAAAAAAAAATGCACCTCAAAGATATTGAGGGACTTACAAACATATACCACGTTTCCCACCCTCTAGAGAAGTACTTCTCCTGGGTGCCCTGAGTGGAGGAGTGGTGGACCTGGCCCAGGCCCTGGGGAAGGGAAGGGGCAACTTGAAGTGAAGGACTTACTTTATAACCTTCTTGTAAACATGCCCAACATTCTCAGACTAGAGCAGTGAAATATGTAAAGTTAGAAATGATCTCACCTATCATTAAGTCCAACCACCTCATTTAACTGAGAAAGTGAAGTGGTTTTTCCAGCACTGCCAGGCTGAACAATGGCAGAAGTAGAACTGGAATCCATTTCATAGGAGTATGTTGTCTGTGTGTTGGTGGTGGGGTGGGACCACTTATCCCATCTCTCTCCGTCTCTGCTTTCAAACAAAAGCAGGCAAGAGAGTTGGAGTTCATTGCTCTTGGATTGGCCTCACATTCCTTTAAGGCAAGGAATACAGAATGGCCGTCACTATGAGAAGGTGGGAGCAGGGGAGGTTGAAAAGGAGAAAGAACTATTAGGGAAGAAATATCAATTAATATTTTAAAATAGTCTCCTATCACACTCACATTACAATTTCAAAAGAGAAAAACTTTGAAGAGTCCATTGTAGTTACCTTTATGTCTTAGGTGCAAAGCTTGGACCAGAGCATTTCATAACCATTGCTCAGCCCCCAGATAGGCTGACCTTGGTGAAGGTGCCCACCCTTGTCCCTTCAGCTATAGCCAGGTTTCTGGGATTGCAAACCAATGGCACACCAATGGTGACTGATGCAAAAGAAACTGCCTAGAAACCTACAAAGGGATCATAGGGTCTGGCAGGCCTTACTGCTATTGGGGAGGAAGAAATATTCCTCTGTCTAAGGTTCTTCTAGCTAGACTAAGAATTAAATTCCATGAGAGATTAAAAGGAGAAAACAAAATTTAGTTTTGTCCTGTGGGTAATCTACACAAACATGAAATTCCAGAGACTGTCAGGCAACATAAGGTGTGTATGTCATCCTGAGCTCAGGAGCGGGATGGGAGTCTGGGATACAAGGAGAGGAAGACCATTAGCAGGAAGGTCATAGGAGATGTTTGGAAAACAAAGGTGGCCCTGTTATGCACATAAGTGTCTTAGGTGAAAAGGAATCTCTACAACTAGTTCTCTTCCTGGTACAGGCCCCCTTTCCAATGTAAGTTTAGTTGGTTGGGGGGCGGGGTGCCTGGGTGGCACAGCGGTTAAGCGTCTGCCTTCGGCTCAGGTCATGATCCCGGCGTTATGGGATCGAGCCCCACATCAGGCTCCTCTGCTATGAGCCTGCTTCTTCCTCTCCCACTCCCCCTGCTTGTGTTCCCTCTCTCTCTGGCTGTCTCTATCTCTGTCGAATAAATAAATAAAATCTTTAAAAAAAAAAAAAAAAGGTGGTTGGGGGGGGGTGCAAAGTGGTTCTCCTGAATTTGCTGGGTTTTGATTGCTTTTAACTCAAAGTAATCTACATGCCATCATGGCCCATGTTGGAGAGCCCTGCCCTTGACCCCTATACTCTGAAGGCTCTTCCTGTTAACTGCAAAGGAATTCTTGCTCCCTGTCACTCCTGTCCTTTCCTCCACCAGGACCCTGCATTCAGAAGGGAAGTTACCTAAAGGTAAGTTGTCTCTTTTGCAAAAGTCTGCTAGTCACTATCCCTCTAAGAAACTTATTGGGTGAAATTTGTAAATATATGGAGAACTGCCCTAGGTCAAGCCGAGGTGGGGCTGGGGAGGCTGGGCCACACTCTTCCTGACCCAGCTGACTGTGTCTATCCGTGTGGGTCCTCAGGCTTTAAAACCAGATTGTATCCGTTGGAAAGTGCCATGCCAGCCAGGCAGCCTCTGGGTGTGAAGGGAGGCGAAATGTGTTAGAAAAACAGAACCAATAGGAGATACATATATAAAAGAGACTTATTATAAGGACTTGGCTCACACAAGTACAGAGGCTGAGAAGTCCCACAATCTGCCGTCTGCAAACTGGGGACCCAGGAAAGGTGGTGGTGTACGTCAGTGTGAGTCCAAAGGCCTGAGAAGCAGGAGGGCCAGTGGTGTAAATCCCAGTCCAAGGGCAGGAGATGACCAGTATCTCAGCTCAACAGTCAAGCAGAAAAGAACAAATTCACCCTTCTTCCACCTATTCTATTCAGGCCCTCAATGGATTGGTCCATGCCCCCCCAGACTGGGGAGGGCAATCTGCTTTCCTGAGTTCACGGATTTAAATGCTAGTCTCATCCAAAAACACCCTCCCAGGCACACCCAGAAATAATCAGCCAAATATCTGGGTACCCTGTGACCCAGTCAAGTGGACACATGAAATTAGGTGCCCACCCTTGTCCCTTCAGCAGACCTTGCCTGCTCATCTGTCTAGCTTTCTCCCCAGGTGGGTCTCTTTTTACCCCCAGTGGTCTTTCAGTCTGTCCATCTAAACTCACATCCCAGCCCCCAATTACTTAGCCAGGCTGTAAATGGGTGCTTGATGGGTTAACCTGCTTGAGTTAGAAGGTGTTTGACCCCTCCTTGGCCATTTACTGTGTGACACTGACGCTTAACTCTCTGGACCAATTTCTGGTCTGTCAGTGGGAATAGTAGACATCCCTCAGGAGTGATATGAAGTTGAAGCATGTGAAAACACAGCCGAGCGTGTTCTTTCTGAGTGGGCTGATATCAACCCTGTAAGACACGCTCCCACACTGTCAACACCACTTTAGAGATGAGGGAACTGAGTCTCAGCTGAAGGGACTTTCCCGAGTCTGTCAGGTCTTGAGTGTCAGAGGAGAAACTGGGTCTCTTGCCTCCCAATCCCGAAATTCTGGTATTCATCACCTTTCCCCTGACCTTGAGGTAGCCAGTTTCCAACCTCTAGCAACCAACCTTATCTTGCTAGGGCTTGTCGCGAGTAGAGGGCAGCCGGCCACGTGTTCTGTGGTCCTTTCACTCTTCCTGTCTGGGAGAATGATGAGCAAAGAGCAACTCCATGGCCACGGTCCTGCCCTGCCCTGCCCTGAGCCCCAAGGGAGGGGGAGGGTGCTCTGAAAAATCTGCCTGGAAGCAACTAGACTCTTCGCTTCTCGCCTCTCTGCTTCCCCCACCCAGGGTGCTCCGTGCTCACGCTTCGGTCAGTCAATGTGTTCCGTAAGTACATCTCCCTTCTGGACCTGCCCTTTGCTCTGCTTCATACCCGGGATGTCCTCTTCGTGCTCACCAGCAAAGAAGTGGCACAGGCCAAGGTGAGGATTGTGAATTCCCAGACAGCCTCCCTCCAGATCTGTGTCCCAGAGCCCCCCCCGCCTCCTCATGACCCCTAAGCAAAGACCTTGCATAGTGGTTCAGCATCTGAGTGTTGGGACTATCCCAGCTTGACCTTGACAGTCATAGATTATCAAGGACTTTCACCCTTTTTTCTTTTTTTTTTTTTTTTTTTTTTAAGATTTTTTTATTTATTTATTCGACAGAGATAGAGACAGCCAGCGAGAGAGGGAACACAAGCAGGGGGAGTGGGAGAGGAAGAAGCAGGCTCATAGCAGAGGAGCCTGATGTGGGGCTCGATCCCAGAACGCCGGGATCACGCCCTGAGCCGAAGGCAGACGCCCAACCGCTGTGCCACCCAGGCGCCCCCAAATCAAGAGTTAGACGCTTAACCAAATGAGCTACCCAGGTGCCCTTTTTTTCTGATCATAAACAGAACACATGCTTTTTTAAAAGTAAAAATACATGCTCGTTGTAGAACATGTAGAAATACTTTATATAAAAGCATCAAGAAGAAAATAAAGATAATCAATACAAATTACCCTGAATGCCACCACTCAGAGATAATCATTGTTAATATATATGTATTTTTTAATGGGATCACATGGTGCCTACTGTTTAAAACCTGTTCTAACAAGATTATGACCGTTTTCTTCTATGTCGTGATGCATTAGCATTGTAATGGGTGCCTGCATTCCGCGGCATGGAGGTACACAGAGGAACTCAGACCTGCCAGGAACCTCTGTAAAGAGCCAATAGGATAGACCACCAGAGGCTTATTTGCCTATTGAGGAAATGTCAGGTCCAGTGAGGCCCTCATAGCGAAAACTCTTAGCTATCGGTCGGGCGGGTGATTCTGAAAACCATGGAGTTAGGGACCAAGCAGTTAAGGAGAATTGTTCCAGTCTGCCTCCTGGTGTGACCCCAGCTGCCTTAAGTCTACTGGGGAGGGCAGAATAGCAATGAGTAAAACTAAGAGAACTGAGGGTAATAATAATTATTATCATTATTATCATTATTATTATTTATTTTGCTTAACTTTATTTTCTGGACTGTCTGCAATAAACATTTATACCTACTAAGAGGCACTTTGCTAGATACTGAGAGTGCAACACTGACCAGAAACGTGAATTCTCCTCTGTTTTATTTGATAGCTCATTCATGTCTGTTCTTTATTTTTGCCTTTCTACTTTATTCAGGTTTTACGTTGTTACTTTTTTTTTTAATTTCTTGGAGTGAAAAGGTTAGCTTTTTTTTCTGTTTTCAATCATTTTTTAAAAATACTCTCTAATACTATTAATTTTCCTTGAAGTATTCCTTTAGCTGCACCCGACAAGTTGTGATACATACTTCTACTGTCACTCAGTTATAAGTAACTTATAGTTTCCGTTGTGAGTTCCTCTTTAATACACGAGGTTTTTAAGGGTGTGTTTTAGAGTTCACAAACGCGTATGTGTGTCTATATAGGGTCAGTCCTCATTATCCGTAGGTTCCATATTTGTAAATGTGCCCACATGCTAAAATTTACTTGTTACCCCGAAATTGATACAGTCCTTTTGTGGTCACTTGTGGACATGAGTATTTGCAGGGCAGTGAAAAGCTTTAAGTTGCCACCGACGCACACATGCAGGTTCCCAACTGAGTTGAACAAGGTGCCCTCTGCCTTCTTGTTGCAGCTCTCATATGGCGAACAAGTATCCTTTCCGTTGTATATTTGGTGCCACATTGTTCTCATTTTTGTGCTTTTTGTTGATGATGTTACTGTTTATTTTATTTTTTTTTAAGATTTTATTTATTTGACAGAGAGACACAGCGAGAGAGGGAACACAAGCAGGGGGAGTGGGAGAGGGAGAAGCAGGCTTCCCGCCGAGCACGGAGCCCGATGCCAGGCTTGATCCCGGGACCCCGGGATCATGACCTGAGCTGAAGGCAGTCGCTTAACCAACCAAGCGACCCAGGCACTCCTGTAATACTGGTTTTTAGAAACTTACTGAGAATTCCTTAGTGAATGACCTACTTTATGATCAGTTTTTGTAAATGTTAACACGTTTATCTAAAAAGAATGTGTGTGCTCTACTGACTGCATCTCAGATTCTAGATATAACCAGTAGATCAAGGTTAGTACGTATTTCGGTCACAACTTGTACATTCTTTTTTTTTTTTTTTAAGATTTTATTTATTTATTTGACATAGAGAGAGACAGCCAGCAAGAGAGGGAACACAAGCAGGGGGAGTGGGAGAGGAAGAAGCAGGCTCCCAGCAGAGCAGGGAGCCCAATGCGGGGCTCGATCCCAGGACCCTGGGATCAGGCCCTGAGCCTAAGGCAGACGCTTAACGACTGCACCACCCAGGCGCCCCACAACTTGTACATTCTAACTACTTTTTAAACCTTTTGATCTGTTACTTTATGATGCAAGTATGAGGTCTCCTACCCTGAGTTTGCATTTGTCCGTTTGTCTTTGTGTTGGCTTTATTTGTGTCTGGTGCACAAAAAGATCAAGGTTGTTATATCTTCTTAGTAGACTCTTCCTTTTATTATGCTATGTCTCTCATTATGAATGGTCTTGCCTTAAATTCTGTTCGGATCTTAACATTGCTCTGATAGCTTTCTTGGACTTGCATCCGCTTGGCTCATCTTCTTTAAATACCTTTGTTATTTTTTTTCTTTAAGTTGGCTCCACACCCAACATGGGACTTTTTAATACCTTTATCTTTAAACTCTTGTCATTTTCATTTCTTAATGTTTTAAAAATATTTTATTTATCTATTTGAGAGAGAGAGCACGAGAGTATGAGTGTGGGGAGGGACAGAAGGAGAGGGAGAAACAGACTCCCCGCTGAGCAGGGAGCCAGCATCGGCCTTGATCCCAGGACCCTGAGATCATGACTGGAGCCAGAACCGACAGTCGGATGCTTAACTGACTGCACGACCCAGGCGCCCTGGTACTGTACTTTACAATATCATTACTGATATACAGTGGATTCCTGGCCCTCCCTATTTCTTACATCCTGCATATTACCTCTGCCTTCACTTTTTGTTGATGCAGATTCTTTAGCAATTTTTCAGTGAATGTCTAAGGAAGGCAACTTCGCTTAGCCTTTGAGTGTTTGCATGTCCTCTTCTGAATGAGTCTAGCTGGAAATAAAGGTTTAATTTGAGCTATTTTCCTTCTGCATGTTTGAAGATGTAACTCCCGTCCTCATCCTTTGGCAACGGGAGCCCACTGTCAGCGTGATGTTATTACTCATGTGCAGTTAATCTCTTTTATGTTAACTTTTATTATTTTTTATTTATTTTTCTTATATTTTTTTATTTTTTTAAAGATTCTATTTGTTTATTTGACAGAGATAGAGACAGCCAGTGAGAGAGGGAACACAAGCAGGGGGAGTGGGAGAGGAAGAAGCAGGCTCATAGCGGAGGAGCCTGATGTGGGGCTCGATCCTATGACGCCGGGATCACGCCCTGAGCTGAAGGCAGACGCTTAACCGTTGAGCCACCCAGGTGCCCCTATGTTAACTTTTAAGATTATCTTTGTGTTTGGGGCGTCTGGGTGGCTCAGGTCATGATCCCGGGTTCCTGGGATCGAGTCCCGCATCGGGCTCCCTCTCCCTCTGCCGCTCCTCCAGCTTGTGCCCCCTCTCAAATAAATAAATATTTTTTTTAAAAAGATCATTTTCTGTTTCTGAGTTCTGCAGTCTTATTACAGTACGTGTAGGGTAGCTTTGTTCATCTTTATTCTGCTTCGCATCTCGAAGTGGGGACCCTTGTCTGTCGGCACTTCTTCAAAATCCTCACCTATTATCTCTTCCAACAGCCCTTGTGTGACGTTCCCTCCGTTCTCTTCCTGGGTTCCTACTGAATGTACACTGAGGACTCTTAATCTGTGCTTTGTGGCTCCTAATTATTCTTTCACATCTGTTCTCTGTTTTGTTTTCATTTCCAAAATTTTTCATTTTTTCTTTTATGTCCACCTATTGTTTCACTTCCTTTTTTTTTTTAATTTCATAGTTTTTTCTTCATTAAGGTGGTTTTTCTTCTACTTAGCCTTTGAATGTCCAGAATGCAATTATTTCAGTCCTTGACGAAGTGGGGTGGGGTTTTTTTGGAGTTTTTTGCTTTTTTTTTAATTAATTAATTTATTTTAGAGAGAGCGAGAGCTCACAGGAAGGACAGAGGGAGAGGGAGAGAGAATCTCAAGCGGACTCCGCACTGAATGCAGAGCCCGACATGGGGCTCGATCTCACGACCCTGAGATCATGACCTGAGCCGAAGGCAGAAGCTTATCCGACAGCCAGCCAGACGCCCCACCTTTTGATATTCTTGATACATTAAGTAAAAACAAACAGGTTACAGGGGCACCTCGCTGGCTCAGTCGTAAAGCATTCAACTCTTGATCTCGGGGTCATAAGTTTGAGCTCCACATTGAACACAGAGTTTACTTTAAAAATAAATAATTAAATAATAAAAATATTTCTAAAATAATCATGTATTACTTGTATAATTCAATAAATTTGTACTAACTCTGACTCAATCATTTTAATTTGGAGGACCTTATCCTAAAGAAATGAGCAAAGCTGTATTCAGAGACTTACGAGCAAGTGGGGCGCCTGGGTGGCACAGCAGTTAAGTGTCTGCCTTCGGCTCAGGGCGTGATCCCGGCGTTATGGGATCGAGCCCCACGTCAGGCTCCTCCGCTATGAGCCTGCTTCTTCCTCTCCCACTCCCCCTGCTTGTGTTCCCTCTCTCGCTGGCTGTCTCTATCTCTGTCAAATGAGTAAATAAATAAAATCTTAAAAAAACAAAACAAAACAGAGACTTATGAGCAAGAATGTTCATATTTTATGATAGTCCTGAATTATGATAGTCAAAAAGGAACTAATATTGAGCAGATGAATGATACAGTACTGGATAACCAGCAAAATCATATCTTTGAAGGAAATGTAGTGGAAATGCTTCAAGTTGGGGGGCGGATAGAAACAATTTTGATATTTTGTATTCCATTGGAAAACTAATAGAAAAACAGTTTGTAAAAAAACCAAATTGACAATAAGTGCCTGTTTTATTGAATGGGTGCTGAAAAGTCATTGGAAAGTTAGGGGACCTAAAAATTAGACCACTTGGGGCAAGATGACGTAGGAAACCCATGTGACTTGGCAGCGGTTACAAATAGACAAGTCGAGTGTGTCTGGACTACAAAGTTCATCCCTTCTCTCAGTGTTTTTCTAAACTAAACATTTTGGGGATGTGCCCGGGTGGCTCGGTCAGTTGGGCGACTGCCTCCGCTTGGGTCGTGTTCCCGGGGTCCTGGGATCAAGTCCCGTGTCAGGCTCCTTGCTTGGCAGGGACCTGCTTCTCCTTCTGCCTGCCCCTCCTCCTGCTTGTGCTCTCTCTCTCTCTCTCTAACAAATAAAGAAAATCTTTAAAAAATAAAATAAAATAAACATTTTGTTTTTACTATGGTCTTCAAAATGTGAACACTCTTCTGTAAGTTTTCACATCCATTTCGTTTCTGAAAATGCTTTTAGTTGAAAAATTTAGTTGTATGTCCTGTTGAAACAATGCTATATAATATTTTGCCTGAATACATCGTATGGTGATATTAACCTTTATCACTGACGGCTTGTGGTTATCCTAACAGGTGTATTTACATCTCTATAGCCACATGCATTCTGACAATGAATATAAAATGAGTTCTTGGGTTGCCTGGGTGGCTCAGTCGGTTAAGCCTCTGCCTTCCACTCAGGTTGTGATCTCAGGGTCCTGGGATCGAGCCCCGCGTCAGGCTCCCTGCCCAGGGAGGGGGCTGCTTCTCCCTCTGCCTGCCACTCTCCCTGCTTGTGCGCTCTCTCTGACAAATAAATAAACTCTTAAAAAAATAAAATAAAATGAGTTCTTTACATAAAGGTCTTCAATGATAATAGCTCCGAGAGGCAGTTTACTTTTGGTACTTAGAGCAAAACAGGCAGGAACCATTTATATATGTTATATCTAGTTACATCAGTCGCTATGATCTGTGGTTTAAAAGCTGAACTACGGGGGCACCTGGGTGGCACAGCAGTTAAGCGTCTGCCTTTGGCTCAGGGCGTGATCCCAGCGTTCTGGGATCGAGCCCCACATCAGGCTCTTCTGCTGGGAGCCTGCTTCTTCCTCTCCCACTCCCTCTGCTTGTGTTCCCTCTCTAGCTGGCTGTCTCTGTCACATAAATAAATAAAATCTTAAAAAAAAAAAAAAAAAAGCTGAACTATGCTGGGTCTGAATAACAAGACAGTAAACATTGTGGCGATGAGAACCCCATACCCATGTGTGCTCGTTGGTGTGAATGTGTCCATGTCTTCTTTTTTCTGCTCCTCCTCTTCCTCTTCCTCCCAGCTTACCTAACTCAGAGGACCTTGAGCACAGTATTCTAGCTTGCTTCCCATAAGCCCTCCCCGAACGTGTGATCTGTGCCACGTAGCGGAGCACAGTAATTAAGAATGTGGGCTTCCGAGTCCTTCACGTGGCTCTGGCTCCGGATACCAGCTGTGCTGTCTAAATCAAGGTCGTGCACGGAGACCGACCACGTGCTATGGCCGCCGTTAGCCTCATGTGATTGTATCACTGGGTTGTCAGTAAGAGACGGGACAGGGGAGGCAGCGATCGGAGGCCCATCCAGAGAGGTTCACGCGTCCCAGGGGGAAGCCGGAGTAGGCTACAGCGTGAGGTGTGCTCGCGGGAGGAGGAACTCCAGGTGAGGAAAGAAGGCCTGAGACAGTGCGTGCGTTCCATGACGGGGCCTCTCTGCTTCTCCTAGAGAGCCATGTCCTGCCATCGCAGCCAGTTGCTCTGGTTTCGCCGCCTCTACGTGCTCTTCTCCAGGTACATGAGAATCAACTCCCTGCACTTCCTCTGAAGCCTTTGAGAGTCTTCTGACCCAAGGAACGCAAGGAGAAGCAGAGACCGGAAAGCCTGGGGCCGGGCCCTGAGCTGGCCGACCACCCTGGACCAAAGGAGATCCCCGTGTGGGGAGGCCTCTGCGGGCCCGCGCTGTGAGGCTCTAACGAAAGGGGGACCATGCAGGCCAATGGGTTGTCCCAACGTCGGCTTCCTGCTCTGGGGAAAAAACCCCACAGCAGCCCAAACCAAACGAACCCAAGGATGATAACAGCCAGCCTGCTAGCTTCTCACGTTCTCCTGAGGAACACGTTACATAATGGCACGATGTAGGTCAGGCACCTAGCACAGACCTGCTGATTGTAAATGCTCTGAAACGTGCTCTGGAATCGCTGCGCCGGTGCCCCAGGCGGTATTTATGTTGTTTCCAAAGCAGGCTCGCCAAACACACACACACACATAGACACGCGTGCACACGCACAGTCTATATATTGAATGAGTTCAACCATGACTCCTTTGATTGACGTTGTGGCCTGTGTATCAGATTTGAATCCAGGGGAAGCTTCTCTACTTAACATCACTGTCGTTCAATTGACTGGGGCTCCCAGAGTCCGAACGCCAGGCCTGGCATCTCCTACTGAGACTGTTATGATGGGGGCCCGGGCCGGAGAAGCTTACGATCAAATATCTCAGCTCCCCGTCTTTTGAGGGAAGCAGGAAATAGGAAGGGAAATCTGGAACAGTTGTGTGTTGTTGTTGCTGTTATTGTCGTTGTTGTTTTCAACACTGAAAAAACTGGTGTCTTAAAATTGTGCTACAGACACAAGCCATCTGAGGGGTCTGGCCTGGAAGCTACTCCCGAGGTCTCACCAACGGTCCAGGAAGTGGCCTGAGGCAGGGACGCTCAGGGGTCAAGGGCATAGGCACATTCTGGTGTGAGGCCAAATTTACCAACCATGTAGCTACGGACAAGGTGTGTAACCTCTCTCTGACTCAGTTCTCTCGCGTGCGGAATGGAGTGCAGTCCTGGTACCGAGCTCAGAGGAGATGACGCCGGGTAGGCGGCGGGTAAAGGGTCTGGCGCGCAGTCAGGGCTCGGGAAAGATGAGCCGCTGGTGTTCCGAGATCTACGGAATAAGCAGGCCTAACGCAGAGGGACTCGCAGAAGTTGAAGTCCTGACACAGAAAGGACCTTGGTGTGCATTGTCCAGGGAGTGTCCTCTCTGTGCATCAGTCGGAGGAAGGCCTGCGTTGCTGTCTCCATAGCAACAGGTTAGGGACCTGCTCTCTTGAATGCCTCCTAGAGGCCAGATGGGACCGACCAAGCTATCAGGCCCTGAAGCTAGAGTCGAAATGCAAATCTGGTTATCTGTCTACTTAAAAACTGTCAGTCAGTAGCTCCTAATAGCCTCCATAGAAACTGAGAAGAAATCAGCCCCTGATGCTGGTTGGTGGGGGAGCGGGGGGACAAGTTGCCTCCCGTCCTGCTCCTGAGAAGACAGGCACTGGACCAGCCTCTCCGGACTGCAAGTCTCCATATGTATTAAGACCTTATAAAATACCCAAGCCCTGTGACCTAAGGACATACTTTAAAAATTAAAATTATGATTATATATACAGACATCATCCCAGTATTATTTATAATAGCACAATGAGAAAAATCCAGTGATGCAATCATATTTAGTAACAAGGAAGAGTGTTTACGATATATTAAAAATATTTTTTAAGATTTTATTTTTATTTATTTGACAGAGAGAGAGTGAGCACAAGCAGAGGGAGCAGCAGGCAGAGGGAGAGGGAGAAGCAGACTCCCCACTGAGCAGGGAACCCGATGTGGGACTCTATCCCAGGACCCTGGGATCATGACCTGAGCAGAAGGCGGACGCTTAACGACTGAGCCACCCAGGTGCCCTGATACATTAAATTTTAGAAAGCAGGTTAGGAATGGTACAATCTCATTTTAGTTAAATAAACATACATACACAAGTAAATATGTGTGTGTGTATACAAATACATAAAAGTGTAATTAGAGAAATCCAAAAGGTAATTATGGGGTGCCTGACCAGCTCAGTTGGTAGAGCATGGGACTCTTGATATTGGGGTATCTTGAGTTCAAGCCCCATGTTGGGTGCAGAGCTTGCTTGAAAAAAAGGGGGGGGCGCCTGGGTGGCGCAGCTGTTAAGCGTCTGCCTTCGGCTCAGGGCGTGATCCCAGCATTCTGGGATCGAGCCCCACATCAGGCTTCTCCGCTAGGAGCCTGCTTCTTCCTCTCCCACTCCCCCTGCTTGTGTTCCCTCTCTCGCTGGCTGTCTCTCTCTGTCAAATAAATAAATAAAATCTTTAAAAAAATAAAAATAAAAAAATAAAAAAAAGTAATTGCTAATTAGTAAGGTTATCTTCCTAAAATGAACATTTATAATTTTAAAGGATTTTGTTTTTTATGAGTAGTTTTGATGTGATTAAACACTTCTGATATAATGTAAAGCTTAAAAAATGTGTATAGCCGGGAATGCCTGGATGGTTCAGTCAGTTAAGTGTTTGACTTCAGCTCAGATCATGATCTCAGGGTGCTGGGATCGAGCCCCATATCAGGCTCCCTACTTAGCTAGGAGTCTGCTTGTCCCTTTCCCTCTGCCCCTCCCCCCTGCTTTTGTGTTCTCTTTCAAATAAATAAATAAAATCTTTTTTTTTTTAAATGTGTATAGCCACATTAGTCTCAATTCTGTATGGAAATGATTCATTAAAGAGAAGCTAGCTATTTATACACTACTGACAGGCACGCAATGTTAGAGACTCTGTGGAGAGCAAGATGGCAATTTCTAGTAAAGTTACGTACCCTCTGATCCACCATTTCCACTTCCGGTAATTTACACGACAGATTTACGTGTGTCAAAGGAGGTATGTAAGGGACCCTGAAACACTTTATAATAGTAAAATACTGAGCCAGTCCAGATGTCTGTCAATTAAGGATTGCCGAAATAAATGTGGGCACACCAGTAAAATAGATACCATGAAACTATTCAAAATAATAAGACAGACACTGATATAGAAAGATCACCAAGGTATACTATTAACTGGAAAAAAGCTAGAAGCCAGAACTGTTTGGAAATGCAACCATTTGTGGGGAAAAATACATAAACATGTCTACACATCCAATTGTGTGTAAATAAATGGGATATTTCTGGTAACAGTACTTGTCTGAAAAAGGAAATTGGGGGGGGACGGAGATCATTTTTTGTCCCTTTTGAATTTTATACCATGCACATATATTCCCTATTCAAAAACACTTTCAAATCTTAGAAGTTAGAAAGCTCTGTAGAATCATCAATAGTTGTTGCTTCAGAGTGGTGGGATTGGAGTTGTTTTCTGCTTTTGTTTTATTGCACATGCCGGCTTTTTTTTGGGGGGGGTGAATAAGTTAAGTAAAAGTCTAGGTGGAAATGAAAACAAACCAATGTTTTTATTTCCTGGTGCCCGGAGCTTGACTCTGGTCCCCGATGCTGGAGGGCAAGCTCCCCCTCCCTGGCTCTCTCCATCCCAGCACCCTCGGGGCATTGCAGAGCCTGGGGCTCCTGAGAGGCTGACGGCTCCCCTCGGGGTTCCCCATGGGAACAGAGCTAGGTTCTCTGTGGTGCCTGGAGAGAGCACTGGACAGCAGCACCGGAGGCAAGGATGCCCCTCAAAGCCACCCTGGAATAGCGTCTGCGCTCAGGTTAGGGAAAGGTACCCTCCGAGGGCAGCGTAGCCCTGGGGACATTTGGCAAGAATGCCTCTGTGCACATTGTCAGAATGCAGCCCTTCCCCCAGGCAGACAGACGCCTTCACCAGAGCACAAACAGCTAGCTGGGTGACAGGGTGAGAGGAGCGCCGACTACCAACTCCGCCAACTGAGCCACGCACTTGTATAGTTAACAAGCTGCGAAACTGTACAGCAGCCCTGAAGCCTAGAGCAAAGATCAGATGTTCGTGGTTTCTTCAAGTAGCAGGGCAAGAAAAAAAGGAAGGAAGGGGAGGAGGGAAGGAAGGGGCCAACCACACACACACACACACACACACACACACACACACACACAAGATCTCAACTAACTAAGAATTCCCTGGGAAGCGGCTGTCTCTACTAGTCCAGAGTCCTGGGAGGCTGGCTGGTTCAGGGCCGGTGAGCTTCTCCTGCTCTCTGCGGCTGGGAGAGCATTACCCCGTGTCAGAGAGACCTGCAGGCCCCTCACACTGGCTTCAGAGAGGGCCGGTGCTTTGCCAGTTCTCAGCCCTGGCCCAGAAGAGCAGAAACCACCTGTCCTCCCACCGCTCACTGCTTTGCGGCGGCTGGAGACCAAGGGTGAGCAGACCCCAGTCCGAAAGGGGAATCCTCTCCCAAGGGGGCTCCCAGGAAAGGAAGTCCCGCCCCGCAGTGGGCAGCCCTCTCCGAAGGAGCAGTTAATGGGAGACTTCATCAAAAACAACAGCAAGAGATTAGGCCCTGCCCCAGACAAAAAAAGGATGTTTCTCAGGAGTGGCCATGTTAGAAATCTGGAATATCGGGCAGAAGACATACCTCAGAACCCAGAGGGCAGTTAGCTCGGAAATGGAAATCGTGATGGAAAAGGGACTTGAAAAATACATCTTAGGGGAAAAAAAAAAATTCAGGAGACCTAACGTGTGAATAATGGGAGTTCCAGAAGGAGAAATAGTTACAGATGGGGGAAAAGAAAGGAGAATTTACATAATCTGAAAGAGACTTGAGTCAGTGCATCAGAAGGGCTCACCATATTCTAGCCAGCTGTGATTTTTTTAAAAAGATACACATGGGGGCGCCTGCGTGGCTCAGTTGGTTGATTTCAGGGTCCTGGGAAGGCGCCCCGCCAGGCTCCCTGCTCAGCGGGAAGCCTGCTTCTCCCTCTCCCTCTTCCTCGCCCCCGCGCCCCCCGCTGGTGCTCTCTCTCTGTTAAATAAATAAATAAAATCTTAAAAAAAAAAAAAAGATGCACACGTGTGCTGCAAAATCCTAGATTTCAAGTGGGGGAGGGGATAAAAATATTGCAAAGGTCTCCTCTGGGTGCAAGGGAAAGCTCTGGAGGAGAAGCATCTTGAAGACATAGACAAGTCCGGGGCTCCGTCTGGGTTTTTGGGACAGGAAAGGGCACCAGCTGCAGCCCTGAACAGTGTAGAAGCCCCATTCACGAAGGAGAAAAGAGGAAATGAAGAGAAACTTACAAGCCTGCAAAGTAAGAAGAAAAACAAAAGACAGGAAACAAAGCATAAAATGTAACAAATACAGTGGAAATGATACAAAAATAATCAAAGCAGGTATCAGTTAATTAAAAAATAAATAAATAAATAAATAAAAACCCTGAATGGGCTACTTTCCCTACCAAAACTGAGTTCGAAAACAAAATGTAGCATCTAGAAGTGACAAAGAGGCTAAAAATAAAAGGATGAGTCATCCACCATGTACCAAGTAAAGACACACAAAAAGAGTGACAACACACGTCCAAGCAACTAAAAGCGTTCAACCTTCAACAATGGGGGATATTTCAGAACGGTACCAGAGTCACTCCACGAGAAGATACACACCAAATATCACAGTAGCCAGATCCATGCAACAGACTCTCTCAGAAATCCAAGCTCTTCACTTGATTTTTTTTTTTTAAGAGTTTATTTGGGACGCCTGGGTGGCTCAGTCCATTAAGCATCTGTCTTCGGCTCAGGTCATGAACCCAGGGTCCTGGGATCGAGCCCCATGGGCCCCCTACTCAGCGGGGAGTCTGCTGCTCCATTGCCCTCTGTCCCTTACCCTCCCATGCTTTCTCGCATGCGTTCTCTCTCAAATAAATAAATAAAATCTTTTTTAAAGATAGCTTTCAATAAGTTTATAAAATGACCCAAAAAACTCCAGTTAGAAACCAAGAAACATTCTCCAAAATGACCTCCAGATCAAGAGAAAATTACAAATTATCTAGAAGTTAATAAAAATTACACTTTGTGAGACGCCTGGGTGGCTCAGTGGGTTAAGCATCTGCCTTCAGCTCAGGTCACGACCCTGGGGTCCTGGGATCGAGCTCCTGCATCGGGCTCCCTGCTCAGTGGGTAGCCTGCTTCTCCCTCGCCCTCTGCCTGCCGATCCCCCTGCTTGTGCTGTCTCTCTGTGTCTTAAATAAATAAATAAAATATTTTTAAAAAAATTACACTTTGTACGGGACCTATATTCCGGTAAGTTGTACTCTTTTGTTTTTTAAGAAGATTGAAATTAGTGAACTATGTGATTCAGTTTAAGGAAATCAACAACATAAACCAAGCAAAAGTAGCAAGAGGAATTTAATACAGATGAAAGAGAAAAATAAAAAGCTAGTGGAAAGGTAAATAAGACTTCTTTGAAAAATCAAATAAGCCAACACCCGGCAGAGCCAATTCGGAAAAGGGGAACACGCAAATGCTATTATTAGGAACAGAATGGATATTGTAGCCACAAAAATGGAAAAGACGGAAAAAATTATGAGATGTTAATGCAAGTCCATGGCAACAAAATTGAAAACCTGCAGGAAATGGATGACTTCCTCATCAATTTTGCACTACCGCTGAACTCTACCATCATCGTGTCATAAATAGGGCCCAAGCGTTTCAAGTCCATAAAATCTGGGGTTGCATCACTGCAAGATTAAGGAAAACCAGTACTTTTTAATCTTCCCAGGACTCAGCATCAGGCCGCACAGCCCTGCATCATCGGGGTTCCCAGGAGGGAGGGACACCCGTGTAGCAGGAAGCTCAGCGCCAGCTGCAAGGCAGGGGTGGGAGAGAAGCGGGATAAGCCAGGCTCTGTGTGGGGTTTGGACCCCAGGACACACTGATGGTGGCTGTTCCCTTCCACCGGAAAGCCTCACGCTGTTCCCTTGCGAAGTAAAAAATGCTCTCCAACTGAGCTTGTCCCTAACAGGTGGTCACCTCCAAATCCCCTTCCACACTCACACTGCAGCACACCTTGGCCGGCCCACCTCTGAGACTAGGGACTACGCAGGGGACAAGAGCTGGATTATAGCCAGCGGCAGGGCCCCTCATTCATGGAATGCTGTATGACTAAAATGCACTTTAGAACTAAAAGAGAACAGACCCAATAACCATAGAAAATTTAGAAAGGTAATTATAATAGATTTTTTAAAGATTTATTTATTTGAGAGAGAGAAAGAGAGTGGGGGGAGAGGCAGAGGGAAAGAAATCTCAAGCAGACTCCGTGCTGACCGTGGAGCCCAGTATGGGGCTCGATCCCACGACCCCGCGATCATGACCTGAGCCAAAGCCAAGAGTCAGATGCTTAACCAACTGAGTCACTCCAGTGCCCCTATAGATTTTTTTAAAAGATTCATTACTGTGTGGGGCGCCTGGGTGGCACAGCGGTTAAGCGTCTGCCTTCGGCTCAGGGCGTGATCCCGGCGTTATGGGATCGAGCCCCATATCAGGCTCCTCCGCTGGGAGCCTGCTTCTTCCTCTCCCACTCCCCCTGCTTGTGTTCCCTCTCTCGCTGGCTGTCTCTATCTCTGTCGAATAAATAAATAAAATCTTTAAAAAAAAAAAGATTCATTACTGCGATATTTGCTATGGTGATCTGTGATCGGCGATCTTCGATGTCACCACCATAATTATTTTGGGACAACCACAAACCGTGCCCGTGTAAGATGGTGAACTCAATACACGTTGTGGATGTTCTGATGCTTAATGACTGGCCATTCCATCTCTCACCCTCTCTCTGGGCCTTTCTAGTCCCTGACACACAACAATATTAAAATGAGGCCAAGTAATAACCCTACCATGGCCGGTAAGCGTTCAAGAGAGAGGAAGAGTCGCATGTCTCTCCCTTGAAATCAAAATCTAGAAAGGACTGAACTTGGTGAGGACGGTGTCTCAGAAGCTGAGCCAGGCTGAGCGCAGGGCCTCTGGCACCAAAGAGTGAGCTAAGTTGTGAACGCAAAGCGAAAGTTCTTGAAGGACATGAGAGGTGCCACTCCAGTGAACACACGAATGGTAACAAAGCAGGCTCTGACGTGGAGAAAGGGTTAGCGGCCTGGACAGAAGGTCAAACCAGCCCCAACATTCCCTTGAGCCAAAGCCTCACCCAGAGCAAGGCCCCGATGCTCTTCAATTCTGTGACGGCTGAGAGGTGAGGAAGCTGCGGGAGAAAAGTCTGAAGTCAGCAGAGGTTGGTTCACGAGGGTTAAGGAAAGAAGCCGTCTCTGTAACACAAATGTGCAGGGCGAAGCGGCAAGGGCTGACGTAGAAGCTGCAGCAAGTTCTCCGGAAGATTCTAGATCTTCATGAAGATAATACGCTACACTGAACCACTACACTAAATAACAGATTCTCCACGCAGATGAAACAGCTTCCTGTTGGACGAAGACGCCATCCAGAACTTCCACAGCTAGAGAGGAGCAGTCAACGCCTGGCTTCAAAGCTTCAGAGGACAGGCTGACGCTCTTGCTAGGGGCTTGTGCAGCTGGTGACTTTACGCTGAAGTCAGTGCTCACTGGCCACTCCCCAAATCCTAGGGCCCTTAAGAACTACGTTAGATCTACTCTGCCTGTGCTCTGTCAACGGAACAAAGCCTGGATGACGGCACATCGGTTTACAGCATAATTTACTGGATATTTTATGTCCACTGTTAAACCTACTGCTCAGAAAAAGATTGCTTTCAAAATATCACTGCTCGTTGACAATGCACCTGGTCACTCCAGAGCGCTGATGGAGATGGACAGTGAGATTTATGTCGTGTCGGGTCTGCTAACCCACTATCCACTCTGCAGCCTGTTGATGAAGGAGTCATTTCAACCTTCGAGTCTTCTTATTTAAGAAATATACTTCATAAGGCCCCAGCTACCATAGGCAGTGATTCCTCTGATGGATCTGGACAAAGTAAATTGAAGACCTTCTGGAAAGGATTCATCATTCTAGGTGCCATTAGGAATATTTGTGAGTCACGGGCAGAAGTCAAAATATCTACATGAACAGGAGTCTGGAAGAAGTTGATTCCCACCCTATGGATGACTTCGGGGGGTTCGAGACTTCAGTGGAGGAAGTCGCTGAAGATGTGGTGGAAACAGCAAGAGAACTGGAAGCGGACCCTGAACATGGGACTGAACGGCTGCAATCTCATGCTAAAACTTGAATGGACGAGGAGCTGCTTCTCACGGATGAGCCAAGAATGTGGTTTCCTGAGACAAAATCTACTCCTGGTGAAGATGCTGGGAAGACTGTTAAAATGACAATAAAGGACATAGAATATTCATTAAACTGGGGTGTCTGGGTGGCCCAGTTAAGCCTCCGACTTTTGATTTTGGCTCAGGTCATGATCCCAGGGTCTGGGATCGAGCCCCGCATTGGGGTCCCTGCTCAGCGGGGAGCCTGCTTCTCCCTCTCCCTCTGCCACTCTCCCCCTGCTTATGTTCTCTTTCTCAAATATATTAAAAATCTTAAAAAAAAAAAGAAGAAGAAGAAGGTTAAGATGGTCAATTTCATGCTATGGGTATTTGACCCCAACTAAAAAAAAAAAAAAATCAGAAGCGGATTTACCATAAAAAAAAAAAGAGAGAGAGAGAGAGAGATTCCAGTGATAGTCCAATTCTTCCCTAACCAGCCCTCTCTCTCCTCGGAACTCCTCGGGCTCGTATCTTCACAATTCACGCGGCTTTCAACCACGCACCATCTTATGTGTTTCCTGACGATTCATTTGTTTTCTCATCTCTCCCCGCCAGTTTGTTTGCAAACATTTTAACAGCGGTGAACAAATACCTGCGATGAAATGTCTGGCCTCGGAACCAAAATCAAAGCGCAGAGAAAATGACAGACCACAGTAACTGCTTTCATGTTAAAAATATTTATTTTTCTAAAAGATCACACAAAAGTTGAGAAGGGAAAGGATGTCGACAAGCCTACATCAAAATCTGGGCTGAAAGGACAAAGAGCTGGTAAAGAAGCTGCTAGCTGAGCAAACTGCGGACAGCAGGGTGGCCGGGGACCGGCGGGACCAGCGGCCTGGGTCAGCCACGCCCGCGGGCACCCCCTGCGCGCGGCGGGGCCAGCACGGCGGCTGGCTCCCTCCGGGCCTCCTTTCCGGGGAGGGAGAAGCGGGAGCTCACTCCTTAGACATGTTCTTGATGGTCTTGTGCTCCTTCATGGCCTTTTCCCAATCGGTCCCATTGAACTCCTCAATGACCACGCTCCGCACGGTGCCCTCATCCAGGCAATGTGGGGCGATTCCTGGGGGAGGTGACACAGACAACGGAAGGTCCTGGGTATGAACGAGGCCAGGTACTGCGCTGGCCTGCGGACAAACCCACAGGGGCAGGCATCGACGGCGATCACCGTTCAAGCTCACGACCCCACAACGTCAGCTCCCGGCTCCCCTTCCTTCCTGTCGCGTGGGGGGGTACACTTCCCAAGCCAGGGCCGCCAGGGCTGGACGGCACTCGGTATCGAGCTGAGAGCACAAAGTGCCAAGGTTCAGGCCTCAAACAACCTCTGAGGGGCAGCCTGAGGAATTCACGGCTTGTCCGGGGTTTCGATAGAACTTTCTAAGTATTAAACACCTGCCCACCTTTATAGGATTTTCTACTTTCCAAAAGCCTGTCTTGATTCTCAAGGCGGGCAGCAAGGCCTCTCGGGTGGCAGCTGAGGACGCACAGCAGCTGCTGAAGAAGTGTGGCGGGGGAAGGGGCAGCTGCCTGGCTCAGTCCATAGAGCACGGGCTCTTGCTCTCAGGGTTGTGAGTTCGAGCCCTGCGTTCGTTGTAGAGGTTGCTTTAAAATTTTTATTTTAGGGACGCCTGGGTGGCTCAGTCGGTTACACATCTGCCTTTGGCTCCGGCCATGATCCCAGGATTCCTTGGGATCCCAGGCATCGGGCTCCTTGCCCAGTGGGGAGCCTGCTTCTCCCTCTGCCTGCCGCGCCCCCTGCTTGTGCTCTCTATTTCTCTCTCTCTGACAAATAAATAAAATCTTAAAAAAAAAAAAAAAAGGAAACAAGATTCCTTGACTGCTACCACAATTGGTATCCTTCTGAACAACCATCTGAGGGCTATTTTCCCGGCTCAGATCCAAGTTGGACCTGAAGAGGAGGGGCTTGGGGATTTTCACGGTTTATATTTTAAATACACTGAAAAAAAAATTTTTTTTTAAGCAGAATCTTTTTTAATGGCGTCATCAACACTCCTCACTCTTGCCTCCTTCACTCCCTGAACCATCCTCGGGGTGAAAACTCCCTCCCCGACCACCCTGCCCCCACCCACCCCCCAGGCCCATCCCCTCTCTGTCTACCCCTCAAAGTCAGCCCCCAGCCGCCAGCAAAGGCAGACAGGATCTCGATGGGTGACCAGAGCCAATCTTCTATCCCGTCATCGCAAAAGACCGTTGCTGAACAGCCCTGTTCTTCCATGACCCCATGTGCGCGGGCCGGCCAAGCTAGAGGCAAGCCGGGCAGGATCGGGTAGGAAGCCAGAGCGGCCGCAGGTGTCCGTGCCCCCCGCGCGGGCGGCCGCCCCCCTCACTTACCGAAGCCTCCGGGGTTGGAGCGCGGCGTGTAGAAGCTCTGGACGCCGCACCTCTTACAGAAGGTGTGCTGGGCTTTGTGCGTGTTGAAGGTGTATGTGGTTATGCTCTCGGCTCCCTGCGGGGGAACAGGCGAAACAGATGCTCTCCTTTTACAAAGAGGGTTGGGGTTTTTTTTTTTTTTGGTCATCAAAAAAATTAAATCTTTTAAAAGGCTCCATGGGGAGGGGACGCCCTTCCGTAGGGCTCTCAGGGTTATGAAGCCATGTCCAACCTCCCCCAGAGACAGAGGCGTCTCGAGGACAGACACCACGTACGCTGCCCAGAGCCCCGTCAGTCCAGAGCACGGCGGCTCGTGGCTTCTCTCTGTCAAGTGCACGCGGGATGACTCGGCCTCCAGCTGTCCCAGCTCCACGGCAAGACAGCGCGTCCTGTCCGTGTCCGGAGTGAAAATGAAAATGCCTGCCTCCTAGGCCTGCAAGGGGAGACAGGTCACCCTAGGGACGGGCTCTCCACGTCCCCGAACGGCACTGCTCGAGATCTGAAGACACCTGTTGGCTGTGCTTGAGTTCACGTACGAAGGACAAACCAGGAAGAGAATATTTGCCAGACATCACGGTCACAGGGCTAATTTCCTTAATGGAGGCTATAAATGGGAAACTGGGCAAAATGACAGAGAAGAAGGAAAACCAACCACTCTTTGAGCTATGAAATGATATGCCCACTCAGAAACGGCAAGGAGGGGTTTTTTTGTTCTGTTTTTCTTCTTGCCGTCAGGTGGGCACAAGTAAGGGTTGGTTAACTTGGTACTGAGCACGTGGACGCACGTATGCTCTCAAATGTCAGTCATGGGAATATAAATTGGTTAAATTTGGCAATAATGAAAATTCCACATGCATCCAATGACACGTATATAGATATTCTAACACTGTTTAACACAAGGCTAAGATGGGAAAAACTGAAAACACCCATCAATAGAAGACTGGCCAAAGCACTGATGGACACTCATGAAATTGGGACACTCTGAAACTTTTAAAAAGAATGAGACAGTTCGGGGAGCCTGGGTGGCTCAGCTGGTTGAGCACCCAACTCTCAGTTTCAGCTCAGGTCATGACTCAGGGTCATGACTCAGGGTCATGAGATCAAAGCCCCATGCCGGGCTCCACTCTCGGTGCGGAATCTGCTCGAGATTCTCTCTCCCTCTCCCTCCGCCCCCCCACCTTGCTCTCTCTGAAAAATAAATAAATAAAATCTTTTTTTTTTTTTCCAGATTTTATTTATTTGTCAGAGAGAGAGAAAGAGCACAAGCAGGGGGAGCAGCAGGCAGAGGGAGAAGCAGGCTCCCCGGGCCTTGGGATCAGGACCTGAACTGAATGCAGACACTTAACGCACTGAGCCACCCAGGTGTCCCAAATAAATAAAATCTTAAAAAAAAAAAAAAAAGAGAGAGAGAGAGAGTGAGAGACAGTTCTACTTCCAAATACTAATATGGAACAACCTCAAAGATTAAACGTTAAGTGAAAAAGCAAGGTATAAAATAATTAGTGTAGTATATTATCATTTCTATTTATTTTTTACCATTTCTATTTTTTGAAAAAGGATGTATCCTGGTATGTGCATATATACATATATATATGCATATGTTTGTTTACATATGTATTTATAAAGAAACACCCAAGAAACAGTGGCTTCCAAAGAGAGAAACTGGGTGGCCGAAGGGCCAGGGGTGGAGGTCCTTAGCAGAGTTAGACCTTCTCACACTGTTCCCGCAGCCCGCCTCCCACCACTGCAGGAGAGAAAGGCCCCCGGAGCTCTGTGTCTCATGTAACAATGGTTCTGAGGGGCCTCTTCTCACGCCACAGCCATTACCCAGAGAAGCAGCAAAGAACTCTTGCTAAGTGGTCCTAAACCACCCAGAGTTCTCTGATCGGATGCGTTCCCCCAAGAAACGATCGGGAGCAGTGGGGGTGAGGGGCTGCCCCACACTTCAGCTTCTTCACCACTGGAGGTCACTCAGTGACATCCGTTCCCGTGGTATTCTGTGCACCTGCCAACCTGACTCCACCAATCTCAAGCATCTGTTTTCTTTCCCCCTCCATGACCACCACCCGAGCCCACGTGCCCATCGCCTCTCACCTGGCCACCCCAGCAGCCTCCCAGCTACCTCCGGGTCTCAGTGGCTACCTCCCCACCGTCCGTTCCATAAGAAGCTTTCAAACCAAGTGGACTTACTTTCTCCCACTTCATTGTTCTCTGTGGACATTATTTTAGCTCTTTTAGGGCCTGTGTATTTCCATATGAATTTTACAGTAATCTTGGGGTACCTGGGCGGCTCAGGTGGTTAAGCCACCGATTCTTGGTTTCAGCTCAGGTCATGATCTGGGGTCATGGGATCGAGCCCCGAGTCGGGCTCCACTTTCAGTAGGGAGTCTGCTTGCGAATCTTTCTCCCTCTGCCCCTTCCCTGCTTAGCCTCTCTCTTTCTCTCAAGTAAATAAATAAGTCTTTTAAAAAAATTTATAGTAATCTTGTATATTCCTGCAAAAGCCTTCCTGGGATTTTGATAGAAATCGCATTAAACGTACACACAATCTGGGGAGAATGAACATCGATACAATGTTGGGGTTCCCAGTCCACAGACACATGACGTCTGTCAGTAACGTCATCAGCTTTCTGTAATACTCAGTACGTAGATCAGGGACGTATGTTGTTAACTGAACACCTAACGATTTAATTTTCTTTGCATTACTTGAAATGGTATGATGGTTTCAATTTCAGTTTCTTAGTATTCATCATTAGTATTAGACATGCACTTGATTTTTTAAATTGGTATATAATTCACTTGCCATTAAATTCCCCATTTTAATGCCAGAGCCAGGAGGGCGGTGGGCAAAATGGGTGAAGGAGATCAAAAGCTACAAACTTGCGATTATAAAATGGGCCTGGAGGGGCGCCTGGGTGGCTCGGTTGGTGAAGCGTCTGCCTTCGGCTCAGGTCATGACCCCAGGGTCCTAGGATTGAGCCCCGCATCGGGCTCCCTGCTCAGTGGAGAGTTGGCTTCTCCCTCTCCCTTTACCCTTCCCCCCTACTTGTGCTCTCTCTCGCTCTCTCTTTCTCTCAGATAAATAAGTAAAATCTTTAAAAATTAAATAAAGTGGGCATGGAAATGTAATGTGTACATCATGGTGACGACAGGTAAGAACACAGTTGTGAGCTGTTGCGTATTTGAAAGCTGTTAAGAGAATAAATCTCAAAAGTCCTCATCACAAGAAAAAAAATTATTTTGTAATTACGTATGGTGTCAGACGTTCACTAGACTTAATTGGGCTGATCATTTTGCAATACATACAAACACCGAATCATTCTGATGTACCCCTGAGACTAGTAATGTTACATGTCGGCTGTACCTCAACAAAATCTTGAATTCACCGTTAAAAAAATTTGTTTAAGTCATATATTCTTCATTGGGAACAGATAAAAGTTCGTCATAGAACAGAACAAAAGGTGAAATCCTACTTGGATAGACAATGTCATTATTATTATTTATTATTATTATTATTATTAATTATTATTATTTAGCTGTATTCACCCAGGTAGGAAATCACGCACAAGGATATACACCCAGATATAACAGGGGTTACCTTTGGCTGATAGGATTTGGGTGATTGTATTTATTTCTTGGTTCTATTTTTATTTTTATTTTATTTATTTATTTTTAAAGATTTTATTTATTTATTAGACAGAGAGAGAGACAGCCAGCGAGAGAGGGAACACAAGCAGGGGGAGTGGGAGAGGAAGAAGCAGGCTCATAGCAGAGGAGCCTGATGTGGGGCTCGATCCCACAACGCCGGGATCACGCCCTGAGCCGAAGGCAGAGGCTTAACCGCTGTGCCACCCAGGCGCCCCTCTTGGTTCTATTTTTAATGTTTTCACGGTAATATCAAGTATGCGTCCAATATATAAAGGGGAAAAATAACATAACCTTTGAGAAAGACACGTGAAACCCAGGATGACAAGGACAGTCGAGCCCCCGGCAGAGGTCCCGCTCTGCTCCCAGCCACCCTGCCCTCCACGGGCCACCTGCCGTGGGCCAGGGGCTCGTCACGCCTGCTCTCAGCACTAACCTTCAGGAGCTTGAAGCGAGAAGCCGGGACGATGAAGTGTCTGTTCTGCTTCTTCTTGCAAATGCTGCAGCTACAAAAAGACAGCGGACTTCCCAGGTTGTGAACAAGCATCTCTACCCTCCGAGGGCCCGACCGGGCCCAACCCAGCACGTCCCGAGAGCAGGCTGACCCCGGAGGGGAAGCCCCTTTTGGCACCATTCAGGGAAGGGGGAGCCCAGGCGGATGGACAGGCCACCTGGGGCCTCTGCTCGGCAGTCAAGGCCACACACCCCTCGGAAAACCAGGCCCATCACAACCACATCCCTGCTGCCCACCCCGCCCCCTGGTTTACTACAGTGAAGGGAGCGGCTGGATTCTAGAGACGCTTACAAAACACGTATGGCATAGCTACAGTCGACGCCTCTGGGATACCCTGACACCGAAAATGGGCAAGGAAGCTTCTGGTTCCTGCTTCCCTCCTCTGTAATCACAGAACGCCTGGCTCTGAATGGTCACCTTCGGAATTACATCTAAATGCCCTTTTCAGTCCGCCTTGACAACAATTGCTGATTGCGTACAGAATTCTCTAACAAATTGTTGCACGGCGCTGGGGCTCCAATCTGGACTCCGCTGTTAGAAGCCCGGGAGGTTCTCCATTGGAGCAATTCCACCGCATGTATTTATGACTCACGTGTACTTCAGCGACCACACCTGCTAGGGGCAGAAAGGACTGGATCCTGTCGAACAATGAGGTCTATGCTAACTCTTGGTTCAGAAGTCACTGTCCTTGTTCTATCCCTCCCCAGATCCGGGCATCTGCCTGGGAACAGAGCCAGAGGGCCTGGAACATGGTACACTTCCCGGGGTGCACACCCTCCGCTCATGTCCCCTCCACCTGCGCCCAACTCTGGACCCCTACGAAGACTTTGCCCAGCCAAGGCTTTCCATTCAGTGCCCGGGCTGACCGACGTCCAGCCATCACCACGCCCCATCCACCCACCAACGGTAGGGTCTGTGGGGTGATGCTGAAAGGCAGAAGCTAGAGGACCCTACTCGGTGTCCCCCAGGGCTCTGCTGGAGGAGTGAACGTCCTCTCTCTCTCTCTCACATACACACACAGAGCAGATCCAGTTATTTTTAGCCCCCCCCCCCCATGTTTTAAAGAAAGCTTATTATAGGGGTGCCTGGGTAGCGCAGTCGTTAAGCGTCTGCCTTCGGCTCAGGGCGTGATCCCGGCGTTATGGGATCGAGCCCCACATCAGGCTCCTCCGCTATGAGCCTGCTTCTTCCTCTCCCATTCCCCCTGCTTGTGTTCCCTCTCTCGCTGGCTGTCTCTCTCTGTCAAATAAATAAATAAAATCTTAAAAAAAAAATAAAGAAAGCTTATTATTGAAAACATTTAGCACATTCGGAAGGGGGAAAAAAAAAGAGGGGAAAAAAAAAAAAAGAACGCTTATATACCCATCACCTGACACCAACAATTATCAGCTCCCGGCCGACGCCGTAGCATTGGTACCCTGACTCCCCAGACACTGCTCTTAAGTCCTTCCAAGCACCTTGGGAAGAGAAAACACTCACTTGCAGTCGAAGATATGCAGGTCGGCCGAGGCCCAAACTTCGAAGCGAACCGCTCCACAGTGGCAACCCCCCGTGTGCTTCACCAGGCCCTGGTATTCGCTGAATGAAACCAAAAAGAAAAAGAAAAAAAAAATCTGAACAATGAGGATTTCTGAATAGTCGGGCAGGACCTCAGCACCTTAAGCTCCTGCTTTTTCTCTCCCTCCTTGTTGGAAGAAGGAAGAAAGATGGGACAAAAGTCTTCTCTACATGACGGCTCCATGAATTTCTGCTTTTCAGAACGAACGGGCAATTAAATAAACACAAGGAATAAATAAAAGAAAGGATTCAGTGGCTTCTTTTCTCTGACCTCTCTTTTTCTATTTCTTATGTTCTGTTAAGTTGCATGAATAAAACATTCCGAAAATATGGGCAATGGGAGTTGGGTGGAGGATCCTAATCCCAAAACTCAAACGTTGTTATTTACATGTCAAATACCTACTCAGATGTTTTGCGAGCTAGGCACCGGGGAGAGAGAACAGTAAAGAATACGGCAGACGCGGTTCCTGGCCTTACCAACCTCATGCAGCCATCAAACGAAGTACCCAAGCAATACTTAGGGACTGTGATCAAGGCAGTGCAGGCTGCTATGAAGACGTAAGACGAGAGGACCTGAGTCTGATGGGTTGGAAAAGCCTTCTGAGAAAGGCTCTTGGAATTCTGCCATATTCCCCTCCAGGGTTTTGCATATACAGGACTCTTTACAGAGCTATACGGACACATTACGTACTATTTTAATCTTTTTAAAACAAATACAAGCCAGGCCCTCAGTTGAACATTGTGAAGTTTGAAAAATGTCAAACTGCACTCCAAAGGGGCCGAACGCTTCTCAGTACTGAGAAAACATTTCCCTGCAGCTGCCCGAGCGCCATTACCGGAAAGAAGCTTGCGGTAGTTTTAATGTGCATTTGTTTGATTATTAAGACTCAATGTTTTTCCCCGTTTCCTTACAAGTTGAATCGGTTCACTTGATGTATTTAAAATCCTTTCTGCGTACACAAATAGTGCTCGTTGTAAAACAATGAAGACATTACAACACTTGATAATGTTAAAAAGCAAAGTCTCCGATAATCTGCACACCCGGAGGGATCCACAGTTAACTATTTGCTATTTATTCCTCCAGATTTCTTTCTGTACGATAATATTTTAACAAAAACAGTGCAGTTGTATATTCTTTTTGCATATAAGTTGAGTGAGTGAGTTTTGGTTATTTAAATAAATGCACGCATCCACGCCAATCCGATAGGTAAAAAAAAAAAAAAAATCTTGTCTTTTATCAACATTTAAAAATTTTTTTTTCTTGAGCATTTATCAAGTTTGTTTTAAAGTAAAAATTCAGTTCAAATTTGAGTTTTACATCTCTGAGAATCTTTATATCCCCTACGCTTAGCAACTGGTGGCTCACCACAGGGGCTCAAAAATGTTGAATGATGAATATAAAAAAATGTTCAGCCCGTAATCCAAGATGATACATCAGAAAGTGAATCACACAGGAAACCAAGTATTTTATCTCTGAGAAGACTCATCCTAACTAAGAGAATTTTGGGATTAAGGACAAAAGAACATTTTTGTTCAAGAAAAGGAGTAACCAGCCCTCAGGTTGTTATGCAAGTGTTGGGTTATCCTTGTTTTTGCCTGTAGTCTTGATCGCTCTTTGTAATTCACAAAATATTGGACGCAGAGCTAGATGATGGGGGTACTGAAATATTTCCCCGTAGCACAAGTGTTCTACAGGACAGGGATCTAGCTGCTATCACATTTGGAGAAAAAACAAGCCAGCCCCTGCCAGAGTTAACAGCTCATTTCGAACATCCCGGACACTCTGATATCTTCCCCTGGCCATCTAAGGACCTGGATGGAGGTGCTTCTCCTGCAGGAGCAAAGCTGGGGGAGCGCGAAAGCGAGCCACCCGGGAGCGTTAGTCGGCGGAGATCAAGGCCTCCCCCTCTCCCCCCTCCTCGTGGGTACCCGCGGCTGTTCAGAATACCCAGCATCTCTTTGCGCGCGCTTCTCCCCGGGATCAATACCCCCTCCCCCGCACTCCGCTCCCTCCCAGGGAGCGCCAGGAACAATAACGGAATCTTGCCTCCCGATGCCTTCAAAACTATTCAAGCTTCTCTCCCCCCTCGCCACTTCTCCCTCCCACCCACTCTCCAAAAAACACGTGCGCAAATATAAAAAGCGAGTCAGGTAGGAGCAAAGTCTCGGGGTTTATCTTCTCCTCACTGGGAAAGCCCCCGCGCCCTCGGCGCGCAAGACGAGAGACGGCGTCCCGAGCACGATGGCTGTCCCCAAGAAAGACCCTTTGTGTCCCAGGACGCGGCGCGGCTCTCCACGCGCTCCGGGGGCGCAGCGCCGTGTCCGGTCCCGGGCCGCACGCCGGCACCAAAGCCAAGGCACGCGGCCGTGCGAATGAGGGACGCGCCCGGTGCTAACACCGGGCCACGCGTCGGTCACCGTGCGGGAAAGACGCAGGGCGGAAAAGCTGCCCGGGCCGCGACAGCCACTCCCGCACCGAGGGGCTCCGCGTGGCGCCGGCTCCCGCGCCCGGCCCCACTCACAAGGTGTCCAGCAGCAGCTTGGCGGCGCCCTCGAAGGTGAGCCTCTGTCGCTTCTGGAACGTCTCCCAGCGCTCCCGCTGGTCGCCCAGGTCGGGCAGAGTGGCAGCCGGGGTGGCGGGGGTCGGCGGCGGTGGCGGTGGCGGCGGCGGCGGCGGGAGCAGCGGCAGCTCCGGCGGCGGCTGTCCCGGGCCCGCCTCCTGGGCCCGCGGCGACGACTGCCTCGGCCGCCGCTTCGCCGACGGCTGCCTCGCCGCCGCCCGGCTGTCGCCCCCGGCCTGACCCGTGGAGCGCCGGGCGCGGCTGGCGCTGGGGGCCGCGGGGGTGGCCGCGGGGGTCCCGGAGGCTCCCGGCCCCTTCTGCCCGCGTGGCTTGGCGGCCGCACCGCTCCTCGCCCGCCGCATGGCTCCCGCAGCCGGGCGCGCAGGCCTCAGCGCCCGCGCGTCCCCGCCGCCCCGCGCGCGCCCCCGCGCCGCCCCGCGCGCGCCCCCGCCCGCCAGGCAACCGGCTCGCCCAGGGGGCGCTGCACCCGCGGCGGCGACCCGGACCGCTGCACCTGGCTGCCGCCGGGCTGCAAATTACAGCCCCAGCTCGGCCGCACGCCTTGGGGCCTGCACCTGCTCGCTCCATCCCGCAGGCCTAACGCGACCGCGCCTCCGGCCTCCGCTCCCGAAACCCAGAGCCCACAGGCACCTGCGGAGGCGCTTCCGTCGCCTCTGAATCCAGAGGGCTTCTTCCGACCTTCCTGACCTGGGGAGTCAATGGGCAGCCCTGAATTCACACCCACACCCCAGCGGCCAGACTGGGGTAACTCCGTCTCCAAGATGAGTGCAGTACCTACCTTGCGGGAGCCATCGTGCACCTGAAATGAGCTAACGTGCGTAAATGGCCAGGCACCCGCTGTCTGCTAGGCAAATACCAGCTGAAATCCGCTGTACCTTTTGGTCTCTCTTACCAGATCATAAAACAGTGTCTTGAGAATTTCGATGTGCAACAGATTCTTTAAAATGTAATAAGCGAGTGAACCGCACGAAGTTCCATTGTTATGGGAACACAGCACCAAAGTTTCAAGACAAAAATCACAAGAACCGCTGATGGAACCCAGGTATTTTCTAAACCTATTCGCTGCTCTATTTTGCTGGTACCTTCAAAGAAATAACATTTTCTTTTACTTGCTTTTCGACTGCTTTGTTTTCTACTTCCTTAATTTCAACTTTCCTCTGCATTAACACTTTAATAGTTTATTGAATTAAATAATTTCTTTATTTTTAGTATTTTTGGGTAATCACAGTATCAATGATTCTAGCTCTTCCCCGGATTACGGCTATAGTTGGGCCCATTAGTGTTTCATATGAAATGTTCTTTCTTAAAAATTTCCAGACAGTCTGTAGTTTGTTTTTCCTGTTTTCTTTATTGAAAGTGTATATAGTTTACATAAAGCAAAATGCACTTTTTTAAAATTTGAGAGACAGAGAGAGTGCACGAGCAGGGGGGAGGGGCAGAGGGCGAAGGCGACTCCCCGCTGAGCAGAGAGCCCAACGCAGGTCTCTATCCCAGGACCCGGAAATCAGGACCTGAGCCACCCAGGCGCCCCAAAATGCATATTTTGAAAGCAAAGCTTATGTAACCACCACCAATTCAAAGATAGAACATTTCCAGTGCTCCAGAGAAAACAGGGGATCACTATCCTGACCTCTATCACATACATTGGTTTTACCTATTATTGTCATTTAAAAACAGCCTGTTTGGGGGCGCCCGGGTGGGGACACCTGGGTGGCAAAGTGGGTTAAGTGTCTGCCTTTGGCTCAGGGCACGATCCCGCGGTCCTGGGATCAAGCCCCTCCCACGGGCGCTCTGCTCCAGGGGGAGCCTGCTTCTCCCTCTGCTTCTCTCTCTGTGTCTCATGAATAAATAAAAATAAAATCTTTAAAAAAAATAAAAACGGCTTGTTTTACACCTTACACTCAGCATAATCTTCTTGAGAATCATCCGTACTGTTTTGTGTATCGATTGTGGTTTTTTTAGCCGCCATATAATATTTGGTTTATAAATACATGACAGTTTATTCTCCTGTTGATGGACATTTGGGTTGTTTCCAATTTGGGGACAACAATGAATAAAGCTGCTATTTACTTTTGTGTACAAGTCTTTCTGTAAATCCATGTCAGTAGGCACATGGGAGTGGAGTTGCTGGATCATGGGATTATGTTTTTATAAGAACTGCCGAACAGTTTTGCACAGCGGCTGTACCATTTTATCTCCACTAGCAATGGTTGCTCCACACCCTCACAACATCGGGCACTGTCAGTCTTTTTCAGATTTTATTTTTTAATTTTTATTTGTCAGAGGGAGAGGCGGGCAGAAGGAAAAGGAGGCAGAGGGAGAGGGAGAAGCAGACTCCACGCTGAGTGGGGAGACGGTCGAGGGACTTGATCCCAGGACCGTGAGATCATGACCGGCACTGAAGGCAGGCGCCCAATGGACTGAGCCCCCCAGGTACCCCGGCACACACCTCTTTAACTGCCTTCTTGAGCTCTGGGTGTGCAATCACTCTCAATTGTTTTCTCCACTTCAAGCCAACATAATATTATGATGTCTTGAAAATAAAATCCTGGGGCGCCTGGCTGGCTCCGTCGTTAGAGCATGTGATTCTTTTTTTTTTTTTTTTTTTTTTTAAGATTATTTACTTATGTGACAGAGAGACAGCCAGCAAGAGAGGGAACACAAGCAGGGGGAGTGGGAGAGGAAGAAGCAGGCTCATAGCGGAGGAGCCCGATGTGGGACTCGATCCCGAAACGCCGGGATCACGCTCTGAGTCTAAGGCAGACGCTCAACGACTGCGCTACCCAGGCGCCCCAGAGCACGTGATTCTTGATCATGGGGTCATGAGTTCAAGCCCCATCTTGGGCATAGAGTTTACTTTAAAAATCAATCAATCAATCAATCAATCAATCCTATTCGTGTTTTTGATTTTTAAATTGGGTTAAGTCTTACATCTCCTGAAGTGTTTTTACATGTATGCACAGCTTTGTCACCACCACCCAGATCCAAATTATGAACTATTCCCAGCATCTTAAAACAGTCCTTTGTCCTCCTTCCCAGTCAATCCTCCCTAAGGAAAATCACTACTAGGGGCGCCTGGGTGGCACAGCGGTTAAGCGTCTGCCTTCAGCTCAGGGCGTGATCCCGGCGTTGTGGGATCGAGCCCCACCTCAGGCTCCTCCGCTATGAGCCTGCTTCTTCCTCTCCCACTCCCCCTGCTTGTGTTCCCTCTCTCGCTGGCTGTCTCTATCTCTGTCAAATAAATAAATAAAATCTTTAAAAAAGAAAAGAAAATCACTACTCTTACTACTCTTAGCTTCATCCCCATGATTTTGAACTTCATGTAAATGCAATCACACAATACGTACTCGTGTGTATGACTTCTTTTATTCAGTGTTGTTATCTGTGAGTTTCATCCATGTACCTATGGTTCATTCATTTTTCATTGTTATATAATATTCCAGTATAGGAATGTACCACCTTTTATTTATTTATTATTTATTTATCTATTTATTATTTTATTTAATATTTATTTATTATTATTTATTTATTATTCTTTCTGTTGTTGACGGACATTTAGTTTCCAGTTTGGGGCTTTTATAATAAGGCTGCTGTGATTTTTTTAAAAAAATCGTTGGGGCGCCTGGGTAGCGCAGTCGTTAGGCGTCTGCCTTCGGCTCAGGGCGTGATCCTGGCGTTCGGGGATTGAGTCCCACATCAGGCTCTTCCTCTGGGAGCCTGCTTCTTCCTCTCCCACTCCCCCTGCTTGTGTTCCCTCTCTCGCTGGCTCTCTCTCTGTCAAATAAATAAATAAAATCTTTATAAAAAATAAATAAATAAATAAATAAATAAATAAATAAATAAATAAAATAAATCTTTGTAATCTCTACACCCAACATGAGCTCACACTCACAACCCAGAGCTCAAGTCACACGCTCTTCCAACTGAGCCAGTCAGGTGCCCCTTCTGTAATTTTTTTAAAACCACCATTTTATTTTTCTCAAGATCTCGTGATACAGGAGTTGTGGGAGGACTTGGCCGGACAGTTCTTGGTTGGGGTGCCTTATGCAATTTCACGGAGATGTCCACTGGGGTCAAGTCTGATGGCTGAACCAGAATGGACATCAAAGATGGCTTTACTCACATGGCTGCTGGCTGATAGCTGGAAGACCAACTAGGCTATCAGCACACAGCCTCTCCATGTGGCTTGGACTCTTCATAACACGGTAGCCTCAGACAATTCAGATTTTTTTATACTTGGCAGCCCAGAGCTCCAAAAGTGAGAGACCTAGTGTACAAGGTAGAAGCTACCAGGGAGTTTGTGTGTGTGTGTGTGTGTGTGTGTGTGTGTATACATATATATGTGTGTCTATGTATATATGTGTGTATATATATATATATATATATATATATATATATATATATATATATCTCCGCTCATGTATATGTGTGCATATATATTATATGTATTTTTACATCAAAAAAAGAAAAGGGGGACCTGGGTGGCGGTTAAGACGGTTAAGTGTCTGCCTTTGGCTCAGGTCATGATCCCAGGGTCCTGGGATCAAGCCTCCTGTCGGCCTCCCTGTTCATCGGGGAGTCTGCTTCTCCCTCTCCCTCTGCCTGCCGCTCCCCCTGCTTGTGCTCTTTCTCCATATCAAAGAGATAAATAAGGGTACCTTGGTGGCTCAGTCGGTTAAGCATCTGCCTTGGGCTCAGGTCATGATCCTGGGATCGAGCCCTGCATCAGGCTCCCTTCCTGCTTCTCCCTCTCCCTCTGCCCCTCCTCCCCGCTTGTGCTCTCTCTTTCTCAAATAAATAAAAATCTTAAAAAAGAGAGAGAGAAATAAAATAAAATCTTTAAAAAAAAAGAAAGAAAGAAAAGCCTGCTAGTATTTGGGGTTAAGTTGCATTCTCAAATAAATAAAAATCTTAAAAAAGAGAGAGAGAAATAAAATAAAATCTTAAAAAAAAAAAAAAAGAAAGAGAGAAAAGCCTGCTAGTATTTGGGGTTAAGTTGCATTGAATCTGTAGATCAACATGGAAGGAACTGACTTCTTAACGATACTGTCTTCCAACCCATAAATATCTCTCTCCATTTATGAGAATAAGGATACTTAATTTAATTTCTGTCAACAATGTTTTGTAGTAAATTTAGTACATCTTTTGCTGGGGCTCCTGGGTGGCTCAGTTGCTTAAGCGTCTGCCTGCAGCTCAGGTCATGATGCTGGACTTCCAGGATCGAGTCCCGCATGGGGCTCCCTGATCAGCAAGGAGGCTGCTTCTCCCTCTGCCCTTCACCCTGCTCGCGTTCTTGCTCGCTCACTCTCTCTCAAATAAATAAAATCTTTTTAAAAAATGCATCTTTCGCTAAATTTATTCCTAAATATTTTGATACTATTATAAATGGTTTTTGAAAGTTTCATTCTCCAACTGTTTGTTGCTAATATATAGAAAACAACTGGTTTCTGGTATACTGACCTTGTATCCACTGACTTTGCTAAATTCACGTATTTGTCCTAATAATTTTGATTTCCTCTTAGATCGGAGAAATTGTTTCTTAATTCCGAAGCAAAATTTTAGAAAACCACTCTGTGGTTGATTTCTATTTATACTGGGCTATAATTAAAGTTTCTGAATTGTAGAATCTCCTGGGTTTTTAAAAATTTATCATCATTTTCTTTACGGCCAGGTACATAATTGATTTCTATGGACATAAAGAGTATATGTTCTCTGTAGATTAGAAAGTGCTCTTTGTGTTAAATTAAGCTTACGAACTGTATAATTCAATTCCTCCATGATTTGCTTTGTTTGCCAAATTAAATGAAATTCCGTTGAATTGTAAAAATGAATATTATTTATTTATGGGTGTTTGGTGAGTAAACATCTATGATTCATAGGTTGTCTTTACAGATTATATATTAATTTTACTTACAAGTATGAAAAATGTATATTATGTTACGTTATACATACACATACAGTATTATGTGTTTTTATTAAATAGCCTTTTTGCACTTTTTAATGTATCTGGTCTTAATTTAAATTTTATCTGATGACAATATCTCATTCTTGCTTTCTTTTTGTTTGTATTTTTAAAAAAGATTTTATTTATTTGAGGAAAAGAGTACAAGCAGGGGAGACTCCCCACTACTCAGTGATTGAGGTGGGGCTCGATCCCAGGATCCTGAGATCAGGACCTGAGCCAAAGGCAGGTGCTTAACCAACTGAGCCACCCAGGTACCTCTTCTTTTTTTTTCTTTTTTTTTTAAGATTTTATTTATTTATTCGACAGAAATAGAGACAGCCAGCGAGAGAGAGAACACAAGCAGGGAGAGTGGGAGAGGAAGAAGCAGGCTCATAGCAGAGGAGCCTGATGTGGGGCTCGATCCCAGAACGCCGGGATCACGCCCTGAGCCGAAGGCAGACGCCCAACCGCTGTGCCACCCAGGCGCCCCCAGGTACCTCTTCTTATTTGTATTTTTATGATCTGTATCTGTCCATGCCTTCATTTTCAAAGAGAGACAGAATAAGCAGGGTGAGAGCAGCAGAGAGAGAGGGAGAAGCAGGCTCTCCACCGAGCAGGGAGCCGATGCGAGGCTCCATCCCAGGACCTTGGGATCATGACCTGAGCCAAAGGCAGAAGCTTAACTGACTGAGCCACCCAGGCCCCCCTTTTTAGCACTTTAAATGCAAATCATTAACAGGTGGGTTTGTAACAACTCAATCTGTTGTTTTGGGTTTTTTTAAATAGGAGAATTGGACTCATTTACACTTACTAAGCTGGAATCTTTGTGCCTTATTCTATCCATTAATTTACATTGGTTTTAAACCTTATCTTACCTTGTGTTGATTCTTTTTCTTTGTATTGACTTGGAAAAGTTTATTTTCTTTCCCTGTTTGCCTCCTCTTAATTTGACAGTTCTAATGTTTGTCTGCATAATGCTGGTGTTTCCCTCTCCTTAGGTAGTAATTATGATGAAACCTGCCTTCCTCTAGTAATATTTCAAAATTTATCAATGAACATAGCTCCCAAAACATTTTACCCACTCACACCCCCACCTCTCCACCTGGGTTAAGAGTTTAGGGGCACCTGGCTGGCTCAGTCCGTAGAGCATGGAACTTTTTTTTTTTTTTAAAGATATATTTATTTATTTACTTGACAGAGAGAGACAGCCCGCGAGAGAGGGAGGGAACACAAGCAGGGGGAGTGGGAGAGGAAGAAGCAGGCTCCTAGCAGAGGAGCCTGATGTGGGGCTTGATCCCAGAACGCCAGGATCACGCCCTGAGCCGAAGGCAGACGCTTAACCGCTGTGCCGCCCAGGCACCCGAGCATGGAACTCTTGATCTGTTGAGGTAATGAGTTTGAGCCCCACGTTGGGTATAGGGATTACTTAAGCAAATAAATAAATCTTAAGTTTAGAAATTGCAATTTTACTTCCTCATTTTCCCATCGACTCTCATGCTCAACTCCCCTTACGTGCATTATCTATGTCAAAAATCCTTACCTAACAGTTGCACCATGTACCCCTTATCTCTTTAATATCATAACCACAGCATCCGCGCCAAGAGTTGCTACCGAGCCTGGCACTCAGAATGTTTGTTGGATGAATAAATTATCCACTGAAGAAATAATAATAGTAAATTTTTAAAGGAAAAAAATAAAGAAAAATAGAAGTCAAAAAAGGGGAGAAAGATACTGATATTCATTACATAATTAATGATTCACAAGTACTGTACTCTTCATCTGCCCAATATTGAGATCTCTTTTCTAATATAATTATCAATTGATTAGAGAGCTTTGAGTATTTTCCTCAGCTAACATCCATGGGCAATATATCGAGCCCCTAAGTATCTAAGATTGTCTTTCTTGTGTCCCAAAAGATGAATGACATTTAGTCCTGGAAGAGGGTTCTTGGCTCTGAGCCGCAGCCCCCTTCCGTCTGTACATATTACTTCCCGTTTCCAGTGCAGCAGATGAGACTTCTCGTGCTAGTTTTAGTTGCTTTCCTTTTTTTTTTTTAGAGAGAGAGAGAAAGAAAGAGAGCATGAGAGTAGAGTAGGGCAGAGGGAAAGGCAGACTCCCAGAAGCAGACTCCCAGCTAACCAGGGAGCCCAATGCGGGGCTCAATCCCAGGACCCCGAGATCATGACCTGAGCCAAAGTCAGACACTCAACTGACTGAACCACCCAGGTGCCCCCAGGAGAGAGAATCTTAAGCAGGCCCCACACCCAGCTTGGAGCCTGACCCAGGGCTTGATGTCAGGACCCTGAGACCACGACCCTGAGATCATGATCTGAGCCCAAATCAAGAGTCCGGTGCTTAACAAACGGAGCGACCCAGGCGCCCCTGCTTTCCTTTTTAAAAATAGCCTCTTCCTTCAGTGTGAAAACTTGTACGCTTCTCCTGTTACCCATGAACTTCAGGAATTTTGCCAGGATGTGTGTATGTGTGTGTCTTTATTATTATTATTATTATTATTATTATTATTATTAATTATTATTATTATTATCTGGGTGTCGATAAGATAAACAAAAACAAGGTTTATCAAGCCTGATAAAGAAAAAAAAAGAAAACAAAGCACACATTTATACATTAGAAATGTACAACCACAGAAACAACTGAACAACGTATCACAGGATCTTATATGTTCTCTTAAGCTCTTTTTTTTTTTTTTTTTTTTTAAAGAAAGCTCAGGGACCAATGCGGGGCTTGAACTCACGACCTGGAGATCGAGTCACATGCTCCACCCACTAAGCCAGCCAGGACCCTTCTTAGGCTCTTAACTGGAAAGTATTTTCATCATCTCTGGCTATTGAACCCTTTAGTAGCATCTGTGAGGTTGTGTAGGCTTTGTTAAGACTTGCTGAATTATAGGGGTGCCTGGGTGGCACAGCGGTTAGGCGTCTGCCTTCGGCTCAGGGCGTGATCCCGGCGTTCTGGGATCGAGCCCCACATCAGGCTCCTCTGCTATGAGCCTGCTTCTTCCTCTCCCACTCCCCCTGCTTGTGTTCCCTCTCTTGCTGGCTGTCTCTCTCTCTCTGTCGAATAAATAAAATTAAAAAAAAAAAAGACTTGCTAAATTATAACTTTTATTATTGGTTGTTTCCTGAACTAAAGCGCCATATGTAGACAATGGAAAACCTAGCCACTCCTATAGCAGATCTAACATGAGCAACTTTCCCTACCAGAAATGACACTGGGGCGCCTGGCGGGCTCAGTCGGTAGAGCACGTGACTCTTGATCTCAGCTTCGTGAGTTCAAGCCCCAAATTGGGCATAGCACTTACTTAAAATAAGAACAGAATATGGAACGCCTGGGTGACTCAGTGGGTTAAGCATCTGCCTTTGGGCAGGACTCTGGGATCGGGTCCTGCATTGGGCTCCTTATTCAGCGGGGAGCCTGCTTCTCCCTCTGCCTCTGCCCCTGCTCATTCTCTCTCTCTGTCTCTCAAATAAATAAATAAAACCTTTTAAAAAAACAGAACAGAGGGGCGCCTGGGTGGCACAGCGGTTGAGCGTCTGCCTTCGGCTCAGGGCGTGATCCCGGCGATCTGGGATCGAGCCCCACATCAGGCTCCTCTGCTATGAGCCTGCTTCTTCCTCTCCCACTCCCCCTGCCTGTGTTCTCTCTCTCGCTGGCTGTCTCTATCTCTGTCGAACAAATAAATAAAATCCTTAAAAAAAAAAAAAAACAGAACAGAAATGACCTTAAAGTTCTTCCTGGATTCAAATTCATAGAAACAGAAAGTAGAATAGAGGTTACGAGGGGCTGGGGGGGCGGGGAAGATGGGGTCTTACTGTGTAATGGGGACAGAGTATTGCTCTGGATGATGGGAAACTTCTGGTCATGGACGGTGGAGATGGTTGTGCAACATTGTACTTCTGCCACTGAATTAGGCCCTTGAAAAGAGTTAAAATGGTAAATCTTAGGCATATTTTACCGCAATGAAAAAATGCTTCCTAGATTTTTTAAAGCACAAGTAAAACTATAAAGCGAAGAGCTCAGAATTTTCCCATGGTGGATACAAAATATGAGAGCAGATTCACAATACAAGAACACATCTGTGAAAATCAGAAGTGGGCATTTTTGTGCCTAGAGTCGTCCAATTCATCGAGTCAGAAGGCAGAATGGTGGTTGCTAGGAAATGAGTTTAATGAGGACAGAGTTTCCGCTGGGGGAGATGGAAGGAGTTCTGGAGACGGATGGTGCTGATGCTTTCACAACCACGTCACTTAATGCCACTGAACTGGACACCCCAAAATGGCTAAAACCATAAAAATTTATGTTTGTGTATATATATATATTTTTTTTTAAAAAGCTTTTATTTATTTATTTGATAGAGAGAGAGGCAGCCAGCAAGAGAGGGAACAGAAGCAGGGGGGAGTGGGAGAGGAAGAAGCAGGCTCCCAGCAGAGGAGCCTGATGTGGGACTCGATCCCAGGACTCTGGGATCACGGCCTGGGCCGAAGGCAGACGCCTAACGACTGAGCCACCCAGGCGCCCCTATGTTTGTATATTTTACCATGACTTTTAAAAGTTGTTTTAAGTGGGCATTTTTGGTTCTAGCTCAGGCCCTCTCAAACATGATGAAGTCTCTGGTGACTCAGGATGCGGACAAACAGGTCCCGTATGTTATGTGCTCACAGAAGGAGAGCACATACAACACTCAGCTCCAAGGGGAAAACACAAATAACCCGGGCAAATATGTACAGGATTTAAAAAAAAAAAAAAATCTGGAGGTGCCTGGGTGGCTCAGTTAAGCTTCTGCCTTCGACTCAGCTCATTGATCTTGGGGTCCGGGGATCAAGTCCCGCATCGGGCTCCCTCTCTCTCTTTCTCTCTCAAATAAATAAATAAAAATCTTTAAAAAATAAAAATAGTAAAAATAAATAAATGGAATCTGAAAATAGTATAGTGTATTTCATTTGCTTTTTTCTGAAGCATAGTTCCCATGATTTGGGACAGAATTGCTAGAAGCATATGGAAGATATAGTATATAGAAGAGAGTAAATAACGGTGCCCTTGTATGCAAACGTATTTTTCAGGGATGCTTTGTCTCTGCTTGAGCTTCCCCTGTAGTACCCGGTACTGCTCCCCAGCCCACAGAAGTGTGGGTCCTTTAGCTCCTGGGAGTGTGCAGAACCCACATTGGCCACCAGGGAGCAGGAGTCCCTGTGCGGTACAGATCGGACGGGAGCGGCCACAGGAACGCTCCTGAGGGCACCATTTTGTACCCTGAGGCTTCAGAGGCCCGCAGACACTCCAGCTACCCTCAAGTGGGAGATGCGTTTGGCAGAGATTAGCGTGGACTGACCATGCTGTCCTCTCTGAACCTCTAGGAGGAACACCCAGATTTCTCAGCTGGTGGGACAGACCTGATTTCTTCCTCTGCTGACACTTACCTCAATACCTATAACCCCCCCACCAACGTGGAATCTGGAAGTATTTTCAGCACTTCGGAGACAGTCTTTGAGGGGCTAGTCCGCTGCCTTCGCGGCGCTGACCTCGCTGAAATAAATCCCTTTCTTGTTTCACCCACACCTGACTCTCTGCTTTTGGATTTTGTCAGCAGCGAGTGGCGGAGTCCGGTCTGTTCGGGACCCCCTGCGCCCCGGCTACCCTGAGAGGCACTTTGCCCAGCTTGTCTAATCTTGTCTAATAATCCTCACAACGAGGCAAGCACTACTATTGTCCACGTTTTTCTGACGAGAAACTGAGTGTGAAGGCAAGCAGCCCACGACTGGCAGGTGTAGCTCACTCCACAGGGAAGGGCAACGGCCTTGGTTGCCCTGAACTTCTTCCCACATCCCTTGCCCTTCCTGCAGTCCCAGCTATGGCAAAAGGCTCCCAAAGGAACTCTCTGCTTCCCCCGCCCCCTCCTGATTCACCCCCTCACTATAGCAAGAGTGATTTTTAAAACTCTTTATTGTTATGCTAATGAATGTACATAATGTATGTGTACTGTTCGGATAATAATAATAAAAAGAATGTCCAACTAGCTTAAGGAATGGAGCCGTATCAGTTTCCCTGCTGTTCTCTCACATCCCCCTCCTGGCCCCCTAAGAGGTAACTACCCTCCCAACTTTGGTGCTGATTCGTTTTTTAAATCTCTACACCCAACGTGGGGCTCAAACTCGCTAATCTTTATCACACATACGTGTATATCTAAATAATATTATATTTAGTCTTGGGGCGCCTGGGTGACTCAATCAGTTAAGGGTCGGACTCATGATTTCGGCTCAGGTCATGATCTCGGGGTCGTGAGATCGAGCCAGCAAGGAGCCTGTTTAACCCCCTCTCCCTCTGCTCCTCTCCCTGCTCACATGAGCTCTCTCTAAAAAAAAAAAAATTAAAAATATATGTGATGTTTAGTCTTGTCTCATTTTGAAGTCTGTAGAAATGAAATGACATGGTGCGCATTCTTCTGTGACTATTCTTTCACGATTCTTCCATGTGATGTGTATAGTTAGAACTGATGTGTTCCTTGTTGTATGGTATTCCATTGTACGAACATTCCACAATGTCCATTTCTTTTTTCTTTTTTTTTGATTTTAGTTATTTGAGAGACAGAGAGACTGAGAGAGAAAGAGAGCACAAGCAGGGCAGAAGGAGAGGAACAAGCAGACTCCCAGCTGAGCAGGGAGCCCAACATGGGGCTTGATCCCAGGACTCTGGGATCATGACCTGAGCCAAAGGCAGATGCTTAACCGACTGAGCCACCCAGGCGCCCGATATAAACATTCTTGTTCATATCTCCTTACGCACGTGCACAAAGCCTTCTCTAGGATATAAAGCGTTTACAAATCTCTTCACACAATTTAATTATGAGCACATGTCAAGGTTTTATTATGGTCTTACTGTAATAAGAAAGACTCCTGACAAACCAAGTCAAAGATCTCTCTCTCAGTAGAAACACCTAAAGGGAGAAAAATGACTAGGTAATATAAAGGAAAAAAGTGTTCTGTGTTTCTCCTTTACTCTCACTACTTGAGTGCTTCTGACACCAGATGGGGTGGGGGTTCCCATACCAAGAAATTCCCTGACACCAGCTGGGTGTCCTACAATTTAACTCAATTCTGATACCATCTACTGGGGTTATCCCATAGGTTAAGAGCTTAGCCCACAACAGGGCCCCTGGGTGGCTCAGTCGGTTAAGCGTCTGCCTTCGGCTCAGGTCATGATTCCAGGCTCCTGGGATTGAACCCCACATCGGGCTCCCTGCTCCACAGGGAGCCTCCCATTCCCTCTGCCTGCCGCTCCCCCTGCTTGTGCTCTTGCTAATAAATAAATCTTAAAAAGAAAAAAAAAAAAAAAAAGCTCAGCCACAAGACAGTCCACTCCCCACCCCCATGTGAGATGCCAACTGCAAGTTGCCTGTACTGATCCACTGGCTATAAATCAGAAGTTCCCACTAGCCCCTCCTGGGGTTTGATTAACTTCTTAGGTCAGCTCTCAGAACTCAGAAAAACAGTATACTTAAAAAAAACCACAAAAAACAATATATTTACTAGATTACCAGTTCATTACAAAGGATTATAACTCAGGAATAGCCAAATGGTAGAGATGCATTGGGCAAGGTAGGTAAAGGTGCAGAACTTCTGAGACCCCCCTGGGCACACCACTCTCCCACCTCTGAGTGTTCACCAACCAGGTGGTCTCCAAACCCCATGACTTTAGGGATTTTTTTTTTTTTAAGATTTTATTTATTTATTTGACAGAGATAGAGACAGCCAGCGGAAGAGGGAACACAAGCAGGGGGAGTGGGAGAGGAAGAAGCAGGCTCCTAGCAGAGGAGCCTGATGTGGGGCTCGATCCCTGAACGCCGGGATCACGCCCTGAGCCGAAGGCAGACGCTTAACTGCTGTGCCACCCAGGCGCCCCGACTTTAGGGATTTTTATAGAGGCTTCATTACATAGGTATGATCAATGAAGTCATTGGCCATTAATGATTAATTCAACCTCCAGTCTCTCTCCCCTCCCCGGGGATGGGGAAGTAGGGCTAAAATTTGCAACCTTCCAACATGGTTGGTTTCCATGCAATCAGCCCCCCAATTTAGGGGTTTTCCAAAAGTCACCTTGATGTGGGAAACAAAGGCAGAAGAAAAATTATTAAATTATCAAATTTCCTTACTACTTAGAGCCCACTGACAAGTCCTTGAAGCAGGCAGAGTGACGTTCCTCTAGGAACTCAACTGCCTCAATGTTACTAGGCAATCCTGGCCCCTGAACGCCCGCCCCCCGCCCCAGGATCCTGTAAATCTACTTTAACATATAAACTTCCTTTAGAAACTTCCTTTATCTCTAACCACCCCCCCAAGATACGTGTTGGCAATCATCCCTCAAGCATATGGCCCACCGATATGCATCTGAAGGGTCTCCTAAGGTTTTATTAGACGTTAATAAATGACCTTTTCCCAACAATACCTAGCCCCTTCAAGGTCCTTGGAAACCTTGCTTCCAAAATTCCTTAGAGACTTATGCTATCCCTAATCCCCCCCCCAACTTGAAAGTATATAATGGGCCACTCCTCATGACCCTGGTGTACCTCTTTCTGCCCACGGGTCCTGTCCCCGTGCTTTAATAAAACCACCTTTTTGCACCAAAGACGTCTCAAGAATTCTTTCTTGGCTGTTGGCTTCGAGCCCTAATGTTCTTTCCTACCTGAATCTCATTAACATCTTTATCACTCTGACCACTTAGAAAATTCCAAGGGTTTTAGGAACGTTGTGATAGGAAGGGGGACTAAGGCCAATTTCTTGTGATAGATCACATCATAGTAATCATCATTAGATTGTATACAAAAGAAATGTCTCATTAAAGATCTTTAAACTCTTGGGGGCACCTGGCTGGCTCAATCATAGAACATATGACTCTTGATCTCAAGGTTGTGAGTTCAAGTCCCACGTTGGGCATGGAGCCTACTTTTAAATCAATCAATAATCTTTAGACTCCTGACTGATAGCTGACAGTCAACTTTAGTAGATGGGTAGTTTCTCAGAAGAAATTGTAATTTTATTATAATCTATCATAAAATTGCTTATTTTATCAGCAATGCTACTGGCATCCCAGAGGGGGCGGTGAATTAACATCACCCCACATACCAGGTTTAAGACCATTTTTCTTCTCTAATAATTTAAGTGTTAAATAACAAAAATTCAACCCAGTAAATTTTAAAGATCTAATTGGCTTTATCAATCGATTCTGGAATCTGGCAGCATCCCATCTAGCAAGCGGAGGGCAGCTCCCAGAGCTATACAAAAGGGAAGAGACCATTGGCCAAAGAAAAGAAAGGATTATTTCAGGCAGGTTCTCCTTCCCTTGGCAAGAAAGGCAGGGATCTTATTACGTGGATTACCTTCATCTTCCCTTCCTGGGGTGGGTGGGGGTGGAAAGATTGACATGTGACAAGATTACCTCATTGGTGCTGACCTGAAAATTCCTAATTTCTAGCTAAGACTACATTTCTGGAGGAGGTTGAGACTGTAGTTGGGTTGGGTATTAAACCCCAGTTTGGTGACATGGCCTGGCATTACCGTCCCCTTTTGGGACCCTTGGTTTTCTTTTTAACAGAAGTGGAGTTGCCAGATGTAGGAAATGCACGTGTGTTATTTTATTTTCCAAAGGGGTTGTAACAATTTATGCCCTCACCGCAGTGGGTGAGAGTTCCTGTTGCCCAACAATGGATATTGTCTGACTTTTTATTTTCTGTCCATTTGGAGGCTGTCACATGGTATCTCGTCATGGTTTGAACTGGTGTATTGCTGATTATCAATCTGATTGAGCGACTTTTTGTGTTTATTCCAGCCTATTTCCTCTTTTAGGTCATTTACACCTAGATCTGGGCCATCCATTATGGAAGCCGCTGGTCACATTGTTACTGGATTTCTTTTCCTTCAGTGCCCAAGGTTCTTGGTCACGCCTCTTTGAAGAATGAAGAGGTAGCCCAGGCAAAGAGTGGTGGGCAACAAAGCAAAGTTGATTGAGCAATAGTACAAAGTTCCTGAAGAGGGAGGGGACCCAAGAGGGTTGCCAAGGGAGTTTCTGTGTCTAGGGGGTTTTATGGGCTTGTTGGCAGGCTATTTTAATCCGATTAACCCTCCCTGTTCCTGTCATCCAATCAGGTTGTCACGTGGGAAAGGGTGGAGGGCTCCTTTCAGGGTGGTATAAAATCCTTTTAAGGGTAGTTTCCTCTTAGGGCGGGGGACACCTTTGTCCCTGCCTACCTTTCTTCTAACTCTCCTTCGATATGTCACCACAATTAAAACTAGATCGCCTGCCCCCTGCAGCTCCTGGTGGTTCAGTTGGTTAACTGTCTGCCTTTGGCTCAAGTCACGATCCGGGGTCCTGGGATTGAGCACCCAGTCTGGCTCCCTGCTCAGCGGGGATCCTGCTTCCTCCCTCTCCCTCTGTCCCTCCCCCAGCTGGTGCTCTGTTAAATAGATGAAAAAAAATTTTTTTTAATCTTTAAAATATGATTTAAAAATAAATGAGTAATAAGAGACTCTTAACTATAGAGAACAAACTGAGGGTTGCTGGCAGGGAGGTGGGTGGGGGAATGGACTAAATGGGTGATGGGTATTAAAGAGGGCACTTGTTGGGATGAACAGTGGGTGTTTATTTAAGTGATGAATCACTAAATTCTACTCCTGAAACCAATACTACGCTATATGTTAACTAACTTGAATTTAAATAAATTTTTTAAAGGGGTGCCTGCCCTTCCCTCCTGCTCCCGCACGCTCTCTCCCTCTCTCTTAAATAAATAAAAATTAAAAAAATAAAAATAAATTGATGGGGCGCCTGACTCTTGGGGTGTCTGACTCTTGGTTTCCACTGGAGTCATGGCCTCAGGGTCTTGAGATCAAGCCCCACGTAGGGCTCTGAGCTTAGAGAGGAGTCTACTTAAGATTCTGTCTCACTCTGCCCCCCACCCCCTCACAGACGTTCTTTAAATAAATTAATTAAATCTTCAGTTAAAAAAAAAAGAAAATGGGCACCTGGGTGGCTCAGTAGGTTAAGTGTCTCCCTTCAGCTCAGCTCATGACCTGATTGCAGCTCAGGTCACGATCTCAGGATTGTGGAATCTAACCCTGTGTCAGGCTCCCTGCTCAGTGGGGAATCTGCTTCTCCTTCTGCCCCTCCCCCATCTTGAGCACACGCGCGCGAGCCCTCTCTCTCAAATAAATAAAATCTTAAAATAAAATAAAGTGTTGGAAATATTTGGCTAGGGGCACCTGGGTGGCTCAGTCGTTAAGTGTCTGCCTTCGGCTCAGGGCGTTATCCCAGCGTCCTGGGATCGAGCCCCGCATCAGGCTCCTCTGCTGGGAGCCTGCTTCTTCCTCTCCCACTCTCCCTGCTTGTGTTCCCTCTCTCACTGGCTGTCTCTCTCTCAAATAAACAAATAAAATCTTAAAAAAATATATTTGGCTAGTGCTTATCCATTTTAATAAAAACTCTATCCAAGTTGTCCCAATCCCTAAAGATTTCCCAGGAAAAACAGTATTTAAGCACCCACTGATTTTATTTTTAAAATATTTTACTTTTTTTTTTGAGAGAGAGAGAGCATAAGTTGGGGGGTGGCAGAGGGAACCGGAGAAGCAGACTCCCCGCTCAGCAGGGAGCCCAATGCAGGACTCGAACTCAGAGCCCTGAGATCATGACCTGAGCTGAAAGCAGCTGCTTAACTGGCTGAGCCACCCAGGTGCCCCACCCAATGATTTTGGAGTCCCATCTGCAAATATGTCATCCATATTTAGATGGGCAGATTGATTTAATTAATTCTGATTCACCAATATCTTATGGATTACATTTGTGGTATTATAAGAAATTTACCTAACCCAGGGTCACAAAAGTTTTTTGTTTTCTTCCAGAAGATTTAAAGTAATTCATTACATTTAGGTCTATGATCTGCCTTGAGTTAATTCTGGTGTGAGGCCAAGGTCTGTTTGTTTGCTTATGGATATTCAATTTCTCCAACACTATTCATTTAAAACAATCCTTTTTTTTTTTTTTTTAAGATTTTATTTATGGGACACCTGGGTGGCTCAGCAGGTTAAGCATCTGTCCTTGCCTCAGGTCATGATCCCAGGACCCTGGGATCCAGTCCGGCGACCGGCTCCTGTTTCTCCCTCTGCCTGCAGTTCCCCCTGCTTGTGCACTCTCTCTCACTCTGACAAATAAATAAAACTCTTTTAAAAATAAAAAAATAAAGTCTTTATTTTCGCAATGGAAACATGTCTATGTGGATTCCCCACGTGGGCAAAACAAAATTTGATTTTCTCCTGTTAATCTGTCTCGTGTAAATTTAATTCTTAGTCCAGCTATAGCCTTGGATAGAGGAAAATTTCTTCCTCCCCAAGTAGGTGAGAAAAAGGGCAACGCAGTGCAACCCGAGCAACAGCACACGCCCTACAATGAGCATGAACTTGGCGGGTCCACCAGATGGAAGGAAGGTTGTCATGGCAGGATTAAAGTGACTGAAGAGGATGTGACGGTGGTTGGGGTGCAGAAGGAGGTATGCATTGGCCGTGCTGGGCCTGTAGGCCATGGTGAGGAATCTGGAGTTTACTCTAGGTATAATAGGAAGCCGAGGAGTGACAGGCCGTGAGTGATGTGATTGGAATTCCGGGATTCTCCAGCAAAGGAACATGCCAATTCTGATGTTACAGTGCTTCGCTTGTGGCTGGGAGATCTGAAACGCAGGAGACGCATCAGAAAAACCATCTCCTGCAGGGCTAGGGAGTCCAACGATGGTGAGATCGGGGACACCTCCCAATAAATGAGACCTCAAAGCCTGTGGCTACTTATACGGGTCTCAGCCTGCACTGGGGCTGTGTGTCTGAACTGGGAGGTTTCAACTTGACCTTGACATCCTGGTGAATCCAACTCATGCATCTGCCCAAGGAAAACTTCCCTCATTCCCGCCAGCTGTGGCTGGTAGATCCTTTGCATAAGCTCCTCCATTACAGTGTTTCTCATATGGTATTAGAGTCATTTACATGTTTTCTATTTACCTGGATGTTGAGCAACTTGAGGACAGACACCAAGTTGTTCAACCCTGCTGTATGCTGGGGTCACAGAGGACTGGTTGGGCGAATATCCGTGGGGGATGTGATTGAAGACAACCTTAAATATGAGGAAATTTGGATTATTCCTGGAGCAATTCTTTGCTATCGCATCCTTACAAAGACTGCTTCTGACACAGTATTGATGGTGGACTGACCACAGGGCATACGTAGCCCAGCTTCGTCCAGATAAAAGGTTTCCTTTGTTCCAAGCCACACCATCTGAGACTTTGGACCAGCTGGGTTGGAACCTCACGGGTCAGCAGGGCCCAAGTCTCTATCAAGGGCCAGGACAGGTAATCACTGTAGTAAAATTCTTTTTTTCTCTCCAGCTGAGATGTAATCCACAAACAACATTGCATAAGTTTAAGGTATAGAACATGATAACTTACGATGATTAAGATGATTTAAGACCTACTCTCAGCAACTTTCAAGGGTACAATAGAGTACTGTTAACTCTCGTCAACATGCTCCACATTAGACAGAACTCCAGAACTTATCCATCTTAGTGCAGCAAAATTCTGATTCTCTCCAACAGAGAGCTTTATCCACTCAGCACAGAGTATACTTTTTTTTTTTTTTAGTGAAGATCTTATTTATTTGAGGGGCGCCTGGGTGGTACAGCGGTTAAGCGACTGCCTTCGGCTCAGGGCGTGATCCCGGCATTATGGAATCGAGCCCCACATCAGGCTCCTCCGCTATGAGCCTGCTTCTTCCTCTTCCTCTCCCACTCCCTTGCTGTGTTCCCTCTCTCGCTGGCTGTCTCTCTGTCACATAAATAAATAAAATCTTTAAAATATATATATAAAATAAAAAATGGGCATAATCACAGCATTTACTTTGGGAAGCTACTCTTGTCGGTAAGATTAAGGGATACAATGCTAAGCATAGGGCCTGGCACAACAATCAACAAAATTGTAATCATTTTCACTTTACGGTAAGCAGTTCTGTGTGCTCTAAGATGCAGAAACATACACACACTCAGAAATGTGTAAATTACTTCAATTTTGATTAGCTATTTTTAAAAATCTGCTATATATACCCTTTTCTAGAGGTGGTATAGATAAGAGTCTCCAGAACATTAAATGTGATCATTAAATGTGCATATGGGAGGTTCTCCCTTTCAACACACACACAGCAATGCAAGGGAGCATATCTTACATGTCTCACAGGATTAAGAAAACACGGAAAGGGGCATGTCCTGTTTCAGGCATTCATTACTTAAGGTGACCTTTGGTCATCACACGTTCATTACTATTAATGTCTTGTGACGCGTCCTCTGACAACAGATCTGTTTGGATTCAAAGGGCAGTTCTTAATTCCAAAGTAATTAAGGAACCTGTTCTTTAGCTTCCTTTTGGGGTCAAATAAGTTCAAACAGAGAGGATCTATTGTGGTGTCACTAAATTTTATAAAAGGAGACGCTGACATTTATTTTTTAAGAACCATTTTTAAACTTTTTTTTACTGCTGGACTCAGTCTCCTTTCCTTCCTGAGACACCTTCATGCTCATCAAGGATTTACCTGAGCTATCTCAGGGATTGCTTTGCCAGATGTTTGCTTAATTTAATTTTACTGAGGTACAAATGATGCACGTTCAATTGCACATATTTAAACTACATAAATTGGTAAGTTTGGATATATGATTATACCCATGAGACAAGCACCAAAATCAAGATAGGGAACATTTCCCTCACCCCCGCCCAGAGTTTCTCCTGCTTTGTTAACCCATCCCACCCCATTCCTTCCTCCTGCCTCCATCCCGAAGTGACCATTGATCCGTTTTCCCTCTCGATAGATTAGTTTGCATTTTCTAGGATTATCTTGGGATTCATCCATGTTGTTATGTGTCTCGATGGCTCATTTCCTTTTATTTCTGAGTAGTACTCCATTGTATGGATATACCACAATTTTTCTAATCACATGAACTTACGTAATTATCTCTCTCCACACTGGGAAAAAAAAAACCAACAAAACACTAATCCTACAGCCCGCCTCTAGCAAAGAGACAGACTGTAACGCCAGCATGTTGCTCCTCTCATTCCTAACTTCATTTTCTCTTTCTTCTTTTGTTGTAAGTTTCTACATTTTCTTATCTGTTAATTTTGTAACGTACATTTAAGTCAGTCCTCTCTGCTCTTTTCTGGAACAAGGATAAAGTACAACCAAACAACACTCAGTTTGTATTTGAATTTATCAGTTCTTTCTTCCTGTTTTCTTTAGGGATGCAGGACTGTGTTGACTTGGTCTACTCACAGATGCTTATCATTTTCTGCTTGGACAGCTGCCACCATCTCAACGGTCCGGGTCTCTGAGCTCATCTCCCTTCTATCCACCTGCTATGATGTCACCAGGTTATCATTCTACAGAAGAAATCCGATCATGTCTTTCTCATACAAAACACCTACCCAAAGGATCTGAAGTCCTTGGCTTAATAAGGCAAGTCATTAGTCACTCATTCTTTCAACAGATATTTACCGAGCTCTGACTGTGTATCAGGCTCTATGTGAGCTGGCTCATTGTGGGGGTATGGTGACAAACTGGAGAGAGGTGGCCTGTACCCTCATGGATTTCTATTCTAGTAGGGAGACGAACAGAGAGTAAACAAACAAACATGTGAGCAATGTAATTATGAATTGGGTAAACATGAAATTGTTCTTAAGTAACCAGGGTGCTGTGATTGAGTTGTGGGAGCAGGGGTGGATGGCAGAGGCGGCCTTTCTGAGAAGGTGACGTTTATACTGCTTAAATTATGACAAAGAAATGGCCATGGGAAGGGTTCTAGGCAAGGGAAACATCAAGTACCAAGGTCCAGAGGTGAGAAAAAGCTTGGATGGCCAGTCTGGCGGAAGGTACAGAGGTTGCTGGACAGTTGAGCTCTGCCTGCTTCTCCAGCCTCATTTCCCAAAACACAGACCCACATGGAGGCACCCTAAATCCCAGACATGCACAGCTACCCCACTATTTCAACACGTCATGCCTTCTCATTTTTCACCTACTCCCTCCTGAGCATCCTACTCCTGGTGATTGGGTTTCTAAATAATACCTCCATCGAAACCTTTGGGTTCCTCTCTCACCCTCCGCCAAGCGCTAGACTGCTCCTTCCTCCTCTGTGCCTCCACAGAAGTCTGTATGTACTTCCCCTTTTCTTTAATACAGCTAGCATTTATTGAGTGCTTTCTACATGCCAGGCACCATTTTGGGCACTTCACCGGTATACTCAACTTTATGAGGCAGGTCTATTTGTAATCCTCGAAACTTCTATGAGCAAGAGATTTTTACTATCTCTACAATACAGATGAAGAAACAGAGGCCCAGAGAAGTTACATAATTCGTCCACAGTTATGCAATGAGTAAATGGCAGTCAGGATTTCAACCCAGACAGTTCAGTTTATATTTTAACCACTAAGCCCTTTTTGCCTTTCAAGATTGATAATCGTAGCTAACATTTACCAAGCACTTCCTATGTGCTAGGCTTTCTTCTCACCTCTTCATGTACATGAACTCATTGAATCCTACAGCTCTCTGAGGCAGACACTGTAAGTCCTCATCACAACCCCTTTAGTGGCACTAAGACCAGGACTCTCTTGGGTACAGCCCATGTCCTGTCCCACTCAGCAATCCCAATGCTTCCTACACCCAGAAATTGCTCAACAAATGTCTACTGGGTGAATGAATGAACTAGCAGACCCAGTGTTTTTTTCTTGCCTCACGACTCAAACTTCAAGAGCATACAGTGCCCAGAAATAATTGCTTGGAGAAAATCACTATAATGAATATAAATCTGTTATAGTAAATATATACCAATGAGAACTGATTAATACAAAGGCTAACTTCACATGCATGTTTGGTGCATTTCAAATGTGAGGTAGGGAAATTCCTTTATGTATCAGAGATTGTATTATGTATTAGAAGATGTACTAACCAACCAAAATGGGGCAAAGGGCTGCTTCCAAGACAGCTCACACAATAAATCTAATCTATGTTGGAATGTTCCCACAGCTCACAAAAACAACACATCAACTTATAAAACCATCTCCACCTTTTGTCTGGCTATTGCTCTTTGACCTGATAGGAGATAAATTTCACTTATTAGACACAATAAATAAAAGTTTAAAATGTCATTGAGGGGCACCTGGGTGGCTCAGTTGGTTAAGCGTCTGCCTTCAGCTCAGGTCATGATCCCAAGGTCCTGGGATTGAGCCCCGCATCGGGCTCCCTGCTCAGCGGGAAGTCTGCTTCTCCCTCTCCCTCTCCCTGCCACTCCCCCTGCTTGTGCTTTCTCTCTGTCAAATAAATAAAATCTTTAAAAAAAAAAAGTTAGATACTGAGCAATTCCATCATTCTCAGAATAAGAACATTACAAAGATGCAGAACATTATCAACAATAGCCAAACTATGGGAAGACCCCAAATGTCCATAGACTGATGAATGGACAAAGAAGATGCGGTATGTCTATACAATGGAATACTACTCAGCCATCAAAAAGAACGAAATCTTGCCATTTGGGATGACATGGATGGAGCTAGAGAGTATTATGCTAAGTGAAATAGAGAAAGAAATACCATATGATTTCACTCATACGTGGAATTTAAGAAACGAAACAGAGGAACATAAGGGAAGGAAAATAAAGATGCAGAACAGATTGGTGGTTGCCTGGGCTTGGGGGTAAGGGTTGGGAGAAGCTTGTGACCATAAAGAAGTGGCAGGAGGGATCACTGTGATGAAACAGTTCTGTGTCTTTTTTTTTTTTTTTTTTAAGATTTTATTTATTTATTTGACAGAGAGAGAGAGACAGCCAGCGAGAGAGGGAACCCAAGCAGGGGCAGTGAGAGAGGAAGAAGCAGGCTTCCAGCAGGGGAGCCTGATGTGGGGCTCGATCCCAGAACACCGGGATCACGCCCTGAGCCAGAGGCAGACGCTTAACGACTGAGCCACCCAGGCGCCCCTAAACGGTTCTGTGTCTTGATCCTGGTGATGGTTACATGAATCTACCCAAGTAATAAAACTGCACGGACACTGAAGTACATGTAAAACTGCTGAAATCTGAATGAGGTCTGCAGATTGTACTGTTCTTTTCCTGCTTTTGATACTGTGCTGGAGTTACGGAAGGTCGTACTGATATGGCAAACAAAGGCAAAAGAAAAACTAAATTTCCTTACCGCTTGCAGCCCACTGACAAGTCCTTGAAACAGGCAGAGTAACATTCCTCTGGGAGCTCAGCGGCCTCGGTATTGACCCTTTGCTAAGGGCGAAAAGCAATCTTAGCCTGACCCTCCAGGGTCCTGTAAGTCTACTTTAAACAGACAGAAATGCCTTTGGAAACTTCCTTGATGTCCACTCGCCGAGATACATGTTAGCAATCATCCTCCAAGCATGTGGCCCCCTGATACACATCTGAAGTGTCTCATGACAAAGATTTCACTGAACAGTAATAAAGGACCTTTTCCTAACAACACCTAGCCCCCTCAAGGTCTTGGAAACCTTGCTTCCAAAATTCTTTAGAAACGTATGCTTCCCTAACCCCCTCCAAACTTGAAAGTTTATAATCAGTCACAACCCCAGCACAGCTCTTTCTGCCCATGGGTCTCTTCCCTATGCTTTAATAAAACCATCTTTTTGCACCAAAGACGCCTCAACAATTCTTTCTTGACCGTGTGCTCCAAACCCCAACATTTCCACATCATTATCTTTGGGGAAAATTAGATGAAGGGTATAATAAGACCTCTCTATACTATTTTGGCAACTTCCTGTAGATCTATAATTATTTAAAAATAAAAAAATAGGGGCACCTGGATGGCTCACTCGGTTGGGCGTCTGCCTTCGGCTCAGGTCATGATCCCAGAGTCCCGGGATTGAGCCCCACGTCAGGCTCCCTGCTCAGTGGGGAGTCTGCTTCTCCCTTTGACCGTCCCCCCTCTCAGGCTCTCTCTCAATCTCTCTCAAATAAATAAATAAAATCTTAAAAAAATAAAAATAAAAAAATAAATCATTAGGGAAATGCACATCAAAACCACAATAAGATATCACCTCACAGCCATTAGTAACAAGTATTGGTAGGATATGGAGAAACTAGAACTCTTGTACATGGCTGGTAGGTATGTAAAATGGTGCAGCCATTAGGGAAAATGGTATGGAGATTCCTCAAAAAATTAAAAACACTATTACCATATAATAGTAATTATACGGCAATCCCCCTTCTGAGTATATATCCAAAAGAACTGAAAGCAGGATCTCAGAGAGATATTTGCACACCCATAGTCATTGCGACATTATTCACAATAGCCAAAATGTGGAAGAGACCCAAATTTCCTTAGACTAATAAATAGATACACACAATGTGGTACATACATACAATGGGCTATTAGCCTTAAAAAACAAAGACATTTGTCACGTTTGGATGAACCCTGAAGACATTATACTAAATGAAATAAGCCAGTCGCCAAATAAAAACAAATACTGTATGAATCCACTTTTATAAGTATCTAAAGAAGTCAGAATCATAGAAATAGAAGGTAGGATAGAGGTTACCAGAGCCTGGGGGTGGGGAAAAATGGGGAGTAGTTGTTAAGTGGGTATAGGGTTTCCGTTTTACGGGATGAAAAAATTCTAGAGGCACCTGGGTCGCTCAGTTGAGCGTCTGCCTTCCGCCTAGGTCTTGATCCGCTCAAGCCTCGAAATGGGCTCCATGCTTAGCAGACAGCCTGCTTCTTGCTCTCCCTCTGCGGCTCCCTCTGCTTGTGCTCTCTGTCAAATAAATGAATAAAATATTTTTTAAAAAAATGAAAAATTTCCAGAGATCTATAACACAATAATGTGAGATATAATTAATACCACTTACTGTACACTTAAAAATGGAAAGATGAGGGGTGCCTGGGTGGCACAGCGGTTAAGCGTCTGCCTTCGGCTCAGGGCGTGATCCCAGCGTTATGGGATCGAGCCCCACATCAGGCTCCTCCGCTATGAGCCTGCTTCTTCCTCTCCCACTCCCCCTGCTTGTGTTCCCTCTCTCGCTGGCTGTCTCTATCTCTGTCAAATAAATAAATAAAATCTTAAAAAAAAAAATGGAAAGATGATAAATTTTATAGTATTTTTTTTTGCCAGAAAGAAAGCGGAAGCAAAATAATGAAATCTTCAGATTTAATAAAGTTCGGTGTTGATTATATGGTGTTGGTTATATTATCTCCAACTTTCATTTATGTAATATTCCATAATAAACATTTTAAAATAGCTATGTTTTGGGGCGCCTGGGTAGTGCAGTCGTTAAAGCGTCTGCCTTCGGCTCAGGGCGTGATCCCAGCGTTCCGGGATCGAGCCCCACATCGGGCTCCTCTGCTGGGAGCCTGCTTCTTTCTCTCTCACTCGCCTGCTGTGTTCCCTCTCTCGCTGGCTGTCTCTCTGTCACATAAATAAATAAAATCTTTAAAAATAAAATAAAATAAAATAGCTATGTTTTATTGGACAGATTTTATCATTTTAAGGCCTAAATGTAAAGACAATACAGAATTTTTCCCTGTGTTCATTTGGACATCCAGTATTAAAGATTCTAACTTGCTGGTAATCAATCAGGAGGCTCACAATTCTATCGCGATAAATAGCCAAACGAGGAAATGACGAACCACCGACTAACTCCATATTTTAAATATCAGATAATGTCACGAAAACAACTGTGAATTTATCATTGGAAGCACAGTTTTCTCACAGATTCTTATTAAAAGACATCTAGACAAGTGAAATTACTTAGAATCTTCGTTTTTTTTTCAAAGGAACTGCCTAGGCAAAAAACATTTGCCTATGGAGAATAAATGCTGGCTTTTTGCTTTGTATTTTGGTACCTGAAGCTGTCACGAAATTGGGGTGCTTTTTTCAATTGAACAAAAGGTAAAATTGCACTTCATTCATGAACAAACAGATATTGAACACAATTCCAAGTACTGTACTAAATTACCAAATTCCTGGTCTTTGGAATTTTGTTTTTCTAGTCTCTAATTTGTTTTCAAATTATCTTTTACAATTTACTGCCAGAAATGACGTTATTATGAAAATGTTCACTTATAAACAGACCATAAAAAATTCACCTTGTTTTACAAGGACAGCACTTGTCTTCCTTCTGAAAACATTTTGCTTTGTTGAGGTTACCAAACGTCCCACTTTGGGAAAACATTAAACCAGCAAGCTGTATGACTAACGTGGTTCTGGCAGTTGCTAGAACCCCCGTTTGAAGTCATCCTATCCGTCAGGAGAGCTCCATTCTAGATTATTCTACTACTCAACCTCTAGTTGGGTGACACAAGCTCAGACTCATTGTTAGTTTCACAAAAATGAAAATTCATACTTTATAAAAAGAAACCTTTCACCAGCAACCTCCAAGTCCAAAATTATCTTAAAGAAACTTGCGTTTTTCTTTGTTGTTCAAGTAAATAGATCTTACCACGTTTTAGTTCATTTACACATAAACTCATTGACATCGTTTTTTTTTAATGCGATGCTTAGAAAAGCTGCATTTTAATGACTGACGACCTTTTCTAAGTGGTACGTAACTGATTTGCACTAACGTGCTAATCTTCAGAGGACTCCTTACTTAGGAAGGTTGGTATTACGCCACAAACAGCCGTCTGCATGTTTATTTACACCCCCGGCTCAATGACTCAGACTCTGGGCCACGTGTCACCGAGATCCCAACGCCCCTGCCTTACTCACGTTCCTGGGGTTATCATCCTTGCGGGACAGGGGGCCACACCCAGGGCGTAGGGAAACCAGCCAGAGGGGTCGTAGCTGGGAAACTCCACCTTTACTGTCGCTTGGACAACAAATACGTTTATGGGAGAAACACTATTTTCTTGGACACGAATTTCTCGTCCCCCAAAGCGGGTTTTCGGCTTCCTGATCCGCAGCTTTTTTTCCCAACCAGAGTTCGGGGAGCCAGACCTCAGCCCGCCACCGTCGTCACCGGGAGCACGAGCCTCGCCTCTCTGGGCCTCCGCGGCCGGAGGCCAGCCCCCACCCCCCACCCCGATCCCGCCACCAGTCTAGCTCGAAGACAGACTTTTCGGAGCCCTTGTGGGAATCGAAAAGGACAAAAGCATTCCTGACTCTAAAAAAGTGTCATTGGAGCTCCTTCGCCCTGCTATAACCAAGTGCAAAAATAAAACCAGCCAGGACGGGCTCGCGTTAAAGATGGGGGTGGGGGTGTGCTTCCACGGCAAACACTGACAAAAAACAGCAGCGGGCCGCGCCGCTCCTGGGCGCCTCCGAACCAGAACCGAGGCGGCCTTCCCGGGAAACTCGCCGCGGAGGACCCTTTTTCTTCACCTAAGTCCGGAAAAACCTAAGACTTAGGGGGGTTTGGACTTCGGAGGCGGGAGCAAAGTACCCCTCCTCCCTCCCCGGCCGGAAGTACCCCTCTCTCTCAAAGGCGCGCCTTTGTGGCGCACGCGCACTGAGTTACTTAGCAACGTCGGCGCTAACCCACCCCAGCTGGGAGCCCAGCAACAACCGAGCTGCCGCGTCTCCCACCAATCAGCGCTGGCCTCGCCTTCACACGCTTCACCAATCAGCGCCGGCGTCGCAAGGAAGTTTCGAGAGCTTTCGAGGAAGGTCCCTTTAACTCAAATCCATCCGCCATATAATTTTCCCACTTTTTCCTAAGGGAGGAGAAGAGTCTCCTGGCAGAGAGGGGAAGTGATTTTTGGGGGTCCTTTCTTCAGCTGTGAGGAACTTGGGGGCTCCGTGGGAGGGTCTAACTGGGCCGCGGGAGGTGGGGCCGCGCGAACTACTTTCCGCAGCGTACGGACACGGCGGCTACGTCGGCAGTGATGAGTCACGCAACAGACGCTGCATAAATTTCAGCCCCGCCGAGCTGCGAGCGTTCAGGAGCGGCTGGCATTGTCGGGTGTGGGTGTCTTAGCGTCTTGGTGACTCGACGTGATTGTATTCGGTGTCTTGGCGTTCGCTAACAGGTACTGGCCGGCAGCTTTCGCGACCTAGCAGGAGTGGAGAGGGGCTCTAAGTGAGACCTGGCTGGCGGATTTGGGGGTCGGGGGGGGCGCCTCAGGCAGAAGGGTTGGGGGAGGGGCGGGCGAGGTGACGCGGCGCTGCGGCGCCGGGCCTTTCCGGAAGAGTGGGCCTTGTTTACGTGTAGGGAGTGGGGGCGGTTGGCGCGCGCGCCGACACAGACTAACCGACACTTAACCAATGGAGATTCCATCGCGTCTGCTTCAGAGGGGGAAGGCGGAAAAGAGGTAGTCCAGTGCGATTCCGAAAACGGTCTGGATTTTGAATCCCGACGCGGTGAAAGGGTCCCACCTCACCTTTGCTTAAACGGCAGTTTTACTTACCGAGTTTTATGGGCGCTTTTTTTTTTTTTTAATTTAACGTATTCTCAGGTTTTGGGAAAACCCCGGGGATGCGGGGGAAGACGATTTGGCGAAGAGTCTGGAATAATTAGGGCTCTGGTTATTATCCATCGCGGCTTTTTTTTTTTTTTTTTTGGTCCTTCTATCCCGTTTAAGTTGAAGCCTTGACTACATTTTGTACTCAGCTAATTTAAGGTTATGGGGGGGGCTTGTGAGGGACTTTAATGGGGTTAAAGCACTTTGGAAGCTGAAGTTAATTGTTTTGGAGAATTGATTATAAGTGTAGGTAATACAAATATATATATTTTTTGAAGATTCCTTCTATGCTCAGCGCAGAACCTGACTCGGGGCTCCATCCCGTGACACTGAGATCATGACCGGAGTTGAAATCTAGTGAGGCACTTAACCCACTGAGCCACCCAGGCGCCCTCGGTAATATAAAGATCTTGAGATGGTATACTAATATTTTCTTCCTAAAATCTAGGTCAAAATGCAGATCTTCGTGAAGACCCTGACCGGCAAGACCATCACCCTGGAGGTGGAGCCCAGTGACACCATTGAAAATGTGAAGGCCAAGATCCAAGATAAAGAGGGCATCCCCCCTGACCAGCAGAGGCTCATCTTTGCAGGCAAGCAGCTGGAAGATGGCCGCACTCTTTCTGATTACAACATCCAGAAAGAGTCGACTCTCCACCTGGTCCTGCGCCTGAGAGGTGGCATGCAGATCTTCGTGAAGACCCTGACCGGCAAGACCATCACCCTGGAGGTGGAGCCCAGTGATACCATCGAAAATGTGAAGGCCAAGATCCAAGATAAAGAGGGCATCCCCCCTGACCAGCAGAGGCTCATCTTTGCTGGTAAGCAGCTGGAAGATGGCCGCACTCTTTCTGATTACAACATCCAGAAAGAGTCGACCCTGCACCTGGTCCTGCGCCTGAGAGGTGGCATGCAGATCTTCGTGAAGACCCTGACCGGCAAGACCATCACCTTGGAGGTGGAGCCCAGTGACACCATCGAAAATGTGAAGGCCAAGATCCAGGATAAAGAGGGCATCCCCCCTGACCAGCAGAGGCTCATCTTTGCAGGCAAGCAGCTGGAAGATGGCCGCACTCTTTCTGATTACAACATTCAGAAAGAGTCGACCCTGCATCTGGTCCTGCGCCTGAGAGGTGGCATGCAGATCTTCGTGAAGACCCTGACCGGCAAGACCATCACCCTGGAGGTGGAGCCCAGTGACACCATCGAAAATGTGAAGGCCAAGATCCAAGATAAAGAGGGCATCCCCCCTGACCAGCAGAGGCTGATTTTTGCTGGCAAGCAGCTGGAAGATGGCCGTACTCTTTCTGATTACAACATCCAGAAAGAGTCGACTCTCCACCTGGTTCTCCGTCTGAGGGGTGGCTGTTAATTCTTCGTCTTGAATTCATAGTGCCCAATGATGGCATTGCTCTGCACTATAGCCTTTTGCCCCAATTTAAGTTTCGAAATTACCAGATTCAGTAATAGCTGAATCACTGGTTTTCTCAATAGCTGTTCAAAATGTTAATAAAAGTTTTGTTGCATGGTAGCATATTTGGTGTCTGTCGTGAAATTATGTAGTGGTGTGGGGACTCTTAATCTGGTTAAAACCATACTCAAGGAAGGGGCTTAGCATTTAGTTTGTCGATTTCATCAGCATTGTCATTTTGGTTAAGAAAAAGGTGTTGTGGGAAATTTGTCCTTCATTCAAGGTTATTTATAAGTTAATGATTCTGGTGTAATGGGAAATCATTTCAGATGTATTGCACAATTAAAAATTAATAGGCTTACTGAGGGAAAGCAAACTTGCCTTCTTTCCCCTCAAATAGTGGTAAACTATAATCAGTCATAGAAATGAAATTTAGGTTGAGGCTTCTGGGTTGTGCTGTCAAGTATTGTGATTGGTTGACTGCTCTTCTTGCTGTCAAGCGATAACAAGTACTGACCATAGGTTGTGAAGCCCTAATCTTCTCTCCAGTACGTGAGCTCCAAACCAAGAATCAAGTGGAGTCCTAATCAACACGTTTGAAAACTGAAAAGGTTTTAAGAGTCCTGATTCAAGGCAACTTGCTGACTTTGGTCTTAAGCAGCAAGTGATGGTGGTTCTAAAAAGTAAGTTCTGACCAACACGGGGCTTGAACTCAAGGCTGTTGAGATCAAGTAGCATGTTCTGCCAACAGTCTGCCCCCACCCCCACCCCCTTGCCATTGGTGCTTAATGATAAGGATAGATTTACATTTTTGTAAGGAGAAAGGTAAAATTGCCGCAGCAAATGAGATATCTGAGACTTGTGAGCCAGACGCAAGCAGTTTTTAAACTATAATAAACACTAGGTGTATATTTCCAATATTAAAACTTTGGAAGGAATAAGAATTATTTGGATGGGAGGGTACCCTTTATTGTTAATGATAACCCTAAGTTTTCTAGCTCTCTCCATGATTCCTGTAATGTAACTTCAGTAAATAGAGAATGCGGTTTTCAACTTGGGACAGAATGGGAAGTTGTAGGGAGTGCAGTTAAGGGGGAGAAGTTGGAAGCCCTCTTTTTCCCAAGTTAACACTATAGGAAAGTAACTTCTGGTGTGGAAATGTGATTTCAAGTGTGCTGTTAGGAGTAGACCTTTTTTTAAAGATTTATTTGACAGCATAGCAGGGAGAGAGGCAGAGGTGGGAATCCTTACCTGGGATCATGACCCCAGCCAAAGATAGACGCTTAACCAACTGTGAGCCACCCAGGCACCCATGGGAGTAAGAACATCTTAAATCAACCAGAGGTGTGTCGTAAAGAAGCAGCTGTACATCATGTCTAGAAGTAGGTCTGAAAGTCCAGGTATACCTGACATTGGCTTGCGTAATTTTCGGAACTCTTAGCTGTAGTTTTGTTTCTGCCCTAGAAATTACTTAAATTTGAATATAAAATACTAAGTTGGAGTACTGAACTAAGTCTTTTTAAGTTAGACACTGGAATTACTATTTAATGGGCTGTTTTTAGTGAATTAATATTTCAACTGCTTAGAGTGGTAATAAAATGCTTGGGGCCAGGAAGGGCAAAAAAAGCTATATTAAATGTTTGGAGGTGGTGATGAAAAATACTTTTTTTAGATTTAAAGGCACACCATTCACTTAGATGGGAAGGATTTCACTATTGAGAAGTGACTTGCTTTCCAGTCCCCACATTTTACAGTTGACTTGCTCAACATCTATTTCTAGTTCGAGCAAGTCGGGAACTCAAATCCAAGTGTCCTGTCAGCTATGAGTTAGGTACCTCATAAAATCCACAAGTGTTGGGGCGCCTGGGTGGCACAGCGGTTAAGCGTCTGCCTTCGGCTCAGGGCGTGATCCCGGCGTTATGGGATCGAGCCCCACATCAGGCTCTTCCGCTATGAGCCTGCTCCTTCCTCTCCCACTCTCCCTGCTTGTGTTCCCTCTCTCGCTGGCTGTCTCTATCTCTGTCGGATAAATAAATAAAAAATCTTAAAAAAAAAAAAATCCACAAGTGTTTTATTAGGTATTTCCCTCTTCAGCATGTCCTCAAACGAGTGCTTTTAAGGAGGCTTTTTGCTGAATATTCAAAGAACAGGTCTTTTGCTAGTGAAGCTGGGTTTCAAAGATGAGTCTTGTTCTTTCCCACACTTTGCTTTACACTTAATAAAACCCTTGATTTGAAAACCTCGAGAATCCAAGTATTTTAATAAAAAGCTAGTGGTGGTTTGGGCAATAGGACTTGCACAGTTGTATTATTTCTCCCAAATGGCACTGTCTCGACAGGCTTGCAGCTCTTCGTAGTCTTGTGAATCTCCTTACACCGTTTAATCCTCTCGGGGTCTCTTCTGTAAGGGTCCCCTGCATATTCATGGGTTTAGCAAATCCTCTCTGCCCACAACTGGAAATTTGACCAAGGGGCATGCTCTCTGTGCTGGTCTTCGACAACCTGTGCTGTAAGTTGTTTGGGAAATGATCACTCGTGGTCTCCAACCTTGCTCCACACTGAAGGAAATTGAGGCCAATTGTAGTTCGTGGTTCCTGTTCACTTCTCTTGACTACTGGTAAGGTACCAGCAATGCTGGGGGAAGTGTGACTGGGAGTGGAGTTTTGCTTTTGGGATGTTCTAGAAAGGGATGGGAGAGGTGATAACCTGAGTCCAGGATAACTCATTTTTATCACCTGTTCAAGCTGTTCTTTGTCCACCCAGAGTTAGTCCATCTAACAGGTAACAGTTCTCAATTGCAGTGTTAGTGCAGACGCGAAAGAGCCCATGGGAAGGAAGAGACCTATTTTCTGCTGACAGCCTGTGGTGCAAGTACCCCACCTGCCCTTTAAGGAAATGTTTCTCTTCTACTTAGGAATCCAATAAAAGAAGGGTTTCTGTTAATGCATTCTTCCTGAAAGAGTGCTCATACCTGTGTGCAAAGATGTGCTAAAAGAGGAGCTCCTGGCTGGTTCAGTCAGTAGAGCTTTGTGACTCTTGAGAGTTGTGAGTTTGAGCCTCGTGTTGGGTGTAGAGATTACTTAAAACCTTAAAAAACAACGACAAAAAAAAAAAAACAGTGCTAAATACTTGCTTGGTATACTGAAGGCAGTAGGTCCCAGGTGCTAGTCTATCCTGATTCCACTCCAAGATCGTTTTTGCCAGTTCTTGGTGAAATGGAAAAAAAAGAAAAAAAGCACAGTGGATTTTATATAATTTAAAAAATTATATGCCCTCTGTGTAAAAACGTTGCAGTGAACTGATTCAGACTGTGGCTCTGGAGACAAGACTGCTTGAGCTCAGTTCACTTCGTCACCTACTGGCTTGTAACCTTGGGCAACTAATTTATCCTGTCAGTACATCAGATTCCTCATCTATAAAAATAGTGTTAATTACACCTACCTCAGAGTAGTTAGGAGCATCACATGTCGAAGTGCTTAAAACAATGCAAAAATTTGCCTAGTGCTATGTATTGCAGTAAAAAATTGGAAATGACCTAATTGCCCATGAAAGAGTGGTTACATTAAATGCAATAAAGAATGCGGGAGGTAGGAATTGACAGGGAGTAACAAGTAAGGGAAAAATGCTCTAGAGAGGGGCGCCTGGGTGGCACAGCGGTTAAGCATCTGCCTTCGGCTCAGGGCGTGATCCCGGCGTTCTGGGATCGAGCCCCACATCAGGCTCTTCCGCTATGAGCCTGCTTCTTCCTCTCCCACTCCCCCTGCTTGTGTTCCCTCTCTCGCTGGCTGTCTCTCTCTCTGTCGAATAAATAAATAAAATCTTTAAAAAAAAAATGCTCTAGAGAATAATGTGTATGGGTGCATATGCATGCGGAAAGGTGGACCCCTGTTTAACATTGGCTGCTTCAGAGGTGTAAAGGGGGATGTATTTTAATTCCTTTCTAGCTGTTTTCAAATCTGCCACCCGTCAGCTTTCGGGAAGACTGAAGTCATTTACACACAACAGCATTGTTCACACGCAGCCCCTGTTGAAAAGGCAATATAATTCTGAAGTCAAACTGCGCAAATTTCTTTCATTCTGTGGATCCCCCAGGACCTCTAGAAACCACATCTCATGAGACTTCCTGAACCAAGACACATTTCATTTTAGTTCTATGCTCATTCCTCAATCTGTAGGGACAAGCCATGATTCCCCTTTAATCAGGCCCAGCCAACTCCAAATGGAAGCTTTAGACAAATGGGGGTTTAGGGGGAAGGATCTTGAACTTAGTGCAACAAGCTTAGTGCAACGAGCAACAATATTAACAAAAATAAGTGTTCTTTCTTCATACTTTTTAAAGATTTTGTTTATTTATTTGAGACAGAGACAGAGCACAAGCTAAGGAGGACCAGAGGGAGAGGGAGAGGCCGACTCCCTGCTGAGCAGAGAGCCCGACACAGGGCTAGATCCTAAGACCCCAAGATCATGACCTGAGCTGAAGGCAGACGCTTAACCCAGGCACCCCTTCTTCATACTTTCTTGATCCCATCACTATCCTTATCCTCCTGTTTTGGGGGATGGGGGAGTTCTCAGAAGCTGAGTGGTAAAGTTCACTCTCCAGCCAGTAGGTCTCTCCCAACCCCTAGAATTTATTCTAGCATCTACTCCTCTGACCACCCGACAGCTACCGGGACTCCTTGTAAGGAATATTTTTACCTTCAGAAAATTCTGGTTTCAGTGTTTCCCAAACTTTGTCCTCCAAACCACGGCCACTGTGAAAAGGACTGTGGTCACAAGAGCTCAGGAGGTGGTTGTCTCCCTCCTGGAGACTTAGAATGTGCCCTAGCGTGTTAAAGGCTCCAAGAAGTTTTGCTTTGAAGAACTGGTTTAATGTTTAACCCAGTGTTTTCCAATTTCCAATTTCACTTTCCTTTTTGATCAGTTGACATTCTTACACTTTGAGAAACGTAGTTCAAGCCATGACCTCTCCCCTGCCTCCGTAACTAGCATTGCTGATGGTACTTGGTTCCAGTATTATTTTTTTAAAAGATTTTATTTATTTATTTGAGAGAGAGAAAGCGAGAAAGCAGCAGAGGGAGAGAGAGAAGCAGACTCCCTGCTGAGCAGGGAGCCCGATGCGGGACTTGATCCCAGGATCCTGGCATCATGACCTGAGCCGAAGGCAGACGCTTAACAACTGAGCCACCCAGGCCCCCCAAAGGGGATGAAATTCTGACACATGTTACAGTGTGGATAAAACGTGGAGACATTATGCTAAGCGAAATAAGTTGTTCACAAAAGGGCAACTCCTATATGATTCCCCACATGTATGAAGTACTTAGAGTCATCAAGTTCATAGATGCAGAGTAGAATGGTGGTTGCCAGGGGTTTGGGGGAAAGGAAAGAAGAATTCGTTTTTAGTGGGTGTGAAGTTTCAGTTTGGGGAGATGAAAAAGTTCTGCGGGCGATAGTAGTGATGTTTGCACAACAATGTGAATGTACATGATGCCATTCACCTTGTACACTTAAAAAGGGTTAAAATAGGGGCGCCTGGGTGGCTCAGTCGTTGGGCAACTGCCTTCGGCTCAGGGCGTGATCCTGGAGTTCTGGGATCGAGCCCCACATCAGGCTCTTCCGCTAGGAGCCTGCTTCTTCCTCTCCCACTCCCCTGCTTGTGTTCCCTCTCTCGCTGGCTGTCTCTCTCTGTCAAATGAATAAATAAAATCTTTTTTTAAAAAGGGGGGGTTAAAATAGTAAATTTCACATTGTTTTTCACCACGATAAAAAACCATACCAATATAAATTTCTACCAATACTACATAAGAGTACCTTGTCCTCCATTCCCTCATTAATATACATTATGAATCATTCCAAGTTTGGATTATTTAAAGGGCAAAAAGGATGCTCTATTGTTTTAATTTGCATGTCCTTGATTAAATTTGTGAGATTACAGTAGCCCCCCCCCCCAACTCCATCTGAAGTTTTGCTCTCCCTTGGTGTCAGATACCTCTGGTCAACCTCAGTCTGGAAGAAGACACCTCCTTCTGATGCAAAGACAGGAGATAAATAGTAGCCTAATTCTCCATCGCATCACCTACCTCGTTGACCTCACTTCATCTCATCACACAGGCGTTTTACCACCTCACATCCTCAGAAGAAGGGTGCGTACAGTACAATACGACATTGCAAGAGGGAGAGAGAGACCACATTCACATAATTTTTTTAAAAAGATTTTATTTATTTATTTGACAGCACAAGCAGCGGGAGAGACAGAGGGAGAGGGAGAAGCAGGCTCCTTCCTAGCTGAGCGGGGAGCCCGATGCAAGACTTGATCCCAGAACTCTGGCATCATGACCTGAGCCAAAGGCAGATGCTTCACCAACTGAGCCACCCAGGCGCCCCTGTAGACACCTTTTATATGGTTTCTTGACATTAATTTTTTTTAAGATTTTATTTATTTATTTGACAGAGAGAGAGACAGCCAGTGAGAGAGGGAACACAAGCAGGGGGAGTGGGAGAGGAAGAAGCAGGCTCACAGTGGAAGAGCCTGACATGGGGCTCGATCCCAGAACTCCGGGATCACGCCCTGAGCCGAAGGCAGACGCTTAACGACTGAGCCACCCAAGCGCCCTTTTGACATTAATTTTTACTGTGAATTACCTGTACACATCTTTGCCCAGTCTTATTGTTAATTTCTGGGACCTCTTTATATATTCTAAAAAGTAATAATTTAACTATTATAATTATGGTAAACAGGGTCTTTCGGACTATTATTTCACCCTTTGCTTATGGTGTCTTGTAAAAACAGAAGTTTTGAATTTTTTAAGCTTTTTTTTTTTTAATTAAAATTTTACTCAGTTAACAGACAGCCCAATATTGGTTTCTGGAGTAGAATTCACTGATTCATCACTTACATGCAACACCCAGTGCTCATCACAAAAGGTGCCTGCCTTAAAACCCTTCACCCACCTTTCCCATTTCCCCGTCTTTTATTTTTTTAAAGAAATCTGTACACACAACATGGGGTTTGCACTCAGAACCCTGAGATCAAGAGTCGCATGCTCCACTGACCGAGCCAGCCAGGTGCCCCCAGAAATTTTGAATTTGAAAAAGAATCTGGTGGGGCTCCTGGGTGGCTTAGGGGGTTGAGCACCCCACCTGTGATTTTGACTCAGGTCATGATTTCAGGGTCGTGTAAGCCCCGCCTCTGGCTCCATGCCCAGCAGGGAATCTACTCCAGATTCTCTCTCTCCCTCTTCCTTTGCCCCTCCCCATCTGTGATCCCTCTCTCTAAAATAAATAAATAAATCTTAAAAAAAAAAGAAAAAGAATCTAGCAGTCTTTTTCTTTATGACTTCTGGGCCAGAAAAATAAGTGAATGTGTACGACTTGTAATAACTATTTATAACACACATTTTTTTAGGGATGCCTGGGTGGTGCAGTCGGTTAAGCGTCTGCCTTCGGCTCAGGTCGTGATCCCAGGGTCCTGGGATCGAGCCCCACATCGGGCTCCCTGCTCCGTAGGGAGTCTGCTTCTCCTTCTCCCTCTGTCCCTCCTCCCTACTTGTGTTCTCTCTCTCTCAAATAAATAAATAAAACCTTTTTAAAAAATAGCACAAATTTGTTGCCTTGTCCTTATTGATGTTTTTGGGTTTGAGTTTCTACTTTTTTTTTTCCAAATGGAAATAGTCTGATTCACATGTGTTATCTTATTAAGAGAACAACACAACACATGTTCATCATAAAAAAATGAGATAATCTAGAATGGCAAAAAGAAGAAAGTAAAATGACTTGAAGTACCTGAATTCCTACCACCTGGAAGTAACTATTGATAACATACATTTTGTTTTCAGAGAGAGATTGAGGTCCAGCAGTGGGGGAGAGGGGCAGAGGGAGAGAGAGAATCTCAAGCAGACTCCGGGCTGAGTGCAGAGCCCAGTGCAGGGCTCAATCTCACGACCCTGAGATCATGACCTGAGCCGGAAATCAAGAGTCCGACACTTAACTGACTGAGCCACCCAGGCGCCCCTAGATATGAATATTTTAAAAACACATACACTCTAGGGGCGCCTGGGTGGCACAGCGGTTAAGTGCCTGCCTTCGGCTCAGGGCGTGATCCTGGTGTTCTGGGATCAAGCCCCACATCAGGCTCCTCCGCTATGAGCCTGCTTCTTCCTCTCCCACTCCCCCTGCTTGTGTTCCCTCTCTCGCTGGCTGTCTCTATCTCTGTCGAATAAATAAATAAAATCTTTTTTTAAAAATAAATAAATAAATAAATAAATAAATAAATAAAAATAAAAGCACATACACTCTAAATGCAATTCCACTTCTAGGAATCGAACTGATATTCTCACAAATGTGGACAAAGGAGCATGAACACAGATGGTCCCTGCTGTATTGTTAATAATATCAATACACTAAAAACACACGAAATGTGAATAGAAGTGAGTGAATGTGTTCCCACGTATCTGAACAAGGGGATATTTATACTTTAATGATTTTGTATATACATAATATAATTCTAGAAGGATACATAAGGAATTGCTGACGATGGTCAGTTCCAAGAAGGGAATTGGGGAGGGATACATCTTTTTCAATATGTAATATATTTTGAACTGCTTATATTTTCACCATGGGCAGATGTTATCTATTCAAATAAAGAAATAATTAAAAGTTCACATTTATGGGATGCCTGGGTGGCTCGGTCGGTTAAGCATCTGCTTCCGGCTCAGGTCATGATCCGAGGGTCCTGGGATCGAGCCCCACATCGGGCTCCCTGCTCAGCGGGGAGTCTGCTTCTCCCTCTCCCACTGTCTCTCCCCCTGCTTGTGCTCATTCTATTAAATAAATAAGTAAATAAATAAATAAATAAATAAAATCTTTTTTAAAAGTTCACATTTATTTGATGAGTGAGATTTAGCACCTTTTTTTCCTGTGAACTGTGTTCATATCCTCAATTTTTTAAAAATTTTGTTCTGCTGTCTTATTGGTTTGTAAGAGCTCATTGAATGTTGAGAATATTTACTCTTGGGGTGCCTGGGTGGCTCAGTCGGTTAAGCGTCTGCCTTCGGTTCAGGTCATGATCCCAGGGTCCTGGGATCGAGCCCTGGGTTGGGCTCCCTGCTCAGTGGGGAGTCCACTTCTCTCTCTCTTTCCCTCTGCCCCTCCCCACCACTCATTCTCTCTCTCTCTCAAATAAATAAATAAAGAAAATCTTTGAAAAAAGATTATTTACTCTTTGCTTCAGATATTACAATTTTGTTTAGTGGTTGCATTTTAGGATTTCAGGAATTTCCCCATAATTATGAGGCATTTCAGGCAGTTTGCCAGGATCCTAAAGACACAATCCCACCTTTGCACATGGTTTTCCATCCACACCAACGGATATTTGTATAATTCTTATTTACTGGTCCCAGAGCTGCACCCTTCCCTCCCGCTCCTGCCACTGGAGCAAGGGTCTAGACTCCATGTCGACAGCTGGCATTCAAAGGAGCCTGAAGAAAGGCAGGCTGAGCAGAACCAGGCATCCATCCGCCTGCTGTAGGAATGGATGGGAACTTCCTGCTGGAAGAGGGTGGGGGGAAGCTCTGGGGCCACGTGGCTCTGCTGGGAACAGAGGCCCACCCTTTAGACTCCTTCAATATGTGGTCCAGGCCTTCCTGCTCTTTTCACCCTGAATCAGAGTGGAAGTCACTGATGGTAGCATTCAGCAAAGGGAATGTGCAAATCCCTGGGGAAGAGAAGGACCTTTCAGGCTTATCCGAGGAAGGCCTTACTTCCACGGGAGAACGCCATCTTCCCACCATGCCCAGCAGACAGCAGACCAAGGTCACCACCTCTCACTTTGCAGATCAGCTGGCAGGCTCCAACACCTTCTGCTTCCCCTTGACTTCCGGTGACGCAGCCCCTCCCACGCCAGTGAACGTGGTTTTTCCCAGCATCAGATCTGAACGCAATTTCCTTTAGAAGCTGAGGTAGCCTGCTCTCTTTAGCAGCCAAAGCTTTAATTCAGAAGCCCTCATGGCCTTTTAGGTAAGCCTACTGCCCTCCCTCCTCCCTTGAGCTTTTCCTGGAAGCTGCTTGGCAAGGTTTACTGGAACAATATGGCTCCAGTCCCCACACCACCCACGACCTTGAGAAGGGAGGAGGCGTGGAGCCATCCAAGGGCATGATGAGAGGATCTTAGAAAAACAGAGACCTCCAGAGATAAGGAGACAGAGGTTGAAGGGGCACAAGTGGGGGCTGGAAGATTCTGCAGGGTGCGCTCAGTGGTGTGTCTGGGCCTCGGCCTTCCTGGAGCTGCCAACGCGTCAGCTGTCTACTCTTTTCTCCAAGAACACAAATTGAGGATGCTCTGGCTTCCGGTAATGTGCTGATGATTTCCTCTAAGTAGCTGCTGCCCTACAGACTGACTGCAGCTGCCTAAAATGGTTCACTCGCTTTGCCTTCAACTCTGTCCTCCCCACTTGTATTTCAGGCCAGAGCAGTACAGAGAGACTCCCAGCTCCGTCCACTGTTTCAGGCGAGCATGGCCTCAAAGAGGTCTTCTTCTTCTTCTTCTTCTTCTTTTTTAAGATTTTATTTATTTATTTGACAGAGACAGTGAGAGAGGGAACACAAGCAGGGGGGAGCTGGAGAGGGAGAAGCAGGCTCCCCACAGAGCAGGGAGCCTAATGCGGGGCTCGATCCCAGGACGCTGGGATCATGCCCTGAGCTGAAGGCAAACGCTTAACGACTGAGCCACCCAAGTGCCCCTCAAAGAGGTCTTCTGACATAGAAAAAAAATTTAACATAGGAAATTTTAATGAAATTAAGGGCTTCTGTCTAAAGATATACCACAGAGTAAATAGGACATCTGAGCGGGCTGTCTCAGGTGGCCCCAAACCACAGAATGTAAAGGGAGGGGGTAGAGACATAAACTTTCTGTGGGGCATGGTTTGGGTATGCCCGGAAACAGATAACTATCATCCCTTCCATTCTGGAAGGGTGGGGCCAAACAGCTTAGTGTGAATCTGGGCCCCGAAACATCTCCTGAGGAAACAAGACTGCTGTTCTGAGACTTACTCTAAAGCCTCATATTCATAGAAATAGGGGCACCTGAGTGGCTCTGTCAGAGAAGCGTCTGCCTTCAGCTCAGGTCATGATCTCAGGGTCATGGGATCGAGTCCCACATCAGGCTCCTTGCTCGGTGGGGAGTCTGCTTCTCCCTCTCCCTCTCTCTCTCTTTCAAATAAATAAATAAACTCTTAAAAAAAAAAAAGGAAATAAGATTGGTCTTTCTTACCATGTGCAAAGTGCTAGGGCTACCCAGACAAATACCCTCGGTCAGTCACTGAGGGCAACAGGCAAGTCAAAAGACACTTGTAATTTGGGATGCCGATTGCTGCTGGATTGGGGTCAAACACAGCTGCCCCTCCTCCCCAAGACAGGGAAAGGCGTGGAAAATCCCTTGGGGTCCTAGGGAGGGATGAGCTGTTTGCAACTGGAAACAAAACGAAAGAGCGGAGTTCTGCTCTTGCTTCTCTCCCACCATCGCCTGGGGACCCACAGTCCCTGCCTCGACCTCCGCAGTGACTCAGATCTCTGCTCCAGGTGTGCCCGGAGCCAAATCAGGGCTGGAGTGTTTGGGAGACGCCGAGAAAAACAGGTGCGGACCGACTGACTTCCGGTGGTTGCCTCCTCATCCCCCACTCCAAACATCCAGGGAAGGACATTTTCGGGGTGAGTCCTAATGCTGCTTCTCCCCAGAGAGCAAAGCGTGAAAACGTGTCCTGAAAGTTGCTTTGTGGGGTGAGAAGTGGCTGGCTGTATTTTTCTGGTGCCTATTTCTGGATATTCTCTACTCCGCATATAGGATATTCCCAGGAGCTATTATAGAAGCGGGGCATCTCCTCTACTCTCAATCCTTCAATTCTGATACTTCTGGTCACCAAATATGCAGGTTTTTCTTCCCGTGCCCACCAATTCAGTAACACCAGCCTAGGGGCGCCTGGGTGGCGCGGTCGTTAAGCGTCTGCCTTCAGCTCACTGCGTGATCCCGGTGTTCTGGGATCGAGCCCCACATCGGGTTCCTCCGCTGGGAGCCTGCTTCTTCCTCTCCCACTCCCCCTGCTTGTGTTCCCTCTCTCGCTGGCTGTCTCTATCTCTGTCGAATAAATAAATAAAATCTTAAAAGAAAAGAAAAGAAACACCAGCCTGCTGTCCTACAATTGAACTTAAGTCTGATGCTATCTGACAGGAGTTAGCATCAGGTCCCACAGGGGAAGGGCATCACCGCTTGGAAGAGGAAAAACTATAAACTGTATTCTCTTCAGAATAAGAATTTTAGACCAATAAGCATATGAAAAGATACAAGGAAGATGTTGGAACTGTAACACAAGAACACAAAGATATCAAAAAGAACCAACCAGAAATACTAGGTAGAATATATAGTCATTGACTAAAGAACAATATTCAAATATTCTGTTGAATAAACGGCAGAGTGAGGACAGTTGGGGCACCGGGGTGGCTCAGTCAGTTAAGCGTCTGACTCTTGATTTCGCCTCAGGTCATGATCCCAGGGTCCTGGGATGGAGCCTTGCATCGGGCTCCCTGCTCGGTGGAGAGCCTGCTTCTCCCCCTGCCTCTCCCCCCTGCTTGGGCTCTCTTGCTCTCTCTCTCTCAAATAAATAAAATCTTTTTAAAAAAATAGCTAAGATCAAAGAAAAAGAGGAAATACATCCATAAAACCAGTAATTAAGGGGGGGCGCCTGGGTGGCTCAGTTGGTTAAGTGTCTGCCTTCGCCTCAGGTCAGGATCTGGGGATGGTGGGATCAAGTCCCACATCAGGCTCCCTGCTCAGAGAGGAGCCTGTTTCTCCCTCTCCTGCTCTCCCTGCTTGTGCGATCTCTCTCTGCCAATGTCTGATAAATAAATAAAATCTAAAAAAAAGGAAATACACTTCCCGCTCTTTCCTAGTCACCTAGCAAAAACCCAAGTGTGGGTGAGTCCCACACCGGCCTTCTCCCTGCCTGGACTCAACTTCATTTTAAATTCATAATCACGCAACTCAAAAACACAAAACACTGCCCTACAATTCTATATAATTTCTCTAAGAGAAATTTCTTTTCTTTTCTTTACACAAAATCCGCCCCCACCTTGACCCCCACATCTCTTTCTTGTTAGTGTCTGACCTCCCTGCTTCCCTATATAATGAAACACCTCCAAAGGGTGGTCTGCACACAAGCAAGGGGAGTGGGAGAGGGAGAAGCAGGCTTCCTGCCCAGCAGGAAGCCCGATGTGGGGCTTGATCCCAGGATCCTGGGATCATGACCTGAGCCGAAGGCAGACGCTTAACGGCTGAGTCATCCAGGCGCCCCAACATAGGACACTTTGGGAACCACAGCCTCACCCTTGAGCGAAGCTTAGTGAATCCCCAGCCATGCATCTGGCTTTCTGGTACCAGACATTTGAGGAAAGCTTCTACCGTGAAAGGCAGAAACCTATCGAAACAAACAGGGATAAGAGGAGACAACAGGAAGAATCAAAGGAAACTCTGAAGATGTTTACCATTTGCTAACTCTCTGGACCCCAAGTTCTACTTTCTGGCAATGTGCGGCCTGGACACCCAGGTCTGGACAACTTTTCTCCTCTGAGATAGGCTTTTATAGGGGCGCCTGGGTGGCTCACGAGGTTAAGCCTCTGACTCTTGATTTCAGCTCAGGTCATGATCTTGGGGTTGTGAGATTGAGCCCCATGTTGGGCTCCATGCTGGGCATGGAATCTGCTTGGGATTCTCTTTCTGCCCTTCCCCCCAACTCTAAAAAAAAACAACAGAGAGAGAGAGAGAGATAGGCTTTTGTAGCAATGAGGCAGCCCCTGGGACCCTAAGGCTCTGAGGGAGGGTCTAACACTCAGATCCTAAGCTCTTGTTCTGAACTCCTGCCCTTGGTTCTTTAGTCAACCTGTTATTCCCTTTGCTATGGTCAGAACGTTTGTGTCCCCCCCCCCAGATTCCTAATGCCCAATGTGATGGTCTTAGGAGGTGGGGCCTTTGGCAGGTGCTTAGATCATGAGAGTGGAGACCTCATGAATGACATTGGTGTCCTTATAAAAGAGACCCAGAGAGATTCTCTTGCCTATTCCATCAGGTGAGGACACAGAGGAGAAGGCACTGGCTATGAACCAGGACAAGGGCCCTGAGCAGTAGGCAACCATGCTGGGGCCTTGACCTGGACTCCCCAGGCCCCAGAACTAGGATAAAAAAAATTCCAGCTGTTTATAAGCCAGCCAGTCTGTGGTATTGTGTTATATTACCCTGAAGGGACTAAGACACCTTCAAAAGCTGGCCCTGCCTTTTCTAGGCCTGCATTAGCCCCAGGAAGCTGCAGCAAACTTGCCTCCAAGTCTAGGGTTCTGGAAGGGGCAGACACTGCCAAGGGGAACTGAAGCAGGAACAGGAAGCCAGGCACACAGGGATACACGTACAGTGAGATTCCATTCACCTCACATTCTGGAAATGCCAAAGCTATAGGGACAAAAAATCAAAGCAGTGCTTATCAGAGCATGGCGGTGGGGGAAGGGGCACCAGAACCCACTTCGGAATGATGAAAATGCTCTATACCTTGATACCTGCGGTTGTCAGATGATTACACACTTTTGTCAAAATTCTTTAAACTGTCCGTTTAAAAAGGGTGTATATATATATATTAATTACGAAGTAAATTAAAAATTTAATGCATGTAAATTATACCACAATAAAGCTGACTTTTGAAAAGGAAAAGAGAAAAGAGATGGGAAGACAAAGGGAGATTAGCAGGTCTGGGTTCAAATCCTATTGGTCACTTGAGAACGGTGCCATAATCTAGAGCAAGCAAGCGACTTCATCTCTGACTCTGTTTCCCCCTCTCTCAAACGGAACTATCAACAGATCTATCTTCCAGGCTGGAGATAAGGATTATGAAAGAAATGCCCAGGGGCACCTGGCTGGCTCAGTCTGCGGAGTGTGGGACTCTTGATCGCGGGCTTGTGAGTTCCAGCCCCATGCTGGGTGTGGAAAATCACTTAAAAATAAAATCTGGGGGGGGGGGGGAGAAAGAAAATGCCATAAAGCTCCTGGCTCAAGCGCCCTCCAAGCTACTTATTCGTGTTCCCACCTCTAGGGTGCGTCCCTCTAGGACGAACCCGCTCCCTCACGGACGCAAAGGCCAGAGGCCCTGACACCCTCACTGTCCTGCGCTGTGACTTGGGGAAGGGAGTGCGGCTTGAGGAGCCCGCCGCCCGCGTCCAAAGGGAAGCTCCGCAGCGCCCCCATGCTGTACTGGGGAGACCTAGCTCCGACTGCGAGACTGGGCCACAGGGGGGCGTGTCCGGGGCGGGGCGCGTGCTCACTTAGGGAAGAGGGCGGGGCCCCGCCTGGGTCCCTGCGGCACCCGGAGTTGTCGCGGGGGCGTGGCCGAGGCCCGGGGGGAGGAGTCCCGGGTGGCGGAGGGGCTGTGCGGTCTTCTGATCCGCATCCGTTCATCCGCCACCGACCGCGGCCTTTTAGAGCCGGCCTCCTACGCAGCCTGTGTCATCCTTGGTCTCGGTCAGCCTATCTGATGCCTTCTTGCTTCTCGGCCCAGACCAACCCTGCCTGCGTCTGCTCTTTCGCCTCGTCCCTGTCGCTGGTTTTAGCCTGTCCGGCCTCAGGCTATGTCTCTCTTCTCCGTCCTGTCTCTAAGACCCGTGCTTCCTCTCTCTGCCCCATCTTTATCTAGACTCAGCCTCCCGCTCCCCTCCCATCCCCCCTTTCTCAGTTCTGGTCTCCCAGATGACATCGCCCTCTCGTGATCTTTTCATTAGTAACATCAAAAATCCATTAGCTCATAGCAGAGCCTGTTGAGAACCGGCCCAGCTCCAGCCCAAGGTTGGGGAAATTCCCCAGAGGTGACTGGGCCTGGGACTGGGCTCCCAGATTTGGCCCCGGGGCCTGGATGTGGCTGTTCTGGGTCCTGGGGGGGAAGTCCCACATCGGGGTCTGGCCAACCTGTGGCCTCTGGGGCTCAGAGGCGGTGTGGGAAGGGGCGGCTCACTTTTCGCGAGAGGAAGAATTCTCCCAGGCCAGCGGGCTGTTCTCACAGCATCAGGACTTCAGTCCCCTTCTCCTCTGGGAGGAGTCCTTGGCCTTGGTGGCCCTGTAAGGGTCCCTGCCTCGCTGAGGACCAGGGTCACCTTGCCTAGCGTTTTTTTCTCCCACTATGAGCTTGCTAAACTCCAGTCTCTGTCTCCCTTTTTCCGGAAGCCTGGCCAGCCTCCTTAAATGGGCTTATTTCTATGTCTTTTCTGTCAGTCCCAGATACAGAGCTGCTCAGGGAGGCTGCATCTATCTGGCCAGCAAACATCGCCCAGCTCGGCCTCTGGACCAAGTTTTGGGGTTGGCACAAGGAGAAGCAAAAGCTTTCGGCACGGACCCTGGCTTGTCCACCTTTCTTCCCCCTAGTCCTACCCTTCCTTCCCTCTAAGGCCAGAAGAATTCCCACCTTCCAGACTCTGAACCCCTCTACCCACCTCTCTTTAGAATTTACATTAATTATGCACAGAGTTTGGCTGTATCTTGCACATATGAGTTGAATTCTCTTTTAACTCTACGAGAGATTCCATATTTGGTTTTTTTAAAGCCAATGGTAAAAAAAAAAAAATCGAGTAAAGGAAGTTGCCTTCCCATCCTTGACCCTTTTTTTTTTTTAAGTAAGCTTTACACCCAAACTGGGGCTTGAACTGAGGATCTTGAGATCAAGAGTCACATGCTCTACTCACTGAGCCAACCAGGTGTCCCCCATCATTGATCCTTACTTAATTCCCTCCTCCAAAGGCTACCTCTGTTACACATTTTTGTGACCTTTCTCTTGCATTTGTTAAAATCGATTATGAAAATAAATTCAAATAAAAGAAACGTGCCTTTATAAAAAGCAGCTAAGGGTGAAATGAAACACGTAGGCCTAAAGGCTGCTTAGAGAAGATTTTCCTTACATGGAGACTGGACTGGGGGAAGTTTCTTGAAATAGAAGTCCAATGACCTTGGAATGGAGGAAGACTTGCTTCTCTGCCTGATTCATCTTCCGCCAAAAACACAGGCATTCTTTCCTGCTCAGAGGATTTCTTCCTTTCTTTCTTTCTCTCTTTCTCTCTCTCTTTCTTTCTTTCTTTCTTTCTTTCTTCTTTCTTTTTAAGATAGAATTCACGGGGGTGCCTGGGTGGCTCAGTCGTTAAGCGTCTGCCTTCGGCTTGGGGCGTGATCCCGGCGTTCTGGGATCGAGCCCCACGTCGGGCTCCTCCACTGGGAGCCTGCTTCTTCCTCTCCCACTCCCCCTGCTTGTGTTCCCTCTCTCACTGGCTGTCTCTCTCTCTGTGTCAAATAAATAAATAAAATCTTTTTAAAAAAAAGATAGAGGGGTGCCTGGGTGGCGCAGCGGTTAAGCGTCTGCCTTCGGCTCAGGGCGTGATCCCGGCATTCTGGGATCGAGCCCCACATCAGGCTCCTCCACTATGAGCCTGCTTCTTCCTCTCCCACTCCCCCTGCTTGTGTCCCCTCTCTCGCTGGCTATCTCTATCTCTGTCAAATAAATAAATAAAATCTTTAAAAAAAATAAAAATAAAATAAAAATAAAAAAAGATAGAATTCACGTACAGCTCACTGATTTAAAGTGTACAATTCAATGGTCTTTAGTATATTCACAGGGTGGTGCCACTGTCATCACAGTCAAATTGAGGACATTTTCATTTCCCCCAAAAGAAGCCCTGTACATTTAAGCTCCCCTAATCCCCCCAAACCCTGTTGCCCTCAGCAACCACTAATCTATCTCCTGTCTCCATAGATTTCTCTATTCGAGACATTTCACATAAATGGAATCATGCAATATGAGGTCTTTTGTGACTGGCATCTTTCACTTAGCCTAATTTTTTTCGAGGTGTATCCATGTTGTAGCATGTGAAACAGCTTCCTTCCCTTTTATGGCTGAATAACATTCCATTGTATGGAGAGACCACATGTTACTTACCCATTCATCAGCTGATGGACGTTTGGGTTGTTTCCACTTGGCCATTATGAATAACACTGCTGTAAACATTTGTGTGCAAGGGCTTGTGTGGACATATATTTACATCCCTTTGGAAATGAGTGGAATAGCTGGGTCATATGGTAACTACATGTTTATTTATTTATTTATTCATAATCTCTGCGCCCAACGTGGGGCTTGAACTCAGGACCTGGAGATCAAGAGTAGCATGCTTGTCTAACCAAGCCAGCCGGGCGCCCTATGTGTTTAATTTTTTCAGGAACAGCGAGACTGTTTTCCAAAGTGGCTGCACCATTTTAAGATCCATCAGTAGCATGTGAGCGTTCCAGTTTCTCCATATGCTTACCAACACTTGTTATTATCTGTTTTTTTGGTTAGAGCCATGCCAGTGGGTGGGAAGTGGTATCTCATTGTGGTTTTTATTTGCCTTTCCCTGATGGCTGATGATCTGAGAACTTTTTATAAACTGCATTTGCAATTAGGGTTTTCTGCCCATTTGTCATTGTCACCTGATGTGGTAATGCCCCTGAAGGATATGAGCGTGTCCACCTACCCTTCAGTTTTCCCCAACAACTCAGTAAGGACCTCTGCATTATCATTAGCCACCCAATCATTCAAAGTCTTCTTGGGGGGGGGAGTCTTCTTGAGCACAAGCTGGCTGCTGGGTCCTAAGGATACAGGGGAAAAAAAGGTGTGTGGGGAGGGCAAAACCTTGCCCTTTGTAGAGCTTGGCGCATAAGGGTGTGGCCCTGGATTTCAATCCTTGCTTTGTCACCCCCAAGCTCTGTGGCTTTGGACAAAGTGCCTAACCTCGCCCAGACTCAGTTTCAGTCTGGGAAATAAGGTTGCTCTGAGAGTTGCATGGAAAGCACTACCCACAGTGTCTGGCCCGTGCTGAGCACTTAGTAGGCATTTGTGATCATTAAAGGTGAAGCCAGACAAATAAAGGCTAACAATAATGGATAGTGAGTTATGATTGGAGAAGTACAAAGGGTCATGGGATCACATAGCAGGGACCCCCAACCCAGTCCAGGGTCTAGGAAAGGCTACCCAGAGGAACTGATATTTAAATGGAGAGACAACAGATGAGTAGGAGTTGGCTAGAGCAAGGGCAGTGTTTGGGGGTGGGGGAGGGTTTTTCCTGGCAGGTGCACCAACTTGTGAAAGGCCTGGAGGCAACAGAAGGGAGCATGGCATGCTGGAGAGACTGAGATGTGTTCCGATGTCTAGAGCAGTGCCGTCCAATGGCATTCTCTACAATGATGGAGTTCTCTATCGGTGTGGTCCAATATGGTAGCCACTAACGACATGTGACTATTGTGCATTCGAAATGTGGCCACCGTGACTGTAGAACTGAATGTTTAATTGTATTTTGTTATAACTGATTTACATTTAAATAGTCGCTGTGGTAGTCACTACCACACTGACAGCGCAGGTCTAGAGTGTAACGTGCAAGACAGGGTTGCAATGAGAGATGAAGGTGGAGAAAAGCATCTAGACTGCACAGGGTTATGGTATGGAGTTTGCATTTTATTGGAAGCCCCAAGGGAAGTGATCGGTTGGGGTGGGAGGTGGGATTAAGTGGGGGAGGGGGGTGATCTGGTTTTCACTTTCGAAAGATCCTTCTAGCTGCTGTACGAAGAATGGATTAGGAGGGTGAGGGTGGGGTTGGTGGGAAGCAGGGAGACCAGTTAGGGAGTGGCTGCAGTCTCCCAGGGGAGAGATGATAGTTGTTTCAACCAAATGGAGAAAGAGACAATTTGGTAGGTTTGGGGCAGGGATTGGATTTTAGGGAGCTAGGAAGAGGAAGGTGTCCTAGGTCTACTTGGAGGGTGACCGAGTCCTTAAGCCTTAGGGTGGAATCCCTCCCTACCAGGGCGCGGCCGGGAGTTTTGACTTCGGCAGTACCTGGAAGCTTCCCTGTCCCCCCCTGCTGGTTGGTGCTGGAAGAGCCTTTCAATAAAGTGTGCCACTGACAGGCCCCCACCCCCCACCCCGGCTCGGGGGCTGGGGGAAGCCCGGGCAGGTGGGAAAATCCCCTCAAACTGCTAGCTGGTTGGTGGCGTGCATTCCAAGGGTCGCGTGCTGGGCTGTCTCTTCCTCTCCCTGGGGCCCGTCCATATTAACTCTATCTGCCCTGTATGGGTCCGTCAGTTCCCAGTCGGAGCCACAGGGCCCCTGGAAGTCCTGTGGTGGGGCAAGGGAGGAGGTAGATGTCAGCACAGTGGGGCAAGAACCCCCCCACTCCATGCCGGCTCCCACCTGAGGCAAGGCCCCAGCACCCAAGGGTTGCCTCTGATTGTCCCCACCCCCACCTGGGCCCTCCTCGGCGAGACAGTGGGGGTGGGGAGGCGGGGCGTGTCTCCGGAGAGCAGGGTGTGGCCAGTGGTCCCGCTGGTCACTCATTGATGGCCAGCCTGTCCCGACCCGGGAGAGTTCCCCCTACTCCCCACCATGCCGGCGGGCCGGGTGGGCTGAGGGTGCGGAACACCCCGAGATCGCGGCCCGCTGGCGGAGCTCAGAGCAGGCGTGGGGAGGTTCTGCGGCTCCCGGCTGTCAGCGCCCGCCGCCCTCCCGGCTTCACTTCCTCCCGCAGCCCCCGCCGCCCCGGAGGCCCGGGAACCCAGCGGTCCGCGGCCCCGGCCGCAGCGCCCTAGCCTCGGCCTGCGGGGTAAGTCGGTGGGCGATCAGGGCACGTCTGGGGAGGGGGCGGCCCGGAGCCCGACAGTGGCTGATCAGGGCGGGGAAACCCGAAGGCGGGGGCTCCCTGGTTCTGCAGCCCCGAGCCAGGGTCTTCAAGGGGCTCCAGCCTCCACCTGGACTGCCAGACCCTTCCTCCCGGCCGGTGCGGGTCAGGGCTCCAGGACAGGGGGGCGGGGGCCGGACAGGTAGCTGTTGCTGCTGACGCTTGGCAATGGTGGGCTGGAGGGCAGCCGGGGAGGCAGATTGGGGGGTGGGGGGCTGGTTAGGGACATATGCCAGGCTAAATGGTATGTGGCTTGGGGAGGACGCCCCAGATTGGACAGGAAGATGGTGGCCTACGTTGAAGTAAAAAACCGAAAACAAACAAAAAAAACCCTGCATGTCAAGGCAATCAGCCAGGTCCCAGCCTCCCCTGCTTCTGTGGGAAAATGCCTCCTTTCCGGGCCCCCCCTAGGTCCCTGAGGGCTGTGGGAGTCTGAAGCCGGAGGGGACACAGCCCAAGCCCTGCCACCATCCACCCTCTCTACTTCTGGCCCTTCTTTTCCTTTCCCATGCTCTTCTCTGCTCCCTGCCCCCTTCTGCCACCCGGCTGTCCCCCCCACCCATTGCCAACTCTTTTCCTTCTTTCTGCTCCCTATCCACTGGGGGGCACAGGGCCTCCCCTCCAACCCCCCCACCCGACTGGGGCCCCACTCGTTGCCATGCAATGGGGGCTGTGGTTTCCATTCCCCGTGAAGAGGTGTCAGGGCCCAGAGCCCCACCTAGGGCTGAGGTGGGGCTGCCTGTCAGGAGGAGCTTGGGCCGACAGCGTGGGGTCTCCCTCCCCACTCTGAAGCCCCCAGAGACCCTAAAGCACAGAGAGAGGTGGCATTTGATGCCTTTGGAGATGAGTCAGACTGAAAACAGGGATGGGCCCTGAAAGATCTAGAAAGCTGAAGAAGATTGTCATGGTAGGGTGCTGTGGTTTTAGACCAGGCTCCGCCAACTGCTGACATCCTTGGGAAAGTCACTTCCCCTTTTGGGCCTTAGCTGTCCTGGTAGCAGAATGAGAGGTTTGATAGACCGGTTTTCCAACCGTTTCCCCCAGCATGCTCCCGTTCTGTGGCAAGAGGTCTGAACGACCCGCCTCTAGCTGCAACAGCATTTTATCTGCTGCGAATACTGGCCACTGGACAAGATGTGATGTAGAGAAAGGTTCGTACTGTGAACTCACACGTTTGTTACCCTGAATCAGCGGTTACGGTCTCTCAGATATCAGGAAGTCCTGGAGGGAAAGTCAGGGACAATCTCAACCTTTCCTGTGGGACTACGTCAATAGGCAGACCCACTGGGTCCCTGTTCCTCCCCCTCCCATCCTCACACCAGGGGCCTCCCTCCCTCTTCTCACCCTCTGCCTGCCTCCCTCATGGCTCGCTCCCCGTCCTGTTGGGTGGACTCGGTGGGTGGGTCTCCTTGGACTCAGCTTCTAAACTTCTTTTTGCAGTCCTCAGCCAGACCTCCTACCCCAACCCAGGGCTGGGAAGAAGGACGAGCCCCTGACAGCTCTGTGTCCACCGAGGTTTGAGCTGGACAAAGCAGCCTCATTCCCTTAGGATGGCCTCGCCCTCCAGCCCTCTGGCGTTCAGGCTCCAGACATCGGATGGAGGCCAAGATGGCGGTGAGGTGGACAAAGGAGGCCGTGGAGATGGGCCACCCCCCATGGAGTCACCATTCCAGGGGGAGGACCGGAACTCCTCCCCTCAGATCAAGGTGAACCTCAACTATCGCAAACGAGCAGGTGTCAGGTGAGGCAGCAAATGGGGGTGGGGCCCCAGGGGGCCGCTCCCCTGCAGTGGAGCACCCTGAGTCAGACTTGGTGGCCTGGCCCAGGCCCAGTGCCCCTTCGGGCATGCATGGGGTTCACCCGGCCTCCCCCTCTCAGTGTGAAGTCCGATGCACGAGGCAGGACTCTGTCGGGAAAGCCCCTTCCTCCGTCCTCATGCCTGAGACATGGTACCAGCTCTTGGCTTCCCAGCCCAGAGACCCCGTATCGTTGGTGTTGGAAGACCGTGGTCAGATTCAGAGCAGGCCAGGAGAGGATGCCCGTGAGGCTTCTGGTAGCCGGGTAGCCTGCCCGACAGGCAGAATAGCCCCCCTCTGCCCAACCTGTGCTCTTGCTGGGCTGCCCTACCCCAAGACAGTGATGCCACCCTGTGACAGGAAGTGTTTTGTCCAAACGGCCACTTCCCCTGGCCGGACTGCCCATAGGGCTCCCTAGTCAGCCGCAGGGCCCACTCGGTCATGTTGTGGCCACGTGGCCTCCTGGGCAGAGGAGGGTGTGTCCGGCCAGGCCAGGCAGACATGCAGCTTCCTGGGGTGGAGGGGGCAGGGCCTGGCTCTATCAGTCACACAGCTACAGCTTCCCACGTGACGGAGCCCGACAATCCCCCACTCATCAGACAGTCACCAAGCCTTCCTTGGTGAAGCTGGGACCTGAGGCTCCCCGGAACATCAAAGAGCCCCCCCACCTTTGTGTGTCCCTTCATATCTGCCGGCCCCGGTTCGAGGAGCCCCAGGCGAGGGCTGGCCTCTGTGAATGGGGGCATCCCCTGGAGGGATACCCCACGCTCCTTCCCCTTCCCTGTCACCAGAAAGTGCTAGATGCTAAAAAGCTACAGCACCTCTTCCGAGGCCTTTCCCGAAAGTGTGGCTTCTCCATCAAATTCTGGTGAGCATCAGATAGGCTTCAGCGCTAGGCCCCCGTGTCTCGGAGAAACGTCTCTCAGCTACCCCAGAATCTCCCTGGGGGTTAGCAGCCAGGGTCTGGGCTTAGGTAGACAACCCCCTACCCACGTGAGCCCCAGTTCTGCACATGTAGTCCCAGCCTGGCCCGGATTCCAGCTCAGGAGCGGGACAAGTTCCTTTGCTGAAATCCTCCCTCTGGGGTCAGGAGCCTATTGTGAGATCCCCAAGCCACCTAGCAAACGAGAAGCCGCTGATACTGAGAGAGGCACTGCATGGAGTTGTGGGGATTCTGGAGGCTAGTGCCCCGGACAGGCGGCCTCCCTTTCCCGGGGTTCAGCGCTTGGTTGGCCCTGGGAGGGCAGAGGTCCTCAAAAAGGTTCCCATGGGGCTCCTGAGCCTGCAAGGTGCACAGTACTCACAGGACTCCATGAAAGGGCTCCCCGGGATGGGAGGCTTCCTGGAGGGGGGGGCATGGTTCTTTGACAGCATCAGACAGAAATCACACCCCCGCAGCCAACCGGACCCAAACCGCTTTGACCGTGATCGGCTCTTCACCGCGGTTGCCCGGGGTGTCCCCGAGGATCTGGCTGGGTTACCAGAGTACCTGTCCCGGACCAGCAAGTACCTCACCGACTCGGAGTACACAGGTAGGCCTGCCCTGTGGGCCGGAGCCACAGCGTCCTGCCCGCTGGACTGAGACTCGGCTGACGGGGTGGCCTTGACCACGGTCAGGAGCCAAGGGGGCCAGTGTTCTCAGCAACCCTCCGGCCCGAATGCCTCACTTGGGTCATGGCCGTGCCTCCCACATCCACCCGCCCCACGGGCTCCTGGCCTACCTCAGCCGTCCTCCGCCCATTTCAGTTACCAAATGGATACTCACTGGCTTCCTCAGTCCATTATTTTCTTTTTCTTTTCTTTTCGTCTTAACCTGTGTTGTTGAGATGTAACCATCTCAGAACATTTTTTGCCCTAAATCGCAGTACCTTGATCATTTGGGCTGATTAGAAAAATAACATTTGTGTATTCTAGAAGATTCAGGTAGTAATGACGTGTATAAAGGGGAGGGTAAAAACGGTAGGACATCCTGGATCCCTGTTAATGATTTGGGGTATATCTTTTCAAAGTGTTTAAATGTATTAGGTATATATTTACGTAACGGGTCGTGCTGTATATTACATCTCGTACTTTCCACTTCAGTACATAGACCTCTAAGTCAGTCACTTTGACGACCACAGAGTTTTCCGTTGCGTACGTTTACCGCAATTTAATTAACTAATTCCTTAATGATGGCCATTTAGGTTTGTGGGTTGTTTTTGGGCCCCACATACTGTATGCCAGGCCCACTGGCTGCTAAAAATTTTGTATATAATTCCCCTTGGCCCTTAGAACAAGTCTGGAATAGTCCCATTTTATAGTCAGGAAAACTGAGGTTAATGCCAGCCACATGACCTGCCCAAGGAGACAGAACCATTAAGGGGTGGAGACACTTAACAAACATGGCTCTGAATGTTCTCGTGTGGGCCATGTTGCACGTACAACAAATTAGGTCTTAGAAACTTATTTTCTAGGGCAGAAATTGTAGTCATACCTGTTGGTATTTTAATACCTGTTGGCTGGAGGCTTCATACCCTACAGCATGACTCTGCTTCTACCAGTCATGTTTGACAATCTTTTTTTATCCTCCCAAGGGGTACTTTGGAGCCTGGGCTCACTGTACAGGCTGGTGGGAAGCCCAGCCTCTCCTGAGCCACGCCTGAGCACCCTGGTGCCCCTTCCCCTCCCCTCCTCCCACAGAGGGCTCCACCGGCAAGACGTGCCTGATGAAGGCCGTGTTGAACCTTCGGGATGGGGCCAACGCCTGCATCCTGCCATTGCTTCAGATCGACCGGGACTCTGGCAATCCCCAGCCCTTGGTCAATGCCCAATGCACAGATGAGTACTACCGAGGCCACAGTGCCCTTCATATTGCCATCGAGAAGAGGAGCCTGCAGTGTGTGAAGCTCTTGGTGGAGAATGGGGCCAATGTGCATGCCCGGGCCTGCGGCCACTTCTTCCAAAAAAAGAGCCAAGGGACTTGCTTCTACTTTGGTAAGGAGACTTTCTTGGATAAACTGAGGTGCAGGGGGGACAAGGCCTTGCTTAAGGTCACTCGGTGAATGTGCAGCAGAGCTGGCCCTTAAACCCAGATCTGTCTGACCCCAGGGGCTCATGCTTCTAATCACTGGGCTGTCTGCAAGGGCAGTTTGTCTTAGGAGATGTTTTAGCCTTGCCTGGGCAAGGAAGCTCCCCACACATCCACACCCAGACCAGGGGAGGGGAAGAGGCTGGCAGAACTGGTGTGTGCGAAACCTGACCAGATAGGACCTTTTTAATTTAATTTAATTAATTTAATTTAATTTTATTTCACTTTAGATTTATTTATTTTAGAGAGAGAAAGAGAGTCAGTGAGCATGGCCGGGGAGGGGCAGAGGGAGAGGTAGAGAGAATCTTAAGCAGACTCTTCATTCAATGTGGAGCCTGACTCGGGGCTTGATCTCATGACCCTGAGATCACCACCTGAGCTGAAAGCTTAGCTGACTGTGCCACCCAAGTGCCCCATGTTCTGCTCCTTTGGACGGTAAAGAGCTTTGGTCACCTCTCCCTTGGGTCAAGAGCTGGACAGGGCTGCCTTTACCATGGGGCCTGGGACCATCTTCTCTCATAGCACAGGCCTAGGTGGGCCTGGGATCCCAGGGCAGCATTCCCTCCTCTCCTGTGGACACCTGACTCTCTTGAAGGAGGCCTGGCCTTCTGTCCTAGGAGCTTGAGGAGTCAGCAGGTGCAAGCTAGGAGGCCTGAGGCTCAAGCTGCCCCCCTTGGTCCCCAGGTGAGCTGCCCCTCTCTCTGGCCGCGTGCACCAAGCAGTGGGACGTAGTGACCTACCTCCTGGAGAACCCGCATCAGCCCGCCAGCCTGCAGGCGGCCGACTCCCTGGGCAACACAGTGCTGCACGCCTTGGTGATGATTGCAGACAACTCAGCCGAGAACAGTGCCCTGGTGATCCGCATGTATGATGGGCTTCTCTGCGCCGGGGCCCGCCTCTGTCCCACCATGCAGCTCGAGGACATCCCCAACCTGCAGGGCCTCACACCCCTGAAGCTGGCCGCCAAGGAGGGCAAAATCGAGGTGAGTACCTAGCCTCCATCGCCCACCTTTCCAGGAAGCAACAGGACCTGCTCTCATTTTGCTGCAGAAAGAGCCTGGAACAGTGTTCTAGATCACCGGTCTCCCCACTTTTTTTTTTTTTAAGATTTTATTTATTTGAGAGAGAGAGAATGCACACAAGCAGGGGGAGAGGCAGAGGGAGAAGCAGGCTCCCCGCTGAGCAGGGAGCCCCACTCAGGGCTCGATCCCAGGACCCTGAGATCATGACCTGAGCTGAAGGCAGACGCTTAACCGACTGAGCCACCCGGGCGCCCCAGAGTCCTCCCTTTTTGATTGAACTCTCCTGGCAGTAAGAACACGTTCAGCACGCATCTCTAATATATGTGTGTTTATTGATATGTTATATGTGAACGATCGAACTGATACATTATAAAACACTGGGATTTTTAAGTCATTTGGGTTCCTTGGTTAGGAGACGGTCTTTTCATAATCTTTTCCTATTGTGCAATTAGATTTGCTATTAGGTTTTTATTTTACAGAGAACAGGGGGAGGGGCAGAGGGAGGGGGAGAGAGAGAATCTCAAGCAGACTCCCTGTTGACCGCGGAGCCAGAAGCAGGGCTCGATCCCAGGACCCTGAAATCATGACCTGAGCCGAAATCAAGAGCCAGCCTCTTAACCGACAGAGCCATCCAGGCGCCCCATAAAAACATTTCTTATGGGATGTTTTTGCCCTGCAGAACTTTTACATTTTACTACATACAACTGTGATTATCTCTTCCTTTGGAGTTCCTTGGTTTCGCGGTTGATTAATCCGTCCTGTGAGGTTGTATATCTAGGCTTGTGTGTGTGCATAGACATAGGTATTCTGCATCCATACTTTCCTCCAGACTTTTGCAGTTTTATTTTTAATGCCTAAAGCTGATTTGTCTGGAAGGATTTTGGTATAAACAGTAAGCATGACTAGCTGTACTTTTTTTTTCAAATGGTTTACTGGTCGTCTGAGCCTTATTATCAGGGGTCTTCCTGGTGTGCGACCGGGGCATTTCACACAGGGCCCCGGGCTTTTTAAACACAGGCCTTGGGGCACCTGGGTGGTACAGTCGGTTAAGCGTCTGCCTTTGGCTCAGGTCATGATCCCAGGGCCCTGGGATCGAGCCCCAAGGGAGCCCGCTTCTCCCTCTGCCGCTCCCCCTGCTTGTGCTCTCCTGCTCTCTCTCTGTCAAATAAATAAATAAAATCTTAAAAACAAAAAACAACACAGGCCTTTTTAAAGGTTAAGCTAAAAACGAACATAAACGGAAATTGTACTATTTTGTTCCCCAAGGTTCCTGGGGTGTGGGAACCTCCCTTTGTTGTCTGGAGGCATGACTGGGGGGCCTTTCCTTTCCCCATTCCTCATTTGTAAAACTAAATTGCTGCTTCTTCTTCTTCTTCTTTTTTTTTTTAAGATTTTAACTTATTTATTTGAGAGAGAGGATAAGTGAGGGGGAGGGGCAGAGGGAGAGGGAGAAGCCGATCCCAGGACCCTGAGATGATGACCTGAACTGAAGGCAGACGCCCAACCGACTGAGCCATCCAGGCGCCCCTCTTCTTCTTCCTTTTTTTTTTTTTTTAAGTAATCTCTACACCCAACGTGGGGCTCGAATTCACGACCCCAAGATCAAAAGCCGCACGCTCCACGGAGTGAGCCAGCCAGGCGTGCCCAAACCAAATTGCCTCTTAACCTGTTCCACTTAGGGAAGCTTTCTAGTCTGTTGGAAGCTCTGCGCTCTGACCGCAGAAGTGTCCACATACGTGTAGCTCGGATCTCAAGGGACCTCCAGGAGCCCTGGGCTGCCATGTAAGGAGTCCAGGAAAGAGGCCTTGGGACAGGGGTGGGGAAGGAAGAGCCAGGTTCACTGGCAGACCTGGACGTCTGTGAGTGGATGGGAGTGTTTATATCGTGGCTGAGCCTGTGGGATGTGTGAGCGTTTATACACACAAGGACCCCTGTGTCCAGGGTGTGTGCATGGGTCTGCTTGCAGCTCTGTGGGTGGTGGGCAGCTCTGCGGGGTGCTGAGTGTTTCCCAGCACCCCCCGTCCAGGTCAGTGCTGGGAGGTGGCCCTGCAGGCCAAGCTCATGGGACCCACCCTGCAGATTTTCAGGCATATCCTGCAGCGGGAGTTCTCAGGGCCATGCCAGTCCCTTTCCCGAAAGTTTACCGAGTGGTGCTACGGGCCAGTCCGGGTGTCACTGTATGACCTGGCCTCCGTGGACAGCTGGGAGGAGAACTCAGTGCTGGAGATCATTGCCTTTCATTGCAGAAGCCCGGTGAGCCCACGGGGGCAGGGGTGTGTGAGGGGACCTGGCAGAGCTCCCTACTTCAGGGCTGCCCGCGGGACCAAAGCTGCCCCGGGACTGTGCCAGCGGGGATGTGGCCGCCTGTCCTAACCCCGGCTGCCAGGCGCATGCTCATTCCACACACCAGCACCCCCCCCCCCGACCTGGGGATCGTGCAGGGGGCCCGGGGGCAATCACTGAGGGCCTCTCTGTTGACTGGCACCTGCTCTGGGCTGGAGAATGAGGCGCTCCGTGAGCCCATAGCCATACGGGTGGGGTGGAGGTTGGTGGGGAGGGCTCATTTGGGGTTCCCCTCCCCATCTCCCTCAGCCCTTGCATTGAGCCTTACCTGAGCCGGCCCCCTATATACCCTTGCTGAATGCACCCCTCCCGCATTCCCACCCCCAGCACCGACACCGAATGGTGGTTTTGGAGCCGCTGAACCAGCTGCTGCAGGCGAAATGGGATCTGCTAATCCCCAAATTCTTCTTCAACTTCCTGTGTTACTTGACCTACATGCTTCTCTTCACCGCTGTTGCCTACCACCAGCCGGCCCTGGAGAAGGCAAGGCCCGGGAGGGGCGCATCCTGGGGGAGGCCTCCTGGAAGAAGATGGGGCAGGAACCCCTTCAGTGATAAGCCCGAGCTCTGCCACAGCTGGTGAGAGTATGGGAGCCAGCACCGTAGAAACAGCAAGGATGATATTGGCCGAATGCTCACCGTCTGTGAGAAGGAAGTGACACGCCATAACTTATTTACTCAGTGCTCACAACAGCCCTCTGAGGTGATGAACTATATTACCATCTCCAGCTGGAGATGAAGGGAGTTGAGGGAAGGCACGCACAGAGAGGTTAAGTAACTTACCCAGGGTCACACAGGCCGTAAGTGGGGGAGATGGGATTTGAACCCACCCTCAAAACCACAACAGTGTGCCTCTATCATAGGCTAGAATCCGGGGGTCCTGCCCCGGAGCCCATGTTCCTTTGCGTTGCTCTGCATGGCCTCGCCACAGCGCATGCTCAGATCGGGCCCTCGGCGAAGAGTCTCCCTGCTGGACTCCAGGCCCTGGGTCCTACCAGAGTGTCTCTTCCGCAGGCCTTCTTCCCACCGAAAGTGACTGCTGGAGACTCCATGCTCCTGCTGGGCCACATCCTGATCCTGCTTGGGGGGGTCTACCTCCTGGTGGGCCAGGTGAGGCTCCTCCCATTCCCTGGACCCCCACCCCATGACTCCACAACTCTATGGGCTCCCAGACCACCCAGAAGCGAATGTAGAATCCCTCCAGGAGGGGCCTTAGAGTGAGTTAACCACAATCCCTTCATTTTCCTGGAAACCACAGAAACCAAATCCTGTACCCAGTCCCACTCCTCCCAGCCTCAGGGCAGCTGAGGGCCTTGGGTTCTGGGGCTGGTACCTCCCTGCTGTGCTTTCTGGGGTGCCCGTGGAGTAGCACATGACTCTTGTGGTTCCTCGGCAGTGCCGACTCTGCTCCCCTTGGAACGGAGCTGGAAGCCCCCACCCCCAGGTCCCTTGGCTGGGGCATCCCTCACTTGGGGACCACAGACAGGCTGGGGCAGGCAGGCTCAGGCCGACTCCCCCAGCAGAGCCTTTTGAGGTGAAAACGCAGGAGACAGGCTGGGCACTGTGACACTGAGCCTGTCTCAGAGTGGGCATAACTTCGGGACCAGAGCCAGATTGGCTAGAGTACAGGGGGGTCCCTGTGAGGCTGGGGGTGGGGGTTGGGGAGGGGAGAGAGCTCTTCCCCTCACCAGGACTGGTGAGTGAGTTCTTCATCTGGATCCACAGGGGGGACTCAGAGGCCCCCCCCCCCGGCATTGTCTGGGTGTCTGTGGGTGGCTACGCTTTCTAGAAACAGGCTTCCAAGCGTTCTCAGCTATCAGCAGGATTCATGAGCTCCCCCCGCCAAAGTCCAAGAGGCTGCTTGAGCCCCTGAGGTCACAGAGCCAGGCCAGTAGTCGGGGCACAGTGGGGAGCCCAGGCTAAGGCAGCAGGGCTGCTCGGTGGCCTGGAGAGCAAATTTCAAATTTCATACCCCCTGTGCTCCTCGTCCCACAGCTGTGGTACTTCTGGAGGCGCCGTCTGTTCATCTGGATCTCCTTCGTGGACAGCTACTTTGAACTGCTCTTGTACGTGTGCCCTCCCTCCCCTCCCCTGCTCAGGCCCCGGGCAGAGGCTGGTGTGGCAGAAGGTGCCAGGCTGGCTTGAGAGGAGAGGACCCGGAGCCAGGGAGGGAGTGCCAGGGGCCTGGGACCAAAGCCCGGGCTGCCTCGCCTGGGGCTCCAGGGCCCTTCTGCCCCCATCCCTGAGAGTTCCCTGGACTGAGCACTCGCTGTGCACCTGATCGGGTCCGGTCCCAGATGGATGGAGCTTCTCATCCATCGGGCGGCGGTGGGACAGGCAGCGTCAGTCTGCGCTGGCCAGTGGGGGTTGGGGGGCCTTGCCAGGCGGCCTGCAACCCGACCCGAATTCTGTCCCTCCACAGCCTGGCGCAGGCCCTGCTCACGGTGCTGTCCCAGGTGCTGTGCTTCCTGGCCGTGGAGTGGTACCTGCCCCTGCTGGTGTCCTCGCTGGTGCTGGGCTGGCTGAACCTGCTTTACTACACCCGTGGCCTGCAGCACACCGGCATCTACAGTGTCATGATCCAGAAGGTGAGAGACGGGGGTGGCCCCGGTGTAGACAGAGCTGGGTACAACCCTCCGGCAGGACTCCTTTTGGCCTCAGCAGCCAGGCGCCCTCCTCCACAGCTCGCCTGGCCGGAGGAGAACGCGAGAGCAAGTCTGTCTGGGCCCACAAAGGCAGATATCTGCAGGAATCTGCCCTCGGGGTCTGTGCTGTGCAGGGATAAGCAAACACGTGACCCCCAGGGAGTACGTGCGTCCTCGCACCACGGAGGAGCATACATCGTGCCCTTAAGCTCATCTGCGGGCCTGTGCCCTGGGACATCCGGGCCTAGGGACTTTTCTGCATTCATTCATTTATTCAACAGAAGTTTAGGAAGTGTGTCCTGCGGGCCAGGCCCTGTTCTAAGTGCTGGAATCCACGGCTTTGGTGGCTAACAAACTCGGCAAGGCCTCAACTCTGCGGCAGGTGGCATTCCCGGAGGGGACAGGAAAACACCGAGACAGACAGATGAGAACGTTACAGATTGCTATCTGCTATTTTTTTGAGAGAGAGAGTGGGTGAGAGGAAGCAGAGGGAGAGAGAGAATCTTAAGCAGTCTGGGGGCTCGATCTCACAACCCCGGAGATCACGATCTGAGCTGAAATCAAGAGTTGGACGCCTAACTGACTGAGCCACCCAGGTGCCCCTGATTAGATTTTTTTTGAAGACTGATCCACTCCGCGTGGCTCCACGGGGCCTCGTGTATGCACACATTCGTGCATGTGTGAGGTGCGGACATGGGAACCCGTGCTCGGGGCTGCGGCAGGGGTTGGGGGTCAGGCCCGACGGCCCAGCCGCCCACCCTGGCTCCTGGGGGCATGTGTTCTAGGTCATCCTGCGGGACCTGCTCCGCTTCCTGCTCGTCTACTTAGTCTTCCTTTTCGGCTTCGCTGTAGGTAAGGCCCCCCCCCTCTAGCCCCTGCCTCTCCCTTGCCTGCTCTGCACACCCTGGAGGCCGCCCCCTGGCCTCCCCGGGCTGAGGATCCCCTTCCTCTCTCCCGCAGCCCTGGTGAGCCTGAGCCGGGAAGCCCGGGCCCCCGGGGTCCCCACCGGCCCCAATGTCACGGAGGCAGCGCAGCCTGGGGCAGGACAGACGGATGAGGAGGGCAGCGCGCCCCCCTACGGCGGCATCCTGGACGCCTCCCTGGAGCTGTTCAAGTTCACCATCGGCATGGGCGAGCTGGCCTTCCAGGACCAGCTGCGCTTCCGCGGGGTGGTGCTGCTGCTGCTGCTGGCCTACGTGCTGCTCACCTACATCCTGCTGCTGAACATGCTCATCGCCCTCATGAGCGAGACCGTCAACAGCGTCGCCACCGACAGCTGGAGCATCTGGAAGCTGCAGGTGCCGCGGTCTGGGCCCCGTGGGGAGCGTGCAGGACCCAGCCAAGCTGGGCCCCCGCCATCCATTCTATCCTTCTTGGGGCTATTGTGAGGCTCGGATAAGCTCACGGATCGGGAGCCCTTGGGACGGTGCCTGGCACATAGTAGGTGCTCAGTGCATTAACCTGATCACGGTCACGATCATGATCAAGTATTCCTTGGGAGCCTGCCACGAAGCTCGGCTCGGTTCTAGGTGCGAAACACACAGCGGAGCACGAGATAGAAGCCTTGCCCGCGTGCCGCTCCCCTTCTGTGTTCAGTCAATGGGGTCGGCTTGGTGGGTGAGGCAGGGTGTGCAGTCCTGGGACTGGGCCAGCCTGGGGGAGTCGGGGCGCAGTGGCCCCTGTAGCTGGGGGCTGATGGGACGGACGCCTGCCGACCGTGAAAGCAGTAGCTGCTTCGTGACCAGAGGAGGGTCTGGGGTGGGGGTGGGCCGTTGGTGCTCAGAGAGCCTTGCTGGGAAGGCTGGACTCTTACCGATTCACCGTTGACCTTGGGCAAGCCCCTTACTTCTCTGAGCCTGCGTCCTCACTGGCAAGTTCCGTGCCCCGCCTAATTTGCTCGTGGGCCAGTGGGCAGGTGCATGTGTGGGCAGAGCAAACAAGCTTCTGCACCTGGTAGTGTGGAATTCTGGAATCTGTAACTATACAAGTAATTGTTGAGCACACGTCATGTGCCCCCTTCCCAACACACGTCCATCTGCAAGTGGGGAAAAGTGGGGAAACTGAGATTCAGGGGGCGCTGAGAGCATTCCATCAACCTGTTTAGCAGACTCTGGGTTATGCTGTCAGGTGCTGTGAGGTATCTTCCTGCCTACTGTCTGATGTGTCCTTTGTCCCCAGAAAGCCATCTCTGTCCTGGAGATGGAGAATGGCTATTGGTGGTGCAGGAGGAAGAAGCAGCCGGCCGGTGTGAAGCTGACTGTTGGCACCAGGCCGGATGGCAGCCCGGACGAGCGCTGGTGCTTCAGGTGAGGGAGGGAGGCAGGGGAGGGCGGCCTGGGGGCCTTGCTGACCCAGAGATCCCTGGAGGGTGCCATGGGGCAGACCAGCCTTACTCTGTTTTTTATTTTATTTTTTTTAATTTTTATTTAAGTAATCTCTATACCCAATGTGGGGCTCGAACTCACGACCTGGAGATCAATGGTCACATGCGCTTCTGACTGAGCCAGCCAGGCGCCCCCATCCTTTCTTTCTCTCTCTATCTTTTTTTTTTTTTTTTTTTCCAGCCTTACTCTCTTAAAAGCCAGGAGACAGGGGGCGCCTGGGTGGCACAGCGGTTAAGCGTCTGCCTTCGGCTCAGGGCGTGATCCCGGCGTTATGGGATCGAGCCCCACATCAGGCTCCTCCGCTATGAGCCTGCTTCTTCCTCTCCCACTCCCCCTGCTTGTGTTCCCTCTCTCACTGGCTGTCTCTATCTCTGTCGAATAAAATAAATAAAATCTTAAAAAAAAAAAAAAAAAAGCCAGGAGACAGCTGCCAGGAGGTCAGGTCTAGTGGGAAAGGCAGGGCCTAGGCGCCCCAGGCACTCTGCACTCTGCCCTGGGGCAGGCGGGGTCAGGGATGCTGGATCTCTCTCTTTTTTTTTTAAAGACTTTATTTGTTTATTTGACACAGGGGCGGGGTGGGAGGGAGAGCAAGCAAAAGCAGGCGGAGCAGCAGGCAGAGGGAGAAGCAGGTTCCCTGCTGAGCAAGGAGCCTGATGTGGGGCTCGATCCCAGGATTCTGGGATCATGATCCTGGGATCATGACTGGAGCCGAATGCAGATGGCTAACGCACTGAGCCACCCAGGTGCCCCAGGGATGCTGGATCTCATAGGCCCAGGCCTGCCACTCACTGCCTGTCCGGCCAGCCTCCTGTCCCCTCCCTGTGGTCCCTGACCTTCTGGCCTGAAATTGGTTAGGAGGCCAGGAAGCCAGAGGGACCCTCACGTTACAGCACACTAGCCTTGCCCTGTCTGGTCTGCTCTGCCCGCCCGACTCCCCCAGCCTGACCACAGAGGCGACAACCCTCCCACAGAAAACAAGTCTTCCATGGGAGAGAGAACCTGGTGACAAATGCACAGCCAGAAACACGCTGTCATGAGATAGCAGTTGACCAGGGACAGGAGAGGGGTCTGCGGCCTGCGGAGTAGCCGTAGAAGGGCTCCGGAGCCCAGGAACGCAAAGACACACCTGACCGAAACCCTTCTCTGGATGTCGAGGGCAAGCCGGGTCACCATGCACAGTCTGAGGAGACAGATGCCTGTTTCTCCGCTGGGGGGGACACGTGGCCCGGGGGCAGCAGGGTGGTAGCCGCAAGGACGGCCCGGGCGGGACAGTGGTGGCCCAGTGTGCAGTGAGAAGGGTGGTGAAAGCCCATCTTCCTCCCGGTCCCTGTGGCTACCCGTGTCTACGCGGGCCCCTCTCCTGGGCCAGAGCATGCTGCACACGTGGCTTCCTGGAGACTCAGAGCCGCTCTATTGCCCTCAGGGTGGAGGAAGTGAACTGGGCCGCCTGGGAGCAGACATTGCCCACCGTGTGTGAGGAGCCATCAGGGCCGGCCGTCCCTGGTGAGTAGCTGGATCCCCTGCCCTGGAGAGAGAGAGAGAGTGAGTGTGTGTGTATGTCTGCTCGGCCACACAGCCGTGGAGAGTCTGGGGCAGGACCTCCTCCATGTCCAAGGGTTGCCCTAAAAATCACTTCCCACCTTTCGTCTCCACCCCCACCTCCTTACTGGCCTGCCTCAGGCAGTCACCTGGGAGACACTCTGAGGCTGTTTGTGCTATTCCAGCCTTAAACCTGCCCTCACCTCCTGCCTCCTGGCCTGATCAGTGGGTCCTCCAGTGCCAGGCCTGGGCTGAGCCTGGGGACCCAGTGGGGGAACAGGTTAGAGAGGGCCCCCTACCTATCCCGCAGCTTCGGGGGTATCTCCCTGAGCCCCCACTGATAGGCCGGCCTTGTCGATCCCCACCTTTCCCCGACTACATGAGCCTCCAGTCCCCATAGCCCCGAGAAGTCATTTCTGATGCTTTTCCCCACTGTCTTGGGCTGCGTCCTGTACGTTCTACTGTGGGGACAGCCCCTCCTGTCTCTACCCTGCTGCCTTCCACCAAGATGGGTTTTGGCTCCTTCCTCTCACCTAGAGGCCCGTTCCGAGGCTTAACTTTCTCCACAGCATGCCCTTTCTGGAATCTTCAGTAACTCCCACTCCATCTGCAGTTGGCTCTCCTCCTCTCCTTTCTCTTTCTCTTTCCAACACCAAGAGGCACTTGCTTGTGCCTGCGGCACCGTCCCCTCCCCACGACAGCATGTGCATAACCACTGACCCCTGTGTAGGGACACTCCTCCAGACTCTAGCTCCAAAGCCTGCTGGTCTCCCAGGCTTCTGGGTCCCTGACCACGGCCCTCACAAACCCATAGCTTTTCTGCGTGGCCTCTTTGAGTCTCCCTTCCTCCGAGTCCTGCCACCCCATCACTTCAATGCCAAGACTCCGAAAGTCACCTTGCCCCTCATCTTGCCCCAAGCATTGCACACCCCAGTCCCATACCCATTGCCTGCTGGGGCTTCCCAACTGGACACCCCAACAGGAACGAACACGGGGTTGCCCTAGTGGGTAGTGTGTGTGCAACCCCACACCTCCCCCCAGGCAGGAGGCCTTGAAGATCTCAGGACCTCCCAGGCATCCATCCGCTCACCCCTCTGCCCCCACCCCTCATTTCTCCTCCTTCTGCACCACTGCAGGGCTCGGTCTGCACCCTCTCCTTTAGACAAGTCTTTCTGCTCCAGGCTTATCCCTCTGATGCAGACAGAAACTACACGAGGCCCACTCTCTACGCCTCCCACTGCCTGGAAGGCCTCACTCCTCAGGGTGGAGGTGAAGATCCAGTGCCGTAGTCCGACTCCTTTCCCACACCTCCCTCCATGCAACGGCCGGTCCCTCCACAGTGCCCCCTGTTCTTTGCTTTCCTTGGCTCTCTATGGAAGTGTCATTCCTGCTCCTCCAGGGGTCCAAATCTGCTGCTTTCCTTACCGGTTGGGTTCCCTCTCTCCTCAGAGCTCCCTGAGCACCCCACTTGTCACTTTCCTCCAGCCCATCAGCCAGTCTCAGGTGTTCTGGTTTCCAGCACAAAGGACATTGAGCTCCTGGGAGGAGGCCCCTGACTGGCACCAAGCATGGGGTTCAGGAAATGCTTATGGAAGGGGGAGGGAGGGAGAGGGATTGCTGGGAACTTCAGGATTACCCACTGTACCCAGAGTATGTGGTTTCATGGCTGTGGCCTCCTCCTGTTTGCCTGGCGCCTGCCTCCTGGGGACACAGCCCAAGGGCCAAGTCATAGTGCTCTCCATCCTATCTACAGGCACCTTGAAGAATCCTGCCCCAGCCTCCCAACTGGAGGAGGACACTGCCTCAGAGGAAGATCAACTGCCCCTCCAGCTCCTAAAGTCCCAATAATGGCCCGGATGCAGGACAGAGTCAGTGATCTTCTCAGCCCTACCTGCTGGCTATGTGGCTCCAGGGAACTTTGGTGGCAAATGTAAATAAATATTTTCTCATCACTAACTCTCCTGGAAACGTTATTTAAGCAAAGTTCGTGGGCTCTTGGGCTGGTTGACAGATTATCTGCATGTCTCTGTGAGCATTTCTCTGTCTGGGGCTGGGCTACTTGCAGCCTCACTCAGGCACAGGGGACCCTTCCCTGCTGGCCCCAGCCTCGGGGTGGTCCTTTTCCTGGGTGCTGTGCCCACTGTCATGACGATGTGTGTGGCGGACACAGGCAACACAGCCACCACTCCTCCCTCTCCCACAGCTTCCGGAGACCCCTTAAAGCCACCTCCAAGATCTCTCTCAAGGCCTTTGAGATCTGTGGCTTCCTTCAGGCTCTGGATTTTTGGTTTCTTTCCCTTCTGGGCTGCCTGCTCAGTTCCTACCCCTCCAAACTGTTCTGCAGGGCAGCCACAGGGACCTTCCTAAGATGGAAAATGGAGAGAAACATTAGGATGTTTCTGTGCCCTGAAGGCTTAAGAGGACGCCCTAGCTGGCATCCCCAGTCCTCCACGGTTTTAACTCCGAATTTCCAGACACCTCAACCCCAATACCCCTGCTGTCCCCCATGCTCTCCTTAGCACTTTCACCAAATTCTTCAGGTAGACTGATGAACCTGTGTAATCTGACCCCCCTGACTTGGCTCTTGCTGGAAGCCCCCACCCCACCATTAAAATCCTTAAAATTCTAAGCCAGCTCAAAAATTGTCCCGCGTTAGCTTTTCCAGCTTTCTCCAGTCCAGATGAATTGCTCTCCCTTGGTGTAATGAGTGTTTATAAAATGCGTATGCACCGAATAGTTTTTAAGTGGCAGAGACCTACGCATGTGCAAAGGCTGAAAGGAAAGCATTTGCGGAGAGGGAGAGGTTTCCATCGCCGGTGTTAGGGAATGGATACAGGAGTCCTAAGGCATCAGGAAAGAAGGGAAGGATGGAAGTGGATCCCCTAAGACGTCAGCTCGCTCCTTAGAGGTCATTCTGAAGGGGAGTGATGAGAGCTGTCAGCGCGCAGAGGTTCTGAAAGGCTCCGTGGATATTCGGAAATAGCCGTAGGGAGAGAGCAGACTGGCAGCAAGAATTAGAAGCAGCCACTATTTTATGAATGCTTGCTGCCTGCCAAAGCTCTGCAGGGTTTCCAGTGTGATATCTCATGTGATCCTCAGAACCTCTGCGGTTCCGGTGTTCATCTACCACATAAGCAATCGGAAGCTCGCAAAGGCTGAGCAATTTGCTCCAAACCACGCAGCTAAGGACTGACGGCACTCGCAACGCAGCTTCAGCCCCTGCGCATGCGCCCTGGAACACTCCGGGGCGCCGCGGGACCCAGAATTCCCGGGGCCATGGGAGAGACCATCGGCTCTAACGGAGGGGGGCGTCCCGGGGTGGTGGGGCGGAGTCTGTGTCGTCAAACGGGCAGGAAGTTCCCGTGAGTCTTTGCCAGGATTACCCTCCCTTCTGTGAGGAATGGAATGTTCCGAGTCCTTAAAGGCCCGGAACGCCACAGAAGCGACCTTTCTATTATCATGATAATGGAGGTAAGTGGTGTTTGTAGTTGGGGACAAGTAGCAGGCGGCAAAGGCGAAGGAGCTAAAAGCTTCTTAATTCCTGGGAAGAAGTTCTCGGGAAGCTTCAGTGGGGGGCGCAAGGCGGCTCCCTGTGGCGCGTCTCCGGCCTTCGGGGCGGCGGTGGGGAGAGTCGCGTGGGGCCTAAGAGGGCCGAGGCTCAAGGCCCGCGCGCGTGTCTGTCCGGCAGGGTCGCCGCCTCCGTCTCAGGACCCTGCGGTCCCCAAAGGCCGGGCCCCCGTTCCCCGGACCCGGCGTGGGAGGTGCGCCAACCCCGGAGGACTGGGTAAGTGCGGCCCGGCGGAGGTCGGGAACGGGACCGCGAGGAGGGCTTGCCCGGCTGTGCTGATGATACTGGGATTAGGAAGTGCCGTCAGAAGCGATAACTGACGACTTTGATGCCTGCCTGACCGCAGTCGCCGAAGCCTCCACGGTGTAATTGAACATCACTGCCGCAACCTGCCCTTAACGCGTGTCGCCCTCCGTGTTCCAGGTGGCAGATGCCTCCTTGCAGCGCCTTCAAGCCGGGAGCGGCCTCCCACCCTGAGGTAGGACCCAGTCTAGGCAGCGCTTGTAACACCTTACTTTGTCCTTTCGTCTTTGTTAGCTTAAATGCACTGGCATTGGCTGCTCCTTTACAGTTTTAGGCAATGGGCAATGATTGTGCCCGGCCCCACTGCATACATGGCATGGAACCTCAAGTGGAAGTTGGAGGAGGTTCTCCTAACCTGGAACTACTTCCACCGCAGTTACAGCCAGAGATAAACTCCCACTTAAAATGTCTCGTTTACAACCCAGCGTCCTGCTTATTTCTCAAGCAATTACGGCTTAATCCCAGGTACCGTTCCAGGTTTCTGGAGCAGTACTGGGGAGCGGGGAGGTGTTGACTGCTCTGATGAAATCTCTTATAGGAAGTGCCGTCAGATGCGATAACTGACGATAACCATTCCTGGCTGACTGCAGTCAACAGCAGGTCCTCCCTAGCTGCTGCTGCCCTGGAGTAGGTCGGTTGGAACAGTGACCTTTTCTCGTCTGTTCGCCCAGGTTGCAGATGAGCGTGGGGTCGCCAGTGTGATCAGATCAGCAGCAGCCGAGTGTTCGAGGGATGAGCCATTGGCCTGCCTTGAGGTAAGCTTTGGTGTGTGGGACAGATTGTGGAGCTGTTAGGTGATGCGAAGTTCCGGTTAGGTTAGGTAGTAGTAGCACATTGATCTGGTTAACCTAATAACTTGTATCAGTGTAGCCCTTGACCTTTATCGACAGGATCCCAGAGATACTGATTATGGCTCATGGTGGCCGTGAAGCAGAGTGCAGAGGAAGCCCGGGAGTTCTTTTTACCTCACTGCTGTAAAATCCTGCGCAAATTGCCTATCGGCTGAGATGTACCTTTCCTCATCCTTGAAGATGACAGCTTTAGGTGTGTGAGGTTTAAAATGATGGGATAAAATGAGGTTGCAGCACCCAAAGAAGCCAGTTAGGACTTGGGGGCTTAACATGGCTTCATTTACCAAAGAACCACCTTCAGTAGGTTCTTAAGGGCTCCTCTGAGGATGAACTGGAATTTGTAGTCAGAATTGCTCTTCTGCCTTTGGCATCTGCTGCCTGTCTAGGGGTGCCTTAATTCATTCCCCCAGGTTGTGCGCTGAGGTGCTGAAGAATGGTGATGTGCAGCGTGCAGTTTTAAAGCCGGTGGCCGCGGCTCAGCCCAAGGAGCGGTAAGCTTTCACCTTACCTCCCCCCGTGGTAGAATGAATAAGCACCTAGTTTTGTTAAAATTGATTTTCAGAAAAAGGATATCAGATGATGAAATCACCCAAAATAGCTGGAATTACCGGCAGATTGTATAGTGGTGAACGTATGGTTTTCTGAAGATGACCTTTTTATGCTGTGATTAACTGTTGGTTGGAGTAGAAAGTGACACTCATACTTAGTTTCTTTGCAGGCTGTTTTCCCAGAGAACGGTCAGCCACGCTACAGCAGGGGAAGAACTTGTTTCGAGGACCAGTGGTCGCCATCAGTTTAGACTGGAAACCCAGGCCTCAACAGTGGGTGTGGAAGCAGTGCTTACCTTGTGCGGAGATTCAAAGGCCATTCTCTTAACCAACAGAACCAACAAATGTGTTTGGCAAATTTTCTAGGATAGGCACTGTTGGTGTCGTTGAATTCATGAGTTTTCTAATAATGTATTACAAATAACTGTATTTTTAGCTCCCCTGCCCAAAGAGCTGCTATACTTGTAAATTTTGTATAAATTTGTTCTATTGGGTGAGGGTCTGAGTTCTTAAAGCTGCAGATATATTTCTTCCTGGAACTGATATTTCTCTGTGCAATTACCACAAACTGCAATAAAGGATGGTCTTTAGTACTGGTTTTTAAAAATGTATATTTGAAGAAAAAAAATTTGGTCACTGCTGTCAGATAAGCAGTCCAAGTATTAGCACTTGTCAATTTCTCCATGGTCAGTCTAAGCTGTCCCCCTTTGTAACAACTTTAGACTTAAAAGTTGCAAAGCATTTAAGGCATCCACACCTTTGATTTGTTTGCTTCTGGGCTGTGTCCTTTTGCATAGCCTTCTACCTCCTGAAGCTTTGCACTAGGCTTGGCCAAACACCTGGGCAGTGGCAGACAAGGTACCCATCGTATGGCTCTTCACCTGACCCGTCTTGGTGCCTTTCTGAGTTGGGATCTCGCCTACCTGTCACTGGGCTAGAGGCCTGACAGGCCATGCTTCCCAGCTGTCTGCTGTTTGCCTGAATGGTCTGGTCACCACTGTGGGCATTTGTAAATTTTCTTAGGTTGATGAAAGGTTGGTCTCCAGTCTCCCCAGACTTGAACTCTTTGCCTTGGTTCTAGGGCTTATGGGACCTAGAAGGGATCTTCATCTGGTAGGTTTTAAGGGAAAGGCAGGGTGAAAACACTTGTTCACTCTCCTTGGGACCTTCCGGTGTCTCCCCATCTCCTAGCTATCTTGCTGGGAGGCACTAGATCTGCCAAGAGTTCTAATCCGACCTCATTTTCATGGTCTTGGGTTTTTTAGTAGGTTTTTGGGAGTTTGCCCAGTACCTTTGATGACTTTGGGGACTCCACAAGAAACTATAAGAAGGTCTTTAAAATCCTTTGGCATTGAAGCACTCTGACTTGCAACGCTGCAACCTAGTGAAGGTCTGGTAGTCTTAGGCTGGGGGGGGGTGTTTCTGGGTGCATGAAGGTCCGGTAGTCTTAGGCTGGGGGGGGATGGTGGGGGGGTTTCTGGGTGCATGCCGTTTATGTAGGCATTCTAGGATGCTCTTCAATAGTTCAATAGAGTACAGGGTGGCTGGTCCCAGGAGTGGGGCCTGAAATCCCAGGTGGACATGTGGGCTTAAGTGGAGGCTGAGCCTGGGAAGTGACTCCTTGGAGCCATCAGGGCTTCCCAGGGAGGAGGCAGACCACCTCTCTGGGGACTAGGCTCTTGGGAGTCTGGGGAGCTGGTCAGTTCCTCTACCCCAACCTCCTTCGGCCAGGTGTTGGGGTAGAGTAAAAAGGTTCTATCAGGAAATACTGGGTTAGATGTACGGCTGGAAATACACTCCATTCCTGGGGAGAAGTTCTTACATTAGCTCAAGCTTTCTTCTCCAGACAGACCACCCACAAATCTGGGGAGGTCGAGGGCTGCTGCCTCTCAAGCCACACATGACTTCTCAGGAGCCAAAAGGCAGATGAGATGGACAAGAGGGGGAAATGGAGAGGACCGAAGAGAAGTATTACACAGGCCCCTTCCCAGATGCTACAATCTGGCTCCGGTGAGTGGGGCTGCCCAGGCCAATTTTGGGTGATCGCCTGAGGCCCCTGGCGGGGGTCCCCTAGCCTGCCTCAGTCATCCTACCCCACCGGGACTCCCTGGTGAGGACCCCACTTCTGTGTCAGGTCTGAACTGCACCTACGGTCTCCCCGCCCTCGTGGTCTTTGGCAGGATCCAGAGGGCCTCCCCCAGGGTCCTCCTGGCCCACTGTCCCATCCCGGGCCTCCTCCCCGCTGCCCGGGCCCTCGCCCAGCTCCAGGATGGTGGGTAGGTGGCCCTGCTTCGGAGAGCGCTTGCGCAGGCTGAGCAGGAAGGGCTGGGGCAACGAAAAGATGTCCACGTTGTTGCCCAGGTCGATCCACGTGACGTTGGGGAACTTGCTGGGGTCCTTGAGGGTGTCGGTGAGGTCACGCAGCAGGGCCCGCGTCAGCCGGTTGCCGTTGAGCGCTAGTGTGGTGAGGCGGGGCAGTGTGCTGAGCGCCGGCAGCAGCTGCAGGACCATGTCATCCGTGAGGCCTGTGAAGCCCAGCTCCACGCTATCCACCTGCTCCCCGCAGCGCTGCAGGTAGCTGGTCACCCGCTCCAGGTCACGGGACGTCAGCGGGATGCCTGACAGGTCCACGGTGTTGTCCGGAGGGCTCCCAGCCAGCACAGCCTTGAGGCTGCAGGGGAGAAGGGACAAGCCAGGTTCAAGCAAGTGGGGCCGGCCTTCCGGAGGCAGCCAGCGGCCGCCACCAGGCTCCAGGGGTGGGAGAGACCAAAGACCCCTGGACCCCTGGCACTACCTCATATCTCAGCCTGGCTGGGCCCACCCGCCCAGAGCTTGAGGGACCACAGGGGAAAAGCCCAGAGGTTTCTGCAGTGATGAAGGGTACATTCTGGGGCCATGGTGCCTGGGTTTGCCTCTTAACTCTTCTTCCTACTCGGGTGAGCTCTAGTCACTTCCTTAACTTCTCTGTGCCTGATATTTACCTGAACAGTGGAGCTGACTGAGTACCACAGAACTGTTACCTGAAATAAGGTAATGGAGGCAGAGCAGAACAGTCCCTTGTATATGAGAGTGACGAACGAATATTTGCTGCTGTCCTTATGAATCACCTAGATTGAGCTTCCTGCTTCCCCAAGAGCAGCACGAAGTCCCTTGAGGCCTGGGTTCCAAGACAAGCTTGCCCACCAGGTGGGGAATCCTTAGGGAGAGCCCTGTAGGGCAGCAGGCAGGGGAGCGCGCAGGGGCTCTGAGCCTGGGGGTGGGTAGCGGCAGACTCCTGGAGGCTCAGTGCTGTGCACCCCCTTCCACTCCCTGCCATCTGCAACTCCTTGCTCTGTGGCCAGAGCTCCCCACTTCCAGGTACCCCAGGCAAGCCGTGGGGCCCCAATGGTGGGAAAGGGAGGAAGGCAGACGGGGCTTACAGCCTGTTTCAAGAGCATATGTTAGTATTAGCAGCCCAAGGATCACGGCTTGGACCTTCTCTTGGCAAAACAATGTCCGTCTCTGTCCTTGAGATCTGAAGCTGGAAGGCTGCTTAGTTTCCTCATCTTGCCCCTCAGGGCGTGACCTCGAAGCACTGGAAACATTGCCTGGCAATTGTTGCGGGTGACTGAAGGACTGGCAGTTGTCAATGTCACTAATACTAATAAAGCAGACCCGGTACACCTGGGAGATAGGTAGCATGTGGTTAACAACCTGAGCCTGGGGTTTGAATCCAGCCCTGCCATTTAGCAGCTGGGTGACCGTGGCCAGTCAAATGGCGACAGTAATATCCCCTACTTCATTCAATCCTTCGGCAAGTGTCTTTAAGCTCCCACTATGTGCCCGGCACTGTCCTAGGCACTGAGGTCCTAGTAGTGGACAGGATGGAGAAGACAGACACGATCCCTGTTTTCACTCTACCAGGGAGGGGCGAGACAGACCACGAACAAGAGACTGAAGTGAGAGTAGCTTGGACATGGCCACTCAGGGAAGGCTTCTCTGAGGACTTAATTCAAGCTGACATTTGAAGAAAAAATGGGCCCTCAGAAGAGTCCAGTAAAAGTTGCAGCAGAAGGAGGGCATGAACAAAGGCCCTGAGGCGTCTGTGAGCCAGCACGAAGCCCAGCATGGTTGCAGCGAGGGGAAATGGGAGGCGAGAGACCAGACAGGGGCTGAGGGCTCATCACGGAGGACGCTGTTTGGACTTCATGCAAGTGTGACGGGAAGCCACCCGAGGGGAATGAGGTTTTTGAATTGAAGAATGGGCGAAGCATGCGAGTGTGCTGGGGAGACAGAAGAGGAGGCTCCTGGATTCCAGCAGAGCTCACATTTCTAGCTTTTCCATCCCAAAGACCCAGGTCACGCACTCCTCATGGCTTTCCAGGTCCCACGGGTCCTGCTCTGCTCTGTCCCCACGTACAGCCCCTGACTGCAGCCCGGTTGGAGCCCCATCCTTGACTCACTCTCTTCCTTCACCTGGGAAGGCATTCCGGGATCCGGCTCCTCTCCTGGCTTTGGGGTGGAAGAGTCCAGAAGGGAAAGAGGAACCAGAGCTCTTGTCAGTGAGGGAGGGCAGTCCTGCCCCTACCCAGTCTAGGGGAAGGACACAAGCCACTCTGCCCCATGGTCATTTGCAAGAAAGGCAGGGGTGCTCCCTCCAGAAGGCCTCACTTCTGGGCTCCCCTTTACTTGCTTCCAATGGTGCTACCTGTCTCGGCCCACAGGTTCTGTGCCCCATGTACCCCCAATCCCCTCAGTCTTCTTCAGGGGGCCATAAAACCCTCGAGGCTTCTCATTGCTGCATGGCCCAGGGGCGCGGCTGGGGTCTGGGGCCCCCTAGGAGACATCCAGGAGAACTGGGGATCCAATGGGAGTGCCCACATTCGGCACACCAGGAACTAGAAACTCCGCATGTCTTCCTCCCCACCCACCCCTTCTTTCTAACGCTGAGTTCTCCTTCAATCTCACCTCCTTCGGGCACCTTCCAAGGCAAACCCTCTGGTTCCAGTGCCTCCCTTTACCTCTGGGAGGGAGAACTGGGTAGCCCAGCCTGGCGCGGATTCGCTCTGGACCGCCCTTGTAGGAGGAGGCCGGGCGGGGGCAGGGCAGGTCCGCCTCAGGTGCCAGAGACTCACCAGGCCTGGGGCTTCCTCTTCACCAGCCCCCGGTGCCGCCTCCACTGGGAGTGGGGGCTCAGGTGGTAGGTCAGCTGTCGGCACAGCTTCTCCATGGCGCCCAGCGCATCGCCTTCCTGCGGAAGCAACCACGGGCAGGAGGCCCTGAGTCACTGGAAAAGGCCGGGGACACCAGGCCCTCCCCTCCCGCTTCCGGTGTCCACGCGATGAGCACGGCACCCCCAGGACCCTCTTAGCAGAAAGCAGTTGGTTGCAAACTGATCTACGCAATGGCTCTCTCTAGTTTCCGTGAGGTCCTTGCTATCGCGGCAAAACTGAGATTTGCATAAAACTCTACATTCACAATCTGACAACTGACCGGAGCTGAGTGCTGGCTGACCCCTTAGCCAATATTCACCGTGGTCCCTGCCTCTCCCCAGCGGCCAGGGCCCTTCTGCTCACTCGTTTGCTCAACAAAGGTTTACTGAGCACTCACTAGGTGTCAGGCAGCTGTTCTAGGCAAGAAGAAAACGGAAATATTTTTATGATGTCGCAAGTGGGAAAATGTCAAGAGTGGGAAAATAAAAAAATAAGGAGTCCAAGTCTTTTCCAGTGAAGTTCATTCGTCTACTGTAATCTGGCCCATTAGCACTTTTTTTTTTTAAATAAGCTCTACACCCGATGTGGGACTTGAACTCACGACCCTGAGAACAAGAGTCACACACTCTACTGGCTGAGCCACATGCTACAGGCCCATCAGCATTTGAGTCTGAAACCCTGGGTATTATGTCCTGAATTGTGTCCCACCCAAGTCCTTAAACTGAAGTCCCAAACCCAGGTATCTCAGACTGTGACTGTATGTGGAAATGGGGCCTCTAAAGAGCAATTCAGTTAACATGAGGTCATTTGGGGTGGGCCCTAATCCAATATGACTGGTGTCCTTGTGAAAAGAGATTAGGTCACAGGCACAGAGGAAAGACCACAGGAGGACCCCGGAGAAGCCAGCCATCTTCAAGCCCAGGCGAGGACTCAGGAGAAACCGGCCCTGCCAACACCCCGATCTCGGACTTCCAGCCTTCACAGATACGAGAAACTAAATTTCTGTTGTGTAAGTGGCATTTTGTTATGGTGGCCCTAACAAACTTACGTGGGGTTAAAGGTGCAGCAGACATGCTGGAGAGACTTCACCTCTGTCCCAAGGAAGTCACCTCCACAGACAGTCCCCAAGCCCGGGGGGGGGGGGGCAAGACTGTGTGAGGTTCAACTATGAACCCACGTCCAGGGCCTGGCGCACAGTGGGCTCTCAGTAAAAGGCCAGCTCGATGGTTGTTACCATCAAGCTAATGGAGACGCAACGTATTAAGTACTTAAGAGCATGAACTTGGAGCCAAACAGTGTGGATTTCACCGCTTGCTTTCTTACCTCTTCTGTGACCTTGGGCAAGTCACTTGACCTTCACTCCTCCTCTGTGAAGGGCTAACAGAACCCAACTCACGGGGCATTTTGTGAGGATGAAACGAGTCACTATCTGCAAGGGCTGTGACTACAGCCCAGCACACTGCAAGCTCTCCAGGAATGCTCACTTCGTCCACAACGTCCCGTACTGGAAAAGCCACACAGACATGCAAAACTCCGGCAGGGTAAAGGGGGTGGCCCCTCCCAAGGCTCAGATGTGAGTTGGGGTTTTCAGGGCGGATGGATGGGTTCGTGATTTTTGCACGGGGAGAGGAGACAAGACGCATCCCTGAGTGAGGAGGAAACGTGGGCAAAGGTTTGGCTGTGAGGGGGTGTTACAGGCGCGGGAGCAGGTGACAGTCTGGGGTCTGGTCACTTCTCGCCACCTCCACGGCTACCACGTTGGTCCAAGCCACTGTCATCTGTCACCTGGATTACTGTACGCGGACCTTACGCTAGGACTTCATGGAATGCCCCCAACACCCCAGAGCAGAACTGCTTTCATTATCCCCATTTTACAGAGGAGGAAGCTGAGGCACAGAGAGCAGGGCTGGAGCTGTTGGAAAGGCAAGAGAAGACGACCCTGAGGGTGGGCGACGAGAGAGAGAAGAGGTAGGAAAAGGGGGTTTTGAGGATCCGAAGACGTGAAGCATCTGGGCAGGGATCCGGGAGACAGAGGCTCAAGACGGATGAGATCGGTGTAGACAGCACCTCTGGTGTCTGGTTCTCCCAGAATCGCACTTCTTCCTGCCCCAGCCTGCCTGTCTGAGAAACATCACCTGTCGCCCAGGCAAGTACACTCGCCACCCCTGGGTTGCCATGTTCTGATTCTAGACTTAGTTTCTTGCTGCCCCTCCTCAGTGAGGAGGCAGGGGCAGCAGGCAGGGGCTTGACCGAGGGAGATCACGTTTGCATTTTGGGACTGTCCCTCGACCGAGAGTGGTTTGGGGCCACGCCCATCTGCTTTGTGCGGTTTGGGGCAGCCCTGCTAGGGCTGTGAAAGCCCCAAAAGTGACGGGAGGCCCCCACACTGGACTGACAGCACTCAGGATGGCGAGGGTGTGGGCAGGGCGGGGATGGGGAAAGATCCAGGCTTTGGGCTTGGGACCTGGGTAGAAGGCAAGGGGCTCCGGGAGAGAAGGGGATGAAAAGGCAGGACGGGGGAATGAGCGGCTCATTTGGAGCCACTTGGAGCCTGAGGGGGTCTATGCATCTCTCCTGGGAGATGCGATTGGATTTATGAGCCTGGGGCTCAAGACGCACTCATCAGCCTCTGATCAAGCACCCCACCCCCCACCGGACGTGGAATGAGCTGAGAGGGAAAGCAGGAGGCATGGGGAGGACACACCGGACCCAAAGGGATGGAGAAGGCACAGTGTAGCCATGGGCACCATGGAGAAGAAGGGTTGGCAGGGGTGGTCATGGTGAGGGCCTGGGTGAAGGCCAACTGTGGAGGCCAAAGGGAGGATGGGAGGTGACAGCCGAGATGGTGCTTTGAGAGCTGTGGTTCTTCACTTGGGGCCCTTGCACCTTGGAATCACCAAGGAGCTAAAAAAAAAAAAAAAAAAAAAACCTGCCTGGCCCACCCCCAGCATGGGTGGGCAGCTTGCATGCAGGGATTTTTTTTTTTTTTTAAAGCTCCCCGGGTAATTCCTGTGTCTCCAAGCTACAGAAACACCATCTCGAAAGCTTCAGAGACAAGGACCAAGGCCGGGTGGGACTGGGTGGTCTGTCCAGCTTCACTCCTGGGGCGGCCAGGGGCCAGAGCATCGCCACTCTCCCATCGGCACCTTCTCCGAAACCGAGCACCGAGCCCTTCGGCTTCGGCGGCTCCTTTCAACCACTTGGGAGGGGGGGGTTGTCATCCTCCGGACCTGAGCAGCTGGGCGGTGAACTTGAAACAAAGAGGAAAAGGCGGCAAAGTAGCCGCTGCAGTGTGCCAGTAATGCCACAAGGGGGCAGCTGTGTGCAAGGCGCCGCTATGGTTTGACCGCACACGGCCGTTCCCCGCCCGGGAGACTGAGCAAGCCTGTTTGCTCACCGACGAGGACAACAGATAGGGTCACCTCACAGGCGATTTGACACTCAACGTGAGCTAGTGTCCTCACAGAAGTGAGAGCTCCCTTCCGTTTGTCTGGGCTCCATAAACAACAGCTAACGTTTACCGCGCCTCTCCTATGTTAGGCGTCGCCACCGTGCGCTGCACGCACGCACGAGCTCACCACAATCCTGTAACTCACAACCATCCTGTGAAACCTGCGCTACTATTATCCCCACTTTACAAATGAGGGAAGTGAGGCACAAAGAAGCTGGCTAGACTGGCAAGCCCCACAACCCGTAAGATGGAATCAGGACGCAAAGCCCGGCTTTGAGGCTGGCATCCCCAAACCTGCCATCCCGCCCTGCGCTGCCCTCCCGGTGATAAATCTCTTGCTCAGGTGGGTTCAAGGTGTTTCTATCATTTGCACCCGCAAAAGCCTTAAGCAAGCCCATGTAATTTCCCCCCAACTCGGTGTATTGTTCGAAGCCCCCTCCAAGTCTCCCTTCCGCGGAGAAGAGGACAAGGCAGGACTGGCCCAGAGCTGGAGAAGGAGAGGGTGGGGAAGGCAGAGGCTGGAAAGGGAGGGAGGCGGCGAAGGAGAAGGAGAAAGTGTCGTTTCTGCGTGGTTTCCAGAAACGGCAGCCACGCGCCCCTCGTGCAACCTTGGCCGAGAGGTATGACCACCGGCTCCGCAAGTTACCCGGTCTGTGCGTCCCGTGGCCAGCACTCGGCGGTCGGCGGGCCCCTCTCTGCTGTTCAAGGTGGTGAGGCCCAGCAGCCCCTTTGTGCAACCAGACCCCATCCCAAGCTGCCGCTGATTGGTCCAGACGCGCGCACTGGCCGAGCGCAGCCAATCAGCCCTCTCCTGGGGACGAGACATTCCCCCCCCCCCCCCCACGTCTGCTCCCAGGGCTGCACGTCGCCGAGTAAAAAACTCGGAGCCCCGGGAATGGAGAGTAAGGCCCGGCGGAGCCGAGAGGAGGGATGGAGGGATGTCTGCACTTCCAGCCCCTCCTTCCAAGCTTGGCTGTCTATGCGCCCCACGAGACCCCTCGGTATCGGGATCAATTCTCTTCCTAGCTTGAGGCAGCGCCAGTGGGCTTCTCGCAACAGAGTCCTCACGCACACCGGAGGCTCAAAGGCAGTTTGTGGAATCACTTCTGCGGCTCTTCCTCCCGCCCGTGGCAAAGGAAGGAGAAGAGCGTGGTGCAAGTCTGGGGTGGAGCAGGGGCCCCGCAGCACTGGGGCCCCACATTGCCTCGGACCGGGGCCCTGGAGAGGACCCTGAGGGACTCTCCCTGACTTGTCAGGAAAGATGCTCCAGGCAGATCGCAGTCCCCTCCAGGAGGGGCCACAGCACCGGACGCTGCCCCACCTCTCACCTGTCAGATGGTGACTCCCACTTGCCATCTTGGCTCCCCCAGGCCCCAAGCAAGCACAGCCCTCCACTCCTGCGTGCCCAAACTTCCCTCCCTCATTCATAAGTTCATTCATTCATCAGATACCGACTGTCCTTCCTCCTACAAGCTCAGTGCTGCTCCAGATACCAGGAGACTTGCTGGGCTTTGCCTTTACTCCCCGCCCTGAGTCCATTCTCTGCTCTTTTAGGGTGCCTGGAACGCTGAGCTCTATAGACAGCATCGCCGGCCCTCCTGCCCTGGCTTCCCGTTGGGTTCAGCTAATGAGGGCAAGGGGAGTGAGATCAGAGGGCAGGAGGAAAGATCCTTCCCATTCTCACCCTCCCAGCTTTAGCACGTGTGACAGCCAGCCTCCAGGACGGCCCCCAACGGATCCTGGCCTCCTGTCATTGTCCCCTCCCATAGTCTCCTTCTGCACGGCCTCAGGGTTGGTCTGGGTGATGCATGGAATGTGGCGAGGTCACAAAGATACCGTGGTGTCTGCCTTGCTCTTTTCCTGGATCACCTGCTCCAGCGGCACATCGGGAGAAAGCTCAAGTGGTCCTATGGAAAGACCCACGTGGCAAGAAACTGAGGCCTCCTGCCAGCAGCTAAGGAATGGGCCAGCCCGGAAGGGGGCCTGCCACTCTCTGCCACGCCTGTAGATCCCTGCAGCCCCGGCCACTGTCTCGAGGGACCCTAAGCTACAATCACCTAGTCACCTACAGAGACTGCACAGGGATAAATGTCGACTGTTTTAAGCCACGGAGTTCTGGGGTCATTTCTTACACAGCAACTAAAAATACAGCACGGCTCTGGAAAAGGTGTTCTCGGCTCCGGCCAGGCTCGGGTCACGGCTTCTACCCACGGCCCTTTCTGTGGTAACGGCTTCCTGCTGCTACTAGTCCTTGGGTGTCTCAATATCCCCCGTTGGTTTCCTTCCTCCTGCCCACAACCCTGGAAACAGTCCCGTTATTAGACTCTCAAAAATTCACAATGGATTGCATTGGCCTGCTTCCCGCCAGGGCCCTGCCTGATGCAAGATGTAACCGCGAACTAGACAGATGCCACCTCCGGCCCCTTTGGAACTGATATTCTCGTGGGGGGAAGGCAGACAATATGTTAGCTGACAAATAAATAAGCCAGATAACTTGGGAGACCAGGGAGTGAAATGAAGCCGTCAACCGGGCATGGGCTAACCGGGGGAGCTGTGTCAACGAGGCCGGTCACAGAGGGTTCTAGAGAGGTGACGGCGAGGCTGAGTCTGAATGGAAGAGCAGGGGAGCCCAGGCAGAAGCGGCAGCAAGGTCCCCGAGGTAGGAGAGGATCTGGAGGCCCATGTGGCTGGAGCTGAGTGAGCAGAGTGGGGAGGAGGAGATAAGAGACCCAGGCGGGGCCACGTACAGGGTTTGGGTTTTAGTAAAACCACGACGTCACCCCACGTGGAAGGTTTCTCAGCGAGGTACTTAGGTGACCAATTCACCTTGCAGATTGCTCCCTGGCTGCTCCCAGAGCGCAGAGGGCTGGGAGGCATGGTGGCATGTGCGGGGCTGGGGCCCAGGGAAGGAAGGGGTCTCTGAACTTTTCCCGCCACGTGATCGGTGCTGATGGTGGGATGAGTTTTGGGGGGGGAGGGGACACCCAGGCAGAAATGTCCAAGAGGACTTTGGAGTTGGAAGCTGGGTTGTGGATGAGTCAACACAGTCATGAGCGGGATGGGGTTTTGCCTGTCCCCTCCTTCTTGGGGCACGCACAGACCCACCCCTTTCTAGGGCCTAGGCCCATGCCCAGCTGGGATATAGGAGAGGGCTTTGGGTAGGTTGGGACTCATTTGAGGGGTCATCTTAGTGGTGGGGTTCTTGGTTTGGTGGATGCTTCACCGAGATTGGACCTGGAGGGGCTATTTCCTTTGTCCCCCGTCACCACTGAGGGAGACAGCCCCTCGTGGCTGATGGTCTTGACATCTCTGATCTGAAGTTCTCAGATCACAGAGCTAAGACTAGGAAGTCCTGGCCAGCCCCAAGCCAGCTCACGTTTTGGGGTGGGTGCAATCAGGGGCTGTCCTTATCATCAGCTTTGGGGCCCCAGAGCCAGGACCCCCCTCCCTGGCCTCTCCTGCCACATGGCCTCGGGTATGGCTAGGGGAACCAGCCAGGCCCCAGGGCCTCCCACAGGGCTGACACCCCCGGCTCGCTCTGGAAATCGGGAAATCAGAGGCCGGTGCCTTGTTCTCCAAGACTCTGAGCTCACTCCCTGCCTCAGTGTCCCACCACGGACCCGCTGGGTTTGAGGACCCTGCTGGGCCCACGGTGGGTGCTCGCGGACTACGTAGAGCTTAGCTTCTGTATACAGCGTGCTCAGCCGTGCCAGGCACGTTCTCAAGAATCAGTTCACTGAACTCTCTCAAGGGCTCTCTAGGGGAGGGTATTGCTATGCGCCTTTGGAGTTGAGGAAAACAAAGTTCAGCTAATGAAGTGCCCTGAGAACGCTACACCCATGCAGGGGACCCAATGTTTGGTCCCCCACCCCCCAACTTGGGGGGTGTCTGGAGGTGGGGCCTTAGGGGGGGAAGTAGGATTAGATGAGGTCATGAGGGTTATAAGAAGAAGCCAGAGGGGCGCCTGGGTGGCACAGCGGTTAAGCGTCTGCCTTCGGCTCAGGGCGTGATCCCGGCGTTATGGGATCGAGCCCCACATCAGGCTCCTCTGCTATGAGCCTGCTTCTTCCTCTCCCACTCCTCCTGCTTGTGTTCCCTCTCTCGCTGGCTGTCTCTATCTCTGTCAAATAAATAAATAAAATCTTTAAAAAAAAAAAGAAGAAGAAGCCAGAGAGCTAGCTGGCTTGCTTTCTGCCACGTGGGGCCACAACGAGAGGGTGGCCGTCTGCAAACTGCGAAGAGAGCTCTCGTCAGAACCGGACCGTGCTGGCACCCTGATCTTGGACTCCTGGCTTCCAGACCTGTGAGCAACACATTTCTGTTGTTTCTAAGCCACCCAGTCGGGGTAATGTGTTGCAGGAGCCTGAGTTCAGACCCTCCCTCCCCGCCCCCCACGTACGGCCTCTGTAGGTCCCACCCAGATGGAGGGGATAGATGTCAGTCCAGAACCCCTTGGGCCGCCTCTCCTTCCCGTGTCCTGTGGTTTGGCAAGGGCAGTGACCCAGCTGCAGGCCCTTCCTGTGTGGAGGGAGGCAGGCCCTCCTCCTCCAGGCCAGATGCAGCCCCACAATCCCCCTTCCTCCCCCAGAGCACTGGGAGCACTCTGCCTGGAACCGGCCCCACGTCACACCTGCGCCGTACCCTTTATCAGATGGCTTCATTACCTGAATCTGGTCTTCCTCAACTCTAAAATGGGCACAAAAATAACATCTCTCCTTTGGAGCTGCTTCAAGTGCCCTTCAAGTGATCTGTCAGCCCGTCACCTGTGGGCATCTGAAGTCATGTTCCAGAAAAGGCAGAGCGGTCTGGCCCCTGCAAGGCCTTGGACAGACCCTGCTAGCAGCGTCCCCGGGCTGAGCAAGGTAGAATCTGGATGAGTACTGAAGGTGATTCCAAGCTGAGCTGGCTCGCCTGTGGCTCCTGGCGCCAGCCCCTCTTCCCCAGGCCGTGAGGCTCCCCGTCTGCCAACCCTCACCACCCGCTTTTTCCTACCATCCCCTATTTGAGCCCCACATCCCTGCTTTCTGCTGCATCCCACCGCCAGCCCCAACCTTCCCCTACCCCACACCTGCCCCCGACTGGCCCCCAGCCCTTCAGAGCTCGCTCCTCACCTCAGAGCCTTGGTGACAGCCGGCCCCAGGAGCCAGAGAGAAGGCCCTAGACTAAGGCTCGGATGGAGGCTCAGCTCCTGAGCAATGCTGCTGCGTGCTCATGTCCGCACTCGGGCCGAGGGAGGGGTGCATTTGACCACTACCTCCTCCCTCTTATCCTCAGTCCTACTCTGCAAGCAGAAGCTTCCCTCAGGCTCTCCTGGGTCCTGCTCTGGCTTCCTGGCCATCAAAGAGGAAGCCCTTCTTTTGGAAGCTGCTGGAAATGGCGGGATGGGAGAGAAACGCTCCCGAGGGGAGCTTCCCCCCACGGGCCCTCCCCTTCCCTGCCAGGATCACGATGGGCAGCTCTGGGTAAGCTGGCTCAGGACCCCGCAAGGAAGGGGGGCAGGCCCTCCCATCCGGAAGTTGGCTAAGCAGCGCCTGCCCACGGAGCTTTTCCTTCTCAGCTCTGGAGGCCAGGCAGACGTGGGCATGAGCAAAGTGGGTGGGTGTAAAAGGACATTCAGCCTCGGAGAGGAAGGCCATTGGGAGTGCTGGGGGCTGAGGCACTCTGGAGAGCACCACGCGGGGTCACTGCTGGATTTACGTGGGGCCCTTGTGCACATAGGAAAAAGTCCACGTCTAGATGGACACAGCCTTGCTCCTGTGACTTGGTGGCGGAGAGAGGGCTGGATCTGACCTGTCTCCTGCCACCTCGGCGTCTGCCTGTCTTTGTGCAAGGTACAACACACACAACCGTACAGGGCAGTCCTGCCCCCACATTGCAGGGGTGGCGACTCAGCTCCAGTCCCACAGAAATGAGGGCTTGCTGGAGCGTCCCATTGTTCAAGGGCAGCGAATACGGAGAATGTGTGAAATAGTCTGAGTTTTAAATGTGGGCAATGAGTCCAGATTTAATACCCCCGGGGGGGCAAACAAAACCTGGGCTGATAGTGCCCATGTGCAGTCCCCCGCCATGGATGCTGGACCTTACTTAGGACGGGGCGGGCACCTCAGTCCCCACTGGCCTGTCCTCCTTGGGCCCTGGGCAGTATCGACCAGCCCTCCCCGGACACCGAGCTGCTCTGGCGGGAAAGGCGCCCGCCTCACACCCCCAGAGGTGGCCGGCTCCCTCCCCTACCGGCTTGGGGCAGTGAATGTAGCGGGCCAGGCTGATGATGAGGTCATGTGTGATGGGGTCCACCAGGTTCCTGAAGCTGGCGTAGCGGTACAGAACGTCGTCCAGGGAGGTCGACTCCATGCCCAGGTCCTGCAAGAGTGAAGGACGCCCAGAGGTCAGGGGCGGCCCGGCCCTACCCTTGAGTCCCACCCAACATGCCCAGAACAGCCCCCTGGAGGTGGTTTAGCGCCCCCGCCTCCAGCCGCCTGGCCAGGGAGGAGACCTTCCCCCCTCCCAGCTTCAAAAAGATTTCCCAGCTGCAAGAAAGCAGCTCAGAACCTCCCCCAGAGGGCCAGGAAAACTCCTGTAGAGACGGCCCTCCCAGTGCGGGCATGTCTTCCAGGCCCTCCAACGTCTGGATGAAGACCTCCCCCCACCCCACCCCCAGCCCAGGACGAAGCCAAAGGCAGGCTGGCCATGTACTAGAGGCTGCTTTTCCACATAGAGCAAACCTTGGAAACGGCATGCATCGTAAATCCCTGGTCTCTGATGGGTCCTATCTACTGATATTTACTTGTTTTTTTTCATGCTTCTGAGGTCATTTTTACTGTTCCTTCTGTAGATGACCCAACCTCAGTGTTCCTTTGCCTTAGAGGGGGCGGGCGTTCTAGATTATGGGATTGAAAGGAAAAGCTGCCAGGCACCTAGAAGAAAACCCCACCAGGGCTCCCTTAGAAAGGATATCAAGTGGGAGGGAGGATGGGGGAAAGGGGCCCTGAATGGGGTAGGTTCCCCCAGCCTGAGGAGGGACAAGGGTTTGGGGGGCACCACACACTGAGCACCCCAGCTGGGAGCTTCTGCAGACACCCCCAGCCCACTAGCAAGGGACCCCACAGACTTGGTCAAGAACAGTCACCAGTGTGGAGAAGGACCCAGCAGTGTGGATTAGGGGCCCTACTCCAAACGTTCTGGACTGTATAAGACCCCCCAAGATTCTCGCACAACCCTAGGGAAAAAGCAGGCTCCCCAAACATGACCAAAGCTTGAATTCCCCACCAGGTCAAGCTGAAACAGCATTAATCGCTTTAGAGAAGCAAAGAAACATGGTTTTCCACCCTACAGGGTTGGAATAAACTTTATACCCTCCAGATGTGAAAGAACATGGGTAAACACTGTGTCCTTTCTCAGACACCTCTCCCCTGGTTCTGTTGTCCTCGGGTGGGAGCTGTGGTTCCTGTCCCCAGCTTGGCGCATGACCCAGATCAGGCCATGATAGGAATAACATTCCTGCCCCCCACCCACCCTGAGGACCAAGGCAGCCACTGAGCGTGGGCAGGGAAAGCAAGGACGACCTACTTTTGCTGCCCTCACCCTCCGGGCCCCAAGGCACCCAAGCTGCACACGGAGCTGCCCCAGCGCAGCCCAGAGGAAGGGTCCCAGCCTGGGTGGCCAGGATCCAGCACCCCGGGGACGCGACATGTGTGGCTGATGGGTGAGTCCCAGCAGGGGTTGGCTCCCTGTCATGTCGGTGGGGAATCCTGAAGTTTCCCAAACACTTTCCCTGTGTGGTTCTCAGAAATCCCTGTAAGGCAAGTAGACTGGGCATCATGATGCCCAATTTACAGATGGAGAAACTAAGGCCCAGGATTTCAGGAATGGAACGTACGACACGAGGACTACAGTTAACACTGCGGTGTAGTAGATTTGAAAGATGCGAAGACAGCACACGTCCTAAAAGTTCTCATCGCAAAAAAAAAAACCATGTTTTTTTTTCCCCGCCCCCCAAGTACACGAGGTGAAGATGTTAACTTATTGTGGTCATCATTTCACAGCGTGGGTAAGTCAACCATTATGCTGCGGACCTTAAACTTAACAGTGTTCTAACTCACTTATAGCCCAATAACAGTGAAAGAAAAAAATCACATATAATACAGATGTTTTTATTTTTATTTTATTTTAAAAAAATATTTATTAATTTGACAGAGAGAGAGCACAAGCAGGGGGAGCAGCAGAGGGAGAGGGAGAAGCAGGCTCCTTGCTGAGCGGGGAGCCCGATGTGGGACTTGATCCCAGGACCCTGGGACCATGACCTGAGCTGAAGGCAGACGTTTAACCGACTGAGCCACCCAGGTGCCCCTATTTTTAAACTTTTAAAAAATATTTTATTTTTATTTATTTAAGAGAGAGCAGATGTGATATGGGGCTAGGGGCTCGATCCCAGGACCCTGGGATCACGACCTGAGCCAAAGGCAGACGCTTAACAACTGAGCCACCCAGGTGCCCCAATAAAGGTGTTTTAAAGAAGAATTTCAGGAATGGTGGGGTGGGCCTATGCCTCAGCCGGGGGGCCGTTTTGGGATTGCTCTGTCTGATTTAGCACTGGAGTGAGGGGGGCAGGAGGTGGGCTGGAGGGTAGAGATGCTGCCCTGAGGTTTGGTGGCTGACATTTCTTTTTTTTTTTTTTTTAAAGATTTTATTTATTTGACAGAGGTAGAGACAGCCAGTGAGAGAGGGAACACAAGCAGGGGGAGTGGGAGAGGAAGAAGCAGGCTCACAGCGGAAGAGCCTGATGTGCGGCTCAATCCCAGAACGCCGGGATCACGCCCGGAGCTGAAGGCAGGCGCTTAACCGCTGTGTCACCCAGGCGCCCCAGGTGACATTTCTAAGGCCGAAGAAAGAAAGGGTCTTTGCTGGGGGGATCGGGAGGGGCCTGGGCGCCATGCCGTCTGCCCCGGTGAGGAGACTTGCTGCACCTGCCCTCCGGCCTGGTCCTACCTGCCACGGTAGGGACACTTTGCTCCCTCCTCCTTGTTAGAAAGGAATGGACACCAAGGGTCAGTCTTGGGGGCCTTGTTTTCCATTCAGCAGGAATGACCCTCAGAGGCAAGAAACCCTGTGTCGGGTTCTCTGGCTGCTGAAATAATTTCCTGGGGACCTAGATGCGGGGGCTCAAGGTCTCGTGTGGATGCTGGCAAAGGGAGGCTTCTAAAGTGCCGGCTTTGCCCGGTTCCCAAGCTGAAGGCCTTTGTGGAACTAAAGGACGGCTGCGTCCTGGGCAAGCTAGCTCAGGTCACTGAGTCTCAGTTTCCTCATCTGTAAAATGGAGCCAGTGACCCCCCACCACAGGTAGGTGAGAGAAATAAAACCAAGTAACACGTTAAGCCTCCAGCAGGAGAGAATATCACTGACACAGCTCTCCCCACCCCACAGTCCTTCCCTCCCTCCCCTCCCCTCTGCAAGACCCCTCCTCTCCTCACGCAGAGGTTCCTGACCTTTTTTGGACCACAGACACATTTGAGAATGTGACAAAAGCCACGACCTCCCTCTCTGGAAAACCTGGGAGTTAGGCCTCATGGTCAGCAGGGCCCGGACCCGTGGGATCTCAGAACACAAACTCTCAGGAATGTGCAGAAGTGCGGCCCACCCTCCCTATGGCAGGAAGAGGCTGGGAATGTAGGAAGGAGGGGCGTCAAAGGGCCTCTGTTCTAGGGTCTTAGAAGTCCCATGTGTCACAGGGCTGAGGCTCCCCTTTCCTGGGGTGGGGAGGTAAGGGAAGGGCAGGGTCCCATGGATGGAAATGGAGGGGTGGTGACTGCCATGATCAGAGGCTGGATTTGTGGTCACGGGAGAAGGAAAGAAGGTAGGTTTGTCTTTCCTTTCCTGTCTGTCCCGCACGCTGGGCTGCCCCTCTGTGAGCTGTTGCCTGAACACCAGCTTCTGCCTCCCCCACCGTGCCCCCGTGTACCCCAGTGCTCAGCGTGCACCCCATCCCATGCTGGTCTCCTGTTACAGTTGTCTCTGCTCCCTGTCCCTGAGGGCTCCTCCAGAAAGCACCACATTCCAGTTCCACCCAGTCCCCGACACGCTGTCAGTCGGTGGGCAAGAGACTTCTTCCCTCCTGGGCTCTGTTGACCCATCTGTGAAATGGGCCGATGAACCACACTCGTAGTTACCAAACTGTGTTTTCAAGATCTTGGGGCTGATGGCAAACACGAGAGAAGCCAGAAGAGTCCGCAGGGCTTTGGGCCCAGCTCTCGACAGAGCAGCTCTGCTGGCTACACTTTGGTTAAAAAAACAAAAACAGAAACAAAAAACAAAAAACCCAACAAAACAAAACAACCCCCAAAAGTAGTTCTGTGGCCAAAGCGAGGTTTGAAAACGCTGGCCTGGCTGACTGCTTGGGCTCTTGCCCTCTTACCAGCCCTGCCCTGTCTTCCCATTCCCCTCCTCTCCAGGCCGGTAGAGGCCCTTCCATCTGGACAGGACCAAGAAAAGCCTCGTTGTGAGCCCCAGAGGCTAGGGGGGCAGGTCTGGGAAGACGCAGAATGTTCTTCCCAGAGCCCCTGCTCCCTGTCCTCCTGTCCTCGTGGTCACTCTGGGGGCTGGGCCTGGTGACAGTGTCTCCAGCTCCCCGGGCTGCTGTTGTCAGGGTTCATTCAGCTGTTGCTTGGGGGTGGGGGCAGGCGGGGAGCAGGAAGGAGGGGGATGGGGAGGAGGGTCCCCCCCAGGAAGGCAGACGTGGCCCTGCTCACTGCACTTTGGGTGGCTGTGAGTCAGGCCACCACCCTCCCTGTGAATTCCAGCCGGGGTGGGGCTCCCGAAGGTCCCAGGGCTGGAGGTACCGAGAAGCTGTAATAGGGAAAACCGGCCTCCGAATGCCGCTGCCGTATTTCTTTGTTCTGACCCCACCTAGGCCCACGAATGCTTGTCCTGCTCTAGGATATTTCACGGGTCCTGAGGACCTCGGGGCACTTCCAGCCTCCCAGGTGGCCTCCCCACCCCTCTCCCCAAGGCGAATTTACTGGGGACAACTGTGTCACAACTTTGCCTCCAGATGGCCCCACTTAATGCTGTCCAACAGGGACCTCCAACACCAGTCTGCCCTGGCTCCCAGGAAGGGCTAAAGCAGGGGGGCAGGTGAGCAGTGCCCACTGCATCCACGGAGCTCCTCCAGGCCACCCTGGGCACGGCTTTGGCCTTGGAGGGGCTGGTCCGCTTTGCAAAGTACCAGGCCGCACGAGGAAAGCACTTCCTCAATATGGTCTAAGCAGCACCATCGCTGGGAACTCTGCGTGTAGGGTTTCTCCTCATCAGAAAACCTGGGATCATCAGACCCCGTGTCTGGGTCTCTGCTGGAGGCAACTTTCCTTGGACAGTGCCACCCGCAGGGAACGGAGGGGGCCAGCCCACTCCACCCCGTGTAAGTGGGGTCCCCGTGTTACTTGAGCGTGAAGAACCAGGTTTAAGGACTCGCTCCAGAGGGAGGGGAGACGATGGGCTTGAGGTTAGGGGTATAGCTTTCCAAAAAGTGAGCAGAGACCCATATAGATCAGCTTTAGATTGGCATTTTTCGAAGTGTGGTCTCTAGTCCCTTTCAGGGGCCCTGCGAGCTCCTCTTTACCCATGACCTATCTGCGCGACCTAGATTTTCTTTGTTCTTTGCAGACTTCAACCGAAACAGCCCAGAGCCAGAGACCCACTGCGGAAAGGGCAGGTATGAGCATCCCACTGTCTTCTGTTCAAGCCGCACATTAAAGAGATTCGCAAAAGTGTGAAACAGTGTCACACTCCTCACTAAAAGGCTTTTCTTTCAGGGGGAAAAAAATGTTTTTCTTTTGGAAAATGTAGTTATTTTTGTGAAAGTTTCTTTCACATGCGAGATTATTTATTTTAAAAGAATGAATAAATAAAAATTTTTTTAAGTGAGCTCTACGCCCAACGTAGGGCTTGAACTCACGACCCCGAGATCAAGACTCGAATGTTCTACCGACTGAGCCAGACAGGCGCCCCAAAATGAATACATAAATCTTTAACACAGCTTTGTTTCGATTTCTCATATAGTAGCTAGCGTCCACTAGATATAAGCCACATAGAGAAAATCTCTCTTTGAGGTCCTCAATAATTTTAAAGAGCACAAAGTTTCCTCAAAACATTAAAAATAGAACTACCATGCAGTCCAGCAATCCCACTTCTGGATATATACCCAACGAAAATGAAAACGGGCCACCGGAGAGCTAATACGCACTCCCATGTTCACTGCAGCATTATTCCCAATAGCCAAGGGGCGGAAGCAACCAAGTGTCTGTCCACGGATGAACGGACAAAGAAGATGCGGTACATAACATGCAATACTATTCAGCCGTGAGAAAAAAGGAAATCCTGCCATTTGCGACAACATGGATGGACCCTGAGGGCATTATGCAACGTGAGAAAAGTCAGACAGAGAAAGACAAATACTGGATGATCTCACTTAGTATGTGGACTCTAGAAAGGACCAAACTGAGAAACACAGAGTAGAAAGGTGGTGACCAGGGGCTGGGGGTGGGTGCATGGGAGATGTGGTTTAAGGGTACATACTAGCAACTAGTAGATACATAAGTCCTGGGAAGGGACGCCTGGGTGGTTCAGTCGGTGAAGTGTCTGCCTTCGGCTCAGGTCATGATCCCAGGGTCCTGGGATCGGTTATGATCCCGGGGTCCTGGGATTGACTCCCGCATTGGGCTCCCTGCTCCTTGAGGAGCCTGCTTCTCCCTCTCCCCAGCCCCTGCTCATGCTCTTTCTTGCTTTCTCTATCAAATAAATAAATAAAATCTTAAAAAAAAAAAAAAAAAGTCCTGGGGATCTAATACACAGTACCGTGATTGGAGACAACAAAACTATTACGAACATGAACCTCGCTGAGAGACTAGATCTTAATTGTTCCCACCGCTAGAAGAAATGACAAGTATGTGATGCCCAGAGGTGTTTGCGAAGGCAACCATACCGTAACATCAATGTATCAAAGCCAAGTTGTACATCTGAAACTTACACAGTGACAATGACATCTCAATTTCATACATTGTATTTCAATGATAAACACAATAATTATATATGAAATAACACAATATCAATTATATCTCAGGGTTTTGGTTTTGTTTTTTTTTAAGGTTTGTTTATTTAATCTCTACTCCAATGTGGGGCTCGAACTCGTGACCTGGAGATCAAGAGTCGCATGCTTTTCTGACTGATCCAGCCAAGCACCCCTCAGTTTTAAAAAGAAATTAAAACAGAGAGTATAAAGGAATCCTGATACCGAAAGGAATTTGAGAACTTCAGGGTTAGAATATCGGGGTGCTCTGGGAGAAATGGGCTAACCTGAGGGCTGGGGAGCCAGGTTAGATGCTGGGGAGCCTTTGAAAAGGGTTTATCTGCCCAAGGCCCTCCCTCTGGGTCCTAGGGAAAACTCCTACTCTGTACATAGCAAGATTTCCTTCTTTCTCGAGTTACCCTGACCCCTTGGTGAGGCTCTCTGTGTGGGTGCAGCTTTGAGGGCTGACGCTGAGGGGTCCAGGAGAGGGACGCTTTCACATGCCCATGGCTGGTGTCTGGGAGAAGGAGCGACATTCAGTTCAAGGATCTGGCTCCAGACTCTCAACCTAGTGATGAATGGCTCTGGAGGACTGGCGCTGTGGGGCTGGGAGGGAGGAGGGTCACTGGGAATTTCAACTTACCAGCCCGCCAGCTCCACCCCTGCTTGGTCTTTGGGGGTATAGCTGGAGATCCAATTTCTGCTCTTCCATTTTTTCTTTTTAAATGTTAAAACTACTCTGTTGACAATAAGATTTGGCATTCTGCATTCAGGTTTGGAAACGGATTTGGGGACCGAGCTGGAGTGTTTGCTACCTGTCTTCAGTACTTCCCCATGACTGGACTCATATCCATCCTTTGTGTTCTTGCAGGGCTTGGAGGAGTTTTCCCCTCGGAATACGGGAGGGGGGGTTGTTTTCTGAGCTCTAGCCTATCCAAAAAAAAAAAATGTTTTAAAAATATTTTATTTCTTTATTTGTCAGAGAGAGAGAGCACAAGCAGGGGGAGCGGGAGAGGGAGAAGCAGATTCCCTGCTAAGCAAGGAGCCCCATGCAGGGCTCGATCCCAGAACCCTGCGATCATGACCTGAGCAGAAGGCAGATGCTTAACTAACTGAGCCACCCAGATGTCCCCGAAAACTTTTTTATATTGAAATCACACCTGCAGACAATCTGGCTGGATAATGCCACAGTCACTACTCATCACTTGGCCGCCCTTGGGATTCAGCGCCACGAATGACTCTGAGTCACCCGATGTTTGTCTTTCGCTGCTTTTTCTGCCCAAGGTCCACAGGATGGTTCTGCCACGAACCTTTAGCTGCCTCTCCTAGACAGCCCCAGCACACTGTCCCTTTCCTGGGAACACCAGTTCAACATACAGGGGGACCTGCAAAGCCATTGATGTCTTTATTTTATTTTAATATTTTATTTATTTATTTGAGAGAGAAAGAGAGTGAGGGAGAACATGAGAGCGGCAGAGGGAGAAGCAGATTCCCTGCCGAGCAGGGAGCCCAATATGGGGATCGATCCTGGGACTCCGGGATCATGACCTGAGCCGAAGGCAGACGCTTAACCAACAGAGCCACCCAGGTGCCCTTCACTGATGTCTTTGTAACAATCTCTCAAAGTCACCAAAGGGGCCTCCCTTCGTGATACCCCTCAAAACTCCAAAAATCCCTTCCCAGTATCTCTCCCCTGACCCCACCTGCCCCTCAGCGTCACATCTTCAAGCTGCCAACCCTCTCAGCACCCGGCCCTCCCCTTCCTGATACAAATCAACATCTCTGGTTGATCCAGATCTTAGATCACCCCCCTCGCCAACTGGAAAATACCAAGTGTTAGCAAAGATGGGAGGAAATTGGAACCCTCGTGCTTGCTGATGAGAATGTAAAATGGTACAGTCACTGTGGAAAACAGTATGGCACTTCCTCAAAAAATTAAAAATAGAATTACCATATATGCCCCCAAAGAACCGAAAGCAGGGACTCAAGCCAATATTTGCACATCTGTGTTCATAGCAGCATTATTCACAACCGCCGAAAGGTGGAAAGAACCCAAGTGCCCACCCACAGATGAATGGAGAAGCCAAGTGTGGTTGACACATACAATGGAGTCTTCTTCAGTCACAAAAGGGAATGACATCCCATATATGCCACAGCATGGATAAACCTTGAGGACATCATGCTAAGTGAAATACATCAGTCACAAAGGGATAGTCCCACTTATACGAGGTTCCAAGAGCCACCAAATTCACGGAGACAGAAAGTAGGATGGTGGCTCCCAGGGGCTGTGGGGACAAGGAATGGGGAGTTCGTGTTTAATGGGTACGGAGTTTCAGCTTTGCAAGATGACAAGAGTTCCGGAGACAGATCATACAACTATGTGAATGCACTCAACGACACTGACCTGTAAAAATGGTTAAGATGGTACTTTTTATGCTCTGTGTGTTTTGCAACAATTTAAGAAAAGACCCAGGAAGACAAACACAGACGTCTTCCAGAGATAGGAGGCGGCATCAGGAGAAGGGGACAGGCACATCTGGCCACTTTTTTTCCCTATCACACTCGGTTATTAAAAGTTTCTACTGCTGTGTGTCCACTGTCCATCTTTCCATCTCCAAACAAGAACCTTTTCTCAGCCTGTCTCTTCATCAGGAAAACCAACATTGGCTCCCAGCGTCTTCTGATTTCATCGTTTATTTATTTTTTTAAGGATTCTATTTCTAAGTAATCTCCTCACCGAGTGTGGGGCTCGAACCCACAACCCCGAGATCAAGAGTCACACGCTCTCCGGACTGAGCCAGCCAGGCACCCCTTTCCACAATACACTCTCACAGAGGGTCTCAAGTTTGCCTTCCTTGTCCTTGGCCTTGAGCCCCTGTTCCGTAGCACCAGGCTTGGCTTCCACTGCCTCCAGTAAGGACCGCAAGTGGGCTAGGATTTCACATCCCAGCAATTCTTATTTTTCTCATTAATCTCGCTTTCCATCTCACGCTCTTGTTTTTTTCCATCTCAGCTTGGCCTCTTTTGGTGGCATTTTGTTCTTTTCCCACCAAGTTCATTTCTTCCAGATCGTGCGGTGTAGATCCTTTTCGGAGGTCAAGGTTCACCTTCCATACCATTTATGTATCCTACACCCAGGATTTTTTTTTTTCCCCTCACTTGCTCACCCTTGAAGGAGGCGCAATCTAGTGAGACCCGCGTCTATCATCTGCCTCGTGTGACACTGTGATTTATAATAAGAAATATATATTTGGTCTTTGTCCCCATTTCTGGCACAGAGCTCTTAAAATCCTTGAAATTTCCTAAGTGATGGAAGTGACAGTGTCTTTTGTCATGTTAATGAGGTGACTTTTGGAAAGCCCCTGGATCACCTAGTGAAGGGGGCTGGTTGCTGTGGTTAGAGGGTTGTGACTTTCAGTCCCCCCTCCTCCGGGGAGGGGACGGGCTGGAGGTTGAGGCAGTCGCCAACAGCCAATGATTTAATCAATCATGACTGCGTAATGAAGCCTCCATGAAAACCTCAGATGGGGTTTGGAGAGCTTGCAGGGTTGGAACCCAAAGACATATGGGGGAGAATGGCATGCTCAGCCCCAAAGCTCCGACTCCCTCCCCATCCCCTGCCCTATGGTCCCTTCCTGAGCTAAATCCTTTGTAATACACGGTCATCTAGTAAGTAAACTGTTTTCCCAGATATGAGTGGCGCTAGCAAGTTAATTGAACCCCAGGAGAGGATTAGGGGAACCTTCAACCTATAGTCCATGGGTCAGAAGCACAGGTGACAATCCGGACTTTCAAATGGCATCTTAAGTGGGGATGGGGGGCTATCTTGTAGGACCAAGCCCTCACCCTGTGGGATCTGATGCTCTCTCCAGGTAGACAGTGTCAGAAAAGAGTTGAGTGGCACAGCACCCAGCCAGCTGGTGTCTGAGGACTGTCTGTTGGTGGAAAACTGCACCCACACACTGGAACTGATAACCGGAATCTTGACCTTGTCCCATGGCCGCTTCCTGGGTAAGAGTCCAGTCCACCTTTTCAGGCTCTGGCTTGCTGAGGAAGCCAGCTCAGGGCCCAGCCTTGGACGCTGAGCCAATGTCACTCTGACCTTGGGAAGGGACATCTTCCCCCACCCCCACAGCCTGGGCCTCCGAGGGGAGTCTGTGAAAATCCACAGTGGTGTCTGAGTCCCAGCACTTTCCCAGCCCGCTGGCCATATTGCACTTCCGGTGGCGACCCAGCCCCCCCCCCCCCCCCCCCCCCCCCCCGCCCATGCCTCCTGGGTGCAGGGGAGGGGTGTGCCGCGGGGAGGCTGTAAGCACCACTCTTTCTGCCCCCAAATCACGGCTTGAGTGGGAAAGGGGCCTCTGCCTGACTTCCTGATTCATGAAATCCTCAGACTGAGGAAGAAAGGGGCTTCCCTCCTTTGGGAGGCCCCAGATTCCTGATGGGAAGCTGGGGGCCAGCTCTGTCTGTCTCAGAGCGAGAGGAGGTTCCTCCCAGACTGTCCACCTGTCTCTGTTTTCAGCGTTTTTCATCTTTTTTTTTTTTTTTTTTGGCATGTCTTCTTAGGTATTTTAGGGGAAGGCTGGGGGAAGCCACACAGGAGGCTGCCAGGCGCACGCTATTTTAAACCACGGCCACCCCCTTCCCTTTTAAATGGAGGTTCTAAACCCATTCCCAGAAGGAAGGCCCCACGGGAAATTAGCTTGCCTCTGTCTCTCCCCTCCAGGCATGACTCCACCGCGTCTGCGACAACAGAGTAGGAGAGGGAGGCCGGCTGCAAGCCCTGAATATTAACCAGCCAAGGTAGACAGCTTCAATATTGAAACCACCAGAGCCCGAATGTGCAAAGCTGCTTAATGAGGTTGTAATCAAACACAGTCCACCAGAAGGAGATTAATTAGAGTCCAGAGGGCAAGCAGGAAGCAGAACTGGCTTCTCTTTGCCAGGCACCCCCCACCCCCCTGGCTCTCCAGAACATCATAGGCAGCCCCTTCTGAGGGAGGGGATGGGCAGGGTCCGGGGAATACTGGCCTCCCCGGCTGAACCAACTCCTCCGTGGGCCCTCCCCCATGACATTCTGGCTGGCCTTCCAGGGGATTCCCAGGGGAGAGAAGGCAGCTATCAGGTGCCCTTCGGGAAATGCGGCCCCAGGAAACCGCGGGGGAGAGGAGCCAGAAGCTCTCCCGAGCCAGGGAGGGGGCCTGGTGCAGACTTCAGGCGGCTGGCTGAGGGAAGACAAGAGTCTCTGAGGAAGCAGGAAGGGGTCTTAAAAGCGCCCCAGGGAACGGAAGGGGCCCCTGGGGTGGGTGTCCACACCGAGTGTGAGAAAGTGATGGAGGATGCATTGTCCCAACGGTGGTTCCCAAGAAGACACGTCCCCGTTCCCAGTCCCTGCAGCCTGCGAATGCTAGCTCACATGAAAAAAGGGTCCTTTCGGATGTGCTTAAGTCACGGGTCTCAAGATGAGATCAGCCGGGGTTATTCAGGTGGGCCCTAAATCCAACGACAGGTGTCCTTGTAAGAGTCACAGAGAGGAAGGTGACAGGAAGGCAGAGGCAGAGACTGGAGTGAGGCAGTCCTAACCGCCAGGGGCTGGAAGAGGCAAACCATGAAATCGCCTGTACAGCCTTAGGAGGGAGCCCGGCCCTGCCAACGTCTTGACGTTGGACTTCTGACCTTCAGAGCAGTGAGAGAATAAGCCACCGAGTTGTTCCGTTGTTCTAAGCTACCAAGTTGGTGATCCTTTGTTATGACAGCCCCGGGAAACTAATACACCCAATTCAAAACCAAGGGGGCATTTTTCCCCAGGGGATGTGCCAAGGAGGGCAAGTGGGCTGGGACCCCTCCCCTCACCCAGCCCTGCCTGGAGCACAGCTGTGGGCAACCCAGAACCATGTGCCCAGAAATCAACTTCCTATTTCTACCAGCCCTGGGTCCTCTCTGGGTGTGTGTATCCCTGACACACTCTTTGCTGTCTGCTTCCCGAGGTGGGACTGGCTGGTCAGAGATGCTCCCTGTAGGACTACCTGCACTGGGATGATTCCCTGCTCCATGTGAGAAAGAACATTTAAAAGTAGTGATTTTTGGGAGGCGCCTGGGGGGCTCAGTCGTTAAGCGTCTGCCTTTGGCTCAGGGCGTGATCCCAGAGTCCTGGGATCGAGCCCCACATCAGGCTCTTCCGCTGGGAGCCTGCTTCTTCCTCTCCCACTCCCCCTGCCTGTGTTCCCTCTCTCGCTGGCTGTCTCTCTCTCTGTTAAATAAATAAATGAAATCTTTTAAAAAAAGAAGTGATTTTTTAAAAAAGATTTTATTTCTAAGTTATCTGTACACCCAACGTGGGGCTCGAACCCACCACCCCGAGATCAAGAGTCACATGCTCTGCCAACTAAGCCAGCCAGGCGCCCCTAAAATGGTGAATTTTACGTTATGTATGCTTTACCACAATAATTGAAAAAAAAAACCCACAGTGGTGAGCTCACAGTCATTGGAGGTATGTAAGCAGAGAGATAATCAGTCAGCACTGCTATAGCAGGATTTCTGCCCTGAGGGAAGGTAACCATTAAGGAATCTTCCCTCTGGCTCCCTGTGACTCTTGTCATTAGCTTGACCACCAGCCCCCCCCCCCCCCCGTGAAATCCAGGAGCCAAGGGGCCAAGGGTATGACAGTGTGCGCCATTCAAGAGGCTGCCAGGAATAGCTGCGAGAGGTGGGGCCCCAAGGGCAGGAAGAATGGGGAAAAAACTCAGAATCTGTGAAGCAGAATCTACAAGATAGACTATAGGAAACAACAGGTACAATCCAAGAGAGTGGAGGAGCTGGGGTTTGGGGCTGGGCTGGGGGAGGACGCTGGAGAAAGAGGGAACAAGGGGGCTCAGACCACCCCCTGCTGGTGGCACTTGAAGTGTTTCGGCCCCAGCAACCAGACCCCGGGCTCCTGTGCTCCCAGGGGGAAAACCGTTTCCGTGGCAACAAAGTGTCCTTCACCCAGAAAGGGCTGAATTAAACCGATACGGGAGTGAATCACGAGCAGATAACCTTAGGTATGTACACATCTCGTATCTGACACATTTGCAATATTTAGAAGGATTAGATACACGAGAGCCCCTAACAGATTAGCCTGGCGATTCCAATTTACCATGTACCCATGAGTAATGGGACTTCAGGCTTCTGATTTCCAGCAGAACGCTCAGCGAGGACCTGGCCGAGTTTGGGACAGTTTCGAAAAGCTTATGGGGCGCCTGGCGGGCTCAGTCGGAGAGCATGTGACTCTTGATCTCGGGGTTCCAAGAGTACCGAGTTCAAGCCCCACTTTGGGTGTAGGGCCTACTCAAAAACAACAAAAAAACACTGCAAAACACGAAAAACTCCATCTCTGGGGCACCTGGCTGGCTCAGTCGGTGGAGTGTGCAACTGTTTTTTTGTGTTTTTTTTTTTTTTTTTTTTAAGATTTTATTTATTTATTTGACACAGAGACAGCCAGGCAGCGAGAGAGGGAACCCAAGCAGCGGGGGTGGGAGAGGAAGAAGCAGGCTCCCAGCAGAGGAGCCTGATGCGGGGCTCGAGCCCAGGACTCTGGGATCACGCCCTGAGCCGAAGGCAGATGCTTTACGACTGAGCCACCCAGGCGCCCCAAGTGTGCGACTCTTGATCTGGGGGTTGTAAACTCGAGCCCCACGTTGGACGGGGAGCCTACTTAAAACAGAATGTTCAAGAGAACTTAATACGTGCCCTGTTCCTAACCTTAATCTGTTAAATTTTAAGAACCGCTTAGGAACTTGGGACAAGTCCTGCTTTTAAGGAAGGCTGTGCATAAACTTAAGAAAAAAAAAAAAAAAGAAAGCTTAATGTGTTAAATCAGTAACATCACTAAGATATATCTAAAGAAATGGACTTACTGAAGTTATAAGTCCCACACCCTTACATACAGCGGTTTAAATCTACTAGATTCATCAGAATAATGGTATTTGGTTTTTTTAGAGATTTTATTTATTTATTTATTTATTTATTTATTTATTTATTTATTTATTTATTTATCTGAGACAGAGAGCACCAGAGTGAGCACAAGCAGCCGGGAGGGGCAGAGGGAGAGAGAGAAGCAGGCTCCTCACTGAGCAGGGAGCCCGATGCGGGACTCGATCCCAGAACGCCGGGATCACGCCCTGAGCCGAAGGCAGACGCTTAACGACTGAGCCGCTCAGGTGTCCCAGAAAAATGCTATTTGTAAGTTAAACATAAAATCGTGGCAGGCTTTAAAATTTCCACTTCAATATTTTAAGTAGTAATTGAGAAAACCCAAGCATCCAGGCTGAGTCTGTTTGTATGTACATATGTGTATGTGTGTGTACGTGTATGTGATACGTGTATATGCACGTGGAATGTGTATACGTCTGTGGTGTGTTGTGTGTGTACACATGTACGTGTGTAGATGTGGTGTGTATGCATGTGTGTGCGTCTCTGTATGTGGTGTGTGCGTATGCACGCGCATGCTCCCTGCCCAGCTTGCCCGCCTGGCTGAGGGCCAAGGGGCAAGGAGTGGGTTCTCTGGTCCCTGCAGGGGTGGCTGGTGACTCTTCTGCTCCTCCTTGGCCACCTGGCCCTTGCAGGGTTTTGAAATCCAGCATCCTGGCCGGCTGGCCCTCCTTAACCTTGACCAGTGGTCCGGCTGCGTCCGCCCTCCCCACCGGGATGCAGGGGCTGGGCGGACCTTCCCCTGGTGAGGGGTTTCCCGGCTGCGTGTTTGTGTTTTAACTTCGAAGTCTTTCAAAATGACCCTCTGCATGAAACAGGGCCGTGGAAACAGATGCCTGGCTGTTGCCAAGTGTGATTTAATTAAAATCCAAGAAACAGCAGTAGCAACACATAAATAGGGAAAGGATACTTTTTCTGGGGGTGCCTGGGTGGCTCAGTCAGTTAAGTCTGGCTCTTGGTTTCAGTTCAGGTCATGATCTCGGGGTTGTGAGATCGAGCCCCTGGTCAAGCTCCGAGCTCAGTGGGGAGTCTGCTTCCCCCTCTCTCTGTCCCTCTGCCCCTCCCCCTGCTCACATTCTCTAAAGGAATAAATAAAATCTTCAAAACAATTTTAAAAAGATACTTTTTCTTTAGAAAAATATAGTCAGCTGGGAGGTGTAGCAGGCCTGAAATGGGTTTGGTCTGCTCCCCCCTGGTCACATCTCCACCTAGACTCTGCTCAGGGTAGGACAGGAGGCACCGCAGGTCCGTGTCCTGGGTTAGACCCTAAGTCACTGTGTGGTTCCGGCGAGTCATCCCCTGCACCGGGCAGCAAGCTCTCCTACAAAGGACAACTGCACTTCCAGAAGAGGGAGCAGAAAGTAGGAGAGAGCGGAAGGGGGCCCTGGCCCCCAGAGGTTTGGAACACCAGGAATTCAACAAATAGCCATTTCCTTTCTCCTGTCTGAGGAACGTGTGAGCTACTGAGCTTTACTCTCTGAAAGGCAGGTGGCATTTGCACTAATTCCCAAACTTAGTTTCCGAGCCCCTCCCCACTTCCCCATATCTTGTGGGGCTGGGATTCTGCAGGAAGCCTGGGGCCAGAGGGTCCCCCAGGGCCCCTAGCTTTTCTACATTCCAGAATTCTCGGCACTTTGTCATCGTCCCAGTGCCTTCCTGATCTTTCTGCTTGGGAAACAGTCTGCCTGGGTTGTTTATGCTTTCCGGTGAATGCATTTGTCCCTCTCTGCGGTCAATTTTGTCAGTTTGAGATGAACGTTCTGGTCCACTGTCAAAGGAACCGCAGGCAATGACAAAGAGGTGGAGGCACGACTCAGACCCTCCTTCTGGCTCCTACCATCCTGCTTCCCAAGTAGGACAGCCTTCCCAGAAACAGCCCATTTCTCAGAGTGAGAAGCTGAGGATTGGAGGGTTGTCTCATACAGTGAATGAGTTGCAGGGATGGGAGGGCCTCAGAGTCCCTTGAAGTTTCTAACTTCTTCTCTTTAGCACCAACCCATAGAGGACAAAGGTATTAGGGTTCTCCAGAGAAACAGAACCAATAAAGGTGTGTGTGTGTATGTGTGCGTATGTGAGAGAGAGAGAGAAGGCATTGCCTCACGTGATTGTGGGATCTGGCAAATCTGAAGTCTGTAGGGGAGGCTGGCATGCTGAGGACCCAGGAAACAGCTGACGTTGCGGTCTTGAGTCTGAAGGCAATCTGGAGGCAGAATTCCTTCCCACCTTGTCTCTCAAGGTCTTCAACTGATTGGATAAGGCCCACCCACATTCTGGAGAGCCATCTGCCTTACTCAAAGTCTATTAATCTCATCTAAAAACCCGTTTGTGGTGACATCTAGACTCTTGTTTGACCAACACTGGGTACCATGGCCTGGCCAAGCTGACACGTAAAAGTAACCACCACGACAAACTAAGGGTCTCTACCACTTTAAGTCTCTAGGTCAGAGCCAAGGCCCAGGCAAAGCCTCCAAGAATCTGGTTGAGCAGAGATGAGTCACGCTGGAGAAGGGGTCCAGCCTGAATCCAGCTCGCTCCCAACTCCAAGCAGGAAGTGGCGCAGAGAGAGGAGGAGGAGATCCCCTAGGGTCCAGGGCCCAGTGTGAGGCCTTCCTTCACCTCCACGATCAGCCAATGCATCAGCCAATTCTCCCAAAAACTTTCCATTCAGAATCGGTGACTTCGAGGGCCTGTCACTAAGGAGCTGCACGTCATTCCCCCCGGCAGAGGGGAGGACAGACGCTGGCCTGGGGAAGGGAGCCACCGCTGTGCTCTCGGTGGCTCCCCCAGCTGGGGCCCCAGCCACACAGAATCTTCCCTGGCCTGAGGCCCTGGTCCTCAGGGTGGACGGAAGGAACAGGGCCTCAACCAGCAGTAGCAAGAAGGAATCCGTGGGACTTAGAGGCTGAAAAGGAAGGAGGGGCCTTGGCATGGTTTCTGGGAGGTCACTGAGTTTGTCCACGGCTTCCTGGGACCATGAGAGGGAGGGGAGCGGGTGGAGGGGAGAGGCCCAGAGCCGCAGGCCCTGCGCGGGCTCAGAGCTCTCCAGCAGGGTCCAAGGCCTCTCTTTCCATCCTACATCCCTGCGTTCTGCCCACAGGATTTCCCTTGGTGGACCTTTTCCCTCCAGACCGTGGCCCAGGCGGGACACCTGGGAGCCCTGTGCTGCACCCCTTCTCTTGCTCCTCTGGGCTTCCTGGCCGGCCCCTCGCTAGTTTCTAGAACAGCCTCTCTACTTCCATCCCAACACCCCTCTCCTTTTCGGGCATGGCCCCCTCCCCCTTCCCTGTTCTCCCCATCGCCCCCAGAATGCCCACTTTTGGGTCCTCGCTCATGCACCAGCCTCTCTTTGAGGTACGTCATAGACCAAAAACATTTCTGTTCTTCTCGCCCTGCGTGGTGGATTCTCTACCAGCAGGTGAATTCCGGAGAGATGGGAATTCTTGGAACAGGTACCTTGGGACCTTTTTTTTTTTCCCCTTAAGATTTTATTTATTTATTTGTCAGAGAGAGAGCATGAGCAGGGGGAGGGGCAGAGGGAGAAGCAGGCTCCCGGGAGCCCGATGGGGGACTTGATCCCAGGACCCCAGGACCTGGGGACCATCACCTGAGGCAAAGGCAGATGCTTAATTGACTAAACCACCCAGGTGTCCCATAACCTTTTTTGTGTCTGAGTTTCCATATCCAGGAACTGTAGCCCCCCACACTGCCAATGGTCTCTGGGCTACCAGCAGTCTGGAAACCCCAAGGGCAAGGATCCTGCCTCAAAGTGTATCCACCACAAAACTCCACAACTCTGGAAGGAAGTGGAAGATATAAGTGCAGTCGAGAATAATAAAAAGTTCAGAAGACCGGCACATCCTAGGACAAACTACATCAGATGGAATTCTTTTATGGGGAGATGTGGGGGATATTTACAGGGGATGGGAGGCATCCAGGCCTTATTTCCCCTAGAACTAGGGGAGGCACGGAAACAGTCTGGGAAACTGGAGGGGAATTCCTGGATCCCTGGGACACAGGAGGGGCCAGAGCCCCTGGGAGCCCAGCCAGGAAGGACACCGTGATGCCCCTGCATCAGGATGTTTTTGATTCTGTCTGACACGCTTTGAGAGGCAGGAGTGTTGAGCCGGAACCTTATAGAAGATGCCCAACCGCTCTAACTCCCCAGTTTAGGAAGAAGAGGGCGAGCATCTGGCTCAGAGTCAGAAATCACATGCTGGCTGACACTTTACTACTCCCTGCCTTAGGTGATTTGGGAAGGCTGTTTTGAGGACATGAATGGGAAAGGGGTGAGGCTCCTGACTGGCCTCAGCTGATAAAGATTGAACTTTTGTGCACTTTCGCCAAGGCTGCCGAGTACAGCTGTGCAGGGCGTGTACTGCACAAAGGTGTCCCGGTGGGGCTGAACTCACCAAGATTTCACTCTGGCTCTGCCAACCAGGGGGTGTCCTCTACCTCTCACAAAGGAACTGTATGGGCAAGGAGATGCCCTACATCTTGCAAGGTGATGAGGCGTCCCTGGGTCCCCTGGATTCACTGAATGGCCTCCACACCAACAAAGTCCTTGCTTTCCTTAGGCTGCCAGGAGCAGAGGAACCACAGGAACCCCTTTCTCTCTGTCCAAGTCCTCCAGGGAGGGGGAAGGGGCAGACCCAAGCCCCTTGATTCTCTAAGGACATTCAAACCCCAGCCCTTCCTGTTCTCTGGTGGCCGGGACCCAGCATCATAGCCAGGAGTAAGCCAACGGGACCACAGTAGGCAAGATGGTCAGGTGGCCCGTTAGAAGGCCAGCAGCCTGGCCCTGCGCCTGGTGCCAGGTGGGCCCAGAGCCCCTCCCATGCTTCTTCCTCTGTAGCCTGTTTCTCTCACTCTCTCACCTACCCAGGGAGAAAGAGACAGCCCCATGGGAAGGCCATCAGGAGCCCTAAGTAAGAGATTATAAACCTGGGGCGCCTGGCTGGCCAGGTCAGTTCAGCAACTGCCTTCGGCTCAGGTCATGATCCCAGGGTCCTGGGATCAAGCCCCGGGTTGGGCTCCCTGTTCAGTGGAGGGGCTGCTTCTCCCTCTCCCTCTGCCTGCCGCTCCCCCTTGCTGTGCTCTCTCTCTCTCTGTCAAATAAATAAATAAAATCTTTAAAAAAGAGGAGAGAATATAAACCAATCTCGGCAAATCCATCAGAGTCACACTGAGTTTACTGTATGACACTGGAGTTTGAATCAACACCTGGGTCCTGGCAGGCGTGAAGGAGGACATCTCGCAGGGTGGCGGGCCTGAGCGGGGTCTGGGGTGGGAAGGGGAGCAGAGTCAGGCAGTGAGTGGGTGGTGACACTGTCAGGACGGACAGGGCTGGGCAGGGCGAGGCAGGCTGGCGTTCAGCAGGGGAATGTCCGCCCTGGTCCGGTATCCCAGCTATGGGTGCAGGCCTCCGGGACAGTGGGATGGACAGTTGCAGTCTGACCATTTACCAGGAGTGAAAACCAGAAAGACATGTTCTGTTCCCAGCTGGGATTCCTCGGGGACCACCCAGCTGACCACAGAGCCGTCCCTCCCCAGCAGCCCCTGTGGCTCCTGTCCTTCTCTTCCTCCAGCCCTCCCCAGGGTCTGGTCTGCACAGTGTGTGCGTGTGTGCGTGTGTGTGTGTGTGTGTGTGTGTGTGTGTGTGTGGCCCTGCCAGGCATGCCGGGCCCAGCTGGCTGCGGTACAGCGTGTGCTGCGCCAGACAGGTTGACGTCCAGGGTGGGGTGGACTCTCCCAGTCTCCGTCAGCCCCCAGCCCCGTGGGACGGAATCCTGCCCCCCTCCTGCCTGTGTGGGGTCTGAGCCCGAAGCTCCAGGAGGCAGTGACTGCACGGACAGAACTAAGGGCAGCAGGGGCTGTGGAGGAAGCGGGGGGTTGCTCACAGATGGCTGCTTTCCCAGGCTGTGAGCCTCCGCTCCCTGGAGGTGGATGGTACGCTTGCGTGGGGAGGGCTTCCCGTCTCCCCTGGGGGTCCTACCCCTGCCTAGCAGTCCTCAGTGGGCCCGCGGTGTCCCACAAGCCTCCTTGGGCAGCCTGCAGCTGTGGGGAGCTGGGGTGCCTGGAGGGGCACAGAGAGGGCCGGAGCTCCCTGTGGGGGCACTGGTGCGCTCTATGGGGAACCTAGGCTGAGGGCATGGGAGGAGGGCAGGATGCACAGGCCAGGCCTGAGCACCAGGGCTGCTGGGAGGGGTCGGTCGGGGCAGGTGAGGCAAAGCCCCAGCTAGGAAGCGGACGGGGAGCTGGGCTTTCTGCGCCTTCAGGCTCGGGGCGGGCGTCCACGCAGGAGCCCTGCGGGAGTGCTGTGGGCCCTGCCCCTCTGGATGCCCCCACTGCCGCCCCCTGAGGCCACTCCTCTGGCTCTCTGCCCAGCGCAGCCTCCCTGCATCTGTGGCCAGAGTCAGTGGCAGAGCGGGCATCTGACCGGCTACGGCTGGCTCTACACTCACTCGCCACCATCTGCGGTACAGCGGCTCCTCTGATCCCTCTAAAATGAGCACCGTGGCCAGCCTGACTTTTCCCACTTCTTCCCGGGCTGTCCGCCCCGTGGGTGCTCAGGAGGAGTCTGCTGGGTCAAAGAACCAAGCAGCAGCGTGGCCAGGTTGCAGAAGGGGCTGGGGGGGTCCTGCCCCGAGGACAAGTCTCCCCCCCACGCCTGCTCTGCCTGGGCTGGGACTCTGGGTCTCTGGGGGCAGCACACAGGCACCAAGGAGGGGCCTGCGGGAGGGAGGGGAGAGAGGCAGATGTGAGGGGGGCCCAGGCAGCCTCCTGGGGGCAGACAAGGTGGGGGGGGGAGGGGAAGCCTGAATGACTCCCCCAAGAAGCAGGTCCCAGCAGGGCCTGGCCAAGCCTGGGGACAGGCCTTGTTCTCCTTCCTGACACCCCGGGTGCAGGGCTCACAGGACAACGCAGGCCTCTGTCAACACTGGTCTTTGCTCACGCACTGTGGCCGGGAGCTATGTGAAGGTCTGCGGGTCCCCTGCTCCACCTCTGCCCCCGATGCTGTGTGACTACTGTCCTCTGTCAGAGGAGGGGTAGGTCAGCTAAGACTGCTGTATGCATGACAGGCCGGCCTCTGCCGTGGCCAGCGTGGGGGTGTGTGTGTGTAGGGGTTGACCCCAGAGCCCCAGGGGGCTGCTTCCCTCCAGAAGCCCCTCCCTGTGTCCCGGCTCTCGCTCGCACTGGTTGGGGACAAGGGAGTGACCTTGGGGCCTGAACGTGAATCTGGCTCCGAGCCTGGAAGAAATAAGTGACCACAGATGGGAATGAATGGGTCTCTCTGAAACCTCGGGAGCCTGGTTGGAACCTGTGTGGTGGCAGAAGACCTCAGGGCCATCTCAACCACACACCCCAACGTTCTGTAGATGGGGGCACTCAGGCCAGAGAAGGGAAGGAAGTGGGCAAGGTAGGGTCTGAGCTCGGACCAGAACCAAGGGCTCCTGGTTGCCAGCGAAGGGGGCTACCCTTGCAGAGTCCTTCCTCTGGGCCATGCTAAGTGGCTGCCCCAGCACCAGCCTCCTGGGTCCTCACAATCCCTCCAAGCTCCAGGAAGAAGCATTATGACTGTGGTTTGGTTGCCCGCTGCCTCCCCCGTGCCTAGAACAGTGCCTGGAAGAACGGGCCCGCGATTGTGGAAGAGATGAATTAATTCCCGCTGTCTTTTTGCTCATCTGCCTTTTCATCTTTTGCTACAATGATTATTCAGTGCTTTCATAATATTAAAAACCCCTGCCTTTTTTTTTTTTTTTTTTTTTTTTTTTACTGTAAGCAATATCCTGCCAACCTCCCAAGACTATTTAAGGAGCAAAATAAACATGGGAAAACGCTGTATGGACTAGAAAGCGACGTGCAGACAGGAGGGGTGTCTCCAGCTGCCTGCCCCCTGGCTCAAGGCACCGGAGCGCCCAGCAGATGACTGAAATGATCCGGACCCCACTCTCCACCTCCACCAGCCCTTCTGTCCTCCTGCCAGGGAGGCTGGGGGCGAGCTGCAGAAGGAAGCTGACCAGGGGCGGCCGGCTAACAAGAGGTGAAGAGTCTGCTCCCCGGCCCCGAGGACACGGAGAGAAACACACAAGCACAAAGAGAAGCCGACGCCGGCAGAAAGCTAGGGATGGACGCCGAGGGCTGAGCAGGGGCAGGGGGACAGCCTGGAGGTGGGCACCGACCCCAGGCCCCAAGTGAGGCCACCTCTGCAGGTGACGCGCTCTGACACCCCCCCACCCCACCCTCCCAGCCGGACTCCTGCATCTATGCTGCTTAAGATAAAGTTAGAAACATCAAAATGCCACATCCCTTTGAGCAGCGGCTGTCAGCAGAACTCCATATGGCTGCAGCAGCCAGGAGTTGGAGCTAATAAAAGTTAAAAAAAAAAAAAAAAAAAAAAGCTGGGAAATGCTCCCGGAGAGCCACGTGGGCACAGCTCAGGGCCGGTGGGTGGGGTGGGGAGGAGAACAGGCACGGAGCGAGGGGGGCCCCCCCAACCCCTGCTCCCTGTGCCAAGGTCACCGATCTCATCAGGACAGCCAGCTCTCCTGGTGACAGTGAGCCCAAGACACAGTGATTGAGTCTGGTTTGGACAGCTGGGCTCCTCTCCCACCCCTCATTTCTCCTAATAAATGAGGCTGTGGTACAGCCGGGGGTGGGGGGTGGATGGAGCGCGTGGCTGTGTGTGTCATTTTTCTCACGGGTCCCCCACAGCGCTGCTCTTGGAGGGAAAGAGGGGGCAGATGGCTGGCGGAGACCCCCACGTAAAGGAGGGGATCTCCTCCGCCATTGACCCCACCCCTTGAGCATCCTGGTGCGGAAGCCAGAGAAAGGCCCTCATCACCCCTGTGACTCTTTTGCAAGGTGGCTCTCACCTGCAGGAGGAGTGTTGGGGGCGGGGGCAGAGGAGCCGCTGGCAGCCTGCGAATGGCGGGGGGGGGGGGGGGGGGGGCGGGGGGCAGTGGCGGTGTCAACTCTGCAGGTTGCTGGAAGGAAAACCTGGCCCCATGCTTGGAGTGGAAATGCTCCAGAAGCCGGAGCCAGACCATGCTGGCTCCTGAGAGAGAGTTCCAGGGGCAGTGGCCTGGGGCACAGACGTGTGCCCGAGAAGAAGTTTAAAATCCATTCGATGAGGATTTCTTGAAACCCCACCGTGCTCAGTACGCGATCTATGGCCCCTGTCACAGGAAAGTGTGAAGGGAAGTGAAATGACATTGGGGAAGGGGGGTGGTCGCCATGCACCAAAGAGGGGGACACCAAGGTGGGGTGTCCACAGATGGACCCCAGGGTATTTTAGGAGCCCTGAAGATGAACAGCAAAGCAGAGGCTGGTTATCTCTGAGGAGGTGGGCATTTGTTCCAGAATGCAGGAGCTCTCTGGCCCAGCTCCCAGCCCTGCTGCGGTGGCTGGCCGTAGAGGCTGCCGCGTCTCCCGTCTTGTAAACCAGCAAAGCAGGCTCTGGCAAGGGATTCCTTCTGCAGCTTTCTAAACTGGAAATGCCTGCACCCAGCGCAGTCAGAGAGCGGTGGATTTTAAAAAGGAAGCTTTCTCTTTTGTGGACGAAAGGAACATGATTCAGCATAAGCACCAGATCAGGAACGGGGAGGCCAGGCTCTCCCTCCTGGCTCGGCTCCCCTCCTGCGACCTCGACAGAGGCTCCGGACTGCACCTGTAGGACGGGATCTCCAGGGTGCCCACAGAGGCCTGGGCACCGGGCCACTCCTCTCTCCAAGAACACCACCACCTGGCAGGCTGCCAGGAACAGCCAGGCCCCGAGGACGTTGCTCCCAGACATCCCGCCATGCAGGAGGCAAACGTGTCAGATCTCACGACCCTACTAAGGCCTAGTAAATAAGCCCCCAGACGTACAGCTGTGGCTGGGGATTCGAGAGCCTTCTGAGGACACACGGTGACAGTGGGGGCTGATGCATAGCTTCACAGCGCAAAGACTTATTAAAGAATGTCACAGTCCTGTGGGTGTTCACTACCGTGCCAGGGACAACGGTGGTGGCGGGGTCTCCGCGCTCAGGAAGCACAATGACTTAGTCTGACCAACAAAATCTACGTCAGGTGAAAAACTATATGCAGATGATTAATGGCTCCCTGGTGTCGCGGGACCTAAAAGGCGAGTGAATCTCAGAGCCAAGGGCTGACATGGAAGCTGGCCTCGGAAAGGCAAGGAACATTCACTGAAAACAAGGAAAGGCATTCCAGGTCAGGGAAGACTCAGATCGAGGCCAAGGGTGGGGGTGGGGGGGCTCCCTGTTTGGTGTCTGGTGGCCTTCCAAGCGACTCACTGAAAGAGATTTTCTTAGGTGGGGTGTCAGAGGAAAAAGGTGACCTTCAAGGCCATTCTGTTCATCTTTCTGACTCCAGGTAGGAAACACCTGTCCAGTGCCCAGGTTCCCAGGGAGCCTCTCAGTGCTTGTCCACTATTTTCCCTGGGCCCTGGCGTGGGGTTCGTTTTTTGCGTTATCTGACATGGCTCATTTTCCCAGGTACAGAGTGAAGCCAGCTGACTGAACCAGGCGTCCAGGCCCAAGCCACACCACTGGGTGGGACTGGACAGGCCAACCCTGGAACAGCTCTGCCCAGCAGGGCTGTGCCATATTGAACGGCAATAAACTGACTTAATCAGATCGTCTTTCGGGGAAAGCAGGGAGGCAGGTAAACATGAGGAGGCGGGCCTGTTCAGCTTGGTGCATCCCGGGGAAACTAACTCCTTATTCTAGTGTCCCATGAAGCTGGCCAGCAACCCAGTGGGCAATCTATGGGCCTCGGAGAGCCTGCTGGGCTCAAGAGGGGACAGCCCATCTCCCACACAGCCTGGCATTTGCCCTCTCTCCATGCCTAAAGGCACTTCTTCCCCAGAGCTCCTTAAAGATGGCGGCCTGAGCCCAAAGCTTAGGGAGAAGCGTCTGGGGAAGGGTCGGGCCTGCAGGAATGGAGCCCAGGGATGGGGAGAGGAGTGGCCTCCTCTATCCACAGCTGGCTTCTTTTGTCCCCACACGTTCCCCACGCCAGACTGCTTCTGAACTTGCACTGAGCTTTTGATCCAGACGGAGCTCCGGCCAGGTTGGCAAGATCCAAAAACTCTTTGGGCCTGGCCTGAGAAAGGATACCAAGACCCTGCCCGTAGCCTTGGCCGGCCCCTAAGTAGGGCCGAGTCTCCTGTTCCTTATTCACTGCCATGAGAGTGTATCTTGACTTGCACAGCCAACTCAGCTTCACGTACTTCGTAGCGTTTGCTCTGCTCAGGCCCCCAGCTAGTCTTTGGGAAATGAGGAAATAGAATTCAGAGAGGTTATCTGCTTGGTCCAAGGTCAAAGCGGACTAAGGACGGAGAGGCAAGCTGCCTGAGCCGACCCTTGGCCCCAGGCTCTTCTCGTGATTCCACTGCTCCTGCAGAAAGAAGGGTTGCTGTACTCCTTCCGGCAGCTTCTTGATATTCTGCCTGAACCCTAGCTCAGGATCGTAAGCATTAAGTAAAGCCTCCTGATACCGCTCCAGCAAGTGACCTCAGAGCCTCCAATCAGGGAAACAACCCTCCAGATCTTAGAGGCGAAAGAGGGGGCGATCAGAAGCAAGTGACACCAGCGGCCGCCACAAACTGCCACACAAGGTCCTGAGGTCCCTGTTTCCAAATCACATAGGGGAGGCGTGGTACCAGACTGGAGCACATCTTGAACCTGGGGGTCTGCAAACCCTCTGGAATTCTCGCAAGATTGTACATGTTGGTGCATTGGTCTGTGAAGAGTGTCCGTCGCTCATTCAGGGCTCAAAATGCTCGGCGACTTGAGGCAGAGAACAACAGAGGTCGAAGACCCCAAGTCCCCTCCAACCCTAGAGCTCATGGCCTACCCAGACTAGAGGAGCCAACTGGAAAGGAAACACAATTTGGGAGAAAGAGCCACTTCTTTGCACAGATCCAGGCTGACAGTCCTCTAAAGGAACTCAAGGTCCTAGAAAACCGCCTCTCTGTGTCTCTCACGGACATTTGGACACCTGGGCTCTCCTCTCACACTGCTCAGGGCCCATGGCCATTTCTGGGAGGAGCCCTGATCTGTATGTTCCAGGCTACTGGGCAGCTCTCCAGACCCCTCGGGCAGGCCCATCGCTGACTCCGGAGAGGCCCGAGGCCCTCACCCACAAGCCAGAGGTCAAGGGAGCCTGACACAGGAGCTGGAAGGCAAGTTATCCTGCTGCTTTCACAGAAAAGGGGCGACTCTGATTAACCCCCATCATGCCCTCATCAACCCTCCCAGTCCTGCCACTAGGAAGGGTGTCAGATGGCAAACAAGACCAACCTTTCCCAGGAAAGGCTCCCTGTCTCAAGGACCCCGTGAGGCCACAGGAGCTTATCTACCCTCCAAACACCAGGGAGAAGTTCAGCCTCATGATGTGGAAACCCACTCAGTTTCAGAGGGACTGGAGGGGCCCACGGTGTCTGCCAACACCTGCGTGCCCTACGCGAACGGCCCTGGGGAATGTTGGCCTGACCGTTCTTTTACCCTTGACCCCCACCTGTCAGCCCTCTCCACTCTTCTGTACCCCCTGAAGTACCCACCCCAGTGCTGGGGGAATAACACGTGATCAGCAGAACCTTCTTACTGTCTGGGGTGCACAATGGGATAGGATGGTCTGGAAATCCATCATTCTGTTTGAAAGCAACAGAGTTTCCATAGAGGCCATCCGCTGGCTTCCAATTTTCAAAAGACAGAGAAATATACACTGCTGAAGTTCTGTCGTGCACAATGTCATCCTTCTTCAATGACTGAATTCAGAGAAGACACCTAGGGATCCAGCAGCATCTCAGGCACTATTCTGGATGCCGTTTGGAAAAGTGGAGGCAAGAGCAGCAGCCCCGCGTCCTCCCAAGTCCCCAAGCCCCTGCTTCCTTCTCCCTGTGCAGCTCACACCTTGGGAACACACTCCTCGGCAACAGCCCACCAGACACCAAAGGTGTGTGTCTGGGGGGGAGGGGGCGGGGAAGGGTGCTACAAAATCCTGGAGGGATGTGTGTCTGATTAGATTTTGGAAGCGCCTACAAGGAAGGCTCTCCTGCAGCCTCTTTCACTAGTGATAGAGAAACTTCAGAAAGGCCACCTGAGGTCCCCCCTCCCGGCTCTGCGGTAGACTCTACCACTGTTGGGGGTCAATCGAGGAGGCGTATGGGGCCTGGACTCTGTCACACACCCCCAAAGCTGGGCCAAGACAACTTGTTTGGTGATCCAGGAGATACACCCTCTTGCCTCTCTCTCAACGAAATCCATGGAACAGGGGGCCCCCTCCCTCAAAAGAAAGTGAAGGAGGAAAATAAGCCAGAGACGGGGATAACAGCATCCACCCAGGCCAGCCCCAAAGCAAAGGGGACTGGCCAGATCTGCAAAGTCAGTCCCTAACCAACGGGATAGGGACAGGAACAGGCTGAAGGCAGAGTGCTGGCTGCCTCCTGAAGTGCCTGCAGCCAGGTACTCACACAGGAAACCAAGCCAGCCCCCCGCCCCCCCATCTCCACTGTTCAGCAGGGGTTCCCGGCTGAGCACCTGTCAAAGTAAGCAAGGGGAGATAAACGCTGTCTCCCGCCTCAACCACAAACCAGGATGCCTCCCGCCTCAACCACAAACCAGGATGCCTCCCGGGTGGGCAAATGACCTCGGGACTGGCACCTCACCAGTCCCAGGGCTGTGCCCTTGGCCTCCCCCTGGGGAAACTGACGACTGCGCAGTCCTTGAGGACCCTTGGTGACTGCCAGCGGGTAGAGAGGAAGAAAAGCGCCCTGGCCCAGACCAGGCATCCCTCCCCGCATCCGCTCCCACCGACCATCCCTGGGACCTGCCTCCCTGTCTGCCTGTGGAGGAGACAAGCGGGGACATTATTCCAACAGGTCCCCTTCCGCCGGGCCTCACCCGGCCAGCCTTCCTCCGCCCCGCCCCGAGGCCTCAAATTCAGCGGGAGCTCCGAGGCACCTGCTGCCAGACCCGCTCCATCGCCGGGAGAGGGGGCCCTGGGCGGTGCCCTCGGCGCTCCGGGCCTGCTCCGCAAGGGGCGGGGCGCTCCCGGGTCCGGCGCGCCCCCCGCGCCCCCTCCCCACGCTCACCTGGCGCAGGTGCTGCAGCAGCGTCCCCGCCTCCTCCCGCCGGCCCTGGCGCACCATCCGCAGCAGCTCCTGGACCATGCCGACGCGCCGGTGGTAGGGGGGCAGCCCCGCAACGGCGCCCGCGCGCCCCGCCTTGTCCCCGGCGCGCAGCAGCAGCGACGCCCAGAAGTCCGGCCGTTCGCGGCGGGGGCCGGGCGCCGCGCCGGGGCTGGCTCTCTCGGCCAGGCTGCCCTTGGTCTGCCGGGTGCCCATGCCGCTGCCGCCCGCCTGCCCGCGCCCGGCCGCGACGCCGCGTCCCCGGCCCGCTGCCCGCCCCTCGGCCGCCCGGGCGCGCCCGCCTCTCGCGCGGCAACTTTGGGGGAACTGTTGCGCGCGGGCGGCGCGGGGGCGGGGGCGAGCGGCTGCCCGCGTTCCCCTCGCTCCTCCCTCCGCGCTCCCCGGGCGCGCTCCCAGGGTGCTCGCAGCCCGCCCGCCCGTCGGCCCCGCCCCGGCCGGCCCCGCCCCCGGCTCGGGCTCCAGCTCCCGCCGCCGCCCCTGCGCCCGCTCCCGGCTCCGCGCCGCCGCGCACCTCCCTCCCCGCCTCCCCTGCGCTCCCCGCCCCTCTCCCTCCCGCCGCTTGGCTCGGGCTGGGGCCTCCGGGCACCCCTCCGGCGTCGTCCCCCCCGCACCGCGCCCCCTGCCGGCCGCCGCGCTGCGCCTCCCCGGGGCAGTGGTGCGCTGGCGACCCCGGCGAGCTGACCCCGGGGGAGGGGGGGGCTCGCTCTGGGTCCCCGCCAGGTTCCCCAGATGCTTCCACGACCGCGCGCGAGGGTGAGGCCCGCGGGAGAGGAGGGGAGGCGGCCCGTGCGCCGGACGAGGTGGGAAAACTTTGGAGCTTGGGGTGGGGGTGGGTCTCAGCTCCAGAGTCGGGTTTCTCAAAGTGGGCTCCGCTGCGCATCGGGCGCCCAAGTCATCTGAGGTGCTGGTTAAAAACGCCGGCTCCGGGGCCTGAGAGTCTCCTGAGTGAGAATCTCCAACGTGGCGCCTGGAGATCTGCATTTTTCGCCAGCCTCTGGGCTGATTCTGATGTACGCTCCTTTGACACCTCACCTGCCCCGGGGGTCAGAGGGAGGGCCGGGTGATGGCCGTTGTTGGAGGTGAGGTGTTCAAAGCCGGAAACTCTGTGCAAGGTTGTGTGTTGTGTGCGTGCCCTTTTATGGAGGGAGTCCGTCTGGTGCTTCCTTCAGTCTCTTAAACGGTCTGGACCATCAAGGTGTCGAGAACTGCTGTCTCCTCTTTTTCTTACTCTCTCACCTCTGCGGAAGGTTCTTCGTGGTCATCAGGTGCAAAAAAGCAGAGGCGTGCCTGCAGGGAGGCCCCACGGCACAGTGCTGCTGGCCCCACCCTGCCCCTGCCAGGCCTAGCCCACAGGGATCAGACCCCCTGCCGTCTGATGGTGCTTGGGAAGCCAACCAGGGCCCTGCCAGAGAGAAGGCTAGGGCACTCGGGGGACCTTCCCTGGCACAGGGCACAGAGCATGCTGGGAGGCGGTGGTCGCTGCCCTGGTGTCATCTGTGGAGTGCAGGAGGGCTAGGAGTGGTGTGCGCTTGCCCCTGACCCAGGTGCTGGCTGCTGCTTTCCTGGAGAGGACAGTGTGAGCGCTGGGCAAGCCCTCAGCTCCTTCCTCTGTCCTCTTGAGCTGAGAACACTCTGTCAAGAATTGGGAGAGTACAATGAGGGGGTGCAGAAACTCCAAACAGAGTGCAGGTATGGCGCAAAGGATGGTTCTTTTCCCTCTGTCAGCAGCCCTGGGTCTTGCCATAGGTGTTTGTGCCGCCAACCCCAAGTACCTGGAGGATGAAGCCTTGTATCTGCAGAGGCTTCCGTCTCCTTCAGATGCCCCGCTCCCAAATGCCCATCTGTGCCAGCAGAGAGCACTCAGTCTTTCTGGAAACTGGCTTCACAGGCCTGGGAGCAACACCTTCCCAACTTGCCTGGACCCTTTGTGTGTAGGATACAGCTGTGGGCCTCTCCAAAGAGCCCAGGCTGGGAAACACGGGGATGCCTGCAGGACTGCCAGGCAAGGGGGGCACCAGGGCCACTTGCGGCCCAGGCCCCTCCCTAGGGACCCTGGAGGCTCCACTCATCTGGAGGCAGACCACAGTCTGAGTTGGCAGGTTGAGGGTGTGTGGTTCGGGCAAATGCCATGTCAGTAGAGGAGGGTCCCAGCCAGTCCCTCACCTGGGGTCTGAAAGCCATGCTCTTCCTCTTCTGCAGAGACTTGGTTCCATCTTTCTTCTCCTTGCTCTTAATTAAAAAAAAAAATCTTAAAAGATTTCATTTATTTGAGAGAGAGAGCAAGAGAGAGCACGAGCAGGGGGAAGGCATAGAGGGAGAGGGAGAAACAGTCTCCCCAGTGAACGGGGAGCTGATGTGGGGCTCGATCCCAGGACCCCGGGATCATGACCTGAGCCGAAGGCAGATGCTTCACTGACTGAGCCACCCAGCTGCCCCTTCCTCTTCATTTTTTACTCAACATTGCCCTCTTTCCAGGTTTGTTCTCTTTAGTGTATAATCTGCTCAAATCTCTTCCGTCTGTTTACGGAGAAAACTTTCATTTGCCCCCATCCCCTCTGGTCGCCAATGCCCCACCTCCCTCTTTCCTTTTCAGCTAAGGTTTTTGGAAACATATTTATTTAAGATGTTTACCTCGCCCACTCTGGCCGCACTATGTCATTGAAATGTCTCTGCCAGTGACCTAGTTGCTAAGTTCAGTGGCCACTTTTTTTTTTTTTTGAGAGAGAGCATGTGCAGTGGGGGGAGGGGCAAAGGGGGAGAAAGAATCTTTTTTTAAGATTCCATTTCTTTATTTGAGAGAGAGCATGAGTTGGGGGAAGGGCAGAGGGAGAGAGAATCTTTTTTTTTTCTTTTTTTTTTAAGATATCATTTCTTTATTTGAGAGAGAGAATGAGAGCAAGTGGGGGGCAGGGGCAGAGAATGAGGTGGAAGCCCCACCTCGGGGCTCCATCCCAAGACTCTGGGATCATGACCCAAGCTGAAGGCAGACGCCCAACCGACTGAGCCACCCAGGCATCTGGAGAGAGAGAATCTTAAGCAGTCTCCTTCCCAGACCTGAGCCCAAGGCAGGGCTTGATCCCATGACCCTGAGATCATGACCTGAGCCAATATCAAGAGTCAGATGCTTAACTGACCGAGCCACCCCAGAGCCCCCAGTCTTCACCTTATTCGACTTTGAAGCAGTATCTCTTCCTGTTGCCTCTTTGAAACACTACTCCCTTGGCTTGTAAGGCATTACTCCCCTCTTAAGTTTCTTTCTTGAGGTCATCTGGGAGCTCCTTTTCTTACCCTCATCCTTTCCTTGTTGGTGTTACCCAGGGTGCGCCCCTGACCTCTTCCCAGGTGGTGTTATCTATACTCACGGCTTTGTCTGCCACTCACATGATGATGACTCCCAAGTTTCTCTTTCCGACTCAGAAGCTCGTAAGTTAACCTGTCACTGATTCCTTGATGCTGGCAGAAGACACGAGACTCCAGGGTCAGAGACACGGACTTTATACTCAGGCACACACAGCACATGGCATGAGCAGCAGCATGTTTGCATCAATCCCCCTTGCCTCTGAGTCCCACGGGGGCAGCACAGTGGGCCCAGATGCATGTTCTGCAGGCAGTGGGTTGGTATCACCGAGGAACACCAAGCTTGGGAATGCACTGCTCATACAGGAAGCAGTAAGCAAGCCTAGACAGAGACACCAGCTCATCTCTCAACGTTGCTCGCTACAAAGACAACACTGAGAAGTGGCCCAGGTCAAAAGGGGTCAGGGTCTTGCCCCCTTGGCACACAGAGCAAGATGCGGAGTGCAGAAGACCACTGGAGGGGACGTCTGGGTGGCTCAGTCAGCTGAGCGTCTGCCTTCGGCTTGGGCCCTGTGATCCCAGGGTCCTGGGATCGAGTCCTGCATCCGGCTCCTTGCTCGGCAGGGAGCCTGCTTCCCCCTCCGCCTGCTGCTCCCCCTGCTTGTGCTTTCTCTCTCTCTCTAATAAATAAATAAACTCTTAAAAAAAAAAAAGACCACTGGAAGATTAGCTCTTCCAGCCGTAGGCACTTTGTACTCAACAAATGAGCACGTCCTCTTCCAGGTCTCCTTCCCCACCTGCCTACTACTCCTCTCTCTGCTTTCTGTTAGTTGCGGCCAGCCAGAGACCCTGGAGTCACTGTGGTCTCTGGTCTCTCTCAAGATCTACATCTGGTCAACCACATCCAGTTAATGAGGCCAAGGATGGTGGCTCTCATTGTGCACATTCACGGTGTGCTTGTTCTCGGGCTGTGTTCCTTGTGTATATCATGCTATGTCACCCTTTCGACAACTGTGAGGCCCATTTTATTGTCCTGATCTCACAGGTGAGGCAGTGGAAGCTCAGGTTACGATTGCTCACAGATAGTGCGGGGCAGGACTGGGATTCACGCTTAGGTCTGTCTGACTCGGAAGCCTGTGTTGTTAATATCACTTTATGTCATTGATCCAGCTGTTTAACCATGACATCCTACGGCCACTGCCTTGTTGAGGATCTGTCATTTTCCACCCCAATCAGTGGATAACAAGAGTCTTCTTTCTCACTTGTCTCCCCACCTCCAGTGTTGCTCTTTCTAATGTGTCTTCCATGCGGTAGCTGGAGCCATCGTTATAAAAGGAAACTAACTCTATCTCTCTCTCATCCTCTCTCCCCTCCTCAGTCATTCCTGTCACTTTCAGTCCAAACTACTGACCATGGCGTTCATGTCCCCCAGGTGCTACGCGGTCCTCATGCCCTTCGCTTCAGCCATCATCCCATATTACTTACAGCTCTCCAAAGATGTCTTATACTTTGCACATTTGCACATACAGCACCGTCTTCCTGGGACGTCTTCACCTCCTTAAGAGATGCCTAGTCACCCTGAAGATCCAGTGTGAATGCCTCCCATGCCCTCCTCTGTGTGATTCTAATTCCCTGCGAATACCACAGCCTATCTTGTGCCTTGTTTCTACTGTTCATTGACCTGTGCGGTTCTGTCTGGAGCACCCTTCTTCATCTCCTCGTCGGTCTTATCCTTTAGACTAAACTTGGACGTCACTTCCTCAGGGATGGCGTCTGAGTTTCTCTGGCCTCCCACCAGCTAAAGTTAGGTGTCCATCTTTCGTGTTCTTCAAGTCCCACTGCCTGTGCCAGCCATCGCTGTAGTGACCTATAAGCACCCCAAGGGCAGGTTGCCCACCAGTGCCTACAGAGCACAGAGCCGGGCACATTGGAGGAGCTCACAAAATACTTGTTGAATGAAACAAAGGTACACATGGCCGCCTCCAATGTGTTAGCCTAGCGTCAGGAAGTCTGTACATGGCAGGCGCTCAATAAAATGATTGGATGAACCACAAAGAGCACTAAAATGCAGTGGGATTTGTTGTCACGGAAGCTACTGATGAGCCTCAGGAAATCAGTTTGCAGAGACTCAAGGAGCTTGTTCTTTCAAGAAACTTGTGGACGGGACTGCTGTTTGTTGTTGTTTTTTAAAGGGAGAGAGATCACTTTATTAAGAGAAGATCATGGAATTTATCCTTTCGGTCATCCTCTTTTATTTATTTTTAAAAAAGATTTTATTTATTTATTTGACAGAGAGAAAGACAGCCGGCAAAAGAGGGAACACAAGCAAGGGGAGTGGGAGAGGAAGAAGCAGGCTCCCAGCAGAGGAGCCCGATGCGGGGCTCGATCCCAGGACTCTAGGATCACGCCCTGAGCTGAAGGCAGATGCTTAACGACTGAGCCACCCAGGCTCCCCATATGATACCCCCTTTTAAAGAGAAGCTGAAGTTTAGATAAAATAAAGAATTTGGTGAATTTGTCCTTGACAGTAACTGGAATTCAAAACCGAGTTCACACTGCTTTAGAGAATATAGACATATTTTAAATACTTCTGTTTGAAAATGTTGTTGCCATGTAGTTGCTCTTTGTCTTTGAATCTGGGGGGAGGACGCAGGTAGGAGCATGGGACAGGAGGCGGGGGGGGGGCAGGTGCGAGACCCCTGGTAAGGTGGGTGGGAGGTGACACAGAATGGGTGTTCTTTTTTTTTTTTTTTTTTTTTTTTTCCCCAGTGACCTAGAAACTCCCTGGTAAAAAGCCAGGGGAGAAGGCAGGGCACCAGCAGTGGGACCGCAGTGACAGGAATGGGTCAGGGAGTTGTCTGGGACAGATGGAGGCAGAGTCATGGGGCTGGATGGACAGGTCGGCAGCCTTCTTGCATGAGATTTGCTCCAGCAGTTCCTGGCAGCTTAACACCAGAGCCAAGAAGGGAGGGATTAGAGTGACCGGTGTTGGGGTTTCTTAGGGCGAGTTAGGTGATGGGAGGTCCTGGAAGCAGTGACCTCTGGAATATTGTCGGGGAAGGAGAAGACGCTGGGAGTCCAGGGATGGGATACATCAACCAGGAATCCTCAACCTCGAGGAACCATCCGAGTGCCCCGGGGGGCTTGTTAAAACACAGATCCCCGAGCGCCACCCCCAGAGTCTCCGCTTCAGTAAATCAGGGCCAGGGACATTTTAAATGAGCTCCCAGGGATACGGATGCTGCCAGTCAGGTGTGCGTCTGGGGACCGCACTTTGAGAAGCGGTGGAGGAGCTGGGGCGCCGGCGGGAAGGAAGTAAAATTTTCTCTCCTGAGGTCTCATTAAGGCTGCAAAACGGGACGGAACCATTTCTTGACTCTGAGGAATTTAGGGCGTCTCTGAAAGAACTGGCCCTGGGGAACCCTGGACGCACGCGCGCACCCACGCACGCACGCATGTGCGGCGACACGCATGTGCGGCGACACGCATGTGCGGCGACACGCATGCGCCAAAGGGGGCCCTGTCTCCGTTCATTTTCTTTCCAAGGAAGATCTTCGTCCTTGCTAGGGGGCCCAGCTAGCCTACTTCTCTCTCAGCAGCTTTCCCGACACCCGGTGCCTTCTTTCCGCGACCAGGTAAATGCGTTCCAGTCCTTGATGGTGACGCGGGCCGGGGACGAACGTGAACCCCTCCATGTTAGTCGGAAACCACCTCTGTGAGATCCCAGACATTCCACGAGCTCTTCTTAGGAACCTCGAAGCCCTGGGACACCTTGCCCGGCCCTTCTCCAGAAAGGATGCTCTCGGACGGTCAGGAACGCAGATGAGAGAAGTGGCCTCTGACGAGGAGGAGAGCCCGCGGCGGGGCAAGGGGCCAGGTCTCCGTTAGTTCCAAGTAGCCCCATGCAAACAGGACACCAGAGAGACACATCCACCTTGTGCCGCTGGGAACTGTGTACAAAGCTGACTTCATGCTTTTTTCCCTTTTAATTAAGATTTTATTTATTTATTTATTTATTTGACACAGAGAGAGAGGGAACACAAGCAGGGGGAGTGGGAGAGGGAGCAGGGAGCACGACTTGGAGCTCGATCCTAGGACCCTGAGATCATGACCTGAGCCCAAGGCAGACGCCTAACCGACTGAGCCACCCAGGTGCCTCTCCCTCTGCTTCTTTGTTTTTCCGTTGCCGCATGCATGGTTTGCTTTAATCTAGCTAGTTAGTTAGTTATGTAATCAGTGCCTGTGAACCCAAAACAGAAGGAAACCAAGCCAACCATTTCATGATTGGTTTCTTTTCCAGCCCTTTGTCCCAACTCCTATTTCCCGTGTTCATCATTCCCTGCTTTCCAATTTATATTATTTAAAAAAAATTTTTTTTTTTTTTTTATAGAGAGAGCACAAGCAGGGGGAGTGGCAGGCAGAAGGAGAAGCAGGCTCCCCCCAATGAGCAGGGAGCATGCCTTGGGACTCACTCCCAGGAACCCGGGACCATGACCCCAGCCGAAGGCAGATGCTTAACTGATTGAGCCACCCAGGCATCCCCCTCTTTTTATTATTTTAAACTTTGCTTGTATAATGGGCCATGTCAAACATACACGAAATGAGGGAGGCTAGTATACTGAACCCAAATGTCTCTGTTGTCCAGATTCTAACTTTTCAAATCATGCCCAATCTTGTTTTGCCCATTCCTTCTATTTCCACATCCTGGAGGAGGTTGTATTGCATTTATATGTGTTCTTAAAGATTTTTTTAAAATTTTATTTATTTATTCGACAGAGAGAGAGACAGCCAGCGAGAGAGGGAACACAAGCAGGGGGAGTGGGAGAGGAAGAAGCAGGCTCACAGCGGAGGAGCCTGACGTGGGGCTCGATCCCACAACGCCGGGATCACGCCCTGAGCCGAAGGCAGACGCCCAACCGCTGTGCCACCCAGGCGCCCCTGCATTTATATGTGTTCTTAAAGGGGTATTTTTCATTTCCATTGTCTTTAACTTTATAAAACAGTATGTAGCCCTACGTAATTCCCAGGGCTACTATTTTCACTTACGGTTACATGGTAAGCATCATCCTTGGTTTTTTTTTTTTTTTAAAGATTTTATTTATTTGACAGAGATAGAGACAGCCAGCGAGAGAGGGAACACAAGCAGGGGGAGTGGGAGAGGAAGAAGCAGGCTCATAGCAGAGGAACCTGACGTGGGGCTCGATCCCACAACGCCGGGATCACGCCCTGAGCAGAAGGCAGACACTTAACCGCTGTGCCACCCAGGTGCCCCTGGAGAGTGCTTTTATGAACGGGTCTTGTGGGTTCTTGTCATACACCCGATATAGCCCTTCGAGTGAAACTGTTTATTTATTTTTTTTAAAGATTTTATTTATTTATTTGACAGAGATAGAGACAGCCAGCGAGAGAGGGAACACAAGCAGGGGGAGTGGGAGAGGAAGAAGCAGGCTCATAGCAGAGGAACCTGACGTGGGGCTCGATCCCACAACGCCGGGATCACGCCCTGAGCAGAAGGCAGACACTTAACCGCTGTGCCACCCAGGTGCCCCTGGAGAGTGCTTTTATGAACGGGTCTTGTGGGTTCTTGTCATACACCCGATATAGCCCTTCGAGTGAAACTGTTTATTTATTTTTTTTAAAGATTTTATTTATTTATTTGACAGAGATAGAGACAACCAGCGAGAGAGGGAACACAAGCAGGGGGAGTGGAGAGGAAGAAGCAGGCTCATAGCGGAGGAGCCTGACGTGGGGCTCGATCCCGCAACGCCGGGATCACGCCCTGAGCTGAAGGCAGACGCTTAACCGCTGTGCCACCCAGGCGCCCCTCGAGTGAAACTGTTTAGCTTTAGGATTAATGCTGGCTTGTTTCCCGCCAAAGTGCTGCCCTACCCGCGGCACCATATGAAAGATCCCTCCCCTGATCTGTGTCTTCTTCTCTCCCATGCTGGTTATTGATAGGCATGTGCATTTTTTCCCCCCAATTACTTTGCCAGTTAAAATGGGATTTTGCTGGTGCCTTCAATTGCCTCTCCTCAATAACTGGTGTCCTAGTCAGCTTAGGCTGCCATCACAAAGTACCCTAGACTAGGTTTTGGACTTGCTGAGGACCTGTCTCCCCGCCCCTTTTTCCTGTTTCCCCCTTTTGGAATGGCGACGTCTATTCTGAGCCACCCAGCCCATGGCAGTTTGTTATGGCAGCCCGAGCTAAGATGTGTTGTTGACTATCTCTTCATTGGTTTACCGGCCCATGCATTTCCTGTTCTGTTAAACGCCTGTTCATGTGTTTTGTCCATTTTCTATTAGGTTGTTGTATTCATTTCCTATTTTTACTATAATGAATCACCACAAATTCGGTGGCCTAAAAGAACATAATTTTATTAAGTTCCAGTTCTGGAGGTCAGACGTCTGACATGGGTCTTACGGGGCAAAATCAAGGTGTTGGCAGAGCTGTGTTCCTTCGGGGGGCTCAGGAGGAGTATCTGTGTCCTTTTGCGGCTTCTAGGGGCTGCCCACATTCCCTGGCTCATGCCACCCTTCCAGCAATCACATCACTTGGATGTCTGTTTCTGTTGTCATATCTCCTCTCTCTCTGACCTTCCTACTTCCCTCTTACAAGGACTCCTGTGATTACGTCGGGCCCACCCAGATATTCCAGGATAATCTCCCCATCTCAAGATCCTTAACTTAATCAGGTAACATACTGAGCAGTTCTGGGGAACGGGGTGTGGACATCTTTGGGAGACCACTCTTCTGCCTGTGCTCTCTCATTGCGCTCTGTCCTTTCTCATGGATTGGTATAAGAAGAGCCAGGTAACACCACCAGGCAATAGAGGCCAGTCCCCACAAGGGGCCTGCACCGGGCTGCAACTCCCTGCCCCCTCTGTGGGGCACCTGTGGGTGTTTGAGGTGACACAGCAGAAAGTACCTCCAGAAAGACATCCACCACCCCAGACCCTCTATGAGCCACCAGCCTGGAGCCAGTCCAAGTTCTGAGGTGCTGGGAGACAAAGGCATGATCTATGCACCAGTCTTGAAAATCCAAACACCACTTCACTTCTTTCTGATGTATGTTATAATTTTCCAAGGCACTTCCCCATCCGTAATCTGTCTTGACTCTCAGTGCTGTCAGAGGCCGGGTGCAATGGCGTGAATGTGCTGGAAGCTCCCTAGCCAGTTGGAGACTAACAGATCCTAGGCTCTTAACCCCCAACCTGGGATTCTTCCCAGAAGCCTGGGCCTGTGGGGAGAGACCCATGTGACTTGTCACAGGGCCCTGTCCCAACTTTCCTTCTTAACCTGCCATCGTGGTACAGGTGGTGAGAGCTCCAGGGTTATGAGTCAGGGCTTGAATCACACAGGCCTGGTTGTAGCTTCCTGCTCAACCACCTACCAGCTGTGTGACCTCCAGTAGGTGGTTTAACCTCTCTGGGCTTTGGTACCTGCCTAGCAAGTTCCCAGGTGATGCTGATGCTGCTGGTCTTTGGACCACTTTGAGAAGTATGCTCTATGTAAGTCATGGATTCTCCCTGAGTCTTTTTCTTCATCGGTAAAGTTCCCCTTCTCTCCTGGTTGATGTGATCCTCAAATGCGATAACGTATGGGAAAGCTCTTGGTAAAAATTTAAAAAGACACAAGAGGGAATTATCAACTGAATGATGTTTAATAATCACTGTTCACATGTGTGTTTCCTTCACAATTTACAAGAATGTGCACATATGACACTAGTGGCTGACTGCTGAGGAGCAGGGCTATTTAATTTCATTGACCCTACGTTTGTCTGACTCTCTGACCACGTGAGTGTTTGATAACCACTTGTGCTGGAAGGATGGATACTGCCTTGCCCTGCCTGGGAGAAACCTTGAGATCCGCCCCTGTTGTTCACCCCACAGACAGAGGCTTGATGATGCTTCAAGTGTTTGTGGTTATTTTTGTCAACCATCATCTCCTCCCACTCCTCCCCAAGAAAGCTCTCCAGTGAGTCATCCGGGAGGCCCAGGAGGCAGTTGACGTTGCTGGGCTGGTATCTGGCCATTGAGCGGAAAGAGAAGTGATGTCTCCTTGGGCTTGCTTTGCAGAAAAAATTCCATGCGTTCATAGCCTCCTGGAAAGTCGATCTCTAGAATTTGTGTCTGTGATATACATTTGGTGTGTACATTTTTATTTGTATTCACTCAGAGATTCAACAAATATGTTGAATAGCTGTTATGTAGCAGGCGTTGTTTTAGGCCCTGAGGATACAGTGACATTCTGGAAAACAAGGTCCCCCTTTCATGGAGTTCATGTGCGTATAATATTCATGGGACACATATTGAAAGCCTACTATGTGTCATGGAATTTATTTTATTTATTTTTTTAAAGATTTTATTTTACTTATTTGAGAGAGAGAGAGCATGAGTGGGGGGAGAGGCAGAGGGAGAAGCAGATTCCCTGCTGAGCAGGGAGCCCGATGTGGGGCTCGAGCCCAGGACCCTGAGATCATGACCAGAGCTGAAGGCAGCCACTTAACTGACTGAGTCACCCAGGCGCCCCTGTGTCATGGAATTTATAGTCTGGCAGGGCAGACAGACTTGTAATCAGATACATAAAATAAAGTGTCACAGGGCCTCTGATGGAGATAAACTCAGGGTGGGGTGCAGTGAGTCACAAAGGAGGAAGAGGGGCCTGAAGAGGTGTTCCAATGAGCTGGTTTTTGTTTATTTATTTTTAGTCTAATTTAAATTTTTAAAAGATTTTATTTATTTGAGAAAGCAGGAGCAGCAAGGGGGGAGAGCAGAGGGAGAGGGAGAAGGGCTCAATGTGCGGCTCGACGTGGGGCTCAATCCCTGGACCCTGAGATAATGACCTGAGCCAAAGGCAGATGCTTAATCGGCTGAGCCAGCCAGGCGCCCCCCACCCCAGTGAACTGCTTTTTAAAGATGGGTGACAGGTGCCTGGCTGGCTCAGTTGGTGGAGCATACAGCCCTTCATCTCAGGGTTGTGAGTTCAAGTCCCATGTTGGGGTAGAGATTACTTAAAAAATAAAACTTTGAAGATGGGTGGAATTTTCCAGTTTGGCTAAGGGGAGGCATTCTGCAATGAGGAAGCTACATGCTGTAGCTTGGCACTTTAGGCACCTGCAGTGGTCCCATGGAGTGGAATATGAGTGCAAGGGATGGAGGGGAGGTTGGAGAGGTGGATGGGGGACTGGCCACCAATCCTTAGGTGACAAGGATTTAGCACTTAATCCTGCAGTCAAGGTATTGAAGTGTTGAAAAGTTCAAGTCAGAGAGAGAAATGACAGTGCTGTGTTGTGGGAAGAAAATTGTAGAGGAGGTATGGAGGTAGCTAATGGGAGTGCAGAACTAGAGGTAAGAAGATAGAGATGCAGGCTGGAACCGAGGCAAGGGTAGTCAGGATGGAGTGGTAGTGTTAGGTGCTGAGGACGCAGAATTGGCAGGACTTGGTTACAAGTCGGATGGTTGGCAGGGAATCATTAAGGGAAAGAGAAGCTGGAGGAGTAAGCAAGAGTGGGGAGAAAATGGCTCCTGTTCCACACCTGTTGAGCTTGGGATACATCTTGCAGAAGTGCAGGACCCCGATCTTACTGGACACATGCAGTCGAGAACATCCACATTTAGCAGTAACTGAACACACAGGTGAGTGGATGAGGTGATCTGAGATAAGAAAATGGACAAGGACAGGTCAGTGGGGCATTGTGCCATTTCATGTGCTGGAGGAGAAAGGGGAAGCTTTGAAGAGAATCTGAAGGCGATGTCAAAGAGGAAAACGGCAAACCTGTTAGGGTAGGCAGTTAGTTAGGTTCTAACAGGATACCTGGAGGCCAGCAATGAGGAAATCATGGCCAGCTTTCAGAAGGTCAGAGACCTGGAGGGGCAGCACTCCACAGGAAGCCAGATCAACCCAGGCAGCCCCAAGATGGCGGCTGCCCTGACAGGAACCCGCTGACCGAATAAGGAAGAAAAAGCATGAAACCCTGCATCTCCACCCTAAGTAATGAATATTCTGCCCCCTAGTTAACAAATGTCAATAAAAGATAGAAACCCAGTCCCCAGGGTGTACAGCTCACATTCTCTCTCTCCTATCTCTCTCTCTCCTTCCTCTCTCTCTCCCTCATTCGTCCTCGCATCTCAAAAGTGTACTTTTTGCTTTTATAAACTTTCCCACTTCTGTCACCTGTCTGCTGTGTTGTGCATCTGTCCTTGAGTTCTTTCTCGTGACTGGACCGAGAACCTTCAGTGACACCTTTGGGATGGGCTGGGCCAAGGCCCCAGGACCCCAGGGTCTCCCCAGTCTACCCTGCAACAAAATTAGGAAGAAGCAGGGATTAGGACAATTGCTCTGTGGAAGCCAACAAAGGAGAAAGTCCCAGATAGGAAAGAGCAGTCACTGGTGGCAAATGCTGCTGACAGGTCAACAAGAGGACTTGGAACTTTGGCTTTCAGAGAGTGACTTGAGCCCCTGCCCATAAATAAGTATTTATGGAATGTATGGAAGAAATTTGGGAGGAAAAACTATGAACACCATCTCTGAAGAGGGGCCACTGTCATCAGTTTATGTCTCTCTACTCTTGACTCCTGTTTTACCAGGAATCCCCTTCTCTCCAGTTATCACTGAAACGACGAAACGCAGTGGGAAAGCACACTGGAATTTGGAGAAAGCTGCATTGGTCTCAGAGACTTCAAGGAGCTTCTGCAAGGGTTGACACAAGCAGGAACATATTTAAAGAAGTGTCCACAGACGCTTAAGTCACCACATGGGGAGAAAAAGTGGAAGGGACCCTCAGGGAAACGCGGCATGCTGCAAGCTTTGGCAAAAGGTGCTCTCTCTCAAACACATCACCAGCAGGGGTCACACCAGGCACGGTCCTGAAGGTAAGGGACAAGGTGGGGACCGAGACAGATACCATCCTGGTCCTCAGGGAGCTTACATTCTAGTAGGAGAGATGGACAACAAGCAAGTGCGATAAATGCCAGGAACAAAATAAACAAGGATGAGCCCGTAGAAAGTGGAGAGGAATTAACTGAGATATATGGTAGTCGGTTTATCTTGCTGAAAAATTCCCAACTCTAACACACAGAGGATTTCAGGAGCCATCATGTTTTATGATTTGTCACGTCTCGCACAGAGAAATTTCTCCTGTCATGTTTTGGACAACCCTCGCTGCCAATGGTAGGAGTGGTGGGGCAGGGATTGGGGGAACAGAATTGTGTGAAATGCTCACACCCTGAGGCTACACCCTGATTCCCTGGCTCAGAGCAGCAGGGATCAGAGGCAAGATGTGCCACTGGGAAGATTTCGATTCAAGAGAATGTGCATATGGCTGTGGTTTCTGTCAGAGCAACACCCAGTCCTCACTTCTGATAACATTCTGCTGGGCCACAGCAGGAATGCTCCACCCACATCCCTCCTGGGGGATTTTTCAAACGTAACTGAAGTCACACAGAGCTGGGATCATAACAGTTTACTCCCAGAGTCAGTGCTGCACCGAGCAAAGCAAGGGCCCCTCAACAGTGGGCTGTGACACATGCAGCCCTACCAGTTAGAAGAGGAGGAACCCCAAGCTAACTTTAGGGGCAAAGATCCCCACCATTTTGGCCCCATTACGGAGGTCTCAGCTCCCCAGGCCACCTAGGGCCAAAATGGGCTTTTGGGAAATGGCTGTTTGTTAAATAGGCTGAATAAGCAACCATGACAAAAAGACCCAAAGATATGTATTGGCTCAAACACAAGAAAAGTTTATTTCTCATTCACATAACAGGCTGCAGCGTGTGCTCTTAGTTGATGGGTGGCTCTTTCCCATACGGTGATTCGGGGACCCAGGATCCAATATGTGTTCTAACATAGCCTAGTGGTCATCTACATCTTGCCGGCAGAAGGGGAAAGACAATTCTTCGAAACCTCAGCCTGCAATCTCCGCAGGTCACGTTCTATTGGTGAGAACTAGTCACATGGTCCTACTGAACTGCAAAGGAGGCTGGGAAGTGTAGTCTAACCTTGCACTTTGCTCTAATCCCCATGACTACAAAAAGAGAGAATGATTTTGGTGGGCAGAAAAGTTTGACTTTCTGAGAGGACTAAATGCTAGGCATTCCAGTGTTTGGATTCTAATTCTAGACCAAAAATTTTTAATTTTGACACCATCACTGTTTGAGAATGCATAATTCTTTGGGGGTGGGAGGGAGGCTGCCCCATGTTTCGTAGGGTGTTCAGCAGCATTCCTGGCCTCTCCCCACCTGATGCCCGTAGCACCCCTTCCCCACTTCTCCCAGCCCCGATCATGATATCAAAAATATCTCCAGACATTGCCAAGTATCTCTGGGGCAAAAATCATCCCCAACTGAGAACCATTGTTCCAGACAATGAGAGCAAGGGTCAGAATCTTCTGTCAACCAGGACGAAATGCAGCGAAATAACCTGCCCACACTTTGTCACTTGGAAAGCTCATGGAGTTGCTGCTAGATTTTGCTCACAAAATTGACAGACAGCTTAGCTGAGGTGCTGACTTGAAGTTGCAGAGCGAACTGAGCGATACAAACCCCAGCCCTCAGACTCTCCGGGCCCAGGATGCGAATCATGCCGGAGATCCTGCAGGTGCTTGTCACACCCGCACACAGAGACTTGATCTGTTAAGTCTCTTCACTTCACTCAGTACAGATCTCAAAACCATACCAGCTTGTTTGCAAGAACACACTTTCTGAGTTAGTTGGTGTAGATTCTCTGAAATTTCTGTGAGAAATAGGGTTTGGTTGCTTTTTGTGGTTATTTTTTGGGGGGGTATCTTGCCTAATATGAGACAATGTGTGTAAGCATCTAGAAAGTTCTTTTTTTTAAGGTTTTATTTATTTGTCAGAAAGAGAGTGAGAGAGCAGCAGGCAGAGGGAGAAGCAGGCTCCCTGCTGAGCAAGGAGCCCGATGTGGGACTTGATCCCAGGATCCTGGGATCATGACCTGAGCCGAAGGCAGACTGAGCCACCCAGGCGTCCCTTTCTGGCAAGTTCTTGTTCTGTACGGACAGGGCGAACAAGAGGGAGATGCCCAAGAAGGATACTTGTTTTCACGAAATGGGTTGTCCTGGAAATACTGGTGAGAGTTCCTTGCAGCCCGGTAAAAACAGGAAGTACTATCATCCAGCAAAGCACTAAGGGTGCCAATATACCAATAGTTTGTTTTACTTCTAGAAACCCAACAGCGATGTTCTGACTTCTTGGGAAATAGCTTTTCTGGCTACAGCTGATGGGTCTTCCTTCACATTCCATGGGGATCTTTGGGCCGAGCTTCAGGGTTTGGGCTGTAGTCCCCGACAGTGAGCTCTAGCTTTTTGTGTAGCTGGCGGCATGAAGTATTCATTTCCTGATTCGCTGGCAGTGTGCAAGGTGCTTGAACACCAAGCGACGATGGTCATGTCTTTTTAATTTCAAAGCTGCTCAATTAAGATGAGATACAAGGTCGTAATCAATAAAGCTCAATGTGAAACCCCGTGAGAGAGAGGAATAGAGAAATGTTCTCTGGGGCTGGAGTGGCCCAAAGGAACAGGTTTATGTCAGACTGAGATTTGTGCGCAAATAGCTAAGTATTCCTTCCGACGATAAGCAATCTGGGTCTGAAAAAGCATTTGAAGATTCACAGACCCATGTGTATCATTCTTTCTGAGCAGGCCTGAAAGCACGCGACTTCTGGCTGTTTACCAGTTGCTAGGTAGTCTGGAGACAACAATGAACAAATAGGATCACTGATCTGTTGCTACGTGATTGTTTTTTGTTTTTTTTTTTTTTTGAAGATTTTATTTATTTATTCAACAGAGATAGAGACAGCCAGTGAGATAGGGAACACAAGCAGGGGGAGTGGGAGAGGAAGAAGCAGGCTCATAGCGGAGGAGCCTGATGTGGGGCTCGATCCCAGAAGGCCAGGATCACGCCCTGAGCCAAAGGCAGACGCTTAACCGCTGTGCCACCCAGGCGCCCCGCTACGTGATTGTTCTTATTCCAGTGTGATCCGGCAGGTCTCCTGCTCGGCACTTCCCAGTGCCTACAAGTGAGTGTCCAAACACCTCTCCAGGCCCAGAAGCCCGCTGTGGCTCCTTCCTGAGACCTGTCTGGCTGCTGGTGCAGACCTTCTCTGCCACCAGAACCAGCAGAGCCAAGTGCAAGGCCACGGAATACATCAGGGCATGTCAGGCCCCCAGCGTTGCTCAGATGTCTCCCTCCCAAACCCCAAAAGCTTGATGGCTACTTTTTTGGGGTTTCAGGATTCAGGTCACATGTTACACTTTCTAGAAAGCCTCCTTGACTTTCACTGCGGCCGCCCAAGAAGAATTGGCCACTCGCTCCCCTGTGCGAGTCACGTCATCCATAGGCCTTTGTCGCCCAGAATCTGTTTGCCCTGGATTTCACACATTGTGTAGATGTCTGACTTGCCTCTCCTTTGAGGGCAGGGCCAGTGTCTAACTAGCTCTTCCTGGGAGCAAGCGTGCCTAACAGAGGATCTCGAGAATGGTCAATACAAGTTTATTGAACAGAGAAATGAACAGAAATTTCTGTCATGTGGCTTTTTTTTTTAATTGTGGCGAAATACACATAACATACAATTTACCCTCTTAGTCACCATCCGCCTCCAGAACTCTTTTCATCTTGTAAAACCCAAACTCTGTACTCCTTGAGCACAAACCCCCCATTCCTTTCCCCTCTCAGCTTCTGGCAACCACCTTTCTACTGTTTGTCTCTGTGAATCTGACAGATCCGTATTCTAGGTACCTCGTATAAGTGGAATCATATTCTATTGTCTCTTTGCGAGTGGCTTCTTTCACTGAGCACAATGTCCCCAGGGCTCATGTGCATTGTATCATGTGTCAGCATTTCCTTCCTTTTAAAGGCTGAATAATATTGCACTGTGTGGACATACCACATTGTGTTTATCCGTCCATACATCGAGGGACACCTGGCTTGCTCCCACCTTTTGCCTGCTGTGAATTATGCTGCTGTAAACATTAGTGTACCAATACCTGTTTGAGTCTCTGCGTTTGGTTTTATTGGGGACGTACCTGGACGTGGAATTGCTGGACCCTATGATAAACCTGTGTTTACTGATTTATTAAAGGAACAGACATGCTGTTTCAGGCGAGCAGTTTGCACACATGATTTCGCTACATGCTCGTGGCGCTTCTAGGAGGGAGAACAATTACTATTCCTTTCTCAAGAGATGAGAAAAATGAAAGCGACTGCCCAGTTTCATAAAGCCAACCAGTGGCAGAGTTGGGATTGCGACTCAGACACTTAGACCCCCAAATTCATGCTTTTGAGTCCTGTGCCGCATTTGCTTTTCTCCAGAAGGGTGGTGGGCTGTCTTGCTCTGGTGGGTGAAGGCCCTGCCTTGGGTTGGGGAAAAGGAACTTCGTGAATAAGAGGCATCCTGCTTGTAGGTGGTCACCAAGATTAGCTGTTTGTGACTAGCTTCACCCCAGTCCTTCGCAGGCTTGGAGGCTGTAACGTGCATCTCGGTGTTCTGTATCCTAGGACAAGATGACCTAACGAACTCATAATCGAGTTTGGTGATTACGGAATCACTCAAAAACAACTTGGTTGCTGTGCATTCCTCTGAAGTCATGACTTAATATGGGAGATCAGTTAAATCTGGTTGAGATCGCTCTGATTTTCTTACCCAAGATCTCTTGGTGGTGGTTCCAGGCATGAAAGAGAGAGTCAGTTCATAATCTAATAAATCATTCAGAAAGAATCTACCTGTGAGAAGCCTTACCCATCTATCTCGTTAAAGATCTGGCAGCTCATTAAACTATCCGGTAAATGGAGGGTTATCAGCTCACACTTAGATATACCCCTGCGTCCATACAGCCGCAACTGCGCGTGCACAGTAGCCACTAGACGTGAAAACCCAGGGCAGAGAAGAAAGGCAAGGGAGAAGACAGAGAGCCTGTGCTTTGAGCCCTTCTCTGCTCTAAACATACAGCAGTGACACACGAAGTATTGCAACAGAAAACCCCAAATACCGGGATAAACTCAAAGGGAAGATGAATGCTTGAAGGTAGAAAAGATCAAGCAGGAAAGAGAGGAACTATTCCAAGAGCGGAAAGGTAAAGCAGAGAGTGAAATGCAGCCATGGGTTTCTTGGGCTCTGGTCGGAAGTCAGTGGGAATGACCAGGAGTTTGAATCCTATGGGATGAAGAGAACTAAAAATATTCCACACAAGGTCACTGCTGGAAGTGAGGGGCAGAATAGGTCATGAAAGGAAGTTGGGAAAAAGTAAACAGCGAGGGCTGACCGCCACCTGGAGGGAGGGCATTTCATAAGCTGCAAGACTGGGGAGGTAGGAAGTTGGAGAAGAGTTTCACAACCAAGTCATCCGTTGGCATATTACCTGATTTTGCGTAAATCTAAGACCATGATGGGGCAGGAGATCGGAAAATGTCTTTGTAAGACTATGGCTTGGCCAGGGGGCGGAGGGAAGCAACTGCAAAACCACGAGATGGGTGGAGATGTGAGCATAGAATAAGAGAGAAAAAAAATAAAAACAAAAACTTTCCAAGAAAATAAAAAATTGGAATGTGAGTCCACTCCGAATTCACACTCTGGAACGGACTGATAAAAACTTCAAAATAAATGTGTGGCATGCTCAGAGAGACACAAAAAGGAATAACTTCTGTTTTGAAAAAGAGCAAGAAATTACTTAAAAAGCAATCAGAGGGGTGCCTGGCCAGCTCAGTCAGTGGAGCATGTGACTCTTGATCTCGGGGTTGTGAGTTCAAGCCCCACGTCGGGTATAGAGATTACTTAAAAATAAAATCTTAAAAAAAAGAAGTCTTAAAAAAAGTAATCAGAAAGAAAGCAGGGGGGCGCCTGGGTAGCGCAGTCGTTAAGCGTCTGCCTTCGGCTCAGGGCGTGATCCCGGCGTTCCAGGATCGAGTCCCACATCGGGCTCCTCTGCTAGGAGCCTGCTTCTTCCTCTCCCACTCCCCCTGCTTGTGTTCCCTCTCTCGCTGGCTGTCTCTCTGTCACATAAATAAATAAAAAATCTTAAAAAATAAATTAAAAAAAAAAGAAAGCAGGAACAGGTGATAGTAAAAAGAAACAGACTGAAATCTTCAAATCTTGGAAAGAAAAATAGTCATTGAAATTTTAGAAATTACACATGGGGTAAACTTGACATTTGGCAGACGAAGAGAGAAAAGTGGTGAATTGAAGAAGAGAAAAAAAATGGACAAGGAGATGAATTGCTTGTACCTTTTGGAAAAAATCAACATGCTCACATTACCTGGATTTTCACAGTCCCTGTAGATGACTCCCTCTTCAGATCCTTGTTTATCCCTTGGTTGGGCCATCTCATGTTCAGGGTCAACAGTCCTGCTCATTTCTTAGTGGGACCTTTGCCGGGCTTAGGACCACCAGCCTTTCTACAGAACAGTGTCCCTTGGGTTCATGCCAGTTTCCTGGACAAGCCACGGGCTGCAGGAGGCCTCAAGAAGTGTGGATACGCAGAGCACCTGAGTGGCTCAGTCGGTTGAGCGTCTGCCTTCAGCTCGGGTCATGACACCAGGGTCCTGGGATGGAGCCTCATGAGGCTGGGGGAGTCTGCTTCCCCCTCTGCCTCTGCCTCCCCCCCACTCGTTCTCTCTTGCTCAAATAAATAAGTAAAATCTTTTAAAAAAGAGATAAAGGCAGATGTTTAAAAAAAAGTGTAGATATGCAATGATGAATGCACTTGGGAGATGTCTGACATCTTTGATCAGATTCCTTTTTTTTTATTTTAAGATTTATTTATTTATTTAAGAGAGAGAGAGAGAGAGAGAGAGAGAGAGTGTGAGCAGGGAGAGGGGTACGAGGAGAGGGAGGGAGAGAATCTCAAGCAGACTCCACGCCCAGCATGGAGCCTGATACGGGGCTCGATCTCATGACCCTGAGATTGTGACCTGAGCTGAAACCAAGAGTTGGCTGCTTAACGGACTGAGCCACCAGGTGCCCCGATCAGATTCATCTTCTGTGTGGGTCTGAGCACACTGCTTAACCCACTACCGTTTGTTTGTTTTTTAACATCTGCACATTACGAGCGTTTGTTGGTCTTTCCCTAAACTTGTTGCGTCAACAGTATACATAGCGTAGCCTGCGAGATTTCCGAAATTCATCTCAGTGAGAGAAAACCCTCCGAATATATGTGTGCAAAAATAAGGTAACTTCCAGTTCCTTCCTGCTCTTGGGCTCCGCCTCTTGTACCAGGAGACGTGGTAGGAGGAGCACTATGCGTATTCCAGATCCCTCCTAGAGTCAAAGGCTGGAAGCAGGTGTGAGCGCATGAATGTATCGCGTAATAGAATCTACATATGACACATATCGAAGGTGAGTGGTCAGAAATTATTTTTACTAATAGAAAAGTCTGCTCGAAACAGCCTTAAGACCACTTCTCTATAAACATTGGACTAAGGTGGTGGCTCATTGCATTCAGTTGGAAGATGCCCTCTTCTGGTCTTCTTTGGTTTCTCTTCCTCCCGCCCAGCATGCAATGCATGACTCCACACCATGAAATCTGTTCCCAGGAGAAAGTGGACACTGCACGGGGCTGCGGGACAGTCAGGAGCTACACCTTCAGGTCGTTTGTTCCCGTGATGGGCATGTGCGAATCCTATTGCGAAAATAAGTCTCTAAGATAGAATAACGCCTTTGGTTTTAGGACGTTATAGAAGTTTAATTCTACTCAAGTTTTGGCCTGCATTTCAGCCTCGCAAAAAGTTGAATCCAGATGACTAGATCCTTTGAAAGCCCGTGACTTTTATTAGCGCCATCAGTAACAGCACGGGTTTGCTGTAACGTTGACTCCTGTTCCTCAATCTCACCGCGCGGCAGAACATCGCGCGCGGGCAGATGGGGCGGGAGACCGCACTCTGAAACCCCGTCGGCGCCGGATGCAAAGGGGGAGAGGAATCCAATAGCAACAGCGGTAGCTCCGTTTCACACGTGTTCAATGGTTAGGAAACACGTCAGCGCTACAATACATGGTGCTCCTTACCTTGCAAAAGTTTGCTTGTGGAACTGGGCATCCAAAGGGTGCGTGCAGCTTTGATTGTTGTGAAGTGGTGGAGGGAGGGTTATCTGAACTTGGACGGACAGTTGTCACATCAAGAATGGATGGGCGGGCACTGTTTGAGATGTGTGCATGTGCCTTTGTGTTCCCCAACGTGGCTGGCTTGTGTTGGGTGCTACAGACGAGGAAAATCTTTGAGGATTTCTCACATTTGATAGCATTTTATTTAATTTAATTTAAATATTTTATTCATTTTATTTTATTTTATTTTATTAAGATTTTATGTATTTATTTGACAGAGAGAGAGAGACAGCCAGCGAGAGAGGGAACACAAGCAGGGGGAGTGGGAGAGGAAGAAGCAGGCTCCCAGCGGAGGAGCCCGATGTGGGGCTCGATCCCACAACGCTGGGATCACGCCCTGAGCCAAAGGCAGACGCTTAACGACTGAGCCACCCAGGCGCCCCTCATTTTATTTTTTTTAAAGATTTATTTATTTGAGAAAGACAGTGTGAGCTGGGGAAGGGACAGAAGGAAAGAATCTCAAGCAGACTCCCCACGGAGTGTGGCGCCCTACTCAGGGCTCGATCCCACAACCCTGAGATCATGACCTGAGCAGAAATCAAGAGTTGGATGCTTAACCACTTAACCAACTGAGCCCCCAGGCACCCCTAAAGATTTTATTTTTTAGTAATCTCTACACCCAGGGCACCTGGGTGGCTCAGTTGGCTAAGCATCTGCCTTCAGCTCACGTCATGGTCTCAGAGTCCTGGGATTGAGTCCTACGTCAGGCTCCCTGCTCAGCGGGGAGTCTGCTTCTCCCTCTGCCTGCCACTCCCCCTGCTTGTGCTCTCTCTCTGTCAAATAAATAAATAAAACCTTTAAAAAAATTAAATTAAAAAAAAACTCTACACCGAACGTGGCGCTCAAAATGACAACCCTGAGATCAAAAGTTGCATGCTTCACTGAGTAAGCCAGCCGGGTCCCGCAATACCATTTTTTTTTTAAGATTTTATTTATTTAATTGACAGAGACACAGCTAGCGAGAGAGGGAACACGAGCAGGGGGAGTGGGAGAGAAAGAAGCGGCTCCCAGTGGAGGAGCCCGATGTGGGGCTCGATCCCAGGACTCTGGGATCACGCCCTGAGCCGAAGGCAGACGCTTAACGACTGCGCCACCCAGGTGCCCCCCTCAATACCATTTTAAAAGTTCCTTCTACCATATATTATATGATAATAAGCAATGGATATGAATTAATCTTCAGATACACGGTGAGATATGAATCTTGGCTGAAGGCTTTTGCATGTACTTCATGGGATTTCTCTCCAGTACAGATTTTCTGAGGTCAAACTGGGCATAAATGATCATGCCAGTTTTTGCACATTAATTGTTATTGATATAAAGTAGATTAGCCAACTAAGTTTCCTTTTTCCTTTTCTTTTTCCCTTTTTCCCTTTTCCTTTCCTCTTCTCTTCTCTTGTCTTCTCTTTTTTTTATTTGTCAGAGAGAGCACAAGCAGGGGGCGCTCAACGAACTGAGCCACTCAGGCGTCCCGCCCACTAACATTTCAATACTTAGAGTAAAATCTCTGGAGCCTCATAGTCCCTGAGATTTCTTTTCTTTTTTCTTTTTTTAAGATGTTATTTATTTACTTGAGAGAGAGCAGGAGAGACAGCGAGAACGGGGGAGGAGCAGAGGCAGAGGGAGACGCAGGCTCCACGCTGAGCAGGGAGCCCGATGGGGGGCTCGATCCCAGGACCTTAAGATCATGACCTGAGCCGAAGGCAGACGCTTGCTTAGCCCACTGAGCCACCCAGGCGCCCCTGAGATTTATTTTCTTTATTTGAGAAATTGCTCTGCCTTACCACAAGCAGAATTTCTAAATCATTATTTACCTCTCATCACCTTCAGTTTCTTATCAATTAACTAAAAGCAAAAATCTTTGAAATCATATGAGTAGGTTAGAAAACGAAAAGTAGGTGGGAAAATTTCCTAAAAATAAATCCTCCTCATCGACTTGGAAGCATAAATATCTCTTGTGAATGGAAATGCTTAAACCAAAGAATTTTCTCCACAGCATTTAAAGTCTCTGAAAGGTTTCATGATCGGCAATAGAACAGTTTTACTCCAAGATTAATTGTAGCCCATTTATTTGATGAAATAATTGGCAGTAACGTAAAAATCACATATTCTGGTTCTTTTCTTTCAAGAGATTGTGTTTATTTGAATATTTGTTGAGTTGGCAGTTACAAGATGCCTGCTGTCTGTAAGATAGAAACACTCCTTGCTCAGGAGGACAATTTTTCCTGGCTTGAGCTTACCAGAAATGTCTCTTTGGGGAGTCCTAAAGACGACACTGATAAGCCACGCAGAGAAGAACACGGTTTCGATAAAAACGACGGTCATTTCCTACGACCGCGGCTTCTTGCCTCCTGGATGCTCACTGAGAGCACGATGACAAACGCAGGTCAGTGAAAGCGACCCCCCAAGGGCTCAAAGCAATTTGGTCAAAGCATGTAAGTGTCTGGTAGACCGTCAGATATTAGCAAGCATCGGAGAAGTAGATGGAATGCATATCCTTTTGGCGCTGCTCTCCAAATATTATTTCTGGAGACAAAAATCTATGATAAGAGTCGGGCAGCGGAGAAGGAAGAGGGAAGCAGCTATAAACAGAGAGTGGAGTGTGTGGGTGAACCTCACGGCTGGTGTGCGGTCCTAGTTGTGGGTTTCGCCGTCGTTTTGCTGGAGGCGTTGCACAAGGTGGCGGCTGGGAGTGAGAGGGAGGAAAAAAAAAAACGTACGATTTTTCTTTACTATGAATTTCCGATCCTTTAGGAAGGTGTGTACTTTGGTCGAAAGATTTCCTCACAGTTTTGACGTTGGTGAGATCTTTTTCTAGTGTGATTCTTGGACGGAATGTTGCATTAGGCTCAGGTGTACGACATAGTGATTGGACAACTCTGCCCTATGCCGTCACCGCACGGTGCCATTGCAATGCCATTGACGACATTCCCTATGCTGCGCCTTTCATCCCCATGACTTAGTCCTTAACTGGAAGCCTGGACCTCCCACATCCTTTCACCAATTTGCACCCCCCCCCACCCCCGGCAACCACCAGTTTGTTCTCTGAATTTATGGGTCTGTTTCTGCTTTTCTTGTTTGTTTGTTCGTTTGTTGATTCCACATATAAGTGAAATCACATGGTATTCGTCTTTCTCTGTCAGACTTATTTAGCATAACTTCTGGGTCCATCTAAGTTGTTGCAAATGGCAAGGTTTCCATCTTTTTCGTGGTTGAGTAATATTCCATTATGCGACCCTGCATGCACGTGCACACACATATCACATCTTCATACGTTCCTCTACTTTTTTTTTTTTAAGATTTTATTCATTTATTTAACAGGGAGCGTGAGCGAGCACAAGGGCAGAGGCAGAGAGAGAGAGGGAGAAGCAGGCTCCCAGCTGAGCAGGGAGCCCCACGTGGGGCTCGATCCCAGGACCCGGGATCATGACCTGAGATGAAGGCAGATGCTTAACTGACTGAGCCACTCAGGCGCCCCCATTCCTGTACTTTTAAAAAAGATTTTATCTTTTATTTGAGAGAGAGAGAGTGAGTGTGCGAGTGGGCAGTGAGGGGCAGAGGGAGAGAGAGAATCTCAAGCAGACTCCCTGCTGAGCGTGGAGCCCAATTCAGGGTTCGATCCCTGAGATCATGACCTGAGCTGAAATCAAAAGAATCAGATGCTTAACCACCTGAGCCACCCAGGTGCCTCTACCCATTCCTCTATGGATGGACACTTAGGTTGCTTCCGTATCTTGGCTATTGTAAATAATGCTGCAGTGAACACTGGGGTGTGTATATCGTTTTAGATTAGTGTTTTCATTTTCTTTTTTTTTTTTCTTTCTTTTGTTTTTAAAGATTTTATTTATTTATTTGACAGAGATAGAGACAGCCAGCGAGAGAGGGAACACAAGCAGGGGGAGTGGGAGAGGAAGAAGCAGGCTCATAGTGGAAGAGCCTGATGTGGGGCTCGATCCCAGAACGCCGGGATCACGCCCTGAGCCGAAGGCAGACGCTTAAAACTGAGCCACCCAGGCGCCCTGTGTTTTCATTTTCTTGCAGTAAATCCCCAGTAGTGCAATTGCTGGGTCATATGGTAGTTCCATTTTTAATTTTTTGAGGAACCTCCGTACTGTTTCTACAATGGCTGCACCCTCTCTGCTCCGGTCTTTAATAAGATGTCTATTCTGACGACTGTCCCACATTCAGGACATCCACAGGGTTGTCCTCCCGTATTAGGACTCCTCTGATGGCACTGAGGGAGGAGCTACAATTAAGGCTTTTCACAGTTACTACGTTTATAAGGTCTCTCTCTGGCGTGAGCGCTCAAACATAGAATGAATTCAATGCTCGAAGTGAAGGTTGGCTCACATGTGATGCGTTCATACGGTTTCCCCCCTTATACGTTTCCTAATGGTCAAATAGGATTTTGTAAACATGGAGAGACATCCTACATTCATGGTATTCAGAGTTTTCCCCTAGTTTGCATTCTCTGATAGAAAGTAAGAGATGACCTTTTAGACCACCCCCCGTATTTAGTACAAAGGCTACCTGTGTACTAAATTCTCTGTCAGTGTAAGGATGATCTAGGCCTGAGGCATTCCCTCAATTCTTTTTTTTTTTTTTAAGATTTTATTTATTTATTTGAGAGAGAGCAAGGGGAGGGGAGAGGGAGAAGGAGAGAGAGAGAATGTCAAGCAGACTCCCCGCTGAGCACAGAGCCTGACCCTGAGATCACGACGTGAGCGGAAATGAAGTCAGACACCCAACTGATTGAGCCACCCAGGCGCCCCCATTCCCACAACTCTTACACTTGTTTTAGGATCGTACGTCCCAGCATGATTTCTCTGATAGTGCCGGAGAGCTGAGCTTGGGCTGAAAGCATTCCCTCATTCCTTTTATTCAAAAGGATCCTTGCTTGTTCGAGTCCTGTGACGCAGAATAAGGTGTGTATTTTGCTTGAAAGATTTCTGCATATTTTGCGCTGAAAAGATTTTTCTGCAGAGTAGGTTTTCTAATGTTGAATAAAATACGAATACAAGTATTCTCCACATTCATTACAATCACAGGATTTGATAATTTGCTAGAACGGGTCACAGAAACACAGGGAAACATTTTCTCATGTTCACTGGTTTGTTATGAAGAATACAACCCAGGAACAACCAAATGGAAGAGACAGATGCGTGGGGCCAGGTATGGAGATGGGGCACAGAGCTTCCATGCCCTCTCCGGGCATGCTACCCTCCCAGCACCTCAGGGTTGGGGCTCTCTGAACCCCTGTTGTTCAAGGTTTTTATGGAGCCCTCACAGAATTGATTAAATCATCGGCCACTGGTGATAAAGTCAACTTCCAGTGCCTCTCTCCTCCCCAGAGGTCTGGGGGGGAAGCTGAAGATTCCAACCCTCTAATCACATGATTGGTTCTTCTGGCAACCAACGCCCCCCCTCCTTAGGGGTAACTTTGTACTGTTGCCTCTGGCCAAGGGGCCAATCAGCGCAATGACATTCTGGCTGACACCAGGCCACTGTGGACACACCCGCCGCCAGGTCAGCAAGGGTAGGAGAGGAATGGCCGCCCTAAGAAGTGGGAATGAGCTCCATTCTGGGGCCGGACTGTTGCAGTGCAAGTGGTGTTCGCAAACCTTGGAAGTGAGGCTGAATTCAAGTTCCAGATCAACAGTCCGATTAGCTGTATTCCCGGTTCTCTTTCACAGCCTGGCAGCAGCACTTTTCACCCGCTCCACGTCACAGACCTGAACGCAGCCACTCCTGAACGCTGCTGATTCTCATTTGCTCTGACTTTTTAAAGTTATCAGAGGTGTTTTCCCAGAATGTCCTATACTTGATGAAAAATTTTTTTTGCAGACTTAAAGCTACGCTTTTCTCTTAGGAATGATTGGTTAAACACGTTTCCACCGGGGGCACTTGGGCGGCTCAGTAGGTTGAGCACTGGACTCTTGGTTTGGGCTCAGGTCATGATTTCAGGGTCGTGAGATCGAGCCCCACACAGGGCTCTGAACTCTTAAAAAATCCAAGAGAGAACGTAATTTTTAAAAACGTTGGGGGAGGAGCAGCTGGGTGGATTAGTTGGTTATGGGTCCGACCCTTGGTTTTGGCTGAGGTCATGATCTCAGGGTCCTGAGACTGAGCCCAGCGTGGGGCTCTGCACTCAGTGGGCAGAGTCCGCTTGAGATTCTTTCCCTCTTCCCACCCCTCTGTCCTTCCCCTCTGCTCCTCCCCCTGCTCACACGCACGCGCACTCTCTCAAATAAATAAATAAAATCTTAAAAAAAAATGTTGGGGGATGAGGCATTTGGCAGGCTCAGTTGCTAGACCATGTGACTCTAAGGGTCATGAGTTCAAGCCCCACATTGGGTGTAGAGATTAAAGATTTTTTTTTTTTTTTTAATGTTGGGGGAAGAAAAGGGTAGGTTTTTTTCTCTCAGAACAGTGAAGGCTGGGGGAACTGAACAGGAGTGAGAAGTTGTGAGGTGTCGGGGGGAAATACTGAATTCCTTATTTCACTGAAAGGAGCATTAAAAGTTAGTGATTTTGTACATTTGATAGGGTAATTTATATGTGTTTGTTCAAAGCTTTTGTTTTTATAAAAGAAATACATTTCTCTGGAAGTAAAAATTCCAACAGCTTACAAGGGTCTAAATGACATTGCAAATTATGCAATTGTAGCAGTAGTATAATATTCTTCAAATTGTTTATATTATTAGTGATTATTTTATCTGCTTATTTTACTAGCTCCTTAGAGGCATATGTTATGACACATTGTGATTGAGAATTTGTTTCTCTTTTCAGTTTTGAGTTTTTGCCTAATATATCTGGAGGTTATGTTAACCTCATTTCAAATTCAGTTTTTATATCTTTTTGGTAAATTAACCCTTATATCATTATGAAATACCGCTCTTTCTTTTTTTTTTTAAACAGTTTACTCAATTTATTATTTTTTTAAAGATTTTATTTATTTAACAGAGATAGAGACAGCCAGCGAGAGAGGGAACACAAGCAGGGGGAGTGGGAGAGGAAGAAGCAGGCTCCCAGCGGAGGAGCCTGATGTGGGGCTCGATCCTGTAACGCCGGGATCACGCCCTGAGCCGAAGGCAGACGTCCAACCGTTGTGCCACCCAGGCGCCCCCCGCTCTTCATTTCTAGTAATACTTCCTGCCTTAAAATCTCTTTCATCTGATATTAATACAGTGACCCCAGCTTTCTTTTGATTAGTGTTTGCATGGTACATCTCTTTCTACGCTTTTATTTTCTACTTTTTTGTGTCCGTATTTTTTATTTTATTTAATTTATTTTTTTATGAAGTAAGCTCTACCCCCAGCCTGGGGCTTGAACTCAAGACCCCCGGGATCAAGAGTTGCATGCTCTACCCACTGAGCCAGCCAGGCACCCCCGTGTCCTTATTTTAAAGTGTGTCTCTTGAATACAGAATAATTTTAAAAAATTCCAGCCCGATAATCTTTTGCTTTCACTTGAAGTATTTATTCCATTTATATACTGATGTATTTATAGATGTGTGTGGGTTTAAATCTACCTTCTTGCTATTTGTTTTCTACTTGTCTCACCGAATTTCTTTTTCTCTCCTTTCTTGCCCCCTTTTAGAAACAAACCAAATGTCTACCATTAAAGGACTAGTTGAATGCATTAAAGTACCTCCCAACAATGGAGTATATGCAACTGTAGAAAGAAGGGAACCATCTCTGTGATCTCCAGGAGATTATCTACCTATCTATCATCTATCTATCATCTCCGTTGGACACTTAACCAAATAAGCCACCCAGGTGCCCCAGGATATATTTTTATATGGAAGAGTGGTGAGACGTGTATATATAGAATGCTACAGCTTGTTGGAAAGAGGGTGGGGGAATATGAGCACACATTTCCTTATATTAAAAAAATGGAAGAGTAAATAAAAAACTTTTTAAATGGTTAGCCTTTTGGGAGGAGTTGACACTCCCTAGTACCCAGACTGTGGTCTCTAAATACCAGCTCCCACTGAAAGGAACCAGGGGTCCTTGAAGAAATGGTTAAATCCAGGTCTGGGGCGGGAAGTGGGCAAGATGAACCTGGTACGTCTTACCACTTCGGAATACAAAGAAGTATCAGAGATAGTTACGTTAAAGGGCTCAGGAACCAACCTGTAAAGACTTTATAGGAAAAACCTATGAAGGTCAAAGGTGGGACAATTTGAACATCAATAACCATACTCACTGTAATAAATTTGAAACACACTAAACAGTTTAAATGCATGAACTCAATGACACTTAGCAAATGAACAAAAACCTCATTGGTCACCTTTGGAGTATCCTAGGGAACAAACCATACCCCAGGGTAGCCCAAGAGTTGATGGGAAGTTTCTTTTTATAGGAATAATCCAATTTGTAAATGAAAGAAATGCAGATTATAGAATATTACTATTTTGCAACTCCTAATGTATTAATAGATCTAGGTAAGGATGATCAGTAGGTGCTTACATCATAAAAGAAAAATCCAGATATTATGTGCCTTCTGATAGAAGAACACAAACCCCCTATGAAGAATTTTTGCCCCAAAATTGAACTTGAATAGGATCAAGGCTCTTGTGTTATCATTTAATAGGAAACACATGAAAGCAGACAAACATTAAAATATCTCCCCAGTTACTGAGCAAAATCGGGATTGTAGGAAACTTTACAGGACAAAAGACCCAGTTTCTCCAAGAAATATATTGAAAGAAATAAAAGAGAAATGTCAGGGGGATTTCGAGATTTTGAAAGAGAGACTTAAGTGACATATCAATTAACTTCAAAGTGTAAAACTTATTTGGATCCTGACTCAAACGGAAAAGTGCAAAGAAATTTACACCAGGCAGGAAAAATCTCAACAATTCACTTGATTTTTGATAATATTAGGGCTTATTTATTTATTTATAATAGGCTCTAGGACCAAGATGGGGCTTGGACTCAGGGCCAGGAGATCAAGAGTCGTTATTCTCTACCACTGAGCCAGCCAGGCGCCCCTGCACTTACTTTTTTAAGGCAATAAAGATGTGTCACTGTGTTTAAAAAGAGTCATCTGTAGAAACGCACACCGAAGTGTTCGTAGATAATATGACGCTGAGATGTACTTCCACGTAACGGGGCGGTGTGTGTCGGTGGCGGAAGTGTGATGGGCTACAGGTCCGAAAAGAGGATGACCGTGGAAGCTGGTGGACAGGTACGAGGGTACACGTGGAGACCAACGAGACAGCAGCGGCTTTCTTGGAGGGATATGATGGTAGCTGCTATAATGGCAGCCAACGCAGATACCTGAAGAAGCCGCGTCAACAAGTCCCTCTGTCCCTGAAAGCTGAGCTTCCTAAAGCAGCTCACTTGGAGGCGGCCTGGTGTGCACCTACAGCGGCTTGCGGACACCTTCCCAACACTCAGCTCCGGACCTCCGCTCCCGCCGCCGCCCCTCTTCCTCTCCAGGGGAGGGCGCTCAGGTGCGCTCAGATACGCAGGAGCAGAGCCACTATGACGGGGAGTTGCGCATGCGCCGCGGAGGCTGCGGGCCACATTACCCAGGCACGCTGGCGTGTCCGGCCCCGCCCAATGCACCAGAGTCCCTTTCAAGCGAGGCGCTAATACCTGGGCCTCCTGTGGGCTGTGGAGCTGTCTGTGCTCTTGGCTCCGAATCTTAGCTCAGGCAGGTGCAGCTCTTGCACCGAAGGCCCTTTTTGAACGAGTTTTAGGTCCGCAGGAGGGGAGCTTGGTCCTTTGGCTATCACCTCCCACTCCAGAGGGCGGGCCGTCCCCGGGGCGGGCGAGGGGGACTCACCTCGCCACAAGGGTGGACTTGCAGCCCCTTGAGGCGGGAGGAAGTTGGACGCCGACGAGGAGTACGGAGTTCAAAGAAGACTCCTTTCCGAGAAGCTACCCTCCCTGCGGTCTTGTTTGAGTGATCGAGCGAAGTAAGAGGAAGGGGATGCCCGAGTCACACGGTGGTTAGGAACAAAGCGCTAGCTTGAAGCCACGTTCCCTTAAACAAGACTGGAAAACAGAGTACACGAACACTGGCGACTGCAGGAGGGGAAGACCTCCTCCTGGACCCGCTTAGGTAAACGTCTCAATCCACATTCCCGCCTGCGGGGTGTGTCCACGGATTTAGGACGGCGGCGTACAGGCGCGGCGTGGCCGGCAGAGGGCACCATTGCTCGCGCAGCGTTCTCCGCATCGACCGCCTGCTTCCTCAGAACCAGGGTTCGGCCCTTCTTCACCGGGACTCCTGGCCTTGTGCCTCCATTTCCCTTTACTTTCATGCTTCGGAGCTCTCCCTGACTGACGCTTACTTCCTGACGCTCTCACGCCCCTCCCACACATCCAGTGAGCGTTGCTCCTTTTATTGTTTTGCCGGGTGTTCGGCTCAGCCAGTAGACCACTGTGTAGGGGCTTAGTTGGCTAGCTTGTTCAAAGGGTCAGTATTTTAGGCTCTGCGGTCTCTGTGTTTCACAACTTTACGGTTGTAGCAGGAAAGCAGCCAAAGAGAATACTTAAGTGACTATGGCTGTGTTCCAATAAAACTTTATTGACACTGAAATTTTTTATTTCATGTATCAGGAAAGTCTTATTTTTTCCAACCATTTAAATGTATTCTACTGCAGTGTAAAATATGAATGTAATATCCCAGGTGTAGTTTTTAATCAGCGTAGAGTGGAGCGAGATGATTACTTTTCCACTTCTGGGTATCGATCAGAGTTGGAATGACCTAAGATTTTTCTTCAGGGAAACACCTCTACTCTCTAAGCTTGGACTAGGCAACTTCATTTGAGTTTCTGCCTTCTCTACATAGAAGCGGTAAAGGCCCCCAAATTCTTGGTGGGAGATTTCCAGTCTTCTACACTGGAAAGGACAGTGTTGGGAGAGGCAACAGGCTAAGGGCTCCGCGCATCCCTACATGCTCCCGCTGGGTATGCCGAGAATTCAAGGTCTTTTTACTCACCTGGGCCATTTCTCAGCCTTGTGTTTACAGGAAGCAAACACGCACGCGGGTGGGTGGTGGCGATGAGACAAAGAGCATGTTTGCTGACAATTCACTGTAAAAGTAGCGATTTCCCTGGGCTCAGTGTTGCTTTCCTATAAGGCACCCCACTGTTGGTGTTGGAATTTATCGAGGCCCATTCAGGGTCACCATCTTGCAACTTGGGGTGGGGGTGCGAGTCAAGAGTAATTGGGCTGCTTTTGCCGTAAGTAATGAACTTCTTTGTCTATGCCCCAGCTTCTCCATCTATGAAATAGCGACAGGCTAGTTTATCATCTTGTAAGGTAAAATCTGAGAACCTTTACAGTCTGGACATGCAAAAAAAAATTTTCCCCCCTCTGAAAACAGAATGTTGATTATTGTGCAAAAGTTCCTGCAGAGTTGTACTAATCATTTATTGAGGGGTCTATTTACCACGTGCCAAGTGCTGTGCTTGGTACAGGAGACACAGAAGTGAGTCTAATACAGTCTCTCCCTTGTTAGGAGCATATTCTTTAGTATGAAAGAGGGTCATTCTTCTGAAGGTCTTTTTCTTTTTTTAAACTTATTTTTAAAGTAACTTCTACCCCCAACGGGGTTCAAACTCCCAACTCTGAGATCAAGAGCCGGCCGCATGCTCGATCAACGGAGCCAGCCACGCGCCCCTATTCATACTCATTCTTTTGATGCCTCTCTCACAACCCAGTCCAAATCATTAGCGAGTCCTATAGACTCTACCTTTGAAATGTACACCACTTCCCAGCGCCCCTGCTGCCACAAACACGTTTCTCCTCGGAATCTAATAGCTTCCTGCTTCCGCCCTCGCTGCACTGTAGCACATTAGAATCACCTGGGGAACGGAAGCAGTACCGATGTCCAGTCTCCATCCCAAATGAAATCACTCCGTTTCCCCTGAGGTGGGGCCCCGGCACTGGTAATTTTAAGAGCTCCCAGGTCATTCCAGTTGCAGCTAAGAACGAGATCCACTGCTGTTGACAATGAGAAGATATTGTAGGGTTTCAGGCAAATGGCGACAGTCAAATGCTCTATTTAACCTGTAGCGCCATATGTGGTGGCCTTAATGTTTTCATGTGACTTTAGCCAAAGTGTGGAAGATGACTGAATAGGGTGAGATCAGGGGCAGGGTGAACACTTACCTGGTTATGAAATAATCTAACCAAGAGCTGCTTTTTAAAAGCCTGGAATGAGGTCGTGGCAGTGGGGATCTAGAAGAGATCAAACTGGAAAATACAGAAAGTAAAACCAATAGGACTATAACTACAGGTGAAGAACAGAGTGGCTTCTAGCCTCCCTGCCGAAGTTACTGTGAATTAAAAAAAAAAAAAGATTTGGGGGTGAAAGTTCTGTTTTAGATCAAATCCCTGAAGGTACTTTTGAGACAGGTGGTAACATTGACTATATGGCTCTGAAACGTGGGGGAAGATCACCTGGGTGGGAGACCACAACTGCAGTGGGGGCAGCAAGCAGTACCTTCTTCGTCGGGCTGTTCTCATCTAAAGATCTGAGTTTAAGCAGCTATATAGGGAGGGAGACAAAACAAACTTTCAATGCTCTAATCTCATCAAAATACATAATTTTATAAAATCGCGGATACATACTGTTTGTGCTCTGATTTTCCATTGGCATTAATCCTACAGGAAGAATCCCACTAAGTGCTGGAGCCATGGGTTCCAACCCTCCTTCTGTCGCCGTAGGACTACGGGACCTCAGGCAAGTCACTTCGGCGTCGCGGGCATCACTTTCCGCATCCGTACGGAGACCTCAGGGTTGCTTGCAAGCTCACACACGTATTTATACATATCACTAGAGTGCACATGCTTGCCAGTTTTAATGGCTATAGTGTTCTAAGGGCCTAATAATTGCAGTGAAAAACAGAGCCATGAAGAGAATAACAGAGAGGACGAAGTACATTTACAGGCACGTGCAAGTGAATTGTCACCGGAAGATAAAGTTGAAGAGTGAAACCTAACACTCTTCAAGTTCTGAAGGCCAAATTAAAAAATTTAGCAAGAAAAATCAGCACTTAGATTTGCATGAAACAGATCCTCAGGATTCAAATTTAGATCTTATCAGAAGCCTGCTTTAAACAATGTGAGGGGGAAGGGATTGGCTTATAAATATGTAAATTATCAAGACTTGTAATAGTTAAAACACACTAGGTATCGTATGTTAAGCTGCTGTCTTAACTGCTAATTAACCCGCCTGCCAGATTACCTGCCAAGCTCCCTTAAAATCTGCTGGCCTGGGCACAAGACCTCGCGTGGTTCACTTGCTTTCTGGTACACCGAACATTTCCGTCCTCTCCAATTTAGTCGTATGCTTAATAAGGCTTAGTTTTTTGCTCCCCAGTTTGTCCCAGTATGTAATCATGTCTCCTGAATTGTGTAACTGACGAAATGAGTGCAGAGGTGCCTTTATGAGACTTAGAGTTGAACGGTTGGAAGGACTCAAAGGCTACTCGCTACTGCTACCCCCACAGCAACGGGAATGCCTTGTGCCCAGATCTGTTTCCAGAGTCACCTATTTAGCCCAAGATTCCTGGAGAAATGGCTCATTCCGTATCTGGGGCATTGAACCTGAGATGTCAGAAGGAAATGAAGTCCCGAAACACTAGAGAAGGACTGTCAAAAGACATGAGCGCTACTAGAAGGGTTCCACCTCAAATTTGGGACAATCTGAGCAACAGAAACAATGGCCATAATCGATTTTCAATACATGGAACTGCCTGTCGTCACTGCCAAGCCCTTACTCTGAAAACTCTCAAGGAGAAGAATGTAAGTATGACCTTGCGTCGCATGCGTTCCCAGCGGATGACAGAAAGCTCTGCCTTACAGAAGTATGCGTCAGTAAACGTACGAATTGCCATTCTGCAAATCGTAATGAAACCGCTGATTCAGGGAGTGATCATCCTCACTGGATGTTAAACCACCGGCTGCTGGGCTGCTGACAAACAGGCTATCCATACGCTGCCGAAGTGTCAGTCCATAGACGAACCGCAACAGGAAAACCCTGTCTTCACACTGGAAGGGTATGGTGGTTACCATGTCAACCAAGTGGTCGGGTTTCCCATCACTGATAGTCAACCAAATGTTAGTGAGACTGGATGTGATGCAACACGGAATACATCTGTGAAGTGTTCATGTTACACGTCGAACTGGAAGCCAGTCAAGGCTTTGGCCCTAAATGCTAGTTTACAGAAAACGCAGGGGAGACAGGAACAAGATAAACCACATACAATCAGTTAAATCCTCAATGTGAGACATTCTACAACTGACCTGCTATATTAAAAAAAAAAAAAAAAAAAAAAAAAAGGTCCTGGAGAAAATCAGAGATGGGAGACATCTTGATAGATGAAACAGATTAACAAGTAAACATCATGTGTGAAACTCGACAGCATCAATAGGGAAAATTTAAACATGGATGAAGCATTAGATATTTGAAAATTATTCCTTTTTCAAGGTATGTAATGGTATGTGGTTATGTGAAAATCCATCCTTACTTTTATAAGATGCATGCTGAAATATTTAGGGGTGAAATGCCACATCTAACTTTCCAATTGTTCAGTAAAAGATGTTAAATTTTTAAAGCTAGGTGGTAGATATACAGTTCGCTTTATTACATTTTCTGTGTATTTCAACACCTTTGTAATAAAAAAGTTGTGGAAAATAAGACTTAAAAAAAACTTGGATTACATGTGGATCAGACAACTGTCAAAGTGGGAAAAATACACAAAGATTTATGGTTCTCTACCATTCTGTTATTTTTAAGGGCATCAACTGCCTCAGTGTATCAATGGAAGACTTTATAAATGCATTATTTACATAAAACTCACAAAGGCAGGAAATACAAATTAAAGCAAAGAAAGGCGCTATGGACTGTAACACTCCATACATTTATGCCAGGAGGGGAAAAAAAAAGTGTTGTGTAAGGTATGAAGTGGCATTATAAATAAAAATTGCATCTTAAATACAACGGTTATTTTCTAACATGGTAACTACGGCATAAACTTGATTTATGCAACCTGAAGACAACCTACACTTTGTCAAGGATTCCAGGACATCAGGGTTAACTGATGGGAGGACAAGGGAAAGCAATAACTTCTTGACGAAAACACTCAACAAGAAAGCTTTGAAGATGCCAGCACCCCGTGTCTTCGGCACCTGTTTGTAGGGTGTTCTTATCAGCAGTAACACCCAAGTGAAGCTGCATGGTCAACATATGCTTAAACTGCTATTTATGGCACTGGAATTTCTATCAGTTTTTCTTCATCCAGCTCAGGAAAACTTCCTGTGCAAAGATGTCCCATAATTTGTTTAGGAATATTCCCCACTGTTTCTGATTCTTCAATTTAAGTAGTTCCTATTACCCAATAAAGAACCACTATTTGTTTAGTATTTCTTTGCACACATGTACAAAAAAGAATTTTCAATGCAACCAACTTCACTCCGTATCTGTTAATTCCACCTTATTACTCAACTCTAACTTACCTACTTATTCATTAATTCAACAAACATATACCGACCACTTTCCATATGCAAGGCACTGAAGAAACAAATTAAGAGCAGGATGAAATCTCAGCTTTCACAATATGGTCTCATATTCTGATAGTGGAATGCTGTGGATATTAAATAAAATAGTATTTTTACCTATTTCTATTTGCATTTCTGCCAGTTTTCCTTTTATGTTTGGGACCCCACAAACTTAGTTAACCGTTTAAATAATTACTGCATCAATGGTAGTTTCTGCATCAATGCTTTTTCCAATGTTTTCTGACATTTTAAGAGCAATTCCCATTTTTACTTGTATGTATGAGAAAGTACCAATTCCAATTATTCCTTTAAAATCAGTCACTTCACTTTTAGTTCCTTCTTATCAACAGGCTGAATCTGGTCTTATTCACTCTCTTACTTTCTTCGGTAAAGCAAGTCTAACAACAGTTCAGGTTGTAAGTTACCTGTGTATTCTGTCTTAACTGCTAAGTCTTCACCCTTGTTTCCCTGACCCACTTTCTGTAGTGAACTTTACATCTATTTTCCATTACTGATCTTTTCCTCACTTTGTAAATAGCTGCTTTCACCACTTCTTCGTCTTGGGATACAGGCTCACATTTGGCAACCCAGTTTAGTAGGCTTCTTACGCTCATTCCGTGACATGTCCTCTGTCATCTTTCACTACTTTAGAAAGCTTTCCGTTGCTTAAATTAGCTGTGGTTTTCAGCACGATAAGAAGTCCTGAAAGGATCCAATTAGGAAGTCTGGGCCCTGCGCACAGTAGGCACTCAAGAAACGTGTCTCAACAGAAATGGGCTTTCTATGGTAAAGCAGCCATGGGAGAACCTTAAGTTATGAATTTAGGAGTCAGGGGAAAAAATGGGAATTTTATTCTTATTTCTTTCTTCAGGAGGACAGATGTCGAAACCTAAAGAAACTAAGGATAGTATGTTTTAAAGATGAATTTAAGGTTGGGTGTTTAATTTTTACCTGTTTAACTAAATTTGTACAAATGTCTAAGGGTTCTTTATACATTAGTTTATCCTAACAGATCATCTTTCCTAAAGCTCTCTTCCTTGAGTATTTCAATATTTAAAGGAAAATGTAATTAACAGTGGTCACATAAAAATTAAGATACTTTCCACTACATATATTTTGCAAACCTACTGGCTCCACATGGCAGTTATGGCAATAACAGGAAAAGGGAAGGGAACCCTTTACATATTTAAGGCTTCAAAGCTGGGAAGAAATAAAGGCCTGAAAGCAGCTTTTTCAATTATCCCAAGATTACTCACTGGCGTGAAATCCCTACTTGATGGAAGCTTTCCCAAGTTACATTCATAAGGTCTCATTGAGAAGTACTTGAAATACGAAGTTGAGGAGTTACAGATTTTTGAGTACTCTTACTTTTACAGGATTTCTTTCTGGAATGAATTGAACTGATATCAAATAAAGGTTAAGAAGTGAATGAAGTTTTCTTTTTAAATGTCACATTAAATTTAAATAGCTTATATCCACATTACTAATTCCGATACTTCTGCTGAACGATATCTAACATATATTGCACTTCTTTTGGGCTTGTTTCGAATAATGTTGTAACGGAGTACAAAATAAAATTTGAATGAATCGTGAAACCAAACTGAAGTCTCCCGTATCTATCAGTTATGATGTCTGGCACCTGTATGAACACGCTGATGCTGAATGAGGTTCGTACTCTGGGTGAAGGTTTTACCACATATCCGGCACGCATACGGCTTCTCTCCTGTGTGAATTCTCTGGTGTTGAATAAGGCATGTTCTCTGGCTAAAATCTTTATCACATTCATTACATTTATAGGGTCTCTCTCCAGTATGAGTTCTCTGATGTTGATTAAGTGATGAGGAGTAAATAAAAGCTTTCCCACATTCATTGCATTTATACGGCTTCTCTCCGGTATGAATCCTTTGATGCTGAGTAAGATTGGCACCCTGTCTATACGCTTTCCCACATATATTGCATTTGAAGGGTTTCTCTCCATTATGAATCCTTTGATGCTGAGTAAGGTGGACGCTCTGGCTGAAGGCTTTGCCACACACACTGCATTTGTATGGTTTCTCCCCAGTGTGTGTTCTGTGATGTTGAGTAAGGTTTGCACTCTGGCTGAAGGCTTTTCCACATATTTTACATATATAGGATTTCTCCCCAGTGTGAGTAGTCTGATGCTGAATGAGAGTTGAGGAATGAGCAAAGGCTTTTCCACACTCGTTGCATTTATAACACTTCTCTCCAGAATGAATTCTCTGATGCCGAATGAGGTAAGTACTCTGACTGAACACTTTCCAGCACTCATTGCATTTATAGGGTTTCTTTCCGGTATGTATTTTTTGATGTTGAAGGAGGTGTGTACTCTGACTGAACGTCTTCCCACACTCATTGCAGATGTAAGGTTTCTCACCGGTATGAACTCTCTGATGATTAATCAGCGATGAGCTGTGGCTGAAGGTTTTACCACATTCCAAGCATTTATACGGTTTCTCTCCAGTATGTGTCCTCTGATGTATAGTAAGGTGTGCACGCTGGCTGAAGTCCTTCCCACAGTCATCACACTTGTAGGGTTTCTCTCCAGTATGAATTCTCTGATGTATAGTAAGGTGTGCACGCTGGCTGAAGGCTTTACCACACTGGTGGCATTCGTACGGTTTTTCCCCAGTATGCATTCTCTGATGTGCGATGAGGGATGAGATATGCCTGAACTCTTTCCCACATTCTTCACATTCATGAGATTTTTCTTTGGCATGGGTACTTTGGTGTTTCACGAAGGATGGGTTCTTCCTAAACTTTTTCCCACACACATTACACTTATAAGGCTTCTCTCCGGGATAAATCTTTCTATGTACAATACCATATGAGACATGACTGAAGGTTGCCCTGCCTTCATCATACATAGTTTTATTATCTGATTGGGTACCAAACTGAATAATTAGGTTTGAATGCTTTTCAAAATTATTTCTATATATATCATATTTACTAAGATACTCTTCCATAGGGTCATCTTCTTTCGAGAGGACTGACTTCAAAGCGAAATTTCTTTCATTAGTGGGAATCTTCCTGAAGGTATCTGATGCTTGCCTCCCTAATCTCTCATCGTAGTCATATGGTTCTTCCAATTTGATGGTCTGAGTTCCAGTCTTTGTGAGTTTAGAAGTATTTGTAACTGGAGTACATTCTTGGGCTTCTGTTTTCCATTCTGGGATAAAAAGAATATACAATATAAAAAGTTTTCCTCTATTTGGAGTAAGGAAACTGCCAAAACAGAAACGAAATACTGAACATGAATAAAATGCTTAAAAAGACCATGGCTCTGACAACCTCATAACGTGGTACTTAAACCTTGGGAACAGGGGCAGAAAACCAGAAGACCAAACTGCTGAAAAAGGAGAGGCTCCTCACCACTCACCATAGGCACAGATTAATAAAATAGGTTAGGCCAAGTGCCCAGGCTAAGAGATGTGAAAACAGGGGCACCTCAGGGACCCAGTTGGTTAAGCGGCTGCCTTTGGCTCAGGTCATGATCCCAGTCAGGGTCCTGGGATCAAGCCCCACATCGGGGTCCCCGCTCAGCAGAGAGCCTGCTTCTCCTCCTCCCTCTGCTGCTCCTCCTGCATGTGCTCTCGCTCTGTCAAATAAATAAATAAAATCTTAAAAAAAAAAAAAAGAGAGATGTGAGAACACCAGGTAAGACTGGGATAACGTGGGATGGCTTCATGGATTGATTTGTATAAAGCAGACACGGACTCTCATTGACTCCTTCCAACCTACTCTTCACGATCCACATAATATTCCAAAAGCAATTTCAAGGAGTGTTCTCCATGTTTAAATAGCTCTAGTAAATCTCTCATAGTAATAGTTCTCAAAGTACAGTCCCCAGACCAGTGGCATAAACTACACTATCATTCGGGAATGTTTTACATTATTGGTCCCCATCCAGACAAGCTGAATCAGAAACTTTGGGGGCTATGGAACCAGAAAAGACCCCAACAGCCAAAGGAATGTTGAAAAAGAAAACCAAAGCTGGTGGCATCACACTCCCGGGGTTCAAGCTCTATGACAAAGCTGTGATCACCAAGACAGTATGGTACTGGCACAAAACAGACACACAGGTCAATGGGACAGAACAGAGAGCCCAGAAATGAACCGTCAACTCTAGAGTCAACTAATCTTTCACAAAGCAGGAAAGAACATCCATGGGAAAAAAAAGTCTTTTCAACAAATGGTGTTGGGAAAATTGGACAGCCACATGCAGAAGAATGTAACAGGACCATTTCCTGACACCAAACACAAAAAATTGACTCAAAATGGATGAAAGACCTAAATGTGAGACAGGAATCCATCAAAATCCTAGAGGAGAACACAGGCAGCAGCCTATGCGACCTCGGCCGCAGCAACTCCTTACTAGACACGTCTCCAAAAGCAAGGGCAACAAAAGCAAAAATGAACTATTGGGACTTCATCAAGATAACAAGCTTTTGCACAGCAAAGGAAACAGTCGACAAAACTCAAGACAACCCACAGAATGGGAGAAGATATCTGCAAATGTCTTACCAGATAAAGGGCTAGTCTTCAGATCTATAAAGAACATATCAAACTCAACACCCAAAACACAAATAATCCAGTCAAGAAATGGGCAGAAGGGGCGCCTGGGTGGCACAGCGGTTAAGCGTCTGCCTTCGGCTCAGGGCGTGATCCCGGCGTTATGGGATCGAGCCCCACATCAGGCTCCTCCGCTATGAACCTGCTTCTTCCTCTCCCACTCCCCCTGCTTGTGTTCCCTCTCTCGCTGGCTGTCTCTATCTCTGTCGAATAAATAAATAAAATATTTAAAAAAAAAAAAAAAGAAATGGGCAGAAGACATGAATAGACATTTCTTCAAAGACACGTAAATGCCCAACAGACACATGAGAAAATGTTCAATATCCCTTGGCATCAGGGAAATACAATCAAAACCACAATGAGATACCACCTCACACCAGTCAGAATGGTTAAAATTAACAAGTCAGGAAACAACAGATGTTGGTGAGGATGTGGAGAAAGGGGATCCGTCTTACGCTGCTGGTGGGAATGCAAGCTGGTACAGCCAATCTGGAAAACAGTATGGAAGTTCCTCAGAAAGTTAAAAATTGAGCTACCCTGCGACCCAGTAATTGCATTACTGGGTATTTACCCAAAGGATACAAACACAGTGATCAGAAAGGTTACCTGCACCCCAATGTTTATAGCAGTAATGTCTACAACGGCCAAACTATGATGGAAAATGCCCAGATGACCATCAGCAGATGAATGGATAAAGAAGATGTGGTAAAGGGGCGCCTGGGTGGCTCAGTTGGTTAAGCGTCTGCCTTCGGCTCAGATCATAATCCCAGGGTCCTGGGATCGAAACCCACGTCAGGCTCCCTGATTAGAGGGGAGTCTGCTTTTCCCTCTCCCTCTGCTGCTTCCCCTGCTTGTTCATTCTCTCCCTCCCTCCATCTCCCTCTCAAATAAATAAATAAATCTTAAAAAAAAAAAAAAGAAAGAAGATGTGGTATATATATACAATGGAGTATGACTTGGCCATCAAAAAAAATCTTACCACTTGCAATGGCGTGCATGGAACTAGAGAGTATTATGCTAAGCAAAATAAGTCAATCAGGGAAAGACAATTACATGATTTCACTCATATGTGGGATTTAAGAAACAAAACAGGATCGTAGGGGAAGGGACGGAAAAATGAAATAAGAAGAAATTAGAGAGGGAGACAACCATAAGAGACTCTTAGCTACAGGAAACAAACTGAGGGTTGCTGGAGGGGAGATGGGTGGGGGAGATGGGGTAATTGGCTGATGGGCATTAAGGAGGGCACATGATGTAATGAGCACTGGGTGTTATATGCAACTGATGAATCACTGAACTCTACCTCTGAAACTTACAATACATTATATGCTAATTAACTGGGTAAATAAAATAAAGAAACTTTGGGGGCACCTGAGTGGCTCAGTCAGTTAAGCGACTGCCTTTGGCTCAGGTCATGATCCCAGCATCCTGGGATTGAGCCCTGTGTCGGGTTCCCTGCTCAGCGGGGAGCCTGCTTCTCCCTCTCCCCCTGCCCTCCCACTCCCCGCTCATGCTTATGCTCTCTTAAGTAAAATCTTAAATAAATAAATAAATAAATAAATAAATAAATAAATGAAGGGAACTTTGGAGACAGGACTACGCAATCTGTTTTACAAAGCCCTCCAGGTGGTTCTGATGTTCACTGAAGTTTGAGCACCAAAGGCTTAAAGGAGAAAAGCTAAAAGTTCAAAATACCCCCACTTGACATATTTAGTACCCAAATAATCCAGCCTTTCCTAATCTACTGTATCTTCTGCCAAACTTCACATTTAGCTTAAAATTTAAAGTTATCCACATAACTTCAAGCTACCTCCTCATAGCCTTCTATGGGTGCCATGCAAATTCCAGACTTAGGCATTCTCTCTCTTTTTTAAAGATTTTATTTATTTGACAGAGAGAGCAAGAGCAGGGGGAGGGGCAAAGGGAGAGGCAGAAGCAGACTCCCCGCTGAGCTTGGAGACAGACATGGGGCTTGATCCCAGTTCCCAAGATCATTATCTGAGCCACAACCAAGAGTTGAAGCTCAACTGACTGAGCCACCCTGGCACCCCAAGACTTACGCATTCTCTTAAGATAACTTCTCTATCTATTAAGAAAAAAAAATGTATGACCCAGTTCCTGTTTTCCTCTTTCTTAGAATCCTAAAGTGCAGATTAGGTTGAATCATATGAACTTGCTTTTTGTAAGTCAACATGGTTGAAGTATCAGCAGTCTCATGTGATTCAACCCAGGGGCCATGACGGCACATGGCCTTACGTTATTACTTCACCGTTTTGTGTGCTTCTTGTATTTCCAACTTAGATGCAAACTCTGACAACAGCCTATGATTCTTTCACATTTCCTTCAGAAAATGGCCCAAGACTCTGGATATGGTGGCCACTCAACTGAACTGGTAAAATAAATGACAATAATTTGTTGTAAAAAGGTGAACCAGATGGGGCGCCTGGGTGGCACAGCGGTTAAGCGTCTGCCTTCGGCTCAGGGCGTGATCCCGGCGTTATGGGATTGAGCCCCACATCAGGCTCCTCCGCTATGAGCCTGCTTCTTCCTCTCCCACTCCCCCTGCTTGTGTTCCCTCTCTCGCTGGCTGTCTCTATCTCTGTCGAATAAATAAAATCTTTAAAAAAAAAAAAAAAAAAAGGTGAACCAGATGAAAGCACACACATACACATAAAAGCGAAGTGAACAAAAAAATATCCCTGTCCTTAAATCTGTCTGCAAAGCAATCAAATATGTATTTATTCATGCCTATTCTGTTTCCAGTATGATGGTTTAAAACAAATTTAAATTATAATATCTTTCTCCCTTGAAATCACATCAAAAACACAGGGCTTTCAAATATTATGAATTACGTAATGAAATATAATCAAATATGGAATTTATAATATAGTGAAAATGGTACTGGATAGTTCAGAAATTTTCTAAGATGGAGATCAAAATAGAAAAACCTTATATCAATTCCACAGAATCATATGTGATCATTAAAATTGATAGCTGCCATTCGCCAATAAAGGACTAGAGTAAGGGAATACTGGAATATTGATAACTGGTAAAAATAACTAGGTAGATTTACGTACTTTGATTCAGATACAAAAATTAGAGCTGACATTAGAAAATGCTTGGGAGTATGTTAAATGAAAAAAGTCATCCCATAGCTTGCATGAAAATGCACTCGAACTAGAAAAATATTATCAAAGAGCTAAGAGGATTATAGCTTTTAGGTTTTTAAAAAGATTTTATTTATTCATTTGACAGAGAGAGCACAAGGAGGGGGAGCAGCAGGCAGAGGGAGATGGAGAAGCAGGATCCCCACTGAGCAGGGAGCCCCATTCGGGGCTCATTACCAGGACCCCAAGATCATGACCTGAGCCGAAGGTAGATGCCCAACCGAGCCACCCAAGCGCTCCATAAGAAAAATATTTAAAAACAACTCTCTCAAACCAGGATTTGTTACTGTCCCTTCCAGAAGAACAAAGTGAGAATGTTAATGGATTATATAGGTAGGGGTGTGTGTCACACACACAAAATGAGATAGTACCGGAAGCTGAGTTTAATTGTTTTTAAAGATTTATTTATTTATTTGAGAGAGTGAGTGCATGAGAGCGAGCATTTGAGAGCGGGAGGGGCAGAGGGAGATGGAGAGAGGGAATCTTAAGCAGGCTCCACACTTAGTGCAGAGCCTAACTCAGGGCTCATCTCACGACCCTGAGATCATGTGACCTGAGGCAAATCAAGAGCTGGACGCTCAACTGACTGAGCCACCCAGGTGCCCCATTAATTGATTCTATGTAGTCAGGATCAGTCTATGGCAGAGTGTACCATACACCTGAAAAGTAAAAGCACTAAAGGAATAACAGGCTTAAAATAACAAGTGTGAACCATGACAATGAAGAAATTGCTATAATAAATACACCTTTTTAAACCAATCAGTTTATTGGTAATTCAAAAAGTTAGTATTACTAAGCATATAAATATATGCATTTAACCAGAATGGACTGGTGGGAAGTGTTAAGTGTCTACTGGTGAACAGGGCCAAAGAGTGGCACAATACTTCTCATAGATGAAATCGGTATTGACTCAGATAATCAAAAAAGCTTCCGGGTAGGTATGATTTGAGTTGAACCTTTAAGAATGGCTAGGTTAAATAAAGAACTGTGAAAGTCCGGAGACAGGAATGGCCGTCGAAGACCACTACTACGATTTGTGAATTATCAAAGTTTCCATTTCCCGAAGGACGACTAATTAGATATCCTAACCAAAGGTTCAACTGGTTATGTACCTCTATGCTGGGAAGAAAGGGAAATCCTCCGAGGCCACAAATCAAGCAAAAGCAGGAAGATGGAGGTCAGCAGGAGCTGACTGACACAGCTCCTCACTCTGGTTAATGGCCTTACACTTCCATTTTGAGGGTGCAAGGGGTCCGGGGGCCAGAAACAAAGCCTGGGGCCCTGACAAGGAAGGGAGGCTGACAGGACTCCTGAGCATACAGGGTTAAACTCTGCTTAAGGACTGGCTAGAAAAAGAACACAAAACCTAAAAAAAATCTCGCTTCTACAGAAGTCAAAAAGGAACTTGACTTTCTCAGCCCTGGTGCTCTTTGGAGGGAGAAAATTCTCCCCCTAAAATAACCATAAAATGCCCCCTCTTGGGGATGACAGCCCCAACGCATGCTGCCTGAATGATCTAAAAAACCCCTCAGGCTCAAATTAAAGGGGTCCCAGACCGGCAGTACCTTCCAGGAGACTATCCTGACTCTAGTCTAGGCCCGTTTCCATTATGTCGCGCGTGTTTCTTCAGTGCTGGAGTGTGCCAAAATCACCCCACGGAGAATTTACTGTGCTACAAGTACATAGAGGTCATTCTGCTATAAATTATGAGAAGAATGAAGAATTAGCTTTTCAAGTCGTAGTACCCAAGTTTGGGACAACTGAGCGTGAAAAACAAAACAAAACAAAACTGGAATTAGTGGACTAATAACACGCTGAATCTGGAAAAATTCCATTAGTCCAAAATGACATGTTCACATCAAAAATGAGGTGGAAGGAAAAACGAATCTTTACAGGAGAAAGCTATTAATCCTGTAGAAGTGAAGACTGAATTCGAAAATCAGCATCTTGAAATCGGCAGTGCAATAAAGCAAGACTCAAGAATGGATGCTAAAAATCCTTAAATAAAACAGTACCAGGGAATGGAATAGTCACCTGGCCTCTAAGTATCACGCCGCAGATTACTTATTGATTATGAAGAGACAAATGCACCTTTAAAATGGAGAGATCCGCTCAACAGCACCTTAACTAAAATGAGTATCACCAATGATGAGACAAATGGCAATGGAGAGCACACACCTATGTCGTCTGTTTGATAACGTATTTCGTCTGCATCTAAATGTAAGGAAACAACCGGACAAATCCAGATTGTGGGTCATTCTAAAACACCTGGACCGGATCCTTCAGAAAAATGTCAGAAGGGAAGCAGAAGGGAAGGAAAGGGGAAAGAACAAAAACAAAGTGTGTGTGTGTGTGTGTGTGTGTGTGTGTGTGTGTGTAAACAGATAAAGCAAAGGGGCACCTGCGTGGCTCAGTCGGTTAAGCACTTGACTTGATTTCAGCTCAGGTCATGATCTCAGGATGGAGCCCTGTGTCAGACTCCGCACTCGGTGGGGAGTCTGCTGAGATTCTCTCTCTCCCTCTGCCCCCTCTCCTCCCAAAAAGAGAGAAAGCAAAAGTGGCTAAATGATGGTAGCTGGTGGTTCCAGGTGAAAATTACACAGGTGTTCAATGCACTGATTCTGCAACTTTTCTGTAGGTTTGAAGCTCTTTTGGAGGAAGAACGGAATGGGAAGAACCAAAAAGCCCACCAACAAGGAACAGATTCAATAAATTATGAGACACACAATAAAATGAACTCTTTAAAAAAAGAGAATGAGGAAGCTCTTTATACCCTCACTTGGAACACTTCTCAAGATATGCTTTTAAGAAAACAAAAGCAAAGTACAAAACCGTGTGTACAGTTTGCTACCATTTCTGTTAGAAAATGGAGGAAAAGGCTGACTTAGTAGAGTGTGCGACTCAATCCAGGGTTAAGAGTTCGAGCCTCACAGGGCGCCTGGGTGGCACAGCGGTTAAGCGTCTGCCTTCGGCTCAGGGCGTGATCCCGGCGTTGTGGGATCGAGCCCCACATCAGGCTCCTCCGCTATGAGCCTGCTTCTTCCTCTCCCACTCCCCCTGCTTGTGTTCCCTCTCTCGCTGGCGTCTGTATCTCTGTCGAATAAATAAATAAAATCTTAAAAAAAAAAAAAGAGTTCGAGCCTCACACTGGGGGTAGAGATTACTTAAAAATAAAATCTAAAAAGGAGGAAAAAACATTTTTTCCCCCAAATGATATAAAGAAAGCATCCCACATATAGGATTTTTAAGAAAAAATGTACACACACACACACACGTACATAGTAAAGATTTTATTTGAGAGAGAGCGAGAGAGCATGAGCAGGGAGAAGGAGCAGAGGGAGAAGCTGACTCCCTGCTGAGCAGGGAGCCTGCTGTGGGGCTCGATCCCAGGACCCTGACATCGTGACCTGAGCTGAAGGCAGATACCTACCCGACTGAGCTACCCAGGTGCCCCCAAAACATTTTTAAATTGACTTTATATGCAAACAGGAAAAAAACAAAATACCTGAACAGAAACAACTAGAAACAGGCATCAGTGGTTAGGTGCTAGGAGATGCAGGAACTTACGCTACACAGTAAGAGAACATGTTTGAATCTTTTGAAGATTTTTTTTTCAAAATTAGAAAATAAAGAAAAGAAGAAGTTAGGAAGTGGAGGCTGGAGGCTACAGGGGTTTGCTGGTAAACAGAATAAGAGAAACTTACAAAGAAGAAGGTCTGAAACTTAAAATTTTAGGGACATTCACACATGCTTATAAAAGAGGGAGGAGACAACAGCACAGTGAAAGTGCCAGACAAAGCTGGGGATGGGACGCAGGGGTCACAGGGAAGGATGAAGTGAGAGACACTGGGGAAAAGTAGAATACTGGTGTCTGGAAACTCTTCCTGAAGTGAAGGCGGCCTCTGCAAGGAAGCAATGCCAAACAGTTTAGTGCTTCTGACAGGCCGGACGTCTCTGCGGAGTGACTCGGCCATATTTAAAAAACAGATCTCACTGCACTTACGTTTTTAAATGCAAACAGTCTCATGACAGTTATTCTCTCACCTGGACTAGGGCCTTCTAAGATTTCTTTTATCACCATCCATGGTTCTTCCAGTATGGGAATCACAGTTGGTCGGTACACTGTAAGTCCTGTTTAGGAGAAATAGAAGGAGTTTTATCCTGGAGATAAACAGTTGTTCGAATTTTACTGCCTGACTTCCACTTAACTGTGAGGACAGACTTCTGCAGGAAAGCAACGGTTCATGGATGTGATCTAGGGGGAGAAGTAGATCACTGTGCTTTTTAGTGCTGGGATAACAAAGTCCTACTACTCAGGAGGGTATGTGCAGAGAGCTCATGGCAGGAGGATCACAGGAAAAGCATGGAGTGGGCAAGGTGCAGTGTTGTGTGGAAGCCCTGGGAAGCTGTGTGGCATAGTTTTCCATGATCCTTCACTTAGAAACCTTTTATTTGGGAAAAGGGAGAACATGGCTTTGTCTATGCCCGAATGGGATGAGCACACTCACCTCTAGGTCCCACTCTTGGCAAAGTGTTCAGAGGCCAACTCATTTTTAACACCAGAGGAAAGAAAGATGGCGGATACGCTGGCAAGAGCGGGCGCGGAGGATGCTTACCCAGAGAAACCATGTTCCAGTAGTTTTGTAATGTCACCGTCTTGTACAATTCCTTCTGTACGGGACGCATTATCTCCCAGTCCTCCTGGGTGATATCCACAGCCACATCTTTGAATGTCATTGATTCCTGAAACGGCCAATATAACTTGGTTCAAGAACGGGTAGGAGGAGGATAGTGGGAACACCAGGGATGTGTGTGCTGGGGGGGAACCACAGAATCTTGACCTTTAGTAAGACCCTCAAGGTGATCTAGTTAAAAGCCTCACCCAAGTTACAGATGAGCACACTCGAATGGTCCTACAGGGAAGTCCGAAAATAGAGACTTTGTCATTATGTTTTCAGCTGTATGAGTGTATGTATTGGCTCCAACCTAAAGGAGGGTTTTACCCAGGTTAGCAGTTGAATGGTGGTGCTTTTCAAGCTCTGCCTTAAGAATTCAGTGTGTTATAATCTGAAATTTTAAGATATACTTGTGTGCTCTAGGATGAAAATGCAGAGCCCTTCCTTCCTTCCTTTTTAAAATAAAATTGGGACCAAAACCCACACTGTTGAACTGTTATACTTTTAACACATTTCACAATCTGGTAAGGTTTTCTCTTTTCTCTTTTTCTTCCTTCTGTTAAAAAAAAAAAATCGATTCCTTTTACATGTTTTTCAAATAAACTTCGTAAGTTCCTTATAAAAATTGTATTGGGGCTTTGACAATTACACTGTTAATAATTTAGGAAGAAGAGACAATTTCACAACATTCAAAGCTTCCTTCATGTCTTACAGTATGATACAGGACCTGGATGTACTACAAAATTTATACTACGTTTAGACCTAGATATTTTAAATTCTGGGGGCGGGGAAAACTATGCATAGCATCTTTTCTTTCATTTTATCACCTGCCTGATTTTAATGTATATGCAAGAAAGTGAATAATTTTCTTCTTTTTAAAAAGTAAGCCCTATGTCCAGCACGAGGCTGGAACTCATGACCCTGAGATCAAGAGTCGCAAGCTCTACCAACTGAGCCAGCCACCCATGAAAATGATTCTCATATGCCGTTTTCTGTAGTAATCGCCTTACTCAAATTTTCTACTGTTTCCCAGTTTTTCCCTTGATTTTCTTAGGGTTTTCAGGTAAACAATCATAGTGTCCAAGAATAATAATTTTACTCTACCAATTTCAGATGTATTTATTTACAGTAAAATTTTCTCTTAAGGTGGCCTGATAGAACACAGACTCACAATCAACAATAACACCAGAAAACACATGGCCTTTAATTACTTGTTAATGAGAAAAATAATTTTAGAACTATTGCTTATTGATGATTTATTGTAATCAAGGCTACCCCGAGTCTCATAATGTTTAATCCTCACAATCTAAGAAGTAAATTCTATTTATTAGCATTTAATCACTCAGGCTAAGCATGGTGAAGTATCTTGCCCCAAATTATAGGTTCAGAATCAGGCACCAGACCTGACTCATCTGGCTGTGGAGGTCAATCCCTTAATCTCTATGCAATGTTACTGCCTTAAAATCAAACACTGAGGAAAGGCATATCAGGGGAAGGCAACAAGAGCCTATTTCCTATAAAGGGCAGTCACTTATCTTAACAGGCCAAGGTGGATTTAAAGACAGAAACTGATGTTTAAGTCCTAGATTGGGCTTTTGGGGGTACAGAAGTTACAGGGCCAGGACATAAAACGTCCTCACACAAACACCTCCAAGAAGCCATTTTAAAATCACAGAAAAAACTAACACTTACTTTGGTCACCAAGTCATTTAACCACCCTGCCTGGAAAGCAGGTCTTCCTTTGGGGTCTTCCTCTGGGATCTCTTGGGGAAGGGCAGAGTTCTGAGGAGCAGCTAGGGAAGGGAGACCATGATGGAGATTAGTCCTATCTGAACAGCCCAGGAAACTTCACCAAATAGATGCCTATACTTTCCTAAAGTGAGAAATGAGTAAGAAACCAAAAACACACCCCTACTTCAAAGAATCTGAGGGAAGGACTAATGACTTGTCCTAAGATACCAATGCAGGCTTCAAAAACAAGTCTGTTCTGGGACTGCTAAGGATATGTACCAAATTCCCAATTTTCTACTAAATCTTCGTGTGATGTAAATTGTGTATGCTGTCTCTTAATACGGAAATGTGCTCTGGACCCTTTTCTACCTTTTTGGAAGCCTGTTATTATAAAATCCAATTCACAAAGCCAATGACTTAATGGCTCAAACCTCTGCAGGTAAAATTCCCGAGGGCTCATGAGCGGGTAATTGGGCTGTGTCTGGTCATTGTTTTAGGACACTAGGCAATGAGTGTTTGGTCTCAAGCAGTGGGAAGGGGCACACCACGCAGGATGGGGTGCATGTTAAAGCCTGTTCTCACTCACTGCCCTTTGCTCCCCCCACTTTCTTTAAAGGGCTGCTCTGTGATAGGCTGGTTGACTTCTCTAACCACCCAGGATTCCTCCCCTTTCTGCCCTACAATTCTCACCTTCCTCCTCTTCTAGAATCTGAGTCAAATCCTCCACCAGAGTCACCACTTCCTCACTGCTCTCTGGGTATTGGGACTTCACCCAAGTCCTAACCTCCCCAGGCAGGATGGTCAGGAATTGCTCCAGCACCAGCAGCTCCAGGATTTGTTCCTTTGAGTGAATCTCAGGTCTCAGCCATTTAAGGCAGAGCTCTCGGAGTTGATTCAATGCCTTTCGAGGACCCGCTACGTCTGGATATGGAAAATTCCTAAAATTCTGTCGACAGGTCTCAGTGTCACGCAAGATTCTTGAAGCAAGGGCTTCCTTCTCAACACTGTGGGGTCCACTCTGAGCCTTGTCTGGCTTCCACATGAGAAAGACTTGGGAGCGTGAAGAACTGGTCATCCTCTTGCATGAGGCTAACATGGCTACAGACGGGAGAGTCAATCTGGCAATATCCTTTATATCTCCAGTAGTGAGCCAACTGCTTGAAGTCTCATGCTAGAGCCACAAAGACATTAGATCAAGGGCCGCTGCAGCCAAGGGCAGAACAGGGTCAAGGTAGAGTTAGCAGCCTTAGTTACAAATTCTGAGCCCAGAACTTGCAGGGATGGTTAAGAGACCCTGAAACACAAGAATAGACCATAAAGTCAAGAATTCTGGTGCTCTCTGCTATACACACACACAAACAGTAATAGCCTGTTCAGTGTGCACAGATAAACACACACAGACTTTACCTTGGTCTTCCTCCCCTACCTCCTCAGGCTTGTGAGATAAATGCGATCTGTTGGGGACAGGGCTTGGGACTGCTATCAAATGGTGGTAACAGAAGCAAAGACCTGAATCATGAGCAAAACAATAGATCAAACTTCTAACTTGCTGAAACAGTACTTAAACTTTCACAGAGAGGGGGGAAAAGCTTTGGTATTTTTCTGATGTTACAGAAGCTATCAAGGACTGAACTGGCTCTCAGTAACAACAGAGCTTATCTATAGAACAAACTGGGAGAATCCTTCCTAATAAAGTGCTCAACGTTCCCAAGGAAACTGTCAAGGAAAAAAGAGCGAGCCATTTACCTGTTTTGCATATTAATGCCAGTCTCTTCTAGCTTTTCCCTATCTAAGGGCTGAAGAGACAAGCCGGTCGGACTGGAAAAAAGTGGGAGAGAGGCTGGTGTGACTTGAAGCCCTTTTAAATGCTTCTACAGGAGACAATTTCTCATGAATAAATTTGAAACCAGGATCCCGAGGAAAACCTCAGAACAGGCCTGACCCGGCGACCTGACACCACCTGTCCACGGGCTCCAGCTCTGAACCCTCCTCAAGCTCAGTCGTGTAACCAAAGCCAACTGTTTACAGGCCCTGCAGAGGATATGCGCCGGCCGCGACCGTCGCCTCCCCTGCCCGCTCGGGTCTCCCTAACTCCTCTTCAGCCGGAGGGTCGCGGGCAGCGGCGGAGTGGGGACCCGGGCCGCCGCAGCTGCCTCCACCCCGTGCTCGCCTTCTCCGCAGGCCGCGAGCGCGGACGCCGCGCGGGGACGGGCTGGGGCTCCGGCCTGACCGCGCGGACACTCGCCCCGGGCGCCCTCGACATCATTACCTGTCGCTGGGACCCGGCGGACGCGCAGCCGGAGCGGCCGGAGAGGCCCGGGGCAACAATGGCGGCGGGGGCGCGGGCGCCTGCGTGGCGAGCTCAGCCCCGCGCTGCGGAGGGGGTTCTGGCTCCGCCGCTTCCCTAACCCGGAAAGCACGACGTGTCTCGGCCAGGAGCCGCACCTTCCAGCCCGGTCCTCAGAAGCCTGGCCCGGAACTCACCGCGCCTCGGCTCCACCGCGACCTCGCCTCAGCGCCACTGCGCATGTGCCCAAGGGGAACGCTGCGCGCCCGCTGAGCCAATCGGAAGGCGCGTCCCGGCCCTCCCGCCCGCCCGAGCCCCATTCCGTGGACCTGTCTCCATGGTAACCTCCTCCACCCATCACTGCGACTTGCTTCTTAGCCTGCAAGGTTCTACGGGAACTTTAAATTAGTTTCCCCGGGCAGAAGCAGGTCTGGTAGATGACTGGGAGGTCCGGGAGCTACTAGCATCTTGGGGAGGGGGATGCGGATGGGCAGCGGTTAAAGCTCCGCCCTAATTAACCGGAGAAAACCTGGTGCCAGAGTTCTAGAGGAAGGAGGGGCAGGGAAGATGTGGGTCGAAAGGCAGAACAACCCAAAGTGCGTTTTCGGGCTTTAATGTGCATACACATCCACTGTTAAAGGTTCTGAGTCCCTCCTCAGGAATCTGATTCTGATTGGAAAAAGGGATAACATCCAACAACATGCTGTTTACACAGACACAACAAACCCACATAAAACGCCTGAAAATAAAAGGACAGAAAAACAATCCAGGCGCTCCTGTTATTTACTGCCGTGTTGGCAAACCATCCAAGACTTCATGTTCTTAAAGAACAACCACTGTGTTATGCTCATGGATTCTGTGGGTCAGGAATTTGGAAGGGGAATAGTGGGCATGGCTCTCCTCTGCTCGACTGTGTCTGGGGGCCCAGTTGAGATGAGTTAACAGCAGGGAGGGTCCATTTCCAAGATGGCCTCCTCACTCTCATGTCTTAATGGGTGGGCTGAGATGGCTGAAGGATGAGCTCAGCTCAGATTTGATCACAGTGGCCTTTTCCATGTGAAGGACTCAGGCTGGTTGGACTTCTTCCATGGCATCTCTGGGCTTCAAGAGCAGATATTCTAGTGCATGAGAAAGAAGCTTCATGGCTGATGATGACACAGCTTTGGAAGTCACATAGCATCACACCGTCATACACTTGATCAAACAACAGAGGCAAAAGTAGACTCCATCTCTTGATGGGAGTAGTGTCAGAGGCTCTTACTACTACTATAATAGGCACATTTGAACGAAAAGAAATTGGGCAGTGTGATGGCCTTTGATGTGTCCACCTGGCCAGGCTACAGTCTACTGCCATTCAGTGAGACACGAATTTAGGTGTTGCTGTGAAGGTATTTTGTAGGTATCATTAAAGTCCACAAACCCAGTTGAATTAAGTTGGGAAGATTATCCTAGAAAACTTGGGTGGGCCTCATTCAATCAGTTGAAAGTCCTTAAAAGCAGAACTGAGGTTTCTCTGATGAAGAAGAAACTCTGTGAACAAAGCTTCTCCCCTGCCCTTCCTGACATTGTCGTATGGATTCTGATCTTGCCTAGTCAGCCCCCACAATTAAGCCAATTCCTTGTAAAAATGTTCTGCTTCTCTGGCTGAACCCTGACTGTACAGGTAATAATCCTAATAACTGACAAAATGGAACTTTAAACAATCACGAGGGAATGAATGGCATGGTATCCACTTAGAAATAGAAACACTGACAGACTATATATCCACCCCTCCTCTATGTCCCTAACAGTAACGCCTCCAGAGATACTAAGCAATAATTGATAACTGCAGGGGGTAACACATAAATTAACAACTGAAGCTGGGAACTTTCACACATCCTCTCGAGCACAGTGTGCTGGGCTGCCGGGATCCCCTTCAGGGCTGGGGCACCTGCTCCCTCGGGGGCGTGTTTCATGGCTGACAGCTTGTGAGTGACTACCTCCCTGGGAACTGTCCTGGCTGAAGGGAGCTGCCTCTCACAGATGTCTTCTCCTCCCTAGAGCAGACCACAGCCAAGGGTGTCACTGCAGGGATTCAAAGACCTTGGACCCCTTGCTTCAATTTGCAGCTTCTCTAAAGAGCTGTCCTGGCTTGAGTTCCCTGTAGGATCATACGAGGCCTCTGTTGCAATCGTATAGCATTTCAGCTTCTTCTTGGGGCCCAATCCTTCTTACATCACTCCTTTGCAGGTATTTTTCTAGAGAACACTACCTAACAATACCCCGGTAGAACCCCGAGACTCAGGATGGGACCTCTGGACTGAAACAGGCAAACGGCTTGAAACAATAATCCCTCTGACTTCTCTGAGCCTGCCAAAGTGGCCCACTCCTTCTGGTCTTGCTTGAAAATGATGCACACAGACGCTTCTCCTTTGCAATAAAACCCGTGTCCCTCTAAGGAGCTAGTCTTTCCTTCCCTCCTGACCATTATGAACAGGGTCAAATCATCACAAAACCTAACACGACAAATGCTGGTCCTGATGGGGTAGGATAAGGACTATTCCCTGCATTTGCTGCAGGCCCTCGACCACCTGTATCTGTGGGAACAGGAGAGTATATGGGTCTGGATCCTGAGGATGCTGGATCAAGAAGGACAGAACATATAGTGAGTACTGGAGAATTCCTTAGAAAGGAGCACACACATATATGGTCCATTAATTTTCAACAAAGGAGCCAAGAATGTACAACCGGGACACAGCAGTCTCTTCAATAAATGGTGTTGGGACAACTGGATTGCAGTGGAACCACTATCCCACACCATACACAAAAATTAACTCAAAATGGATTAAAGACCTGAACATAAGACCCGAAACCACAAACCTGCTAGGAGAAAACATAGACAGTTAAGTCCTTTGACATCGGTCTTGGCAATGATTTTTTTTTTTTTTGGATTTGATATCAAAATAAAGGCAACAAAAGCAAAAATGAACAAGCAGAACGATGTCGATCTAAGAAGCTTCTGCAGCAGGAAAGGAAACCATCAGCAAAATGAGAAGTCAACGCAGTGAGTGGGAGAAAACATTGGCAAATCACATACCCGATAAGGGACTGATATCCAAAATATATGAGGAATTAATACAACTCAATGGCAAAGAAGGGCTATTATCAAATAGACAAGAAATAAGCGTTGGCGAGCATGTGGAGAAAAGAGAACCCTTTGTGCCCTGTTGGTGGGTACGTGAACTCGTGTAGTCACTATGGAAAACAGAATGCGGGTTCCTCAAGAAGTTAAAAACAGAACTACCGCATGATCCAACAATTCCACTTGAAGGTATTTACCCGACAGAAATGAAAACACTAACTCAAAAAGATATATACACGCCCATGTGCATGGCAGCATTCACTGCAACAGCCAAGACGTGGGAGCGACCTGTGTCCATCAGTGGATGAACGGACAGATAAGTTGTGGTGTGTATGCGTACGTGTGTATATATATATATTCTATACATAGAAAACAATGGAATATTTTCCAGCCATTAAAAAGAGTGAAAAAAACCAAAAGAGTGAAATCTTGCCGTCTGCGACAAGCTGAATGGACCTTGAAGGCATTATGCTAAGTGAAATAAGTCAGACAGGGAAAGACAACTACTGTACGATTTCACTTATATTTGGAATCTAAAAAAAAAAAACCACAAACAAAAATCTGAACTCATAGACACACAGGACAGATTGGTGGTGGCCGGGGTAGGGGGTGGGGGTGGGGATGGGCAAAACGGGTGAAGGTGGTCAAAAGGCACAAACTTCCAGTTATAAAATAAATACGTCCTGGGGAGGATGAGAGTACAGCATGGTGGCTGGGGTTAACAATACTGTGTTGTATATTTGATAGTTGCTGAGAGAGGGGCACCTGGGCGGCTCAGTCGGTTAATCAGCCGGCTCTTGATTTTGGCTCAGGTCATGATCTCAGGGTACTGAGATCCAGCCCCACACTGGCGCCCCGCTCAGCAAGGAGTCTGCTTGAGATTCTCTCTCCCTCTGCCCCTCCCAGGCCCTAGTGTGTGCGCGCTCCCTCTCTCTAAAATAAATTAAAAAATGATTTATCAGTTTCAGGTGTACAACATAATGATTCGTTATTTGTTATCATTTCACAATGACTACATAATAAGTCTAGTTAATATCCATCACCACATCATTACAACTTTTTTTCTAGTGATGAGAAATTTTAAGATCTGCTCTCTTAGCAACTTTTTTTTCTTTTAAAGATTTATTTATTTATTTTAGAGACAGTGAGACAGCACACACAGGGGCTGGGAGGTGCAGAGGGGGAGAGAATCTCAAGCAGATTCTATCTCAATTTAAAAAAATACTGTTTTGTTATTTAAAAAAAGAAAGAAAGAAAAAGAAATACCCTGGCACGGATGCAAGGAGATGGTGCCCACATGCTGCTGGAAGGACTTTGGGAGGGTAGGAGAATAGATGGCTCCACACTGAGCAGAAATGCCAGAATTGCTTTGGCAAAAGGTGAACGAAGGGTTTATGGAAGGCTGGAAAACGTGCCAGCTGACTGCTTCACTGGAAGGCCTGGAAGACCCTCTGCGGAGAGAAAGAATGTGCTGGTGGAGGGGGGCATGGAGAAGCTCAGTGGTGGCTGTCTGTGCAGGCTGAGGCCGACAGTCAGGGCTTTGTTACAGAACTGGGCTTCCAGAGAGTTCACCTGACCTTCAGAAGCACGGTGAGCTCAACGAGCAGGGAGATCATAGCGGATGGAGGAAGGGGGAAGAGTGGAGGGCGTGCTCTATCTTCCGAGAGCTGTGGAGACAATGGGATGTGGTGTCTCTACAGGCGTGAGACGTATGGGCAGATAAGAGGGGCTGGTGCTCAATCCACACGATCAAATGAAATAACAGGTGCATGATGAAGAAGAGGCTTGGTAATGATTTTTCCAGCCCTCCTCCCAAACAGACCTATGGCTATTTACTCAGGTACACTGGGAAAAGGGGAGTTCCCACAGGTTTCAAGGCTAGATTTAGGGACCTGGAGCATAATGATGAGGTCCGCCTCACAGCAGGTCTGCAGGATTCACTGTCCCATCCGGCAACAGGTTCTCAAAGCACTGAATACGTAACTGCAGGAAATGTTCTCGTAGTTGGCAAGTCAAATGAACTCCTTGGCTTGTAGGTAAGAGCTCTACAAATTGGGAGGGCCAAGGGGAATGCTCTGAAACTGCCTCCCTACCCCATCCCTGGCTAAGACAGAAATCAAAAAGAGCATCCCTTCCCAGAAGGAACAGCAGAGATTTGTGCCTCACTTAATCACCTAAAGGGTACAGGGTGAGGTCCTCATCACGTTCCCATTTAATTCAACAATCAGCCCTCCTCCAAAAGCCGGACGGATCTCAGAGGATGACAGTGGGTTATTAAAATATATCTGTTATAAATACATAATATACATTTATACAGTAAAAAAGTCCCTCCGATTGCTTTGCTAGAGCGGATTAAGATGCCATTCAGCCACGGTTCTGGCAAATGTGAGCAAGAATGGGCAGGCACGTTGGATCCTTGGTGAGACACACACCACGGAGGTGGCGATGAATCCCTGAAGTTTCAGGGGACTGCCACAGAGGTAAAATTTTTCAGGGTCCAGGGGTATGGGGCATGTCAGGAATTCCCTCCGACGTAAGGACGGACTACTTTATCTCTCACTCCCAACTCTTAAGCAGGAAACACAATACCTACAGGACTCTCTGGGATCCGAAAGCAGAATGTTCCCACTGGGCAAGCTGTTCCAACCCATCTACTACATGGAACGGAAGGCTGTCAGCTCTGCGTGGAGCCCGGGGCTGGGGAAAGGCTCAGCAACAGCCCTGCCACTGGGACCATCTTGCAGTATTGGGAGTAGATGGGCTGGAAGCCACCATCGCAGTGAAGACCGATCGGGCAATAGTATCTTTACTATGATGGTGGCAAATGCTGGTTTTCCAACTCAAGCACTGGGGGGCTTGTAAGCAACATACTTATTTCTCACAGCTCTGGAGGCTGGAATTCTAAGATCAAGGCACCAGCAGATGGGGTGCCTGTTGAGGAAAAACCTGCTTCCTGGCTCACAGATGGCCGTTCTCTGTTTGTGCATTTCCCATAGACAGCTTACTAGTTACAGGGAGGCAAACAGGGATTACTCATTCGAGAAATCAGATCAAATCTCGATTAACCAAAATTGACATTCAGTGGGGGATGGACGGATATTCTGTGCCTCCAAATATGAAATCCAGAACAGGACATAGGATTATCCGGTATTTCAGCTGAGAGAGAATAACTGGAATCTATGCGTGAGAAAATGATAAATTACCGTGGAATGTTCTTTTACAAAATGAGGTGTGTGGGGAATCGGTATTCTAGCAAAATGCCAATATCATAAACCCCAGAGAAAGGCATGAAAATGTTCCAGACTAAAGGAAGGTAAAGGTCACTTTGTAATTAACTGGTGTAAGTGACTATAATCCCGATCTGTAACTGAGGGGCAAAAAGGACGTTCGAATCATTTGACAAATTACATGAGCGATTGTGGAATAGATCAAAGTACTGTATGGAGACTAAAGTTGCAGAACTTTATGTGAGAGAGTATTTCAACTCTTAGGAAAAGCTCTCCTAAGTATTTAGGGGTTAAAGGCCAGAACATATATAATTTAACCTCAAATAATTCAGGGGACAATACTGCATGCGTGTCTGTATTTACATCCGGGAAGGAGAAATTAAACAGACACAAATAACAAAGAAAAAGGAGAAAAATAGGGGCACCTGAGTGGCTCAGTCAGTTGTGTCCAATTCTTGATCTGGGCTCAGGTCTTGATCTCAGGTCGGGAGTTCAAGCCCTGCATTGGGCTCTGCTGGGTGTGAAGCTTACATTTAAAAAGAAAAAAGATAAAAATATTACAAATGATTAGATTCGGGTAAAGATTATACTAGTATTCCTTGTACTATCCTTATTCTTGCAAACTTTACACTGCATAATATCTTGCTAATGAATTCCTAGATACTCCAATGTTTTTTTTCTCATCTTTTCCTAGGAAAGAATTTCAATCTTATAGTCAAAGAAAAAGTTAAAGAATGAGAACAAAAACAGGAATCTAGGAACACATGAATGAAACACTAGGGAAACACTTAATGGAGAAAATTGGCCAACGATTTTAAAAAACATTAAAGATTATCTAAATAGGGGCGCCTGAGTGGCTCAGTCGGTTAAGTCTGTCTTCCGCTCAGGTCATGGCCCCGGGATCCCGGAGTCTCAAGTGTCCCAGAATCGAGTCCCCCATCGGGCTCCCTGCTCAGTGGGAGCCTACTTCTCCGTCTCCTCCCACCTCGTGCTCTCTCTCGCTCAATTAAATAAATAAAATCTGGAAAAAAAAAAGGATTATCTAAATAATGGGGAGCAAAGCCTGTATGGTATTTTAATGAGCCCCTTAGTTCATCAGAACAACACAGAGAAATTATAACCCAAACCTTCCCACCCTCACACAAAGGCGTAAAACATATAAAAGTTTTAGAGTAGCGTTACCGGAGTCACGTTCTTGTGCCCAGCGACTGAAACGAGGCTGGACCCAAAATCAAAGGCGCAGGCAAGGCCTTATTGGGGCTACAGCTGCAGGAGACACAGGACTCACACAGAGTTGACCCCCCGTGCACAAACTTGAGACTCAGCTTACAACGAAGTCCCCCGCTCAGGTCCCCGCGAAGGGTTCGATATGCTGCTAAGAGAAGGGGAAAAAAATGCCTCATCCTGATTGGCTGGAAGGGCCTCGTCCTGATTGGTCAGAAGGGTCTCTCTCTGATTGGTTGAGATTGCCAAGCCACTCCGGCTGCTCATTGGTGGTTTTTGGAGCCTCGTCCTCCGTTTTAGGTCCGGCGTGTGAAAAGCATTGACCGCAATCGGCTTCTGCTCTGTAAGGGTCGCTGTTTAGCAACAGCCTGCGGAGAGCTCTCCCGGTGCCTGATGTTTACCCCTTGGTGCTCGTTGCCCTGATCCCTAACCGTCTCAGTAGGACGGCAGTGTTTCCCCAGTAGGAAGTCTTCAGTCCCTATGCTCTGTAGTGTTTGTCTTAAGGGATAATGTGCACGTATTTCGGCAGATACTTCATACGATGTGATTGGATGGAGGTCCGGTAGAAATGAGATGCAGCCTTAGCCAACCTCCCAGGAGCACCAGGACCCAAGGCCACCTCCCAGACGGGAAGCGAGAGAGCAGGGGGGCGAGGATACATGGACACAAACCCTTTCCCCTCCTCTGCTGAGGTGTGAAGTCTGCACAGTAATGGGACTGGTTCAGTTCGTGCATTTTCTTCCATGCTGTAGGCTGAGGGCATTGGTCCCATTTATAGATGAGGAAAGGGACACTCAGAGAGAGAATATGACTTAGCCAAGGCCTCCAGTGGTGGGGGGCAGAGGCTAGCCTTGAACCCCGCAGTACTACCTCCGAGCATAGCCCTGTTCTGTTTTTGCTTACCCATACCCACAAACACGGTGGCCTTGGAATCTTCACACCTGGCCATCATGTCTTCTGCTGGAAGGGGAGGTAAATTAATTGCACTCATTAGAAGAAGGGTCAGAGGAGATGCTAGGATACTTACATAGCAAATTTTTAAAAATCCAGGAGGCTCTGGAAAATTCCCAACTGTGGTGATGGAAAATGGAAATATTCCAACCCTGGAAGTCAGTGGACCAGTCAGGCTCCTAGGAACCCCAAGGCTTGGCATCCTGCCCTCGACTGTGGGAGAGACCCATCTTTTATAGCTCCAGTTTCTCTGCCCCTGTCAATGGAAACTGAGAAACAAAAATGTGTTTTATTATATTGGGTAATCAGCATCAACCTGGGGGCAGTGTGCCTTTACCAAATCCTCACTCAGGTTTTTTTCTATTCTGACATCAACCCCACAATGTAGGTGGAATGATCCCCATTTTATACAGGAGGCCCAGAGAGGTTGAGAACTTTCCCACAGTCACACAGCAGCAGGGGCAAGGCCAGCATCTAGGCTGGGGGTGTCTGGACCCATCGTCCCTCTCCAGCTGTGTACGGCCATGGGTGTGGGGGGTGGGGCAGGGATGTTCCTGGATAACCAGGATCCTGGGGCTAACAGGTTCAGCCTGAAACAGGAAAGGGAGAAGAATTAAGATATCCTTAGTGCTCTCAGTCCTCGTCTGTGCAGTGATGGTGTTGAAATTTGTTTTCCTAAGAAAGGCTGCGTTATGCTGCTTTATAAAGACTAAGTTCTGAAGTCAGCTCAAATAGCAACACTTCCTTCATAGAAAAATCCCTCCAAGTGCCCACAGCTGTGGAGAAGGAACTGCCTGTCGGGAGTTCAGCCTGCCCCGGGGGCTCCGGGGAGAGCACCCAGGGGTCTGAATTGGCTGCATCCTATAAAATTCTCTTTCTTCATCTTGCTTTTTGTTTGAGAATAATTATTTGACTTATCTTTTATATAAGGGTCTTTTGTAGTCTCTTTCTGTCCCTGTGTCCTCCCCCCTTCCCCAAGAGACCACTCATCTTCCAACACTGTTGATTAACTTGCATTTACTAGAATTTTAAAAAGTAGCTATATATTGCTTCTTGGCCTTTTTGTGAAGATCAGGTGTAAAAAAGTAGATATAACCATATAGCATGTACTATGTCTAGCGTCTTTCATTCAGCATAACATTTTGAGATGTATGTTTGTTCCTATGTCACTGGTTTGGCCTTGATGGCCTTGTATGTTACAGTTTGTTCACTCATTCATCTACCAACAGACGTCTGGGTTATTTCCAGTTGTTGTGTGTTTGAAATAAAATTGCTATGGACATTCCTGAAAAAGTCACTGTGTGGGGACACACTTTCATTTCTCTTGGTTAATACCTCAGTCTGGAATGGCCAGATCATACAGTAAGTGTATGTTCAACTTTTTAAGACACTGTCAAACCATTTCCCAAAGGGGTTGTATCATTTTGCACTCCCACCAACAGCGTGGGAGATATCCAGCTCCCCTGGTGAGGATTCTTAATGCCTGCTGTCTGTATTTTCAGCATTTTCTTCTTCTTCTTCTTTTTTTTTTTTTAAATCACAATGAGGAAAAGCTGTTTGTGTTAATAAAACTAAATTTGGTGATAACTTAAATTTTTAAAAAATTTATTTATTTGAGAGAGAGTGAGAGAGAGCACAGGCAGGGAGAGCAGCAGAGGGAGAGGGAGAAACAGGCTCCCCGCTGAGCAGAAAGCCTGATGTGGCGCTCAATCCCAGGACCCTGGATCATGACCTGAGCCAAAGGCAGATGCTTAACCGACTGAGCCACCCAGGCCCCCCTAAATTTGGCGATAATTTAAAAAGTGAAATCAAGGGGCGCCTGGCTGGCTCAGTCTGTAGAGCAAGTGACTTGATCTGGGAGTTGTGAGTTCGAGTCCTGTATAGAGCTTACTTAAAAAAAAATTGAAATAAAAAGTAGAAATCACCTATAGCCATGCCATTCTCATTATTTTTATGTATTTTCCTTTAGAATTTTTCAGGTATATGCACAAGAAAACACACCTTACTGAGGTGACGTAAATAAGCGCTTACCTTACTGCTAGATATTTGTGTTGTTTCTATTTGCGTTCTTTTATTTCACACCCAGTTCTGAAAAATAATACAGAGATCCCATGCATCCTTTCCCCAGTTCCCCCCAGTGGGAACGTCCTCCAAAACTATAGTTCAATATGGCAGCAGGGACACTGACACTGATACAATCAGGATATAGAACATTAACCCACTTGTGTCCTTTCATAGCCACACCCCCTTCCTTCCTGCCACCACCCCCACTTTCACTGCTGCCAACCACTAATTTGTTCTCCCATTGCCATGCCTCTATCATTTAATAAATTCTACATCAACTGAATCATGCGGTATGTAATCATTGGTGATTGGCCTTTCTTCCCTCAGGATAATTCTCTGGAGATTCATCCAGGGTTGTTGCTTGTGTCAGTTTTCGTTTGTTTTCATTGCTGAGTAGTGTCCCATTAGTATGGATGTCTGTGTAATCCCCTACAAACGGACCTTTGGGTTGTTTTCAGTTCTTGGCTACTACAAATAAAACTGATATAAAAAAACTGAGTATAAGTTTTTTTTGTCCGTGAACATTAATGTCTCCTTTTCTCTGAACAACTTCCAGAAGCTGTTAAATGATAGTTGCATGTTTCGTTTTTGAGAAATTGCTAAGCTGTTTCCCATAGCGGCTGCGCCATTTTACATTCCCTCCAGCAAAGTGTCAGTGATCCAGGTTTTCTTCCTCTTTGTCAGCTTTTGGAGTGGTGACTTTCTAATTTTAGCCATTCGGATGGATGTGCAGGGGTACCTTATTGTTGTTGTATTTTGTCCCTAATGGCTAATGATCCTCAACGTGTTTTTTTTTTAATATTTTATTTATTTATTCGACAGGATAGAGACAGCCAGCGAGAGAGGGAACACAAGCAGGGGGAGTGGGAGAGGAAGAAGCAGGCTCACAGCAGAGGAGCCTGATGTGGGGCTCGATCCCATAACGCCAGGATCACGCCCTGAGCCAAAGGCAGACGCTTAACCGCTGTGCCACCCAGGCGCCCCTCAAATCAACATCTTAATTTACACGTTTAGGAACTAGAAAAAGAACTAAACCCACAGTTAGAAGAAAGAAGGAAATAATAAAGATTAAAGGGCAGGTAAATGAAATAGAGAATAGGAAAACAGTAGATAAAATCCACAAAATCAAACATTTGGAAAGTTCAACAAAATGGACAAAATTTACCTTGACGGACCGAAGCGAAAAGAGGGAAGACACAAAGTAGTAAAATTAGAATTGAAAGTGGAAACACTGCTATCCACCTTACAAAAAGAAAAGGGATTATCTAGAGAATAGTGTGAGCAATGCACACCCACAAATGAGGTAATCTAGAAGAAAAATTCGGTTCCAGTGATTCGGCAGATGGCCAGCAGGGGGCACACGTCAACGCCACAAAACTCCGTGCGCTGCGCCCTGATGGCCATAAGAGGGCGCGCGAACCCGCCCTTTCTGATAGGCGTAGGGCCTGCGTGTTCCGCCCGGGACTTGGCGCGGGGTCCGGGTGGCGGGGAGGAAAGCGCCGGGTGTCCCCGACCCCCGCGGCGCAGCTGGGGGCTTTGTTCCCAGCGTCTCCAGGGACGTTTTCCTTAAATAGCGAATGCAGAAGCTTTTATTGTCCGGAGTGTCCCCATGCGTCCTATTGTTTACTTTTCCGTGTAATGTTTCGCAAGTCTTGCTTTACAATAGCTAGCGGTTCACCAAGGCATTTGAAGTGAGGGAGTGTTTGCAGAATGCAGAGGAGGGAGCCGGAGAAGTGTCTGTGCCTTCGTGTCCCACGGGAGCCCCGGGGCCAGAGGGGAATGGAGCAGGCCATGGAACGCTGCCGTGGTTGGAAACGGATTGAAACATTGCAAAGGCGGGGCGTTAAAAATCACATTATTTTAAGTTCAGCTCAGCTTATACCAAAAGAAAATGGATTATATAATGGACCCTCCTGGCTTCAATGGAAGGAAGCATAGTCATCAATTAATACTTTAAAAATCAGCTTCTCACCTGATCTTGTTTTCACTTGAGATAATTGACATGTTTGACAAAGGCTCATGACCCCGTAACAGTCTTAGAAGCTTGTTCATTCATTTCAGCTTTCTCTCTTGCAGGGCCCCAAGGCGACGGGTGGTGGGTAGAATTTAGATTTTTTTTTTTTAAGATTTTATTTATTTATTTATTTATTTATTTATTTATTTATTTGGCAGAGAGAGGGAGAGAAAGAGCACAAGCAAGGGGAGCAGCAGAGGCAGAGGAAGGACCAGACTCCCCGCTGAGCTGGGAGCCCCACACGGGACTCGATCCCAGGACGCTGGGATCACGACCTGAGCCGGAGGCAGACACTTAACCAACTGAGCCAGCCAGGCGCCCCTAGAAATTACATTATTAAGTCCACTTCTTAATGGGAAAAAGAAGTCAGCGACATTTGTCAGCTGGCGTTTGGAGATTGAACCAGTTCCTTTTACATTTCAATACCAACCGTTGCATTGTTCGAGGAATTGACATTGACGCCAAGGCGGGTATGGGGTGCGAGTGCTGTGTGGGTGTCCTTGTGGAAATGAACTGCCGATAACAGAGCTTTGTGTAGACATAACAGCAGTGCCGCTTTGTTTGTGCACTTTGAGAGGCTGGTCAGGGATTAATTTACTGGACCTCTTGCAGCTACTACTTGAGATTGGAGACAAGAGGAAAAGTCACTTTTATTTGCGGAGAAAGTTTGAGGGTTTCGGTTTGAGATGCATTTCCTTTTTACTTCCTGTTGCACATACAAGTGGAGACAATAGCGCAGGAATGAAACAGAGACATGAGTGTTTAGACACTGTCGGCACAGAGCTAACAATGCAAGACACTAAGCCATTGAAGACATGCTCGAGATTTCCAAGACCCTGTTCGGTCAGGGGAGAGCACAGGGGGGGAGGCAATCTCGGAATAGTTCAACTAGTCCTTCTGAGGTCGACCTCATGGAGGACACTGGCAGGAAGTGTTTATGGTAGCTTGAACACGGTCAGGAGCCTGCAATGTCAGAGGAGCCTGGGAAATAGAACGATCGCGAAAGGAAATCACGGAGGGGCGCCTGAGCGACTCAGTCCGTTAAGCGTCTGCTTTGGCTCCGGTCTTGGTCCTGGGGTCCTGGGATCGAGCCCTTCGTCAGGCTCCCTGCTGGAAGAGATCCAGTTTCTCTCTCTCCCTCTGCTGCTCCCCCTGCTTGTTCTCTCTCTCTCCCTCTGTCATATAAATAAATAAAATCTTTTTTAAAACACCAGGAGAGGTGGGGGCTCAATGCCCTGGGAGTTCCCACGTGGTCAGAGAACCTGTGATTGTGGGAATAAGCTGGAAGGAGGTTATGGAAAGAAGAAGGGATCGAAGATGATTGATGGGAGAGGTGAAAACCCAGCATAACCTGGGTTAGCTGTACACTGTGAAGACGCCGGTGTTTAAGAATTTGAGCCTCAGGGATGCCTGGGTGGCTCGGTCTTTAAGCGTCTGCCTTTGGCTCAGGTCATGATCCCAAGGTCCTGGCATCCAGCCCAGAAGAGGGCTCCCTGCTCAGCGGGAAGTCTGCGTCTCCCTCTCCCGCTCCCCCTGCTTGTGTTCCCTCTCTCGCTGTCTCTCTCTGTCAAATAAATAAAATCTTTAAAAAAAAAAAAAAAGAATTTGAGCCCAGAGAAAGGCAGAGTGAGATCCTAACTCTAGCCTCGTCATAATTTAGCCGTGTAATTCTGTTACTAAACCTCCCTGAACTGTGTCCTTCTTGTCACTTGGAAATGAGCAGCGAATCCCTAAGTGGCAGGTTTACTTTGAGGGTTAAATAAACAAATACATATAAAATCTTCATGAACATGGTCTCAATTAATGTGAATTGTTAGGGTTTTGTTTTTTTTTTTTTTTCCTCCACTTTGGTGCATCTCGGCTTCAAAGGGCTGACTTAATCCTTCCTGCTTCTTACTGTGGTACCTGGTTATCAGTTCACCTGTGTGGTTTCTGTAACTCTTTCTTTTTTAAAGATTTTTAAAAGATTTTATTTATTTATTTATTTATTTATTTATTTATTTATTTATTTATTTATTTTTGAGAGAGAGCGCGGCAGAGGAAGAAGCAGACCCCGCTGAGCAGGGAGCCCAACGCAGGATGATCCCAGGACCCCAAGATCATGACCCAAGCCAGAGGCAGACGCTTAACTGCTTAACCCACTGGGCCACCCAAGCTCCCTGGGTTAGGTCATTCTTAATGTATTAGGGAGGGACTGCAGTTTGCAAATATTTCACATATATAAACCATGAAATGTGGGGTGTTGCTGCTGATGGGGCAGGATTTCATCTACTACTAAGGTATCAGGGGGTGCCACTTAATGTCCCCCGAACCCCTTCCTCACTCTGTGATTTATGAACTTGCTGCCATTTGGAGATTGCAGGAACACCCCAGAAGCATTGTGACCTGGATCTATGTACCACTTTCCTGTGCTAGGGATCCTGGAGCTAGGCTCGCCCTGCGGGAGTCCCTGAATCCCGAGACACGGGATGAATCCTAAAGGAGATCCCACTGTGGCTTGAGCAGAAATTCTTTTTTTTTTTTTTTTTTAAAGATTTTATTTATTTATTCGACAGAGATAGAGACAGCCAGCGAGAGAGGGAACACAAGTAAGGGGAGTGGGAGAGGAAGAAGCAGGCTCATAGCAGAGGAGCCCGATGTGGGGCTCGATCCCATAACGCCGGGATCACGCCCTGAGCCGAAGGCAGACGCCCAACCGCTGTGCCACCCAGGCGCCCCTTGAGCAGAAATTCTAATCCATGGGGGCAGAGCTGGGGGTCGGGACTCAGGCATTGATATTGTCTGATTCCTTCATGGGGGGGGGCAGCCAGGATGACTGGGGTCTGTTGAGCTCAGAGGACTGGAGCAGCCCACGGTGGGAGGTATGGGGGGGCTCCGGAGCATCCGAAGGACATTAGAGAACCAGTGTTCATGGGCCAAAGCAGGAACAGTTAAACCTGAGAAATTCGAGAATGGTTTCTTGTGTCTGGAGGCCAGTATCTATAGGGGACGTGTGTCGCGGTCTCCTAGAATATGGGGTCAGGGAGAGAATTGAGTAATACATCTGACAACAACAGAGAACGTGAGAGCACGAAACTATGATTTTCATTCTCATATCTGTAAAATGGGGATATTAATATACTCTTTACGAACAGCAGTTGTCAAACTCTTCTGAATTTTGATCCTAAGAAGGAGTGGGGGCTCCCTCAGATGGAGCTTTGGGGATTCCTGGTTGGCGTGTCTGGGCACTGCGGGCAAGACTGATTCTCACGGGGCTCCTTGCTCAGCTTTGCTCTCTTAGAGCTCAAACTTTCTCTAAGTGAGGACCGAGAAAGGCAGCTGGTGGCTGAGTTTCTGACCGTGAATCCCCAGGTGAGTGGGGACCTTTTCTTGCTCCTAAAGGACATCTCTGTTGTGAATGGTGAGCACGTTTCTCCTCTTGGCCTTCAGAGTGGCCCCTAGAAGTGCTCAAGCATTTGAGGTTCCGTTACGTTTCCCCAGGACCCTCGGATATGTAATGGGTCAAACATCGATCAAAAACCAGTCTCCTTCCCCACATGACTCTGCTTTGTTCCAAGCTCGATTAAGGCTGTCTTGAACAGAGGAAAGGTTAAGAGTGTTGACTTTTTGCCTCATAGACCAGGTTTGGTGAGGGAAAACTTCCTTAAGTAACCAAATTGTGGGTGCAATTGACTAGGGGTGTGGTACACGCAGGGGACAGGGGTGAGTGAAGAGAGTGTCCGGGTCTAGTGGGGAAGGTGACCTTACAGGAGTGCCCAACTCAGGGTCAGGTGCTGGCGTGAGTCTTCTGTAGGGAGAGAGCAATGAGAGCTCCAGGGAGGGCAGCTGCGAGACTCTAGGATGGGGCCGGAGAAGACAACCGTGAATTTCTTTCCTATTTTATTTTATTTTATTTTATTTTATTTTATTTTATTTTATTTTATTTTATTTTATTTTTTAAAGATTTTATTTATTTATTTGACAGAGAGAGAGCACAGGTAGGCGGAACAGCAGGCAGAGGGAGAGGGAGAAGCAGGCTCCCCAATGAGCAGAGAGCCTGATGCGGGTCTCGATCCCAGGACCCTGGGATCATCACCCGAGGCTAAGGCAGACGCTTCACCGACTGAGCCACCCGGCACCCCTCTTTTCCAGTTTTAAATGTGTTGCAATTTTGTTGGAATATACATGATCCTTATGAAATCTCTAAAAATAAAAAAGACAAATGGAATTCTCCTAAGCTACTACGAATAGCACTGCCGTGAATGTGGGCATGCAGATAGCTCTTTGAGATCTCGATTGCAATTCTTTTGCATATACACACAGAGGGGGAATGGCTAGCTTTTATGGGAGTTTTATTTTTAATTTTTAAAGGAGACTCCATCCTGTTTTCCGCAGAGGCTGCCCCATTTTACACTCTCGCCAACAGCGTATGAGGGCTCCAGTTTCTCCACATCCTCGCCAACACGTTATTTCTTGTTTTTTGTCTTTTTTGGGGGGTCAGTATCCACCCTGGTGGGTGTGAGGTGATATTGAGGTTTGATTTGCATTTTCTTGATGATTTGTGATGTAGGGCACCTTTTTGTGTATCTTGTGGCCATTTGTATGTCTCTCTTTCTCTCTCTCTCTCTCTTTCTCTCTTTTTTTAAGTAAGCTCTATGCGGGGCTTGAACTCATGACCCCGAGATCAAGAGTTGTGTGCTCTACCAACTGAGGCAGCCAGGCGCCCCTGTATGTCTTTTTTTCCCCTTCCCTTCCCTTCCCTTCCCTTCCCTTCCCTTCCCTTCCCTTCCCTTCCCTTCCCTCTTTCTTTCTTTCTTTCTTTCTTTCTTTCTTTCTTTCTTTCTTTCTTTCTTTCTTTCTTTCTTTCTTTCTTTCTTTCCATCCTTCCTTCCCTTCCCTTCCCTTCCCTTCCCTTCCCTTCCCTTCCCTCCCTTCCCTCTTTCTTTCTTTCTTTCTTTCTTTCTTTCTTTCTTTCTTTCTTTCTTTCTTTCCTTTTTAAAGACATGGCTATTCAAATCCTTTGCGCTTTTTAAATTGGGTCATTTGGTTTCTTTAAGCTTTTGAGTTGAAGGAGTCTATCTCTTGTCAGATAAGTGGTTTGCAAATATTTTCTCCATTCTGTAGATTGCCTTGTCACTCTTCTGATGGTTTCCTTTGCTGTGCAGATGTTTCGTAGTTGATATAGTCCCACTTGCCTAGTCACAATATCCCAGATATGGAAACAACCCAAATGTCCATTAACGGATCAATGCATAAAGAACATGGGTAGATACACAAGGGAATATTATTCAGTCTTGAAAAAGAAGGAAATCCTATCATTTGTGACAACATGAATGAACCTCGAAAACATTATACTAAGTGAATAAGCCAGTTTCAGAAAAATACTGTGTAAGTCCCCTCATACGGAGTATCTAAAATTTATTTTAGAGTATATCTAACTCTGTGACTATGTATGGAAGACAGATGCCAGGTCAGGAGAAATGGATTTGACTAGAAGCCCAAACACAAATGAAAACTCCCCATGCAAAAAGAATGACACTGGACCCTAACCTTTCACCATACACAACAATCAACACAACATGGATCAAAGACTTGAACATAAGACCAGAAACCATGAAACTCCTAGAAGAAAACATAGGGGGTAACCTCCTTGACATTGATCTTGGTGATGATTTTTTTGGATTTGACGCCAAAAGCAAAACCAACAGAAGGAAAAATACACAAGCAGAACTACATTAAACTAAGAAGCTTCTGCACAGCAAAGGAAACCACCCACAACTGAAGAGGCAATGTACAGAATGGGAGAAAATGTTTGCAAACCGTGTATCCAATAAGGGACCCGAAATAGACAAGGAACTCATACAATTCAATTGCAGAAAAACAAATAATTCAAAAAATGGGAAGACATCTTTTCATGCATCTGTTGACCATCTGTATGTCTTCTTTGGAAAAATGTCTATTCAGATCCTCTGTCCATTTTTAAATCAGATTATTATTTGCGGGGGATGGATGCTGAGTTGTATAAATACTTTACACATTTTGGATATTAACCCCTTATTGGATGTATCATTTGCAAATATCTTCTCTCATCCAGCAGGTTGCCTTTTCATTTTCTTGATGGTTTCCTTTGCTGTGCAAAAGCTTTTTATTTTGATGTAGTCCCAATAGTTAATTTTTGCTTTACTTTCCTTTGCCTTAGGAGACATAGCTAGAAAAATGTGGCTACAGCTGCTGTCAGAGAAATTATTGCCTGTCGAATCACTATGTTGTACACCTGTAACGTGTGCCAACTATACTAAAAATAAATGGCAAAAGGTTCTGAACAGACATTTTTCCAAAGAAGACATACAAATGGCCAACAGGGTCCCGAAAAGATGGTCAGAGTCCTCAGGGAAACGCAAATCAAAACCACAATGAGATATCGCTTTACACCTGTTAGAATGTCTATGACCGTAAAGACAAAGGATAGCAAATGCTGGTGGCAGTGTAGGGAAAAGAGAAAGTAAATTGGTGCAGTCATTCTGGAAAACACTCTGGAGGTTCCTCAAAAAGTTAAAAATGGAACTATCATAAGATTCAGCAATCCCACTTCTGGGTATGTATTCAAAGGAAACAAAATCACTGTATTGATGACATACCTACATTTTCATGTTCATTACGACATTATCGGCAATAGACAGCCAACGGAGACAGCCATGTGTCCACTCATGGATGAATGGAGAAAGAAATGTGGTGTATACACAGACATGGAACACTATTCAGCCTTCAAAAAGAAGGGAATTCTGCCACTTGCAACAATATAAATGAAACTTGAGGGCATCAGTGTAAGTGAAATTAGCCAGACAGAGAAAGACAAAGACTACTGCCTGGTATCACTTACACCCAGAATCTTTACAAACTAACAATTGAGCTCAGAGAAACCAAGAATAGAATGGTGGTGGCTGGGCTGGAGGTGGGGAAATAGGGAAAGGCTGGTAAAAGGATACACATTTTCAGTTATAAGATGAATAAGGTCTCAGGATCTACCCCATGACATGGTGACTGTAGTTGACAATACTATATCATATAATTGAATTTTGCTAAGAGCCTAGATAACCCAAGGGTACACACACACACACACACACACACACACACACACACAGTAAATATGTGAGGTTGATAGACTTGTTAACCACATATTTGACCTTCACAAAACAGTTTCATAAATCCTATTGTCCATACTGTAATTTTATCAAATCACTTCAGATACCTTTTCGCCCCCTCTCTATAGTACAGGACCTACTCTACTTTTAACCACTAAGTGTCTTTTGTTTTCTTTAGTCTGGAGTATTTCTGTAGCTTTTTGGTGTCAGTGAGGACATGGATCTATTTTAATAACACACAGCCCTCTCCCCATTCTTTAAAAGATTTATTTTATGTCATTCATAATTTGATTCCGTTTACTCATTCTTAGTTGAAAGGCTACGGGGTGACCCTATGACTTTGTCAGGGTTTGACAATCGGAGGTGAAGGATGGCAGATTGCGCCCCCAAAATAGATTGCTTTGGCATATTTTGAGCTAAGACACCGAAAAAACAGCAGGTAAAAGACTGACACCTCCCCTCTCCCTTTCTCCCTGGAATTAAGCAATAAATCCCAGGTGAAAGATATCCTCCCTACATGGGGAGGAAAGAAACATTTTTAGCACCAGAGACTGGGAGTCAAGGCTGAGAGAATTCTGTGCAAACAGACTTTGTTACAATTCTTATCTTTCCTTAGCCTCCCAGTATATTTTAGCTACTTTTCCGCAATTGCTTTGTTCAACCTCGTTAAACAAGACTTGGGTTTTGCCCCTTCTTTGGGTCTTCATTTCCTTATGAGAGCTCGGAGGCCATGCAAAACTTACGCTGCATGAATCTATGGGGTTTTTTTCTCTATTAATCTGTCTCGTGTAAAATTAATTCTCAGGCCTATCCAAAGACCCTAAGAAGGTAGAGATAAAGTTTTGCCTCCCCTACAGATGTCCATATGTCCCTCTGTCCCTCGCAGTAGTTGGTAAAAAGAAAAAAAATTCGTGCTCATAATTTTGATTACCCAGTGAAGGTTTTATCCCCTATCTATACGATATAATGTCTTTTCACCCACAACTAATAAGAAGTGTGCAGGGGAGATATTTCAAGACGATAGAAATATCCTGCTCCTCAGTATAATTTCCCCCTAGTTCCCTGATGTTTAAGATTCGTGGATGATTCTTGCATGATCCAGGTTTACTATGATGATGGCAGAATGATAATTTTCCAACACTAGCAATCTCTTCGACTTTACAAGTTGGCCTTTGGTATTGTCCTTTATGTGGAAGTCACTCCACATCTTCTATCTATCTATCTATCTATCTATCTATCTATCTATCTATCTATCTATCATGTATCATCTTATAATCATCAGTATTATTTTTATGTTCAGATTGTTCTAGCTGTGGCTACTACCTGTCACTTTAAGCTGGATGGCTTCCTTGTGACCTACCCAGTGGTTTTTTTTTCCTTATAGTTTTTTGCTTTTTCCCTGAAGAAGACATTCCAGGGCTGTCTAGTATCTACTGTGATCCAGTCCTGAAATTAGCCACCTGCTGCATTACTGAGTCGTGTCCCCCCAATTCACGGTTGAAGCCCTAAGCCCAGAGAGACTATATTTAAGGAGCTAATGAAGGTTAAATGAGGTCATAAGGGTGACCTTGCGGTGTCCTCGTAAGAAGAGGAAGAGACACCAGATTTTTCTCTCTCTCTCAGTGCATGCACAGAGGAAAGGCCATGTGAGGACATGAGAAGGCAGTTGTCAGAAAGCCAGGAAGACAGTCTGCACTCGAAGATTCGATTCTGCTGGCCCCTTGAGCTAAGAGCCTTGACTTATTCGTGGGGAATATTAGAGACCATAATCTGGTCGCTAGGTGTGCTCATTGCCAGTGGGGTGTATATGTCAACTGCACATTTCCATAGACTTATACAGTTGTATCTGCACACACACGTATGTCTACCTCTTTAACGTCAGAGTCATACAAATACATGTTATTAAAGATTTTATTTATTTACTTGAAAGACAGTGAGAGAGCATGAGTTGGGGGGGCAGAGGGAGAAGGAGAAGCACACTCCCTGCCGAGCGTGGAGCCCGACGCAGGGCTCGATCCCAGGATCCTGAGATCATGACCTGAGCTGAAGGCAGCCGCTTAACCGACTGAGCCACCCAGGCGTCCCCCATAGAAATTCTTCTAAATGTTCTGCACCCTAGAGTCTTTTCTTGCCTCTGTTCATTCCATATTTGTCTTCTCAGTGACACCCGTGGCTCCCAACAAAATTGCATTACCGATTTGCTCAATCCTTCACTGCACCTAAAATGGTTTTGAAGTTTCTTCACCTATAACACTACACAAAACAAACCTACTGAAATGTGCTGAGACCTGTTGCACCAACAACTTTAGATCAGCATCTAGCATTGCAGACTGCCGAGCCATTCCCACACGTATGAAGAATGCGTGTGCCATCTCTGGCTCCAACCTCTTAGCCAGGTCTGTGAAGTCAGTGCACCTGTTGGCTTGGTGTTTCTTTTCTCTTCATTTTTTTAAAAGATTTTATTTTTAAGTAATCTCTATACCCAATGTGGGGCTCAACTCACAACCCCAAGATCAAGAGTCACATGCTCTACTGACTGAACCAGCTAGGTGCCCCTGGCCTGGTGTTTCCGATCTATAGACCCAGGCACTGATAGGTTTCAGGGTTGGTAGTTAACATACCAGGATCTAGAAACATCGGGACACAGTGAACTCACTTCATGCAAGGTACAAGCTCAGAGTTACATGGTATTGCCCACCTGAGGCACCCTATTGCCACAGAAGGGTGCCTCCAGATACCCCAAGAGAAATTTGGGGTGCAGAGGGGATGATTGCACCAGGCAAGGCCAGCTTGAAAGGAATAGACGTACTTTTAAAAAGTAAAGAAACCAAACCTTAGTACTTAGTAAAGTGTTGATTTATTAAATGCCATTGCAAATTTTTAAACCCTTATAAGCCAAGGAAAAGGAAACCAGACAGTGATGGAAATACCACTACACCATGGTTCATTGCATTGCACTTTGTGGATATTGTGTTTTTTACAAATTGAAGGTTTGTGGCAACTCCGCGTCCAAGCAAATCTAACGACACCATTTTTCCAACGGCATTTGCTCACTTCGGGTCTCAGTGTCACATTTCGCTAATTCTTTTGTTTTTTTTAAAGATTTTATTTATTTATTCGACAGAGATAGAGACAGCCAGCGAGAGAGGGAACACAAGCAGGGGGAGTGGGAGAGGAAGAAGCAGGCTCACAGCTGAAGAGCCTGACGTGGGGCTCGATCCCATAACGCCGGGATCACGCCCTGAGCCGAAGGCAGACGCCCAACCGCTGTGCCACCCAGGCGCCCCGACATTTCGCTAATTCTTGCAATATTTCAAACGTTTTCATTATTCTGTTGGTTACGGTGACCTGTAATCAGTGGTTATGACTTGGTTGGAAGCTTAGATGATGCTTAGCATTCTCTAGCAATAAAGCATTTTAAAATTAAGGTATGTACCTTGTTTTTTATGACATAATGCTATCATACACTTAACAGGCCATAGTATAACATAAACATAACTTTTATATGCACTGGGAAGCCAAAAAAATTCATTTGACTCACTTTATTGCTGTGGTCTGGAACAGAACCCACAATATCTCCAAGGTATGCCGGTATATGTTAATTTTATTTAAATGCTATGATTATTCCTGGCCATGAAATTGCTGAATCCCATTGCCAAGCATTTCACTAAAATTGCTGTCAAAAACTTGGCTAAATGGCTAAATGATTTATCAGTGATACCTCAATGGAGCCGAGAAAAACAAAATTTTAAATTAAAAACTTTAAGTGTACTGCTAAAGTCGTCTATATTAAGGTGTAACAAAATCATACATTTCGAAATAACCATCTGGCGATGGGTGAATATCAAGGTGTTTCTCCACAAAGGATTTGCCCGCTTGAATAAGGAAGCCCGTGTCCTGAATATGATCCACATAGATGAGGGTGAAGACTTGAATGACCTCTTTGCCCGTGTAGGGCTGGTATCAGCCTCCCCGACTTAGGACTCCTGAAGCGCCTCTTTCCGCACTAGCTGGTCTCCTGGATAAAGAAGGGTGCAGGCGGCGAGGGTCCAGCAACATGCTTCGCAATACTCGCGTCTTACAAAATCTCATCCTGGGGCTCGCGGAGCGCCGCGGCTTGCACCTGTCGGAGCGCCGACTGGAGCGCCACCTGGTGGTGGTTGGAGCTGCCGGCGCCGCCTGGACATTGACCTTGGCCTGGCCACCTGAGAGCCAGATGCAGTCTCCTCTGGGACACCCTCTGCAAACCCTTTTTGCTCGACCACTCCCCCGTCTCCCTCCTGGTCCCACACTGATCGCTGGCTGGTGCTAACTAAGGGGGTGCGACGTGCCTGGGCTACCGCACCGGGGCGGCGGGGGGGCGGGGTGGTGGTTCCAGGGGCAGCGATGGAGAGGGGAGCTGGTGATTACCGGGGGATGGGGGGAGGGGGGCTCGGTAGAGGCCACCAGCGCCCATGCTGGCTTCCTACAGGCCCTTCCTTTCTGAATTGGCTGTTTCCTCTAGGAGCTGTCCTGGTCTTCCTTGTGCTCCCCAACATCACTGCCATCCAGGTTCTGCAAAACTTCCCAGGGCAGCCTTGCCATGGACACCTCAAGGACCAGAGTCTGGACCCAGAGCTCCTCTGCCCTTCATTGAGGATACGTGAATGCAGCTCCCTACCTGGACTTGGGGGTGGGGGGTGGGAATGTCCCCGCAGCTGGCAGTTGCTCGGACTAGAGAGGGAGGTGTCTTTACTGCTTGGAAGGTGCATGCGAGGAAGTTAGGAATTTTCTTGAGGCCTTTGGGAAGAGCTGAGCCCCTAGAAAGTGGGAGGAGCTCCCTCAGGCCCAGTCCTCTCTCACAACTGGTAGAAAGGCCTGAGGTTGGTGAAGATACCCTTCGAGCGTGGTCTGTTCTGGAAGGTGGACTGGGGATTGCCTCCATTTCTCACCCTGAGAGTCTCTCACTGAGCCATTGGCTCTCTCTGGGCCTCCCCAGGGAAGATCGACCTTCCGAGGGGATTCTGGTTCAAAGGCCCTGTGGTCAGAAGGGCTGAGGCCCAAGAGGATCACCGCGGGTAATTGGGCCTGTGTGGCCCAGGTCTGGATTGCAGGCCAGGTGGGAACGGAGGCTGGGCCAGCAGAGGCTACACTTCCTTCAAGGGCCGAGAGAACCCAGATGCCTCAGCACCGAGCACCCGAAAAAGAGGTTTCCTCACCTCCTCTACCAGAGCTTGGGTCTGGGAGGCAAGGTGGGAGGTCGCGGAGGGCCTCCTGCTGTGCTGGATGGTGGACAAGTTCTGATCCTCTTAGAACCATCCTGGAGTCACTCGCCGGGCCTGGGCCCTTTGGGGGAACCCCACTGCTGTGCAGAGAAGAGAGTCGTCCCCACCTCCACCTCAATCCTTCCTTTCCACTGCTTCTGGAATGGAATTTTGTGCTAAGGATCTAATAAGAGATAACAGATAGCTAAAGGGAGTTCTGAAGCAAGCCACCACAGAACTGGCAATAATAATAATAATAATAAATAATAAAGTAGTGGCTGAGAAACTGTTAGCTGATTAAGGTCCTCACCCATTCTGACAGTATCAGAGAATTATGAGAAGAACATGGCTTCTGAACTTCTGGGGAGAGCTTCACAAAGGGAAGGGGTGGGAGGATGTCTGCCCCGGAGTTCGGACCTAGTGAGAGAAGCTTTAACAGGCTACCCCGACAGCTTGATACTTGTCTCCAGGAGTTGGGAGGCTCAGTGGCTTGATGCATATTTTTCTTTAACAAACCTAAGAGCAAGAGATGGTCAAGTGGAAAGAAGGCACCTGCAGACCACTGGGGGAGGGGGCTTGGGGGACAAGGGATGCAGGAGTTCTTCGCATGGTCTAGACACCATCTGTGTGCGTGTGGGCTTTAAGAAGCTATTCACAGGGCTGCCTGGAAGGTGGACTGATCTCCTAGAGGAGAATCCTAGATGTCAGATGTTGAGTCAGCAAAGTGCAACCAGCTGAAATAAAAATATATTCAGCAGGGCTAAGTGCAATATGGGAGGGGGTCTCTCAAAATTCCATGGGTCTGCAAGAGTTGGATTTCCGCTGATGACACTATCTAGCATGGAGACTTTCCCTACCCTTGTTTCTCCTACTCCCCAGCTCTGACTCTGAAGGGATCAGAGACACAGTTAGCAAGCTGTGGGCAGAGGGACACAAACACGGGAGCAGGAGGAAAGAAAAGCCCTCCTGCAAAATCATGTTCAGAGACGGGACTATTACACAGGATGGACGCTGTAATCACTGTAATCACAGTGACCTGGAAAGTCATGGCAACTGTCCCTCCCTCTCTCCCCTCCCCCACCCCCTTTAGCTCCCTCCTCCAGGAGAAGCAGAACTAGCAAACAATACGTATTTTAAGGAATGATAAGAAACAAAGTCACTTTACCATTTCATCTCACACGTGTACTGGCTTAGAATGCCCTCCAAAGCAAACAGTGGGTTCCATTGTTTGCAATCCAAATTCCTTGGAGATAAGAAGCAGTTGGCTCAGGTTCTGTCCCGAGAACATCCGTCTGGCTAGAGAAGCGGGTCCCGAGGCCCAGGTTGGCTGGAGCTAAGGAAGCGCCCACACTGGGAGGGACAATGGGGCGACAAAATGTATCAAATATCGTGTGCAAGGCTCTGCCATCTTTAATGTTTACTTTCCTTTTATTTATTTTTTATTTTTTTAAAGGTTTTATTTATTTATTTATTTATTTATTTATTTATTTATTTATTTGACAGGGAGAGAGCGAGCACAAGCAGGGGGAGGGATAGAGGGAAGGGGGAGAAGCAGGCTCCCCTCTGAGCAGGGAGCCCCACTGGGGGACTTGATCCCAGGACCCTGAGATCATGACCTGAGCCAAAGGCAGACACTTAACCAGCGGAGCCACCCAGGTGCCCTACATGTAGCCCTTTTCAAATCTAGTTTATAAATACACAAAAAGAGAAGTTTATTAATTCATGTAAGAGACTTGAAGGACACTATTGAAAATTTAAAACTAATAAAGTTTGCACGGAACTAATTCTTAGGCTGTAATACCTACACAACAGATTCTTTGTAAAATTCTTGAAAGGTGGAAAACTCTAAGGGATTTCCAAGTGTTCGTTTGGCATCACATTAAAATGTTAATAAAAGGAGATTTAAATTAATAGAAAGGTGTTTTCTGTCCCAGCCAAGGAGGTAAGATCCATTTCAGACATTCAAGTTGAAACTCACACTGAAATGTGGGATCTCCAGTGTTTAGTACTAAGATCTGAGAAAGGATTTGCCCTCCGGTGACCAAGCTGACTCACGGAGCCTAATTTAAGGTGAGGAAGAGGTAAAAGCAAGTTTCCTTTGTTTTTTATATTGTTTTGTTTTAAATTCTGCAGGGCCAGGAAAAGAGAATCATTCCCTGCAGAAGAAAAACATACCCCTGAAAATGATCAAACGGTTCAGATTTTTTTTTTTTTTTTCAGAAAAGTAATACGAGGCATCCTCCAAGATACGGCCTCTTTGAAATGAGGCGTGAAAAGCTTTATGGAGCAAGTGGCTGAATTTAAAAGAGAGGAGACTACAGCAGGAACTCAAAATGACAGTGGCAGGATTATGATGCCCTCTATTTAAAGAGTTTTATTTATTTACTTGAGAGAGAGTGAGAGCAAGAGAGCACAAGCGGGGGTGGGGGTCGGGGGGAGCAGCAGAGGGAGAGGGAGAAGCTGACTCCCTGCTCAGCAGGGAGCCCGATAGCGGGCTCGTTCCCACGACCTTGAGATCACGACCTGAGCCAAAGGCAGACGCTTAACGGGCTGAGCCACCCAGGCGCCTACAATGCCCTCTATTTAAAGAGCAGAGATGAAGTTGTAGAAAATGGGATCCCGGATGATGGACAAAGATATCCTCAAATGCACGGAAAATGGGAAAACACAGGCAACAATTTGAGAGATGATAGATGCAGAGTACGGAGAAGCCCAATTACCCATCACTGGGTGGTGCTTATCCACCGTATGGAAGGGTAAATGGCATTCCTGGAAAAAGGCTAGAACAAAAAGAACAGAAGCAAGATTGAAAAATACACCAGAAGACTTTTCTAAAGAGGCCGAGTGAAAAATATTCTTCTAGAACTATTTCAGTTTCCTCCCTTCCTGGATCATAGGCTAACCAGTCTCCTAGGCGAAAATCTCGCTGACCCTGTCATTTGCATTGCTTTAACGATGAGAGTTGTTTCTTTTCACGTTTCAACACGATTTACGTTTCATTTTCTGTTTTCTATTGCGTGGTTGGTCTTTTTAAAAACTTGTTCTTCTGGTCGCAAGTTTTGTGACGGGGTGGGGGAAGGAGGAGGTGGGCAGGGTCCCTTGTCCGGAGAGTCCCCACCGAGGTGCCCAGGCTCGAGGCAGCGCCTCCTGGCGTTGCTCAGATCAGCGCCGCGGGCTCGGAAAACGATACGGCCCGTCCCCTGAGGTTCAGTTCTCTGGCTTCCTTGCTGCAAGGGAGTTAGTGGCAGGAGGGTCCTTGGCGTCCTTGCAGGGACGAAATGACAAATGACCTAAACCCCCCATTTCCTTGCGTGGGGGAGAAAATGGGTGCTTGTGACCCCGACGTGACTTGAACACGCAACCTTCTGATCTGGAGTCAGACGCGCTACCATTGCGCCACGAGGTCAGCGAACAGGAACGACTTTTGATCCTTTAAGGCTCTTCCTTCCTACACCTCCCCCCTCCCCGGTCGCGTCCCCGCGTCGCTCCTGCGCTTTCCGAGTGAGCCGCAGGGCGGACGGCACGGAGGCGCGGGCGCGGGGCTGCACCCCGCAAGGGCCGGGGCTCTCCGCCGCAGGGCCGGTGCCCGGGCGCCGCCGCCACCACCTGCCGGACGCGGCGCTCGGCCTTCCGCAGGGACGGTCGGGCTCCAGGCCGGGCGCGGCGGCCCCAGGGGCCCCGGAGCCGCCCGGGCTGCTGTCTCCGGGGGCCACCAGCGTGCGGCCCCCGGGAGGCCGGCGGCTGGGAGGTAGCGCCCGCGAAACTCGCAACCCACTCGGCGCCAGGAAGCGAAGGTTGGGAGCCCGCTCGTCCCACGGACAGGAGTAAAGGGAAAAAAATCCAAGTGACTTTGGAACAATGGTCGTGAGCCCCTCCTCCCCGCCCCACCCCCAGTTATAAAACCAAAACTCATTTTTGAAAATTGGGTATTATAGAAGAGTGTAATAAAACTTGAAATCAGTGAGTTCTTTGATTGCTTTTTGATGTATTTCCACATTTCCTTCTTCCCAGGTACTCACAAGTGTCCAATGATGGCGTGACTGCGAAGAACCGCAGAGTTTCAGAAAACTGCACACAACAAAGGTATCACTTAATGAGTCATCACCAAGGGAGCAAACACCCTGGCCACCGCCAGCCAGGTCAAGAAGCAGAACCTGCCCACCACTCACCCCCAAAAGCCTCTGGAGGGTCCACAACCACTCTCCAACTTTAGGGTAATTACTTACCTGCTTTTCTCCCCCCCCCCCCCTTTTTTTTAAGTCGGCTTCGCCCAGCGTGTAGCCCCGCGGGGTCTTGAACTCGGGATTCTGAAATCAACACCTGAGCTGAGATCAAGAGTGCATCGCTCAACGGACTGAGCCACCCAGGCGCCCCCCACTGCCTTTCTTTATAGTTTTATCATTCAAACGTGCATCCATAACACTATAGTCTCCTTTTGTAAAAGTCACTTTTCATGGGGTTCCCCATCCCTCCCTTTTGCCTTCAGAGCGCCCCCCAACTCCCTGAAATGATGTTCTGACCTTCCCAGTCCCTACTCTCGGAGGTCTTCTGACCGGTGATGTTAGCTTAGATCATTTAGTTAACATGGTTTCTGCTGTTTCTCCATTGTCCTGCTGTTTCCTGTTTTGTAATTAATAAATATTTGGGGGTAAATGCTTTGAAACCAGGCAAATACCGTATTTCCCCTCAAGCTTGCACCTACTAATTTTAGCATCCATCTTGCCTGTGGCAACTATTACTGATGGTAATTTTCGACTTCCTTTTTCCTTCTACATTTATGATCGTGATCCTTCTATAAGAAAGAGCTGGCTTTCCTTCCCATTTATTTATATATTACATATTCAGTTACTCATTTGCTTCAATACAGATTTAGGTATTTTTAAATTCTATGGATTTAATCCATAGAATATCATTTCTTCTTTCTTTCCCTTTCTTTCTTTCTTTCTTTCTTTCTTTCTTTCTTTCTTTCTTTCTCCTTTCTCTCTCTCTTTCTTTCATTCTTTCTTTCTCTTTCTTTCTTTTTAGATTATTATTTATTTTAGAGAGAGAGCACGAGCGTGGGGAGGGGCAGAGAGAGAGGGAGAGAGAGAATCTCAAGCAGACACCACTCTGCTCCCGGAGCCTGACACTGGGCTCCATCCCATGACCGCCAAGATCATGACCTGAGCTGAAATCAAGAGTCCGATGCTTAACCGACTGAGCCACCCAGGTGCCCCTCTCCTGGGTATTTTTTATTTCTATGGATTTAATCCATAAAATACCATTTCTTATATTGTTTCCAAAATTGTTCCAGCTTTGGCCATTATGAGCTCCTTCAGGTTGGCGCTTGGATTTTTTCGACATGCTACCATCTTCTTTTCAGCATTTCCTTACTTTCTGGCAAGATGTGCCAGGTTCATCCCGTACTATTCCTATGCGTGTCCTTGAATCAACCATTTGTCCAAGGAGTCCTGGTTCCTGTTCTTGGAGAGTCTAACATTTTAAACTTCTTTTCCCTTTTAGGTTAAATTTATAACAGAAAATGCACAAATCTTAAGTGTAAATTGATGGAGTTTTAACAAATGTGTATCATTGTGCAACCCAAGCCTTATCAAGCTATAGAACTTTGGCATTACTCTAGAAAGTTCCCTCATGGTTCTTTCCAGCCAATTCCCAACCCCAACTCCTAGGTAGAATGACTATTCTTATTTTTTCCCACCATAGATTAGTTTTTAAAAAGATGTATTTATCTATTTTAAATACAGAGAGAGCACATGTGCTTGGTAGCAGGGGAGGGAGAGAAGCAGACTCCCCGTTGAGTGGGAAGCCTGATGCAGGGCTTGATCCCGAGACCCGGAGTTCATGACCTGAGCTAAAATCAAGAGTTGGATGCTTAAGACTGAGCCACCTGGGCAGCCCCCACCATAGATTATTTTTGCCTATTCTGGAATTTCAAACAAATGAAATCATACAATATGTGTTCTTTTCTTTGGGCGAGGTTTCTTTCACACAGTATGTTTTCATCCATGTTAGTAGTTTGCCCCTTTTTATTGCTCATTAATGTTTTATGGTATGAATATACTATAGATTATCGATTCTCCTACTGATGGAAACTTTGTAGAATCAAACCAAGTTATACTGTTATAAGGATGGCAAATAGATCAATGGAACAGAATACTGCCATGGAACAGAAACACACCCAAACTTACATGGTCTTTTGATTTTCTTTTTTTAAAGAAATATTTTATTTATTTGAGAGAGAGAACATGATCCAGGGGAGGAGAAGAGGGAGAGGGACAAACAGATTCCATGCTGAGTGTGGAGTCTGATGTGGGGCTTGAGCCCATGATCCTGAGATCATGACCGGAGCTGAGATCAAGAGTTGGTTGCCCTGGGGCTCCTGGGTGGCACAGCGGTTAAGCGTCTGCCTTCGGCTCAGGGCGTGATCCCGGCGTTCTGGGATCGAGCCCCACATCAGGCTCTTCCGCTATGAGCCTGCTTCTTCCTCTCCCACTCCCCCTGCTTGTGTTCCCTCTCTCGCTGGCTGTCTCTATCTTTGTCGAATAAATAAATAAAATCTTAAAAAAAAAAAAAAAAAAGAGTTGGTTGCCCAAAAAACTGAGCTGCCCAGGTGCTCCTGTGGTCATTTGATTTTCAACAAAGATACGAAGTCATTTAATGGGGGAAAGGAATTTCTTAAACACTATTGGGATAGTAGATGTTCCTATGGAAGTAAAAGTGAATATTGGCTATCACCTCACACCCTACTGAAAAAATTGATTTGATACGTATTATACATCTAACTATAAAAGCTAAAACTCTGAGGGAAACAAAAGCAAAAACCCTGGAATATTTAGAGGGAAATATTAGAGAACATCTTCATGGTTTGGGCATAGGGGAAGGTTTTGTAGGTCACAGAAAGCAATAAGAGAAAAAAAATTATCAATTGATCCTTATCAAAAGTAAAATCTTCTGGGGGGCCTGGCTGACTCAGTCAGTAGAACAGCCTACCCTTGATCTCGGGGTCATGAGTTCAAGCCCCACGCTGGGTGTAGAGACTGTTACTCAGCCATCAAAAAGAATGAAATCTTGCCATTTGCAATGATGTGGACAGAACTAGAGGGCATTATGCTAAGCGAGATAAGTCTGTCAGAGAAAGACAGATATCACATGATTTCACACATATGTTGAATTTAAGAAACAAAGCAGGTGAACATGGGGAAGGGAAGGAAAAATAAAGAAGGATGAAAACAGAGGGAGACAAACCATAAGAGACTCTTTTTTTTTTTTAAGATTTTATTTATTTATTTGACAGAGATAGAGACAGCCAGCGAGAGAGGGAACACAAGCAGGGGGAGTGGGAGAGGAAGAAGCAGGCTCACAGCGGAGGAGCCTGATGTGGGGCTCGATCCCACAACGCCAGGATCATGCCCTGAGCCTAAGGCAGACGCTTAACCGCTGTGCCACCCAGGCGCCCCAGAAACCATAAGAGACTCTTAACTCTAGGAAACACTGAGGGTTGCTGAAGGGGTGGCGGGTGGGGAATGGAGTAACTGGGTGATGGGCATTAAGGAGGACACTTGATGTAATGAGCACTGGGTGTTATATGCAACTGATGAATCACTAAATTCTGCCTATAAAACCAATAATACAGTACATGTTAATTAAATTGAATTTAAATCAAAAAATTTAAAAAATAATTATAGTCTCAACTGTTTTTGACAAATAAGAATCAATCCATTTAATCATCATTTAAAAATAAAATAAATTAAAAAGTTACTGAAATCCAATAGGTTTCCTATTTGCCCCAGGAGAGTGGAGCAGAGCTGGGCTGGAAGAGCTTTGGTGGAAGAAGAATCCAGGACCAGGCTCAGGCGATGCAGAAGAAAACACAGGTTCTGTCTGAGGCCGTGGGTGGTAACACTCTCCCTACACTTCCTTCCATGCCAGAGCTTGTTTGTTTGTTTGTTTATTTATTTATATTATGTTCAGTTAGGTACTGTATAGTGCATCATTAGTTTCTGATGTAGTGTTCAATGATTCATTAGTTAAGTGTAACACCCAGTGCTGGCTTCTGTCTTGTTAGACATGAATGTGGTCCCACTTGTCCCCAGGTTGTTTTCTTATTTGCCATCCCCTATGGGTAGAGCTGTAGAGTGACCCACTCTTTTGCCAAAAGAAAAACAAGAATGGGCCGCTAGGGTTGGGGAGAGGAGAAGGAGGAGAAGGAGGGGAAGAGGAAGAGGAAGAAGAGGAAGAAGAAGAGCCAGAAGCTTGAAGAAGAAGAAGAAGAAGAGGAAGAAGAAGAAGAAGAGCCAGAAGCTTGAAGAAGAAGAAGAGGAAGAAGAGGAAGAAGAAGAGCCAGAAGCTTGAAGAAGGAGGAGGAGGAGGGGGGGGGGAGGAGGAGGAGGGGGGGGAGGAGGAGGAGGAGGAGGGGGAGGAGGACGGGGGAGGAGGAGGAGAGCCAGAAGCTTGATTCTTGTCCTCAGAGAGAAAATGTAGCTGAGCACAGGACCTGGTTAGAAATGCAGTTCTAGGGTACAGGGCAGGTAGACCAGAGTCTGTTCTATTGAGTTCATTCTGAGGGTGTTAATGGACAGCCTCAAATGATCATATATGTGCACAATGTGTGTGTGTGGGGGGGGTCCCTTTGTGTCTTTTGTACCAGCTCAGGGAGTCCTAAAGCCTCTTAAATAAGCCTGCCTATCACCTCGGACTCACTACCACATTCCTGCTAAGAAGGTCATACCCAGATGGGAAAAGGAGAGAAGGCGCAGTATTGTGGGAATGTGGTTGGTTACGGCACTGATTGAGGGGGAGTGGAATGGAGAGAGGACGTGGGAAGTTATATTTGGAGTCATAAAATCTTTATAACTCTGAGTCGGGTTGGATCTGGGACATTACCTAATTCCCATGACGTAGGGAGGATCACGTGGCCAACTGCGTCATCTGAGGGTCTGCCAGTCAATTGGTCTATGCCTCCTGTGTTCTTATTTATATCACCAAAGGCCTTGTCATCTTGTCATGCTGTATTAGCACAGAAAAGCTACTGGATTTCTCTTGGGAATGGCCAAGCTTCTCCGCTGTTTCCAGTCTTATGACTTCAGCGGGAAGAACATGCCATCCATGCTGACCTTGTCTTACAAGTCGAGCATGTCCAAGGGTGTGATAGATGGTGGCCCGAGAAGGAAATTTAAGAGGTTGAGAGGAAGAAGCCTCTTTCCTCAAGTATTTCTTACATCAAAAAAACCCTGTGTCTGAAATCCTGCCATTAGATTAGAATCCCTTGATTCATCAAGGTGTCTTTCTTCTCCAAAGGGCTCCTGTGGATTTGAAAGTGGTGATCTCACAGTCACCATCCACTTCAGAGACAGAGCTCCAGGACAGTGGGGATTCCAGGAATGTGCTGGGGGGACCCTCCCAGGAGCGAGCTCTCATCACCTTGGACAGAGTGGTTACAGACGTATCATCTTCTCATTGCTTTCGCTCTGCGCTGACCCTGGCTTCACTGGTCACTTATCCTCACTGCATAGAGAGCTCCCAGAGAATAAGAAAGGGATAAAGGACCACAAGTCTTGAAACCTAGGGCTGCAAACTATATTCGTTGCTCTCCTCTAACTTCCTTCCCTTCAACCTTGTAAAGCCATGAGCATCGGCCTCGCAGAAAAGCCACTTTGGGAGAGACAACTTTTCCCTCAGAAAACATGAGTCCAGAGTCCAGTTTCCCACCTGAGGAAAAGAAGAGTAATATCGTCGCACCAAATTCTCAAATTTCTATATGGGTTTCCCTAAGATACTTACTGCCTGGGGATATGAAACATCAGGGTTTTCTATGGCAATAATATCACCTCAAATGACAGTGTGGAGTTCTGCTTATATGAACAGATTTGGAGAAACTCCAGGTGCAGATGGGATGGCAGGAGTTGAAAGTTTCCTCTCAAAAATTTGAATCCTGCTCACCTCAGTAATTTTGATATTCCCCCCAAACTCATTTCCCTATGGAAAGAAGAAGTTTCCTCTCCCAATTTCTATGGGATACAAAATCCCCAAACTTAGAGACGGCAATGTTGAATTAGCAATTATTAAAAAGGATGTGATTGCCCTATGTTGGCAAACATGTGTGGGCAGGAAGCACTCTCATACACAACTGGGGAGAGTCCAAAGCTGTTGGAAGGCATATGACCTATGTATTAAAAGTCCTTATCAATACGTGTACTTTGCCCCAGAAATTTGGCTTTTATGGCCCCATGAAAACAAGGATGTTTGGAAGGGTTTTCCTGTAGGGTTACCCAAATTGTGTTTGTAATAGTGAAAAAGTAGAAATCTTAGCTGCTCTTGTTCCATAATTACAGTCTAGATTTTCAAAATAAATATGAGAGGCAGGGAAGGAGACGTCCCAGGTTGGGTGGCCCAGGAAGCCAACTCTGAGGTGGCCAATCACGCGGAGGCTCATGTACGCAGAAGAGTAGGAAGCAGGCCTGGGTAGACAGAGAAGTTGGGCTACCATGACATCTCAGCTAAGGTATCAGCTGACCCTGCGACATGCCCCGAGGCTGAGCTGGTCCCTCAAAACTGCCCCAGCATTGTGTAGAAGAGCCAGTTCTTTGCTCCAATGTTAGCCGGCCCTCGGTGTGGGCTGTCCCAAGAATGGGCTGTGATTTGGGGGGGGGGGGGGGCGGGGGAGGGAGCTCTCTTAAGCTGAGCGCTGCATGCCAGTAACACTCCCAGCCCCTGGAGAAGGAATTCTTCAGTTCTGAAGGGGGGCCCCAGGCAGCATCCACCACAGCCCTCACCGTTCTTTTTCTTAAGATTTTATTTATTATTTATTTGAGAGAGAGACAGAGAGAGTAAGAGAGAGCATTGAGTGGGGAGGAGAGGGAGAAGCAGGCTCCCTGAGCAGGGATCCCGACCCGGGGCTCCATCTCAGGACCCTGGGATCAAGACCCCAATTGAAGGCAGACGCTTAAGCGACTGAGCCACCCAGGCTCCCCAGCAGCCCTCACCTTTCACAGCTTGGACTTAGTTTTTGGAGAAGCAACTCCAGGATTCTGGTGGGCCTCTTCTCCTGGAAGAATCTTATAAGAGGATGGAACTCCAGTCTCCCCTCCCCCTGCACTGGTCCTAGGGCTGCAAACTATATTCGTTGTTGCTCTCCTCTAACATCCATTCTGATGCTCCTCACGCTGGTCTTGGTGGCTTCGCAGATGGCAGGATACTCAGATTCTCATCTCTGAGGCCTTGGTCACCAGTGTGTTTCTCAGGCTTTGTGTCCCTACCTGTTTACTACGAAAGTGGATACAATAGTACCAAGTGGTGTTCTAGCGGGTGATCTGGGTGCCAAACATATGCTTCCCTTCTCCTGCCGTGTAACAATGGCCCTACCATTTGCCAAGGATCAGGATCAAATATCCCTGCCATAATGGTGACTCTTCTTCTTGCTGGCTGGTCTCTTGGTAGTAGCCACAGTGTAGAGCTCAGAGTTGATGTGTTTTCTGAACAAATTGTTCTGCCTTGGGGAACAAACCTTCCAAGCTTACAGCACCCAGGTTTGAGAAATTGAAACCTATTCCTCAACTGCGTCACTGGGAGTGATGGTGAGCCAAGTCTCTCCTGCTTCTACTCCTTGGTTCCCAGTCTATGTATTCTCTCTATGGAATCAGAACCATAAACAGGTAGTGGATTTAAAATATACACTGAACTCTGAAGACAGTGTCCCATCCTTGCCTTGGGCTGGCACCTCAGGTGTGTCTTTCACAGCCATTCCATCTCCATCACTCTATCAGCCTGGCAGCTTTTGGGGGATGTGGTTTGTGGTAAGATCAGTGGATCCCATGACGGTATGCACATTCCTTTACCTCCTCTGTGATAAAGGCGGTTCCTTGGTTTGGTGTGAAGTTATATGGGACCCCATGCCAGGGAATCAAGCATTCTATAACCCCCCAAATAGTCAGAGCTTTTGTCGGAGGCCTTGAGAACAGGAGAGGCAAACATATACCTACAGTATGGGTTGAGTCCAGTCATGTGCATTGCTGCATATGCTATCCAGAATAGAAGGGGTCCAACAGAGCTGACTTGCTGCCAAGGGTCTGAGAAAATCACCCTTCTACTGTCAGAGTTCAGGGGTGTGTCACTGGAAGATAAGGGGCAATATATTACGGGAGAGAGCCCTAAAACTTACAATTTTCCTGGAATATTTAGTTGAGTCCTGAGCTGTGCATGGTGGAAAAGAAGAGAAACCCTATAAAAGAGCAGCACCGGACAGGCCAAATGAATGAGCACAGATTTCAACATCTGTCCAATACTGGAAAGACAGAGATTATTGTTCAAGATCAAGCCCTACCAAGTAAACACCTTGGACTTTCCACTGAGACTCTAGAAGAAGTGAGGGACTCTAGAAGTAAGGGGCAAAACTGAAATAGATCAACTTCATTTATTTTTTTTTATTTTTTTAAAGATTTTATTTATTTATTTGACAGAGAGACAGCCAGCGAGAGAGGGAACACAGGCAGGGGGAATGGGAGAGGAAGAAGCAGGCTCATAGCGGAGAAGCCTGATGTGGGGCTCGATCCCAGAACACTGAGCCGAAGGCAGACGCTTAACAACTGAGCCACCCGGGCGCCCCTGAAATAGATCAGCTTTAATAAAGCCTGGAGTCAATCATAAATGGGCTCAGGTTATGCATTAGTGCTCTAGCTGTCTGCTACACTAAAATATGACCCTCCCTCTTTAGAAAAAGAGAAATCAGAAATCTATAGAATTTTTGTCATCTATAATGTCTGGCATCAAATGGAATATTAGAAGCCATGCTAAAAAAAGAGAGAGAGAGAGAAGGATCAGCTGACCAGATAGCAAGACAAACAACAGACATAGGAGCATACCCAGAAGGGATTCACCTATTGCAGTTAATAGTCAGGGACTTTAAAGTAAACATTTTTAATAGACTTAAGAAATTTGAGAAAGAATGGAAAATTTCAGCAGATACCCAGAATCCATATAAAGACAGAAAAAAATTTCCAGAAACAAAAAATTTGACAAAAACTAAGAATTTAAGAGATGGGTTTAATGTAAGATTAAAAATAGAATAATGCAATGGAATCTTACTCAGCCTTCAAAAAATGAAATCTTACCATTTGCAATGATGTGGATGGAACTAGAGGGTACTATGCTAAGCAAAATAAGTCAGTCAGAGAAAGACAATTATCATACGATTTCGCTCATATGTGGAATTTAAGAAAGAAAACAGAGGATCATAGGGGATGGAGGGAAAAGTAAGATAAGATGAAATCAGAGATGGAGAAAAACCATTAGAGACTTTAACTATAGGAAACAAACTGAGGGTTCCTGGAGCAGAGGTAGGTGGGGGGATGGAGTAGCTGGGTAATGGACATTAAGGAGGGCACGTCATGTAATGAGCACTGGGTGTTATATGCAACTGATGAATCACTGAACTCTACCTCTGAAACTAACGAAACACTGTATGTTAATTGAATTTAAATAGAATAAAATTTTAAAAATAAAAACAAAATAAAAATAGAATAGATATTAGTTAATGGAAAGGAAAGTCAGTGGAAAGTAATCAGTTTGACGCACAGAGAGAAAAAAAAAGGTTAGGAAATACAGAAAACCTTAAAAGGCGTCTGGAACACGTGAAAGGTCTAATTTATATATAACTGGAATCTTAGAATGAGGGAGAGAGAAAATGGGGAAGAAACAATGTTTAAGGAATCACTGGCTGGGAATTTCCTCACACTGATGAGAGACATCATAGCAGTCTCAGGAAGCTCTACAAACAGTAAATGGGATGTAAACATAAACCAAAAGACCTTCCCACCTAGGCACATCACTTTCAAACTTATAAAAATGGGGACACCTGGCTGGCTCAGTCAGGAAAGCATGCAGCTCTTGATCTTGGGGTCATGAGTTTGAGCCCCACGTTGGGTGTAGTGTTTACTTAAAATTAAAGTGTTCTTTAAAAAAACTTATAAAAACCAAGGGCAAAGGTAAAAATCTTAAAAGCAGCTATAGAAAGATAAAAGCAAGAACAGAATGTATAATTGACCTTTTAATAAGAACCGTGGAAGCCAGACGACAGCAATGTCATTTTATTTTAGGTGATAAAAGAAAAAAAAAAAAGACAACAGAAAACAAAATGCCAACCTATGATTCCAATTCCAAGGGAAAATATCCTTTCTAAATTAATGCAAAATAAAAATATTTCAGACAAAAACTAAGATAACCCACTGGAAAACTATAATAAATGTTAAAAGAAATTAACCAGACAGAAGGGAAATGATCCTCCCTGGAACAAGGAACTTCAGGAAAGAATGAAGAAAACTAGGTAAATATGTGATTAAATATCAATAAGCATTGCTTACACAGTAACAGTAATAATATCTTTTGGAGTTTAAAACATATGCAGAAATAAAATATGTAATGATGGAACAAGTGTCAAGGAGTAAATAGAATTAAATTTAGTTTTCTCATTGCTTTGACATGTTAAAATATTAATTTCAAGAGTGCTCTATTGAGTCAAAGATTCATAGGGAATTTTAAGGGCAATGATTTTCAAACATTTCAGTCTCAGGATACTCTTACAATTTTAAAAATTATTGAGGAAACCAAAGGGCTTTTATTTATGTAGGTTATATCTATTGATATTTACCACATTTGAAATTAAAGTAGGAAAAATAAAAAATATTGATTAATGTATTAAAATTGGCAATAAACAATGACATGATATTGAAAAAATCATATTCTAATAAAAACAATATTTTCTTTTTTTTTTTTAAGATTTTATTTATTTATTTTGACAGAGAGAGAGACAGCCAGCAAGAGAGGGAGCACAGCAGGGGAGTGGGAGAGGAAGAAGCAGGCTCCCATCAGAGAAGCCCAATGTGGGGCTCGATCCCAGAACGCCGGGATCACGCCCTGAGCCAAAGGCAGACGCCCAATGACTGTGCCACCCAAGCGCCCCTAAAAACAATATTTTCAAAGACAAAAAATTGGTGCAGAGTAGCATGGTTTTACATTTTTGCAAATCTCTTTAACGCTTGACTGTATTAGTTTGTTAGAACTACTATAACAAAATACCAGAGGTGGTTTTAACAAGAGATATTAATTTTCTCACAGTTCTGGAGGTAAGAAGTCCAGGATCAGGGTGTCTGCAGGCGTGATTTCTCCTGACTCCTCTCTCCTTGGTTTGCTGGTAGCCAGTCTCTTGTTGCCTCTTTGCATAGCTGTCCCTCTGTATATGTGAACCCCTGGTGTCTCTGTGAATCCAAATTTCCTCTTCTTATAAGAACCCCAGTGAGATGTGATTAGGGCCCTCCTTAACAACCTCACCTTAACTTATCACCTCTTTAAAGACCATATTTCAAAATACAGTCACATTTTTAGGTACTGGGTGTTAGGACTTCAATACACAAATTTTGGGGGCACACAATTCAGTCAATAACAATGGCTTAATAGAGGATAGCCAAATTCTCAGATCTCTTTTTGCATTAAGTCATTTGTAATATCATGTCATGCATGATATTTCTCTCATGAGAAAAATGAGAGTAATAAAGGTAAATAATGTCTTAGAATTATTATGAAAATAGTTATGAGAAACACTGCTCTAGGGTAGTCACCAAAATAATAAAGGAATTTACAACTAAATCAGATAGGGTGAAAATGAGATAATGAAATGTATTCGACTAGTCCAAAGAAAAGCAAGAAAAGAAAAATAAAAGAAACAGATAAAACAAATAAAAATAAATAAAATGGCAGATACACCTAAATATATAAGTAATTACAATAAAGATAAATGGATTAAATACTCCAATTAAATACAAAGATTGTCAGACTAGATAAAAATAAGGCCCAAATATGTACTGTTTATAAGAGACACATTTTAAATATATGGACACGGATAAGTTGAAAGGAAAAGAATGAAAAAGAGCTATATCATGTGGATTTGTTTTCTACTGCTACATACCACATTAATGCAAACAATAGCTTAAAACAACAACTATTTATTAGCTTACTGTTCTGTAGATCAGATGTTCAAGCATGGCATGATGGATTCTCTGCTCAGGTTTCGAAGTTTGAAATCAAGGAGTCAACTGAGTTGAGTGTTGTATGGAGACTGGGGAAGAATCAATTTCCAAACTCACTCAACTTGTTAGAAAAATTCAGTTCCTTGAAGTTATAGAACTGAGGTATCTGGTTTTCTGCTAGCTGTCAGCCACAATATGCTCTCAGTTCCTAAAGAATGACCACATTCTTTGTAACATAGCCCCTCTATCTTTAAAGCCAGCAATGAAGGATATCACTCACATCAAATTCCCATATTTAAAACTCTTTCACCAGGAAGAGCCCTACGCTTTTTAAGATCTCACCTGATTAGGTCAGGCCCCCTATGGGTGATTTCCTTATTTTGGGTCAACTGATTTGGGACCTTAATCACATTTGCAAAATCCTTTCATACAATCACTGAGATTGGTGTTTAACTGAATATCTGGGAACTGCTTGTATATAAGGGGCTGGGCATCTGGGGACCATTTTAACAGTCTGCCTACCACACCATGAAAACACTAACCAAAACAAAATTGTTTTCACTATATTAATATCAGAAAAAGTAGAATTTATGGCAAAAAATTACTAGAGATAGAGAATGATATATAATATAAGGGTCAACTCAACAAGAATATATAACAATGCTAAGTTTATATGTATTGAATAACATTAACTTCAAAATATATGTCAAACACTGATAGACATAAAAGAAGAAAGAGATGAGCACAATCATAGTTAGAAATCTGAAGACAACATTCTTTTTTTTAAAGATTTTTATTTACTTATTTGACAGAGAGAGAGACAACCAGCGAGAGAGGGAACACAAGCAGGGGGAGTGGGAGAGGAAGAAGCAGGCTCCCAGCAGAGAAGCCTGATGTGGGGCTCCATCCCAGAACGCGAGGATCACGCCCTGAGCCGAAGGCAGACGCTTAACCGCTGTGCTACCCAGGCGCCCCCTGAAGACAGCATTCTTAGTAGCTGATACAACAAGCAGAAAAAGTCAGAATATAGAGTTGAAGAACACTACTAACCACCTTGATCTAATTAATATTTATAGAACATTATATCTAACTGCAGGAATTTCAAATGAAAAATACTTATTTCCACACAATTTTCATGTGATCATGGAGCCTTTGCCAAAATAGAGCACAGGCTGGGCCATAAAGTACCAACAAATTTCCAACAACTGAAATAATACAGTGTGTTCTTTAGTCACAGTGGAATTAAACCAGAAATCTAAAATAAACACATAAATAAATAAATCCACAAATTCCTTAAAATTAAACAACACATTTATAAATAACCCAATTGTAAAGGCAGAAATTATACTGATGCTTACAAAATATTTTTAACTTAAGGATAATAAAAATACAACATAGCAAAATCTCTACACAGAAAAATTAATTCGAAATCAATCATAGGTCAATATATAAAATCTAAGTCATACAACTTCTAGAAGAAAACATTGGAGAAAAAACTTAAGGACCTTAGGGTGAGTAAATATTTCTTACATAGGACCCAAGAAACATGGCCCATAAAAAAGAAATATTAAACTAATATCCTTCAAAAAAAAATCTGGGGGCACCTGGGTGGCACAGTTGTTAAGCGTCTGCCTGCGGCTCAGGGCGTGATCCCGGAGTTCTGGGATCGAGTCCCACATTGGGCTCCTCCTCTGGGAGCCTGCTTCTTCCTCTCCCGCTCCCCCTGCTTGTGTTCCCTCTCTCGCTGGCTGTCTCTCTCTGTCAAATAAATAAATAAAACCTTTAAAAAAAAAATCTGGTCTTCAAAAGATACCACTAAGAAAAATTAAAAGGGAAGCCAAAGACTGGGAGAAAATATTTATGACACATACATCTGACACAGGACTTGTATCTAGACTATATAATAATAATAATACTTGTAACAACATTATTATTATAATAACAACCTAATTTAAATGGGTAAAAAGTTGGGGCACCTGTGTGGCTCAGTCAGTTGAAAAACCAACTCTTGATTTCAGCTCAGGTCATGATCTCCGGATTCTGAGATTTAGCCTGGCATCGGGCTCTGAACTAGGCCTGGATCCTGCTTGGGATTCTCCCTCTCTCTCCGCCCCTCCCCCCTCCAAAAAATTGGTGAAAAGTTTAAACGAATACTTCACGAGAGAGAGATATGACCATTAAACACATGAAAGATGTACAACACAATCATAGAAAAATGCAAACTAAGACCACCATCAAGTATTACTACACACATTAGAATCTGCAAAATTAAATAATGAAATCAAAATAAAATTAAATTAAAGAATGACAATGCCACAAGTCGGTAAGTCTAGGAGTAAACTGAAACACACATACATTGTTGGTGGCTTGCAAAGTGCTACCAAGTACTTGGGGAAACAACCTGGCGGTTTCTTATATAAAGATATACATACACTTACCATATGACCCAGCAATTCCAAACCTAGGCACTTATATAATAAAAATGAAAGTATGTTTACACAAAAACTTATGCATGAACGTTCATAGAAGGTTTATTCATAATCGTCTCAAACTGGAAACAATCCAAATGTTCATCAATGGGTACACAGATAGTGATATATTAGTACGATGGGATGTAACATAATACACAACATAAATAAATGTCAAAATTTAAGCTGAGCAAAAGAAGGTAGGCACAGAATAGTACATACAAGGTAATTCCACTGGTACAAAATTCTAGAAAAGACAATTCTCATATACAGTGACAGAAAGCACATTAATGGTTTCTTGGAGTCAGAGATGGGGAGAATTGTCTGGGAAGGGATACAGGACATTTTTGGGGTGATGAAAATGTTATACTTCTCGATTTTAATGGTAGTTCTATTAAGAGTGTATATTTACCCAGACTCATCAAAAATGTAAAGTTAAATTTAGTGCAACTTATTATATATGAATTATGTCTCAATAAAGGTGATAAAAACCTCTACTGGATGCAGTGAAATGGGTTCTTAAGAAAAATTTAGATTGTTAAATGAAAATTTTAGCCAAAAAGAAAGGTTGAAAAAATCAATTATCTAAGATTTAATTTCAAGAAGCTAGAAAAAACCCAGTGGATTAAATTCAAATAAAACAGATAAGAGTGTTTCATGTGTTTAATGGTCATTTATAACTCTCTTTTGTGAAATATTTGTTTAAAAATTTTGATCATTTGGGGCGCCTGGGTGGCACAGCGGTTAAGCGTCTGCCTTCGGCTCAGGGCGTGATCCCGGCGTTATGGGATCGAGCCCCACATCAGGCTCCTCTGCTATGAGCCTGCTTCTTCCTCTCCCACTCCCCCTGCTTGTGTTCCCTCTCTCGCTGGCTGTCTCTATCTCTGTCAAATAAATAAATAAAATCTTAAAAAAAATTTTTTTTGATCATTTAAATTAGGTTGCTGTTATTATAAAAAGCATGAACCAGTGAAAAAGAAATCAGCTATATAGTAGTTAAGAGGTGTCCTTTTGAAAAGATTACTCGAGTGTTAAGTCCCTAGAATGCCTAATCAAGAAAACAAAGAAACTACACAAGTTACCAAGACAGAAAAGAGAATATTGCTTTAGGTTCTCCAGATATTAAAAATACAACAAATGGATACAAATTATTTAAAGGTAATAATTAGATATTTCAATGAAATGATATGGATAAATAAAAAAATACCAACCAAAATGGACACAGGAGAGAAAATATCAATAGTAGTATGTCTATCAAAGTAATTGAATCTATAATTTAAAATTTTCCTATACAGAAAACTCCGGATTCAGATAGTTTTACTGATTTTTTTTTTTAAGATTTTATTTATTTATTCGACAGAGATAGAGACAGCCAGCGAGAGAGGGAACACAAGCAGGGGGAGTGGGAGAGGAAGAAGAAGGCTCCCAGCAGAGGAACTGATGTGGGGCTCGATCCCATAACGCCGGGATCACGCCCTGAGCCGAAGGCAGACGCTTAACCGCTGTGCCACCCAGGCGCCCCTTTGCTGGTGATTTTTATAGGAAACACTTATGGAAAAATAATACCAATATGAATAATGCACAGTTTTACACACACTCTTCTGGAAACCTAGGACAGTCCTGCTCATAAACCCAACTACTTTGGCACAGAACGGTAGCTAGCCTATCCCTTGATGCGTTAAATCTTGGTACTTGCTTCTCTTTCTAGCAAATGTCCTTTGTGGCATTTTCTTCCCCCCAGAATGGGACACTTTTGTCTGCGTTAAAAAACTTCTCCGGCTGATATTCTTTCTTCTCAATGATTTCCTTAATGTCTGGAAACTAATCTGCTGCTTCGTGGTGAGCAGAAGCTGCTTCTCCTGATGACATTGTAAAAGCCAAACCTCTAGAATTATCAAACCAGCCATTACTGGCATTAAATTCTCCAGCTAGATCCTTCATCTTCCTTTTTTCTTTTAATTTTTTTATTTTTAAAAGATTTTATTTATTTGACAGACAGCCAGCGAGAGAGGGAAGACAAGCAGGGGGAGTGGGAGAGGAAGAAGCAGGCTCCCAGCGGAGCAGGGAGCCTGACGCGGGGCTCGATCCCAGGACCCTGGGATCAGGTCCTGAGCTGAAGGCAGATGCTTAACGACTGAGCCACCCAGGCGGCCCCTTCCTTTTTCTTTTAAAGTTGCCATATAGACTTTGGTTTTTCTCAAATCATTGAAGTCTATAGGTATGCCTTACTTATAAAAGCTGCATTTTCAGTATGATAAAAAGGGTATTTCACAAAAAGTCCAAAGTTTTCACACCTGCTGGCTTAGGGGCAGTGGTGGCTTCATGAAAAAAATTTTTTTTTTCCAGTGATCCTTATACTGGATTCATTTATCTTGAAATGGCAAGCAACTGCAGCTGCAGACTTCAGTCTATGGTACATATCAAGCAATTCAACTTTTTTCTTATAACGTCATGACTTCTCTGCTTTTAGGGAGCACTTCCAGCATCATTAGTGGTACTTCATATGGGTCCCATGGTGTTATTTGAGGTTTACAGTATTTCACTAAACATGATGAAAAATACACAAACTGTGAGAGATGACTTTTTACTGTAATATACAATGTATCAGAGATGAACTTCTCAGTGACCACCAGTGTCATCACTGTCACACAGCATGTTAAGTGGCTACAACACTTGAACTTAAGACAGTAGCAGCAGGTGGCTACAAAATTATTACAGGAGTACAGGATGTACTATAGTTAATATACAGTTATCATTTACTGCTGCATCTTTTCCTTTACATTTGTCTCAAGTGCAAATTGTGTCATGTATGGTCTGCTTGTGTAAGTTTTGATAGATTTTAACTTTGTATAATAGATTTGTGTATATTTTACAGTAGTGATAAAAGAGACTATTTTCTACATGTATTTTGTGCACGTGTGATATACTTTGCTTAACTTTTCAATATTTCTAGCCTACATGGTTTATCTGTGAGTTTTTCAAATTGTCAAAAATCTTCAAAACATTTTCCGATATGTTTATTGAAAACAAAAACGTGTGTAAGCGGACCTGCACAGTTCAAAACTGTGTTCCTCAAGGATCAACCGTATATATTTGATATATATTGGCAGAAATCTGTAAACTAAACCAGATAATAGCATTTACAACATCAAAACATTAAATACATAGGACTAAATAAAAATGTTCAAAATTTCTACATTGAAAAAATACAAAAATTGCTGATTAAAAGATGTATATAAATGAAAATGTGTAGCATGCCCATAGACTGGATGTCTCAATATTGTTAAAGTGTCCATTCTTCCAAAATTATATATTTGATGTAATGCCCATTAAAATCTCAACTTTTTGGTGTGAAACAATTGAAAAAACATCATTCAAAGATGTATATGAAAATGCCAAGGACCTAGAATTGCAGTGACAATTTTGAAAAAGAGCAAAATTAGAAGACATATACAACCAGATGTCAAGAGTTACTCTAAATCTGTTTACCCTAAGAACATTGGGTGTTCAATGGAGTAACAGAATAGATAATTTAGACACAGACCCCCATATATGATCATCTGATTTATCATAAGAATACCACTACAACACAAGGGGGAGGGGAGAAGGTGGTCTTTTCAATTAAATGATGTTGAATAAATTGTATATTCATATGGAAAATATTAATTTGACCTCTACCTCACACCACACATAAAAATTAATTTCAGATGGATTGCAGACCTAAAAGTGAAAAGTAAAACAGTGGACATGCAGAAGAGAATGTAGGAAAATATCTTTATGACTTTGGATTAGGAAAACATTTCTTAAACTGGGCACAAAAAAAACTAATCATAAAAGATTGATTAGCTGTTCATTAAAATTAAAGGCCTTCTATTCATCAGAGGACATCAAGGCAAGCTGGAGATGGAGAGTTGATGTTTGTAACACAAGTATCTAAAAAGTACCTTGCACCCAGAATACAGAAAGAATCCTACAAATGAACAAAGAGTTCCCAATTAAAACACATGGGCAAAAGTCTCGAAAAGGCACTTCTCAAAAGAGGATATTCAAAAAGCCAATGAGCACCTGAAAGGAGATTCCATAACATTAGCCACAAAGGAAATACAAATTAAACCTATAATGAGACGCTGCCACACGCTAGAACCAGGCTTTGCCGCCTTTCCTCGCCATTGACATTGCTCTAGGAAAGGTGGCCGGTGTCATCGCCATCCCCTAACCCTGTGGACACTCTTCACTTATGTCATTTGAGCCTGCTGACCATGCTCTTCTTAAAGGCTTGGCTCTAAGGCAGGGAAGAGGGTTTCATGTGTGGTGAGGGTTAGGAGGTAGAAAGGAGCAGCTAACAGGTAGACATCAAGTAGTGTCCACTCTTTAACAGCAGGGTCTTTTAAGGGTAGTATTTCGGGATTTAACTCTCAAACTTTCCAATCAGAAACTGGTATATTACATCCAAAGGAGGTGTGTCTCTTGGTAACAGGTCTTAAGTTCCACTAGTAAAATTCAACCAGAAATGGCCATTTTAAACGGTGTCAAATTATTCACTTGTAATGGGAGGGAGCTCATATCATTTGTCCAATATCCCCTTTCCAATATTAAATAGATACATATTCTAACATAATAGCTCCTGTCTTGTCCTTTTTGGGTATCAGGTCCATGGTCTGTTAGGGTCTTCTTGTATGAGGGCTGCAGCCTCTAGGTTCTCATTTTTGTTCCAGGACTCTTAGAATCGCCAGAACTTCCAAGACTTCATTTATGGACTTAGGTATCTTTGGCTCTTTCCCCTCTCTATAAGTCATCACGCAATGTTCTGTGAGGTTGTACATGGAACTTTTCACCATTGTGACCTTTTCTTCAGTGCCATGTTGAAGACAGAACTTCTCTTGAGGCTTGCAGACTTCTGGTCAATAGCTGGACACAAGTTCCGGATACTCTTGGGTATGTTTTTTGTCTCAAATTACTACCTCCTCCAAATGAAACCAAGAGAATACGGGGAATGAGGTGCTGGGTAACTTCTTTGGAATCTAGGCTGCATCAGAACCAATTAGATACATGACTGCCTCTACCCTCCATGACTACCCTTACCCAAGGGTAATTCTTGGTACATAACAGATGTCCAGTAAATTACCTCCACAAATAAAATAGGTTTTTCCTGTTTATGTAAATATTACATGCTCACTGGAAAGAAAAACTTATGAAATACAGAAAAGTGCAGAAGTCAGACAAAAAATACCGGATACTCCACCAACTCTAAAACAATCATCAACTTTTTGGAGTCCATCCTTTCATTCATGGTTCTCAAAAGTTCACACAAATAGTTTTACATTGAGTTTTATACCATGCATGCTGCACTTACATAAAAAAAAAAAGAATTCCAGTCCTCTCCCCCACTTATCTCCCTATTTCTCTTCTCCCTCTCTTCAAGGGAACCAATAACAACAGCCTGGTATATATTCTTCTGGTATACATACTTGTTTCCATGCTCATCATATACACACATATATACATAAATGGGTGTGATCATTAACAAATGAAATCCTGTACACATAAAGCTCTGTTGTAAAGCAATTAGTTATTAAAAATTGTGGAAATACCTTGAGATCAACTAGTGTAGATACAACTAATTTTAAAAAATCACTCTCATGCTGTTCCATAGAATGGCTATATCACAATTTATTCAACCGTTCCCCCATTAATGGGCAGTCACTCTGTCTCCACGTGGTTTTCTACTTTGCCTCTACAAACAACGCTTCAACAAAACTCCTTATTTATATTTTTATGCATTGATGATGTTATTTCTGTGGGGGCAGATTCCCAAAGTGAGACTGCTGGGTCAAAGTATTTTTATTTTAAAATTTTATTTAAAAACATTTAAATATATATTGCTGAACTGCTGGTGGAAATATAAGTTGATATAACCTTTTTGTAAAAGCAGATGGTTTCCCAAAACCTGCTAGCAAAAGATCTCTTAATTTTTGCCAACGCCACAAAGTGGAAGTGACATCTCATCAGTTGTTTTAATTTGCATTTCCCTGAGTACTTCTTAGGTTCCTAACACTTTCAGAGATTAATGGCCATTTACTCTTTATGACTAGCCATCTAGTCCAGACGGATTAAAGACTTTAATGTAAAAAATAATCAAAATCTTAAAAACAAATTTAGGAGACCATTGTATAAACCTAGGGATTAAGGAGACCCTTTTAACTAAGAGAGTAAATTAACAGCCCAAAAAGGAAAATATATAAATATCTTACTATGAAAAATTAAAACGTTAACTTCTTTTACTATAGAAAAAAGCATAAAGACAATCACCAGATAAAAAAATTTGCAACACACATGAAAAACGATTAATATTTCAAATATATAAAGAGCACCTCCAGATTTATAAGAAAGACAAACCAATAGAAAAATAGGCAAAAAAATATATAGGCAATTCATTGAAGATGATTTGTTAAGTGAATAAAGTATGAAATCTGGATGAATACTTTCATTTGTCCATCATTTTTCGCTATTGTGAATTTTCTTAGAACTTCTAAGATTTAATGTGACGTATGCTTTACTACATTCTCATGTTTCTAAAGTATCTCTCTGTTGAAAAAGATTTTATTTATTTGAAAGAGAGCAAGAGAAAGCATGAGCAGGGGGAGCGGCAGAGGGAGAATCGGGCTCCCTGCTCACCCGATGTGGGGCTCAATCCCAGGACCCTGGAATTATGACCTGAGCTGAAGGCAGATGCTTAACCAACTGAGCCACCCAGGCTCCCCCTCTAAAGTACCAATACAAAATAAAGTGTGTATTTTCTGGCAAATTGCTCCTGGAAGTTTTCTCACATTCATAAAAGACACAGTTTATGATTCTTTTGTGGAGTTGGCATCTGGATGAATGATTTATTAATCTTTATATTAGCTGAGTTTCTCTTTGATGTATTCTTTGATGTACAGTAAGGCTTGAGCTACTCCTAAAGGCTTTTCCACATTCATTACATTTATAGGGTTTTTCTCCAGTATGCATCCTCAGATGTACAGTAAAGTCTGAGTTGGTTCTGAAGGCTTTTCCACATTCTTCACATTTATAGGGCCTTTCCCCAGTATGAATTCTCTGATGGAGAGTCAGCTGCGATAGAGTAATACAACCTTTCCCACATTCCTTACATGTATAGGGTTTTTCTCCAGTATGTGTTCTCCAATGCACTGTAAGGTATGAACCCCTCCTGAAGGCTTTTCCGCAGACATCGCATTTATAGGGTTTCTCTCCACTGTGGATTTTCTGATGTTCTGTGACATGTACCATCTGGCTAAATGCTTTCCCACAGTCATTACACTTAAATGGTTTCTCTCCAGTATGTGTTCTCTGATGGGTATTAAAGCCTGAGTTACTTGTGAAAACCTTCCCACACTCATTACATTTATAGGGTTTTTCTCCAGTATGTCTTCTCTGATGTACAGTAAGTTGTGATGTATTAGTGAAAGCTTTCTCACATTCATTACACTTATAGGGTTTTTCTCCAGTATGTGTCCTTTGATGTACAATAAGGTATGACTTCGTCCTGAAAGATTTTTCACAATCATAGCATTTATAAGGTTTCACTCCAGTATGAATTTTCTGATGCTCTTTGAGATTTACCATTTTGGTAAATGCCCTCTCACAGTCAGTACATTTATATGGTTTCTCTCCGGTATGAATTCTCTGATGTACAGTTAAGTGTGATTTTATTCTGAAAGACTCTCCACATTCATTACAGAGATAAGGTTTCTCTTCAGTATGAATTCGCTGATGTATAATTAGGGAAGAAGAACGCATGAAGGCCTTTCCACATTCATTACATTTATAAGGTTTCTCTCCTGTATGCATTCTGTGGTGTACAGTAAGGCATGAATAATTAATGAATGCTTTTCCACATTCATTACATTTATAGGGTTTTTCTCCTGTGTGAATTCTTTGATGTTCTGTGAAATTTGCTATACGATTGAATGCTTTCCCACATTCATTACATTCATAGGGTTTCTCCCCAGTATGAGTTCTTATATGTACAATAAGGCTTGAATTGCTTCTGTAGGCTTTCCCACATTCATTACATCTAAAGGGTTTCTCTCCAGTATGAATTCTCTGATGGACATTAAAAATTGTGGTATTCTTGAAAGATTTCCCACACTCATTGCATTTGTATGGTTTCTCTTCAGTGTGGGTCTTCTGATGTACACTAAGATATGACTTGTTCCTAAAGGCTTTCCCACAGTCATTACATTTGTAGGGTTTCTCTCCATTGTGAGTTTCCTGATGTCTTGCAAGTTTTGATTTATCACTGAAAGCTTTCCCACATTCACTACATTTATAGGGTTTCTCTCCGCTTTGAATTCTCTGGTGTTGATTGAGGCGAGCACACTGGCTAAAAGATTTTCCACAGACATTGCACTGATAAGGTTTCTCCTTAGTATGAATTCTCTGATGTACCATAAGTGATGAAGAGGCGATGAAGGCCTTTCCACATTCGTTACATTTATAGGGTTTTTCTCCAGTGTGAATTTTTTTATGTTGACTGAGATATGAAGGCTGGCTGAACATTTTCCCACATTCATTACATTCATAAGGTTTTTCTTTAGTGTGAGTTCTCTGATGTTGAATGAGTAGTGACCTATAACGAAAGGACTTTTCACATGTACTACATTTATAGGGTTTTTCTTTATTATTGTATTTTTTCCCTACAGTAAGTTCTGAAGTAGGCCTTATGGCTTTGCTGCCTTCTGTATCCTTGCAAGTTTTCTTCCCCAGATGGATATCTGTAATCAAATCTAAATTCTCAGTGAAATTTTCATGTGTTTGGCATTTGCTGTGGTGTTCTTCTGTGATAACTCCTGCTTCAGGAAAAAGAATAGATCCAAATCTAAAGCTTCTTTGACAAGAGGGAATTTTCTTGTGAGTAACTATTTTTTGATTCAAATGATTTTCCTGACTATTTTGCAATCTCAATATCCTTTCATTCCATTTCCATAATCCTCCCATTTTGGAGTTCCACAGGCCATTCTCTGTGAGTTTATCTATTATGGTCTCTTGTGATACATCTTCAGAAATACCCTCTGTTGATACAGCATTCTTGGTTGCAGGTTTGGTCTCCAACTCTGGGGGAAAAAAGATAGAATCAAATCAAATGACTCCTATTTCCTAAGTTAGGAAGATCTCAGTAAACAGGATAATAAAAGGGAAACTTCAGCTGATAATGAATATAAAGATTTAACTGCTTGCAAATTGGCCTTGTTTTCTAAGAAGAAAGAGATAGGTTTGAGGGAGGCAGGTTGAGCCAAGAACCAAAGTAGTAAATTCATTTTTCCCCTACTAAAAAAAATTCATGCATGGTAACCCTCCTAGAATCTAAATATCTCGAACACTTCTTTTCTCATTTCCTTTACAGTCAATTTTTTTTTCAGACCATTCTTCCTAAGTTGTGACTACTTTCTTGCTTCCCATTTACTCTACAAACCAGGCATTTGTTCCCAACCATATCTTCTCTTTGTTCTCATTCGTTGTTTGCTAGCTTTTTGAATGAGGGCATTCTCAAATTTCCCTGTCAGAGTAGCTTATTCAAGTCTTTTTATGTACTTTCTAATCAAACGTTAATGGAAAAAAAACTTTGATTTTTCAGAAAGTAGACTGAACAGCAAATTAATCAAAATTAATATTTTTACTTATTAATATTTCAAATAGTGATAACAATTATCAAGGGTAGTTTTGCAACTTTTTATGTCTTAAAAACACCCTAAAAGTCTGCCCAAAAAAATTGGATCAAAACTACTTACACCTTGAATTTTAAAGTCATGAAACATTCCACTATCCACAAAAAGTTTTGCTCCAATTTCTTTTTAAACATTTAGAAATAACTGCCTGATGGGGCACCTGGGTGGCTCAGTCGTTAAGCATCTGCCTTCGGCTCAGGGCGTGATCCCAGAGTCCTGGGACTGAGCCCTACATTGGGCTCCCTGCTCTGCTGGGAGCCTGTTTCTTCCTCTCCCACTTCCCCTGCTTGTGTTCCCTCTCTCGCTGACTCTTTCTCTCTCTGTCAAATAAATAAATAAAATCTTAAAAAAAAAGAGAGAAAGAACTGTCTGAAAATTAATTAGAAATTTAAAACAAGTATAAAAGTGCAGAGCACCTGAGTGGCTCAGTCAGTTGAGCATCTGACTCTTGATCTCAGCTTGTGTTTTGATCTCAGGGTTGTGAGTTCAAACCCCACATCGGGCTCCACGAGGAGCCTACTTAAAAAAAAAAAAGTATAAAAGTGTTTAAGGGGCGCCTGGGTGGCTCAGCCGTTAAGTGTCTGCCTTCAGCTCAGGTCATGATCCCAAGGTTCTGGGATCGAGCATTGGGCTCCCTGCTCGGCGGGAAGCCTGCTTCTCACTCTCACACTCCTCTTGCTTGTGTTCCCTCTCTCACTCTCTCTTTCAAATAAATAAAATCTTTAAAAAAAAGTGTTTTAAGAAATAAAATATTGGGGTGCCTGGGTGGCAGAGTTTTAAGTGTCCAGCTCTTAGTTTCAGCTTAGGTCATGATCTCAGAGTTGTGAGACTGAGCCCTTAGTCAGTCTCTGTGCTGTGTGGAGTTTGCTTGAGAGTCTCTCTCCCACTCCCACTCATGTTCGCTCTCAAATAAATAAATAAATAATTTTTTAAAAAGTAAAATATTGAGGGGCGCCTGGGTGGCGCAGTCGTTAAGCGTCTGCCTTCGGCTCAGGGCATGATCCCGGTGTTCCGGGATCGAGTCCCACATCGGGCTCCTCCGCTGGGAGCCTGCTTCTTCCTCTCCCGCTCCCCTGCTGTGTTCCCTCTCTCGCTGGCTGTCTCTCTGTCACATAAATAAATAAAATCTTAAAAAAAAAAAAAAAGTAAAATATTGGGGCACCTGGGTGGCTCAGGTGGTGAGTGTCCGACTCTTGCTTTCGGCTCAGGTCATGATCTCATGGGTAGTGAGATCGAGCTGTGCATTGGGCTCTACACTCAGCGGAGGGTCTGCTTGAGGATTCTCTCCCTCTGTCCCTCCCCCCAACCTGTGCATGCATGCTCACTCTCTCTCTAATAAATATATCTTTTTAAAAAGAGTAAAATATTAAATTGTATTTAAAGCAAGTTTTAAGACCACCACCCCACAGTGTAATCTTTTTTAAAAAGACCAAGATCTGAGGGGCGCCTGGCTGGCTCAGATGGTAAGCCATGCAACTCTTGATCTCAGGGTTGTAAGTTCAAGCCCCATGTTGGGTGTAGAGATTACTTAAAAATAAAATCTTAAAAAAAAAAAAAAAAAAGGACAAAGATTTGAATTCAGGGACACCAAAGAGGACAACCCTAGAACCCAGTTCACTTAAATGTCTAACTGAATTAAGGTAACTGGGGACAGTTACAGCCTTTATCCTAGCAGTCCACCAAAGCAATTAATTCTCTATGAAAAAGATTACACAATCCAGAACCTCAAATTATTTTTACAGGTTCTCATATCGATGCTTGACAATGAAAAATAACAGGCATACAAGAAGACAAGTCTCATTAGAAAAAAGTCAAGAGAGGGGCACCTGGGTGGTGCAGTTGGTGAATGTCTGATTCTTGGTTTCAGCTTGGGTCATGATCTCAGGGTCGTGAGATTGAGCCCTGTGTTGGGCTCCACACTGAGCCCAGAGTCTGCTGAAGTTTCTCTTTCCCTCCCTCAATCCTCCCCTGCTCTCTTTCTCTCTCAAATAGATAAATCTTAAAAAAGAGAGAGAGAGAGAAAAGAAAAAAAGAAAAAAAAGTCAAGAGAAAAAACAGATAATAGAAACAGATTTAAAAGGTATCCAGACAGTTAAGGTCTCAGACATAAACTTAAAATAATCCTGATTAGTACATTCAAGAAAATAAGACAAGACCAATAATTTCACTAAATAATTGGAAAGTATAAAATAAGAACCAAATGGCAATTCTAGAACTGGAAAATAAGAACTCAAGGACTAACAGCACAGTAGATATGACACATGAGAGTGTTAACAAAATGGAAAATAGGTCAGTAGAAAATATGCATATTGAAATACAGGAATGATGAAAAACTTGAAAAAATTATTTTAAAAAAACATCATAGAGACAAACAGGATAGAATGAAAAGGTCTATCACAGATGTAAGAGTCCCAGAAGACTAGAAAGAGAAGTGAGACAGAATGAGATGAAATCAAATTCAAAGACATTAACACCAAAGCATTTTCCAAAACAGATAAAAAATATCAAGCCACAGATATTAGAAGCCAAATGAATCCCAAGTAGGAGAAATACAAAGGAAATATAAAAGAAATGGAAAGATTTCCATCAAGGGGCAAAAATCAGATCAAAGGTGCAAACTACAGCCAAATCTGTTCCACTACATGTTTACGTATGGCCAGTGAGACAAGAATATACAGTTTTTAATGGCTGAAAAATATATTAAGAAGATAATATATTGTGACGCATCAAAATTATATGAATTTCAAATTTCAGTGTCCATAAATAAGGTTTTAGTGGAATATAACCACATTCTTTGGTTAACATTTTGTCTTTGGATGCTTTTTTGCTTACAATTGCTAAATGGAATAGTTGCAATAGAGCTATCATGTTTCCACAATGCCTAAAATATCTACTGTCTTACCTTGTACAGAAAAGGTTTGTGGACTCCTGAATTAAACAGATGGTTGACTTGTCAACAGATTAGATGTAAGACAGAAAACAACGAATGATACCTTCACAATGCTGAAAGAATGCCAACCTAGAAGTCTAAACTTATCAAAAATATTATCCAAAAATGAAGATTAAAAATATTTTTCCATGAAAAGAAAAATGGAGGGAATAGGATATGGGCAGCTATGAATAAAATTAAATATTTAAGAGTATTCTTTAAGCAGAAGAAAAATAATCCTAGGTAGAAGCTTAGAAATGAAGAAAAAAATGAAAAGAAAATATAGGCAAAATTGGAGGTAAGTCTAAATGAATAGTGACTACACAGAACATAGTCTTATAAGATTTGACATATAACTAGGATTAAAATACATAATTTCAACAACATATAAGTTAGGTTAAATAAGTTGTTCCAAGATCTTTGTGTTGTTTGGGAAGAGAGAAAATCTAAGACTGCTGAATCAATGATGCATACTTTAATCTTAAAGTTAATCACTATGCAAATAATTTTAGAAATTTATAATTACCAAGTGATTAGAGGGGGAAATAGAAAAATAAAAGATAATAAATCTAAAGGCATAAATGGGGAAAAAGAGAATATAGAACAGGCAAGACACTTTACAGTTAGATGTAGATAACACTAGATCATAGATAAACATTATGTAATTGTATCATGTAAATATAAATTAAATACTCCAAAAGATACAGACTGTCCCTCAGATTATTTAGAAGTAATTTTGTACCATCTGGGTTACAAACAAAATCTGGTTAAGACAAAAATCTAACAACTGGTTAAAACAAAAATTCAACAATATGCTACTTATAAGAGAAACAGAATACAAGGATATATAAAAGATGACAGTGAACAGAATTAAAATGAGGTACCATATAAACAATAACCAAAAGAAAGATGCTATAGTGATATTTGTACGAGGCAAAATAGACTTCAAGGCAAAAATGATTACGGAGATAAAGAAGACACTTCAGAAGAATAAAAGATCCAATTTAACAGAAAGATATAACAGTTATCGAGCTGTACTACAAAGCTGTGATCACAAAGACAGCATGGTACCGGCACAAAAACAGACACATAGACCAATGGAACAGAATAGAGAGCCCAGAAATGGACCCTCGGCTCTTTGGGCAACTAATATTTGATAAAGCAGGAAAAAACATCCGGTGGGAAAAAGACAGTCTCTTCAATAAATGGTGCTGGGAAAATTGGACAGCTACATGCAAAAGAATGAAACTTGACCACTATCTCACACCATACACAAAAATAAACTCCAAATGGATGAAAGACCTCGATGTGAGACAGGAATCCATCAAAATTCTAGAGGAGAACATAGGCAACAACCTCTACGACATCGGCCAAAGCAACCTTTTTCATGACACATCCCCAAAGGCAAGAGAAACAAAAGATAAAATGAATTTATGGGACTTCATCAAGATTAAAAGTTTCTGCACAGCCAAGGAAACAGTCAGAAAAACTAAGAGGCAGCCCACGGAATGGGAGAATATATTTGCAAATGACACTACAGATAAAGGACTGGTATCCAAGATCTACAAAGAACTTCTCAAACTCAATACAAGAGAAACAAATAAACAAATCAAAAAATGGGCAGAAGATATGAACAGACACTTTTCCAATGAAGACATACAAATGGCTAACAGACACATGAAAAAAATGTTCAAAATCATTAGCCGTCAGGGAAATTCAAATCAAAACCACACTGAGATACCACCTTACGCCAGTTAGAATGGCAAAAAGAGACAAGGCAAGAAACAACAAATGTTGGAGAGGATGTGGAGAAAGGGGATCCCTCCTACATTGTCGGTGGGAATGCAAGTTGGTACAGCCACTCTGGAAAACAGTGTGGAGGTCCCTTAAAAAGTTAAAAATTGAGCTACCCTATGATCCAGCCATTGCACTACTGGGTGTTTACCCCAAAGATACAGGCGTAGTGAAGAGAAGGGCCATATGCACCCCAATGTTCATAGCAGCAATGTCCACAATAGCTAAATCGTGGAAGGAGCCGAGATGCCCTTCAACAGATGACTGGATTAAGAAGTTGTGGTCCATATATACGATGGAATATTACTCAGCTATCAGAAAGAACGAGTTCTCAACATTTGCTACAACATGGACGGCACTGGAGGAGATAATGCTAAGTGAAATAAGTCAAGCAGAGAAAGACAACTATCATATGATTTCTCTCATCTATGGAACATAAGAACTAGGATGATCGGTAGGGGAAGAAAGGGATAAAGAAAGGGGGGGTAATCAGAAGGGGGAATGAAGCATGAGAGACTATGGACTATGAGAAACAAACTGAGGGCCTCAGAGGGGAGGGGCGTGGGGGAATGGGATAGGCCGGTGATGGGTAGTAAGGAGGGCACGTATTGCATGGTGCACTGGGTGTTATACACAACTAATGAATCATCGAGGCTTACATCGGAAACCGGGGATGTACTGCATGGTGACTAACATAATACAATAAAAAATCATTAAAAAAAAAAGATATAACAGTTATAACTTTGCATTTACCTAATAACTCAGCCTCAAAATACATCAAGAAAATATTAAAGTAACTAAAATAAGAAACAGACAAATATACAGTCTTTGACTGGGAAACATTAAAAAAATCTTTCTCAATAACTGACAGGATAAGTGGACAATCAATAAGTACTTAGATTTTAGCAACATGAAAAACCTGATATATGGGGGCGCCTGGATGGCCCAGTCAGCTAAGCCTGTGACTCTTGGTTTCGGCTCAGGTCATGATCTCAGGGTTGTGACATTGAGACCCGCATCGGGCTCTGCACTTGACACAGAGTCTGTTTGAGATTCCACCCCCAACCCGCAACTTCCCTGCTCCCGTGCTCTCTCAAATAAACAAAATCTTAAAACAAAAACTTGATATATCTAAAACTGCACTCAATACCTACAGGCTACACATTTTCCAAGTGCACACAAAATGCTTTCAAAATTGTCCATGTGGTGAAGCAAATTTTAAGAAATTTGTAAAGACTGAAATCATACACAGCACCTCTGACCACAGGAAAAATTAAGGCAACAAGATTACTAGAAAATCCCCAGATGGTACAAAATTAAGAAAAATACTTCTAAATAACCTGAGGGACAAAGACATCACAATGGACGTTACCAAATGCTTTGAACTCAATAATTATGAAGTTGCTACATAAAACAAAAGGGTGTGATGTTGGGTATTTTTGTTTGTTTGTTTGTTGTTGTTAAAAATTTTTTGGGTCTTTTATGGGATGTGGTGCAGTCTACATAGCCTTAAATAGGTTATAAAAAAAGAATGGCTAAAAATCAATGATGTAAGTATCCAACTCAGGAAGTTAAAAAAGATCAGCAAATTAAATGCTAAAAAGGTTAAAAACAATAAAATAAAGAGAAGAAAGTAATGACACAGAAATCAAACACACAAAAAAGATTCTTTAAAAGTCAAATAAGATTGATAAACCCTAGGCAAGACTGATTAAGATAAAAGACAGAAGACAAAAAAAAAAAAATCAATGTCAGGAATGAAAAGGGAGACATCACTTCAGATCCACACAGACATTTAAAAGAGAGGATAGTATGCTAATAAATTTAAATTTTAGATAAAATGGATCAATTGGACCCACTGGATAAACATATCCAATTGGATAAACATAATTTACTAAACTGAAACAAAAGGAAATAAGAATTATTAATAGTCCTATAACTACAGAAGGAACAGAAGTTATAAAACACCTTCCATAATAAAAGCATCAGGCCAACATGGCTTCCCCAAATGAAATCTATGTATCTTAAACCATGTATCTTTCCCTCTCTCCCAACTCTTTCTTCTCCTCATGGCCTTGCTTCATATTTTACCTTCAATTCAGACGCTGTTATAATAGAATGCCTTGACCATCCCATCACTGGTTGACCTATTACCTGCACCTGCCTTCTCCACCCCTCCTAGTGCTATAGCAGAAGAGGTGGCCTCTCTGCCTATCAATGGTAAATCCCACCTTTTCCTTTCTTGAGTTTATTCCCTTTAACCTTCTCACACACTTTAGTTTTAGTTTTCATTGATCCCATCTTGGTCTTGCAATGTCAATTTCTCCCTCTCCATTATGGCATCATTCTTACCAGCACTCAAATATGCCATAAAAACTCCCATCTCAAATATAAAACAAAAGAGTTTTGTTCTTCATTTAAGACTTTCCTGTAGCTACTGTCCCATTTCTCTTTCCCTCTTCATGGGGGGGGGGGGCGCCTTCTCTAAAGAGTCATCTAAAACTCTCTAATATCTACTTTTCATTCACTTTTTAAAAAATACGTAATATTTTCAACATTCAGTGTTAATGAAAAGGACTAAAAATGACACAAACAAATGGAAAGATATTCCATGCTCATGGATTTGAAGAACCAATATTGTTAAAATGTCTATACTACCCAAAGCAATCTATAGATTCAATGTAATTCCTATCAACATACCAATAACATATTTCATAGAATTAGAAAAAATAATTCTAAAATTTATATGGAACCACAGAAGACCCCAAATAGCCAAAGCAGTCTTAAAAAAGAAGAACAGAGGTGCTTGGGTGGCTTAGTTGGTTAAGCTTCTTACTCATGATTTTGGCTCAGGTCATGATCTCTACCCCCTTTCTAAAAAAAAGAGAGAGAGAAGAACAAAGCTGGGAGTTTCACAATCTCAGATTTCATGATATATTACAATTTCATGATATATTACAGTAACCAAAACAATATAGTACTGGCACAAAAAGAGACATAAATCAATGGAACAGAATAGAACAGAGAGTCCAGAAATAAACCCATGCTTATATGGTCAATTAATTTATAACAAAGGAGGCAAGAATATACAATGGGGAAAAGACTGTCTCTTCAAAAACAGTGCTGGGAAAACTGGACAGCTACATGCAAAAGAATAAAACTGGACCACTTTCTTACACCATGCAGAAAAATAAACTCAAAATGGATTAAAAACCTAAATGTGAGAACTGAAACCATAAAATTCCTAGAAGAGAACATAGGCAGTGATTTCTTTGACACTGGGCATAGAAACATTTTTCTAGATATATCTCCTCAGGCAAGCAAATCAAAAGTAAAAGTAAACTACTGGGATCACACCAAACTAAAAAGCTTTCTGCATAGCAAAGGAAATCACCAACAAAACAAAAAGGCAACCTCTGAATGGGAGAAGATAATTGCAAATGTTATATCTGATAAGGGCTTAATATCCAAAATACATAAAGACTTAACACCCAAAAAACAAATAATCCAATTGAAAATGGGCAGAAAACCTGAAAAGACATTTTTCTGAAGACACACAGAACAGCTGACAGAGACATGGTAAGATGGTCATCACTACTCATCAGGAATATGCAAATTAAAACCACAATGAGATATCACCTCCCACCTGTCAGAAAGGCTGAAATAAAAAACACAACAAGTAAAAAATGTTGGTGAGGACGTGAAGAAAAAGGAACCCGCATTCATTGTTGGTGGGAATGTAAATTGGTGCAGCCACTGTAGAAAATAGTATGGAGGGGGCGCCTGGGTGGCACAGCGGTTAAGCGTCTGCCTTTGGCTCAGGGCGTGATCCCGGCATTACGGGATTGAGCCCCACATCAGGCTCTTCTGCTATGAGCCTGCTTCTTCCTCTCCCACTCCCCCTGCTTGTGTTCCCTCTCTCGCTGGCTGTCTCTATCTCTGTCGAATAAATAAATAAAATCTTAAAAAAAAAAAAAGAAAACAGTATGGAGGTTCCTCAGAAAATTAAAAACAGAATTATCATATGACTCAGTAACTCCACTACTCAGTATTTACCCAAATAAAACAAATCTGAAAAGATGTATATACCCCTATGTTTATTGCAGCATTATTTACAATAGCCAAGATATGGAAGCCACCCGAGTGTCCACTGACACAATGGATAAAGGAGATGTGGTGTGTATATACAATGGAATATTACTTGGCCACAATAAAGAATGAAATCTTGCCATCTGCAACAACATGGATGGACCTAGAGGGTATTATGCAAAGTGAAATAAGTCAGTCAGAGTGTAATATAGGAAACAAAACAAATGAACAAAGAAAAAGAGAGATAAAAAAACAAAAAACAAAAAACAACCCAGACTCTTAAATATAGAGAACAAACTGGTGGTCACCAGAGGGGAAGTGGGTGGGGGATGGGTGAAATAGGTTAAAGGTTAAGAGTACACTTATCTTGATGAGCACTGAGTGATGAATATAATTCTTGAATCATTATATTGTACACCTGACTCACATAAAACTATGTTAATTATACTTGAATAAAAAAACCTATAATAATGACACATTAAAAGAATATATGTAATACATATTGACTTACAGATGGCATCATGATAAAATTCTCAACTGAACTAGAATCCATTTCTTTGATTCCCTCTCCACTATCAGCTTAACCAAAGTTATCATCTCTGCCTAGACTATTGTAACCACCTCATTACCTGGTTTAATGCCCTCACGTTCAATTTCCACACACAGAGTTATTTCCTAAAAATCCTTGACTGAAGTCTTGTCAATGCCTTCACACTCACTCCGATTAAAATCCAAATAGTTACCATCACCTACAAAGCTCTGAGGAGATAGGCTGTTGTCTAACTCTGATCAGTCTCCCGGTCACTTAGGCTTCAGTCAGAGCAGCCCCCTTTTCATTTCTAGAATACATTTCATTCTTTTCTGTGTCCAGTCCTTTGCCTGGAATGCTTCTCCTTTCCTCTTCCCTTGGCTGGTTGCTTCTGAGTCTTCAAGGCTCAGCTTTAACGTCCCTCTTCAGAAGCCTTCCCTGACCTCCGAAGGAGGAACCTTCATCTCCATCCCAGTTACTCTTTCATATCCCCCAATTTATCTCATAACTGAAGGTTGTTACAACCATTATGTAGCTTTTTTATTTATATACTTGTTAATTTCTCAAAAATTTTAATCTTTGTGGTGGCAGGGACCTGGTCCATCTTACTCATTGCTGTAGCCCTAGTGCCTAACCCAGCACACAGAATACAGATGTCTAATAAATACCAATTAAATACATAAATAAATACTGCATTTTGATTCTCAACTAATTCCTTCTTTGTATTTTCAATTGGCAAAGAACCTGGAGGAGAAGAGGAGGGCTCCCCCAAAATTTCAGCAGGCTTTCAGGTGAAGAAAATTAAATAATGAGTAAATAGGTTTGGCTTAAAAGAAATCAGTGGTGACCCTTAGGAAAGCATTTTCCAGAAAATTAATGAAGAACAGATGTCAGAAAATGGTTAAACAAATGAGAAAAATGTAAAGTTAACTGGAGAGGACAGAACTGAAAGGGGTGCTTCACGCATGTTTGAAGGAAGGACTAATTACGAAGATCATGTCCTTAAGAAAGCAAAGTAGGTTGAGATGGGAGTCAAAAGTAGAGAATAGAGAGAGAAGGAGAAGCAACAGGAGAGGGAAAAGGAGAGAGAGAGCAAGGGAGGGAGAGAATCTCTTCTGAGATTGTTTTGAGCAAGGATACTACCCAAAATATTTCAGATGTTCTGCTCCAGCCATAACCTATGAACTTAAAATAAATCCAATCCTCCTGGTTCTTATTAACTCACCTGGATAGGGGGCTCTTGCAATTTCTCTCACTACCACCCATGGTCCTTTTCCATCCTCCAAATGAGATATCATGTCTGGTTTGGAAACTGCGAGCCCTGTTCAGAGAAAAATGAATAGGACTTGACTGTGTCTATGAGTAAGAACTATTGCCAAATTCAGTCTCAGCTCTTCATCTTCTGCGCAGAGTGGCTATTATGGGAAGTTCCAGAGATGCACTGTCCACTACGGCTGTCAAAAGCCACATGTGGCTATTTAAATTTGAGTTTAAATTAGTTAAAACTATATAAAATTTAAAATTCAGTTCTTCAGTTGGACAAGCCGGATTTCAAGTTCTCAGTAGCCTCAAGTGGCTAGTGCCAGCCATATGGGACAGAACATTCCCAGCACAACAGAACAGTCTATTGTACGGTGGTGTTACAGATGATTACAGAGGAGCTCAACACTATGATCCCAGATTTTCTGGGATAAGAGAACATGGCAGAATCTGAGTTTAGAAAGAAAATGAACGCATTTGTTCCCTTCTTTCTGGAGGTACTGATAACTCCCATTTAGAAAAGTGATCAGAAAAAACTTTAGTCCTAAATCTGGGGGACTGCCAACGATCTCCAAGATTCCAATGAAATATGTATTTCTTACTCTGCAATGGACGGGCCACTTAATTAAGAGCAAGGGATAGCATGACTTCCAACAACATCCCCCTAATATGAGACTTTAATGTCCAAACTCTAACCCCAAGTTCAGTTAAGTACTTTAGAGGCTCTATACCTTCAGCAAACCTGATCAAGTGGGTATATATGGGAACACAGACGTTATCCTTACCCAGGGAGACAAGATTCCTATAATTCTCTAGCATCACATCCTTGTGTAGGTTCCTCTGTGAAGGGTCCATCAACCTCCACTCTTCTAATGTGAAGTCTATAGCCACATCTTTAAATGTCACGGAATCCTAAAATAAATATACTGTGATCACCCAGGGACTATACAATGAGACCTGTTGGGGAGAATAATACATAAAAAACTGGAGGAATACTCCAGAAATCAGAATCATCAAATGACCACTTAAGTCAACCAGCAACCCTTAAAGGATGAGTGAATCTCTCCAGTGATAAGAACTTAAAACTACAAGAGGAAGCCCATTCCATTTCCTGAGTTTTACTGGAAGCAGGATTTTCTTTTCAGACTAATTCAAAGCTGGCTTTCTCTAACTTTGAAATATTGGTCTTACTATATTATCTGGAGTCAAACAGTGTGGTTTCCTCCTTCCCTAGAAAGGCTTAACATCTGATAACAGCTAGTGGTTTCTACTCAAATCATCCTTTCTCCCTCAAAACCCTGGCTTATCAATAATATCTGCTCTTCCTCAGTTCCAAATCTACAGAATATGACAATAAAAGATATAGTTATTCAATCAGACTGTGGATACAGGATATTGTAAGCTCTGTCTTTGAGCAAGAAAAATAAGAAATCATGGGGACTTTGGAGAACTTTTTTGGTCAGGATATGAATTATATATGTGCTCTTATAAAAAACGTAAGAATGAGCCATAAAATTCTTTTAGTGGTTACCTGTTAGAGGAAGGAGGGAATAGAGAGAGTGGAGAGGACTGGAATTAGAAGCTAGACTCTTTTGAGTATTTCTTGTTTTGTAGATTTTACTTTTTTTTTTTAAAGATTTTATTTATTTATTCGACAGAGATAGAGACAGCCAGCGAGAGAGGGAACACAAGCAGGGGAAGTGGGAGAGGAAGAAGCAGGCTCATAGCGGAGGAGCCTGATGTGGGACTCGATCCCATAACGCCGGGATCACACCCTGAGCCGCAGGCAGACGCTTAACCGCTGTGCCACCCAGGCGCCCCTGTAGATTTTACTTTTGAACCATGTAAATGTATTAGGAGAAAAATTAAAATTTAAAAAAGTCATCCCTAAAATTTAAAAGAAAAATGAAACCAGTTTGAAGCACAGACATTCATCAAAGATGAAATATTTTAACTGACTTTGAAACATAACATGTATATCCTTTGTGAAATATATACCCCAAGAAGAAAACGAACAGCAAAAACCAAAACCAATGTTTTCAATAAATAATCATACTGTTGCTGGTAGTGCTGTGTGTGTAGTGTTTGGTAAAGCAAATTAGTATACTGATGCCACTGAGAACAAATAAATTTGGCATGACGGAAAGAAGATATAAATGTAATATTGATGAAATTATGCAATAACTCCATAGATCCAAATTTGAATTGGAAGTATCAGTATGAACTCATGAATTATTTTAGTTTTAAAGAAAAAAAAATATTTCCTAGCTTCATCCATGGAAAAGGCCTAAAAATAAAAACAATAACTAATAAGGTAACATTATACAAGCTAGACTGTGGCCTCTAAGTATTACTTTTCACTAAAAGGAACCAAGGCCTGGAACATTCTGTGATATTAAAAGGCAAGGAAGCTATCAAAGACTACTAAGATCATATCTAAGACACAGGGGACAACTTGAAAAAACTCCCACTCGTTAATAATAATAAGACAATTTGAACATCAGTGAGGATAATAAATACAATGGGTTTCAAAAACACACATTTAAATTCATGATTTCATAATACTACTATAAAAATACTCCTTGATTATTTTTGGAGGATGCGTGGAACCTGGTAGATAAATTGTTCCGATGTAAAACACATAAAGCTTGTATAGTAATCAAGTGTGATCACATAGTTGATGAACAGAGATTTCTCTTTATGGAAGGATCCCAGCTAATACATGAAAAGGAACAAAAAAATGAGAACATCATTGTTCTGCAACCTCTAACGAATTAAAGGGTCATCAGTGGCTGCTAATATACCAAGGAGGCCTCGGCTAGGCATTATGTGCCTTCCGGTGGTATACACCAGGTATCGGAGACACTACGGCCAAAATCATTTTGAAAAGAATTAAATCAGAATCTAATTAAGCGTCTAGATCTAACCAACAATATACTGGACATACAGGAGACAGAGAAACATCTTAAATAACCCTTACTTAACAAACAATAAAATCCATGTTGTATGAAATTCTAAATCAATAGTGTCCAATGGAAGTATACTGCAAGTCACATATGTAATTTAACGTTTTCTAGTAGCCCCATTAAAAATAAAAGGAAACAAGGGGCGCCTGGGTGGCACAGTCGTTAAGCGTCTGCCTTTGGCTCAGGGTGTGATCCCAGCGTTCTGGGATCGAGCCCCACATCGGGCTCCTCTGCTAGGAACCTGCTTCTTCCTCTCCCACTCCCACTGCTTGTGTTCCCTCTCTTGCTGGCTGTCTCTCTGTCAAATAAATAAATAAAATCTTAAATAAATAAATAAATAAAAGGAAACAAGTGAAATTATCTTTAATATTATTTAGCCTAATATATATATGCAATATTATAATCTCAATATGCAATCAATGTAAAAATTATTAATGAGACACTATCTTTTGTACTAAGTCTTTGAAATATGACATGCATTTTAATTTTACAGGGCATCTCAGTTTGGACTACTTACATTTCAGGCGCTCAACAGCTACATGTGGCTAGTGGCTACTATACTGGGCAACACAGCCAGGAAGTAAAATAACTTGGGTTTCTTCAATGAATTATTACAAGGACAAAAAAAGAGGGAGGGGGCAAACTCTAGCCTAAAATTGACCTAAGAGACAATGTAACATATGAATCAACTGGGGAAACAAATACCAAGTCAACATTTGATGATATTAAGGCTTTCTGCTTGTTTTTAGCTGAAACCATGGTAATATACTTAACATTAAAAAAACATGTTATAGGTATATAATAAGATATTTATAAATGAAATTATATAATATCTTGTATATGCTTCAAAATAATTAATGAGAGAGGGTAAGATTACAAATGAAGTTATGATCATCAAAGGGCTGATAATTGTTGAACACAGGCATTAGGTACAAAGGGATTCATGAAACCACTCTCTGCTCTTTTGTATACATACAGAGCATAATATTTGCCAGGTACTGATCTAAGGCCTTGTAATGACTGAATCCGCACAATAAGGAAGGTGCTAATTAGAAAAGTGAGGCATGAAAACGTTCCATGTTTTGCCCAAGTTCTCAGAAAAGGTAAAGTCTAGATTCAAATTCAGGCAGTTTGACTCCAGAATTTGAACTCATAATCACTAACTCTATGATCTAATAAACTAAAAATCCGATTAGCTGATCAGTCAAAGGTCTCAACTTAGATTATGTCTGGCTAAGATTTGCTCTATATCAGAAGAAACAGATTTCCTCTAGGGTGTTTTCCTGCCACACAGATATGTATACTTGTCAACTGTTTAAACCTCTTTATTTGTACCTGAAAGTCCATGAAGCAAACTTTTCATTCTGCTAATAATAAAATAAGCTAATATGGGAGATAATGACAGTACATAAACTTTACTGCTAATCACTTCACACGTCACTCCAATTATGATGAACTAACCAGGTTTTATTTTCTTTTTCCCACCAAGAGCTAAGCCCCAGGAAAAAATTAAGAAGGCCCTCAGCTCTCACCTTTGGCTTACCTTGAGGGTCTGTGAAAGCGAGAGCTGTAAACTCCTACTTAAAACTAGGAAGAGAAGGTATGCCCACCACATACAAAAACCTTTTGACAAATGTTAGAAGACCTGCTGGTTTAAGGCATTTAAGGAAATCTGTGTCCAGTCATTAACTAATTACTATGTTGACCAAGAGAGATTTCAGAGACTGCACAGGACAAAGAATACAAACGTTACTGAATTAGTCCAGAAAAGTCACTAAACGAACAGAACAGTGCAGCAGCATAAGCAGCAGCAACAAACCCTGGGGAATGCAGAATCTGATTTCCAGAGGCGCTGCATCCGTTTATTTAAAATATGTGTTTTGAAGAAACGTTACAAGATACACAGAGAACCAAGAAAGCATGGGCCACGGTTAAAAAAAAAGTCAACGGAAAGTGTCCTTAAGGAAGCCAAGAAGTTGTACTTACTCAATGAGGACATTAAATGAATATTATAAGTATATTCAAAGACCTAAAGAAAAGCAGATCGAAAGAATTAAAGGAAATTATGAAAATGGTATCTCACTAAACAGAAATTCTGTAGTTGAAAAATACAATAACTGAAATAAAAAATTCACTAGAGAGGTTCAATGAAAGGAAACAGCAAATTGTGCAGTGGTAGAGTGTGAATGTTTGTGTCTACTTCTCCTCCCCCCCCCTTTATATGTTGAAGTCATAATGCCCAATGTGATGACATTAGGAAGCAGGGCCTTTGGGAGATGCTAAGTCATGAAGGTGGAACCCTCATGAATGGAAGTAATGCCTTATAAAACTGGCTCCAGAGAGATCCCTGGCTCCTTCTGCCATGTGAGATTACAATGAGAAGTCCGTGACCCAGAACAAAGCCTTCATCTGACCATGCTGGCACCCTGATTTCAGACATCCAGTCTCCAGAACTGTGAAAAATAAATTTCCGTTCTCTACAAGCCACCCAGTCTGTTCTATTTGTCTACAGAAGCCTGAACAGACTAAAGTAAGCAGGCAAAAAAATAAATAAATAAATAAATTTTAAAAAATTGGTAAACTTGAAAATAGATAAAATGACATTATCTAGACTGAGAAACAGAGCAAAAAAGAATGAAAAAAGTGAACGGAACTTCAGAGACCTATGGGACAATGAGCACACCAATATATGCATGATGGGAGTCCATGAAGGAGCGGGGGAAAAGAGGCAGAAAAAATATTTCAATAAATAATGCCTGGGGCACCTGGATGGTTCAGCTGGTTGAGCATCTGCCTTCTGCTCAGATTGTGATCCCAGGGTCCTGGGACAGAGCCCTGCATTGGGCTCCCTGCTCAGTGGGGAGACTGCTTCTCCCTCTCCCTCTGCTCCTGTTCCCCACTCATGCTCTCTCAAATAAATAAAATAAATAATTTTTTAAAATAACGGTAAAAAAACTCCCCAGATTTGATGAACATTAATCTCCACATACAAGAAGCTCAATGAACAGCAAGTAGGATAAAATCAAAGACCCATGCCTATATATGTCGTAGTCAAACTGATGAAAGACAGAGAAAATCTTGAAAGAAGCAAAACAGAAGGGATTCCTTATATACAAGGGGTCCTCAGTAAAGATGTCAGTTGATTTCTTTTTTTCTTTTTAATGTTTTATTTATTTATTTGACAGAGATAGAGACAGCCAGCGAGAGAGGGACACAAGCAGGGGGAGTGGGAGAGGAAGAAGCAGACTCATAGCGGAGGAGCCTGATGTGGGGCTCGAACCCATAACGCCGGGATCACGCCCTGAGCCGAAGGCAGACGCTTAACCGCTGTGCCACCCAGGCGCCCCTGTCAGTTGATTTCTAATCACAAATCAATGAAGGTAGAGGCTATGTTATGACGTATTCAGAATGCTGGAAGAAAAAAAAGTCAACAAAAGATTCTACAGCCAGCAAAATTATCCTTCAAAAATGATATACAAAAAACGCGAGAATTCATTGCTAGCACATCTGGACTACAGGAAATTCTAAACAGTATCTTTCAAGTAAAATGAAAGTACACTAGACAGTAACACAAGTCCACATAAAGAAATAATAAGCACCAGTAAACATAACTTTACAGATAAGAATATAAACATATTTTTATTTGTAACTTTTTCTTTCCTTTTTTATTTTTGAAAGATTCATTTATTTGAGAGACAGCATGGGTGTGGGGGTGGGAAGGGCAGAGGGAGGGAAAGAGAGAATCTCAAGCAGACTCCCCGCTGAGCACATGATTTCACAACCCTGAGATCATGACCTAGGTCAAAATCAAGAGTTGGGCACTTAACCAACTGAGCCGCCCAGGTGCCCCCTTTTTAATCTATTTTTTTAAAAAGATTTTATTTATTTATTCGACAGGAAAGAGACAGAAAGTGAGAGAGGGAACACAGCAGGAGAGTGGGAGAGGAAGAAAGAAGCAGGCTCCCAGCGGAGGAGCCCGATGTGGGACTCGATCCCCGAACACCGGGATCACGCCCTGAGCCGAAGGCAGATGCTTAACCGCTGCGCTACCCAGGCGCCCCTCCCTTTTTAATCTATTTTTAAAAGACAACTGCACAGAACAATAATCATAACATTCTGTCAATGGGCTCATAATGTATAAAAGGTATAATTTATTTTCGATTTTTTGAAAGATTTTTATTTATTTATTTTACAGCGAGAGAGTTGGGCAGGGCAGAGGGAGAGGGAGGAAGACTCAAGCAGACTCCGTGGTGAGCATGGAGCTTGATAAGGGGCTCGATCACACAACCCTGAGATCACTACCTGAGCCAAAACCAAGAGTAGGATGCTTAATTAACCACAACACTCAGGAACAACTGATTTTTTACAAGATTTTATATTTAAGTAGTCTCTACACCCGGGGCGCCTGGGTAGCGCAGTCGTTAGGCGTCTGCCTTCGGCTCAGGGCGTGATCCCTGCATTCCGGGATCGAGTCCCACATTGGGCTCCTCTGCTGGGAGCCTGCTTCTTCCTCTCCCACTCCCCCTGCTTGTGTTCCCTCTCTAGCTGGCTGTCTATCTCTGTCAAATAAATAAAATCTTAAAAAAAACAAAACAAAACAAACAAACATTGGTTCTGCTCAAATTGAAATTAAACAAAACTAGGGGCACCTGGGTGGCTCAGTCAGTTAAGTGTCTGACTCTTGATCCCAGCTCAGGTCTTGATCTCAGGGTCCTGAGTTCAAGCCCTGCACTGGGCTCCATCCTACTTAAAAAAAAAAAAAAAAATTAAACAAAACTAAGCTCAGTACTTATAAACAGGATGTACAATTTAAGAAAGAGCCAGACAGAATTAATCTTCTGCCAAGGACTCCCTGTCAGAACAAAAATAAACCACACGAATTATTCACCATGTTAAAAATAATGATATTTTCCTATAGTTCATGATTCAAAGTCTGAAACTATTAATATTTTACCTTAAAATTTTTAAGTCTAAACTGTCATATTTAAAGGACAATTTTAAGAATGATTGGCCCAGAATTAAATTTCAAAAAGACTATATAAAAATTATGTGTAAGAGTCACAGAATGTATTTCTCATAGAAGCAAAAAGAAAAGCCCAGTTTTACATAGAACATTCTTGGAATAAAACCAACTTCCAAAGTGTAATTTTAAAAAACTTAAAAACATAATTCTAAAAAAAAATAGAGCTGAACTTCAACATAATCTTTTTTTAAACCATAATTATCTACAAGAGAGGAGGCAAGACTATAAATGGGGAAAAGATAGTCTCTTCAACAAATGGTGTTGGGAAAGCTTGACAGCTACATGCAAAAGAATGAAACTGGACCACTTTCTTATACCCCCCAAAAAATAAAGTAACAATGAATTAAAGACCTAAATGTAAGACCTGAAACCATAAAACACCTAAAAGAAAACAAAAGCAGTAAACTCTTGGACACTGGCCTTAGCAACAGTTTTCTGGATCTGTCTCCTCAGGCAAGGGAAACAAAAGCAAAAGTAAACAACTGGGACTATATCAAACTTAAAAGCTTTTGCACAGTGAAAGAAACCACCAACACAAAAATGGGAGAAGGTATCTGCAAACGATATATCTGATAAGGGATTAATATCCAAAATATAAAAAGAACACATACGATTCAACAAAAACCCCAAATAATCCAATTAAAAATGGGCAGGGGACCTGAACAGACGTTTTTCCAAAGAGGACATACATTTGGATAGCCAACAGATACATGAAAGGATGCTTAACATCATTAATTATCAGAGAAATGCAAATCAAAACCACAATGAGAAAATACAGTCATCAGAATGGCTAAAATCAAAAACACAAAAAATAATAAGAATTGGAAAGGGTGTGGAGAAACAGGGACTACTTGGGCAGTGTTGGTGGAAATGCAAGCAGGTGCAGCTGCTATGGAAAACAGTATGGAGGTTTCTCAAAACATTAAAAACAGAATTATCATATGATCCAGTAATTCCACTGCTATTTACCCAAAGAAAATGAAAACACTAATTCAAAAAGATATATGCACCCCCATGATTACTGCAGCATTATTTACAATAGCTAAGATATAGAAGCAATCCAAGTGTCTACCAACAGTTGAATGGATAAAGATGTGAGATATATATATATATATATAACATATATGTAATACATATTACATGATATACATATTATATATTAGTATATATAATAGTATATACAGCCTTAAAAAAGAAAATAATCTTGTCATTCATCGTAATACTGATGGACCTAGAGGGTATTATGCTAAGTGAAATAAATCAAAGACGAATATTATATGATTTCACTTACATGTGAAATCTAAAACAAACAAACAAAAAACAGAAAAAAACCCTAAATACAGAGAACAAACTGGTGGTTGCTAGGAGGGGAGGGGGATGAGTGAAATAGGTGAAGGGGATTAGGAGGTACAATTTCCAGTTATAAAATAAATAAGTCACAGAGATGAAAAGTATAGCATAGAGAGTATAGCCAATAATACTGTAATAACTTTTATGGTAACAGATGGTAACTACGCTTACCGTGGTGAGCACTGTGTAATGTATAGCTGCCCAATCACTATGCTATACACCTGAAACTAACAGAACATCATACGTCAACTATACCTCAACAAAAAATCTTAAAAAAAAAAAAAAATCTTAATCCTAAAAGTGTTGTCAACACATGCCAAAGATTGACTTAAGTCGTTAATGAGAGATCAGCAGCTTGACAAAGCTGGTTCAAAGGAGACACAAAAACAGCTTTCTACTGATAGCAGAAAAAAGAATGCCAGAATAGGACATGTCTAATATGACACTGAAAGGGTATGCATTTATCTTTTGCCTTATTTCTAAGTTTTAGATCATTTTTCTTAACATAATCATAAATTTCTGACGTTGATTTTTTTTGAAAAATCTGGTGGATTCTGTACTTAACAAATAAGAAAGCAAGCTTAACAAGGCAATAATGAAACACAAAAAAACTAAACTAATTTAAACACATCTTAAGAATGTTTCCACTCACGTTGATGCATTCTTGGCATTTTTTTAAAAGATTTTATTTATTTACTTGAGAGAGAGAGGGCATGCGAGAGAGCATGAGCAGGGGAGAGGGGGAGAGAGAGGGGGAGGAGCAGATACCCTGCTAAGCAGGGAGCCTGATGTGGGACTCGAACCCAGGACCCTGAGATCATGCCCTGAGCCAAAGGCAGATGCTTAAATGACTGAACCACCCAGGTGCCCCATTCTTGGTATTTTTAATGATGCTGAGTCTTACAATGCTAAGCAAGAATCAGAGGATGTGACAGAGGATATTTTACCAATTAGCAGTAACAATGTGCTATCTGCCACATTAGGGCTGCCACCACTGAGAGAAAGGGAATCTGCCAAACTGATGGTGCCAGTCCGGGGGTTACTTCCCCTATCAAGCAAGACGGTGTTCGCTGTAAACCTGCCATGAACTAGGAGCACTGAGAACCAGGGGCGGTGAAAGAGGCCCTTCTCTTTCCCTTACATACATGTTAAGTATTACCTTTACCAGCTCTGGCTCTTCTGCCTGAAAGTGAAGATCTTCATCTGGCTGGGAATCTTCGGGATTCTGAGGGGAGACAGGATAAGATCTTTCAGTGACAGGCTGCCCAGGACCTACAGCAGAGCCTCAACAAGCAACGCCAGTCCACTGTGGATGTGGCACCTACGGGATAACCTCTTTTACTGTTTTATTTAGGGCTGAGATCAAGGTCCCATAGTAACATCCAATTATAATCTTCTCTGACCTTGTTTAAGACAAGGACAAGCATGAGGCTGAGAAAGACATACCTGCATGGTTTCTAAAGGAGGCTTCCTACAAAGAACCTATCCCAACAAAAATAAATTCATAATAAGAGGCCTTCAGATGCTACATAATTTTCCCTGTTCATGTAGGGCTGAAATGTATTTTTCCAGAAAGTACCTATCTCACTCAAGGAAAGTACTCAAAACCTACCGACACTATGTATTTTCCACAGTTGAAAATCATTACAGTGTTGTGGGGGTCAGGGGGACCCGCCAAACCTTATAAACTATATCCCCATGAGGGCCTGATTTTATAGATGAATTGATCGTTTATTCTATCTTTCTATTAGTATGTAACAATTTTAGGTTTTGTGTGTGCCATTTTAAAAACTATGGGCAATACAACTATCTGAAGTCCACTGAGAAAAAATATTATCTTAGTTCTCCCCTCCCAAGTTCTTATCTAAAAAATACAAATATTCTTGGGGCGCCTGGGTGGCACAGCGGTTAAGCGTCTGCCTTCGGCTCAGGGTGTGAATCCAGCGTTATGGGATCGAGCCCCACATCAGGCTCCTCCGCTATGAGCCTGCTTCTTCCTCTCCCTCTCCCCCTGCTTGTGTTCCCTCTCTCGCTGACTGTCTCTATCTCTGTCGAATAAATAAATAAAGTCTTAAAAAAAAAATAAATACAAAATACAAATATTCAGCTTCCAGAAAATGTGAACTTTAACCTCTGGTAATCAGGGATAGATTTGACCATGTCAATGCTAGACAAATACTTTGGATCTACTGATCAAGCACAACATTTTGGTTTTTATTTATCTTTTCTCTCTCTTTTTTTTAAAAGTAGGCTCATGTGCAGCCCCATTCAGGACCTGAACCCAAGACCCTAAGATCAAGATCTGAGCTGAGATCAAGAGTCAGACACTTGGGGCGCCGGGTGGCTCAGTCGATGAAGCATCTGCCTTCAGCTCAGGTCATGATCCCAGGGTCATGGGATTGTGCCCCACATTAGGCTCCCTGCTCAGCAGGAGCCTGCTTCTCTCTTTCCCTCTGCCTGCTGCTCCCCCTGCTTGTGCCCTCTCCCTCTCTCTGTCAAATAAATAAATAAAATAAAATAAAATAAAATAAGAAGAGTCAGACGCTCAACCAACTGAACCACCCAGGCACCCCTTATTTATCTTTCAAGGGTATGTTTTAAGGACTACTTTCATTGTACATCCCAACTACAAAGAATAAAAGATCACTACTGCAGGTTACCGCAGATTATTACTAGAGGAAATCATATTTGTTGGTATTATCTTTCTTTGGGATCTCCTACTTCAGAAAGTCACTGCTAAAATGCAGCTTTTATCACATTAACTATCTCGAACACACTCTCACACATATACATATGTATACTTAAACGTCTTCAAGGAAACATTAAAAAATTCAGCTTAAATAGCTAATTCCCAGTCCTGTTTTTCATAACTTTCCAACTGGAATCACTAGCTCACCCCACTGTTCTCTGCCACGGAGCCTTGCCCTTGAACTCCCTTCGCACATGAAGCACCCTCACAAATTCTTGATGACAAATTAAATCCCACTTGTAACTGGGTACCACCTTAAGTCTAACTGTCCTCATGAGCTTTCTCATGGACTAATTTTGCCCATACTCATGTTTCATTTCTTTCTTTATCATATGGCTGAGCAACTATCATTCACCTAAATAAATTATGTAACTATTTCTTTTGTATGCCTTACCTCCCTCAATGAGACTGTCAGCTCCCTACAGCCAACCACTGTGTCTTAAACATCTTCTTTCTCTCCATGTCATCTATTAAGCTGGGTCACTTCTTAATGGGTAGAAAAGAAGAGACCACTGAGAGCGGGCACAAGGGGAATGGTCCCTCTTAATTAATTAAGAGGGTGTGGGTGTGTGTGTGTGTGTATTTTCCCCAAAATTTCCTAAACAAAATTTCCAATTTAAACTATTCTAGTCTTCTACCCCATAACTGAAATTTCCTGGGAACAATACAAATTTAACATCAAAAGTAAATTTCCTAGACTGTCTATCTATCAAAAATAGCAAAAGTATTTTTTGAAAGATCATGTGTCTTGATATTTGGCTCAATATGTACGATGAATCTTTTTATAGATTACAAGCTTTACGACGATGAACCCAAATTTCATGGGTGAAACAGTTTGATTCAGTTACCAGAAGGGGTGTGGGTAAGGTAGGGAAGTCACAGGCTTCAGGAAAAACTGACATGCTCTCAAACCAAGAGGTAGGTCAGGACCAGAGGAAACCCCAACTTACCAGAGGTCCAACTGAAAAAACTACAGCAGCCATAATCTCTTCCTCTGGGTTCCCCTCTCTGGCAAGAGTGGAGTCCTGCAAAGGCATATCTGAGAAAGAGAAATAAACCATGAAAACCCATCCTGCCTTGGAAATCTCAGACTTACCTAGTTGGAATCCTGACACTACAAGTAAGCATGACTTCCCTAAAGAACACAAGATTAACCCCCAAGATCAGTGAGAAAAAAAGATCCTTGCTCCTGGAGATCTTGACATTTTAATACCATTAAATGTAGTCACGGCTAGCAGGCCAGACATGGTGCTTTTAATTTGAACTTCACATCAATCCAATGGGAATTATATTCCCATTTGCACTATCAGGAAAATGAAGCTTAGAGAAATTACACTATTTACCCAAGGCCATGTATGATCCCAAATCAGTCTAATTCCAATGCCCACAACTTTTCTATTAAATCAACTTGTGAAAGAAAATAATTCAATCATTCTTTGCCACAATCACCTATTCATCTAAAAATGAAACATTCTAAGAATCTCTTCTTCCTGTCTTTCATGTGACGATAATTTGCTAAAATTTTCAGAGATTTCAGCTTCATGTAAAGAGAACACCACAACTTCCAAACTTAAAAGAAGCCCTGACATGCCTCTCTCGATCTCATATTCAAACAGATCTTTATCTACTCATTCTGTATGAGGCAAACCCAAATAAAAAGGAAGCAGAAAAAAAAAAAAGAAAGAAAGAAAGAAAGAAAGAAAGAAAGAAAGAAAGAAAGAAAGAAAGAAAGAACATGGCCCTGCTAATGCTGAGTTTGGTTGCAAAACAAGAGAATGATGTTTGTAAACATTCTCTTAATAAGTGCATAGTTGCAGAATGATCCTGCAAGACATGTAAGGGGGCAGCGGCACAGTAAGAATTAAGCTTCCCAGATTTTGTGAAATTCTTTTTAATGACAGTTTCCTAGGAAGTTTGGTGCTCTCACCACGCAGTAGGGCTTTTGGGGCCCAAAAGAATCTATGCAGGATTATGCTGAATCTGTCCCTGCCTTCCATAGACAATTTGCCTCCATCAAGAATTCACATCCAAGAGCTTTGTATTCAAAAGTGCAGTCTGAAGAACAGCAGCATAAACACTATTGGAGAGCTTGTGAAAAATGCAAAATCTGAGGTCCAACTCTAGAACCTATTGAATCAGAATCAGCTTTTTGATAAGATCTCTAGCTGATTCATATGCACACATTAAAGTTTAAGGCAATATGGATCTAAAAAAGATCATGCCAACGAATGGACAACCTAGAAGAAATGAGCAAATTCCTGAAACATACAACCTACCAAGACTGAATCACAAAGAAAGAGAAAATCTGACAGACTGATTATTATTAAGGAGATTGAATCAATAATAAAAAACAAAATCCAGGACTAGGTAGCTTCATTGGTGAATTCTATCAAACATTTAAGAAGAGTTAATACCAATCCTTCCTAAACTCTTCCAAAAAACATAGAAGAAGGAACACTTCCAAACTCATTTTATGAGGCCAGCATTATCATGATACCAAAACCAGGCAAGGACACCAGAAGAAAAGAAAATTAGAAGTCAGTAACCCTCTTGAAAAGAGATGCAAAGTTCCTCAACAAAATAGTAGCAAACTGAGCTCAACAATACATCGAAAAGATCATACACAATGATCGAGTGGGATTTATTCCAGGGATGCAAGAACGGCTCAACATCTGCAACTCAATGTGATACACCACGTTAACAAAATGAAAAATCATATGATTGTCTCAATGGATGAGGAAAAAGCATTTGGCAAAATTCAGCATCCATTTATGATAACAACTCTCAACAAAGGCCATATATGACAAGACCACAGCTAACATACTCAATGGTGAAATAAAACTTTTTTTCTAAGATCAGGAACAGAACAAGACAAGGATGCCCATTCTCATCATTTATATTCAGCATAATACTGGAAGTCCTAGCCAGAGCAATTAGGCAAGAAAAAGAAATAAAAGGCATCCAAATTGGAAAAGAACTGTTACTATTTGCAGAGGACATAATATTATACATAGAAACCCCTAAAGACTCTATCAAAAAACTGTTAGGATAAACAAATTCAGTAGAGTTGCAGGATACAAAATCAACTTATAAAAATCAGTGTTTCTATACACTAACAATGAACTATAAGAAAGAGCAATTAAGAAAATAACTCCATTTACAATTGCATCAAAAAGAATAAAATACCTAGGGATAAATTTAACCCAGGAGGTGAAAGATCTGTACAATGAAACCAGAAGACATTAAATGGAAAGATATTCTGTGCTCATGGATTAGAAGAACAAATATTGTTAAAATGTCCATACTACCCAAAGCAATTTACAGATTTAATACAATCCCTATAAAGGACCAACAAACATTTTTCACAAAACTAAACAAATCATACTAAAATTTCCCCAAAGTTTCCTCAAAAAATTAAAAATAGTACTACATTTTCCAGCAATTCCACTTCTGGGCATTTATCTGATGGAAATAAAAACACTAACTGAAAAAGATATCCACACCCATACGTTCACTGTAGCATTAATTAAAATAGCCAAGAATTGGAAGTGTTTGTTGACAGATGAAAGGATAATGTGATGCACACACAGGAATATCATTCAGCCATAAAAAAGAAGGAAATCTTGCCGTTTGTGAAAACATGGATGGACCATGCTAGGTGAAACAACTCAGACAGACGTAGACAAGTATCATCTCACTGTTATGTGGAATCTAAAAAAGAAACAAAACAAAAACCTCTCCAAACCTGAACTCATAGATACAGAGAACAGATTGCAAGAGATGGTTGCCAGAGGCAGGGGTGAGCAGTGGGTGAGATGGGCAAAGGTGGTCAAAAGCTATAAACTTCCAAATATAAAATAAGTAAGTCCAGGAGATGTAATGTACAGAATGGTGACTATAGTTAATAATACTGTATTATATATTTTAAGTTGATAAGTGTAAATCCTAAAAGTTCTCTTCACAAGAAAAAAATTTGTAGCTATGCGCGGTAATGGATAACTAGATTTGTGATGATCACTTTGCAATATATACATATACTGAATCATTATGTTGTATGCCCGAAACTAATATGTTATATGTCAATCATATTTCAATTAAAGAATGAAGTAATAAGTATCTTTGTGGATAAAAAAAAAGAAAGAAAGTTCTCACTATAAACACACACACTCTAAAATAAATCATGTGGCAGGGGGGCAAGGGGGCAAGGGGATGGGGCAGGGGGGTCCTGGGTGGCTCAGTTGGTTGAGCGTGTCCAACTCTTGATTTTCACTCAGGTCATGCTCTCAGGGTCATGGGATTGAGGCTCACGTGGGGCTCTGTGCTCAGTGGGGAGTCTGCTTGAGGTTCCTTCTCTTCCTCTCCTTCTGTCCCTCCCCCCACGCTCATGTGCTCTCTCTCTCAAATAAAATAAATAAAATATTAAAAGAAAGAAGAAACTGAATACATGACATTCTCTAACTATGGTGTGGTAGAACTACACATGTAAGTCTGGAGTGAGGGGGAAAAACCCAATCACCAGGGAATTAAAATAGACCCTCCTGAATACCTATTAAGTCAAACAGAGAAGTTTAATTTCCAGTGAATTAGAAAATGAGAGAATTATAAATTAAAAACTCATGGGTTGCCAAAACTTTTAAAACGATAAAATTTAGGGGTGCCTGGATGGCTCAGGTGGTTATGTGTCTGCTTTTGGCTCAGGTCATGATCCCAGGGTCCTGGGACAGAGCCCCACGTTGGGAGGGAGCCTGCTTCTCCGTCTCCCTCTCTCTCTGCCTCTCCCCCTGCTTGGTCTCTCTCTCAAATAAAATTAAAAAATCTTAAAAAAAAAGATAAAATTTATATCCCTATATACATGCTACTAACATTTTTAAAAAGAATATAAATATTAAACATTCAACTAAGTAAGAAAAATAATTAACAAGGAAACCATAAAGAAGAAATAATAAAGAAACTAATAAGAAAACAAAACAGTTGACAAAGGCAGGAGCTGATTCTCTAAATAATGAAATATATATGCCACTGGCCAAAGAAGGAAAAATACCAATAAACTAAAAATAGAAATAAGAAAGGGGCTATAACATATAAATCATCTTAAAACTGTATGCCAATAAAAATAAAATTTCCCAAGAACAATTTTTGTTTAAAAATTTTCTAAGACTGACTCAAGCAGCAGGAAACAAGTAGGCCAATGTAGCAGAGACTGTTAATTGCCTTCCAACATCCAGTCTCCCCTTCTGTATTGACAAAGGCTTGAAATCTCAGCGGACATAAGGCCATGAAGCTAGAGACATTTCCCAGCCACCACATAAGCAGGTGTGCCCATGTGACTAAATTATAGCAAATGGGATCTGAATAAGAGAGCTGATGTCACATCTTTAAAAGGGAGCTGCCTGACCTCCAGTTCTTCATTTCCCCTTCCAAAGGCCTGGAATGTAACGGGATGAGTGAGCCCCTTCTACCAGAGGAAAGACAACACCCCAAGAGGTGGAGAAGCAAAAAGATGACTGGAACCTACCCTTATCACAGCCTGCCACCTAACAACTCAGACTTTTATATGAGAAAGAAATATGCTTTCTTGTTTAAACCACTTAGACTCCGCTAAAGCTAAAAAATTAACTTCCTAATTAGTAGAATAAATGGTCATGAAAGAAAAACATAAGTTCTCAGGTAAGCAGGGGAGAGTAGGGTTTAGTTAAATCAAGAAAACGTGATTGTCGGGGCACCTGGGTGGCTCAGTAGGTTAAGCATCTGACTCTTGGTTTTGGCCCAGGTTGCGATCTCAGGGTTATGAGATCAAGACCCCGAGTAGGGCTCTACACTCAGGGCGCAGTCTACTTCAGATTCTCTTCCTCTCTCCTTCTTCCTCTGCTCTCCCCCCCCCCCAACTCATGCTCTCTCTCAAATAAATAAAATCTTAAAAAAAAAAGAAAAAGAATATGTGATTATTTTAGGACTGTAGAGGTTGCTTTTAGGCAACCAACTTGAACAATAGAAACCTGAGTGAGGTAGAAGGGCCCACAGTGAACACGAAGCTGAATACAAACAGGCCCGTTAGGGGACCTACCTCAAAATATCCATAAGCCCTGGCTGACCAAGGGGTTACTTATATCTGGACACAGGCACCAAAAAAGGAAAATTCTGAATGTTCCCATGCCTCCTCACCTTCCCCCTTATCTCCAGCCCCCACCCCACTGCCTCCCTGTGGACAGTCTCTCCCTTGCTTGTCCCGCCCACCACTCCTTTGCCGTGTAGTCAATAAACTTCTATCTCCTTTGTTCTGCCTTGGGTGACTTCTTTCACCACCCTTGCCACCGGCCTCTACCTGATTGGGTCACCCCACATTTGGTGGCCCCACTTCTGATCAGAAGACCCCCAAATGTAGTTTGTTCCATGACCCTGGGGCTTCACTATGCCTGATGAAAAGCTTTTGGTGAAAGAGAAATAAGAAGTTGAGGGAGGAAAAACACAGTGTAGTGTGAAGGTAAGACTGGAATAAAGAATGAATAATCTGAAAGGATTCTTATACTGAAGTCTCAAAAGTTACTAGTAAAAGTGCTTTTCCCATACACCAATGTTTCTCTACCTTGTTTTAGGTCATGGATTCCTTTGCAAATCTAAAGAAAATGACTCTCCCCCAGAAAACTCCTAAATGTAATTAGAAAACTCCCACATCTGGGATGCCTAGATGGCTCAATCAGTTAAGTATCTGCCTTTGGCTCAGGTCATAATCTTAGGCTCCTGGGATCAGGTCCTGCATTGGGCTCCGTGTTCAGCAGGGAGCTTGCTTCTCCCTCTGCCTGCCCCTCCCCCTGCTTGTGCTCTCTCCGACGAGTAAATAAATTCTTAAAAAAAAAAAAAAACCACCAAAAAACTCCCACATCTTAAATCTGAGGACGCATAAAGCTCATTAGGCATGCTTTTTAATTATTTTATTTTATTATTCTATTTTTAGAGAGGGAGAGAGGGCACGTGAGTGGCGGGAAAGGTGGGGATGGAGGGGAGGGGCAGGCGGAGAGGGAGAGAACCTTAAGCAGGCTCTACACCAAGTGCAGAGCACAAGGCGGGGCTCCATCTCATGACCCTGAGATCATGACCTGAGCTGAAATCAAGGGTCAGACTCTTAACCGACTGAGCCACACAGGCACCCTTAGATGTGCTTTTTATGAAAAGGAAATTCTTTGGCTCCTTCCGAGATCTAAATTAGGATCTCTAAGTGTGAAACACAAAAATCTACATTGTCAAGAAGTACCTCAAGTTCATACTTTGGGATCTACATTGTCAAGAAGTACCTCAAGTTCATACTTTGGGAATATAGTTCTAAAGTTAACTCCTGAACCCCAAATTAAAGACTCTTCTTTTCACACGGGAAAATCTAATTAAAATATGTTTTACAAGACGATTCTAGAGCCCAGGCAAAGCTGGCCCTATTATTAGTTCCCTTAGCTGAGTTTCTGCTTCAAGCCTGTTACTTTTTGAATCACTCTTCATTTCACAGTTTAGAAACAACACTTGTGGCCAGTTCAAACACAATTTAAAACAATAATCGAAACTGTTCTGGGAAGCCTGGGTGGCTTAGTCAGTTAAGCGTCTCATTTCGACTCAGGTAATGATCTCAGCGTTATGAGATCAAGTCCCACCTCAGGCTCTGCACTGGGCGTGAAGCCTGCTTACAATTCTCTCTCCCTCTTCAAAAAAAGAAAAGAAAAGAAAGAAAGGGTTCTAACAAATAGTAACAATGACTGCATGTCAATGCCAGTAGGAGTTACAGATCTATTTCAGAATTTGACCTTGTCCACAGAATAATGCCCATGCGTGTGATGTTGCATATTATTTCAGGGAGTTTGAAGATTGACTTTCACTTTCCCCAACCCATACACTCACCCTCAAGTCAAGAAATCCAGTTTTACAAGGTTGGAAGGAAAAAAAAAAGGGCTAAGAGAAATAATAAATAAAACCATTTTTTCCAAACACACAAGTGGACTTACAAAGAGTGACTGAAGACATTTTCAATTCCAAAGAACTACAGTAATGGTTTTCTGCATCTTTAAAAACTTATTAACAATGGACTGAGTCATTATTTCTTTTTAAATTTGTAAAGATTAATAAACTCCTCCCTGGCAATATGCCTATATAGATAATGCTAGCCAAGTATAATACCAAACTGTGCCATAAACATCTTTTAAAATTTTATAATCAGAATAACCAACGCTATTTAAAATTCAATATATTCAGCCTGATCTCAATTATGTAAAAATAATGCATAGAGACAAAGACAGCAAGTGAATGAGCCAAAACTCCACTGTAACCTCTGAGCGCTGGGCCTATGATGTTTACACTTCCTTCTACTTTTCTACACTTTCCACGTAGACAATAAGAAGGACCTATATATACACAGGAGTCTGGTGTAGGGATAAAATTCCACAGTGGCTGTCCACACCCCCCGCTTCTAACTTTGGTTTGGCTACTGTGGAAATATGTCCACAGACAAACCACTTCAACACAAGGCAAATCACTTGCGCAGTTTCTCCTTTCGCCTCCGACATTACACATAAGATATCTAGGCCAGTACTTCTCCAAAGTCATAATTTTCTAGATATTTTTTTTCGGGATATTGTGACTTCACCCAAGCCCTGTCTTTCCAAGCACTGCGGAAGTATCAAGGGCTTGAGACATTTCTCTTGCTGTGGATCTTAAGCCAGCCAGCTTTGTTATTTTAAAATAACTCAGGGGACCATGTTCTTGAGAACTTCAGCGCCATGGACCAGTCCAGCATTTCCCAAACCAAGCAATGATGCCATTATCACGTCAGGGACAGACAAGTGATTTAAAAGTGATTATCTGAAATACCATAAAATGAGGCAGGGGAAAACTGCCTCGGGTACCGAAAGACAGGAGTTCATCCACCTGTCAGTTCACCAGGTGTGAAACCGTTCCATCCCCGCCGGTTCAGAAGCCGGGAGGGAGACTCCTTCCTCCAGCCTCGCCCCCTTTTCCTAGGAGCGCATCGCGGGTCCCTCTCCTCCCTCCATAAAAGGCGCGGGACTGGGAACAGGCGGCCAGCCCCAGTGGAACCCTACCAGCCGGGGCTCCGCTCCCGGCACTCCCCGCCCCCAGCGCCGCGCCCGCCGCCGAGAGCACCGACGGCGCCCGAGCCAGGCCAGGGGGACACCGAGCCGACCGCCAGGCAGGAGGCCCAGCCGCCTCTCGGGTGGGCGTGTCGGCTCAGGGACAGGGGCTCTGGAGGGACCGGCCACGCCCCGGACGCCACCAGGAGCCAAGCGCCGAGGGAGGGGTGGCAGGGAACCGGGGCCTGGCGCCGGGGGCAACGAGTACCTGGCTGCCGAACTGAGGACAACTGAGGGCACTCGCAGAGCAGGGCGGGAACGCTTCCAGCAATGGCGCCGGCTTGGCGGGGCCGGCCTCCAGGCCAGCCAGTGCGCCTGCGCAGCCGGGGCCCTCGAACTACAGTGCCCAGAACCCTCAGCGCGGAGCTTTTTTCTTCTTCTTTTTCTCTCTTCTTTTTCTTTTTCTTCTCCTCTTTTGTCTGCATTTAAGAGGGAATTGGCTGTGTTTATCGACAATTTGGATGACTTAAAAAATCCAATCAAATTGAACAAACTTGTATTGAGAGGCCACAACTATGTCAGGCATTAGCACGAGTGACGCAGAAAAGAATGACACTACCCCTTGACGCTGAACATTTCAGTGTGCCTAAAGAAATAAGGTCAATGACAGAAGACACGGGCCTTCTGTAAATTAGCTAAAGCCTCGGATGCCAGTAGAGTTGGTAAGTGCGTGTGCACACTTTTGCTTGTCTTTCAGGTTCTTGACCGAAAAATCGATATTGCTTTCATTGTATCTTCAAAGGTACACTATAAAAAGTACTACACATTTAAGACTACCTGGAAATTATTTCCACATGATTGTTACCAGCGTTAAAAAAAATCATAGAAATTGTATTTTGCTTTGGTGTTCTAACAGATCTCATTGGAAAAAATAATGTGGCAATCCTCAGCCACTGTTCCTTTCTGGAGTATTTCCTTACTTTTGTTAGTGACATACATGTATATATACCATGTCCAACCTCTTTTATGCCTATCCAGAGCCTTGTTTCCAACTCTTTTGTGTAGCACCAGGATTTCAGGAGTAAGAAAGTGGGAGAAATTTATTTTAAAAAGATCTTTCTGTACTTCGACTGAAATTGGAATTAAAAATTATGTTTTTATAGCTTTATTTGCGTAATTTTTTGTTTTTTTTCTTAAAAGATTTTATTTATTCGACAGAGAGAGAGACAGCCAGCGAGAGAGGGAACACAAGCAGGGGGAGTGGGAGAGGAAGAAGCAGGCTCATAGCGGAGGAGCCTGATGTGGGGCTCGATCCCGGAACGCCGGGATCATGCCCTGAGCCGAAGGCAAATGCTTAACCGCTGTGCCACCCAGGCGCCCCTGCATAATTTTTTTCTTACTCAGCATCACTGTTGCTGTTGAACTTAAATGAACAGGACTCTTGAACATAATAAAAATAGTCTCTAAGAATTCCATATTTTCCTAGAGGGTTAGAATGAGATCATTTTAAGTTAAATTAGTTCTTGGCCTAATACAAACAGCAGCTGCCTTAAGGCATAATGTAACTTAAAAATAACCTTTTGTGTGCTGAGCATTACTATGATGTTCAGTTATTGACTTAATATGGATCTAAGAGGTTAGGGGAGGTAATACTGAGGATGATTTTAAATGAATTTTTCTTTTTAAAAAAAGCACAGACATTATAAATGTTTCTTAAATGAAATACAAATTTTCATCTTCAAATGTGTGTCTATATATTTCATAAATTTGTTTGCCTGTATTGAGCTTTTGCTCTAGATGGAAGAGCATGAGAAAAATCTTTAAACTTAGTGCTTTGTCTAGTCTTTATCTTCCTCAGTGTGGACATTGTTTTGACTTATTTATTTTTGCTTGAAAGCTATTTGAGATGTCACTGTTATTTTTTTAAAAGATTTTATTTATTTGAGAAAGAACATGAGTTGGGGGAAGGGGAGAGGGAGAGGGGCAGAAGGAGAATCAGGCTCTCTGCGGAGCAAGGAGCCCAACTTGCGGACTCAATGCGAGGACTTCAGGATCAGATCTGAGCCAAAGGCAAACAGTTAACCGACTGAGCCACCCAGGTGCCCCTTACTTAGTCAAAATATTTCTAAAGATAATAGATTCTGGGGAAAACAACAACAACAACAACAACAACAACAACAACAACAACAACACCCTTCTGAAGAGTAACTGGAGCAGAATGTTAAAATGAAAATATTGGTGAAAACCCCAAGATGACAGTAGGTGGCTGAGAATGAATTAGATGGCTTCTAAATTTTTTCTCTCCATTAAGGGCATAATCTGGAGAATACAAAAAGACTTTTGAAGATCTCTTGGCAGTATTTGATATGCATTCTCTGCAGCTGGTCTGACCAAAGGCTAAGAAATTAGGTGTCTAACTGCTAATATGTAGAGAGAAGTGATTGCATGAGTGCCTTGCACTTGGAGTTCCTTAAGACAAAGTGTACATACCATGAACATGTGAGAGATGGCAATGGCGTCATCTTGAATCCTATCTCTGAGATGAGAGGTGGAGTAGATGGGCTTTTAGCAGAAGCAGCTGAAGTTACTACCAGCTTCCTAAGAACTGAGGAAGGTATAAGCAATTAGTGCTCATGCATTAGCACATACTAGAATTCCAGAAAGATGGGAAGATTGCTAAAGAGCCCATGGAAGTGTTGAGTCACCTTTACACCTCTGCAAAGTCCAAAAAGCACAAGACCATCCTATAACAGTACCAGCCAAGGGCTTTTCTTACCCCTCTTCCCTCTCCTAGCTCCAACCCTGGAAGAGTTGTAGCAGCTTTTATTGAGATTAAGAGGAGAAAATCGATTATGCCGTCCTCTTGCACCTACAGGTATGCAACCCTGTATGAAACAAAGAGCAGAAGAAGGGGAGTTTAACTTTAAGATCAAGTTCACACTGGAGGGGCGTCCGAGTGGTGCAGTCTTGATTAAGCGTCACATGGTCTTCCAACTGAACCAGCCAGATGCCCCCCATCTGTGTAATAAGATTAAAACTACAAAACGTGTGTATAAAAATAAAGCTCAGAATAAACATGTTATATTACTTATTTCTGGATGGCAAGATTTAGGTTGTTTACTTAACATTTTTCTCTATTTTTACACTTATTAGAATAAGAATGTTATTTCTACAATAAAACACAAGGCTATTTTAATTTTAAAAAAGACTTGAAATAAGCAAAAATTATAAAGTGATTATTAGGGTGATTGGATTATAGGAAATGTTCTTTTTTTTTCTATACTTCCTTAGTATCTAGCAATATAATAACATAGGTTTTGTAAGATAAAATTAATTTTTAAAATTTTGCACATCTTATTTTCTTTCTGTGCTAGATTATACGTGTTACTGATTTTCTACCCAAGTTTTTATTTTGCTAATTAACATAATCCTTTAAGAGACTGATGAGCCAGGGCCTTTAATTTTTCAATTTTAAGTTGAATACTTACTTCCACAGTTCACTCTCCTACATTTGTTATGCTATGCAATTGATTTCCAAAATGTTTTCCAAGGTATTCACTGAAAACTGAAAGAATGGTATTTGGAAGAAAAAAATTCCCTGCCAATTATGGTTCATCTATTAACTCTAAATTTTCTGATAAGCCACAAAGCTCGATACATAATTAATTTCCCGTGTTTGTTATAGTTGTAAGTTTTCACTCTCCAGAATTTTTTCGATAAATAGGAGTTGTAAATAATTGCTGAAGATTTTCCTTCCCATATTCATTACATGTATATAATTTATTTCAGCATGTATTCTCTGGGAACTGACACTGTATGAGATCTTGTATTCCTTATATTCATACTCTTTGCTGTGTTCTCTGATGTATGGTAAGGCTTGAACTATATCTGAAAGCTTTTCCACGTTCATTTATAAGGCTTTTCTCTAGTATGTACTCTCTAATGTACAGTAAAGTCAGAATTACTCCTGAAGGTGTTCCCACATTCCTTCCATGCATTAGGCCTTCTCACTGGTATGAACTCTCCAACGAAGGGTAAGCTGTGATACACTGATAAAACTTTCCCGATATTCCTTCTGTCTGGTATGTGTTCTCAGGTGCACAGCAGGGTAAGAAGCTCTTCTGAAGGCCTTTCTGCATTCATCACATTTATGGGGTTTCTCCCCCCATAAGAGTAACTGGAGAATTCTCTGATGTTCTATAACATATATCATCTTGCTGAATGCACTTCCCATAGTCATTACATGTAAGTGGTTTCTCCCCCGAATGTATTATTTGATGGGCATTGGGGCCTGCATTACTGGGTGAAGACTTTTTCACATTTATTACATTTGTAAGGTTTCTCACCAGTAGGAAGTAATTTATGCAGACTGGGCTGTGACATCTTAGCAAAAAATTTCTTACATTCATTACATTTGTGTTTTTTCTTCATTATGGGTCTTCTGACGTACAATTACTCCCAAAAGATTTCCCACAATAGGTACACTGACATGACTTCAATCCAACATGAATTTTCTCACGTTGTGTGAGACTTACCATTTGAGTGAATACTTTCTCACATTCAGTACACTGATATGGTTTCTCCCCAGTATGGATTCTGCGGTGAACAATTAGGTGTGATTTTAGCCTGAATGTTTCCTTGCATTCATTACTCCCATAAGGTTTCTCCTCTGTATGAATTCACTGATGAATAATAAGAGATAAGAAATGCAAGACGGCCTTTCTACATTCACTGCATGTATACGGTTTGTCTCTAGTATGAATTCTTTCATGTACAGTAAGGCTTGATTTATTTCTAAAGTCTCCCCCACATTCATTACATGTATATGGCTTCTCCCTTGTATGAATTCTCTGATGTGCTATGAGGTTTTGTGTACAACTAAATGATTTGCCACATTCATTACATTCATAGGGTTCTCTCCAGTACGCACTCTAACATGCAGAGTAAGGCTTGAGTTACTTCTGAAGGCTTTCCCACATCATTACATCTATAGGGTTTCTCTCCAGTATGAATTCTCAGAAGCTGGGTAAGGTGTGCATATTAGCTGAAGGCTTTTCCGCAGACAGTGTACTCCTGAAGTTTGTCTTTAGCATGAATTTGCTGATGTGCAATTAAAGTCGAAGAAACAATGAAGGCTTTCCCACATTTGTTACATTTACAGGGTTTTCTCCACTGTGAATTTTCTTATGTTGATTAAGGTATGCAGGTTGACTGAAAACTTTCCCATATTTATCACATTCAGATTCAAATGGTTTCTCTTTAGTATGAATTCTCTGGTGTTGAATAAGTGATGATCTAAAACTAAAAGCTTTGGGGCGCCTGGGTGGCACAGCGGTTAAGCGTCTGCCTCTGGCTCAGGGCGTGATCCCGGTGTTATGGGATCGAGCCCCACATCAGGCTCCTCTGCTATGAGCCTGCTTCTTCCTCTCCCACTCCCCTTGCTTGTGTTCCCTCTCTCGCTGGCTGTCTCTATCTCTGTTGAATAAATAAATAAAATCTTAAAAAAAAATAAATAAATAAAACTAAAAGCTTTTCCACATGCATTACATTTATAAGGTTTCTGTTTACCATTAATTATCTTATCTATTTTAAGTTGGGAGGCCTGCCTCACATCTCTGTTTCCTTTAGTAGTTTTGAAAATTGTCTTGCCCAAGTCGGTTCCTGTTTGAATAATTAGCTCAGGGACTTCTTGACAACTTTGTCCATATAGATCCCTTTGGTCATGCCTGTCTTCTGTGAGAATTCTCTGTTCTTTAAAGAGAATAGACTTCCACAAGAAGTAACTTTCTCCAGTGAGAGTTTTTTCATGGCTAATTATTCTCTCATTCAAAATTTCCCAACTATTTTGTCTCAATAACGTGTTATCTCTGTTCTGGGATTCTCTTGAACTAGGGTGCTGTGGGTCATTTGTAATGAATCTTCCTACTGTGGCCCCCTGGCAAGTTTCTTCTTCAGAAATATCTGCTGTAGTTGCAGGTTGCTTAGTTTCAGGTTTCAGCTTCTAGTCTGAAAGAGATGGAAAAAGCAGGTTATTTCCAATGCAAAGGAGAAAGTTAACTGCTCTAGTGTAAATATGATGGGGAAAGTGAAAAGGATCAGCTTTGTACTACACAATTATTACTGAAATGATTTCCAATCATTTGTTTAAAGCATGCAAACATCACAATGAGTTTTCATTTTATTAGCTTTTCTTCCCATGTCTATCTACACATGGAATATTATATAGCCACAAAATATTTTTAAAAGATGTAAGTATTAGGGGCGCCTGTGTGGCTCAGTTGTTAAGTGTCTGCCTTCGGCTCAGGGCATGATCCCAGCATTCTGGGATTGAGCCCCACATCAGGCTCCCTGCTCCGTTAGGAGCCTGCTTCTTCCTCTCCCACTCCCCCTGCTTGTGTTCCCTCTCTCGCTGGCTCTCTCTCTGCCAAATAAACAAAAAAAATCTTAAAAAAAAAAAGATTTTATGTATTTGACAGAGACAGCAGAGAGGGAGTGGGAGAGGGAGGAGCATGCAGGGCTCGATCCCAAGACCCTGGGATCATGACCTGAGCCAAAGGCAGACACTTAATGACTGAGGCACCCAGGCACCCATCATGCATTTATTTAAAATTAAGTATATTTATGGAAATAAGTTAAGGGTTTAAAAAAATTAAATTTATTTTAAGCAAATAAAACTTACTTTCCAATATAGCTATTTAAGCCATATTTTGACAATATATTTATTTTACATTTTAGCAGATTTTGTTAACTTTAAGCATAAAATCCCCTGCTTTACTCTTTTTTTGATACAACTCATATATCAAAATTACAGCTACAATGAAAAGCATTTATAACTATAATATAGATTTAGGATACAAAGGAAAGAAATTGATTATTTATTATTTATTTATTAAGTTACTTATTTATTAAAAATATTGATATTTTAAAATTATCCAACTTAGAAAAGAAAAAAAATTAATGCATGAAAGGTTATAAAGTTAACTAGAGTCCATAAAAGTTATCATATATGAACTAATGATTGGGAACATTTTTTTCCTAAATAATTTGCTTTATGACAATTCCCTCAAAGTTGAAAGAGACAAAAATTCATGATCATAGTGCCAGTTAAGCAGAACAGATATAAATGCTTGAAAATAGGAAATTTTAAAAAGCAAAAATTCTTCAAAATGCAAAAATAAGCTTTTTAAAGACTGATAAAAAGTTAAAGAAATTCTCCACAATCCATACAAAATGACAGTTCTTAAAATACAATGACTGAAAATATTCATTTACAACAAATTTATTTATTCAAGGGCTGTTCACCAACAAGCTGTAGTAAGATTTATTTACTTTCTGTTTTCCCTACCAAAGAGGAAATCTTGAGAACAGAAACTATGTGTCATGGAATTTATTATCATTGCTGACTACTTGGCAAAGGGCTTGTATAGTAAAAAATAATAAGAATGAATTATTTTAACCCCTCTTCCCAGTATATTCTCACATATAAAAATGCACAGGGAATGAAGCAGATCCTCAAAGGAGAGTGGTATCAGAGAGTAAACAACAGATTTTTTCACACAAGACTGCAATAAAAAAGGGTTTGCCATGAAAAAGATTTTTAAGAATATTTCTTTAAGACATTCTGAGATCAGAAACTCAGCAAATGCAAATCTGTGGCGGCCTCAGTTCTCTTGTTTCTGGGAGACAAAGATCAGCTAAATACAAGCCCATGATTTAAAAAATCACAGAACAAACAAGGAAACAAGCCACTGTGAGTGAAAGGCAGAAACACTAACCTACAGAAAATATATCCTCCAAAACTTCAGATCTAGAGCTTATCTGTTACAAAATTTTAAATAACTTCGTTGAAAATGTTTAAAATATAAAAGACAAAATGAAAAACATTAGAAAGGAACAACAGGATATTAAAAACCACCAAGAATATTTTAAATAAAATCATATAGGGGCGCCTGGGTGGCTCAGTCAGTTGAGCACCCAACTCTTGATCTCAGCTCAGGTCTTGATCTTGAGGTTGTGAGTTGAAGCCCTGCATTGGGCGCAGAGCCTACTTTAAAAAAAAAAAAGATTTTATTTATTCATTTGACAGAGAGAGAGACAGCCAGTGAGAGAGGGCACACAAGCAGGGGGAGTGGGAGAGGAAGAAGCAGGCTCCCAGCGGAGGAGGGAGCCCAATGCCGGGCTCGATCCCAGGACCCCAGGATCACGCCCTGAGCCGAAGGCAGACGCTTAGCAACTGAGCCACCCAGGTGCCCCTGGAGCCTACTTTTTTAAAAAAAGAATCGTACAGATCTTTTAAAAATAACACAATTAAGAGAGAACATTAAATGTCATAGATGAGTCACATACACAGTTACATTAAGTACCACATGAGGAAATAACATATTTATTTAAAAAATTTTTTTCTTAAAAGATTTGCTGTCTTTTAGATTTCTAGTGGAAATCACCTAGTATCTTCTGTAGGAGCGAGGTGTCCCATATATGTGACTATTTCTTTTAACCAAGAAAAGCCAGGGTCTCATTTTCCTATTATGAGGAAGACAAAGAATTCAAATCCATAGGTTAAAAAAATGGCTCGGTGGAAGCAGAAAAGATATAATTTAGAGACTGTAGAAACTCTATACATGTAGGTGACTTCCACTAGCAATTTTTGGAAGTCCTAGACCAAATACAATTTGGAAAAAAAGTCCCTCAGAATGTGTGACCTGCATGGAGAGAGATCAGAGGAATACAGAAATGTCTGTAGCTGAAAAAATTTTGAAGGAAAAGTTAATCATGTGGCATAGGATGGATAGGAAAGCAGAAAAATATTTAGTTACTCAGGAAACCATATGTAGTATATAATGTGAAAAAAACATTTCAAAAATGAAAGGTGCGCTTCCATACTTCGTATCACGATTCTACTGGGAGTCAAAGACCCAGTCAAAGACCCAAAAGAAATCCCAGAAAGCAGCATGGGATGACATGAGATACAGACAACAAGCAAAGCATATCAAAGATCAAAAGATGGGTCCTTTTCCTGTGAAACCTCTTTGACAAGAGTTATCTTAAATTTTTTTTTCAGAAGATAATTTTTCAACACTAACTGAGGGTATCACTTGCAATGAAACCTAACATCCTAGTTCTCATTTATTTACCTGGATAGAGGTTTCTTGAAATCTATCTCACCACCATCCAAGGTTCTCTTCCTGCTTCCAACTAGGAAGTCATGTCTGGTTTGGAAAGTGCAAGCCCTGTTCAGGAAAGGAATGAAAATTGACCATGTTGGTGACAAAAAGCCATTCCAGAATTCAGTGAGGTCATCAATCTCTTGGAAGGTGTGGCCAGTATAAGGAGTTCCATTTCATTACAGAAGTACCTGGGGAGGGCTCAAATCTATGCTCCCAGGGATGCTGAAATACTGTCACAGAATGAATATAGGTCGACTCCCCCTACTCCCTGAAAAAGGCAGAATGGAAGTATCTTACGAGAGATTCTAGAAGAGATAATCCTAAATTTCAGGATTATTTTCAGGTGTGGCTTTCAAGGTAAGTCACAGAAAATATAAATTTTTCACTCTATGAAGAACAGAGTTTTTACTTGGAAATGGGGATAGAATAACTCCATAGAGGGTCCTTAAGAAATCCTAAAGCCCTGGACCCTAAGCTCCATTTGGTCCAGTAGAAAGATGGAGAGTCACAGAGGAGAAAATGTTCTTATCCAGAGAGACCAGGTTCCTGTAGTTCTCCAGCATTATGTCCCTGTGTAGACTCCTTTGTGTGGGGTCCATTAACTTCCATCCTTCCCAGGTGATGTCTACTGCCACATCCCAGAATGTCATTGATTCCTAAACATCAAGTACACTATAATAATATAAAACTATCCATTTTATAACCTATTGGGAAGAAAAATACATAGAGTATTGATAGGGAGATTCATGTAAACAGAAGATCCTTAATTTGGAAGGGAGCTTGCAGGTCATTTAGTCCAGTTCCTAAGAGGATATTTCAATGTCCTCAGCAAGTAGTCACCCAATCTCTGCCTGGACTGCTCCAAGGATTAAAACTTATTCTTTTACAAGGCAAGCCTACTCCATTCTCAGAAGATTTTCATGGTTAGCATATATTTTTATAATTTAAATAAAAATCTGCCTTCAAGTAACATTTAACCACTGTCTTATGATCTGGAACCAGAAATCATAAGTTTCTTCCTTCACTACAGAGTTCTTAAGTTTAAAATTTTGTTAAATATATAATACACAAAAGAATGTCTATAAAAATCACTATAAACTGAACAACAGTGTATCCCTACCCAGCTTAAAAAATAAAACATTACCAGTACATTTGAAATCACCTGTGTGTCCTTCCTGGATTTTATCCTTGTAGGAATAATAACCTATCCTAAATCTTGTGTTAAACGTTTCCTTGCTTTTCTTTATAGTTTTACCAAATGTATATGTATCTCTAAACACTATACTGATTAACTTTGCTTCTATTTGAATAGTACATAAATCAATTGTATATATCAAACTTAAGTGACCATCAACTTAATATACACTACTATACACATACGGTGTTATATATAAACCTAATGATAACCATAAATCAAAAAGCAGTAATAGATATGCAAAAAATAAAGAGAGAGGAATCCAAGTATATCACTAACGAGAGCCAGCAAACCGTCAGAAGAGAGCAAGAGAAGAAAGGAACAGAGAAGAACTACAAAAACAAACATAACAAGTAACAAAATGTACATATCTATCAATAATTACTTTGAATGTAAATGAATTTACTGCTCCAATCAAAACACACAGGGTGACGGAGTGGATAAAAAAAACAAGACCCATCTATATACTGCCTACGAGAGACTCATTTCAAACTGAAAGACATGCAGATTGATACTGAAGGGATGGAAAAACATTTATCATGCAAATGGATGTGAAAAGAAAGCCAGGGTAGCAATATTTATGTCAGACAAAACAGACTTTATAACAAAGACTGTAACAAGAGACAAAGAAGGACACTTCATAATCATAAAGGGAACAACCCAACAAGAAGATTAAACAATTGTAAATATTTATGCATCCAACATGGGACCACCCAGATATATGTAAAGTAGCTATTAACAAACATAAAGGGAGTAATCGATAATAATACAATAATAGTAGGGGACTCCACACGTCAATGGATAGATCATCCAAAGAGAAGATCAACAAGCAAACAATAGCTTTGAATGACACATTGGACCAGATGAATCTAACAGATATACTTAAAACATTCCATCCTAAAACAGCAGAATACATGTTCTTTTCAAGTGCCCATGGAACATTCTCCAGAATAGATCACATGTTAGGCCACAAAACAGGTCTCAACAAGTAAAAAAAAAAAAAAAGACTGAAGTCGTACAATGCATCTTTTCCAACCACAATGCTGTGAAACTAGAAATCAACCACAAGAAAAAAAATCTGGAGAAAACACAAAAAACACATGGAGGTTAAATAACACGATACTGCACAATAAATGGGTCAACCAAGAAATCAAAGAGGAAATAAAAAAATACACGGAGGCAAATGAAAATGAAAACACAATGATGCAAAATCTTTAGGATTTTGCTAAAAATCCTAAAAACTGTGCTAAGAGGGAAGTTTATTGCAATACAGGCCTACCTCAAGTTGCAAGAAACATCTCAAATAAACAACCTAAACTTATACCTAAGGGAGCTAGAAACAGAAGAACAAATAAAACCCCAAATCAGTAGAAGAAAATAATAAAGATTAGGGCAGAAATAAATGAAATAGAAGCTAAAAGGGGATGCCTGGGTGGCTCAGTCAGTTAAGCTATTGGGACTACATCAAAATAAAAAGCTTCTGCACAGCAAAGGAAACAATCAACAAAACTAAAAGACAATCTACTGAATGGGAGAAGATATTTGCAAATGATGTATGCAATAAGGAGTTGGTATCCAAAATACATAAAGATCTGATATAACTCAACACCCAAAAAACCCACATAATCTTATTAAAAATGGGCAGAAGACAAGAACAGATATTTCTCCAAAAAAGACATTCAAATGGCCAAGAGACACACAAAAAGATGCTCACCATCAGTAATCATCAGGGAAATGCAAATCAAAACCACAATGAGATATCATCTCACACCAGTCAGAATGGCTAAAATCAAAAACACAAGAAACAACAAGTGCTGGCAAGGATGTGGAGAAAAAGGAATCCTACTGCACAGATGGTGGGAATGCAAACTGGTGCATCCCCTGTGGAAAACAGTATGCAAGTTCCTCACAAAATTAAAAACAGAATTACCATTGACCCAGTAATTCCACTACTGGGTTTTTACTCAAAAAAATATGAAAACACTAATTTGAAAAGATATATGCACCCCTATGTTTGTTGTAACATTATTTACAATAGCCAAATTATAGAAGCAACCCAAGTGTCCAACAGGTGAATGGATAAAGATGTGGTATATATAATAGAATATTATTCAGCCATACAGAAGTGAAATCTTGCCATCAGCAACAATCAGGACGTATCTAGACAGTATTATGCCAAATGAAATAAGTCAGTCAGCAAAAGACAAATACCGTATAATTTCACTTGTTTGTGGAATTTAAGAAACAAAACAAAGAAAGACAAATAAAAAACCAGATTCTTAACTATAGAGAACAAAGTGATGGTCATCAGAGGGGAGGTGGGTAGGGGGCATGGGTGAAATAGGTGAAGGGGATTAAGAGCACACTTCTCTTGATGAGCACTGAGTAATGAAGAGACTTGCTGAGTCACTATATTGTATACCTGAAACTAATACAATACAGTATGTGAATTATACTGGAATTAAAAAAATTAAAAAACATATCTACTTTATAGCTCTGCCTGAAGAGGACTAGATGTGAGTGCTACCCAATAGCAATGAATACTCCTGGCACCCAGGAAAGCAGGAAGATATACATAAAATTCCCAATTTATATTAGCAGTAGCCATTCTAAAAATGAATTTTTAGAAAGATCCAATTTCTACAGGTACAGAAACTATTAAAAAATAGCAAAAAATCTTAAGATTTATATAAAGAAAGCTACGAGACTTTTTAAAAGGACATTAAAAACTTAAGCTCTCTTTCCTTTTCTCCACCATTGTGGTGTGTGTGGTTGACTGGTCTTCGCCATGTCTTCTCAAAAGACTTTTAGTATCAAGTGCTTCCTGGTCAAGGAATGAGAGCAGAATTGTCCCATTCCACAGTGGATTCAGATGAAAACTGGTAATAAAATCAGGTACAACTCCAAGAGGAGGCATTGGAGAACTGTTGCCATCACAGGCAGGGTTTGAGGAGATGGACTCCAATTCTGATAGTTCTACTGTGCGTAAAATGGTATCAAATAGTATCGCATGTCACAAAGAAATTGTGAAAGGAAGAGTCAACCTATGTAGTCAACTTCATTGTCTTATTTTGAGAAATTTCTCAGCCATCCCAACCTTCAGCAACCACCACCCTGACCAGTCAGCAGTCATCAGCACTGAGGCAAGCACCTCCATCAGCAAAATATTAGGACTTGCTGAAAGCTCAGATGATGGTTATGTGCCTTGCTTTTTTGGACATAATGCTATTGCACATTTAATAGACTACGGTATAGTATAAACATAAATTTTATATGTACTCATAAGGCTAATTTCTAGTTGTCTTTTCTCAGTGCTATGATTTAGCAGTAAGTTCCAGTTGTAAAACTATTTTGTAAAATTCTAAAAATATATACTCTAGTGTCAACAGTGGTTCCACTGAGGAAGATGAGGAAATGATCTTAAGGTTTGTGATCAAAGGAGTCTTTAGATTTACCTATGATGCTTGGGGTTTTGTTTTTATTTAATTGAAAATCGATTTATGTTTTATTTGTATCTTGTATAAAATTTAAGAATTAAAGAAAAATGGGCAAAAAGTAGGCAATTTCACGACAGGAAATGCAATGTCCAATAAACATGAAAAGATAGCATCAGCAATCATCAGTGAAATAAAAATGAATCAATTTCGTTAATTCATTAATAGAAAAGTGATACAATGAAAAGTTCTGACAATACCAAATATGGCAGAATGTGGGGAAACATTGCCAGTGAATATAGGCATTAATAAAGAAAAAAACCATAAAATGGTATAACCACTGTAAGGACAATTTGGTGGTAAATATTTATGTAAAATAAGTTAAATATTTATGTAAAATAAGTTTAAAATCTTTTGCTCTTTAATTCGGTGTCTTGATTATGCCAATGCCTGGAAGGGTGACTTGGGGAACAATTTCCTTCAGTTTCTGGGCTTTGGTTAACTTACTCTAAATGGGGCAAACCATTCTATGTTTCTCTCCATCTAACAGGAAGTGTCCTATGCCAATCACTGGCTGGTCATTACCAGCTACTTCCTGCTTCTTGTGTCAGATCCTATTCCCAGGATATTTTAGGGTGTTGTAACTTTACAAGTCTTAATCTCCCAAAGCAAGATGACCAAGATTAGGTGATGCATAAGCAGCCTGGGTATTTTATCGGGAAGAAATTTCTTGCGTCGTGATTCCTAAACCTGCATTGCTATGTAAAATACAAGAGATCATCCCTTGTGTGATCTTCATGGCCAACCAGCAACCCCCAATTTAGGCAATCATAATATGTCAGGGAATAGAGATTTAAAAAGGAGTATCTGAACTGCCTGTGCATTAAAATGAGCTTACAAAAAAGTGACTCGATTCAGGCCAGGGAGAATGCCCACTTGTTAGGTAGCACAGATCTGGACATGTGAAACTCAGAGGGCAACCACTCACCATCATCCGCACTTTTCAGAGGACCCTGCGAGATTCTCCTGTCAGCCTCCTTCTTCCCGGGTCTAGGAGGCGACCTGGGGGCGAGGGGTCCATACAGTCAAGGGCCGGCACGCCTGGCCCTCCGGGGACTAGACTCCTGGCCCGGGACTCGAATGCGGAGACACACCAAGTCGTTGGGCACTTGACGCCTCCACAGGAGTCGGTGATACTCCCGCACTAGCGCCTCAACCCCGCTGTCATTTCAGGGGCCGGCTAGCCCAAGGCAAGAGGCCCGCCCGGGCCCCACGTGAGTTTGCGTCCGTGCCCGCGGGTATAGACAGCGGAGGGAACGTCAAGTTCGTCACAATGGGGCTGGCGGGTTGCGGAGACGCTCAGTGCGCATGCGCCCCTCAGCAACGCACTCCCGCATGCGCATAGGGCTTGGCTTTGCTTCCGGTTTAGGTGACCCGGTGCTCGTCAGCTGGTCCCGCTATTCCAGTGCGGCGCTGGGTGCTGCTGGGCGTGGGAAGCGCCGAGGAAACCGACGTAGACTTCAAGAGCGACTACAAAAGTATGACTGAGAAGCACAAGGGAGACTCTGGCGCACGGGCAGGACAGGCGGGCCTTTGTAACTTAGGTAAACCCTTCGATTCTGCGCAGGGGTGGCCTGGCCTCAGCTCGTCCTTCCTGCAGATCGTGGAATGAAAACCCTTCCCTCATCCCGCGCTCTGCAACGGGACTTCCCTTTCTCGGCTGTTGGGCCACATAGTTCTCCTGGCGCTGCCCCACTTTTGTTCTCAATACCCAGAAAAGTATTTTCCAGCACCTTGGTTGAGTTGAGGACTTTCGGATTCTTTGAAGCTGCTCTCCTTAAGCAGGAGAAGGTGCTCCCTCTAGACTGTTCCTTCTCCAGCCTGGGGGCTACAGGTTCTCCTGCTTTCATGGTCGCTCGGGTCTGACACCTCTTTTGGACCCACTTCTCGCGGTGTAAAAGCAGTCTCAGTGGTGGTCTCTTTTGTTCTCTTCCTTGCATGTTATCAACAGCCATTAACATGTAGATAACTGCCTTGTTGCTATGTGTAGTTCACACTAGAGAGCTCTAGATACATCATAATGATTAACGTGTATAGAATTTGTTATAGACCAGGCAGTTCTAAGCAGTTGACATACACTAATTCATTGACTTCTCACAACAACCTATCAAGTATGTATGTGTTATCATTCCATTTTTCAGATGAGGTAGTACAGAGACGTTACTTGACCTGCCCAGGGCCCCTCTAAACACCTCAAACTGAACCTGTCCCACATTGAACTTACTGTCTTCTGCTGTCACACAGGCTACCCTCATTCTAGTCATTTCAATGATATTAGCCTCTTTGGGTTTGTAGGAAACGTGTTTTTATATGGATGCACCTACTAGATGCTGCATTCTGAGATAGTTACAAACATTGTTGCTTGCAGGCTATGGTTCTGGAGTCACAGAAAAGTTTTTCACATTTATTAAATTTGCAACTATTTTCTTTTCTGTTTTCTTTATAAACCATCTATTTTCTTTATACATAGAAAAACAATTCTGTGTTGTCTATACATTTTCTGTATTAGTCAGGGTTCTCCAGAGAAACACAACCACTAGGATGTGAAACAATGCCAATAGGAATACAGAGAGGGGCGCCTGGCTGGCTCAGTCAGTAAAGCATGTGACTCTTGATCTCGGGGCTGTGAGTTCAAGTCCCATGTTGGTGTGGAGATTACTTAAAAATCTATTTTAAAAAAGGAATAGAGAGATTGATTATAAAAAATTGGCTCACACAACTACGGAAACTGATAAGTCCTGAGATCTAGAGTTGGCAAGTGAAGAGTCCCTGGCTGAGTCTGAAGGCCTGAGAACCAGGACAGTCAATGGTTCAAGTTCCCATCTGAAAATTGGCAGGCTTGAGACCCAAGGAGAGCTGATGTTTCCATCCAGCTGTGAAGGCCAGCAAAGACCGGTGTTCCAGCTCAACGTCAGGGAGGAGGAGTTCCCTCTTACTCAGGCTTTTTGTTCAATTCAGATCTTCAGTGGATTGAATGAGGACCACCCACTCTAGAGACAGCAATCTCTACTCAGTGTGTAGATTCAAGTACTCATTTCACCCAGAAACATCCTCACAGACACACCCAGGATAATGTTTGACCCAAAAGTCTGGACACCCATGACCTAGTAAGTTGACACATAAAATTAACTGTCACATTTTCTCTTTAGTGCAAATATTCTTATATAAAATAAAGTGTTAGTGCTGGTCTGTGGTTCTTTAACATTGATTAAAACTATCTTTCTGAAGTAACTTTTCAATGGATGATTAAGTCAGACTTCTTTGTGATCTTCATTTCATGTGCATTCATATGTGGACTCTTTCCTGAAGGCTCTGTAGTAAAATAGATAAATTTCAATCTGAAGCCTCTTTTCCAGTTTGAAGTATCTTGTGAAAAAAGTCAACTTTCCATCAGATGATACCCCTTGTTATCTTGCTCCTTTTTAATAAGTCTTCATGTTCCTAGGATTTTTTCCACAGTGGACTGTTGATATCATTAAAAGTCTTCCCATTCTTGCCCCGTAGGTTTTTTTCTGCTTTACAAAATTCCTCAGATCTCTGTGATGGGGAATGAACCTATTCTCTGATGTGTGGGAGAAGACAGAAAATCTGGTTTGTTTGTATGTGACTTCATACAACTCCAGAAAATGTCCCCTATCCACCAAAAACGAGAACAGTTCCATGAGACCTACACAGGTGAGCTTTTATATTGTTTACTTTTGACTTGTGGTTAAGGTTGGCGAAATGAACCTGCAAGGTATCTGTGTATCTGTTTCATTTACAGAGACATTGACCTTTATCTTACTGTGTGTTTTTCAAATACTTCCCTACAGTTCGAGGGGATTAATAAATTAGGTTATAAAGACTTAAGGTAAAGGATTTCTTATTAATTTATAGAGAATAGTAGGAGTTTTTTTTATAAATGTAGTATACGGAAACTCTAGGATTCCCAGAGAAGAGACTGGACTTCTAATTCTCTGAATACGGCCTTTTTAGGAAAAAAAAACAAAAAACAAAACAAAACAAAAAAAAAAAAACCAAACTTCTCGTAGAAACACTAGTTTAGAGGGATTTTTATGTAAGAATCCAAGTGCCCATAATCAAGGTGGCTCTGTAAACAAATCAGACTGGCTTGATGATTTTGGTTTAAAAAGAGCCAGATGTTTCTTCCTGAGTTGTATCATTACGGAATATACCGTAAGCATGCATTCTCTGTTTTTTAAGATTTGGTATGTTTCTGATTCTAGTATGGGGGTTTTTTTTGTTTTTGTTTTTTGTATACATCCAAGCAATTCTTAGACACCAGGTGGGTGTCCTATAATTTAACTCAATTCTGATATGATTACCTGGAGATAGCCTCAGATTCCAGAGGCTAAGGGCTCAATCCTATAGGACTGCCGCCCCCACCCCACTCCAGTTCTCAATCACAAATCCAGGCTGTCACCTGTGCTTCTCACCAACCCACCATAGATTGGAGGTTTCAATGACCCCCTCCTTGGGTTCAATTAATTTACTAGAGCCGCTCACAGAACTCAGAGAAACATTTCACTTATTAGATCACCAGTTTATTATAAAAGGATATAACTCAAAACAGCCAGATGGAAGAGGGCAAGGGGTGGGGAAAGGGTGTAGAGCTTCCATATCCCCTCTAAGCACACCATCTTCCCCAAAACTTCCCATTTCCACCAATCTGGGTTTGGGTTTTTATGGAGGCTTTCTTACATAGGTGCAATCGATTAAATCATTGGCCACTGATGACTGATTCAATCCCTAGCCCTTGTTCCCTTCCCAAGGTCGGGGGGGGGGGGGGGGGGGCAACAGTTCCAACGCTTTAACCACCTGGATGGTTCTCCTGGCAACCAGCCCCCATCCTTAGGTGCTGTCCCAAAGTCATTAACACAACAAAAGACTGTTATCACTCTCATCCCTTAGGAAATTCCAACGGTTTTAGGAACTCTGCCAGAAATGAGGACAAAGACCAAATAGATATTTTTTTTTTTAAGATTTTATTTATTTATTCAACAGAGATAGAGACAGCCACCGAGAGAGGGAACACAAGCAGGGGGAGTGGGAGAGGAAGAAGCAGGCTCACAGCGGAGGAGCCTGATGTGGGGCTCGATCCCAGAACGCCGGGATCACGCCCTGAGCCAAAGGCAGACGCTTAACCACTGTGCCACCCAGGCGCCCCCCTCAAATAGATATTTCTTATTCTAAATCACAGTATCACACTTGGGTTTGCTTTCTCACAGAGGGCTTAGTTGATCTAAACTTACGGTTTTACCTATCTGCTAAGTTATATTACTTCCACATGTTAAAGATTATGAAAAACTTAATGCTGGTGTTCACTTCCATTGAATTATACTTGCGACAGACTTTTTGGTATCAACAGTAACTGTGTTGCTCTGTAGTCAGCTTAGAAATAATTTCCAAAGGACCTTCACCGTAGTTAACTTTAAAGCCTGGAACTGATAATAAAATGAATTGGATTTTGTAGCACGTATGCGTGTACACACATACACACATGCACACTGTTGCTGAACTACTGACTCAGCGCATTGGCACGAAGCAGAAGCTGGACCTGCACTTGCTTTGTCTTCCTTTGGATTTTTCCTTCAGTTTCTCTGATTGCTGGGATGCAGGTGTGTGTTCAGCTCCAGGATGAAGGGCCCTGCCTTCTTCAGGGCGCCCTGATTCCCGAGGTCAGAGGCAAGAACGGACACAGGTTTCAGTCTGTCTGTATGAGGTCCTAGCTCACGTGATCAGGCTGTGGACTCAAGCATCAGACATGGAGACTGTGACTATATTCAGTCTCCACAATTCCCAGAGCAGGTCTCTTTTCAGATACTAACCAGGGCTCTCCAGGAGAGGATCCATGACTTTCTGGCTGACAGCAGATTTCCCATTACATCCAGGAAGGGTCATTGCTGGGATCCAGGGAATACACATGGGCTTGTCTTGATGGCCCACTGTGGCAACCACTACAGTCATAATTATGCCCTCTCTGTGATACTGGAACATAAAAATTCTTTTCTGATTACAAGATCACAGGAACTAATGAAAGAAAAACCTGAAATGAGAATTTGATAGCCTGTGCTTCTAAGAAATATAATGTTTTACACAGATAATGAAGAAGACATGACTTTTCTGATGTCTCTACTAATTGTCACAGGACTCTTACATGAAAGTTTCATTGATGGGTGTGGATAGCTAGCTCAACCTTCAACTAAAAGATTACAGATTCAGCAAACTGTAAACATAATTGTGCTTTTTCTACACTCAAACAACATTATATCAGATAGTTGTGGATGTTCAAAAATATATATTTATGTATTTGTAAATACAAGCTGTATAACTGAAACGCTCCTTTGGGTGACTATTCTTCATAAAATGGAAATGATAAGAGATTGCGAAGTCTCATAATTTACCTTATTTGTCCTAATAGTAAAAATGTATTCAAATGCATTTAGTGATGTATAACATGCATACCAAAAAGCACAGCCATAAATCACAACTCTGATACTCACTGAGGTGTCAGAGTGACTATGCCCATGTAACTACAACAGAGTTCAAGGAAATAAAACTAGCAACCCAGAAGCCCATCTCCTGGTAGTCCCCAACCACTATCCATTCTATCTTGCCAGAGTGAACCGTCATCTGTTTTCTAACACCACCGATTCGTATTGCCTGTTTTTATAAATTTGTGTATTTAGAAGCATACACCAGGAATTATTCTGCATCTGACTTCTTTTGCTCAGCATTATATTTGTGACACTCCTCCGTGTGGTTTCATGGAGCAATTCATTCATTCTCGCTGCAGTGTATTCTTTTTATGAATGTACCAGTGATCAGTTCTGCTGTTGATGGACATCCGGTTTGTTTCCAAGCTGGGGCTATTAGCAATGATGCAACCATGACCATTCTTGTTGGTTTCTTTTGGTGCACATGCAGTCGATATCTTAGTTAAGTATGGACCAACCTATGAAATTGCTTGGTCTGAGTCCCTGCCTATATTCAAATTACACGTCACTCAACAGTTTTCCATAGGTGTTTGACCAGTATGCAACTCAACGACCAATTTAAGAGTTCTAATTATTACATATCTTCTTGTTTTGATGGCCATAGTAGAAATCATGATAGGCATAGCTATTCCTTCTACACAATATTGGAAATTACGTGATTGTATCAGTCTTTCTCATTTTAGCTGTTCTGGTTAGTAGGTGGTGGTATTTCATCTTTATTTTGATCATTTAATTATTAAAAGATCTGAGCATAGGGGCGCCTGGGTGGCACAGCGGTTGAGTGTCTGCCTTCATCTCAGGGTGTGATCCCGGCATTATGGGATCGAGCCCCACATCAGGCTCCTCTATGAGCCTGCTTCTTCCTCTCCCACTCCTCCTGCTTGTGTTCCCTTTCTCGCTGCCTGTCTCTATCTCTGTCGAATAAGTAAATAAAATCTTTAAAAAAAAAAAAGATCTGAGCATATTCTTTGTTTCTTGAAAATTTATATATACTGTTTTTAAGGGTCTGTGCAAATTTTCTGCACATTTTTTTCTACTGTGCTGTTACACTTTCTAAATGATTTTGAAGAATTAAAAAAATACTGAGTCTTTTTTTCAGTTAAATATGAAAGTATCTTCTCCCATTCAAAAATTTATTAATAGATAATCTTTGGATACTTAGGTTTTAAGTAAGATACAAACGTCTTTTAACATATTTGCATTGTGTATACTTTTGCCTTTTATTTATATATGTTATAGCAAGGGTCTGATTTCAGGTCCTGTTAATGTATCTGTCTACTTAAAATGCTTTTACTTGGAAATAATCTGTAACTTATAGAAGTTGTGTTAGAAATACAAAGGATATCCATGTTCCCTTTAGTCAGATTCACTTATTAACATTTTATCCTATTTCTTTTCTCATTTACTCTCTCTATATACATATTTTTTCTGAATCATTTGAGAGCAAGTGCATGCATTACGCTTTATCCCCCGATGTACTTCAATGTGCATTTCCCAATAAGAATATTATTTTACATAACTATGGTATCGTTATCAGCGCCAATAAACCTAACATGGATGTAATACTTTTATCCACTCTACTGCTTGTATTCCAGTTTGAAAAATTGAACCAATAATGTTCAGTCATCAATCAGCATGATCTCAAGCAAAGTTGAGAAATAGCCTTGGAGATTTTGCTGGAGCTATTTAGAAGTATTCTCCTTGGGATTGTAAATGCTCAGAGGCATACTAACCTGGAGTTGCCAGTAGATGTATCTGTCATCACTGGAAAAGACCGGTAAGAATACAGCCCATACAGAAAAACACGGAAGAGGTGGAGAAATAGTCCTTGATCAAGGAATCCCTGAGTCTCTAGTTTGACTCTTGATTCCTCAGACATGTGAACTTTCTTGACATCATAGTAATATTTGTGGGTGAACTGGGGGGAGTGAGTGAAGTATACACATTTTATGTATAGTCAACTCAATCTACGGGCAAATTATCTGGTTTTTGTAATAAGAGAGGTTACATTGTAAAAAATTTAAAGACAATTCAATGAAAACATCTGATTTTTTGAGCACATCAATTAGAACTACAAGGTGACCCATAGATGTCGTGTTATACGTATTACCGCAGGGGTACACACGCTTCCCTCTTGCCAATACAACCTATGGTGAGGGACAGCACATGTGGTTCTGGATCCAAGACTCCCCACTGCAACCTAAAAAGGATTAGGTAAGGAAAGGGAGAAAGCAGGGACAAAGAGCTTCCAACTTGAGTCTTGTTGTGATATTAAAAAGTGAAAACTCATCTAGGAAGATAAAGTTATTAGAAACTTTTAATAGACAGTTGAACTAGTCAGTTGCTGACTAATTTGAATACTGTTTGGTGTTCTTATACAGTACTATTGTTTTAATACTTTGGGTGATGTAATATTGTCCTCCCAAAAGCCAGATGTAATTTAAAACTTACACTGTATCAGTCTACCTGATCCCTTCTAGTTGTAATGGTACTTTTTATAGTAGTCCCTGCTAAATGAGTGGTGCCTTTTTCCCCCATTACCTCCTCTTAAGTGAGTGGCGCCTGCACTTGGCCTGAGGACTCAACACCATTCGGTAGAAACAGCCTTCTTCTACTCTTTAAACTTCTTGCAGAGACATGGGCTGTGGAGGGAATTCCCCAAACCACGTCTTCAGAAGTTGAGAAGCCCAGACGAACAATTCAAAATGTGACTGGTTTCCGGAATGGTATGGAGATAGTTTATGGTTGGTCTATCTTTGCCTCTTAAACTATGCTTAAATTAGGAAACTTCAGAAGCGATTTACAGAAGTTTCTGAGAATAAATAGATAAACAACATCTTTATTGACATTGGACCAATAAGAGCAGTCAAATTTAGTTAGTTTATAGGTAACCAAAAACATTTGAAAAGCAGAACATTAAAACTTCCAAGATTCACGTTGGAGTACAAATACAGTCATATTGAACATCAAACATAAACAGAACAAATACTGAAATGTCAAGGGCCAGATTTCCCAGTAGAACTAACTCAGAGCAAGTCTCTTAACACTACTTAAACTGCAATTATTACAAACTTGAGTCTCTGAAACTATCAGAGAGTTCCTGGTTAAATGGTACTTAGAAGAGAATAAAGTAGATTCCCCAAGGTCTAAAGGAGGCTGTGTAGGGAGCAGCACCAGATGGAAGCAAGAGCAGGAGAAGGCCCTTCTCTATGATGCACTAGAAAGTAGGATGGTGACAGTTCTTGATCAGTAAACAAAAGGTGTGGAAGACACATTCATTCTTAAGTAATTTCTACCTCACTGATGCTTAGCCACTTACTGCAGACTGAGTTTATATCTCCCCAAATTTATCTTGAAACATAATCCCCAGAGTGATGGTACTAGGAGATGGGGCCTTTGGAAGGTGAATAGGTCATGGGGGCAGAACTCTCAGGAATAGGGTTAGTTGCCCTTACAGAAGAGGCCCGAGCCCCGTTACCCTTTCACCATGCAAAGACATAATAAAAAGATGGTGGTCTCTGAACCAGAAAATAGGCCCTCACCAGACACTGAACCTGGTGGGGCCTTGATCTTGGGACTCCTGTCTCCAGAACTGCCAGCATGTTGTTTCTAAAACCACTCAGTCTGTGGTGAGTTTTTTTGTTCTAACAGCCCAAATGGACTGACGTTTCCTTAAAATCCAGATGTATGTATATATTTACAAACATATACATATAGAGGCTGTTTAATTTGTGAGCCAGGTCTTTTACATGCATTGTCTTATTTAATCCTCACAACCTTACCAGAGAGGTAAGTTTTATTTCCATCTTACAGATGAAGACCCTGAGACCTAGAGACAGCAAGTAGTAAGGTCACATAAAAGCTAAGCGGAGGTGGAGGAGTTCAAACTTGGCTCTGAAAAGCCCAATGGGTCTTACTCTGTGAGTCAAAGTTTGATCCCCAAATGATGAATTTATTTTCACTCAAGTGTTTGTTCCACAGAGAAATACCAAGTTATTTTAGGCTTTGGGGGGAACTTACAGTCTCTACCACAACCACTCAACTCTGACATTGCAGCACGAACACATGTAAATGAACGAGTGTGGTCGAGATCCAGCTAAACATTTAGAGACGTAGGCAGAAGGCCGGACTTGGTTGTGGGTCCAGGTCATAACCTGTCAGTTCCTACTTCTGAACATGAATACTGAGTATTAAGGTGAAGAGAGCTGAGCGCCTTTTCCCTTACCCTCTTCCTGTGTCAGCCTCCTACCCTGACTCTCAGACCCTGAGCCCTCCCACCCACCTCCACCCCCGATGTGTTTTTGGTTCTTTCCAAACCTCTTCCCACTCCTTTCAGCTGCATTTCCTATCGTTTTCTTTAATTTCCATCACGGCTGGATTTAACCCATTCATCCTTAATGATCTTGCTCTAAACTCTATTCCTCTAGTTCTCCTTAATAATACAACTAAGGTTTACAGAGAAGGAATTATGAAAAATAACAGAGATAATGTGGAGAAGGCAAGAGCATGGACTGGTTGTTGAATGTTCATGAAGGATAGAATTTAGGAGAAGTCAGAAAACTGTAACTATTTTCCTTCTATCTTTTCTATACTCTTCTTTTCATACAATAGAGTAACAATAAAAACTGACATCTGTATAGTGTTTTCCTAAATATTTATGTGAACTTTTGCTTCTGCGATCCCAATCCCACCACTGGTTTTTGGTCACCCATGTAACTTCTGTGGTTTCATGCCCCTTCTATCTTCTTTAGGGCTCTGGGATATAGCCCAACAAACATATAGGCAGAACAATAAAAACAACAAAAAATGTGGGTAGACATGAAAGCCAGAGAAATGGCAACCTCTTCTTCATGGAGGGAAGCTGCTATCCTCCAGTGAGTCACTGTCCTGTGAACTACTTTCCATATTTGACAGGAAGGTGTGTCCTGGTGTCTCAGAGTTGTTTCAGTTCTCCTTCTTGACTGGGACCCTAAATATAATAACACATTGAACTCATCAATTTTTCAGGCCCTCAACATCCTAGGGGCTTTTTCTCAAAGTGACAGAATAACTGTCAATGAATGAGTTGGAAATGAAATATCCCTAACTCTTTGATTATAGAAAAACCAAGGACTCATTCAATGCCACGGATAAGAAAAGAGGCATTTGACTGAAAACTGCAGTTAAGATTTTGAACCACACTTAACTTCAGAGAAATTCCAAGGAAGTAGAAAATGAAATCTACAGAGCAAAGGGTAAACAAGGACCTAAACTTATGACCAGCATAATCCAAGTGAACATAACTTAGAATCTGCAATACATTCTATTTATGTTCGTCAAATTAGACAGGAGCCTTTGGGCGAGGGAATCCAAAGCATATGTCAACTCTTAACCTTTACATTTTATAGCTAATGTAAAAGAAGTAACCCTCCCTGGAAAAATGACACCTGTACATCTGGAGATCTACTTTGGCTCCAAAGAGGAACAACTCTGTCTTCCTGATGATAAAGATAGGAGTCCACTACCTACGTTTACAAATAAGAATTTCCTTAAGGAGCGAGAAGCTATAACAAGGCTTTCATGTGACAGAGGGAGGAACCACATTTCACAATGATTATACTGCTATCCACGCCCAAGGATTTCTTGAATTTCCATCAAAGGGTATTTGGCAGTGGTGGTGGGTAGGGGGTGGGGATCAAAATTTGAGATCCCTGGCCAGAAGCTTTCATGATGATCAAATCAACAGATATAAGGAACATTCTATCTATGGCTCAAAACTACATGTGATGCAAGTAAAAGCAGACGCATACAGAATTGGTCCTCAAGCAGCATTTTACAGGTGTTCCACCTAAACACTCAGGTATTTAACACAGTGATAAAGCCAACTTACTTTTCTTCACATTCAGTAATTTTTCAGAGTCGCTCTTCAGTATGAATTCTTTGATGTCTGATGAGGGATGAACTGCACTTAAAGCTTTTCCCACATTCATCACATCTGTAGGGCTTCTCTCCAGTATGAGTTCTCTGGTGTTGAATAAGAGCTGATGAATGAATGAAGGCTTTTCCACATTCATTACATTTGTATGGTTTCTTTCCAATATGAATTCTTTGATGTTTAGCGAAATTTGAGCTCCGGCTGAAGGTTTTCCCACATTCGTTACATTCGTAGGGTTTCTCTCCAGTATGAATTCTCTGATGCTGAACAAGATGTGTGCTCTGACTAAAGGTTTTTCCACATTCGCTACATTCATATGGCTTTTCTCCAGTATGAACTCTCTGATGTTTAGTCAGGGATGAGCAATGGCTGAAGGCTTTCCCACATTCCTGACATTTATAGGGTTTCTCTCCAGTATGAGTTCTTTGATGTTTAATGAGAGCCGATGAATGAATGAAAGCTTTATCACATTCATTACATGCATAAGGCTTCACTCCAGTATGAATCAGCTGATGCTGCACAAGATGTGTACTTCGATTAAAACCTTTTCCACATTCATTGCATTCATACGGTCTCTCTCCAATGTGAATTCGCTGATGTATCGCAAGGGATGAGCTTTCTGTGAAGGCTTTCTTGCACTCACTGCATTCAAAGAGAATTCGAGTATGAGTTCTCTGATGTTTAGTTAAATTAGCTCTGTGGCTAAAAGATTTTCCACACTCGCTGCAGCTATAGGGCTTCTCTCCAGTATGGACTCTCTGGTGTCGAATAAGCACTGAATGGTAAGTGAAGAGTTCCCCGCAATCGTTACACTTATGAGGTTTTTTCTCTTTACAGGTTCTTTGCTTTTTCATTAAGTTTGATTTCTGTTTCAACCTTTTTTCAAGTGTATGGAAGGCATAGGATCCTTTGGGAACTCTGGCTTGAGTGAGAAGAACAGACTTCTGACTAAAGTTTTTCCAATATACATCATGCTCGTGAGCTCTTTCTTCAGCGAGTGAATTCACGTGGGTGAACATTTCTCTCAAGTGCCTCTCCTCATTTCCTTGCTGATTCTCTAACCAATTTTCACATTCAAGAGCTGTTTCCAGATTGGAGTCATAGACACTATTCCTTGTCAGTCTGTCTATTATTGCAGCCTGGCATGATTCGTCTTTGGAAATATCTTGCACTGAAGTTGAATCTTTGCCCTCAGGTTTAGTCTCCAGGTCTGAAAGAAATTGGAAATGCAAATTTCCTTTGTTTTCCGTGCTCAATAAAAGACCGTTCTGTAACAGCTAATCAAGATGAAAAGCATGCTTCGGAGGAGTAAGTGGATTTGACTTTTTAAGATGACTTGCAAAGAGAAGCAAATGGAAGGAAACAAATGCACAATAATATATGTGGAGAAAATGAGTAGACCTTATCCAGGATAGTCAAAAGGGGGAAAAGATGACCAGAAATACAGAAGGAGAGGTGCAGATGAGGCAGTGTATCACTGGATGAGCAAGAATGAGCACATAGATCAGAAGAGGGAAGAAACAAATTCTTATTGAATACCTACTGCAGTAATAAATATGCAGTTATCACTTTAGTGTAGAGGACATTATGATTTCTAGGTTTCCAGGCACCCAATCCTACTCATGTCCAAATATGCATTCCATTTCCAGTTTAATCTTCCCTAACAATGTTTTTATAATACATCTCTGATCAGAAATCTCCTATGATCTCCCACAGATATAATGGCAAATACATGAGATATTTTATGTACACACGGCTACTTATTGTAACACCTACGGCGATAGCGAAACACTGGTAACATCTCAACATCGATTATAGAGACCTGTTTAAATACACTATGATGTAGACATAAAATGGAGTACTATGCAACTTTTTAAAACGTCAGAAAGATCTCATATATAGATATGAAGTTATCTCCAGGATACATTAAATAATTTTTTTCAAACACCAGCAAGCTGCAAATAAGTGTGTATAGTTTGCTCCTCTTTATGTAGAAAAAATGGGGGAGGGAGATACATATGTATGTACATATTTGGTTATATTAGAAAAAACCAAGGACGGACAAGTGAAATACTAATAAAAATGGTTGCCTACAGGGAAAGTATCAGAATAGAGGAAAGAGGACAGGCAGGGATGGAAGCCAGAGCTCTCTAAATATATCTAATATATTAGAATTTTTACGTCTAATATAAAAATACTTTATAAAGCCACAGTATTTTAAAGAGAGTGGTGGGTCAAAGGAATAGACAGTTCACTGAAACAGAACAGGAACTTCAGAAAGTTGAGCATTACAATTAATACAAACGTGATATTTTAGTCAACAAAGGATCGTTTGTTTTCCAACAAATGGTGCTATGACAACTGATTACACATTTAGAAGAAAATTAAGTCAGATCTGTCCCTCATTCTATACAGCCAAATGAATTCTATTCCTTCACCAAGCAACCCTTCTATCCCTTTATTCAAGTTATCCACTGAATATCTACCCCATGCTAGGCTCTGTGTTAGGCACTGGGGAAAGACGCACGCATACGAGGGGAGAGAGAATTTGGTCTAACATTCGCAAGTGTATATAAAAATGCACCTGTAGTGATTAAGTACTGAGGAATAAAAGGCAAATGACACTATGAAAAAATGTAAGAGGGGAAATCTAGGGAGATGAGGGGAGACTTCTCTGAGGAAGTAAATCACGGGGCTGAAATGAAAGTGGGGTTGGAGTTCAGGTGAGTGTCGCAGGTAATCGGTACAAAAGTACAGAGGTGAGCGTTCCAGGGAGAGGGAATGGTATGAACCAAAGCGCCACAGTGAGAGGGACATACAAGGAAAGCACAGTGGTTGAGAGCATGGACTCTGGAATCAGAATGCATGAAGATAATCCCAGCTCTGCCACTTACATGACCTGGGCAAATTATTTAACCTCTCTATTTCAGTTTCCTTATGCATAAGATGGGCAGTAACAGTACATATTTCATGAGGAATAATGACAACACCCACCTTAATAAGCATGAAAGGAATATAAACCACTAAAAACTCTGACACAGCCTAAGTGCTAGTAATTTGATGTAAGGCTGGTACAGGGACATAGGTAGAAAACTCAAAGTATGGTCCATAAACCCCTGGGAAGCCAGAAGTTCAAAACTATTATCAATATAATGTTTAGATATTATTTGTCTCTTTCACTGTCTTGTCATTTGCACTGTTACAAAAGTAATCAGGGTAAAACTGCTTCTGACTTAGCACAAATCAGGACAAGGACAACAAATTTACTAGCAGCTGTAGCCTTCCCTGCCATGTACTATCAGTTAAGAAAAAAAGGAGCCAGTTTCACTTAAAAATGTCTTAGGAAACAGTAAACACTATTGATTTTACTAAATTTCAAGCCTTGAGTATATGCCTTTTTAAAATTCTGAACTGATGAAATAGGAAATAGTTCATAAAGCAATTCTGTTCATATCAAAGTATGCTGGTTGTCCTGAAGAAAACCACTTGTGGGATCATTTGAGCTGTGAGCTCGACTAGCCACTTTTTTCACGGACCACAATTTTTACTTGGGAGAGTGACAGACAAAATACGTTACTCAAGTTGAGTATTTGACAGATATTTTCTCAAAAATGAACAAAATTGGGGCACCTGGGTGGCTCAGTCATTAAGCATCTGCCTTCGGCTCAGGACGTGATCCCAGAGTCCTGGGATCGAGCCCCACATCGGGCTCCCTGCTCTGCTGGGAGCCTTTTTCTTCCTCTCCCACTCCCCCTGCTTATGTTCCCTCTCTTGCTGGCTATCTCTCTGTCAAATAAATAAATAAAATCTTTAAAAAAATATGAACAAAATGAGCTTGTCACTTCAAGGGAAACTATCAATAGTATTCAATAAAATTTCAGCTTTTGGGCAGAAATTAGAATTTTGGAAAACCTATATCAGCTCTTGAGAGCTTGGTAGCTTCTTAGTCCTTAAAGACTTTTCTGATAAGGTCAGTGGTGATAGCAAAAGTTGTGATTTACAAAATACTGCATAATGTAACGTGTCAATACTCAGAAGGTCTGTGTAACTCACTGAACCAGTATTTTCCAAAAGATCAATAGATTTTAACAAAAGAGTATAAAAAATTCATGGATCTGGTCCCAGGTGCCACATTATATATGATCTTTAAGAAAGTAACACTTGCCCAGGGGCACCTGGGTGATTCAGCTGGTTAAACGTTGATTTCGGCTCAGGTCACGATCTCAGGGTCCCGGGATTGAGCCCCATGTTGGGCTCTGCACTCAGTGGGGAGTCTGCTTGAGGATTCTCTTCCTCTGCCCCTGCCCCTGCTCACAGGCACACATGCATGCTCTCTCTCAAATAATTAAATAAATCTTAAAAAAAAAAAAAGAAACGAAACTAACACTTATCCAGTTTTGGTGTAGTTATCACAATAGCCACACTTACCTGAAACAGCTATAAAATACTTCTCCCTTTTCCAACTATATATTGGTGTGAGGCTCGATTTCCTTCACACAAGTCAACCAAAACAACATATCACAACAAACTGCATTCAGAAACAGGAGTGAGAAAATAGATTTGCAAAAACGTAAAACAATGAATTCTTGTCGAAATTTTTTTTGCAGCCAATAGGTGTTTTTATAAAATTTATATTATTTGTGTTAACATGTAATGAGTTTTGTTATTTTTTAATGAATTATTTAATAGTTTAAAATTTTTTTCAATTTTCATTTCTAATACAGTAAGTATTGGTAAATATAACCCAAACATAAAATTTAAGTGTACTTAAAAAAAAAAAAAAAGCTCTTTAGGGTCCTCAGTGATTTTAAACTTGGTCCTTTGATGCCAAAGTACTTAAGAACCACTAGTTAGAGTACAAAAACAGAGGAAGAGTAGGTATGAGATTAGGTTGTAATAATGAGTAAAAGCCAGATTTTATGACTGTGTAGGACTGAAGGATTTTGGCTGCTACCCTAAAAGCAATGGGAAGACATTGGAATGTTTTAAGCAAAAGGACAACACCATCAGATTTGTACTTTGAAAATATCACTCTCGCTGTGATATAAAGACTGGTGTAAATCTATGGGGACAAAGGGAGACTCGAGATTATCACAGTGGTCCAGGCAAACAAGAGAGAGACGGAGGGATGTTAACAATGAAAAAATATTTACAGAATGGTTGGATAAATGCAAAGTTGAAATGGATAAAGGAGAGACGGAAGTGTAAAAACTGTTCATAGATTTCTGGCTTGTGCAATTTGATAAGATGGTGAGTGTCATTAAGACACTAAGTGGAAAAGGATCCTAGTGAGAGGATGGAGAATTTGGGCCTATATCAGGCACTCAGTTTTATTGGTTTTTTTTTAGAGAGAACGCACATGAGTGGCAGGGGGCAGAGAGGGAGAGGAGGAATCCTAAGCAGGCTCTACACTGGGCTGGATCTCACAACCATGAGATCATGACCTGAGCAGAAATCAAGAGTTGTAGGTTTAACCAACAGCCACCTAGTTGTCCCTAGGCCATCAGTTGTAAGCATGCTGTATTGAGAAGACTTGAACATAAGCACATGGAGACATCAAATACTAACACAAAGGTTTAGAACAGGAGGCCGAAGGAGAGATCTGGGCTGGAAACACAAATTGGGGATTCGCCTAGATAGAGCTGATAATTTGGTTATGGGAGAAAGCAGAGGCTGCAAACAGGTGACCAGTGGGACAAACGTGACCCTCAGATATGTTTTGTTTGGCCCACACTGTTTACGCAAATTTTTGAGATTAGTGACAACATTTAAAAAAGGGGAGATTTCACACGTAAATTCAAATTTGGGGTTTCTCTTGGAGGAAAAAAAAAAGAGAGAAGCATATTGCATGACAACAACCAACTGGAGCAAAGACTGGCAACTACAGCTCGCCGCTGTTTTTCTAGATAAAGTTTTATTGGAACACAACCATACCCATTCAGTTTTGAACTGTCTGTAACTGCTCTCCACGCTACCATGGCAGACTGAGGGCTTGCAGCGGACTGCATGTCTCCCAAGATAAATTATTCACTATAGAGCCCTTCACATAAGAAAATTTGCCAGCTCCTGAGCTAGAGGTAATGGAGTAATGGCTACTCCTTTCAGTTGAGGTGTGTGTTCTCCCAGTTTATCAGTCCCACCCTGCTTACCCTGCTTGCTTCACTCAGGTATGTTACCTGCTGTCCCATGTAGACACTCAAGTTTATGATTCCAAGTATACAGAAGGACGAGAGATTAAAACCAAGCCTGGAGCAATTCAAACATTCAACTGTTCAGAAAAGAAAGCTAAAGAAGATACAACGAGAGAAGAGGTGATTCCAAATGATTAAAGGACAAATATAATAGAAGAGAACAGAAGCAAATATTTTTTCATCTTGGAGGGAGAACTTTCAAAGCACTCATCAAAAATCAGAAAACTTAGAAGATTGCAATGGATTAAATTTGTACATTAAAAGGCACAGCAAAGCCGAACAGCAGAAACTAGAAAAAATGTCTCACAAGGAATAAATGCCTAATGTATGATGAGTTCTAGAACATTCAGAAAATGGCAATATCTCCCACATAAGAAGGGAGAAGGGTGGTGAATAGGCAAGTCACAAAAACTGACAGGCCTGCAAGGGGAAACAGACCTACATATAATCATGGGGGAAGATTTTAAAACTCAGTATTCCAAAGAACAAGAAGGTTTTTAAAAGCAGAATATTAAAGCAAGATTTCCTTTTAGGGAAATACATACTATAAAGTATAATAATTCAAACAATGTGTCACTGCAGCACAGATAGACAAGTAAACCAGAGGGCCTAGAAACAGACCGATATATATATGGGACCAGAATTTACCAGAATTCGTGTTACAGATCTGTGATAAAACATAGATTTTTTTCAATAAAGGATGCTGGACTATCAGCTTTAAGCATGGGAAAAAGATAAAAGTAGTTCCTTGGGGCGCCTGGGTGGCACAGCGGTTGAGCGTCTGCCTTCGGCTCAGGGCGTGATCCCAGTGAAGTTTAAAAAAACTGGATTACAAAATAAAAAGTGTAACGTAACACTATACGCACGTAATTGTTTCTTGACATGTGTATATGTGTATGTGTGTACACACACACACACGCACACACATTAGAATGATTCACCCCAACTAGTTATTTCTAGGGAGAAAGCAAATAAAAGGACTTTAAATCTGTAACATTTTCTTCTTTTTTTTTTTAAGAAACTTTCTTTTTTTTTTTTTTTACGATTTTATTTATTTATTTATTTTAGAGAGAGTGGGAGCAGAAGTGGGGATGGGGCAGAGGGGGAAGGAGAGAATCTCAAGCAGACTTCCCGCTGAGCACAGAGCCCGACGTGGGGCTCAATCTCGCGACCCTGAGATCATGACCTGAACCGAAATCAAGAGTTGGATACTTAATCAACTGTGCCACCCAGGCGCCTCATGGTTAGCATTTTTTTTTTTAAAGATTTTATTTATTTATTCGACAGAGATAGAGACAGCCAGCGAGAGAGGGAACACAAGCAGGGGGAGTGGGAGAGGAAGAAGCAGACTCATAGTGGAAGAGCCTGATGTGGGGCTCGATCCTACAACGCCGGGATCACGCCCTGAGCCGAAGGCAGACACCCAACCGCTGTGCCACCCAGGCGCCCCTCATGGTTAGCATTTTTTAACAATATGTTTTAATTAAAGTATGTACATTGTTTTTTTTTAGACATGATGGTATTATACACTTAGCAGGCTACAGCATCATATAAACATAATTTTTACATGCAACGGGAAACCAAAAAATTCATTTGGCTTCCTTTATTGCAACACTTGCTTCACTCTGGTGTTCTGGAACCAAACCCACACTATCTCCAAGGTATGCCTGTATGTGTTTGCCCCAAGACATGGAAAACATACATAGCGGCACTGTTCATACAGCCCCAAGCTGGAAACCTCCCCAGATGCCCATCTCCAGAGAATGGATAAACTGGTATGTTAACATAATGAAAGACTGTACAAACAAACAGAATGAACTACAATTACAAGCAATGACTGGCTGCATCTCACAGTAATGTTCAGTGAAGAAAGCCAGACGTTGGAACATAGTCTGTACGAAGTTCAAGAATAGTCAAAACTAATCTATGGTGTTAGAAGTTAGGACAAGGTCACCCTCGGAAGGAATGAAGTGACGAGAGTACTTCTAGGCTGGTAAGGTTGCTTCTTCATCTGGGCACCAGTTACAGGAATGTGTTCCTTTGTGAAAATTCACAGAACTGTGCGGTTAAGATGTTTTTAGTTTATATTGCCAAACAGAGAAAGAAACAAAGGCAAAAGAAGCAAAATATTACCATATGTTTGATTCTGACAGTGAATGCATATGTGTTACTTTTTTATTACTTAAAATGCTCTATCATTTAAAATAAGACGTTTAAAAAAATAAAAGCACATAGGCATTTCTAATATTCTTTCTTAAGCACTGAAAAGCGCTCCCTTTTCACCGTCCTAGGGGGCTATTATTTCTCATGTATCTGACTCACCCGGATAGCTGCTTTTGGGGGCTTTTCTCTCAAGCATCAGTGGTTCTTTTCCGTTCTCCAAATTGTAGTTCTCAGGTCTGGAAACTGGAAGCCCTGCTCGTTTAAAAAAGAAAGAACAACAAAAAGAAACAGGACTTAAGTATTTGTGATGGGTACAAAGCATAGACCCAACTCTGTGATCGACAAGGACAGGATGTTACAGCAAGATCAGGAATGAGGGAGGATGGGCCTCTGAATGCAGCTTAAAATATCTGCGGCAAGAGTCAGGGTCTGGTAAGGAGCTTATATGCATTGGAAAAGGCAAGTGTTTTTGCCTGTCAAAAAGAAGAGAACTTTTCAGGGAGCCTGGCAGGCTCAGTCCACAGAGCATGTGACCCTTGATCTCAGGGTCGTGAGTTCAAGCCTCACGTTGGGCATAGAGCTTACTTTAAAAAAGAGAGAGAGAGAAGAGAATTTCTCTTTGTTTCTCTACTGAGGAAGTTCCAGGGAGACACTGCAGGTGAGTCCTTGGCTTCGGGAAGAAATGGAGAAAGTGGGACCTCCGTGGCAGCACCAAAAAGGTGTGACTGGTGACTAGAGTTTTTGTCTTCTAATAGTTTTTCCCCTTCTTCCTTCTTCAGTTACCAGAACCCACTTTCTCAGGGAATTCATTACACAAGCACAAAATTAATTTAAGGCAAAAAGCATTCAACTGGAAAATGATGGCAACAAATTAAGGGTCCAGATCTAACTTATAACGTTCATGTGTAAATATCACTGGGAAGAGTTATCATAGTTTCTTCCACCGCCACGTGAACACATACATGTGCACGTGTGCATATGCACACCCCCCAGAGAGGTGACCACACTGGCTAGAGAGTACTCTCTCTAACTGGAAGAACCATGTAACCTCAGAGCTGCCAATGGCCGTCTTTGCCACATGGGGAAATCCTAAGAATAAAGCTAATACAGGGCAAAGCCAAGCCACGTGTTTAAAAAAATAAATAAAGGAAATTTCTGTCAATACACATGATTCCCTGAATCAAGATTTTTTTATCCCCTTTAAGCAGTGTGAATTAGGTTTCTGTCATTCGAATCCAAAGAATTTTGATACGAAACAAGCACAAACATTTCACCAAGAACTAGGGCAGGAACAGATTTTCTCTGGGCCCAAAGGGATCAATACTTTATGATTTCTGAATGTAAAAGGGAGCTTCGTTAAGCTACTTCATTTCAATAATGTAGTGATGTCCCCAGACGCAGATTCCAGAGTCACGGTGAGAAACCATCCTTACAAAGCGAGACCAGGTTCCTATAGTTCTCCAGCATGACCTCCCTTTGTGTAGGATCCAGCTTCCCCCACTCCTCTGGGGTAAAGTCCATGGCCACGTCCTTGAATGTCACTGATGCCTAAGACACAAACATACTTTGGTTCACCATCTCTCACTCGACAGATTCAATTTCACCCCCCAGTTTCTGCTGGCCCTAGACTAGATGCAGGACGAGAAATGATTGTGGTAAACGACGAGCATTTGAATGTATTCAGATTTGGAATACTCTATGTGAAGTCACTAGGTATCAATTATGTGCCAGGCACGCTGTGCTGGATCCAGTATGAGAGCCAAAAGAAGACAGACTATGGTTTCTCTGTTGAGACTGTCATCTTTCTGGGGAACAAAGAGTTAAAACATGAACCAACGGGTCAACAATGCAATTTGGCGAAGTAAACAAAATTTGGGCAGAGGAAAAAGGCATGCCTGAGTCATTCTCTTTGTGAGTCCCCAGTAAAAACTTAAAGAATCAATCTAGCCAAAAAGAAGATGATTTGAAATATGGAACTTGGAAATGAAGAAGTCATGCAATGAAAAGATTGGCAGCGAGCGCCAAATCCAGTCAAACACGGGATTCAAGGCAAAAAGCATTAAACGGGGGGGGGGGGGGGTGCCTGGGTGGCACAGCGGTTAAGCGTCTGCCTTAGGCTCAGGGCGTGATCCTGGCGTTGTGGGATCGAGCCCCACATCAGGCTCCTCCGCTATGAGCCTGCTTCTTCCTCTCCCACTCCCCCTGCTTGTGTTCCCTCTCTCGCTGGCTGTCTCTATCTCTGTCAAATAAATAAATAAAATCTTTAAAAAAAAAAAAAAAAAGCATTAAACGGGAACCTAACAGGAACAAATTAACTGAAGGTACAGATATAACTTATAAATGTTCCTGTGTAACCATCATAGGACCAAGTTTATATAACAAATTTCTTCGGGAAATCAAAATATATAAAAGCTGTAATAAATTATAATAAGTGAGGTAAATATTAACTTTTGGAGACTCTGAATGGAGAGTATACAAAAAATCTTTTTACTATTTACAACATTTATTTAAGTCTAAAATTACTTCAAAATAAAGTTTCCAAAGTGGAAATAATCTGAGATTTAAATAACAAGAACAAAACAAGCCAAGAATTATCCTTGGAAAATAAAATAAAATCTAAAAATCATTAAGGAGCCACTAAGTAGACAAGATATTATGAGGAAAAAATGACCTTGATCCTATAATCTACATATCTATAGCTAAAATGACACTCAATACGCATCAATTTGCAAACCATGAAAACAAAAAACCAGAACAAAAAATGCAAACAATGGCACAAAAAGAAAATAAAAAAGAATAAAGAAAGCATAATAAACAAATTATAAAAATCATGTGGCAAGAAAAATTTGAAACATAAAAGTAATTCATGTGAATTAGTTCATTTACCTTACAAAAACTTTTTTTTTTAAAAAAAAACCCCACATCCTATCTACAGAAAGGACACTCAAACGAAAATCCCAAAGTTGGGGATGAGAGGGAAGTGGAAAGAGATACACACCAAACTGTTATGCTCAGTAGGGAGAGGGGGAGGGCTGAATTTGGGGGAGCAAGTAATATTGTCTTTTTATTTATATATGTCTGTGCTGTTCACCTGGTAACAGTGAGCGAGAATTAACACTTTAATATTTTTAGAAATCTATTAAGTTAAAAATAAAAAAAAAATAGCTCAGGCAAATTCTAGTAAGAAAAGTAGTTGTTAGCATCAAACAAAATCTAATGCAAGGCAAAAGACAGGTTTTTTTTTTTTTATTTCCATAAAAGGTTTAATCCACCTTGAAGCTGGAACAGTCTTGAATCCATTACCAAATGCTGAAATGTATAAAGCATCCACCCTTCCTGTTACCTACACCCCGATTCTCCTCTGGCCACTATGCCTGGCTACTGTTAGTATAGTTCAGGTTATACTGATTCCATCCCTGACTCATGGGTGGGGTGTGTGCTTGGATGAATGTGTGCAGGTATATTTCCGACATCTAACCAATTAACTAGAGAATTACAATTTTATTTGGCCAATAGTGGTGCCAGAACGTACCTAATACCCGCTCAAGAGTTCATTCCAGGACTTGGGCTAGAAAGACTAGGAGAGAAGATGTCTTTTTTTCTCTGGTCTTCAACACAGGAAGATGTAAGCCTAAATTTGTTGGGAACAGGCACTAGGAAAAAAAGCCTGTTTGAGAGCAAAACCCAGTGGTGGGGGGGACCTCAATGAAATGGAGAGAATACGTGCTAATAATATTACTGTTTGGGTTCTATTTCTAGCCACACCTGGATTTTTCAGTTATGTTACTCAATAACTTTTTGCTTAAGCCAGTCTGAATTTTCATGAGCTGCAACTTAAAACTTCTTGACTGATAAGTCTTCAATACTCATGTACGGCAGTTGAGAAACCAACAGAAATAAGCAAGTAAATAAGGATCCCGAGAAGGGGCGCCTGGCTGGCTTGCTCGGGAGAGCATATGACTCTTGATCTTGGGGTCGTGAGTTCGAGCCCCATGTTGGGTGTGGAGATTGCTTAAATAAATTAAAAAACTTGAAAAAATTAAAAAAAAAAAAAAAAAAGGATCCTGAGAAGTCACTTCTCAAACAGTACCAATATGTAATGTCTACTTTCTACACTCTGGATTATAGTAGCAGAAAGAAAGGCTAACGGAGGAATGGCACACACATCATGGAGAGCTCTTTTCTCCTACCCAACTTCTTTCCATAAAAACTTACAAATATACAAAAAAATTGGGAGACTAACACACTGTGCACCCATACAGTACAACCACCACTCAAAGTCAACGAGTCTTGATATATTCTCTTGGGGAGGGGGGACTGGAAAGCAAGCTGCAGATGTAACACTTCACCTCTAAAACACTTCAGTGTTCATCATCTTGGAGGGCCGAATTCTAACTCTTTAAATTAAACCTTCCACAGACTTTCCCTTTCTAGCACTTCCTTGAACTATCTGAATACTTGTTTTCATAATTCGCTTCAGCATTTAAGGTACTTTTTAAAAATTTCTATTTAACAGTCATATGTATGTTGTTTCCCCTAGACAGACATGTATTTTAATAGGTACATACCACATTTTCTTTTAAAATAGTTTCCTATGTCATTCAAGCACAGAAATAAGCATAAAAGTTCAAAGAAGGGCGATGCTTTCTACATGCCTATTGATAATGACAACAGATACTAGGTGGAGAAGTTACTATGAGTACGGAGAAGACATTTTCTACTGAGTCCATTAGATACCCAAGCAGTCTCTTAGAACTGGAACTCAGCTCTCTATACTGGCTCTAGCGGACAAAGAAACTCCACATCAAAGACAAGGGAGTGCATCTGTACTCCGAGAAATAGGGGGTATTTTTAATAATCAGTAGACACTCACACTCACCTGGGATCTGGCTGTGAGGCGCAGAGCTGCCACTTCTCCCTCTTCCGTGCTCTGCTCTTGCGAAAAGGGAGAATCCTGGGAAGACAGAGCTAAGGGCAAGAAAGCAGTAATGACGGGGCCTACATCCATCTTGTGACTCAGATTTACAAGTCTAAAATTCCCTCCACCATACTAATGGTGTTCCCTACAAACACTGTAACAGAAGGGAGCCCCAAACAACCCAGGATCCCGGGATCGCGGAGAAATGCCCAGAAGTGTTGCTACTCAGGACTCAAATTCACTCGTTTGCTATAATTCTAACACATGCTGGAAAGATGGACTCTCTGATTTAGAAATAAAACCTAGTCAGTTTTCTCCCTGAGCTTAATGTCCATACCAGACAAACAGGCTCAATAGGTTTCAAAAATCACCATGTAAGCTTATTTAAAACGAAGACTGCTATATCCCACCTCCAAATAATTATCATTAGTTGAGTCTATGGTGCAATCTAGAAATCTAACAGGCGCTCAGGAAGGGTAATTCGATGTAGGAGGTCATAGGCCAAACTTCAACCAAGACTGCTCTAGTAAACTGAAAGTCAGTCACTGACTTCTAGGCCCGTTTTCACCTATATAACAAAAGATGATTTGCTTTTTGGGGCGCCTGGCTGGCTCAGTCGGTTAATCCGTCTGCCTTCAGCTCGGGTCATGACCTGAGGGTCCCGGGACGGAGCCCCGCCTGGCCTGGGGTTCCCTGCTCAGCGGGAAGCGTGCTTCTCCCTCTTCCTCTGCCTCTCTCTCCGCTCATGCTCTCTCTCTAAAATAAATTTTAAAAATCTTTTAAAAAATGATTTGCTTATTGAAATCACATGGTAATCTTGCTAAGTGGCATAAAACGTGTGGAAAATATTTTTGCCAACCAAAAAGCTAAATTCCCAGACCCATGATTGAAGCTAGGATGGCAGAATCATCTGGGAGGAAGAACGTGGGAGAAAAAGTAATCGAGGCTCTGCTCACGCCTTAGAAGCTAACCTTCCGCTCGGATTTTGAGGGTGGCTTTGAAGGGTCCATTGTGCAACCAGGTGGAGAAGCGAGAGGGGTGGATCCCATACCAAGCCCTTCGTGCACTCTCCAAGAGCCCATCGGTCCCCCAGACAAAGGAGCCGGACAGCACTCTCCGCCAAGAGCCACCTCCTGCGACGCAACTGATTTCCCTTCAGGAGGAAAGAATTTCGCCCTTCCACAACACAAGTTCAGCAACACTTGAGCAACTCTTACCTCTCTTCTCCGGCATGTCGGCCAAGTCGGTCTCCATGATCACCACCTGCTCCCCGTTCTGAATATTCCGATCTCCGCCCCAGTTCAGACTTCTCCCGGCAGCACAGTGAGAAGCCCCCTCGGCCTCGGCGTCCTCCTTCCTGCCTTTCCTCCGGGGGCTCTGCTGGAAGGCTCCGATCAGGGCGGGTCGGGTTTCTTCCTCACTCTCGAGCCTGGCTCGGTCCTACGAGGCCGGAACCTGGAAACCCAGGGACAGCATCCCTGAGGCTGGGTGCCAGGTGCCTGTCCCTGCCGCCTGCAGCTGTCCCTGGGGGCACCGAGCGGCTGCAAGGGACCAGCCAGGTACCAAGCGCGCAGACAAATCCTGCCGCGCTCCGGGCTCTCCCCGAAGCCCCGCGACGGCCCCGCGCCCCGCCCCTCGCGCACCCGCCGGCACCGCGCTCGCACCCGCGTCTCGGGGAGGCGGTAGCCGCCGGAGGGATTCGGGCCGGAGCGCAAAGGGATGGGGTTCATGGTCCGCCCTCGAGGTCCCTTCCACAAACGCCTACTCCAGCCCCGACTCGGCACGAACTGATGCCCCAGGGGCCACCACCCAGGCTGAGCGGAGAAGAGCGCCATGGGAACATCCAACTCACCTCCCATCCCAGGCCTGACAAAGGCTACGAACTTCTTGGGCCAGCTCGGAGTCGCGCATGCGTCAGAAAGAGCGGGGCAAGGCTGGCAGGCCTCAGCCAGCCCCGGAACTACCAATCCCAGAAGCCCCTGGGAGCTGCCAGACTCCGCTTCTCTGCAGGTGGGAGCACACGTGGCGCGGTTGGGAGAATCGATGGAGCTGTGGTCTCCTTCCCTCTCGCGAGAGTATCGGGCCGCATCGCTGGTGTCGGATTCACCCAGGAGAGAGCGCGAACGCCCGAGAGACTGAGCAGAGTTGGTATCGGTACCCGAGCTTTGTCTGCTCGTGGGACTGCAGCGCAGTGCTTAGGGCCCTACTGCTGAGGAGTTCAACCCTAATGACAAACTCTAAGCTATATTAGAGTATATGGCTTTTCCCATATTTTTGTCCTCCCCAAACTCATCCTTTGCCTTTAAGCAACGTGAAAGGTGTAGTTTTGGAGAACAGCAGGTTGTCTACCCAAGGCGATGTTCGTGCATTCATAAGACTGCTTTGTGATACTGAAAATTAACTTGTGTGAAATAGATGAGTTGAAAAGACTCAGTCAGTTTAAACAAATTGGAGCAGCAGATTCTTTGCAGCCGTAAAAAGTTATTCAAATTTATCAAAAGAGGTTGTTTGTTCAATGGACCGTGGTTCGTCTCTAATACTGCTCTTCCACTAACCTACCCACCCCAAACTCCAAAACATCTAAGCTGCTCTTCCTCTTCTCAGTGAATGGTTTTCACTGTCCACAAACCCATCTGCAAAAGCCGGACCCAGAAAATCCTCAACTCTTCCTTTTCACTATTTTTCTCCAAGTTCCTATTCATTATATTTTTAAACAACTCTCCAATTTGACCATCGCTATTCTCACTGGCATTACCTTATTTCTGGCCACCACCATTTCACTAGGATTACACTCAGTCTCCTGAGTGATTTCCGTGACTCCAGTTTTCTCTCCCACTGGTCCACTCTCCACACTTCCTGGCTAGTGATCATTCTAGAGCAAGAATATAATGTGATTTTACTGCTTACAACTTTTGAAATGGTTTTCAAAACCTTTGGGGAAAGATGGTTTTTAGTCCCCATGAGAAGACACCCCTTCTCTGGCTCCCATTATCTAATGTGGCTCTCACCTTTGTGTAATTCCCTCTTCTTGTGTAATCCCCTCTTCTTGAGTGTGAGTAGGACCTGTGACTCACTGTTAAACAATTGAACACACCAAAGGTGACAAGTCTAATGCTTCTTGGTTGGAGACTCCTTGCTGGCTTTGATGAAGCAGGGGTTGATGTTGGGGGGACTCACGTGACAAGGAACTGTGGTTGGACTTCAGCCAATAGCTAGTAAGAACCTAAACCCTATCAACAACCTCGTGGTGCTTGGAAGTGAATCATTTCTGGTAGAGTCTTCACATGAGAACCCAGTCCTGGCTGACACCTTAATAGCTGGCTGCAGAGGACCCAGTTAGGCTGTGCTCAGACCTCACCCACAGATACGGTGTGATAGTAAATGTATGCTGTTTCGAGCTACTAAGTATATAGTAATATTGCTATGCAAAGAAATATTACTAATACAGCATCCTAAGGTAAATGGCTAGCTCCTTTCCCAAAACCCAACCTGAATATCCTTTGGAAGGAGGGAGGTTATTGAATTTGAGAAACTATTGAAAAACTGATTGGAAGCCCTCTGGAAGATAGATGGCTACAGTTGGTCCTAGGGGTGTGTGTGTGTGTGTGTGTGTGTGTGTAGGTGGGGAGGGAATGGCAGCAGCAATGAAAGACAGATGCCACAAGGAGACTGAAAGGAGATGCTATAGGGAGTGGGGGTGCTTTTTGGTGTTTTGTTGTGCTCCTTTCCATCTACTCCCACATTGCCCTGGGTAATTCTTTGCCGGCTCCTTCCCCTAGAGGTGGGCTGGGAGAAGAGTGGATATTAATAGATGCAAGCATATCCACCTCAAATGGTTTTATTGAGCCTTCTCCCACCCTGACACACACACACAAACACACAAAATGAACCAGGCAATTACTGTAAAAAAAAAAAAAAAAAAAAAAGGTAGAGATAGAGAGTTTCTCTGAGGGATAAGATCATCTGGTAGGAAGAAAGTAGTAAATGCAGAGTGGTCTTGCCCAAATTTTAATGCCAGAGATTCTCTGCTTTTAAAATACCGCAAATCCCCCTAAGTACCTCTTGCCCTGTCCACATACAAACATTTGATCTACAGCTTGGGCCCTTCCTGGTGAGTTGCAGAAGATCTAGGAAACACTCCAGGGCTTGGTTCCCTTCCCTTCCTGTACTACCAGCTTATAACCTGGGCCTGGAGAGTATGGGTTTACAGGGGGAAAAAATACCTGAAGAACTCTGTTGCTGTAAAAAGAAAACAAACTAAACAATTTATAGACGATAAAGCAGAATTAGTGGACTATTTAGGATAAAATATATGTAATTTTAAAAAGCTATCCTAAAAGATAAAGGAGGACATAAGAAATATTTAGCAAGAACTTATCATAAAAACAAAACCATGTGTGAAGAATAAATGGGTGAAATAAAATACTATTTTATTGAATAGCAGAATATGTAAAACCAGAGTGAACTTTAAAGCTGGACTCTACTCTTCCATAAGAAATCAGAAAGGGATGAAAAGTTGAAAAATATGAAAGAAATTTTAAACAACATGGAAACTGACTAGTTATTTATATAATAAGAGTCCTAGAAGGAAAGAAAGAATAAACAGAAAATATTTCAAGAAATAATAACCAAGGGGCACCGGGGTGGCTCAGTCAATTGGGCGTCTGCCTTTGGCCCGGGCCTGGGATCGAGCCCTGCATTGGGCTCCTTGCTCAGCGGGGAGCCTGCTTCTCCCTATCCTTCTGCCTGCTGCTCCCCCTGCTTGTACTCTCTCTCTGTCAAATAAATAAATAAAATCTTTAAAAAAAAAAAGAAGAATAAATAATAAACAAGAATTATGGAGAAATGAAAGTCAAAGAACTTAAATTGAAAGTGCTTCTAGAAAGGCAAATAGGAAAAACAGGAAGAGACACCACAGGGGCACCTGGGTGGCTCAGTCATTAAGCATCTGCCTTTGGCTCAGGTCACAATCCCAGGGTCCTGGGATCAATTCCTGCCTCAGGTTCTCCCTCTCCCTCTGTCTGCCGCTCCCCCTGCTTGTGCTCGCTCTCTGTCAAATAAAATCTTTTAAAAAAGGAAAAAACACCACATATTATAATGAAATGTAACAACATAAATATTGGTTTGCAGCCTTGAGATTTCCCAAGGTGAAATTTGAAACTGGCCCCCATATATGGAGGGCAAGGAGAGACTGAAGAAAGAGGCAGACTACTCCGGGTTGGTAGGCAGCAATTTTAATAAACAAGGGAACTTAAATACCAGGGTCTCTTTTTAAGAGACAAGTTGATCTCTGCACCCGCCCATGAGAATCTTTAAAGTTTCTATATAGGCTTAACTGGGTTCAGTCACATATTCAATCCACATGGTCTCAGTACCACATTACTTTCTCAAGACCATATCTCCCAAATGACTACTACTGTGGGAATGCTGGGCAGAATATACATTTCCAAGGTGGGGGGGTGGGGTGGGGTGGCGGGGGTGGGGGGGCGGGGTTGGTGGTGGTGAGGAGCCTCCCATTGCTTGGGTCTAGCTCACAGGTCAACTGGCAGTCACTCTTCATGACCTCTTTCACAATAAATAACAAAGAAGAAATTCTAAAAACTCCCAGAGACAAAACAAATCACCTACAAGACAAAGTCCAATGCTAAATCCTCAGTGTCAAAAACAGTGCCTGGCATTTTGTGGCCCTTTAATAAGTAATGATTGAATGAATAAATCTGATTAATCAATAATAGTAGTACTAACTACAGAAGAAAGTGTAAGGATATTTTCAAATTGTAAAAGATAAAACTTTGGATCTAGAATTTTATATTTTAATTAAGTATCATGTAAATGAGTCAAAATAAGGATACTCTTATGCATACAAGACCTTGGAAATTTTCTTGGAGAAACTATGCTGCAAGAAGGAAAAGGATTCAGGAAGATGCTTTAGGATATAAAGACAGTAAGGGCAAAATAAAATTTAGTAAAGAGTTTATTATCATCTTAAAGGAACAGAGGCAGTGAAACAGGGTGACACCAACTACATGTACATGACAATTCCACTGAAATTTTAATACCATTGGGGATGAGGTTGGAAGTAGAAATGCACAAATGAGGTAACTGAGTTACTTGTCCTGATTAGAGGGAGGATATACATATTCACAAGCTTGATAAATGGATGGGATGGGGGGAAGAAACATAGGTGTGAGTTTTAATAAGTTAGGTACAAGTACCATGAGAGTAAAAGGAGATGTATAACATTCAAACCAGAACAGAACTGATTATTTAATGGAAACCCAAACCAGAGGAAAACAAGAAATAACTATAAAGTATGGTCAAGGGAAAAGACAGAATAAGACCTGTTACATAATTTATTACAAAAAATTGTAAATGAGTCAAACCCATCCATCTAAAGGCAGAGATTCTCTGTTTGAATTAAAAACAAAACAGAAGGGGTGCCTGGGTGGCTCAGTCATTAAGCATCTGCCTTCGGCTGGTCATGATCTCAGCGTGCTGGGATTGAGCCCCACATCAGTCTCCCTGCTCAGCAGGATGCCTGCGTCTCCCTATCCCACTCCCCCTGCTTGTGTTCCCTCTCTCGCTGTGTCTCTCTCTGTCAAATAAATAAAATCTTAAAAAAAAAAAACACCCAAAAAACAAAAAACTGGGACACCTGGGTGACTCAGTCAGTTAAGCATCTGTCTTCAGCTCAGGTCATGATCCTAGGGTCCTGGGATTGAGCCCTGCACTGGGCTCCCTGCTCAGTGGAGAACCTGCTTCTCCCTCTCCCTCTGCCCCCCTCCATGCTCTCTCTCTGAAATAAATAAAACCTTAAAAAAAACAAAAAAAACTAACGCAAACCCCAAGATGCAGCAATATATTCTTTACAAAATATACATTGGAAACTAAGCAGCACAGAAAAATTAATAACAAAGTGATGGCAAAGGATATACCAGGCAAATATGAACTTAAAGAGTACCCTGATAAAATGTTATTAATAAAATTAGGTTCAAGATAAAAGCATCATAATGGACAAAAGAAAGACCTATATACTTGTAAATCTCATGAGGAGAAGTATAATCTATTGTATTTGCCTAAACATTGTTCTTTCTTTTATGATGTTCTACGAGTCCTTGCTATATCATTTTTTCACCTCTTTTTTTTTTTTTAAGATTTTATTTATTTCGAGCCCTGCATCAGACTCTCTGCTCAGTGGGAAGCCTGCTTCTCCCTCTCCCACTCTCCCTGCTTGTGTTCTGTCTCTCGATGTGTCTCTCTCTGTCAAATAAATAAAATCTTTTAAAAAAAGTAAAATGCATTAAATAAATATATTTACTTAACCCAGTATATCCAATATATTTAACTTTTTTTTTAAAGATTTTATTTATTTATTTGACAGAGAGAGAGACAGCCAGTGAGAGAGGGAACACAAGCAGGGGGAGTGGGAGACAAAGAAGCAGGCTCCCAGTGGAGCGTGGAGACTGATGTGGGGCTCGATCCCAGGACCCTGGGATCATGCCCTGAGCCGAAGGCAGACGCTTAATGACTGAGCCGCCCAGGTGCCCCCCAATATATTGAACTTTTAATGAATATCAAACTTATTAATAAGACACTTTACATTTTTGTGCTGAGTCATCAAAATCTGTATGTATTGTACACTGAAAGTACATCTCAATTCAGATTAGGCACATTTCAAGTTCTCTGTATCCACATATGGCTATTGGCTACCATATTGGATAGCACAGATCTATCTTCTTTGACTGTATGCAATAAAATGGAAATAAAAAATGAAAAGAGAGCTGAAAATTCTCTTTCTGAATAGTAAAAGCAAAATGAAATATAGTACTGAATAAATTTTGGGTTAAAGAGGAAAGAGTGAAAGAAATAAGGGAATGCAATGAAAAAATTCATTCAAAATTTGTGGGACACAACCAGAGGAGTACTTAAGGGAATACACATAATTTCAAACACACTTTAGAAAAATAGGAAACATGTGGGCTAAGGAGTCCATTCAAAGAGCTAAAAAGAAGGACAGATTAAGCAAAAGAAATAAGAAGTATAGAAATAATAAAGGATTAAAGTCAATGAAGTAGCAAACCCCAAAGCCCATGGAGAAGATAAAACCTGGGGTGCCTGGGTGGCGCAGTCGTTAAGCATCTGCCTTCGGCTCAGGGCGTGATCCCGGCGTTCTGGGATCGAGCCCCACATCAGGCTCCTCTGCTATGAGCCTGCTTCTTCCTCTCCCACTCCCCCTGCTTGTGTTCCCTCTCTCGCTGGCTGTCTCTCTCTCTGTCAAATAGATAAATAAAATCTTAAAAAAAAAAAAAGAAGAAGAAGAAGATAAAACCTAAAGCTGGTTCAATGAATAAATTAATTAAGTTACACAAACCTGTGGTGACAGTAATGAATCTCCGGAAGCAGACAGATGAAATAAGACAAAATGGAGACACAACAGAGATTATTAAACAACATTTGAAAACATAGATAAATTTAAGAAAATACACATTGAGGGGCGCCTGGGTAGCGCAGTCGTTAAAGCGTCTGCCTTCCACTCAGGGCATGATCCTGGCGTTCCGGGATCAAGTCCCACATCAGGCTCCTCCGCTATGAGCCTGCTGCTTCCTCTCCCACTCCCCCTGCTGTGTTCCCTCTCTCGCTGGCTGTTTCTCTGTCACATAAATAAATAAAATCTTTAAAAAAAAAAGAAAAGAAAATACACATTGAAAAAAATCAGTGCAAAATTAAATTGAAAACTTTAACAGAGCATTTACCATAAAAGAAATTGAAATAAGAGAGCAGACTCCAAATTCTACCAAACTTTCAAAGAAAAAAACTCTATCTTACATAAGATGTTCTAAAAACAGGAAAATAAAAAGAGATAAAGCTGCCACATTTGTTTTAGTAACTCAGTACAACCTTGGTCCTTAAAATGGATAAGGACACTACATGGAATAAGAAAATTATAAACTAATTCTACCTTTAGATCTAGTTGCAAAAGTCCTAAATAGACATGGACGGCACTGGAGGAGATAATGCTAAGTGAAATAAGTCAAGCAGAGAAAGGCAATTATCATATGATTTCTCTCATCTATGGAACATAAGAGCTAGGATGATCGGTAGGGGAAGAAAGGGATAAAGAAAGGGGGGTAATCAGAAGGGGGGATGAAACATGAGAGACTATGGACTCTGAGAAACAAACTGAGGGCCTCAGAGGGGAGGGGGTGGGGGAATGGGATAGACCGGTGATGGGTAGTAAGGAGGGCACGTATTGCATGGTGCACTGGGTGTTATACACAACTAATGAATCATCGAACTTTACATCAGAAACTAGGGATGTACTGTATGGTGACTAACATAATATAATAAAAAAACATTTAAAAAATCCTAAATAGAATGTTAGGTAACTGAATTTAATTGATACTATGATCATATAGAGTTTAACATCAGGAAATCTAGCTATGAAATTTGCTACATTGGAACGCCTGGGGGGCTCAGTTGGTTAACAGTCTGCCTTCAGCTCAGCTCATGATCCCAGGGTTTTGGGATCGAGTCCCACATCAGGGTCCTTGCTCAGCAGAGAGTCTGCTTCTCCCTCTGCCTGCTGCTTCCCCTGCTTGTGCTCTCTCTGACAGATAAATAAATAAAATCTTATTAAAAAATGTGCTACAGGGGCGCCTGGGTAGCGCAGTCGTTAAAGCGTCTGCCTTCGGCTCAGGGCGTGATCCTGGTGATCCGGGATCGAGTCCCACATCAGGCTCTTCCGCTATGAGTCTGCTTCTTCCTCTCCCACTCCCCCTGCTGTGTTCCCTCTCTCGCTGGCTGTCTCTCTGTCACATAAATAAATAAAATCTTTAAAAAAAAAAAAAAAAAAAAAAAAATGTGCTACATTAATGGACTCAAAAAGGATAAAAATAAAATGATGAAATCAACAGAAATGGAAATATCATTTGATAAAGTTTAATATCTAATAATGATTAGGTTAAAAACTCAGATAATCTTTCTTAACGTGATAAAATCTATATTCCAAAAGCCTAGAGCAAATGTGAATTTAACAGAGGCGATTAGGAGTATTCCCTAGCAGACTGGGAATGAGACAAGAATGTTATCACGTCGATGTTGAATATAGTAGAAGAGGGAATACAGTACTGTCCAATACAGGAAGGGGGGGAAGAGGGGAGGGGCTGGTTAGGATACTGGAAGAGACAAAATTTGAATGGCAATTACTTATATTCATAGAAGTTAAGATCACAGACCCTAGATTCAAACTACCAGGTTTCAAATGTAAAATCTTGGCTCTGCTGCATATTATATGACCCCAGGCACATTCCTTAGCGTCTCTATATCTCAGTTCTCTTTTTGTAGAATGAGGACAATAAATAATACCTACTTCATTGGTGGTTGTGAAAATGAAATGAGCTATATAGGTGAAGATTAAATGAGTTCATATTAAATGAACTCGTATGTATTTTATTTAGTTATTTGCTGATGATATAACAGGATATGAGTATCAATAGAGAAAACCTAAAAGAATCAACAAATCATTAAAGCTATAAAAAATAAAGTTTAGCCTATTTTCTAAATTCAGTCTGTTTACTAATGTCAATCACATTCCTCTGCACCAACTGTAACAGAAAGTAACATACCGTTGGCAATATGTCTTAAACTGGTAGTAGATATATGGGCATGGTTTACTATTATTTTAAGCATTATGTATTCTTTTGCATGTGTGCTCTTTATATCATAAGTTTTAAAAAAGGATTTTTTTGTCTTGATTTCTAACAACATCAAAATAATTTGTGGACCTCAGGGGTTCTGTCATTTAGATAAATCTTTGCTCTACAAAATTCACTTTCCCAACACATTATACATTTACATTTTATTTATTAATGGGGGCTATTTAATGAATATGCAGAATACAGGGATCATAAGCCAAAGATATCCATCTATGTAAACCTATGTGTGCATATAATATACACATTAAAATCTACCAAAAAGTTTCAGATCTTCCCAATCTGAAGATACAACATTATACCATGGTACAATTGATAATCTCAAATTGCTGCTCTTGCCTTCTGTTCATGCACTCCTTGCAAGGTCACCCCAGGCATTTCTGGAATTATGCAACGAGGCTCCAGAAGCTACACAGGCATAGGCCAGACTTTGGGGGCCGCCTTGTTCTTCTGTTCTTGCTGTGGCTCCCCTGGAAAACATTTGTGGGCTGCTCAAATGTCGAAGGAGCCTCATTATTGCCGGTACCAAAGAAAACTGCTTTACCTCTTGGTACTCTCAAGCTGTCAATCTTCATAGGGTTAGAAGGTTCTAGGTTCATGAAGAGGTGGGGAAGGATGGCTTTACCTTTACCTCTGTAAACTAGATGTAGAGGGTTCTCCTACTGCTTTCCCATAAAATCTCTCAACAAAAGAGCTTTTCTGACTGCTGGCCTTCACCATCTAATCACTAAATCCCAGGTACCATTCTATCCCACTATATATATATTTTTTAAAAAAAGATTTTATTTATTTATTTGACTGAGAGAGAGACAGCCAGTGAGAGAGGGAACACAAGCAGGGGGAGTGGGAGAGGAAGAAGCAGGCTCCTAGTGGAGGAGCCTGATGTGGGGCTCGATCCCAGAACACCGGGATCACGCCCTGAGCCAAAGGCAGACGTTTAACAACTGCGCCACCCAGGCGCCCCTATCCCACTATATTATATTCAGGCTCCTCTCTCCCTAAAGCCTTTTCCTTCCCTCTGCTGTTAGAAAATAAAATTTCCTACACAAATCAATTAGCTAATATTTATTGAACATTACCTATATGCCGGGAATCATTCTAAGAGCTCTATGTTATTGCATTCAATCCTAATAATAAACTGCTGAGTTCGATGCTACCATTATTTCCGTCTTACAGATGAGAAAAACCAAGACACAGAAAGATTAATTAATAGTGGAGCCCACACTCCAGTGCAAGCTTTCAGATTCTACAACCCTTGCTCTTAATCACTCCCAGTAGCGCCTCTCATTCCCAGAAATAATTTCTGGAGGCAGCTGAAGGGGATTTTACATGAGCGGTAGCTCAACCGGACCAAGTAGTTTGATGTATAATTATATCTCCATCAGAAAATGATCATCTCTTCTCAATTAGGCAGCATATAGTAAACATGTCGCAGGACTGGTGAATTAAATGATACCTGGCTCTTGACTTGAATGTCATTTTCTGCTGGTGTGACTTTGGACTATTCACTGTAACTCCCTGAGCCTTCATTTCATTGTCTTTAAAGGAGATGATGATTACTATCTTTAACATGGGAACATTCTGGGTCACCTGCCTGGCGTGGTCAGAAGAGCATGAGACTCTTGATCTGGGGGGTCATGAGCTCGAGCCCCATGTTGGGTGTAGAGATTACTTAAATAAATAAAACTTAAAAAATAAAAATAAAATAGGAATACGCTTTTAGAGTTAATAAGATAATGTATATAAAGCAACCAGCAGGTGTGCGGAGCACATGGAAGGCAGGGACTCAGCATTAATTTCTTCTTTTCCTATCCAGGAAATAAGTAAACCATAAGCTAATATGCTTCACTGTATTTCTTCTAGGTGGATTCCTTTTGTAAAATAGAGCTCAAGATGATGAAGATGCTCTTTTTTGTTTGTTTGTTTAAGATTTTCACGAGAGAGAGAGCACGGGGATGGGGGGCAGAGGGAGAAGCAGACTCCCCCTGGCCAAGCAGGAAGCCCGAGATGGGACTCGATCCCAGGACCCTGGGATTATGACCTGAGCCAAAGGCAGATGCCTAACGACTGAGCCACCCAGGCGCCCAACAAAGATGGTCTTACTCAAGATTCTATATGCTGTTCACAATAAAACAATTTTCTGCTGTAAACTACCAGTGAAAATTAAAACAATTCCACGCTCTACTAGTTGCAATACTGATTGTTTTTTTCTCCTGGGGTGGGTATGCACAGGTGACCTGTAGAACAGTTAAATAATCTACAATGAATACAATACTTCCCTTTGGCAAAATACTAAAAGCTGCTAGCAAGGGCTCTATAATTTATGTAATCATTTTTTGTGTTGCTATATTAAAATATATTGTATTTACTTAATCATTTCAGTACCATGATTATATTTGAAGTTCAGTGAATAATCATTTTTAAATGGTTGCTAGAATGCCTAATTCTCGAATTCTAAGAATGCATACAAACACGTCTTAGCCTGTTTGGACTGCTATAACAGAATACAATGGGTCGCTTATGGACAACAGAAATTAATTTCTCATAGTTCTAGAGGCCGGAAGTCCACGATCAGGGTGCCAGCATGGTCGAGTTCTGGCGACGACCCTCTTGCAGGTTACAGACTGTGGACTTTTTGCTGTGTCCTCACATGGTGGAAGGGTAAACATGGTAAGAGATCAGTCGAAGCTCAACAAAAGTACCTAGGAGTTAACCTAATAAAGAATGAACAGGACAGGGGCAGGCGCCTGGGTGGTGCAGTCGTTAAGCATCTGCCTTCGGCTCAGGGCGTGATCCTGGCGTTCTGGGATCAAGCCCCGCATCAGGCTACTCCGCTAGGAGCCTGCTTCTTCCTCTCCCGCTCCCTCTGCTTGTGTTCCCTCTCTTGCTGGCTGTCTCTCTGTCACATAAATAAATAAAATCTTTAAATTAAATAAAATAAAAAATAAAAAAATAAAATCTTAAAAAAAAAATGAATGAACAGGACAATACACATACTTATTAAGTGTTTGCTTCAGATACAACATTGGCCAAAACAGAGGAGCTTCTATTTGGAGTGGAGAGAGGAAAATAGTAAACAGATAAACATAAATATACATCAAGTAGAGAAAAGCATCATTAAGAAATTACAAAAGTGGATAAGGGAGGTGGTGAATGGCATTATTGGCTCCCCTATTTTGTCTATGGTGTTGAGGGAAGACACTGGTGTTAAAGATGACATTCAAACAGGATTTGAAAAAGGTGAGTGAGAGCTATGTGGATATCTGGGGATAGAGTTTGGCATGTTGATGAATGGCCAGGAGACTGGAGTGGGTTGAGGATGCGGATGGAGGGTAAAGTAGTAGTAAGGGATGAGAGAGACAGATATGAGGTTGGAGACTGGATCACTAGAGCAATAATTTTCAAACTCTTGATCTGACCCACAGAAAACACACAAACACACATGCACACACTACATCGTAACCAAGTATGCACAAACACAGAACAGAAAGAAAAGTGCATTGAAACAAGACATATTATTACATGTAATGAACACTAGTGTTTTTTTCTTCTTTTCTGTTCTATTTCACTCTCTAAAAATGCTGATTGTGTGGCACTAAACTGATTACAAGGACCCTTACTAGTATGAACTTCAGATTTTGTTCTGTAGTGTGAAGCCAACCAAGAATTCTGAGCATAGGAGACAGATGGTCTAATAGGCTTTATTTTTTAAGTTAATTTGCATTGTTAAAATTTACTTTATGGAAATTTCAAACACAAAAGTTGAAGTAGTAACATAATGAACACTCATTTATCTATCACCCAATGTCAATAATCATCAACAATTTGCCATTCCTGTTGCATCTATCACCTTACACATTTAAAATAAACCATTAGACTGCTAGGGGCTATGGGATTTGGGGGGATAGTGTGGAGAAGGGGGAGTCCAGCTGGTAGAGTGTTAGATGGGATTTACCTACTGAATCCAAAACTGTAGAGGCCTCAGCATTCCTTCTGAAATCCTGGCATAAGGATCTCATGGTTGAGGTTTTGCTTTCTCTACAATAGCATTTTTGTGATGCCCAGTGCATTCTGTGTAGAAAAGTGCATAGAAAGACAGGATCCAGGGTATGAGGACTGGATAGGCTGGATTTATATAGAGGTTCTCCTCCTCAGGGGTGGGGTGGGTGGTAGAGGTGGTGGTAAGCCTGGGGATTTGTCCTAGAAGTTGGGACACCCTCTCAACACCTCCTGCTTCTGGAAGTGATAAAGAAGACACCAACAACTCAACTGTCTTCTGTCCTGTCGCAGTAGAACCGTGTAGAAGTACATTCAGATGGGCCCATTAAGGAGAGTTGGCTGTAGAATGTACCCCCAAAAGGTTAAATTAACTGAACCTAGATGCATATAAAATCAATCACTAAGGAATCTGGAGGACTGTCACGCATATGGAAATGGCTAGCAAACAGGAAGTAATAGGAACAATGCAGCATTCTTTTGGACTGAGACACGTAAACATCAAGGTTGCTAAGAAGAGTGGTACAGTAGATGTGTTCATCGCTCGGAGTGGGCCCTACCTCTCCATGTCTCAGATTACTACACCTCGGTGACAGAAACCCAAAAGGCCGTCAAAGGACCCAGGTTCTGGGCTGAGGGTGCAGGAGCGTGGGAACCGGTGAAGATCTGTCCCAGAATGTGAAAGCACAGGGCATCCGCCCGGATTGCTGGAAAGATGCGGAACCTCAAGCGTGGTTGTGGGACTGTCGTGGTGGGCTTTCTGAAGCAGTGCTGCAGATCCGCTTATTCTATGAAGAGTGACCAGAGGGACTAGCTCACCGGAGACCTCCGCTCTCCAGACCCTACCCCCACCATCCCCCAAACATTCTAGACAGTCCTTGATGGTTTAGTAAACGCCCCCAATGGTTCCCGTCCACTTTCGCCGGGCTGCCAACGTTAACCTCTCTTTTTAGGGCTACTCGGTGGCTTGCTTCTCAGGGCAGAACAAGCGGGAGTCGGGGAGGTCAGGGCCGGGTTTCAACTCAGCCCCTCTCGTGCTTTTCCGAGTCCAGGCGCCGGGTCGGGCCGAACTACATTTCCCAGGAGTCTCGGCGCGCACTTCCGCTTCCGGCTCCTTTGTCTGGGCGCGCTCCGCTCGCGGCTAGTCTGTTCTTCTGGTCCCACCTACAGTGACCAGCTCCGTGTCTCGACCGGGGAGGAGCAGACGTTGGACAGGGGTGTGTGTCCAGCAGGGGACTGTCAGGCTTGGGGGTCTGGCCGCGCGTCCCACTGGGGATCTCCCTGGGCCCGCTGACCTGACTGTAATCCCTCCTGCTGGAGCTGGGGAGCTGTCTGTCAGGGCTCGGCCACCTTGACCCTGCCCCTCTGCTCTGGGTTTTGTGTGAACGTGATGGTGGTGTGTACGTGTGTTTAAGTCTGAGGCACGTCCAGGCCCTTTGCTCGGAAATGGGCTGAGGGCCCGCACAGCCTGAAGCGCTTGGCTGGAAGGTGAGGCAGGTAGGGCCCAAGGCTGTCCATGCTCCCAGGTCAGAGACCAACGCGCACCTGCGCTTGTGACCTTGCAACCCACACCGTGGTGGATCCATTGTATAGACTCAGATGATGTTAACGCGGGAGGGCGTGGGTGTAAGAGAGCCATTTGTCTACATCTCGAGAAAGCGGTTATTGCTCGGTGATGTGCGCGTAGGCAAGTTACTGAACGTTGCCTCTCCTGTTCCTTATCTGTAAAGTGAAGTTTATTGTCCCTACCTTACGTGGTGATTGTGAGGATTCAGTGGAAATTTGATATGAAACAGTTGACCCAGTGCCAGGCACTAAGTAAGGGCTCCATCAGTGGTAGCCATTATGAATGGTAGGTATCCACCTCCCCATTTGTACATAAAAAGCAACAAACCCAGGTAGGAAAAGTTACTTGTTCTGGGTCACCTAGCCATCTGGTACACAGGAATGAGAACCCAGGTGCCTTCATTCTCAGCGGGGCACTTGCCACTATGGCCTGCACTTGTGTATCCTTCAAGCATGTTGGTAACAATATCTTTACCTGTTGTCTGTGATTATCTATGTTCTTGGGCATCTGTCTCTGCAGGGCCCTGGGGGAAAGGTTTTATTGAGACTTCCCTGTGAATGGGCTTCCCGAAGCCTGAGGGACTGCTGAACTTCCTGACTTTAGTCTTAGCTCAAAATATACTGCTTCGGACTCCCTGATTACTGTTATGAGTGGGGTCTCAGCGAATGAAAGAAGAAGTACAATGAAAAGAAGAATTCAATCCAGAATCTCTTGCTAGAGTTTCTGGGAGAATGTTGGTAACCCCAGGAAGAGACATGGAGGATTTGGGTGAAGTTGCTTTACCCAAACGGTGCAAAGGCTGTGGTTATGGAGGGTCAGAGCCACAAACTCCAGAAAAGAGGTAAGAAACACAAGTGAGAGAGGCTTCTGCTGTTAGCTGGGCACCTACAGTGTGCACACAATAATCTCATTTTCGTTTTTCTTTACAGCAGCCTTGTAAAATGTGTGTGGGCAGCTCTGAGACCTTGGGCAAGTCATCAATTTCCTCATTTGTAACAAGTGATTTATGGAAAGCAACTGGTACATGGTGAATGCTCCAGAAGTAGTAGTAACTTTACTGATATCATTCCCTTTTTGCTTGAAGCTCTAAAAAGTAACACATCTCACTGTCCCTACTCTGTTATACCAGATGCCTCTCCAAAGGATGAGAGGGGTCAAGTCAGACTCCTTGGATAGAGAAAAGGAAATGGACATGGAGAAGCAGGTGATCTGATCTGGCATTCTAGCACATGGGAGAGGTCAAGTGCAGAGTTGGGGCCTGCATCTGCAGGGTCCATTGCCCAATTCTGGTGGGATTGAGAACTTCTCCTGACTTCCTTTCAATCTCTTTTAAGAAGTATTCTCTCTTAAGGAGATACAAAAAGGGTGGCCCAGATGAGAAGAGGCTTCCATGGTCTAGCTTCAGTCCGTTGGGTTTTCCCAGACATCCGGCCCTCAGCCCCTCTGATTGCCCAAGGTCCTGAAATTTACGAGTTCCCATCTCTACCCCATCCTTCACTGATTGTCAGAGTTCAGTACAGGGAGCCGACAGGCATCTTGTGGGGAAGTAAGGGCTTTGGGTATGACCATATACATTGATGATGCCTTTAGTTTTCATAAAACAAAGGATAGAAAGAAAATCCTGTAAAATTTTGGTTAGTGGTGATATGCAGAAAATAGTAAGAATAAGAATTAACTGATAAATGACATTTACTGAATGCTCATTCTGCATCAGGTACTGATTTGGGCCCTTTATATACATTAATGCACAAATGCTTTAAGGTGGGTACCATTGTTATTCCCATTTCTCCAACGAGAAAGCTGAAGCACAGAAGAAACTTGCCCTACAGCCCTGCAGAGCCAGGATTTAAAAGCAGGGAGGCAGCCTCCAGAGCCAGTGTTCTAGTGAGAAAGCGTTGTAGGAGACCTAGATTTGTTTTTTAAATCGTGAAACTCTGTACTGTTTATAAGGATAAGAGCTTGAAATTCCTACTTCTTCCCCAAGCAAATCCACAAGAGACTTTTTGTTTAATAAAAAGATTTATCTACTTATTGGATCGAGAGTGCTTGAGTGTGCAGGGAGGGTCAGGGAGAGAGGGTAAGGGAGAGAGAAAATCTCCAGCAGACTCCCTGCTGAGCCGGGAGCCCGACATGGGGCTTGAGCCCACAACCCTGAGATCATGACCTGAGCCAAAATCGAGAGTCCGAAGCTTAACTGACTGAACCACACAGGCGCCCCCGCCACAAGGGACTTTAAGTATTGCTTTTTGGTGGTGGGGGAGAGTGAGAGTTAAAGAAATAATAAACTAGACTATTAGGAAAACAATTATATATAGAATAAAATAAATGGCATATAACCCTACCACCCAAAGATAAGCTCAAAGAAGTGCTCAAAGTTAGTATTATCGGTTCTCTCCCAGTAGGAAAAAAAAAAAAAATCAAAATGGGAAAGGAAATTGTTAGCAGAAGTTTGCTCGATGGGCACGGAGTCAAAGGACTTAGAGGGATTACAAATTCATTCTCAACACCCACGTTGGGTGCCTGGGATGCAGGGGAGTAGGAGATGACGGACTACGATTTAGTGGATCACGTGTGTGGTGGGATGAACCTAGGATGGCTGCAGACTTAGCGGGGGCCTGGGATACTCATGATCTGGTGGCTCATGCTTCCTGTGTCCTAAACTGCCGGGATGGGTACCGTTGCCCTTTGCCTCTGTGGCTCCTTTTTCTTGTTCTATGAAGTTGGAAAGTTTTTCCATTTGTGAATAAAGGAGTTGAGGCAGGAGGTCTGGAAGCTTCCTGCTAACCCTAACAGTATATGGGTTTTTGTTGTTGTTGTTGTCACAGGGATCCTCATTCTCAGAGCACAGGCTCAGGCTTATCCTGAACCCAGTTAATGATCATACCTGTCCCTGACTAAGTTTACATTCAGTTTACTCTCCGAGGTTATCTTGGAAGCCTCATTACATAGGTGTCTGTGGGATCCACCATATGACAGCCAAGTCAAAGGCACTTTTTGTCACGAGTGGCTATTTCTAATATAATAGGTCTGAGACACATATTAATAAACCGGATTCCTTTATTATTCTTCCCTTCCAGTTGTGCCATCTCGGGAGGCTGCCCTTTTCCAAAAGGGGTATCTTGAGGAGGAGAATATGGCTGCCCTTCTCCAGGCAGCAAAGTCCCAGGTGAGTTGGGGATTTTCCTCTCATCCCTAAAATCTCATTTTCATTCCCGAAGTGAATAAATTTCTCTCTCATTGCGTGAAGCTCGTCAGCCCTGGTAGCGTCAGCAGTTTTCAAAGATAGGATCAGGAGGGTGGGAGGGACTGCCAACAACATGGCGCCTGGGTGTTCCTTATTGTGTGGAAGTAGCAGTGAAGATGGCGCTTGGCAGTCTCTTCTATCAGCTGGCAACAGAGGACCGAGAGCGTGGTTGGGAGAGAGTCAGGCTTCCCTTTGTCTACTTGAGGCCTTTGGCTTAGATCAGCAAAAACACATGAGATATCTGTTGTATCCATCTCCGTGTGGCACAAATCAGCAAATTTACTGACACCCTACTTAATAAAGTGCTTTAGGGAAAATATTATATGATTTCAGAGGAGAGTGAGCAAGCGTGTCTGGCTGAGAGAGGTTTGGGAAGGCTTCATTCATTCAGCCAGCATCTTTAAGCCCTTTTAAGGAGCCCTGAGCTAATAGAAGCAGTGAGATTTGAAGTGGGCCCTGAGGGGCGCCTGGGTGGCACAGCGGTTAAGCGTCTGCCTTCGGCTCAGGGCGTGATCCCGGCGTTATGGGATCGAGCCCCACATCAGGCTCCTCTGCTGGGAGCCTGCTTCTTCCTCTCCCACTCCCCCTGCTTGTGTTCCCTCTCTCGCTGGCTGTCTCTGTCTCTGTCAAGTAATTAAATAAAATCTTTAAAAAAAAAAAAAAAAAAAGAAAGAAAGAAAGAAAGAAAGAAAGAAAGAAAGAAAGAAAGAAAGAAGGAAGAAAAAGGAAGAAAGAAAGGAGGCTTTGGTCAACATTTTCCTCCAGAATCCAGAGCAGATCTTTAAACTGTTTCTCACCCTACTTTGGTAGAAAATGTATAATTGTTTTTGACAGTTAGTTATCTTGCTTTCTGCTCTTGAAGACACAAGAGTGGTACTGAAAATGGAGTGGTCCTTTGTCTTGGAAACTGACAATCACATTCTATTTCTTTCCCTTGAGTAGGGTTTCCATTTTCTAAACCTGATATCATCTCCCAATTGGAACAAGCAGTGAACCCACGGATGCAGGAGAGAGAAGCGCTAAGAAGCAGCTGCACACGTAAGTAAGAACCAGACAGGCAACATCTTTTGAAATATGAGTTAGGGGTTCTTCCACAAATCCTCCAGGCCTGTAGAAAATGTTAAGGCCCCCTCTAAGTCTCATCTTCATTTGGACATATCAGTCTCATTAGCCTAACTCTGCTTCTTCCCAGAATTAAGGAAGGTACTTCCTCTTTAAAGTTCTAACCCGACACTTGATCCAGAGACCACTGTTGTGCCTCACTGTGGCATTTGATGAGCTCATTCCTTTCCTCTCTAGTAGGAGTCTCTCCTTCATTTACTTTGTCTTCGTTGTGCCTAGTTTTTTCCTACCTCAAAAGTAAGAAGAGAATGGAAGAATTTGAATGTGAGTTTGAGTGTGATCTTACATCCAATTTTAAGGTTGTAAAATTGATAGAATTTGCTGACTATATGTGGGCAGTGAGGGAGAAACAGACAAAGATAATTACCAGGTTTCTGGCTTGGCTGTGTAAGTAGATGGACAGTTTCTTCCCTGAGATGGGAAAACACGGGAGAAATGGCACGTTTGGGGGGAGGGAGTGGAAGATGAGTTCTGTTTATTCTAAGTTGTTCGCAGAGTCTATAACAGGTCTAAATCAGTGGTTATCAAACAGGGGTGATTTTGCCCCCAGGGGACACGTCTGAAGACTGGGAGGGTGCTATGGGCATCTAACGGGTCAAGGCCAAAGACGCTGGTAAGTATCCTACCATGCACAGGACAGCTCCTCCCACAAAGGCTTGTCTTGACAAAATGTCAGTAGTGCTGCAGTTGAGAAACTCTGGTCTAAGTAGGGGTGTCTGGAAGATAGATGAATATAAGGAGGAGATGTCAAATGGATCTTGGTGGAGGAAAGAGATCATTACTGGTGGTACAACTTTGAGAATCATCTGAGAATAGATGGTAATTAAAGCCATGGGAGTGGATGAAACATGAAAATAGAGAAATAGAGCATAGAAAGAGTTGCAAGAAAACTTAGAAGGCCAATGAACATACACATTTAAGTATCTGCTAGCTGTCTGTCTATATCTGTATGTATCACTTGTGTACTTAAAAAAAAAACACATGGGGGAAAATGGTGTCAAAATAATAAAATAGTAATAATTTCTAATAATGGGTGATGGCAGTAGAGGTATGTTATGCAAATTTTATCAATATAAATGAAGGAAAGGGAATCCAGAAAGGATACTAAGAAAGGGTGGTCAGAGTAGAAGGAAACCAGGTCAGGTCATTGTCATGGAAGCCAACAGAAAAGATCATTTCAAGGAGGGGAAGTGCACATAGTGATATATGCTAGTAAAGACCTGAAGAGTGTCCATTGGACTGAACAGGTTGTTCCCTCTTTTTTTGCTAAAGATAGTGAATTAGTCCCCCTGCTACCGTTTCTCTCCCCTGCTTAGCTTATGTTGCCTTCTTTTAACTTTCAAAGGTTACCTTGAAAATAGTCCAGCTTGCAAAACACATGTGCTGTTTTGCCTTACCCTTCATAAGGCTGAAAGACTACTTACAAGATCCCCAGTTACGAAGTCCCAACTGTACAACAATTAAAATGTATGTCATGTGTAGTTTACCCATAAGAAAGCTGAACTAGGACTAGCAGTAAGCCTAATCCCCTGATCCTCCTAAAATTTCTGCATTCTCCTGAGCTTTGACCCTCTTTGTCTTTGATGGGGTGTGTATGTGTATATTTTGGGAGGCCCAGAGAGAGGGAAAAAAGTGAAAGCTGAAGGAAATCTCTGGCAAATGATAACATTCAGGGTAGCAAAGGAAAATACTGTTAATGATCTTATTGACTCCAGCAGCAACCTCAGGCATAATCAAGCAGTGTTCCTGGGGAACTGTGCAAGTGGGAAGGAAGATGTAGGTATTGAAGGATGACCCTAGCTGGAGTGAACTCCAGACAGGGGACACAGGGGGCTGCCGGTGGTGGTGGTATTGTAAGCAAGGGAAGATTCTAGTGGTTCAACGGCTAGGGGCAGCTCTCATTCCTATGTTCAGTACCGATCATTTTGCAATTAAAATCTCCCTGACACATTATTTTACAGCATTTATCATTCTTGAAATTATTTGATTAATACTTATCTTCCCCAAAAGACTGTAAATCTCAAAAGAGCTGGTACTATATCTGCTTCATTTATCATTGAATCCTAGCACATAACACAGTGCCTAGCCCATAATACGTGTTCAATAAATTATCTGTTGACTACTTGACTTATATTTGTGACTAATGGTATTTATGCAGTTTCATTATCTCATTCCTGCTTTAGTCATTTCCTTCTTCTAGTACAGGGAACATTTTTACTTTTCCCCTCCAGATTTGGAAATCAGAAAGTCAAACCCACAGGAGTTATTTTCTGGAAAAGAATCGTACCAGGGGATAAATATGGAGAGAAGGGCAGGGGTTGATGAAAGGACTTCCAGTTTGAAGGAAGCCTGGGGATATGAAGAGATCAAAGAGAATGCTCAAGATAGACTCTGGAAAGAAGCAACAGTTACCCGCAAGAAAAGAACTTCTATAGCTGATAGTAACACCAAATGTATTGAATCTGGTAGATATGTTAGTCTGAAGTCAGACTTCGTTATACAATCAAGACACCCTGAAGAAGAGAGACCTTATACATCTGATGCTCAGGGAAAGAGCTTTAAACAGAATTCAAAATTAATAAGACATCAGAAAGATAGCACAAATGAGAAAGCTCTTAAGTGTAATATATGTAGTAAAATATTCCATGATCGCTCAGTTTATGTTCAACATTGTATAGCTCATGATGGAGAAAAAAATTTGGAATATAATCAGCATGGGAAGACTGTTGGTCACAGTATACACCTCACTTCACATCGGAAAACTAATAATGGAGAGAAGTCTTGTGAAGATAGGAAAGGCTATACCTGGAACTCAGACCTTACCAAACATTATCAGCGTGTTCATGGTGGGAAGGAATATAATGTGCATGAAAGAGCCTTAATTCAGAATGCACCATTTATTCAACATCAGAGAACCCAACATGGAAAGAAATGTTATGAATGTAGCAAATGTAGAAAAGTTTTTGGTAATTATTCAGCTCTTGCAGTACATCAGAGAATTCATACTGGAGAGAAACCATATGAATGCAAGGAATGTGGGAAAGCCTTTAATCATAATGTCTTTCTTATTCAACACCAGAGAATCCATACTGGAGAGAAACATCATGAGTGTAATGAATGTGGGAAGGCTTTTATTCAGATAATGCATTTTATTCAACACCGGCGAATTCATAGTGGCGAGAAACCTTATGAATGTAATGAATGTGGTAAAGCCTTCAGTCATAATTCATCCCGAATGGAGCATCAGTTTATTCATACTGGAGAGAAGCCCTACGAATGCAGTGAATGCGGGAAAGCCTTTAGTCACAACTCTTCCCTCATTGTCCATCAGCTTATTCACACTGGAGAGAAACCCTATGAATGTAGTGAATGTGGCAAGGTCTTTAGTCAGAGTTCACACCTCTATCAACACCGGAGAACTCACACTGGAGAGAAACCTTACGCCTGTTATGACTGTGGCAAAGCCTTCAGCAATCGATCAGCCCTTATTCGACATCAGAGAACTCATACTGGAGAAAAACCCTACAAATGTAGAGAATTTGGTAAAGCTTTCAGCCAGAGCTCAACTCTCATAAAACACACAAAAACCCACACGGGAGAGAAACCTTACACCTGTAAAGATTGTGGAAAAGCATTCAGCCAGAGTTCATCCCTGATGCAACATCAGAAGATTCATACCGGAGAGAAACCGTTTGATTGTCACGAGTGTGGGAAAGCCTTCAGTAGAAGTGCCCATCTTACTCAACATCAGAGGATTCACACTGGAGAGAAACCCTGTGAGTGTAATGAATGTGGAAGAGCTTTTAGGTGTAGTTCAGCCCTCATTAGGCATCAGAGACTTCACAGTGGAGAATCACTCTGAATGTGTGGTCATTTGGACTCCTCACCTTGTTAAATACCAAAGAATCCTACTTTAATGGGTTATTATAATTGCGATCCCCCCCCTTTTTTTTGAGGGCTGAAAATGCTCTCCTCCCATTTTCTCCTGCAAAGAATTAGCTGCCAGAATGCCACAAATCCATGTGAAGAAATACTGATCTGAAAGCATGAATAGCCCAAGAGACCAATCATCAATCTTTCTGTGTGTGTATTTTCATCTGTACCTGAAAATGACTAATCACCATGAAGTGATTTTTTTTTTCTCCTGCCCCAGGAATAGGCTGTTCCAACACACAAAGGAATTCCAGTTGTTCAAACTGGGGCTCATTGCCCCTACTTGTGTTGATTGGAATACTGCCATGTCCATGTTAAATAGACTCATGGTTGATCATATATCCAAATACCACCTTCCTATAAATCTTTGCCTTAATATACAATCATTCCTACCCCTACCAGTACTGTCCTCACTAAAAGGGCTACTTTGAACTCTCCCTTCTCACTGACTTTCCCGTCCTTCTCTTCTGTTTAAAGTGCTTACACAGTGTTAGCTACAGCTTGAAGTTCAACAAGGCTTGAGTTTCAGAGCTGAAAAGCACAACTGAAAGAGGAAAAAAGAGTTTTTGTTCAGAAAATTGTAAGACGAAAATACTCTAAAGAAATGGTGACCTCTGGAAATAATTTTTGAAATCCATGAAATTTTTTAGTAACTTTTAGAAATTGAAGGCAAGAAAAAAAGAATCTTCCATAAAAGTGTCTGTTATTAGAATCAGAGCTCTTCAAATAATGTTAGTTAACATCTTAGGTTTAGCAAGGTCTTTTCAAAAACTTTTCTTTCCTGGAGCCAGTTAGTTTGGTTGTAGAGAAACATTTGCCCTTCCTTCAGAGGCCTCATCTATAATAACCTTCAGAAAGGTTATTTAGAAAAAATTTATATGGTTTAGAAAAAAATTTATATGGTTAAAACTAATTTATGTGGTTAAAACTGCTTACAATTGACTTACTTGTGTTGAGTGAAGGGAAAATTAATATTTGTGTTATATCTCAAATTCCTCCAAGAAGCTTGGATAGTTTTCACTATTGTGACGAGCTCATTGTATGGTGACCCTGGGCTTGATCTGAGGATTGCAGGAAGAGATCTTTGTTGATTAAAGCAGGGCTTTCTGCCTTTTCTGAGGGAGAATTAATCCTTTTTTTATTTTTGTTTTTTGTTTTTTTTTAATCAAGAGGTAGTTGTCACATTATCACGGTTTTCAATTTACAAGTTAATCTCCTTTAGGACCCAACTTAAAGTGTCACCTTCTCCCTGACCACCGCAGTTGAAAATAACCTCCCCCTCTGAAAAACTTTGCTACTCATTATATCCCTCATAAATGCCTATGAAACATTTTTAGTTTGAACTTACCATCTGGTTTTATCTCCAGATTTAACACAGTTCTCCCCACGAGGAAAGTAACTATCTTCTAAGGTGTTTTATTGTTTATTTTATTTATTTATTTATTTATTTATTTATTTATTTATTTATTATTATTTTTTAAAGATTTTATTTATTTATTTGACAGAGAGAGACAGCCAGCGAGAGAGGGAACACAAGCAGGGGGAGTGGGAGAGGAAGAAGCAGGCTCATAGCGGAGGAGCCTGATGTGGGGCTCGATCCCATAACGCCGGGATCATGCCCTGAGCCGAAGGCAGGCGCTCAACCGCTGTGCCACCCAGGCGCCCCTATTGTTGATTTTAAACAAAATAATATTTAATACTTATACATGGTTTTAAAAATTCATATAAGATGAGTTAAAAGTCATCCCTGTAGTACCTTTGATACACATCATACATTAGATTATTTCTGGATATGTTTTGCCAAAGTCGTGAATACAAAATATAGTGGCTTGAAATAAACATCTTTGGGAAAATCATATCATACTCACATTTTACTTAATAAGAATTCAACCATATGCACCAAGACTCCCCCTCCAAAAAAGCTCAACAGATAAATTAGTGAAATTTAAAATACTGTAAAATTATATTTTACATACATGTGTAACATTCTATCATTTACTTATACATTTATACATATGAACACATAATAGTGTGTGTTATCAGAGTTATACACAAAGCTATGTAACTGCATTTTATGAGCAAATGTGAGATTTATAAGGACAATATTGATAATACTCTATTTCCACCTTATGGGCTCACTGCAGAAGGTAATTTCATTTCTCCGAAGAATTGAGAGGCATAGCCAGTACATTTGTGTACTACTTTATTCCTCTCCATGAATGTTTCTGCTCAGTTGGCCAGAATCGATATCAGAAGATATGCCAATTCATCCTAGTAGGAAGGTTGCTATGATAGAGCAACATGGAGAACTGAGAAATACTTCTGTTTAATCTAGGTAAAAAAAAAAAAAATCCATTTCCCCAAATAAACCTGGCCTTAGGTATCTGGATAATTGCCTCAGTTTGTAAGGCAGACCTAGTTTAATCTCTTCTTTAGTAAATGTAAGAAAGGAAAGCTACCTGGATTTTGTCCTTATCCTAGAAATGCAGTTTGAGAGGTAGGCACTGATATTCCATTCCTTTCCTTTTATAAGCATAAGGTAAGGCAGAATTTAGTGTACAAACTGCCATTTGTCTGTTCTTTGTATTTTAGCTCTTCCCAGACCCCTTTCAGAAGATTTCTGTGACAATAATAGCTAATGCTTGTAGTAAAGATTAATTACATGCTAGACACTGTTCAGGCACCTTTGTATGCACCAACTCATTCATTTCTTCCAATGATGCCCTTAAATAGGCACTCTTATCCCTATTTTCTAGAGGAGGCAACCATGATTCAGAAAGGCAAAGTCACTGGCCAACCTGGAAACAGTGTGGAGCTGAGATTTATTTTTTATTTAAAGATTTTATTTATTTATTTGACAGAGATAGAGACAGCCAGCGAGAGAGGGAACACAGGCAGGAGGAGTGGGAGAGGAAGAAGCAGGCTCATAGCGGAGGAGACCGATGTGGGGCTCGATCCCACAATGCCAGGATCACGCCCTGAGCCGAAGGCAGACGCTTAACCACTGTGCCACCCAGGCGCCCCTGGAGCTGAGATTTAAACCCAGGTAGTCCAGCTCAAGAGTCCTTGTTCTTTTTTTTTTTTTTTCAAGAGTCCTTGTTCTTAACCTTTTTACTCTACTGCCTTTCTGCACATGTGCCCATGTATGTGTGGCCCTGAGATAAGTAGTTGAGGAAGGCTGCTGAGCGTGCCAATCACCAGGGTATAATGGAACCACTTGCTAGGGATGGTGGAAGCATCAGTGACTGATGGACTACAGATGTCAGAAAACTTGATTTTCTCCATGTTGTACAATCTGGTAGCCTTGGGGAAGACAATATGCCAAGGGTAGATGGCTTCTGTATTGACTTAGAGGCAGAGCTCGGAGTTAGCACACTCTTCACATTAAGACACCGTCCAAAGGGAACCTCGTTGGATGGGACGGTATTGTCTGGGATTTGTTCCTGTGTAGGCTCCAAAGGAAAGAGTTCTGGATTAAGAGGTGCCTTCTCTAATATAATCTAAGTTATAGTGCCTGCTTAGGCAACTGCTATAAGTGTAAGAAGGTATTAAATAGCATACAGGAAAGTCAGAGTGGTTTTCCTTGGATAGAACAGCCCAACTTTACTTACCAGTCCCTTTGAGAGAGGCCAGTATTTTTGACAGCTCCTGTGTGGTCCTTAAGATTCATGACTGTGACAAGGCCAGGGGCCTCTTAAGAGCAGAGAACACGGGCTGATAGTCCTTCCTGAAGAAGGCTTTCTGAATCATGCCCTCCTTTGTACTCGATGATTGACATAGTAATAAGCGCACACGAGAAGGGATTCAGAGGTTTCTCTGTGTAGTAAATTCAAGAAGCCAGAGTGTGAGGAAACCGGGAAAACAAAGAGAAAATTCTTGAGATTTGTTTCCTTTTATTTCTTATCATTTTAAGAGTATGGCATATGATTCCTGTGACACTTCAAAATTATTCCTAATCCAGTGTCTTGTAGATTTATGTCATTGTTCCCTGCTTAGGATGGGAGGAAAGGTCTCCAACAGAGGAGAAGGCTTGAAAATCCCAGATGAGTTAGGGGAGTCCTTTCCTGCAAAGCTGATCCAAGTAGAGGGCAGTCGCAGGCAGTGTCTAATGCTTTTGTTCGCTCGCTCCTCGCGAGCACACTTGCCTTGCCCCTCGCGAAAAGCTCCTTGCTTTCTATGTTGGCTACAAGGTTGTCCAACTTCTCTGCTATTTTGGGAGGATATTTCTGTTTTGTATCCTTAGCTCACTTTCCTCGTGGACTCCAAAAGAGTGGTTATTTTTCACTTTTACTCCTTACATTTTAAATTTTTTTAAACTTTTATTTTTAAAGGCTATTTATGTTTGTAATCTTTCACCCAAGGTGGGGCTCAAACTCACAACGGCATCAAGAGCCCCACGCTCTTCCGACTGAGCCAGCCCGGCGCCCTTAGTTTTCACTTTTTAAAATGTGTCCTCTGGCTTTTCTTTTAGGGAATGCTCACACTCAGTTCATCGGCCTCTTTTGCCTGGTTCTGGAACCCAGCCCTTCTCGCTGTAATCTCTTGTTCATCGATCAGGTGGGTTCCCCTTACGACAGCCCTACCTACATAAGATGATAAAGACACAGAAATTAGTCACCTTCCTCCTGCCTTCCGTCTCTTGGCGCAGCTGCTCTTTGAGGTTGGCTTGACCGTTTGGGGGGCGGGGAGGGAAAAACACAGGAGTTGTCATGGAGACCAGACGAGGACGTGGCGGGTAGGGGCGGGGCGAGGAAACGCCGCAGCTGCTGATTGGCTAGGAAGCCACTCTGTTGCGCAGAGCCCGAAAGATTCCTGTCTGCGCAGGCCCATAGCTTTCCTGGCCGAGAGCTGTGGCGCCATTTGTCCTGGGATATGCGTTTGGCTCTTTGCTGGGTCCCGGTCCGCTAATCCCAGGGCGGAGCTACCTGTCATCGTCGACCGCAGGGCGGTACTGATTCCCGCGTGGCCCCGCGTCCTGGCTCTGCCGCCACGTCCGGAACCCTCAGCGAGGCAGGCCCGGGGCGGTGCGGCTTCGCTTCGGGTCCAGCCGTTTGCTCACCCTGGTCGCTCCCGGAGAGGCTGCGCAGCCGGGTGGGTGCCGGCCTGTGGCGCGGACCGCAGCGCAGCGACTCGGGCGCCAAGGACCGGCCGTGGGCGGTCCGCTGCGGTGGGGCGGCCGAGCCCTGCTGTGTCCACTGTGGGAACCCGGAGAGCCACTGACCGTCGGTCCAGAGAGGAACCCGTTCCTCCTGTGGGGGAGGAAGAGGGAGCGCCGGAGAGGTGGATCCATAGCCTAGGGCACGTTAGAGAGGGCGCCGGACTCAGTCTAGAGCCTTTGGAGCCTGCGCTGGAAGAAATTGCAGGCGATATTTTCCCTGGCCAAGGAAGGCTCCCTTTTGGTTGGTGTCTTAAATCATATCGATGTGTGGGAATTTCTAACAAGGTGGGCTGGGTGCAATCCCTGTCTCCTCCGCCTGACTCCTGTTCCTGTCTCAGGACTCTCGTGTTGGTATGAAGGAGCACTCTGCTGGCACATTTACCTCCATGTGATGCACTTCTCCAACTTTGCTGTAGTGCCAAGTGCTAAGATTTTATTTCATCCCTCTTCACCAAGGCATTTAACTTCTCGAAGAGTAAAGATGGGAAACTTTTTTGTCCCCTCCCGAACTTTTGGGAAGAACTATTCAGGCTGATTATTTTAACGACAGTAAGAATATTATATAGTAGGGCAGGAAAATGTTTCCAGATATTTTTGGTGTGCAAAATAACTGTCAAATATTTTAGTCCTTATTATGAATTAATGTCTAAATTTTTATTTCAGATCTTTCCTCACAATCATATTCCTCCTTGAAAGACCTAAAATGACTTGTAAAACCATTACGAATTTTCTAGTAGAAACACTGAAGTAGACTGAAGGAATCCGTTTCAAAAGGAAAAGTGCTCACCACGAACTCCAAGACTAATCTATTAAATGTCTAACTTTACAAAACACTTTGCATTTGAGGAAGTAACTTTATAAAACTTTACAGAACAGTTTGCATTTGAGTAACAGTTAATTATTGTTTTTTAAAAAAGGCCCTTGGGGCCCGTGGGTGGCTCTGTCGTTAAGCAAAGGAGTTGGTTTCGGCTCAGGTCATGATACGGGTCATGAAATCCAGCCCCACATAGGGCTATGTGCTCAGCCGGGGAGTCAGCTTGCAGATTCTTTCCCTCTGCCCCTCCCCACCTGTGCACGTGCTCTCTTTCTCCCTCTCTAAAATAAATAAATCTTAAAAAAAAAAAAAAAAAAACCACCTCATTTTTTCCCTTATTATTTTTTAAGATTTTATTTATTTATTTGACAGAGACAGCCAGTGAGAGAGGGAACACAAGCAGGGGGAGTGGGAGAGGAAGAAGCAGGTTCCCACCAGAGCAGGGAGCCCGAGATCATGCCCTGAGCCGAAGGCAGACACTTAATGACTGAGCCACCCAGGTGCCCCTTTTTCCTTATTTTTTTTCCTGTGTGTGGTGAGAAGGATAAGTCAATATGAGAACATGAATAACTTAGTGGTTTGGGTTGAAACACAGTCTTAGGATGGACTTCCCCCAAAGCTGACTCAGACAACAGTTTGGAGGCAAGTAGTTAATTTGGAGGCGATCCTAAGAGGCATGGTGAAGGAATGGGGAAATGAAACAGGGAGGAAGGAATGGCAATAAAGGGCAGTTAATGATCAGGTGACCATTGAGGCTCAGTCCCTCTGTGGACCCCCTGAGAGACTGTGTATATGACATCTCACACTTGCCCAAGAAGCATCCAGGAACCTGGGTATTTATTCACCAACTTCCATTCCTCATTGGTTGAGGTTTGCTTTTGAAGTATTAACTGGCACTTCTGCACATCTTTGCAATATGATTATCTTTTATTTTTTAAAAGATTTTATTTATTTATTTAGCGAACATGTGAATGGAGGGAGGGGCAAAGGGAGAGGGAGAGAGAATCCCAAGCAGATTCCACACTGAGTGTGGAGCCTGAGGTGGGGCTCAATCTCATGACCCTGAGATCATGACTTGAGCCGAGACTACGACCTGAGCTGAAATCAAGAGTCTAATGCTTAACCGACTAGCCACCCACGCACCCCCTGACTGGTTATATCTTTAAAATAAAGTCCCAGAAGTGGAATTTCTTGGTCAAATTATACCCATATTTTAAACGCATATTGTCAAGTTGCCCACCCGAAAGTCACCTCTTTACCTTCCCCCAGAGCATATGTTGCTCCCTTGGCCATGTGGGCAGGAAATGGAAGGGCTGCTTGTGACAAGAGAATCTCAGTGGGTAGGCCGGCAACTGTGAGGGTCGAGGCTAGGCTGAGGGGAAGAGTGTTTTCATCTCTTATTGTTCACAGAGAACAGAAATGGCAAGCTAAGATAACGTCAATGACAATTTTCTTTCACCTTATTTAGACATTGAGGGACAAACTTCCTGATATTTTTTAGAGAAATAATAAAGCAAGCATAATTCCCATTTAAAAAGGGAATTTTAAGGTAGGGAATCTCTATTTTTTTTTTAAGTGGAGGATAGTTGACATATTACTGTCAGGTATGCAACATAATGATTGGATAATTAAATATATTATAGGATACTCACCATGATAAGGGTAGTTACCATTTATCACCATACTATTATAGTACTGTTGACCATATTCCCAAAGCTGTACTTTTCATTTCCACGACTTATTTATTTTAGAATTGGAAGTAATTTTCTTTGCCTATTTTGCCTATCCTTCTATCCCCCTACCCTTTGGCAACTGCCAGATTGTTCTCCATATCTGTGAGTCTTTTTCTGTTTTGTGGTTTGTATTTTTTTTTAGACTCCACATATAAGCTGGGGAAACTTGATTTTATATGGTCTTCATTGCAGAGAGGCAGTGTGGCACTTGGTACACCCAGTGGCAGGCTGGGAAATTCTCAACAGCTAGTTTTCCGGAGCAAGGGCAGGGAGGGTCCTGATTTGTACGATTAGCCATTTTCTGTGGTGTAAATAATCCCATCATGCCTGACTTCAAGCTGCCAACAGCTCTGAGTTGGGAAGAAATGGGCATGATTGGCTTTTGTGAGTGGTACAGGATGGCTCCAAGACACCACTGGGGGGTTTTTCTATTTCATCAGAAAAATAGATATTAGTCACATTCTGTCAATTCCATCTACTTACCATAAGGAAAACAAGGGCAATGTTTTTTACAGGCATTTCAAATACCTTGAAATTTTCCAAAGCATCTCCATAACTGATACTCTCAAAGATCTTCTGTTTTCTAACTCCCAGCTGATCCTGTTAGCAGGACCACTTCTAAAGGATTCCAAGTGACATTAGCACCAGAGTCTATGTGAATAGGGTCCCCTGGAATTACATAGAGGATAGCCTCAAAAATAGTAGTAGAAAGATTTCTGGGGAATGTCCATGTTTGGCAACGACTGTGAACATCTGAAACTAATATGACACTGTGTGCTAACTATACTAGAATTTAAAATAAAATGACATTGGGGGCGCCTGGGTGGCTTAGTTAAGCCTCTGACTCTTGGTTTCAGCTCAGGTTGTGATCTTAGGGTCATGAGATTGAGCCCCATGTCAGGCTCTGTGCTGAATGCGGAGCCTGCTTAAAATTCTCTCTCTCCCTCTCTCCCTCTGTCCCTCTCACCCCTGCTCTTGCTCTCTCTCATAAAAAAAAAAAAAAAAAAAAAAAACCCAAAAACCCACACAACGAAATAAGCCATATGATGCAGTAAGTATGGAAGAGCTTTCAGTAATCACTGAAACTGAATTTGATATCAAATAATCCATACTTGAAAGAAACCCTCTGAATACTTTACAAGTGGAGGACCCTTGACTGGGGCACACATCTTACTCCTCACTGCAACGCTCACACCAGAGAGAACAATGTGAATGCGACAAATGTGCCAAAGCCCCTGGTCTCAGCGTCCCCCTTACTCTTCATCAGACAATTCACACTGAAAAGAAAACTCACAAATGCTGTGAATTTGAGGGGACCTGTCCTCACTGAGCTTTTACTCTACCTCTGCAGATTCACCCTGGAGAGATCATATAAATACAGCAAAGCCTTCTGTTTTCGGTTAACATTAATCAGCGTCAGGTAATTTACATATTATGCACGTAACAGATATGAAAATATTAATATAATGAAAGTGGGAATACAATTCATATATTATTGATATCAGATAATGCCCACTGGCAAAAACAACAAAGCCCTAGGAATACAATAAATGTATTATGAACCTGTGGCTTAGAATTCTATGCCTATTCAGCAATTACAATTTTTATAGGACCCCCAAATCCTGGAATTTAAATAAATATATAAATAAAAAGACTCCAGTAGCACCAGCTTAATTTCATACAGGATAATCCTTCCTGGAGAAAATACTTACATTGTAGCAGGGACAGCAACACCTGTCCCGGATCATTTCCAGTCGTCTCTAATCATAGGTTATAGAACTGAAAGGGAGCTTCAGATATCTAGTATGGGTCGTTTGTTTCATAAATAAGGACACAGAGATCGGGAGAGATTAACTGATATGCCCAGGCCATGTCTGGTTTATGTTTTTGTTTCTGTGGGTTTTTTGGTGGTGGGGGTAATCAATAGCAGAGATGAATTTCCACAGACTTCCCCTCCCCACCCCAATACTTCCTAGTGACCTTTAGGCTATAAGGCGGTAATACTGTGAGTGCAGTGGACACAGGGATGCTTCCAAACGGGGTCAATCAGTGGGCTGAGTGAGGGGACAGGAGGGGACTGGCTTGCTGTTTTGTGGCACTTACTGACTGGGGGCACAGGGCTGAGGCCACAACATAGGGTGCTGTGAATTCCTGCTGTAGGTCTGGGAGTGGGGTGTGGGGCATGCATGCTAGGATTTGCCTGAGGCAGTTGGGGATTCACTGGGTAAGAATGGCTTTCCTTTCCCTTGCCTTGCCTTGCCTTGCCTTGCCTTGCCTTGCCTTGCCTTGCCTTGCCTTGCCTTGCCTTGCCTTGCCTTGCCTTGCCTTGCCTTGCCTTTCCTTGCCTTTCCTTTCCTTTCCTTTCCTTTCCTTTCCTTTCCTTTCCTTTCCTTTCCTTTCCTTTCCTTTCCTTTCCTTTCCTTCCCTTCCCTTCCCTTCCCTTCCCTTCCCTTCCCTTCCCTTCCCTTTCCTTTTTTTTTTTTTTAAGATTTTATTTATGCGAGAGAGAGAGGGCGCACAAGCAGGGAAGGGGGCAGAGGGAGAGGGAGAAGCAGACTCCCTGCTGAGCAGGGAGCCCAAGGTAGGGCTTGGCTTGATCCCAGGACTCTGAGATCATGACCTGAGATGAAGGCAGCCGCTTACCCGACTGAGCCACCCAGGCACCCAAGAATGGCTTTTCTTCTACTGAATTTAAGCCTCAGAATATTGCAAAGCTGTGAAAAGACTTCTGTGTGAGAGCAACCATGGGTAAAAGAGATCACTAGTTCCAGCAGACATTAGAAATAGATCTCGTAAAGATACCTTGTCTACTGTGATATTTTTGTGAGTGAATGAATGAGCACATTTTGTTTGTTTACCGTGCATTCATAAGGCTTCCATTCTCTTAGATCAGGGGTTCTCAACCGGGGTCACTCTTGCCCCGTCCCTGGGGGGAGAACTGCCAGTCTGGAGACCTCTTCAGTTGTCACAACTTAGGGAGAGGGCGTCACTGGCACCTAGAAGATAGAGGCAAGGGATGCTACTAAACACCCTACAGTATGCAGGACAGCCTCCTACCCCATCCCTCCCTCGTTTCTCTGGTCCAAAATGGCCATAGTGCCGACAACTGAGAAACCCTCAGATACACACTTTATCGTGGCTCTGTGTGTGACCACCAGGTGGCAGTCATGACTCCTGCTGCCGACATGGTAAAGGAGCTCACCAGGAGCGTAGTTATTGGAAGTCTATCTCAACACACACACAAATTGTTTTTTTTTGTTTTTTTAAAGATTTTATTTATTTATTTGACAGAGATAGAGACAGCCAGCGAGAGAGGGAACACAAGCAGGGGGAGTGGGAGAGGAAGAAGCAGGCTCCCAGCAGAGGAGCCTGATGCGGGGCTCGATCCCATAACGCTGGGATCACGCCCTGAGCCGAAAGCAGGCGCTTAACCGCTGTGCCACCCAGGCGCCCCAGACACAAATTGTTTTTAAATTACAAAGTGAATCTATTCACTTTGTAGTGAATAGGGGCACTGGGTGGCTCAGTGGTTAAGCGTCTGCCTTCAGCTCAGGTCTGCTTCTCCCTCTCTCTCTCTGTCAAATAAATAAGAACCATAAAAACAAACAAACAAAAAAGAAGGGTTCTTCTGTTCCCCCTTCAATTCCTACCCTTTATTTTTTATTTTTATTTTTATTTTTAAAGATTTTATTTATTTATTTGACAGAGACAGCCAGCTAGAGAGGGAACACAAGCAGGGGGAGTGGGAGAGGAAGAAGCAGGCTCCCAGCGGAGGAGTCTGATGTGGGGCTTGATCCCAGAACGCCGGGATCACGCCCTGAGCTGAAGGCAGACGCTTAACAACTGCACCACCCAGGCGCCCCCAATTCGTACCCTTTAGAACTAAGTTTGGTGTGGACCTGGCCAGATTCCTATGTATGTGTGTATGTACCCACATGTGTAACTAGTCTCGTACGGTGGCTTTTGTTTTGCAACTCACTTTTAATTCTCACCATTATACTGTGGACATGAGTAATTTAGAGCCACCTCATTTTTTAAATGGATGCATAGTGTTCTGATGTATGCGTGTACTGTAATTTATTTATATATATTCTTATCGATAGGCATCTGGGTTCGTTCCCATTTTTTGCTGGTACAAGCGCTGCTATGGTCTTGCTGTTATTTCTGGAGGATAGATTGCTGGAAATGTGAGAGCTGAGTCAGAGTGTATGTGCATTTAGAGTCTTGACGAGTTGGCAGTCCTAACCTGTACTCTCGTGGTGTAACGGAATACTTATTTCCCCATACTCTTTCCTACATTGGATACTATCAATATTTTATCTTAATTTACCTAATTAATTATTAATTTAATCTACTTTTGCTTGCATCTCACACAATTGCACAACTAAGTTTTTTCTAGAAAACCGTCAGAAGTGCCTTATGCAGGGGCACCTGGATGGCTCAGTCGTTAAGCGTCTGCCTTGGGCTTGGGGCATGGTCCGGGAGTCCTGGGATCGAGCCCCGCATCGGGCTCCCTGCTCCACTGGGATCCTACTTCTTCCTCTCCCGCTCCCTCTGCTTGTGTTCCTTCTCTCACTGGCTGTCTCTCTCTCTCTGTCAAATAAATAAATAAAATCTAAAAAAAAAAAGAAGTGCCTTATGCATAGTTCCCATTTTGTCACTTAGAGGATATTATAAAGTCTATTACTCAAGGGTTGAGATTTAATACAGTTAATTTTCACAGTTTCATCAAATGTACCCAAGTGAAACTGACTTTTTCCCCTTAAATCTCAGTGTGCGTGGCCGGGAAAGTACAGCGACTGCTAGTACAACTTGGTGCTACTGCTTTGACTTATGCTAAGCCCCCAGGAGTTTTGCCCACCATTGCTTCTGCATCATCAGTGCAAAATGCAAAAACAGTGAAAAATACAAATAATATCCTGGTAATAACATGAAAATACTTTTTTAAAGATTTATTTATTTGAGAGAGAGAGCATGAACAGTGGGAGGGGCAGAGGGAGAGGGAGAAGCACACTCCCCGCTGAGCCCGGATCCCTATGCCTGCTCCACCCCAAGACCCTGAGATCCTGACCTGAGCCGAAATCAAGAGTAGGACACTTAACCGACTGAACCACACAGGCACCCCAACATGACAATAATTTTGACCTCACACACTCCCTGAAAGGGTCTCACTGGGCCCCAGGTCTAGGCTACACTCTTAGAACCACTGGGTTCATGGCAGGCATCCAGTTTTTAGAAGATGAAGGCAAGTCCGTACAAATACTTTATGGTTGTTATATTTATCCCATTAATGAAATCCATTAGCTTTCTTCTCCAGTGCTTGCCACGTCACTCCCTCCTCCTTATTGCCAAAGGCAGAGATCATTTAGCTGGATTAAAAAATAATACTCACTTATACAATGCCTAACAAGAGGTGCGTTTTCTTTTTTTTAATTTTTAAAAGGATTTTATTTATTTATTTTTTAAAGATTTTATGTATTTATTTGACACACAGAGAGAGCACAAGCAGGGGGAGCAGCAGCAGGCAGAGGCAGAGGGAGAAGCAGGCTGAGCAGGGAGCCCAATGCAGGGCTCAATCCCAGGACCGTGGGAGCATGACCTGAGCCGAAGGCAGATACTTAACCGACTGAACCACCCAGGCGCCCCTTTAAGATTTTATTTTTAAGGGGCGCCTGGGTGGCACAGCGGTTAAGCGTCTGCCTTCGGCTCAGGGCGCGATCCTGGCGTTATGGGATCGAGCCCCACATCAGGCTCTTCTGCTGTGAGCCTGCTTCTTCCTCTCCCACTCCCCCTGCTTGTGTTCCCTCTCTCGCTGGCTGTCTCTCTCTCTGTCGAATAAATAAATAAAATCTTAAAAAAAAAAAAAGATTTTATTTTTAAGTAATCTCTGTACCCAACGTGGAGTTCAAATTTATAACCCCAATAATAAGAGTTGCATGTTCCACTGACTGAGCCAGCCAGGCACCCCTAGAGGTGCATTTTAAATATCAAGACCTAGGGGCGCCTGGGTGGCACAGCGGTTAAGCGTCTGCCTTCGGCTCAGGGTGTGATCCTGGAGTTCTGGGATCGAACCCCACATCAGGCGCCTTGGCTGGGAGCCTGCTTCTTCCTCTCCCACTCCCCCTGCTTGCGTTCCCTCTCTCGCTGGCTATCTCTATCTCTGTCAAATAAATAAATAAAATCTTTAAAAAAAAAAATATCAAGACCTAGGTAGGTTGTTAAAAGGACAGGAAAAAAATAATACCAGATAGCCAAAACCCGGAAACAACCTAAATGCTCATCAGCAAGTGATGGATAGATACGCTGTGGTGTATGGTCATAGAAGGAAGTATTTACTCAGCAATAAAAGTGAACAAGCTGCTGAGACACCATGACATGAGTGAATCTCCTTGTGGTTTTGCTGAATGAATAATAAGGTAGACACAAGGGAGTCCCTACTGTATATTTCCATATATATGAAATTCTAGAACAAGCAAAACTATAGCGATAAAAAAAACGAGGTTAAAAAAATCAGATCTCTGCGTGGCAGAGAGACTGATTGTAAATGGAGCTTTCTGAGGTGGTAGAAATATTCTTTTTCTTTTTTTTATAAAGATTATTTATTTTTTTGAGAGAGGGCTCGCATGCATGAGTGGGGGGAGGGGCAGAGGCACAAGCAGACTGCCCGCTGAGTGGGGAGCAGAGGGCAGGGTTCTATCCCAGGACCCTGAGATCGTGACCTGAGATGAAGTCAGATGCTTAAGCAACTGAGCCACCCAGCTATCCTGGTGCTGGAAATATTCTCTATCTTGATTGGGTAGTTGTCCCATGATTGTACACATTTGTCAATACTCATTGGCCTCTACACTCCAATGTATGAATTTTATTGCATGTACCTTATACCTCAATGCAGTTGATTTTTTAAAAAAAGATTTTATTTAGGGGCGCCTGGGTGGCTCAGTCATTAGGTGTCTGCCTTTGGCTTAGGGCGTGATCCCGGTGTTCTGGGATCGAGCCCCATGTCAGACTCCTACGCTGGGAGCCTGCTTCTTCCTCTCCCACTCCCCCTGCTTGTGTTCCCTCTCTCTCTCTGGCTGTCTCTTGCTCTGTCAAATTATTTATTTGACAGAGCGAGAGCACTAGCAGGGGAGAAGGGCAGAGGGAGAGAGATAAGCAGACTCCCCTGCTGAGCAGGGAACCTGACGCAGGGATTGATCCCAGTATCCTGAGATCACAACCTGAGCTGAAGTCAGACCATTAACGGACTGAGCCACCCAGGTGCCCCAATGCAGTTGATTTTTTAAAAAGCTTTCTCTGGATGCAATTATGGAGAATGGGTTGTATAGAAGAACAAATGGGTATAGGAACCCTAGTTTGGAGGTTATTGTCATAATGCAGGTAAGAGTCAATGGCGGTTTGGACTACAGTGATGGCAGTGCAAATATGAAGGGTAAAGGTTCTGGAGATATTTGGGTTGTACAATGGTGATGGAATGGGTATGGGGGGTGAGGGAAAGGGAAGAGTTAGGGATGTCTTCCAGGTTGGATGCCGGTCACAATCTCAGAGAAAAGAACCATGGGCCAGCTTTGTTGTGGTGGGATCTGGAAAGGTCACATTTAATTTTGGACATGTTAGGTTCGAGGTGGCTATAAGAAAGTCGAGTTCTCATATTTCATATGAGATCTCCTATTTCAAGTCTGGTCTGGAGACACCAACTTGTGAGTCATTTTTACCAGGGGAAACTGAAGTCTTAGGAATGAATCATCTAGGGAGAGAGAAGAGGTTGGGAGTAGGAGGAGGTCTTGGGTTAAGACCTTAAAAGACTTCTCACTTTAACAGCCAGGTAACAGGGGAGGAGCAATGTCCACCGGGATGAAGGCAACCCAGAGAACGTGACGTCCTTTGAAAATTATCCATTCGTGATCTACTTTTCTGCTGCGTTACCTTGTTCTAAAATCTAGAATCTTATAGTAACCCCGAGAGTTTCTCAAAGCTGGTCCTACTAATTTTATAGGTGAAGAGATTTGGGGCTGATAAAGCAAATGACACCCATAAGGGGCCGATCGAGGGCTGTGCTGGAACGCAAACCCAAGTCTTCTGACTCCCAAACCCCAGGCGGCTCTGCTTGTGAACACAATCACTGAACTGCCACGGGAGACCTGCCAACAGACGGATTTGTTTTTTCAAAGGTGCCGTTCTCTACATAAATGATGAGTTGTTATTTTGAAAGTTGGAAGATATGAGAAGGCATGAAAAGGTCACTCCTGGCAACAATTTCATGCAGCTTTCTTCCTGCTGTATACCTCCTTACACACACACACACACACACACACACACACACACACACACACACACACATTCAAAGCTACTCTTCTAGACGTAATTACGCTCATAGTGTACAGTCCACTTTACAATCTTCCTCTAGAAACGTAATATACCGTAATCCTTTCCTCATGCCATTACATAATGAAAAACTGGTTTTGAGTGAATTGTTTGGCAGAATCTTAGGAGAGCAAACAGAACACCTTGCCGGAAGCAAACAAGTCATGTTGGGTAGAGGACTTACAGTACTTTTGGGAATGAATAATGGTGTAGAAACTCAAGTCTCCATGACTTGCTTTCTAATCCTCGCTGCTCTCATGTAACCCTGGAGGGTATGTGTTGTATACCTCAACCAGATGACCTTACCCAGGCCTGTGGGGACAGAATGAACACACTCCTTCCCACATGCCCCAGATGAAGCCGTACCCTATTTCAAAGATGACACAACAAATGCCCCCCTCCTCTCGAATGAGGGCACCAACCCCGACAGATCATTATGAACGTCAGGATGGGTACCAGGCAGGGCAACGCGTTCTCCCGACGTCAGTGGAAGCCATGTTCTTCTCTTAGGTTAAGAAAGCTATGTCTGTCTAGTCTTCCTTTTTCTGGGGACCCCCCAACCCTATCTGCCTACAACCCCCCCCCCCACCTCGAGATATTTTACTAAGATTGCCTTTTGCCCTTAGCAAAGTATTCACATCAACGCAGTTGACTTTCTAGAGGACGGTCACTCTGCCTGTTTGAAGGGCTTGTCAATGGGCTGTAAGTAGTAAGGAAACTTGGTTTTTCTTCTTCTTTTGTCTCCCACATCATTACCCATGGAAACTTCATGAGACAGACAAAACCAGCCATCATTTTACGTCATCTTTGGTGACAAGTTGCAACAGATACAACATGAATTTAACTAATAAATTCATGTAGAATAAAGGTTGATTGTGTTATGTTTGATAACGTGTTGATGACTCCAAAAGACATGCCTATTTTAATTAAGCCAACAGACGTAAACTTTAATTTACCAGAGATTATCCCAGATCACGTGAACCTGAGAAACATTTGGATTAGTTTCTATCTTTCTGAGCTTTAGAATCCTCAATTTTTATAAGCGTTTGTCTTCAAACCACCTAATCACAGAGCTCTTTTATAATGGAGTTTAGCAATACCATCTGGAGGTAGAAAATACCAAACATCCACAGACAGAAACAAAAACCTTATAGTTGAGATATGTATTTATCCTCGACAAGGTATCTTATGGAAGCTGGGTGCTAGGTTTTGAACAAGGGTGCTTTTCTAGCCATTTATATTTTTAAAAGTCCTCTTCTCCCCCTCCCCCCTTTTTCCCTTTGGTTTTAGGAATGGCGAATGATCTGGATAAGAGTTCCTAGAGAGGTTGAAGGACTTTGAATTGTTTCTGGGGCCATACTTCTGGTTTTTGCAAAGATGTGCAAGGTAAGGACAGTTGCTTTGAGCCCCTCAAGGATTTGGGTTGCAATTTAAGTGACATCATCGGTTGATCTACCCATCTGCTTATATTCTCAGTTTGCTCTTTCCCCTCTGAGCATGTAGTTCTCATTTGGACTTAGGGGAGAAGGCCTTAAAAATAATTCCTATCAGGCTGATATCTGAATATCGGCTTCCAATCTGGCCAAACTTGTGGCTACGGTTACCACGGCTTTACCATGGTGAGGACAAGGAGGGTCTTGATTTTAGTGCCCTGCTCCCTGGCATCTCACTTAAAGAGTAAGACAAAGGTAGGGCGGTAAGAAGTATTTCTTCAGGAGTTGATATTTTGGGGCTCAATTTTGTCACTATTTCGAAAAGTTCCTTATTAGTTTCTTGCATGGATGGTATCCTGTCGGTGTTTTTTTAGCAGCTTCTAAATACCCATCAGAATATGCACCCCACTAGGATCATTTAGTTAACAGCCGCTTTCTGGATTCGGGTGCACGAATACACTAATTAGGTATTCCAAAGCATCTCATTCAGGCCATTCGAGCATTAAAATCATCCTTAATAGGGATGCCTGGGTGGCTCAGCCGGTTAAGCGTCTGACTTTGGCTCAAGTCATGGTCTTGGGGTCCTGGGATCAGGCCCCGTGTAGGGCTCCACACTCAGTGGGAGTCTGTTTGTCCTTCTCCCTCTGCCCCTCCCCCTGCTTACTCTCTCTCTTTCTTGCAAATAAATAAATAAAATCTTCAAAAAAATTTTTAAAAAATCCTCCTTAATAGGATCCTAAAAATTTTCTTATCCCACTAACCTGTCCAGGGTGCATGCTTCCAAGGATCTGGGATGCTGTCACCTCCTTCAACTGAGGACTTCTGGGCTCAACTCTAAAGAGGATTCAGTCCACCAGAGCCTTTACCAAAGAAGCCTTTCTTCTTTTATTAAAACCTTTCCCCCGAGCTTGGATCTCTGTTAAGGATTTGTCTCCACCTGCCAAGAGGTCTCTAATAAGTGTCAGTGGAGCCATCAGTTTGGGCGTTCTCAGCCAACTGAAAATTTCCTTCTCTGGAGAGTTGGTAAGTAAGCTCTTAAGACTGATCATTTAAAAGTGCACACTCAGTTGTTTGGCTCTACCAAACTGGGGCCTCCCTATCATCTCCAGAACCAGAGGTTTATCTCCTTGAGGCCTCCAGGATGAGGTATTCAAGATCAGCATCCCTGATGAGCCTCCAGGACTCAGGGACACAGAGATGATCCCCCAGGCTTCCCATCCAGACCAGACCAGATCACGGCACAGACCTCGAGCCCTTCCTTTCCTCCTCCCTTGAAATAGGGGCTGAGCCAGAAAGGCGATTTGTGGGGTAATTTTCACTGACCTCTCTGAAGGGGGACTCTGATTACAATGTCCAGAGCAGCCAGTGAACCCATTCAGTTGTACGACCCAACACATCCGCTGCCAATAAGAATTCTCTTAATGCCCTTGCCCCAGGTTTCCCAGCAACATAGACCAGTTGGCCTGGTGACCTGCCGCTGCCCACCTGGTGGGAGCTGGGGGATCTCAAAGGGCTTAGGTGGGAGGTCCCATCTGGGTTGCCAAATTTTGTAACCTGGAACTAGATTCACCTCTTGGTGGGTGTTGAGCCCAAAGACACAACCAAGCCAAAGAGTACAAAAAGGAAGGGTTTTACTTGTGATAAGTAAGGAGAACACCAGGGCTATTTCCCAAAGCAGTGTCTCCTGGGACAACAAAAGTGGGGAGTTTTAAGCTAAGGGTGCATGGATGTTCATGGAGGGTTGGGGTGGGGTGGGGACTTTGGCAGAGGAGAATTCAGTCTAGAATTGGGGCAAAAGTCATCCTGAGTTGACAGAGCCCAGGTCCTGGTACACTGAAGTCATGGGGCCAGCAAGGGCTGGCACCATCATTCTCTGGTTCCACTTAGTCTGGTGTTTGAGTGCTCAGGGGGGTTTAAATCCTGCAAAAACGATTAAAGAATGTGTTTCAGGACAATCTTTGCTTTTGAAACAGCACTGGGGGCTTACCACCAATTTATTATCTCTGATACGTGGAGGCTATCTCCCGGCCGGTAGTGGCTGTCTGTTGTCACATTGTTTTTGTTCCTTAGAATAATTAACAACTAAGGGCTATCGTCCCCAAATTTTAGCATTTTCCAGGAAGTTCCGCAGGAAATGTGTTTGAGCACGTAGTGCTAGTCAGGCATAGATCACCAAATGGCTGGGGGCCTCAAATGTTAAGAAAGCTATGTCTCGACTTCCTTTTTCCAGGGATCCCTAACCTTCTCTGCCCACAGAGGGTCATCCTTGGCCTGTTTCTTGTCTCGCAGCTTAAGAAAACTCGTTCGAAGAAGTCTTCAGCTCATCAAATACCTGGTGTGTATTTGTGACCATATATTATTAGTATACAAATCCGGTTGCATTTAAATGATGTCTTCTCTTTCGATTTCTTCACAAAATGTAAATTAGTAGGGGCAAGACTGCGTTCTCCATCTGATGGATGAGAGACAGGCTCAGAGAGGTTGGGATTCTTAGCAGGGTCACACAGCTAGCTGGTAGGTGCTAGGCCAGAATGATAGAGACTTGCCACCTGGCACTTCTAACTCCAGATTCTCTGTCTGACTCTATCCGGAGTCCTCCCATAACAAAACCACTCAAGTCTCCTGTTTAATAAGCTTGTTTCCTTCCTACTAAAATTCTTTTTTTTTTTTTAAAGATTTTATTTACTTATTCGACAGAGATAGAGACAGCCAGCGAGAGAGGGAACACAAGCAGGGGGAGTGGGAGAGGAAGAAGCAGGCTCCTAGCGGAGGAGCCTGATGTGGGGCTCCATCCCATCACGCAGGGATCACGCCCTGAGCCGAAGGCAGACGCTTAACAACTGAGCCACCCAGGCGCCCCCTTCCTACTAAAATTCTTGGCAAGACAGTGATTATTTTACTCTCACGGATGAAACAGTAACTCCGATGTCTACTTTTGAGTGCTCTTGATGTTTCTTTAGTTCCTAAGTCGGCAGCATCCTGCTTTGGAGGAAGGCTGCCCGCATTCCAGGAAATCCACGTACACAGATGTTATACTTTCTCCACCCAGTCAGGGTACAAAGACACAGAGCGCGCTTCGACCATCTGGTTTGCAACAATGAGGCAAAAGTCGAAAACTTTTGAGCAAATGGGTGTCTCCAGGGGGAGTGGAACTAAGAATGGAAGGTCAGGGGCAAAGTATCTCGGGATACTCCCGAGACAAAGTATCTTCTGCCAGGCAGTGAGTATATTGTTTAAAAGAGAAACCAAACCATTGTCCTCTGACCCTGGCCACAGAGATCCTTGGAGGAAGGGCAGGTTTTGGCCCTAGAAAGAAAAATGTTTTTTTCCTTCCTTTGTTCAGGGATGTAGGTCAGTAGTCCTTACTTCTTATTCAGAATAAATAATAATAATAATAATAATAATAATAATAATAATAATAATAATAAGTAAAAGCCAATTCCAAGATTGCTGGGGGAGAATTAACAAAATGCACATTCTCAAATAAATTGTAGACATGCTCATTAACATCACAGTGTCAGAGTCACCCGTTGGGTTCAAATCCCAGCTGGTGCAGAATCCAACATCTTTGGGCAAGTTATTTAAGCCCAGTTAACTTCAATTTATTGGTTAGTTTCCTCATCTACTAAGTAGAAATAGTAATAGCATCTCTCCCTGTGGGTTGTTGTGAAGATTAGCCTGTATGTTCTATGTAAAGCCCTTAGCACCGATAATGATACGAGTAGTATCAATAGTGTAGCCTCTGTAAGAAGGAATCTCAGACCCTCCTCTGTGCCCCTGAAAACAGGAATAAATCTCCCATGGGAAAGGTGCCCTCCCTGTGCCAGGAGGCAAAGAGGCATCCTTTAGCTCAGAGGTGGGAACTTTGGGGCCAAAATGGCTGTAGAAACAACCTCTGTTACTTTGTGCTAATTGAACCCCTCCAGCCCAAATTCTGTTTAGAATCCCTCACTCACGGAAGCTCCCAAAGTTAAGGTTTCTTTGTCCAGTCACTTCCTCACAGTTTTATTGTCTCTATCTAAAAATTATAAAAACTGCCTGCCTTGGTCATTTTGAGGTGGTTTTGGAATATAGGTGGGGTCCAGAGCCAATGACTGAGAAAGAATTCTTGAGATATCTTTGGTGCAAAAAGGTGATTTTATCAAAGCACGGGGACTTGCCCCCCCCCCCCCCGTGGGCAGAAAGAGCTGCTGCCTTGGGGTTGTGAGGGGGGGCTGATTATATACTTGGGAGTTGGGGGAGGTAAGGGAAAAGCGAGGTTTTCAAAAGGACTTTGATATGCTAAAGAAGATTCACAGGATACTGGAGCCCTCGCCATTGTCACGTTAAGGTTGTTTTCCCCTCTAGTAAGGCATTAACACGAAGACAGTTGGAAGCTTCTTGGAGGAACATTATACTGCCTCAAGTGTTTGTCAATGGGCTGCAGGTTGTAAGGACATTTAATTTTATCTACATTTCCTTCTGGAAGTTAGGTTATTGATAAGCATGCTTTTTCCTTGTAAATCACTAAGACGTTTGGAAACTGAGGGAGACTCAGGTCTTGCAGGACTGTCATCTCTATAAATTAACCATTTGTTTTTCTTTCCCTTAGTTTTAGGGCAGCCAGAAGTGCCTGAGGAATGTCACTCAGAGCCCACCTGGGAGTGTGGGGGGGGGTTGTGGGGGTGTCAGCTAGCTTTGTCCTCAGCTTGACTTCCGTTCCCTCATCAATTTTTTAGGTCTCAATTTCATTATTGGGTCTCTCTGTGCACATGATAGAACTTCGATATTTTTTCCTCTGTTAATCTGTCTCATGTAAATTTAATTCCTGGTCCAGCCAGAAGACCTTGAGGGTAGAGAGGGAGAATGTTTCCTTCCCTTCACTACACATGGGCTCCCACTGAGTCCCAGACTCTCTGCAGCACAGATGCCTACTTTTTTTTTTTTTTTTAAGATTTATTTATTTATTTTAGAGAGACAGAAAGAGAGCACAAGCCAGAAGGGCAGAGAGAAAGGGAGAGAGAATCCCAGGAGAGAGAGTCCCTTGTGGGGCTCAATCTCAGGATCCTGAGATCACGACCTGAGTCACAAGCAGGTCAGACCCCCAACTGACTGCCCCACCCGAGAGCCCCCAGATGCCCACTTTTGTTCTCCTCTCTTGGCAAGTCTGCATCTGCCTTTGGGCTGACTGGCCAGGTCCCTGGGGAATTTCTGGGTTTTGGTAATTTTCAAGTTCTGCTTTGATCAGAACCAGTACTTTCAGGTCTATACACACCCACATGCACACACTCACGGACTATGGGCAATGCTTTGGCGTCTTTTCCACATCCTACAATCATCTTCCATCACAGCAGTGGCCCATGCAGCTCGCTCGCTCTTCAGTCCTCTTTGATGAGGGAACAGAAGACAAGCTGACGACAAAGCAGAAACTGACGCCCCGCAACCCGCCCCCCCCCCATGGGTTGTATGTGACATTCCTCAGGCACCCCTGGCTGCCCTAAAGGACAAAGAAATAGTTAACCTATAGATACCACAATCCTGCAAGACTTGAGTCTCCCTCAGTTTTGCAAATGTCTTTAGCAGTTTACAAGAAGGAAGCATTTCTATCAATAACCTAGCTTCAGGAAGGGAATGTAGATACAATTAAATGCCCTTATAATCTGCAGCCTCCAGGAAGTGCCCAACTATCTTCATGTTAATGCCTTACTAGAGGGGTAAACAACCTTAACTCGACAATGGCAAGGCCTCTGGTATCTTGTAAGTCTTCTTTAACATATGAAAGTATTTCCTCAACCTCCCTTTTTTCTTACCTCCCCCAACCCCATGGTGTATAATCAGCCACCCCTCACAACCCCGGTGCAGCAGCTCTTTCTGCCCACGGGGTCCTGTCCCCGTGCTTTAATAAACCACCAATTTTGCACCAAAGACGCCTCAAGAATTATTCTTGGTCGTCGGCTCCGGACTCCACCCCACTGAACCTCACGAGTATTCCGTGACCTCATCACTCTTCACAGGCATCACGCTTGGAGCCAGGATGCCGAGGCTCCTACGTGTTACCATCCTCCATCCTTTTTGTTTATCTGACATTAAACACTCACGTTCTCTAGGGCTGAGTTTCCTTATTCATAAATGTTAGGAAGGAGGATCGTGGAAGGGATGATTTTCTAAAGTTCCTTCCAACTCTGAAGGTCTATACCTCACTAGTAAATGGAAGAGGTCCCTCACCCTGGCTGCCCTGCACCTGCCAGCCCACCCGCCCTGCTCCTTAGAGCACGCTGGTGGTGATCACACCCTGGCCGGCCTAGGCTGGCCCGAGATAATTTTAGGAAGGTAAATCTGGCTTCCTGGAATGTGTGGCATCCCAGCGAACAACAAGATTAGAGGCACCCATTTTGACTGGAGGCTGGACAGCTGTCTAACTTCCAGAAAGCCAGCGGTCACCAAAACAACAGTTGCCTTAGGCCCCTGGCATAAGCCAAGCTGGAAACCCATGTTCCATCCCCAGGGCAAGGAAGAATGTTTGTTACCTGTTTTAAAAGATTTCTTTCATTTGTGACAAGTAGGTTATTTTGCCATTTTAGACCTAACCTGTAAAGATAATGAGAATTTAATTTGTGTAACTGCTTTAAGTTTGTTGTCAGAACGTTGTCGAACAAATGTGCTAACTTTGTGCCCCATAAGGCTCTGAAATCTATTAAGAGCTGGAGAGGGGGCCTGGGTGGCTCAGTCGGGTAAGCATCTGACTCTTGACTGGCTCAGTTCATGATCTCAGGGTCGTGAAATCGAGCCCTAGAGTGCAGCCTGCCTAAGATTCTCTCCGGTCGTCTGCGCCCACTCCCCGCCCCTTGCTGGTAGTGCATGTGTACCCACACCCCCATATACTCTCTCTCTCTCTCTTTCTCTCTCAAACAAAATGGTCAGATTCCTTGGCTGTCCATTTCTAGAGCACTGAAGGCTCCCCATGACGAGGTCTCTGGGTGGTCTAGCTGCTGACCCTGGTCCTGCAAGCCTGGGGTGTTGGAGAAGAGGTGGTCAAGGTGTACCACAGCCATACCTCTTTGGCAAACAAGAGGCAGCCTGGGAACAGCCCAGTCCCGGCCCTCCTGTGGCTTAGGGAGGAAACAACCTGAGTGCTCTTCCTTCATTGTGTAGGGGCCCATCTCCCCAAGATGGAGATTGTTTTGAGTTAAAAAGCTCTCAAAACCCAGCAGATTCAGGAAAAGCTCTTTACCTCTCTCACAACTGCCTTAAAGAATTTAGATAGAGGACCTGCTTAGAGAACTTGTGATAGCTTAGGACAGGAATGAGGTATGGTGAACGGGGAGGAACCTAAGAGGGCCTGTTTGACCAAAGTCCTCTATGTCCCATTGTTCCCAAGCAGCCCAGCAAACATTGATTTACCAAACATTAACTCTTTCTCATCTTCTTGGGAATTGCATTTTTTCCCTTTGAAGCCCCAGACTCCTACCCTCTTCTTAGTTCAGAATGACACGTACACCTCGTTTTCTCTGACTGCCTTCGGAATTTCCAAGTGGATGTGGATTTCCTGTCTGTACAAAAGTCAATATGATCTTCTCCTGTTAATTGGTCTCATCTCAATTTGAGTCTTAGCCTGGCTAGGGGGACTTGAAGGGCAGAGGAAATTCTTCCTCCTGACAGTTGGAGGATGTCTGTCGCTAAAGCTAAGTGGAAACTGATTCCAGCCAGTTTTCTCCTGCCAACAGCAAGAGCCCTCAGGCATTGGCTGGGTGTTGGGCAAGACAGACCCTATGGGAGTGTGCAATCCCGCCTTCCAAACCAACATGGGTGTCCCCTGTCTTTGTGAAGAGAAGGCTTGGGGTGGCCCCTCCTACTCGGGGGGACCAGTCACTACCCCACAAAGAGATAGGGGGCTAGGGGGCAGGGGTGGGGGCTGCCTTCAACCATCATGTTCTGAAACTAAGTGCAATGATCCTTCTAGTCCCTAAACTCTGTTCTCCCCTTCAGTTCGTTCTCTTGTTTTGCCAGCAATAACCAATCACCAAAACAATCCAAGAGGATCTTAGTAGAAAAGGAGAGCTGGGGACCAGTTTGCTGAGAAGGATCCCAGGCCAGAAAGTCCACTGAGCTCACACCCCCAGGTGTACCAGGAACATTCTGGGCTGGTTTCCGGAAGAACGATCTAACTTCCAGTTCTGTGGTTCTCAGACTTTGGGGTCTTGGTGGAAAAATGGCAGAATGAATTTGGAGGACTGACTTACATGTAACTCTTCCAGATAACTCCACCCCCACTGTTATCACCAGTTTCATAAAAGATAAGATGTTGACTTCCAGAAAAGGGTGCAGGACACAGTCTCAATAAAGTATAATCCCTTAAAATCAACCAAAGTTCAAATTTATGACCATTTTATTCTATTATTCTCACTTTCTCAGTCTGATGGGCTGATTTTTCTTAATTTCTGCAGGCTCACGGAGGGATATTATCTACATTTGTGAATCACAGCTCTGCATGGCTCAGCAGAGACACAAATGAAAAAAATCTGGTGAGATTTTTGAAGAGACATACGGGAAGCTGTTTGGTTGGAGAAAAGCTTGAGCCGCGTCTTCAGCCAGAAACTGCCAAGTAGAATCTTGAGGTTAGGAAAGCTCTCCTTGAATTGTTCCAGATTCCTCAAGGCAATGACCTGAAACATGCAAACGAGGTGATGTGGTTTGGAGCGTTGGGGTTTGGCGCTGATGGCCAAGAAAGAATTCTTGAGACGTCTTTGGTGCAAAAAGGCGGTTTTATTCAAGCACGGGGGACAAGAGCCCGTGGGCAGAAAGAGCTGCACTGGGGGTGTGAGGGAGGACTGACTGATTATATACTTTGGAGGTGGGGGAGGTAAGGCCAAAGGGAGGTTTCCAAAAGGACTTTTATATGCTGAAGAAGACTCAGAGGATCCCCGAGGCCTGGCTATCATCGAGCTAAGGTTGTTTTTCCCTCTAGCAAGGCATTAACATGAAGACATTTGGGAGTTTCTTGGAGGAATGTTAAAATCTGCCTGCCTTAAGTATTTGTTAAGGGACTGCAGGTTATAAGAACATGTAAATATGTTCCCCACATCAGAGGGAATCCACTGGCATTTAATGTTTAGGGAGTTTGCCAGTTTGTGGGATTATTTGTCCCAAAGTCAACTGGATGATAGATTAATAGGTACTGGCCTACCTACAAATCATCTACCACATGGCTTGTTAGAATTCGAGTCCTCCAAATTCTGGGTAGGGAAACCTCCCTTAATTCTGGAAAGGAATACAAACCACCACCCGCCCTCACATTCCTGGAGGCAGGCCTGACTCAGGAAAGGATACCTCAGTGAAATTATGTTAGTTCTGTGAAGAAGAGAGAGACACTTGATTTTATACAAGGGTGAAAGTTTTGAATGGATGTGAGTGGTGTCCAGTTAATCCTGGACCAAGCCTCCTCTCAGCAGGGCCATCCCTGTGCCTGAATTGGTCTCAGTGAATTGCACATAATAATTTGTTGCTGTGGCGACCAACCAGCAGGCTGCAGAATGCCCCAGAGCACTTGGCGGTCAGAGCTGAACTGACCAGAGTCAGGAGTGAGAGGAGAATGGCAGCCAGAACTTTGGTATCACTCCCTGCTGCTGGAAGGATTAAGCAAGACCCTCCCTAATTTTTATAATGGAAGATACTAGAGTATGTTTGCAAATTCCTGGGAGCGATCTAGTGACAGGGACAGAAAAAGGGTGCAGGAAGGAGCATAACTGAAGGGGCAGAGGCCCTGCTAAGGCAAGTAGAAGAGGGGGGGAGTCCAACACTCTTGGGGAAGGACTAGACTCTTTAATAGACTTAGGGACCCTGCTTCCACTGCAGAGGGAGGAGGAAGAGGAGGAGGAGAGGCGACAGACTCTGGCGCCTTTGTAGAGCTGGTCATGGGGATGTCAGCAAGTTCCTGAGTAGTGGCTTCTTTTTCACAGGAAAGCAGGAGCCCAGATCCTCTGCACGAAGGGGAGATAGGAAGAAGGAAGAGGGTTGAGAATGGAGGAGCCTGGTCCCTGAGGAGGGAAGAGAGGGCTTACCTAGAAATACACAGCGCCATGGCTATGCAGTATTGGGGCCACTGGAGGGTAGCCATCTTGAACGTTTAGTGGCGCCTCTCTGTGGGATTGGGGATTTTGCTCCAGCGATCCTTACCTTTCGGTGTAGGCTTGGGGAAGGTGGGAGCATTCTGGGGTTGCCGGGAAGGGGAGATAGAGGGCGGAAAGGGCACCATGCTTATGCTGGGCCATGGAGTTTCAGAGAAGCTAAGAAGAACCCAAAGACAGGAGGGGAAAGATGGCAAAAAGGAACTGCGTTAGCGGCGCGCTGGACCTGAGGCCCTTTCTTCCCCAGGGCATCGCGGCAGGGGAGCTGCAGGTATAGTCGGAGAGTAAAACTCCCAATTCATGATTTCGGAGATAAGAGATTTCTGGCAAACGCAAAATCTGTGTGTGAAGAAGGAACGGAATTCTGATGCCTGCTACAACGTGGGCGAACCGTGGGGACCTTACGTGGAGTGACACAAGCCAGACACAGAGGACAAACACGGTTTGATATCACTTCGATGAGGTACCTAGAGTCGTTAGATTCCTGGAGATGGAAAGTAGAGGGGTGGCTGCCAGGTGCCGGGGGGGGGGGGGGGGGGGAGTGGAGGGATGGGGAGTTAGGCTTGAACGGGGACAGAGCGTTAGTTGGGGAAGACGAAAGGGGTTCTGGAGATGGACGGTGGGGATGGCTGCCAACAGTGTGCGTGTACTTAATGCCACAGAACTGTATACTCAAAAACAGTTAAGGATGGTCAGTTTTATGTGATGTGTATTTCACCACAGTAAAAAAAATAAAAATAAAAATAAAAATAAATTGCACTTGTGACTGTAGGAGGTGTGGCTGTGGCAAAGGTCCCCAGCAATGGCGTGGCTCTAGAAGCTTGCAGCGGTACAGGTCATGAGAATGGTGACAGGGCTGGGGTGGAGAGGGAGGCTGTGGTCCAGGAGCTGCAGTCTCCCCTGAGTAAGGGGCCTGATGGGAAGGCTGGGGAGGGGCGGCGTATGAGCATCAGGGGAGCCAGCTTGATGGGAGGGCTGGGGGGACAGTGTGCACGTTGTGATTGCGAGTGAGGAGGACGCCCAGCCTGCCTTGGCTCTGTCATTTGTAGGGGTGAGAGAAGCAAGAGTGCCAGTTGAGAGGTGGCAGGAAGCTTTGGGGGAAGCCAAACATCGGTTAAGTCAAGGAAGCAGAAGGAACTGTCTAAGAAAGACTAAGAATGTTGGGCACCCCTGGGCTGCAGCAGGAGGAAAGGGGAGATAATGGTTGGGGGGCACTTGGTGCAACAGGGATTTCGAGTTTCAAAGATCTGCTTGACGTTAGCTGCAATCTTCTGGTGCTGAAGTGTTGAACCAGGGTATTTGAGGCACAATGACACACGTCAGATCCCCTGGAAGAGGGTCAGAGCTCAGGGCTACTGTCATCTGGAAGGCTCGGCTTCAAGGCCTGGCAGTGGAAGGGATTCGGAAGCTGTGGCGAATTCAGTGGCCATCTAGAGGTGGGCCTCCAGAGGGCTTGCACTCTCCCAAGAAGCTCAGACAGGGAGTCAGAGACAACACAGTGCCCCAGAGAGCGAAACCAGGAATCTCTTTGCCACCCTGACTCAGGCTGACATGCCCATTTTATGGGTGGGGAAACTCGGGTGTTGTGGGGACAAAGGCTTTTCTCAGGCCAGGCGGGACCGAAATTCAGATTTCCTGTTTTCCACGCCTCTGCGGCCAATCTGCTAGCTTAGGCTCCCCAGTGCGGAATGGAGTAGGCCCTCGAGCTGCCCTATAGGATTGGCAGTAGAGGAGGGATGGGCAGGGAAACAGTTCATGAAAGGAGAGAGGGTGGGAATAGGATGAAGGAAAGAATGGGAGAGGCCAGGTGGACACCAGACTGTTTTAATGTCCCTGGATCAGCCCTGGAGGCTCTGGCCACTTTCCCTCCTCCTCTGCAGAAAGATCAAAGGCTCTGTGCCTGTGGGCGGACCAGCTCAGCTCTAGCACCAGGTCATTCTGAAAAAGGAATGGAAGGGAAAGCAGCCTGATCTGCTACCCCTGAGACCAGTGCCAGCCTGCAGAAACCAGCTTCTTTCCCTCCTGGCTGGAGATCTAAAAACCGTGGATTTAAATGCAGGGAAACCTCTTCCGGGGGCTCTTCAACAGTGGACCACAGCATTCAGGACAGCGACACTTAGGGAACTTCATATTGCTAAAAGGGCTGCTTTTAGGCAATCGTGATACGAATATTCTATGGACGTTGAAAATACAACAGAGCTGTGGCCGAGATAGATTTTTACAATCTTAATGCCCTTCAACTTTGAGCAGCCTCTAGAGTTCTTGAATTTTTGGACCGTCCCTTGGTTTATCTGGTTTAACCTAGATCCTGTAGTGCTCAGGGGTGGGGTGGGGTGGGGTGGAGAGCCACAGGGGGTGCCATGTCTTGGAGCCACCTCAACCCCGGATCTCAGGGATGAACTGGACCAGGGCCCTCTCCCCCATTCTTTCTCTGTTTCATAAGCTTTCCAAATTCCTTTGAGTATATCTGAAAAAATTCGGGGCGGGCAGGGGGGGGAGTTGTAGAAACTTTCCAGGATACAGGTGTTGGGGTCCAGGCACCCTGGAATCATCCTGGGTCCCTTGGTGCCCGTCTGGCAGATACTAAGCCCACCGTGTACTCCCACCCGGTGGTGATGCCTGGGAGCTCCTTTCTTTTAAGGAGCTAGATGCTTCCGGTCCCATCCTCCGGCCATGTGTTCTGGGCTGAATTGTGTCTTTCTCTCCCAAATTCATATGCTGAACTCCTAATCCCCAGGACCTCATCATGTGATTGTATTTGGAGACAGGGTCTTGAAAGTGGTAATTAAGAGGAGGTCACTAGGGTGGGCCCTAATCCTGTATGACTGGTGTCTCTATTAGAAGAGGAGATCAGGACACAGAGACACAAAGGGAAGGCCATGTGAAAACAGAGGGAGAAGACGGCCATCTATAAGCCAAAGAGAGAGACCTCAGAAGAGACCAACCCTGCTGAGCACTAGATCTTAGATTTTAGCCTCCAGAACTATGAGAAAATTAATTTCTGTGGTTTGTATCAACCAGTCTGTGGTACTGTGTTATTACGGCACACAAGGAAACTCTGTGTCCAGGCACACCCTATTAAGTGGGCAAAGGGGCTGTTGCTTGGTACACACCTCTTTCTAGGAACCATGGGTGGGACGTGTAGCCTGGGAGAGCTATCTGAATGGAGCTTTGTGTGGAAGGAGACATGTTCTTCCCCGACCCTCTGATCCCTCCTGAGCACTTATTTGCAAGGAGGTGGTATGGATAAGGTCAGGGTCAGGGGCACATATCCTCCTTTTCCCAGTGCCTCCTGTCCAGTTCTATGAGGTGGGAAGGGATGAAGGGCTGTCCTATCGCCGAAGTCCTTACATTTTAGATCCCTTTAAAAAATGCAAACGAAAAACGTAGCCTGTGAAGCCCCATAAAGGAACACAGGCTTTCTACAGCAGAGCTCAGGAATCTGAGAGCGGCCACAGACACACGTGGTCTGCGGCTGAGCCTATGGGGTGCGAATGGTTTCACGCAAGAATATAAGTTTCGGGGCTGGACCCGAGGAGGGGCCTGAGCCCCTGGGGAGACAGAGCGGCTGTCCTCAGCCTCAATAACCTAGCTGCCTTGTCATCACTGCAGCTGGCGGCCGTCCGAGCCCGGAGCCGAGTAATGACTAACTGAGCTTCCTCCGGGAGGGCGGAAACAGTTAAACTCCTGTGACAGCTGCAATCACTTAGGCGTGGTTTTCTCGTCTGACTTGGGCCGCACAAGATCCTGGGCCAAGGGGCAGAGGAAGGACAGCTTGGGCGCCAGAGCCTTCCAGATGGCTGAGTTGGATCTGATGGCTCCAGGGCCCCTGCCCGGCATCACCGCTCACCCTCTGGCCACTGTCAGCCCAGACTCTGGGTCGGGCAGCGCTGCCGAAGAAGAGGACATGGGCTCCCCAGGGAGCCCTCAGGGGGAGACGGAGGGACAGGGCAGCAGCCCTGCAGGGCAGGGGGATCCTGACGGCGAGGGGGAGGCGGAGATCCTGTGTGACTTCTGCCTCGGGACCGGCAGGGTGAAGGCGGTGAAGTCCTGCCTGACCTGCATGGTGAATTATTGCGAGGAGCACCTGCGGCCTCACCAGGAGAACAGCAAACTGCACAGCCACCAGCTGACCGAGCCTGTGAAGGACCGGGACCTGCGCACCTGCCCTGCCCACCACAGCCCCCTGGTCGCCTTCTGCCGCCCCGATGGCCAGTGCATTTGCCAGGAGTGTGGCCAGGACGAGCACAAGGGCCACGCCTCGGTCTCCTTGGACGCTGCCCGCAGGGACAAGGAGGCGAGTGCTGGGGTCCATCCAGGGGAGGGAGGTGGGGAGATGGCATGCCCGGGGAGAGGCTGGCCCACCGCCACAGCTCCTGGGGCTCCCGACTTCACTTCTGTGCTTTGAGTCCTGACAAGGACTTTAGCGTTAGTACCTGGCTGTGCGTCCAGGGTAAATATCTGTTGCACTTGGCTTTGGAAACTGAAGTGGGTCCCTCTGCTCCCATCTCCATCTGGCTGTCCCTATACTATCCCCATGTGTGTCTGTCTCACCTCACGCTTGCTAGTTTCCTATCTGTCATTCAGCTTTCGGTGATGGATGCATGTTTGGGTGCGGGATACAGGAATTCTGGGGCTTAGGGCAGTGACGTCTCCTTCTGGCTGGATCTGTGCGGCAATTAATGAAATGTAAGCCTTGGCAGAAATTCAAGAGAAAAAAGTCAAACCTTTCACTTAATGTGTGGCAATTAATGAAATGTAAGCCTTGGCAGGAATTCAAGAGAAAAAAGTCAAACCTCTCACCTAATTTCTCTTTTTCCCCTTTACCCCAAACGGGAGACTGGTAGAAAGGGCTCCTTTAGAGACAATCCGGTGTGAAATCCGAGAGCTTGAGAAATGCTAAGGTAGCCTAGAATTGGACACTTAACCTCCAGGTACAATGTCAAGGACGGCTTAACATCGGGAAACTAGAAGTTCCTCATCAGATGGAGGTACCAGGAGGGACTAAGAAACACCATGCTCAGAGCCTGTAATTTTATTCCCATCAGATACGGAAGCTGTTTCTAGAACAACCAGCTTTTCTTTGCCTTTAAGCGGAGAGCATGGGGAAGTTCTTGGGAGTGGATTTAGCTACTTTGTATTCTTTTTTTCTCATACTTTGACTTTTCAGGAGTACATTCCCCCCCCCCCTCAGTAGGGCAGTGCAGTTGACTTTTCTCCCACATTCCTTACGGTCATCCTGCTGTCAGCTCCCTGTTTGCGCTGCACAGGGAGGGAACCCCACAACTCCTTGGTCCAATGTTCCTGGGCAGCAGAGGGAAGGGCTTTCTGGGAAGGGCACTTTACTTGCCAGGCCCTCCTCCATGTCCTTTCTTAGGCACAGCTTTTATCCAGTGTTAGTGGCCATTGTTCTGGAAAGCTCTGTATTCCAGATGCCAATGAGTCACCGTTCCCAGTGCAGGGAGCCACTTGCCAACGGCTTCCAGTGTTTCCGGCATCAGGGAAATGTCCTGTCAGGAAAGCAGTTTGCTGCCACTCAGTATAATACTCTTCCGTAACCATGGAGAGGCTCGTATCAACAGACGGGTCAAAAGGAAAACTCTGGACAGAGTTGAGCAAAATGGTCCCGGTTGAGCACTGCCTTGTGCCAAATGCTTTCTGTGGATTTCCTCATTCAGATAACTCTCATTCCTCAGATAACTCTACCGGGTGGCAATTCTTTTTATCTTCACATTTTGCCCAACTCATACACACAACTAAGTCACGGAGTGAGGAATGGAAGCTTTTGGAAAGCCGCCCTACCTAGGGAACGTGAGTGAAGGACTCCAAGATGTCAATATTATAACTTTACTTTTTTTTTTGGTACCAAATTCCTGCCATACATACAGTAGAGATACCAAGACAAAGTGTACTGCTGTTCTCTTTGGGTATAATATCTGAATGTTACTGTATTTAACTGGAAAAACTTATTATTATTATTTTTTATTTTTATTTTTTTTTTAAAGATTTTTATTTATTTATTCGACAGAGACAGAGACAGCCAGCGAGAGAGGGAACACAAGCAGGGGGAGTGGGAGAGGAAGAAGCAGGCTCATAGCAGAGGAGCCTGATGTGGGGCTCGATCCCAGAACGCCGGGATCACGCCCTGAGCCGAAGGCAGACGCTTAATCGCTATGCCACCCAGGCGCCCCTGAAAAAACTTTTGTATATACATGTTGAAAAGCAATCTCCACCAAACATTGCAATAGATCATTTCAGGGAAAGGTCTCCCTCTAGCCTGAACCCCCCCCCCCCTCCTTCCTCAGACAAACACCACTATCTACTCTCTTTTGTTTTCTTTCAGACGCTTTGTGTCTATGACAGCATGGATACAATATAAATTTTAAACAGAGTTAGGGTGATTGTAATTCCGAGCAGGAAGAGTTATTATGTAGAGCATTTATGGAACCCTAAGTTCAGGCATCCTCAGGGAGAGCTGTGTAGGGTAAAGTAAAAAACTGGGTAAGGGGCCCCAGAGCAATTTTTGGTGTTGAAAAGCAATCATGGTTACAGGTACAATCCAACAGCCTCAGACCCCAGGTATTTGATGAGGACCCCCGTTCAAAATCTCCGCCCTTCTGCTCTAAGAGAGCTCTCACCATTTCTCTCCTATGTCCTTGTTTTTGGCTCAGAGAGCAAGTTTCCTTCCTAAGTGCAGCCACACTCTAGGGGGCTCCGCCAAATCTTAGGAGCAAAAGATTTCTCAGCAAGGAGCCCAAGAGACCAGCCTAGAAGACACGGTGGCTTGATGAAACTGCAAATGCCCCTAGGATTATTTTGAAAGCTTTACTAGGCATAAGGAAGGCTCCAGAAGCCTTGTGTCCCCTTCAGCTAGCCCCAGCCTGCTGGAGTCACTCACTGAAGGTCACTTTGGATCGTGTTAAGGGCTAATTACTTAAGCAGGCATGTTGTTGTAGGAAAGTGTAAATGGCAGGGTCAGTCACAAGGACACAAAGCAGCTAAGATCCTGCATCAGATCCACAGAGCCACTTCCTTCTCAGTTAACCAAGGGAGGCCCTCCTGAAGCTTCTCTGGTCTCTAGCTATGCCAGTGGGCAAAACTCTGGATTTTGGAGGGTGGGTGCTCGTTGATATATGTTCTATCCTGCTGGTCTACCAGATCCTGGTTCTTCCTGATGGGGTCTTCTCTCCGTCCCAGGCCAGCTTTCTAAGGCCCCTTTGCTTTTTTTTTTTTTTTTAAGATTTTTATTTATTTATTTGACAGAGAAAGAGATAGCCAGTGAGATAGGGAACACAAGCAGGGGGAGTGGGAGAGGAAAAAGCGGGCTCCCAGCAGAGCAGGGAGCCCGATGTGGGGCTCGATCCCAGGACCCTGGGATCATGCCCTGAGCCAAAGGCAGACGCTTAATGACTGAGCCACTCAGGCGCCCCAGGCCCGTTTGCTTTTAAGATCAGCAGGCCTTGCTGTGTATGTGTGTGCATGTATGCAATGCCTGATAAAACTTGGACTCCTTCGGCCATTCCCTTGTTTGTTCTGACCCCGGTTCACTCCTGTTCTTCCTCAAGCTTATCAGACATCATTGATTGTTTCCAGTGGGCTCAGTGTGAGACCACACTGCCTGTCCTCAGGGAGCTTGGACTCGAACAAGGAAGCCAAGGCAACTTCCACAGCTCCCTGGAGTGCCAAAGGGCTGAGGCAACAGAACTGCTACACGGTCCAGGAGGGAGTTGTCATCAGGAGAGAAGGCAGGGCAGGGTTCTTGGAGGTGGGAAGATCTGTCTTAGATCATGGGTCCACTAGTGACAGGCCATGTTATATTCAGCCTCAGCATCGGTTCCAGAAGGTTCAGGACTAGAAGTGGCCTGGGAACACAGTCTCCTTGCAGAGCAGGAGCCAAGTTTCTGCAAGCCACAGGTATTCATGCATCTCTGGAGAACAGTTAACCAGCACTGTTCATAGCCTATTTGCTGCTGGCCACAACACGGATGGTTCGAGGGCACCCAGGAAAAGAATTTCTTCTAGAAATTCTGAGGAACGCCTTGAACTTGGTATTACATAACTTGTTTTATTCTTACACATTCTACCAGACTGTATGTCTTTCCAGAGCAGGGAGGGTGTCCTATTTGACTGCACTGGCATGTGGTAGGTTCTAGACCAATTGGCTGAGGAATGAAGTCCGCCCAGGTGGAACTCTAGTCTACCAAATGCACTCCCCAGAAGGGCTACCATTGTGCGGATGGAAATACAGAGGAACCTGGACTGCCTGGAATTTTCTGTCTTCTCCTTCCCTCTGCTCTTCCTATTTGCATCTCTAACCCCAAGTCTGACCCCTAACCTCTGGGTACCACCTTCCCCTGTAGATAGAAGCAAGAACAATTATGTTAATGCATTCCTGTGGCCCCTGCACCAGGGGAGAAGCTCAGTGATTTGACAGAGATCAGATGGCCAGCAATGGCAGGCCTTCACACCCCAAATATTGTACCTTTTGACACTTGTCATTACCTTGCTGAAGCTGGCAGGACCCTCCATGCCCTTCAGTACAGGGCTGTCTGCACTCACTGGCACCACTGTCCCGCTTTCGTGCCGACCCCATCCACCCTGGCCTGAGATGTGTGTATGGCTGACATCATGGGAAACCCTAAAGCCAGAGCCTGAGGCACCCTGTCATTTTCTAGGAACAGGAATAACTGGAGATACAGGTCTCCCAAAGCGGCCCCACCTTTTGTAGTAATCCGGAGTGCCTTCCCTTGGGGTGACTCACTGGAGAAGTCCCATTAGGTACTCAGGAGTCCTTTTCTCCTTTTATGGCAATCTGCAGGCAAGGGAGAGCGCCCCCTCCCTGGCTACTCTCTGAGAATCTCCCTGTGCCTCTGGATCCTGCTGGGGCTGCCCGTGCCCCTTGCCAGGGTGTGTTGGGTTGTGGCCTTCACCAGCTTTAAACAAGCACTCACGTTTCCCCCCTTTTCCTCCCTTTCCCCCCCTTCCACCACTGCCCCTAAATAGGCCAGACCCACCCCCCCACCCCCAAGCAGGTTTCAGGGGTGGGGGCATGGGTCACTGGGCTCCCTCAGCTCCATATCAGCACCCCAGATCTGAGCAAAACAAAACGAAACAAAGTTACCTGCTTTCTGCAGGGTGGTGAGGCCTTGGGCCTGCTTGGGCTACCCTCCCTGGGGGGCCTGGAACTCCCCCCAGGCTTCGGTGGGGAAAAAGCAGAGGACATTGATGCCGTCTGAGTTCCCTTAGGGCGCAAACATGCTGCTTCCGTTGCTGATAAAACCTACTGAAAGCATTTAAAGCTAGTCTTTTCTTTTTTTGCTGACTCATGCCCTGGGAGGGCCTCTGAGGGCTGCAAAGTTTTAGGCTTTGGGCCTTGGCACACTTCTTGGCAGAAAGCCTCCGGAGGGAAGAGTGAAGAAGGCAGTGGGGTCAGAGCAGGCAAACCGGAGGGTCTCAGGCAGCCACTTGCCCAGGCTGGAGGGCTAGCCTGCCTCCAGGAGTGATGAGCGTATGATGGAAAGCAGCCATGGTAGTGATGTGGTTGTGGAATGTAGGTGAGTTCAGTGGGGTGAGGTCCAGAGCCGAGGACCAAGAAAGAATTCTTGGGACGTCCTTGGTGCAAAATGGTGGTTTTATTAAAGCCCGGGGACGGAACCCGAGGGCAAAATGAGCAGCTGCCCTGGGACCTTGAAGCGTGGTGATTATATACTTGGGAGTTGGGGGGAGTAAGGAAAAGGGAGGTTTCAAAAGAACTTTCATGTGCTGGGGCGCCTGGGTGGCACAGCGGTTAAGCGCCTGCCTTCGGCTCAGGGCGTGATCCCGGCGTTGTGGGATCCAGCCCCACGTCAGGCTCCTCTGCTATGAGCCTGCTTCTCCCTCTCCCACTCCCCCTGCTTATGTTCCCTCTCTCGCTGGCTGTCTCTATCTCTGTCAAATAAATAAATAAAACCTTTAAAAAAAAAAAAACTTTCATGTGCTAAAGAGGACTGACCTACTGGATACCAGGTTCTTGCCATTGTCAAGTTAAGGTTGTTTTCCCCCCTAGCAAGGTATTAACATTAAGACAGTTGCAAGATCCCTGGAAAAGTGTAACACCTGTCCCACCCTGGAGTGGGAGGTGGGGGGGGGGAGGTTGTGGGGTTTAAGCTTATGCTTTGTCTTCAGCCAGCCTTCTGCTCCCTCATCAGTAGCAATAACCTGGAAGAAGGGCCCCCATGATGGCCGACATTGGTGGACCACACACAGTGTGCCAGCTACTGGAGCAAATTCGAATTAACGCACGCTATCTCATTCAGTCCTCACAAAACCCCTTGGGTTGGGTGCTTTAGTTACCCCATTTTGCAGGTGAAGAAATGGAAGTCTGGAGACGTAAAGTAGATTTTTCCAAAGAAGCAGCTGCTAAGTAGAAAAGCTGGTGTCCCCACCCTTTGCTCCAGCTCGTATTCCTTGTTAGGTTATTTTGGGGGCAGCGTGGCTCGGCCGAACTCCACTGTTGAACTGTGTGACCTTGACTGGGTAGCTTGATTGCGTCATCTGTGAAATGGGGATATTGGTACTTAGCTAACATGGGTGTGGTCAGGGCGATAGGAGATACATCTAAATGCTGGAGGTGGTGACCCGCGCAGCACCACGTAAGTTCTTATGGTAGTTTAAGCTGATTTGTGCCGAGTTCAGCCCCGGGAGGCTCTGGCACACAGCTGACCCTTCCTGTCCATTTAGGACCCTCCCGGCTGGCTTCTGAGGCAGCTCCCAAGGTCAGATTCTCCTTTCCATGCCAGAAGGGCGGATGGCGCCATCGCCCCTGCGGACATTCTGTGTGCACTCCTTAATGCCGTTCTTCCCTCTTCTTAGGCTGAGCTTCGGGACACCCAGTTAGAGCTGGAACGGAAACTCAGGTTGAATGAAAACGCCATCGCCAGGCTCCAAGCCAATCACAAATCCGTTTTGGTAAGGCTTCTCTGGGTCCCCTGCCGCACATCAGCACACCTGGCCGCTGCTGCAGGCTCAGCCAGGCCTATCGGGGGTTGTGGGACACGGGGTCGCAGGCCCAGCCTCTGTGTCCATGGGCTCCTTGGGGTTTCCTGGCAAATGAGAATTGTAGGTAGAGATATGAGCGGCTACACCATGGGGTGGCCTCACCACACTGTCGGCTTTTGCTATGAAATTTAGGTTCAAAACTGGCAAGTGATTTCCTTTTTCATGATACAGAATAGGAGCAAGATTAGTCCTGTAATAACAGCATTCCTGTTTTTACATTGTATGTAGCATATGCTTTTTTGGCCAGGAGAAAGGAATGTGGGGGGGAATAGAGGGGGATCTGGCTAGAACTCCAGGAATCAGGCAGAGTCTGGGCTTCTCTTACCATAGGAGGGTGTTTTGCATGTGAGTGTCACCAGACCTATGACTTGGCAGCAAGAAAAAAGAGTGGAGAACTGCTTGATTAGTGGATGGTAACTTGAAAAGGCCAATGGTGTGCCAGGCTACTTGGTTTTAGTCTGTCTGGTTTATGGCCACTTAATTCTAACTGGACCCAAACAGTTCCACAAATACTTCTCATTAGTGGAAAGCCAAACCATCACTCAGAAAGGAATGCAAAACACCTAAGCTATGGTAGTGAGTCAGCAACAGCAACTTTGCATACCATGCATGATTCCATCCATCCATCCATCCATCCATCCATCCATCCACCCACCTTTCCATCCGTCCATCCCTCCCTCCATCCATCCCTCCGTCCATCCATCCATCCATCAAATTTCCATCCATCCATCCATCCATCCATCCATCCATCCATCCATCCATCCACCTTTCCATCCATCCATCCATCCATCCATCCATCCATCCATCCATCCACCTTTCCATCCATCCATCCATCCATCCATCCATCCATCCATCCATCCATACATCCATCCATCCACCTTTCCATCCATCCATCCACCTTTCCATCCATCCCTCCCTCCATCCATCCCTCCCTCCGTCCATCCATCCATCCATCCATCCATCAAATTTCCATCCATCCATCCATCCATCCATCCATCCATCCATCCATCCACCTTTCCATCCATCCATCCATCCATCCATCCATCCATCTTTCATCTATCCATCTTTCAACCCCTCCATTCATCTACCTTTCCATCCATCCATCCATCCATCCATCCACCCACCCACCTTTCCATCCATCCATCCATCCATCCATCCATCCATCCATCCATCCATCCACCTTTCCATCCATCCATCCATCCATCCATCCATCCATCCATCCATCCATCCATCTTTCATCTATCCATCTTTCAACCCCTCCATTCATCTACCTTTCCATCCATCCATCCATCCACCCACCCACCTTTCCATCCATCCATCCCTCCCTCCATCCATCCCTCCGTCCATCCATCCATCCATCAAATTTCCATCCATCCATCCATCCATCCATCCATCCATCCATCCATCCATCTTTCCATCTATCCATCTTTCAACCCATCCATCCATCCACCTTTCCATCCATCCATCCATCCATCCATCCATCCATCCATCCATCCCTGACACATGTATCCATTTCAACCTAATTTCCTCCTTCTCAGTGTTGACAACTAACTAGCTGTGAAAGATCAACGCCTCTTTTGAACCCACATCACCTTATGAAAAGAAGAAAAATAATTGTCCCTTTAAAGTCTTAAAAGCCTTCAGAGATTGTGGATTTCCAGGCTCTTGATAATCTAGAGAACCACATGGAACAGCCTGTCTTTTTTCTAGCCCTTTATTTTTCAGACACTTTGATCCCTACATAGCTTTTCTTATAATTGTGAGACACAATAGCCAACATGTACAAGGGACATGAACACACAGAGAGATGACAAGACTTGTCTGGGGCCCCCAGACTGATGAAACAGGAACTTGGGATTGTTGCTCCCTCAACCTAAGACATTCAGGACATTTACGGGCATGTGCATCATCCTCAGTCTCGTTAAACCATCAGCTTCCATACTTTGACATCCTTGTGGCCCCTTCTCTCTTTAGTCTTTATTTGTCATTATTTGGGGAGTAAAGAATATCCTTTGCATATTCCATTTACATGGAAGGAACAAGTATTTCTCCATGGAACAGTTTAGGAACGAGAGGTCACATTTGACAGCAGAAGAGTCAATCCGCCAACATCAGTTGAAGCCTCCTTCCATCACCCTTCCTCAGGAGGGTCTTGGTGGAAGAGGGGATTTGAACCCTGAAGTCTCTCGTTAGACTCCTGCTTTTCAGCCTCATGGCATTGTGCTTCTGTGAGAAACTTGTGATTGCAGGATGCATGTCAGCAAGAAACTTGCAGGGCATTTTGAAGAACAAGATTTATTACTCAAAGGTCCTGGAGGGCACAGAACACTGCCCGAGGGCCACACAGCCACTCTACAAGGTCGCAGGTAGAGAGGGTACGAGAAAGTACAGACCTGGGGTCTGCCTTTATTGGGGTTGAAGCTGGGTGTCTAGGGTTTCATGGGTTCATTCTTAGTTGGCTTATTTAAAGCATGAGAGCAAGAATTCTGGCTCGGAAAGAGGCAGGGTCACTCAAGGGATCAGATATCTAGATCCCCCCAGGGAATTCTGAAAGAGGGAGCTTCATGGGTGGGGGTGGCCCGATTCCTTATCCGGTTGTGTTGCTCTTAGCTGTGAACCACAGCCGGCAATGTGTTTATTCCAGATGGATGTCTTTTGCAATGGATGCTTCAGGGATGACATATTTAATGTTGGGCACTTACATGACGGCTGCTGTTCTCCATGGGCTCTTCTCGGTCTGGGCTTGAGGAATTTGGGGAAGATCTCCCATCTGCCTTCTTAGTCCCCAGTACCAGCTCATTTTATTTCCAGTTCTGTTCAGCTGCCCCAACCTTGAGGAAGCCAACAAGCAATGGGGCAGTTGGCATGAAAATGACAATGTAGAGAGGCTCTACCCATCTCCCCGCCCCCCGTAGAGATGCCCCTGGCTACCTTTCTCCTCCTTCTTCCTCCCTTGCCAGTTAGACTGAAGACCGGGCCGCCACTAGGCATTCTTGTGGGCTTGCAATCCTGAGCACTGGTCGAGCAAGGTCCTCAGCCAAGCAGAGGTCCTCCTACCTGGCATCATCATTTCTTCCCATCTCCTTCCCAACCTTAAGCCTTCCACATGCCCTGGGCCCAGAGTGCCATCCTTTCTGAGTCCTTTCCTTTGTAGGCCCCTCCTTATTCTCCTCCTTCCCTCCCCATCTTTCCTGCCAGGGAACAGAGGTGCCCTAGCACCCTCAGCCTCTGAGGTATCTGTTGTTTGAGCTCCCCGTAGATGCCCAGGGCTGGCCCTTGCTCTCGGGAGGAGCAACAGAAAACAGCACCCGGAGGGGTTGCTCAGATTGCTCTCAGACGGGATCGATGTGGGTGGGACAACTGGGGAGGCTGAGGTAGGTGAAGAACAAGCTCCGGGCTGTAGAATGAAGTGAAGGGAGTATGAGCAAAGGAAAGTGTGTCCAAAACGGTTAGATGAAGTTTAAGCTGGACAGTATCAGAGGGAGCTGTCAGCACCGGCCCTTAAGAACCACCAAAGGACAGAGGGAAGCATTTACACCTGGATTGATGTTATAAACGTGATATTGACTGAAGGCAGGTATACAGGATGTCCATCCTGCGAAAGGGCAGAGTACACGCACATGCATAAATGCCATCAGGCAAACCCTTAGTGTGTATCACACGGACTTTGCTTTGTATTTTGTTTGGACAACACATTCCTCCTGCACACTCTCAGGTGCCGTGGCCACCTACCCACACCCTAAACGTTTGTGCCTGATAGAGACACCCTATGCTTAGACGTGCTTTCAGTTCTGATGGACTCGGTGGGCGGCTTAACCTGACGTCACGAAATGCCGAGAAAGCGAGATCACGCCACTGATTTGTACAAAGAAGTCGAATTATTAATGTCCCGCAAGAAAGATAGTTATGGGGGGGGGGATGAAAGATAGCTATCGAGTATACTGAATACATGCATCTCCCTGGCAGGAGAATTGATTTCAAACACTTGAATGGTAACACCAGACTGTCAGAGCTGCCGGGGTCTCAGAGAGCGTCAAATGTATGAGAGACGAAGTTGATGATGGTACATTTAGTAAATTCACCCTGGAGTGTAAATCCTTTTTTTTTTTTTTTCCAGGACCCCAGGATTCATATGAGAATAAAATCTTCCTTTTAGATTTTATTTATTTATTTATTTATTTATTTATTTATTTATTTATTTGGTGGGGGGAGGGAGGGCGCTGGTGGGGAGGAGGGGCAGCAGGAGAGGGAGAAGCAGACTCCCTGCTGAGCAGGGAGCCCAATGTGGGGCTTGATCCCAGGACCCTGGGATCATGACCTGAGCCGAAGGCAGATGCTTCACTGAGCCAGCCAGGCACCCCAAAAAATCTTCCTTTTACAATAGAAAATTGCTCCCTAACTTACGGGTTCCTAGGGTTCACAGTCCTGTGTGCTGAGCTTCGAGAACGTGGCATGCCTCGCTCACGTTTTCTTCACTGCACCTTCCCTCACCAGCTGTCGGTGTCAGAGGTGAAGGTGGTGGCCGAGGAGCAGTTTGGGGAGCTGCTCGCTGCCATGAGGAAGGCCCAGGCCGATGTGATGCTCTTCTTGGAGGAGAAGGAGCAGGCCGCTCTGAGCCAGGCCAACGGCATCAAGACGCACCTGGAGCACAGGGGTGCGCAGATGGAGAAGAGCAGGCAGGAGCTGGAGAGGATTGCTGCCGTCAGCAACACCGTCCTGTTCCTGGAGGTGAGGAGGGGAGGGGTCAAAGGGTGGGGGGTGCAGGGCGGAGGCAGAGGCGTCCAGGCCACTAGGGCCAGGGAGCACCCTCACTTGGCTGGGTCTGTAGCAGATGTGGGACATGTGGGAATGGAACTGCTCTTTGAATAATGGGGTGCATGGGGGGCTGCGGGGGCAGGGAGAAGCAGGTTTTAGCAGAATACAGGAATACTGGAGGGGAAGGCCAGCCTTCCCAGAGTGGGAGGCTGGAACCAGGTCATGGGAGGTAAGTCATGTCCAAAGAGAGAGAATGGCCTATGCACAGGTAGAGAGGTTTGAGAGAGCACGGCTGATTTGGGGAATAAGGCGCTTTCACAAGGATGGGGCATGAGCTGCTGGGCACTTAGGGATGGAGGTGAGGCTGGCTGGGCCAGGCAGGCATCTGGCTGTGAGAGACCTGTGTTCTTCTGCATGAAGTCATGGATGGACGCCGGTGGAGGGTTTCAGGTGGGGGAGTGAGGAGCTGAGGTCAGTGTGCCTGGCAGGGGTGAGGCTAGAGACCTCTTGCCTTTCAGAGAGGGCCATGCGTCATGGTTGATTGAAGAAGACCCAGCGGAGGAGACGCTTCATTACAGGGCAATTCATTATACACTAAGCCACATTAGGGCCAGATCTGAAGGACATGTAATCTTGCAGGGATCGGGTATAAATCCCGTCATTCCAGATCTGTCACTAGATAGCTGTGTAGTTATTAACTAAGTCACTTAAACTTGCTGGGTCTCAGATTCCTCGTTTATCAGACAATCAGGTCGGAATCAATAGCTTTCTTTCTTTTTTTTTTTTTTTTAAGATTATTTATTTGAGACAGAGAGCACAACGGCAGGGAGCGGCAGGCAGAGGGAGAGGGAGAAGCAGACGCCCCGCTGAGCAGGGAGCCTGATACCGGGCTCAATTCCAGGACCCCTTGGATCATGACCTGAGCCGAAGGCAGACACTTAACCGACTGAGCCACCCAGGTGCCCCCAGAGTCAATAACTTTCAAGGCTCCTTCAGCTCTAATATCCCTAAGTACAAATAATTTTTCTTGATTGCCCTTTTGAAAAATTTCCCCTATAGTTACAACAAACATAAATGGTTATTATGAAAAAACACTTGGAAAACACAGGGAAAGATGAAGGAAAACTGTCATTCATACTGCTACCACCTGAAAACAACCATTGTTACCCCTTTAATGAGAGAAAGAAAAGCAGGCAGAGAACGACAGACAAACATACTCACAAGAATGTCCCTCTTTCAGTCCCTTCCCTTGCTTTTCAATATCAAAACAAAATATGAATAAATACTTGGCTTTCCACATCCTGAGTTCCGCCAAAGAGGACATAAATAATTTTTCTTTTTTTTTTTTCTCCTTTTAGGACTTGAACTTGAAAACTTTAATATGTATATATTTTTGTATAAGATAACTTATTTACGTAGAAAGCTAACGTCTTTTTCTCCAAATTGTGAGCCAGTTGAAATGACATGTGTTGAATAACACTTTTCCACCCCCCACTGATTTAAAATACCACTTTGCTCATGTTTGGCTCTGAATCTATATACAATGTTAAAATGTTTATCTTTCGGGCGCCTGGGTGGCTCAGTTGCTTAAGCTCAGGTCATGATCCTGGAGTCCTAGGGTCCCTGCTCAGTGGGGAGTCTGCTTCTCCCTCTGACCCTTCCCCTCTCATGCTCGCTCCCTCTCATTCTCTTTCTCTCTCTCAAATAAATAAATCTTTAAAAATCAAATAAAATGTTTATCTTTCTATCGACTCTCTGGGTTGGCCTTTTTCTTTTCTTTTTTCTTTTTTTTTTTTTAAAGATTTTATTTATTTATTCGACAGAGATAGAGACAGCCAGTGAGAGAGGGAACACAAGCAGGGGGAGTGGGAGAGGAAGAAGCAGGCTCATAGCGGGAGAGCCTGACGTGGGGCTCGATCCCAGAACGCCGGGATCACACCCTGAGCCGAAGGCAGACGCTTAACCGCTGTGCCACCCAGGCGCCCCAGGGTTGGCCTTTTTCTTCTCTTCCATGAATCTGCCTAACCATTTTGGTACAACTTTCTTTCCATTGCTGTTTTCTGCCATATCCAGTCTGCCCTGCAATGCTCTGGCTGAGTTTGGATGTTGATACTGTGTTGCATCTGAAAGCAGCCTTTCCTGATCACCGCCTTGTTTTGAATCTTTTTTTTTTTTTTTAAGATTTTATTTATTTATTTAACAGAGATAGCCAGCGAGAGAGGGAACACAAGCAGGGGGAGTGGGAGAGGAAGAAGCAGGCTCATAGTGGAGGAGCCCGATGTGGGGCTTGATCCCATAACGCCGGGATCACGCCCTGAGCCGAAGGCAGGCGCTTAACCGCTATGCCACCCAGGCGCCCCCCTTGTTTTGAATCTTAAGCAACTTCATCTGATTATCTACCTGAAAGCACTTTTCAGACTCTAATGAGCACAGTGCAAAAATTAGAGAGAGCTTGTATATCCGATTGAACTCACAAGGCAAAGGCAGCATTCCTGTCTGACCACCTGTTCATGGGTCTTCCTAGCGTTGCACCTGCTTCTCCACTCCTCCCTTCCATACCGTGACTTGTGTTTGAATTATAAAAAAGAGGGGTGCCTGGGTGGCTTAGTCGATTGAGCATCTGCCTTCGGCTCGGGGCATGATCCCAGAGTCCTGGGATCAAGCCCCACGTTGGGCTCCCTGCTCAGGGGGAAGTCTGCTTCTCCCCACCCCCATGCTTTCTCTCTCTCAAATACATAAATAAAATCTTTTTTAAAAATTCTAAAAAAAAAAAAAAAAAAGAAGAAGAAGTCCGGAAGGAATGAAAGTTGCAGGAATGTTACTGTTGCTATTTGGACTGATGGCAAAAAATGTGTTCTTGTTCTTGGTCCCTAGTCTGGGAGGTGCATTGGAGCTGCTCACAGGCATCTAGTGTCTCTTGATTTTAATTTTAATTTTTAAATTTTTTTTTGTGTGTCTCTTTATTTTTATTTTTCTATGTTTATTTTTTATGTGTGTCTCTTGATTTTTAAAAGCCCACTTTCCCAGTTTAAAAAAAAACGAAACTTTCTATGTTGTTAGGTCCTGAGCTAGACATGTTACTTATGCCTGCTTTGTGATGGCCACGTTACCATCAACCCATTTTACAGATGCAGGAAGTGAGATAATGAGAGCAGTCTGGTTTCAGAAATCCAAAAATGAAGGCAAGTTCTGCCATGTTTCCTCTCCTGCAGGAGTACTGCAAGTTTAAGAACACTGAGGACAATGCCTTCCCTAGTGTTTACATCGGGCTCAAGGACAAGCTCTCGGGCATCCGCAGGGTCATCACAGACTCCACAGCGCACTTAATCCAGTTGCTGCAGAACTACAAGGAGAAGCTCCAGGATTTCTCCAAGGAAGGTAAGGAAAGCTGTCTGGGCCGGCACTACGGTATGTGTGTTTCTCAGAGTGTCAGAGAGCCAGGGGAGGGAGGGTGAAATCAGGGGAATGGCTCATTTGCAAAGCCGTCCTTTGGCCAGGCCGGTGGCTAACGGACACTCACCTTGATGATCTTAGTTTATGATTGAGACCCAGAGAAGTCGAGCTAGTTACATCCTGCAATTGGCTCGAATTTCTCCGACTAGTTCCTGAGGTTGCTAACGCTTGTATTTTTAAGTGAAATCCAAGTCAGGTTGGGATCGCTCTCCAGCGTATTTTGTTTCAGCCATGGAGAAATCATCCACTGAGCATGAGTGTCTCTGACATGACTAGAGTCCAGCCCTTTCTACCCCCCACCCCCCGCCGCCCCGGTGAGCCCGGGGGAGAGCGGCTGGGAAGTCCTGCTTCTTAGTCTCTCCTGACAACCTGGACAGGTATGCATTCATAACTCTCTGATTTTCTAGAGGAGTACGATATCAGCACTCAAGTGTCTGCTGTTGTGGAGCGCAAGTATTGGACCTCAAAACCCGAGCCCAGCACCAGGCAACAGTTCCTCCAATGTAAGTTGCAAACAGCGTCCCTTACCCACTTACTGATGTCAGCGTAATGCTCGTTGGAGCAAGAGCGCTGTCTTTCCTGTAAGTCTCAGGCTCTTGCAACCTCGGGTCTATCCCTAAATGGGATATTTAATTTTTAATTTTAATTTTTACTTTTCATGTTTGAGACCATTTCAGACTTACAAAGGCACTGAAAAAACAAGACAGAATTCTTGTATACCTTTCATCGGACTTCCCCGAACGCTAACACTTCATATAACTACGGTACATCGACCAAAGCCAGGAAAAGAACATCACTACACTACTAGTAACTAATCTATAGAATTATCCAAGGGTTTCACCAAGCGTGCCAGCCAATGTCCTTTTTCTGGCCCCAAGTCCGATTTGGGATCACAGATGTTTCCCTGTCTCCTTAGTCTCCCCCCACCCTAGGTCCTGTCCCTTAGTCTGTCCTTTATGAGCTTGGCACTTTGGAAGCTCCTGGCTAGTTACCAGCTGACTCCTTTTTAAGTCTGGCTTGGCCAGAACTCCGTAGCCCATTGTCCTGTCATTATGTGGTATTGACCTGATGTGTTGCATGTTTGAAAACACCATGTTTCCGATCAGACTTAACCAGTCCACGTGCTGTCATCTCCCAGGAGAGGCAGGACTTCATCTGTGCAGTTGAGGCTCATTTTTATGACATTTGGCAAATTAATCTCTTTGGAACGTGTTGTTGAATCCAGTTACTGCTTGTTTTCTGAGGGTGACCACTGATTGGCTAACTGCTGGACCTCCTTTTTCTCCAGTTTTTGGAGCCTCAGGTTCCAAGGACTGTTTCCTGTTTTTGCCACAGCTCCTACGTTTTCTCAGGACCTCTTCGCTCTCACATAAATTTCCTTTATTTATTCTTTCCTACTTCCTGCCAGAAGCATATCTGTATTTTTTATAAACAGATATAATTAATACAAGACACCAAACACCCTTTATTCTTGACATTAAGATAAAAATGAAATGTATCCTATTATAATCTATCTTCTTTGGTATTACAGAGGTCTTTTTTCATACCCAATATCAACGTTGTCATTTTGGGTATTGTTATGAACTTTGAGGCTTTTATAGACTCAGATTGTTTGACCTGTCAAAGTCACGTGGCTCAAGTTGCCAACTTGACCAGTGGGAGCCACTCTTTCTCCTTTAAAGCCTTTTTTTTTTTTTAATAGATTTATGTATTTATTTTAGAGAGAGCAGGAGAGGGGTGGAAGGAGACAGAGAGAGAGAGAGAGAGTCCCAAGCAGACTCCCCGCTGAGCACGGAGCTCGATGCGTGGCTGATCCCAGAACCCTGAGATCATGACCTGAGCCGAAACCAAGTGTCACCGCTCGGAACCGACCGAGCCACCCAGGCACCCCACCACTCTTTCTCCTTTAGACATTGACATTCTGCCCTTGAAATTGGGAAAAGTATCGTTGCTTTTTGGCGCTAACAGAATATTCCAGACCCACTCTGATTTTCTGGTCCCAAGACATAGAGTCACCTCCTTGCCAAGAAGTCCTGGGTCCCCTTAGATGAGAAGAATATTATTGTTTACTCTCTGGATGCTAAGGATTGCCAAAGGAGTTGGTTGGTCAGAGTCCGCTGCTGATGCTGTTGGGAACTTTTAGGAACACAGAGCTGCAGATAGTTTTAAAAATATACCTTTTTTCAGGTGCCTGGGTGGCTCAGTTGGTCAGGCGTCTGACTCTTGATTTCAGCTCAGGTCATGATCTCTCAGGATCATGAGATCGAGCCCTGCATCGGGCTCCCCAATTGGTGGGGAGTCTGCTTCTCTTTCTCTCCCTCTCCCTGTGACCCTGCACCATTCGTTTTTTTTTTTTTTAAAGATTTTATTTATTTATTTGACACAGAGAGAGACAGCCAGCGAGAGAGGGAACACAAGCGGGGCAGTGGGAGAGGAAGAAGCAGGCTCATAGCAGAGGAGCCTGATGTGGGGCTCGATCCCAGAACGCCAGGATCAGCCCTGAGCCGAAGGCAGATGCCCAACCGCTGTGCCACCCAGGCGCCCCATACCCTGCACCATTCGTGCCTGCGCTCTCTCTCTAAAATAAATAAATAAATCCTTAAAAAATAATGCCTTTTAAAAACACATTTGTTGGGATATTATTGACAGATAAGTTTGTATCAGTTTCAGTATGGAATGCTTCACGAATTGTACACGTGTACATGGACTATGCCAATTTTTGCATCATTCCCATTTTAGTATATATGTTGCCAAAGTGAGCACCTCTATGCCTTTTTATGGTCCTCAGTTCACATTCATTTTTCCTTTTTTTTTTTTTTAAGATGTTATTTATTTTGAGAGAGAGAGAGAGCGCTGGGGAGGGGGGCAGATGGAGAGGGAGAGAGAGAGAATCTCAAGCTGATTCCACACAGAGCCCAAAACAGGGCTCAATCTCACGACCCTGAGACCATGACCTGAGCCGAAATCAAGAGTCTTTCAGTCAACCGACTGAACCACTCAGGTGCCCCTTCATTTTTCCTTTTAACTTAGATTGTTGTGTCCTTTTTATCCTTCTAAAGTGGTCTCATTGCCTACTAAGAATTTCCCTTACCAAAAAAAAAAAAAAAAAAAATTTCCCTTACCTAGACTCCAAGGAGTTGGGAAAACTCTGGGTTAATCTCAAACAATTTTTTTTATTAATGGATTTTAAATTGGCTCGAATATGCTAATTGGGAAATAAATACTGGACATCTTCTCTGAGCTAGAAGCCCATGATCGAGTCCCATGTGAACTGTGGAGTTTTATCAATTAGAAGGAAGACAGGCATGAAACAAACACATAAATAAATAGATTATACACATTGTGTGGAGTACCATGACGCTTCAGAAGCCAGAGGGCTCTGAGAGAAAGTGGTGGCGAGTCACGGAGGGCCTCTTTGAGGACACGAACCCTTAGCTACAATTTGAAAGGATCAGTAGGAATCCCCCAGACTTAGGTTAGGGCGATGATGATGTCACAGAGAGAACGGTCTATGCTAAAGCCCTTAGAGGGCTCAGCGTTGCACGTTTCTGAGGCCGGGATGACTGGACCATGGCCATGAAGGGCCAGAGGGAAGAAGACAAAGCTGGAGACACGGGCAAGTCATGCAGCCTGGGGTGAGGGGTCACTGCTTTATTCTGTGGGAAAGAGGCACCATCCAAGGTCTTGAAGCTGGGGTGACATGACTTACCTTAGCCTACACCCTGAAACATGCTACACGGCTCTGTGGTGGACAAGGGATAGAAGGGGGTCAAGACAGAGCAGCATGGCATGATTCTGGGCTAGATTGGGGGTGAAGCAGTGGTTTGGACAGAAGTGGGATCTACTGGGCTTGAGGCTGTCTGTGTGTGGGGGGGGTGGTGGTGAGGATGGGGGCAAAGAAATTTCCAAAATAACTTTAGTGTGACTCAAGCAACAGGGTGCATGGAGGTGCCATTATGTTTTCATTCTCTGGGATTGGGAAGAGAATGTGTTTAAGGGAATTTTTGAGAGGTTACCATGCTAAATATTGGTCAAATAAGAAAGAAAGACTCAAGTGTGGGAATGTGAGTGCCTATTTCCACAAGCCCTTGCCAACACTGAGAAGAATAGTGCCTGGCTTTCAATACGTATTTGTCGAATGAATGAATGACGAAATCAGTGGGTTTTATTTCTTGATTCAGTTCCGCAAATCACATAGTCAATGCCAAGCAATTTGAACTTCAGAAAGGAAGGAAATGGAGTGACTTGTGTTCTCGGTTCTCTGGTTTTCTCCCACCTCTTTTCTGGGGACGGGGGAGCAGCTTCCCGAGGTAAACAGAGCAGAGGAGAGAGATGTTTGCTCAGACCTGGGAGGCAGGCTGGGTTGGAAGTGTTCTGTCTGGAGCAGCCGTCCGTTCCTGACCTGCCTCCCTGCCCTTCCTCCGTATCCCACTCAGATGCGTGCGACGTCTCCTTCGACCCGGACACGGCGCACAGGTATCTCCGGCTGCAGGAGGACAATCGCAAGGTCACCAACACCACGCCCTGGGAGCATCCCTACCCGGACCTCCCCAGCAGGTTCGTGCACTGGCGGCAGGTGCTGTCCCCCCAGAGCCTGTACCTCCACAGGTACTATTTCGAGGTAGAGATCTCCGGGGCGGGCACCTACGTTGGCCTGACGTGCAAAGGCATCGACCGGAAAGGGGAGGAGCGCAATGGTTGCATTTCTGGAAACAACTTCTCCTGGAGCCTCCACTGGAACGGGAAGGAGTTCACAGCCTGGCACAGCGACACGGAAACCCCGCTCAAAGCCAGCCCTTTCCGGAGGCTGGGGATCTACGTGGACTTTCCGGGGGGGATCCTCTCCTTCTATGGGGTAGAGCCCGATGCCATGACTCTGATTCACAAGTTTGAGTGCAAGTTTTCAGAGCCGGTCTACCCTGCCTTCTGGCTTTCCAAGAAGGAAAATGCCATCCGGGTCGTGGATCTGGGGGAGGAGCCTGAGAAGCCAATGCCAACTTCCACCGAGGCTGCTCCCTAGACGCCAGACTCTTGCTGCCCACAAAGACGGGGCAGCAGCTTGCATCTTAAGGGGGACTTGGGGATGGAAAGGTCCGCCGGTGGTAGTGGGCTTTAGGAATCCCGTGGGTCCCTGCGCAAGGAGAGAGGTCTCTGGCTTTTCCCTTTTGCTCCCTGCTGTGCGGTTCTCTATGTTATAGCATTCCCTAGGCACCGACACCCGTTTCTCATCTTCTAGTGATATTCTCCTGTCTGCTCAGGTGAATGTCACACTGTGTCCAGGCTGGGTGATCAGGAATCTTCGGAGCAATCAGAAAGACGGCAGGCTAATCAGAATCAATTGCAAACTCTATTTTGCATTGCCTGCCCCCCCCCCCCCCCCCCCCCCGCACACTGTTCTGGATGCTGCGTGGCCATTGACTTCACCTTCACAGCAACCCCCTGGGGGTCGAGGCTCCTATCGTCCTCATTTTGAAGCTGGGGAACCTTTGGTCCCCGGGGGGGATCAGTGAACTTGCTCAAAGTCATTGCGCTCCCGTGGTGGGCGAGTGGCAGAGCTGGGATTTGAACCTGGGCAGGCCGATGTGGAGATTTTAACCGCTACACCATGCTGCCCTCCTCATTCCATCGTGGGTATTGTGTGTAAGGGAATAAGCCACATGATGACCTTCTCGGCATGGACATCGAGACTCTTAAACCCTCAGTGTCTTTGCACCCACTCCGTCTGGCTGGGCCATGCAGCTGAGACCTCACTACCTCACACAGCAGCTCATCCTATTTTTGGATAGTGAAGATGATACGAAATGTCTTTCCTGTGTCTGAGTCTTAGTCCTCATGACCTCTGCGGAGGGTCTCAGCTCGTGATGTGGACTTGCCTGATTTCTCATTCAGAGGACAGTCCTTCAGGGGACACCTGGGTGGCTCAGATGGTTAAGCATCTGCCTTCGGCTCAGGTCACGATCTTGAGGTCCTGGGATCCAGCCCCACCTCAGAGTCCCAGCTCAGCAGGGAGTCTGCTTCTCCCTCTGCCCCTGCCTCTCCCCCTGCTGGTGCTCTCTCTGTCTCTCTCCCTTTCAAATGAATAAATAAAATCTTAAAAAAAAAAAAAAAGAGGACAGTCCTTCAAATATTTGCAGGCAGTTCTCCTGCACATCCTTCAGGGAAGTAGTCTTGTTTCTATGCTGCATTTCCCACTTTTCTTCGTAACTTCTGGGTCTTTCCCTGTGAACTGTGTCAGGCAAGGCTCTTCCTCATACGGTCCGATGGTCCTTTCTCAAGAGTACGTTTCTTTACGTCGCTTGTCTTATTTCCAGAGACCCCATCCTCTATTCGTATCCAAGGATTTATACTGTGTAGGATTTGAATTTTTTATTGGATTTTTTTAAATTCGATTTTTATTATTTTTTTACTTGGATTTTAAATTTCATTGCATCATTGCTGCTTGCTGAGATACTTTTGATTCCTTCCTAGCCTGGTGTCACCTACAGAGTGGGTAAACTTTTCTTCTGAAGTCTTAGTCATGTTGATACATACCGATGAGGGGAGGGACAAATATGGAATCTGGCAGCTCCCAGTCGATACCTGTTGGGTTTAGTTATTCAGTAAGTTACACTTTGGTAAAACTATACTAAGGTACCCCACTTTTAGCCCTTTATCCCCAGGCACCAGGAAGAACTTTTCCAAAGGGAGAAATCAAGACATGTCTAGAAATGTCTGCATTTCCTTGCTCCGTCTGTCCCACAATGCTCTCAAAAGACAAACTGAGATCAGCTTGGCCTGCCTTGTGTTTTATCGAACCGCTGTGGGTTATTGGCACTGGCTGCTTTATTTTCTAAATGCTCACCACCCGCTTGATTCAACCATTTTAGGATTCCTTTGCCATGAGTCAACATCAAGTTGATGAGTCTGTTGTTTCCAGAACCTACCTTATTTTTCTTTTTAAAGATTAAGACAGTTTTGTGTGTCCCCATCCTCTACCACTTTTCCTAATTTCTCGAAGATTACTGCCTGGCCTTTGGTCATATTGGTAAACAGTGTCAGTGTCGTGAGGTGTAGCTGGGTTAGGTCAGAATGCCTGAGCTCTTACAAAGGGACCCTTTGGGTGTCTCCTTCACCGACTGGAACTTCATTTCCCTGCCAACTCCTTTTGTTCATTCAATTTCAGTGTCAACACCTCCCTTTTTTTTTTTTTTAAAGATTTTATTTATTTATTCGACAGAGATAGAGACAGCCAGCGAGAGAGGGAACACAGCAGGGGAAGTGGGAGAGGAAGAAGCAGGCTCATAGCGGAGAAGCCTGATGTGGGGCTCGATCCCAGAACGCCGGGATCACGCCCTGAGCCAAAGGCAGACGCTTAACCACTGTGCCACCCAGGCGCCCCTACACCTCCCTTCTTGATATAAAAGATCAAAGCAAAATTGAGAGTTTGGGACATCTACTTCCTGTCTGTCATTGTGTCCACGGATGGGCATATCATTTTTCTTATTCTTGGTCTCCAAATTGGAGTTGCCTAAAATGAACATATTAAAAAAAAAAAAATATATATATATATATATATATATATAAAACAAGAGAACAAAGGCCTATTTTATATTCTGTCATTTCCCCTAAGCTGTGTGTGTGTGTGTGTGTGCACACCACCCTTCTGTATTTACCTACATTTACTTCCTCTTCCATTGTGTAGACGCATTTGGAAAAAAAACCTGAACTCATCAGGAGCTCCTTCTGGTGCATGATTGTTTTGTTCCGTTATGAGACCCTTGTGGTTGTAGAGTCAGAACGTAATTTTAGACACTACGTAATTCATTCTTGTCCCAACAGGTTGAAGTTCAAGTGCCTATGGCATTCTCTTCCAGGAACGTTATGGAACCTGAGCAAATTCCCACATCCTCCCAAGGTTCATGATGGAATGAGGAGATAGGAATTTTGGCCCGGTCGTGGAACAACCTTTATTTCTCTAACCTGGTTCAGCGTGGTTTTGGAGTGACTGTCCTCAAATCAAATTGGTTCAACACACGTAGCATTTATAACGTGCAAGCCACTATGCTAGGCACCAAGTGACCAAAACATAACTAGCTGTATCTTTTGATCACAAGAAGTTGATTCATATTTTTATTTTACTTGTTATTATTATTTATTTTTAGAGAGCGATCAGGGGGAGAGAGGCAGAGGGAGAGTGAGAGAGAGAATCTCAAGCAGGCTCCACGCTCAGCACAGAGCCCAACGCGGGACTCAATCTCACAACCCTGAGACTGTGACCTGAGTCGAAATCAAGAGTTAGATGCTTCTCCGACAGCCACCCAGGTACCCCAAGAAATTGATTTAAATTTAAGTGAAAAGTGACAGAATCTGAAGAGCTAAATAGAATCTACTGTTTGGGGCACCTGGGTGGCTCAGTTGGTTAAGCATCTGCCTTTGGCTCAGGTCATGATCTCAGGGTCCTGGGATGGAGTCCTGCCTCGGGCTCCCTGCTCAGCGGGGAGTCTGCTTCTCCCTCTCCCTCTGTGGTTCCTTCTGCTTGTGCTCTCTCTCTGTCAAATAAATAAATAAAATCTTAGAAAAAAATAATTGTTAAACATATTTTTAAAAGAAGAATCTACTATTCAAGGGGCACTTGGCTGGCTCAGTCAGTGGAGCATGTGACTCTTGGTCTCAGGGTTGTGAGTTCAAGCCCCATGTTGGGTACAGAGATTAAAAAATAAAAATAAAATCTTTAAAAAAAAAGGAATCTACTATTCACAACAGTAACAGACAAGGCAGTATGGAACGCATCCCTCAAATCCATGTCTGATGCGCTGCCTCTAATTTAATGTCTTCTCAGGCCATCTTGGATTTTGTATTGTGTCGTTGACTCACCATCTACCCGATTGCTCCCCATCTCTACAACCAAATGCCCGCATTTCGGGGCTCACCACTCCAGCCTCATTAGCCAAAGACAGAAATGGAAGAAATGGTAGAGGGCACATTTCCTGCTTCTCCCAGCTCCCTCAGATTTGAGCTTGACTTCCCTCCCTCTGCACCCATGATGAGACATGGCAGTGGTAGGGTAGGTGGCCTTTCAAGGAGGGTCACTATATTGTGTGCAGCTGATACGCACATGCAGGGCACACACTGTGTATGGCTTGGGTAGAGTGACTGGTCGTCTAGTCTTTGTTGGGACGTGCTTAGTCTTTATCTCCATTTCTGGTTTGTTCTCTAGTCTTGTTAAGAAAATCCAGTCTCCCTGGAGGGAGGAGGCCCAGGTACTGGAAAAGAAGAGGGCATACAGGTCATCCGACAAAGACCGAGGGTCAACATAGCAGTGACGCGGACTTCGAGGTTAAAATCCTTTCCCCCAAATTAACGACTTTTCCCCTAAATTATTTAATGTAGTGACCCTGATTACTTGGGGAAAAAAGTGTGTGTGTTTATGTCTCACATAAAAAAATAATTTTCAAATTATTGAAAAAAATTTTTTTTAAAAAATTATTTGAAAAATAATTTTCAAAAGATGTACTAAGCTACTATAGTCAAACTCAGTGAACCCCTTATCCTATCTGAGGTGCTTTGAGCTCTAGCAATTCGGTGTTCTCAGCCTTTTCAAATTATAACTTGCTTCCAGAAGTTTCCATAAAAACCCTTGTCATCCTTTGCTGAAGGCAAACGCTTAACGACTGAGCCACCCAGGCGCCCCAGCCTGTGTTTATTTTTTAAATGAAGTTCGGTTCACAGATTCTGAGACACAAGCGCAGCTCACATCGGTGCTTCTCAGTGTGGTTTCCCCACCAGCCCCATCAGCACCATCCAGAAACTTCTTAGAAATGTAAATTCTTGGGCTCCCAGCCTGGATTGAGGGCTCAGAAACTCTGGGGACCGGGCGTAGCAGTCTGGTTTATTAAGGCCTCGAGGGGACTGTAAAGCCCATGTCAGTTTGAGAACCACTGGTTTCCATCTATCTCTCCTTAATCTGCTCTGTTCTTCAATTAGCAATAGCTGGGCTTCGAACTTCTCTGTGCTTGTCTTGGTTCTCCCCCTTGTGGATAATACAACATTTCTAGCCAATGCCGTTGTTTTCCACCTGCTTCTTTCAAAGTCAAAGGGCAATTCGGCAGCCTGGAAAATCACGGACTTCTCAGGAACAGAAGCTTTGTTCAATGAACTGTGTAACACCGCATAATGGGGAGGTGATGATAAAATGCGAGTTTCCCCGCTTTCCCTGGTAACAGTACTTGCATAGTTCTTCACACATTGTAAGATGCCCTTCAAATACATCCATTCATTTGACCCTGACACTCACCTGTGAGCTAAGCAGAGGTGAGATCTCCATTTTTACAGAAGGGGGGCAGGCCTGGAGTGGCAAGGGAATTATCTAGGGGCAGGTAGCTGGTCATGGCACAGCCTGGTTTCACCGCACACCCTCCTTCTCCGGCCCCCAAGCCCTTTCCCGACTTCCTGCTGGCTGAACCGGGCAGGTGGCTGTGGGTGCAATGTTAACTAGGGGAGCAGAGCGGGCTGGGGTGAAGCAGCCGTACCGTCTGGGCTTCGCCAAATTGCGTGAGAGGGTGGGAAAAGGAAGTAGAGATTGGGGCCAAATGGGAAGACGGTTTAATCAGAATTGTGAAGAACACAGGGCAGAAAGAACCCCTAGGGGCTGGCATGGAGCCTCCAGGCTGCTGGTAGCCTGAATATTTGAGAAATCTCCAGGTGGACTTAGCCCCAAAGCCTGCCTTTGAGAAATGTTTTCCTCTCCTGGGTCTTGAGTCTGATGAGAGCTATTTGCCTGCCTGCCTGTTTGGGTACTAGTGGCGCCAGTTCCCCACTATTGGCTTATCCCATCCGGTCACCTTGCAGGTAAGATGCTGTGTGTGTGTGTGTGTGTGTGTGTGTGTGTGTGTGTGTGTGTGCGCGTGTGGAATGGGGAGGAAGCAGAAGTAAATTCCATGCTCACCTACTTTAATTAATGTAGTCCTCCTAGTACAACACCCTGCAGGGTGGGGATTATGTGTCTTTATGGATAAGACAATAGGAGCTCAGAGAGGCAGGAGTCCCTTGTTCAAGGTCACACAGCTAGTAAGGAGCAGCAGTGGGGTTCCAGCCAGTCTCTCTGACTCCCAGGTTTGTGCTTCTCCACGGGGCCACAGTTGGCGCTCAGCATGGAATCAAGACTGAGTTGGGTGGATAAAACTGCTCTGATGTACGTCGGCCTCACTGATTAATTTGGACCTTCAGAAACAAGCCACTTTAGGGGCTCCTGGGTGGTTCAGTCAGGTACGTGTCCAACTCTTGATTTCAGCTCAGGTCATGATCTCAGGGTTGTGAGATCCTGCTTAAAATTTTCTCAACCTCTCTCCCTCTGCCTCTTCACCCCTCCCATCCCACTCTCTCTCTCCGCCTCTCTAAAAACAAAACAAAAAACACAAGCTACGTTCAATCTGTAGCCACTCTGGGGGTAGTGTGTCTCCTGCTTACAGACCCAAGCCCTCTGCATAACGGTACTCTTTCCTCCCGGCCACCGGTCCTCCGCCTGGCCTTCCCGATAGTTGAGATGGTAATCTACTTTCACCTCTTCTCCAGATACTAATTCAGACAGAAGAGACTGAGCTGTGAGAAGTGATCTCCTTGCCGGCCTGATTCCTCTCCCTACACCCCCGACTCTTGTACGAGACGGCCTTTGCCACCAAGCAGGGCAATGATATCCAATACCTTTCTCTCTAGCTAAGCCTGGTCTCCAGATGTGAGCAGCAGAAATGCTCAGTTACTGCAAACATTTTGGCTTAATCTAGGAAAATCATTATAATAACAAGAGCAGTGACAATGGGTCTCACACATCTGATTTAATCCAGGAAGAAAGCTATAATTTTTTTTTAATGATTTTTTATTATATTGTGTTAGTCATCATACAGCACATCCCCGGATTCCGATGTAAAGTTCAATGCTTCATTAGTTGTGTATAACACCCAGTGCACCATGCAATACGTGCCCTCCTTACTACCCATCACCAGTCTATCCCATTCCTCCACCCCCTCCCCTCTGAAGCCCTCAGTTTGTTTCTCAGAGTCCCTAGTCTCTCATGTTTCATTCCCCCTTCTGATTACCCCCCCTTTCTTTATCCCTTTCTTCCCCTACCGATCTTCCTACTTCTTATGTTCCACAAATGAGAGAAACCATATGATAACTGTCTTTCTCTGCTTGACTTATTTCACTTAGCATTATCTCCTCCAGTGCCGTCCATGTTGCAGCAAATGTTGAGAACTCGTTCTTTCTGATAGCTGAGTAATATTCCATTGTATATATGGACCACAACTTCTTAATCCAGTCATCTGTTGAAGGGAGGGGAAGGGCAGAGGGAGAGGGAGAGTGAGAATCTTAAGCAGGCTCCAGCACAGAGCTCGATCTCACGACCCTGCGATCACGATCTGAGCCAAAACCAAGAGTCGGACACTTAACGAACTGAGCCACCCAGGTGCCTGTGTGTCTGTCATCTTTAACTTCAGGTCTCCAGGTTCTGTCTTCATCAAAGTAGGCCCATTGTTCTCCCTAATTGCCTTGCTAAGATGTGAACTTTGAACATATGACATAGATTTATGCTAATATAACATTACTTTTGTCTATGTTACACACTGAGCTTTTACAGAAGATAAGATTTGCAAATAAGATTTTGTTGTTCAAAATGGTCAAAAAGCCCAGTGAGCCCCTGGTCTCTTTCGGATCATAAGTGACAGCAGGACCTCAGGGACCACGTGCACTCAGACGGTTGGCTCTAAGGACCCAAGTCATCGCTCCTGATTGGATCATAAGCCATGGCGAATGGTACAGACCTCATGAAACAGGTACACCATGTTTCATATCATTCTTTTTTTTTTTTTTCCAGTAGTCTCCATGCAGCGTGGAGCCCAGCATGGGGCTTGGACTCACAACTTTGAGATCAAGATCTGAGTTGCGATCAAGTGTTAGACGCTTGACTGACTGAGCCACCTGGGTGCTCCTTTGTCGTTATTCTTTTAAAAACTATGCACGCATATGGTCATTTTTTACCTTCATCTCAATGTGTGCACACACACATGTGTAGAGACTGGAGCGGGCATTGATTACTTGGCTGCTCAGAGCAATGATCCCAATGACACCCATGATGACAACGACAATAGGACTATAGTTAGTGCTTATGGAGGGCTGAATATCTAACAGGCCATCTTTTTAATCCTCAAAAAAACAAAACAAAACCCCAAGTCTGAAGTCGAAACTATTGCTGTCTTTGTTTGACAGATGAGTATACTGAGGCATAGGGGATCAAGTAATGTGCTTGCGTACACAGAGCTAGTAAGCTGGGCTGGGGCCCAAACCCGGAGTCAGACCCCAGACCCCTCACTCTTCGCCACTTGCTGTAGTGTTGCCTGGGATGCATTGGGGGTTACTCAGATCAGAGGGCTGAAAGCTAGTGGTAGAAGAAGAGGGGGAACGGAGGTGAGCCAGGACGGAATGTGCTGTGTTTTGGGAGCTGCTCAGCTGGGTGTCTCACCTGGTAGCCCCTAGTTAGATATTTAGCCTGATGTCTCCTCCCGGAGCCAGTCTGAGCTGGCTTGGAGCTGAGGCTCTGCACAGATTCCCCGCCCCCGCTCCCCTCAACCTTGTCCTGAACTTACCTTTAGCTCATTATAATACTAAGATCTCCACCTATGGGCGGAATCTTCTGCCATTTTCGGACATAATGCATGCACTAACGTGTGGATGGGCTGGGCCTGAGTGATTGCACCGAAATGCCCAAGTAGTAGAATATGAATAAATTCCTTAATGTATATGCAAGCTCCTTGCCCCCGCCCCCTCATACACTGAATACAGTCTTCCCCTCCTAACGCCACGGAGACAGTGCTTTGGGAGATAGCTCTTTCCCTGGCTCCTTACTTGCCTCACATAATCAAAAGTTCTTTGCTCTCAAACACTTCCTCGGGTTGTGCTCAATTTCATGAACCCCAAGGGGCGACCCCCTCTTGAATTCAGTCACTGTACTGTCTCCCAGACCCGTGCTCGTGCGTGCGATGGAGGCCGAGTGACATTTTTCCACGAAGGAGGGCTTCCCTGTAGAGGTTTCTGGTTAGCATTCCGAAGCAGTAAAACAACTTACGTTCCTGTTACACATTTGCGTGCTCAGTTGGACGAGAGTTAGGAAATGACTATAAACGCATTGAGGATCGTATACAAACAGCTATAAACGTAAGTACATCATGACTATTTGCCCGTCATTAATCACAATCACAGCTCAACGCCAGGCTCCACAATACATATATATTTTTTTCCTTTAAGAACTTAAATTTGACTAACACTGTTCTTGTTGTCCTAGAAATGGGATGACCAGCTCTTTCAGAATATACAGCAACTGCCTCCACCGCAGCAGTGCCCAGTTTAGGAGATTTACGGTAAAAGCCAGGTTTCCTAGGAGGTCAGTACAAAAAGCCAGACTTCTACCGGCAGTTTCTGGGAGAGATCAACTTTCCATCCAACGCAGGTGTTTAGCTTTCCTCTGGGAAATGTTTATAACAGAAAAGGCTCAACCGGGATCTCCATCAGCTTCTCCTGTACCTCTGGTGTTTGGTGGGGTTGACAACGGGCAAGGATAAAATGAGCGGGTCATCTCAGGATCATGGAAAGCCTGGACCCGAGGCTCAGGAATGCCCCCTATTTTCATTGTGAGAAGGGAGACAGTGCTGTCCCTGTGTGCCGAAAGTGTGAAACATGTGTCTTGGCTTGGAAAATCTTCTCTACCAAAGAGTGGTTCCAGAGGATCGGAGAGGGGCCCCAGAGGCGGTTTCTCGTGAGCATCCTGGAGCAACTGAACAGCTTCTACCTGCTGCACTATTTTCAGAATATCCTTCAGACCACGCAGGGGAAGGATTTCATCTACAGCCGCTCCCGGGTCAACCTCAGCAGGAAGGAGGGGAAAATCGTCAGGTCTTCCCTGAACCAGATGTTGCATAAAACCGTAGAGCAGAAGATGAGGGAGATTCTGTACTGGTTTCGGAGAAGCACCCCCCGGACCAAGGCAAAGTATACGCTCTTGCTGCTGCAGATGTGTGACCCCAAGCTCCTGCTCACGGCTGCCAGTGTCATCAGGGCCCTGTTTCAGAGACGGCGGAACAATGTCGCAGGTAAACGAGGCCACGGGGACTAGGAAGGCCGACTTCAGAAGCCACACCCAGAGACCAGGGGTGTGGACAAGCCTAGGTAGCTGGGGATCTTCCAGAATGCAGGCTGGGGTTCCTTGTCCTCACCTGCAGTCCTGTTTACCAAAGGAGGAATTGCCGACTGTGACTTCCTTCTAGAAAAGTATAAAGTGCACACACAGAAGGAAGTGCAGAACTTGTAACTGTCAGGCATGTATTTATTTATTGTCTTGATCTTTTTAGAGCTTTTTCTTTCTTTAAGATTTTATTTATTTACTTGAGAGAGAGAGTGAGAGAGCACAAGCAGGGGGAGCAGGAGAGGGAGAAGCAGGCTCCCTACTGAACAGTGAGCCCGATGCTGGACCCAGGGAAGCATCTGAAGGCAGATGCTTAACCGACTGAGCCACCCAGGTGCCCCTTCCTGCAATTTTTATATAGAAACTCAGAGGACCCTGTCCCACCCCGCTGGAAAACCCAGACATAACTGGCCGGGTCTGTTTCATGTAGATTGAAGAGAAGCAAGTAGAAATAGAACTGCTTGTCTCACCTCCTTTCCTCCACACCCCCGCTTAGAGAGCAACCTTGTCTTGGCCGTTGGCTTTTCAGGCCTCGATCAAGACACCAGGGATGTGTTTTTCTTTCCCGAGAAAGACTACAACCCGCAGTCTGAGACCTCAGATGTTTGCTGGGCAGCCAGCACCAGGAACGCGTCCTTCCCTTTGTCCAGAGCTTCAGGAAGAGAAAATTCGCTTGACAATGTGGGGGATGAAGCATCTAATTTTGGTAAGTCAGCGTGTGGCGAGGAAGCTAATAGGCAGGAGGCCGGGAAGGCCCAATGGGGTTGGAGCGGCGGGCAAGGCAGTGGCATCTGGAGGTGGCAGATTTGGAAACGAACGTTCAGTTGGCGCTAACAGTGTGTTGGGCTCACGGATCCTTATTACGTCATGGAATCCCAAATCCGGTAGGGGAGAAGCAAGAATTAAAGACAGTCATTATAACCTTGAAGTCCATGTTTTCACTTCTCCATCTTGGTGCCTCTAAGAGACACCTGAAAATAGAGCTCAGATTGGACACTATCAAAGGGTTTCCTTTGGAGTCTCCCTTTGTCCTGGGCCACCATCCCCTGTCTGGCCCCTGACCTTTGGCGTTGTGGGTACCTCTAGGGGTCAGCCCACCAGCGCCTATTTTCTGCAGCCTTGCATTCAGTCTTGAGGAGGAAACAAAAGCAGTGGGGAACTGGGGCCCGACCTCAGGGCTCTCCTAAGTTGGTTTGTGAAGCGAGATCTCTACGTGACGTAATTACAAGAAACCCAAAGCATCAATTCTCAAGCACTTTTTATCTGGAAACTTCCAGTTTCATAAACAGATAGGACAATGTAATAACCATCACTCAAGTTCAATAATTATCAACACTTGACCCACTCATGTCATTCATTTCCCCCTTTTCCAAATTGTTTACATTCGTTTTTCTTGGGGTATTCTAAGGGAATTCCAGGCAAAAGGCCATTTCACCCAAGCCAGGCAGGCTTTGCTACTCTATCTCCTTGAACTGGGAAGCCTGAAAAGTCCTTGTGCCTTTGGTTGGGGAGGTTATCATTTCCAGTTTGGCAGAAGAAGTGACAAAAATCCAGCGGTCTTGTGGGTGGATTCCGATGAGCTCTATTTCTGGGGAGAGGGTTTGCTGAGGGCTTCTCTTGGCCTGGAGTTACCATAGACACAACCCCACCCTGCCCCGTTCTCTGGCTTTCCTCTAGAAGGACAATGGAAGAGTTCGATCCAGTGTATTTCTGAGATGAATAGGCTGTTTTCCAGAAAAGCAGGCATGTCAAAGGCAGAGTACATGCCCTCCGATCCACTGGTTGACTTGGACGTCGTCAAAGACCTGTCTTCTGGGGTCAGCAAATACCGGGACTTCATCCGTAACCTGCCCATTCACCTCTCCAAATATATTCTAAGTACGCTGGGCTGTACTGGGGGGTTTCTCGAGATGCTGCTCATTATGGCTCGGTTGGGAGTTTCCCAGCTCCATTTTTTTTTGTTTTTTTTTGTTTCAGGTATGCTGGATAAAAACAGCCTGAACAGGTGTGCCTTGGTGAGCCAGCACTGGGCCACGCTGGTGCAGCAGGTCAAGATGGATCTGTCCATGCATACGTTCATTCAGAACCATATTGCCTTCTTGCAGGTACTTCCCGTCTGCGTGGGGTCCATCCAGAGACCGGCCCCATTTCCGTGTTGAGGTTGGCCTGACTGTGGGCCTTTCCGGTCTATTCCGTAGACCCTTAGTTGGCCTCCTCCTCCAAGTTTGCTGCTTTGCAGGCTTCAGTGGCCCCTTCCTTTGTGTCTGGTCTCCCCGTTAAACACCCCACGGTCAGTGCATCTAGCAGGGACAACATATATAGAAACTTCTCAGGAAGAGAGAGGCGGAGGCTTTCTGAAACCTCGCAGAGCGGGCAGTTGTTTTCCCCAGAGAGCTCTGTTGTGGCTTTTGCAATAAGAGGGCCACGAGGATGTCCTTGGAGCAGCTTATATGGTACACAGATGTTTCAAAGACCATGAAGTATATATTCTCGGGTCAAGGTGCCATTTTCCTGGAGAGTATCCGTCTCTGGCATTTTTGCTTCTATTTCCTGCCTGAAGCCTTACCCTCAATCATGGGTTCTTGAGAGCTTGAGTTTTTCTTAGCAGAGATAGATGACAGAAGACAGAAAGAGGCCAGCACTGTGAGGCGGGCCATCCTCTGGGAAGCTGAGGACTGCTGGCCATTTCCCGCTGGTGGCTCTCCAGATGTCTGGTATTCGTTATTGACCGTACGCCGGTCTGCGTACGCTAGCAGCCTAGTGGGTCAGGCCGGGGCCTTCTTTCACCAGAGTTTACCCACCTTTCGGATCTTGCCAAATACTGGTTTCCCCCCTCCTCTTGGAGAGTACGGGCCCAAAGCAGTAACCATTTTCTGTGTATTTTTTCCCTCAGGGATCCTACACAAAGGGAATCGATGCTAATTATGCCAACAAGCTTTTTATCCCAGTTCCTAAAATAACCGATAACGGGAAGCGCATGCGTGTGAAAAATCAGAAATTGAAACTGAGAACAAAGGTGGGTGGCGGTGGCGTCTGGGGCAAGTCCCTGTGAGTGTGTCCTGTTCTCCGTAGCCATGCTGGAGTCCAGACTCAGCCGTCACATGAGGGTAGAGGAAATGTGGATTTAGGTCTGGGAGGTGACATTCCCTAAGGGAGACCAGAGTTCTGTGCTGTGTGTCCTTAAGCAAGTGACTTCCTCTCCTTCAGCTTTAAATTCCTCATCTGGTGAGCGAGTGGATGTCAGTGATGGCTGGGATTTTCCTCGACACCCGTCAGTCCCCACGTCCAGAGGCTGCAAAAGTGTGGCTCAGAAATGGAAGGGCCAGGGAAGGTCCAGAACGTCCAGGGTCCCGAATGAATTAATCCTTCTCCCCTTTCACTTCCAGGTTTATTCTGGTTCTAGGAATGAAGGGGGGAGTTACTTAACCATAGACCCCCTACCAAATCTCAGGCAACAATGAAGAGCCGGTGAAAGGCTCTGAGATCTCTATTCAGCATGTCCAGGCGTGATGGTCATTCCTAAAACCATCACATTCTTGCCCCCTCCTCTCTGCTCAAGGGCCTTCTATTTTGAAATCTCTTCCGTGGGCCCCAAAAGGGCACTTAATGAGGCGTGGCCAGACTGTAGCTTCTCCTAAGGCAACCGTGTAGTATGAGTTAGAGTTTGAGGGCTGGAAGGGACCGGAGCTACCATCTAGTTCATATGTCTGTAGAGGCCAGACAGGTCGCATGAATGAGGGAGGTTGGTGGTGTGAGCGAGTATGACGGAACCACCATGAGCTGGAGAGTTCCCTCCCCATCTGAAGGGGCCAGTTGCTGCGCAGCTCCCGCGAATTATTGGCATGGGAGACTACGGACCTCCACCTCCCCATCCATGTGAGCTTTCTAGAGAAGTCAGAAATCTGAATTATCTTGTGACATCTCTTGTTTTCCTTAAATGCGGGCAACCAATGAAAAGCATTGTTTTTAAAACTATGGGGGCCAAAGAAAACACATTCGTGGACTTCATTTGACCTGCAATTTTTTATCTTTGAGTTGGCCCACTCACTCATTTTACGGATGAAGAGACTGAGGCACAGAGAGTTTCAGGTCTCCCAGACAGAGTGACAGAGACATAAGTTGGACGCTGACCCGCTCTTTCCAAGCTTGTTGCTCTAAGTATAACAGAATCAACATCCTTCTGTTTTAGGTGATGTAGCTAGTAATTGCCTGACAAAAAAGGACTACCCGGACAGTGTTTGATTTTTAAAAAAAATTTTTTTGAAGATTTTATTTATTTATTTGACAGAGAGAGAGACACAGCCAGCGAGAGAGGGAACGCAAGCAGGGGGGGTAGGAGAGGAAGAAGCAGGCTCCCAGCGGAGCAGGGAGCCTGATGCGGGGCTCGATCCCAGGACTCCGGGATCATGCCCTGAGCCAAAGGCAGATGCTTAACGATTGAGCCACCCAGACGCCCCCCGGGAAGAGGCTTCTAAGGTGGACATCACTACTGGGTTAGAAATCAAGAAGGAGGTTGAGCCAAGAAAAATAGGCATTCCAAGGAAGAATCTATGGGCATGGAGAAGAAGGCTAAGTAGGAAGGAGACTTTGAAGAGATGTTCCCAGGAGGGCTCCCAGGTCCAAACATGATGCTGTGGTCTTCTTTGCTTTCATGATAAACTCACACTCTTTTTTGGTTTCCTGCTAGCATGGTGGTCATTTCCTGCTATTTGAGGGTAAAGAGTATGGCTGCAAAGAGGAGTGAAACTCAGTCTGGTTGAGTCATTGTGCCAGAATTCAGCATGTCTGGCATGCCACAGTGGATCAGAAAGTGTGCCATGGAGGGAGGGAGGGACAGGGGAAAGGGAGGAAGGGAAAGAAGAAGAGAGAGAGGGATGGAGGGAGGGAGGGAGGGAGGAAGGAAGGAAGGAAGGAGGGAGGAAGGAAAGAGGGAGGAAGGAAGGAGGGAGGGAAGGCGGGAGGGAGGGAAGGAGAGTAGGAAGGGAAGGAGGGGAGGGAGGGAAGGAGGGGAAGGAGGGAAGGAAGGAAGGAAATAACTCTTAGAAAGGGAAGGAAAACACCCCTGTTGAGACTTGATAAAACTGATTTCCTCTCTCTGAGGCTCGGATATATCTCATCTGTAAAACGATGAGAATACTTCATGGGGCAAATGATGTACTTCTTGCGGCAGCTGTAAGGAGAAATCAAGCTTGCCTCCGTGTGCAGACATGGAGGCACAAATGCAGAGTGTGTAGCTGTGATTTCCCATATGGCTTGAGTTCCCACCAGTACGCTTTGTACTGTCAGGTATATGCAGTGTACCCACGAAACCCAGACTCCTGCAACATAGTCCGTTAGAGGGCACCTGTGACTTTATTTTGTGAGCATTACCCTTTGTGAGCTGGGTTTTTGGAAAAGTTGAGCGATCGGCGACCTCGGAAGTTCATGGACTCAGAACACACAGAAAATACAAAGAGGTGGAGGACGAGTCAGGACCCTTGACTCTCCGTGGATTACTTTAGGTCCTGCTCGTGGGTCCCTCCCAACCCACGTGTAGTGGCAGCCACAGCCCAAAGAGGAAGAATCCTTGGGCCCTTACGTCTCTACCAGGGGAGACCTTAGGGGGTGCATCTTTGGGGCCCGGGGTAAAGTTGCCACTGTGCTTTGACTCTGAGTGTTCCCTTGCTAGAATGACTACAACCTGTGGGCCGCATACCAGAACCAGGAAACTCAGCAGGTCCAGATGGAGGAGAGAAATGTCTTCTGTGGGACTTACAATATCCGCATCCTCTCTGACACGTAGGTACTGGGGTCAGAATCCAGGTCTTCGGGGACCCTTGAATTACCCACACTGGCGTCTTTAGGATTCCCGTGACCCTGTTCACTTGGAAAGGCAATCCTTCCTCACCTCAAGCTCCAGCCCCCCACCGACATGAGATCCTCTTCGGAGAACAGTGCTGAGTGTTTGCACCATTCTCGGCAGTGGGTAGAGGACACTGTCCTGTTATCATTTTGGGTATACTGATCAACAGTCTTTCACACAAGTCACGTGCATAAAAGCATTGCTTTTCTTGTAATATTTTTATGTTTTTTCTAATTTTAGAAGTAATATATGCTTAATGCGGAGAGGAAATCCACCAAATGCCGGAAAATGTGTAGAGAAAAGCAAAGACCTCCTATAATCTTCATGTATAGTAATACGTGGATTAATATTCATTATATTAATATTCATGTATATTTATGTGTATTCTAGAATTTTCTTTGCATGTATACCTACAAATTTTAAATAAAAATGGGGTTATGGGGGCGCTTGGGTGGCTCAGTTGGTTAAGCATCTCTCTTTTGCTCAGGTCATGGTCCCAGAGTCTTGGGATCGAGTTCCGAGTCGGGCTCCCTGCTCAGCCAGGAGTCTGCTTCTCCCTCTCCCTCTACCCCTCACCCCTGCTCATGCTCTCTCTTTCTCATGCTGTCTTTAAATAAATAAATAAATAAATAAATAAATAAATAAATAAATCTTTAAAAAAATGGGGATATGCTGCACATATTTCTGTAACCCACTCCAGCAAAGTACCATGGATATCTTTCCATGTTAAACATGAAAATGGTGTTGATGATAACCGCATGGTGTGATATCCCTTTGGTATGCCAGAGGAAGGCCCTTCAACAATCAACTTATTTTTTTAAAGATTTATTTATTTATTTGAGAGAGAGAGAGCGAGCCGGAGCCCAAGTAGGGGGTGGGGCAGAAGGAGAGGGAGGGAATCCCAAACAGATTCCCCACTGAGCATGGAGCCCATCACAACACAGGGCTTGATCCCACAACCCTGAGATCATGACCTGAGCCAAAACCAAGAGGTGGACGCTTAACCAACTGAACTACCCAGGTGCCCCAATAATCAATTTTCTGCCATACTTTAGGCCTAGGATTTCACTCTTTACTCATCAGGTTTTGTGGAGTCTGTCTCTCTCTATTTTATTTTTTGACTGTGAATCTTACTTACAAATTACATCTTGACCAGTCAGTAGAGGGAAGACACAGCAGATTGGGGAAAGGCAAAGATGAGTTTTTATGGCTGGCATGGTGATAAGTGCCCTTAAGAAAAGATGATGGCTGATTGAAGTCTAGACATAACAAGGGGAAGGAGGATGAAAATATCAAGAATTACTTCTCATATTCAGACATGACTACATCTCTGTTTGCTGAAATAATCCCACTTTACTCTGTGGTCCTGGAGTTATCAATAATAGTGTCCCCTTTCACAATAAAAAATTCTCAATTTGGACAATAAATGATTTGGTCATCTTGCTCATATCTGTTTGCTAATAATCTTATGATTGGACAATTAACTTACCCTGTTTTACTGGACTGCAAGGTCATTGACGGCAGGACCCATATCTTAATTCATCTTTGTATTTCCCATGGTACTTGTTAGCACTGGGCTTTGAACCTAAAATAGGCTCAGTGGATATTGGTTAAGAGAAAAAAAAGAAAAAAAAGAAACGGTGGGATATGCCGTTGGTATAGGGCTTCCCAGCTGTGTTCCTCTGAGGTTTTCCACAAAAAAAGATTTCTGTGGTCAAACAAGTTTGGGAAATGATGCATATTCTGTTCTCTCTCTTGAGGATTTATCATATGTTAGCAGATTTTTTTTTTAATAGTTTTGCCTGTTGTCTTTAGGTTTTAACCTGAAATGACTTTTTGGTATGGTACGAGGTAGGGGTCCACTGGGGATGTGTCTTCTTCAGCTTTCCACTATACCATTGCTGCAGGTGACAGCCATCATACTCAGGGAGTTCCTGGAAGGACACTAACTCTTCTTTCATGGATTATCTTTTTCCCTGGGCAACTCAGGTGGGACCGAAACAGAGTCATTCATTATTCTGGGGGAGATTTGGTCGCAGTGTCATCCAACCGGAAGATCCAGCTTCTAGATGTCATACAAGTGAAGGAGTTACCCATCGAGTGCCGAGGCCATGCTGGGAGTGTCCGTGCCCTCTTCTTGTGTGAGGAGGAGAACTTTCTACTCAGCGGGAGTTATGACCTGAGTATCAGGTGAGTGGTAAAAGGGAGTTGGGGTCCACCCCCCCAGGGCCTAAAGTCAGCTCGTGGAAGAAACATGCATGCTTTTTCCTTTTCATGTTTATTGAAAACTTATCCTACTGACTTCTTGAATAACCCATACCATTTTTTTTTCTTTATTTGGCGAGGTAAAAACCAATAATTTGTATACGGTTTAAACTTTGAATGAGATTGATTTGTGGCAATTATCAGATCTATTTTCTAGCTGAAGGCTGTGAATCAGAAGGTATATATTTTTTAATTTTTCAAGATTTTATTTGCTTATTTGAGAGAGAGTAAGAGAGAGAGAACGAGCAGGGGGGAGGAGCAGAGGGAGAGGGAGAAGCAGACTCCCCACCAAGCAAGGAGTCTGATGCGGGACTTGATCCCAGGACCCTGAGATCATGACCTGAGCCAAAGGCAGACGCTTAACTTACTGAGCCACCCAGGTGCCCTTCGGAAAGTATCTTTTTTAGCACTCTTAGATGATGGCATAATTTATATATATTTTTTATAGATACCTCAGGGAAAAGTGGTTTTCTGTGGGTATGAAATACGGTATAGAAGCAAAATAGTATTTAAAAATGTACATATTCATTTATTTGTAAACAATATAATAAACATCCATGTACTGTTACTCAGACCAAGAAATAGGTTGTTACTGTTCCCCAATTCTCACTGTGTGTCTTTCCCTTCTTTCTCCCTCCCAGCCAGAGGTAATGTTGTCCTAAATTTTATACTAATTATTCCCTTGTATTTCTTTCTAGTTTTGCTAACTATTTATAGATCTCCACATATATTGATTACTTTTGCCTATTTTTCAACTGAATGTGAATGGAATTGTATTTAAAAAATTCGAATATACTTGACTCTTGCACTGAACCATGATTTCGAGATTTATCCATAGGATATAGGTAGCGGTAATTAATTTATTTTCATTGAGACATAGTGTTTTATGGGATGAATATATTATAACTCATGTCGTCTTCTGTTGATGGATATTTGCATTGTTCCCAGTTTTTTTTTCTTTCAAAGAATAAACATCTGCTGTTACACATGTTCTTGGATATGTCTCCTGATACCCGTGTGCGTGAGTTTTTAAAAAGGTTTTTTCGGGGGCACCTGGCTAGTTCAGTGGTAGAGCATGAGATCCTGGAGTTGTGAGTTTGAGCCCCATGGTGGATGTAGAGATTATTTTAAAAAATTAGTAAAAAAAAATTTTTTTTACTGAAATATAATTGACATACAACATATTAGTTTTAGGTATATGACATAATGATTTGATATATATATATATATATGAAAATGTATATATCTTGTGTATATATACATATATATTGAAAAATGATTACCACAGTAAGTTTATTTATATCCATCACTACTTATGATTACAAATTCTTTTTCTTGTGATGAGACCTTTTAAGATCTACTCTCATCAACTTTCAAACGTATGATGCAGTATTGTTAACCATAGTGCATGAGTTTTTCTTAAGGTTTATTCTTTGTAGTGAAATTTCTAGGTAGGAGTACTAAATTTTTAAAAATTATTTATTATTTTTTTAATTTAATTTAATTAAAAAAAAGATTTTATTTATTTATTTGACAGAGAGAGACAGGGAGGGTGGGGAACACAAGCAAGGGGAGTGTGAGAGGGAGAAGCAGGCTTCCCTCCAAGCAGGGAGCCCGACGTGGGGCTCGATCCCAGGACCCTGAGATCATGACCTGAGCCAAAGGCAGACGCTTAATGGCTGAGCCACCCAGGTGCCCCTAAATTGTTTTTCAAAACAGTTGTATTAAGTTACACTCTCATCAGTTGGGTATGACAAGGTGCCTTCTTATAGATCCCCACCAACACTTACTATTAAATGTTCAAGACTGACAACATTAAGTGCCAATCTGATGGGTACTAAATAAATCCTTATTGTGGTTATAATTTTCACTTCTCTAATTACTAATGAGGTTGGGCATATTTTCATATGTAGGTAGTAAGGCTTCCAGATAATGAATTGGCTCATGTGATTATGAAGACTGGAAAGCTTCAAATCTGCAGTGTGGGCCAGCAGGCTGGAGACCTAGGAGAGTTGGAAGTGGAGATAAGTCTGCAGGTGGTCTGCTGGAGAATTCCCTCATGTTGGAGTTGGGGCGGGAGGTTGGTCTTCTTGTTCTATTTAGGCCTTCCGTTGATTGGACGAGGCCCATCCACATTATGAAGGGCAGTCTGCTTTACTCGACACCCATTGGTTTAAATGTTGATCTTGTCCCAAAACACCCTCCAAGCTGACACACAAAATTAACCATCACAATGTGTTTTACAGCCATTGTGCTGCTGCTTCTATGAAATTCCTGTTCAGTTTTTGTTGTTGTTTGGCCTCTTTTTCTGTTTATTTATTTATCCTTTTCTTACTGATTCGTTGGAGTTCTTTATATTTTTTTGGATACTAATTCTTTCTTCATTTTTGTGTTGCAAATTTCTTCTTCCAATTCAAGACTCCTGTTTTCACTGTCGTGTTTTTTGATGAACAAAAATCCTCAACTTTAAGGTAGTTGACTTTGTGGACTTGACACATTTAAGAAATCCTTCCCTTTGGTAAAGTCATAAAGATATTCTCCTGAAGTATCTTTTGTTAAAATTTTTTTAAAATTAAATTTTTTTTTATTTTTAAAGATTTTATTTATTTATTTGACAGAGAGAGAGAGAGACAGCCAGCGAGAGAGGGAACACAAGCAGGGGGAGTGGGAGAGGAAGAAGCAGGCTCCTAGCGGAGGAGCCTGATGTAGGGTGTGATCCCTGAGCCAAAGGCAGATGCTTAACGACTGAGTGACCCAGGTGCCCCTAAGTAGATGATCTTTCAACAGAAATAATGACAATAATTATCTTCTTTTCTAATACTTATATACTACTTTTTTCTTTTGCTTTCTTTCTGACTTTACCTAGGCCTTCCAGTTAAGCAGAAGCAGTGAGAGCAAGCATCTTGTTACCCTTTTTGAAGGGAGTACATCTACAGTCTTTTTCACTAAGTATAATGCTTGCTGTGATGACTTTTTGTTTATAAGTTTGTGAAATCAAGGATGTTCCTTCTATTCCTATTCCTATTGTTCTTTTTCTTTTTTTTTTAAGCTTATTTATTTATTTAAGTAATCTCTGTACCCAATGTGGGACTTGAACTCACGACCCTAAGATCAAGAGTCACATGCTCTTCTGACTGAGCCAGCCAGGCGTCAGTCTAAAAATAAAAATATTTTTAGAAAAATATTCCTATTTTTCTAAAAGTATTTATCAAATATCTTTTCTGCATAACTTAAGAAAAACAACCTGAACACATGGTCAGCCATGTGGCTAGAAACAGAAATTCAAAACATGCTTTTTTTCAGGCCATTGGGATATCGTGAAATCCACTGTGGGTGCATAGCAGGCTCTGACAAACAGCCAAGGCCACAGGACCTTTGGGAATATTAGAGGAAAAAGCTTAGTGCATTCAAAGAAAAACAAAAGAAACATTTACTAATTGTTTATTATATGCCAACTGTCATAATAACTCTATGAGGTAACTACCATTATTATCCCCGATTTACACATGAGGAAACTGGGATACAGAGCGGTTCATTAACTTATCCACGATCATACACGTAGTGAGTGATGGACCTGGGACTGTACCCCAGGCCGCCTGGCTCCAGAGCCCACTATCTTAATATTACACTTCCTCCTCTCACAAAAGCACAGTGGCTGAAGTGGAAGTCTGTATCGGTGATAGGTGAGACACCTCGGCAAGTTTGCTTATTAAGAAATGCTGTGACTCACACATGTTCCCATGTATCTCTTAGATATGTCTTAGAAATACACGTAAAATATTTTGGATCTAAGTGACTGAAGTAAGTTGTTCTTGTTTGAAGATCAGCTCTACCGTTCAATCAGTGCCACGGATTTTAAGCCTGGTGGTAATTCTAAAAACTCTTCCACCTAACACCAGCCAACATTTATTAAGCGTTTTCTGCATGTTGGTCGTTGTTCCAATGTTACGTGAATTAACGCAGGGTTTCTCAATTTGGGAGTGTAAAGTACTTGGTGTGGAGGCTGTCCTGTGCATTGCACGACGTTCAGCAGTGTCCCGGCACTCTACACACTAGATACCAGACGCGTGTCTCTCCCCACCTGAGACAACCAAAAATGTCTCCAGACATTGTCAAATGTCCCCTAGAGGTGGAAATCACTCTTGGTTGGCAATCATTGCATTTGCATATTTAATTCTGCACAAAAACCCTACGAGGTGTAACTATCATTATCATTTCTGTTCTACAAATGAGGAAGTGACGCTTACACAGAAATTAAGGAACTTTCCCAAAGTTACACCTAGTAGGTGCTGCAACTGGGATTCAAATCCAGGCCTCTGACTCTGAACTTGACCATGAAACTTTGCTGCCTTCCAACAGACTGCTGATCTAAGGGAAGTCATATGCAGTAAGATCCCTTTAGGCCCTCAGAAAATCTTAAAAACATTTTTTTGGCCTGATTCCTGCAGATCCTGGGATCTGAAAACTGGGGCTTGTATACGAATCTTCAATGGCCACCAGGGGACAGTCACTTGCATGGATTTATATAAGAACAGGCTCGTATCTGGAGCAAGAGATTGCCAGGTGAAAGGTGAGAAAGAAATGCCTTGAACTTTCTCAGAAGTTTCCCCTAATCCATGAATTGTCAAAATACTGTTTTGCTCATTTCTGTAGGAAGACATTCTTGTATCCATCCATCCATCCATCCATCCATCCATCCATCCATCCATGTATCTATTGATCCGTTCAGGTAATAACTATTTGCGGAATACCTACGATATTCTAGACACTGTGCTAGGAGCTAAGGAGAAAAATAAATATGATATGGCCCTTTCAATACGGCTTTTTATCTCCTCAAGAGGCTCATAATCTCTTAACGGAGATAGATACATAAATACATAATGGAGGATATAATAAATATATGAATAATAATGGCTGCTATTTGTGACCGACATAGGTACTTTGCACATATTATTTACTAGTTTAACCCTCACAAGAAGCCTATGGTGTGGATACAGATGAGGAATCCAGAACTCAGAGAGAAAACCATTGCCCCAAATCAGAGCTGCTGCTGAGTGGGAGACTGGGGATTGAAACCCAGGGCTGTCTCACTTTAAATCATGTGCTCCTAACCACCACGTGGAATTCTTTTTTTTTTTTTTTTTTTGAGATTTTAATTTATTAGAGAGAGAAAGCACAAGCAGGGGGAGGGGCAGAGAGAGAGGGAGAGGGACAAGCAGACTCCCTGCTGAGCACAGACCCCCCCTCCCCCCCGGCGCGGGCTCGATCCCAGGACCCTGATATCATGACCTGAACCAAAGTCAGACACTTAACTGATTGAGCCACTCAGGTGTCCCACATGTGGAATTCCAAGGGACCATAGAAATAAGAGTAACAGCGAAAACACAGCAGACAGGGTGGTGTTTGAGTGTGTCCTTGAGGATGGGTAGTTCTACAAGCAGAGGGAGAACGTAGGACATTCTTTTTTTTTTTTTTTTTAAAGATTTTATTTATTTAATTGACAGAGAGACAGCCAGCGAGAGAGGGAACACAAGCAGGGGGAGTGGGAGGGGAAGAAGCAGCCTCCCAGCAGAGGAGCCTGATGTGGGGCTCGATCCCAGAATGCTGGGACCATGCCCTGAGCCGAAGGCAGACGCTTAACGACTGAGCCACCCAGGTGCCCCAGGACATTCTAAGCAGAAAGCACAATACAGGCAAATCCACAGAAGTGTGAAAAAAATGGCATCTTTAGGGAATTCCCCTTGCTTGGTATGGCTGGACTGCAGCACGTGGTGTTGGGCATAAGGCTGGTTAGTTTGTTTGGGGCCAGATTATCAAGGGCCTTCTGCATCATGGTAGGAAATTGAACTGTATCGTATAGATTGCAGGAAACTATAAATGCACGTTGAGCTGCGGACTGACACGATCAAATGTGTATCTGACAAGGATGCCTCTAGCGAATAGTATGGAAGGAAGATTTGGAGTCGGAGGACTATGTGGAGACAGGAGACAGGTGAAGATACTACTCAGTCTAGAGAACTGCTGTGGCATCTTCAGACTACCTGAGAACAAGCAGACGTGAAGAAAGTCAGGTGGATATGAGCTTACGTGAGGTGGCATAGACTGAAAGGAGATTTCTCTAGGGACAATTGGCAGGACTTCACTGCCAGCTGGATATGAAATGTGAGAAAGATAGAAGGGCAGATAATGAGGCCAGACTTTTAAACTCAGGCCAGTGGATGTGTGGAAGTGCCATGGATGGAAATAAGGACTAAGGGGAAGAATAAGGTAGGGTGAGGAAGGAAGGAAGAGGTGATGGCTTCAACTTTGGACATGCTGAGTGTGGTAGGCAGAATAATGGCCAACCAAGCATGTCCATGTCCTAATCCCTGGAACCTGTGACCATGTTACCTTGCAAAAAGGACTTTGCAGATGTGATTAAGTTGAGGACCTTAAAATGGAGAGATTATTTTGGGTTATCAGTGTGGGCCTCTGGGTCATCGCATAGATCCTTAAAAACAGAAACTTTCTTATCTGTGATCAAAAGGAGATGTGATTATGGGAGAATGGTCAGAAACATGCAACGTTGCTGGCTTTGAAGGTGGAGGAAGGGGGTCATGAGCCAAGGAACATGGGTGGCCCTTAGAAGGTGAAACAGGCAAGGAAATGGATCGCTCCGGCCCCAAAATCTCCATAAAGGAACACAGCTCTGCTGACACCTTGATCTTAGCCTTGTGAGGACGTCATGTCAGATTTCTGTAAGATAATATATTTGTGTTGTTTTCAGCCACTAAGCTTGTGGCAAGTTGTTACAGTAGCAACAGAAAGCTAATGCATCGGGTATGGGATTCCTGAGGATAGCCAGGGGAGGACTGCAGGACGGAGAGGCAGGTGTGAGTTTACATGTGAGGTTACCATGTAACAGGTCTGGGGCTCCAGATACGTCGATTTGGTGGTTATCAATTATAATGAAAGGGGGAAGCCCCAGGTACGGATGAGATTTCCCCTGCAAAGCACAAGAAAAGAGTAAAAAGAGAAGAGAAGCAAGGGACCCAGGAAACCACAGCATGTTAGGGGTAGGTGGAGGAAAAAGGTGTGGGAAAGCAAGAATGGAGTGTTGTTCCATATGCAAATCCTCAGACCTGTTGAAGAAACCTTACTCCTCCCTACATCTTTGCCCTCCTTGATTCGACTGGAAGTCTCTTAGCCATGACTGCTTTGAGGAGAAGAACGGAGAGGAGGAGGGGATGAGGGTTTGGAGTTGGAAGTCCAGACAAGGCCTCCAAACTTGGGAGAGTCTTGCAGGGCCACTGGCAGGGCTGGAGCTAGGGCAAGGGAAGGTAGGCTCTCACCTCAGGTGTAAAACTTAATGGGGCACCCAAAACTCCTAGTAATCAAGATACACATTTTAAAAAAATTTATTTATTTTTATTTATTTTTTTAAAGCTTTTATTTATTTATTTGACAGAGATAGAGACAGCCAGTGAGAGAGGGAACACAAGCAGGGGGAGTGGGAGAGGAAGAAGCAGGTTCATAGCAGAGGAGCCTGATGTGGGGCTCGATCCCATAACGCCAGGATCACGCCCTGAGCCGAAGGCAGACGCTTAACTGCTGTGCCACCCAGGTGCCCCCACATTTTTTTTTTTTAGAGATTTTATTTATTTATTTGAGAGAGACAGACAGAGAGCATGAGCAGGGGGAGGGGCAGATGAAGAAGCAGGCTCCCGCTGAGCAGAGAGCCCAATGTGGGGCTCGATCCAGGATCCTGGGATCACAACTTGAGCCAAAGGCATGCTTAACCGACTGAGCCACCCAGCTGCCTCTCAAGATACACATTTTAACACAGTATTTAAAAGGTCAAAATTAATTCACAAAATACACGACCAAAAAAATTTCAAAAGATATCCCCTTACCCTAATGCTGGCCCCAGCCCCCAGCCTGCTTGCTTCCCCTGGGCCCCTCCCACCTGCCTTGGTTACCCACAGAAGCAAGAGGAGACACTTAGAGACCTGAAATGTAACCCCCAACTTGTTATTTATTTTTGAAGATTTTATTAATTATTTGAGAGAGAGACAGAGAGAGCACAAGCAGGAGGAGGGGCAGAGAGAGAGGGACAAGCAGACTCCCCGCTGAGCAGGGAGCCCAACAAGGGGCTCGATTCCAGCACCCCGAGACCACGACCTGAGCCAAAGTCAGACGCTCCCCTACTGAGCAGCCAGGCGCCCCTGGCTTTCTCCTTTCTAATTAGATAAAAGGGCCAATATATATATATAAAATACATGAAGAAAAGCATACCTACATAGTTCAGATTAATCTAGTGTATGCGGTTAAGAGCGTGGCTTCTGGATCCAGACTCTCTGGGTTCGAATCCCAGCTCAGTCTGCTTACCATCTGCTTGACCTTGAGCAGGTTACTGGACTTCTCTATGCCTGTTTCCTCATCTGTGTAGTGGGGGAATAATGATAGCAACTGTCTCGTGAAGACGAGTTAATACGTGGTCAAGCACTCCCAATGGTGCTTGGCTCATGGTACTTGCTATATCTAAGTATCAGCTGTGGTTATTACTTTGTCTCAGGTTATACATTCTGCTGCCTGAGAGGTACTCTGGGGCCAACGAGGCTGACTTTCATGGTCTCATCATCCCTGAATTTGTGGTGCCTCCTTTCAGTTTTTTCCTTCAAGCTCTGTTCTCCCACCTACCCATCTACTTTCATATCTTCCCAACACAGTGTGGTAGGCAGCTGTCCAACACCATCTATGTAGAAGCAGCATTAAGCCTGCCCCCAGCTCTGGCAATCCGTCAGTTAGTAAAATCCAAAAGTCACATTCAGAAATATTTTAAAATGTAAATAAGGACAGACAGCTTTCTTTTTCTTTCGGAGATAGAAAGGATAATAAATCAGGAGAATAGTGTCTGGAAAGAATGAGGCCACAGAACACATGTGGTGATTTTCTTGAAATTCACTCAATAGCAAGTATTTTGCAGGCTTATTTGAGATGAGCTGCCTAGCACTTGGACCTCAACACTAAGTTCTAGGGTTGGAGCCAAGGTCTATGGATGGTGGCTTTCCAGGGGCCCATGGTCAGGGAGCTCTGTGTTGCAGGCACACGGAGCTGTTGGTGAGCCTACAGGGGTGCTGGGCCAGCCGAGAGCCTTCTAGGGTCTGACTTGATGGGCTTGGCTTCTGTGATGGGGTAGAGAACTCCACCGTAACCTGCCTTCATGCCTCTTCTCTTCCCCCCTCCCTTTCAGAGTGGGATGTAGAGACAGGGAAGTGTCTGAAGACGTTTAAACACAAAGACCCCATCTTGGCCACCAGGATCAATGACATCTACATCGTGAGCAGCTGTGAGCGGGGGTTAGTCAAAGTGTGGCACGTTGTCACAGCCCAGTTGGTAAAGGTGAGAGGGCGGTGGGCTGTCAGGGGAACGGGGCACTGGTGGCGATGGATTGGAGGAGACTTATGGTCTCCCCCATGGACCTCCCCAGACGACCCTAAAGCTACCAACTTATGGTCACCAAAAGGATGGTCCTGAAGAGCTGACGAGGAAGCTCCTCCTCGATCCCCCCAAGAAAGGGCCATTCTGAGTCAGTGGAGGGTCAGCGCATATGTGACCCACATTGTCACGGAGGTGGTGGGGGAAGGCTACATTCTGACTCAGCATGATATATGGGCTCAGGGTCTTTTAACAGCAGCAGAAGTAAAGTGACTTTTCCTTTTCCAGAACATTCTACCCTGACTCTTGCATGGGGTAAGGGAATGAACAAAGTCACAGTGGGTTTTCTCCTTACTCTCCGGTGAAAAGAGTACATCTGCTGTCTTGAAAGCGATTGAATGTTCACATGCAAAAAACGTTGCTGCATTTGAAACCCCCTGGCCCTAGTGGGCAGTGGTGGGATACATTTGTGCCAGGAGCACAGGGGCACAGTGAGAAGCTGCTGGCCTGGCTGGTGGGTTGTTTCCCATCAATCTTGTCACCATGGTCTAACCAGCAGTTAAAGGTGCTAGGATGTCCCAGGTGTCTTCTGGTCTTGGCAAGGAGCCAGGGATGAAGTGCCTGCCCCTACACCTTGTGGGAGCAGACGACGGTGAATTCTGGCCCTCTCTGGTACTCCAGGAAGATGAGGCCTGCCCCAGCCACAGACCCACCAGGAGCAAGGCCTCTCCTTGACCACATTCTTCCTTCACGGGGAAGAGCGAGCTCTGGAGAGAGGGAGGCATGGACACCACTGGCCTTCTTAGAATAAAAGTAAAGTCAGCTCAGGTAAATACCAAGTGAGTGGTAGTCATGGATTGGCAGAGTGTGGCTTTGCAGTTCATCTAAAAACGCCTCCAGCTTTGGCCTTTGGAGGACTCACAGTCTGAGTTGAAGATGGGGTGAAAACAGAGCCCTCTTCTCTTGCAGACTCTCAGTGGTCACGAGGGAGCCGTGAAGTGTCTGTGCTTTGACCAGTGGCATCTCCTCTCAGGAAGTGCTGATGGCCTGGTCATGGCCTGGAGCATGGTGGGAAAGTATGAGCGGTGCCTCATGGCCTACAAGCATCCAAAGTAGGTACAGGAAAGCTCTGAGCGATGAATGTAGTACTCTCTCCTTTTCCCCCATAGTCGAGACTTCGGTTTTTGGTAGATCAGTCCCTTCTGCTCTCTGCTGACTTTTGTCCCCTCTACCTGTTACCCATCTCCACCCTACTCCCCATTTGTCCATTCCCTCTCCCACTGTCACTTATTTCTCTTAAGAAAGAGTAGTACTTGACGTGGATGTTGAGAAGTTATTGAAATCTTATGCTTATGACACACATGATACATTTATATCTGTTGTCTACCAAACTTAAGAATATTGGCAGAACCGTCCCTAAGAACGCCAGTTCCAGTAAACTCAGAATACCTGGAGTTGGTCTCTACCCCAGAAGCCTGTATTCACAAAAATCATCCAAGTGCCCAAGGTTTAAAAGTAACTTAAGGGCTTAAAGAAGGGGCTTTCTTACAAGTCTGCTGGCTGCATTCTATTCCAGGACAGCAAATGGATCTTATTTTACAATTCCAGTCCCACTTTGGTGGTGGTGGTGCTTGGAGCCAATTGAGAAGTAGTCTGAGGTCATAGCTGAGCTAACTTGGACGGAATATTGTGCGCAGTTAATGGTTCTTCCATGGCCATGGGTTTCATAGGCTGCTCTGAGTCCCTCTTGCGCTGCAAGAATAATGCTTCTTCCTCTTAAGTGCACTATAAAAAACTCTAGGAAAAAAAAATGCTATCCTAATTGGTTGAAAGAGTAAATAGGTCTTCTAGGGAACCTACTGGGGATAGTTATTTAGTAGAATATGGCCCTAGATTTCCTCATATCTTCATAGGAACCTCTTGGGCATACACTGACTTTGTGGGAGGTGGAAGGGGATTTGGGTTATATACGTGAATGTTTACTCATTGTGGTGTATGACTGCATTATTGATGAGTGGGTGCTGGGCAAGGCTTCTGTTTGGTGCTTTATCCAGCTCATAGGTGATTATCAGTAAGCTTCTTAGCATGTCATCTGGATTATCAAACTCAAAAGAGTCAAACTTTATGATATCACCTGAAAATTGTAACTTTCCGAGCATGATTCTGTAGGATTTAGTGTAGGTATTAGAAAATAATCTGTTCCCAGCAAATCTAGGAGTTTGGTTGCCATTCTGTCAACCCAGGAGCCTCCTACTCTATCTCAGCAATGAGATCTTCTCAGACCATTCTCATTGCCATTGAATGATGGCCCCCAAATCTCATTCACATTGGTTCTTGATACCTTCACAGTTACAGCAAGTCCATAGGAATGTGGAGGACATGGTCAATGTTCTTGTTTTTAGGGCCCCTCCTCCACTCATCTGTAGTAGTGGTGTGCACATGGAAGTGCTCAGTAAATATTTCTAATTGATTGGTAATGAGAACCATCTTGCAGATTGCCTTTCTGGAGAGTTCTAATGATGGGACTGGTACCCATCTTTTGAATATGACGTGGGTGAAAAAACGGGTATCATGGCTGTCTGAAGAAAGAGGTCTTCCTTCTGTCCTCTTGATCCAAAAATATTTTTCACCCAAAATTAAGATTCTGCATATAGTGTGGGAGAGAATATGACAGATGAACTTACAGGGTACAAAATAGGGCTGAGAGGAATGATGATCCTTAAAAAAGTTTCTGTGCTCTGTAGTTTTTAAAAAATATTAGTCTTTAGTGTCTTTTCCACAGGTAGTATTAAGATAATATTTTTAAAATTCATATGATATAAAATTCACCATTTTATAGTGTACAATTTAATGGTTTCGGTACATTCATAATGTTGTGCAAACATCACCACTATCTAGGGGCGCCTGGGTGGCACAGCGGTTAAGCGTCTGCCTTCGGCTTGGGGCGTGATCCCGGCGTTCTGGGATCGAGCCCCACATTAGGCTCCTCCGCTATGAGCCTGCTTCTTCCTCTCCCACTCCCCCTGCTTGTGTTCCCTCTCTCGCTGGCTGTCTCTATCTCTGTTGAATAAATAAATAAAAAAATCTTAAAAAAAAACCACATCACCGCTATCTCATTACAGAACATTTCTGTCAATCAATCGTAATATCCTCTGTTTCATTTCTAATTTCAGTAATTTCTGTTTTCTCTCTTATTTTCTTGGTTGTCTAAGCAAATATTTGTCAGTTGTCTAGCTAAATGTTTGTTGATCTTTTGATCTCTTCAAGGAACAAATTTTTGTTTTCATTGACTTTTCTCTATAGTTTTCGAATTCTCTATTTCATGGCTTTCTTCTCCAAGCTTTATTTTCCTTTCTTCTCCTTGGTTTGAATTTAGTTTGATGTTCTTTTTCTCGTTTCTTAAGGTGAAAGGGTAGGTTATTGGTTGGAGAAATGTAGGCATCTACTACTACTACTATAAATTTCCCTCTGAGCCCTGCTTTAGCTGCAACCCTAAAGCTTTGATATGTTGTGTTTTTATTTTTATTCATCTGAAAGTATTTTCTAATTTTCTTTCAGAATTATTCCTTGAGTCAGAGGTTATTTAAGAGCATGTTTAAGTTCTCCATAGTAACGGTTTTTCCTAATTTCCTTCCGTTACTCATTTCTAATTTAATTCCATTGAGGTTGGAGAGCATACTTTGTATTATTGCAGTCTTTCAAAATGTACCGAGACTTGTTTTCTGGCCTAACATAAAGCCTATCCTGAAGAGTGTTCCATGTGCTCTTCAGATTAATGTGCATTCTGCTGTTATTTGGGGGAAATGTTCTATACATGCCTGTTAGATCTAGTTAGTTTATAATGTTAGTTCATGTCTTTTGTTTCCTTGCTGATCTTCTGTCTAGTTGTTCTATCATCTAGAGTGTGGTATTGAAGTGTCCATCTCTGATTGTTGAGTCATCTGTTTCTCCCTTTAATTCTGGGAGTTTTGCCTCATGTATTTAGGGGCTCTGTTGTTAGGTTTATAGGTGTTTATAATTGTTACATCTTCTTGATGAAGTCAACCTTTTTTTCATCATATATATTTTTTGGTGTCTATTAACAAGTATGTCTAAAATTTTGTCTAAATTTTGTCTCCACTTTGTGCTTTGTTTTGGTGTTTTTCCCATTCTCTTGCTTTCAACCTATTTGTAGTTTTGAATCTAAAGTGAGTCTCTCTCTCTCTCTCTCTTTTTTTTAAATATTTTATTTATTTACTTGACAGAGAGAGACAGTGAGAGAGGGAATACAAGCAAGGGGAGTGTGAGAGGGAGAAGCAGGCTTCCTGCTGAGCAGGGAGCCCGATGTGGGGCTCGATCCCAGGACCCTGGGATCATGACCTGAGCCAAAGGCAGATGCTTAACGGCTGAGCCACCCAGGTGCCCCTAAAGTGAGTCTCTTATAGACAGCATATAGTTAGATTATGTTGTTTTTATCCTTCCTTCCAATTTATGCCTTTAACTGAAGCGTTTAATCCGTTTATATTTAAGGTAAAAAGGACTTACTCTACCATTTTGCTACTTGTTTTCTACAGTCTTAAGTAATTTTTTTGTTCCTCAGTTCTTCTATTATGGCCTTCTTTTGTGTTTAATGGCTATTCTCTGGTGTGCCATTTTAATTCCCTTGTCATTTTTCTTAAACTATATTTCTGAGTTATTTTCTTAGTGGTTGCCTTGGGGATTACTGTTAATATCTTAATTTATAATAATCCTGTTCATATTAATATCAATTTGATTTCAATAGTATACAAAAAACTTGCTCTTATAGAGTTCCTTCTCCCTCTTCCTTCTTACCCTGTTGTCACAAACTAAATCTTTATATCCTGTGTATCTATCATCATAGACTTACAATTATTGCCTTATGTAGTTGCCTTTTAAATGAGATAGAAAAAAAGACCTATAAACAAAAACCACATTTTACTGTCTTATATTAATCTAGGTAGGTACCTCTACTGATGCTCTTTATTTCTTCATGCGGATTTCAGTTACACTTATGTCGTTTCATCCCCACCCGAAGGAGACTGTATAGCATTTCTTGCTAGTGTGAACTCTTGGTTCTTGTTTATTTGGGAATATCTTAATTTCTCCATTTTTGAGGTTAGTTTTGATGGATATAGGATTCTTGGTTTACAGTTATTTTTTCCTTTCAGCACTTTGAATATGCCATTTCATTGCCTTTGGCCTCCATAGGTCCTGATGGTTTCCAATGAGAAATTTGTTGTTGATACTACTGAGGATCCTTTTTATGTAACGAGCTGCCTCTCTCTTGATGCTTTCAACACTCTCTTGGCCTTTGGCTTCTTACAGTTCGATTATGATATGTCTAGGTGTGGATCTGTTTAGTTTATCACAGAGTTTGTTGAGCTTCTTGGATGTGTAGATTAATGATTTTCATCGTATTTGGAAAGCATTTGGCCATTATTTCTTCAGATATTTCTGCCTTTTCCCCTCCTTTCTTTCTGGGACTCCTATTACGCACGTTTTGAGAGTTAATGATGTCACACAGGCTTCTGAGGTTCTGTTCATTTGTCTTCATTCTTGTTTCTTTCCATTCTCAGACTGGAAAATCTACACTGACCTCTTTTTAAGTCCTTTGCTTCTTCTGCCTACGTGAATGTGCTGTTGAGCTCCTCTGGTGAATTTTCATTTCAGTTCCTGTAGGTTTCAACTCCAGAATTTCTATTTGAACTTCTTAAAAAAATAATTTCTAACTCTTTATTGGTATTCTCTGTTCTCATACTTTCTTTTAGTTTTGTAGACATGGTTTCTATTTGCTATTTGAACATGTTCAGAAGCCATGAGAGAAGTCAAATAATTCATTGTGAAGGAGGTTTGTTCTGTTTCCTCCAGTACCAGGAATGTGGGCTGTTATTTTTTCATGGTTGCCACGGAGCTGGGGAGTTGGGAATGGGACTTGGGTAAGTTAATATACCACAAAGTTCATTCTTCTTATTGAGACAAAGCCATTCGTTTTTGTCTGAGTGCTCCTTGGGTTGCTGCAAGCCTTTGGGTATTTTCCAGAGTTCCGAAAAAGTTGATTGTGACAGTTTTTGCCAGTTTTTTCATTGCTTTTATGGAAGGGTGGGATTTTGGAGTTCCTTCTTCCACCATTCTCCCTGACATCACTCTCTGCAGTGTCTTTTGATAAAGAAAGAACAAAGAAGGAGACTTAAGAAATAAATGACTTTTTTCTAGGGCAGAGATAAAACCTGAATGCAGACTGGGCTATGACAAGATCATAATAACCATTATGAGCTGTTTGAAAAGCACCTCCATTAATTTAATCCTGACAGCAATCCTCTGAGGCAGAAATCACTACCCCCTTTTCATAGGGTAGAAAACTAAAGACCGAGGTCATGTTACTTTCTGAAGGTTACCACTCAGTATGTGGTAGAACCAAGTTTGGATCCCAGGTTTTCTGATCCTAAAGCCCCTGCTTTCAATCACTGGGCTCTAATGGTATAGGCTGAACTACCAAATGCCACAGGAACCTATGAGAAGTGCAGGTCCAGCTCTGCAAGATCAAAAGAGGTACAGAAAGAGACAAACCCTTCTATCACAGGGCATCTCTCCTAGCTCTGGATTCCCCTACAGGGAGACTAAGATGCACTTAAGGCACCAATAAATGTATTATAGTTACATCTTAGAAATAAAACTAGAACTTTGTTGGACTTTGCTATATTTATTTTGCATTTCAGAATGAGTGATCAATTGATTGATTGATCTATCCATCCCATGAGCCACATTGGCCTTTTTGTTGTCCTTTGAACACGCTAAGCATGTTCCTGCCTTTCAAAGTCTTTGTTGTTTCTATTTTGCCAGCAGCTGGGGCTTTGAAATATCTTAATCTGGCTCTTGGATCTGATCAGGGCTAAGGCTAAATGGTATGGGGTGAATGCCATTCTTTTAACTCATTGTATCAGCGATCATACTCTGAAACTTGAGCTGACACTCACCACTTCAACGGATATTTATTGAGAACCTTCTATGGGCTAGGACTTGTGTTAGGTGCTGTGCATGCAAAGATGCGTAAGCCATGTGTTCTGCCCGAGAATCTAACAGTGTATCTGAAGTTTGTGTATGTGTGCGTGGGGAAGGGGAGATGGAGGTAAAGGTGGTTTTATGGAGAAGGTAGCATGTGAGCAAGGCCATGGGTGGACTTGCATACGTATAGATGGCAGGGATCAGAGGACTTGCTTTGCACATAAGATCTAACAAATTGGTGGTACCAAATTCAACTTTTCGGTATCATTAACAGGAATGGGGTAATTACATTGTGCAGAATTGAGTACTCCACACGCCTGGAGTCGCCCTTGGCCACAGCCGTCGTAGGAAGGTTTGGTTGGAGGCATCTAAGTCTCCTGGTCCTCCCTCTGTTTCTGCTGGTCACCACAAAAGGGAACTCCTAAATCTCATCCCTGGATACAGTTTTCCTTTGGGATGTTTCACTGAAAGAATGAAAGCCACTAACTCAAGACCCAAAAGAGATTGCTGAAATATTAGGTTTTTCCCTCGTATAAAAATGATCATTTCCCCATCTGTTCTGTTCTTTCTTTATCTAATAATGCTATTTGAAAAGGAATCAAAACATTAAGTACTTCTCTGCATGACTTTTGTAGAAGTCAGTAGGTAGGAACCAAATTGTAGGAGAAAAGCGCGATCGTCTACATATCAGAACAAAGCAAAGCAAAACAAAAAGCCACGATGTAAGCCTTTGCGTGTTGCCATCCTGTGGCACTGTGACCATTTTGCAAGAAACACAACAGCAGAATGGGAGGAGAGGGAGCGACCATGTCTTGAGGGTTAATGGCTTACATCCAGAATTATGAAATGATGGCAAACATCACAGGAAGGGCAGTCACGACCAATGCCTCCCAGGCATGCGCACAAAATCCCCCAAGCTACAAACGAACCCAAGTAGTTTCCCAGAAGACATGGATGGCCTGTTGCTCTGTTCCCTTCCAGGGAGGTGCTCCACGTAGCTCTTCTCTTCCTCCGGGTCATCAGTGCCTGTGCAGATGGCAAGATCCGCATTTACAATTTCCTCAATGGGAACTGTCTGAAGGTGATGAAAGCCAATGGCAGAGGTGATCCTGTGCTGTCCTTCTTTATTCAGGGCAACAGGTGGGTGGTAGGTGTGGAGGTCAGGGCCGTGAGCTCTTCTGTCTGGATGATTTTCTTCTGCTCTGGGACACCAGCCCTGCATTTGCTGGCAGTAGGAGAGAGGGGGCAGTGCTCCCCTCCAATTTTGGCTGTAGAAGGGCCAATAATCATATGGGGGGGGGGTGAATCAGACTTTGCACAAAACTTAGCAAGCAGGGTTCACATGACTCTGAATTTGTTCTGGATGTCTGGGCAAATCAGGCAGTGAGTACGGCATAGCTCTGCTGTGAATGCATAGCCCCAGCTTGCTCCCTGACCAGCTGTCTCTGATGTTCACTTCTGACTCAAAGAGACTTATAGGAGGAGTGGGGGATGGTAGTAGCAGGGGGTCCAGTGTCTGGTGGGGCAGAACTGAGCTCGCAGAAACCAGAACCGAGACCATGTATGTCATATTGTATTTGTCATAAGCTAGATTCAGAGTGATAATTATGTGAAAATACCCAAATAGAATTCACTTTTGCACAGGCTCACTTGAGATATCAGTTAATCTTCCCAAACCATATTGCCTTCCTTTTAATGAAACTATACCAGGGCTACTTCTCATCTTAAAGGGGCAGAGCTGGTAGGAAGTCTCAGTAAAGGGACACGTTTCCGTTTCAAAGTAATAATGCCATTTAAAAAATCACCTCTGACCTTTCCTTTTTTATGACATCCAAAGAAAGACAATTACCTTTGGGCCCGAGTAAAAATGAGTCTGAAAGAGATTCGTAATTGGCATGATTCCCCAAATTCCATTCTAGCATTTCTAACCGAAACAAGTCACTCTGATAGAGAGTTTACACTAACAGTTAAGGTCTTAAAATTCAGCCTTTTGGAGCAGAAAGGAACCTACACATGGTATCTCCATTGCTCGTTTATGGTTCTAGGAGATCTAGGTACAGAGTAGGGTAGCTAACATGCTCTGTGAATGTTATGAATGACAGAAACCACTGGGTGGTTGGGGGTCCCTGCTGGGGGGCCCAGGTTTGGAACTCTTTTCCTACCAAGGCGTAAAAGTGGATTAGGAAACATGGAAATCATCCTGCTTCATCAAGCACAGCTGTTTTGTTTAAATGTAGAGCATGCAGAGACCCTGGAATGATAGAGGGACGGAGGGTGGGCTGGTGGGTCAGCAAGGGACCAGAGTTCTCCTTATCCCCATCACAGCAATAAAACATGGCATTTGGATACCATGCTTAAAAAAAAAAAAAAAAAAAGAGTGAATTTCAAGACACCAGTGTGCAGAGTACCTAACCTTTCTGCTCTGGGCACCCTAGGGACTTGGCACTCACTCTATGAACAGAAATTCATTTTAAAATATTTTAACTTGAAAAGGGAAGGAATCAGAACATACATGCCCTGCTTACAGTTAATTTTCAAGAGAACCCCCCCCACCCAACTGTTGCCTGACCTGTGACCATTCACTGCTCCAGACCCTCCAACAACCTCCACCCCCCTCTTTGTACAGTCATGTCCCAGGCACTGTTCCCTCAGGCTTACGGTTGGATGGGGCAGTATTTGAAAAGCATATTTGGGGGCCAGGCAGTGGTGGCCTCCTTGCCTTTTGTGGGCCATCTTTTTGTTTTGGTTCCAGGATGGTGATCAACACAGAGAGCAATATTCTCATGTTCCAGTTTGAGAATATAAAGTGGCAGTACTCCCTGGACCGGGCCAAACAAAAGAAGAAGGATAAAGAGGAGGACAGGGAAGAAAATGGCCTCACAGAAGTCCTCTCCAGGTCTAGCACTCAGGTTTTCAGCCTGAGGGACTCAATGTCCAGTAAACAAACCGTGGCCCAGGAGTCCCTATTAAGTAAACCATACAGGTCCCGAGTTTTCCTGAAGCCCGCCAGGGTGCCTACAGGTAAGAGAGCTGAATCCCAGGCCGCCTCGGTGGTTCCTGATGGAGCGGGTTCCGGTGGTGGTGGTGACGGAACTAGTTTCTCTATAGGATATTTTAGCCAATGATTTTTTTTTTTTTTTAAGATTTTATTTATTTATTCGACAGAGATAGAGATAGCCAGTGAGAGAGGGAACACAAGCAGGGGGAGTGGGAGAGGAAGAAGCGGGCTCATAGCAGAGGAGCCTGATGTGGGGCTCGATCCCATAACGCCGGGATCACGCCCTGAGCCAGAGGCAGACGCTTAACCGCTGTGCCACCCAGGCACCCCTAGCCAATGATTTCTTGATGACGTAACTCCTAACCATTCAGGAAAGTGGGAGCCCATTCTCCAGCTCAAGAGAATCTCCTGATTGTTCAAGGCCTGGGCTTACCAAACGCACTAGAATCTTTGTACAGTAGATAATACCGGCTCTACCACTTGCCATTCAAACCAAAAACCACCGACACTCTCCACCCCCATCCAAACATACATTAAATAATTATTTCCTTAGAACAGAGATAAGATATTACTCTACCACAGAAAAATGTTCTAGGCAGAATGTATTATCTCTAGAGTCCTGATTGATTACATGCATACCCAGAAAATACTAGTATGAAGCAGAAATGTGTGTGTGTGTGTGTGTGTGTGTGTGTGTGTGTGTGTGTCATATGGAATGCCATTTTAAGACACACAAAGAATAAGTTAGGTGTGGGCTGGAGTAGCCAGACTCCTTCCTTTCACCTGTCCCATATCTGGCATGTGAAAGTGGATCCACAAGTCTAGGTCACGTCCAGGTATGTTACACTGACAAATGATCAGCTCTCTCTTGAGGAGAGAGGCCAACAGGTATAGATAATGCCTAAAGCTCGACAGTCAGTTGAAAAAGTGGGTGAGAGGGGCGCCTCGGTGGCGCAGTCGTTAAGCATCTGCCTTTGGCTCAGGGCATGATCCTGGCGTTATGGGACCGAGCCCCACATCAGGCTCCTCCGCTATGAGCCTGCTTCTTCCTCTCCCACTCCCCCTGCTTGTGTTCCCTCTCTCGCTGGCTGTCTCTCTCTCTCTCTCTGTCAAATAAATAAATAAAATCTTAAAAAAAAATAAAAGAAAAAGTGGGTGAGAGGAAAGGCAGGAGGTGGTGTAGACCTTAGGCTCCAGATGACTTAACCCAGTGTCACACGACAACAAACAACGGGGTGATAGTTTGGGTACAAATCAGCCAAATTACCAGCTATGCCCCCCATTATTTAGACCTCATTGAATTATGTAATTTGTGTGATTTCCTCCTCCATCTTCATTTAGAAGTGTTACTAGAGGGATTGCAAAGTCAAGAAAAGTCAAAATCACCCCGAAGAGATGGCAAGAAGAGAGCAAGTCCTGTTTCTAAAGAAGCAAGTGACATTGATGGTGGGCAAGAGAGTTCGGCAGCGAAGTCCCCCGCAGGAGATACAACGAACGGTGATATTTTATTCCAGATCGGGGCAAGATCCTCTCTCTCACTTCCTCTCTCTCTCCCTGTTGCTTGCTTGCTCTGTTCTGTCTAATTTTTCAGCAAGTCAATGACTTTGCCTATCTTTGAGAATTCAGAATGGTTAAAATGTCTGACTTTTCTTAAGGATGATTGGTTTTCCTTAATTATCCCCTTACTAACTTGAGGCCGCAAGACACAAGCCTTTGTAAGAGCTGCATGTCCAGTTTTGGGCTCACAGCCTGCCTCCCATGCCTGCCACTGAGACTTCTCGCTTCTTGGACTGGTGTGTCATCATGAATAGGATATCCCTTTGTTGTTTTTGAGAGAGACTTTGGTAAAGATTTAAAATGCCTTTCGAATATGTTTGGCTAACATAATAGTGCTTCTTTGAGTGAAATTCCCTGTAGAGACCAGCTTCAAGGTGAGTGTAAAACAGTTAAGTTTCAGGAGGGCTATACCAACAATGGGTAGCCTTGAATATGCCTGTTTATGTATCTGTATAGGTATACCTGTAGGATAAAGTCTTAGAGGTGGCGTTGCTGAGCCAAAGGATTACTACCCTTAAAAATTAGAAAGATATTGGGACACCTGGATGGCTCAGTTGGTTAAGTGTCTGACTCTTGATTTCAGCTCAGGTCATGATCTCAGTCAGGGTCATTAGATCGAGCCCCACATTAGGCTCTGCACTCAGCGGGGAATCCACTTCTCTCTCTCCCTCCTTCTCCCCCTGCTCGTGCTCTCTCTCTAAAATAAGTAAATAAATCTTCTCAAAAATTGGAAAGATATTGCACCCCTGTTTATTGCAGCATTATTTACAATAGCCAAACTATGGAAGTAGCCCAAGTGTCCATCAATAGATGAATGGATAAAGAAGGGGTGGTTTAGGGGCGTCTGGGTGACTCAGTCAGTTAAGTGACTGACTCTTGGTTTTGGCTCAGGTCGTGCTTTCAGGGTCATGAGATCTAGCCCTGCACTGGGACTTCATGAGGAGTCTGCTTCAGAGTCTCTCTCCCTCTCCCTCTGCCCTTCCCGTTCGTGCTCTCTTTCCCTTGAATAAATAAATAAAATTTAAAAAATTGGAAAAAAAAAGAGGTGGTGTGTGTACACACACACACACTCTAGAATATTACTCAGCCATAAAAAGGAATGAAATCTTTCCATTTGCAACAACATGGTTGCATCTAGAGGTTATAATACTAAGTGAAATAAGTCAGTCAGAGGGAGACAGTTGCCAATTTCACTCCTATGTGGAATTTAAGAAACAAAACAAATGAAGAAAAAAAGACCAAAAAACAGACTCTTAACTACAGAGAACAAACTGATGGTTACCAGAGGGGGTGGGGGTGGGGGGATGGGTAAATAGGTGAAAGGGGGGTGAATAGTACACTTGTCATCATGAGTGCTGGGTCATGTGCAGAATGGTTGAATCACTGTTGTACACCTGAAGCTAAGATAATCCTGTGTGTTCACTATACTGGAATTACATTTTTAAAAAAATAATAAAAAAGGAGGACACTAGCGTAACTGATACATTTTCTTTGGATTTAAAAAAAATTAGAGGGGCACCTGGGTGGCTCAGTCGGTTAAGCATCTGACTCTTGATCTCAGCTCAGGTCTTGATCTCAGGGTCATGAGTTCAAGCCCTACCTTGAGGGGGGGTTTACTTAAAAAATAAATAAATAAAAATAAAAAAATTTAGAAAGATATTGCCATAGTCAACCTTAAAAAATGATGTATCAATTTACAGTCCCACGAACAATGCATGAGAGCTCCCACTACACCCAGGCCCAAACTAGGTGTTATCTCTCCTTTTGTAGTTGCTCATATGATAAATAAAAATGGTATTTGCATTTTTTAAAAAGTTGATCACTAACAAACGAAATGTCTACCAGTGGGCAATGACTAAGTAAAGATAAGGAAAGATTCATACTATGGAATATTATCTAGTAGCTAAAAATTATTATCATGAGGACATACCATAGTGACTTGCAAAGAGATTCACAGTATATTATTACACAAAAAAAGACACCTTAATGAACAATGAGTCATCACAATTCCTTTTTTAAAAAAATTGAGTATAGTTGACAGATAATGTTACATTAGTTTCAGATGTACAACATAATGACTTGACAAGTTTATACATTATGCCGTGTTCACAAGTGTAGCTGCCATCTGTCCCCATATACATCCCTGTTACAATATCATGGGCTGTATTCTTTATGCTATGCCTTGTTTTCCCATGATTTATTCCTTTCATTACTGGAAGCCTGTATCTTCCACTCCGCTTCGCCCATTTTGCTCACCCCCCGCCACCTCCCCTCTGGCAACCATCAGTTTGTGCTCTGTATTTATAGGTCTGATTCTATTTTTTGTTTTTTTTTCATTTTTTTTAAGGTTCCACTTACGAATGAAATCATGTATTTGTCTTTCTTTGTCTGACTTATTGTACCTAGCATAATACCCTCCAGGTCTACCTATGTTGTCTCAAATGGCGTGATATCATCCTTTTCATGGCCGTGTAATATTCCTCTCTCTCTCTCTCTCTCTCTGTGTGACCATTGAGTATGATGTTAGCTGTGGGTTTTTCATATATGGCCTTTATTATGTTGAGGTATGTTCCCTCTAACCCTACTTTTTTGACACAATTCCTTTTTTTTAAAAACGATTTTATTTATTTATTTGTTTTAGAGACAGAGAGAGCGCATGAGTGGGAGGGGGAGGAGGGAGGGAGGGGCAGAGGGAGAAGGAGAGAATCTCAAGCTGACTCTGCACTGAGCTCAGAGCTTGACGTGGAGCTCGATCTCATGACCTGAGCTGAAATCAAGAGTTGGGTGCTTAACTGACTCAGCCACCCAGGTACCCTGACACAATTTTTTTTTTTTAAAGGAAAAAAACTGTGTGTATTTTCATACATACATGCAGAGTGGTTTATTCTGGGATTAGAAGGACAGTGGGGAAGATTTTGACATCTTAATTTAATTTTGTATGCTTTAGTAAAAATATTTAATATCTTACTATTTAATAGCAATGTAATAATATTTAATGTAATCATTAATTTGATATTATAATTATCAAATAATATTTAATTTCATGATTTAACAACATTTAATAATTCAATGAAATATTATTTATTTAACAAAGTAATCGGGGAGATATTTGAAACTTCATTCCATCTTAGTATGTTCATACACAAACATCTTGGGACAAAACCCATTTCGTCAAGGAAAATTATACGCTCAGTGCACTTTTGCATTTTTTTTTACTAGTTATACGTTGGCATAATTTGGGGTACAGACTTTTAACTGTTAGGTCAGACGAGACAAATGACTTCTACTTTTCATGACTCAGTTATTCCTTTTGTAAGATGGGGATAATGCCTTCAGGGTATCTGTGAGGCATTGTAGGGACTGAAAAGCCCAAACGAGAGAGAGATAATAGATTTGCTCACATGTGAAGACATCCTTGTTACCTCTAGGTATTTGGCACCTTGGGAGTCTTGACCATAATGGAGTACGCCAGAATGAACCTTCTGTCCTTGTCAAGTGGCTTTTCGAACTGTATCTATTGCTCAAAACCTTTTAGGAACTCCTGTTCAGAAACTGCTGTTTGGTTAGGTTGTGATATTTTGCATTTCCAAGGGGTGATGGATAGTTTGAAGGCCATTTTGATTTTGGGGAAATGTCCCAACGATCATCTAAAATCAAATATGATGAATAATTAATAAGATGGAGATCAAACTTTGTGATACGGTTTTTGTTTAAAAATAGAGATTCGTTACTATCAATTTGTAAGGCCTATTTTTTGTGTGAATCATGAAAGAGGGAGGAAGCTCATTCCCACAGGGAGTTTTCAAAATGTGTGAAACGCTGCGATGACATATGTCCCCTCCATGTTAATACACACGTGTACTCAAGTACTTGCACATTTATTCAAAACCTGTGTTAAATATGTCGTCATTTCTAGCGTCGTAGAGGATTTTTGGTCCACATCTTGGCACGCCCGTTGGACCACCAAGACCTCAGTTTGCATCGCCGTTAGAATGGGTTTAACTTTCATGCATAACTACTTACCGGTTTTCATGGAACACTCTGACCTGTTTTTGTTTTCTTTTTTTTGAACACCCAGAGGACGAGGAGAAAGTACAACCCGGAGACTTGACCAAGCGCTCAAAGAAGAAGCACTGGCAAATCTCTATGTCGCCCGACCAGTTCCTTCTCACGGTTAACGCCCTGCAGCAGGCCCATAATTCAGGGGAGTTTGCCTATCCCCGGAGGCCCCAAACCCAAGTCATTGATGCCTGGGGACCTTCAATTTCACACCCAAGGAAGGTCCTGAGTTTCAAAGGAAAATCAGTCCAACAGGCTGTTGATAGGCTGAGATGGAGCAACCCTCCCATCGACGTGAAGGAAACCAGTGTTCCCCTTGAGATCCAGAAACTGCAGCCCAACGTGAAAAACTCTTTGCACAGTCCCCGAGTCCAGTCCACCATACCCGAGCCTGCGATTATCCGCCCCAGGTTCGCAGGCGGCCTCAAGGGTGAAGACCAAGCGACCAGCTCCACGGACGGGACAGTGCGCAGCTTTAGCCCGTTAACCAGCCTGCAGGTCATTAAACCAAACCGCATGCTGGCTCCACCCATGGGCGTGAAAACCGAGTGTGTCAAGAAAGAACGACCTTGCTTCTACACGACCCTTGATCCCTTTAGAATGAACACCGAGTTCATGTTGTTGACCGTAAAGGAGGAAAAAGAGTACAGGGAGGCCAAGATGAAGGAGTATCTGGCCAGAAAGCCCAGTGAAGTGGTCAATCCAGGAAAAGCCAGCAAAGCTGCCTGGATCAGGAAGATCAAAGGCCTGCCTATAGATCATTTCATGAAGCGAGGGAAAACAGCAGCCCCTGAGCTCGGACAAGACATGTTTATCTGAACCAGCCTTGGGAAATGAACGTCTTACAATAAACAGAGAACCCAAGTGGATGCTGGTGTTTGGCCTTTTGTTTTGTGTGTTTGTTTTGGACTGTCCCTTAGCCATGTGGGGAGTCTTAATTATCTTCCTATAAGCCAAAGAATTGATACGATCAAATCAAGAAAACAGAGGCAGTGGGGGAGGGGGGTGCTGCTGGGTGAGACTGACATCTGTATTCCCACTGAAAACTATTTAACAAAACTTATGAAAGCCCAGCTTCACTGGTGGGTGATGGGAAAGTGGTCAATGGAAATTAAATACCACCCATCACCACCAATTTAGTGCTATCATCCTGGCAAAAAAGGAACTGATGGGATTGTATCAGAAGAATGCATTGGAATTCCCTGATCTTTTGCACCAAAGCCTGATAAGTTCAATGACTTCAGTGAAGAATCTAAAAGGAGAAGCCCTCAATGGGGTTGACCTGTTGCATTTGAGAACATTACGTGTTCTTTTCCTTCTCAAGGCTAACTCCTTTGGAACAGAATTAAGCATATTCGCCTTTTCTTTTAAAGAGGGACACTAATACCAAGTGTGTTGATGTTTCCACCTAGACCTTCCAAGGATGGTGTCGGGGACCAGGCAGGTAACTGAAAACAGTGAAGCACACCATGGGAGCTATGGCCCATTGGAGAGCTCAAGCCCTATCCAAAGGGGTAGTTCTCTTTGGTGGCTTAGCATGACCATAGGATGGTGTGAGGTAATAGAAAATATATATCGGTCTCTGTCCTTAGTTCCTAAACAGAGCTTCTGAAACCCTTATAAATTCCTAACTGATACGAACACTAGAAGCATCTTTTGTTTTAATGAGGGGACTCAGAGTGGGCTTCTGGATGGCGGCTGGTCACCAGAAGGACAAAGACAGGATTGGAAGCTTGGCAATTTTAGTCCCCCTGTCCCATCCTCCAGAGAGGAGAGAGGGGCTGGAAATGGAGTTAATGATCCATCATGCCTATGGTGATGAAGCCTCCATAAAAATCTCAAAAGCATGGGGTTCAGAGAGCTTCCAGGTTGGTGAACACATCCATGTACTGGGAGGGTGACACACCCCAACTCCATGGGCCCTCCCAGACCCGGCCCTGTATGTGTCTTTACCTGGTTGTTCATCTGTATCTTTTAATAAACTGGTACATGTAAGAAAGTGTTTCCCCGAGTTCTGTGAACCCCTCTAGCAAATTAATTGAACTCAAGAAGGGGGTGATTGGAACCTTCAATCTATAGCCTGGTCATCGGATGGAGCCCGCGTCAGCTCTGGGTTCAGTGTGGGGTCGGCTTCACATTCTCTCTCCCTCTCCCTCCCGCTCACTCTCTCTCTCAAATAAATAAATACATAAAATCTTTTAAAAAATTAATGCAGCACTAGTAAATAGCCATATAAAAATTGTGATTTCTATGGAAAGGATCCCCTCAATGAAGGAAACCTGCTAACACATTATTCCATGAGTCTCCCAACAGCCCTTTGATGTAGGCCAGACAGATGGGATAGCGTTACAGTCACATCATTATAATCACAGTTTCAAAGATGATGTCAAGTCCCTGAATGTCAGGTCCTTCTTGGAGAAAAATGACATCTCCAGCGATTAGACTTAAAACAGTAATCAGAATTACATTTACTATTTACTAAGCACACTTACCCTGTTCGGATACCATTATCATCCCCCCTTTACAACTGAGGAAAGACATACATAGAGGTTAGCTGGATACCTAGTACCTGGAGAAGTGGGGACTCAAACCCATGCCCTCAACCTCTATTCCTTACTGTTCCCTGGCCTCTGTTTTCCTCCCTCTCCATTGTTGAGTCCTCCATCTTGTTTCTTCTTAATGCCTTTCCACCTCTTAGCAAGTGCACATTTATCTTTTTCAGTTGCTTCTACAATTTAAGGTCCACATATAATAGTACATGAACACATGTTGTAAAACAGTCAAACGAAATGCAACTGTGTTATAATAAGCCCGTCCCCCCAAGCCCCTTGCTCTCAAGACACAGATGTGTGCAACAACATCCCCACGTGGCAAACCACAAAGCCTTCACCCTGAAGGCGACTGAGCCTCGGGGCTGCTGTACCAGCGAGCGTGTCTTTCGTTCCAGCTTGGAACGGCCCCCACCCCTGCCAAGTCTACACTTCCCCGCCCCCTAAGGGGAACCTCGTCCACGCACTCGCCCGGCCCCCCGCTAGCCCCGCCCCCGGGCCTCCGGCCCCCCGCCCCTGTCGCGCTCCGCCCCGAGCTCGCCCCGCCCCGGGCGCCCCGCCCACATGCTCGCCCCGCTCCCGGGCAGCCCACCGCCCTCGCGCTCGCTCCGCCCCGAGCTCGCCCCGCCCCCAGGACGCCCGCCCTCCCCGCGCTCCGCCCCGAGATCTTCCCGTCCACACGCTCGCCCCGCCCTCCCAGTTACTCCCCCCGCCCAAAGCACCTGGAAGCGGAAGTGGGAACGGGCTGGGCTTTTGCTTTGCTCCTCCCCTCCTGCGCCGACCAGGCCGCGTCAGCGACGACGCTGACGTGGCTCCCGGAAGTGGGGCTGGCGCAGGGCCGTCATGTTGCAGCAGGTGAGGGGCTGCGGGCGCGCTGTGAGGGTGGGTGTGGCTGGGTGCCGGGCTTGCCTGGTCCGAGGGCCGTTGTGCCCGCGGCCCCGCTCGCTGCCCGAGCCTGGGGGGAGGGCGGGTGCGCTCGTATGTGGGGGGCTGCGGACCGCTGTCCCGGGGAGCGCGGCTGGCAGCCCCGAGGCCTCTGGTGGAGGGCGGCCGGCTGCGCCTTGGAGGGACAGCTGCGGGGTGTGCAGAGCGCAGTGCCAGCCGACGCGGGGCGCTGGGTCGCTCGGGTGCGGTGCTGTGGAAACGTCGTCGGTGTGAAGTTGCGGGTGGTCTGGTTTTTCCCAGCCGTTCGGGGACTCTGAGGGGTGCACCGCGGTCCTGTGGGAGTGGGAGACACCGCCAGGGTCTTGCACTCAAGTGTCTGTCGCCGAAGTGACACTAATGGTGATTGCTTATCACTTCGGTCATCATGTCTGTGCCCTTAGAATTAATTACAGTTTACAGGTTACGACCAGAGATGAGTAAGACTAATTTAATAACCTCTTCCCACGTTAAAAACTTTTTACTGTTTCTAGTGCACTTTCCCTCAAGAATATAGGTATTTTCTTCTTACTGAGGGATGACTGTGGCCCAGGCACTTGCTGTTCTCGGCCCTGGGATAGGGCTGTGAACAATCCAGACAGGTTTATGGTGCTAGGGGATGGGCGCTTGTGGATGGTTTGGGGTGGGGGGAGATAGTAAGTTATGTAACTGAGGATGTTTTCAGGTGATGATAGCAAAGACAAAGTGATGTCATAGCAGGTATGAGAAATAGGATAACTTTAGAATTGATGGCCAGAAAAGACCGCCCTGAGCAGGTCACTTAAGTGGAGACGATCCAATGATGGTTAGATTCCGCTTTCAGAACCTGCACCCAGGCTGAAGGAGGCTGGAGAAAACCACACAACCGTACTGACTATTCCCACTTTAAGTGTGTGACCGTGAACCTCAGTGAGCCCTTAATGCTGCCAGGCGGTCATCACACATTCCTCAGCCTCCCACCCTTTTGGGCCACTGCTGAGGTTTCTCTTTCCTCAGACCTTTCCCATTTCTTCCCTTGTCCTTTCTCTGCTTCTTATCTCATTGAGAAAGCGGGAGCCACTGGAAGAGAATTTCACACCACCTGCCGTCTCTGTGCTCATAATCTCCCATAGACTCTACCTTCCTTTTCCCATCTGTGCTCCATCCCTAGGCCATCCCCTCCATTTGTGTACTGTTTCCATGCCCTCTGGTCTGCTGGAAGGCAGTGCTCCAGCCATTCTCCCTTCGCTCTTCTGCCTCAGTCTTCTTCTTCTTCTTCTTTTTTTTTTTTCCAATTTTAAAAGCTTAAGGGGCACCTGGGTGGCTCAGTCGGTTAAGCGCCTGACTTGATCTCAGCTCAGGGTCGGGAGGTGGGCTCTGAGCTGGGTGGAGCCTACTTAAAAAAAAAAAAAAGGGGACATATCTAGAGCCTCAGAAGAAACTCAGCCCAGCCAATACCTTGATGTCAGTTAGCCCTTATGACTCATTCTGGATTTCTGACCCAGAACTGTGATGCGATAAATTTGTATTAAGCCACTAAATTTATGGTAATGTGCAGCAACAGGAAACCTATACAGTAACTAACTAGATTTGTCCTTGCCTTTTCCATCTTTTGAAAGTTACCTGCATTCCTTGGCCGGTGGTCTTCCTCAGGCTTCAGAGTCAGCATCATAGCATCTTCAAATCTCTCTCTCTCTCCGACTCCTGCTTTTCATGGTCTCAGTGCCCTTTCTGACTCTGACCCTCTTGTGTTCCTATTGGGCCCACCTGAACAGGATTCTCTTCCCCTCTCAAGATCCTTAATTCGATCACATCTAAAAAATCTTTTTGCTAAGTAAATGTACATATTTGCAAATTCCAGGCATTAGAACCAGTATGTCTTTGGCAGGAGGGAGAGGAAGCATTATTCAGTGCATCGCAGTTCCTGAAGGGAGAGTAAGTGGCCTGAGATAAGGTCCTCGAGGTGGGCAGGGCCAGATCATGATGGCTCCTGGTAGGGAGTCAGTTTTTCAGTCAAAGTCCTCTAGGTTTTCAGTAGGAGGATAATATGATCTAAGTGTGAAAGGTCACCCTGGCTGCTGCATCGAGATTGGACCAAGATTGGGATCAAGGGCAAAAGTCTCAGTGTTTTAGTCCATAGCATCATACAGTGGATCTCAGTCTTGGCTCAGATTATTATCATCTGGGGGGCTTTAAAAAAAATCCAGATACCCAGGCCACGCCCCAGACCAATTCATCTGAACCTTGGCGTGGGGACCCAAGTATCAGGGCTCCCCCCCTTTTTTCTTTTTTAAAGCACCCCAGGCAATTCCAGCCTGTAAGCCAAGTTGAGAACCACTGGTCTCAGATCTGAGTCCATTTTCCCTTTAAAGCTTTAGCTCCCACTCTGCATCTCTCACTGATCACTTCCTATGTGGACTCCTTGGCCATTCCCTGGATATGCCTGTCTGTTTCCACTCTCTGCCTTTGAAAATCTCCTTAGTCAAGGGACTGGAGTGAGCAGGAGGCCTTCTTGTTCTGTGAGCACCCAGCACAGAAGCTCTCCTCCAGAGCCCTCGAGTAGAAATGATTCTCTTCCTTCCCTGTGCTCCCATTTGCACTTGTATTTCTCCCAGCTCCGATCACCGTCTGCAGTTGCCCCCTTTGTGCGTTTGCCCGTGCCTTCCGTAAATACCGTACTGCCTGGCCGGGTGATCTGCTGGACACTAGCACTTACCACGATGCAGTGACACTCCCTGCCCTCCAATGGCTTGGAGTCTAGGTGGAGGTAGTCAGTGGAGACCTGCAGAGAATCCCTGATTCTCTTGCGCAAGTGGACGTTTGTCCTGGTGCCGTGGGAACATGGGAAACGGGAAGCCTGGGGTTTGTAGGGAGAGTCTCTCAGCTCTTTCAGTCTTGTAGCTGAAATTTGAAAGCTAGATCTGGTGTTGCCTGATGGTGAGCTGCATAGGGGATGGAGAAGGGAAGAGCTTTCTGGGCGGGGAACACACGTGAAAGGCAGACAGTTGGGAGGCCGTGGTGTTTTCAGAGAACACGTGGTAGCGGTGTTGCGGCACTGCCCCATGGGAGGGAGAGTCAGAAGGTCATGACGTGCCTTGTACTGTACGTGGAGGAGTTCAGTTTTATCCTATACATGTGGGAGTGCCATTGAAAATATTTGCAGAGGGGGTTGACCTGGTGTGACCTTCCGGTTAGGAAGACGGCTCTGTGTGTAATGAGGGGCCGGAGTCGGGCAGGGATGAGGTAAAGGCAGGTGAGTGGCGGGTGGCTGGCCCGAGGCCAGGTGTAAAAGCAGGTTCATTGTGGTTGAGGCCAAAGCAGTAAGTTGAGGTGGGAGCCATCCTTCGAACCTAAGGCTGTGAAAGGGGAGGAATGCCGTGGGATGAGAGCAAAAGATAGAAGGGGAGGTTCAGGATCAGGGTTTTTAAAACATCTTTTCAAGCAATAAATGACGCAGGAAAAAGTTCATTTGTAATCGGAAAGATCCAATAGAAAGACCTGAGGATATAAGAAAGTGTAAGCAAAAGGGAAATTGATGGAATAAGCCCCCAAGGAGGCGGGAGAAGAAGAGATTCCAAGCCCAACAATTGCTTTCGCCTTGGATACAAAGTGAAGGGTAAGAAGGGAAACGAGGGTGCAAGCAGGTGATTTTGTGAAGGAGCCAGAAGCATCGAGTGTGTCCCTGATAGTCTCTGCTTTCTCTGTGACTGGTGAGAAAGCAGCCGAGAGCGCACGTGGGAGGTTTGCAGGAGTGTCATTGACGCCCCAGGGGTTTCTCATAGGGCTCAGCAGCGAGGGAGCGATGGCTCGTTGCCAGATGATCCCGGGGTGCCCTTTCCCTAGGTTGTGAATTCCCCAGTGTCCGTGACTGTGTCTTACTTTTGTCCTCCGTTTGGACTAGCGTGCTACATTCTTTTTTTTTTTTTTTTTTTTTAAAGATTTTATTTATTTATTTGACAGAGAGAGACAGCCAGTGAGAGAGGGAACACAGGCAGGGGGAGTGGGAGAAGAAGAAGCAGGCTCATAGCAGAGGAGCCCATGTGGGACTCGATCCCACAACGCCGGGATCACGCCCTGAGCCGAAGGCAGGCGCTTAACCGCTGTGCCACCCAGGCACCCCTAGCATGCTACATTGTATGTAGGAAGCACGTGAGTACCGAATTTCATCTTGCTTCATGGATACTCAATTTTCCTGCTAGGACAGTAATGATGACACCGAGGATGTTTCCCTGTTTGATGCGGAAGAGGAGACAACTAACAGACCAAAAAAATCCAAGATCAGGTAAGAGGACACGTTGTAAGATTGTGTGGCTGCCAGCCGATGGGATTTAGGGCAGAGCGAGCCCTGAATTATGTATTTGGTGTGTAGTGGACATGGCTAGTTTGAGCTTTGGTCTGAGACGAAGACATTTCAGATTTTCTTTGGGAATAACTGGCGTGTGGATTTGTACTCAGTGCCGAGTTTTCGCTTCTGTGAGTCCAATTTTGTGAACACTGTGGTTTTTACTTCTAGCTGCTGTTTCCCAAGAACACACATTTCTTTAGTTTCTCTAGATCTGTTCCGCTTTGATTGATTGTGCAAATTTCAAAATCACGTGTTTTATCTATAAAATAACATGAACACGTCAAGCTAGACATATTTCTATTCCAAATTTAGTTGCCTCTAAAGAAATTCACTTACTGCCATCAAATTCTGCCTGACCTTTGAAAACATGCTAAGTGAGAGATGCCAGTCACAAAAGAGCACAAATGGTATGATTCCATTTATGGGAAATGTCCAGAACAGGCAAAGCTATAGAGTTAGCTGTGCATTAGTAGTGACCTCTGGCTGGAGAGGGGTGGGATTGGGGCGGATGAGGAGGGACTGCCAGTGGGCATAGAGTTTCCCTTTGGGGTAAAGAAAAGTTCTAAAAGTGATTGCGGTGCTGATCGCACAGTTCTGTGAAAATACCAAAAACCACTGGTGTATACACTTTAAATAGATGATCGTATGGTGTGTGGATTATACCTCAGTAAAGCTGTTAAAAAGCAAAAACATGTCTACCTGATAGTTACTTTGCCTTAAAGCCTGAAGTGATTTCTGAGGGCCCAGGAAGTCTTTTACTTTTATTTTTTATTTTTAAGTAATTTCTGTGCCCACCATGGGGTTTGAACTCATGACTCTGAGATCGGGAGTCACGTGCTCTTCCGACTGAGCCAGCCAGGCACTCCCGAAGTAGTTTTTTATGTGAAAATAGGATTTAATCCCAAGAATATAGTTTCCTTAATTCTCCAAGCTTGGCAGAGTTTCTCATTATATATTTTGTGAAAGTTTATATTCAGTGAGGTGTTAAAAGTCCTGTTTCTATAGTATATTTTCTGACAACACGGCTTAGTCAAATAGTGGGACTTCGGAACAAAGAGAAGTGGGCGGTTTACTTCTTCCTCAGGTCATCTCTTTGGCTTTGACAAAACTCTGCATGGTTGTGTTATGGCTGAAACGTTGTTCATCTCCGTCTGCAGTACCTGTGGTGAAATGTAATTGCATTTCTTTTATTATGTTTTGGTTTTCAGACACCCAGTGGCATCATTTTTCCATTTATTCTTTCGCGTCAGTGCAGTTGTAGTCTATCTTCTCTGTGAATTGTTCAGCAGCAGCTTTATTGCCTGTATGGTGACAATTATCTTGTTGTTGTCATGTGACTTTTGGGCAGTCAAGGTAGGTTTGATCGTTTTTATTTTAACATTGTGTTTACTGTGATAAGATTGAATGATGCATGAACTGTGAAAAAAAAGAAGACCCTTAGCAGTTTGGGTTTGCGTTAATTTATCTTTTTGTTACCTGCCTCACCCTCATCTGTGTTAATATCCTCAGATCGCATGTAGGTTATTACGTGACTCATCTGTCTGTGCCTTACGTCAGCCTGCGTCGGCTTTAAAATTAAACAGATAAAATGTGACCAGCAGCCACAGATCCTGTATACTGCTTCTCATTTTTTTTTTTTTAAGATTTTATTTATTTATTTGACAGAGAGAGACAGCCAGCGAGAGAGGGAACACAGCAGGGGGAGTGGGAGAGGGAGAAGCAGGCTCCCAGCGGAGCAGGGAGCCTGATGCGGGGCTCGATCCCAGAACGCCGGGATCACGCCCTGAGCTGAAGGCAGAGGCTTAATGACTGCGCCACCCAGGCGCCCCTACTGCTTCTCATTCTTATACTTGTTTTGCTTCAGGGTTACCTCTAGGTGTGCTGTGTAGGGTTTCTAGAGGAGAGCCCAGAACAGATCCCGCACACATTCTTAAGGAGTGGCCACCATTCACAAAGGCTCCTCTGTGTGTTCCAGGGTGGTGTGTCTCAACCAGGACCAGTTTCGTCCCCCAGAGGACGTTTGTCCGTGTCTGAAGACATTTTTGGTCGGCATGGCTGGGGTTGTGGGAGGTGTTTTATTGACATCCAGTGGGTAGAGGCCAGGGATGCGGCTGAGTGTCCTCACACGCACAGGACAGCCCCCCCACAGCAATGATCTGGCCCCAAATGTCCGTCGCGCTGAGGTTGAGAAACCCTGTTGGGAGGGATGGGAGGGAGTAAGAAATGGCTTTAAACTCAGATGCAGTGATAGGTAGAGAGGTGGATGGATGGACAGACAGGTACCTAGATAGGTGGACATGTGATAAAGTAACTGTAGGTAAATACTAAGCGTAGACTCTAGTGGTAGGTGTGTGGGTGGTCACTGTAAAATTTGACTTTTCTGTGTGTTTGGAAATTTTCATAGTAAAATGGTGGGGGAAAAATCAAAGGTAACAAAAAAGCCAAAGCTAATTTTGGGATTTCAGAGGCATGTGTATTGACTCAGAGAATAGGCAGATGATACAGGTCTATTCACAGCCACCAGCCCCGACATTTTTAGACCTCTTGACTCTTACGACACCAGAAGTGGCTGGCTTGGTGGTGGCCAGCTTCCACAGGCCACAAAGCTCTTAAGAATGAGTGTAAAGGTCTCTTTTATTAGGCTTTTCTTTTGTACTGTCTTTGGCTTGTATTTCTTTGAATGTCTTCTGCTGCTTTAGCTCTGTTTACTGTATCCTGGTCACAATTTTTGTTTTGAGGCATGTTTCGTTTTGTTGCTCAAGTAATTTCTGTTTAGCCAAATAGAACACGGCCTCCGGTTAGTTCTTCCTGGTCATTTCCCAATTCTTATAGTTAAATAGTTAAATCCTTCTGGGTTTAGGGTTTTAAAAAATGTGGCCCCAAAGTATATTTTCTGATAAACTTCTCCTTCTTCCCCCTCCCCCTCTCTCTCCCTCCCTCCTTTTTCTTTCTTTCTTTCTTTCTTTCTTTCTTTCTTCCTTTCTTCCTTTCTTTCTTCCTTCCTTCCTTCCTTCCTTCCTTCCTTCCTTCCTTCCTTCCTTCCCTCCTTCCTTCCCTCCTTCCTTCCTTCCTTCCCTCCCTCCCTCCCTCCCTCCCTCCTTCCCTCCTTCCCTCCTCCCTCCCTCCCTCCTCCCTCCCTCCCTCCCTCCCTCCCTCCCTCCCTTCCTTCCTTCCTTCCTTCCTTCCTTCCTTCCTTCCTTCCTTCCTTCCCTGATTTTATTTATTAGGGAGAGGGAGAAGCAGACTCCCCACTGAGCAGGGAGCCCAGGGCCATGACCTGAGCCGAAGCCAGATGCTTAACTGACTGAGCCATCCAGGCACCCCAGGAACTTAGTTTTCAAGTTCTAGAGGCCAGAAGTCCCACGTCAAGGTGCCAGTATGGTCAGCTTCTGGCGAGGGACTTCTCCTGGGTTCCAGACTGCCAGTTTCTCCTTTTATCCTCACATGGCAGAGCAGAGGAGGAAGTCAGTATTTACTGATAAATACTATATCTCCTGACTCTTAGTACCAGTCTCATTCGAGAAGGCTCCACACTGTGGACCTGATCTAATCCTAATCACTGCACCAAGGCCTGACCTAGTACTGGGGGGGTGAGGGGTGGTTAGAGTTTCAACTTACGAATTTTGGGGGGACCCAAACATTCAGTCCAGAGCAACCATTTTTAGAGATATACAATTATAGAATGTATGTAGCTACGGTCAGGATATATGGGAGCACATAGGTCTCAGTAGCTAAAGAGCATGGGGCTTAGGAACACATTAGGGGGGTGCCCGGGTGGCTCAGTCGGTGAAGCATCTGCCTTCGGCTCTGGTCATGGTCCCAGGGTCCTGGGATCCAGTGCCACATTGGGCTCCTTGCTTAGCGGAGACTCTGTTCCCTCTCCCTCTGTTCCTTCCCCCCCCCCCCCGCCATGTTCTTTTTCTCTCGCTCTCTCTGTCTCTTTCTCAAATAAATAAATAAAATCTTTAAAAAAAAAAAAAGGAACACATTAGAGAATTGGAAGAAGGGACAAGAGTTCATGAGAAAAAAGAGAAGGGTGATGTTTATTGATACGCTTATCCTGTCACCTCCACCCCTGCTCGTGGCGCTGTTGCATTATCTTTATTTTTTTGTCCAGGCCTGGTATGTGGTGGTCTTTGTTAACTGGATATTATGGGAGGTAGAGCTGAAGATTTTTTTGGTTTATGATATGTTACACTGAGATATGACCTTACCGTAGGCCTTTAAACAGTGCTTTCAAAATGTGTGTGTTTGTGTTCATCTTTACCAGAACGTCACAGGTAGACTCATGGTCGGTCTGCGTTGGTGGAATCACGTAGATGAAGATGGAAAAAGCCATTGGGTGTTTGAATCCAGGAAGGTATAGTGCCCCCTTTTCTTCCCCCAAAAATATCATTCGATAAATTATGTGCAGATTACATTAGAATATTTACGGGTGAAGTATTCAGGCTTAAAAGTACTACCCCGGATCCCTTGGCATGTCAGCACTAAACCCGAAGGCCTTTTCAAACTGCATTTTTCTGTCTGGTTGAGACTGGAAGTACGGTGTGTACAGGAAAGAAGCCTCTGAGTCCGAGTTTGTTCCATGTGCTAAGCTGTTTCTCAGGGGCTGCGGATAAAGGGCCTCTGAGGACCCTCAGCTTGGTGTTGCTGTGCCCGGTCTCTCCAGGGTTCTATCCCCGTCAGCAGATAACTGCTTCCAGCAGCTCCTTCTGTCCTTGCTCCCACAGTCCGCTTCCACATGTGGGCAGGGAAAAGAGAAAGAAAAAGAGGGATTACAAGTAGATAGGAAATCCGAATCAACCAGAACAATGTTCTTTAAGCCTCTAACTCCAGGAGCCCTTGGGGATGCTGATCTGTTTTGAGTTAGGCTGCTTATCTGTAGCGAACATTCGGTTTCCCTGTGGAATCAGCGGGGGAGGCAGAGCACAGAATTCTTGGAGAACACTACTAATTAAGTTGTTTGCCTTCTGCTTGGAAGGGCCTTGACGAGTTTTACTTCTGAGAAAGCAGTACTGTGCTTAGTGATAAGCCCATGTTCCTTTACGTTATAAAATCTGTATGGACTTCAAATTTCTGGGTATTACTGAGACATTTTGGCCGTTGTCCAAAATCCCCTGATTCCATTTCTCTCTCTGGACCCTGACTTGACCTTTTAGTCTCTGGGATGATTATAGCCTTGATTTCCTTGATCCTTAGATCCTACGGTGTGATTCAAAGCTTGATTATGAATAAACGGTACAAGAGCAGGAAGAATCGAATAGCAGCCTGTCAGAAACAAGCTTTACTTTTACCCATATCTGGGGTCATGACAGACTGCCCATTCTGCCCTGAAAATACAAAATCGTTGAGTTAAAGCATATTTAAGCCAGTTCCGAAAATAACATAGTGGTAGATATACTAACTGTTCTTTTGGGGGGGGCGGATTTCTAACTTGAGACTTGGGTCATCTTTATTAATTTATTCAGATTTTAGATTTAGGTGTTTTTCATTAAAAATGTGAAACTTCTTACTGATAAATACTATAATACCAGTTATTGTTTATGTTCTTTCTTAGGCATCCGCTCAAGAGAGTAAAACTGTTTCCGAGGCCGAATCAAGAATCTTTTGGTTAGGACTTATTGCCTGCCCTGTGCTGTGGGTGATATTTGCCTTTAGCGCGCTCTTCTCCTTCAGAGTGAAGTGGCTGGTGAGTATCAGTGAGGATGTCCTGGCTAATTCCTTAGGATGTCTGATGGGTAATCACCATAAGCAACCATCTGTGTGAACATTCGGGACCTCTCTTGAATAGGCAGGTCCATTACGCGTTTCCCAAGTTCCGTTCCCCAACTCTGCTTTTCTCCAAGAATCCTCTTAAATACCTAGTTTCACCCATTCCCCTAGTGCCCAGCAGAATTTTGATTTAACCCACCTTTTACAGAGCTTACGATATATTTATCACAGTATGATCTTGTTGGATGTTCAGTAAACGCCAAACAAACATGTTTAGCTTCGTTTGGAACTAACCGAGGGGTCTTCTCCGAAAATACCAGTTGGTAACTTGTTCTGGCTGTCTATTGCTTATATCTTCACAGAACACGGTGGCTTAACAATAAATTTTTATTCCCCCCATCAAGCTACAAATAAAATATAAATAAGAAAGAAAACAATGAAATAAAATAATTTAAAAAATTTTATTCTCTTTCACAGTTTCTCTGGTTCAGAAGGGGGGGGCTTGTGTGGGAGGTTATGCGTTGGGGTCCGTGTGGTTGCAGTCAGGCGTGTGAAGTCCCCTGGCCAGGTGGGGCTTCCTCACAGCGTGGTGGCCTCATGGCAGTGTGAATGCTTCCTCGGAGGGTCGGGGCTCGGGCTCCGATGGGGAGGGTCTGAGCTCAGAGGCTGAATTGCCTTTAATGGCCGTGTGTGTTTGCTCCAGCTGCCATAACAAAGGACTGGCTTCTGGGGGGGCTTAAGCGACAGAACTCATTCTCTCACAGTTCTGGAGGCGAGAAGACCCCGATCAGGATGTTGGCAGGTTTGATGTCTTCTTTCCGAGGCCTCTGTCCTCGCCTTGTGGATGGTCGTCTTTCCCTTGTGTCTCTGCGTGGTCTTTCCTCTGTGCACATCTGTGTCCTAATCCCTTTACAAGGACACCAGTCGTACTGGATTAGGGTCCACCCTGGTGACCCCGTTTTACCTTAATTCCCTCTTTATTTTTTATTTTTTTAATTTTTATTTATTTATTTATTTTTTAAAAAAGATTTTATTTATTTATTTGTTCGACAGAGATAGAGGCAGCCAGAGAGAGAGGGAACACAAGCAGGGGGAGTGGGAGAGGAAGAAGCAGGCTCCCAGCGGAGGAGCCTGATGTGGGGCTCGATCCCACAATGCTGGGATCACGCCCTGAGCCGAAGGCAGACGCTTAACCGCTGTGCCACCCAGGCGCCCCAATTTTTTAAAGATTTTATTTATTTATTTTAGAGAATGAGCAGGGAGGAGGGGCAGAGGGAGAGAGAGAGAGAAGCAGACTCCCCACTGAGCAGGGAGCCCGATGCGGGGCTCGATCCCAGGACCCAGAGATCATGACCTGAGCTGAAGGCAGATGCTTAACTGACTGAGCCACCCAGGCGCCCCGTTAATTGCCTCTTTGTAAACTTGTCTCCAAATACAGTGACATTCTGAGGTGCTGGGGTTAGGATTTCAACAGTAGAATTTTGGGGAGACACAACTCAGGCCTTGGCAGCAATCTAGGTCAGAAATCATCACTTTTGCCACCCTTCCACATTCAGGGGAATGGGAATTAAGCTCTGTAGCTTGATGGGGGGAAGGAGAAGGTTCTAGAAAAGCATGTGGAACAGATGTTATTGCTACCGTGTTTGGAAAATATAATCTGTCACTTGACCCAAACTGTGATTCTTGTTCATTTCATAGTTGAGTTTATCTCACTTAACATTTATTGATACCAGGTATATTCTGGCTTTAATTATGTTTTTTTCCCATATTTTGAATATTTCCTTCTCTGTTCTGTTTTGCTCTATAGGCTCTTTTTTTCTTTGTGTATGCATGTACATACTTTCCCTTTTGGGATTTGGGAGGCTTATTGTGTATTTTTAGTTTTTCTAGTAGGTCTCTCTTACTTTGTTTTTTTGCTTTTTTTTCTAAAGATTTTATTTATTTATTTGACAGAGAGACAGCCAGCGAGAGAGGGAACACAGGCAGGGGGAGTGGGAGAGGAAGAAGCAGGCTCCCAGCGGAGGAGCCTGATGTGGGGCTCGATCTCAGGACTCTGGGATCACTTAACGACTGAGCCACCCAGGCGCCCCTCTCTTACTTTACGTTTGTATCACACCCTCTTTTGTGGATTGGGAAACGTAGTGAGTCTGTCTTGGTTTCCTGCTGTGAAGGATGGCACAGTTAACAGCCACGCTCTCTTCTGCCTCTCCTCCCTGCTTCTGCCTTTGGATTTCTGTTGCTTGTAGGCTTATTTTAGTTGTTTTAAGTGTTGTTCTTAAACAGGTTTCTTGACCTCTAGAGTCTGTTAGAAAGGGAACGAGAGAAACGCTCTTCTGTCCCTTCTGTTGTTTCTTCCCTTCCTCTTGCCCGAGCTCTGTTCGCTCCAGTATTAGTTTTGTTGTCAAGGTTTAACAGTTATCTTTTGAAATGATGTTTCTTACTGGGTGTTCATTCTTTGATCTGTTAAAATACACTGATTCAGTTCTATCAAGTGCAGCTTTTCCTTTTACCTCCTGTTTGGCTAAATTTCATTGTTGGGTGATTCCCCCCCCCAAAAAAAACCTTATAGGTGTTCTTTTCCTTTGGCTCTGTCATATTGAAGAGTATGAGCCTGTTGGGGCTCCTGGATGGCTCATTTGGTTGAGCGTCCGACTCCTGACCTCATTTTAGGTCTTGATCTCAGGGTTGTGAGTTCAAGTCCTGTGTTGGGCTCCATACTGGGCTTGGAGCCTACTTAAAAAAAAAAAAAGAGAAAGAATATGAACCTGTTGGCTTCATTCTTTATTTTTTTTTATTGTTCCTATTTTTTATTTTAAAGTAATCTCTACACCCAACATGGGGCTCTAACTTACACCCCTAGATCAGGAGTTGCATGCTCTACTGACTGAGCCAGCCAGGCGCCTCCCTATTGACTTCATTCTCGATTGATGACGTGGCGGGGTGGGTCACAGATGCGTTCTCACAGCCCTTAGAAGACATTACATCATCGTTTTCTTCTATTGAATGTTGCAGAGAAACCTGAGGCCGGGTTCACTTAACCTGCGTGTGAGTGAGTGCATCATTTCTCTCCCTGGATGAAGAAATTGCTTTTTTTAATTCTTGAGTTTTAAAAAAAATCCAGTGTGTCCTTGTGTTTGTCTTTCTCTGTTGACGTTTCTGGAAACTCTGTGCTCCTCGAGGATGTAGACGCAGGTTTTGCCTTGAATCAGGACGGTTGTCTTCTGCCAAGTGTTTACGTTCGCTTATGTTCTGTTTTTGGGCTTCTCTGATTCTGACGGACCATTCTCTCTCTGTTGGGTCATTTTTTATGTTCTTCTCTCCCTCTCTCACTTTTTCCTTTCTGCTGATTCAGTCAGCAAGTCTTCTGAGGACCCTTCCCGATGCCGGAGCCGTTCCAGGCCCTCGGGTGCGGTTGGTGGCCAGCTAGACAAGGTCGCTGCTCTGGTAGAGCCGCCCTGCTAGTGGAACACGCTGGAGGGGAAGGCGGGGTGGGGGTGGGGGTGCGACAACAGCGGGCCACTCCCAGCGGGCGCGGGTGGGGGGGCAGCGGCTTCCTTCTGCACTTCCTCAGCTCTGCCAGCCCCATTTTCATCTCCTCCTCTTGCCCTGCGTGACCTTGACGCGCCTTTGAATGCTTATCTTCAGATTCCTCATAGGGTGAAGTGTTCCCAGAAATGCTTTCATTTTGGTGGGCTACGTTTGTTTCAGAATAGATTCTTCTCCTTTTTCACACTGTGTTCCTTTCTTATTATTTTCGCCTCCTCCCCCCTCCTCCTCCATCATCATCATCATCTTCATCATCGTCCTTCATCATCATCATCATCTTCTTCTTCCTCCCCCTCCTCCTCCATAGTTTTGCATGGATTTCTTTCCCTCTTTCCCTGCAGTTTGCGCATGCTTGCAGCGGCAGCTCTGGCCCGGAGACCTCTTCTCCATGCTGCCTTCATGCAGGCGAGTTCTCCTTGACTGCCTCTGGGTGCTGTCTCAGACGTCTGGGCTCTGCTCTGGTGGCCTGAGGTGTGGCTGTGAGGAAGAGGACACAGCCCGGCCTCCGGCTGCCTCACCAGCTCCTTTGGGTTTTGCCTTCTCTTAGGTAGTGCGGTTCTTTCTCCTGGGTTCATGCTGGTGCTACTCTCCTGCTTTGGATCGTTTGAGAGGCCCCGGAGACTTCGCATCCATCTGGGGGCGGTCAGCGCAGTCCTTCCCTAGCACTGGTTCCACGTCCCTAAAACAGAGCTGGGAGAGGTTATGTGGAAGGTGGTCTGGGATCCCATCATTCAGGCTGTCCAGGAACCTCTTCCTGCTTCTGTCCTGCTGGGAACACGGCATGATGATTGCTGGTCCTTCTGTGCTACTCCTTCTTACCAGGGGGCATCTCCCGGCAGGCTGCTGGGATTCGTCGCCTGTGTTGGTGGTGGGCGGTTGGGAGTCATGTCTCCTTCTGCATTTTTTCTCGGGGCTGTCTGTATCCTTTGGACTCCTGCCTCCAAGATGTTGGGGTGGTGACCATCCGTGAAATTTCTGTTAGAGGGTCTTTGAAGAGTAAGGAGCTGTGTAGTGGGTCTTTCTCCAAACACCAGCCACCCCCCCCTTTAAATGTTTACTGGTCCCAGCTTATTTGCCTTGTTTTGAAACCTGTTTTTTAAAACCTCTTTTAAACCTGTGTATTTTAAAAATCTTTTATATATTAGGGATAGAGAGATCTTGCTATCTGGCTTCACTGTACCATCGTAAACCAGACGTGTGCTTGTTGTAACTAATAAATACATTTGAAGATTGGTTGCAGGGCCCGTGCTCCTGACACGTTAGGAGTGTCCCAGTTTGAGAAGCATGAGAAATTGAAGGAGATTTATTTAAATAAAAATATAGCTGTATGGGGAGCCTGGGTGCCTCAGTTGCTTAAGCATCTGCCTTCGGCTCAGGTCACGATCCCGGGGTCCTGGGATCAAGTCCTGCATTGGGCTCCCTGCTCAGCGGGGAGCCTGCTTCTCTCTCTGCCTGCTGCTCTCCCTGCTTGTGCAAGCGCGCGCTCTCTCTCTCTCTGTCAAATAAATAAATAAATAAAATGTTTAAAAAATATATAGTTTTATGTTTATTTAGGTAAGTAACAACCTTGTATAATTCTTATGTGTTCATTTCTGTGAAACACAAGTTTTAAACAGCAAGTACAACTCCACTTACTAGGAATTTGTATCTATTCCTTAATTCAACATTCAAATCCTTTAGCTTCCTTAAAATCAGCTGCAGTTTGTTAAGAGTTAAGGAGAGTAAGTCTGGATTGGCAAGAGATACTCTGTTTAGCTGTGTTGCTTTTTAACTATAGAAGCATTTCTCCAGTAATCCTTATAACAGCAGAGGGGTTGATGAGTTGTTTATTCTAGAGCAGGGGTCGGCAAACTATGACCTGTGGGCCAAATCCAGCCCAACGCCCGTTTTTCTAACTTTTCATTGGAACCCAGCCTTGCCTGTTGGTTCACATATTGTCTGTGGCTGCTTTTAGGCTAGAATGGCAGAGTTGAGTGACTGTAACAGAGATCGCATGGCCCGCAGAGCCTCAAATATTTGTTATCTGGCCTTTCACAGAAAAAGTTTTCCAACCCCTGTTCTACAGGAACCATGGGACCTCCTCACATTGTCCTAATTGACTTTTCTTCCATAATATTTAAAGAGCAGGCTTGAGTTTCTTATTCTCAGTGTTTAATGATCTTAGCGGGGTGACCTATAGGTTCCCGGATGTGGCCACCAGGAAGAAACTACTCTGCCAAGTGCTTTTCCTCCCAGTGCTCCCCGTGCACCTCGCTCATCACAGGAGGCAAACGCCTGTTGATTGCTGCCCGGCAGCTCTGCTTTGCTCTCCCAGAAGCCAGTTGTCACGCGTACATGTCAGCATAGAGCGGAGATTCCCCCCTGCATGCTCTCGGTTTACTGAGCTTGATCTCTTGACCATTCTTTCACAATTCTTTTTTTTTTTTTTTAAGATTTTATTTACTCATTGGACAGAGAGCACAAGCAGAGGGAGAAGCAGGCTCCCCGCTGAGCAGGGAGCCCGACAATGTGGGACTCGATCCCAGGACCCCGGGATCATGACCTGAGCCGAAGGCAGACGCTTCACTGACTGAGCCACCCAGGCGCCCCTTTTCTTTTGTAATTCTTAAAGGAATAATTAACATTTGAGCCTCTTCTGAATCTCTGTTTATTTATTTATTTTTATGTCTGTATTTGCAGACCCATGGAAAATCCTAGAGAGAGGATGGTCCCTCCACTGCATCCCCAGGGGCTAGCGTGGGGCCTGGTATATAGCATATGTGTGTAGTAAATATTTGTTGGGTGGGTGATGAGTGCCTTGTGCTCAGCGGGTATTGGGTGGGTCTGTTCTGCCAGGTGAAGGAGTCTCATTGGCACAAGCCCCACCCATGAGCTTCCTTTTTCCTTCTCTTTCCTATGACAGTCTGCTTTGTCTTGGTGGTGGTGTTGTTTTGTTTTTTTTTTGTTTTGTTTTGTTTGGGTCGCAGAGGAAGGTCAGTCAGTTTTAGGCCAGTAATCTTTGCTTATTTTTTCTGTCCCAGGCAGTGGTTATCATGGGTGTGGTGCTGCAAGGTGCCAACCTGTATGGTTACATCAGGTGCAAAGTGGGCAGCAGGAAGAATTTAACCAACATGGCTACATCGTATCTCGGAAAGCAGTTTTTAAGACAAGTAAGTGTTTTCTGGATGTAAGAGTCATTTCGATGTGCGCACTGACTAGTGCAATCATTTCTAATTCTTACAGAGTTTGGTTTTTAGGAAATACTTAAAAAATAAGCTTTTTTAAAGCACATACTTAAGTATGAGATGATGATAAAGTTATGTTAGCAACTCTTGACTTTTAGGACATTCTAGAAATGTATTGTCAGTGCCCTGAAATTATTTTATTATTTATTTATTTATTTATTATTTTTTTGGAAAAATTTTATTTACTTATTTATTTTTTAAAGAAAATAATTGGTGGGGACGGGGAGAGGGAGAATCTTAAGCTGGCTCGATGCTTGGCACAGAGCCCAATGGGGGCTTGATCTCATGACTCCGAAATCATGACTTGAGCTGAAATCAAGAGTCCAACTAAGCCACGCAGGAGCCCTGCCCTGAAATTGTTTTAAAACCGGGGATAAGCTATTATTGATAATAACTTATTTAAAAAAAACAAACATTAAGTTCAGTAGCTTTCCATGATTTCTGGTGGCTCTAAATGAAGTTTTGGAGAACGTATATTATGATTTTAGGATTTTATGGTAAGAAAAGTAGAGACATAAGACTGTATCATTAAAGATTGTTTTAGAGTACTCAGATTTGTTTGTTTTTTAGAGTATAAAGGTTTTACTATAGTTCCCCATTGTGGAGATTTAGATCAGGGGTTTCAGTGGAATAGGTGAATAGTTACTGTTAAGTCACTTGGGAGAATTGACTGGGTACTTCGTATGATAGCTCACATGTGTTTAGTGCAAGAGGTTGGGCAGAAATCTCATACAGGACAGTGGTTTTCAAACTCGAACCTGCCTAAGACTCACCTGCAGGGGGGCGCCTGGGTGGCACAGCGGTTGGGCGTCTGCCTTCGGCTCAGGGCGTGATCCCGGCGTTAAGGGATCGAGCCCCACGTCAGGCTCCTCCGCTATGAGCCTGCTTCTTCCTTTCCCACTTCCCCTGCTTGTGTTCCCTCTCTCGCTGGCTGTCTCTATCTCTGTCGAATAAATAAAATCTTAAAAAAAAAAAAAAAAAAAGAATCACCTGCAGGGCTAAAACAAAGATGGCTGAGTCCTACTCCCAGAGTTGACCTGGCGGGGTCTCACAGTTTGCATGTCTAGCAAGTTCCCAGGTGGCTGGTGGTCCCGGGACTACATTTAGATGGCTAGAGCCCTGACAGATTGAGTGACTTCTTAAGGATATACAGCTAATACAGGGTACTTAGCTAGGGCCTAACCCACCTCTTCTCACTTGAAATTCATTGTTCTTTCTATTCTACTTATATAAATGATGAAAAGTCCAGAAAAGGAATAATCTTGTAGGGACACGATTCTCTTCCTGAGGGGTTTTTGCACAGTCCCAGGTACATCTTTGCAGGGGTCCAGTGTACGGTGATTGTCAAGTGTGCGTCGACTAGTTTTTTCCCTTTGGATTTTTAGTGTTTCTGAAGTGGGAGGGACATTGAATACAGGGAAATTAAGCCTTGACCCTGACATAACATGGGTAGGGTCAGTAGAGTTACATGGCGCCTGGCAGTTTTCTGCTGACACAAGACCGACTTGCTGGACATCTCGGGGGATCCTTCGATGTACTTCTCCGCATGTCCATGATTTTTAACTTCACTGGGCCGTGCACTTCCTGTAAAGGTGTAGCAGCTGGCCCCGCTTACAGACATGGAATGTTTTCCTGGTGCTTGAAGGCTGGCATGTCAAGTGGAATAGTTCTCACTATGAAGGAGTTCTTTCTCTTTTGCAGAGCGCCGGAGATGAGCAGACTTCCTGAAGAGAGTGAGAGCAATCTCGTGTGTCCTGTTGCACGGGGGAACAGCTGAAAGATTCTGGACCCTGAGGCTTTTGGAACTCAGTCCATTGTTGCAAAGAGGAGTGTTGGGTTTGTTTTGCCAGTTTAAAATTTACTTTTAAAAAATGGAGAGGGAGTTTTCATATCACGTTTTTATTCTCTTTCTAGCATTGGGGGCTTGAAAGTATGGTGTGGCCAGGAACATTGTCAAAAGTGGTTCCTGGTTTTACACGTGTACGCGCATAGTCCTATAGTGCCCGTATATCCCAGATTACTGAAAGTGCGTGCACGTACGTATGTGATGGAGACCTTTGCATTTGGATCCGTAGAATATGGGAGGATGTTCTCCGTCTGTCTCAGAAATCTAGGTGTGTACATATTATTTCTGTCGATTATTGTCAGAAGAAAGTTTTGCTTCCATGGTAAGAGTGAGCACTTTGGCTTACATATAAATTAGCTATCCTTGTTAATTTTACAACTTAATATATACTTCGTGATGGAACTTCTTTTCTTAGGCACTCACAGGCAGGTAAAAACCACATTTGGGCCAGTGGTTAACTAGTTTGTAAATTTTATGTTCATTTGTAATAACTCATGTACTTAAGGCCCAGTTAATATACATGGAATTTTCAGTATATGTTTAGGGGATTCCTTAGAGGTTGCTGCTGTTCTATTTATTTTTTTGGAAGGGATGGCTAGATTTTACTTTAGAACTTTCCGGAAGCTCTTCAGTGGGCCTTGGCCTCCTGAAATCTATCTTTTATCACTGAAAGAATATTATTCTTATGTCATAGTGAGAATAATCATTTACATACTTGGCATAATAAATGCCTAAAAGACATTTTATTGTATGAATCTATTTTTTGTTTCTTGCTATAATGGGGACATTGTAAATCATGCCTTTGTATTAATGGTATTTCTTCAAGCAATATATGTCACAATCTACAAGCGGTTGTAGGAGTCTATAAATTCTGTTGTAGGTTCTGTAAACTTTGTTGGAGTCTTTTAACCAACAGATTATTTTGTGGGATGTATTTATACATTGTTAAAAAATTTAAAAAGATGTTTAATTGAATACGTGTCTTTATTGGAGTGATAACTTTGAAGGTGCATAACTTTGTATAAAACTCTACTGTTTACAGAGCACTTCAGCACGTGTTACCTCCTTTCATCCTCACGACAAAGCAGTTACGTGTGACACCTGTTTACAGCTGACGAAACGGGATTGTAGGTTTACCGAGTGCCTTGTCCAAGGAAACACAGATGACAGGAAGACCCACCAGGACATACTGTGGTTTTTAGAGGACATATTTGTCACTAAATGTCTTTTGCTTTCTTGGGAATCAGTAGTTTCTTAAGTGTTTACTTGCCATTTTGCTTATACTCGTCTGGTGAGGAAAGTCGATACCGCGTAAAGACGCGTGTTGAATCGGAAAGCTCTAAACTAAATCTTTAGAGCTGAGAGTCTGACGGGGGCCACGCTGGTGTGGTTCCTGAGGTTGCTGTGTCATAGGAATTGAACTTTGGAATATGCGTGTGGCAGAAGCTACGACTTATTTCCCAAGGTCCATTCTTCCCTTCAACAGATTTCCCCCTTATTAGCAGGGATGGGGCAACAGACAGCTTTCCTCAGCTTTTCCTGCATCTCGGTGTGGCCATGTGGCTGCGTTCTGGCCGGAGGACGCACTTGCAGGAGGTATTCTTAAAAGGAGGGGCCTATGGGTGGCTCCGTCGGTTAAGCACCCGACTCTTGATTTCGGCTCAGGTCATGCTCTCAGGGTCCTGAGATTGAGCCCTGCCTGGGGCTCTGCACTCAGCGGGGAGTCTGCTTGGGTTTCTCTGTCTCCCTCTGCCCCTGCCCAATCAATCAATCAAACAATAAAAAAAAAATCAATCTTCAAAAAAAAATAATAAAGGGGTCTACCCGTCCCATTCCGGTTTGTCCTCCCTGCTAGCTCAAATGCAGACATGACAGATGGAGCTTGGGCAGCCATCTTGACCGTGGGATGGAAGCCTCTTTGTGTGAATAAGAGAAATAAGGTAGGGATTGTCTGAGTTCTCCCTGACAGGGATAGCAGCCCTGAGCTGCCTGTCTGAATTTTTAGGTGAGAAACAAACTTCTCTCTTGTTCACCTGTTCCTGTTTTGGCTTCTCTGTTGCTAGAGCTTAGCGGAATTCTTATCAGTACATCTATTTTTAGCATCCCCCATAATTGTTTCCGTAAGTATAGCATTCAGTAAACACACATTTGTCCTTTTCTCTGTGTGGTAATAAAGCTCCTGTTACTGGTGCTAATGAATTCAGTGCTACCAGATGCTGTTGCTGCAGGAACATTTCGTGGTGATGTCAAATAGTCATTTTGTTACGCTTGCACGTGCTGTGGGCAGGGATTTGGAACTGGCCCGGTGGGACAGTTTTTCTCTGCTGTATAGTATCTGGGGCTCAGCTGTGACGATTTGAAGGCCCGTCTTTACACATTGGCGAGGGGCAGGGAACTCGGGGGGTGTCTTCAGCCACGGGTCTGGAGGTTGATGTTGGCTGTCAGCTGGGAGCTCTGCTAGGCTGTTGTCGGAGCACGTCTGTGATGTCCTCGTGTGGTCTCTGTGTAGGCTTATTTGGGCTGCTTCACGAGCTGGCAGCTAGAGTCTCAGAGCGAGCTTCCCTAGAGAAGCACATGGTGTTTTTACGACCAGTCTGAGAATCCTCATGACATCACTTCTGCTCCTCTGGTGGTTGACACGGTCGCCAAGGCCCCCCCGAGTTGAAGGGAAGGGTACGTGGACCCCAGCTTGATGAGAGGACGGTCAAGATTAAACAAGGACATGTGGGCTGGGAGAGACTGTGAGCCTTCTTTGGAAAGTAAAATCTGCCACATCTGCTTTAATCCTCTCACCAAGACTGAAAAGTTACTTGGGAGAGGCCAAGAAAATGAGCATTATTTTCTCTTTTCTCTTCCCTGGATCAGCCTTGAGTACAGGTGAACTGGCTGCATCGTGCCATTAAAATGAAAGCAACATTGCATTTTATAGCTCCCAGAGTATCTATACTTGGACCACACCTCTGAGATAAATAGGCCGGTGTGTGTGTGTGTGTGTGTGTAGGGGTGATAGCGTATTCCACCATGGGGTAGGTACTAGGATCCTTTTAAATTGGTATGACTTTTTAGAGCTCATCAAAATTCTTCTGTATGTATGATCTCTTTTGTTTTTTTTTTTCTTTCTAATTTCAATTTTTTATTTAAATTCTAGTTAAGATATACGGTAAAATTGGTTTCAGGTGTAGAATTTAGTGGTTCATCACTGACCTACAACACCCAGTGCTCATCACAAGTACCCTCCTTAATGCCCATCCCCCATTTAACCCATCCCCCATGCGCCGCCCTCCATGAGTCCTGTTTGTTCTCTATCTTTAAGAATGTCTTATGGTTTGCTTCCCTCTTTCTCTCTCTCTTTTTTTCTCCTTTCTCTATCTTCATCTGTTTCGTTTCTTAAATTCCACATATGAGTGAATTCATACGGTATTTGTCTTTCTCTGACTTATTTCACTTAGCGTAATACACTCTGGCTCCATCCACATTGTTGCAAATGGCAAGATTTCATTCTTCTTTATGGCTGAGTAATATTCCAGTGTTTACATACACCACGTCTTCTTGATCCGTTCATCAGTTGATGGACATTTGAGCTCTTTCCATAATTTGGCTATTGTTGGTAATGCTGCTATAAACAGAGGTGTGTGCGCTCCTTTGAATCAATATTTTTGTATTCTTTGGGTAAATACCTAATAGTGCAATTGCTGCTTGTAGAGTAGTTCTGTTTTTAACTTTTTGAGGAACTTCTGTACTGTTTGCATTCCCACCAACAGTGCAAGAGGGTTCCCCTTTCTACGCATCCTTGCCAACATGAGGGATCTCATTTGATTCGCCCCGTAAGCCCAAGAGGGAGGACAGACCATTAATCGCCTCATGTTACAAGTGCATAACTAGGACTGAGATAAGTAAAACAAATTTTTAAAAAAAGATGTATTTAGAGAGAAGAGAGTGCATGTGAGCAGGAGGAGGGGCAGAGTGAGAGGGGGAGAGAGAGAGAGAAGCAGAGACCCCACTGAGCACGGAGCCTGACATGGGGCTCAATCCCAGGACCCTGAGATCATGACCTGAGCTGAAATCGAGAGTGGGACACCTAACCGACTGAACCACCCAGGTGCCCTGTGAGATAAGTAAAATGATTTACTGAAGGTTGGGTGTGGTAGAGATAGTAGTGCTCCCCAGGTATTCCATTTGTTCTGCATTTCCCCGCTCCCTTAATTAATTGATCCCAGGTGAGCAGTTATGACCATGAAACGTGAGTGAAAGTGACCAGTGTCATTTCTGGGTGAAGAATGGGAAATCTCTACTCTTTCTTCCCCTTTGGTGGCAACCAGGGGGTGTCAAGATGGTGGAACCTCTGCCATCCTGCGTCCCAGGGTGACTCGTAGAGCAGAATCCCCCTGCCTACTCCTGCGGGACATACAGCACAAGTGAGAAAGAAACTTTTGGTGTGTTAAGCCACTTGATTATGTGGTTAATTTGTTTTCACAACATGACTTATTAGTTGCACAGCCAATAAGTCCCACTTAGAAAACTTTTAGTCCGAATTCATTAATCTTACCATTGCTCCAAGCTATTCATTTTTGCAAGAAAAGAAACTGGATTCCTTATCCTGTAGTGCAGGTGGGACCAGGCAGGTGACACTGACCAGGTGAAAACTGCCAACTAGGAGAGTCCACACACCATCTGCAGGTCCAGAAGCTTCTCACTTCCAGCCATCATTGCCACTCAAGAGTGTGGTTCTGCTATTGCTAGGTTTTTTCGGTTTTTCAAGAGACACGAAAAGTCTAGATGTTTACATGAAATCTAATCCTTTAATACTTATAAATTAAATTTATAAATAAGAAAGAGGGGCAGCTGGTTGGTTCGGTCAGTTAAGCGTCCAACTCTTGATTTTGGCTCAGGTCAGGATCTCAGGGTCCCGAGATCCTGACCCGAGTTGGGCTCTGCGCTGAGCATGGAGCCTGCTTAAGATTCTCTCTCTCCCTCTGCTCCCCCCACCCCCCCGCTTGTGTGTGCACTCTCTCTCTCAAAACAAACAAACAAAAAAACACATGTGAAACCAAACTATATTTGCAGGTGAAATTCAGCTGTGCCAATTTTTACCATCGTGCAATGATTTTCAAACTTAGTCTATTGCTGGTTTTGAACACATTCTAAAATTGTATGTTAAGTTTACTTTCCAGTTACAAATAAAATCGAAATCATACCTAATTCTTACAGGAAGCAGCAGGCATTCTTTAAAACCTTTATATTATTCTACATAAGAAAGGAGGAGGCATATGATTTCCTGAAGAAGTTACAATTTATTGCCAAGAAAAAAGTAATTAATTAAAAAACAACTTGAGTCTGAAAATCAAGTATTACAGAGACTACAAAAAAATGCAGCAGTCTTCTTAAAAAAAAAAAAAAAAAAGAAAAAAAAAAAGAAAAGCAACAGTCTTATCTCACTCTCAATTCTGCTCCCTGAAGCAAATGTCTTCAGCTGCCTCTGATTTTATATTTTGGGATATTTATTTCCATACTTCTAAATAATATTCTTATAGTGCTTACAGTGTTTCTTGGCCTTTCAGCTTGATACATCAGCTGTTGACTTCCTCCTACGGAAGAATGAAGATTTAACTCCATCGCTTCCCCCACACATAGTTCGGGCACCGTTTTTTGTCCAATCGGTTACTATGTTTTAAAGGCTTAACATAAACCTCTATTTTTTTTTTTTATTCCATCAGATATCTGTTGTAACTATTGATTTCCTCTCGTAATAATGTGTTCAGCCACAAGGAACAGAAAGTCCTACAAAGAATAGTGGCTCAGACAAAAAAAGAGTCCGTGTGTTTTTCCACAAAGGAAGTCTGCAAGTGGGCAATTGGCTAGTGTTGCTGTGGCTACTGCACGCTTCTTCAGAGAGCTGGGTTTTGTCTCCTTGCTCATCGCCTCAGGGTCACAAGAGGACGGTCACAGCTGAAGATGACTCATCTCTTTTGGAGGAAGAAGATTATACGCTCCAGTTGCATCTGTCCCCTTTCATCAGAAACGCGAAAGCTTCCTCCGAAGTTGCAGGAGACCTGCTGCTGCGTACGTCTCAGTAGCCAAAATGGCGTCACTCAGGTGTCAGGAAGTCCGGAAGAGCAGGTATTTCGGAAGGCACATTGCTGTCTTGCCTAAAAATGAGATTTTGTTAGGGGAAAAAGCAAGGGACATTAGGTAAGCGACTAGCATTGCTGACCACGTATTTCTCACGGGAGGCTTTATGTGGAGGACCCTGGCTGCTGGCAGCTAGTGCTGATAGTGCTATTTCTACGCTAACTCGCCTTTGAGCGACACAGCTTTTTTAGCCAACTTTTGATGCAAAGCCGTTCACTACAACCTGGTAAGATAGTTCTGGGAGGGTGTAGTCTGATGTACTTTTAATACGTGTCCTGACATCAATGTGATATGGGGGTCAGATGTAGGATATTCAGAGCAGTAGTTCTCAGGGGGACGGCGCCACCCCCAAGGGAGGGTGTTTTTGTAATTTGGGGAGGGAGGGGGTTGCTTAACACAATGATTGGTCCCTTTGCTGGGTGATATTTGAACGTGTGGAGCCCTGGGGGCGCCAGGCCCTTGTGGAGCACAGGACAGTTATCTACAGCCAACAGTTGTCCTACGTCTCTAATAACATCTGCATCTCCCACTGAACAATTACATGAACATTTTGTTTATAATGAGAAAGAAAAAGCACCCGCCTAACAGCTGTCAGCTGGAAGCTGACCCGACCTGAACTGCAAAGCCTATGGCTTCCTGTTGAACATAACATAATTTTATTCAACACTAACATCTGACAGAGCCATTCTGTGACCGTGACAGAGCAAGGCAGAAATAAGGACTCTGTAATCATGCTGGAGCATAGAAACGAGAATACTGCACAAACCACAAAAAATGACCAAACACACCCCTCCCCGTCCTGGCCTACATGAGTGACTGACTGCTGCTTCGGGCCACTGTTTCTGCTACCTCCCAGATGAGCGTGAAGATGCCCACGTGTAGAATTGCTTCGTTTTCTGAAAGCACCCAATCCAGACTGAACCTACGACTCGTGGAACCCTTCTTGAAAGGGCCTGACACAAGCCCAAATCCTAGAATAAATCCTTGCTGACACCCAGTACTGAGGCATTCCATGGTGTGGGGTCTCCCTTGTGCAAAGAGCGCTAGTAAACCCACTTGGCTCGACCACAGCTCTGTTCCCCGTGGTGTCTCTAGCTGGCGAACGCTGACAGTAATTATCTGAGCCCGGACTCTTAAGTCCGTTGTACATATATAAACTACAATTTACATTTTTTGCTGTTGCAGTTTTGCGGTACTCCTCCAAAAACGCAACTGTCGAGCGAGGGAAGGTTGTACTCTTTGCTCAGGACTTTACCAAGAGTTTTTCACCATTTTGAAAACTCCTGTCACCAGTGGCAACGTTGCTCATGGCATTTGAGTGGCAAGTCAGAATTCACTGCAAGCTACCTCGGTCTGCATCCGTAGTGACCCCTTTCGTGGTAATTACATGTACATCCATGCAAGCATCTGACTACTTATTGTGTCTTCAGCAGCTGTGACCATTTATTTTCATATTGAATTACATGCCACCCTCAGTTGCTTCCTTCTATTTCTCGTAAGTTACAGTTAGACGATAGTGATTCAAAAAATGCCTAAAGTTACATTGTTTATTCATTTTTTAGGCTAACGCCATTTTTAAAGGGCATTTAAAAATATTTGTAATAACAAGTGGGTGTGGGTCTGGAGGGGTGAGAAACACTAGTTTGCACTTATTAATGGACAGTCGATCCCTTAGATCCCCTTCACTCAGGTGGAGCTGAAGAGCAGATAGATTTGGGCTTGAACTCTGGTGTTCTCATCTGAAGGGGGGGGGGATGCCATAGTCCAGGAACCAGCGCTGATATTCTGCGAAATTGGAGAAGCCAGACAGTTTTCTCATTTGGATGGTTTGTCGTAGGAGGAATGTCTGCTGTTCTAGTGAATTCAGTATATGCTGATTGCATTAATTTAAGAGAGCAAGTATTCCATTTTCTATCGAAAGAAATCCTGCAGAAGCATTTCAAGAATGGTGCAGTAAGGCACTCTGAAATTCCGATCCTCCAGAAAAGCAATGAGAACACTGGCAGAAATCGTCAAAATCGACTTTTTCAAACTCCAGAAATTAGCCAATGAACTGCAACAATTGGAGGAACATGTATTCAAGAAAAATGGTTGATTCTCTAAGAACAATAAGCTTCGCAGTATTTTTAACCTGTCCCGCTGCCAGCCCCCTCTCCCTAGCTCTGTGGTAGCCTCGAAAACCAGCAACTTTGAGCCACGGTAACTGTGAAAGACAGTGGGCCTAGCAACCACTGGAATAGTTTGGAATTCCCCTAAATAGGCTTGGAGTGATCCAAAAGAATTGTCACTGTTTGATCTGCCTGACAGCTCCCTAGAAAAATCCCAGTGATGGGGCTTCTCTTTATTTAACATGACCCATTGAGAAAAACCCTGTCCGCAGGTGGTTTGTTGGAAATAATCCGCGGTAACTGCATAAATAGCACAGCTGCCGGTTGGGTGATGCCAGTTGGGGCAAACGAGACTGGTCAAAAAAATGCAAAAAGATAAGAGTGAGATGCAACAGGAGGCTTTGAAAATCATTAAGCTATTTCTAGGGATGTGGGAAAGCATATGCCTGTGCAGGATTTGCATGCCCTGGAAAGACCCGAAAAGGCCCCAGTCTCTCAGCTCTGGATGATCTTGAGTCTCTGCCCAAACAGAAAGTAAAGGCTTAGTTGTCAGCTGCTGGAGTCTTGAAGATGTGCCCTAGTCCACAAGAGGCCCTCAGCAAAAGGTGGGAGATACCGTTTCAGGTGCTTAAGGAAATCCTATCTAATTATTAGCTGAAGACTAAGCTGACAGTAGAGATTTCAGTGGCTACGCGTGATAAACAATGCAGACTTTACGGAATAATTCAGGAAAATCACACACACAAACAAAAACCTCTGCAAGAACAAAAAACCTTGAAAGGAGGGGGGCAACAAATTTGATTTTCAGAATTGCCACCTTATTCTAACTGTCCAGTTTTCAACGAATTAGGAGATAGGCAAAGAAACAAGAAATATGGCTCAGGCACAGGGGAAGAAGAAGTCAACAGAAACCATCCTTGAAGCCCAGACATTATTTTATTTTTTAAAGATTTTGTTGATTTATTTGACAGCACAGGTAGGCAGAGCGGTAGACAGAGGAGAGGGACAAGCAGGCTCCCTGCTGAGCAAAGAGCCCCATGCGGGGCTCGATCCCAGGACCCTGAGATCATGACCTGAGCCGAAATCAAGAGTCGGCCACTTAACTGCACCACGCAAGCACCCCCATATCTCACTTTTTTTTTTTTAAAGATTTTATTTATTTATTTGACAGAGATAGAGACAGCCAGCGAGAGAGGGAACACAAGCAGGGGGAGTGGGAGAGGAAGAAGCAGGCTCCTAGCAGAGGAGCCTGGTGTGGGGCTCGATCCCATAACGCTGGGATCACGCCCTGAGCTGAAGGCAGACGCTTAACCGCTGTGCCACCCAGGCGCCCCCCCATATCTCACTTTTAATAACGGCTAGATGAATGAGGCAGGACAACAAGGAAACAGAGAATCCAAGAGCACTGCCAACCAACTAGATCTAACAGACAACTATTCCGTCCAAGAACAGTATCGTGCACATTTTACTCAAGAGCACGTGGGACGTTCTTAAGGATAGACCATAGGTTAGGCCATAAAACAATCCTCGATAAACCCAAAGGGATTAAAAACACACAAAGTATGTTCTCTGAGCACAACGGGGTTATATTAGAAATCAATATGTGGAAATTAAACAACACACTGAGAGAACCAATGGGTCACAGAAGAACTCAGAAGGAAAACTAGAAAATACTTTGAGATTCATGAAAATGAAAACACGACATACCAGAACGTATGGGATGCGGCCGTAACCATGGGTAGAGGGGAAATTTAGAACTATAAACCCCTATATTTGTAACTATAAACTCTCACTCATCGCTGGTGGAAATGCAAAATGCTGCAGCCACTTTGCAAGGCACTTGGACAGTTTCGTAAAAAACGAAACATACTCTTCCCGTATGGTCCAGCAAATGCGCTCCTTGATATTTATCTAAATGAAATGAAACACGTCCACACAAAAAGCTGGACTTGGGTGCTTTAGTGATAATTGACCCAAATTGGAAGCAACCAGGCTCTCCTTTGGTACATGAATGAATAGTTAAATTGTGGAACACCCAGACAACAGAATACGATTGTTTGTTTTTTGGAGAGAGAATGCATGTGTGCACGTCAGCACATGCGCGTGTGAGGGGGTGGGGGAGGGGCAAATGGAGAGAGAGAGAGAGAGAAAGTCAAGCCGACTCCATGCTCAGTGTGGAGCCCAACACGGGGCTCGATCTCAGGAACCTGGGATCACAACCTGAGCCGAAATCAAGAGTTGGACGCTTCACCGACTGAGTCACCCAGGTGCCCCCAGAAAATGGAATATTATTCATCACTAAAAAGTGAACTATCAAGCCACAAAAAGACATGGAGGAAAAAAATGTATATTACTAAATGAAAGTAGCTAATCTGGAAAGATGACACATTATGATTCCAACTACATGACATTCTGGAAAAGGCAAAATACTCTATATGATACTATAATGATGGACACACGGCCTCTTACATCTAACCAGATGCAGAATGTACAACACCAAGACGGAAGCCTAAGGAAATGATGATGTGTCAATATGGGTTCATCAGTTGTAACAAAGATAACCACTCTGCTGGGAAATATTGATCGTGGGGGAGGTTATGCGTTTGTTTGCAATCTTTGCATTTTTCTCTCAATTTTGCTGTGAATCTAAAACTAAAAAAAAGTCTTGGGGCGCCTGGGTGGCGCAATCAGTTAAGTGTCGGACTTGGTTTTGGCTCAGGTCTGATCTCAGAGTTGTGAGATCAAGCCCCACATCTGCCTGTGTGCTCAGCGTGGAGTCTACTTGGGTTTCTCTCTCCCTCTCTCTCTGCCCCTCCCCACCTCTCTCTCTGTCAAATAAATAAATAGATCTTTCTAAATAAATAAATAAATGAATAAATAAATAAATAAATACTTTTAAAAAAATAAAACTAAAAAAAAGTCTTAAGAAAAAAGATCTCAAATCAATAGTCCAATTTTTCACCTTAGGAAACTAGAAAAAGAAGAGCAAAGTAAACCCGAAGTAAGCAAGGAAAGAAATACTAGAGAGGAAATAGGAGAACAATAGAGAAAATCAACAGAACCAAAAATCAGTTCTTTGAAAAGAGCAACGAAACTGACCAACTTTCAGCTCAACTCACTGGGAAAAAGATTAAAATTACTAATTTTAGGAATTTTAAGGAATGAAAGAGGGGACATCACTGCTGAGAAAAAGCAATCCATAACCGAATAATACTTTTGTAAAGTAATGGTTGTCCTAATAGAACATAGAGCATCTTACACCTATTTGTGGGGGTAACGGTGTTTTATGTATAAGTTTTCAAACATCGTGCTTTCTCCAAAAAGTGCTTTCCATGACTCGTTTCGTCCTCACAACATTCTTGGCGTTGTGCAGGAGTGTTGCACGTGGGACGACGTAATCACGAAGAATCTGTATTTTCAGACACATCTGGGTCATGGATCCAGTTTTATGTCCTGGTTTTGACTTTGAACAAGTCACTTATTCTATTTTTATAGACAAGGCACTTACCCTTTGAGTTAGCAGGGGGAGGGATTCACAAGGATTAAGCGAGATAATCCATGTAAAATATTCTGCACGGCCCCAAGCTCACGGGAAGCGCTTGATAATGGTAACTTATTCAGAAAGGAAAACAGTTCTTAGCTCGTTAAAGGTAGAGCTGTCAGGAAATCCAACCCCTGGTTGAGCGGCTTCTCTTTAATTCGGATTCCCCTCCAACACAGGGCCTGGAGAATTCAAACAGAGCAAAGCAGTCAGTTGCAGGGAAGAATGCTGACTCTCTTATTTTTCATTTTGCTTAGAACAAGCGAGGATCATAAGATTATATGAGCTGGTAACTTGCTATAGTGTTCGTTTATAATTTATTTTATATTTAAAAGGCATCCTGTTATTTATGTTTTTCATATGGTTGTTGAAATCCAGCAATGTCATGCATAGATTTGTCTTCATAATTGTAAACATTTCTTCTAGGATGTTGCTTTTCTCTACCCGCTCTTTTCCTCCTTTTTTTTTTTTTTTTTTTTTTTTAAAGAGGGGGAGAGGGGTAGAAAGACAATCTTAAGCAGGCGCCATGCTCTTGGAGCCCGAAGTAGGGCTCGATCTCACAACCCTGCGATCATGACCTGAATGGAAATGAGAAGTCAGAAACTACTGACTCAGCCACCCAGGCGCCCCATCCTCTTTCTGCTTGTAACTTGCACATCGTCCACTAGATGGCAGTACATCAACATAAAATGTAAATGAAACCGTTCCCATTGCAGCACCTTATTTACTTGGTTTAGTGGGAAATGGTGATTTTCCTGGAAAATTAGCCTGCAAATAGTGAGTTAGGACTAAATCCATGTTTCCTGTGGTGCAATTAATTAAATTCGGTGCTGATGAATAGATGCTGGACGAATAAATAGAATAACGTATCCCGTACCTAGAGTGTACCAGACACAGAGATAAAGGTACTGTGGACAAAAAGAAACATAGGAACCACCTGTGATACGTCTGCTTTCCTCGTATTGCCAAATCTCCCTCCCCCCACATTGAACTCTGAGGATTAGAAGGTCAGTAGTTTTCCCAGGGTCATATATAGAGAGAGACGAAGCTGGGATTTGTCAGTGCTGGGGGAAGACGATGAGTTTGGATTGAAGATAGTTGGGTTTGGGGTACCCGGGTGGCACAGTCGGTTAAGGGTCCGACTCTTGGTTTCAGCTCAGGCTGTGATCTCAGGGTCGTGAGATCCCCCCCCATGTCGGGCTCTGTGCTCAGCCCCATGTCGGGCTCTGTGCTCAGCCCAGAGTCTGCTTGAGATTCTCTCTCTCTCCCTCTGCCCGTCTTGCTCACGCTCACTCTCTCTCTTAAATAAATAAATAAATAAATAAATAAATAAATAGATAGATAGATAAGAGACATTGGGTCTGAAGCCAGTGGTCACATCCAAGCACCGGAACGCAACGGAGCCTGGAATTCCACCTTTGGATTGGGCCAAAGGTGTAATAAATTTAAGAGGCCTCTCCGCAGAGCGGAGTGGAAGCTACGACGACGTATGGATTGTCCGTGGCCAAGTGCCAGTTGCAGAACCAACGCCCATGTGCATCGACAGAGCAAGAGTTAAGGGTACACACTTCGGAGCCTGGCAGACCTGAGTTTGAATCCTGGCCTCCTACTCCCACGCGAGTGCTCACGGGCAGGATCGTTAACCTCGTTGACCCCTTGCAAGAACCCCACGAGGGGGATACTGTCTCCGTTTACACGCAAGTGAGCTGAGGCTTAAAGAGTGTAGGAATTGATCCAAGGTCATGGCGCGTCTACTGCGCGACGGATCCAGGGTTCCAGCCGAGTCCGATTTAAGGTTACACGGCTGCGTGCTGCTTACGTTGCTCCCGGGGTCATAGCACCGAGGACACTGCGTAGTAATCCCTTGTGTACATGGGACTCTCCCTGGACTAGTCAGGGTTCTCCAGAGAAACCGAACGAGCAGGGGAGATAAGCGAATCTCCCTCTCTCGCTCTGTCCCTATCTTTGTATCTCCGTATCTATAAACAGTAGGGTACATTCCATGAACTAAGTCTGTGTAGAGGTGCCTCTGTATCTAGTTCACACACACACACACACACAGATGTATTTCAAGGAACTGGCTGCTTCTGCGGTTGTGACAGCTGGCCAAGTCCCAAGTCTGTAGGGCAGCTTCGGCCAGCACTCGTAGGCACGAGCTCCTGTTGCAATGCCCCAGGCCAACGTTCTTCAGGAAACGCTCAAGTTTTGCCCGGAAGGCCTTCTAACTCTTTGGATGAAACCCACCCACCTTACCGAGGGGAATCTCTTTTATGCAAAGTCAACAGATTGTGGATCTTAATCACAGGTACAACATACCTTCTCAGCAACACCGAGACTCGGGTTTGCTTAAATAACGGGGCACTCTTGCCTCGCCAAGTAGACACATAAAACGAGCCATCAAGCTCCTCCAGTTGTCTGTCAACTCGATGGCAGGAGGGATCCTAGCTTTCTCGGTCACGTGTCTATTCCCCGTGCAGAGCCCCACACCAGACACGCAGTAAACAGGGTACCCGCCGTCTAGCAGCCCAGGTGAAAGTGAGCATCCGTGTTCAGCTGTAGACCGGGGCTAGGCTGCAGACTTAAGTGTTCTCAAGGCACAGGTAACTTTCTTTGGGGCCCCCTGGTTGGAGCAGCAGGAGCTAAGGATGAAGCCACCGATGGCCACGGGCAGCAGGGGCCACGGGTAGCGCTGCCACCACCAAGAGCTGAGTGGGGGTCCTCGTAGGGCACCGTGTGCATACTGTCTGATTTTGGCTACTGCTGGCATGTCTTTTCAGCTGCTGATGCCTATTTACAACTTCATCTGTTGGAAAGAAGGCACAGTGGTTTTCAAGCAGCCCCTTCTGGAAGAGAAAAAAGACAAAACAGAGAGATGGGATGGCAGGTGCCGCCCAGATGGTGGAAAGCATCTACCAAAAATTAGGCTAAAAATGCACTCCCTTGGGGAGCTTTCTTGGCCATCTGTCTCATACCTCCACATCAAAGAGAATGGGGTCCCCTCTTGCTTGAGAATTTAAACACACCTTGGAACACTTTTTCATCTTTTCTTCTCTCCTCTCTCTGGGGTCCCATTATGCTGCTTCCGAGAACCCTGCCTTCTATCCCCTTCCTTAGACCTATCTACAGGAATAGGCTGGCAACAACCAAAGACCCATCTAGATACCCTAACACCTAGGAGAGAAGTGGACTTACGGCAGACGTTCAAAGACCTGGACAGAATTCAAAGATCTGGGGCGCCTGGGTGGCACAGCGGTTAAGCGTCTGCCTTCGGCTCAGGGCGTGATCCCGGCGTTATGGGATCGAGCCCCACATCAGGCTCCTCCGCTGGGAGCCTGCTTCTTCCTCTCCCACTCCCCCTGCTCGTGTTCCCTCTCTCGCTGGCTGTCTCTATCTCTGTCAAATAAATAAATAAAATCTTAAAAAAAAAAAAAGAATTCAAAGATCTAACGAAACAGGAGTGGGGGAGATAGAATACTTGCTACAGACTGACATTCACCCCAATGCTAGAACAATGTATGGGAACAAAATAGAGAAAGAGCCATTCTAAGTCAAAGGAATTACTTGTGTGAAGGTGTGGAGAGTAGTATGCAGGTACACACACACACACACACACACACACACCCCACTCTGGTCTACACTCGTGGGAAACATCTGGTGGTTCTTCAAATTGCCAGGCTTTCTTCAGCTGGTTTTGTGGGGTGTAGAAGACATTTTAAATGTTCTGGATATTCATCCTTTGCCATGTGTTGAAAATATCTTCTTCCGGTCTACAACTTCACTTTTAACTTGGATTAGTGTGTTTTTTGACTTGCACAATTTTTTATTTTTTAAGGATTTTATTTATTTATTTGAGAGAGAGATTAGGAGAGAGAGAGAGAGCATGAGGGAGGGAGGGGATGGGCAGAGAGAGAAGGAGAAACAGACTCTCCCCCGAGCAGGGAGCCTGATGCAGGATCATGCCCCGAGCCAAAATCAAGAGTCACCCGTTTAACCGACTGTACCACCCAGACGCTCCGTGTTGCCCAGTTTTGAAAAAGGATCAGGCCGAAGTTTTAGAAAGACCTGTGGCCAGGTAAAGTCACAGTGACTAGAAAGCACACATATTTTTCCATTTAAACTTTAATATTATGTGCGTTTGGGAGGCTGGGACTTATAGGAAAGGCCTCAGCATCTTGCTTGGTATCACCCTGTGAAGACAAGGCTGCCTGGTCGATGCAGGGCCCCGATCATTAGTCTTTTCAACCCCGGTTCTCTTGTTTGCAAAAACGGTGTTAGTTCTACCGGCTTCCCGGGAACTGTGAGGAATAAACGATCGCATGTTGCAAGTCCCTGGTAACACACAGCTACGGGTGCAAACATAATGGAACCTTCGGAAAACGTCTGGACCAGACATTCCTACACACGCTTCGGGGGACGCGACATTGGACAAGTCTCTAAAAAGTCTCAGGAAGAACTTTCAAAATTATTATTATTATTATTTTTAAAGATTTTATTTTTATTTATTTGACAGAGACAGAGACAGCCAGCGAGAGAAGGAACACAAGCAGGGGGAGTGGGAGAGGAAGAAGCAGGCTCCCAGCAGAGGAGCCCGATGTGGGGCTCGATCCCAGGACGCTGGGATCACGCCCTGAGCCGAAGGCAGACGCTTAACGACTGAGTCACCCAGGCGCCCCAGAACTTTCAAAATTATAAATGTGTAGGAAAAAAATGTTCTCTGGGGATTTCCACTTCCAGCCATGATGTGGTAGCAAGGACCAGACTCAACCTCCCGTAGAAAACAATGAGAAAACTGGACAACATAGATGAAATAATGTTTCCCCCCAGGCATTGGAAAACAGGCGGTGCATAACTGCAGTGCCTGAGAACGGGGAACTAAATGAAGTGAGCCTTATAATCACCCTGGCTTTCTGCCTGGAGGCAATTTCTGACGATGAGATCAGGAGCAGGAAACGAAACAGAGCCGGGATCAAAGATGATCTGAAGAAGGGAGCCCAGGGTAAGCAGGTGATCTGAAGTCTGGTCACCTGGGAAACAGTGCGAGTCCTGGGGCTGCTTAGCTGGGAGTAGGAAAGACTCAGGGGGGCAGGGAGGCTATATGCCGAGTGTGTTCAGAGATTGGCGGGACTGTCATGTTGAGCAGGGAATTCGTGTTCTGTGTGGCTCGGGGAGTTAGAATTAGGGCTGTTGGTGAGAGATTAGAGGGAGAGGATTTTGGCTGAGTCCAAGGAAACATTCGTGGCGATTACAGCCATCAGGTTCAACTGACTGCCTTGTCCAACTGAGCCGATGAAGGGACTGAACAGGTGTGCTGGGCTGTTGCTGGAAGCATTTCTGCTGTGCCCAAGGGACCGACCTAAATGACATCCGGGGCCCATCCTCAAGATTCTTTATGGCTTGATTTTTTCTTTTTTTTTTTTTTTAGCTTGGACTCAATAAGAGGCAGGTGACACCAACTGACTGTGTTTTGAAGAATGTCGAGAAAAGGAAGAATCCCCGAAGACCCCACCCCATTAAAAAAAAAAAAAGACTAGGGTTTTATTTATTTATTTTTTTTTAAAAGATTTTATTTATTTATTTGACAGAGATAGAGACAGCCAGCGAGAGAGGGAACACAAGCAGGGGGAGTGGGAGAGGAAGAAGCAGGCTCATAGCAGAGGAGCCCGATGTGGGGCTCGATCCCAGGACCCTGGGATCACGCCCTGAGCCGAAGGCAGACGCTTAACCACTGTGCCACCCAGGTGCCCCAAGACTAGGGTTTTAAAACAAGAATTGCCCCCACCTATCAATTGCATTTATATTTTAATTTGATTTCTCACCTTTTGTGTGCCTTTCTGCACATGTGTCATACGCACGCTGTTGTAATAAGCCATGCGGATATCCACCGGGTACTTCCTCAATACCTGTGTGGACATGGAGCGCTTTGGCCGAAGAGGGGTTAGCAAATGTGCCTCTGGAGTGTTGCTTCCCCTGCCGTGCCCCTGGCAGACATCACTAGTCAACCATGGAACTGTTGTCCACCGAGCTCAGTCTTAGCCACGGAAATTCTCTGGAAACACCGATTCTCGACGATGACTTCTTATTAATTAGAATGAGAACTGACAGTGTCTCCCTATTTGCTGTCCTGGGGCCAAAGAATGTTTAACAATGCTCTAAGGCCCAGTAACAACCTGTCCTGGTCATGATCTGTGTTTTCGGCCAGCTGCTGGGGACCCCAGCTGTCATCTGTTTTCCCGACATCGGAGCTACGTGGGCACAGTGGGTATGCTGGAGGTTTGGCTGAGTGCCAAGGGGACACTTGGGGGGCACTGAATACTAGGGATGTCTTCTGGATTATGCAAATGCAAAAGGTATTGAGCTTGGATGCGATGTTGTTACAGTGCACAGGGCTGCAACCATATAGAGTGGGAGTTGGGACATGATCGCATCTCTGAACTCCTTATTTTGGGGTTAGAGCCCCACCTTGTGACCCTTAGTGCCCTTGGGGCTCTCTGTGAGAGCCTAGGGGCGTTCTTCTTGGCTGGGGATTATCTTCAGCCTAATTCGTGGTGTGGTAGAAAGAGAAAAAGCATAAGGCTCAGCTCTGGGCTCACATTCTGTCTGTCTGCCCCCTGTCACCTGAGCGGCTCCCCGCACGCTGCTTCTCTTCCCTGGACCAGGCTTCCTCTTTAAGGAGGGCTGGAAATACCCATCTCCAATAGTCGCTTGGAGATTTGATGAGACGGACTAGGTACTGTGGCAAACGCACAGTGGATATTAAAAAGAAAGAAACTGTGTTAGATGCCGGGAAGGATACAAATATTAATAAGATACGTTTGGGGGGGCGTCTGGGTGGCTCACTCGGTGAAGCATCTGCCTTCGGCTCAGGTCATGATCTCAGGGTCCTGGGATCGAACCCGCATGGCGCTCCCTGCTCAGCGGGGAGTCTGCTTCTCTCTCTGCCCCTCCCCCTGCTCCTGCTCCCTCCCAGACAAATAAATAAATAAAATCTTAAAAAAAAAAAAGATCCACGTAAGGATGAAGGAAAGGGGGTGTGAAACTGAGTGGGGCCCAGTGCTGGGGCCGCAGAAAGCTTCTCATCGGTGTAGGGTGATGGGGGAAAGGGCGAGAAATCCCAGTGGTCAGCAGGGAGGAGCGGCCAAGGGAGATGGCTGGCACGCATTAGCCTTCCAGGGATTTCTGCGGGTTAATTATTAAACGGGCCCTCTCGCTTCTGAGGCGGTCTCTTTTGAGTTTGCGGAGTGAGGAAACTGACTCACTGGGGTTTGGTCAGAGCTCGGTGAACCGAGACGGTGGAGTTTCTGGACTCGCACACCCGGGGTGAGAAACCGCGCCTGTGTCCCTCCCCAGACAGCACACACCCTGAGTTGGGCGGGCAAGAGGCTTCTCCTGGTTGTATGCAATCTCAGTTTCGTGCCCAGATCTGCCATACAGCTTGCTGGGTAGTTACATTGGGAGGTCTGGCCGTCACCTCAAACTTGGTCTTCCTGGAACCAAACCCATCGTCCTAGCGCTAACTGTTCTGGACAAAATCGCGTCACCCCCCGAATTCACATACTGAAGTCCTAACCCCTGGCACCTCAGAATGTGACTGTCTTTGGAGACGGGCCCTTTCTGGGGATGAGTAAGTTAAAGTGAGGCCATTTGTGACGAAAGCTGGATTTGGGGATAATTACCGTCTCAACTCTTTGGCTCGGTGTTGAGAGACTTGCCTTGTATTATCTGGCTTTTCTAGATTGCGGTTCTCCACAAACAAAAACAAACCCCCAAAATACTCCGTTGCCACCGTTCTCTGAATCTAAATGACTTTGGCGACATTTCAGCATAAAATCCACGTCTGATGTAGCCCAGGTGTCCTTGGTCATGTCTCTGCCTCCCAAGGGAGAGGAGGGAAGGCGCTGCTCCCCGGGCAGTGACCCCGACAGTCATACCATCACAGGGAGGACAGGTATGAGGTGGGCTAGCCAGCCGGCCATGAACTGGCAGCCTGGGTTCAAGTCCGCCCCCTTCTGGCTGCGTGGCCTCTTGCCAGGCAAGGGGAACACTGCTGGGGGGATGGGGGCCCAAGACCCACCAGTAATTTGGGGAACCTGGTGTCCCCACCCCAGCCAAAGCAGAAGTCTTGATCCAGGCCTGTAATGACCTCCAGGAGAAATGCAATGTCAGGTCTGCTCCCAACTGGCTCGGACAGACTGACCGCTTGGGACGGAGCATCATGGACCGTGCCAGCCTCAATGCTCGGACTGGCTTATCACACGGACTGCTCCAGGCAGAGCTCACACCCGACCGCCCCACACCTTCCTCTCCAGGTGCCATACCAGACACACAGTGCTCCGTGACACTGGGACAGGCAGGTGCCCCGGCCCAGCGCCGGCCCTGGGAACTCCTTAAGGTCAGGGTCCATGTCTTCCCGCATGGGGAAGGGACCGGCTGGGCTGGCTTGCCGCCCCTGCCTGGCAGTCGGCCACCTCGGCCTATCCACACCAAATGCTTAGGTACATTTCCTGAGATTCCAGCGGGGGTGCCAAAACCACCTTGTTCATTTGTAGGGCTGACAATGAGAGGCACGAATGAAGAATTGCATGCACTTCTGAGCCTGTCATGCAGCCAGACTTCTAGCCATCTGCTCTCCTGTCCCCGGAGCTGTTTAGTCGAGGACAGCCATATGCTGCCCTGTCCAGCTTCTGACCCCCACACTCATCCGAGAGGGGTGAGCTTTCTAACTGAAACACAACAGAGGGAAAAATACGAAAAAGTAAAGAAAATGCACGGATGCCCTGATGCTGACTGTGAAAACCGGCTGGGAAGGCACACGGCTGCTCTGGGTACAGCTGGTTGAGAGAATGAGCTGGGCCCACGTGTTTCCCTCTCGAGGAACCGCTGAGATGGGGCTGACTGGGAAAACCAAGGCATAGAGAGATGTGCATGGCGTAACTGCATTTTATCGCAGAATTTAAAAAACTAGGAAGACTCATATAGACACATGTCGATCTGTACGAGCACAGTAAAAGGTGAGCAAAAGCCTACACCAAACTGTTAACCTTAATTAGGTTAGAAGCAGGGACTGTAGGCAGCGTGGGGAAGAGTAGTACTTTTTTATTCATAAATCTGTATAATATTCTACTTGTTATATTGAGTCCAGTTATAACTTTTTCTCAAAAGAAGATTTTATTTATTTATTGTAGAGAGAGAGCGTGTGCCTGAGTTGGGGGGAGGGGCAGAGAGAAAGAGGGAGAGAGAGAGAATCTCAAGCAGACTCTGGGCTGAGCGCCGAGCCCGGTGTGGAGCTGGATCTCATGACCCCGAGATTGTGACCTGAGCCGAAATCAAGAGTCGGATGCTCAACTGAGCACCAGGCACCCTCAGTTATAACTTTTATAGTAAAAAGCCCAGTAAAATAAAGACTAAGAAGGACTCCGCTTAGATGCCACCTCCTCCGGGAAGCCTTCTCTGATGCTCTCAGGCTCTCTCTTTGCCCCCACAGCACTCCCTGTGTGCCTCTATGGCTGTAAGTCCTCCACTGAATTGCACCACTGTGTCTACCTTTGTGCCCTACTGAGTGGGAGCTCCTTAAGGTCAGGGTCCATGTCTTATTAATTTCCATATCCCCGACACCCAACGCGTGGCCGGCACATAGCAGGTGCTCAGTAAATGGAAGCTGAACACACGCGCAAGGGACTGAATTGCATCCTCACCAAATTCATACTCAAATTCATTAGTCCAGGGTAAGGTGCTGCACCGCCGTGAAGGGCGGAAGGAAAGTTCTCTTGCCTGCGGGCCGGGACTGCTTCTCAGCGCTGCGGTTTTCCCGTTAATGACAGACCCGGGGTCTCTGCCTCCCTTGCCGCCCGTCCCTGGATTCAGAACACACTTGGGAGAATCGGGGAAGTTACTTTGTCCTTCCAGGTCCTTCTGCTTCATGCTGAGACGCAGGCAGTGGTTTACCTGGTTCAGATTTTCCGGACCATGAACTTTTGCCTTTCCTGAGTCCAAGTGTATTTTAGTGTGAAGTGGGGAAAAGGGAGTGAGGGTGGTGGTGAAACTTGGGTACACGTTTTACCTGCTTCAGACTGCGGACAAACCTCTCGCGTGTGTCTTGCTCGGGAAGGCAGGCGACAGCAAGAACTAAGCCACTGGCAGCTGCTAACACCTGCTTGAAAATAACCCTCTGTCCTTCTAGGTGATGCTGAGAAAGAGAACCCTCAACCTGTCAGAAGGTCAAGAGCACACATTCTACGTCTTTGCTCTGAAAATGTAAATTGTTTGAGAGATTGAAGGTTATAAATTTTTTTTTAAAGATTTTATTTATTTATTTGACAGAAAGAGAGAGACAGCCAGTGAGAGAGGGAACACAAGCAGGGGGAGTGGGAGAGGAAGAAGCAGGCTCCCAGCAGAAGAGCCTGACGTGGGGCTCGATCCCAGGAATCTGGGATCACGCCCTGAGCTGAAGGCAGACGCTTAACGACTGAGCCACCCAGGCGCCCCTGAAGGTTATAAATCTTGGTCCCCTGGATATAATCTTAGGACCAGATGACCCTTTGGGCCATGACGTTCCATGCCCCATCTGAGGCTTGAACCGCTCCCCCCTCCACATACTTCTTTTTTTTTTTTTTTTTAAGATTTTATTTATTTATTCGACAGAGATAGAGACAGCCAGCGAGAGAGGGAACACAAGCAGGGGGAGTGGGAGAGGAAGAAGCAGGCTCCCAGCGGAGGAGCCTGATGTGGGGCTCGATCCCAGAACGCCAGGATCACGCCCTGAGCCGAAGGCAGACGCTTAACCGCTGTGCCACCCAGGCGCCCCCCCCCCCCACATACTTCTTGTTTGCAGTTGTGAAAATCTAAATAAAGAAAAATACAGAGCCATTTTAAAGAAGAAATGCCCAATTGTTTTCACATAGCAAGTGTTTTAAAGCGTAGTTTAAAATGCAGTCCACTCCTGGGATATTTTTAGTGTCTTGAGAATGTTCCAGATCGCTGACTCAGTAAGCCCAGGCTCTTAAAAATGCATGTTTTTAAACTCTACAATGTGACATTGTCTGAGCTCCTTGCCATTTGAGTCTGACCCTACAGTCTGAGTCTGCCTTGGTTTCCTAGGGGGGCTGTTCTCAGACTTTCTGAGCACCCAACACCACCCCCCCCCACAACTCAAATCTTGATGATCGGGCAAGTTCCTCACATAGCACAGAGCAAAGGGGACCAGGAGTGGCATGCGAAGAACAGAAAGTCACTGTGTTCACGGCAGTAAGCTTGAAAACACTCCTGTGCCAGGGGAGGTTCGCATCACTGCTTTGCAGAAGGGGAAAGGAGAGCCTGGCAGGGGAGGGCACGTGCCCGAGGTCTCACCCCACCCTCTTTCAGCCACCCTGAGCAGGGCAGTCAATGGCTCGGCTCTCCTCGATTCCGCGTGGCTTCTAATCCGGGCCCCTTCGTTTGGTCCAGTTTCCTTTGGTCATGGTAGTAGGACTGGTTTGCTTGACACTCATTGGATGCTTTAGGGGTCGATAAGCGGGAGTGCCGCCCAGGAGTTCCAACTCCGAAGTAGGCTGCATTAATGAAAATGTCTCAGTGATCTTCCGTGGGCCATTTAATAAGTAATATAATATAATATAATATAATATAATAATATAATATAATATAATATAATAATATAATATTATATTATATTTACACACATACCCCCACACATATACACACATACACACATATGCACACACACATACACACACACAAACACACATATATACACAGTTGACCGCAGGTCCACTTATAGGCAGATTTTTAAAAAAATAAATACAGTACTCCAAATGTATTTTTTCTTCTTTATGATTTTCCTAATAACGTTTTCTTTTCTCAAGGTTCCTTTATTGTAAGAATACGGTATATAATACATGGAACATACCAGATCCGTGTTAGGTGACTATGTGACTGGTAAGGCTTCGGGTCAACATAGGCTATGAGTAGTTAAGTTGTGGGGAAGTCAGAAGTTATGCATGGATTTTCAACTGCGTGGGGGTCCGTGCCTCTGACCCCTGCGTTGTTCAAGGGGCAACTGTATTTTTAGGGGTATAGAATGTTTATCCAATCATCAGTATGCAGAGCAGAGGGAATGCTCCCGGTGGTTTCAGATTAGAGCAACGCAGATCACTTCCCACTCAGGCTGGGTGCCATCAGATGGGAAAACATAATCTCCTCTTTTATGAATCCCTAAGCATTGCAGGGGTGTGTGGGCACTGTCGTAGTTACTGGTACTGGCAGATTCTCCCTGGGGAGGCTAGGCCCCTTTGAGTCCTGAGAGGGAAAGTCCCTTTGGGATCCCAGGGAGACGGACAGAGTCTGGTCTTCTTTTATTTATTTTTTTTAAAGATTTATTTATTTATTTGAGAAAGAGAGTGAGACAGCACGAACAGGGGAGGGGCAGAGGGAGGGAGAGGGGGAGAGAGAGTCCTCAGATTCCCTGCTGAGTTGCAGAGCCTGACTTGGGGCTCCATCCCAGGACCCCAAGATCATGACCTGAGGTGAAATCCAGAGTCAGACGCTTAACCCACTGAGCCACCCAGGTGCCCCTAGAGTCTGGTCTTAAAACAAGGATCTTAGATCTCATGATTTCTAGCTCAAGGACGGGAGAATGCCAGGGAGAATGCCGACTTAGAGAAACGTTGGAAAAGATTTTACAAAGGAGACCCATCGCCTTGTCTTTCCCAGTCTCTAACCCCAGTCCCTTCGCATCATAACAGCCTCAGTTCAGTGGTCTGTCTGTTTTGGCTTTTCCAGAATCTTTAAGGTCTGTTCTCAAAGAGGGGTCACAAGAGCACCAGCATCACTGGGAAATTGCCAGAGAGGCAGATTCTAGTATCCCGCCGGTGTCCTAGGGAATGAATAGCTCTGGGATGGGGGCCTGGCAGTCCGTGTTTTAGCAGGTGGTCCAGTACTTTGAGACCCAGTGCTCTGAATAACCACAGACGAAGTCACAATCCCGAATTCTTGGAGTCTTCCTTGCGATTCTGTAATTTAAGTCTGATCTAATGCTTTAAAGATATCAGATCGCCTCACTTTTACGTGCTAGATATTGCAAGTAAGTTATTTTTTCCAGAGTCACAAAATTCTATCGAAAGGGAAAATAAGAGTATAATGGTATTCTCGAGCCGTCCAGTGGAGTCAAGGGTTATTCTGATTTGGAGAAGTTTGGGGACTGGACCAGTTTTCTGACCAGAACAAAGAGAGATGGGAAAATGGGACCCATTAGATAAAAACATCCATCTTCCAGCTTATGAACTGTGCAGAGAACCAGAATTGTTGGATCACCGCAAACTCTATTGGGACTTTGTGTGTCTTAATGATTCCAATTCTTCAAGATCTAAAACCAGTTCCACTGGGTTCCTGAAAGCTGGGGAAAATTTTAAGATGCCTTGCTATTAACGCGTTACGACTTTGACATTTTCTCAAGGCTTCCCGCATGGCCAATGTATGCCTTGAGAACAGGGACTCTGTCTCTATTATGGTGACACATTGGAGTGGATCCTTGTTCTTGAGGGCAGTGGGTACTTGCAAATCTGTAATGTCATTGTTTGCCTGTAACAATCTCTCACATTCGTCTGGCTCTGTGGTTTTCAAGGCTCTTTGACATTCAGTCCTGTATTTTGTCTCCATAAAATACCTCTAGGAGATCCGGTACCTGTGATTAACTTTTGTGATCCTGTGTCCTTAGCTATCAAAGGCAGAAAGTGGCCTGTAGAGGGTCATGTGTCCCATGGTGAGGATGCGGTGGGGATTGGAGTTGGGGGCTGCCCCTCCCACTATCCTTAAAATTAAAGGGCCAGTGACACTGGTTTTCCATTTAAAAAATATGTTAATATTTTTATAAAATAGAGAAGTGCAAAAGTGCTGGCGTTGTCCTTAGCGGTCCATAAATGTGAGGTGTCACCAAGTTGTCCTCATTCAGTACAGGGAATGTCAAAGGGATTAAGTGGCTTTCTGGGGACATCCAGGCCACCACAGAGCTGGAACTCTGCCTGGGATCTTGGGTCCCTTTGCCACGAACTCCTTCCCCAAACCACACCTGACGCAGGAGGAGGGCTCTGTGAATTTCAAGTCTTTGCTCCCTGCATTCTCACCTTGCTCTTGCCAGCCCCTCCTCTCCTCACGGCTTCTCCCCTGGAATTCTGTGCTCCCACAAACCACAAAGTGCCCGAAGATATTCACTGGTCACGTAGCGCACGCAAACACGGTCCAAGGCAGGGGGCAAAGCAAATACAAACTGGGCACCACGTTTCATTAATTCTTTTTTTTTTTTTTTAAAGACTTTATTTATGTATTTATTTGAGAGAGAGAGAGAGAGAGACAGAGAGCACACAAGCAGGCAGAGGGGCAGAGGCAGAAGCAGGCTCCCTGCTGAGCAAGGAGCTCCATGCAGGGCTTGATCCCAGGACTCTGGGATCATGACCTGAGCTGAAGGCAGACCCTTGACCAACTGAGCACCCAGGCGCCCCTCACGTTTCATTCATTGTAAGTAGCACTTAAAAGACCGTGTCAGCATCTCCGAAATCAGGGTATGCCGTCTGTTGGCAGGTTCTTTTCTTTCTCAGAGGTGTATAAAATAATGATGCAGCTTGGGCTTGTGGAGATGAGTAGTTTCTCTTCTCTAGCAGCTTACAGTGTTTCTTCTGCCCAAAAGTTAGGGCGCGAGAGCGCATGCGCGTGAGTCCGAGCCCACCAATAGCGCACATGACCGGAAGCGGAAGCGCTGCAAGTGAGAAGTGGGGAAGGAGGACTTGGTCCTAACTGGGAGCCCCAGAGGGTTTTCTCTGAGAAGGGAGAATCCAAACTAGATCTTGAAGGGTGAGTGGCATTTTAAGAAGCAGAGAAAAGGTGGAAGGGCACTTGACCCTCAGGGAACAGGGCAAAGGGAGGCAGGATACGCAGAGGTGCCCCAGCGTTTGAACCACCCCCTGGAAGGAAGGGCGTGGCTGCAGCGGGACTGGACATTCAGCACGGGCTGCTGTTAACATTCTGAAATACTTCCTGACTCATAACCAGCAGCTGCCCCAAGTCACCAAGGGCATGCCTGACCTTGGGCTGCCCTTCATCCACCAGGAGCCCAACCACCTCCCCAGCCCAGCTACTGAAGGGTTAATACGGGCTCAGCCCTGAGCCTCTGGTGTCCTTTCAAAGGCTGGTTGGTCCCTGGCCCTCCCTGCAGTTAAGAGGGGGAACTGCTGTGAGGGCTGATGAAGCAGGAAAACCACCAGAGCCAGATCAGAGAATGAGGGACCGGAGCTGTGGACCAGGACAGAGGTGACCAAACCTTTGTCACTGTGCGCTTCCACGTTTGAGCGTGCACATCAACAGCTGTGCGTTGATTTATACATACACGTCGTTATCACCGTTCTCTTCTGTAAAATCTAAAACAGATGCAAAAATAGAAGCTAAAAAAAAAAAATAAAAACAATTAAAAAATAAGCTGGAGCATCTGACCACACCACAGAGCCTCACCTCGGACCCCCCCCCCCCCAGGTGAGTGCACCCCACTTGCAAGGGCGCTCACTGCCTAGACAGTGGAGGAGCTGAGGCTGGACCGAGAATTTACCCTTTCACTATAAAAAGGCAGGAGGAACTCAAGAGAGCAAATGGCCATAAAAGACATGACCAAGAAGTAGGTCCCGAAAAACTGAAAGTATGTTAAAGGTTATGACAATGCCTTGTCCCGTACCCATTTGTAAGCTATTATTGGGTCTTCTTGGTTCCAGTGTAGGTACTCTACTCACCAAGGTGGTGGAGCTTTGGATGGGGTGAGACACAACAGGGAAGCCACAAGGAGGGGAACTGGGTTTTGGGAGCCCCAAGGAAGAGCAGACAGAAGGTGGGAGCCCAATGTCCTGAGGAATGAGAGGGGCCCTTGGCTGGGTTGGAGCAGAGCATGTGGGCAACTGCAGGGCCTGAGCAGGACCCGGCCTGCCCTTGTCCATTGTGGCTGGGGACCTACACGAGGTCTGAGTGGACATCAGTGGCCTGTGATGTCTCTCTTCTGCATCCGAAAGCTTCGGGAAGGGGACAAAGACCACAGTTGCCCAGAATAGTCTGCCAACATCGTCTCTTCCCCGTGTCCACCTGAGTGGAAGTGGATGCCTGCTGCAGGAGGTGGAAAAGAGTCAGTTAACAGAGCCAGATCCCTCATCACCCCCCAACTCAGAGATACTTTGGACCCAACAGAAGAGCTCCCCAATGGAGGGACGCAGTCAGCCAGTGGGACAAGCACAGGTGGCCTCTGGGTTGATCTAACCAGATCACAGATACTCACTAAGGGCTGGAGCGTGCCCATTTCAGAAAACAGTTCTCCTTCTCCACGAGCAGTTAACATTGAATTAATATTTACAAGATGGCGGCCACTGTCCTAACAACTTCACCTATTCACTCATTTACTCCTTATGCTGACTATTGACTTCAAGGGAGTGGTTCTAGTTTTATCCCCGCCTTGCCAACAAAGAAGTCGAGGCACCAAGAGGAGACATGAGTAGCTTGGGTCACAGGGGGAAGAAGTTGCCCTGCTGGGCTTTGGACCTGGGGAGGATTGATGAGGGACCCTGTGATCCGAACCAAAATGCTTACTGCCCCAGACTGGTAGGAGTGTTGGCATACATCCCACAGCCTCAAACCCCACTAATAAACACCATCCCCACTCAGAACACATCAACACTCATGCAACTTGGACCAAAGTTCTCCCTCCAGGCATCTGGGGGAAGACACCTCAGCCCAGATAGAGAAAGTGACATAGGTATGCTTTTTTTTCTTCCTTTGGACATGTTTGCTTTAAATATATAAAGGAAAAAAGAAGGTATGAGACTGTAGGTGCATATCTGTGTTTATTACCGCTCCTTTTCAGGGCTGAGAACATAAGTGCATTGAATGTGTTATCATGGTGCAGGGGGAGCCCCCGTGGCCCCGTCTTACGTGCTGCTCATTCAGAGAAACGGCGAATACTTGCCTCTCTCCCCTGCTGAATAAAGGCAACTCGCAAGTAACTCTGATGTTTAGTCCTTCAGGAAACCACCAAAGGGGTTTGGGGGAGGGAAATACATTCTCAATGCACAACAAATCCCTTAAAAAAAAAAATCTCTTCTCTGTCATTGAAACATTCTCAGATTTCCCGCATTACTGGTGTCCAGACCTGCTGCAGACCTCCAGCCTCCCCATTCTCGACTCTTCCACATACATCCCGGTTAAAACCTCAGTCCGTCCTCTACTTGTCTCCAAGCAACCCCTCTGCTTCATATCATCACCCCAGTACATCGCGTCTGGTCAGAAACGGAAAGCCCAGTTCTACTTCTCTCTTTGCCTGTTCTGCCTGCGTTTTCTGTTACCAAAATGCAGGGACAAGCTGGCAAAGACGAGGGAAGGGAACACAAGGCAGAAAGAGTGCAAAAAAACCCTACCCTGTGGAAATTTTGTCCCGTGGAAGATGCATAAATAAAAAGGCCCGTAGGGTGCTTCACACTGTTTTGAAGGCTGGGCACCTGCTTCCCGGGCTGGCCGGGGCTTTCAGGATCCTGGGTCAGGCCTGATTGGATGGGGACGGGACCATGTTCAGGGGAAACCGACACACGGCCAAGGCTGCCCTCTCTGGTCTCGGGAGCCTGGGCTCTTCATCCTTTTCCCTGAGAAATTATGGTCTAGGTTTCTTGCTACTCACCCAGCTGCAGGAAGAACCTGACTTCTTGGCTCTGGGGGCTTTAGTCTTGTGCTTTCCTGAATCCTGAGCCCTGATCCTGTCCATGCTTTGTACAACACGGCATTAATTCACCATCTTGGAAAGGTCTCCCCTTGTTTGGCGGGGCAATGGCCTATGAGCTAGCCTGGAAAATCCTCACGATTGCTTTGTCCTGACAATCACAGGACCATTTATTTCCACTTGCTTCATTTACTTTACGTCTCCCTCCTCCTCTACCTGCAAGATTTCACGGAGCCACAGACTTACTGGTTAATCTCCACAGAGCGTTCTTGTAGCTTACTTCATTGAACACAAGATTGGATGCAGAAATCCCCACCCTGGGAAGGATCTGACATTAGAAGCAACCCAGCTGGTTCCAGAATGGAAAAACAAAAAAAAAACAAACAAAAAAAAAAAAAAAAAAGAAAAGAAAAAAGAAAAAGGAAGAAAGAAAGAAACAGAATATAACAAAGTAGCCAAATGAGACAAGGAGGGCCGTCCAAATGCTCCATAAATCTTTAGTTCCTTTCATTGTTCATTTCTAAGGACTGAAGTGTTCTAATTTATATGATCTTTTCTCTCAAGGACTTTTCATCAGATAAACTGAATTCTTCCACCCAGAACTTGTGAATTGAGCCAGTTACCGGAAACCTCCAGCCCCACCCTAAAATCCTCTTCCTCTTCGCTGCGCTTCGGGCTGCTGCCAGCAGGTGGCGCCAGCCTGCCTGGTTTTTTTCCCTCCCTGCCCTTTTGGGCAAGGGAGTGGGGCGGGGGTGCGGGTTGGGGGAGGAGAAGCCCAATGGCAGAACTGCTGAGCCGGGGCCAAGATTGCTTCTGGCATCTGGAATGCATTAACAACAGCCCACAAATCTGAATCTCATCTCCTTGGAAGAGAGTGAAGGAGAGAGAAAGAGAAAGAGAGAGAGAGAAAAGGGCGCCTGAAATACTAGGGAGGGGAAGAGGACGAAGAGGGCAGAAAAGATGCCCCCCAGGCCAGGGGGTCATTACTGGGAAGGGTGTGCCTCTGCCCCTCGCTGGGCCAGTGCAGCCCCCGCAGCCCCCAGCATGCCCGCGATGGGGGGACAGGGCTCCCGGCCTGGAGGAAGGAAGCTGTGAGCCAGGCACTGCAAACAAAGAATGATATGATAGGATCCCCAGAACTCTGCCTGCCAGTCCTTCTTTTCCTGGCATCCCTGTCCCTCCTAGGCGGGAACAAAGAGGGAAGGGGTGGAGGCCTGACACCTTCCTCCTCCGCATGCGATTTTGTCAATTTACAGAATGACATACCCCTGCTTCTGTGGGTGACTCATGGGTAAGAGTAACTGGGTCCAGTTCCGGAAAAGATCTGTGTTTTATGATTACGGCCCTTGATTTCATCCTTTACTTTTTTCTGGGCCTCGGTGATGATGGATTTGACTACTCAGTGCTTCGCAGGCTGCCACTGGCCGATGAGGTCTGACACCCCTCTGGGTGGGGAAGGAGGTCGCAGGGAGATGGGGGTGGGGGGCGGGTCAGCTGTACCCCCTTGGGGGCTGTGCCTCGGTGGTTTGGGGAGTGAAGTCTGGCTCTCCTTCCTCCTCCTGCAGCCAGAGACGCCTTCGTGGCTCATGTGGAGAGAAGTGGGGCCAGTCTGTGTGCAGCTCTGCCCAGCGACGGGTCACACCTGCTCTCAGGTGGGTGGCATCCCCTGAACCCCATCACTGTCTACCTCTCCACCCGAATCACATTGTTTTCATCTCAAGCTTGCTACGCCTGGCCGCCTCACTGCGGATAACTTCGTCTTTCCGTTACTGCTCCCGGAGGCTACGATTGGTGGGATTGTGTGGGAAGAAAGGGTGTAGAGCCTTGAGGCCGAGCCACCAGGCCAGGCTAAGCTGACTTTTTGTAAGCCCTCTTTTCTGCCCTACCTTCCCCAGGGGACTCCCTGAGCAGGGGTTATTAGTAGCAGGTCATGAGGCTTCCAGTTGGAGACACGCTGTAGCCAGTCCCACACATACAATGTTCCCAAACTCTCTCCCCAGGGATGTATTGGATGAAATAGAAACTATTGTCAATAGGTCACTAGGTCAGGTCAAGACTGGGGAAGTAGGCATCGTGGATATGGAATTAAATAATCTCCATGTGGTTGGAAGAAACTCCGAAGGGAACAGAGGACAGAAGAAGAGGATCTAGTGATCATAGTGAATCCCAAGTTGAAATGGGTCAATGGGGGGCGCCTGGGTAGCGCAGTCCTTAAAGCGTCTGCCTTCGGCTCAGGGCGTGATCCCGGCGTACCAGGATCGAGTCCCACATCAGGCTCCTCCGCTGTGAGCCTGCTTCTTCCTCTCCCACTCCCCCTGCTGTGTTCCCTCTCTCGCTGGCTGTCTCTCTGTCACATAAATAAATAAAATCTTTAAAAAAAAAAAAAAAAAAGAAATGGGTCAATGGGATAGGGCAGTGACGAATGAGTAGGGACAGACTCTGGGAAAACCCTGCTGGAAATTCGTCAGCTATATCCTGTACCTTCCCCCAGTTTCAATTACAGGAAGAAAGTCTTGGTCTAAGAAATTCAGAGGAATTATATACTACAGGCTAAACAAGTTAGAATCTCCAAAAGAGCTCAAATTAGGTGTTCTCTGTCTTCTCCCATGAGGCTTAACAATGAAAATTGCACGTATCCTTGAGAGCTTACAAGGTGTTTTCATACACAATTATTTTCAACAACTTCTCACTGACACAATGAATGAATTAAGAATGAAACACAATTTTGCAAGTTCCAAGAGGTCAAATAATGAAGAGTCTACCATAATAGCAGCCATACATTATCTGGCCTGGACCGTCAGAGCTTCCGTGACTGTGTGGCCCTCACGTACCCCTTCTCTTTTCTTTCTTTCCACTTCGCGCATCTCTCCTTGGCTTATGGGTCCTTTCCTTCTTACCGATGAGGCCGAGGGAGGTGTAAAGAGATGAAGGCCGGAGTCAAGTGATTGCAAGGTTTGAACCCTGGCTCAGCCAGATGCCGCTGCCTCTGCGATCTTGACCATGTCATTCACATTCTTTGTGCTCTAGTTTCGTGATCCATCCAGTGGGCATGGGGACAGGGCTCCCGTAGGACTGCTGGAGCGTTAAATGGGATTGTGTGGGTGATAGAGTCTGGCAAAGTGTCTTGGATGGGCTGATGGTATTCCAATGCACTGTAGGACTCAACACTTCTTACCCACTTGGGTCGTATCCAATACAAATTGGTTAAAACAAATGGTAACCTGCTGGGTTGTTAGGTGGGACAATTAAAAAAATCAAAATAGAGGCCAAAAAGGCACGTCATCTCCTTCTTTCTTGAAGCTGGGGCCATGGTCCAGGTGGGATCCCCGAACAAGATGGCGGCTCCAACCAGCAGATGTTTTCCTCAGGAGGAGAGTTAACAGCGGTCAGAGCAAGGAAGCTCTGTGGTGGGACTAGTGTGGCTTCTGTGACATTCTCAGGCACACTGGCATTGGCAGAGATAGACCTCTCTTCTGTGGAGGCAGACCTTGTGCATGTCTGTGTCTCAGTGTAAATTATGACCCAATATATCCTCAGAGGAAGATCCGTCCACCCACTTTGAAAGGACTCAGGGGTTTTGAGGTGAAGATACACAGAGCTATTCAGGAATCTCCTCAGGGGGTTGAGCCATCACGTTTCTAAGCTCATTTTACTATAGGGAAACTGAGGCACAGAGACTCAAAGTGATTTGTCTGAGGTCAGACAGACAGTTTTGGCAGAAGCAACACTCAAATGCTCACTGGCTTGGAGTCTGAAGCAAGGAGAGCATGGTGACAATGCCCTGAAGCCACCAATCCAAGGCTTCTCTACCTGGGAAGAGCAGGTCCCTTCAAGGTGGCAGCCAGGGCAGGGTGGACTCTTTGGAAGACAGCTGGAGAACTAGACCATTGGAAGAGCCAGAAGTCACTTCCTGCTGGCTAAGTCTGAAGAATCCTGCCCACAGTGCGACCTGCCACCTCACACCCTGGGTGTCAAGACGGGGGAAAGGCTGAGTTTGCCCTGGGGATGCAATGAGTGTAAGCTCTGGGAGCAGCTAGGGTTTGGCCAGCCAATGACCAACCCTGTGCAGCCATCTTGTTCCCAGTGGTCATCTTGAGCTTAATCAAGGAGAGGCACCAGCATGAACGGGGATTCCGCAGATAACGGGCATTACCTGGGCGTTCTGAATCCTCAACATAGAACTTGCTTCCTCAGTGAGCTCCAACAGCCTGACTTTGCAGGCTTGCCCCTGCTTTCTTCATTCCCTATCCCCCTGGTGCCCACCCTCTGACCACAGTCCTGTCCTGATTGCTTCCTCTCCCTGCACCTCCCACCTCATGCCTGCCCCAGGCAGCTCCTCCCTTGCCCTCTCTCCACCTGGAGGGCTTGCAGAGAGCTGGGGGTTAATCTCCCATGTTCCTTCCCGCTGACAGCACCGGCTCTGGAGACAGTGTCTGAGGTCAAGTCCCATCCCTGCCCCTGTGTGATTTGGGGGCAGGTTATTTAATCTCTCTGAGCTTTGGTTTTTCCATAGGAAAAATGGGGATAATAATAGCATCAACCTCTTTGGATCGTTGGTTGGATTCAATGAGTTAGTACATGTAAATTGCTCAGTGAGGGCTGGATACAGGGTGGGTGTTCAGTAACATTAGTTACTATTCACATCTTCCTATGTTACCCTAATCTGGCTCTCCTCTGGGAGTCCTGTTCTGTGGGAGAGGGAATGGAGGTGACAGGGTCATTTTTCACCTAGACCTCTAGACCGATGGTTTCCAAAGTGGGGTACCCCTGAGGGTGGGCAACCACTCTTTGGGGATAAGGAGGGAGTGGGGAGACTTGAACTTCTGTGTCAGAGTTTGTTATGTGTTCCCCAAACCCCATTGCCTTTTCTTCCCAGGCACAAGCTAGACTACACTTCCCAGCTCCCCTTGCAGTTAGCTGGGACCACGTGACTGCATTTGGACCCATGGAATCAGGGCAGCCTTGCCGCCACGATGCTGCCCCTTCCAGGTCTGGTTCTTACCCCCAACCTCCACCCCAATGTGCAGTCTTCAAGGCTCCCTCTCTCTCCCCATCTGTTGGTAGAATGAAGAGGATCTCAAGGCCCCAGAGGAGGGAATGTAGTGGCTCCAGCTGGTCTTAAGGGTTAACTTGCTTCAAGGTCATACACTCCTTGCTTGATGACTTAAGGCCCTTGATCTGTAACGGAACTAATTTACTTTCTTTGAGGTTTGCAGACCACTGGCCTTGGGGAATGAAGGACCGAAATGTCCCCAAGCCACAGAGGCCAGCAAGTCTGTCTGAAGACCCCTTAGCTTTCTGATTGGCTTAGCAATCTTTCAGCAGAATGTTTTTCTTTTTTAAGGTCACACAAATGACTTTACTGACCTCCCTTTGCGCATCTGGAGAACTTGCCAGATTTCTGCTCTGCAGAAAGGACAGAGTACTTCTGCACAAAGTCCTGGGTGCCAAGCAACCAGACCTTCTTGCAACCCCCCACTCTGGGCACCAAGGAACTAGAACTTCTTGCACAACCTCGAGCACCAAGGTTTCTGTAGCTGGCATCATAGGCTCTGCACGGAATCAAGAAATGTCACCACGGCCCTCCCTTAACGGATGAAACCCTTTAAAAATCTCTGGGCCAGAGTCAGGGCCTTTGGACAAGAATGTGCCTTCTCCCCAGGTGGCCGGCCTCCTGAATCAAGCTCACATTCCTTTCCAGTCAAAACTCATCCCTTGAGTATTGGCCCTTTGAGCCACGGGGCAGCTGAACTTGGGTTTCGGGGACAGGAAGAGCCATGAGATAGAAGGATCCTGAATCCTCAGATGAACGCAAGGAGCAGAGCCCTCTTGACCAACCAACGCTGGACCCTGACATGAGCGAGGAGCAAACTTCTTGCGCCGCCAAGCCAGTGAAATTCGGCGGATATTTGGTATAATGTTAGACTATACTAAGTCAACTTCTCTTCGGATTTATTGTTTAGAAATATCAACTTAGAAAAATGTCTATCTTTTGGTGCACCTTCTTCAATATATATAATATACCAGTACAGTAGTATGTGTCTATAATTTAATGCTCAAAATTTTAATGGTAGCTGATTAAAAACCTTTGGAAGCCCGTGATCCAGCTTATAGGGACCAGTTCTCTTTCTCATCTGGGGCCAGTGCCCCCCAGACTGGATCCCCTCGCCCCCTTCCCACCTTCTGGATCACACCGTTGTGTTTTCTTTCCTTGCTCTGTCCTGCTGTCATCCCGGAGGAGGTCAGTCCTGGAAAAAAAAAAACACAAAAAAACACAAAAAACAAAACAGCAAAAAACAAATTCGACATTTGCTTTGTTTTTAAAAAGGGTTAGCAAAGAGGAAAAAGCGATTCTGCACTAGGACTCAGAGGACCGGGGTTTTATTCCCAATACCTCCCTTGGTCACAAAGATTAGGGCATGTCGTCTCTGGGTCTCCGAGCTCTTATTTGCAGAATGAGGTCGCCAGACTGGATAATTTTGGAAGCACGTCTCCCCTCTCACATTTGGTGAGCATGTTGTCTGTTGTTTTATGGGGGCGTGCGCCTCATTTGGGAGTAAGCTTTAAAGGTTGGCTTCGGAAATCACTGTGATTGTATCCTTACGCCCGTCCCTTCCCGCTCGCCCAGAGGGAAGGAGCCGTTTTGGTGGCGGCCAGGCAGTGGTCAGGGTGAACCTGACGCTTTCTGGGGATTTATGCGTGGATGGCAATTCCAGGACAGGATTTTGAGACTGCTTGCTTTTGACTGTTGAGAGGAACCCATAGACTCCTTGGAACTACTCTTTTCCAGCGACTGGTTTCTGTAAAGGAAATCCTAGCATTTCTGAGGACCCCAACGCCCAAATAATCTGTTCCAAGGAAATGTTCTAAATTACAGATGTTTTTTCTCAGTGCTGTCCAGTTGTCTCCGGGGCCAGAGCACTCCTAGCACAAGGCGGGGAGCATGTGATTGTGTGGTGGTGGAGAGGAGAGCCAAGCCCAGAAGAGCTGTCCCCAGCTTTAGGTTTTTAATTGTCTGTCATGGTCAGTGCCTCGAGGCAAGTATTCCCTCTCTGGAACCTTCTTCTCCCCACCCATCGGAACGAAATCCACACCTTCCTTTGAGCTGCTTCATTTCCACCAAGCTGGGGGGCCCAGGGGAACTCACGTTTTCCATCTTTGTCCTTGGCTTTGCAAGCAAGGGAGCTCTGCATATTATAACCATTATATCAGTGTTATTAGCGTCATTAGATTCTGGAAACCAAGGTTCAACTCCACCTGAGCATAGAAAACACAACCGTCACATCAGGAATTTTCTGTTTTTTTTTTTTTTTTTTTTTTTTTTGCTGAAGTTCAAATCGAAGGTTCTCCCACCTCCTTTGTCCTTCCGGAAAGGTGTCCGTCATCTGTTATCTAACATGGGCCGGGGGGGGGGGGCGGGGGGGGAGAGGCATCAGTCCTAGGGATATTGTAGTCTGCACTGGTACCTATCTTTATCCCTATCCAGTTGCAAGTCACACAGTCCCTTGACGTGTGCTTTGGTGTCCTGACCCTTAGACCTCAGGGCTGCTGGTCCTCAGTCCCCTTCCTGCTCCCCTGGAGGCATATGGCTGCTTCCCTGGCCCCGCGGTGTGCAGGACTCTAGGAGGAGCTCGGCTGCCTGGGCACCCCATGCAGGAGTGACTACTCAAGTCTCCCGGCAGCCACTCCCCCACTGGGGAATGGAAGTACTCTCACTGAAGGGGAGACTAGAAACTCTCTTTGGTATGGAGGAGAGAGATGAAGGAGAAAGCAGCCCGTTGCCCTCTTCCACAAGATTAACTCCACAGCATGGGGTGGTGGGGGGTAAGGGAACCCCCAGATGGGTTTGGAAATCCAACGGGAGACAGCCCTCCCTGTGCTGGCCATCTGGGACCCTGGCAGGCAGCAAACCCACTTCGAAACCCTATTTGCTCCAGTGGAGATGTAGCTTTTGCCCTGAAAATCCATTCTCGACAAATCAGTGAACTACACCACCCTCTCAAGCCAACTGGCATCCCCAAAATGGCCTTTCCTAATGTAATTTTTTCATCAAATTTTAACTTCAGCACTCCTTTCCAAACCTCAAGAAAGTACTCTCCCCACCGAGTGCCTCCGATTTGCAGGGGTGGAGAAGGAGAACCAGGCACTTGGGCTCATCTCCTCGAGAGACGAGCTTAAAAGATGAACTTTCAGTGACCACAAGTTGACCGTATTCACAGTGTTCATGATTTATTTCAACACTGAGTCATGATGGGAGGAGACCTGTTGGCCTCTGTGCTTAATCAAGTAGGATGGCCACACAGACGTCCGATCCCTCATCATAAGGACGCCGAGATGCTGCGTGAACACCATGAATCCGAAAATAATCGTTAACCACATATCTTCTCCCAAAGCATGGATTTTCAAGGAAGGACAGAAGAAAAAGTCTTTAAGCTCTTGATGTTTCTCCCCTCCCCTCCCCTCTCCTCTAATCCCCTCCTCTCCCCTTCCCTCCCCTCCCATTCCTTTTTCTCTCTATCTTTCTATCCGTATAGCTGATTCCTATTCTGCACATGAGTGGTTTAGACCAGAGTTTCTCAACTTCAGCCCTACTGACATTCCGGGCCAGATAAGTCTTGGTGGTGGGGGACTATCTCTGCTTTGTAAGGTCTCTGGGTAGCATCCTTGGCCTCTACACATGGACGCCAGTAGCCCTCCCACTCTTCCTCCCTTCCCAGCCATAACAACCAAAAATATTTGCAGATATTTCCCAATGTCCCCTTGCTGTGTGTGTGTGTGGGGGAGCAAAATTGACCTCCAGTCGAGAACGACTGATTCAGACAAATTACAAATGGAAATATCAATTGCTCCTATGCATTGATATTATGGTGTCCAACAGTAATATCATAAAGGAATTTACTAATACATTAAAATAAAAGCGTGCGATGTTATTCTAAGCCCAACACTTGTCATGATCCATAAGTCCTTCCCCACCCCCACCAGGATCTTAGAAATAGTGTGAACTGTTTTTGCTGCTCCAGTATAATTTAGAATGATGCCTCGACATTTGGTTTCCTGTTCACCTTTAGTGACAAAATCGTTTCTTTCCCCCTTTGGAAAATATGATATTGCACTTGCTCTATAAAATTCAGTCGATTTCTTTGTGAGTGATTTAATCGTTTCTTAACTGACAAGCCCTAGAGATTTGGGTGGATCTTCACTGTTCCAGTGAAATTTAATTTTAAGACGCAAATTGCCATAATTCCTATTCATGGGTTTCCTTTTCTGGCAGTATATAAGAGATTAGTGAATTTGCAGATTTCCTAGTCATGGTACCTCTACATTCTCAGCCCGTATTCCCACTGAGGCCATACTGGTAGTTAGTGATTATTATTTTATGCTATAATGTGGTCTGTGTTCCCATCACGTTATTCTGAGTATACTCTATGTCCCTGCTTCCATCACTATTTTTATTCCGCAGTGAATTGCTTTTGAACGCTTGGTCCATTTTTGTGTCTTGGGGGTATGCTGTGAGACAGTAGCAAGACAACAACAACAAAAAAGAAACTTACACCTGATAAAAAATAACCTGCAAATAATGAGAAAATGTTAGCCGAGCTGAACTACACCTTATCGAATGAAAGTGAGCCAAGATGAATAAGCAACAACAAAAGAAATCTACACCTTATCAGAAATAACCTGCAAATAATGAGAAAGTGTTAGCCGAGCTAAACCACACCTTATCGAATGAAAGTGAGCCAAGATGAATAACCTTAACGCAGTCTGTGTAAGTCGTACCCAGACTTTGGGTTTCGCCATTTCGGTTGTAACAATGACTAGGAACATACCCTTAATTTTACCTTTTAAATATGTGGGAGGTGGTGAATGATCAGTTTCGTTACATTTTCCCAGGATAGCACCAGTAGCTTGGCCATCTTCTGGTTCCTAGCAGCTGGCCTCCAGGAGGGTCACTGGTTTTCAATGCCCATGTTAAGAAATGCTGAGTGAGTGTCTGTAATGTTAACAGCTATGAGAATGGTAGAGCTCAGGAGAGACAGCACTTTATTCTGCAATGGGCTCCTGCTCCAGGCTAGACAGCAAGCTCTCTGCAGGCAGGGGCTGGTTTTCTGATTCCCGTGGATCTCTCCACTGCCCCCAGCACAGGGCTCTGGCCTGACCCACACAAAACTCTTGGCATAAAAGGGTGAGGTTGTGTATTGCTGCGTCCGCTCTGGATGCCTGTGAGACTGGAGGATCCCTTTCAGCAGAGCGTGAAGCCCGGTGTTGAAATGCAGACAGACAGGTCCACAATGCCCGAGCCCTGTGGGGTCTGAGCTGCACAAATCCGTTCTTTTGACAAAGACTAGGGCTCTCGGGCGCAGGACAGCTCAGCAGGGGAAGCTGGCCCCCCGCATTGTCTGTGGCAGCCACCCAGGGGCAGTCTCTGGACCCCATGCCCTGCTCCCTGGTGCCTGGGAGGGCACAGGCTGTCTGCCCCAGTCAGCTGCTGTCCCTTTTCCAGCTGATTAGTTTCTAAGCCAGGACCAGGCTTGGGTGGGGGTGGTCTGCTCCCTCCTGGGAAGGTCTTCAAAAACCCTTGTCTCCATTCCCCTCAGGCCCTTTGCTGTCTGGTCACACTACCATGCCAATTTCTCTTTCAGAATTTGGGGGTCCATTTGTGGGGGGCTCCAACATTGCTGTTCCTTTGAAGGACCCCCATGGTGACACCCCCAGAAGGGGCAGGGTCGTGATTGATGGTTTTCCATCTTTACCACAGTGGGTCTGAGGAAACAGGCATGTGACAAATTGAGATTGGGTTCATGTAAGAATGGTTTTGTATTCTTCTGGTTTTGAAACCTCTTACAGAAGGGCATAGAGTGTTGGTTAGGAGGATGATTTCGTTGTGGTTCTGGGAGAAGGAGTTGTTGGGACACCAGGGTGGCATTATTATTACTGTTATTGTTATTATTTTGATGCTACCATTTATTGCAGGCTTACAATTGCCAGACATGGTGGGGCGCCTGGGTGGCTCAGTTGGTTAAGTGTCTGACTCATGATTTTGGCTCAGGTCATGATCTCAGGGCTGTGAGATCATGCCCCACTTCGGGCTCCATACTCAGTGCAGAGCCTGCTTGGGATTCTCCTTCCCTCTCCCTCTGCCCCTTCCCTCGATTGTGCTCTCTCTCTCTCTAAACTAAATAAATAGATAAAATCTTAAAAAAACCCTATTAAACAATTGCCAGACATGACATACATGGTCTCCTTTATTCCTCGTTGCCCTTCCGTCGTCCCCACTTGATAGCTGAGGGAACGGAGACTCACGGGGTTGCGTGGCTTGCCCAATGTCATGAGCTGTTAAGCGGAGATACCAGACAACAGTTCTGGCTTTGGAAACTTTGGTGAGACTCTGAAGTCGTGGTCTTCCAAGATCAAGGGTGGAATCAAGGGTGGATTAGTTGGCTTCCAGTGACTGCTTTGCTCTAACACTTGTTTCTGTGTGTCACAATCTCTGAAAGTCCCTTCAGTGAGGCCACATCCTAAGAAACATGTGAAGAAGTGAGATCTCTCCATGCTCCCTCCCTTTCCTAGTCTTTCCGTGGCTTCCGCCATCCCCCGGAGGGAACCAGTGTTTTTGTGTACTTTACTGTTGGGTCTGCTTCCATCAGAAATCTCCTTGGATCCTTCACTTACGCCAGGAGTATGGGGATGATGGTAACTTAAACTATTTCTTTTCCACCTGATGATGGAATGACACGCGTTAGCCAGCAAATCGTTGCAGGAAGTATAAAGGTCCTCATATCATTCCAGTTCTAAAAGTCTGTTCCATCTTACTCCTCACCCCTAATTAGGTATATGAGGAAATCAAGGTTCAGAGAGTGGCTTTGACCCGACGGTCAGTCGTTTGTAGGCCTGGAGCAGAATTCAGGACTCTGGATCCTCCGTTGGGAAATCACATGGAGGAATGAGTAACTTGAAGCCTCTCCCACCCTGGAATGTTCAGATGCCTGGCACAGGGTGATACGAGGGGCTTGGAACATTCCAGAGGAAACAAATGCAAGATGAGCAGAGACAAAGACCTGTTAACACCAGACTCACACAGTGCATGGGTGAGGGTGGCCGGAAACTTCCCAGGGGTGGTGGCCGCCCAGGTCAAAGGACACCAACAGGAAATGCTGACTCCCAGGGCCCCCAGGCTGGGAGGAAGCACTGGCTTTGCTTCCAGGCTGCGCTGCTGTGAGGTCTTCATGCTTTGAGAGTCAGCCCAAGGTGACTCAGACTTCCTGAGAAGCCTCTTATCTCAGCCAGCACAGACATCTGTGCCTTTCCTTGCTGGGGATGTCACCCATCCAGGGCCATTCCCTCCCCCTAGCCAGATCAATGGCCCTTCACTGCTCTATACGGAGGGTCCTACCAATGGCCCCATGACAAATGCTCAGTGATTGTCTCACTAGGATTTCCATTCCCTGTCCTCCTCCCTCTGCTCCGAGGCTCCTGAAAGCCCAGGAAGAATGGACTCATTCTCCCCATGAACTTCTTGCTGCAGGAGAAACACAGCCATCATTCTAGCGACCATTTTTTTCCAAACTAAATAGGGACAAGATGCCTGGATGGAGATAGGGTCCTAGTTGGTGGGACATGAAGACCACGTGTTTTCAATTGGCCTTATGAATGGGTTCTCTGGGTAGGGTTTAAACACAGGGAGGCCATATAGGGTAGGTGTGAGTCACAGTCAAGCTTTCTCCAACCTGATCACCAATGTGATACCCAACTGGGAGATTACTGCACATGTCCTCAAAGACCACCTTGAAGGGGTTTTTAAAGGGGGTTGACAATCTTGTCAGACTCTTCTTGCTGATGGTGATGGAGATTATGGAGCTTTACTGCATGAGACACCACTGTATGGTCTTTAGACTGTTTTAAAATAAAGTTTTCAGCAAATAGATACTGCGATGGCTATTCCTTTTAAGTTGATCTTTAGTCTTAGAGCTGTTAAGGATCTCAGAGACCCTTTCATTTTGGAATTGAAGAAATAGTGTCTCAGAAGAGTTAAATGATTGATGCAAACCCTTACAATATTGGAAATGTTCAGACACAAACAGAAGCTTTCCATCTCCCATTTCGGTGCTTTGCCCAGCAGGTCAAGTCTCCTCCCACAGGGCAGGCAGTTTTTAATTTTCTAAACAGCTCCTTTGCTCACTAATACTTTGGTAGAAGATGTCAGGCTCAATATGACACAATCCTAGCCAGACCAGGTTAATTTCAGAATCCAGATCCTCTGATTTAAAAACAGCCCTTCTGTATGAATGGACAACAGGTATAGGAAAAAGTGCATCACTTGTCATCAGGGAAATGCAAATCCAAACCACAATGAGAGATCACCTCACACCTGGAAGGATGGCTATTATCAAAAAGAACAAGAGATGAATGTTGGCGAGGATGTGGGGAAAGGGGATCCCTTGTGCACTGCAGGTGGGAATGTGAATTGGTGCAGCCACTATGGAAACCCGTGGGGAGGTTCCTCAAAAAGTTAAAACTGGAACTACCTTATGATCCAGCAATCCCACGTCTGGGTGTATATCAGAAGGAAATAAACACTAATCAAAAAGAGATCTGCACGCCCATGTTCATTGCAGCATTACGTACAATAACCAAGATATGGGAACAACCCGAGCGTCCGCTGATGGATGAATGGATAAAGAAGTTGTGAGATATATATATATACATATATAAAATAATATTATTCATCCAGGAAAAAGAAGGGAATCCTGCCATTTGTGACAACACGAATGGCCATTTAGGGCATGCAATAAGGCAGCCAGAGAAAGATAAATACTGTATGATCTCATAGATGGAATCTGAGAAAAAGGAACTCATAAATACAGACAACAGATAGGCAGTTGTCAGAGGATGGGGGTGGGGAGTGGAAGAAGTGCGTGAAGGGGGTCAAAGGTACAAAGTTCCAGTTATACGATAATTCAGTCCTGGGGATGTCATGACTGCATGGTGACTATAGTTACCAATAGTATATTGCACATTTGAAAGTTATTAAGAGAATAGATCTTTAAAGTTCTCATCAGAAGAGAAAAATCATAACTATGTGAGGTGCTGGGTGTTACCTAGGCTTATTGTGATCATTCCACAACACGTACAAATATCGAATCGTTATGTTGTACGCCAAAAACGAATACGATGTTATGCATCAATTATATCTCAATAAAACTGGGCCCAACCTCCCGCCTTTTTAAGAAATGCCAAAGAAAAGGAAAGAGAACAGCTAAGAAAAAGATTTCTGGGACACTCACCCTTGAGTTGCCAGAGACACTCAGGAAAGGATGGACATGTGGCGTTCTTCTCCAGCCTGCTTCCCGCTGTTCTGCTCACCACACAGGAGGTCCGCCTGCCTCCAAGACTCAGTTCCAGGAGCAAAGACACTGCCAGAGCCCAGTGTCATGCTGGGCCCCTGGGAATCCCAGGCAGGGGAGACATCACTGCTGCCCTCCAGGGACTCATGGTCTTGGTGTTGGAGATGGACACTTGAATAGTTGCTTAGAGCTCAAGCAAGGACTATGATCTGAGCTTTCGTCATATAATAAAGTTCTGCAGAAACGAAGGGGAGCGAGACTTTAGCTTAGAGCAGGAGATGGGGGAAGACTTCACAGGTAAGGCGTTGCGCCACTGGGTTCTGAAGCAACAGTAGGGTCTCTGCCCCCAGAGAAGGGTTGAGGATTCTGACATCATCATCTGGGGAGAGCATGAGATGCTTCTGGATTGCCACGAGTCCTGTTTGACTAGGGCGGTGTTCCTAAGACTTGTTCCAGGGAACTCTAATCCTTAGAGACGAGCCAGCAGAAAAAGGGCTGGTAGGTCATCTGTGACAGGGAGTGTCGCTGGCTCTATGGCCTTGTTAGGGTTCCGCCATGCTCGGAAGGATATTGAAAGCCCTTAACAAAACAAAAAAAAAATGAAACAAACCGCAACTTGTTTAACCGTTTTTAAGCAAAGGAAACCTCCTCTTTTTCTTTTCTTTTTTTTTTTGGGAAAACTTTTACTTTCATTTTGGGGAACCAGAGCCACACAGGACTCATTCTGGCTTAGGGCAAGGAGGGGATGGGGAGTTGGGCATTTAGAAAAGCCAGGATCTGCTAAGGACTTTAGAATTCCATCCCGTGAGCAGTAGAGAGAAGTGGCAGGATTTTTTTCTTCCTTGTTAACATTCCTCTCCGCCCTGACTATGTAAGTAAAGCATATCCATTGTAGAAATCTTGCAGGGGGGAAAACACCCCAGAAAAGAAATCTGAAGGTACACAGAAGGTGGCACCCAGAGATAGTCATTTCTTCACTGCAGACATATTTGTTTGTTGACTGCCTTCTGGATGCCCAGCTCCGTTCTAAGTCCTGTGTGTTCAGCAGTGAACAAAACCAAGGCTAATCCCCACCCTTGTGGGAGCTCACTATCCAGTTGGGACACGGGCAATAGAAAAATGGATAAGGACGTAGGGGGCTCGATGGTGAGAAGGATAATGAAGAAAAACGAAGCAAGATAATTGGTTAAGGGAGCGGAGTCCCCTGTCACCATAGGAAGGTGTGGGGTGTCAAGGAAGACCTGGCTGGCAAGCTGACAAGGTGATGTCTGAATGAGGACTTGAGTGGAGTGAGGTGGTGAATTATGCAGATGAATGGAGGAAGAAGGGATAGCAGGTGCAAAGAGCTGGCGTGTGCATACAGGAGGGACAGCAAGAAGGCTGGGGCAGGAGGGTCGAGGGCAGGGTGAGAGGTGTAGAGATCAGAAAGTAGACCGTGTGAGCTGGATCGGGGACCTTGAACACCTTGGCTTCTGTCTGCATGACAGGCAGCCACGGCAGGGCTTCTAAATGGCCACGGAGGCTATAATTTATGTACCATAGAATTCACCCATTTAAAATTTACCATTCACTGGTTTTGAGTGTATTCAGAGTTATGCAACATGACCACTACGTGATTTCTGGAACCCCTTCCCTGTCAGCAATCGCTGACCATTCCTTCCTCCCTCCAAACCTCGGCATCCATCACTCCACTTTCTGTCCCTGTGGCTTTGTCTATTCTGGCCACATTATACACAAGGAACACATAATATGGGATCTTTGCTGATGGGCTTTCTTTCCCTTAGCACCGTGTTTGCAAGTTTCATCCACGTTGTGGCGCATATCCGCACTTCGATCTTTCTTATTTCTGCAAAATATTCCATTGTATGGGTACGCCACATTTTGCTTATCCATTTGTCCCATGATGGTCATCTTGGTTGTTCTCCACGGCAGTGTTTTTGAGCATAGGAGGAGCAGGACCTGACTTTAATTGGACCACGCTCGCCACTGCGTGGAGAATCAGCCGAAGGTGGGCAGGTGTGGGACCTGGGAGGCTGGCTGGGGGGCTGTTGAAATGCAGGTGATGGTTGGTTCTGGAGCTGGGTGTAGCAGTGGAGGTAGTAAAGGGTGATGGTTGGAGGACCCCTGGGCTACATCCAGGTTCTCTTCTCCATCTGTACTTGCTAGGCCATCTTGGTCAGCCTTATGACTTCTAATCTTCTCTATACTAAGACTCCCAACTATATCTCCAGCCCAGACTCCTCCAGCTGCCTACCTGACATCTCTGTTCATTAGCTCTCTAGTGGGCATCTCCGACTTGACACCTCTCACACCTAATTCCAGATCCATCTCACCTTGGACCTGCACCGCCCGCATCCTTCTATGCAACATGGGGCTTGAACTCAAGACCCTGAGATCAAGACCTGAGCTGAGATTGAGAGTCAGATGCTCAACCGACTGAGCCACCCAGGCACCCCACATCCTTCTATATTTCAGCTGATTACAAGTCCAGGCTTCCAGGTGTTTAGGATAAAAACCTTGAAGTCATCTTCGATTATTCCTCTCTTTTGCTCACCATGGCCAATCTGTCAACAGGAAAACCTGTTGATTCCATCTCCAGCATGTATCTACAATGATGCTGCTATCACAGCTTGCTTGAATCACTATAGTCATTGGCTAAATCTCCTTCCTTTCAGCCTTCTCAACAGACGAGAGGGATTCTTTCAAAATGCAAGGGAGATCATGTCACTCCTTCACTCAAAACCTGTAACAGTTCCCTATTCCATTCAAGAAAAGTCCAAGTCCACACCTTAGTTGACAGGACCTTATGGGATTTGCCTTCCTATCACCTAGGACCTCATCTCTTACTCCTTTCTCCCTTGCTCTTTCTCTGTTCCAGCTGCTTAGCCTCTTTGCTGTTTTTCAAACTTTCTAGGAACTTGCCTACCTCAGGACCTTTGCACTGGCTGTTCCCTCTCCCTGGGATGCTCTTCCCCTGCTATCCACATGGCTATTCCCTCCTGCCCTTCAATCTTTGCTTAAATGTCACTCACCAAAGAAACATGCCATGGCCTTCCATTTAACATCACAAACTGGACACTTTGCTCACCTTACTTTACATTTTCTTTTCCCCTAGACCTTTTTAGCATCCAATATAATTTACTTGTCATGTTTGTATTTTATTCACTATTTCCTCCTCCCAGGATATAAGGCCGAGGGGGCAGTAATCTTAGTCTGTTTTGTTCACAACAACTACAGTGCCTGGCACATAATAGTAAATCATGAAATATATTTTTAATCAATCAATGAATTTATCGTGTGGCTTTTTATATAAATGCCACAACACAGCATATTAGCCCTTTGATTCATTTACTCAACAGATATTGATTAAACACATATTTAACTCCAGGACCTGGATTAAACCCTGAGATGTGACTTGCTCCAGACAAAGGAATATGATTCAGTGATAAAAAGAAATGAGCTCTCAAGCCACAGAAAGACATGTAAGAAACTTACACACACGTGGTTAAGTGAAAGAAGCTGGTCTGAGAAGGCTAGCTTGGTTGCCATGATTCCAATTATATGATATTCCAGAAAAGGCAAAACTAGGGGGCGTTAAAGAGATCAGGGGTTGGCAGGGGTTTGGAGGGAGAGAAGGAGGATGAATAGTTGAAACACAGGGTACCTTTAGGGCAACAGAACTATTCTGTATGGTGCTCCAGTGTTGGATACGTGATGTTACACATTTGTCAAAACCCCTAGAAATATACAACACCAAGAGTGAGCCCTAATGCAGACTATGGATCTCAGTTAATAATAATGTTTCAGTATTGGTTCATCAATTGCAACAAATACACCACACAAGTGCATGGTGTTAAAGATGGGAAACTGTGGGAGATGAGTGTATTGGAGCTCACCGTACTTTCTTCTCAGCTTTTGTGTAAAACTAGCACTGCTGCTGCTGAAAAAGAGTCTTTTATTAAAACAACAGGACCAACCCTCACCAGCTAACTGCTCCTTAAAACCTGCTGTTTTTCCAGTGTGCGTGTCTCAGTTGGTGTCATTGAACATCTAGTTATGCCAGGGATCCGGGAGTTGACCTTGATACCTTCTCACACTTGATTCTGAGTGTCATGTGCTGCTTTGATCTCCTAAGCAGTTCTGAAGTCACTGTCTTCATCTCCTTCAGCATCCCAGGTCATCAGCCTTCACATGGACTACCATAACAGCCTCCTCCATGGTCTACCTGCTGCCATCTTGACCCTTCCATCCTTTTCCACTGGATCTACCATGACTTCAAAACACAACTCTGAGAGTGTCAGTGCCTGCTTAAAACCTTGACACCTTCCTATTCCTCTTAGGATGAAGACAATGCTTCTTCATGTGGCTTCTCTTCAATGTCTGCCCCTGGCAACTCTTCCAGGCTCATTTCCCACTGCAACCCCATGTGTATTTCAGGCATGTTGAGGGTCTCTCTTTTTCACGACTAACCATTCTGTCCCTTCCCCTAATGATTCCTTCTCCTTTCTCTTCACTGGATGGCTCCTACTCAATCCTTTCAATTTCAGTGGGATTATCACTTCTTCAGAGAAGTCTTCTCTAACCTTGGATCAAGTCTCCACCTTGTTGCTCCTAGCAACTTGAGAGTGTATGGTTATTTGTGATTGATGCCAGGCTGTAGGCTGTACAAACCATACCCACACTCCCTGAGGGTAGAACAGAGCCTGCTTTTCTGATCATTGTTTCTCATGTTGACCACAGCCGCTCAAATACTATTTGTTGATGAGTGAATAAAGAAGCAAACAAAACGTCAAAACATCACTGATGATTTTGAAGTAGGTGAATATCCACTCAAGCTTTCACCCTTGGCCGCCATCTTTGCCTTTGGCTGAAGGCAAACAGAGAGACTGTGTCCTTCACTTGGGGAACAGGGACCTGTTGGGATGATTCAGAATTTCAGAGGGAGCTACATGTGTTGAATCTGTTATTTTAGAATTCTGCTTTTTCGGAAAGCTCACCGACTCAGCTGCAAGTACTCACTCCGTCCGTGATCTCATTCAGGGAGGGAGCATTTTGGATTTAAACACATTTGGCTGTTGAAGAATACTGATTGCAAAACACGGTGACTTCATGCTCTTCATCCCCCCCTTAGAAGCAGCACAGTTTTCTTTACACTGGGCAAGCCTGGTGAGAAGTTCCCTGAAGGAACAGAAAAACAGCATTTAAGAGACATCCAGTTTTAGCTTCATAAAAAGACCATTGTAATAGGGGTTTTACATGTCCATTTGTAATGAAATTTCCATGTGTCTGCTAGAGAACGTCACATCATTAGGCATTAGGTTTTCCAGTATGGTTGAGGTTGTTTATTTTCCCCTTCCTGGGGTTCAGAGATCCACCTGCCTCTTTTCCTACTGAAGTCCTGTCCCGCATAGCATTTGGGAGCCTCACGATCCCCTCCGTGCACTTCCAGAGGTAGCTGGAGTTCAGCTGGCAGATCCATTTGTTCCTACTTCCATTTATTTATTCACTCAACAAACATTCAGTGCCCACAAGATGGCATTGGCACTGCATGTGCCACAGTGATTTCCTTGGCTTTCAGTGGCTTACTCTTCCTCCTACTAGGGTACAAGCTCCAGGAGGGCAGGGATCTTTGTTTTGCTCACCGTGTGTCTCAAGTACCTCAAATAATGCCTGGTGCTCAGTGAACACTTGTTGGTTGAATGAATGCATGACTCTCTTATGTCAAAATGTATTCCAGATTGTTTTCTATGTTTTTTACCTGTTTAGCATTCAGCATCCATTTCTTCCTTTTTGGGGGATTAGAACCCTGGTTTTCCATGGGGGGGAAATCCCCATCTCACTCTCAGACCCTGGGGTGGGGGTGGAGGCCAACCCGACGGCCAAGATTCAAGTCACTGGGACTGGCTTCCATGTCTTCTGTTGGAATTCCTGAGAAGGGAGCTTGAAGCAAGAAAGTTGTATGTCTGTTGTGTCTGAGGGCCACTGTAGACTGACAGCTTGCCTGGGAGTGGAGCCCAGACTGGGAAAAGCAACGCGTAGAGAAATCGAGAAAAAATGAGTTCTGATGACATTGCTTTTTCGGCTGCAGCTAGTGTCTATCTGTATTAGTTTCCCAGAGCAGTTGTAACAAAGTCCCACCAACTGCGTGGCTTAAAAATCCAGTCATTTGGGCTTAAGGCCCACCCTAATGACCTAATTTTAACTCGATTACCTCTGTAAAGACTCTGTTTGCGAATAAGGTCACATACGCAGGTGCGGGCGGTTCGGACTTCCAACATTTCTTCTTTATTTGGAACACAGGTCAGCTCATATCATACTTCTTGCAGCTGAGAGATTTACATGTTTCAGTTCCATAGAGCAAATCCTGTATTTTGCGGGAAGCCATCCAAAAACAGAACAGACATTTCCATTTATTTTCATGTAATTTTTCTATGTAGTTGGGAGGATAGAGGCTGGAAACAAAACAACAAAACAAGAAGCTGGATTTGAGGGAAAGAAGGCAGCATATATATATATATTTTAAAGATTTTATTTATTTATTCGGCAGAGATAGAGACAGCCAGCGAGAGAGGAAACACAAGCAGGGGGAGTGGGAGAGGAAGAAGCAGGCTCATAGTGGAGGAGCCTGATGTGGGGCTCGATCCCAGCGCACTGGGATCACGCCCTGAGCCGAAGGCAGACGCTTTAACCGCTGTGCCACCCAGGCGCCCCGCAGCATATATTTCTTGATAAAAAAAATATATGTATACACATATAAACACACACACACATATATTTATATAAATTCTATATAATTCTATCATCTCTGTATCTCTGTATCTATCTATGTATCTATGTATCTATGTATTTATCTATCATCTATCTATCTATCTATCTATCTATCATCAATCATCTATCACATCCATGCTTATGGTACAGAATGTTTCAGAGTGTCTATGCTTTCTTTCTCGTGTGTTAACCCCAGGATAAAAAACAACAGCAGAACGACATTTTTTTTTTTAAAGATTTTATTTATTTATTTGACAGAGATAGAGACAGCCAGCGAGAGAGAGAACACAAGCAGGGGGAGTGGGAAAGGAAGAAGCAGGCTCACAGCGGAGGAGCCTGATGTGGGGCTCGATCCCAGAACGCTGGGATCATGCCCTGAGCCGAAGGCAGCCGCTTAACCGCTGTGCCACCCAGGTGCCCCAGCAGAACGACATTTAACCTGACTAGTATTCCCCCCCACTCCAAAGGGATTCTCCTTATTTCCCTGAATGCTATTAAAGTCTCCCCCCGAGACTGCTGGTCACCCGGCCCGGCAGCTTGAGATCTGGGAAGGGAGGGGCAGAAGCTGGAGTTGGGGGCTACCCCAGCATGGGGGAGTTGATGTCACTTTCATGTCAGGCACTGTTCTAGGAGCTGAGGACACAAAAGTAAACGAGAGAAACACAGCCTTGGATGTTAAGGAGATTACATTCTAGTGGGATTGGTGGCCTCTCCATGTCATCCTGGGGAAGCCTGCCTGATACCATAAGCCCCTGGCCCACGTTTTGTGAGCACGCAAGGCGGAGAAAGGTCTTATTTTCATGTTACCTTTGCGGACTGTGCCCACGCTCTTCAGCGTCTCTCACCAGGCTTCCTTGGGGTTTTATGTCACTTATTTCCCCTTCTAAAAGGATACCAAGTCCACCAATGAGTCTGATTTTTAGTTGTAGTTTTTGCTGCTGTTGTTCCTATAATATCAATATATCTCCAGTACTTTCTGCACCTCGAACCAGCATATACTGCGAGAGCCTCTATCCTTCTAGGCTGAGCAGTTTTAAGCTCCATTGTGAAGGAAAATTTTTCAGTCATTAAATGGACTACATCCGACGCGTCCCATGCAGGGAGTTTTGAAATTTTTTTGGACTTTTCCGGTTGGGCTCTCAGGAAGATGGAACTGAGCTCTGCTCTGTCCCAGGAAATGAGAGTTCAGAGTGGCTTCTCACCGAGAGTTGACCAAGTGAATGGATGTCCCCAGGAATCTCAAAGATACTCTCTGGGGTGCAGGTGAAGTCAGGCCGGAAAGACTGTGGCCCCGGAGGGGGGAGAGGTGGGGCAGCTGGACTTGGGTCTCAGTCTGGCTGCTTCACAGCTGTATTGTTCGGGGGCAGGTCCACTGGACTCAGTTTCCTCATCTAAGAACATTGAAAAAAAAAAAACCCCAATTTCACGGGATCCTTTAGAGGTGACGCAGGAGGACTCCATGGGGCTTGGAGTGGGTACCAGCAGGGGGCGTCTGAGACCCAGTGCCCCCAGAGCGGCTATTTTGTGGGGACTTGCTGCCTCATTCTGTGCCCGGGGTGGGCTTCCTATTTCAGAATTTTGGTCTACAGACGTTCCAAAAGGTTAATCCATGGTTGAATGAAAACTAAATTGAACTTGATTCAAACAACCAGTGCTGTGTTAGGGGGTTGGTTAAACCTATCAGAATTGAGGGACTCAAAGTCTGGCTCCGTCACTTTCTAGTTGTGTGTCTGGAAGTGAATTACACACCCTTTCTGTGCTCAGGCTCTTTATCTGTAAAATGGAGCATGTATCTTATAAAGTTGTCGTTAGTTGCTAAGTTACACTGATAAAATGTGCCAGATCAGCTCCTGGCACATAATAAATTTTCAATAAATTCTAGCTATTATTACAAATCCCCAACTTGGAAAGAGCTAATAACCCCAAGAGTGGCTTTCAGCTGGGGAGGGTGGGTAGGGGCTCATATTGGAATCATGATATGTAATTGCTGGTATTTATTTATTTGAAACTTCAAAGAACAGGAAGGATTTCTCTTTTCGTTTTTCAAAAGAAGTATTAGATTAAAGAAAGGTTGTCCTGCTGCGCGGTAAGATTAGGCTTGCCTATTACTGCGTACATTACTCAGCTCTTACTCCGTATAGTAGCGAGTATACTCTATGTCAAATGCTTTCTGCATGTAAATGGAGCTGTTCTCCATACCAAGCCTGGCCGATTCGCTTCCAAAGAAGCAGCTGAGAGCAAAACTCTTACATTTGCACGGTCCTTGGGCAGTTTAGGAACATTTTCAAATCTGTTCTTTAATTTAATACTCAAAGCATCCTTGCCAACTGAAGAGGGCAGGTGTTACTGCGATCTTTCTTTTATAAAGAAGAAATCGTGCCCTTCGAGAAAGAGAGGGATATTCCTAAGGCTCCTAGGTAAGTAGGAGCTGCCTGGAAGAGGTATACTTGCTCCCTGGGGCTTCCAGGTGACCAGCGGCCAGGGGAGAAATATGCTAGGAAGAGACCTCTGTCGTGCTGGGTCAGTAGGTGGAGACATGCCTTATGGGATTATTATAGGCACACAACATCCTGTCATCTAGGGCCGGAAAGGAAATGGAAAGATATCAAGTTTGTCTCCTATAGAAAAGCCACCATCTCCTGGCGTTGATACATCTTCAAGGAATTTGGCAACAAAGTAGCAATTTACCAGCCGTCACTTCCCGAATGCTTTCTGTGTAGGACTTTGATGTAGGCACAGGGGCTGTCAGAGGTCAAGAGAGCCACAGGCCACTCCAGGGTGCCTAAAATAGTAAAATGAAGAAATGACAAGTTTCCAAACTCGCTGGGATATCTTTGATGCTCGCATTGAAAGTGTAATGCTTCTATGCTCCACATTATGGGTCATCGGGGAACTGCAAATTCAAACAATGAGAGACCTACCGCTATACACCTATTAGAAGGGCCAAAATCTGGGACACTGATAACACCAAATGTTGGTGAGGATATAGAGAAAGAGGAAGGCTCATACATTGCTGGGGGGGGGTGGTGCAAAATGGTACAGCTACTTTGGAAGACAGTCTAGCGGTTTCTTACAACACGGAACACACTCTTATTATTCGATCCAGCAATTGCGTTCCTTGGTATTGATTCAGATGAACCGAAACCCATGTCCACACAAAAAGCCGCACACAGATGTTTCTAGCAGCTTTATTTATGATTGCCCAAACTTGAAAGCAGCCACAATGTCCTTCAGTAGATGGATAGATAAATAAATTGTGGTCCATCCAGACGATGGAATGTTATTAGCATTAAAAAGAAATGAGCTATCAAGCCAGGAAAAGACAGCAGGGACCATAAATGCATATTAATTATGAGTGGAAGAAACTGAAAAAGCTGCCTAGTGTGTGATTCCAACTTTATGATATTATGGAAAAAGCAAAACCGTGGAGACAATAAAAAATCAATGGTTGACAGGGGATGGGGAAGGATTTGTAAGGCAATGAAAATATTCTGGATAATATTATACTTGATCTTAGCCAAAAGGCCGAAAAGCGATCTGGATAATATTATAATGACAGAAATATGTCATACATTTGTCCCAACCCATAGAATATACGATACCAGGAGTGGACCCTAAGATAAACTGTGGACTTGGCTGATGCTGATGTGTCAAGGTAGGTCCATCAATTGTGACAAGACACCACTCTGCTGGGGAATGTTGATCGAGGAGGTAATGCACGTGTGGGGGCAGGCGGTGTATGGGAAATCTCTGTACTACCCTCTCAATTTCGTTTAAACTGGAAACTGCTTCAAAAAAAAAGTCTTAATAAGAAGTAATGCTTTTCACTCTACTGAGAGTGTAGCGCAATATAATTGAACTATTTTATTTATTTATTTATTTATTATTAAAAAAATTTTTTTTATTATTTTTTAAAGATTTTATTTATTTATTCGGCAGAGATAGAGACAGCCAGCGAGAGAGGGAACACAAGCAGGGGGAGTGGGAGAGGAAGAAGCAGGCTCATAGTGGAAGAGCCCGATGTGGGGCTCGATCCCACAACGCCGGGATCACGCCCTGAGCTGAAGGCAGACGCTTAACCGCTGTGCCACCCAGGCGCCCCTAATTGAACTATTTTAATTAACTACGGGATTTCTAAAAAAATAATCATTCGACAATGCACAGCGGGAAGTGGGGCAGGCACATTGTCAACCCTTTATGTCTTGGACACAGCAGTAACTAAAATACGGTTGCCATCCTCAAGAAGCCATTGACCCACTAGAGTAAACAGACGTGAAGAGCCAACAATATTACAATGAGATAAATATGAATGGCACGTTAGGGGAAGTCCAAAGAAGGAGTGGTCAGCTTTGCCTGGTGGGATCAGAGAAGGCCTCACAGAGGTGGAGAAGCTAGCATTGAAAGATGGGTAGAACTTTGCAAAGGAGAGGAGGAGACAGCATTCCAGACGGAGGGAACAGCATGCACGTTCCTGAGGGAACAGCAAATGGTGAGTGTCGTGGACTGTCACACTGATACCGCTTACTTGGCTCATAGGGAAATACTATGATGTGGCTTTAGTTCCTTGGGGCAAGATTTTGTTTTCGCTTTCATGCCTCCAACCTCTTAGGAGGCGCTGGAGTCCGTTCTCCTCCTGCTTGGTTCTGGGGACTGATGAATGAAATGGTAGTTGTCCCTAGTTGATGGGTCAGTGAAGGTCCCCAATGGTGGCCATCTTGATTCAGGGTCCCTTCCTCTCGGCGCTCCAGGACTCTTGATTCAGGGAATCTGTTCTTTCTCTTGTCTTGCCTCCCGTTCCCTCTGCCGGCGCCCTGGGTAACTTCAGAGTTTCTTCTGGGAACGAGAACTTATATTATCACTTGCCAATGAAAAATGGAATTAAGCATGTGGATCTCTTGCAAAATAAATTACGCAAAGCGTTCCAAAGATAAAAGAAATTCCGATGGGCTTGCTGCTATTCTGGGTAACTATATTACAACATTCTTTCTTGAGTTGAAAGCTGAAGGTTGACTAGGTGAGCTCCAAGCTGTCTTGGGCTCCAACTTGATACCACGATTCAAAGCTGGGAGTTTTAATGCACATCTAAGAGAAGTAACAGGCAGCCCGAAGAGCTGGGGACACCAGAGCTGGTAAGAAAGTGCTGGAGGAGCTGGTGGAGGAAGACTTGAGTCTCTGTGGCCTGGGGTTTACTGCTGTTTTTGCTGTTTGGCGTTTCCTTAATAACCTAGCAACGGCCATGATTTGTTGAGAGATCTACTACTCTCTTGAGCTGCTGGCCTCAGAAGGGAGAACATGAAGGAAAAAAATAAAGAGGAAGCATGTCTCGATCTATGTACGTATCTGTCCTCTATCTAGATCTCTCTCTACTTGGCCAGCTGTCAAGTCTATCATTATCTGTTATTTATTATGTGTACCTTTCACCTATTCTTCTCCTCTAATTCAGCAGAAAGTTTCCTTTTATTAAAAAAAAAAAGCTTTACTGAGATATAACTCACAATCCATACAGTTCACCAACTTAAATTGTACAACTCAGTGGTTTTTTGTATATTAACAGAATTGTGAAACCATTGCCACAGTCAACTTTTAGGGCGTTGTCATCACCCCAATGAGAAACCCCATAGCCTTTAGCTGTCCTCCCCCACCCCCCGCCCCCCACCCCCCCCACCCCCCGCCCCCCGTCCTTGGCAACTACTATTCTACCATCGGTCTCTATGATTTGCCTATTCTGGACATTTATATGAGATGGTGTCTTTTGTGACTGGCTACTTTCACTTAGCCTAATATTTTCAAGGTTTACCCACATCATCGCAATTTTTCTTAAGAAGCCCTTGAGTTAGGTGAGCTGTAATAAAGCGTTCTCCCTGTCATTGAGTTTATGGAAATAGGGACGCAAACTCTGCATGCCGCATTGCCCAATAGAGTATCGTTGAATTAATTTTGCCTTATTTAAACTAAAGTGTTAGCACTGAATCTCCCACTAGGATTGGGACACAAGTCCTGTCTTCCAAAACGAAGTACTGGGAAAGCAGGTAGGTTCTGGAGCCAAATTGCCTTGATTCAAATTCTAGCTCTGCCCACCCACCTCATTGCTACTTGTGTGACCTTGAGCAGGTGATCCAATCTTTCTGAGACTCAGTCTCCTCTTCTGAAAAATGGGGATTCAAATTTGTACCTAATTTCTAGGGTGTCTATGAGGACCAAGTGAGATAACGTAAATGCAGAGAGATGTAAAGCTTTCGGCATATTGCCTGGCCCGTGACAAGCCCTCGGTGAAGGCTGACAACCATTGTCATTAATTTCTCAAAGAGTGACAGCCCTTTAGGCACAGGAATGACTATACTACAATATAAGTTCATCGAAAGACCTATGATCAAAGAGCCCAGGGGCACAGTGAGGGGAGCAATCAATTTTGTGCAGGTTGGGGACCAGGAGGAGGGGAGGCTTTTTTTCCCCCCCAGGATTGCAACCTGGAGCCAAGGTCCAGACTTACTGTTGTGTTTTAAAGATTTTCAAATTCAGGGGCGCCTGGGTGGCTCAGTCGCTAAGTGTCTGCCTTCGGCTCTCCTGGGATCACACCCCACATCGGGCTCCCTGCTCTGCTGGGAACCTGTTTCTTCCTCTCCCACTCCCCCTGCTTGTGTTCCCTCTCTCGCTGGCTGTCTCTCTCTCTGTCAAATAAATAAATAAAATCTATATAAAAAAAAAGATTTTCAAATTCAACACTTTTGAGCAGGCACCCGCCGCTACCACTCCTTAACGAATTAGGCTCATTTGTTTGGGACGTTTATGTACCCAGCCTGCTCCTCGAGGCCCTTGAGTTCTGTGCCCCACGGTGGAAGATGGCCTTTGACCTGGAACTTAAAGGCTGGCTCTGAATTAGGTAGACAGGAAGCGGAAGGGGGCAGAATGAGGGCATGGACATTTCTTATGGACTTACTTCGAAGTATACAATCCTGCCTCATGACTGGTGCCCCTCTTTTCCATACTTCCTTGTAAGAATTAGTTTTTCTATAATGAACAAGTCATGCAGGCACATGGTAAAACGAACTACAGAACGAAAAGCGAGTCTCCCATCTTTGGCCTGTGTCTTCCTGTCCTTTCTTGGTTGCAGTTGGAATTTTGCAATTTTGTAACTCTCCAGAGGCCAGTCACCCATGCAGATCCAAACACCTAACTATGCATCTATCTCCTCTCATCCCTTTGGGCCCCCCCCCACCAAGGGCAGCACTTTGAAAATATTCTTTAAAAGAAAAAGTGAAAAAAAGCCACAAAAAATGAAAGCAGAGCCCAGAACCCTGTGGTTTTTTGTTTTCATTTTTATTATTACAGAATTTTCTCCAATGGACACATGAACAGAGACGCAAGTACAATGAACCCTCACGATGGGTACATCGACCAGCTTCTGCAGTTATCTATCCTTGCCCATATTTTTCATGTATAACCTGCTTTCTTTGATTTTGCTTGCTTTCCCTTGGGGTTATAATATTCTAAAGTCCTTGCATTTTTTTCATAAATATTTATTGTGATCGTTGTATATAGAGATTTGCCTCATTCACTTAAACAGAGACATAAAATTTCCATGACATGGGTATTCCATATTTTAGTTAGCCCCCCTTCCCCTCTTTGAGCAGCACTGAGTTCCTTTACAGATTCTTGACATCATAAACAATGTCACCAGATGCATTTAGCTTCAGGCTGTTGCGTTATTATTTGACCTTACCCATTCTCCTGCCTGGGAAATAGAATTATAGTGTAGAATTAGTATTCCCCACCAAGAGCTGGAAGTTCTGTACATAGTTCAGTGGAGAAGACATTGCATTGAATTTTGCCACCCCACTCCCTTGATATGAGTTTTATCGGCTAGGATTAGGTTCAATTCTGAATGGCAGGAAATCCCAAACAGTGGCTTAAACCAGATAGAAGTTCCTTATAGAAGTTCATTCCTGTCTCATGTGAAAACATAGATGTAATGGCTCCAGAGTGGGTGTGGCCCTCCACAGGGTCAAAAACTTGAGCTCTTTAACTTGTGGTTCTGCTGTAAGTGGCTTCCATTCCCAAAGTGATCATATGGTACAAAATGGCTGCTCTAGCTCCAGCTATCATGTCTGTATTCCAGGCAGCAAGAAAGAGGAAAGGAAAGGACAAAGGTACACTCCTTCTTTAGTGACCTTTCCTGAAAGTTGCACATACCACTTCCACTTACATTTCGTGGGCCAAAACTTAGTCTCATGGCCATCTAGTTGAAAAGGTGGTTGGGAAACACGGTCTTTATTTGGGGGTGAATGTGAACTCAGCTACAAATCAGATATAAGCGTTGCACTGCTAGTGTGTGAACAAGATGCTGTGGGAGCTACCAATACGCCCAAAGGGAGATCAGGAAAGGCTTCGTAGAGGAGATGATACTGGGGCTTGCCTAAGACAGGCAAGTTTTGCTTTTTATGAGATTAAACAAAAGTAAGTTGGAAATTAATGGGAAATTCAACTTAAAAAACTGAAATTGTTTCCAAACCTTTCTCATTTTCTAAGAAATTTTGTATCCAGTCCTCAGCAAGAGTTACTAGGCCAACTCAGGAATTATTTGTTGAGTGGATGAATGAATCAAGGGAAAGTACTGATGGGGACAGACTCCCAAGGCTGAGACTATGCGTAGTTACTGTGGCAGATTTTATTTTCTGGAGATGGCCACAACAATCCCTCGCACCTTGCATGCTCTTCTGTAATTTGTCCTTGTCTTTGTTCCAGAAGGTACGATCTATGGCACCACCCTTGTAAATCTGGGCAAATGCTGGGACTCCTTTGGCCAATAGAACAGGGTGGAGGTGAAGCTGTGTTAGTTCTAGGGAAGTCCTTAACTGGCCTTGGGGTTTCCACCTTCTGTCTCCTGTGACTACCGTGCTGGTGAGGAGCCCAAGCCACGTGGACAGGTCTGGAGGATGAGACATTATGGGGAGAGAGAAAGTAAGGGAGAGACTAGGGAGCACCAAGATGCCAGACAAGTAATAAAGAAGTCATCTTGGAAATAGACCCTCTAGTTCCACTGCCTTGGCTGATGCCACATGGATCGGGGAACAGTCCAGCTGAGCCCTCCCTGAATTGTGGACCCACAAATGCTCAAGTGAAATAAATGTGGTTTGTAGGGCAGCCATGGATCTCTGGAAATCTGCCTTGAGACACTATGTTATGGGGCATGCTGGGTTGTTCCTGGCAGAGCCCTGCATGCAGAGCCTGTGAAGAACATCTGAGGAGGGCTGTGGTTGTGGCCAAGCATAGCTGTGGGAGTGAGTCTCGTGTGGCTTCCAACAACCATTCCGCACCAAAGGAAGAGGGCTCCTTAGAGAAATTATCTTACATTTTAGATGCACCCAGAACAGCCTGTCATACAAACAGCAAGGGAACTATCAAGCACATCTAGGCTCATGTCAAAAGGACTCAGGAACCAGCTTGAAAAGGTTCTGACTGGCTAGAGAAGGGACAGTTCATGCATTTGGAGGGATAAGGACCGCAATGGATTGAAACATTGCAAATTTGTTTAAATCTGTAAGTTCATCACAGAACTTCGGTCACGTGTGGAGCACGCAAAATATCCAATTTGTTATTTTGAAGACTGATAAATAAAAGAAAAAAATCCATAATTTGTCCCACTTTTCCCATGAACTGAGCCTCAGTGTAAGCAAAGAGTTGATGAGAAGTGTCTTCTTAGAGATGTATTCTGCATAAAAAATAGAGAAGGAATGACAGAATTAAGATATCATCAATTTGAAGCTCCTGATGAAATAACTTTTCTCATCAGCAATCATTAACCTTTGCTAACATCACAAAAGCAGAGATAACTCGGCATTACGTTCCTCCTATTTACAACACCGTCTGTGGAAAAGCGAAACAGGACCTTGTCCAGGCTTCAGATCTTACGGCCAATTTGTAGGGGATGGAGGAACCAGTTAAAGGACACCACGGAGCTGTCATCAGCACACTCTAGACTGTAGGAAACTCTTTCTTCTACAAACAAGGACACAACATGAAAGAGGGAAGGGGAACCTGTGCAATAAAAGGAATATCAGCTGATTGCAATGCAATCGTGATTCCACAACCCCTCCAGGCCTTTATGCCATTCAGGGCATGCTTTAAGCTTTGGCACTGTTGCCAAGTGCCAGTTCTTTCTTAACCTGCTATTTGTGTTCTTGAGAGAACTGGATTGTTCCAGGCTATGCCACAGGCCAGAGGCCAGGCAGTGGACTGCCTGACTTGATTGTATGGCCTTTTCTGACTTATTCAACTGGAGATACAGGGCTGTGGGGGGTCTTACTAGGACGGGTTGATGTGTGCTGGTGTTTAACACCCTGGAAGTAAGCTGGGGACCCACAGGGGTAGCTGATAAACTTTTCACCCAAAGTATTGATTTCTCTGTGATTTTCTTTTTGGTTTTCATAGAAAATCCAAGTATGTGGGCCAAAGAGATACATCTGAGTCCATTTAGTCAGTGATTTGGGGAAAGGTGAGGGGAAAGAGTAGCACATGTAGAAGAGGTAGGAGCTGGGGGTCTGGGCAAGCCCACCATGGATTCTGAGTGGGTTCTCACATTGAACAGATGCGGAGAGCCGCTGGTTTCCTTCCTTCTTTCCTTCCTTCCTTCCTTCTTTCCTTCCTTCCTTCCTTCCTTCCTTCCTTCCTTCCTTCCTTCCTTTCTTTCTTTCTTTCTTTCTTTCTTTCTTTCTTTCTTTCTTTCTTTCTTTCTTTCTTTCTTTCTTTCTTTCTTTTTCTTCCTTCCTTCCTTCCTTCCTTCCTTCCTTCCTTCCTTCCTTCCTTTCTTTCCAAAAGAGAGCGAGAGAGCATGAGCAAAGGCAGGAGGAGGGGCAGAGAGAGAGGGAGAGAATCCCAGGCCGACACCACATTGAGCATGGAGCCCAATGTGGGGCTCGATCTCACAACCCCGAGATCATGACCTGAGACAAAACCAAGAGTCAGACACGCAACACACTGAGCCACGCAGGCGCCCCTGATTTTCCGTCCTTAATGGCATACTTGCTGAGGTTGGCACGTCTGATTCTTCTACTGAAGAACAATGTATCTGTGGGCTGCTCGCTTGACTTCTCTGTGCCTCAGTTTCTTCATTTGTGAAACGGGGATTAAAATAGTAGCACCTACACGTTAGGTCCGTGTCGCAGATTTTGAACATTGGATCGGTTAGTGCGTGAGAAGTTGAGAATAGTCCTTGGCACAGGGTGCATGCACAGGTGACCAAGAGCCAGCTCTTGAACCCCCTGGGTGCCTCAACTCACTCTGCACTGAGCGAAAACTGGTCTGGTACACTGAGGGACCTTGGCAGCCTATGGGCGTCTCCGGGCCAATGAGCACCAGGGAGGCACCGAGGCATGTATGGCCACTCGCTTGGCTTGTCCCTCTCACAGCCAATGGAAGCCGGTGGGTGAGCCCAGAGGCCCATCATGCTGACTCGTGGGGAATTTGCTGCCCACAGAGGAGGGAAAAATGCACCTCCCTAAAGCCAACAAAGGCCAGGCCAGTGCTGTGGGAGGAAAATAACTCGGGCTATAGATTTTCTTCCCGAGACTTGGAGTTTCGCCATGAACAACATAGACATGGATGCAATGAGCATCACGGCTTCCTGAAGCACCGTCTTTGTGCTTCCAGGGGGCGGGGCTGATGTCACTCCTCAGTGTCACTCTGGTTCTTTCACTGATTGGTCCAGGGCTCTGGCTCCCAGCTGGGCCCCAGCCCCTGTTATCTGTGGTGCTAGGCCCACAAGCAGCTCAAACAACCCCTCTGAGCTGCGAAAGGCTTTAAAGGTTTCATATTTGGAGGCTCTTGTGAAACCTAGGGGTAGGTCACTTGCCATCCCCCGCACTCCAAACCTATCCCTGCCCTTGACCTTTGCATACAAAGATGTCCACAGTCTTCCCCAGACTTGCCAGGAGACAGGATGGAACTTTCTTAGACCTCATTTCCTTTCTTGCTCATGCAGGCCCTAGGGCATCTCCGAACAGCTAGGGATGCTCCATCCTTGTTTGGAGTATCCTCTGTGATGTCTGGGGGGAGGCTGGAGCCACGGCCCCACCCGCGTGGGAGTTATGGGGTGGGAATGGATGCAAAGACCTGATGTCTGGAGAGAAGGGAGGATGGCCAGGACAGAGCAAGGTGACAAGGAAGGGTCTGAGTGGGGCTTTGGTTCCTGGGCAGTCAGCGAGGGTGTGCTCATGTAATGGGCAGAGAGGATACATGTCAAAGACCAGTAGGGCCAGATGACTCTGTAACAGACTAGTACAGCCTGGCTCTGGGGCGCTGTCCCAAGTTCACACCTGCAGTGATGCCGCCATGTTTCCCAGCTGGTTCTCTGCCTGTCCTCCTTGAATCTTGGAGGATCTTTCAGAGTTGGGGGTCACAGGTGAGGTTAGAAGCTGCACGCACGCCCCATTGCACATGTGGACCGGTCACTGGAGTGGAGGGGGAGGGGGCTGCTTCCAAACAGCTTCTTGGTGACAGCAGTTCTCTCTCCTGGTCATCCAAAGAGCATTCTGTTTCAGAAGAATGCTGTAAGGACCTTGCCAGAGAGGTGAATTCTTGGGCTCCACCCTTCAGGTACGGAATCAGAAACTCCAGGCTGGGACCAATATGTGTCCTAATAAGTTCTCTAGATGATTCTGGCACCGAGGAAGTTGACCACCAGTCTCATCCATCTCTGTACCTGGCCAGGTGTGGTACAGAATAAATGTGTGTTAAAGTGAAGAAAATCCAGGTCTCGTTTGCTCCTCTGCCATCAGAGATCCCAAATGAGATCATAGTAAGCGTTTCGCTGAGGGGGAGGGAAGGATGGTTCCAGCTCCGGGGTTTGAGGACCGTGTGGCTCACCAAGGAGGGAGAGAACAAGGACAGAAGATTCATGGGTGGGGAGCATGGTGACTGCTGATGTCACAATGCCCCCATTTACCCTGACGTCAGGCTCCTGGACCGCCTGAGAGGGTGGCAGAGAGAGGATGGCTGGCCGCAGTGAGAAGACCAACGGGGAGGTGGGATCGAGGACTAGGGGACCATTTGCAGACAAAATATAAGCACCGGGCAGGAGAAGCACCAGGGAACTGGAGGAGGCATGGGGAAACATGGAGACCTGTCAGGTAAGAGTCTGCGGGCCACAGCAGGTGTCTCCGATGGGGAACGTCCAGGGTGACAGCGAAAAAGCACGCACCCAGGAGGGCAGGTCCTTCACGGGAGCCTTCTGCTTGTTTGAGGATTCTCGGGGTGTCAGACAGTCTTTTCCCTGATTCTGGTCGCACACCCCCTGGGGACTTGGTCAAACAGACTGACGTCCGAGCCCCACCGTCCGGATCCTGATGAACTGTTTGCAGAGGGCTCGGGCGTGGGTACGTTTTAAAAAAAGCCAGTCAGGTGACTCTACTCCTCTGTCAGGATGACAAATCTACTTAAACAGGAAAACAAAACAAAAAACACACACTTACACGATATACCCATGTTTCCTCCTGGGCGGTGGGCGGCAGGGATCATGCGTCCCGTCTCCCCAGAGACGCACGGCCTCTGGACAGAGCTCGGCACCAAGAGAATATTAAGTGAGGTTTGGAAAATGCCGTCATTGTTAAGAACCTATAGAAACCTATAGGGGAAAAGATCAACAGCCAAGTGAACCATGGATTAAAAAAAATTATGAATATTCAAGTTGCTTATTTAAAAATAAGAACAGGGTATAAAAGGTGACATTAAATAAAAATAATGTTCAGGGGGCATCTGGGTGGCTCCGTCGGTTAAGCGTCTGCCTTCGGCTCAGGTCGTGATCCTGGGGTTCTGGGATCGAGCCCGGCATCGGGCTCCCTGCTCAGCAGGGGAGTCTGCTTCTTCCTCTCTCTCTCCCTCTGCCCCTGCTCATGTCCTTTCTTGTCTCACTCTCTCAAATAAATTAATAAAATCTTTAAAAAAAATAACACTCAGAGACCTTACGATCAATGCAAGTACTGCGGTGTAGACGGGGTAGTGAGGAGAACAGGTGCCTCTTTGGGGCCCCCATGGTGATGTTTCTGGTGGCTGCAGCCCCATTGGCCACTCTGCGATGGCCGCCCTGGTTCTGCACCTGTGTGAGCTACCCTGGGTCAGTCTGAGAGCAGCAGAGAGGCAAGGACTTGGGAAGCCAGAGTTCTTGGGTTCAAATTCAGACTTGAGAGCACTTCCCTCCCTCTGTTTTAGTGGACGTTAGTTCAGGGATGTCTTCCAAGTGCTTGCAGCTGGGACTCGTGCAGGACACAATGGTGGCTTCCTCCCCAGGCCGTACAACGTTCTGGCCCCACAAAGCCCTGGTCTGGGTGTAGCCATTCTAGCAGCCTTCTTGGCCCTCTTGCTGCTGCCACCGTTAGGGGTCTGGAGTGCCCAGGCTGAGCCACGGATGACCCTGGGCTTCCCTCCTCGTTCCTTCTAGTCCAAGCGAAAGCCCCTTGGGTGCCATATTGGAATCAGTGACTCAGTGTGTGTCTGTGTGTCTGTGTGCCTGTGAGTATGATTGTATGTTGGTGTGTGTGTTTGTGTGTGTGTCTGTGTGTCTCAGTATGTGTGAATGCATTTGGTTTTGTATTTGTGTCCCTGTGTGTGTCTCTGTATATGTGTGTTCCTCTGTGTGCACGTGTGTATGTGTGCGTATGTCTGTGTGTGTGCATGTGTGTGCCTGCGTGTGCACATGTGTGTGTCTGTGTGCAGATGCCCGCCCCCCCCTTTCTGGAGTCCCCGATCACTGTGCTTTCTGCTTACGGGTCACCCCACTAGCTCCTTCCTGCCCAGTGGCTGTCACCGAGCTGTGACGATGGACACCAGGCTGCAGGGCCTTGGGGAGCGAGGAAAAGCTCAGCGGCTGGTACAGTCCACTCCCTGGGGAATTTTGACTGAGAAAAGGAGAAAAATAGAAGTCAGGGAAGCTTGGGGTCAAGGGAAGAATTTTTTAGAGGCGGGGATCTGGGGGGATGTTTGAACGCAGAAGGGGAGGAGCAGAGGAGAGGGACACTTGCAAAACTCTGGTGGGGAGGCTGGGAGTGAGGCTGGATGGGAGAGGCTGAGGAGGGTGGGGACCAGAGGCGGGAGGAGAGACAGATGTCCCCACCCACTGCTCTGTTCCCAGGACTTGCTACCAAGCCCGGAGGTGGCGAACAGCCCCAGCATCTTGTGCTGTCACTACCAGGAATGAGGTCCTACCTGCAAAGGGCTGGGCAGAAGTGAGCTTTGAAAAGGCAGCAAACACTCAGTGAGGTCCATGGTATTGCTTGTGTACACGGGCAAGTTCATTTCCTCGTCTCACTCGTGCTAACAGCTGGGCTCGGTCCTCGACAGGCTCAGGGTCTTTGAGGACATACATGTATCCATGTCTCACCTCTGAAGGCTTGCCTGGCTCAGGGGTCTGAACCCCTTCCTAGGCCCATCCCCATCTCTGTTCCCCATGCCATCTCCCACTCTGTGCCTGTCCCCATCCCTAACCCCAACCCCATGCCCGTCCCCATCCTTAGGTCTATCCAATTCCCACTTCGCCGGAGAAATATGAGGGCAAGAGAGGTCAGTAACCAGGCCAAGTTCCTACTGCTGGCTAGCCAGGTCCAGGGCTGGACCCTAACACCACCGGTCACCAGTGTTCAAGCTCTGAACTCCCATGCCAGAGTCCTACATGGCTTGGGGTCCCTGGTCCCTGGCTCCTGTATGACTCTGATCCTATTGCCCACTTGACCTCCTAACATCACTTTGCTGGCTCCTGACTTGGTCCTTTGCGGTTCAAACTTCAGCCAGACTGTGTGTCTCAGCTCAGACTTTTGTACCAGCTACTGGCCCCGGGCTGGCTCCTAGCCCTGTTGCTTCCCCAGGACCTCACGGGACTTTCCCAGTCCTAGTCACCCCCAGGCCGCCATATCTCTGATGACAGGACAGACGGGCAGGTAGGACAGGCTCCGACGAGGGTGTCTGGGAGGAGGTATTTTAAGTTGGAATGGACCAACTTCACATCCATGGCCTACCACAAACGGCACAGTGGGGACTCCACTGCAGAGAGAGGAGATGGGCCGTGGAGCCATGGGTCCACAGAGGGCGGGACTTGTAGAATCAACGGGAAAGGAAGAAGAGGTTTGCCAAGGGACAGTGAGTGCCTAGTTGAGGCCAGATGTCAGGAATGTGCAGCAGGTCGGGCCTGCTGCCTGAGAAACACTTGGCCTACTTTGATTTTCAATTTTCATTGTGTACCTCTAAAATAAATGTGTATTTTACCTTTATAATTTTTAAGGTTTTTAGGAACATGGGAAAGAATGATTTTGTTTTTGGTTTTAGAGGCTTACTTTTGGCCTTAAGGAGACAAAGGCCAATTGGCTAATTATAGCCTACAAGTCGCTGGCTGATGGCCAGGCCTCCTTTGATCGGTGCAAGCCACCTGCTTTACATTTCCAGGCCGTGTTCTTTTGCTAATGCGTTCTCTGGCCTAATGATCCATTATTTTACTCATACTCAGTCATGAAGACCCAGCCCCCCACACGCACTGCCCCCTTGTGTTTCCACCCGTGACACCTGATCCTCTGTACCCTCTTGTGTCCCCATCCTGCAGTATGGGTCTTCTCACTGATGCCACAGAGACTCGTTCACAGGTGCGCACACACGGCTCCCCACACTCAGCCCACCTCATCCCTCCTTTAGCAACTTTTGCCCCATTTCTACCCTCCTTTGTTTGTTTCTACCCTCATTTGCCTATTGTCTTTTGTGATGATACTATTCAAGTTTCTCCGCTAATTTTTTGTTTTTTCTGTTTTTTTTTCTTATGGATTATAGGGTTTACATTTTATTTTTATTTTTATCTTTTTTTAAAAAAAAGATTTTATTTATTTATGTGACAGAGAGACAGCCAGCAAGAGAGGGAACACAGCAGGGGAGTGGGAGAGGAAGAAGCAGGCTCCCAGCGGAGGAGCCCGATGTGGGGCTCGATCCCGGAACACCGGGATCACGCCCTGAGCTGAAGGCAGACGCTTAACGACACAAAACTTAACGACACAAAACTTAACGACTGCACTACCCAGGCGCCCCTATTTTTATCTTTTTAAGATTTTGTTTTTAAGCATTCTCGACACCCCATGTGGGCTTTGAACTCACAACCCCGAGACCAAGAGTACCATGCTCCACCAACTGAGGCAGCCAGGCACCCCTAACAATTTTAAAAAATATATTCTACATACAAGCCCTTTTTGGTTATATGGAGGACCACAGTCTTCTCAGACAGGCTTGTGTTTTCATTCTCTTAATGATGTCTTCCAGTGAACAGAAATTCTCAACTTTAAGAAATCTTTTTCTACCCGGAGGGCATGAAGATATTTTCCTCTGTTATCTTCTAGAAGCTTTATTGTTTTACTTCTAACAGGTAGAGGTACATCCTACCTGGACTTGAGTTTTTGGGTATCACGAGAAGGTAATATTTTTCCAGGTGGACATCAAGTGATCTAGCACCATTTAATGAAAATACCATCCTTCACTCACGGGTGCACGGAGCCATTAGGTAGGTCTTTTCTGAGCTTTCTGTTCTATGCAATTGTCTATTTATCCAGTGTTGCACACCGCAGACAATGCATTTCTACACTGTCTTAATTATTTGGGCTTTATAAGTTTTGAAACCCAGCATCACACATTCCTCAAGTTTATTCGCCTTCAAGGTTACCTTCACTATTCTTAGCTCGTTCTACATCGAAATAGACTTTGAAATCAGCGTGTCAGTTTCTACAAACAATCCTGTCGGGATTCTGATTGAGATTACATTAAATCTACGACCCAACTTTAAGAGAATTGACATTCTTTACAAGGAACATGGTCCCTCCTTTCACTTACATAGATGTTTAAACATGGTTTTTCAATAAGGTATAATATTCCGTAGAGAGGACTCGCACATCTTTTGTTAGATTTATTTCTGACTTTGATATCTTTGAAACAGTTGTACACAGTATCTCTTTAGACATTTTTTTTTAAAGATTTTATTTATTTATGTGACAGAGAGACAGCCAGCGAGAGAGGGAACACAGGCAGGGGGAGTGGGAGAGGAAGAAGCAGGCTCCCAGCGGAGGAGCCTGATGTGGGGCTCGATCCCAGAACGCCGGGATCACGCCCTGAGCCGAAGGCAGACGCTCAACGACTGAGCCACCCAGGTGCCCCGAGAACACTGGTTTTAGAATCTGACTGACTTGGTTTTGAATTCTTTTTCTAAAAAAATTAATTAATTTATTTAAAATAGGCTCTATGCCCATTGTGGGGCTTGAACTCACGACCCTGAGCTCGAGAGTCACGTGCTTTACCAACTGAGCCAGCCAGGCCCTCCATTGGTTTTGAATTCTAATCCCATCATTTACTTGATGTAGGACGTTGAGAAAATTGCTTGATTTTTCCGAGGCTGTTTCTCTCTCTGCAGAGTGGTGATGCTGTCTCATAGGTTCACGGTAAGGAATGAATGAAAGGAAGCACGTGTCATCTTGGGGCAGTGCTGGCACGCCTGAGTCTCCATTTGTGATTTGTCATCGCATTCCTTATCCTCGATTCCCTCTTTCCCGCTTAACGCCATAGCTCCCCCAATGCTGGCTTTTACCCTGTCATTTTATGGAATCGCTCTCATAGGTGCGTTCCTAGTGTCAACCTTAACGGACTGCCCCATTTCAGATGCCAGTTTCAAGTCCCAGGGACCACCTGTACATCGGGCTAACTGGCTCTACATTTGGGATTTCCCACAACTGCATCTGGGTGGATAATTTGCCAGGATGACTCATAGAACTCAAGAAAACGCTTTACTTATATTTCCCCTATTAAATAGGATATAGTCAGGAACAGCCACATGGAAGAGATGGGGGTGCTGGTGGCCCAGAGCTTCCATACCTGTTTCAGGCACATCACCTTCCCAGCACATAGAAGCTCTCTGAATCCCATCACTTAGGGATTTTCATAGAGATTTCATTTTGTAGCCACGATTGATTAGATCAATGGCCACTGGTGATTGAACTTGATGGCCAGCCCTTCTCCCTTTCACGGAGGTTGGAGGTTGGCGTGGGGCTGAAAGTTCTAACCCTCTAATTACCTGGTCAGTGTTTCTGGTCACCAGCCACCATCCTGACGCTCTCTAGAGCTCCCCCATGAGTCAGCTCATGAGCATACAAGAGGCAATAGGTTCCAAAGGTTTTAGGAGCTTTGACCCAGGAATGAACAAAGAACATTTAAAAAAAATTATACCACAGTCTCCTTGCAGATACCTTCTCTTGGCTTCTTGCCTACTCCCTCAGTTCTTCTTCCTCCTCTCTGGGGTCTCTGCCCAGTCTCCTCATGGGCTCTTCTGTCCTCCCATTCCTTAAATATTGATTTATTTTTCATGGTTCAGTTCTTTGGCCTCATCTTTTTACCAAATCTGTATATCTATAACCATGGGCATTTTCTTGGATACAGGTTCATACAGACAATTGCTCAGCAGGCATGACTGCCTGCCTTTTCTATAATGCCCCCAGTGAAATGAAGCAGACTTTCCCCAAGCCTTCTCTCCCTCTCTGTTGCTTATGTCCACCCCCCAACTCAGAGACCCGAGTATCCTTCTAGACCCCTCTTGTTCCTTCAGCCCTACACTTAGCTGGGGCCATGTTCTGTCCCTGATGCTTGTTCTCCCTGTCATTAACTTGGTTTAGATTTTCATAATCTTTCCCACCAGTTGGCAACACCAGCTTCTCCTGGAAACTTGTTGGATTTGCAAATTCTGCAGAAACACTGGGGCTGGCACCCAACAGTCTGGGTCTTACTAGGCTCTCTAGGTGAGTCTGGCACCAGGAAAGTAGACCACTGATCTCACTCATCGACATAACTGGCAGGTCTGGTCCCAGAATAACTTTGTTGAAATGAAATGAAGTCAGTTCTTTCCCCAGATGTCATCCTGACCTTCGTAGGCTGGGTGAGAAATCACCCCTGATGTTCTCATGACACCTGTGTCTTCTTTTGTCGTAAACCCCCTCGTACTGTAGTGGGATTGCAGATCGTGGCACCCAGATGGGCAGGAATCTGCTGTATTCACCTTTCTCAGTGAGTGTTTATACTCTTTCAGGTCCCGGGATATATGTGGGAAAAGACAGACAAGCTCTTTTGTCCCATGGAACTGAAATTCTAATAGAGCAGGCAGAAAATTCATTGCAAACAAACTTTAGATAATTTCAGATGGTGATAATTGCTATAATGAAAACAAAATAAGGTGATGTCTTGGAGATGGGTGGAGGGGCTAGTTTAGATCGAAAGCTAGGGAAAGCCTTTTTGAGAAGCTACCACTGAGCTAAGGTCTACAATGATCAGAAGCCAGCTGTGGGAAAACCCGTAGGGAGGACCTTGCAGGTGGAGGGAATGGTTGCAATTTGGTGAGTTTGAGGACAGAGGGAAGGGCCATGTGATTGGAACGGCAAGGGAGAGAGGCAAACTTCACAGGAGTTTGTATTTCATTCCAAGGGCTATGTGGGAACCCTCCAGGAGGGATGTGAATACTGGTGCGTGTTTTAGAAAGACCACTGTGGCTGCTGTGTGTATAAAATAAATTGTATGGAGACAGGAATAGAAGCAGGGAGGCCAGTTTGGAGGCCGCGTGAGTATCCTGGTGGACATGGAGACAGCACTGCCAATGTTTAATCACATGGACCCTGGTGTCCATGTCCAAATCCTGGGTCCACCACAAGACGTATAGCTTTGAGCAATTCACTGAACCTCTCTGTGCCTCCATTTTTCCCTCTGTAAGAGGCTATCACAGTAGCACTTAACTCCTGGGTTTGTTGGGAAGGCTCAGTGAGTTAATACATGGAAAACCTGGCACCATGCTGTGAATTATTATTATTATTATTAGTTGTCATCATGATAACATGGAGACAAAGCAATGGATTCAGGATATTTCTACAGGCTGAGTTGACATGACTTGATGATATGTCGGATCTTAAGGATGAAGGGGAGGGAAAAAAGACTCCCTAGTTTTCTGGCAAAAGGTTTGTTCATGATGCTGTTTGATAAAATGGGGAAGACCGGGGAGGAGCAGGTCTTGGTGTGTGTGTGTGTGTGTGTGTGTGTGTGTGTGTAGACCTCAGTGTTGAACAGGGTAGTTCAGAGGCACCCAAAAAACATCCGAGAATTGATGTCTGGCAGGGGGTTCTATATATGAGCCTGGAGTTGAGGGAAGAGCTCAGGGAAGCCTGGAGACACACATGTGGGAGTCGAGGCACAGTGATGGTGTTAGACCAGGAGGCACCGATGGGGAAGAGAAGGGAACCCAGGACAGAGCACCGGGCTCTCTATCGCGTTTAAAGGTAGAGCAGAGGAACGGGAGCTGCAAGGAGCCTGAAACAGCAGGCAGTGGGGCCGTGAAACCAGGAGAGAGGAGAGGAAGTTTGAGAGTGGCCAGTGGGATCCATTGTTATCAATAGGTCAGACAAGCTCGGTACTAAATGCAAAGTAGATAATTGAGTTTGGCAACATGGAAGTGATTTGCTGAATGGATGAACAAAATTTAACTTCAGTTGGTCACTTTATTTAAAAATCGACTCAATGAGGAAGTCTGGTTGTGTCCTCTCCCTGATGGCCAATATGCATTAGCTGAGTGGGGAGCCCCAAAGACAACAGAGCAAACAGCCTTCCCCAAAGCTGGGGTGACTGCTGCCTCGTAAAAGATCCCACCTGTTTCATCGCTCACCAGTGGAGAGACAGCTCTCGCCTCTCCTTCAGAATAAACTTTTAGGACCCACCAGTGACCAAACTGACGTGGAAAAGTGTTTCTGAAACTGGAATCGAAAATTTCCAGTGACACCACAGTTTGGCACAGCTGTTTTGAATCTAGGAGCATATTAACCATTTCTAAGCCTTTCCAGAAGCAGACCATTAACCTTTTAAATTAATCTTTTCCCTATTACCCAGTAAAGTGGTGACAGATCAGATCAGTGACTCTCACACTTCTGAGCACATCAGCGGAGGGCTCATTAGGATACAGGAGGCTGGACACCGCCCCACAGTTTCTGACGGAGTTGGCCAGGGTAGGGCCGGAGAAATTGCATTGCTGGCCAGATTCCAGGTGATGCCACCGTGGCCACTGCTGCTGTGGTCCCAGGACCGCCCTTCCCAACCTCTGGTCTGGATTATATGCTCCCTGAAAGCGGGGATGGCGTCCCTCTTGTTCACCTGGTTCAGTAGGAGGAACTCAATCTGTATTAAGTGAGGCATTTAAATACCCTTTCTGTGGATCCCTGGGAGCTGAGAAATGGGGTGAGTGCCATGGTCACGGTCAAGGACAGACAAGCTGTCACGTGATTTGTTGCTGCCCTAAACTCCCCCAGCAGCCCCACCATGATTCTTCTCAGAGCTTCCGGTGGCCAAGTCACCATGTAGGGCTCTCCGCGTTGTTCTCCTTGAACCGTTCCTAACTTGCAGGTTCTGTCCTACATATTGATTGTTAAGAAAACTTTTAACAACTCGGTTCCAGCCTGCATCAACATGGGTGGAGCTTAGGCAGAATTTGAGGCAGAGGGACACAGTGACACAAATGATTTAATGTGTAATGTCTTTCTTGGACCCATTATGTAGCCCCTGGGTGAAGCCAGTCCTTCCTCTCCGCTCTCCAGGGCCAGAGGAGATGGGGTGGGGACCTGGCACGGGGCTTCCGAGAGATGGAACTAGTTAAGTCTCAGTCCAAGCGGGGTGAACACTGGTGGCCACATCCCATGGAGCACACACGTCTTCTGGTTAGAGGCACTGCACCCTCGCCCGGCACACAGAGCCTTCTTTCTTCCTCGAGGAAAAGTGCCCCTTTCACAGCCCGCCACCGGCCAAGGAAATGGAAAATCCCAGAGCATCCCGAGCCCCCCTCAGTTTCCAAGGGCACTTTGCCTCCTGAGCCTCTCCCAAGTTCAGGGACAGGACAGGGCCTTTGCACGCAGGCTGGGTCCAGCAGGGAAGTGGCCAGTTCTGCGGCTGGAGGCTGCGGGCAGCACTGCCCATGTTTGCCCAGGCGGGGAGAGGCTCCGCGTGCTGACCTCCCAGCCTTGACCATTGTCTCAGTCAGAAAACAGCTCCAGAGCCCCTCCTGGCCCTCCTGGGCCACAGCCCCAAGCCGAGCAGCATAGCGATGGCTTTTCTGAGAAGCTGCTGATCTCAATCCTGCTGGCTCTACATTCCTGGATGATGAGGGAGGGATTCCAGCGTTTGCTTTGAACAATGTTTTCCTGTGTCTGAACCGACTGGGTGTTAAATTCTTCCAGATTTCTGGCTCCATGTTGCAACTGGAACGGGACAGAAACAGGTTTACGGCGGTTGGCAGGGGAGCAAAAGCAGGGTCCGTCTGGGCACCTTCTGCGTTTTGAGTTTCCACTCGGTGGATGGAAAGACTTTCAGCGCCGGCTCCGTGGGCTGTGCGCCTGGAGGGGTTTGTTGTGGTCCCAACTCCGAGCCCTGGGCTTGTGCCTTTCACATTTCCCACCCTAGAGGGCAAAAGTTAGCTTTTCTTTTTCGAAACACAGCAGGGAGTGAGAACAAGCTGAATTTTGAAGGTCAGGACTGCAGTGTTCTCTCTGTTAGTATAAACCCAGAAGTAGAGCTCATAAGGAATTCATTTGGTGGGATATTGGGAAACCGGAGTGCAATCCGGTTTCTGGGGCCTGCGGTATGAGTAGGTTTCAGAGATACGGGGGAGGACAGAGCTGGACCGGAGATGGGACACCCAAATCCTTAATTTTACACGGGGGAAACTGAGGCACAGAGAGACCTAGAGACGTGAGGGCTAGAAAGTTGGGCTGGAAGGAACTGTCCCCAACAGAGCTGAATGGATCTCTCCGAACCACAAGGGTTGGGGATTGTGGCGACTTGTAACTACCGCTATTACTTATTGCTTAGGAAGGTGACCACACAACCACATGGGGCCGTGGGAGACATTCTTCATTAAGTGTTGATAAGTCAATGGTTTTAAAGATAGAGTGCTTCAGGAAACTAACGGGATCCATGCAAAGATAAAGGTGCTTTTCCTTTCCACCAGCCGCAATAAACACTGTCTTCATTCTTGTGTTCTGAGCTGATGAGCCATGCAGGGAGAACTCTCATGGGACCCCACAAGGACTTGCTCTCCGTAGAGTATTGGTGAAGCTCCGGCCTCTGGACAGGTGCCTTTCATTGGAACAGCCCAAATCCAAGTACGGCGTAGGGCAGACGGTGGCCTTGAAATTGGCAGCATTTTAGACCTTGTGCTTTTGGACCCAGGAAACCTGCTCCTGAATCCCTTTTATATGTGTGTGTGTGTACGCACGTGAGTGTGTCATGCACAAGCAGGAGAGAAAAATTGGTGGCAATCCTCCTATCTTCAGGACCGAGGTGAAGCCCAAAGAGTATTTATGTGGTGGCCTTGGATAAAATCGTTCCATGATAGAACCTGACCTTTTGATCTGGTTGCTTTCACAAAGCCATATTTATGCCAAGGACCTTTTTACCTGGTCTTAAGAAGAAATCTCTACAATTTTCAGCTTCCTATATCTCTCAAGTGCTATGCAAGGCAAGCGCCCCAGCACCGCCTCTGAGACCCCCTTCACACCCTACTCCATCCCTTAGTCCATCCCTGACCATCTGGCCACATCATTATGTCTGCTATGTCATCAGTAGCCTTATCAAAATTGACTTTTACAGGATGGCCTTATTTCTGTACTTTAAACTAAAAATTCTTCACTTAGATAAATTCCCTTCTTCCAGTAGAAATCGCATGGTCCCGTAGAGATGGGAGTGGGACGATGCAGTGATATCACTCCCACTGCTGGCAGGGTAGGAAGCTGTCTTCCATGTTAGTCTCAGGGGCTTCATCTGGTAGGGGCCTTGTATCAGTTATCTCTTGCCGTGTAACAAATTTCCCCAAGACTCAGTTGCTTCAAACAAACATCTGTTATCTCACAGTTTCTGTTGGTCTAGAATCTGGGCATGATGTATCTGTGTGCCTCTGTGTCAAGGTCTCTCCATGAAGGTGCAGTCATGGCTTTGGCTGGGGCTGTGGTCCCATCTGAAGGCTTAACTGGGAAGGATCCGCTTCCAATCACACTCACGTGGTTATTGGCGATGTTAAGTTTCCCACAGGCCGTTGAACTAAGGGCCTCACTTCCTTATTGGCTGTTGGCCACAAGGCTTCTCCAGTGCAGTTCATAATATGGCAGTGGCTTCCCTCAGAATGAACAAGAGAGAGCATGAGAGAGAGAGCACACTCGAGACAGAAGCCACGGTTTTTTGTAAATTAACCTCAGAAGTGACATTCCACCATTTTCCCATATTCTGTTTGTTGGAAGTGAGTCGCTAGACGCAGCTCATACTCAAGGAGAGGGGATTTCATGAGGATGTGAACACCAGGAACATTGGGGGCCATCTTGGAGGCTGCCTACCACAGGCCTTTGGGCCCAGTTGCTGTTGAGTCTGTTCAATGTGGGTCCTGCCACCCCAGTAGTTCTGATAAGCCAGTGGCTGTGAGGGGCGGAGGGGAAAGAGCTTTGTGTTCACTCTTACTGCTCCGGAGAGGAGGTGGGTACCTTCACTGGCATAGCCTTCTGAGGACTTCTCAGGGGCAAATGATTCTAAACTTCTAAACTAGATACGCTTAAACTACACTCTCCCATCCCATCCCACCTTCACTCCAAGGAAGGCAGATGAGTCCAAGACAGCCCCCTCTCTGTGGTCTTTGTCACTTCTGAACAAAGCTCCACAACACAGCTGCCTTCATCTAGTGCTCACCTTGGGGGCCAATGTTATTTGGTATTCTTGTTACCAAAACGAGCATAAACCAGAGAATAAAATTTATATCATTAGGGACGCCTGGGTGGCTCAGTTAGTTAAACATCTGCCTTCGGCTCTGGTCATGATCCCGGGGTCCTGGGATTGAGTCTCGAATCGGGCTCCTTGCTCAGCGGAAGCCTGCTTCTCCCTCTGCCTTCCTTTCCCCCTTCTTTTGTGTGGGCTCCCTTTCTGACAATTAAATAAATAAAATCTTTAAAAAAATTACACCATTGGTTCAGGATTCTTTGTCTTCTACCCAAAAGCAGACTTAGAAAGATCTTTATGGGTCATGAAATACTTTTGCCTGAATTAATTGCATCATCCTAACTTCCATGGGGCAGGCTATTTCTCATCCTGGAAGTGAGAAAACTGAGGTTCAGAAAGATGAAGTAACTTGCTCAAGATTGGACATAAAGAAATGAAGCTGGATTTTAAAACCAGTTCTCCCGACTCCAATTCTGTGCTCCACCCTGCGTCCCTTTGAAAGTTGTTTGCATACCTGAGTCTCCAGATTATTCCTACTGGGAATCTGGCGAGACTTCTTGGCCCAGGTTGCTCATTAAGTCATTTTAGACCAGGGCTGCAGTGACCTGAGAAGAGAAATAGAACACAGCTGGGACAGGGGATGTCGAAGCTGAAGTTTACATGGTAGACATGGCCAGTGATTTTGGAGAGTTACACAGTGTTTGTGTATGCATGTGTGTACATGTGTGTGTGCATGTGTGTGTGTGTGTGTGTGTGTGTGTGTGTGTGTGTGTGTGCAGCTCATAGACTCTTTCTCATCCCAGGGACTCTACGGGTGTTCTACTCAGGGCTATGTGTGTATGAGTGCATGTGAACACACGCACATCTGCAGGTGGACACAGATGTCTCAGACCTGCCCGGGCTCAGGGATGATCTCCAGAAGGTGTCATTTTGGTGAGCAGATGGTATAAGCAGGGCTGTTGGTACCCGAAAAGTGGGGTGGGATGGGTGAGATGTGGGGACAGCAGTTGTGTCGGAGGGGCCCCTGAGCCCATCTCCTGACCTCTCACTGCTCCAATCTCTTCCCTGATCTTCAGCTTATTGTCCATTTTTGAAGAAACCCATTTGGTTAATTTCTCCAGCCTGAAAACTGGACCACATTGCTTCAGCATTGTGGAAAATATCACAGTCCTGCATGCGTAGTGATGACCACAATCCAACCAGTGGGCTCTTGCAATAGGCCCAATGTTTTATATGAATTATCTTATGATGAAAATCCTCATGCCATCCAAGCATAGTTTCTGTGTACTGCCCCTCTTTTTATAGATGAGAACACAGGGATTAGGAAGCCAAAGTATCTTATTCCTGGTCACACAGCTAAGCAGCAGCTGGACTGTCCTGAGCTCATGCTCTTCATTCTATGCCATGCTTTGCTGCAAACAATTGTTTAATATGCAGCTTTGCCTTTTTAGGAACTTTGGCTAATTCTCTTATCAGTTGCCCTCTTGAGATGTTGAAATACACAATGATATCACAGAAACACAACAAGAACAGCAAGGACAGAGCTGGTTTTCCTGTAGTGCTGCACGAGGGTAGATCTCAAAGGCCAGGCCTTCGTTGGACAGAGGATGTCCACACAACGCACTCCGTGAGGGGTCTGTTCCCAGATCTTAAAAGCATTCGATGCATCCCTCTTCCATGCCAAGGAGACACATTACAGCCCTCTTTGTTTAATTGGGCTTCTGACTCAACAAAAACTCCTTTTGTCAGAACTTCAAAATTTCCTGGCATGTTACCCACACATATTTTCAATGTGGATAGCAGTGATGTTTCAATTGTATACTACTTGTGTATATTTGTGCCTAGAAAGATTCATTTGAAACCAGTAACTAAATATTTCTCCCCAATTTCAAGAGACCCCTCCCTCCTTGACCTCTGGGGGATTGGCAATTGCTATTGTCTTTTAACTGTAGGTAACAGTTTTCTATACATTCAAGTGTCCACTTCCACCAAAACTACCCATCTTAGTTACAATATATTAGGTTTTACAAATTTACCTTTCTCTTTCTATTTTCCCTAGAAACCTAGATAAATGAACTGCACCAGAGACTTGCAAGAGCTTCCAGATAGGAGAAGGGAGGACAAGAAGAGATCAGAGGAAGGTAAGCAAGTCTGGCCTTGGATCTTGACTATAGTCTTCAAAGTAGGCAATATGTGGGCTGGGAGTTGACTGGATATTAAAGATCTTACTTCTGAGCTTTAGGAAACACAACGTAGGAAGAGAGAGAGATGTATACCAGCTAAGTAACAGACAGTGGGACAAGTGGCCCTGACTGTTGAGGTACAAGAGGAATGCACATGTAAGCCCACCTGCAGGGCTGGCCGGCCTCCCAAGGGAAGTGTCACTAGACCAGCCCTGGAAGGAGAGATAAGGAGACCAGTGGGGTGGGGGGGGGTTGTTGGGGGGAACGTGCATCTGATTTATAATCATTCTGAGGGAAGAAAACATGTCTGTGAAAGGCAGTTACATCCAGCATCACAGATGGCAGATACCCCATATATGGCATCCCGTGCAGGGGAGACCTGACCATGTCTGGTAGGAGCGGAGGGGACAGAACGTGGAATGGGCCAGATAGGAATGCACAAGCACGTTGGGAGGGAAAGCAGAGTAGGGCTTGAATTGGAATTCGGTACACTTAGGCCCTGTGGACTTTTCATATTAGATAAGGTTTCCCTTGGTCTCTTCATGATGCCTGAATGCTGGACGGTTATGGCTCCAAATGCTGCTCCTTCTGAGCACTTTGCATGCGGCGTCTCATTTAATCTTTACCAAAATCCTACGAGGGAGGTGTATCATTCCCATTTTATAGATGGGGAAAACCTAAGGCTCAGAGAGAGGGAAAGGGACTGCCCACTTGGAAGCAGTAAGTGATGGTGCTAGGACTTGAACCCAGCTCTTCCCATGAGCCCTTATCTGTTTGTCATATTTATTAGGGTGATGTCCCACCTTTGCCCATCGAATTCTCTAGTAGTAGCTATTGTCAGGTCAGTTAGTCCATGGTTCCCTTTGTGCCCCCTGCATGGGTGCGTAGCTGCCTGATGTTTGGATTTCCGAAAATTCTTAGAAATTCCAGGGGCAACTGTTGTGGCAATTGTAGGAACATTCATTTATCTAATGATTTTGATCTAAGTGCCTGGGGACAGAGAACGCGATGAATGAGATCCCTGCTCTTATGGAACCTACCTTCTAGTTGGTTAGGAGAAAATAAACAGATGAATGAATCATAGGATGCATCAGTCAGAGATGGTGCCATGCACAGCATTAAAATAGGAGATTTGGTAGTGATGGTGCTACCCTAGGTTGGCATGGAAGGCCTCCCTGAAGAGTTCACTTTTCGTCTGGATTCTGACTCTTCAGAAGGAGCAACCCACGTGGGAATCAGGGAAAAGTGCATCTGGGGCAGAGGGAGAGGGTGGAGAAGGATGCTAACATGGGAACAAGCTTGGTGGGCTTGAGAAGAGGAGGAAGGCCAGTGTGGCCTTGCAGTGAGTGGTGGGGGAGTGAAACTGGCAAAGGCCAGAAGGATAGGCAGGGGCTAGATCACGGAGAGCTTTCTACGCCAAGGTAAGGAATTTGCATTGCATCCCAAATGGAATGGGGAGCCACTGGGGTATTGGAAGTGGAATGATTTAATCTGAATTATATTTTAAAATGACCACTCTGGGTCTTCTGTGGAGAAGGAGTTATAAGGGCATAAGAGTGGAAGCAGGGAGACCAGTGAGCAGGTGTCCAGTGTCCAACGAATAGATGTTAATATCTTGGACTAGGTTGAAGATGCAGAGAAGCTACATAATGGCAGAGTGTGAGTGGGGAGAAGATAATGAACTGGATTCACTAGGTGAAGAAGCAAGAGGAATCAAAGACAAACTTGACATTTTCGAATCGGGTGATTTGGTGAACGATGGTGCCTCTCTCTGAGATGGAAAAGCCTGGAGACGAACATTTTAGGGAGTAAGGTGGAGAGTCACGCTAGAACCATGACAAGTTCGAGGTCCTATTAGACATACAAATGATGACGTAGAGTTGGCAGTTGGATATATATGTTTGGTCTTTGGGGAAGGGATCAGGTTAGTGCTAAGATTTGGCAGCTAGATGAGCTGGGAGTAGTGCTTGAATAAGCATTCAGTAAATGTTTGTTGAATGGATGAATGAATATATTTATGAATGATAATTCTTGTGGCTGCCATATGGAGGCTGAGCGAGAGGGAAAAAGCATAGAGGTGGGAAGACATATTTGGGGAACAGAGTCTGAACTCGGGGTGTGAGAAGGAAGGAGGAGTTGAGTTTCTACTTTGAGTGTCAAGAAGAATGGTGATGTCATTGAGAGATACAGGGTATGGAGACGGAGGAGATGTCTGTGGAAGTAGGGGTGAAGTAACAGATACTGACTTGGTTTTGAATAGGTTTAAATTTGTTGAAAAGATAGAACACATGCTGTTGGAAATAAGAATCTATTCTCAGAAGAGAGATGGGTCCTAGGAGCATGTTTTGGTTAACGATCAAAGTCCTAGTGGTATCAAAGAGGTAGAGTGATACGGCTTTGGGGAAGTGGTTGGCCACACTCAATGGAAAATGATTAATAATTCAGGATGTCAATATAATAATTTATAATGGGACATATACCTGAGTAATTTGATATGTCAATTTTCAGAAGATTGCTGAGTAAGCAAGAACAAAAGGGACCACTTTTGTCAACCCATATAACCAGGGAGGCCCGCCCTTTCTATTCAGTCACTTTTCAGAGAACAAATATGGACGTTCCCAAGTTCACGGCACCCTCTCCTTTGCACATTGCTGGAGGAAACTTGTAAACTTTGGAAAGATCTTTTTCATACTTCCTTGCATTCTCACTAGAAAATAGGGCACACAATTTGACAATTTCTTGATGACTCAAGGACCTTATCAAGAGCATATATGACTTCAGTTGGGAGCGATTTCACTGGGATGGTCTCATTACAGCTGGACGGTGGATTGGGAAGTTGGAATTGGTGGCCCCTTCACTAAATGGCTCTTGCTCATTGTGCTTTTACAGGCAATTGGTTTGCTTTTTGAGGTTCTTGGTTCCTTCTGCAGCCACCCAGTGTCTTGACAGTTGGCTGGAATATTTCATACCTCCTTGTTTGGAGACAGTTGTTGAGTGGCTTTCACTTGGCTCCTACAGCTTGAGCTCTAGGCACTGTACCTTGAAAATATAGAGTATTTTTTAATTGATCTCATTGCTATCTCCTTGCTTGCACATACAGTCTTGAAGCATTGCAGCATGCAGACTGCTTTTTGGGGGCAATTTCCCTGTGCAGGGCTGGTCTTGTCCCCAGGGAGCTGATTCTTTTTAACTTCTCTCCCGACCCTTCCAGATGGGGTGGCAGAGGGGGGTTTTAGCTTCAGTTCTCCTGCCTGAAGTCTGCCTCATTTTGGCACTGGGAGAAGTCGCTCACAGATTTTTGTATTATTTTCTGACCTCATCACTATGGGTTGTGCTCCAGTGAATGAAAGACCTTGGAGATGGTAGGACCCCTCACTCACGGTAGAGACCGTGGCCTCAAATGTCCTAATTGCTCTTTGTCCATGAAGACAGGGGAACAGGGAAGACACAAATCACCTCTCAGGGTTGAGAGGGGAGTGGCTTTGGCAGTACTGAGATCTTTGGGAGACTAAAAACCAGCAACCAACATTTCCCGAGCACCTTGCGATATACGGGTTTATAAATAACAGAAGGGCACCAATGAATTCTCCATTTTAAAAGACACTGCCATCGCTTACAGCGGCTAAAATTGGAACACCTTAAAATTCCCAAATGCAGGCATGATTCATAATAGTTCATTCACTTGATGGATCACTAAGCAGCCTCTAAAATAACCATGAGGACTCTAAGAACATGAGAAAATAGAATCTTAATGTTAGGACAACAATGATGGATTCAGAAGGGTATGTGCCTTTGGTGGCCATCACCCTGTAAGCCAAGAATGAGAGCACAGATAAATGTTGTGTGTTGGTAAATGGGATTCTGAGATTAAAAAATAATCTTTTCTATACTTTCTATAAGGCTGATGTATAATTTCTGTTATGAGGTCACATGCAAATAAACACAGCAAGATACAACTGGCCATCATCGATGACACATGCCTTGAATTGCTCTTCTAGGAAAGGTGATGATTTGTTGTGATTCCTCCCCATAATCTGTTCGTGCACGCAGGGGCTGGCCACATGCAGGAAGGATACCGGACTATACTAATCAGATAGAGCTATCTTGGCACAGCATTGAAATTAGCCTTCTTCACCCCACCTTCCACCTGTAAATGTGCTGTGTATCCATCTTCAAAGCTTTCCTTCCTTTGCCTCAGTCCCAAATGTCACCTCTTCCTTTTGCTTTGTTTGCATTTATAAGTCGTTTTAGGTCTAAAGTTGTTGCTGGCTATGAATGAGGAGATCCGGGACAAAGCACAGTCATACTCTTAGCTTTCAGGAGGATGATTTGTTTGGATTGTGGTTCGGCTGAGGACAGCTCCACCCCAGACATCAGAGGCCTTTGATTTAATTGTAATTGAGAGTTGTCTGTGGCCCAAGAGTTGGGTGCAAGCAACGTGCGATGCATGGATTTTCTCACATGCTGGCATGAACTGGGGTAACTCTGTGATACTGAGGACATGCTCTCAGTAGGCTGATGGGATAATCGAGTCTTATAAAAGGCAGCCACTTTAGTGCTTTGCTTCAAAGCCAAGCTCAAATGCAAGTCACCTTCTTCAAAACAAACACTGGCCTGGATTCCTAGTGCTCTGAGCATTTCAAAAGGGGGTGGCCTGGCCCATTGATGGAGGCCAGTCCTGGGAAATGCCTGCCTGTTTCCCCCATGTGTTCTCTAGGTTCACAATACCCCATTGTTTCAGTGAAGCAGGACTTCCTCTTTCTGATTGATTAAACATCGTGGGGCCACACATTTTCATAGTCCCATGGCTCATGAGCCAGCCGTCAGGCAGAGAGAAGGTCTTTGAACGCAAATCACTGACAGCCTTTCATATTTGGTTTCCTGAACATGAAATTATAAGATTACTTCTTGCTGCCTGTTTTTCCACATCTTTCCTACCTGTCTAGCTTATCCATGTACAAGTGTCCCCAGAATGTCCATGGAAGGAAAAGGTTGAAAAGCTCTCCTCTGATTATGCCTGTTTGGCTTGTTCTGGAAATTTGATGTTAAGATTTGGAACTTGATCTATAGATAATATGACCGCATGTGCTTTGTGCCTAATGGGTCTTCATATTACATCTTAAAATGGAAATTTTAATATTTATGACTGAATAGACCTTTGGTAAATATAAAATTCAGATCCATAGCTCTACCTGATAGGTATACAGTGCCCAGTGATTCTTCCTGTAGTGAATTTGTGAAGTGTTCATTTAGCTGACTCAACACTGTAGTTTATATGGAGAAAGGGTACCATTTGCAAACAGCCTCTGTGATCTGCATACTGGAAGAAGAATGTGGGCCCTGAGCACATCACTCAACATTTGAAAACATTAAGGCTACTGTTTAAGCCATGCCTGTTTCCCTTGTCTTTCAAGACTCAGCACAAACACATCTTCCCTTCTCGAATCTGTTTCTTGACATCTGTCCCCACCCAGGCTGAGCTAGGAAGCTTGTGGTCTGTCTTCCTCAAGGGGCTGTGAGTTCCTTGACCCAAGGCTGTGTCTCATTCTGCTTAGTGTGTCCAGCACTCACCTGGTACATGGAGATGCTCAGTAACCATCTCCATCTGCAGAGTGGCTCCTGGGATTTGCCTTGGCCTCTGCACAGAGACTTCTCTGCTTTTTTTTCTTGATGATGAAGACATGATTATTCTTGTTTGATTTGTTATTGGCACAGAAAACAAATTTGCCTTGTAAGCCTTCGACATTGAGGAGGGTAGACCCAAAGCAAGAGGCGAATGTGGAGAATTCATAAGGTGTTTTGGGTGAATGCAACCTGCACACATTAAATGTAGTGTTTGGAACTCAATGTTGAATGCATGCATGAATGAATGAACTGATATTGCTTGGCCATAGGTACCGGAACTTTATTTCCACTCTGTGTCTCTCAAGGTACATACATAATCGTTAGAGAAAATATGTAGAGGACAGAAGCATTTTCGAGAAGCAGTGTATCCCCCTCCCACTCCACCATACATGGTGAATCAGTAATGTCAGGTCTGTGTTAGAAGATGGGCAATTCTGATTAGACTCCCATCTCCCCACCCCAGATGTAGGTAGAGATAGTTGCTTCCCCCAGAGAGAGGCATGGTCTATGTTAGGACATGCTGACAACTACCAACTATGCTGCCTGTCATGTTCAACTTAACAGAGTGCAGTAATGGGCTTGTTTCTCCTCTCTTTGGAGTGGAGTGTAGGTGTTTGGGGAGAGGCAGAGATGAGGACGGAAAGGTGGCCAGCACATTGTTGCGTAAGGAGAGGGGGAGACCAGCTTGCCTCTCCCCACTTTCACTCTCCTCTGTCTTAAGAGTTCTAGGTTTCCCCATGCTCCCCAGCATCAGTGTCCTTAAGGACACATCAAACCATTATCGTGTGTGTATCCCCCTAGAGCCCAACAGGTAGAGGTGAGGCTACGACAAGAGTTTCCATAGCGTCCACAGGATGGGGCAGGGTTGAGAGGTGGAGAGAGTCACGTTGAGGCAGGGCTAATGGGAAGCTTGTTGGATGTGCGCTCTATTTCCCTGGAATGCAGGGGGTCAGAGCGTGCATTTGCCCTGTAAGAGGGGGGCTCTGTGTGTCTCCTGGGCAGGCCACTTGGGATGGAGTCAACATGTCAACCACACGCTGTACCAAGGTGATTTACCCCCAGGAGCATTTCTGCTGATCTTAGAGATAAACCTTCCAAGATGCTAATAGTCTAAGTGGCAGCTTCCTCTGCAACAAAAATAAATGAAGAGTAGCCAGAGGGCAGAAAAGGAAACAGAGGGCAGGGGAGGATATGCGAGGTGGGGGTAGGGGATAGCAGGTACAGGTGAAATAACACCCCACGTCAGTTTCCCGTTTGGGAAATTGTTCTCCTTCTGGGGCCAGACAAGACTTGTAGGTATGGCTCGAGGAGAAGAGAGCGAGATGAGATGCAGGCAAGACAAGACGCCTGTAGACTGGAGCAGGGGAGAGAGGAATGAGGCTGAACAGAGGAAGATAGGTCTAGTTTCCAATGGAGCACAAGGCCCTCACGCTGACTTGTTCTTCTCGGTATGGACGCTTTCGTGGGACTGAGCTTCTGAGGCTGATTTCAGAGGAAGTGTCGTTGAAGAGCTGGCTCTACCTTGAGCAAGTTCATCCTTCCATCTTCTTATGTCATCACTGCCTCTGATGCTCTAAGTTCCAAAACAAGGATGCAGGAGGACATTGCTTTAGAATGCACACCAACGTCTACTGCTTACTAGTTCCATGGTCTGCTTTACCTAGTGAATGAATGGATGGACGGATGCATGAGGCCCTGGTCAAATGAGATGAGGGGATACTGCATAGCAATGTCCCTTTTAGAGGGTTACAGAGCAAGGTAGTGTATTAGAGTCTCTGAGAAGTGCTGCCCTAAAGGAATTTGTTTAACAGATCATTCTTCAAACTTCCCTGACTGAGGGCAGTCCTGCTATGCCCCCTGGATTACACAATCTATGTAGCCTTACAGGGTGACCTTATTTCCCCCCTTTTTAAGTAACACCAATTAATGTCTTGAGAGACTCTTGCATTCTATGGGACATGGTTTAGGAAACTCTAGATTAAGATAATGTTTTGCCCATCACGAGTGTGCAAATGGCGTTAAGTCCGCAGCATTAGTGGGCTAGAAGGTCTGAGTGGGGTTGACTTATATCAGTGTGCTCATCCATCAGTCTTGCCTGGAATCCACAAAATCCCTTTGCAAGATGGTTTCCTGAGATAAGGATGCAGTTTGTGGCCACAGACAGAGGGAGAGCTTAGCTTTGCATGAGGATACCATCCGCAGCCAGTTTTCCTGGCTCAGTATTTTAAGGCTCTGGCTGTCCTTTGATCCAAGTAAATTCTGGTATTGGCAGGTGGTAGTGGAAATGCACTATGGTCCTTTTAAATGTTTAAAGGCTGCTGACATTCAGTACCATGTATATATTTATACGTATACATGCAAGAATCCTTCAGTGAAAGCATGTCTTTAAAACTGCAAAGGACTGAATGATCTCCCAAACCTGCTTCCTATTTCTAAGTAGCAAATACCCTATACATCTTCAGTGTCTTTTGATTTGGTTTCTAGAACTCTGGTTCCCCAACCTTGCTGCACATTAGAGCCAAGCTTTTACATTCTGATGGCTGTATTCCATCCCATTCCAACTAAATCACAAAGCTGCAGGTGGGAGCCAGGCATATGAATCTTTAAAAGATCCCCAGTAATTCCAATGTGCAGCCAAGTTGGAGGATGGTAGATTGAGAAGCACTTTAGTTTCTGGACAGTTTATTATAACAGCCATCACCTCTGTGAGAGAAACAGGACAGAGATTCGTCTTTATCTCCCAAGTGAGATAATGGAGGTCTTAAGACATTAAGGAACATGATCAAGGTCACAAATTTGTGTCAGATTCTAGGTAAGTGTCACTCCTTTGAATTTACGTAAGCCAAGTCTGGCATATCAGATGAGATTCTGGAAATGGTGGGACAAGAGATGGGTTGGGGTGGGAGGAGCTGGGCTTGAAAACCCAGTGGATTGAACATAGGCATTTGTGCCTGTAGGAGAAACAAGAAACCCACTTCAATGTTATGCCTCCTGCCCCTCCCATCAATGCTGTTTCTGTCTGTAGACTGCTGGTTTGCATTTCATTTATAGGGAGGCAAAATGGAACCTTTGTGCCGGAGTTGAAGGAAATTATAAAAGCCCACAGCTTGTCTTCAGACTTAATGTCAACTATTTGTCTCCTTTATTTTCAAACAAACAAGTCCTCCCCATGAGTTCTGAGGCCTTCTCAAACATTCCCTGCCTTGGGTTTGTGGTTCCCTGGCTCCTGCATCAGCAGGTACGGCAAAAACCTACCATTCTATAGAATTGTTTATCAGCCACAGAAGGTTAGCCTAGGGGGTCCCGTGAGATATGGTGAGAGGCTTTGAGCAAGATGTTGGGTTATCTGGATACGCGTGGGCATTGAAACAAATGGTTCGCTAAGAACTGAGCCTCTTTGAGGCTTCAGGGTTTATTAGCTAGAAACTTAGAAGCAAGGATGATAGGCATTATCCAAAATTCCCTAAATGTCATGAATTGAAAACATTTTCCCATCATCTACCATGATGGATTAATCCTATCGTACATTTCCAAAAGTTCTGCAGATACGGGGGCTAAGTCAAGAAGTCTCTTCCATTGGAGGTGAACAGGAATGCTGGGTGAGCACTGGGGTGATAACCTCTACATTACTGGGGACTTGGGATGGGTGGCCTGCTATCTTGAGATCCATGGTGGGTCTTAGAAGGAGATATAGAACTTTCTTTTGTTGTTGTTTATTATTACCTAGGCTAGAGGTCTATGTGAACATTATTTCTTCCCTAACCTGTGAATTCTCCCAAGAATGTGTTGTCATGAAAGATTGCCATTACGATGGAACAGTAGGGATCCCTAAGGTCTGGATCTGGGCAGGTTTGACCAAAAGATAGCCTTTTTTTTTTTTTAAAGAGTACAAATAAATGTCTAGGATGCTATCCTTTGTTAGGTGTGTTATAATAAAAAGCTGACATTGGGAATAACTTACTTTAGAAATATAGTGAGATTTAAGGTTGCCCTTGTCAGTAACCTACTCGCATACCACAGCAGTTCCTTGGTTAGGTGAAAAAAAAGGAGGTGGAAAACCTGGGAATTTGCTTATCTCAGGGGAATGTTTCACACACGAGCAAGTCAACTCCTGCAGATGCTGCTGTGGAAAGAAACCCGAAGAATCATTATTGAGTTAAAGCAGCATTACTCCGTGTGTGGTCGTCAGACCAGCAGCCTTACCTGGGAGCTTCTTGGAAATGCGAATTCCCAGGTCTCCCAAGCAGACCTACTAAATCAGAATTGCAGGGTGGGTGGGCCCGGGTGTCTGTGTTTTAACAAGCTCTCCAGGCAATGTCAGTGCTCGCTAAAGCTTGAGAAGCACTGCCCTAGACTGGTGATTCTCAAAGTGTGGCCTCCTGACCCACAGCGCCAACATCACCCGGGGAACTTGTGAAAAACCATCTGAGACTTTTCACTGACATTGGCAGGTGACAGTGGAAATGCTCCACGGCATTTCAAATGCTCAAGGGTCACAGAGATGGCCAAACGGAGCATACAAAATCACGAATTCTTGGCTAAAAATTCTCAGATGTGCATTTTCCAGTCTTACAACTGGAAAGGACCTATAGAGATCTCCTGGACCTATTTCTTGTCACTGGGATTTACTAATAAAACCTTACAGACCGTCCACATTTCCCTCCCCACCTCTGGTTTAGAGCGTTGACTGTTGAATCAGGAACTCTGGAGGTGGGACTCAGCACTCTGTGCTTTAACAAGCCCTCTGGGCAGATGGACTCTCCCGTTTGAGAACCACTAGACCCCCCGTTCCCATCAAAATGCTCACATGTGTTACCACCTGCCCCCCAATGCCGGCTGAGAAGTGCCACCAGGAGGCAGAAACTCGGCCCAGTAACATGACCATGCTTGGATCCTGGTAGAGAAAATGACGTTTCCTGTGACCTCTTGTCTTGAGCCCGCCTAGCCCCCCCTCAACTCCATGGAGAATGCGTCCTCTTCTCAGGCCCCTCTGGAGCAGCGCTGGCTAACAAGTGTTATTTTCCCCAAGGTCTTTGGGACTTCGATGTGAAGAACTCTTTAGTGATGGAGGTGATTGGTGCAAGAAAGATAAAGACAGAAGAAGGTAGGGCTTGGGATCTTAGCCATGGGAGCTCCTGCTGGAGTTGAGCGCTAAAGCTGAGAGGTCTGGGTGGGGAAGACGTAGAAGTAGGGCTCAGGGCGGCCCCTCATGTTACACAGGTGGGAGTTTACAGCATGCCGGGGAGATGAAGGGGGGCTGCTCTTCATTATGTTCCAGACGAGTATAGTTTGTGCCACATACAAGCAAATGCCTTAACCTGCAAGATCTTTGTCGTTTTTTTTAAACTTTATTTTTAAGTAATCTCTACACCCAACGTGGGGCTTGAACTCACGACCCCTAGACCAAGAGTTGCGTGTATACTCTACTGACTGAGCCAGCCGGGCACCCCTAGATCTTTGCATTTTGCATTTGCTTGGAGGAGACAAAGATGAACCATCGAGTCCTCACTTGGAAGCTTCGATGTGCATTTTTTTGGTGAGAGGTGATGTCACACATCTTGCCTTCCTCAGGCAGAATCATACACAACTCTTGCAGGGATTTGGAGCCTTTCACAGCACATTCCTTACTGACAGATCTGTCCCTAGACGAGCTCCAGCTCCTGAATGTCCACAGGGCAGCCTGGGAATAACTGCACCATCTGAATTTTCTCTGATTATCCCCAGCGATAGTGTTTTTCACGGAATTTAGGTTGAAGATGGCAAGATCAGCCTTTTAACTTCCTTGCTTCCCAAACCCCTATGGAAATGATCGAAGTATGCACAATTTGAGAAAACAGGCAACGTAGCACTATCAGGAGAGAAATCATGAGGCATTTCTGCTAGCCAGAGTGAAGCTGCAGAGGGAAGAGGGAGGGACCAACGTGCCCATGATTTGGTATCTACAAAGGAAGATGCTTGGTAACCTCATGAATAGAATTTTCTAGTAGAGCCTCCCTACCCGAAATACCCAAAACTTCTGGCCAGCACTATAGTGAAAAGCTTATGGATTTTGGAGCCCGTTAGATTTGAGTTCAAACTCACCGTTCGCTAGTTGTGCAAGCTGGTCAGCCTCGGTCTCATTGTCAGTTAACTGGGGGATTAAACAAAACAGTACAGGGGAGGAGAGATAGCCAAAATGTTCACTGTTACCATTTACCCATTATTACAGATCAGGTATGGTGCACAAAGCTTTACGTAACTTCTTTCCATTAACCCACAAAAGGCTCTATGAAGTTGATTATATTCTAACCACGATTTTACACACAAGGTAGTTAAGGTTTAGAAAGGCGAAGGGGCTTCTCAGGTTCACAGCGATTGTGAAGGTATAGAAGGAGTTTGGACTCAGCCAGTCTAATTGGAGAGCCCATGCTTTCAGGCCCTAAACTGAGCTGTTCCAAGCCCTTAAAATATATTGCTTTATTTAATCCTTACAATGGCCTCCTGGTAACCATTTTCGTTGGTGGAAAAGAAATAGAAGTCCAGAGAGTAAAATATTTAATATTATTCAAAGGTCTGAAGCCAAGCCTGCTGGACTGCCAAGTTCCCTGCCCTTTACCACCATGCTGTCTTTAATTGATATACCCCATGGAACGTCATTCTGTCTCCTATCTATGGCTTTGATTTTATTCCCACTCAATACAAGAGGTGTAAGGCCAATTTCGCGCAATGGGGAAAAATTCAAAACGTGGTTCCGATACCCTCCAATTCTAAGAAGAACTGGATCATTGTATGTAAGCGCCTCTAAATCACCTGTATTTCTCTTTGCTGGTAGAGCTCACAGAGAACATCGGGCTTCCCCAGAGTGTGCTCGAGAAACACAACCCTTGGCCAGCCTATGTCACATATGTGTCCCCGATGGTGAAAAGACTCATCGAGAAAAGCAAAGTTAGAGATCTGGAAGGCACGCAAGGACTCGAGCAAAACCAGCGGGCATCGAGGCAGAGCAAGCTGGCCAACATCACGCAGCTGAAAAGGAGAAAGTCATCTAAGTGCTCTGGAAACTTGGCGTTGAAGGACGTGAGGTCGGAGACCATGTTATCAGTGTGGAGCTCATACTCCATACCGGCCGTGGGTCCCACCACTATCCCAGAGCCAAGGCACTTTCATACGGATTCCAGAGAAAATCCCACTGCAAACTATAACAAGATCATCTTCTCTCGAAAACCCATGATGAGGATACTTCCATACAGCTCCCTTCTAGCCAGCAAGGAGAAACATTCAAGCATTTAGCAGGGAGTCCCTGCAGTCACCCCCCTCCAAGACTGTACAGCAATGAAGCTCCATTTGCTGCAAAATTCACTATGTCCTTTAAATGGGAACTTGCCCCTGCTTATGCAGAGGTGGGCTGAGATAAACCAGATCTCAATGTGGGCCGTGGGTGGGCAGGTACACCCCCTCCACCATCACAGTCGGATGGGGTTGGGAAGCTCCAAGCTCTAGTTCCTGCCAGAAATGCTTAGAACCTAACTGAGGGTGAATGAGCCCCAGTCCAGGCAGGACACAGAAATCACACCAGTTACCATGCCGGACATAATTTGATAGAAAGAATTACCAACCAGGTAACTGAAAAGGTGGGAAGAGAACCCGAGGCTATTAGTGGAAGTAGACACCTGCAGGAAGAAGGGTTCCCAAGGCTGGGGGAACAAAGGGAAGATATTGGACTTATTAAAAGCTAGGCGCTTGGAGAAGGGGCATGTGGGCTAAATCTCAGATTTCTGAGACTTGGCAGGGGGCTGGGGAATGCTCCTCGGTTGGTTGGTTTTGGTGAGCTCGGAGGAAATTTCCAGTGGGGATGGTACCTGAGGAGGGGAACCTCTTTGGCTGACGTTGGTTCGGTGATTCTTGAGAAAACCAAAAACTAGACTCAAATGCTTCTGGAAGGAATTGTCACTGTCTGAGTGAACAAGAAGTGTTGCCAGTGGAAACAGACAGGGACAGGAAGCCAACAGAGGGGTAAACAGGAAGCAAACCAGGAGAGAATTCCTTCCTCCTCTTCCAGCCTCAGAGCTCCCCCCAACCCCACACCCCCTGTGGGCAGAGCCTATCAGGGAGGAAAGCAGGAATGTGCTTTGCAGAATCCTGAACCCCTAGCATCTTAGCATAGGATAAAAGGATAGACTTGAAGCCAAGAGAACAGTAGCTTCAAAACTAGCATTGTGGTGTTTTGAGTGAGCCCACTTTGCTCCACCTGGCACCTGAACTTGGTACTAAGATGTTTTCTCCTTGGTGGCTTTGCAAAGTGGCGGTGGGGGTGTGAGTGTCCCCTGCTGAGAAATGGAAGGATTTCCTCCCCTGTACTATTTTAAGGCTTGCCTTGTGGAGTAGAGTTGGTGGGGGAGAAGTTCCTGGCTGGACCCCAGCTGTTATTTGTCAGACCACACTTAGCATTGGTCCACCCGTGCTCTGGGCAGCTCCCAATTGGCCCCAAAGCAAGTGATGTTAAACTTAGTCTCAAAGTCTTTAGATGCAAGGGGAACCTGGTTACGATAGGGAGACTGAACTGATCGCACAATTGGAGTTTATCTATCTAGCATAGCATGGTTCCATGGGTAACTTTTCTTTGACCTCACCTGAATTTCTGTATTTGTATTCGTGAAGCGGTTAATATCCATCTTGCTTCCCTCACAGAGATGTAGAGCATGGGATGGGCAAGTGGCTATAAATGCCAGTTGAAGAAGTCAAATTTGCCCCACACAGGCATTCTCTCCATACAGGAACCTTGCAGAAACTTTGGCACTCACCTCTGACTGCTGTGAGCAGTGTTGGGTCGGCTGCACACATTAAGGGCTCCGGACCCATTCCTGGGTTGCCAGGTCTTGGCCAGCATGAATTCTTGCAAAAATATAGGTGGTTCCCAGTGAATCTGAATGACTGCGTTTTGTGTCCGTGGATCAGTTATAGACATGGAGGCAGGTGATCAATTCCTCCAACAAGAATTTCTATCTCTTCTACCCTTTCGTGGGTGTTTAAAGCCAGAGTAGATTTGGAGTAGATTTGCCTCTTCTGGGAGCACCAGGGATGTCTCTCATGTTCTCATGAACAAAGCTAGTCCCACCAAATGTCTAACATTGAGTGTTACAGTTTATAGAAATTTGGGATTATTTCTTTCAATCCCTTCGAGGGCAGGGCAGTTACGGTTTTTTAAAATAAAGTTTTCTAGGTGTTTAATAGCTTTTACAAAAGTATCTGTATATTCTCTAAATGAAAATGATGGCTTTATAGATGACTGTTTAGATTGAGTTAATTCTCAGCCCGTTATAACAACGCGAGCTTGAGCGGAAGGACATTATTAACACCTTACGTTGTGATTGAAAATTGCTTATATCTGTGACTCTAGTCCAGACACACTGCCTCCTAAGACACTTTTAAGAAAGAAAAAGTCTAATTCCTTTTGAAATGGGGGAGTCTGTTCAAGCCCAAGCTGGGGTTCACAGACCCCGCCCCCACGGGGATTTGAAAGCCATGACTCCGTTTGCATGAGCACCGAGGGGGCTGCAGGGAAGACAGAGTTAAACAAGACCAGCTGGACCCAGTAAGGAAGGCTCCGTCATTGGGGAGGGAGGGTGAGCCTCAGTAATCCGTGTTGCTTAGATTTGCCTTCTGCGGCAGACCTCCCTGCGCGCGATGGAGGTGGGGACCAGTGAGTCAAACTCCTCCTAAAAGGCTCTTTTGCTAAAACCCTAGAAAGCCCTGAGTACGCACAGAAAGGGGGAGGAGAGCTGCTTAATTTCACAACAGCCCAGCACGCAGGATCCCACTGTCCTGGGTCTGCCAGAGGCCAGTGGACACTTGGCCGCACCAGCTTTGTTCATGAGAACCTGAGAGGCAGCCCTGGTGCTCCCGGAACAGGTGTGCAGCCCTTCCGGGAGGCTGAAATCTGACCTGAGCAGGTGGGGCGTGGAATGGAATGGGGATTCTTCCTAACGTAACCTCATCGGCCTGTCCAAGCTGGAGGGGTCTGGGCTATCCCCGGTTCCTCTGAACACATTGAACTTCCATCTCTAGGAGGGGACTGGCTTTCTCTGATGTTCCACAGACCACAGCCCCTCATTTATCTCCTCAGCATCTGGAATTATTCTGTGTGTCAGGAGAGCTGTTTTACTCAGTCTCCCGGCCCTGGTAGGTTTACGAAACACCGGAATCCGTATTTTGTTGGCCCTTCTCCGTTGCTCTGTAACCAAGGCCTCCTTCTGACACAAACTGAGTAGCTTTTTTTTTGAACAAATTCTTTGGCTTCTGTGCACAATATGGTATTTACCCGTTTGCAAATTCCACCGTTGGTGTTTAAACATAATGCTTGACCTCGGCCGCTGGTCGTTTTCACTCTGGTGGGTCTGTTAAGGACATCAGAGAGTCCTTGCATGCTGGGCTCATGTCTCCGCTATGGCCTGGGAGCACGTCTTTGAAGATTAGGCCACTTGGCCGATCAGATGCTGCCGGGAAGCCCTCCAGGTGGTTAACTGCAGGTGCGTGCAAGCCAGATGTTTGGGGGTGGCCTGGGAGCTCTCTGGCCGGAATGGGAGGCCTGGTGGGACCAAGACAGAGGGGCCTTCAACAGTGGTGGACTTTATTAACAGCCCACATGACCAGCACAGCACGAGCCCCTCATCTCCCTCTTCTTGACCCAAGGTCCTCACGTAGGAGCCACAAAGACCTCACGGTGGTCCTCCTAAGCCATTTTGTTAGGACACGGAGAGCAAAACACGGGTACCCCGAGGTACGGATTTTGACCCTTGGGCTTTTTGATAAGGGACCCTTTGATGAGGGTCCTCAGAGGTAGCCGAGAAATTCCACGGGGCAGGGAGTACAGCACAGGCATCCCAAGCAGGGATGGGGCGGAGACAGAAAACCAGAAGCAGCAGGAATCCCAGGCCTGCAGCCTCGCTCCATATGTCAACAGAGGTGGTAAAGAGATCATAAAAGTGCTTTCTTTGTGAGATGTGTGCGAGCAAAGGGACACATCTAGACAATGGGGCTCTTTTCAGCCTTGGCTGAGTCATTCATTCCTAGAAGCTTTTTGGTAGCCCCACCCTTCTCGAGTGACCGCACATTTTCAGAGCCTGCACTTTATCGGTGTCAGATAAGAGAGGACAGAAGGAGAGAGTCGTGGGGGAGGGGAGGGAGTAAACAGAGACCTGAGATTTACTGTGATCCCGTGTCTTCCGAGCCCGGACTGAAGCTCAGGCCTGGGTTTATGCTTGTCGAGTAATCAGGAAATCCTTCGTCTTCCTCCCTCACCACCCCCGCCCCCATCCCAATCTCTTACTTGGGACCCAGAGCCTCAGTCAGTGTCCCAAACCCAGAGCCTCGGCTAGTGGCTGGGCTAGGCCTGTTCCTGGAGTGACATGTGTGTGGGATTTCTCTGGGGCTTTGGGGGTGGGGTGCAGTCAGGGCCAGCAGGGATAGAGGAGCACCTCGATTTTAGGTGGAACCCACTGCCACCCCCATATTCTGTGCCTTGATCCCAACCATGACCCGATTTCCATATGGGACAGGGCAGAATAAACAGTGTCATGAAAAAGTATTGGACTTGGTGTCGAGACCCCCATCTCTTCTCCCAGATGTTCTATTCCAGGGCAAATAAAAATCCCCACCCCACTGGATGCCCTTCTAAGAGGCGCATCTTGCCAGGGGCCTTGCAAGTCTCGTGGAAACAACTCACTTCCTCTCCAGATTCACTTGTTCAGCCACCCAGAACGTTGCCTTATTTGGGGGAGACACGGGATGTGAGAAGACACAACATTTCAGGCAACCTACCTCGTTGGAATCATTTCTGTGTGTCTGCCGGTCGGGAAGATTCTTGTGGAGAGCAAACTTAGTACCAGAGAAAGGGACAGCTGGAAAGAAGCTCGCCTTGAGTGTGCCAGGCTCTCTGCTCACACTTTTGTGTCTTACAGCTTGTCCTTGTCCATTTTACCGTCAGAGGATTATATTCTTGCTCCCTTAGCTGGCTAGCTAACACTGGGGTAAGTGAACTCCTTTGAGATGGGAACCTGGGCTTTCAACTCCAAGCCGGGCTGGTCCCTTGTGCCCACATCCTCTCTCCTACCTGGGCTTCAACGAGGCAGTCCGGCTGGTGGTTGCTGACCTGAACTTCAGCTATGATACCCTCTGCTGTGAAGCAGCTTAATTGGAAACCCCTCCATATGGGGCATGCTTCCTCTCGCCCTTTGCCGTTGGACCAGCAGAACCTGGGTGGAGAGTCTGAGAGTGCCATGAGATCCAGACAAGGTCAGTCCCACCACCATACTCCCAGAGCCTGGCACATAGTAGGTGCTCAACTAATTTCTTGAGTAGATAATTTGCAACAGCAAGTCCTAACACCCGAAACTAAATGCTCTGGGAAGAGATGGTTTCTTTCCTAATGTCCAGAGGCTGGAAAAACCACTCGACCAGGTTTTGTAGAAAGTTTGCTTTGAGTAGGCAGCTTTGCTATAAAGTTCCTTCTAGTCCTGGTTCTACGATTCAGGCAAAGGATGCAGCACGTACCTCGGATGGACCCTCCCTTATAGGATATTGAAGGGCTAACAAGCAATCTCTTAAAGCGGAATGTCTGGTGGTTCTGTTTAATGACCAGCTCACGTCTATATGATGGAATTCCAAGTTGACCATATGTTTTCTCGAACCTTTGTCAGAAGGGATGAAGTTTCACAGACCTACCTCTACCTTCTCATTCCCACGTTTGCAGCCATGCCAATGGGCACCGAGTGCTTGCTTTGCCAGGTGCCATGCTGGGGGCCCGGTCGTGAACATGGCACACTCAGGCTTACACCTGGCAGTGTAGATGGCAGACAATTGCAATCATGGTGCATGTTACAAAGAAACCCAGGCTTCAGTGACAGCATATTTGCTTTAGGCTCCCGGCAGGTTCTCTCTAGTCTCAAGAGAAAGAAATTATGGAAAGAGGCAGGATTAATATGAGGACAGCTGCTCATAAAAAAAAAAAAAAAGTGAGGTCATGGCAAATTTTTGGCCAAGTTGCATTTTTTTAGTGGCCTGGTGAGTTTTTCAAGCTTCACAAAGCTGCCTCTGGTTGTTGGTGGGCCCCTAACTTTCATGTTTGTTTCTGTCGCACCGTGGAGCTGTCATCCAGCTCAGGCATGCTTCGGGATCGGGCTTCTCCCTCACGACCCATTGAAGCAACCCAGAGGCAGTGCCCACGTTTGTACACTGCTTCTCCCGGCACACTCACTTCCTGCCTGCCTTTCTGTCCTGAAGGACTGGGCAGCTTCAAAGGAGACCTCAGGGGTCCCTTACTGTCCCCACCAGACCCTGGGCCAGGGGCCAAGACCAGGCCTCCGGCGTTGGCCCTTGGCCCACTGGCCCTGAATGCAACTTCACCAGGTCTCCAGAGCAAAAGGATCGGGTCTACCTTTCCTCTTCTCTACGACAGACAGACTTGCTTCCTACCAGCTTTTCCAGGTTTTTGTAGGTCCCTCTGTGGGCTTGGGACAAGGGGTGCATTTCGACCCAGGGAGAAAGCAGTGTGATGTTTCATGGCTCCCCCTGCTTGTCTTTGCTCTTGGTCCATCTCCTTCCTCCCTCTGGTTGTACCCATGGAGCTCCTCTCCCGCTCCCTTCTCTTCCTCCCTCCACTTTCTTCCCTTCCATTTGATCTTCCTTTTTATTTATTTATTTATTTTGTCATTTCAAAGTTAACTGATGTTTGTTTCAAGTGACTCAGGCTCCCTGAAGCATAAGTGACCAAGATGACCTTGAACTCACAAACCTTGGGAGAAGCATGTCCCCTTAATGGTCAGATACCAGGAGTCTGAGCCTCCAACCTGAGGACAACAGGAAGTCCCCACGTCCTTTGCGGGGGAGCTCTGAGGAATGCTTGCATATTCCACAAAACCTTTCTCGTGGCCACCTGTCAGACTGGCCACCCGTCTCACCCCAGAAGCATTGTCCCAAAATCCTAGGTCAGTGTTGACTGGCTTCTTCCCAACCTAGCCTTTGGGGGGTCCCTGAAGCCTCTTGAAACACAACTCTGCCCAGATGGTAACAGTCAACAAGTCTGCTCTGAAGACTCGGGATCACAGAAGCACGACAGTGTGAGTAGCAATTGCTACCAGAACCGTCTGCTTTGGGAGGCCTACAAGTCTCAGTCTGACTTCTGTTCCCTGGTGAGGCCCGACTCGGCCTCCAACACAGATTTCAGTGCATCTTCATTAACTCACAATCCAGGCCCAATTCTACTGTATTCCTGGAGATAAAAGAGCCACCTCCACCCTGCTTCCCCCTATCAATAGCCTCCCTCTGTTCTTGATGGCAAACAAAATTGCCACCAGGAATATCAACTGACTCATTCATGAGATACGGTTTAGTTTTCCTGGCCTGGAAAAGACAATCACAATATTCAACAGAACACAGTGCATTTGGGGCTTCAGAACTCTTCAGCAGAACAGAGGGCTTTTGTCTCACCCTCTTTATGGTCCTGCTTCCAGAGTGTGGGGAAGTTATATCTTCTGATGTCTAAGAGTGAGTAGCTCTTGGATAGAACACATACAATAGGAGCCAGTCCACTCCCATGACCATCACCTTCACCACCATCACTATCACCATCTCACCATCACCACCGTGACCATCACCTTCCCCATCACCACCGTGACCATCACCTTCCCCATCACCACCGTGACCATCACCTTCCCCATCACCACCACCATCACCACCATGACCATCACCTTCCCCATCACCACCACCATCACCACCATGACCATCACCTTCCCCATCACCACAGTGACCATCACCTTCCCCATCACCACTGTGACCATCACCTTCCCCATCACCACCACCATCACCACCATGACCATCACCTTCCCCATCACCACCATCACCACCAGGACCATCACCTTCCCCATCACCACCATCACCACCATGACCATCACCTTCCCCATCACTACCATCACCACCATCATCACCACCATCACCACCACCATCGCTAACCAGGGAAGGCACAGTCTCAATTAAAGACCCATTTTATCAGTCAGACAGAGACAAAGAGTATAGGATATCACTTATATGTGGAATCTAAAAAAGCCGAACTCAGAGAAACAGAAGTAGAGTGGTCACCAGGGGCCCCAGGGGAAGTGGGGAGATGTTGATCAAAGGATACAAATTTCCAGTTATAAGGTTAACAAGTTCTAGGGATCTAATGTGCAGATGGTGATTATAGCTAATGATACTGTATTACATACTTGAAAGTTACTAAGAGAGAAGATTTAAAATTTTCTCACTACAATAAAGAAGTAATTGTGTGACAGGATGGAGATGTTAACTAATACTAGGGTAGTAATCATTTTGCAATACATACATGTATCAAATCAATACATTGTGTACTTTAAACTTATACAATGTTAGATATCGATTATATCTCAAGAAAGTGGGGAAAAAAGACCAGGGGAGGCATCTGAATTTGGGTTATTTCACGGACACTGGACGCCCCAAAAACATCCCCTATGTGTGCATGAATCAAAAAATTCTCCAAGGTGGTCCCTCTCCGAAGAAAAGGAAGAATTGCCCAAGAGACAAGTGCTGACCTTCTAGGTGGTGGAAATAATCAGAGTTCTTCAGTTGAGGTCCACAAATAGAATTCAGGAGTCCATGAGTTTGGATGGTAAAAAAATTACATCTTTATTTTCACTGATCTCTCAGTGAATTTTAGCACTTTGGTGTTCATGGTAACTGTGACTTTGTCAGCGGTAGGAATCACAGACATTTTCATACCCCACGATGGTCAGGGACATCTTGAAGTATTGTGTATGCTCATGGCTTTTTTGAAATGATGGTGGGCATTAGACTTGCTGCTACATCTTGTTATGTAATGCATTAATAAAACCCACAGTCTCCTTCAAAAACATCTGTTTTTAAAAATACTTTGATTATTTAGTTTTAAAATAATTAGTTTCCTTTTTGGTCCTATGCATTTTATTTAAAAGATGTTAAGAACCCCTGACATAAGTTCAGCTTTGTGACTTCAATACATTTTAGATCTTGCTTTATTGAGCGTCTAACGTAAATAGTGGAAGTCTCTCTCCCTCGATGTCTACTCCAGCAAGCAGCCATTGTTTATGGTTGGCATTTAACCTTGAAGACTCTTTTTCAAAGAAGATACATTTAGTATATGTATATACATAATATATGCACATCCTAATACACACAGCTATTTTTAATGGAATCATTATACATATTCAGCAACTTGCTTTTTTCACTTCATATCTCTCCCTGTTGAGGTACATAAATTGCCTCCATCCTTTTGGATCACTTTGAGGTGCCAGAGTTCCTTTATCCATTCCTGATGGATATGCAGGTTGATTCCAATTTATCCCTATGCTGGAAACCTATTATTGCTGTAATGGGTCTTGATGTCTTTCTGAGGGATCCCTTCCCCTCACCTTCTCATGCCCAAGTCCTTGAGTGTATCAGTCCCTTTTGAGGGCCTGTTCCTAAGTAAATTGAGGTGAGAGGGCTATCATGTATGGAAGACCCATATTTGAACTTCTTTTCTAGTAGGCTCTTGAGACAGTTATGTGCCTCTTGGTGGGAGAGTTCTGGCCTCTGTAACGCTCAAACAGAATGATCAGAGATCCTGGTGCTCAAGTGATCTCAAAGCAGGATAACTGTGAAGCAAAGCAGGGGTAGTGACTACTTCACCCTTCTTTTTATGTCCTCTAGCTACCCGTACAACGTCTGATTCAGGGCTCCTTGTACAGTTGCACAGGCTGAGAACTGCACTAATGATTGGGATAGAGACGCAATTTCACATAGACTCTCCTGAGATCGAAACTCCCTGAGTAATGTAACACGACAAGCCTGGCTTTATTGGTAGAAATGGCTAAATTAATGTTTCCCTAAAAAAAAAAAGTCGTTTTTACAAAGATGGGATCTTACAAAATATATTTATTTCAAGATTCTATTTTTAAGGAATCTCTACACCCAATGTGGGGCTTGAATTTACAACCCTGAGATCAAGAGTCCATGCTCTACCAACTGAGCCAGCCATGGGCCCCACAAAACACATTTCCTTGGCTTTTCTCACTTAACAATACATCATGGATGTCCTTGAAGTCAATAGGTGGAGATCTAACTCACCTTTTCAATAGCTGGATGACCCTTCGTGGTAATCAATGCTTCCTGATGCGATTAGCTTGTGTGATTTCCCAAAGTCTTAGAGCTCTTGAGTTCCTTTCTCCTTGACCTGCCCTCAGATTTGGCTTGGCGGAATAATGCCTTATGTTTGTGTGAAACATCGACTTTTTCAGTGTGTTCTCTCACCTTACTTAATGCTTCAACCATCCCGAGATGGGGAAGACCCAGGTTAAGAGAATGTCCTAGGCTCACGGAAGCAGAGAAATTGTATCTGACTCCCAGAACTCAGTTTTCCTCGCCAGACAGCATGGCGTCTCCATGCAAGCATCTATCAGCCCTGACTGATTCACAGCTCCTGCCCTGGATCATCTCTGAGTTGGCAGCTCACAGCTCCTCCAGGGAGGGCGTGGGGCAGCCACTCACCTGCAGATGCATGTGCCCAGCAAACAGTCATGAAACTCTACCCTGTAGAACCAGAGCTCATGCTCGTCAGAGCTGCCAACTGCCTGAAAGACACCACATGGTCCGGAGCTCAGCCAGCAAGAGGGGTTTGGGCTGTAGGCCCCTCATGGGGGGTGCATGTGGTAGGAACTCTGCTCTGAGCCTGGGGCCTGGCAGCAGGCCATGCAAGGTGGGGCTGTGAGGTTCCTGAGATGGCTTCTCACCAGCCTGTAGGCAGACAAAGACTCCCCTGAAAATTGGAACAGATACCCAAGAATATAGGCCTCTTATACTTTCAGTCACCTGCTGAAAAATCGTTTTAATGAACACAAATCTACAATGACTACCAGGTGAATGGTGCCCCCTGGGGTTGTGCCATTGCACCACCACCCTGTGACCATACAGGGTAGCTTCTGAAAGAAGTGATGCTTGACTCGACGCTCGAAGGGCAAGTAGGATTTAGCTTGGCAAGTGTGCACTCGTCGTGTGTGTGTGTGTGGGGGGGGATGGGGAGGCATTAGGATTTAGCTTGGCAAGTGTGCACTCGTCGTGTGTGTGTGGGGGGGGATGGGGAGGCATTTTACGTACTAAAATTGCATTGCTGAAGATGTTGAAGTAGAGCAGTATTTTTTAAAATGTATTTTTAAATTTATTTTTAATTTATTATTATTATTTTTAATAATAATCTTTTATTATGTTGTGTTCGTCACCATACAGGACATCCTTAGTTTTTGATGTCGTGTTCCATGATTCATTGTTTGCGTATAACACCCCGTGCTCCATGCAATATGTGCCCTCCTTACTACCCATCACTGGCCTATCCCAATCCCCCACCCCCCTCCCCTCTGAAGCCCTCAGTTTGTTTCCCAGAGTCCACAGTCTCTAGTGGTTCATTCCCCCTTCTGTTTACCCGCCCTTCATTCTTCCCTTCCTTCTCCTACCGATCTCCCTGCTATTTCTTATGTTCTATACATGAGAGAAACCATATGATAATTGTCTTTCTCTGCTTGACTTATCTCACTTAGCATACTCTCCTCCAGGCCCATCCATGTTGCTGCAAATGTTGGGTAATCGTTCTTTCTGATGGCTGAGTAATATTCCATTGTATATATGGACCACATCTTCTTAATCCAGCCATCTGTTGAAGGGCTTCTCGTAGAGCAGTATTTTAAAAAATATGTCCACAAATCCTTTGATACTCCTCCCTTCAAGACACAGAGCTTGATTCCTTCCTCTTGAGTGTGGGGCTGAACTTAGTGACCCACATCTAATGAATAGAATATAGCAGAAGTGATGGTGTGTCGCCTGTACGATTAGGTTACAAGAAGACTGTGACTCTCTGCCTTGGATTGCTTGCTGTGAGGGAGATAAGCTGCCACCTCGTGTGGACGGCACTGTGGAGAAGCCCATGGAGCCTTCTGCCAACAGCCATGCAAGAGAGCTCAAAAGCAGATCCTCCAGCCCCCTCAAGGGACTGTGGTCTTGGCCAACACCTCTGAAATCTCATGAGAGACCTTAAGCTAGAAGCACCTAGCCATGCTGCTCCCCAAATTCTTCACCACCAGAAACTTTGTGATGTAATAAGTGTTGGTTGCTTTAAGCTGCTAAATTTTGGAGTGATTTTTTACAGACCACTGGATAATTCAGTGGGAAGGAGTTTAGTTCATTCGAGGCATTTAAAGAAGGTTGGGGTGGCTGAGCAGAAACAGTGGTTTCCACACCTCAGAGTTCTTACAAATTGCCTTATGCATGTGCCCAAAATGCAGATTTCTGGGACCCACATGGAGAGAGCATGATTTAGTAGGTCTGATTAGGGTCCAGAGAGATGCATTTTAAACAAACATCTCAGATAATTCCAATGCAGGTGACCTGAAAAGCACTTTGAGAAGCTCCAGTTTGGGAAGGTTGGTGGGCTCAGTGACCCACGTTGAGGCTGGGGGCAGGTAGGTACAGGGTGAAGGTGGACCACCTCGAAGAACTAGAACATCTCTTTCCTAAGAGCGATGGACAGCCATGGCAGTGTTTGAGGCAAAACAATAGCTAAATCTATCATCAGAGGCTAAAACTGGTTTGGATTTCCTCTCTCATCGACCTGGCTTATCAATAACTCAATGCTGAACCTTCAAGATGGAGCAGATGAGGGAAAGTAGAATATGAGGCTTGCCTTGGAGGAACTCACAAATAATTTTTAAAAAGTACATATAGGAAATTTCATACCAAGTGACAGCTGTCCCCTTCAAAGTCATCAACGTGAAAGGTTGTGTCCTTATTACAGCAAAGCTGGGCCTGCTCAGAGCTTTTGAGCTCCATTTTCAGTAACTCATTTTCTTTTTCTTTTCTTTTTTTTTTTTTAAAGATTTTATTTATTTATTTGACAGGGACAGCCAACAGAGAGGGAACACAAGCAGGGGGAGTGGGAGAGGAAGAAGCAGGCTCCCAGTGGAGGAGCATGATGTGGGGCTCGATCCCAGAATGTTGGGATCATGCCCTGAGCTGAAGGCAGACGCTCAACGACTGCGCCACCCAGGCGCCCCATAGTAACTCATTTTCTGAGTTGGGTCATGGGCTATCCCAAAAACCAGTTGATTTAGAATCATAGAATGATTGAGTGAGTAGATTTGCTTGAGATCGTTTTATAGAGATCCTTTAATCTCACGCAGTCGTTTTGAAGATAAAGAGACAGAGGGTCAGAGAGGCTCAGTGATTTGTTTGAGTATTTGATTTCAATACATCCAAGTCTTCCAGGTCCCCTGCTGACATGTGCCATGGACCAGGGAAGTGGGACTGGTGGCTTGAGTGCTGAGCATCTCCTGGTAGACTGGATGAGGGTGGGTGGAATTCCTTGGAGAGAGCTTTCTGGAAGAAGTGAGGATTTTAGAGCCGTACTTGAAGAAAGAGAGTGATATGAATGGGTGTGGAGGACAGGGTGGGGCATCCCAGATATACTCAAAAGTGGATTGCTGTCTATTTTCCTTTCCTTTTTCTTTCTTTCTTTCTTTCTTTCTTTCTTTCTTTCTTTCTTTCTTTCTTTCTTTCTTTCTTTCTTTCTCTTTCTTTCTTTCTTTCTTTCTCTTTCTTTTTTCTTTCTTTCTTTCTTTCTTTCTTTCTTTCTTTCTCTCTCTTTCTTCTTCCTTCCTTCCTTCCTTCCTTCCTTCCTTCCTTCCTTCCTTCCTTCTTTCTTTCTCTTTCTTTTTTCTTTCTTTCTTTCTTTCTTTCTTTCTTTCTTTCTTTCTTTCTTTCTTTCTTTCTCTTTCTTCTTCCTTCCTTCCTTCCTTCCTTCCTTCCTTCCTTCCTTCTTTCTTTCTTTCTTTCTTTCTTTCTTTCTTTCTTTCTTTCTTTCTTTCTTTCTTTCTTTCTTTCTTTCTTTCTTTCAGATTTATTTACTTATTTTAGAGAGAGTGCAAGCAGGGGTAGAGGGAGAGAGAGAATCTCAAGCAGACTCCCTGCTGAGCATGGACCCCCCCCACGCCCCCCCCCCAACATGGAGCTCCATCTTACACCTTGAGCCAAATCAAGAGCCGGATGCTTAACCAACTAAGCCACTCAGGCACCCCTTTACAATTCCTCTCCTAAAAAAAACAAAAAACACCCCCCCAAAACAACTTGGTGAACCACAGATTTTCCTAAAAATTAAAAAAAAAAAAAACACATATCCCCCGTCCCTGTCCCAGAACACACTAGGCAGATGGTGTTTGCATCTATGCCCTCCTTCCAGGGCATTCTCCATTTTGTGTGGGGTCTAAGAGAGCTAGGACTTGGGTTTTGTGCAACGCCCTGAGCTCATCTCTTAGCCCACCCTGTTCCCTTCTATTTATTCCATCTTTGTGCTCTTAGTGAGCAATGCATTGAAGGACAGCTCATGGCTCCTCCAATTCCTGGCATCCCACCCCAGGCACCTGCAACTCTCCACCTGGGAGCTTTCTCCCGATGTCCTAGAGGGAAACCTAACCTGAGATGTCACCCAGGCAACCTCTAGATAATTGAACCATCCAGGAATAAGGGGGTCCCTTTCTGGGGTTGTTCTTTTATTTTACGTTTTACACAGGGCAAAGGAACTCTTAATGGAAAAAGCAACTTGTGTGCAGTAAAATTAAGAATCGAAACAGACCGCAGAATATAATGCAGAGTAATTCTCTCCCATACCTCCCTGCCTGCCCCCCACTCTTCCGCTCCCTGGAAGCAACCACCATTATGGCTTGGTGTGCATCTATTTGGAAAATTTCTCTGTATTTTCTTAAAACCCAGGGTCAGATCATGTCACATCTCTGAATGTGAAGCCAGAGTCCCTCAAACAGCCGATGGTTTTCTATGCCCTCTCCCCTCTGGAACGCTTCCCCCCTGCTCTCCTTGGCACCCAACTGCTTCAGCCTCCCGGGCCCCTGGCTCTTCCTCTATCCCGCCACCAGGCTTCCTTCTGGGGCCTTTGCACTTGCTGCCCCTTCTGGCTGGACAGCTCTTCCCCATTCAGGTGGGAAACCCCTCCCCCTCCCCCTCCCCAAGGTCTGGCTTTTCTCTGAGAACCTGATTGGCGCCCCTGTCCCTGTACCCCTCCCCCGTCTCTTCGTTATTGTGTGCATATGACTTTCCACCCCGTCCACTTACACTTCTCCCCGTTGACGTAAGAAGCTAAAATATAATATAATAAGGATGTGAGCTCCACAAAGGCTTATCTATATGAAAAGGGGATTTCGTCTATTTTGTTCACTGCGTAGAAAAGCTTCTGCACACGGCAGCTGCGCAGTAAAGATTTGTTGAGCAAATGCACAAGCATGTACCCAAATGCGCATGCACACACACACGCGTTCCGCTCCTTGTTTTTTTCCGCTTGGCAACCTTGGAGATTGCTTCTCTTAGATCGCATAGAGCCCCTGCATCGATTTGCACGGCTGCGCACACTACCGTGTGAATGCTCATTGTGCATGCAACCAGCACTTAACCGACTTAATCTCTCGGCGAACGTCTAGGTGAGCTCGGGTCCCTAGCTATGGCAGACAGAGCTGCAGAGGACCCCGTGTCTCTGCTCACGTGCGTGAGGACATCTGCAGGATGAGTTCCTGCAAGTACGGTTGCTGCGTGTGGGCATTCTTACTTGGACAGATATTTCGAAAAGGTCACACGTGTCTGTACTTGCCTCCACCGTTGATGAGAATGTTGGTTTCAGCACATCTTCCGCAACACTGCGTATTATCAAAGTTTTGATCTTTGTCAACCTAATTAGTAACAAAAAAAAATTTTTTTTAAAGATTTTTTAATTTATTCATTTGACAGAGAGAGACAGCCAGCGAGAGAGGGAACACAAGCAGGGGGAGTGGGAGAGGAAGAAGCAGGCTCCAGCAGAGCAGGGAGCCTGATGCCGGGGCTCGATCCCAGGACCCTGGGATCATGACTTGAGCCAAAGGCAGACGCTTAACGACTGAGCCACCCACAAAAAAAAGAATTTTTTTAACAGTGTGTTAACAAATTTTATAGATTTTAATTTGCTTTTTCTTTCTTCTTTGCATTTGTTTCTTTGCCATTTCTCTTTCCCTCTGTATGTGTGTGAACTGCTTGTTTATACGTTTTGCTCTTAAAAAACTTGAGTTGTTGGCCTTTGTTGACTTGTGGTTCACGAGTCCTGTTTTCATATTAAGCTCTTTACATACTTGTCCTTTATCCATAACCTGTCTTTCAAATATTTTCCCCATCTTTTCATTTGTATTCTGACATCATTTTAGTGTTTTTGGTATGGACGAAACTTTAAATATTTATACAGTCAACCACATCGGTATTTTTATTTATGGCTTCTGAGTTTTGTGTTAAGAGAAAGACTTTCTCCTCTTCCAAGATGACATAAAAAATGGTCTCGTGTTCTTTTCTGGTAGTTTCATGACTTTTCTCTTTTTTAAACACGCAGTACGAGGACATTTGGTATAAAGACACGAAAGAAGTCCTAGTTTAACTCTTCCCCGTTTGGTTAGCCAGTTTTTCCAATAATATTTGTGAAATAATCCATTTTCCCCTCCATGATTGGAAGCAACCACCTTTTTTCCCTTTTTTACACATTAAATTATTCTGTTTTCCAGTATCTTTTGGGACACTTCATGTTGGCTCATTGATCTGTCTGCCTGTTTATGCGCCAAAATCCAATTATTTTCATTAATGCAGCTTTAAAATCTCTTACTTTCCGATAAGAGTAAACCCAGAGGGCCTTTCTGTAATTTTTTTCCCTGATGGTCACTGAGCCTTTTGGCAAGAATGAAAGCGATTTTTAGGTTGTAATATTGCCTTCTTTTCTCTCAGGTGACCAGAATGGTGTGTGGAATGTAAGCTCCTTGATCCTGTTAGCTGGCAAGCCCATCTTTCTTCTGAAAGGTTAAATCTCATAACAAGGTGATCGTAAAAGAAAAACTGGATTCCTTCACCTCCCCTGAAGTCATAACCCTGCCCGCGGCCAAACCTGATGAAGTCGTGCCGTGGCTTAGGTGATCTCTTGCTAGTGTGGTAAGGAGGGTCAGAACGTGAATTTACTAGTTCACGTAGCCAGCTGAAGGTATGCCCTTTTCACTTAAGAAAAAAAAATACTAAGATAGGAGAAGAATGCAAATCAGAAAAAAAATAATCCCACCCTTGGCACCCTTGGAATACAATTGCTGAAAACGATTCCATCAAAAACTAAAAAAAAAAAACCCAAAAAACAAAAAAAACCAAAAAAACACCCCACAACAAAAAACCACAAACAAAACACAAAACAGAAAAAACAACCAAAAAAAAAAAAACCCCGAAAGCATGAAGCATGGGGGTACGGCTGTGGGGCTGACACGCACCGAAGCCAGTGTAGGAATGGCTGACTTTCCTCGGCTCCTTCCTGACCTGCCCAAGGCCTGTCTGAAGTCCCTGGACACCGATCCAGTGGGAGCTTGGTATGAAGTTAATGTTTTGAGTGGGTGAGGTGTAGGACGCAAAAACAGATATTTAGACATTTTTTTCCTCTTGCTTTCTTCTCATAGAATATTCCTGGCTTCCACAGGAACAGGCCCCCATTGTGCACCGCTGCCCAAGGCAGCTTGGCAAGGGTGCTGTCTCAGGAGAGACCGTCTTTGAGAGTGTGTGAGGACCTCGGGGAGCAGAACTCAGCTCCTCAGAGAAGCAGCCACAAGACCGCCCCAGACTCACCCCCACCCAGCCTGACTCTGACCTGGGCCCAGCAGGCACGAATCATCTGCTGGCTGCCTTCCGCTCCCCTCCCCCAAACACCTAGTGTCATAGAACCATCCGAACCTTGTAAGCAGGAAATAAAGGTGCCCAGAGCTGAGACTTGTAACCCAAGATGAGCCCACCTCATTTACACACATGTGCCATGGACACCATTCAGTGCCAGGCACGCTTTCCCCCCTTTCTCGAAGACCATATTGAGATATGTCTGAAACAGACAGGGGTAGGTGAGGAGTGACTGGGCTGTGAATACTGCTCGGTGATAAGGAAATTACCTGCCTTCAGCCCAGGGAAACCCTAGAGCCCTCCCCGCTAGCGCAGTGTCAAGCTCAGTTGACAGATGTTGGGGGAAGGGCAAGAGGGGCCAATGCTCCTGTAAGCGGGCAGGCCTGTGGGACATCCTTATGGGTGCTGGTGCTGAAATGCCCCAGGGCTCCTGCTGACCATCTCGTTGGCTCTCGTGGGTCTCCCCATTCTCGAGCCTCAGACTCAGGCTGAATTATACCGATTTTTCAGCTTGCAGAGGGCAGATGATGGGATTTTTCATCCTTCATAAGCACATGAGCCAATTCCTATAATAAATGCCCTCTTGTACATCTCTCTATATGTCCTACTGGTTCTGCTCTTCTCGAGAACACCGATTAATTCTCTTGGGGAGATCGATGGTGTGCGTCCTGGTCTGAGTCCGAAAGCCAGAGAACCAAGGGCACCGATGGGTCTCAGCTCAAGCAGAGGGAGAGAATTCACCCTTCCCTCACTGTTGTGTTCTCTTCAGGCCCCCAGTGCATTGGAGGAGGTCCATCTTCATTGGTGAGGATGGATCTTCTTCCCTAGGTCTACCTACTCAAACAGTAATCTCTTCTGGAGACACACTCAGAAATTTCGTTTTACCAGCCATCTGGGCATCCTTCAGCCTAGTGAAATTGACATGAAAAAGGAACCACCACAGCCATCCTCAGGGGTCTGGTAAATTGCAGTGTTGGTGTCAAGAAATGGATGTGTAACCTTGCTTTCCCCCAACGGAGCAGTAGGCAGTACCCCAAATTCTTAGCTCTACCTACGCACCTGCTCACCAGGTGGGGGCTCCTGTCAGCTGTCTGATGGACGTCTGCCTCCGAGGGCTGTTAAAGAGAGTAAATGAGATCATGTGTGCAGTAATTATGGTTGTGTTGGTTTACTGAGGGCTTCCTATGGGCCAGGTGCGGCTCTAAGACAACTTTGTGCGTATTGCTTCATTCAGTCCTCACACAACCTGTCGGGAAGGTCTTTTGATTGCTCCATTTTTTTTTAAAATAGATAAATCACAGTGAGGTGCTAGGATTCCGTGAGCTTAAAAAGGCCCTAGCTCATAGAAAAAAAAAAAAATCTCAGGAAATGTGGTGGCTGGAGCAGAGCTGATAAGAGCTAACTGCATACATCTCTTTCCAGCTCCATGTAGAATGACATGTTAGCAGCTTGAAATTGACCGTGGTGGGAGTATCCACACCACAGAAATAAGCAAACACTACAAATCAGGGTGTTTTTCCCCCTTTTTTTCATTAAAAAACCCACTTCACCTCCATCACCACTAATATTATACTTCTATCGGCATAGAAGTTATCTTAGAATTGGTTCCTAACATCAATACATGATGAGAGGGCACCCTCCCAAATTTCTTAAATGGAGGGTAGACCTTCATCAGACAATCCCATCAGGGAAGAGTTCCACTTCCGTGGGCTTCCGCTGGAGGAGCAGGAGAAAGCCTTACAGGGGGCCTATGATCAGGAGCAAATGGTTTGGACAGCCTCCAGGTACATACAGCTCGGAAACCTACAGACGCTGGTCATCACCAGGTAAGTTGCATCTCACCATGTCCTGCACAGCATTTTTTCGAATAAGTCCCGGAAAGCAAAGATGTGGTCCAGTAGATCACTTGAGGGGGGCTGTAAAAAGAAGGGGGATCTTTCCCAGGGAGGCTGGAGGAGAGGCAGCTGTGCAGAGAGGGTTCAGCACAGGGTAACGGGGTAACCTGTATCTCCCGCCCCGTGTCCACCTCCCTGCAGGAACTCGGGGAGGTCGCTTGGAATCTCTGTTCTTTTCCGTAAAACAAGGGGACATGATCTAGAAAAAGTTCCAGAAGCCATCTAGCCCGTCATTGGCACGCACAAATGTAATGGCCACGATTTTCAGGATAACATTTTACCTTACTTAAGCCTACACAGCAAGATGTGCGTTGTAAGGAAGGCAGCTGACTCCGTGTTTGGATGTCACGGCTAAGGAGCGGAGAGAGAAGAAATGGAGTGTGTGTCTACAGCTTGTTTATCAAGCAATCAAATGTTTATGGAGGACTTGTAGTTATGGACTCTGTGTCACCAGCACCCCTTGCAAATACTCCTCCTGCTTGTTTGCAATGATTTGTTGTCATTTCCCTGTCCCTGGGTACTTGTGAGATTTGTGGGGTGGGGGCAGGGCTCAAATCGTAGTCATTGCTTCGTTCGACAAACTCGTGTTGAAACCTACCATGTGCTTCAAAAGCTATCAGAGACGGATGGAACAACATTCTTCTCTGTTTGGGGCTTGGTGGCAGGAGGATGGCACAGAAGGATGCTGAGAAAGGAAGGGGTCGGGAGAGAGGGCAGGGCACTGAAAAACACAGAGGGGCTGATGTACCTGGAAGAGTGACCGGGGCCCCCCGGGGCCACGGCAGACATAAAACGATGTGAGATGAGAACTGTCCAAAGCACGGTGAACAGCATGTCTAAATACAGCGTGATTGGCCTGCAGGCTGAGCTGAGCTGCCAGGCAAGGCTCTATCACAGCTTCGGTTACACGGGCCCCACAGCAGAGGAGGGGGACGGCCTGGAAGGGCACTGTGTGCCGGGCTGTGCTGCCTGCCCTGAAAGGCACATGCCATGCCCTGAGTTGCTGCGTGCGTTCCGAGTGACGGCTGGCAGCTGGCCTCTCCATTCCAACACCCGAGATGCAACCCGAGAGTCCGGAATCCCTGTGCTTGGGGCCCTGGGCAGGCCGAAGAAGCCAGACACACGGGAAACATCATTCCTCAGCCTTCACACTCCCCAGAGCTGGAAGCAGGTGCTGCAAACCGGGGCCTCTGCATGGGTGCCCCGGGGTGGTCCAAGCCTCTCCCCAGGTGGTAGTGAGCACCCCGTCTTGAGAGTAATCAAAAAACAGGATTCCACGCATGTATCCTAGAAGGACTTCTAGCATCAGACCAGGGCTGGGGTTAATGAACAGAAAGGTTGCTTCTAATGCTGAAATTCTATCCTTTCGTGGAAGCGCATTTGCGTTGGCTGGAGGTATTTATAGACCAAGACTCCATAAAGCAAGTCCTATAATGGAATGCGGGCAAACTTGCTCCAGAAAGCCTCCCAGGGCTTCCAGACAGGGCCCTGCCTCACCTTGGTGCTCCCTGGGCTAGAGGAGTGCAGCTCTTGGCTAGCACTTTGCAAAGCATTTGATCATCTGTGCACAAAACACCCTCCCACCAACGACACTGGAAGCCCCCTAAGGGCAAGGACTGCTCCTTTCTCCCCCTTGAACCCTCAGCACTTAGCACAGTGCTTCCCATACAGGAGGAATGCCCCTAAAGGCTGGGGAGCAGAATTAAAGTCGGTCATAGAGCAGGCGGGCACCTGATGTCTCTCCTTCCAGCCGCTCCGCTTAGAGCACCTTATCCCCAAATGTAAGAATTCGTGCCCCAGGACGGGGGTGTCAGGAAGATGGCCCCTGCTACCTGACGTGCGTAGCCGTTGAAGCAACAGCTTGTGGGGTGGGCTTAATTTTGAACTGCTGATTTGGTGCACGTAGGACCCACCGGGGAGCATCCGAGGCAAAGGCTGACCCATCTCTGAATAGTTCTCGTTTTTGATGGCTGGAGCATCTTCCTTGGAGACAGGGCTCCTCTCAAGGTAGTCTGCACCCCGTTATGTGGAAGAGGCTCTTTCTCATTAGGAAGGAATTACAGGCCTCCGTGCTGACTGCACGTGGCAGCGAGGATCCTGAGATGAAGTCGCAAGTTCTATATGGAACGGTCTTATATGCATGGAGATCTCCTTAGCTACCGGTGCATACGTATGTATATTTTTATGTATATGTAAAATAATATATACAGCTAAAGTAATAACGTAGAATTAATATATATCTTTATTATATAAAAATATAATAAGATATATTTTTATTACATATAATATATATCTTTGTTTACTTTGTTGTAATCATGGAGACCTTCCGTATGAAATCCCGTGGGGGAGCCAGGTGTAGCAGACAGGTGAGGGCAGGGCATCTGCTTGGAGCCAGGGAGGGGGCTGGGGCGGAGTGAGGGGCGGCTCTGGAGCCCCGTCTGTCTCTCTCCCGTCCCTGGAGAAGGCCACAGGACCCCGTACGGGAAGTCTCAGCACGCCCTGGGACCTCCATCGGAAAACCACTTGCTTTAAGAAGCCCTACGATAATGAATCCTCAAAGACATGACTCAAGACATTTTCAAAGGTAAGTTCTTATTCTTGAGAGCTGTGTTTTCCCCGGTATCTCATGCCCGAAATTTGGGTTTTGATGCAAACCTTTTGCTACACTTGGTGACCAGCAAGTCCCTCCTTGGGATCCAGCCCCTCCTCCAACTTTCATCCATTGTCCGGTTGTCCATCCCCCACCCTGTCCTTTACCCCAGTGACAGCGCCCAGCCTGAATGTGCCCTCCGCTCACCAGTCTCTCCAGTCGCAGACCTTCCCTGGCATCTAGGGTGGAGATGCCTGCTGTGAGGAGCAGACCCCCCCCCCCAAGGCCCCGAGGAGCCCCCTGAGAAATGAGTCCGAGGCCCAAGTGTGTCCCAGGGCAATGGACGGGACAGGAGTAGGGAGCCTTCTGTCCATCAAAACACAGAGCGGCTTCAGCTTCAATGGCATCTAAGCCCACCTGCGAGAGTCTCCTCTCTTCTCAATCCCTACAGAATTTCCCAGAGAAATGGAAGCATCTGGTAAAACTGCACGTTCTGGCTGAAAATGGGGAAGGGCGAGGTCACCAAGCAAGAATTCAGAAGAATTTGTGCAAGACACTATGAGGACAGGGAGGCCTGGACTTGGGGATGAGCATGCGTGAAGGAAAAGGGGAGGGACTCCCCCCATGTGACCTCCAAGGGGGGGGCTGCAGGAAGGGGTCAAGGGTTTGCCAGCGGGTGCTCGAGGTTGAATTGCGTCTCCCCCAGCCCCAAATTTATGCATTGAAGTCCTAAGCCCTGGTATCTCCTTATTTGGAAACAGGGTCATTGAAGAGGTAGTCAGGTTAAAATCAAGTCCCTAGGTTAGGCCCTAAGCCAGTGTGACTGGTGCCCTTATAAAAAGGGGGAAATTTGGGCACAGAGACACCCACTGAGGAAGAAGCCATGGGAAGACCAACAGGGCCATCTCCAGGCCAAGGAGAGGGGCATGAGCAGCTCCTAGCCTCACGGCCCTCAGCAGGGACCCACCCCCATGACACCTTGATCTTGGACTGCCGGCCTCCAAAACTGTGAGACAGAAGATCTCTGTTGTTGCAGCCCCCCAGTCTGTGGTACTTGGTTCTAGCCTCCGTCCACGCAGCCACGCGGAAAGGCTGATGTCGTGGCTCATGCTAGGGGTGGTGACACCATGGGGGCATAGCATCTCAGCAAAAGCAGAGCCTGGCTGTTTCTAATGCTATCCAGGGGACTCCCTTGACTTTCTCAGCTGCCTGGATTCCCCACCCAGCAAAACAAAATGATTCCTGATCTGACAACGAACACATCCCAAAGACACACAAACTTTGAGGAGTAATGCAACTCTTTGCTGAAGGTTTTCTTGGGTGTGGGGGGGAAGCAACATGTGTGTCACGTTGTGCCGGTTCTTAGAACTCATGCTGTCTACTCACCTGTCCACTCCTGTCTCTCCTCCCGCCCAGAGTCCCCACGGAGCACCAGTTGCTCAAGCCACCTTTTCTCTCCTCCCACTTTTTTTTTCTAGAAGAATCCCAGCTGCAGTGGATCTTCCCTGCTCCCCCCTCCCTCCCCTCTTCAAGCTCTTTCCACTTCCTTCCTCATCTGTGCCTCTGCGCCCTTTCTGTCCTGTTGTGTTCTTTCTTATGTAGATCCATTTAGCTTCCTGCAAGCCTGTTCCTAGTCTCCTCCTGGCTTCCACCCAAACGGAACAACAAGGGCGGGGCCAGGAAGATGCCTTCCTCGTTTTCCAAGGAGGTTGCAAAGATATCATTTAATTGCAAGGATATCATTTGCTATGTGGATTATTACAAGGACTGATAATAGACTTATGGCTGAAGTGACTTCATAAGAAATTGCCAATTAAAACTCATTTTGAATCTGAAGCCCGTCCTCATCAGGGAATAGAAGAAACCCTAAGCTTGACATGGTGAATGTAAGTTGCACACCTAAATTTATGTTGATTAGTGGGCCTGGTGTCGGTAATAGAGTTCCTATTGTCAAGGCCAGTCATTATAGGGGAGAACTCTAGGCATTGATGATGCGAATGGTTCCCAAGGCTCTTTGATAACTAAATAAAATGATTTAAGGTATAGGCACACATAGAAAATCTTAATCCCGGTCCCACAGGAAAAATACAGAATTTAGGGGCGCCTGGGTGGCTCAGTCGTTAAGCGTCTGCCTTCGGCTCAGGGCGTGATCCCGGCATTCTGGGATCAAGCCCCGCATCGGGCTCCTCCGCTGGGAGCCTGCTTCTTCCTCTCCCACTCCCCCTGCTTGTGTTCCCTCTCTCACTGGCTGTCTCTCTCTCTCTGTCAAATAAATAAAATCTTAAAAAAAAATACAGAATTTACCTTTCTCTAAGTCTAGGCCCAAAATGTTTGTGCAAGAGTGCCCACGCTCTCAGCCAGAACTCAGAAGCCCCCCAAACTATACACACACACAAACCTCTTTAAATAGTTACCACACCTACTTACCATCTTCTCTTATGCTAGTGTTTCCTTGAAAACCCACTTGTCTTTTTTGATTTCACATGCAATACGTGTTTACTCTAGAAAAAATATGAAAGGAAGCTACAGAAAAGAAAATTAATGCTGTCGGGTATTGCAGTGACCAGTTTCGTAGATATGCTTTCGGATTTGTTGTGTTGAAATATACACATGAGTCTCTCTCTGTCTACCTATTTACCCATCTCTAAGTACACACTTAGAAAAATGGGGTTAAGCACATACTACTTGTACATTTATAAAAACCAATTAAGACCAAGTTTGCTGAATATCCCAAAATGAGATGCATCCCATTTTGAAAGCTCTTTCATCTTTCTATCTCAATACTTGGCCACATGTATTTGCGTGCTCTTCAGTGGACGCTTGGTCATGGAGCAAGGCCATGGGAGAACCTTCTTGATGAGGAGAAGAAGGGTTGGGAAAAGGAACTAGAAGTCAGGGGCCTTGTCACACTCCGATACACAGGTGCTCATGAAATAATTGTTGATGGATTGAGTAAAACACCAAAGACCGATTTCTCAAGGAGCATAATTAACCCATTTTGGGACTTATTTCAATGACTTTATTAGAGGGATTTCAGGTCATGGGAGGGTCGTCCTTAACTGAGTCAAAACATAATATTATCCAGCTACTCTGCTGAGTCAGGCCTGCAGATTCACTTTGAATGTGATTTGAAGTCCTTCACGTAACAGTCAGCTGCCCAGACTCATTAAAGAGGGCGCCCATGAATCCAAAGGGCCTCTTGGGGAGATGTTCGAGTGAAGCCTTCAGGCCTGTTGTATGGACACAGGATAGTCAGTAAATCTGGACAAACTTGAGGAACCACCCACACTTTAGAGAACTTTTTAAACCAAACTTTCTGGGATTTATGCATCACCACACAAAAATTTCCCATGACTTAGATGACCAAGAGGGAATACAATACTGTTTTTCATAAACAGTTGAATCTCTTGGCTCAGGGAACAGTGGCCGAGGAGACATCATAAACGGAGCAGAATCTTATAGATGTCCGTGTGTTTTTGTGCAGGTCCGATGCAGAACCACTGATCCTGCTTTCTGGTGCAGGTGATGGCCATGGCGGAGGTCAAGACTAGAGGGGGCGAGGTACTACGGGTAAATACATGCCCTGGTGGCTGAAAATTATGGCCGAGATGTCTGGCATTCTTAATACACATTCCAGGCAGTCTAGGGGCTTTTGGCCAGCCTAATGTGAATTTAAGGGGAAAGAAATCATTCTTTTCTGGACCGGCCCCATTACCAAAATTGGACCCTTGTTATCTTGTGTTCTCTGATGATGGGATAAGAGAGACACTCCCAGCCTGGCAGCTCCCTCCTCCCTGCTGGCGCTGTCTCGAGGTGACTCAGCTGTGGTACACTGGGTCATCTGCTCTGGGTGGCCTCTTTCTTGGTGTACAGATAGGCCCCCTGCCTTACTCAGTAGGCTCTTTTTTTTTTTTTTAAGATTTTATTTATTTATTTGAAGGAGAGAGAGAGAGAGAGAGCGGGGGGGCGGGGGAGAAGGAGAAGGCGAAGCAAGCTTCCCGCTGAGCAGGGAGCCCATTCAGTGACTCAGTCCCAGGACCTCAGGATCATGACCTGAGCTGAAGGCAGACTCTTAGCTGACTGAGCCCCCCAGGTACCCCTCAGTGGGCTCTTTTACACCTTTCCTGTGAATGAGGAAACTCGGGGCTGCTTCAGCTATACTATTGGGGTGGCCTGTAAAGTCAAGCCCCCTTAGTTTATACAACAAAAACCTTGCAACTTGCGTGAGATGATGTTGAGAAATACCTGCCCAAAGGCTGATCCCACCTCACATATTAAAGTAGATTCGATTTGCTCTGCTGGGAATAACCCTTGCCCTCCCAGCCCCTTGGAGCTCTAGGCATTGGTACTTCCACCTAGACTTTCAGTTCTCTGACACCCACGCTGATGAACATTTTTGATCAAGGCTACCTCTGTATTAATAGGTTGGGGTCCGCCTGTGGGTGGCATAAGGGATCCATCTGGGTATGGGACACGTTTGCAGGGAGGCCTGGGCCCTGGAACACCAGGGAGGTCCATACCTTCCCCCCAACAAGTTTTCCAGGGACACGCCCTTCTTCTGCTCTCTTAAGTTTAATCACCTGGAAGCTGGGACCTTGGGTGCTACTAACATGCTCTGTGGCTTATTGGTTTTACCTTCTTGAACAGGGTAAATTGGGAAAGAAAGTCATTGATCTTTAGGCCAAAGTCCCTGACTTTTAAAAAACTGTAGTAAAATACACTTAATTAAATTTATCATCTACACCATTTTTAAGTGTACAATGTAGTGGCATTAAGCACATTCACAAGGTTGTGCCACCCTCACCACCACGGGCCCACAGAACCCTTTCCCTCCTCACATAGCTTTGCACATTCACCATCAAAATCAAGATGCAGATCAGTTCCATCATTATAAGGATCCCTTGTGTCAAGGTTCAGTGCTAGATTTCATGTTGCAATTCCAAAGGGTAAGAAGCAATCACATAACTCAGCTCTCATCTGGAGATGTCCACCTGCAGGTTTCCAACAGAGAGACCTGAGTCCAGGTGATGGTACTTCACCTGACATTTAAGCCACGCCCTCCAGGGTCATGAATTGGGGGAGGGGTGTAGAGGGGGCCCCTGTTGCCCCAAAGCTTTCAACCAGCAGTCCCATTTCACATCCCTTGTCCTGGTCACCAGCCACCAAGCTTATGCCATCAGTCCCCACACTGCTAGTCAAATCCCATCCAGCGTCACTGGAGTTAAATCCCAGGAAGTTCATTTCAGATCAAATGCCTTCACTAGAACGTTGCTGTCCAATAGGAATACAAGTTGAGCCACAGGTATCATTTTAAATTGAAAAGAACACACGAAATTAATTTTAATAATACGTATCTAATCCAATACATGCAAAATGGAATAATTCCAACATGGAATCAACATCTACATTTTTGATGAGGTATTTGACATCCTTTTTTTTTTTTCATATGAAGACTTTACCGTCTGGTGTGTATTTTGCACTTAGACGGCTTCTCAGTTTCATTTCATGTAGACCAGCTACATTTCAACGGCTCACTAGCCATGTATGTGTATTGGTCAACACAACTCTAGAAGCAGATTCTAGAAGCAAACTCTACAACCACACTCTGAGACCACCTGTTATCCAAGGAGCTTGTGAATTCCACTGACCTGAGCATTTGCCTTGATGGTCCGCTAAGCCACGCCTTAGGCCAGCTGGTGATGGAGTATATACCAGCCTTGCTCTTAGGGTTTTGCTCCCTTGGGAATCTGTTGTTCATCGTCAGCCCAGGTTGGTCCACCTGTTCAGTGGCCCCAACATCAGAACTAGTCTAGAGGGGCAGAGAAGCACTTGGCCCTGAGATGCACATGAACACCCTTGGACAAGGTGGAGGCAAAGCCATTTGGCAACTGCTTTTTAAAGGAATTGAAATGAAATTCCGGACTGTTGGAAACGAGTGGAGCTCTGACATTGGCTACAGTTCCAGAGAGAACTCTGGAAGCTGTGCAAGTTGGTATAGTTCACTGCACCCGAGGGGCTAGGGAATGTCATGTTAGTCATCTGGGCTGACCTAACATGGGCTCCAGTATGAGAGGCAGTCCCTCTCTCTCCCCAGGCACTTCTGTTCCAACATTCTTCCCAGAAGTTGGGACTGCCACCCACTTCTAGCCACCTCAGGAGATAGCTGGAATGCCAACAGCCCACAGGCGTCCTTTGTCAGCTAAAAGCACCCTGGAAATGGGTGCCTGGATAAAAAGTCCTCTGTGTGTTGTAGGCTGGGACAATGTCGACCACGGCCTACACTTTCATTATGGGGATATTTCTCTATATGCTTAATGCTCCCGGGAGAAGTGCAGACTTTCTGCAAAATGTATGGCGTAGTGGGCTTGCACATTGATTGCTTTTCTTGGAAAGGCTGCTATTCAGAGTCTGAGCCCCCACTCCCTGCCCTCATCCCTGCCAAGCCCAAGCGGGCGCACAGCGTGCTTCGAGATCGTGGAATGAGAGGTGTGGACAGAGGAAGTCTGTGCATTTTGCACACACCGGCTAAAATATGACAAAGGTTAATTGCACCTGTTTCTTTTTACTTTTAAAATGTGGCTACTTGAAAAGCTGAAATGACACCTGTGGCTTGTGCTATATTTCTGTGGGGTGGAGTGTCTTCAGTGCGCACTGGACTGGATGACACCCTGGGATGGGAGTCGTGGTGTCTGAGTTCCAATGTCATCTATGGGCACTGACGGGCTGAGAGACTGAGCAAATCCCTTGTCTAGACCTCAGTTTCTTCATCTGCAAAATGGGAGCACTGAACTAGATCATATTCAAGTCACCTACAACATTCAACTTCTCTGCTAACCAAATAACACAGGGTAAACTGGAAAGAAGTGATGGTGGGCACAGCCAGGCTCCATTTATGCAGAGAGGCAGCGGGGCTCATGTTCACATCATTCTGGTAAACTGTGAAAGGGCAGAGCCTTGGTGAATGGATGGGGCACCAGGAGCACCCATTTATTTATTCATCAGGCACCTCCCGGCTCAGTTATCGAGGGACTATTCTCTCTCTGGAAACCTGAGCTCCCAGAGTTTCATCACATCCCCACCCAGGAGGTGCATGGGGCCTAAGAAACACCACTCACAGCCAACTTGAAAGTGCAGGGCCCTGCTTCTCAGAAATCAATTTCAGGGCAAAGGAGCAAAGGCATTAACTGCCTCTTCCAAGAATTCTTCTGCAGAAATCTTTTAAAAGCTGGAGGGAGTGACTGCCTCCGGGCTCTTTGCATTGTTTATGCATGCAAACATTGAAATAAATATTTAAGGCAAACAAATAGAAAGGCCACAGTTACTCACTGGGCTCTCCTTTGCATCAGAGAACCCTGCATCTGGTCTGCCTGGGTTGTTGCCTTCCTCTCATTAGATTTCTCTTCCACCAGCTGGTCAGTGTTCCCTGCCCTGCTCGTGACTTGCTTTAGGAACCTTGAATGGTTGTGTTTTTTCTCTCCTGGGGAACAAAGTCCAGCCGGGAATTGCAGCATTCCCGTGCTCTCCTGTCTGCTCTGCATTCCCCAGCCAGGTCTCTGGGCTCTCCCAGGTGACTCACCTTTCCTCTGTTCAGTCCCTGACTCACTGGGTGCTCCCTGGCACACTATCCTTGTATTCTCCACTTACGTGATGAGGGATTCCTCCACAATAATTAATAAAGCAATAGCTACCCTTTCTTGTGGGCTTACTCTACGGACCTGTTTATCTTACTTCGTTCTCTCCATGACCATACCTGGTGGGGACGGTCGCCGAGTGGACTGGAGATCAGGGGTGTCTGAACCCAGCCAGTCCATCTTGGAACCCCCACAAATAACCCCTCTGCTGACCTCCTTCCTTGTCAGCATTGATTTCTGTCTCCTTCGCAATCTGGTAGCACATTTGGTTTTCTCTAGGATAGCATGTCTGTGAGTTTGCTCAGGTTGCCCTAACAAAGTACCACTGAGTCGAGGGCTTGAAGAACAGAGATTTATTGTCTCCCAGTTCTGGAAGCTGGATTTCTCAGAAAGGGTTGGTTTCTCCTGAGGCTTCTCCTCCTTGGCTTGTAGATGGCCATCTTCTCTCTGTGTCCTCCTGGGGTCTTCCCTCTGTGTGTTAGTATCCTAATCTCTTCTTTGAAGGATGCTAGTCATACTTGTGGTCTGCCCTAGTGACCTCATTGATTTAATTACTTTTTAAAAGTCTTATCTCAAAATATAATCACCTTCTTAGGTGCTGGGGGGTTAGGACTTCAATATGTGAATTCTGTGAGACACAACCAGCCCACAGCAGCACCGACCATGGTCAACTTCCTACTGTAGTGACTTAGGTGAGTGCCTGTTGCCCCTCCTGGCTAACAGAGAGTGTGTCCGAGTCAGCCCTGTGTCCTTCTCCACGCTAAACCCAGCTCAGCACTTTTAAGGGGACGCTCCCACTTCTGGGCAAGTCCAGACCTTAAAGTCAAGGTAACCAAGTGGTCATCTGTGTGTGGGGAGGACGCGTGCCATCTTTTTGCTCACCCAAATATTTCCTTTTTGTGGCATGAAACCAAGGAGCACAGTCACTGGCTCTGTCTCAGCCGGAGGAGAATCTCAGGAGGCCTGAGGAGCTGGGGGGCTTTGAGTGAGGTCTGGGGTCAGGGAGAGGGCTGGGGGCTGAGCTCCAGGTGGGGGTGACAGCATGCACCATGTCTCAGAAGCCCAGGGGGCACGATGCCTGAGATATGCTCGTGTGTACACACAGGGCGGTATGTGGGCCAAAAAGCGACATCTGAAGTCACCACATCTAGCTGGGGGCTGGCTTTGGGATGCCACAGACATCGGCCTGAGGAGCTGGGTTTTCTTGGTGCCTTATTGTGCACAAAGTTCAATTAAAGGGTTAAGAAGAGGAGCTGGGCTGCGGACTGGCTATGCCTGACCCCTTCCTCAGGTTCGTGCATGGAATTTCCAGGAAGGGGCAACCTGCGTTGCCTCTTCCTTGTCTCTCTCCGGGTTGCCTGGCCGGTTAGAGTGCACTGTGTAGGATGCAAGTGTGTGGGACGGAGGGAGCCCAGAGCAGGGGTGGAGCTCGGCAGCTCCTCTGTTGTTCAGAAATAACTCCTGTACTGGGGTGTTATCAGTTAGGGTGGGCCAGGGGCATGGGAGGTTCTTTTTATTGCGTGTCTGTTATAAACCTGGGGCATCTGCTTTCCCTCTGGAAAATGAGAACAAGCAGACTGAGGGCTACATTTGCATTACATTTCTGTCTCTGTCTCCCAGCAAGGGCCTTCAGACCGCTTGGGACACCCAGAGGACGTAGGTCAACCAAACCTGTAGCTTGCCCACTGGCCAACGATGAAGGAGCCCTGTGTCCTCCCCAGGGCATCAGCTGGCATGACCTCCCAGAATAAGATGCTCGAGGTAGCTCAGTGATTCACAGGGCACGGGGACAGCTCACATGTAATCAGTCCCACCCTCCAAAGTCAACAAAGGCTGCTCAGGTCATCAGTTAAACACCATTTCTGTGTCTGCCCAGAGAAGCACATTCCATACTGACAACTGTGATGACCAGAGGTCTGTCATGTAGCTGGAGAGAACATTCAGTCAGAAAGAACTTAGCAACAAAAGGTAAATAGTCACGCAGGACTTGTGGTTAAAGAAGGCAGTTTACACCCATGTTCACGAAACTCCATCAGCATTATGGGAGAGGCTTTGGGAAAGAAAAGCAGAACACCATTAGGGTAGAGAAAAGGAGGAAGGAGTCAGTTGCAGCTACATGTTGGATGATAGCACATGGGCAAATACCAACTGATTTAGCAGCTAGGGGAGGCTCATTGCTAACCCTGAGCCAGGAAAGATGAGAAGCAGCCCAGCTGATATCCCAGAACCTTCCAAAGTCTCAGGAATGGCAGCACCATGTGTCTCTAAAAGTGGAGGTCAGAGACAGCATCCTTGGAAAAGCTGTCAAAGAAAAAGTGAGGTACGCCCCCCTCCCCAACCCCTCCCCTCCCCCCATAATTTCCTGCCTTTACTTTGCACAGCCAGGTAACTACCTAGCCCACATGCTGATAGAAAGCCAGAACTTTTTTCTCTGGAGATGGTTTTAAATGGAAGTTCTCTGGACTGGGGGACGCAGGGGACAATGAACCAATACTCAAATGGCCATTTTGGAGTGCTTCCTAAAGGCGGTGAGCTGGGTGCTACAGGAGGTGGTGGCCCTGAATTGATGAGGCGGGAGGCAGTCTTATGATGGGAGGGATGACTCATGAGAAAGCACAGAGGCCAGAGAAGGTTGGTTGTTAAGGAGATGGGCTTGGCTGGAGCCAACGGGGGCTGGTACAGGGTGGACAGGACAGAGAAAGGAGGGGTAGCGAGCTCTGAGGGACATGATGACGCCAGACCGGGGGCTCACATTCAGGAAGAAAGAGTCGTCACCTAGAATGTGAAATGATGGAAAAGGGGTTTCAGGAGGACTTTTCTGCAAATGAATGTCTAGCCTGAGGCCTGGAAAAGCCGTTACAGAGAGTCCAGGGAAAAGCTTTTGATGATAACCAAGGGGTTATGGAAGGTGCGGGGCTAGGACAGGTGTGGGACAGGAGTGGGGAAAAAGCACAAACTCTTCCCCTGGCCAAGGCAAATGCTGTCTGTTCCTGTGATTGTTTTTTTGCCTCTCTGGGTCACTGCCACTCTTCATAAATGCAAACAATTTTTTGGCAGGTAAGAACACTAGATTTATGAGAACAAAGTCCCAGTTCTTTGACTCATTTGAAGGAATCCAAGCCAGAAAAATGAACTTGACTTTAGATAGAAAAAAATATATTCTCTTAAGAGATTTCTTGGTCTAGGATCAATCTTTAATCACCCACAGGGCACTGGATGTGTTCAAGTATAGACACCATGCGGGAAGGCGGAGAAATCATGCCCACTAATTGTCACTCCTGAAGCGTCTCCAATCCCCCCCCACCCCAGGGCCTCTCCACCTTCCTTTTCCCACCCATCCTGCAGCCCCAAATCATCTGAGCACCGCAGCCCACGTAAGGTAAGCACAAGGCACCTTGCAATCAGGAGTCTGTTGATTTTTAATAATTACGATGAAACCTCAGTGGGTTGATGGATCCATCTTTGACCTACAAAGGAGGAGGGACTCAGAGTGGCCTGCCATCACAGAGCTGGTTCTATGGGCACAGTGGGTGGGCAAAGAATGCTATTGACTACTTTTGGGTCATCCTTCTCTATTCAGATCCCAAGGCATGTCCAGTCATGTAGCAAAGATGCTTCTTTTGCCAGGAGTCTAAGGGGTGAAACCCAACGTCCTTTCCTCTGATAACATTGGATGTCTCCTGTGTTTGGGTGTGTTGTTGGTCTAAACATAGATCTTTTTTTTTTCTTCTACTGACTGTGTGTGTGTGTGTGTGTGCAAAATATAAACAACATTAAATTTACCATTTTAACCATTTTTAAGTGTACAATTCAGTGGCATTAACAGCATTCACACTGTCGTGCAATCTGCTTCTCCTAGGACACTAAGCATGATCTGCCACCTGTATTCTTCAGGAAAAGCCTGCTCTCTCCTACCCCTCTCATCCTGCTTGCAGTCTTCAAGTCGGTAGAGCCTTAGAAATTGTGTTGTTCTAATCTCCAACCAGATGCAATTCTCTCTGAAGGCTCCCGACTTCTGCTCAAGCCTGCCCCTGAGGAGAAGTTTACCACTCAGTGAGTTGGACCATTTCCCTCACGGGACGCTCTTATGCCACCAAGCCCACTGGCCTCCCTATACTCTTGCCCGTTGGCTCCTGCTGAGCCTGCTTGAGCACATTCCAGAAGGCTCTTACCTGTGCTGCAGGAAAGTTCGTCAAATATCCAAAGGTCATGTAGTAGCAGGAACCCAAGCGGCTCTGTAGTCAGACAGATCTGAGTTCAAATCTAAAAATCTATGGATATGCCCCAGGGCAAATCTGTTCTTTGAGTCTTAGTTTCCTCTTCTGTAAAGTGGGGATCCTACCCTCCAGTTGCAGTGAGACTAAGAAATAATGCATAACAAATACCCCACATCATCCAAGGAACTCAAGAGACTCTGGAAACCATTTTTGTTTAAAGACAGAAAAGACCTCTCTGTCTGCACATCACTGGCACCTCTCACTTTACTTCATGTGACAGGGTTTCTATTTATCTACAACTGATCCCCTTCACTGACAACAGATATATGTTCAATCAAAGAGCCTACAGTATCTGTTCACATTTCAAAAACAAGTTTGTACTCAAGCCTGATGAAAATGGTCCAGAGAGTTGGCAAATTGGAGGCAATAATCCTCCACCCATCCAATGTTTATAAGACTATGTATTTGCACAGAAGAGCTAGAGGCTTTGGGCATTGTTTATATAACAGTCTGTGATTATTTATGTAACAGCTTATGATTATGTAAAGCTTATGAGCCCGAGATGGAATCCAGACATGTCTGTGGAAGAGGGATGGGTTGGACTCTGGTGAGTGTATTTGCACAAGAGGCTGAGGGCATCGTGGGAGGGTGCCCATCCTCAGGCATGAGGAGCCAGGTATGATAAAGTTCTTTCCAATCATTGCAAGGGAAGAGTGATGCTGCGTGGGTGTCGCTCAAATCTATCCCCAGAACAGCAAGTAGACATACATCTGAGTCCAAGAAGAAAGAGGATCTGAAAGTAAAAGTGGAGCTATGTTATTAAGAATGCTTATAGGCAGTGGGTCAGAATGAGGAGGTTGGCCAAGAGCCAGGGAACTGTGGATTATTGTGGTAAATGTTGCCCCATCTGTACCCACCGGTAGTGAGGATAGGAGAAATTCAAATGAATTCAACACAGAATAAAGCTTAATGAGTGACCAAAGTTCAGCAGGGGATTAAAAAAAAAAAAGTTGGTGGTTATAAGAGGGTAGGAAGTGCCATTTGGTAGGAGGGAGGGCCAGATAAACTACTCTAGCCATTCAGGAAATGGAAAGATGGCTTATAGAGGAGGTGTGGGCGGGAGCAAAGGTTGAGTAGAACAGATAGTCCTGAACAATGGAACAGCTAACATTGATATCTGTCCTCCAAGTATCAGTTCTCCTTACCTTCCATAGTAACACAACTCCCAATTTTTAAGTGGGAATGTGGTCACTCACAAAGACATTTCCCAGACGCCCCTGAATCTGGATGTGACCACATGACTGAGTTCAAAGAGATGTCAGTGAACTATTATGTGGCAGTTTCCAGGAATAGTCCCTAAAAGACGGCTGGTCTGCATCCTTTGCCCTCTTTCTCTTTGCCCCTTCCTGTGCCCTGATTCATGGAATATGGATATGATGAAGGAAATCTGGGTTCTACCTTGGACCATATGGATGGTGGAGCAATGAGCAGGAAAGATCCTGGGTCTCTAAACTTCTTCTTCTTCTTCTTCTTCTTTTTTTTTTTTTTTAAGATTTTTATTTATTCACTTGACAGAGAGACAGCCAGCGAGAGAGGGAACACAAGCAGGGGGAGTGAGAGAGGAAGAAGCAGACTCCCAGTGGAGCAGGGAGACTGATGTGGGGCTCGATCCCAGAACGCCGGGATCACGCCCTGAGCTGAAGGCAGACGCTTAATGACTGAGCCACCTGGGTCTCTAAACTTCTATATGAAGAGAAATAAAATCTGATCTTGTTTAAGCCTGTCATTTTTGGTCTCTGTTGTTCTTAACAACAATCCTAACTGATACAGATGGTTAAGATTTAGATAAATGGAAGTGGGTTTCAGAGAATGAATATTCTGGGCAGAGGGATGGCAAGAAGACAATATGAGGGGCATGTGAGGAAGAATGGGAAGAGCTGTGAAGGTCTGCTGGGCAGTTAAGGCCAGTGAAGGGCAGTAGGAAGAGGTATGGTCAGAAAAATATCACTGGGTTCAAGTAATGCAAGACTTTGAACAATGGATGAAGGAGTCTGGACTTATTCTGTGTGCTGTGGGGAGCCACTGAATATTTCTGGGTTAGGAAGTGTCCTGATAGGAACAGAGCTTTGGGAAAATGAATCAGAGAGCAGTGAAGACAATGACATCAACTGTAGGGCTATTGTAATATCTGGGCAGGAGGAAGCGTGGGTCTCGATAATGGCAGGGACAGAGGGAATGGAGAGGAGAGGAGAGGAGGGGAGAGGAGAGGAGAGGAGAGGAGGGGAGAGGAGAGGAGAGGAGAGGAGAGGAGAGGAGAGGAGAGGAGAGGAGAGGAGAGGAGAGGAGAGGAGACATCCTCAGATATTGCCTCCCAAATGTTCTCCAGGAAATTCTTTCTGAGAGGAGTTTTATTTGGGAAGGAAGACTGAGAAAACATATGAAACCTTGAGCACAGGAAGAAGAGGTGAAGGGGATGTCACCTGGGAGAAGGTAGGACACAGAATGGGGCATTGGGGACATCTGAAGGTGCATTACCTACTATATAAACAACAGGATGCTATTGTGAGATGTCTTATGTATGATCAGCCTTTGCATTTAGGGCCCATGAGACATAAATATGTACTCACTACTTCAAAAAATTGGAGACAGCACTAGCCATAATCACCTAACCTTCATTAGGGGAGGGAGGTTATCTGCTGTTTGTTGTCAAGAAGTAGCAGAGGGAGAAGATACGATCGGCTTCTCCAGGCAGAGCCTGTGGGGTCACCCTTGCAGAAGGATGAAAACGGGAGTCATTCCACCCTGGAGAAAGTGATGTTTACCCAACTGACAAGTGTCTGATGTGCCAACAAATATGAGGTTATAATGGGAGACCAGCCTCTGGGTATTCATATTTTCTTCCAAGGAATTTCTGTTCTAATCTCAAGGTAGCTTGGGATCTATTGGAAAAGAGTGTTTTGTGAACTTGAATTCAGAGCAATGGGAATTCGTTTCAGATAGTGCCTGGCATAAACTGCAGGATATGTTATTCTATAGGCTATACTGGTATAGGGCTTGGGGCACTGGCATTTATCAGGTGCATTTCCTCCCTGCTTCCTTCCAAGTACAGGGATGGAGAAACACAGATACGCTTTCTAGACTGTTCGGACCTCCCATCTTTGATGGCAGCATTACTTGGCCAGGGCATAGTTCTTAGCTCATACAATGAGTCACATCACTTCTCTAGGCTATAGATTCCTCCTCTATAAATTAAAGGGACTGACCGCATCATGATGAAGTCAATTCCAGCCCCAACACTCCGGGATGCTGTGAACACATCTTATTATCTTGGGGGCATCAGGGTAAAGAACATGATGCCCAGTCCTAAATCCAAGAGAGTGCCCAAGGGAAATCAAAAGACTGAGTCAGGACCTGGAGTCACAGAATTAAGCCATTCCTTCTTGTAGCTCCAGGACACAGCGGCTGAGAGACACCCTTGGAAACAGTTGCTTTGACAGTTTTCTTGGAGTCATGACAGTGTTTTACCCACAGCGGCCCCATACACTCTAATTCAGTTTGACTCTGGGTAATCAGACCAGTCTGCTGAATTTGGAGGGTCCCACTGGTTCTTGATCAGGCTTCTTCATGGTTATTATGCTTTAACCAGAACTTTCCAGAAATGGATGGGTAGAAGAGGCTGAAAGAAGCCTAAAACGTTGTATGCTTGGACCCCCTACCATATCTTCATGAAGCAAGATATGAATGTCCAAGTTGTGTTAGTATGCAAATGTATCCTTTCTATTTTTGCTGCCTAAGAGGGACTCAACTTATCTCCACATTCTCTTTTCTTCTAGGGAGTACAAGGACTTCCTCTCATTAAGGGGGCCTGTGAGAGGAGACTGTGAACAGACTGGTCTAGTTGAATCATGTGCCTAGCTCAGGTAACTCTTTTGTTGCCCATTCCCCGATCCACAATTCCCAAGGCCCATGGTTGCCCACATGGCACATGTCACCCCACCCCTAGCTTGTCTCTGGCCAACAGTGCTGGTCCTCCTCCAGCTCACTGGTGTGATACATTTCTCATGCCTTTTTCTCCTGGGTGGGTGTTCAAGCCAGCTATGGCCTCTGGTATTCAAAGAGTGCTGGCCACCATGTGTCAGGCCATCTGCCGGTAAAGAAGTGACGGGCCAGTCCCCTTGCTTCTGAGGTGCTCAGGTGATGGAGACAGAACATCATCTACTATGCATTCTCTGAAAATGAGAGCTACTGGAAATGAGGGATTAGGAGGGCATGGGCAACAAAGACCAAAGTCAAAGCAGGTGGAGATCAATGTGGGTTAGGGTAAAATTGGGAGGGGCAGTGTAGACAAAAGGCCGGTATCTGCCCCATACTCAGCCTCTGCTGAGGGGTGCCTGTGTCTGGGGAGAGCCCTCCCCCTACCAATAACCTCTTCTTCTAGATGTGATAATATCAAAGAGAAGGAGACATAATGGGTTGTTTTCCGTCTCAAATTTATCACCCATGAAGTCTATCACAAAGTCAGAACTCTCACCCCACATTTAGTGGGCTCCAAGTCCCATCGTCTCCAAGACCCATCATCTCCAAGACCTTAACATCTTTCAAATCTACTTTTCTCCAATCCCTACCCACTCCCCCCTCTCATTTGAAGTATTACAATGGCGGCCTACTCTGGCCATACCCCTATACGTCCTCTACACCCCTTCCAGAAGGATCGGTCTAAAGTAAGACTGATTATGGGCATGACTTCACTGCACGAATCCCTTCCATTTTTCTCTGGTGCCTACAGGTGGTGGTCCAAACTGGGAGACAGTGCTTTTGGGGTCCTGCTTGGCCTAGCCCTTGCCCATCAGTTCAGCCTTATGTCTAATCACCCACCATGGCATGATCTACCTCATTCACCACAGACCCCAGGCTTCCTAGGATATTTCTCACTCGACTCACATTTGCACAAAATACTTGCCCTCTCCCCTCTTCTCCTGCTGAAATCCTGCCTGTCCTTCAAGGGTCTGCCCAATCACTATTGTCTCATGAAGCCTCTCCCAACTGTCTTGGAGAAACTTGGGTGGTCCTTCGTCAAGGCCACCACTGTGTCTGGCACATATCTCTATCAGAACAACTGCCAAACTATGTTTTGTTTGTTTACGCCTAGTGGAGAAACACAACCTATAATCCCATTTCCATCTTCACCGTCCCAGTGCCTGACATAGTGCCCAGTGTTTATTGGGTATCCAACAAATCTTTTATAAAATTAGTCGATGTACAGAAAAAAGGAGAATAGTAAATAAAGAGGTGGAGAGGTTGTCTGCGCCTTTGGTAGAAGGGTAGATGGAAGGTTCAATGACTTGGTAGAAATCTGAGAGAGAAAAATATACTAAAACAGTTCTATTTGGATGTATTAAATAAATGTTGGCTTGGATGTGCAAGGAATAATGGTAAAACGAGGACTTTTTTTTTTTCTCCATTCCTGGAGTTTTAGGGTCTGAGAGGTCAGAAATGTAACACTGCACTTTTCCTAAACAAAGCCTCAGTTTGTCATCTGCGAGTGAGGGGGAAGATCCCGGGTGAGGGGGAGGAGGGCCAACAATGGTTTTTTTACACCATATTTCTGGCCCCTGGCTAGTTTGGTTTGCCAGCAAGGGAAGCCCTGGGGCCAGACATCATGAGTCATCTGTAGAGGAGAAAGAGTTACCCCAGGGGCGAATATTATAGGGCATTCCAAGTGCAGACAGTTTTTGAATTTTACCTTGGAAATTCGTGTTATATTCAACAGGTACCTGCTGGGTGCTAGAAAGGAGGGTACTAGGCATCTAGAGACTACTAAAATTCACAGTCTAGTGGAGAAATGTGAATATAGAGAGACGATTCTAACAAAATGCAATAAGCCTCCAAAGGGCTAGGGGAAGAGAGATTGAAAACTAACTGCATTAGTTAAGATCAGGAACACAGGTATACAACAGAAACCCTCAAAATAATATTGGCTTACATAAGATAGAGGTTCATTTATCTTGTACATGAAAAATGTCCAGAAGTGGGCAATCCTGGGCTGGTATGATGGCTCACCTGCATTAGGAGCCCAGACTTTTGTCTTCTGCTCTGCCATCTTTGGTTGTGGCTTCCTCATTGTCTTGTCCTTGATCACTGACAGAGCTTCAGCCAAGACACCTGCATTCCAGGCAATGGAAAGGAGGAAAGACAAGCCCTTCTCATCTCAGGCAACTCTTTTGGCAGCCTTCTTGCCAGGACAGCATTCCTGCTCAAGTCTTGGCGGCTAGAACGTAGTCTCCTGGCCATACCTAGCTGTAAAGGTGGCTAGAAATAGTCTTTTTTGGGGAAACAGTCAGCAATGTTCCCAACTAAAAGTTGGCATTCAATTACGAAGGAGGGAAGGGAAAATGGATGTTTTTGTGGTTGACCAGCAGTTTTTGACACACTAACCCCATTTGAGGCATTCTGGGGAGTCTATTCGTATCATAAAATTAACTTTACTTAAGATTCTACACACCTCTCCCATAAGGGAAGGAGTGCATGAGCTGTAAGGTATCTAGACGTGCGGACAAGGGCTGTGGTAGAGGGATGGAGATGTACAGTTAGGGATTTGCAAACTGATTTTGGTGCTTGAGCTCTGATGCATATCCTTGTCCCCTCTGAGATGTAGAGAAACACACATGAGCATTCCAGATACCCCCCACTCCCAAGGCAGAGCTCCCTTGTAAAACTGAATGGGTGACTGTATCCTCCTGCCCTCTGGAATCTAGGGTGATGAGTGCAGAGCAGATAAGACCGGACTGACTCATCCAGCCTGGGATGCTGAGGATTGGGAAAGGTGAGAGTCCATGCATGAATGTCCCCACTTTTTATGAAGTGATCCTATTCGCTTGTCAAGCCTGACCCAGAGACTGTCTCAAACTCTCACTGATCAGATTGTCAACTCCTCCTCTCTTGGGAATAATCTAGTTCTAGGCTGGACGTTTCAATAATTCCTCGATCTTGGGCTGAGGTGAGGTGTGGGGACAAAGGGAAAATATTCTCCCTTGTTCCCAGCATCTGAGTAAGAGGGTGGATGGCCTGAGGTGTGGTAGAAATAGCACGGGGCCACATCTTATGCAGATAATCAGATTGCTCTGAACTTGAGTTCCCTCCTGCGTGACAGATGATAGTAGCTTCTGCTCTCTCTCCCTTGAGTTTGTTGGGATGATCTTACTATTATTTCTTGGTGGTTTTTTTGGGGGGGGGGCGTGTTGAAATTTCTAAGAAACAGAATCTGTCAGGAAGATGTAGGAATATGAAAAAGATTCATGCAATGCATATTTAACAAATAAAGAAGCACAAACAGCTGCAAAAATATGGATTCCCCAAGAATTAGGGCAGGAGATTCTAGAATGAATAAGGTAACCTGAGGTAGATCGGTGTGTTACCAGCTTTAGGGAGGTATAACTGACATGGAATGAACAATTCAAGTTTTTACGTATATAAACAAATATACATATGTATCTATGAAATAATCACTACAGTCAAGATAATGAATGTATTCATCACCTACCAAAATTTCCTTGCTCCTTTTTGTCATCCTTCCTTCTCACTCCTCTTCCCTGCCCCTACCCTTTCCCCTGTTTTTTATTACTATAGGTTTATTTGTGTAATCTGGATTTTTTTTTTACAAAGGGAACCATACACTATAGTCTGTAGTCTTGTTTCTGTCTGGCATAATTATTTTCAGATTCATCTATGTTGTTGCATGGTAATAATTTGTTCCCTTTTATTGCTGAATAGTGTTCCATAGCATTGATATACTGTAACTTGTTTATCCATTCACTTGCTGATGAACATCTGGGTTGTTTTCAGTTTGGGGCTTTCAGAAATAAAGCTTTTAAACAAATTTAGGCACAGGTTTTTATGTAGACATATGCTTCCATTGCTCCGGGATAAATACCTAGAAATAGAATGGCTGGATCATATGGTAAGTATAAACTTGTTAAACAAGTTAACCTTTCAATTTTGAGAAAATTGTAGATTCGTATATCCTCCAATGGTGACGTTTTGCAAAACTATAGCACGATATCACAACTAGGATATTCACACTGCTATAATTCACCAATGTTGCTCAAATTTCCCCCGTTGTGTTTGTGCTCATTTCTGGATGTGTGCATATAGTTCTATGCAATTTTATCCCATGTGTATGCTCATGTCTCCACCACCTCAGTCAGGATACAAGCTAGTTCCACCACCACAAGATCCCTTGTGGCCCCATTTATATCCACACACCTCCCTTCCTCCCCACCCCATCCCTGTCCTCAGTTCCTGGCAACCACTAATCTCTCTCTATCTCTGTATTTTTGTTACTCCAAGAATGTTGTATCCCTGGAGTTATACAGTATAGCTTTTGGGATTGACTTTTTTCACTCAGCACAATTTCCTTGAGATTCATCTGAGTTGTATATTTCTTTTTATTGCTGCATAGTTCTCCATGGTATGGATGTAGTGCTGTTTATTTAACCATTCACCTGTTCAGGGACATTTACTCGTTTCCAGTTTTGTCTATTATGAATTATGCTGTTACAAACATTGTGGTACAGGCTTTTGCACACCAATGATTGACCTGTGCTGTTGTTGTATGGCTAGCTTTATAAGAAACTGCCACATTGTTTCCCAGAATGTCTGTACCATTTTCTATCCCCCCAGCAATGCGTAAGTTACCCATTTTCTCCACGTGATTGCTAGCTTTGGGGGATTTTTTTTTTCTCTTCTGATAGGTGTGTGGTGATTTCTCATTGCGGTTTTAACTTGCATTTTTCTGATGGCTGATGCTTTTGAACATCTTTCTGTTGCCTATTTGCTATTTGTATATCCCCCTCAGTGAAAAAAATGTCTGTTCGTGTCTTTTGCCCATTTTCTAGTTGGATTGTCTTCTTAATTTTGAGTTTTGAAAGATTTTTAAAAATTATGTATTCTAGATGGCAGTCCTTTATCAGATGTGTGATTTGTGAATTTTTCCCCCAGTTTCTAGCTTGTCCCTTTAAAAAAAAAAAGATTTTATTTACTTACTTGACAGAGAGAGAGAGAGCAGCAGCAGAGGGAGAGAGTGAAGCAGACTCCCTGCTGAGCAGGAAGCCCAAGGCAGGACTCAGTCCCAGGAACCTGGGTTCATAACCTGAGCTGAAGGCAGATGCTCAACCGACTGAGCCACCCAGGCATTCCTCTAGCTTGTCTTTTCATCCTCTTAATATGTATTTAACTTTGTAAGAAACAACCAAACTATTTTCCAAAGTGGTGGGACCATTTAGCATTCCTACCAGCAGTGTACAAGAGGTGCAGTTCCCCTATATCCTCACCAACACTTGGTATAGTCAGTCTTTTGAATTTCAGATATTGTGCTGAATGGGTAGTGACATCTTAGCACAGTTTCCCTCATGGTTAATGACGTTGAACATCTTTTCATGCATTTATTCGCTATCGGTGCATCTCCTTTGGTCAAGTGTTTGCCTAAGTACTTTGTCCATTTTATTGGGTCATTTGTCTTCTTCTTCTTAAGTCGTGAGAGTCCTTTATATATTTTGGTATAAATCACTTGTTGGATATGTTTTACAATATTGTGTCCTAGTCTGTGGCTAGGGGGCTGTTCCTGAAGAAATATTTTTTCCCTATAAGAACTGGATTTTATCTTATTTCTCTGGAGAAAAACAAAATATTCTATTCATTTGGCTGGAATTAAGACTGGGGAGATTAACTTATTCAATTAATATGGCAAATAGTGGAAGACATTTCGTCCCATGTTACTGGAATGACAGGGAAAGGAAGCAAGGACAAACCAAAGATGGATGGATGTTTTTGAAATATTCCCTAATTTTAACTAGTTATTTAGTATTTAGCTAGTTACTTTTCATGTTTTTTTTTTTGCTATTTTATAATTGAATAATTGTTGTTACTCTGATTTGGCTTTAATTATGAGTGAGATCTAACATATTTTTAGTGGATTGACCATTTGTGGATTTTTTTCTCTGAAATGCCTATTCAACTCAGTCACATTTTTCTGTGGGATTTGTTTGTCTTTTGCTGCTGTGGATATTGACTCATATGACCTGTTTAATAATATTTGTATATATGTTTCCATATGATTTATGAATATTTTTTTGGATGCCAGTTTGATGTTTTGTTTTGTTGGTGGTTTTTTATGTAGGAGTTAAATATTTTATAAGCAGGATTGTAAAGGTGAGAAATGGCGGTAAATGTCCAGATACCTCACAAGAACTGTACCTTTCCTTTGGTATTGGTGACTCACTGGGATGAGAAGAGCCTCTGGATAGTAGGGGGAAAGTATCGAGAACCATCTGGGCTTGTTTAGAACTGATTTATGGAAAGAAAACAGACTTGCTGGTGACAGAACCCTGGGTCCTCATCCCCATGCTGCTAACATCCAGCAACCTAACATTGGACAAGGCAGCCATCCCTCAGGGTCTCCACTTTGACAGTGTTAAAATAAATTATTTAGTCCAGATGATTTCTAGTGTCTCTTCCAGTTTCAATATTATTGGCAACTGGGGTGTATGGCCATCACACTGACGTGAATCTGCCACTGGGTTTCCTCAGACAGAATCAGCATATCCATAACACGTGGGTCAGCCTCAAAGCTTGGGAACTCTCACCCCATTTGCAACTTTCTCTCTAGTCAGCTTTCTGCTTGTTTCCCTTTAATGGCCTTGGCTCAAAATATGCAGCTTGTGGGGAAGGGACAGGAAATTGCACAAAACTCTCAGATGCTCCTGGGTGTCTGGGGTTGGCAGAGTGGCAGAAAGGCAAGAACACGGCTTTTGGAACCCGATGGGCTTGGCTCTGATCCTAGCTCTGTCCCTCACCAGCTGCATGACTTTGGATGGGCTCCTGAAACTCACTGGGTGTCTGTTTCCTCTTCTGCAGAATTTCTTTATCTGTCTTTCTCCGGACTATTGTGACCATCAATACTCAACAAATATATACTCCTCTACCCATTTTAATAATAAAAATCCAGTGAATATAAATACTCTATGCTTAATAAGAGCATTGCCTCTAAGAGGTGCTAAATAAGTATTTGTTGATTAAAGGATGTGGGAGAGAGAAAGGAACACTACTGTTTATTGTTCATGGGGGTTTATTGTTTTAAATAGTACAACATTTTTGGAGACCAACCTAGCACTAGTTATCAAGAGCTTTAAATTTACAAGTCTTTCAATCTGGCAATTCTAGTTGCAGGATTTTTTTTTTCCCCCAAGAAAATAACCAGGGGGGGCCTGGGTGGCTCAGTCGGTTGAGCATCCGACTCTTGGTTTCAGGTCATGATCTCAAGGGTTGTGGAATAGAGCCCCTGCTCAGGATGGAGTCTGCTTGGTATTCTCTCTCTCTCTCTCCCTCTCCCCCCCCCAAATAAATAAATAAATCTTAAAAAAAAAAGGAAAAGAACCAGGCAAAGAATATGTAAGGATATTTGGTGCCATAGTGTTTATAATAGTGAAAAAACTGACAGCATTCTGAATACACAATAATGGGGGACTTCGTAATCAAATTATGGTTCATCCCCAGTGGGTACGTGTAGGCACGGCAGATGCCGGGCTGGAAGAACATTTGGTTTAGAGAATAGGCCTTGATACCTGTGATGAATTGAAGCCTGGCAAGACACTTGCTGGTTATGTGGACTTTGGCAAGTTTACTCAAAGTTCTCAAAACATTAATTTTTCCATTTGTAAAGTGGTTATAATGATGCCAGTCTCATTGGATCAGAAAAAATTTGACAAATGCTTAGGACAGCTGCTGGTAGGCCACCAGGGCCCCAAAATGGCAAGGGTGAGCAATTCACATGAACAGATAAAATGCATCAAATGAAATAATGTAAGCTAAAACACTCGTATGATCATGCTGTTGTGAAAAATTAATACACCTATAGGTAGAATGTATAGAAAAAGTCTGAGAAGATACATGCGAGCATGTTGATGGTGGTTATCTCAGCGAGGGGGTTGCGGATGGGTTTTATTTTTTTATTTTTTTATTTTTAAAGATTTTATTTATTTATTTGACAGAGATAGAGACAGCCAGCGAGAGAGGGAACACAAGCAGGGGGAGTGGGAGAGGAAGAAGCAGGCTCCCAGCGGAGGAGCCTAATGTGGGGCTCGATCCCATAACGCCAGGATCACACCCTGAGCCGAAGGCAGACGCCTAACCGCTGTGCCACCCAGGCGCCCCGCGGATGGGTTTTAGATTTCTTTTTGTTCATGTGCATTTTCTGTTGGCTACTGTGTAATAGGGTCATTTTTGCAATAAAAACGCATTCACATTATGTGTGTGTGTGTGTCTGTGTGTGTGTGTGTGTCTGTGTGTATAGTGTAATTTCTAGAGTATTTGGGAAAGGATTTTTGTACTGTTTGGAATAGTTTGATGATTTCTCGAAAGAGATATGACCCAATGGGCAGATTTAGTTAGTCTAATCAAGATTTATCGGAGAAGAGTCAGCTCTAGCCCTTTGGATGAGTTTACATTATTTTTCCATCAGGGGACTTTGGATCCTGACTCGTCAGGTGTGGCTAGGAATGCAGCATCGGAGTCAGCACCTACTGTGCTCCTTGGGAGATCAACAACGGCCACAACAATAACCAACATTTATTGAGCACTGACTGTTTGCGTGCATGGTGCTAAGCACTTCCCATGAACTGTCCCATCATGACAACCCTGTGTAATGGGGCTCTTTTTACCTTTATTATGTGGCTTAGAACGTGGAACCATGGAAAAATTTTACCATAGGCTAACATGTGTTTAACACAGTATTTTAACATAGGTTTTTAAAAAATGCCCAAGGTTTCATGTCCACTAAGTGCTAAGATCAGGAATTGCAATATTCAAATGTACTGCCTTCCAGCTAGAGAATTCTGACCATTGAGACACCTTGATGATACCCAAGGACACTCTTCAGCGACCAGCCTCATTAGTCTGCAATGAGATCTTCTGCAAGTTTCTTTGTCAGTAAAATGGCGGTAATAAAAGTGCTCATTGTGAGGAATCCATGAACGAGTGCATTACCCAGATGGAGTAATATTTGTGTACTGTATGTTTTGGCACCATTACCCACTGAGCTCTTTAGTAGAAACCTTCCCAGCAGGGCTCCAAGGGACCATTCCAATAAACCAGTGCTGATACGGCGGGTTCCCTTATTTGCTATCTCCATGCTTTCCTTTCCCAGATGTCATGATGATATCATTTCAGACAATGAAAATGAAAACTCTGGTTGTATGTGGCCCTTCGCTTGCATTCCTGTGCTGGAGCTAACTACTACCATCATCCTCGTGTTACCCTTCAAGCTGGCTTGTCCTTTCCCTTCCTCAGGGACAGCTCCGATGTTAATAAGGATGATGGTAATGATAATCCTCATTATTTTGCTACTTTCAATAACCCCCTTTTCTAGAGTTAGGAACACTTAGTCGTTAGTGCTTGAAATGACTATTAATGATGTTATTTGTAATTTTTCTTTTTTTTTAAAAGAATTTATTTATTTATTTGACAGAGAGAAAGACAGCCAGCGAGAGATGGAACACAAGCAGGGGGAGTGGGAGAGGAAGAAGCAGGCTCCCAGCAGAGCAGGGAACCCGATGCAGGGTTCGATCCCAGGACCGTGGGATCATGTCCTGAGCCGAAGGCAGACACTTAACGACTGAGCCACCCAGGCGCCCCTGTAATTTTTCTTATTTCGTCTATCTCAGTTAGTATCTTATCATACACTTCAGAGTGACAATTTTTTTCTTGTGATGAGATACAACACTATTAACTATAATCCCCATGCACCACATATAGTGACAAATCTCTCCCCCATACATAATAGTTTGCAAATTCAACCTTAAAACAAAGTTTATTACCCTCTAAGAAGATGGAATTGTGATGAGCTGTCACCTGACAACAGTTCTTTGGCTCCACGATCCACACAGCAAGGCAGGTGTGTTATTTAGGATTTATCTAGAGATTAAGCAGCCTTGTCTGACACAACGAATCATACCTTCTGGCGCTGGGTCACATGGGTGTTGCCGTATGCTGTGTAAACATTAGCCTCATTCCAATTTCCTAGTCTTCTAGTGGGAAGACTATTAAGCTTCATAACAAGAAAATTATATGTTAAAATCCCTTAGAAATAAATTATTGCAGAAGTGAAAAGGCAATATGCTCAGAAACATCTGGAAACTCACAGGTATGTGGATTTACTATCCTACTGAATCCTAGCAGTGTTTTCAGTGTTTCATTCAATTTTTTTTCTTCTCAGATGGAACACTGGTGGAATTGCTGCTACTCTTTTGAGTATGGAATCCTAGAATAGGGTCCTCTCAGTTTGGGGTGAATCTACTTTTTAAAGATTTTATTAATTTTTTGTGTGTCAGAAAGAGAGAGAAAACAAGCACAAGCAGGGGCAGAGGGAGAGGGAGAAGCAGGTTCCCCACTGAGCAAGGATCCTGATGCGGGGCTCGATGCCAGGACCCTGGAATCATGACCTGAGCCGAAGGCAGCCGCTTAACTGTCTGAGCCACCCAGGTGCCCCTGGGGTGAATCTACTTTTTCCACTTCCCTCAAAGAAGGTAGGACAGGGGGGCGAAGGGTGAGAAAGATTAGCTAGCAGTTATCAAGCACTTCTTACATGCTAGGCACTGGTTCTGAGTTGGAGAAATTTAATATATTTTAACTCACTGGTAGTAAGTGCTTTTATTAGTCTGATGTCACAGATGACAAAGCTAAGACATAAAGGGGAATTTGCCCACATAATAGAGCACGGTGGAGCCAGAATTTAAACATATGTGATCTGACTCTGAGAGCTGGCTCTTAACCTGTGTGTTATTCTACCCCCTGATTTGCAACCCTAGTGTTCTAAACTACAATCTATCCTCATGGCTTATGGATCCCTTATTTGTGAATTCGTCTACTCGCTCAAATGTATTTATAACACCTCCGCCAGTACTCATGGCTCTCCTGGTCCTTCTCAGACATGCACCTGCACAAAGGGGCAAAAACACATGAGGTGTCTAAAGCGAGCACAAGGTCACATCTGGATTCTTGTTCTGGACCTCCATACTGCAAGCTAGTGTCCTCTCCATGGTATATTCAGTGCCACATTTTTCCAGTTTTCATGTTTTTGTTGTTGTTGGTGGTGGTGGTGATTTTGCTGTTTAAAGTGGCTTCCAGGTGTAGTGCTGAAATGCCGTTTGGCCTTCCTAAGTGCAAGAAAGCTGTGATGTATCTTCTGGAGAAAGTACACTTGCTAGGTAAGCTCTGTGGGGCATGAGTTACAGCACTGTTGGCCATGAATTCAGTGTGAGTGAGTCCACAATATATATTAAATAAACTGGCTTTAAACAGGAGCACACATAAAATAGGGTGATGTATTGATTGGTTGATGAAAATATTGTGATCAGAGACTCGCAGGAACCTAACCTTATATTTCCCCAAGGAGCAATGGTTTAGTATTTACTGATTCAGTGTTCTCAGTACTTTATAGACTACAACTATAGTCTCATGAATAATAAGAACCAACTGTATTTATATAGATTACCTATATATCTATCAAACCAATTAAACTTCAACAATATTAAAATGTTTCATTATAGTGAAGACTCTCCAGGAGGGTGGGAAAACAATTCTTCAACTGGAACTGTCTCCCTTTCAGAGTTGGGTGTTGTGTGAGGCTATCACAAGCCCCTGAGACACAATAACCAGTGAAGGACATCTATTATGAAGATGACAACATTCTGAATCATTTCAGGTAGGTTGGGACAGACCAGTGAAGCGATTTCTAGTGTAGGCATTAAATCCACACCTCGTTTCCACCCTTCCAATAATAAAAAATTCAGACTTCATAAAAATTAAATTATATGCTGAAGTCCAGTGGAAATGAATCATTGGAGGAGGAACACTCAAAAAATGTCCTGTACAAGGCAAGAAGGTGAATTTACCGCCTAGTTATGGCCCAAGTACGTCTTATGATACTTATTTTGCAAAAGGTTTGCTTCTACTGTTTCAGGTTTGACCGAGTTGGTTCACTACAATTGAAATTACCGTATATCAGTCAAAGATTTGGATCTGCTCATTTTTGTGGTGGTTGGCTGGAGTCTGACCTTGAGACAAACCAGGGTTAATTTTCACAAAGAAATAAAGCTGAAGAATTATATATTTTTAGAGTAATAAAAAAAAACCACCTCAGATGTGAATTAGCTTTTTCTTCTTCTTTGTGCAGATGAAGAAATTAAGGCCGTGTCCCCCACTGGGCCCCACCAGCTAGTGAATGAGGATGTCTCTGGTCTAGATCCCATTACTTCCATTCAAGATTCTTGTTAGCACACTGTCTCCCTAGAGCTGTTGGAATGAATCCTACCTTCTTGGAAAAAAAGAAAGGTAGGTTATCCTAGCTGAGGTGGACACTAAAACACTAAGCTGTCCCCCATCCATCTTCTCTACTTTGCCCAGAGGTGGTCAGCATTTAAGACATTTGAGCTCAGTTAATGCCTGAGTGGCCAAAAAGTGCACCATTAGTCTACCATCCACCATCTGAGTGCATATGATCGGTCCCAAGTGAGACTAAAAATGTGTGCATCAGTGTAAATCCTTCCAAGCTGGAAGAATCTTTCAAAGCACATCTCACTGATCCTGAATAAGTTCTTACTCTATGGCTCTTGACATACTTAAAACGGGTCCATTTACTGATTACTAAGCACCAGGTACTGTGCTAAGTACACCACATTTCCCATCATTTAATGCTACTGAAGTTCTAGGATCGAGGCACTACCAGCATGCCCTCTGTGAAGTTGAAGAAAGTGATGTGTTCATCTTGTGGCTTATGGGTGAATAATGAAGGCAGATTTGGAGCCAGGGGACCCACCGCTGTGCCAATATTTCCTTTCAGCAGAAGGGTCTTCTGTGCGGCAGATCTGGTATCCAGGGAATGCAGGTAGACGGATCTGGATTAAAATTTCAGTCCTTGCAGTTAACCTTCATCCAGCTACTTAACCTCCTGGGTCTTCAGTATTCCCGATTCTAACTTGGGGATAATACTACCTACCTAGAGAGCGAGTTGTACCATGTATGTCTATAATTAGAACCGTGTAACACAGTTTTAGGATTACCTAGTGGTGAATCAAAATGGCCAAACACTTATTTCTATGTGTGCATGCGGGAACTGGGCATGGGCAGTGGGGTTGAGTGAAGGGGGAAAGATGTCTTTGGATGGCTGCATCTATATGCTATTAACAAAATAACCCTCCCAGCTTTCTAGAGACTGAGTGCTTAGTAAGTCCTCGATCATAAAGTCAACGCTTCTGAAAGTGGCACCTTCTCTTGAGAGGGTGTTTGCTTTCCTCCTCCTTCGACAGACCACGCTCCATGAATTCCTGGAATAGTTTCACTGTAAAAGCCAAGATCCGGGACATCTACAATCGACTCTCTGGACTGTGCCTGTGTTCACTCCCACTGGCTGGAATTTTTTATGGGGAGTTGGGACAAAGGCCATTTTGTGGCTACTCCCTCTGCCCCCTGCCCAGAACTGGCTCTACTGGAATGCACTAATTGCTGCTGAACAAAAGGACGCCTATGTCCCTCTCTACTCCATGGTTGTGCATTGATTCTTTATGGTGTTGGTATCAAAACAGCCAGTGTTTCCACTCCCTGGTCTTTCCGCAGCAGCAGAACACAGCACCTTGGTCTCCTGCACTCCCAGGGAAGTGCGTGTGAGGCTGTGGTATGCAAGAAACGACAGGCTCCATTTACCTAGCAGCCTGTGGAGGAAAACACCTTCGGTTGGTCACAAGGGTCCCTTTTGTCTGTTTGAGCATGTGTAGCTGTGACGGACTCTGTGGACCCAGCCCAGATGTGGAAAACCAGTCAAACGTATTATTCAAACCTATTAAAACCATTCAAACGTATCAAATTCACCAGCTGGGTGTGGACCTAAGAAGAAACATGGCCCTCCCCAGAGAGGCATTTAAAAAGAACGAATGAAGGGCATTTTAAAGGGGGTGGACTGAACTCCTATATGAAAGTTTCTTGAAGTCATAAATCCATAACAGCATAAGAAAAAGAAGATTGCGTTCCATTAGTCAATAAGGACGGAGGGCTGTTGTTGAAGATGGAGGGCAAGACAGAACAGCAGAAAAGCCACCCAGAGGATATTGTGGCAAAAGGCTGCAGGTGTAGTGGTGGGAGGAAGCCCTGTGCCCAGTCTTCTATAAAAACCCAGATGCAGATAGGACCCTTGGGCTCTCTTTGGGAGCATAACTTGAGAGCTGCATTTGGAAGGCCAGGCAGCCCCTTCCCCCAACTCCTACTTCCAGAAGCAATGACTTTTGCACCCTGACTTAGTGAGAGTGAGCGCTGGGTGCTAAGAGAGAAGGAGGTACCCCCAGAGGCTATTGAACCTGAAGAAGGATGGAGACCTGCCCAAAGCCAGATAACCCCACTTTACAATCACCAAGAGCAAAGTGCAGTGAAAGTAAACCTCATCCACAGACAGACAAGGAGGGAATCCTCTGCGTAAGGAAGCATAAGAATGACCCTTCCAGACAAACAAATATCAGAAAAAGAACCATTGAGCATAACAAGAGGTGTGTGTGGGGAAATCATCCTCCAAGGAAATAGTAAAAACAGAAAAATACTTTAAAATAAAGATTAATTAATTAATTAATGTCTGATGATGCGTTAATTGGATGAGCTGATAAGAATACCTGATGTAAAAAAAGACCCAAGTAGGAATTCTATAAATTTAAAAGATGATTTTTAGAATTTTTATACAAAGAATAAATAACTATGTGAAAAATAAATCCATGATTCAAATGGTTGAACCTAAATCCACCCAACACCAGTTCCGGAGGAAACAGAAGGGGGAAAGTTATCAAAGAAATAGTGCTTGATGGACATGCAGTCTACACAGTGAGGGCCAGCCAGGTGCCTGGTACCATGACAAAGTAAATAAGCAAACAGCAACAACTGTATTACAAATCTATATAAAATTTCAGAACAGTAGGGAGGACGAAAAGGGGGGGAAAACAAGGATACATGTGGAAGGATTAGAAATCACAGTGCTAACACACAAACTTGGAAGGCAGATGACAAAATCCTGCAGGAAAATTATTTTCACCCTGAAATTTAATCCTGAGTCAAACTGTTAATCAGGAGTGAGGGAAGACTGATGTCATTTTCAGATAGATAGGGAAGCACAAATTTTACCGACCATGAGCTTTTGCATAGGAAGCTATAAGGATTTATTCCACTCAAGTGAGAACGAAAACTAGAAATGAAAAAAACAAAGGAGCCAGGAAAGAGAATATTTAATAGAGAGAGAGAGAAAAAAAAGGTCAATGGAAGTCTCAGGATGTCAGCTATGTGAGGTGAAGCTCAAATGTGCTCTGCAAAAACCATACTCAACGGGGCTGGGAGATGCTCCCTGGGGTCAGAGCATCTTAGCTCTGGTCCACATTCTTCCAACAGTGTGACTTTGGGCAACTCACTGAAACTCCCTGGGCTTCATTTTGGTTTCCTTGTTTGTAAAGAAATGAGACCGAACTGTATAATTCTTGAGTTTCCTTAGATTTCTAATATTCTTTGCAGAGCAAGAGGAAGAAGTCAGTGATTAACTTTTTCCAGAAGAAAAGTGCAAGTATATATACTTTTCACTTCCTGTGGAACAAAATGTTGGTACCAGAATAAGATAGAAAGAAAAATAGAGCCACTTGACATTTCTTCCAGTTCTAAAAGCCTACTATTCCTTTATTTGTGTAACCATCGAAGTTAAATTTGGGGTGGTCTATATGTGTGCGCCTATTGTGAAATCGAAGTAAGCCAAGTAAAAATGCACTAATTGTCAACTTTCTTGAGGTCTTGCGTTGGCCTGAGCCCCTTCTGGTGGAACTCATAGAGCCTGAGGCATCTCTACCGAACATATTACTCGTTAATATGAGCTTATATTTAAATCCAAGAACACGGTCTTACATCTTACAGTTATTTTTAACCAAACAAACATTTGAGTGGAAAACAGGTAAAGCCTCCCCTTTCACCCAATAGCCTCAAGCTCTGGGTCATGTGATATTTCATGACACACCTTAGCCCCTCTTGACGGTGTCATCGCTTGAAATCCCATGTAAGGAGTCCCACCATAATCCATACCGGCTGTTCTGGTTTCCAGACTGGGGGTGATGGTGTGCTTTCTCTCGCCACACCTGATGGCATGCCTGATGGATTGCACCAAGATTTAAGAGCAAAACACCCCAGACAGCTAAGACTAAGTAAAAACCAAGTTTCTTATGAGGAAGCAAACTGGTTAAGTATCAGAGATATGTAGAATCAAGTGCTAGTCCCATCACATAGTAACTGCTTAACTCTGTACGGACTAATTTAGCTCTAAAATCTCATTTTTTCCCTCCTCTGTAAAATGAGGTTAATAATACTGCCCCTTTGAACACGATTTTTGAATTTCAATGACATAATACACGTGAAGCACACTGTCCTGTGTGTTACATATGACCACTCAACATACACTTGCTGTTTCGTAGCCCTCATCTTAAGCAAATTCAGGTTTCTTAAGGTACTCAGTAAAATTTTATAGATGTGGAAAATTTTGCAATCAGTATGAAAACAAAGTAATCCCTTCATCCATTGCCAAATCCAAGATCATAAAGATTTACAACTATGCTTTCTTCTAAGAGGCTTATGGTTTTACTCTTGTATTTAGGTCATTGGACCATTTTGGTTAATTTTTGTATAAGAAATGAGGTAGGTGTCCAACTTCGTTCTTTTGTCTGCAGATACCCAGTTGACCCAGGACAGTTTATGGAAGAGACTCTTCATTTCCCATCAAATGATCTTGGCACTCTTGTTGAAAATCCATTGGCCGTAGCTCTCCGGGATTATTTCTGTACTCTCAGTTCTATTTCATTGAGTGTATCTTTCCTTAGGCCAGTACGACACTGTCTTGATTACTGTTGTTATGCAGTAAGTTTTGAAATTGAGAAGTGTGAGTCTTGTAAATTTCTTCTGCATTTTCAGTTTGTTTTGGCTCTTCTGGACTCCCGGAAATAACGTATGAATTTGAGGATTGGCTTTTCCATTTTTGCAGAAAAGACCATTGGAATTTTGAAAGGGACTGCACTGACTCTAAAGATCACTTTGGGTAAGTGCTGCCATCTTAACGATTACCAATGCAGGAATGTGGTTGCTTTCTATTCCTTTAGGTCTTGTTTAATTTCTGTGAGCAATATTTGGCAGTTTTCAACTCCTACGTCTTCCACCTCCTTGGTTAAACTTATTCCTAGGTATTTTATATTTTTGGATGCTATTGTAAATGAAATTGTTTTCTCAATTAGCTTTTCAGGTTGTGCATTGTTGGTGTATAAAATCACAACCAATTTTGGGGTGTTGATCTTGTACCCTACAACTTTGCTGATTTCATTTGTTGCTCTAGGTTTTCCTTGGGTTCTCTGGGATTTTCTGCATGTAGGCTCATGTCACTTGTGAATAGAGATAGTTTTACTTCTTCCTTTTCTATCTGGATACCTTTATCTTATCTCTTTTATTGTCTACTTGCTCTGGTTAGAACTTCCAGTACAATGTTGAGTGGTAGGAGTGAAAGTGGGCAACCTTGTCTCATTCTTGATATTAGGAGGAAAATATGCAGTCTTTCACCATTGAGTGTGGTGTTAGCTATGGGTTTTTCATAAGTGCCTTTCAACTACCAGTTTCCTCAGTGTTTTTATCAGGACAGGGTGTTAGATTTTGTCCAATATTTTTATGCATCAACTGAGATGATCATGTGTTTTTCCCCCTTTGTTCTATTAATGTAGTGTATTACATCGATTGCTTCTTACATGTTGAATCACCCTTGAATTTCAGGAATGCATCTCTCTTGATCATGCTCTGTAATCCTTTTGATATGCTGTCAGATTTGGTTTGCTAGTATTTTGTCGAGGAGTTTTGCATCTACATTCATAAGGGATATTGGTCTGTAGTTTCCTTTCCTTGTGCTTTGGATGTGCATTTTATGCATGTTTGTGCACGGACGTGCGCACGCACGCACACACACACACACATTTATAATTTACCAAAAATCCAAGCTGCTCCAGACACTTGAAACAAAATGTGTGTCCAATAAGTATATTATTATACAATACCCCAGGAAGGATGACAGCTAAGAAGATCTAGTTTCCCTGATCATTGTTTCTCAGTGATGGTTCTCAAGAAAGATACCGGTCTGTGCAACGTACATCACGTATCCAACCCTAATCTCATCTATCGAGCTATGTTCTGAGTAGCTGGACCACGTTGTCAAGTGCTTCTCAAACTTCAGTGTACGTACAGCTCGTCTAGACGTGCTATAAACCTTTGGGTTCGGTCAATCTGTCATAAAGGCATAATCTTAGGCTCTGCATTTCTTATAAGCTCCGAGGGGACACTGTTGCTGCTGGTCTATAGACCACACTTGGAGCAGCCAGTTTGCAGCCATGGGTTAGATGGGGGTGGGCCCATTCTTGCTTTGATTACTAATTACCTGTGAACAAAGTTCTCCAATCATGAAGGCAGCCATGTTAAAGCAAAAATTCTTCAGAAGGTGCTTAAGGAATATGAATGGGTGTGTATGCCTAGGTAAGCAGAGCAAGGGTTTTGTAGTGTGGGGTACTTGTGACATCCACATGACCTAAGCCATCAGTCTGTACGATTCTACTTGCTTCTTCTACCCCATTGAAAGCAAACATGGTCAGGCCATAGCAGCACTGTGTAGCTGATAAAGTTTTCCTACGGCATGTCCAGCTTTTGCTTTTGGTGGCCTATTTTGGAAAATGAAGGCCCCTCCCTGATCTCATGGGGCTCAGTGCCTCCTGCTGCTATTTCCTGCTCATTTCTCAACGTTGGAATGAATCTGTTACTAGTCAGTTGCGTTCACTACAATATCCACTTTTTGGTAGGAGCTCATGGGGTTGACTCATGGTGACCCTGATAAAGGGCAGGTTCATCTCCAAGTCTGGGGGACCCTGAGCATGGGTGGGGGAGGGACTTGTGATTAGCATCTGTCCTACCATGTCCCCTCCACATCCTTTCCCTGCTCTCTCCCTTCTAGTTCCTGCCCAAGCACAGATGGGGACCGCCCTGCCTTCCCCCTCTCCCAGAGTAATCTTTTCTTCCATCCCAGATGTAATTTGTGTTAGCCAGGAACTGTTCTCGCTGTAGCTGGTTTTGGATAACACTTTTGTCACTTCTTTTATCTCAAGGTTATGTCCTGAAAAGATACAACAATCTTTCATATTATTTCTACGTTTTGTAGAAAGATAGTGACTAAAAAGCATAATACCAGAATGTTTCTTCTTCATGAACAGATCATTCTAGGGCTATCCCTGGGTGACAGGACAGTGATGAGCAGCTTTGGGTTTGAATGCTAAAACGTGGGCAGGAATTCCTTTGGAGGTAGGGATAGGAGGAGCAAATCAACACCATCTGGGCACATCAGAGCCACAGTCTTCAAAGTATTGGAGCTCATGTAACCTTAAAAATTTTTTTGAGGGGCGCCTGGGTGGTTCAGTCATTAAGCGTCTGCCTTTGGCTCAGGGCGTGATCCCAGGGTCCTAGGATCGAGCCCCACATCAGGCTTCTCTGCTATGAGCCTGCTTCTTCCTCTCCCACTCCCCCTGCTTGTGTTCCCTCTCTCGCTGGCTGTCTCTCTGTGTCAAATAATAAATAAAATCTTAAAAAAAATTTTTTTTGAAAAATTTTGTCCTCTCTTGCACTTTTTATAGTTGATGTGCAAAAAAACAAACAAAAAAACCCCACCAAAAAACCAAAAACCAAAAAACACCCCCAAAACAAAAAACCCTGTAAGTTTAAGTAGTTGCAAACAAATAATTTTTACGTATTGTCAACATTGATATTTAAAAGTTGTTACATCATTCTTTTTAATATATCCAGTTAAATACAAAATGAATGATATCCACCATCACCTATTTAAAAATAAATGAACAAGCTTATCTTAATGGTCAGAAATTTTATGTCAATTCTTTGAGCTCATTTTCCTATTCCACTTCCCCCACAGAAATGCATTTTAATGTGATGTGTATTTAGGCTTGCAAATCTCCCATTGACCTCCCTCTTGTGCTTCTCTGCCAACATTTTTATATAAATGAAACAAAAAGAAAATATAAACAAAACGGAAATATGTATATAAGTGAAATTTAACAATTTTGAAATCTTTATAACTCCATCAAATAAAGCTCTGAGTGGAAAAATGTCAAACTTTTAATTACTGGTATACTATTGACCTAAAAAACGGAAGTTTCCTATTATTAAACTCCCAAAGCAACATTTTACTGGAAATGCACATTTCCATGAGATAGATGGGACACGATCTACTTATTTTACTACTACGACACATAGCACTGCTACCCTGAGCTGAGTTTCACTGTTATTTTTGTGTCAATGTCTCATTTTTATGGATGTTGATGTTGAGAAACTTTGTTCATACAGATTAGATAGGACTGGAAGGAGAATCCTTATATCAATGTTACTCAATTTAAACTATAGCTCCTTCTGAATGATATGCCCCAATTAACAAGATCATCTATCGTCAAAAATTATTTGATGGATAGACAGTTGTTTAGGTCTTCCTTCAATTTCATAGGAAATGAACTAAAACCCACTAGATTGGCAAAATAATTCATTACCTGATTATTACAGTGATACACTTTCTGAACCATTGCCAAGTCTTTGGGTTGCCCCTTTGTTTGGCATCCTAGGATGTTTCACACTTGAGGCCAATACACTACTGAAAGTAAGAAGGGTCTTAGTGAGGAGGACCCCTTGGCCCTGCTCCCCTCCAGGCAGATCAGTTGTAGGAATGAACATGTACTGAAGCTGAAGACTGGAAATTGATGTTCTAATACCATCTGAGTGCTGACGTGCCCTCTTGGAAAGTATCCCAATGGCTCCAGTAGACTTGCCTAGTAGTCTAGTCTCCGCTGGGCTAGAGAAAGCTGCTGTGTTGCACCTGGGCTCCTGCCCCAGACCCAGCACACACTCCTGTCCTTCTTAATGCTCTGCATTTTCTGAGGATGACTCTCAGAGCCATGGTAGACTCACTGTGACCTTGTCCTCTGCAGTCTCTTCTTGGTTCTCTTAGATAACCCCCCAAAAAGAGTGAAGCACCCAATAAATTATTTGAACATCCTGGATGTGTGCCTCAGATATCAAGTTGTATGTTTCCATTGTTATTTCAAAGTTGTGTTCTTGGAAGTGCTTAAGAACTCCAGGGATAGAGAACCAGGGGAAGAAAGATCAGCTCTGGCACTCACAAGAAACCCTGATCTAAATTAGGCCTTGGGCCAATCTGCCTTAAGCTGAGAGGAGAGAGAGAAGAAAACACTTAAAAAAAAAGTCTAGTTATTTAAAAATAGTTGTCACCTTTCAAGAAGCGTTGGTCATTTTCTGTAAGAACTGATGACCTCATCCAATGTTGTGGTTAACTTGCAGCCACATATAATTAAATTCTGTCTTGCCATGTTTCTGCTGCAAGATAATGTGATGCTTCTTTTCCTGCTATGCTGCTGTGGGAGGGGGAGGCCAGGAGAAAATAGCCACCATGTGTGGCTGTGGAGGTTCAGGAACCTTCCACTGTCACCCCTCCCTTGTTCTGTAGGAACAGCGATGCGCTCCTCTGAGGAGAAGGGAAGCTATTATTTCACCCGTGTTCCCATTTAATTTGCATAACCACCTGTGAAGGTGGTATTATTATCCCCACTTTACAGGTAAGGAAACCAAGTCTCAGAGAGATTAAGACTTGGTCATTGTTGCTCACCAGTGGAGGGCAAAACCAAGACTACTTGGTGGGTCTGTCTTATTACTGGGGCTGTGTTCTTTCCAGCAGGCATGGGGCCACCTTGGGTACAAAACGTCTCCCTAGCTGTGGTCGGTACATGAGATGGGGGTGTGGGAAGCCGCTGTGGTAGATGACTGTGGTCCTCAGAAATGCCTAGCCTATGTGTGTCCAGAGGAGTGCTTCCCAACCACTTCTGCATCACAGCACGTAGAGAAGAGGAAAGCAGGCATTTGGGTTATACAGAAGCATTCCAAGGCTAGAAGCAACAGGCCCAATGTCGTCCCAGCTCCTGAAGACAGCACACTTGCGACCCAGGTAGAGCATGGTGGTCTGACCCACAGTGCACAGGTGCAACTCAAACACGGTCCTTGAGGACCAGCCACCATGGCAGTGGGGTCTCTGCAGAACTGCATCCCTTCATAGGAGAAGCAATAGATGATCCTTTTTGAATTCCTGATGACATGCTTAGTGTCCTCAGAGCTCAGGTGACTTTGAATAGTAGGGTGGAAGAAAGCGGGAGGACACTGTGTTTCCTGGGCAGCTGTAACAGCTCTTGTCCCTGGAGAGATGGCCTGAGATTGCATACAGATCATGAAGTTGCTCATTGTCTTTTCTCCTTTTCTTTTAATTGATTGACAATTCAAATGTTGTTATGAATGAAGTAAGAACCAATACAGTGTGGAGTTGATGATTCTCATTTTGGACTCAAATGGTTTCTAAGGAAGTAGAGAATATATAGGTGTATGTATGTATTTGTATATGTATGTACACACACACACACACACACATATATATAGAGAGAGAGAGGAAGAGAGAAAAAGAAAGACACAGAGAGAGAGACAGAGAGACAAGAGAGAATAGATAGGTATATATTCTCAGCAGATATGAGTAAGCAGGCTCCAGGTCTTGATGTAAATGAGAATACGTTAGAGTATCTCGAGGCATGATGAAATTTGCTTTTTGGTTTTAACTGTAATCTTGAAGGCTCTTCCTTAGGGAAGCTTCAAGGTAGTGAGGGGGGGATGCTTTGTAGGCAGGGTCTGCTCAAGCAGAGGGAAGAAGCAGCTACCTAGGTAGGCTCCGTTCAGAGACAATATGTCCATCCCTGCTCAGTTTGCCTAGAAGTACTATTTGTAGAAGACTAGAAATAAAGCTCCAACGAGAAGGCTCACACCAGGCCTCCTGAGAGTAGGGGAGACGTCAAAGGATGTTGGTGACAGATCTCCCAAGCCTGGGGAGGGAGAAACAGGAGAAACATAAAAATTCCTCCTGGATACTTAAAAAAACCAAAAAACAAAAAAACTAACTTTAAATTAGAAATATAAATAACTATTTAAAAAAACCTCTCTCACAAGCAGGAAAAATGACAACTTGTTTACGATGTAAGTTATATAAGTAGAGAAATCAGGAGACAGAATGCATTCTTGGCTTTTAAAAATCCCCTGATTATATTATACCCCTGAAACCAATATAACACTGTATGTTAATTATACTTCCATTAAAAAAAATCCCCAAGATTAAAATAAGAGTCATCTAAACAAAATGAGAGATCCAGTGTTATTGCTCAAATCCAAGGAAACTCCTTTGCAATAAAGTTTGTATGGAATCCCAGGCCCCACCCTAGACTTACTGAATCAGATCCTCTTGGGATGAGACCCTGAAATCTGCATTTTAAAAGCTCTCTGGGCAATTCTGATGTGTCATGCTCAGTACTTGGGAATGTTCTAGCAAAGCAAAGATGTCTCTGCGTTGTGACTCAGATGAGCCAATTACCAGCCTAGGCCTCTGAAGAACTTTGGTATTTTTATGAGCATTCTAGAGAAATGTGGGGTAGGGGTGGGAGAGTTGATGTTGATTCCAGGCAAGCTTGAATTCTGTTTGTTTGCATTTGGTTGCTTCTGTAAAATTCTGGCATGGACGGTTGTAGTGACGGTACCACTCATCTCCATGTCCTAGCTGGCCTGATACCTCAAAGGTCGTTCAACTTCCATTTCTGAACGAAGATGTCTGTCCTGTGCTCCTCTCTCTTTTTTGGGCCCTGGTGAGATGGGCTAGATCAGAAGGTCCTTTTTAATCTATTTACACAGCAAACCTGGAGAAAGTCACAGACAACACGCTTCAGTTTCCATTCTAGTCTGGTCCCTTCGTCACTGAACCAAAGACTCAAGAGTCACCTCTAAGTCAAAGGGCCCCATGTTTATGGTTTATAGAGTTCCCTCCACACTCCTGGTTGGTAGCTTTTGACTCTTTCTTTCCCCTCTCTGTCTCCTCCCTAGCTTGGGAACCTCATCTTGGCTGCTGCAAGTGACAGAAGGGGTTATGGAAGTCTGAAGAGGATCAAATGCTTTTTCTACCTCAAGCATGAGCGCTAGTCTGCCTCCTTTCAGCTTTTCAATATCTCAAACAGATTTCCTTCCATCTTCATTATTCAACTTATTTGAAAACTAATTTGCCTTCATGTTGCATCTATTTGGATCATTATGGCCCTCTAGATAATTCTCAGGAAACTTTCCGTAAAGAATTTGGCAATGAGTGGCCAGAAAATTGGGGCCACCAATGAGGTCATTCCTAGCTTATGTTTTAGGCTCTTTGGAGAACAGAGATATCCCATTACCTTGAATAATGAGGGTTATAGGAAAGAGAGGTGTAGAAATAAGAAATCTCATGGAAATGGGAAAATATTTGCGAACTGGAGAGTCATTGTTGCTCCCTGGCAGTCCGAATCTATGAATCTCGACTAGAATTTTCCATCCTCAAATATGTTGACTCAGCTACTCTCCATATGTATGACACAAAATCAAACGTTCCGAGAGAGAGTATCTAGTTAGATTGGCTTTTGTGTTAGGCCACCTCAGTCTGCTGGCAAAACTACAGATTGGCTACCTTTGAACTAGGTCCCTACCTGTGATCTAATCAGCTGTGGTCAGGGAGTGCTGGATGGGAGTGGATAACGTATAGGAAGCATGGACACCTTCAGAAGTTGGGTTCATAAGAAACCACCTCTGAGGATTAGTGTGAAAATGATTTATCAGAAAGTGTTCCCCTGGAAAAAGTAGTAGAGAAATGAGGAAGTGAGATCTAGATATCTAGATGGGAAATCAGGGGAAGTAGGAGTATGGTATCAAGCCAAATCCCCAAGAGGGTAGGTTTGGTTTAATCCCATAGGAGGAGCTCTGGAGACAGGGTAGGTCACCCTTCAGAGTTGTCCCATGAGGGTAAGGGAACTGGGGTATTTATACCCCTGAACTCATTAGTCTCTGGGTGAGGGTTGGCTCAGGCACAAATTCCTAGACACTTCTAGCTTTTCTTATGCTGGCAAAGTAGATGCTGGCAGCCAGAAGGCAATCCTTCTTCAAGGACTTGTAGAGTCCACTGTTACAGGTGAAAGCACACTGACAGGTTGTGCTTAAGAAATGGTCAAAGTGGGGGCACCTGGGTGGCTCAGTTGGTTAAGCATCTGCCTTCAGCTCAGCTCATGATCTCAGGGTCCTGGAATTGAGCCCCTCATTGGGCTCCCTGCTCAGTGGGGAGCCTGCTTCTCCCTCTCCCTCTGCGCCTCCCCACGCTCATGCTTTCTCTCATGCACTCTCTCTCTCTCTCAAATAAATAAATAAATAAATAAATAAATAAATAAATAAATAAAATCTTCAAAAAAAAAAGGTCAAAGCATCTGAGGGAATGTGGATTGTAGCACTAACAGCATCTGATGAGCCCCTAAAGAATGAGCTAGAGAGGTGTTCTTCAGCAGGGCACTATGGCCAACACCATGAGCTGAATGAAGTCTTCCCTATATTGCCTGACAACAACAAACTGAGCTGAAAACTTCCCTTCAGAACATAAAACGTGCAGTCAGGTATCTGGTACCTGTGTCTACAGAATGGCACCTTCAGAAACGGTCAACTGAAACTCACATAAATCAGACAAAGACCAACACAAAGTAGACAAGAGTTCACACTCGCCAGACTCCGGCAAGTGTATTAAGAAGAGATGAACTGTTTTCAACCATGTCAACAAAAAGAAATTAACTTTCTTATTAATCACTGAGAAACACCCTTTCAAATATCCGATACAAATATAGCACGTCTGTCTACAGCCAGCTCCATTTTTATTTCCACAAACTCTCTTCCGTTTAAAGAGCCGCATGATATTCCATATTACCTATACACTGGCCTTTTAGGAATCCTTGGCTGACAGTGTGTTCCCTCCTTTGGGGACTCTCACCACATTGGAGCCTGCACCATGGCTTTCCCATGTCCCACTAGACAGTAATTTCTTTAAAGATAAGCACAGGGACCCACTTAGAGCGATACAAACATTCAACCACTGGCTGTCTGGGAAAAATGTATTCATGTATACATACACAACTTTATTACACATTTTAATGATAGAAAGGACGTATAGCACACAATTTGTAAATAATAATAAGGTCTACAATACTCTGCGTTGTAAGTTCCACATAGCCGATTGATTTTCACAGGGAGATTTTATTGATTTTTGCTAAACTCTTCTATCCCTGGCCAACCTTTAGTTGCAGTTGATGAACAAGGGGAGTCCCGACCTGAATGTTGGTTGATACCCTCATTTCTGTTTACAGGTAAGACAAAAATGAAGATGTGTGTTGGAACTTCACTCAACAGCATGGGTGACTTCCAAAATGGTTCTTGTGACTAGGGCTGGAAACACATCGTTCCTGTCCTCAGAGGACTCACAGTCTCATGGGAAAGACGAAATATACAGACATATGATGATGGAATAATGACTCTGACGGAAACACAGGGAAAGAGAGCCCCGTGGAAGCCTATCATTTCCCACTTGATCAGGAGGCCGGAGCAAAAATGTAACACTGGGCATGTGATTTAGCCTCTAGAATCACAGCTCCTCACCTGCTAACCAAGGGAGCTAGAAGATGATATTTAAACTTGGCCGAGTCTGTCTACCTTTGGATCTCTGGAGGTGCTCCCGACAAGGTGTGCTCCACAATTTCGTGCCATGAGAAAGTCTATTCAGTTAGAAAAGCTGACGTGATACACACCCCTTCAAATAGCTTAGTAACGAAAGCAAAACATAACAGTGACAGCTGATATCGCCTTACTGTGGTTGTAAATGATAAAATTCTCAACGAATGCATCACGCACTCAATCAAGTTTCTCAATCAGTCCTCAGTGAAGCGCTTTTCTGTAAATATGAGTATCGTATTCTGTACATTAAGTCAACGTGGATCCCATATCCAGGTCATAGGTTGACATTGCTGCTTCCAAAAGTACTGATGATATGGATGGTGCAAATTTGAATAAAATGACATGCATCTGTTTCTAAGTAATTTCTGAGAACCAATGATAATACATTTCAAGAATTTACATTATCCTCTAATTTCAGACTGCAATTTAGAGCTTACAGTATTCTATAATTCAGACTCTCACATTTTTACAATGCAGTATTTCCCGTTTCCCCATATAAATAGCCATAAAACAGAACTATGGAATTAGAAGAATTTAGAAAGAGTGGGCAGACTAGACACAGCTGGCTATAAAGACAATCTTTTCTATTTCATTTTCCTAAACATTCTCCCTCACTCCCCCTACACTCATGCCCCCATACACCTCTTTCACCTCTCTTTCTCTCTCGGTCCTTCTTCCATCAGTTTTCCAAGAGCTACCCTTTGACTCCTCCTCCCCATCTCCCACGCTCCTAGGCAGGATACTTACATGGGGAGCTGTCATTCTCCCTTCTAGGTGATCAAAATTATTTAGCCTGCCTTATTAAAGGTGTGATCCTAGAAAAGGTGACTTTAATGCCTCCCAACGGGGGACCTGTGCTCCAGTGCCTGCTTTACCTGTTGGTAAAGACAAGGGAACTCACAAGGCCTTCAGCAGGTATTAATGTGTGCTGGGCCAGTGGTACCTTTCTCCCAGGGGTGTTGATGAGTTGAAGTTCATGGATGTGAAGGCTAGTGCCTGGCATGGTGCAATCCTTTAAAGCTACTTCTTTGTGCTTGGTATTGTGTTTCTGATATATGACTTATTTCAAGCTTATTTGTTTATCGTATAGAGACAAAGAGCATAGAAGTTAAAACCAGACAGACCTGGACTCAGAGCACGGCTCTCCCTCTCACTGTCTGTGTGGTCTCGGGCAAGCCACCCAACATCTCCAACCCTGCATTGCCTCATCTAGAAAACAGAAGTAATAATAATCTGTTCCCTACTGCTAGTAGGAGAAATGAATGAGATTATGCATCTAAAGCCTTAGTATAAGATATGGTATATGGCAGAGTGAGGGTTCATTAAACATTAACTACGATTATTATTGCAGTCCAATGGTGGGGTGTGTGTGTGTGTGTGTGTGTGTGTGCAGATCCAAGGCGTACTATCTAGGGAGTGAGGCCAAAGCATTAGTAAATAAATATAGCATCAGGGCGCCTAGGTGGCTCAATCATTAAGCGTCTGCCTTCGGCTCAGGTCATGATCCCAGGGTCGTGGGATCGAGCCTTGCACTGGGCTCCCTGCTTAGCGGGAGGCCTGCTTCTTCCTCTCCCACTCCCCTTGCTTGTGTTCCCTCTCTCACTGTCTCTCTCTGTCAAATAAATAAATAAAATCTTAAAAAAAAATAGCATCAAGTGGATTATACCATACTTTCCATACAAACTAACAGGATAGGGAAGAATAGATTAGTTTTGATGAGCAAAATATATGATGTTTTGGAGCATTTGTCCTTAGCCTCAAACAACGAGTAGTGTTTATATAGGCAAAGATGGGAGGAAGGGAGCTCCAGGTTGAGGGGATAGTCCGAGCAAATCATGGATGCAGAAAAATTAGGGGGCCCACTTGGAGAATGGGAAGCTGGGGCAGAGGCTGCGTGTTCACCTATGTTTGGGGTCATGGAGTGGGGAGGGAAGGTTGGAGAGCTCACCCATATTCCACCTTTCCCAACTTGGACTGCTTTAGGGCAGGGACCTTGTGTTCTTAGTTCTCTGCTCTTCAGGGCCTGGCACATGGGAGCAGGCACTAAGTAATGGTCGAATGAATGAATGAGAGATTTCTAGCATGTGCTTTTATCTTAGCTGGAAACTGGAAAGCAGAGGGACAAAGGGGCTTCAATATTTTACTTTGAACCTTGGGTCCCTGCTTCACGGAAAGAGATTTGGCTAAACATTATGGGCCGTAATTTGGACGGATGAGGCATTTGTCAAGCCCAAAGAGCTCACAGTGGAAGGCGGTGGCAACAGGCTGTCCAGCTCAGAGCACGTCAAACCAGACTGGAACACTGGGTTGGAGATGTAGACATGGGAGCTAACAACATAGATACAGACTTGACTCCTTGGACTCCACAGGGCAAGAATCTATGTAGAGGTCATGGTCGTATAACATTTACCAGGGACTTGACAGGGAAAGGAAGACAGGTATAGGGCAATGACTTGATGACACGGGAAAGCCTACTCTCTTAATTCAATAACAGCAATGGTTGGAGTATGTTGGGAGATGGAGGGGAAGTTGTCTAGGGAGTAAGAGAAGTGAAAAATGCTGGAGAGTAAAGGAAATATTTTAGATATCTGAATGGCGGGATGCATTGTGGTTCTGAGTGAGCAGTAATGAGAAAGTCCCCTTTGTCTAAGGATGAAGACATGAGTGAGAGATGACATGAGAGGTAGTCAGGTGTGGAGGAGAGACAGGGTAAGGGTGTGCAGGGGGAGACAGGGCAGTGAGGTGTGGAGGGGAAGACCGGGTGGTCGGGCATGGAAGGGAGACGGGGTGGTCAGGTGTGGAAGGGGAGACGGGGTGGTCGGGTATAGAGGGGACACAAGGCAGTCAGCTGTGGAGGGTGATGACTTGGCTTTCCTATAGTTGGAGGCTAAGTTTTCCCCTCACCATGAGTCTTGGGCATCTAGGGATGAAATGGGAGTTTTAGGGGAATAGTCCTTTGTAAACTAAGGAGATGCACAGAGCTCAGCAAAAAGATTTCTGAGGAGTAGCATCAACGCTTAGACTGAACGTGAGTGGCATTGCCGTGTCATGAGCAACATCTGCTAAACGCTGGCACAACTTCTAGTCCGGGAGGAGGCCCAGAGGAAGCAGGCTGTGCTCACGAGTCAGCCCTGCAGGTGGAGCTGGTGGGTGGGGGCCGGGGGCCGAAGATGGATAGGGCCACCCTGGTTTCTCACGAGGAAGCCGAGCTGGGAAGAGGCTGATAGCATCCTGGATAAGGAGTGATGGAAGCCCCAGCGAGCCCGGAGAGGAGGTTTGGTGATATAGGGCAGGGGAATGAAAATATAGTCCGTACAAATGTATGGAAGTTAGCGGGGAAAGAAGCCCTGAGGCAAGATTATAAAAGAAGCAAACTGCTTTATTCCTTCTCCACGTCCGTACATTTGATGATCTTCTATCCCGCCAATCATCACAGGTTCACTCCTTCATTTAACAAACATCGATCACACACCTGATTTGTAGCAGGTACCAAGCCAGGTCCGGCAGATACAGAGATGGACAGAAACACACTTGTCCCTGAACTCGTGAAGCCGCTGACAAACATCACGTTAATTAGCTGAATATACATTGTTTTGCTATATTCTCTTTGTAAACAGGGACAAACGAGCATGGTAGGAGCTCTCCATTGTAAAATAAAGCGGAGGCGGGAGACAACCCCTTCATTCTGTCAAAGACTCGATAACCACATAACAATTTTAGGGGGATGGTGTCTGGATTATTTTTTAAAAAATCATTCAGTTCTGTCTGTGGAGACCAGAGCTGCCCAATGTACCCGGAAATTTTGATCAGAAGGTTTTAAAATTTCACTGGCTCCACGTAGCATTCAAAGGACCAAATTCCGCTATAATTTCACCTGTTTATGTTTAGATCAAACACTGAATGAATATGCATGGAATGAATTTGATATTCAATTAGCTGTGATATTAGGCATTTTGATGCGTGCCAACCACAAAGACCGTGTGTTACATTTAACAGACAGTTACATCTGTTCTAGGACTGTTGCAGCCTTTTGGCCGGTAGTATTTATAGGTAGGGTGCCCCCCTCCCCAAATGAAGCCTAGTTTCAGTTTCAGGTGTACAACATAGCAAATGGACAATTCTATATATTCTATGTGTTATGCAATACTCATCATGAGAAGTGTAGGTACCATCTGTCATCCCACCAACTTACGATGATATATAGCATATATCTTCCCTATGCTGTACTTTTCATTCCTGCGACTTATTTATTTTGGATCCGAAAGACTGTGCCTCTAAATCCCTTTCACCTATTTTGCCCATTTCCCTACCCCCTCTCGTCTGGCAACCACCAGTCCGTTCTCTGCATTTATGAGTCTGTTTCTGTTTTTGTTTGTTTGGAAATAAGTCAGACAGAGAAAGACAAATGCCATATGATTTCACTTACATGTGAAATCTAAAAACCAAAACAAATGAACCGGTACCATTCTAGACCCATGGTAGCATTTACCATGTCTACAGCCTACAGGCCCATCCAGAATTCTGAGAATTAATGCAAAGTATACACTATGCATGAGAAAAAGTAATTTTAAAAAAGGTATCTGAAGGTAAAATGTTGGTGAGGCCAGAAATAGAAAGAGTTGTTGGTCAGGAACATAGGAAAACAGGAGGACAGGGTTGGGGGAGCCCTGGTGCCCTGGTGGGATCCGGGAGCCTAGACTTGGCCTGTTTAGTCCTGTGGCCAGGCTAATGAGAAGCCTCTGATCATCAGATGTTGTCTGTGGTTTTCCTGCTTGGGCAAAATATTCTGGGCTTGTCTCCATTGTTGGAAGTGCCCTGTTGCTTAATATAAACCCTTGTGGTGGCACCCCCATCCCTGTTTTTCTAGTTCAGGCTCCTATGAGTTCAGTTAATGTGAGTTAGCCTCTAATAAACTTGGAAAGGAAACAGAACCACTTTTCTGTATTGGCAAAGCTGAGGTCCCTAAACTTGAGTCATCTCATTAAGGTCTGTTAGGGGCCAGCCTGATGGTACCTTATCCTGGCAGCAAGTCCCCCACTGTCACCCTTTGGTGAAGTGTTATACAGGGGTTCCCAGACCAACCAAGACTGATAAACTGAGGGCTGTATTTTCTTTAGCACTAAGAGTAACTCCATGGCCTCACTGTTCACCCATTAAGACTGTTGTCTTGTGGAAAGAGTGCCTTGAAGCCAGAGAGATCTGAGTTTTAGTAGTAGTTCTGCCACTTACCATTTGGGTGACCTTGCCTATGTCAGTTAACGTCTCCAAACTGGCATTTTTTTCCATGTAAAACGAAAATTCCCACCACAGGATTGTAAGGAAGTTGCAAGGGTGAACAGAGATGTATGGGAGACTGGTGACCCAGCCCCTGGATGAACTGGCGGAGGCTACTGTTTACGGAAATATTTGCTAAAGAGAGAGAGAGAGAAACCCCAAATTTTTCCCTTAGAGTGAGGCAGGAGGGGAAGGTCACTAGAGAATGCCACCACGGGAGAAGCCCGGCCGGCTGGGCAGAAGACAGGTGTAAATGTGGAGGCCTGCCCGCGTCCTGCACCCAGTATGGGCCACCAAGCTCTGCCGCTGAGGAGTTCCCATTTAGGTGCCGCAGGAGCGGCGGGGGTATCATCGCAACCTCTCCCTTGGGCTGCGCTTCACCCCGTCACCTTTGCGACCGAGCAGGTCTCCGCCGGAGCCATGGTTACTAGGCGCGAGAGCGTCCATGGCAACCGCCTGCCTCAGGGTTTCCCTCAGTTCCTCCCGCTCCCGCGTTTCCTCCCACCGGCCAATCGGCTCCCGGCGAGCCGGCAGGAGCGGCCGTTGAGTGGTCCGCGGGCCCTGACGTCACAGGTAGGGGAGGCGGGGCCAGAGCCGGCCGGGTCCGGGTCCCAGCGATCAAGGGCGGTAGGTGGGGGGCTGCCACCCTTCCGGCTCACCGCCCCTTCCCCGCCCCTTGCCCTCCTCCGCTGACAGGTGAGTGGTCTGGTGGGCTCCTGCCTGCCGCTGGGACGACCCCGACAGCGTCCCCTTCCCCAGTGAGGCCCCAACGTCTGACCTCAGAATTCGGGGTGAAGTCGTGGAAACCCTGCAATTCCTCTCCCTAATCTGCACTTCCCTGCTCCCACCTTTCAAAATAGACACCATACAGACGCACTGGTACCCGCTACCCAATCCCCCACCCCATGCCTTTGTAACTGACATTCTGATGCTTTTCAAGGATTGAGAAGTAATCTCTAAATGCGGAACCAGCAAAGGGGCGTCCGACCCCCCGACCCTGTGCGCACTCGTGTAATTTCTTACACCAGTTAGCACTGCTGTGCTTTTCCACCGTAGCGCCGCGTCCGTCCGGCTTCATCTGCCAGGTTTTCCAAATGCTGCCAAGGGGAGGGCGGTCGAACCACCTGGCTGTTCAGATAGAGTTCCTGAGATTCCGATCAGCGCAGGTCTTCTCTCCCTGGCCTCCGGCCATTTCTGTTCCGCTCGGATCCTGAACCTCTTACTTGTTTTGACCTTTTAGACCAAGCCCCTTTATGTTTTCTCCCAGGATGCTTACGATGGTGTAGATATTTTAGAAATAGGTAATATTAGTGGTTTGGCCAGTGTGAAAAAAAGCAAGCAAATTGTTTCAGTAATAGGCAAAGTGTTCCGAGGTTTCTGATAAACTATTCTACTCTCTTCTTTTTAAAGTGAAATATTTTACGCGATAAGTGGAGCGTTCAAGCATCCATGCGCTCATGCCTCATTTAAGACAAACAAGCTAATAACAACGTTACAGTCGCGGATGAGACCTCCCTCCTATGTACCCCTTGCGAATCCCATTCCCCGTTCTCCTTTCCCAGCTGTACCTACTTACCAGAATTCAGTGCTTACTTACATTCTGTATATTCGTATACCTTTTCTACTTATGTATTTGTTCCAAAACGAATATACAGTGTTATTTTTAAAGTTTATATGATGGTATTGTGCTCTAGGTCATTCATTTTAACTGCTGTGTGATAATACTCGTATGAACTTGTATGCCTACCCCGTTGATAGACTCTTAGACTGTTTCCTTTTCAAAGATTGTTAGAAACGTTCTTGTACATTCGTCTACATTCTTGGGTACATACTTGAGTTTCTCTAGGTTTATCAAAAAGTTGAATTGCTGAGTCATGGCAAACGGGCTTTTTCAACTTTGCTAGATACTGCCGCATAGATCTCCAAGGTATATTAATTTATATTTCCACTCTCAGTGAAGAGACTTCCGCATTAAACTTTTTTTTTTGAAAGAAAGAGATTATTTACTCTGCATAAAGAGAAATGGCTTAAATGTTGACATCTGATAGAACTTTTAAAAACCTGCTGCTCATTAATGTAGTGGGAGCAGTGTTTTATTTTTGGCTCAGTTTGAAACTGTGAATAATTAGATGGATATGGCCAAAGGAGCCAAGAAGGGTTGTCTGTGATCATTTCAAGCCTATCCTGGTCATCGGTCTGAGGCAGAGTGTGGTGAAATTCGTGGGAATCTGTACTTGTCATGTCTTCTGCAGAAAATGAGCCACACAGGTTTTTATACCTTAAAATATTTATGATTTTAAAGCCTTGCCTAAATATGCTAATAAAATATGTTTATCCAATTTGAGGTCACATCTTTTGGATTATAAGTGGAACTTCCCAGTACCTACAGTCTTTGTGTTATTGATTATATTTTTAACACGTTAATATTTATGGAAGACAATTATAGCATTTTTTCCAGTAGGTAAATAACTATTGACCCCACATTAAATAAATACAGGCAAACGCTGTATTTGACTTCATTTCTTAAAATGTTTTTTTGGTCATGCCTAAAAGTATAATAAAAAACAATTGCATAACTTAGGGTATGAATTTTTCCACAGCTATTTTCAGTCATTTTTCCAAAGAATTTGTTCAGTTCGCTTGCAAATAGGAGATGTTTATAGCATCAGTTAATGATCTTAGTATGTGCTGCACGAGCCCTCTTAAGATGTGACTGAGTTAGAATTTAGAAAATGATTTAAATGTTGTAAAGGGCACATCATCAAAGTAAGCCATAGGCTTTAAAAAAACTCCTCCTTAAAAGTTTGGTAGAATTCACCAACAGACCCATTTAGGCATGAAGTTTTCTTTGAGGAAAGATTTTAAACTACAGATTCAATTCCTTTAACTACCATAGGGCTACTCAAGTGATCAATTTCTTCTTTAGTCAGTTTTGGGTATTTGTGTTTTAAAAGCATTTTGTACATTTCATCTCTGTTGGCAGATTTCTTGGCATAAAGTTGTTAGTAACATTGCTTTATTAACTGTCTTCTAATGCTTTCAGGGTCTGTAGCAATATCTCTTTTTCATTCCTGATATTAGTAATTTGTCTCCTCTCTTTTTATCTTGATCAGTCTGGTGAGAGGTCTATCAATTTTATTGTTAGAGTTTCACTGCTTCCCCCCCCCCCCCGTTTGTTCATTTTCTATTTCATTGACTTTTCTCTTTTTATTATTTATTTCCTTCTACTTTGGCCTTACTTTGCTGCCCCCCCCCCCCCAGCCATTAAGAATAAAGTGGAGGGGCGCCTGGGTGGCACAGCGGTTAAGCGTCTGCCTTCGGCTCAGGGCGTGATCCTGGCGTTATGGGATCGAGCCCCACATCAGGCTCCTCCGCTATGAGCCTGCTTCTTCCTCTCCCACTCCCCCTGCTTGTGTTCTCTCTCTCGCTGGCTGTCTCTCTCTCTGTCAAATAAATAAATAAAATCTTTAAAAAAAAAAAGAATAAAGTGGAGATCATTGATTTTATTTTATTTTTAAATTTTTAAAAAGATTTTATTTATTTATTTGAGAGAGAGAGCATGAGTGGGATTGGAGGGGCAGAGGGAGATGGAGAAGCAGGCTCCCCGCCAAGCAGGGAGCCTGATGTGGGGCTCAATCCCAGGACCCTGGGATCATGACCTGAGCTGAAGGCAGATGCTTAACCGACTGAGCCACCCAGGTGCCCTGAGATCATTGATTTTAACTAATTTTTATTTTCTAGTATAAGCACTGAAAGCTATACACTTCTGCCTAAACACTATTTTAGCTGCATCTCACAATTTTGATATGCTCTGTTTTTATTCTCATTCAGTTCCAAATATTTTCTAATTTCCCATGTGATTTCTTCATTGACCTAGAGGATATTTAGAAGTGTGTTGTTTAGGGGTGCCTGGGTGGTTCAGTCGGTTGAGCATTCTACTCTTGATGTCAGCTCATGTCTTGATATCAGAGTCATGAGTTAAAGCCCTACATTGGGTTCCATGCTGGGTGTGGAGCCTACTTAGAAAAAAAAGTGTGTGGTTTAATTTCCTACTATTTGAGAATTTTCCAAATATCTTTCTATTATTGATTTCTAATTTAGTTCTATATGGTCAGGGAACATATTCTGTATCATTTCAGTATTTTATGTTTATAGAGAACTTGTTTAATTGTCAGTATATGGTCTATCTCAGTGAATATTCTCTGTGTAGTTGGAAATTGTATATAATTGTTGTTTAAAAATATTTTTCTTTCATTTTTTATTGAGGTAAATTGACATATAATACTGTATAAATTTAAGGTATACAGCATGATGTCTTACATATATTGTGAAATGACCATCACAATAAGTTTAGTTAACATTTGTCATCTCATATAGATACAAAAGTATCTGCTGTGTTGAGTGGCCTGTTCTATAGATGTAAATTAGGTCCTGTATTGTTCAAATAGCTTATTTATTAACCAATTTTATGTTTGTTCTAACAATTACTGACAGAGGAGTATTGAAATATCTGCTATAGCTGTGGATCTATTTCTCATTTTAGTTCTGCCAGTTTTTGCTTTATGTATTTAAAATTCTATTGGTGGTTACATAGATGTTGAAGATCATTATATCTCCTTGATTAATCCTTTTATCCTTATTTCTCTCTTTATTTGTGATAGTATTTATTGTCCTGAAGTCTGCTTGCTTTGTTATTAATATAGCCACTTCAGTATTCTTTTGATTTGTATTTACATGGTGTACCTTTTTCCATACTTTTATTTTTAACTTATTTGTGTTTTATATTTAAAATGGATTTTTTAAATCCACAGCATATAGTTCAATATTGCTTTATAAAAACCAGCTTAAGAATCTATGCCTTTTAATTTTATTGTTTAAACCATTTATTATAAATGTAATTATCAATGTGATTTGGTTTGTGTCTACCATCTTGCTACTTGTTTCCTCTGTCTTACTTTTGTCTCTTTTCTCTTGGATTAATTATATGTCTTTGTCAGTCTTCTATTTTCCCCCTCCCCACTTAGCTGATTGGTTTTAATTCTGTTTTATTTCTTTCTTAGAAGATGTTCCAGCTCAGTGGTTCAAAATCTTTTTGGTCCCAGGAGCTCTTTGTACTTAAACAATCTCATGTTGAGGATCTCAAAGATCTTTAGTTTTGTGGATTGCATCTATTGATATTTATTATATTAGAAATTAAAATTGAACAGTTAAAAATATGAATTCTTTGAAAAATTAGCATTACAACCCATTATAAAGTAACATAAATAAAATGTTTTATTAAAAAGCTATGTTTCTGAAACAGAGAATATCTAGTGAGAAGAGTAGCATCATTTTACATGTGTTAAAGTTCTTTGATTTCTGTCTTAGCAGCTGGGTTCTCCTATCTACTGTATTTAGTCTATTGTGATATCACATATCATGTCACCTCTGGAAAACTCCATTGTGAATTTGTGAGAGAATGAGAGTGAAAAAGGAAAATATCACCTGAGCATTTACCCTGAAAATAATGTTAACCTTGTCACCCCTGAGAAGGTTTCGGACAAGTCCATAGGTTCTGGGTCCTATCTTGAAAACTGATGCTGTAAAGTTTACAGTATGCGTTTTTAAACTTATTGCAGTATATGTTAAAACAATATTATTCCATTTTAGTTATGACCCTTAGAATAATACATTTCCACTTCAGCTCCCCATCATTTGTGCTATTATGACCATGTAATTTACATCTATTTTTACTATAAATGCCACAATAATTTTTTATTATTTCACTTTACACAATCATCTTGTAAGGAAATTTTAACGTTAGAAAAAAATGTTTTTTTTATATTAGTACACATACCATTTCTGGCACTTTATTTCTTTGTGTAGATCCAAGTCTCCATCTGGTATAATTTCCTTTTGCCTGAAGAATTTCTTTTAACAATTCTTTTTGTGCAGTTCTGCTGCTGATGAATGATCTCGGCTTTTATTTTCATGAAAAAATTTTATTCCACCTTCATCTTCGAAGGATACTTTCACTGGATATACAATTCTAGGTTTACATTTTCCCCCCACCCCCCAGCCATTTAAAGATGTTGTTTGATTGTCTTCTGGCTTGCATAGTTTTTGACAAGAATTCTGCACTAATTCTTACCTTTGTTCCTTTCTATGTAATGTGTCTTTTTGCTCTGCTTTTAAGTTTTTCTCTTTATTGCTGATTTCCAGCAATTTGATTATGATGATCCTTGAGGTGATGGTGGTGGTGCTGAGGATGGGGGTACTAGTGTGTGTATGCGTGAGTGTATGGGTGTGTGCTTATCCTCTTGGAGTGTTTGGAGCTTCTTAGACCTGGGGATTTATAGTTTTCATCAAATTTGGAAATACACAGCCATTATTTCTTCAAATATTTTTGTGTCCCTCCCCTTTCTATATGACACTCCAAATACATGATGTTAGTTACTTGATATTGTGCCTATATTACTGAGGATTTTCTCTCTCTCTCTCTCTCTCTGTCTCTCTTTTTCAGTTAGAAAAAGTCTGTGCTTTGGTTAGATTTGAACTCACTAATCTTTATTTCTCCAGTGTCTACTCTGCTGTTAATCCCATCTAGTGAAATTGTTCAGGTATATACTGTATATGTATATGTTGTATGTTTTATTCCTCAAGTTACATTTGGTTCTCTTTTAAAGATTCTGTTCTTTTTTTATGTTCATTATGTTCTTGTTTTCCTTTAAATACCTGTACATCATTTGCATGTTCTATCAAATCTTTCCTGTTGACTGATTTTTTCCTAATCACGTGTCAATTTTTTTCTGCTGCTTGGCAGGTCTGGTAATTTTGATTGAATGCTGGACATTGTGATATTACCTATTTGAATGTCTTGATGTTGTCAGGCAATTAAATCACTTGTGGATTAATTTGATCTCTCTGAGGCCTCTTTTTAAGCTTTGCTAGAATGAATCTTTAGTACTTTTACTTCAGAGATAGGTCAGCCTGTCTCTAATGTGTGACTCCTCTGGGGTCTCCATGGAATGCTGTAGGTGATCACTGACGACTCTCCACTCTGACTGGTCTGAGTTCAAAATGTCTCTCCACCCTCTGTGAGCTCTAGAAATTGTTCAGCTGACAATGCTGCCGTCATTCTTTGCCAAAGTTCATGCAGTGTCCCTTGATGCATGTGTAGCCTATTGCTCAGCAAAGACGCAAGTGGACCCCTATATAGGGGCCTATATAGAGCCCTATGTAGAGCTCTTTTTCAACATAGCTTGCTTTCTCCTGCTTCACAACTTCAGCTGTCTCAGCTTCCCAAAATTCTGATCTCCTCCTCAACTCACAAAGTTGCCAGGATCTGTTCAGTTTTCATCTGTTTTTCCCGTAATCTGGAAATTGCCTCCAGGCAGAATGCCAGGACAATCAGAAGGCTTGCCTTATTTGTTTCTCTTTTCTCGGAGATCAGAGTCTTGTGCTGTCTATTGTCCAAAACAGGTGTTTCATATATTTTGTCTAGTGTTTTAGATGTAAGAGGCGAAGTCTAGTTTCTATTACTCTATCATGGTTGGAGTCAGAAGTCTATTTTGAATTTTCAAGTATTTTTTAGGCCATGACACTCTCAGTTTCCTTGACCAATAATGACCCAAAATATAACATGTTGCCATGCTATTGCCTTTTAATCAGTCTTCCTGAATGACTTATAATATGGCTGGCTGGAGCTAGAACTTTCATTGTGTAATTGTATAGAACGTTGTTTCTTGTGTAGAATATTGTGTCTCCATGTGAAACTTACTGCCGCACACGAGGAGCTCTACATCTGTGAACTTTAAACAATGGAGCTTTATGCTTCAGATTCCAGATTTTAAATTATATCCCATCCCTAATTAAAAAATATATCACTGGAAACTTTTGTAAACCGTATTGAATTTCTCAATCCATATGTCTCCTCTGGCTTATGAACCTTTGCATTTCACAAATCACCACTCATGGTAGGTGACTCATGGTTTGACAAACATGGGTTTAGATGCCTCAAGACTTCAACATAATAGGTGTTGGGTAAATATATGTGGTAATTCTACACTTGGAATTCCTTGGTTGAAGGACCAAGTGAGTCTCTAGCTTTTATTGTCAAGAATTAAGAAAATCCAAGTAAGAGTGGCCCAAAGCCCACTTGAAGTTTCTTGCTGAAAGAAAACTGACAAGATTATTTCTAGATTTGACTGGAGAAGAGGTTAGAACTGAAAGTAGCCATGAGAATCCTAAGGTCTCAAGTTGCTTTGAATTTGCATTTTTGAAAAACAGTGTTTAACTTTCAAACTGAGGGGAAGAACAGCAAGTGATTATTAAGGTTTCTTTTTCACCACCACACTCCTAAGCTTGGCCAGTACAAGGTATCTGGGGACTGAGGAAGGGAAGAATTAGGAAAAGGTCAGGGAGCTAGGGTTGTGTGGGCCACCACCATGGCAGCGGGCAGCTGTTCCACCACATGTGGAATGAGTGTGTTTCAATTTGACCACAAGTCTACAAATAGATTATTTTGTGGTTTGGGGACCAAAGGCCTCTAGACATAGCTATTTAAATACTCATCGAATGATTTTTTTTTTTTCTGAGATGGTTATAGAATTGGATCTGATTTATTTTTCCTTTTCAGTAAATGGGTCCATAAATATTAACCCCCAAACAGAATGATGTTTACATGCTGAAAAGTATGTCATAAGCTGTGGCATCTTGACTTTCTGGGCTAACAATAACCAAAAGTTCTAGACAATAGAATGTTTTTCAACCAGTAAAAAGGATGAAGTACATCTATAAGTTCTAACAGGGGGAGAGGGCAGAAATATATATTTTTAATGGGGTGCTTGGTGGCTCAGTCGTTAAGCGTCTGCCTTCGGCTCAGGGTGTGATCCGAGGGTCCTGGGATCGAGCCCCGCATCGGACTCCCTGCTCCGCTGGGAAGCCTTCTTCTTCCTCTCCCACTCCCCCTGCTTGTGTTCCCTCTCTCGCTGTGTGTCTTTCTCTGTCAAATAAATAAATAAAACCTTAAAAAAAAAAGAAATATATATATATTTAAAAATGTGTGTTCTAAATAATACATATAATGATTAAGATAATCATATATTTGTATTTAAAAGGCTCTGTTTATATGTATAAGTGGCATATAAGTAGATGCATTTTTAAGGTAGCTTTAAAAACGATACATATGTTGGCATATAATAGGAAAAATCTGGAAAGAAACAGCTATTGATGAACTATTCAATGTTCAAAGTGTTCACTTTTGGGGGCAGGATGCATATTTATCTTTTACTTTATATAGTCTTGTGGATTAGTAGTTTAAAAAGCTCACATTTATTGGACATTTATTTTGAGGCCAGAACTGTGATAAGTATTCCAAATACTTAGCATTGTCTTACTTAGCCCTTATAACTGCCCTAGAATGTCTATATTGGAGGTGCCCAGAGATGGCAAGTTGCCAAGAGAAGGGAGCCAGGTATTTGCCTTGAGCGATGTTTGCTTACCAAGCACACTGTTGTTATACAGGTTTTGTGCTCATTTAGGATGACTTGGTAGGGGAAATACTGCCAAGTAATACCTTGCTGTTAATACCTCTCATAATAACCCAGAGAAGTAACTACTACTATTATTCCCAATTTAGAGATGAGGTAACTGAGGCACAGATAGGTTAAGTAGTTTGCCCAATGCCTCCCAGCTAGTAAACAGCAGAGCCAAGATTTGAGTCCCTGTTAAAATGCATAGTTTAGGCTCTTAATTTAGATTTGTTACAAGATAATAATAACGTAAATTTAAATCGTAATTTTAAAGAATTTCAGAAATTCAAGTTGCCAGTCTAAAAAAATATAATTTTTAGTATATTCTAGAAACAGAGGTGGAAAAAAATATTCTTGGGACATATTATCACTGGTAAAGGTGGATATCAAATTAGAACAAATACCTACTATGTTAGGGAATACCGCTACTAAAAGTCAAATGTAGCTTTTATTTGTAAATTTTCACCAAAGGTTAATTTATGTGACTGTCTGTTTTTACACCCCCCTCTTTTAAACAGGAGAGATTTACAAATAGTATTTGAGCATCATGGAGCCTTTAGGTTCTACGTTAACAGCAACTTATGCCCACCCTAGACCAACACCAACCAACTTTCTACCAGCCATCAGTACTATGGCATCAAGCTATAGGGACCGCTTCCCCCACGACAATTTAACCCATACCTTAAGCCTTCCTTGGAGACCAAGCACATACTACAAAGTAGCGTCCAACTTGCCGACCTTGGGTCCGTACTGCACCAGATCCCAGAAGGTGTGCGAGAGCACCATGCTTCCCTTTGTTTCCAATAGAACCACTCTTTTCACAAGGTACACTGCTGATGATTGGTACAGGTCCAATTTAACCAACTATCTAGAATCCAACACTTCCCGACATAATTCAGAGAGACTAAGGGTAGACACATCTCGCCTGATTCAAGACAAATATCAGCAAACAAGAAAAACTCAAGCAGACTCCACCCAGAATTTGGGAGAACGAGTCAATGACATAGGATTTTGGAAATCTGAAATCACTCATGAGTTGGATGCAATGATTGGAGAGACAAATGAACTCACTGATGTTAAGAAAAAATTGGACAGGGCTTTGATGGAGACAGAAGCCCCTCTTCAGGTAAATATAAGACCTTATGATAAAAGACACTACATATTTGTATGATTATAATCCACTGGTTGAATTACTGTGGTTATTATCTGTCGAATTATGTTTCATTTTACTTATAGAAGCCAACCTCCTATTTGTACATCTGTAACTACTTTCAGTAATTTGTAAAACCATGACCTGTTTTACACATTCTGCAGAACAATCATTTAAGTAGAAAGAATCCGAATGCAAAGCAAAGGAGGTTAATTAGAGAGACACCCTTAGGGTCCACAGTGTTTTATGTTGAGAATGCCATCTTCCCATTTATTAAAAAGGCTGCCTGGGCATTGCTGTCCCTGGATTACCGTATATAATATTTGAGGGGGAAAAGTACTATTCTTTTAATCTGTGTCATGAAATGCCTCCTGTGCATATATTATGATTCCTTTTTAAGGCACAGTGAAATGATCAGTGAGACCATCTTTGGAAATGGGGCGAGTTTGATTGAATAGGGAAATGGGCCTGAGGTTAAGCCAGTCGTTAAGGTCATGGAGGCAGCATTTTAGTTTGTTGCTGGCCTCTGGCTACCGCTCTCCCCACTGAGTGTGTGACTGGGGGGGACTCCAACCCCATTCAACCCACCACCATTGAAAGAAGACATTCTGTATTTGAAGATGCACAAGTTACAGAAATTATTTCAGAAGGTGTATATATATTGATGAAGCAAACACCATTTTTCTTCGTGTTTGTATGACCTATTTCCCATAGGATAAGCATTTGCCGTGGTCTTTATTATGGCATCTGTAGCAGAAGAGTTCAGAGAATTAAGGAGCTAGAAGTCTAGTGGGTAGAAGAGTTTGTTGGAGACCCCTGAACATTGTTACTTCTTATTCCGCACCCTTCGCCCTGTCCCCCACCAAACACAAGCACACACAAATACACACAACCACCAGAAATCCCAAGAAAGGATTTCTCGAATGACGTTCTTTTAAATTAACTCATCATGAGATGATTTTCAGGTTCAGAAGCCCTTCGTGCTCTGGCTCATTTTGAGGATTCCTGGTCTATTCTGCACCCCACCTTACCCACTTCACTTTAGAGTATCCTTAAAATGATAGCCGCTTACCCTCTGAATTTCTGGAGGACATCCAGTTTCTTCCTTTCAGTGAGACAGGTCTAATTTCTATTTTTTTCTGCATTTCGTGTCCAAATGTTCTGTGTTCGAGTATTTACTACCAGCACAGTGTACGAAGGTCCTGATTAAAATTAGAATTAGTCACATAAACAGATACATCTCAAAAGGGAAAATCCAGGTGATCAACTAACATAAGAAAAAAAGTTAAAATTCCCTAATAAAAAAAAGTAAATTAAATCAATGAGGGATCCATCTTTGGTGTATCATACTTGCGACAGTGGAAACTGATGACATCTAGAGTTGGCCAAAGTGAAAAAGATGGATACCTTTCTCTGTAGCTGGTAAGATGCGTAGAAGCCTAGTAGACAGTAGGTTAGTAGAAACTTACAAAAAGCAGTTTAGTAATATACATGAAAATAATCAGAGTTCCCTTCAACTCATCAATTCGTCTTCTAGTAAATGAGTTTTACTATTAAAAAATATACATTCACTCAAAGATTTTGTTCAACAATATGTTGTCCAGATTACAGTGTATGTACTATTTTATTTTGTGCTGAAAAAATTAACATTATACCATCATTCCATGTCATGAAATAGTTTTTGAAAAAAGCATTTTAACATTTGCATAATGTTCTTTCATACATAATTTATTGTTAGCAATCCAAGCTGTTTTCCACTGGAGTCATTAGCACACTTTGTCTCAAAGAATATTTTATGATCGGAGCCTACCATTTAATGTCAATCCTAAAAAGGCATAATATAAAACTGTAAGGACATTACAACCTCTGTTTTGTTATAAACAGCAAACAAAACAGTGATAGGAGTATGACTAAATCATTTTCTACTTTTCTATATTTTTTCTCTTTAATGGGTAAGGCACCCTACTTTTGTAATTAGGAAAACATTAAATGGTACTTAAAAGTAATCACGTGGGGGGCGCCTGGGTGGCACAGCGGTTAAGCGTCTGCCTTCGGCTCAGGGCGTGATCCCGGCGTTGTGGGATTGAGCCCCACATCAGGCTCCTCCGCTAGGAGCCTGCTTCTTCCTCTCCCACTCCCCCTGCTTGTGTTCCCTCTCTCGCTGGCTGTCTCTCTCTGTCGAATAAATAAATAAAATCTTTAAAAAAAAAAGTAATCACGTGGATTTTTGGAAGCACAAATATTTTGGCATCTTTAAAGATAATAATTTGTTTCTTCCTCACTCATCTCAGTAGAAAATATTTGGAAATAATATCTTGAAAACTATGTTTCAGGTTCTTATTTCTGTAGAAGAAATTAATGCTAAGTAATTTTCTCAGATGCCAATTTGTAGGAATCTAGTAAATGCCATATGCTTGATTGTGTCACTTTTCCAGATTAGAATTTTTTTTCCAAACCACTTTGAAGAACAAATGCTTACCTTTTAACTAGCAATAAGGATTTATTTAGTTGTTATGGTGGGTCTCATGGCGGATTTTCGACAAAATGGCTCGAAGAGTTGGTAAGTCGGTATTGGGAGTATCTGTTGACTTGTTTTAGAACCAGATCCTTAGAGCTGCTCGTCAATGATTTCAGTTACTTTGTATTAGTGTTTTTCCATTATTCGTGTATCTGTAGGTAGCCCGAGAATGTCTATTTCATCGAGAGAAGAGAATGGGGATCGATCTAGTTCACGACGAAGTGGAAGCTGAACTCTTGACGGTAAGTGTGGTCAATAACAAGAAATGTAGCTGCAGACATGTGCTTAATGTTTTGAAAGAGACCAAAAAAAAAAAAATTATGTTATATGAAGCCATTTTAAGTAAGAGGTTATAGTATCAAATGTTTATAGCATTTAGAAAAGATTTTCTTTTATTATAAAAGTAATAGGTGTTCATTGAATAGATGTTCATAGAATTCAAAAGATACAGACTAGGTTAAAGAAAGAGAAAAACTGTGCTTTTTTTGGTTGGATAAATGCTCATTGATGTTTATTCTTAAATATGGTTGTAGGGAAGGCAGCACCGTTCTTTTTAAAGACTTAAGTTTTTTTTTTTTTTTAGAACAGTTTTAGGTTCACAGCAAAATTGAGGGTAAGGCCTAAAGGTTTTTCATATAGCCCCTGCTAGGGCACAGCCTCCCCCATTACCAACATCCCCCACCAGAGTGGTACATTTGTCACCATTGATGAACCTACGATGATACATCATTGTCATCCAAAGTCTGGTATACCCTTGGTGGTGTAGATTCCATGGGTTTGGACAAAGGTATAATGACATACCCATCATTGTAGTATACAGAGTAGTTTCACTTCCCTAAGAATCCTGTGTGCTCTGCCCATTCATCTTCTAGAAGCACTTTATTCATTTAAGAATTGTGTTGGGGTAATTTTCCTATAGCATTATGTATATATATATATATATACACACAACATGCATGATTTTAATGGTTATGCTGTGTTCCACAATGTGAAAGTGCTACTATTTAAAAAAAAATCAATCCTCTCTTTTTGAATAGTTTCCCTATCTCAGTCCACCTGTTGTTTTCTTGCTATTTTAATAACACGGCGGTGTACAAAAATATTATTATTGATAACTATGTATTTCTGATTATTTCCTTAGGACACTTTTCAAGGAATGTAATGGATGTGTCAAAAGGCAGATGCTTTTGGGAGGTTTTGCTCTATAGCCAAATTGTCATCCAGAAGCCGACAGTGATATGTGCACTACTGTGCTGATTCTCCCGCTAAGCTCTCTTCCACCTCCACCAATTAAGTGTGACTTAGGTCTAAGTTCTCTGGCCTTCATTTGCCAGACTTATTCCCACAAGATCTGTGCCATTCCTTAGGATTTCAGCCACTACGTGCCTCAGCCCTTCCTAATCTGTTTTTCAGGCCAGACACTCTACTATGCATCAGTTCTTTGTCCCTAAGTCCCTGTCAAACGTATTTATGTTGGTAAGCCTGCTACCCCTCCCTCCCCTTTTTGGTTCATATTCATGAAGCCTAAAAGTATACTTTCCTTCTACCCCCATGCTGTCTGCCTTCCCCTTCCTACTGATGGTACCAAAGTTCTCCAATCACTTGTGGCATGGCTTGCTGACTCTCTCCACCTTTTTGTAATCAGTTTCCGGTTCCTATAGATTGTTCCTCTCCTTTCCATTCTGTTCTCTCCAACCATTATTCAAAACCATCCTTTCCTCCTTCAGTGCTGGTTAATGTGAAATCCCCAAATATCTTCCCCTTCACTTGCTTCTGTACTACCATGATCACCAGTGGTTCCAGCCGCTAGAAACTCTTCCTTGACTCCGAAATGTCTATGACCTTCCATTGACTGCCTCTCACTCCTCTCAGTCCCATTTCCTACTCTGACTTGCTGAATTTCTGCAGCAGGAAATCAACTCACTATCCCTGAACCAGCATGGCTGGGTCTCACCCGTTTGCCTTTCTGTGATTGGTCCTTGGTTAAAAAAAAAAAAAAGAAGAAGAATCCTTGGTAAGAAAGTAAATATTATGAGCCAGCAAGTTGGTCATCAGTAATATTATCCTCATAAGTCATCAGGGTCCCTTTTAACGTTGCATTAAATTATTTTTAGTGACCTATTGCATTATGCATGATAAGTAGAAGTTTTTTTTCTTTGCTTTTTGCTTTCCTCTACTGTGTGGTTCTCCGAAAGAAATTTGAGTGGAAATAATAAATTCAGGAAAGTTTTGGCCACTACACAACAGGCTATGCAATCTATTTTGTAAAAGCTACAGTGCCTGTTGCTGCACATGAGTGATTAGGAACAAGATCCTGAATCAAGTAGCTTTATGGGGATGGGTCGATAATCTGCTGTTTCTTCCTTCCCTGCCTCTGATGAATCTCCCATCTTGAAATAATCTCTTATCTACTCAGTCATTCTAAAGGGGGAAGAATTTACCGGCAAATATCCCCTGGCCTATTGTTCTCACCGATCCTGAGATGTTTTGTATCAAGTAAATGATACATTGGTTCTAACAATTCTTAACTTCATGAGAATATCTCTTGGTATTTAAAAGACGTTTTCTTTCTTTTTTTTTTTTTGACTTTACTACTTCTAGTGTATTAATCTAGCTCTCAAACCTGGCTGAACCTTAGAATCACTTGAGGAAGGTTTTAAAAACATCAATGACTGGGTCCCACACCCAGAGATTGTGATTCAAGTCTGGAGTGGGAGCAAGGCATTGGTATTAAAAATATTCCCCATTTAATTTTAATGAAGAGCCAGAGTTCAGAAACACTACCAAATATTGCTGATAGAAGTTAATGAAGATCTCAATAAGCGGACATATCATGTGAATGTACTAGAAGACTTAAATAATGTTAAGGTGGCAGTACGTCCCAACATGGACCACAGATTCAACAGAATCCTCATCAAAATCCTAGCTGACTTCTTTGTAAAAATTGACAAGCTGATCCTGAAATTCACATGGAAATTCAAGGGACTCAGAATAGCCAAAATAATATTGAAAAAGAAGAAAGAGCACCCACACTTCTTGATTTAAAAACTTACTACAAAGCTACAGTACCCAGACAGTAGTGCTGGCAATAAAGATAGACATATAGATCAATGGAATAGAATTTGAGAATCCAGAAATAAACCCTCCCTTTTACAGTCAATTCATCTTCAACAAGGGTTGCCAAGACGATTCAATGGGAAAGGAATACTCTCAACAAATGGTGATTGGACGGTTGGATGTCTGTGTGCCAAAGACTGAAGTTGGACTTCGACGTCACACCATATATAAAAATTGAATAAAAGTGGGTCAAAGACATAAGTGTAAGAGCTGTAATTGTAAAACTCTTAGAAGAAGACATAGGCATAAATATTTGTGACACTGGAGTAGGCAATCATTTCTTAAATCTGCTACCAAAAGCACAAAGCAAATACAATGTAAGAAAAAAGCGAGAAATTGATCATCATTGAAATGACAAACTTGGGTACTTCAAAGAACATCATCAGCAAAGTGAAAAGACAATCCATGGAATGGAAGAAAATCTTCTCAAATCATATATCTGATAAGGGACTTGTATCTATAATATATAAAGAACTCTTAAAACTAAAGCGAAAAATACCCAAATAACCCAACTTAAAATAGGCAAAGGATTTGAACAGAGAGTTCTCCAAAGTGAATACACACATGGCTGATAAGGACAGTAGAAATGCTCATCATTAGTTCATCAAGGAATGCAAACAAAACCACAATGGACTACCACCTCACAGCCCATCGGATGTCTATGCTCAGAAACATAGTTCATAGCAAGTGTTGGTGAGAATGTGTAAAAGGATGCACCTGCTTTGGAAAACAGTTAAACATAGAGTTGCCATATGATTCGTAGTTCCACTCCTATGTATCTGACCAAGAGAAAAAAAAAGTTCACGCCCGCACAAGAACTTGTACACGAATGTTCATAGCAACACTATTCATAACAGCCATTTAGAAACAACACAAATGTCCGTCAGCTGATGAGTGATATATAAAATGTGGTGTAACCGTCAATAGAATGTTATTTAGCCATAAAAAGTGCTGAGACATTCTACTACATGGATGATCCTTGGAAATTTATGCTAAGTGAAGAAGTCAGTCACAAAGGACTGCACATTGTAGGATTCCATTTCTACGAAGTGGCCAGATTAGGGAAATCTATAGACATTATTTCCACTCTTCCACCATGATTATAGTAGATTAGTGGTAGCCTAGGAGAAGCAGGCTCAGGAGGTTATAAATTGGGAGTAACAGGGAAGGGGTATATTGTTTCTTTGGGGGGGTAATGAGGATATTCTACAATTGGTTCTGGTGATGGTTACATAACTCTGAATATACTAAAAACCATTGAATGATACAAATACATGAGTTCTATTGTACATGATTATAGCTCAATAAATCTATTTTTTAAACAACCACCACCACTGCTTTAGAGGCTTAATATTTTTATTTTTAATTTTTTAAAAGATTTTATTTATTTATTTGACAGAGAGAGAGACAGCCAGCGAGAGAGGGAACACAGGCAGGGGGAGTGGGAGAGGAAGAAGCAGGTTCCCAGCGGAGGAGCCCGATGTAGGGCTTGATCCCAGGACCCTAAGATCACGCCCTGAGCCGAAGGCAGATGCTTAACGACTGAGCCACCCAGGCACCCCTAGAGGTTTAATAGTTTTTAGACCAGTAGCAGAGGTTACTTTATCTCAAAATACCTAAATCTGCACTTCAAGTAATGATTCATCATTTGAGGGGTGCCTTCATTGCCAACTAATTCAAGTAATGAGTGTATCCTTAGGTCACTCACAGTAGTGATATTAGCATATCTTTTCTTTTAACCAACACTGGTCTAATTTTTTGGAATAAACTAAATAAACTTTGGCAAAGAAAAGAAGTAGCCTTAAAAGGCCTGCTTTTGAAGAAGGTGGCAGCATTGAAATATTTTCTCATGAGTTCTGTTGACTTTTACATTCAATCAGTGATATTCACCAAATTCTTACAGAATGGCTTCCCTTGGGGGATTGATCAGGGTACCATCTTTTTGGTCCTCCCAGACCAGGCTAACTCCTTGAACTTTTTAAAGTCAGATGAACCTTGAGTACAGATTAATAGATAAATTAACACTGGAGACAGTTCCAAAGGTCTTTGGTTGTAGGCATTCCCTATTTCCATGAACCCTTCTGCCCCAACCATCTGACATTTATCATATGATGTTATTTAAATTCAAATATAGAAATTATTGTTGAATATTTTTTATAGCAAGGGTTTCATTAAATGCATTTTTTCCCATTAAAGTCCCAGAAATTCCCACTATAGGCATTGTGTATTCATAGTATAAAAGCTCACTAGGATTTTGGGTGTTGAGTAGTATTTTCGAAGCAGTATGCCTTTGGCAACACCTTAGTGAAATAGCTACACACACACACACACACACACACACACACACCAAACCATAGAGAAAGTTGAGGATTGAACAACACCAAAAACAAAGACTGATGCACACCCCATGGTGAGAATGTGCAAGAAAGCTTTGCTACCTGTAAGGACAGGGGGAGCCTTGATGACAACATGAGGTGGGAATGTAGTATTTCACTTACTCCATTAATTCAGAGGATCAAAGGATGAGTTGGTAGGGTTATCACTGAAATGAATTCCAGGCATATTTAATATTTTCATGTGAAGCAAAGAAAGAATAAGACTATATAGTTGAGTAGTAATTGATATTGGAGTGGGGAAGACCTTTAAAATCAAATGAACAAAAGTGGAGACCAAAAGAGGATATTTAATAAACTTGACATCATAGAAATCATGAATGTCTACATGTCAAACTCGCTATGCAAAAATAGGCAAGGGGCAAACTGGTTTAGAATGTACATATATTTTTATATTATATATACTTATGTATATATTTATGACATCTATGATAGGAAATGATTGAATTTTAAATATAAGAATCCTTGGGGTGCCTGGGTGGCACAGCAGTTAAGCGTCTGCCTTCGGCTCAGGGTGTGATCCTGGCGTTGTGGGATCGAGCCCCACATCAGGCTCCTCCGCTATGAGCCTGCTTCTTCCTCTCCCACTCCCCCTGCTCGTGTTCCCTCTCTCGCTGGCTGTCTCTCTCTCTGTCAAATAAATAAATAAAATCTTTAAAAAAAAAAGAATCCTTATAAATTAATAAGAAAAAACCAGAAAAAGTGCAGAAGCAGGTAATTCACAAAAGAAGAAAGTTGAATGATGAGCAAATATATAGTTAAAATATTAACCTGCAAATTTCACGAAGTTTGTTGTTTGGGGGAGGGGTCCTATCACACTGGCAAAAATGGAGAGGATTTGGTAATGACCTCTTAGTAGGTGAGGTGAGGAAGCGTACTCTCATTTATTGTTGTAAATGGGTACGACTTCTCTGAAGGCAATTGGCTGTATTTGTCAAAACCTGGGGAAAATCACACCCTTTGGTGGTGTGTAAACATTTACTGAGGTTGTTCATCATGGTAGAGTTTAATGTCATGGGAAGATGTTCGGGTTTAAAATGAAAAGGTGAGGGTCACCCGAGGTGGCTCGGTCAGTTAAACGTCCCACTCTTTTTTTTTTTTTTTAAAGATTTTATTTATTTATATGACAGAGAGACAGCCAGCGAGAGAGGGAACACAGCAGGGGAGTGGGAGAGGAAGAAGTAGGCTCATAGCGGAGGAGCCCGATGTGGGACTCGATCGTGGAACGCCGGGATCACGCCCTGAGCTGAAGGCTGACGCTTAACGACTGTGCTACCCAGGCGCCCCGGCCATCCCCCTCTTGATCTCAGCTCAGGTCATGATCTCAGGGTCATGAGATCGAGGCCGGCATGGGCTTGCACTCAACAGGGAGTCTGCTTGAGATTCTCTTTCTCCCTTTCCCTCTGCCCCTGCTCTCTCTGAAAAAATAAATAAAATCTTAAAAAAAAAATAAATAAATAAAATGGAAAGGCGGGCCACAAAACAATACCTATAGTGTGATCATTCTGTGCTTGAAAAGTGAAAACAGTGACCATGTGTACTTTTTCAATGTCTTCTTGGTGCTATTTTGGATTTCTAGACTTTCTAATGTGAATATGAATTACAGAGGGGAGCAAAAACTGTTTACTTCAAACATCTCTGATACAATGCATGCTATGTCATAGTGTATATATCCTCGAGGCATCAGAATGCCATGCGTGTGGTCAAGCAGAGCGGCGTACAAACGTGTTTGTATGAGTGTAGGAGCTAAGCTGCGGGGCACAGGCAACAGAGGGAGGGCTGGCCTCCCTGTGTGGAAGTCAAGTTTCCATTTGGACCCAAGAGCTGGATCTATTGAGGACATATGCACTGCCAGGGGGAAGTCCTTTTTTGCCCCTTTCCCTCCCCAGTTTACTTTGTCTTGGAAGAATAGTTAATATAAAAGAAGCCTGCATTAAGTTCAACCCTACACATCACCAGAATTTATTTATTAACTTATTGTTATATTGTTTTAGTTAAGGGACAGAGATTAAAAAAAAAAAAGACAAATCCTCAGTTCTACTCCTTTCTCAACTTGTCCCATAATATAATTTTCCAGTAGCCCTATAAAGGGGGTGAAACTGAGTCTAATGTTTAGATTGCAGTACCGTGAGGGCAGAGAGGTAAATAAGTGCGTGTAAAAATTGTTTTCTTGTTTTACTCGACTATTTTTCCAGGAACGGTTTTCTTTGTCGATGTTTTCTTACGCTGTTGACTTTGGATGTTATATCCGATGATGAAAACATTAATGTGTTTTTTTTTTCTCAATTGAGTAGGAAGTTGATATTATTCTGTGTTGTCAAGAAAGGATGAAGCTGCATTTGGATAAGGCCATTGCTCAACTTGCGTAAGACCTTTAACTCTATATACAATTTAAGATCTTTCTCTTTTTTTTTTTTTTTAAGATTTTATTTATTTATTCGACAGAGATAGAGACAGCCAGCGAGAGAGGGAACACAAGCAGGGGGAGTGGGAGAGGAAGAAGCAGGCTCATAGCAGAGGAGCCTGATGTGGGGCTCGATCCCATAACGCCGGGATCACGCCCTGGGCCGAAGGCAGATGCTTAACCGCTGTGCCACCCAGGCGCCCCTCAAATATACAAATAAAATCTTAAAAAAATAATTTTGAGATGCTACAGAAAGGATTTCTGCCCTAAGTTGGAGCATGGCTAAGATTTCTTTTAACTCAAAAGACTTTCATTCTTTGAGGAGAGATTGACTTGTATGTATTCAGCCCGACAGCTGGAAGAGTAATGAACTGTGGCTCATTGTGATGATTATTCCCATAGCTTCTCTAAGACTCAGCCTTCTCTGATTTCCCAGGGACCCTGGTACCTGCTCCCTGGTGCTCTGGTCACACCATGGCAGCCCTGTAATTGTTCACCCATCCTACTCTCTCCCAGAATACAAATCCCCCTTTTCTTGACAACAGTAGATAGTAGGTACTTAATATTTACGGTAGGGATTGGGGCAGGGGAGAATAATAATCAAAGGAAGGTCTTAAGCAACGAGAACAGCTGTCAGCATAGAAGACACATTGGCTGAGTGTCTTTCCTAACATCACTAGAAAGATGAATGTTCATCTGGCTATGGCCATGGAAAGCAGCATCAAATATGTCACCCAAAGGAAAGGATGCTTCTGCTTCTGCTGACATTGTCAAGGATAACGTGTGAGACCCCAAAAGGAGTAAGTGTTAGAGAGGTATCAGTTCTGCTTGCTTTGTTTGCCCACTGTACCCATCAGGGTTGATACTCTGCAGGTCACCGAGGTTTAGATGGCTGGGATCTCTCTCGCTGTGTTTGGAAGGGGTCTATAGCAGTGTTGAGAATAGGTAGAAGATTAGTTAAGGAAGACTGACTACCCATGGTTTGGTTAACTGTACAGTTTACCTGAGCTATAAATACAAGACAGTACAGTTCTGATACTACTTTTTGGCTTCTGCTCCCTAGAAATCACAGAACCACAGCTTAGTGTGGTTCACAGAATGGGGTCTGTTCTGTTTTCTTTGGGTCCAGTTCCTATTCCTATTTTGTTTTATAACTAAAATCTGCAGCTCCTCCTCCACGTTCTTCATTCTTCTTGCTCAGATTGTTCTACTCTAGAACACCACATCTTCATATCAGTCTCTGTTACAAACCACCTCATTCCCGGACCTGTTCAGGTCTTTGCAGAAAGTTCTGGCTCCATGTCTGCACTTGTGTGGAATCTTCATTGGTGATCCTTTAAAGACCTTGGTTTTCATTTAATATGCAGTGGATAAAATGCCTACCTCGTTTCCTGGGATGGATTCTCTGGGATTTATGGGGTCCTTACCGAGGTCATTGGGCTTGGTCCAGGGAAGGCGATGGGAGGAGGGCTTTTCAACTCTATGTGCTTTGGAACACCCAATGAAGGCCTCAGTTTGGACCTCAGTTGAAAATGGAATGTCGTTAGGCATCAACATGGCAACCAAGATTTTTCCCATCTTGGGCTATAAGACAGGTGGAGGGGGTGCTGCCTCAAGCGCTTTCCTTAAGGAGGTTCTGAAGTAAGGTCAGACAAGTCAAGGGTGTGTCAGCCCAAGAGAGGAAGACTATGGGGCATCTTGGTCCCAGACCACAAATGAGAAAGGCCTTTAATCCCAGAGTTTCAACACAATAACATTGAGATGGGAGATTGAACACAAAAATAACAAGGGGAGGTAGCTTTCTCATCTTTCCTCTCTTGCACATGTTTTAGAATTCACAGAAGTGTTTCAGGATTCACAAAATGCAGGCTACTGGCGTGTTGCTACCGTCATTTCTGTTTCACACAAAGAGATGAGCTCTGATAGGTCAAGTGACTTAGGTATGAGCTAAGCTAAGGGGAAGCTGCAGCTGGAATTAATCTATTCAATTCAATGTAGGCTTTAGCAAGTGGTTCTGGATGCCAAGACCATTTTGGGTGCCAGAAACACTGAAATGATGATCATCTTGTTGTCCTGCTTTTTCAAATACTATCTATGTGCTAATGATTGCCCAATTTTTATTTCCATCCCAGACCTCTCTCCCAAATTCCAGCGACCTCCTTGGTATCTGCACTTGGCTGTTTAATGGATGCTCAAGCTCAGTGTGTTGCATGAACTTCTGTCTTCTCCCCAGCCTACCTGCACACCTCTGTTGATGGAATTCTGCTCCAATTACTCAGCTTCACCTCTCCTCCCCAACTAATGTTTAATCTCCTGGGGGAGTCTCTTGGCTCTCTTTAAAACATACTGAGAATCTGAACACTTGTCCCCTCCCTCACTGCTACCCTCTCGGTCCAAGCCACTACTATCTACCTCTCACCTGGCTAATTGTACCTACCCACTAACGGGTCTCCCTGTCCCCTGCAATCTGTTCTAAACCCGGCACCAAATGATGCTTTAAAATTATAAGTCAGTGGTCTCTCACTTCACTCAGAGGAAAACTTGACTCCTTCCAATGTCCTCCAACAAGGTCCTGCGTGATCAACTTCTTCTTCCTGCAAGTCTTTTTTCAAACATTGCCTCCTCAAAGAGTCCTACTCTGGCCATCTTATTTAAATCATCACTCACACTCTTGTTTCCTTTTTTCTGCTTTGTTTTCTGCATTGTTCTGCTAACAAACCACACGATTTGCTTATTCATTAGGGGTATTGCCTGTGTCCTTCCTGTAGAGTGTAAGCTTCTTTAGAGAAGAGATATTTGCTTTGTCCATTGATGCATTCAGGCTTGAACAGTACCTAACAGGTAGTAGACACTCAGTAATTATTTGTTGAATCAGCTACTGCATGAGTAAAGACGTGGCTCGCCTGTCACCCATGCTTACTCCATGGGCCTATCTTTTTGGTAGTGAGCTGACAGGTGTCCCTCTGTTTGGCAGGGCAGGGAACAGCATGCATCTCAGAGCCTCTTCCTTCCTAGGAGGGTGGCTATTGGGGCAGATGAGCCTGGGGGCCCCTGATTCCTGATCTCCTTTCAAGCACTCTGTCTCCTGCCCCAGAGCTCAATATTGACACTGGTTTCTATCTTCTGGCAAACTTCTTAGGTCCCACGTGACCACCTGTGGCCCTTCATCCATATTTGAAGGGAGGCTGGCTATAAATGTCTCAGAACTTCTTGGGGGAATTGCACTCAAAGAATGGGGGAATTAGGGTATAGAAGAGGAAAAAGAAGAAGGAAAGAGAGGCACAGATGTGGACAGATTACTTTAAACCAGTGTCCCTTCTGGAACAGTGTTTGTGTTAGGAAGATGGGTCCCAGCCCCGGGGCTCCAGATATCCACCTTCTGTTTATCTACACCTCTTCTCCTCCAAGCTCTACCACATACCATGGGAGGGGCATTGTGGACAGGTTTCTAATTACTCGTATGTATGGACATCTCCAGCGGAGGCTCCTTTTAATTGGGAAACTGGACATTGTGTGAAAGAGGAGAGACACAGACAGCAGTAGTGGGTGGGTCCTAGCACAGAAGGGCAATTTCTCTTCCTCATATCAAATTGTTTCCTAAACCTGAAACTCCATTTTCCCACTCTGTGTTACAGAGCTAACCGAGCTTCCCAGCATGAGCTGGAGAAGGACCTGAGTGATAAACAGGCGGCTTACCGAATCGACGATAAATGCCACCACCTACGAAACACATCGGATGGTGTCAGCTACTTTCGCGGAGTGGAGAGGGTTGATGCGACGTAAGTCAGGCACGAACCACTTCTATGATTTCGATGTCATTTAATTCATTCTCTCCCCCTTCAAAATGACGCAGCTTACAGGTTAAAACGGAAAACATGGGAAGATGTGGGGAAGATAAAAGACACACCCTGCTTTGGACAAGTTTTCAGTAAGCATGCATATTCCTCAGTCAGGCCTTGACACTTGCCTCCTCTATTGTTTTGTAAAAGAATATTTGTCATTTACACTTATTGTGGTGAGCACTGAGTGACATAGAGAATTTTCAGATCACTGTGTTGTACACCTGAAAGTACTAGGACATTGTAAGTCAACCGTACCTCAATAATAAATATTTTAAAAAGCTCAAAAAAAGAGAATATTTGTTGTTTGAATTTCTAGCTGTGAAAATAACAGCAACTCGAAGCAGAAAACCTAGAAAACACAGAAAAAGCGTAAAGAAAATAAAGTGTTGTCAGTGTGTTGGATGCCCTGGATTCCGTGGGGTACAAGCTGCTTGTTAAACTGGTTCTACCAATGGTTTCTTTGCCAGGGCTCTGGATGCAGTCTTGGGTTCACAGTCTTTTTCCAGCCCGTCCCCTTAAAAAAAATCAACTTGATCGATTGAGGTGAAATTCACTTACACTAAAATGTGTTTGGTCTGAGCGTACATTTTGGTGAGTTTTGACACTTTCTATGCCTGTGTAACCATGACCATGGTCGAGATGAAGAATGTTTTTGTCACCTCAGAGAGTTCCCTTGTTCTCCGTCCCATGCTCACGCCCCTCCCCCGTTTAAAGTGACCCCCACATGGATTCTCTTTTGTGGGGCTGGTCACCCCCAAAGCAGCACCGTCTCTTAGCACTCCTGTAAATAGGAGCAGCATATGTCAACTTTGATTTTTAAATTCTTCAGTGTGAATCAGATTCAGACCCTATGTCCTAAGTGGTCCCCTTGAAATGCCCCTTACTTGGCTTAAGGTGAGCAAGAATCATCTTCCTCTTCTCCTTCTGGGGCAGGGGATGTGCTGTGATCAAACCACATACTCTGAGCACCTTGCCCTCCACCAAGGGCCTCCTCTATTTCCAGCATGAATTTTTAGCCATCCTTCATGGAATGTCAGGGTACGGAGCATGTAGGGGGTTATTTTGGGTCACTGTGGCCCAAGCTAACACCTCTAGTCAACAGTGAGAGTCTTATTTGATATCCCATTATTTCAACAAAGAAATGCCACCTGTAAGCCCCCATGCCTAACGTTAACTGTTAGTCCTTCCAAAATTGTTCCACACATGTAGAAAGAGATTTATATGTTTAAAGAACGGCATTACACGCATACTATTTCTATACTCCGTCTGATTTTTCATTTCACGATATATCAAAAACACTGTGAGAATATTCTATGGTATAAGTTTGCATGTTATATGGATTACTTATTTAAATGTACCATAAGTTACTCAACTTCACTTTTGGACACTGAGACTCTTTTCAGTTTTTCAAGGATAGTCATAAATATTGCTGAAAATTAATGTCCTCACATATACATTTTGGGGTGCATTATTTCCTTACGATAAATCTGTACATTGCTTGCTTTGGTAGCACATATACTGACATTGGAATGGTGCAAAGATGAGCATGGGTCTTGGGCAAGGATGTCACACAAATTCACGAAGCACTCCTTATTTTTAGCCCTAGAGATGTAAAGTAGAGCTCCGTGACTGTAGTTAACGATACCATGTTGTGTATTTGAAAGTTATTCAGAGAGTAGAACGTTAACAATCCCATGTCGTGTATTTGAAAGTTATTCAGTGATTAGAACGTAACAGTTTTCATCCGGAGAAAAAATAATTGTAACTATGTATGGTGATGGATCTTAATGAAATTTGTTGTGATAGTCAATTGGCAACGTAGATGTGTATCAAATTATTATGTTGCGCACCTACCTGAAACTAATACAATGTTATATGCCAAGTGTATCTCAGTAGAAATTTTCCATAAATGGAATTTCTGGGTTATACACATTTGATAGTATCTTGCTGTATGTTGTCCTCTAGCATTGTTCTACCGATCCAACATTCCTGTCTGCAGGATATGAGAGAAATCTTTTAAAAACATGCTCACCAGATAATTCTCATTCTCTTCAGTCTTTGCTGTTCTGCGGAAGGGTTATTAGTATGTTGCTGTTTTCGTTAGGACTCCTTTGATTAGTCCTGAAGTTGGGTATTTTCTCACATGCTTATAGAGCCAGTGAGAGACATTTCTTACAAGCCAAAATACCCATATTCTTCATCCATTCCCCCCTCCTGCCCCCTCCCTGCTGATTGGCAGAGGACTGAGTGTATGCTTTGGATTTACAGAAACTGAGCAGAAAAACAAGGAACAATTAAGAAAAGTTTTAAATAAGCTTTCCTCTGATGTTTACGTTTGATGCAATAAACCAGGATTCATTGATAGAGGGTTTCCCCTTTCACAAAATGAATGATCGCCTACAGACGGTCTAGGCCGATTCATCATTGTCACCATTGTATGGTTCTACTTTTTTTTCCAGGGTCTCAGTGCCCGAGTCCTGGGCCAAATTTACAGATGACAATATTCTCCGTTCCCAAAGTGAACGAGCAGGCTCTGCCAAGCTAAGAGACGACATTCAAAACCTCTTGGTCGTGACTGCCAACGAGATGTGGAATCAATTCAACAAAGTGAACTTGGCTTTCACCAATCGCATTGCTGAGACTGCAGATGCTAAAAATAAGATTCAGATTCACTTAGCGAAGGTAAATCAAGGGCCAGTGGTACCCCTTAGCTGACCTGGAGAGATAGAGCAGGGGGCTCTGGGACCACAAATCTCTCACCACTCCCGGAGAGATGCCGTAAGGCGCATGACCTCCTGGCCATACGGACGAAGAAAAATTAAAAACAGTACAAAGCACACCATTTATTTTAGCCAGGTAGCCAGGTGTCAAAATGAAATTGGAATCCACTGGTTTTTGGAATACAAAGAATGCACTATGCACTGAAAGGTTCCTAGTATTTAATAGAAACAAAAATATTATGATTAAAGTTTAATGAACCACTGTATGTAACTAGGAAGTGAATTTATTATTAGAACATATGGTAGGAATGTTTTCTGTTAAATTATTTCAGGCCCTTTCTCTGGAATACAAACCAAATACAGGAAACTATTAGGTGCTTCAAAGTGTTTCTGATATTGAACTTTTTAAAGCGCTCTAAGCCTAAGCATTTTACAGGGACAATAACATGAAGGATTTAAACAGAATTTGAGTGTTTCAGGATAAACAAGGAGCTCTTTCTTTCTTTAGCATTGGTCTTGGAGCTCTTACTATTTCTGTGGGTTAGGCTGCCTATAGGTTTTCGTTTCTTATTTTAAGAACCTGACACAGTCGGCCATGTGTGCTGGAAGACGGGATTACCCAACTGAGGGCACATGTTTTCTCAGACGGCAGCAATTTAAGTTTTCCCTTCTCGTGGTGTCTTCTTTGGACAACAAATATTTATGGGGCCAGACGGTGTGCTCCCTTCTGTGAAGGGCAGCGAGAAGCCTAATATGCAGTTTGGGTCCCAGGAAGCGTGTATCTGTGAAGATGTGCCTACTTAGGAAGAGCTCATGAACAATTAGTAACGATAGAAAATTACAAATGGCGCTTGCCAGATAACAGACGCAGAAAGCATTGTTGGGGTTCAGAGAAAGAGGTGAACATTCAGGTGGGCGACGTCTCGAACGAAGCCTTGGGAGGTAGCCCGTTGGAGGCTGAGTTTGGATCTGGGAGAGAAGCTTGCAAAGGCAGCCAGAGCCATGTTGTAGAGAACATCGATGGGAAGATGGTCACTGGGCAGTACGGAGCTATTCTAAAGGCCTCTAGAAGCCTGACCTGATGCAGTCCCTTCGTTCAACAAATTTGTATTTACTTCTGCATGAGTTCCCCGGGCTGTCCCCACAAAGCACTACAGACTGGGTGGCTTCAACAACAGCAGTCATTTTGTCATTTTTTATTTTTCACAATTCTGGAAGCTAGAAGTCCAAGATCAAGGTGTCAGCAGGGTTGGTCTCTTCTGAGGTCTCTCTCCTTGGCTGGAGATGGCCGTCTTCTCCCTGTGTCTTTACTTGCTCTTCTGTCCATGCATCTGTCTCCTAATCTCCCCTTCTTATAAGGACACCAGTCGTATTGCACTAGGATCGAGCCTAATGACCTCATTTTAACATAATTACCTCTTTCAAAGGCTCCATCTCCAAATACAATCATATTCTGAGATACTGGGGGTTAGGACTTCAACACAGGCACTTTTCTGGGGGTGGGGAGGAGGATAGCATTCAGGCCAGCACAGCTCCATTCGAAGTACTGTGCTGGGTGCTTTGGGGTATGCACCAAGAGCAACACACTGGCCCTGCCATCTTGTATCTTAGAGCGAGACGAGACCTGAAAGTAGAAAAGACCAGAAAGGTGCAGAAAGAACTCCTCAGAGCTGCAGATAAAACATTAAGTTTAGCAGAAGGAAGAGTTATTTCCACTGGTGAGAGACAGGGATGGCTTCAGGGGGCAGGGAGCCCCCGAGGCTGGCTTTGGTGATAGGAACAGTGCAATGATTTTCAGCAGGTTGTTGAAAGCTTGGGAGGGAGGTCAAAGCTTAAGTGACAGATTTCAGGGCTCCTGGATTATGCAAGTGTCAGATCCGTGAGGTTACATGAGAGCTCTGCAGGGGGAGAAAGGACGGAGCAGAGAAGTGGCTCAGGACAGAGTCTTGTCCTGGAGGTAGTGAGGAACAGATAGAGAGAGGCAAGGAATCAGGACAGCGGCTGGCCAGAGAAGACACACAGGTTTCAAGGAGAGGGAGACATCGGGGAGGGTTATTGTCGACTTTGAGAGTACAGTTTCACGAGGGCCACTGGGTCCAGGAATCCAGGGGCCACCTCGAGATGAGCTGGTGGAGAATTGCGAGTGCAGAGGTCAAGGTCGTAGAAGAAAGAAGAGTTGTCCGAGCATAGGAGAGGAGACCAGGGAGGGATGTGGGTTTATGCAGTTTGGGGGACCCTCCTTTAAGAAAAAAGAATATAAAATCAGGACTCCCAAACTGCCAGTGCTCCTCTCTTGCAAGGGAGACACTCAGAAACTTGAACTTGACTTGCCACAAGGCAAATCTTCCACTAGCAGGACAACATCTCTAAGACACTAGTGAGAAGACAAAAGAGGCAGGACATACCGATGTGAGGAGGGATGTAAGGGCCACGCACACCTCATGGCCTCACCTTTTTACAGAGTCGCGCACCCATGTGTGCTGTAAATATTTAACAATCAGTGATGGGGGGGGGGAGGAGGCTCCAATTTCTCGTATTTGCTCATTTCTGTGGTGTAGATACTCCCCGCCTGGCAGACTGCACCTGGAGTTGGGAAGAGACATACACAGTCAGCTCTCCAGAGATCCCCGGGGAGGGGGCTGGGAGGGAGCAAGGCCCTCAGAGAACCCACTTCCCCACTGGAGAGGCCAAGGCTGGCCTCAGACCTTATCAAGCATTTGCTTCTCTTCACACAGACCCTGCAGGAGATCTTCCAGACTGAAATGACCATGGAATCCATCAAGAAGGCCATCAAGGACAAGTCGGCCTTCCTGAAGGTGGCTCAGACCAGACTGGACGAGCGCACGAGGAGACCCAACATAGAGCTCTGCAGGGACATGGCTCAGCTACGGTGAGGCAGGAGTGGTCCCTCGGTGGGAGGGCCAAGCTTGGGGTGCTCCTTGGGGCAACCCACCAGCCCCATGGTGGCTCCATACTCTTTATGAAGGCGCTTTCCGCGTTCACACCGGCCACATGGAAGAGTCCGGTAGTGGTCATTGTGCAGGAGCCTTCTTCGGAAGTGTTAATAATTATTAATAAGGAGCGTGGAGTTTCGGTTGGGGAGGATGAATAAGTTCTAGAGATGAATGGTGGTGATTGGCACACCACAGTGCGAAAGTACTTAATGCCACCGAGCTGTGCACTTAAAAATAGTTGAGACGGTAAATTTTTTATGTTATGTACATTTTATCACAATTAAAGAAAAGGAAATTATATCAACACTCTATGCAAAAAAAAAAAAAAAAAGTGATAATAAACCCGAAGCCTCATTCAGTGGGACCAATGTGTCCTCTGGGTTCCTCTGTGCTTCCCTGGGGTCTGGAGTTTCCAGAACACCTCTCTTATAAGCAGCAGAGTGCATCGCTTGCTGTGTGGTTTTCAGGGCCTGGGACTCATCAGAAAACGGACTCGTGGTGCCAGTTCCATTGACCCCTTTCTATTTGTTCTCACCCATTTGTCCTCACTGGCCTCTTCTGGCATTTAATATCTACTCTCCTCATTAAGACGATCCTTGTGGTCCCCTAGGACCCCTTCAGGGTCACTTCAGTTTGTTGTGTTCTCAGTGGAAATCGAAAACAGCTGGCCTTCATCAAGCACAGCCCCCATAGACGCGGCCACAAGACTCTCATGCCGCCATTTATCTACCCAACCCTAGGCGCCTTTTATTATGATGATTTTAACTTTGAACATTCCTTTTAGGATGGGCTCCTTAGGAACTGGGCAAAGCTTTTCTCCCCCTGATGTCTTGGCTTCATTTCCCTTTTCCCAATATCGGCCAGCTTGCCTTTTCTTTCTGGATTTCTTCATGGCTCCTCTCAGGTCAGGAAATGCTTTATGCAGAAGCAAATCAAATTTATAGCAACTGGAGGAACAAAGGGGCCGCACTTGAACTCCAAATTCTTTTCTGGTGCCGTGGGGAAATGCCACTAGTCTCGTCTCCTATCTGGTTCCATGATGGGATTCCCTTATCGTCCCAAAGGATTGATCCTAGGGATAAAACAGCTTTAAGCCTTGCCAAGGAAGCAAGTGTGGGTTTCCCAGAGGGTAAGGGAGATCTTTGTGAGGCCAACAACGAGGAAGACAAGAAAGATGGTAAAATGGCAGGAGAGTCGGGCGCCGTGTATGGATCTCATTTTGTGCTGAGTCCCATCCTCAGCCCCTTACACAACCTCATTCATTATCTGCATCTCACAAATAAGGAAACTGAGGCAGAAGTGGGTTGCGTGACGTGCTAAGTAGAGGTACAGTTTGAGTCCCTGCTGGCCTCACTGCAGAGCCCTATTCAACCAAACCAACTGTTTGCTTCTGCTTCCCCCCATCCCCCCTTTGCATATATGGTGCTTTTGTCATAGTCCTATCATACGCCCAATCCCATCTGACCTTCTCAGCGCCTTTATGGAGCGGGTTGACCAAGCAGGTACGGTACCCCCATCTCTCTCTCACAGAGGATGAAACTGAGGGTCACAGAGGAGATCCTTACAGCAAAACACCCTACCCGTATAGCATGCATGTTGTCCGTGTTGGGTGCTAAGAAGAACACTCTAGAATATATGCCCGTGGATTAGCTGCATTTCTCCTCGTGGAGCTGTTGTTGTCTGGGCCTGAGCCATAGGCTGTGCACCCAGGCTGGCCACACGTTTCCCCAAGTGGCTTCCAGAGAACCCCTCTTCCCACACAGCCCGTTCATTATTTAGGATAAGCGGTCCTCCACTCCGGAGGTCAAGCAGGTGCCCCACGGCCTGGCCGCGGTGTCCACGTGCTTCCGAAAAGGGTGGCAGCGAGTCCACGGCCATCTGGCCAGTTAGGATTAGATCATGCATTGTGGCTTTCTGCAAATCTTAGTAGGGGAAGCTGAGCAAAGTTTCATTCTCTGAAAATTTCTGCAGAGTCACCTTAAGTCAAGATGGGGATCTCTCAGTTGTTCAGCCTGCCATCGGACAAGCCCGGGGCTGCTTTTTCAAAGGGTTTTGAGCAGTGGTCTAATTGGAGTTACAGACAATGAGCCATTGAAGGCTGCTTCTCAGAAGCTGAGTTTTTACTTTTATCCCCCTTCACAGTTAGCGGAATTTACTTTCCCGTTGCTTCCTATAGAATCCATGCTATGTCCATTTCCTCTGCTCCTTTATTGACTTTAGGACAAAACCTACTTTTGTTTCCATCAGGATTTCTTGTTTAAGTATCGTTGCCAAAAAGACCACGGACTCAGGGGAGCGAGGACAGAGAAAAACGGCAGTTTTTATTTCGAGACTTTTATTTTCATTTACAATGTTCTGAACGGGTTCTTTCAAAAGTAATTCTAAACATTTTTGGCATCTTTGGAGGCAGGCCAGACCAGGTTCTGCTTTGCTTCAATAATCTTGGTACATTTAGGGGGGAAAGAAAAAGGACGGTAGCTTTATTTGTATTTGAATGCAAGATGTTTTTCAGTTCTGTAATTTCCCCCCAAAATGAGCGGTTTCAGCAGAACAGCTCTCTGTGATCTCCCCAGAACAAGGAAGCCGAGGCAGAGATGTGGCCTTGAAAGATGGGTGAGAATGTGTTTCTAAGGGCACAAGGGGAGGGAATTACAGGACCTCCCAGCCCTCATCCCGCAGCAGCGGGCGGCAAGGGTGTTTGCTAGCCCCCCGCATTTTGTGGATCTTGAATTCCCTTTCCAAAAATTAAAAATTACAAAAAAAAAAAAATAAATCATTGATCTTTCAACATCTGTATTTCCAAAAGTTCCCTCCCGGGATAAATTTTCCACTAGACTAGTGTTTGTCAGCTAGAACTAAGGACTCATAGATCATTGTGCTCCGTTTCCTGCCTCTGGGTTTGGGTTCCTTTTAAAGCCCGTGGAATAGCTCCGGGGAAGGTGAGAGGCGGGGGCCGGTGCGATTATCCAGAACCTGGGGCCATAAACCCCATCAGTGGCACTGTTGCCGCAACCTCCCCAAACACCTGTTGCTTTGCTAGTGGTATTTTATACCCTGGGATCTTCCAAGAGACTCTCTTTTTAACCCACCTTGATCGAAGCAACAGCAGATTTTGTGTTTACCAATCGGAGACCAAAGGAAACTTTAGGCACTTTGGTTTCAGTTCCTCCCCTCCCCCCCCCCCCCCCCCGAAAGTCTTTGTTTTCTCAACAGTGCGGGGAGAGGCGCTGTGCGGGGGTGTTTTCCTAGCCTGTTGTTGCTTCTGTGGGCCTTTCGTGAGCACCTTGCGGCTTTCGGGCTGCCTGCAGGTGTCTTGAGAGTGGACCCCTCCGGGCTGGTGTATTTCCCAAGGACGCGTTTCTAGACCATCGCAGTCCGATTGCTGTGCTGTCCCGGCGAGATAAGTTTGCCCCGTTGCCCTGTTGCGGTGTTGGTCTCTAAAGGTCAAAGAGAGTTTAAGTCCCTCAAATTTGTGTTTCCTTTTTTGTAAAATACTTACCGCATTCTTCCTGGCTTTAAAAGTACCATGTGTTCATGATGGAAAAAAAAAATCAGAAAAAGGAAGTAAAAAAATAAAACCCATCTTGGATTCTTTGTGCCATCGAGGGTTGCTATCGGAGGTTAGCATTTTGTGATATTTGCCACCCGACTCGTGAACATGGATAAGCGGTCCTTATTGTGATCCAATTGTGATCGCGCTGCCTATGGGGTTTTCTATCCTGACTTTTTCTTTCTTCTTCTTCTTCTTTTTTTTAAGATTATTTATTTGAGAAAAAGAGAGCCCCTGCGCATAAGCAGGGGAGGGGAGGGGAGGGGAGGGGCAGCAGGACAAGGGAGGGGAGAAGCAGAGGGACAAGCAGATTCCTGCTGAGCCTGGAGCCTGATTCCCCTGGATCCCAGGACCCTGAGATCATGCCCTGAGCCGAAGTCAGACACTTAACGGACTGCGCCACCCAGGCACCCCTACCTGGACTTTTTCAATCAGCATCATATTGTGAGTTTCTTTCCCCACAGCAAGTACAAATTCTCTTTTTCCCCAAGTGTTGCTGGCATTGCTTCCATCATGTGGCTAGAGCATAGGTGATCATTAGGTACGAATGCTGTTTCCTCTTGTTTTCTCATACTACTACTCAACAGAAGATATCACTGCAAAGAAATGATTCCTTTGTTCTTTTATGTCAAACGTTGTCACCGTATTTTTCCCTGCAAGTTTTCTTGTTCAATTTCACAAGTAAGCTCGCGAGGCATTCTGATGTTAAAATGAATTCAAGGAATACAGATCTCTATGGAGTCCAAAATGAGAACCCCCTTCTCTGCCCTCTTGTCTCCCCTCCACTCAGCCTAACAGCGGCTTCCGATTTGGCGCATCTCCTTCAAAATGTGCCTTTAGGAAGAAGAAAGCGTGGAGGGTTTGGGGTAGAAAAAATTGTTACATTAGTGCCGTCTTAATATTCTGGGCCAGGCACTTTCTAGGCCCCTGTGGTGGGGTTGCCCGATTTTGCAAATCAAAAACCCGGGATGGCCAGTACAATTTGAGTTTCAGATAAACAATGAATGGTTTTCAGTATAAACATGTCCCAAATATTCAGAGAGACGGAAAGTAGAATGGTGATTGACAGGGGCTCAGGGAGACGGGGAGTCCGGGTGTCATGAGGACCAAGTTTCCGTTTTGCAAGATAAAGAGCTCCGTGGCTGGACCGTAGTGATGTTTGCACGTCAGTGTGAACGCAGGGAATGCAGCTGAACCGTTCGCCTAAAAATGGTTAAGACGATAAATTCTCTGTTGTGTGTATTTGATTGCAATTAAAAATAATACTTACACTAAAACAATTGCACATGTATTTGAAATTCAGACTTACCTGGGCATCCTGTGTATTAACCTGGCCACCCTACACGGTGCGGATTATAAATAGAAATGGTCTTACCCACGGGGGTCCTGGATGCTGAAACCAATATCCCGGGTCTCTGCTTCTGCCCTTTGCTTGCAGGGAGCTGAGCCAGTCGGGGCAGGAAATGGGACCCGGTTCCTTATTACGGCCAGTGAGACTCCTTATTTCCTTCTTGGTTTCCTGGATAACCGTGCAAAGCTTAATAACACATGTGGGCCTCGTGCCTGTGGAAAGGGCTGTTCATCAGTCCCCCAGCTCAGTTTCCTTGTCTGTGAAACAAGGAAGCTGGGCTTGATGACCTCTCACATTTATTTTCCAGCTGCTGAGTTCTGGGACGCTAGACTGTTGCCTTGCTATAATAATGATTTTAGCATGGCCTGGATATTTTTCTATGATGTGAAATCCCTTTCTATCCCTAGGGACACACATATCTTTATTGGTCATCGCTGCTGTTCTCTTTACATTACTGTATGTTTTAATTTTTTAATTAAAAAATTTTTTTTTTATGTAGGCTCCACATCCCATGTGGGGCTTGAACTCATGACCCTAGATCGAGAGTCTCATGCTTTACCGAATGAGCCGGCCAGGCGCCCCTGTATTACTGTATATTTTAATTAATTCCATGCACCTCCAGTCTGCTGATAAATGAATTCCCAAAGGAAGAAAACCTTAAAATTGAGTCACTAGTTACAATATGATAAATCTGGACTTGTGTTTTCAGCTGACCGGAGTTAGGCAAGGGAGCAGCATGGTAACTAAAAGCAGCCGATGGGTAGTTCTGTGCAAAACTGTAAGGAGAGTTATCTGAATTCCTTATACCTCAGTTTTGTCATCTGTAAAATGGAGATAATCATGGTATCTACTTCATGGCGTTGAGGATTAGATTGTCTGATCCTGTAAAGTACTTAGGGTAGATGTCTATATATCATGTATAGTGTATATATATATGATAAAATACTTAATAAATGTGTTGCTATCATTATTATTATTGTCTTTTTATAAACTGTCCCCTAATTTTTTTCTTAAGTAACCTCATAGTCATTTCTCCTCAATATAATTGGTCACATCAGTGGGTAAAGTTGCCCCTGCTTAATTGCTCCCCAGGAAGAGAAAGACTTTCTAAATATAAACACAATAGAAGAAATCACGAAGAAAGAGAAAGATTTGGCTGACTGTAAAAAATTGAAATCTGACATACAATAAAAACTTCGTAAGCAAAATTTAAAAAGGCAAAAAAACAAATTAGAGAAAATATTTGCCAGAAGCAAAGCAGACCAAAAAAAAAAAAAAAAAAAAAAGAATCGATATGCCTAATATGGAAAGAGTTCTTTGCAAATGAGTAAGAGAAATAGTAACAGTTCAGTAGAAAGGGAGCAAAGGAGAGAAGCAGTTCACAGAAAAAAATGCAACAAGCAACAAGGCCAGTAGACACTTAGGGAAGGTTTGCTAATAATCAGAGAAATGAAAATTGATACAATATTGACTAATATAATTTGAGGAGATGCTATAGGTTTTTCCATGAAATGAATTTTTCCTTTTTTGTCTTAATGAAAAATATGTCATTTTTTAAATCACAAAGTAATTAGAACTACAACCTGTTTCACTGTTTATATAGCTGATTTCAAGCCTTATCCTGTGCTATTAACGTTTTTTTTTAAATTTAATTTATTTATTTTTTAATAATAATTTTTTATTATGTTATGTTAGTCACCATACAGCATATCCTTAGTTTTTGATGTAGTGTCCCATGATTCATTATTTGCATATAACACCCCGTGCTCCATGCAATACGTGCCCTCCTTAGTACCCATCACCGGCCTATCCCAGCCCCCCAACCCCCTCCCCTCTGAAGCCCTCAGTTTGTTTCCCAGAGTCCATAGTCTCTCGTGGTTCATTCCCCCTTCTGTTTACCCCCCATTCATTATTCCCTTCCTTCTCCTACTGATCTTCCTGCTATTTCTTATGTTCCATAAATGAGTGAAACCATATGATAACTGTCTTTCTCTGCTTGACTTATTTCACTTAGCATAATCTCCTCCAGTTCCGTCCACGTTGCTGCAAATGTTGAGTAATCGATCTTTCTGATGGCTGAGTAATATTCTATTGTATATATGAACCACATCTTCTTAATCCAGTCATCTGTTGAAGGGCATCTCGGCTCCTTCCACAATTTAGCTATTGTGGACAATGCTGCTATGAACACTGGGGTGCATATGGCCCTTCTCTTCACTACGTCTGTATCTTTGGGGTAAATACCCAGTAGTGCAATTGCTGGGTCATAGGGTAGCTCAATTTTTAACTTTTTAAGGGACCTCCACACTGTTTTCCAAAGTGGCTGTACCAACTTGCATTCCCACCAACAGTGTAAGAGGGATCCCCCTTCTCCACATTCTCTCCAACATTTGTTGTTTCTTGCCTTGTCAATTTTTGCCATTCTAACTGGCGTGGGGTGGTATCTCAATGTGGTTTTGATTTGAATTTCCCTGATTACGTTTTTGACAATTGCAAATACGTTTAGTCTGGGAACTTGAGGCGTTGCCTTGGGACGTTGCTGGGGGGCAGGAGCATTATAATGTCAGGAATGCCCCGTTAACTAACCCCTCCCACCGCCATTGTGCTGAATTCTAGCCACCCTGTGAGGTTGGGAGTCCCCCTCTTCCTAACAATGAAAATAATTTCTATGCTAAAATACCAACGTAAGTTAGCCCAGCTAAGCTTTGATTTGTCCCATTTTTCCTATTTAAAGAAAGTCACATGTTTACAAGTTCCTCTCTTTTTAAAAATATAATAATTTAATATGTGTGTGTGTGTATGAACATTTGATGGCTTCCCTAAAATATGCTTCGTTTGCCTTTTGGCTTCTGGGCTTTGTAAATGGGAGTGGCGCTGGCCTGATTCTAGAACCACAGGGAAGCCCAAGGATTGCTTCCTCCGCACGTTTGTTCTGACATAGGGATGACCTGTGTGCTAATGGGGGCCCCGAGTGCACTCAGCCCAGCTGCTCCCTTCCAGTAGGAATTCAATATCCCTGCAGGCTCTTAATTCAGCACATATCCAGCCTCGGGACTGTGACTTCCGCTAACCTAACCCTGCGCTTCTGTCCTCACGCAGCCTTGTGAACGAGGTGTACGAGGTGGACGACACCATCCAGACCTTGCAGCAGCGCCTGAGGGACGCGGAGGACACCTTGCAGTCGCTGGTCCACACCAAGGCCACCCTGGAGCATGACCTGGCCGTCAAAGCCAACTCCCTGTACATCGACCAGGAAAAATGCATGAGCATGCGCAAGACCTTCCCCAACACCCTCCGGCTGGTGGGCTTCTGTTAGGGACCCCGCGAGGAGCTGGAAGCGAGGAACCAAAGCCCTGTGGAGGCTCATTTAAGCAGAGTGCTACTATATTCACGTATTAAAGGATTGTGTTGATAGACACGTACCAGCGTCCTGTCTTGGAGAGTCTTTTGTTTCCATCCAAACCTTCATTTTCTATGATTGACTAGGCTTCTGAGCTGTGGGAAGGATATAAAGAAATAGAATCCATCTAATAGAGAAGGTTAAAAAAAAAAAGATTATTTGTCTTATTCTTGTTGTTGTCTGCGTAACACGAATGGGCTGGAGAGGAGACATGTATTTCCTCGGAGGCGATGGGGGGCAGGAATCACAAATAGGGTGGATTTTCAGCTCTGCCGCAAAGGAAACCCAAGGGAAGGAGAAGGGCCCTTGGGTGTGTGGTGGTTGGGGGTAGTCTGAGCAAAAACAAGGGTGGAAAACTACACAGTATTTGGAGCAATGGTAAGGAGACCAGTTTGACTGTGAATCACAATGCAGGGTATATAACGTGGGGAGACCTTCACCTCCAGGTCAAGGAGTTGGGGGGGGGGGGCGGGGAGCTGACAGGCATCTCCGAGCAGGGAAATGGCCTTATGAAATTGCCATGGAGAAATGACATCAGAGTGACGGCAGTAGAACCAAAGGAAGGAGAAATGCAAAACACACTCTAACCAATCAACAGGACTTGGTAACTCTTTCCATGGGAACTGAGCGCAAAGGGTCCAGGACGACAGAGGCGTTGACCCTAGATGGGTTGCAAAATGGGGCATTGCTTAAATTCCAGGAGCTCCTGTGGTATCCCAGGGGTTATTGTTTACAGTAACTTTTTCTTGATTATAAATGAAAAACATTTGCATGACATATTTTGGAAATGGAGAACACCCACACACCAACTCCTAAAACACACACGTGACCATAACCCCCAGAAATGATCACTGAGGTTTGTCAGCATTTTATTTTCTGTGCTCTCAATCCCTTGGCTTTGACTCCATGTGTATATAATATTTATCTACACGTGTGGGTAATATGTAATGGTTATGGCTATTTACATATATACATACGTCCCTGGCCGTTCAGCCACAGCATCATTTTTGAAAACCTTTCCTTTCTACCTCCAAGAACCAAACATATTGCTCATGGGAACTTGAGAAAATACGGACAACAAAAGAAGAAAATAAATGTCTACTATATTTCTAAACGAGGTATTTTGATAGGCATAGATTTTTGTTTCTGTATTTATACACTGGTGTTCCTCTCAAAATCGGAATCATTTCGAATAAAGTAGGTAGCACTTTTAAAGCACCTACTATGTGTCCGATACTATTCTCAGTGCCTCATTCACCTCAACCCATTTATGCTTCCTCCACTTCATCATATGTACACTTTCCATGTCATTAAACACCTTTTCACAACTTCATTTTAATGGTTTTTTGATGTACCGTTGCATGGATATTCTAGAATGTTCTATAACCAATTTTTTGAAAAAAGGCTTTTTTACGGTGTGTTGTCATATTGCCTTCCTGACAGCAGTCTATGGGAGGGCGAGTCTTTCTGCATCTTTGATACTTTGTGATTTTTTTTCATTTTTACCATTTAATAGCATAAAAATGGTCTTAATTGCTTTAACATCTTGTTCTTTGGACACTAGTGATGTAGATAGAGCATTGTTCCCTGGGCCCTTGAGTTTTTTCTGTTAATTGCTTGTTTTTGTTATTTGCCTATTTCCCCTGAGTATTTATCTTTTTTTTTTTTTTCCATTTATTTTTGAGAGTTCCCTGTATATCAACCACAGGTCACTTTCGCCATAGGTACCGAACATGGATTCTTGATATGGCACTCGCCTTTATATTTTGTTTATGGTTTTTAACGTATAGAGGGTGAAATGTACACGTTTCCATTATGATTTATTTATGCCTTTGGAGTTACACCAGGAAAGCTCTTCCTCATCTCAAGAGTATTTACTTGTAATTTCTTTTACTTCCTCTAGTGTTTTCTGAACTTACATTTAACCATCTGGAATTGAACCTGATAGGATGTCGCCAGCATTCTGGCTTTGAATCCTTTGACGCAGAAGTGATGAGATGGGACTAGCTAGCTAGCATCTCTCTGTCTGTCCTCTCTGCTCCCATCTAACCATTGTCGATTAACCCCAAACCCCGTCTCTCTTTCTCTCTCTCTCTCTTTCTGTTTCTTAGAAGTTTCTCAGACCTTGGTTCGTCAACTTCATGAAACATCTCGAAATGCTAGTAGAGTTGACATAAACATGGTAAGCTTGGACCAGGGATATTTTTGTGGTCTCAGTATATCATTTTAGAAATCAAATTGTAGGTTTTTGTCCTTGTCCCTTTGCTTCTAATGGAAACAAAGACCTAGAAGTCCCTGTCAAACACTTAGGCAATGAGGGCAATCAAATGTTGATAGTCATCGCTTTTAGAAGACAGTAAGAATAAACGTAAATTCCACATGTCTCTAAGTTGTCACATGTTTCGGGGAAAATCTTGCCGACTTTCTCCATGAATTGCTACCTTTTTTAAGGACTATATGCCCGTGGAGTTTTTTTCCTTAAACATATGTTGCAGGCATTGCAAGAATGTGATGGGAAGAAAACGTAGTTCAGACACAGAAAAAGGCCAGTTTTCTTGTTATTTTGGTAAACTGTGGGCAAGGCTAAGTTCCACAAATAAACATTCGGTTACTAGTCTTAAATGTTGTGGCCACTTCACGAGGGTAAATATTCTAATGCCGAAATCCACGAACAGCTAAGAATCACAAAGTGTGATCCTGTTTGAGAATCATAGGCCTGCAAATATCAACAGGGGATGTGGCTTTATATATTCAGGCCCCAAGTATCTGTAATAGTATGTGGGCTTAAGAAGGGCTCCTAGAATGTCCAAGGCTTCCACCTCCCCACGCATCATTCGGATTTGGAAATGTGCGTAACTGTCCCTAAATAGCCAAGTCACCTATAATTTTAGTAATTTCCATTTATGCCTCTAGGGAAGTGTTGTCATAAACACCTCACCTGGCACTTTTGAGTCCTGAGTTCATGCTGTAAATAGCTGAGCTGGGGTCTGGTTTGAGGTTATAATTTTTGTTTTGCTCTGAAAGCAGGAATGGAGTCCTTCCCTTTGTACGCAGGGCTGACCCCAGGCACACAGGAAGAGGCGGACTGGCTGCTCATTGTCATGTCCCCAGGCTCCCCTGTCAGTGTCCACTCTGCTAGCCCTGACCCTTCCTTCAACTGTTCCCAGCAGCACTGGGTTCATCCTTGGCGTCGTTGCCAAGACCAGGCTTCAGGGCAGAGTGCTCTGATGGTATTTTTGGAACCCTATATATTCGTGCCTTCATGGGGAAAAAAGACAATATTTAATCTCTTCACCAGAGCTGGACAAGCGATTTCACCCTGCAGGACCAACGCTAGACCATGGTAGTGCGTATTTATGGAGTGTTGAGTTGAGAAGGATTCTGAGGCCCCGTGTGAGCTCGGACAGGTAAGAATCTAAATGTGCCCCAGGATAGTGTTGCCTGCAGGGCTTCCAGAGCAGAGAAGAGGCAGCACAAATACAGTTAGCCCTGCCCTAAGTCATTCCGAATCCTCCTCAGCACAGATCTTTCTCTGTCAACATCAAAAAGGTTCTGTTTTGTGATCTAGGGCTCATTCCCTCAGGACCCTGCTATTTGCTAATTTTTCTGGGAGTTAATAGGAGACCATTTCTGCTGCCAACTTTTTCCTTTTAGCAAAAGGACCTTCTAAAGAGCTCACCAGAACCAAAAAGGAACTCTGGTGGCATCATGGCACAGCGAGGAGGGAGCTTGTTGGGGGACTTTAACTGCTGCTCTAAATGGTACCCCATTGTGTATGGATGGATGGGGCTGCAGGAACCATAAAAATTGCTTATCTTTCTCAATTACTTTTTCCTCCTCCCTGTAAGGTGAAGTGATAGCTTTGGACCAAATTTCAAGGTTCTCGTCTTGGGTATATTTTAGCTCTTCAGTCACTCAGACGTAAGGATGCTTTTCCTACTTCCCCACTCCCCACCAAATGGTGCTCTGCTTGCCTGAGAACCTGCTCTTTATGGAAACATATGCATTTACTGATAACAAAAATTGTTATATGTATTGGGAGGTATCCATTGTTTTGCAACAAGCTGACCGGTTTCACCTTTCAACCCCAGGCCACTTGATATATGTAGTAAAGATAGAGGCTCTTTAAGAGAGATGAGGCCAGGCAACCTGAGAAAATAATAAGCCAGGGCCACAGACAAGACGTAAGAACACCACCCACACCACAGAATGAAAGATTAAAGCATTGAAACTTTATTTGTTTAGGTTTATTTATTTGTTTGAGAGAGACAGAGAGCACATGCCCAGGAGCAGGGGGAGGGGCAGAGAGAGAAATCCTCAAGCAGACTCCCCACTGAGTGCAGAGCCCAACTTGGGGCTCTGTCCCAGGACCCTGAGATCATAGATCATGACCAGAGCTGAAACTAAGAGTCAGACGCTCCGCTGACCGTGCCACCCAGGCACCCCAAAGCATGGATGCTTTAAAATCATGCTGGGGCAACCAACGTTCTCAGTCTCCTAAAAGGAAGACATAGTAAATGTTTCTCACGGTCTTGGGGGAAAATAACCACACCTCCAAGTATTCACGTCTTTGCAAAGTCCTCTCCTCTCCTTGACTATGGGCTGACTTTCTGATCACTTGACTCAACAGACTGCAGTGTAATACTGTGCCAATTCCAGGCCGAAGACTTGAGAAGGCCTGGAGGCTTCTGCTTTTATGCTTTTGAGATCTAGCTGCCATGTAAGAAGTGTGACTGCCCTGAGATCACCATGCTGTGAAGGAGCCCAAACAGCCACACGGAGAGGCTCATGTGGAACAAAACGTCAGCCAATAGCTGCAGATGGGCTCATAGGGAGGCCAGCACCACCTGCCAGGCATGTGAATGAGGCCAGCTGGAATCTTCCTGCCTTCCCAGTGCCTCTGCTGACACCATGGGAGGCAGAACTGCCCATCCAACCTACAGAATCATAACAAATAATAAACTGTTGTCTTAAACTACTAAGTTCTTGGATAATTTTTTATGCCACAACAGGCAGCCCAAACAAGTTTCTTGAGTTGCTCATTACTATGTTCTCATCATAACCACAACAATCTCATGAGACAGTTCTTATTACCACTCTGCAAATGGGGAAACTGAGACTCAGAGAGATTGTGTAATCCCACAGTTGCTAAGCAACTAGTCTGAGGTTACTCAGATAGAAATGCTGGATTGAGTGTTCAACCCCCTTATCTGACATTGGAATATGAGCTCTTAACTACTTGTTTTATATAGTTAGAGAGTCTCCAGATAGATCTTAGCAATAACAACAAAACAGTGTGTACAATGATGGCACTGTTAGATTTAGAATTGAGGACAGAGGCATTGAAGAAGCTCTAATTTTGGGAAATGTGCATAGAATTAAAGCATGAGAGGCACCCAGCCTCTGGGTCGATGATCAGAATCTCTTGATAGTGACACATGTAATGATAACGGTGATAGCCAACTGGTGCTGAGTAGAGGAACCTTATAAATATTATTTCACAATCACAGCTGTTCTCCAAGAGGCACACATCTAACTTATTCACATTGAAAAAATGAGGAAATTGAGACTGAGGGAAGTAGAATAATCCAGAATCAAGACACTAGTGAGTTTCAGAGTCAGGAGCTGAACTCAGATATGTTTGTTTCCAAACATCACTAGGCATCAGGGAAATACAAATCAAAGCACAATGAGATACCACTTCATCGGTCAGAATGGCTAAAATAGACAACTCAGGAAACAACAGATATTGGTGAGGATGGGGAGAAAGGGGAACCCCCTTACACTGTTGGTGGGAATGCAAGCTGGTGCAGCCACTCTGGAAACCAGTATGGAGTTTCCTCAAAAAGTTAAAAATAGAGCTACCCTATGACCCAGCAATTGCACTGCTAGGTATTTATCCAAAGGATACAAACATAGTGATTCAAAAGGGCACATACACCCCAATGTTTACAGCAGCAATGTCCACAATAGCCAAAATATGGAAAGAGCCCAGATGTCCATCGACAGATAAATGACTAAAGAAGATGTGGCGATATATATATAATGGAATGTTATTCAGCCATCAGAAGGAACGAAATTTTGCCATTCACAATGATGTGGAAGGAATTAGAGAATATTATGCTAAGTGAAATAAGTCAGTCAGAGAATGATAAATATATGATTTCACTCATATGTGGAATTTAAGAAACAAAACAGATGAACATAGGGGAAGGGAAGGAAAAATAAAATAAGATGAAAACAGAGAGGGAGACAAACCGTAAGAGACTCAATTATAGGAAAGAAACTGAGGGTTGCTGGAGGGGAGGGGGGGGGAATGGGGTAACTGGGTGATGGGCATTAAGGAGGGCACTTGATATAATGAGCCCTGGGTGTTATATGCAACTGATGAATTACTAAATTCTACCCACGAAACTAGCAATACACTATATGTTCACTAAATTGAATTTAAATAAAAAGTTAAAAAGTTTTTTTCACTGATACATAACTGCATTGCCTCTTTCTAAACTCTTTAGAATGAATTAAGACATTCTCAAAGTTGTGGGTTTTTTTTTTAAAAAAACTATTTTACAACCAATGTGCTATTTTTCCTGAAAGATGTTCATGAGGATATAATATTTTGAGCAGTCTCATAAACACAGTAAATTATTTTTACCAGAGTATTTGAAAGTCTTAGCTCTAAACTTCCTTGATTTTATCCTTAAGTAGAATTTAAAGATAATAACTGGGTGTATACTCTGTTTTTTAAGATGGAAGAAAAAAATCCCTGACCATTTAACAGAAGGTACTCAGTTCTAGAAATCAAATTCTCCTTCGCTCAACCTCTTCTGGAATCCTGTCGGTGATAACCATAGACACTGATGGATTGTAGGATTGCCCTCCATGTACTGGGTCTTGCCAGCATATTTTTCTTAAAGAACGTTCGGTCCCCGATGGGAAGTGATCATGTTTAGTGACCACATACAGCAGGATTTTGGTGCTGGTTAACTAAAATAAGTTCTTTCCCATATGCGTGCATTTTATGTTTTCATCTGAGGTGGAGTTATAGTTACAAAAATAGCTCCCTAACTTCCTCTAGAGAGAAAAGAGAATTCAGAACTAGATCTCGCCATCTGCTATGTTGGTGTGGACTCTCTTCATCCCATCTTAGTTCACAACATATTTCTTTACTCATATGAGCTCAGGAGACACAGGAACGTATATTAATAAAATGAGTACTGAGTATTATGGTGTGATAGTGTTAGGGAATGTAGAAAGGAGTCTAATTATGAAATATAGAGAGTAATCAATGAAAAGTCAAAATCTACAAGCACAGAGCTATCTAGTGAGATTTCCAGAATCATCCCTGTTCTGGTTAATTTGTACTCAGGATGAGTAACTGTCTACATAGAGGGTAGAAGTTTTGAGATATTTATTTTCATCCTTCAAGAAGACAAGGATAATATTTATCTCTTGAGGAGGAGAAAGCTCAAAGACTTGGGAATGAGACAGATCTATGACTGGTGAAACAATGACTATCCCTGTTGGGCAGTTTTGTGATAGGATGATCTCCTCTGGCTACATTAGACAGAAAGAGACACAGATCTTTCTGGACTTATGTTGGGGTTATATCCTGATAAACCCATCATAAGTTGAAAATGTCATCAGAAAATGCATTTAATACGCCTAACCTAGCAAGCATCATAGCTTAGCCTAGCTTACCTTAAATGTGTTTAGAACACTTACGTTAGCTTAGAGTTGGGCAAAATCATCTAATGCAAAGCCTATTTTGTAATAAAGTGTTGAATATCTCATGGAATTAATTGAATACTCTACTGGAAGTGAAACACAGAATGGATACAGGCGTTGAGAGTGGCTGTAAGTGTCGGTCATTTACCCTCATGATCCCTGTCTGACTGAGACCTGCAGGCATCACGAGAGAAGATCATACCGTATGCCACTAGCTTGGGAAAAGATCCAAATTCAGAGTCTGAAATATGATTTTTACTGAACGCTTATGACTTTCACACCGTCGTAAAGTTGGAAAATCATAAGTCAAACCATCTTAAGTAGGGGACCATCTGTATAGAGTACTGAATGTTTTCTAGGGTCACTGGCAAAGCTAAAGAAACAGACTCTTGGCTGGCTTCCTCAGTTACTCCCAAACCACGTCACTAAACTAGGCCACCAAAGAAGATGCCTGTTACGGGCTGGGGAAACTCCCATTGAGCTGAGAAGCTACCACTAACATCTATCGCATCCAGCACTATTTCTGTTGGGATCAGAAGGCCGCCCCTGCTAAATCAGGAAGTGGTAGACACAGCTACCAACTCCAGCAACATGACCTCTGTCATCCACAGGAGCAAAACTCATGCCTCGCATCCTTACACTCTTCCCGTGGAGCTGAATTCCAAAGGCAAGCCTTACAGAAGCACAGCCCGATCAGTGCAACCTGAATCACATCCAGAGCCTGAGCTATAAGACAGCCTGGGAAATGGAGGGTGTGTGTGTGTGTGTGTGTTTTAAGGCTTTAGCCTCTACAGTATAGTAAGGCATATTTTCAGAAGGTTTGAGTAGATATCAAGGGAGCCAAACCCACCATCCCAACTAAAATTGTGCAAGGATGGCAAGAGATTGTTTGACCTGAACCAACTGACTCTGATTAGGATTGGCCTTGGTTTTGAAGAGAGCTTATATTCAAATATTAAAAATTATAAATTCATTCAAAGGTATAGTGGTTTTGAAGGAATGTAATTGTTAAAGAAAAAGAGAAAGGAGAGGACTTGCTGAAGGTATGGTTAGACATATCGGAGAGACTATTTTGGCTTGTTTTTCACTTAAAACTTGCATATTACACTCATTTGAGAGTCTTCACATTATAAAGTGATTACTGGTGGGAGTTGTGTCCCTGCTTTATAGAAGAAAATACCAAGGACTAGTCACCCACCAGGGGCATGCCTCTGAGCTGTCTGTCAAATAGCTATCTGACTTGTTTTATAGTCTACCTACGCGAAGAGTGTTCTGAAGACAGACAGATGGTTAGTTTCCATAAGAAAGAATTCTAGCAAGAATCAGGCTAAGATAGAGGTTCTGTGTTGGGGAAACAACACAGAACTAGCCTGGAACTGGAGAGTTAGCCTGGAATAAACTGTAGAGTGCATGCTGAGTCTACAAGAGGGAGCCACTGTTCTGCTCTGCCTTGTTATTGCCATGCAGGAGGCTGGCTTTGTGGAGCTGGACCTTTTGTACCTTTCTGGTGTAGTGATTCAAACCCTAGCAAGAGTCAGGAGGATTTAGCTTGGAGAGATGAGAGAGGGCCAGCCCACAATAATACTATATCGTCAGATGCTAATTTTACAAAGCAACCTAACAATAAGTTGTGGGCGTGGGGTGGGAACTCTGATTTAGAGCTGGAGCTTAAGTTTATTATATTCACACTGTAAATTACAGTGCTGATGACCACAGCGAGATGAACCAAAGCCTTGAAATGCAAGAATGCACCAGAGGGGACAGGCAACATCTTGTAGTTTTAGGTTATTGTACCAGTATACAGTCCAATGGAAAAATAGGACATGGCGTTGAAGACCATTTAGGAGAACTGAGACCTAGAAAATAACTTCAAGAGTACATAGCCATGATAAATCAAGAGACATGACCTAACTCGGAGTAGAATATGCAAACACACTTACCTCCATGTCTGCACAAGCGGTAAGATAGTATATAGTTTAATTCCATTTATGAAAAACAAAAGGAGCTTGACATTCTCTAGTGTTAAGTTTGAGGTGGCAACAGGGCAACCAGAGGGAGAGGCATATATGGGCTACACATAGTTGAAGAACTTTGTACAAGTTCCAACCTGATCATTTTGAAGGATCTGGCGGCAGATATTCTTGCATGGCCATAGAAATTAAACTAGTCAACAAAATCAATCCAACGATGAAAAGCTAGGTAAAGTCAGTTATGACTGATACCATGCCAAGACAGCTGTTTATTTTTAACATTTAAACTGTATATAACAATATATATTTATACAACTATATATATTTATATGTTATACAACTATATATATTTATATATAGTTTTATAGATATATTTATATTATATTTTTATTATATAAATGTGTTTATTTATTTATTATTTTAATTAATTAATTTATTTTTATTTTGGCTAGGACATCCTAGTTTTTTTTTTTAAGATTTTTTTTTAAAAGATTTTATTTATTTATGTGACAGAGAGACAGCCAGCGAGAGAGGGAACACAAGCAGGGGGAGTGGGAGAGGAAGAAGCAGGCTCCCAGCAGAGGAGCCCGATGTGGGACTTGATCCCGGAACGCCGGGATCACGCCGTGAGCTGAAGGCAGACGCTTAAAGACTGCGCTACCCAGGCGTCCCAGGACATCCTAGTTTTTAAGGATTTAAGTTCTAAATTTTGTACCGCCAGGGCAATGCAGCATAGAATTTATATTTTATCTTTTAATTTTATTCACTATTGTATGATAACATAGAAATATGTTATTCTTTTAAAATAATGAAGCATTACAGATGAGGCTAAATTCTCCTTTGACCACCACCTCTAGTCCCACCTTCTCTCTCTTTAGAGGCAAGTACTGCGATTGGTTGGGTGAGATAGTGTCATGATTTTAATTGTAAAGACTACTTAGTTTGGATCTTTTGAAACCATTTCTATGTTCCTTCAGTGCAGGGGTTAAAACCCCATAGGACTTTTTTAAAAAACTCCATAGTATCTTAAGAAATATGCTAATTAACTCTCCCTCTGAAACTAATAATATCCTATATGTTAATTAATTGAATTTAAATTTAAAAAAGAAATATGCTAATTGTGTATTTTATGTAATCAATAAAAATCCCTAAACAAAATATAAGTCCAATCCAATGGCAAGTGAGAAGATGCTGAGACCCAATAGGAATGGCAAGATGGTTCAATAACAAGTAATTGGAACCGTGTCTTTATTCCGAGCCCCCGCCCACTGGCTGGTTGATTCCTCAGCAGAGAGCAGAGCAAGGCGTATGGAAGGAAGCTAAGCTAGGAACTGGAATATAGACTGGGAACTCTGATATGCTTTCCTGCAGAGTCCTCTTCCTCTTTTCCTCACCGACCAATTCTTTGAAGAAATAGTATGTGGGAAATTTGCAATTCAGTCTATTCATTCACTCAATACATGGATTTTTGCTGAGTACATTCCATGTGCTAGGGCCTTACCTGACTCTGGAGATAATACGATGAGCAAGACAGACATGGTCTCTGAGGTCGTGGAGCTTACAGACCAGTGGATTAGACTGACAATCAGATAATCATACAAAGAATAAGTTAGTTATGAGAATTTATGAGAGGAATTAGACCTTGGTAGGTTTTCTTGAAGTTGTGACATTTAAGCAGCAATCTGGAAGGTAAGAAATCAATATGCCTCCCAGGTGTTTTCTAGGTAGAGAGAATCACCTTTTAAAAGACCCTGGAAGCTTGAGGGGGCTATCTACAGGTGTTAGATACCAGCAGGACTGGCTTCATGGGCATGAAATCTGTCAGCCACTCAGGGCCCTGAGCTCAGGAAGGGCTCATGCTTGGTTTATGCTCTACTGTCATGATTTTGAAATTCTTAATAAGTTTTGAACGGGGAGCCCTGCATTTTCATTTTTCACTGGGGCCCATGAAGTATGTAGGCAGTCCTGGCTGTGGGAGTTTGATCTTGATTTCACTTGTCATACGTAGCCATGGGAGGGTTTTAGACAAGGAGAGACATATCTTGATTCCTGAAAGACCACTCTGGTTGTGATATGAAGAATGGAAGGGTGGGCACTATTATCACCCTTTAGTAACTTACAGTATCGCTGGTAAAACCAAATTTGGCTAAGAGTTATAATTAAAAGTCATATGTTACAGAAATATATTGAAGTGGATCCTGGGAAATTGGGAGGAAGGTCATCTAATAAAGTCTCTTGATTGGGAAAAGCTATAATCTCCTACATGGCTTCTCCCAATCTTCTCTTCTCTGAGCCAAATACCATCCGGTACTTTTTTGGCTCTTCAACTCAAGGCTAGATTTCTTAGTCAAGAAGCTTAAAGATCTGAAAACCCACCATTTCCCATTTGAAGCCTTACAGTAGCTTTTGGAATTGCTTAGATTTCTTAGTCAAGAAGCTTAAAGATCTGAAAACCCACCATTTCCCATTTGAAGCCTTACAGTAGCTTTTGGAATTGCCCCATATCTTCAGCTTAATCCTAGAGACTCCCGTATAAGGTGAGGCTTCTTTCCCTTCTTCCTTCCTATCATTCGGTGAGTCCGGATAACTCCCAGAGGATTATGATGAGGTTTTTCAGTTGTTCATCTGAATCTCCACTAATCTAATTCCTCAGATACATGGGAGTCCATCCCAGAGACAGTTGGCTATCTCTTCCGCTTAATGCAGCTGTGTTTCTGCTGTCAGTGAAGCTTCTGTTCTAGGCATTGTCCATAAATACTATTTTATGACATTATTGCCAGCCACACCATCCCTCTTGTGATGTTTTATCTATCAGCTCTGTTCAATAGCACTTTCTTCAATGATGGAAATAGTCTGTATCTTCTCTGTCCAAAATGGTAGCAACAAACCACATATGGCTATTGAACACTGATTAGAGTTCGACATGAAAATTTAGGCCACCAAAGCTCAGGAATGCTATTTTAGCTGTTTCATATCACAGAACCAGCATAGTGTAACTCCAGACATAAACCTGGGCCTTCTGTCTCTTGGTGATCTTTTCTTTATACCAGTGGTCTCAACAAGCATTTATTTGCAAAGTTTTATTAGACATCTATTAAGTGTATTAAGTATTTGGGGGATGCAAAGAAATAAGATAGCTCCATTGGTCAAAAGGGGGTTAGCAATAAGGAGAGAGAATCACTTTGTTGACCTCTAAGAGCAAAGAAGAAGAGGGACAGTCCCTGTGTTCACCTTCGGGAGTCCAGAGGTGTTACTATGACTGTTGCACAAGATGGGGCGAGTTCTGCCTCTGTGCTCTACAGACAAGTCTCTTGATCACTGAAAGTTCTTTAGTGCTTGACACACACAAACTACAGGTGGTCATTCTCATCTGCTATGCCACTCCAAGGTCTTCAGGTTTGGTGACAGTGAGGCTAAGTAATCTGCCCAAGCCCACACAGCTACTAAAAGACTGAGTCCGGATTGAAATCTAGATCCTTTTGACCCCAGTATTAATTAGGATAGCGGAGGGTACAGATGTTGCAAACATAGTTTGTGCACTGACTCTGGTGGTCTTGAGTGTCAGGCTAAGAAATTTGGATTTGATCCATTGGAAGCAGTCATCCAGAGAATCTTTTTTTTTTTTTAAAGATTTAATTTGTTTATTCATGAGAGACACACAGAGAGAGAGGCAGAGGAGGGAGAAGCAGGCTCCCCGTGGAGGAGGGTGCCCGATGTGGGACTCGATTCCAGGACCCTGGGATCATTACCTGAGCCGAAGGCAGACACTTAACCGACTGAGCCACCTGGGCTCCCTCCAGAGAATCTTTTAATGAACTTCTCAGTGGAAGCTACTGAAGAAGTAGGAAGAATAAGCCAATAGTGGTGTAGAGGGGACAGATGGGAGGTCTTCAAGAAAAACCATGTATCAAGGTTTTGTGCCTTAGGGGCTGCTTTCTCTCACATCCAGAAGATGTCTTAGAGGACATCTGGTAGCATTGGAACATCAAGGACCAGAACTGTTTTGGGAATCAACTGGAAGCTCAGAAGCTCATTTTTAGGTTCAGAAGATGTTAATTGATCATGGACTGAGCTGCGGGAAGGTCCAGCGGGAAGGTCCAGCTGGTGCCTGATGAACACAGAGCAAACCACCCCATGCTCTCTGGAATCGAGGGAGGGTGAAGTTAAGTAACTTGAACAAGGCCACCAGCCAGTCTTGGAAGAGAAGTGTGTACAGAAAGTACAGTAAGAGCGAAGAGGCAAGGGAGTCATCTCAGAAGGGACAGAGGAGGTCCAGAATGGGGCAGTGGTGAGAGAGGAGAAAGGAGAGTCCAGGTTGTGTTGACTGGTGTAACATTATGTAAGGGGTTGCAGGAGGGTGAAGATCAGAAATAGACTTGAAGGACATGAGGGAGGTCGCTGATAACTTTTAATAGTCCTCTTTGGGGAGCACAGTGTGGCCAGATAACACAGGAATTCAAGGGAAAGAGGACTATGTTCTGTGGGTAGCAGGGGTTGACAGGCAGTGAACGGAAGGACAGAAAAGCAACAACAGAAAAACACAATGAAGTCAATGCAAGTCTCTTCAAGATAGAAAAGAGCATGTTCATATTTGTAGGCAAAGGGAAAGAAGCCAGCGGAGAGAGTGAGAAATTAAACATATTGAAAGAATCATACTGCACGTACTTCTCTCAATATGGTTTAAAAAACATCTTTCAGCCATTCTTACTTATTTATTATTCCTGAAGCAGTATTTTTTCAAGATTTATATATTTATTTTAGAGAGAGAGAGAGTGGGAGAAGGAGGGGTTGGGGGGGAAAGGGAGAGAATCTGAGAATCTCAAGCAAACTCTACCCTGAGTGCAGAGCCCATTGTGGGGCTCTATCCCATGATCTTGAGATCATGACCAGAGCTGAAATCAAGAGTCAGATACTTAACCTACTGAGCCACCCAGGCGCCCCATCCTGAAGCAGTATTTTTAAGCTATAGGAATTGAAAGTGAGATAGGCCGACAGATCAATGAAACAGAAAGTCCAAAATAGCCCTAGATATATATGTAGATCTAACAAAATCTATATTTCACAATATTGGGAGAAAAAAATGGATTATTCAAGAACCAGTTACTTGCAAAAAAAAAAATTAGGTTGTGATTTCATGTGATGTACTGACAAATTCTAGCTCGTTATGGAGTTTTAAAATCCATAAAAATACAGGGGCACCTAGGTGGTTCGGCTGGTTAAGCCACCGACTCTTGATTTCAGCTCAGGTCGCCATCCCAGGGTCATGAGATTGAGCCCCACATTGGGCTCCATGCTCAGCATGGAGTCTGCTTGTCCATCTCCCTCTGCTTCTCCCTCCTCTTGCATGCACACAGTCTCTCTCTCTCAAATAAATAAAATCTTAAAAAATAAATAAAATAAATAAAAATCATGAAAGTACTAAAAGAAATGTACATAAATGTAATAGTAATCTAAGCGTATCAGAAGCATAAAACTCAAAGCTATAGACCAATGAAGCTAAGGGTTTCCTAGAAATAATCTGATGCAGAGCTAAATAGCTGTGGTAAGAAACCCTTCCATCCTCTCTGAACCTATTCAAACATCCATAAGTATGATAAGAGTATATTAATCTCAGAAGCTGGGAGGTAGCAGTGAGTGTGGTCCCTATTGCATTTTTTGGTGGACTCGGGCTTTGGAATTTTTCAAAATCTGTGGCATCACTTGGTTACAGTTTTAAAATATCATCTACTCAATAACATCATCTATCTCTTCCTCTAATAATTGGAGAAAATCATCAAACATCCGGAAGGAGTCAAATTCTTTTCAATTAAGTTATTTGCACCAAGTGTCCATCCCTTTAAGAGTTCTCAAGATTGCCAAATATATAGGTAAGGTATGCCACATGTCACATAGGCAAATCACTTGACATCACTGAAATGCCCTTAAATGACATTAGCAGTGCCATGAAGTAATGCTTAAAAAGACAAATCCACACAACTTAGTCCTAATTTCAAATACTCATTTGAGTGCCTTTAATCCAATACAGTCTGTGTGGAAAATTTGAAAAAAAAATCTTAAAATCCCTGCCAATCCTTTCAGACCACGTGCTGAGAAAACATATTTCAAATGGGCACCACTCGATCTGAGTTTCCAACGTGAGTGCATTTCCTGTGTTATTGCGTGATGTTTAGTAAGCATAATACTGAGAAGACTGACATTTAGAAGCAACTTCTTTTATTTTGATGGCAACTCCCTTCCTTGATGCCTGCTTAGCGAGTGTTCCACGTACCTGGCCCCGACGCACATTTTCCAATCCTGCCATGACTCACAAAATAATTGTTAACTAAAATAAACACCTCTTCTCCTGTACCATAGTTTCCAACAGAACCACGTCACCAGCCTCTGCTTCCTTGAATACGTCACTCATATTTCAAGAGTGAGTTCAAATGCTGGTACATTGGTGGTTTAATCCAACCACGAATCAAAAATAAACACAAGTCTTACTACCACCCCTCATGACGTTGTTCTTCCATACTATATGCTGTTAATACTCTGCTTCACTCAACTTGCATCCACTGATTAAAGAATTCTGGCTCTATGTGTCACTTGAGATGGGCTAAGTTATACTGCGGCAACAAAAGACCCCCAAATCTCACCCGGCAAAGTTCATGTCTGGTGTGTGTCCGTTGAAGGCGGTGCTCCATGGGATCCAGGCTGGTGGGACAGCCATTCCTAGAACATGGACGAGGTGTCATGGCGGTAGGGGGAGAGAGAACATGGCGAATCACACACTGGCTTTTAAAGTTATTTTTCCACTCTCATTTCTCTGACTAAAGCAGGTCACACAGCCATGCCTAGCTTCAAAGGCAGCGGGAAGATGCAGTGCTGTCATGCTCACAAACGACGAAGACCTGGAAATAGGTAGTGATCAGTACTAATGACTTCCACATGCTTATTTGACTTCCTTGCTAAGCATAAATGTGTCAAAAGCTGTGAAATTGGTTTCCCAAACTTTGGGAAAATATTTTGACTCAAACCTGTTTATGCTTTGGAGAAGGCTTTCAATGGTGGCTTTGAAGTTTTAAGCTCCTTAGATAAAAAAATAATATTCAATTTACAACTGGAAAGCAATATCTTGTGTTTGTTCTAGAAAAAAAAATCTCCCAATAGGTTTGTGAAAAAGGTCACTGTTGGAAAATGATGCAACATCTTCGTCCCCTATTTAATAAAATTCCTAAACAGGCAAATCACTGCAGAGTAGAAATAAGTAAGTCCCTTGGTCCAGTGAAATCCAATTTTAATTTATTGTTTTATATTTCTAAGTAATCTCTACACCCAACATGGGGCTCGAACTCATGACTCAAAGATCAAGAGTTGCGTACTCTACCGACTGAGCCAGCGGGGTGCCCCCAGTGAAATTCAATATTGAAATTCATTGTCAGGGTTCCTCTTCCAGGCTTTAGTTGGGGGTTGTTTGTGAGAGATCTACTAGCCTATCACTTTTTCTAGCACATGCAGCTTCGCAGTCTATATTTAAGTTAGGCTGGAATCCTCTTTCCTGTTTATATTTATGATTTTATTTTGAGCTATAGTATTTATATTACTATTTTCATTGCACTCCTATTTAACAAACCACTTTTGAGTCATTGATTCTTTTTTGTGAACTGGGGATTTAAAACAGAAGGTGGGCAATAACAACAACAAAAAGATTAAAATAAAAGGTAATGTGCAGAGAAAATAAAATGCGGTGTTTACATGAATTAGGTAGACCTCATTGTATGGGATGGACATACTCAGTACAAGTTGACTTTAAAGTATATCTCACTTTCTACAATCTTCAGCAGGAAATGTTCTCCCATTGGGTGTTTGGGTCGGGAAGATAATTTTCCAGCAAGTTAAGTTTAAGTTTTTAAATTAAGTTTAGAGTATTTCTGAGTAAGGTATTTAGATGAGGGATAACTCATGTGCCCTGGAGAGCCTATATTTGGGTGACCTGTGAAAACAATATAAGCAGAATTCTGTATCCCCAGAGACAGATAAAAGTAGAAAATCCTACCTCTTTCATTTTCAGAAAATGGCAAACAATCTGAAAAGGTCAAAGCTTGTGATCTCAGAGAATGTGATTCCTCTTCTCCATTCTATCCAACAATGTCTTTCTAAATACCCCAACTGGTTTTGGGGTGTTGTTTGGCCTTTATTGTAAGAGACACCCCAATTTTTTAATTGATCCCCCTTTAGCTTTATAACTAATAACATGATGAATCATGATGAATCCATGATCGCCATTCCTCCCTGAGGAAGGACCCTGGAAGGGGGTAGAGAAAGGCCAGTTGTGTTCTCTTCAACACTCATCCATAGGGAGAAGAAAGCAAGGTCCCTCTTCCATGAACCAAAATAAGAAAAAGTGGAGAAAACTGTAATTCCTTCTGTCAGGCACTAGTGTTTATTGTCTGCTCTGATATGAAGGTTTGTGTCCCCCCCCCCCCAGATTTATATGTTGAAACCTAACCTCCCAGGTGGTGGTATTAGGAGGTGGAGCCTTTGGGAGGTAGAACCTTCCCAAGTGGGATCAGGGTCTTTATAAAAGTGGCCCTAGAGAGCTCCCCTGTCTCTTTCAGCATGTGAGGACCCAGCAAGAAGATGGTGGTCTGTGAACCAGAAAGCAGGTTCTTACCAGACAGGAAATCTACTGGCACCTTAATCTTGGACTTCCAACCTCTAGAACTTGAGAAATAAGTCTCTGTTGTTCATTAGCTCCCAGTCTGTGATATTTTACATAAGGCATTGTCTCAGATAATAGCAGTAGCAGTAAAGAACTTGAACGTGTTGGTAAGGCTCCCATAGAAAGGGCGGCAACTCTATGCACTTGAACTTGTGTTGGATCCTTATGGGCCAGGTCCTGTACTGGGCACTTCATAGTGATGTGAAGAGGAAACAGGGCTGACATCATGCTCAAGGGGTCATGGGAGGTAGTTCCTACAGAGGTACCAGATGAAGTAGGACAAGTGCCATTCAAGAGAGACAAAATAAGTGGTGTTAGCAGGTAAGGATGGAAGTGGGGGAGCTCTTGTTTTTTGGATCTGGAAAAGCTTAATACAGGAGGCGGGATTTAAAGGTGGAGACAGATTAATTGGACGAATTGTGACAGACAAAGTGTCAAGGGGATAGTATGAATGAAGGTATAGAAAGAGGGTGTGCTTTCTAGTTGGCTGGAGAAAAGTGTTCTCTGAGGGGAGTGGTGGAGGACATGCCTGGGAAGATATAACGGGGCCTTTGGGAGAGTGATTTGAACTTTACTGACTCGTCCATGAGGAGACCTTAGGGTTTGAGCCGTGCTTTGGGAAGATGCATTGGCCGTAGTCGTGGGGACTGTGGAAGAAAGGAGGGTTGGGCAGTGGCAGAGTTAGCGGTGGGTGGGATAAGGTTTGGCCGAAAGTGAGTTTGGCTAAGAGATGGACTGTAAAGAATGTAATTTTCACTGAAAGAAAGAAACCCAGAAACTCCAAGATTGCTCTGGAAGGAGAATCTCTTTTGGAGGAGGGGGTGGCTGGACTTGAAGCTGCCATGCTCTCCTCTCAAATTTCTCTTCCCTTTGGAGAGCCCTCATTAATTCCCAAGGCCCCACCACACTGTTCTGTGTTGGGGTGTGTTATGGGCTGAACTGTGTCCCCCTAAAATTCATACCTTCAAGTCCTAAACCCCAGCACCTCAGAATGTGACGTGTTCAGAGAAAAGGTCCCTAAAGAGACAATTAGGTGAAGATGTGGTCATGAGGGCGGGCCCTCATTCAATACGACCAACGTCCTTATAAAAGGAGGGAATTTAGATGCAGACACGCGCAGAGGAAAGACCATGTGAAGACAGAGGAAAAGAGGGCCACCCACAAGTCAAGGAGAGGTCTCAGAAGAGGCACCTTGATTTCAGACTTCCAGAACCATGAGAAAATTAGTTTCTGTTGTCCAAACCAACCAACCTGTGGCACTTCGTTATGGCAGCCCTAGTGTGTACAGAAAGTGGTTCCCCTTGATGTTTTGTAGGACAGCTGAGAGAAGACATTTAAAGTAGCCTTTTGTAAAGTTTGGGAGGCAGCAAAGGGGACGCAAACCCACAAACAAAGATGAAACTAGGCAATCGAGCTTGTGAGAAATGGCTGCCTTTCTGAGACTCTAGCAACCCATCCCATTCGTAAAAGGACGCGTCCAGGGATGCATGCCTTTGGATCCCGTTGCTGCCTCTTGTATTCAGAGGGGGAGCCCCCACAATACAGCTCTGCCATTTTGTCACGGAGCCACGTGCTCACATGTGCTGGAAGAGGGGCTAAGACTCAGACCACAGGTGGCCTAAGGCTGGGGTGTGCGACCAAGGAAAGAGCAATAGAATCCGGAATCGCAGCCTCCAGGTTTGTCCACAAACTGGTCTGGACATCCTGGGGATCGGTGTGGCCAAGGTGTCCCCAAGCCCTTGCTGGAAGGGCTGCACCATGCACGAGGTGTTTATAAGCTTTGATGAAAACTGCGTGTTCCTACAGCCCTGCGAGCCTGCCTGGAAAGGCGGCAGGACCGGCAGCTGCCATCCCCGCACGTACAGAGCAGGGGTGGTGATTCCCTCTGACCCGAGAGAAACATTATAGGAACATTCCCTGGCAAGGACTAAGCCCTCTAGAGTGCTCCAGGAAAATAGTTTTGAACACAGGAATTGCCAGGTCTGGATAAACATAGTTCAGTCCCTCAGATGTTTTGAGCATGACTGAATGTTCTCACTGAACAGCCTTTCATCAGAGGTCTTCAAATAGTTCACATAAAATCCTGATCCTGTTCCAAGCCGTGGCTTGGTCAAGAGTTATCAGATCCACTGTTCTGGGGACCCAACACCATCAAGGGTTCATCCTTTTTGAGATAAAGTGAACCCGTGAGAAAGTGAAAACTTTAGGCTGAGCTAGTGGCAGGGGTATCATGCTTACATGGGAGGGTCCAATTCTGATCTTCTGGCTGATGGACTTGGGAAGTGTCTGTACCCTGAACTTCATTTTCCTCATGTGTAAAATAGGAATAATAATAAGAACGTGTCTTTATATGCCTGGCTCCTACATGTTTAATCCGATTGAAAAGCGAAAAGGGGTCGACTTTGCCATAGGAAAGCTCGCAAAGTCCGTGCATACAACAGGTGCTCAGGAAGCAGCTCAGAAGATGGTGGGAAAAAAAAAAAAAAAGAAAGATGGTGGAAGGATAATGTTATGCTGGCCCTCTTCGCTGTGGCTGTCACTGCACGAGGCATTCTTGAGATATCCTATGATTCTGCTATTCTCCGCTCTTGTTTTTGCTTTTTGTTTTTGTATTTTTATTCTTGTATTTTTTATTTTTTCAAGATTTTATTTATTTATTTATTTGACAGAGATAGAGACAGCCAGCAAGAGAGGGAACACAAGCAGGGGGAGTGGGAGAGGAAGAAGCAGGCTCCCAGTGGAAGAGCCTGACGTGGGGCTCGATCCCAGAACGCCAGGATCACGCCCTGAGCTGAAGGCAGATGCTTAATGACTGAGCCACCCAGGCCCCCCTGTTTTTCTATTTTTAAACCAGTCTTCAAGCCCAAGTGACAGAATGGATCCTAGGTGAATCATTAGGTTGGAAATTTAAGATGTTTGAAGTAATGTAAATAAACGAGTTGCTCAAAACGATGGTTAGCAGCCAACAGGTGTGGTGCGTATAAACACGGGGTCACCACAGGGCAGGCATTCTAGAAATACATGGAGGTTTGGAGATTCGTACGTTTTTCTAACTATACTCTCATTTATTCATTCATTCAACAAATATTGGTAAAGTGCTTATTTTATGCCAGGGACTACAATTAGGCATAGGAATCAGAAAACAGCAAGACAAGTCCCAGCCTTCCAAGGGTTATAGACTGAAGGAGGAATATGGTAAAGAAATAGATGAACAAATAATGCAACAAAGTATAATTAGATTTTAGCAACCGGATGGGAATTCATGGAGTCAGCATCCTGTGAGTGGTCACACAGATTTGTGACACGATTCTTATAAGACTTAATTTTTTAAGAGAAATTTTAGTTTATAGAAAAATCGAGAAGGTACAGTAATTTCCCCACATATACACCATCTCTCCCATTATCAACATCTCCCAATGTAATGAGCCTACATTGACACGTCATCATCACCTGAAGCTTGGAGTTTACTCTTAGGGTTCACTCAGTGTTGAACACTCTATGGGTTTGGACAGATGTGTAATGACATGAATCCATCATTATAGTATCATGCAGAGTAATTTCGCTGCCTTAAAAATCTTTTATTCATTCCTCACATGTCCCTAAACCCCTGGCAACCACGGATCCTTTTATCATCTCCATACTTTTGCTTTTTCCAGAATCTCCTGTGGTTGGCATCATACATTATGCAGTCTTTCCAGCCTGGCTTCTTTCACTTAATGATATGCGGGTAAGTTTCATCCATGTCATTTCGTGGCTTGATAGCTCATTTTCTTCTTGTGCTGAATAACATTCCATCGTCTAGATACATCACAACTTCTTTAGACATGCAGTGATCTTAATTTTGCTCAGGGCGCCATGTGAAATGTATGGGCAGGAACAAGTCACCAAACTAGTGAAGAGACCAGCTGATCGCCCATTATCCAATGTGCCAGAAAGGCTTGGTTCTCTATGGCAGGGGTGGGGGTGGGGTTTGTGGGAAGGGGCTCCGGCATTAATATCTTCACAGTGTAAAAAAATCCTATCTTGGTACTGTTGAGGGAAACAATCTTGAGACACAAACCAGCTGCTGGTGACAATGATGGAAACAAGAAATAAAGATGTCTAGGGAAGAAGTTGTTTTTATCTAGAAAAAAGCATTTAGAGGCAACAGGTAGGCTATATTGGTAGACCCCACCGCAGGAACTCATGAGGTGCTCAGAGTGTATTCCCATGAATAGAAAAGCTCTATTCTCTACAAAGGGTGCGGAGATGGGAGGAAAAAATCAGGGGAAGCTTCATGAAGGAGGTGATCTTGGAGCAGATTCTTGGTAGATAAGTCATGTCCTGACCAGGGATGAGAAGGACCCATGCCTGTTTGGAAAATACTGATTAAAAAAAATCAAACAAAAGAACTTTAATTTCTGAACAAGAAGGAGTGTTAGGGACTGGATTTACCCTCTGACCAGGAATAACCAAAAAAAAAAAAAAATCAAACAGATAAAATCTATAGAAACTGGACACTGGATATCAGGCAGCAAAGAACATGGGTCCCAGAAAGTCCCTGTATATAGACAGACATAAATAGGAAGGAAAAGAGGGGGGAAAGATGTGATATACTAAGACTAATTTTTAAAAAGCTGAAGTGTTCCTCAATGTCTTTCAAGAGTGATTTATAGTTTCTAGAATATAGGTCCTTTACGTCTCTGGTATGATTTCTCTCATCTATGGAACATAAGAACTAGGATGATCGGTAGGGGAGGAAAGGGATAAAGAAAGGGGGGGTAATCAGAAGGGGGAATGAAGCATGAGAGACTATGGACTCTGAGAAACAAACTGAGGGCCTCAGAGGGGAGGGGGGTGGGGGAATGGGATAGACCGGTGATGGGTAGTAAGGAGGGCATGTATTGCATGGTGCACTGGGTGTTATACGCAACTAATGAATCATTGAGCCTTATATTGGAAACCGGGGATGTACTGTATGGTGACTAACATAATATAATAAAAAAATCATTAAAAAAAAAAAAGCTGAAGTGATTCAGTTAATATCGGACGGTTACTATCAGACTTCAGAGCAAAGAGATCAATTTTATAAAAATAAAAGGATCAATCCAACAAGAGGACACAACAATCCCAAATGTTTATGCACGTAACAGAACTCCAGAATAAATTAAGCAAAAACTTATGAGACTGCAAAAAGAAATAACCACAGCCACCAGTACGAGTAGGATGTTACAACACCCTTTTTCAATACTTGATAGAAGAAAAAATAGAGGGGCACCTGGGTGGCTCAGTCAGTTAAGCGTCTGCCTTTGGCTCAGGTCAGGATCCCAGGGTCCTGGGATCGAGTCCCAAGTAGGGCTCCCTGGGAGCCTGCTTCTGCCTCTCCATCTCTCTCTCTCTCTCAAATAAATACATAAAATCTTTTTTTTAAAAGATTTTATTTATTTATTTTGACAGAGAGAGACAGCCAGCGAGAGAGGGAACACAAGCAGGGGGAGTGGGAGAGGAAGAAGCAGGCTCCCAGCGGAGGAGCCCGATGTGGGACTCGATCCTGGAACGCCAGGATCACGCCCTGAGCCGAAGGCAGCCGCCTAACGACTGCGCTACCCAGGCACCCCAATACATAAAATCTTTTAAAAAATAGGGAATCAGGAGGATACATACAGAACACTTGAAGCAACTATCAACCAAGAGATCTAATGAACATTTATAATTAATATTTCTCCATCCAGAAACAGCAAAAGACATAAGCTTTTCAAGTGCACATAGCACATTAATCAAAATAAGCCATAGGAGGACCATAAAAAAGTCTCAATGAATTTAAAATGATTAACGTCAGACAGAGTATGTCCTCTTACTACAATTGAATTAAATAAAAAATTAGTCTTCCAATCCGGAAAAAGTCCTCACATATTTGTGAAAGAAATGACATACCTCTAACCACCTGTAGGTCCAGAAATAAATTAAAAAGGAAATTAGAAATAGTATTTGGAACTGATAGAAATAAGCTAGACAGTACTGATCTAGAGGATTTTTTTTTTTGCAATTCCAGAAGACAGTGAATGGCTTTTCCATCTTTTTTTTTAATATAATAATATTTTTTTATTATATTATGTTAGTCACCATACAGTACATCCCTGATTTTTGATGAAAAGTTCCATGATTCTTTAGTTGCTCCTGAAGGCTTTTCTTAATCCTGAGGGTAAGGGAACGTCTCATCTTAACACAGAGCACTGGGCAGAGGGTGGGGGGTGGGGGTGAAACGGACCCTTAATGAGCCACTTTCAGATTGTTCCATACAGGTAAATTCTAGTTTATAAAGTGGTAATAGCAAGAAATATTCATAAGTTGGTGGCCTGCCCTTGAAATGTCTTTCCCATAGCATCAGTTGGGAGTTTCATTCCCAGCTACCCCCCAAGCACCTGTCCCAGCCCCATGGGGGTGAATTTCAACTACATTCCGTGTGGCCTCATTTGGTCAGACAGTCACCATCATATACATTGTTGCCCTGGGAGCGATGCGGGGTGACGGGTAGAGAAAAGACACCATGTTTGTTCAAAAAGTCCTTTTACCAGCTGCCAGATGTCTGTTGAAATAGAAGCAGAGAGGTGTGGGTGACAGGTCCGGCCTCTGGGGACAGCTGGGAGTCACTTCTGTCTCTGCAACGGGTGTGTTTCGGTCAGTGGATGGAGGGTTTGTCCAAGAGCTTGAGGGCTTTTTCCGCCCTGGGGACGCCTGTCCAAGGCTCCTGGCTACTTCTTGGTCCAAGGCTCTTGGCTACTTGCGTCCTGAAGGAAGAACTAGGGTATCCTTACAGACCCGGAGGAGACTTTCCGATTTGATACAGTTCCTTTGAACCCAAGGTAACCGGATGAGCCAACATCCCATGTTGGTGCAAGATAATTAAGGACAGCGTCTGGGAGGTAATAGAGTTTGTGAATATTTGGCAAAACAGAGCTCCTCTGTGTGTGGTGGAGAGAATGCTTACCAGACACTGAGTAATCTCTGACACGGAGTCTTCTTTACAGCTCAGTTGGGTTCATTCAATTCGTTTTGGCCAATGGATGCTGGAGAAAAATGTCAGCTACGTGGTTCAGAGCCAGCATGCCTCTTCCCACCTCTCCTGCCTTCCCACAGTGATCTCGGTGCTACTTAGTCATAAGATATCTCATAAGAAGAAGCAGAAATCCTGGATCCTTGAGTCGTCTCTGGGACTCGAGCCCTCACCGACCCCAACTGGAGTCTGAGTGAATAACAATCTTTGTTGGGTTAAGCTATTAAGATTTGGGATTTTATTTGCTATTCTATCTTCCTTAATGCATTATTTAAATTTGAGCCACTAACTCAGCTCTGAGTGGTTGCTGCCGTGCAGTAATGCGGGCTTGGTGTTGCCAAGTGTCCCAGTTTTTCAAGGCCAGCCTGAAATAGAGATTTTCACGTGACTCCAGGTTGGAAGAGCTGGCAGTGAGTTCAAACTGAAAACATCATGGCCCTATGGTGTGTAGACCAAACGTCAGTGGGCTGACTTCAGCCTATTGGTTGCTCATTTTCTGACCTCCGAGGTCTCTTCTAGTCTATGTGAGTATTTGACAAACTTAATGTCCTATCATGTTTGTAATTTCAGGCAACAATTATGTGGCACAGTGACATGGACGTAGATGTCTCAGAAACTTCAAGCTAAAACGTAGAAGACCATGGCCATTGGAGGGTAATCCAAAGTGAAAGTACGTCTCCTTCTTGCCCCACTCTCCCCTGTCTTTCTTTCCCTTCCCTTCCCTGCCACCTTTCAGAAAAGGGGCCTTAGATTGGGTTCTCCAGAAGCCAGCACTGAGATGGAAATTTGTGGGCAAGTGACTTACTAAGCAGATCCCCCCACTGTGGACTGATAAAGGATGGGGACGCAGGGCAGTTGAGAGGAGCCAAGCAAAGGCACCAGCATCTTAGGCAACATCCTGTTATCTTTACCCTATAGAATACTGGAGGGTAAGTGCCGCTAAGAGTCGCCCCAACCCACAGCAAGGGATCTGAGCTTTCAATCTCCTTAACCTGGCAGTCTGGGTAATGGCCAACATGAGGGCGGGAGGCACGTACATGAGCTCCCAGGCATCTCTGGCTCTCTGTGCCTGCAGGCGGAGAATTCCAGAAGCCCAAGGGCAGCCCTTCAAAGAAGAGCTTGTGGGTACTGGCCGTTGGAAACACAACGATGGAGGCGGGCTGAGGAGCTGGTGCACAGAAAGGATAAAACAGCATTTGATGGTATTTCGGCAGAACACCGACACTGTCCACTGTAGACGTAAAAAAAAAAAAAAGATTTCAGGGGAAAAAAATTCTAAAATTGCACCATCGATCGGTGGACAAGAGTTATTTTGTTGGGGGCTCATGTAGAAGTAGTGATTGCAGTTCTTTATAAGCAGAAGGTAACCGCGTGACTCGGGGCATCTCATTTCATTGCTCCGAGCCTCCGTTAGCTTCGGACTGTATGGCTGCTGAGAAGCACCCAGAGATAAGGCCTGGTGCATTTTGGCTAAGTGTCCTTAGCGTCTTCCCTCTGCATGCTCCTGGTACCCCTATCCAATGCCGCAAGACCCTCCCCCAGGAAGACGCTCCAAGGGACACTCCTTAACGCACTCTAGATTTTTTTCTGGGATTTATTTATCCTCCTGCTGTCTGCAGATTGAGAAAGGGGGGGCTCCGTTGAGAATGGTGCTGAGAGTTGGGGTGCATCATCTCACTGGCTGGAGTTGCCGTTCCTGCAGCCCCTCGGGCAGACTTTACCCAGCAGCCCCTGCATTGGCATTCGGGGTAGGGCTGGCAACGCAGATTGGCATCACTGTTAAGATCATGACTCACCGATGGTCACAGAACAATGTCCTTAGGACAACCGCGTCTTCTGGCCAATGAGGTGCAAAAGGTTGAGAGTTATTATTTTATGCTTCAGAGCCTCTCCCAAGTAAGGGTTCTGTTCTTTTGAAAAGTTGTCTGGCAATTTGACTTTCCATAGAAATGCCCTCTGGCTCAGTGTCCCAAGAAAACTTTGAACAGTTAAGCTCCTGCCACAAATGAGAGTTCATGGTTCTGGGTCAGGGGCTGTGCACCCTGGCGGGCCAGCATCGCCCTCTTTGCAGAAATTCGACTAAAGCGTGGTCCACACACGGGACCAGTGCCAGCTCACGAACTGTTACGGGGTGGCTGTGAGGTCAATACAGAAATCGAGAGTAAGAATTTAGAAACTTTCATGGCAATTTTATGTTGCCTGGAGGCCAAGTACACAATCAGTGGGCGTGTCCATCTCGCACATCCGGTGGGATCAAGAAGCTGACTGCAATGGTTTAGAAATAAAGCAAAAACAAGCATGGCGCTTTGCCACAGTCAGTCTGAGAGGTCCTGCTTGACTCTACGTCTCGGAACACCCCACAAATCCACAGGGCTCTTTATGGACCCATAGCATCCCCACAGAACCAGATGACCGTTGGAAAATGCCAGAGAGTTTCCAGAGAGGCTAAGCGATTCCCATGGAGCCCCAACAGATTCCCATGGAATCTGTTCAATCTCCCTGACCTTCCCACTTTCTTCCCTGAGAGTCAGTTGAGCTAAGTATTAAGGTCAGTTTTCCAGGCCCCAGAGCGCCACGAGGGAGTGCAAGTCAAATTGCTACTGCAGGACATGCTGGCTCTGACCTGCTGGCATGGGGTTCTGCTTCTAATGGATGTATTTGGCACCTGACCCCAATTCTAGGATTGTTAATGTATCAGCTAGCTTTTTATGTGAAACAAAGCACCCCCAAACTTAGTGGCTTGAAACAACAAATCATCGGTTTTCAGCAATGAGTGCTGGCTGGGTTTTGCATGGCATCCTTTATGGTCTGAGCCAGGCTCAGCTGCTCTCCAGTGGCCCCCCCCCCCCTCACCCTGGGGTGACTCACTTTTCCAGGGCCTTAGCTGGGCTGGCTGGGCTGGCTGGTCTCTCAATATCCAGCAAGATTCCCTGGGCTTGTTCAGATGATGGGGGAATCGTCCCCAGCAGGAAGAGGGCAAGCCTCAATGAGCAAGCCCTCTTGAAGCTTCTGTTTCTGTTGAGAATGTCCCATTGGCCCAAACAGGTCACGTGGCCAGGTCCAGATGCAAAGAGTGGAGGAACAGCCTGCACCTTTTGATGGAGAAAATGGAAAAAGCTGCATTGCAAAGAGGGACTTTTAGAGGGATGGGAATTTTTTTTTTTTTTAAGATTTTATTTATTTATTCGACAGAGATAGAGACAGCCAGCGAGAGAGGGAACACAAGCAGGGGGAATGGGAGAGGAAGAAGCAGGCTCATAGCAGAGGAGCCTGATGTGGGGCTCGATCCCACAACGCTGGGATCACGCCCTGAGCCGAAGGCAGACGCTTAACCGCTGTGCCACCCAGGCACCCCTAGAGGGATGGGAATCTTTTGCGTTCTAATGGAGATGAAAGAGGCCAAGCGACGTTGCTTGCTTCTGGTCTATGGTAGTTGCTCAATAAATCCCTGCTGAATGAATATAGTTGGAAGGAGCCTTAGTTTCCCTTCCCCTCACATAGTTGAGGTTAAAATGTTCAAAATACACTTTGCCCAGAGTCTGGTTCTGCCTGTGGATGGCCTTGGATGCCAAGAACACTGAGTCATTCTGTGTTTACTCTCTCATCATGGAAGAAGCCAGCAAAGTCCAGTGACCTTAGTGAGAGGAACTATATGGCTTTTGTTTCCTTTATAGAAGCAACTGCTGGTGTAGACTGGGAGCTGGTGCTTTAGTTGTGCAGCTGTTAAGACCAACCCGTTTCAGCCCTACCAGGTATCCACACTGAGCCCTGTGGATAAGGGTCGGCTGCTGAAATTGCTGGATAAACAATGGGTCCCTCAGTCACCCAAGCGGGAGTCCACCTCATGGCGTGTTGTCTGGGTGCAGGGCTCTCGAGGGCTTCCCCCAGATGACATACAGCTCTCTGTACCAGGTGCTTCTTTTTCCACAGCTACATAGCAGAGCAGTTCATGCCTTCAGCCTCATGACAGGTGTTCTCCCCCACTTGAGAGTGAGAAGGGTCTTCCCATTGGCAGCCCACCACTGGCAAGCCATGTCAACACTTTGCACCCTTAGCCCCTCTGGAAAACAAACAAACAAACAAACCCATAAAGCTGGGTATTTGAGGAAGCTGGAATGGCCTGTGTGATGATACCCCTGGGGCGCTTCTGCTTCTCTGGAGGATTTTCTGCCCTTCTCTGCGTGCGTGAATCCTAGGGCCATCGCTGGGTTTCTGTGTGCTGGCTCCAGGATTCTTCTGTGTCTCACATCTCTCCATGTGTATGTGGGGGTTCATTTGAGGGACTCTGGGACGGGTCTAGGGGGAAAAGATATGACCAACAGAGGGAGTAACAGTTGCTTGGGTTGGGGAGGTCCCTCTCAACATGAGACTGCCCAGGGGCTATGGTGGGTGGGCACAGAGGGTACCACCAAAAGGAAGAGGGAGAAGGAAATCCTAGAAGACCGGATTCCAAAAGGGGGCTTACGTGCGTAGGCGATGTTACTCACCAGTGCGGCAAGGAGCCTCTGGGTCGGAACTCTGAAGGGCCATAGCAGCTTGGTCTCTATGTTGTCAATGGCCTACAGATAGGCAGTGAGGTTTCACGGGGTATGCAAAGCAGACAGGTTCGAAATGGATAAGAATGTGCTGATTTGGGCAATTTTTAAAATAATTTGATATGTAGAAATTTGTAGTAGACACCAGCAGGCTTTTGAGCTGATGGGTCTCAGTCTGTGAGAAATACACAACCTAGGGACTAGTACACAGAGGCCAACTTTGGGTTACTCATGTAACACCATGACTATTTTCTGCGGTGTTCTTCCAGAGACCATGATGGGGCCACCCCCTGAGTTGAAATACTGTGGTCTCTCCAAAAGGAGAAAAACATATAACAAGGCGGAGGGGAGGGGGATGTTGCTGAGTGGCCACTGGGAGTGGCATGGCATGGCATGACCTCAGAGGACATCCACCAAATTCCTTACTCAGGATCACAGTGACAAAGCTCTCAGTTGACCTCCGTGCATGTTTTCCCTTACCTGCTTGGGGGAAAGTTAGTTGGCCTGGAGTCCTTAGCTGAAGCCTCCTGTCTTCAAATCTGTCTCTTCATTTCCTGAAATGTCTATAGTCGGTTTGAAGGAATACCATTCTTCTATTTAGGAAAGACTAGAACATCAGAGCTGGAGAGGTCATGCAGCCCAGTGTTTCAATAGAAGTGTTTCCAAGATTGAGTTCCATGGAACCTATGTCTTGGCGAGAATCTGGGAACAAAAGTTCAATGGTCCAATAAATTTTAAAAATGCTTCATAATCTAGTCCCTGCCTAAGGGTTCCCAAGACTGAGTTCTGTATTCAATGATCCAAAATCGTATAGGAGCAAGGCACAAGACTATATCGAGTAGATCACCCCCTGGGAATCCTCTTGAAAATACCTTCCTTGGAAGGTTTCCCAATGGTTGAGATCTCCCAATGGTTGAGGAGGTCACAAGGTAGTGAACTTCAGATAGTAATAGTATCTTGATTGCATTATGATTGCATACCATAATGGATGGATGAGGCATGAGAAAGAGGGAGGGAGAGAGAGAGAAAGAGAGAGAGAGGGAAGACAGTGTGATTGGAGATAGAGCATTGACAACCATGTAGGGCTTTCCCCCTTGGTCAATGGACCATAACTGGTCAGTGCACTTGTACTCATCTGAACTACGTCTGACCATGTTTTTGCTGTGAGTCATAAGGATTCTCAGATTCAAAGTCACATACCTAGACCAATGGACTGTTGGCTCATTCATGTCATGGCCCCTCAAGATCAATAAGGGTCTGGGACACTTCCTTTTTTATTTTTTACTTTTTCTGTTTGTCTCCTGATGTATTTAAATAAGTACAAAATAAGGTTATGAAACTCATGGTCCATATAAATGCTTACATTATACCATCAACATTGTAAGATATGCAAGCTGCTTCCTTGTAAATGCACAACTGAATGCAATACCGTTGTACTACCTCTGGGTCTGGACGTGTGACTCCATTTGGAGACAGCACAAGAAATGAAGCAAGGCCTGGCCCGTGGCTCTCCTGACCCCTCCCTGGGGTAGGCCCAGTGCCCACTTCCTCCACTCAAGCCAGAAAGTGACAGATTCAGCTGATGGAGGCCACAAGACTAAGACGGGTGATCATTAGTCACGATCGGCCCTGTGATAAGCACACTTCCACGCAAATGTATTTTTCCCACTTGATGTTGAACTTGGAAGCACAGGGTTGGGCTGCATTCTCCAACTCTGCAGGCTTTCAGATTTTGTTTTTGTTTTTTGTCACCGTGGAACTTGGGATGTGTCTGAAAGCATACATTTGTTGGGGTCTAGCAGTTGAGAACGTAGGGTCTTGCCTTCGGACGGTCAATGTTTCTATTCCAGCTCTACCATTCCAGCTGTGTGCCCCCGGCACTACATTAACCTCTTGGTGCCCTAGGGGTCAGAGATGTCCAGCCCTCCTGGGACTGTTGTAGGTATTAAGTGAGGGGGCTAGAACAGTGCCTGGTAAGCACCCAATACATTATAGATGTATTATTTCCTAAATTTCCCCCACTAACCATGCATTGTTGACTTTTCCTCATTTCCTTACATAACCTTCTTCAATGTTATTTTTAATACCTACATATTATCTCATCTTAAGACTGCACCAAATTTCTCCAGTCATTTCCCCATGGTTTGAGATTAAGGAAGCTCACAGTTTCCTTCACGGTAAACAGGGTGCTAATGGCCAAATTGTTGCCTATCCATCACTCCTGTGAGATACACTTCTAGAATTTTAATTCCCGGATCAGAATGCCAAGGTAATTCCCGCAGGAGACCCAGGCTTACCACTCGCACCCTGGATAGATATTCCTGGGTCTTTAACAAGGAAGAGTACGCATGGTTGAAGCTTTGCCCATTTCTGCCTTGAACCTCTCAAAGGATCTGACCTTTGTCCGTGAACTTCCTTGGCTTAAGCTGAGGTTTCACACTTGATAAGTGCTTCACAGAGAGGAAGAAAACATCTGTGTTCAAGGTCATTTTTAGTGCAACCGCTGTTTCTCCGGCTCAGAGGTACTCGTAGGACGACGCATCGCGAGGAAACGATGCATCCTGGGGCTTGTTCACTCACATCATTTTCCGGAACGGTTGGTGCACACCTCGTTTTTCTCGCAGGAGAGTAGTGTCCCATGGCTTGGTGTGGCCTCGTTTCCCTGAATCAAACATTCCCTTGGCTTGTCGTGGGCTCTCCTATCTACCTCCCTCAAAAAGGACAACCCCCAACAGGGAGCCCGGGCTGCCTCCCTTGGCACTATCGTGCCTGGTCTGCGGGGCCCAGAAAATCTGTCCATTCCCTCTTATCCCAGCCCGGGCCATGTGGCCAGATTGATGGCCTTCCCCACCTCCATGGGCGTCTCCCCAGCCTGGAACAGAAAACTGTCCCTGAGGAGTTCAGAGTCTTAGGCAAGTTTCAGGGTTTTCCATCTCAAGCACCGGTCAGTTTCAGACCGTCTCCTGCTTAAATTGCTCCCAGATCCCTTGTCTGCTAGCTCAGGACATGTCAGAAAAGTCCGCTTTCTCGCCCTCTGCTTGCATCCACGGAATCTGGCTTTCCTAAGCAACAAATGTTCGGGAACAAAGAATTCTTTGTACTTCGTATCGTTCCAAGGGCACAGAATAATCGCTCTGTGCTTTCTCGCTCCCACAGGTGAAGCGGCTTCAAGATGCAATTTGTCCCAAGATAAATTTGTGATTTTTAAAGACGGTTATTGAGGGAATGGGCCCGGTGCCAGCTCGAGTGTGTGTGTCTTCAGGCTGCTTTCTACCTGCTTCTTTTGGCCACAGAGAACGTCTTCCGGGGGGCTTGGATTTGCCATCATTTCAAACATGTGTATTTATAGGGAGCTACTCAGGGAAGTCAAACTGGCTCCTTCCATTCCTTCCCTTCTCCCTTCTCCTCCTCTTTCCTCTCTTTTTCTTTTTCCTCCCTCCCTCCCTCCCTCTTTTCTTTCCCTCCATCCCCTCTGCCTTCCCCCCCCTCCCCTGTGCTTGAGCTTTTAATACTAAGCTGCTCAGAAGAGTCAGAAGAGTGTAGACGAGGCAGTAAACTCCCTTTTGAGGACCTTTCCAGACCAGATGTGTGCACGCCTCGCCAAGAACGCCCACACAGGCTGCTGGCCGCAGTGAGACAGGAAAAATCTTCATTTATGGTGTAAACACCTACCCAGATATTGACCCAGTGCCTGGCGACACCGCCATTCTGACGACGACGTCATCAACGGGACAAATGCCCAATTAAGACTCACCTCTGTTTTTTTTTTTTTTCCCTTGGGGGAGTCCACATGATGGAAAAATCACAGGTTTGGAAATCAGACGGACTGGTTTCAGGGCCCAGCCCTGGCACGTACTTGCCGGTGGCTGGAAGAAACATGGTGAGTTCTCCAAGCCTCGCCTTCTTCACATAGAAGATGGTCAACACCCCTCTTCCCCCCGCCCCTGTGTTGAGTAAAGTTCGGGCGGGTGGCAGCATTTCCGCAGCTCGAAATGCAGGAAAAAAGGGGCTGGGTCCCACTTCCAGCGCCTGCTTCCATCCCACTCCCTGTGGACGACGGCGGTCGTTTTACCAAATCAAACGTCATCTGCAGGACTGCGACACAGAGGACTTGCCACAGAAGCAGGCCGGACACCTGCGAGGGGGGCTCACAGGACTGGTGCAAGCACTGGAGGTGTTGGGATGCTTTCCTGCTTTTTTAATGGAAAAAAGAAATGCGGGTGTAGAAATAGATAGACCAAATCAGCATCTTTGGCGGAAAAAGGAAATTGGATTATATGATGTGTATGGCACGCATCGTGACAAAGTGTGAATGTTCTGTGAAGGCCAAAGTCAGGGTACAAGATAGCACGGGGTACAGGGCGTGGGCTCTGTGGCTGGGATGCCTGCTTCACATCTGGCCTTTGCGGTTTCCTCGTGGGGTGGGGTGTCCTGAGAAAGACACTCAGGGTCTTGGTGTGCCTCAGTTTCCCCTTACATGGAAAAAGGATGACCAGGATGCCTGTTCATAAGATTGTTGTAAAGAGGAGCGCCTGGGGGGCTCCGTCAGTGAAGCGTCTGCCTTCGGCTCAGGTCACGATCCCGGGGTCCTGGGATCGAGCCCCGCATCAGGCTCCAAGTCTGCCTGACTCTCATCGTCCCTATTTATCAAATGGGCAGAAATAATAATAGAAGTAAAATACCCCTGGGGGATATTCTCCATGGCCCTGAGGACGCACTGGTCAACACAGAGGGACTGGGGTTTCTTTTGGCCGAGGAGGGCCTCCAGAACAGGGGAGAGAGAGGCCCAAGAGGAGGCAGAGAGCCTGGCATCGGGACAAGTGTCTTGGTGCCTGATGGATCGGCCGGTGGGGGAGCACAGCAGGGACCTGCTCTGCTGCCGTGAAGCCTGAAGGAGCTCCTCCAAGAGGTCTTACCCAAAGCCCACAAGTTTTCAGGGCTTGGTTGCAGGCAATGGGCATGGTCGAAAGAGACGGAGGGCCAAGAGAGCTGGTCCTGGAACATGGAGCTCTTGGAAGGATGGAGGGCTGATCAGATTGGCACTATCCAGCCAGAAGAAAAAGCCATGCCTCCCGCCTGCACCCTGCCCTATGCTTCTATCTCTGAATTCTTAGCCCTTGGAGGGAAATGATGTCAGATGTCTCAGGCTTTGTCCTGCCTGAGGGACAGCAACCTCGACCTGTGGCCTTCAGGTAGGATCATGGGGGGCATCTAGGAAGGGGGTTGTCTGGGGAAGCCCAAAGTCATGCTCATTGGGCCCTCCCTCACCCTCTATGTCGGGAAGGATTGAGGGAGCTCCTCTCTCTTTCTCTCTCTCACACACACAAAGAACATACACACATGCACACGTGTATACCCACACACGCACACCCCAGATACACACACACGCCCCTGTGTTACCTGGTAAGACTGAACCATAACTCGTCTAACCCTGCAGCCCATGCTGGGCCTTACCTCCATCTGGGCTCCACGACAGAAGGCAGCTAGAAGGAAACCAGGGGCCATCTGACGCCTTGTGACAATTTGGCTGGACCCTGGAGCATCTCGAGGAATGTTAAAAATTACCCACACCTGACCTGCATCCCAGACCACTGAGTCAGCCACTCGGCACACAGGCCCAGGCCAGTGGTATGCAAAGCTCTCTGTCGTTTTAATGAGCAGTCAGACCTAATGAGACCCAAGGCTCAGTTACACTCTTTCACTGGGGCTGGAAAGATCCAGGCTGGGAGCAGAACAGAGAGAGGGCCTTTGGGACCCCCTTCTGCCTGTGGAGCAGAAGAAACTTTGTGGCAGAGAGAGACTTCCCCAGACTCTACAGAGAACTACAGTCCCCCCCCACACCCGGCCGCGACATAAGAAGTGGGGGAAATTGCCAAAATTCCAAGGGACTCCTTCAATAAAACCAAGTGCCCTTGTCTCGGCGCTTCTACCCAGGAGAACTTGCTAGAGATGGAGGACCCTTTCTGAGAGCTTGAAGGAGCATAAAGGGCAAAGAGCCTGAAGAAGACGGCATCTTCGTTTGTCTGCCTCTCCATAACTCTCGCAAGCGCTCTCCTAGCCTGTCCTGCCGGACGGGCTGGAATGTTTTCAACAGAGCCTTGTTTATTTGAATTGGCTCATCTCGTGGAGGTCAACATTATCCGTGCAATGTCGGAGCTCCTTAAAATGATGATGTCGATTCAAAATGAGACTCAGTCTGCAGGTAACACATGTGACACGACGCGCACAGACCCTTCGCACAGTACATTTCCTCCTTGCAGAATTCCCTGGAGGGTGAGAGGTGGGGTGCTGGGGGCGCTCAGCTATCACACAGGCTGCCACAGTGGGAATAGGCTTGGCTTCCGAGGTTGCAGACGTACCTCAAGTCCCTTCCCTGTTGATCCCAGGTTCTCCATGCTCCAAAGGGCCCCTTGGGATCATTGTACCCTGGCAAGTACACAAAGCAGGGCGCTGTCTCTTTAAGTAGAAGAGGCTGAGATGCTCTCAGGCCACCATGACATATCCCAGCATTGGACCAGCCCCTGAATAAACTGGAAAGGCGCCTGGTCTGGCTTCAGTTACAGGGAGCACCACCAGGGAACATCTCAGGGAGCCTGGTTGCAAGCAGTGGGGCTTAGAGTCTGCCTGCTGGTCTCTCCGCCGCCCTGTGGGGAGGGCCTTGCCTTGGCATCCCTTGCGTGTGACTGCAAAGAAATCCGCGTGGAGGAAGGGGTTACACCGTTTGGCCGGGTGAGTCTTCTTGGCAAACTGTCCCTCTGGGTAGCGTGTGCTTATGCTTCTGGGAGAGCTGCCCGATGCCCCACTCCCTGCAATCACAACTGGAAGGGATTGCAGGGAGACGGTGTGCTGTGTTGCAATTGACAAGAGAGTCAGAGGATGCTTTAAATCCCTGATGAAGAGCTGGCTGTATAGTCTGGCTGGGGAGGTGAGAAGGACTGACTATCTGAGAGCATCTAGGAAGCCCAGCACCTCCAGATTTGAAGGGAGTAAGGGGACCGACCTGGAGCTGTTTCCCATCCGCACACACGCCTGGCAGGGGACCTCAGATTGGGAAGCAGGTCAGGGAGAAGTTTCCACCTGCAGCAAAGCGCTAGCCGGGCTCTGGGTGTGGCCAAGCTTGGTCGACACTGCTCTGGGCAGTGTTTTCTTTTCTACCCTGGGAACCGGGCAGGTGGGAGGTAGGCAAGAAGCAGTGAGGGCTGAACCAAAGGGTTCAGGTTCACGTGTTCGAAACCCATAGCGCGGTGTCATTGACTAAAATACTGAGTTCAAGGCAGAGGAAGAAACAAGCTATGCTTTACGATGTGTGTGCTTTTCTAGATGTATTTACTTCATCAAAAAGGTTACTCGGAGCAAAAAGAAAGAAGAGAAAGAAAATCCCGAGTTCAGTATGCTAATATTTGTGAAGTGCTTAGAATAGTCCTGGGGACATAGTGACCACATAAATGTTGGTTAAATAAATACAATAAAAGTCTGATTGGCATAAGGTCAGGCCATGAATCCTGGGGCACTGCTGACCTGTAAAATGACCCGGGAGGAGAGAACACAGCCCTATTCCTCTGGTTGGTTTTTCTACTTGCATGTGAACATTAGAACTGTGGGATTTCTAAGCTATTTTAGGTCAGGGGGGTCTGCCTTGCCTTGAGGGCTAAAGATGATAGAATAATAACCATGGTGACAATTTATTGAGTCCTGGTCCCTATGTTCTAGGCACTATGCTAACTGCTTCACACACTTCAATCCCTTTACTCACCACCATAAAATAGGCATTACCAGTCCTGCTTGCCTGCTAGCTTCGATGAGAAAATGGAAGCTCATTGAACTTCAGCTGCTCACCCAAGCTCATAACCCTGAGTAATAAGGTTTGTCCGAGCCCAGAGCCAGAGTGCCCAAGCATTGCCCCATACCCCCTCTCCCAGAACATGTATAAAGTCCTGCTAAAGTGCTTGCCACACAATGGGCATTGAGTGAAGTTTTTACACATCTTTTTAAATCTCATAATACAAGAATTTTTAAAAGACCATTCATTATTCGAGGAATATTTCAGATGCTGTACTTTTACTTAAAGATAAGAATATGCAATTGGCTACCCTAAGCAGCTACTTTCAAAGAGTATAATCGTACAGAATCGAGGGACTCATTTAGAGCGATAAGGTTTTATGACACGGGACACTAGCAGGAGGCGGGGGTGTGCCTGTGCGAACGTGCAGCATTAGTAAGCAGAGACATTCAGAATCCACATGAAGGCTCCTTGTTTCCATCAAGGCTCTGCCATCGGACAGCCTTCCTCGGGCCCACCTGTGCCACGCCCAGAAGGGCTAGCCTCTCTCCCTGTGACGCTGGGCGGACCGCGTTCAGGCGACTATGAATCAGCGGATTTCCCTGGCTGTTCTTCCCCGACCTCCAATGGCCAGCTCCCCACCCTATGGCCGGGGGACGCCAGCGGAGGCCGGGAGCCAGGCCAGGCGAACTTCGCCTGGAGCTTCCCCGGTTGTGGTCTGGTTTTGCCCAGGCTAGGAGGAGCCAGACCACCCCCGCCCCCCAACCCCGCCCGGCACGCTGTTCTGTAGTCGGCGGGACTCTCTCCTCCCGCTGATTCTCACCCAAGCAGGGCCCTCCAGTGGGTCCCCTCGAGTCCCGGGAACCAGGCACACCGCCTAGGTGCGGACACTGACAGCGCGGGGCGGGCGCGGGGCAGGGGTGCCCAGGGGAAATGCTAGGGCAGGCCAGGCGCGCCGGGACCCTAGAGGACAGGGACGTCTTTCGGCGCTTAAGTGCCAGCTTCCCCCTTCCCGGAGGAGAGGAATCCAGCTTTGGCCCCCGCGTGGGCGCAGTCCGCGTGCGTGCGCCCCAAAGCCCAGCGCTGGGCACCGGCGGGGGCGACCTCGGGAGGGCTTTTCCCACGTGGCCGAGGGGGCGGAGGGACCAGTTTATTGGCCAGCACTTGGTCTCCAGGAACTCGGGGAGCCGGAGGAAGCGGAGGTGACAAAGCTCAGCGGCCGCCTAGTTTCGAGTAAAAGTCGCAGCGGTTTTGCAGTGATCGACTTTCTCCTGAGGCGGATTGAAGGCTGAGTAACTGTCTCCGGCCCTCCCTCCCTCCCTCCTGTCCTCTCTCCTCCCTGAGGCCCGCCCCCCTGCACACGCTGACCCAGGGACACACCCTATTGCAGCGAAGCAGACAGGGCGTTGTTCCCGTTAAAGGGGAACGCCGGGAGCCTCCCTCTGGCCCCTCGCTTCGCGCGCGCAGCCCGGCACCGCAGCTGTCTTCGCGGACGCCAGCAGCCGAGCAAACGCACCAAGTTTGTGCCGGAGGCCACATTGAGGATCGGGGACAACCATCCCTTTGGACTGTAAGTGCTTTGGTAGGGAAAGTGGAGGAGATGGAGGAGAAACGTGGGCATCTTCCGTCGATGGTGCCAGTAAGCGCGGAGCAGGCGCGGGCTTTGGGCTGGCCAGGTCTCCGAGCTGTCTTTCCGAGCTCAGATAGACAGACCACGGTCTGTCTGGTATAGTTCTTACACGGCTTGTAGGGCCTGCTTTATGGTCCCGAAGTCGTAAGGGGCGAGGGTGGTGGTGTTGGGATATCGGGCAGGGGCCGCGCAGTTTTCGTTTCGCTGGAGAAGCGCCTACTTGGGGACTCATTGGCAAATTGGTCCCTGCGGTGGACACCTTGGGGAAGGGTTACTGGACCTCGGTAGTCCCCCAGTTTCTAACCACATAACCTATCTCCGATTGTCCTTCTCTGTCCCTCCCTGGCTCTAGGAGCCACTGGATTTAATTTAAACCTTCTGGAAGACATCGGAAAACCGGGCTTATTTCTTCCCGTATATTCCAGGGTTCTTTTGAATGTGTTGCTTATGGAGAGCAACGGAGGGGCCTGGTACTGAGTACTTTTAAAGCTGAGTTACTGAAACGTCGTCTCCCTGGCCCAGGGCCCTGTACTGAAACAGTCCCCCCAAGTGCAGCCGTGTTTTCACAGTCATAGGTATCCTCTAACGGGTCACCTGGCTCTTCACTTCCCCAAGGGCTGTAAAATAAGGGGCTAGGACAGCACAACTGCGGAGGGAAGATGTCCTGCGGGCTCTGGCGGGCTGCAGTTCTCCTGGGACCTAGCCCTTCATCCTCCGCCTCTCCTTCCCACCGGACGTCTGGCCCCCTCCATGCAGGCTCCTGGGCGCGCGTCCCGGAGCGCCGAGGCTGGACGGGGTTGCGTCTCGGCTGTGCGTGCCGGGGGCGCGGCCGGGACTCCGGCGATCCGGCGAGGAGCCAGCCCGGGAACGCAAGGCCCCACTCGCCGGGGCCTCCTGGGGAAGCGCGCGGTGGGCGGGAAGCGCAGGATCGGGCCGCTCTCTGGGCCACTCTTTCCTGCCCACACTCCCCCGGCTCTGCGCCTCGTCTCCGGAGCCACCCGGGTCGATGCCAGGCCGAGCTGGGGCCAGGACGGCTCCCCAGCGCTGGCAGAAGCGGGTGGAAACTCGGAGACTAACGGAATGCGGAGCGCACCGGGTCTGGGAAACCAGCTCGCAGCCGCGCGCTCCCCCTCATAGCGTGCCGCTGGTGTCCCCGGGCCTCTGGCAGAAATCTGGGCGCCTACCCCCTGACCCCCCCCATCTCCCCCTCCGTAGGGGAAGGGGCCCACTGTCCTCCTCCTGCCCCCTTCCCCTCGTGGGGTTGGGCTTGGAGGCAACCCCGGGTGGGTGGAGGTGTGCCTTGGCCTCCGCTCGTCCTTTTGGAGAAACCTCTCCTCTGGGGGTGACTTAGACGTGCGTACCCCTTGTTTTGTTCCCAAAGCAAAGGATGGTCTGTCGCAGGCGGGCCCAGAGGCTGCGGGGCGGGGATGCTGCGGTCGGCTGCTGCCCTCTCTCGGCCGGCCGCCGGGAGGCGTGCAGGCGCCCGGGGCCGGGCCAGGCGGGCGGGCGGGCAGGCGCGGTGCCAGCCCCCTGCATTCCGCCGGCGCGGGGACCCTCCCTCCGCGCGCTCCTCCTCCCTCGCTTGCTCGCGCCAGTTGGTCCGGCCTCACGTCCAGCTTCGGCCGTCTTTCCCGGCAGGCAGGAACTCCGCCGAGCGCAACTCGCCGCCACAATGCTCCTCCTGTTGCTGGGTATCATCGTCCTCCACGTCGCAGTGCTGGTGCTGCTGTTCGTCTCCACGATTGTCAGCGTGAGTGGCCCGCGGGCGGCGGGGGGCGGGCGGGGCACCCCGAGTCCCCCCCCCCAAGTGCTCCGGTCTCCCCGGGGCGACGATTCCGGCCGCGCTCCCTCTAGTACCCCGCCGCGGTGTTACTTTGCAGACAACGTGAAGTCTCAGACTGCAGTTTCTGGCAATCTGCCCCCTTCCAGTTGTTTTGAGAAGACTGGAGCAGATTCAGGGGTAGGAAGGAAGCAATCGCTGGACTGGGTTAGCTGCGCAGGCCTCGTTAACGCCAGATAATTTCAGTGCGGAGCCAGGGTTCCCCGACCTTCATTTGATGAGAGTGCTCAGCATTTTTTTTTTTTTTTTAATTTCTCGCTGTAGATTCGTTGAGGAAGGAAGCGGAGTATTTATGGAGTTTTGTTTTTCTCCACATGTCATAGGTCAGGTGGGCGGCTTAGTTCATACAACACCCCTGGAGGGCTGGATATTGGAAGGTTAACATGGGCTCTTCCAGAAAAGAGTTCACAGTCCTGGGTCTGCTTTAGGATGTGGACCCAGCGCCTTCACTGCAAGAACAGGTCGTCAGGGTAATTTGGGTCACAGAACCATCAAACATCCAGCACATTCGATTTGAAACTTCAGGCAGTTATGTGACTGTGGCTTTAACTTCTTAATGTAAGGCAAATTCCAGGCACGCTATTCCCCTCTGTTTCAAAGGTTGAGAGATAATTATTGGAACAAGAAATACTGATGTTGGGGGCTTGTGGGTTGTTCTATCATTTATAAGCATCTTTACAACGTCTTAATTAATCTTGTTGGATTAATAGGAATTATGGGTAAGGAGAGAGGCTCAGAACAACACTCAGGAGATCAGGGAGGGGAGGGGCTTGAATACAGGTGTCCCAGGCTGAGTGCGAGGCTCCTTCTATTATACGTACTTCTGCACATATCCGCTTACACGCGTGTGCTACTTTTCTAATAACAAAGTGCATTTCGCTTGCAAACACTCCCCCCCCGCCCCCCGCAACACCATGTCTGAGCCAGACCCCCACCTCTCTCCTTTTTCCCGCATGACTGTGGCCTCTGGCCAGGTGACACTGGGCAGGGCAGGGGCGAGCCAGCTAGATGGGTGGATGAGGCTGCTCTTCCCTTCCCTTCGCTCCTCCGCAGCTTGTCTGATTTAAGATGTCTGGTTCTTTCTAGCAATGGATCGTGGGCAATGGACACAGCACTGACCTCTGGCAAAACTGTAGCCTCTTGTCTTCGAGCAACATTCTCCACTGTTACTCATCATCCACGAACGGTGAGACTGGGTTTTTGCGCCACATGCTTGTCCTGGTCTGTGGGTGCCGTGTTTCTCAGTCCAGACCCGGAAACACCTGTTCTTGGAAGGACACAGCTCCAACCTTGTTGCTGGGGTGGGGTGGGGTGGAATGCAACGGGGGGGACCAGGAATCCAAGACAAAAGGAGAGGGGCAGAAGTTCCCCTGGCTACGACAAGACCCTGGGTATCACTGGACATTATCTGGATCTGGAAAGATGCCCTAGAGCTCCCCCTTATCACCTGATGTGATGCTCTTTGTGGGCAAAGAAACTCAGATGCAGATAAGCAGCAAAGGTCGTTCAATGGCAAGACTTCAGGCTGACCCCATTGGGATTGGGATCCAACTAGCATCTTCGTTCCGGTGGCTGTCTCTATCCAGAAATGTCCTGCCTCTGCCTGGTTCAGGGACGGTCCCAAGGGTAGTTTTTGGTCCAGCTTTTGGCCTCCCATTTACAAGACTGTTTTTCTAGGTCGTGGGCCCCCCTGCTGCTGTTTAGCATCAGAACCTTTGAGTGTTTCCTTGTGGCACGATGGGGACTCGAAGCTATTTGTAGAACGCTAAGCCGAGCCTGGGAGGGTCCTCCATCCAGAGGATTGTGTTTCTCCCCTGTCCTCCGTGTCTTTGCTTGTGAGATATTTGAAACCAGGCTTACTTGGACTCGAGTGAAGGGGATAATTGGCAGTGAATCATCCACTGGACAGCTCAAGTACTCAGAGAGAGCAGTACGAGGGAGCAGGGAGTCCTGTGTCTTTAGATACGGAGAGGCCAAGGTAAAGAGGGTGCATTGTTTTGGGTGGCTGGGTGTTTCGTGGCCTCGTGGCCCCTGGGAGGGGCTGCAGTGCTTGGCGTTGAGGACATGGTCGGCTTGGCTTGGCACGGTCTCGCGTTTCAAAAGATATGTCCTTAGCCTGGAGAGGGAAGTCGTTGTAGGATGGGCAGAGAGAGGTTTCTTGACATCCTGGGTTTTAAAAGACCAAAAGAGTACGGCTTTCATTGTTGCTGAAGCAACTCATGATCCAGTTATCTCTGTTGAAGATGCTACAACCAACGAGAGAGACCAGTTTAGACCCAGCGCAATAAAGCAGGCCGTGAAGGGACCCTTCGTTCTGGCTTTGCACGATGCAGTTTCTTTGCTGGGCTTTGCCTCCCGTGGGCTCGGCACCCAGTAATACCGAAACTGCACCGAAGCATTACAAACCAAACATCTCGAACCTCAGTATAAAGAGAAAGTGCTAGAATGATGATTTGGTAGTTTCTGTGGGGAGGATAGGCAAGGAGTAGAAAACGCTGCTTTATGTTGTCACTTTCCTGGGGGGAAGAAAAGAAAGGCCTCCGTCCTTATTGACAGGAGCAGTCCTGATTCTTTGCTCGGAGTGCGTGAAAGATACTGAATTAAAAACATCCCAGAGGGCGCACCGTGAGTTTGCATGGTGAGCTGGCAACCGGGCAAATGGAATGAAGTACTCATGCGTGCCTGAGAATGTGGCCATAGCCCTGCTTGTCCCCAAAGCCGCAGCATCCGGTGTCTCCCCCCTTCAGGGTCTGGCTCGAGTTCCGTGAAGCCCTGGGATAGGAGGCGCGCCGCTCGCTACTGACACCTGGTGGTCACAAGCGGTGACGCGGCCCGAGAGGGTGGCTCTCCCTGAGGCGGGGCGGTGTCCACAGGCAGCCTTCCCAAGTGGCATTTGGCCGTGTGGGGTTGGCACGGAATCCTGGACTCTTAGGTCCAGAAGGGGGCACAGGAGCAGCCGTCTAAACTGTGCTCAAATCGAGAAGAGGAGCGGTCTTCACCTCGGGGCCTGTTATGGACCCTTTATGCTGCACCTGCCGTGAATGTAAATGGCTGTTCTCCCATCTCAAAGAGGGACCAGTGTTACTTTCATCAGGAGACCTCTCATCCCTTAATTGGCTCTTTCTGTGCCAAGCTCTTTCCTTGGGTTCATTGACAATGACTTCGGGGTCTTTCTTGTGGGCTCCAAATCCATATGGTTGCTTTGCGGGGTGGGGGGAGGGAGACCCCAGAGCATGGGTTCTCTTCCCCATCTGCCTTCTCAGATGTTTTGAGGGAATCTGGACACGCCCTTAAGTCAGCTGGCTTTGTTTGGATTTGAGCTTCTTCTTTTTTTTTTTTTTAAGATTTTCTTTATTTATTCGACAGAGAGAGAGACAGCCAGCGAGAGAGGGAACACAAGCAGGGGGAGTGGGAGAGGTAGAAGCAGGCTCATAGCGGAGGAGCCTGATGTGGGGCTCGATCCCAGAACGCCGGGATCACGCCCTGAGCCGAAGGCAGCCGCTTAACCGCTGTGCCACCCAGGCGCCCCTGGATTTGAGCTTCTTCTAAGTCAGAAGTTTCCATGGAAGCTTCCCCAGTTAACTCTGCTGATGTCTTCCTGGTGGGTCAGCTCTGATGGAGGGGGGAGCGGAATCCTCTGAGTCTCCTTGGCCTTGCTGATCCAGTCGAACAATTTCCATGGCAAACAGTGGGCGCAAAAATATGTAATTACAAAAATTAGACAAATGAAACTATATTAAGGCGTGAGCCACCGACTTTGGTCCGCGATTGCCCTCAGAATGTTCCAAACATACTTTTTATCGACGTAATCAAAAGGAACTCGCTATCGATATCCATTTGCGAAGAGCATGTTACAAGCGTGTTATGTGAACTGATGCTGGTTGATCTGACTTGCTGGTTTTTTCTGAAGGGGCTTGTGTTTGAAGGTGTGGGGCCAGGGCCCGGCGCTTCTCCGGGGGGTCCCCGTGCACTTTGTCTTCTGCATGAATGGTGCCCCTTGCTCGCCACATTAACCTCATGTTAACTGCTGTGTGACGTAGCTGGAAGGCGATGTCTCTGATCTTCCGCCCCACTACCCTTTGATATTAGATTGATGTTAGTTTCAGATTTCTTACGAGCTGCCCTCAACTCTGCCTGCCTTCTTATTTTCTAAATGTATTTACATGCCTTCTGCGTCCATCCTGTACCTGACTGTAGGTGAAGGTGAAAGAGCCTTCGCGGGGCCTATGCATCATGACCTGGCATTGGATGCCTCTCGGACCCAGGGAATACGAGGCCTTGGAAACCGTGGACCTTGCCCTTGGGGATACCGAGCCTCTTTGAGGAGCCAGGGGATAAGGGAGGAGGGATGAATCACTGTGAAGGCAGCGAAGGCCAGATGCCCAAGGAGTGGGGGCAGGCAGGCAGCGCCAGAGTTCAGGGGAGGAAGTGGAAGGGAAGTCTCGTGTGGGAGGTGGAATTTGAGCCATCCTCCAGAGGATGGGCAGGATTTAAATAAATACAGGCAAGGAGGAGGCTACTCCCTGTCCGGGCAATGACGTGACCGCCAGCAAGGGGACAGCAATGCAGGGGACGTGTCAGACCAGTCGGCTAGTAGTCCGGTTAGGATTAAGATTGACTGCATGTAACAGAACATCTTCAAGAGGCAGTGGCTGAAATAAGATCGTTTATGGCACTTGTATGAAATTGTCAGAGACCCAGGCACCTTCCAGAGCTCCTTTCTTTACCATCTCTTAGATTTGCTCCTCATCCTCATGGACTAAAGGCCTGCTGGAGCTCCAGCCATCTCATGCACGCTTCAGGCAGCAAGGTGCAGGAAAGAGGGGCAGAAGAATGTGTGCCCTTCCTTTTCATGAAACGTCTCCAGATAGACCACACATTTTTGTTTCTTGCTTTTACAGGAACTTAGTCACACAGCCACACCTAGTTAACAAGGGAGGCCGAGAATGTAGTCATTTGGCCTCGTGGGAAGTGTGGCTTCTCAATTCCTAGAAATTTCATAGCAAGAACCTCCTAGTAAACCTCCCAGAGACACTTGTCTCTGGGGCTTTGGCCTTCCCCCCGCCCCGTACCTGTTCATACTGTTTTACCATAGCTCTGCTGGGTCCTAAGCAGTTTCTGAGCAAAGCCCCGTTATTTTAGGATTATTCAAATATTTCATCTCTCGTGTGTCCTGGGCTCCATCTGCTGCCCCACCGTTCTGACTGAGCCCCATATCGGCAAGTGTATAACCCTTAGACTTGCCTCTCTCTCTCCGTCTCCAGTCATTAAGTCTTGTTTAAGTCTTATTGTTTTGTGATGTCTTTGGGATCTTTGTTTTCTTCCAGCCTCTAACTCTCTTCTGAACTCCAGGCCTGCATATCCAGCCATCTCCTAGACATTTCCCCCCGGGATGCCTCAGAGTCACCCCCGAACTAGTCATTCTGCATCTTCCCCCACCAAACCCACCTCTTTGACAGTTTCTAGGATTTCAGTGAATGCTGCTCATGTCGGCAGCCTGCCTGGGTGTGTTTCGTCCTCGCTCCTTGTACCTTCATAGGTTCCCCCTACCCCCTCCGCCTCCCGCCGCTGTGCCCTGACCATTGGCCATTCCCTTGTGTGTTGCCATGCCTGCAGGACTTATCAGAGCCACGGAGGCAGCCCGCTAAGCCCTCACCTTGCCTGTTTCTTTGTAACTCATGTTTCACATTGAATTCAGGGTGATATTTTTAAAAATACAAAGCCAGGCCTATGACTCTGGATTTGAAGCCTTTCAGAGGCCTCTCCTTGGTCTTAATCTTCGGATGGAGATCTTTACCAAATCCCATAGGAATCTACCTGAATGATCTGTTCCCATGAAACCTCACCTCCCATCTCTTCTCCCCCCTCATCTTGGAATGTTAGCCTCCTCTTACTTCCCTGACCACGAACTTCCCATCTCAAGGTCCCCCCTCTCTCCCTTTCTCCCTTCCTCTGTTCTTTGGTGCACAGCTACTCCAGACGGTGGGAAGACAGAGGGCAAGGGGTAGAATAGCACACTGGCCTGTAGATCCTTCCAGACCCTAGTCAGCAGTTTGGTGCATATGGGTGCATTTCTACATTTTACAATCTCGTTCAGACCTGCTGCGTTTTATACGCATCTCTGTCCATCTTATTCCAAGTTGGAGCAGCAGTCCGGATCATTTGTAAGGCAGAACACGTCAGAAATCTTACACAGTAGAAATGCACTGAGGTATGTCCGGTCAATGTCCCGAGACATGGGATTCTTACCCCTTTCATCATTGCTTTCTTTTCCATTGCCACTTTGCCCATCTTCCTCATTGAGATCTTTTGTTTCCACGCAAAATCCCATAGGAATCCACCTATTTCACATTTAATTTTCCAAATAGCCATAAATGTCATTTCCTGGTAGGAAATTAGTATTGAGTAACAAGCAGGTTCTGTCTGCCTTGAGTAAGAAAGCGGAGCCTGAGGGCTTGGCAGGCGGGACCGCGGGGCGGCGTCCATACAAACAGACATCCGTCCAGAGACAGAGGAGGCCAGTTCCTAGAGCCTTGGTTTTTCAATCTGATGAGATCTGAGCAGCTCCTGCTGGGATCTGGGGAGCAGGGGGGAAGCACCAAGCCTTCTCCCCAAGTCCTGAAGGCACCTGTCTCCTTGGAGCCCTTAGGCCATGAGGGAGTTTAAAATCAACTGACCCAGAAGGTTCGGCAAAACATGTGTCTTGCATTGACCGAACTAATGCTTTTTGTTTTGAATTCTCCATATTCTGCACATTTTAGGTCCAAATACACACAGGCTTTCTCCCAACTCTGTTTCATTGCATGGACCTGGTGGGTAGCAGAATGGGTCAGAGTTCGGAGTTGGGCTGCGGGCTGCTTGGGACCCTGGGAACTGGAAGGGCTCATTTTTTCAAAAAGGGGCCCATACTGAACACAAAAGCATGAAGGAAAAAACCAGGCCGTCCTCCAGTCTGTCCCCAGAGCACCCAGGGCCACCTCTGCTGTATCAGGGTAGCGGCATATATGCACCCCCATTTCCCAGTGACACCAGGCAGGTCCGCCGTGCCAGAGTGGGCTGGAGCCAGGATCTCAAGCCAAGAAAGTAAGCAGGCGATGCTTTTTTTCTCCATTCTAAGCAACGATGGCAACAAACTCATGGCAATCAGGTGGGGGGCATTAGTTTGAGGCCTTGGATTAAAAATCAGAAAAACACAAATGTTGCCAGTCTCGGAAGCCCCGAGTTTGAGCCTTGGTGGTCACTTGTCGTCTGTGTCTTCCCTGATTCCAGATTTCTCTCTCTCTCTTTTTTTTTTTTATCCATTTGGTGGCCTTGTCATTTCGGCAAGGGCATCAGACCGTTTCCTCGTCTGTGGCTCAGCTCTTGGTCAGATTGTAGAGAACACAGGAGGCCCTCTGCATTTATGGGTTCGCGTTTTGCAATTTAAAATCTTCCTGGCTCTCTGGGCCAACCCACAATCTCTGTCCAAGTAACGGCTCTTGATTTTACAGGCCCTTGTGGGTTGCGGAGGGCCTGGCAGGCGAGGGAGGTTCAAGGGGTGGGATGTGATGTCAGAAGGCTAATGTTTCAACCCGCGAAGTTTCTCATCAGACACCAACATCCAGGAGTTAATTCTGCATGCTTGTTCAAACCTGGGTCTGAACCACATGGCCCTTGAAGCTCCCAGTCTTGGCTTTTTCAGAAATTTAAATTGCATTCCCAGGATTCCAGCAGAGTCAAGAAAGCATCTCTTGTATTTCAGGAGAGGGGATTGGCTGTCATGAGGCCTGAGGTTGTGGGCGTTGGTTTTCAGGGCAGGAGAGAAGGATGTCTGGCACGAAGCCTCCTGAGTGTGTCATCATGGACACACACGTATTCTCCCAATGTTGGCAGGGACCTGGGAGGTCATCAAGTCCATCCCTCTCCCTCTGCACCTTGCGTCAGACCCCTCTCCACTATGCCCACCCCGTGTTCATCCTACCAGTGATGGGGAGCTCACTACCTCTCAAGAGTGCCTTTTTCTTTTCTTTTCTTTTCTTTTCTTTTCTTTTTTTTTTTTTAAAGATTTTATTTATTTATTTGACAGAGAGAGACAGCCAGCGAGAGAGGGAACACAAGCAGGGGGAGTGGGAGAGGAAGAAGCAGGCTTCTAGCGGAGGAGCCTGATGTGGGACTCGATCCCAGAATGCTGGGATCACGCCTTGAGCCGAAGACAGACGCTGAACGACTGTGCCACCAGGCGCCCCAAGAGAGCCTTTTTCATTTTCCAAGAGCTAACAGCATGGCCCCTTCATTTATATTCCTCAAATATATTGAGCGCACCCACAAACCGACCACACAGAGCTGAACAAGAAAGACTGAGTCTCTGCTCTAGTGGGGCTCACGGTGACTTGGGGGGAGACCCAGAATATACAATAAATACTCAAGTGCGGAGAGTGGACAGGCCTCTGAAGGAGACAGAGTGATGACATAGAAAGTTGCGAGGGTCGGGGGAGCTGGGTCCGGAAGGCCTCTTCCTTCCCGGTCTTGTGGCTGGAGACCGGAGGGACCGGTCACGGGCAGAATCACAAGAAGACTATTCTAGGAGGTAATGGAAAGAGTCCAGCGTGGCTGAGTGTGCTGGCTGGAGAAAGGGGTGCGAGGTGAGGTGGCAGAGGGGAGGGCAGGAAGAGAGGCATGGGGCTCAGAGTTGAGTGTTGGGGTACCCCAGTGAATAAACGGGGTGTGGGAAGGAGGTGGCAGAAGGGACTCGGAAAGAGTAGCCAGTGATATGGGAGAGATGCATGATGTATTGTCATGAAGCGTCGTCCCGCGTTAGACCCAAGTCTGTCCCCTCTTAGGTCCGCTCATTTCTGACGGCTTCTTTCCTGCCTGATGTGCTAGACTGGGGTTTGCCCAGGTTGCCCGGTTCAAACTTCTCAAGGGTCCCTAGGCTGACCTCAAATATTCAGAGACCCCAGTTTAGTCTTCGAGGCTCTCCCGTTGTTTGGGTGATGCCTCCTTCCTTCAGTGGCTTCTCTGGTGTTGGCCAGATTCCTCTGAGGTCCCAGCTGTGTCACGTTCTGCCTCTAGAGAGCAGGCACGAGCCTCTTCTTGTCCCTCTGGGGCTAGGCCGGTGGTTTGGCTTTGGCGGGTTGATGGACAGAGAGTGGGGGACCTCGTTTCCTCACCACACTATTCTCCCTCCTCCCTCCCTGGCTTCTGTGAATTCTAACCCTAAAGGAAGGCGGTAAGGTCGTTTAATTCAATAGATTTCGAACACATTATTGAACCTCTCAACACGGGGGTGTGTTGCAGGGAAAAACCCAGTAGACCTCAGGAGTCCTTACTTTTTTGCCCTTTTTTTTTTTTTTGGCCTCTGAGCTGGGTGTTGGAAATTAGGTAGAATTTCAGTAGCCATGCAGGGGAGAGTAGGGTGTTGTGGTAGGGGAGGGGAAGGGGGGGTTACTGTGGCTGGTGGGGTAGGGGCTCCATTCTAGCTCTTAATTGCCGCGATGCTTGGCCTTTTTGAAAATACTTTCAGGATTACAAGGAAAGGGGGCTTCTGATGATTATTCTATGGAGAATGCCTTTCAAACCCAAAGATCCTGAAAATAACACAGGCAGCCCCCCTCATCCGCTGAACTCTCTCAGATAATACAGCTCATAAACAATGCCTTTCTGTCCTCGACTGCCGTTTTTCTGGCCAAACCCAGCGGTTCCAAGAGGTCTGTTCCTAAAACAAGAAGGTTGTGTGATGAGTCAATTTGAAAAACATGAAAATTCGAAAGCGAAGAAGGCTGCTTCTTTTATGGCAAGAATTCTCTTAGCCTTTAATAGCAATTAACATCCAAGGAGGGAGGTTAATGGACTTGACCGTGGAACCCATCCGTTCTGTTTTTGTTTTTTTTTTTTTTTTTAAATCAGCCAGTGGGTTGAGTGGTCCCACAGCAATTCTTTGAGAAACACAGCCCAGCCTAATCGGATCCTCTAGTTACTAGAGTTTTCCAACCGGAAAATAAGGGCAGCCTCCAACAGCTTCCTAATTTCAGCTTCTGTGCTATATCATATATTATATTCCCTTTTCAAGCCCCAGGACTAGTTAGCAGAATAAGACTGTTGGTGTCAAACCACAGATACAAGTTAGGCTCTGAAAGACTCCTTCCATCGCACCTGTTAACTAGGAGCTCGGTTAATTGACTGACTGTGTCAGGTTTAGTGGACACGCTTGGATGTGACGTTTCTCTCCATGGGTTGTGCTCTGGTTAACAGGCCCCCCCATGATTATGTGTTGGAAGAGCCCCCTGCCATGTGTCTTTCCTCCTGTCTGTGAGCTCCAGGCCGCGGGCTGTGGGCTGAGAGCCCTCACTCAGCTTTCCCCTCTGGCTTGCATCCAGCCTGAGACCTGAACCTCCTTTCAAAGCTGTCAGCAGGTCTGGATGGGGATGACACTGAAGCCCCGGGGGCGGGGGACCCATGCTGGGCACTGCACGTGCTCCGGCTGGTGGGCGAAACATTAAGTGCAAAGGCCACATTGTTGGGGACGGAGGCCTCTTGGCAGTCAGCTCTTCCCGGAATGACATTCATACTGAGAAGTAAGGAAAATGGCACTTTGTGGTGGCAGGTGGGTGGGGAGGTTTGGTCTCGTGCTTTTTTTTTTTTTAACTTTTATTTTTTAAAAGCATCATCGTCATCATCATTATTATTATTTTGGTCACGTGCTTTTGCAAGCAGTCCAGCGTTACACTACTGTGCCATCTGATAGATCGATCTCTTGCAGTTGGGATTCATTCCCTCTGATGGCCTCTTTCTTCGAGGCTGTGTTCTTTCCTGGCCTCCCTCTCCTCTGACTCTCCCGCACCTGTCGTCTCTCTCCCTTCCAAGAAAACCCGTTCTCCTAATGGAGTCAGAAAGCTTTTAGGAGCAGCTCAGAGCCCAGCGGGACTCCCGGAGGGGCAGGGGGGGGGGAATGGGAGGGGCAGGTGGCTCGGTGCTGGTAATGGAAGATGCGGAAGGGCCCGGATGATCTGGCATATTTCAAAGTGCTTCATCCTCTCTGAGCCCCTGACGCACTGGACTGCAGGCCCCAGGCTAAGAATACAGCTGCGGGGGCAGATGTCCTTCCTTCGCTGCTTAGCTGCCACGGCAGCAGGACTCTGACCTTGAGGCGAGCTTTGATCATTGAGTAACTCAAGCTTGCCCTTATCTGCTGGGGGAGCTGGGTCTGCCTGCAGCCGCGGCCCGCATCAGAAAGCTGTCAGCAGCTCCTGGACCTGGCACTATCATTTGAATCAAGCCTGCGGAGGGTTTTAGGGCGTTTAATTCCCATGCTCTGCACCAGGGTTGGAGATTAAAACGTTGCACGGGAATTCCACAAATATTTACCCAGGCATCCACCTGGGGCCAGCCACCGAGCGGGGGCCAGCCACCGAGCGGGGGCCAGCCACCGAGCGGGGCCAGCCACCGAGCGGGGCCAGCCACTGAGCGGGGCCCAGAGAATGACCGTGGGTGCTCATTACAGGCTCAGCGAGTGATTGCGAACTTGCAGTTGGAGAGAAAGTCTCTCCCTGCCCTTGGGGCTCGGATAGGAGCTCAGATTTGGCCCTTGGAGTGTTGGTGTCATGTTAGGTTTGCTCCGCGTAAAACAGGCTTGTCATTGATGGTGCTGTCCCTTATATCAGATGTCACCCTACCCTAATAATGACATCTTGACTTAATTGCGACAGCACAGGTTGACCACTACACCCTGCAGGCCACGCCTGGCCCACAGCCTGATTTTGTAAGTCAGGTGTTATCGGAAGAACGGACCTCACCCTTTTGTTTACATATTGACTAAGACCGATTTCGCGCAAAGATGCTAAAACCAAGGAGTGGCCACGGAGACCCTACCTGGGCCCTGCAGAGCCTAAAATGGTCACCATCTGCCTCTTTCCAGATAATGTGCAAATACTTGCAAATGCTTTTGGAGTTCTGGCTGGTGCCCTAATCCTATGGCTTGCACGAACACTGTGGTCCCCGGTTCACATTACCCACGTGACCCGGCTGGAGCTACCCCAGAAACCGTACCCTGGGACGGTCTGTAAATGCTTACTTGCCCTGGTCCTCGACATCAGCTTTTTAAACGGGGTGACTCGTATCGGGCTTTGACAGAGTTTTCCTATCAGCTTGTTTGATCATCGCGATAGCCCCACGAGATAGTTGGTCGGGCATGTCAGAGAAGAGAAATTCAAGGCCAAACGCATGGTAAGTGGCAAGTTAAGCTGAGGGTCAGCAGAAATAGGTGGCAGAGCCATCCCCTGGGCTGCGGTAACTGGAGAGCTCGGCTGTCCCGCGGTCGGGCTTGGCACGTCCTCATTCGGGGTCAAACACCTGCTATGCCCTGAGCGGGGATGCCTGCTCTCCTGCTCGAGTCCAATCCAGAGGAAGGATTCTGGCTCTGAAGCCACGTCCTCTACACTTAAGAATCCTCAGGGCATCGTGGGCTTCCTTCTGAATAATCCCAACAGGCCTTTTGAGCATTTAGCCAACCTGTCGGGGCTGGAAGGGAGGCTGCTCCCTCCTGGCCCCATTCTTTATCTCCCCGCCCTTCCCGTAGGTCGCTTCTGATCTGATGGCATTTGAGGGAAGGAAATATCCCTTTACTCTCTGTAAGCGCAAGACCAGTCCTGTCCAGATTCCAGCTGTTCTTTGAGTTTTGGAATCCTTCTCGGGGGTGCCGTGTCTACTTTGCCTTGCGATCTTTTAAGTTCGTTTTAATTATTCAAATGTTACAGGAAAGAATTCTCCTTATTAAAAATAAATCTGATGGTATAGATATTGACCAAAGACCAAATTCTCCTCCATTCTAGCTCCAGCTCCTGGGGGCAGCTGTGGATATCAGTGGGCATGTCTGGCTCTTTTTCCAACGAACACACACACACACATATCCATGCGTGTGTATCCATATTTACACATATTTATATAGCTTTTTTGGTGCGTATTTACATAATGACATTCCGTTGTGCGGACACTTCAGTCTTTTCGTTGTCTTGGAGATCTTTCAAAGGCTATTCATCTTCTAACTCATGATTTTCTTTGAACTGTTGCAAAAATTTTCCATTGTAGGGGTTTACCCTAATTTATTTCCACTCATAGGAGTGGTGGTATAGTGAGCAATCCTTATTCGTTCTCTTTGAGGCTCTGTTTAAGTATTTATCCCGGATACAGTGATTAACTTGTGGACTCATGTTATTGACATTTAACAATTTAAATGTATTCTGCCAAATTGCCAGTCACAGAGAGATGATTATATTATCATTCCTCTGCACAGCGTTCGGAGATATCTCTCATGCATGTATGCTGTTGACATTATCAGCCTTTTTGATTTTTGCCAATCTGATAGGTAAACATTGGCATCACATTCCTTCTGGATTTCACTTGCCTTTTCCTGGATACTAGTGAGGCTGAACACCATTAAAGAGGTTTATTGGCTCTTCCTCTTTCTCCTTTGTGAATCACGTGTCTATACGGCTTTATAATTCTACACTGAGCTTCTTGTTGCATCTGGAATCGAACTTTGTGGATGATGTGAGCTAGAGATCTTTTCTCTTTTGACAAATGGGTAGCCGTCCCCACTCGGTATCTGTTGTATTCTTTCTCTGCTGATTTATATGTTAATTTATATGTTAATTCCCAGGTATACTCCCAAAGTCTCAGTTCTGTGCCATTGCTTTCTTTTTCTTTCATGGCTAATGCCACACTGTTTGAACTGCTGAAACTTATACTATAAATCTACACTTTGCCTATCTATATTTTGATATCTGGTAGGTGACGTTCTGTCTCATTGGTTTTGTTTATGGATTTTTGTTTTTTCTTCTTGCTGTGTTTCGTTCAAAAAATTTTTGTGGCTACTATTGCTTATTGTCTTTCAGATAAGTTTTTATTATTTTATTTTTTTAAAGATTTTATTTATTTTTTTTTGAGAGAGAGAGAGAATGGGCAAGGGGAGGAGCAGAGAGAGAGGGAGAAGCAGGCTCCCTGCTGAGCAGGGAACCCACTCGGAGGCTCATCCCAGGACCCTGAGATCACGACCTGAGCCGAAGGCTTCACTGACTGAACCACCCAGGCGCCCCTAAGATAAGTTTTTAAAGCATTTGTCAAGTTCCATTTGGGATATTATTTAGGATAGCATCGAATTTGTACATTACTTTGGGGGAAAGTGGCATATTTACGACTTTGAGTGTTTCTATCTGGAAACGTAGTATGTTTCTGTGTCTTTGGCCCTTTTATGTGCTTTAATAAAATTTGTCTGCCTTATTGACCCCCCCCACCAAAGAACATGATTCTTTAATTAATTGTATTTTTGTGCTTTTAAAATTTTATTAAAAATGGCTCTCATCAGTAATGAGTCAATTCATTTTGGATTCAATTAATTATTCCTTTTCTAAGGTCTTTTTTTTTTTTTTTAAAGATTTTTTATTTATTTATTTGACAGAGAGAGAGACAGCCAGCGAGAGAGGGAACACAAGCAGGGGGAGTGGGAGAGGAAGAAGCAGGCTCATAGCGGAGGAGCCTGGCGTGGGGCTCGAACCCGGAACGCCAGGATCACGCCCTGAGCCGAAGGCAGACGCTTTAACCGCTGTGCCACCCAGGCGCCCCTCCTTTTCTAACGTCTTAAGTGGAAAGTTTAGTTCATTCTTTGCCAATACTTGTATTTTTTAGTAAATGCTCTAAGAGCCTACATTTCCCACTAAGCACTGCTTGGACCACAGCCCATAGTTTTGACATTTACTATCTACTCTCTCAATCCCAATCCCTGCTGAAGAAAGTTTTCGTTCTCATCTTGATTTCTTTGTCCAAATACTATTTTTACATTTCCAATCTTATTTTGGCCAGTTTGTTTTTCGTTCCTACTTTCTGTTCGCCTCGATTTATGCCCGTATCACTCTAGCTTCCTTTGACATTTATGGAGATTTTCTTGTCGCCTAACACGTCGCGTGTAAGACTGTTCCTTGTGTGTTTGAAAATAATTCACGGTCTTTGTTATGGGGACACACATTTTCTGTATGTCTCGTAATCGAGGTGGTTAATCCCGTTATCAACAATCTCTCTGCTACTGTATTTTTTAAGTTACTTGATTTGTCTATTCTGAGAGACGAATGCGAAAGTCTTTCACTGTGATCGTGACTTTGTCAATTTCTTCTTGTTTCCCAGTTATCTTTTACTTTATACCTTTTCTGGGCTGTGTTATTTTATAGGCATAAATGTTTACGACTATCATTTCTTCATGGTCAACTGAGTCTTTCCTCACTATGAAGTATCCCTCTTTGGCGTCTTTCATCTTTTTCAGTTTAAATTCCGTGTCGTCTGATGCCATTATTACTATACTTTCTTTTTGTTAATATTCGCGTGGCTCCTCTTTTAAAAATATTTCGATTTTCCACTGTTGTTTGTTTTAGGTGTATGTCATATCACAGTATCAATGGGAATTATGTGATTCTAGGTGAAATTCTTCACCTTTGAACAAGTGACTTGAACCCATTTTCATATATTGTGGTTGACGATGTGGTTGGACTTACTATCTTCATGTATGTGTTTTATTTATTGTACTTATGGTTGAAAACCTTCTTCAACGTTGTATCCCCAGAGCAAACCAGAGATCTGGCCTCAAAACAGTAGGTGTTCAGCGAATAAATGCCCATTGAATAAAAACTTCCTTGACCCCCCCCCCCAATTCCGATCTGATTTGACAGCTTACGGCAAAATAACTCCATTGTAATGGGGTTGGGACTGAAGTTCAAAGTGTTGGTAAAAGAAGTTTCTAGAAGGCTTTCGTTGCATTTCTAAGTCTGAGGGATTTTTCCTGTTCCTGTAGATTTAGCATCAAAGATTTTGAGCTTTCTCTAAATGTGAGGTCTGTTGTTAGTGGTAGGGGAGGTAAAGAGTAAAGGTAAAGGTTTTAGAACTGGAGGAGGAAATCCAGGGGGTCATCTGCTCCAGCCACACTGCCTGGGAGGGTGCACCTGGAAGAACGCTTCCCAGCCAAAAAACTCAGTCACTGTTTTCGTTCTGGATTTGGGTCTCACGTATCTTTACATTTCCAGCCTCACCTACCAGAGCGCCGGATAATTGGTTTACTTTTGAGAAAATAGCATTACGGCAACATTAACTTTATTGCAGACTGCTCCCCTAGAGGAATGACTAGGCTGGGGAAAGACAAACAGATTTAATTAAGAGGCATATAAAAAATGAAGTCAGGATGGCTCACAACCTGGGACATCATTTTCTTACCTTAATTGACAAAGACATTGAAAACATAAAAGGAGCAGATGTTCTGTTATGGTGGAAAGACTACTAGACTGGAATCAGGGCCTCCCAGAGTTGGCTGTGCCAGTTGGGCTCATTAGAACATCTCCGGAAATCTCTTTCAAGTACAAAGGAGCTGGGTTAGTGATCTCTGACATTTCTTCAGTTAACCCCGCCAGCGCCCTTAAAATTCTGCCGTGATCTCCTTGAATGTCCAAAGGACATTCATTGTATTCAGTGATTGATTAGAAGCCATGCAGATTTCATAGCTTTGAGTACATGTTGGGCATCGATGTGTTTCTTGAAGCTTTTACACAGTAGCCAGTTACTGGGATGAGAGGATCAAGCCCTGTGGCTTCTCCAGGTCTTTGCCTTGTTCAGAGCAGTACCCACCCCAATGATTCCTTGGCACTTGGAGGACAGGACACGGGTGACAGGTGGGCAAAGCCACACGCAGGTCTCCTAGGCGGACACCGTAGGTTCCCTGTGTAGTGCTGAGCCCAGGCTGTGTCCTCTTCTCTCTTCCCTCCCGAGACAACATTCCTTTGCAGTAGACAGCGAGCTACAGGATTTTCTTTTCTGCCCGAATTTCAGTTGGAAGCTTGGGGATTTGATCCAAGCTTGGGGTGGAGGGTGTTCAGCAAAGCTGCGGAAGTAGAATCCAGCGTCCCACCCGGTGAGCGCAGACCGCTCTGTGCGGAGGCTCATGACTAGGGTTGAGATTAATCAAGATACAAGCTTGGCTGAGCCATTGGATTTTCATAGCACACTCCATCAGCATCGTCTTCCAATTTACTGCAAAATTGGTTTTGGCAACAATACTGTTTGTGCTTCCCAGCCAGCCTCACGATCCCTACCTCTCCTTGGGGGATGCTGATATTTTGAACAGTGGTTTTAAATTATTCTTGGAATATAGGGGTTGCAATAAACCAGCCCTTGAAAACCCCTGGAGGGCAAGAAGAGAGAAGGCAGTGGGCGGGGCTCAGACCCTCTTTAACGTGTGGACTTAACATTTGGCAAAAAGACTGGGAAGGAGTTCAATATATTTTAACTTGAGTTTAACTCCTGGTAGAGGGACTAGAGCTGTTTTCATACAGCCCTTTCTTAAAAGGGCCACAATTAAGTAGATATTAGAAAAGTGAATGGTCTGCGTTCTGCTCATAAAAGAGGGCTTCTGCCACCTGGGAGGACTGTGGTTTCCAGGGGTCACGGTGTGCCAGGCGCCATGTTCCTCCTGGCACAGCCCCTCCCCCGGCCCTGGCTGGCTTGTCCTAACCTGGTGTCTCTCCCCTCCCAGAATGGCTGCAGTCTGTCCAGGCCACCATGATCCTGTCCATCATCTTCAGTGTTCTGTCCCTGTTCCTGTTCTTCTGCCAGCTCTTCACCCTCACCAAAGGGGGCCGGTTTTACATCACTGGAGTCTTCCAAGTCCTTGCCGGTAAGTTGGAGATGATACCAAGTTCATGTGGAGACTGTGCCTGTCCAAGGCTGGGGAATGATCAGTCAGTAGAGGGACAGGGCCCCGGAAGGACTGAGGTTTCTGAGGCTGTACCTTGGATGGTTTTTGTAAAGTACAGGTGTGTGTGTATGTGTGTGAGTGTGTGTACCTCACCTTAGAATTTGGGACTCTCCACTATGCCATGGAACAAGAGCCATAAGAAATAGGACTTTGGGGCTCTGGAAGGAAGGTCCCTAACCCAGCCAGGCCTATCACCAGGATATATATATCTGGTGTGAACTCCAGTTCACGAAGCTATAATCTGGACACATAATCAGAGGTGAATGCAAAGAATATCAGTAGAGTCATGGCCAGTCTTGAGGGCGTATCCCTGTACATTATGTTATGCCCCAAGGAGTTATCCTTGGCACTTCGGCATGGAAAGTGGCCCCAATGTGCTGCTGAGTTTGTTCCCAGGTATGTGTCTCATCCCTCTAAGCAGTGATGAAGCCATGGTGAATTATTACCCTCCTTTACTCCCCCTCCAGAGTTCCGGTGGGCTTTGATTTACTGTTGTCATCCTGTTGTGTCTTCATTTTGGCACCTCTGTGTCATGTGCCATCATTTCCAAGCATGGGGCCGTGACAACACACGAGAGGTCTCCTCCATCTCCTCCTTAAACTACCTTCACGTTCCCCCACTGGACAGGTTATCCATACATACAATATGCAGAGTCCAAGAAGCTTCCATGATAGAGGGTGACATCTTCCAACTTTGTCTCTAGATTCTCGCCAATGCCTTCCTTCATTGACTCTTATCCTTCTGTCTATTGTCTATCCGTTGGCTGAGTCAGCAAACACTGGACAGAAGTCAGAGGCAGATGGGGTGGTGGCTCCTAGAGTCCATGTTAATAAGTCACAAACTCCATATATACCAGAGTACATCTATGTACTGTGAGATGTTCTGGTATCTGGCTGAGTAGACAAAGGGCTATGCTATCTCTTAGTTGGTTGTTGGAATGTCCATGGTGCTGAACCACCCTGTCCTCGGGAGCATCATTGGAGGGTTGAAAACAGCCCACATGTCCCTGATGGATGGTTGGATGGATGGATGGATGGATGGAAGGATGGATGGATGTGGGGATATAATGGCTTACACATGGCTGTATGGTAAGGCACAGCCTGAGTTTGAATGTTGATGACCTTTTCTAGGAGCCAGAGAGTTATCCTTTCCCGGAAGAAGGAAATAGACCGGGCAGCTAACACTCATTAAATCCTGAAACACAGCATTTCAATGGGTACCATTTGAGGATATCAAAACCGAATAGTGCTTTGCTACTCGCATAGTTTTCTTACACCAAGCCAGGCTCCTGGAGTGTTGCCAATTTTGTTAAATCGTGAATTATGGAGTAAGATATTATTTCCTAGGTGTGTTAGAAGCAGAGCTATCATTAGTCACTCCACTTCCAGAAATAATACACAAAACTAGAATGTATTCTGGGATTTCTTTTTTGGCTCTCCATTTACAGTTTGATATCAAATCAAATGATGATCATATCTGTTGCACCAATGGTTGTATCCTCGAGATAAAACAATCCAGACTTAAGAACCAGAACTTTCATCAAATGTTTGTATTTGACCCATACCAGCGTGTTATTTTACTGATAAATAAACTGAGACCGGGAGAGGACCATGAGTACCCAAGGTCACCCAGCTCAAGCAAGAACAACAGAATGCCTCCAGTTCCCCTCATTCCACATGGGCTCAATATTGAGTTAGGAACCGCACAATCCACCAAAATTGCCACAGAACCCAAAATCCAAGGCAGAAACTGCTTTTCCAACGTGCGTTTGCTAACCCGTCCTGTTCTGAACCTCCTCTGACCTCAATTCAAGCCTGTTAGAATTCTGGTATAAAAAACCACTAAATCTAAAAGCACATGATTTGTTCTTCGTTCTTCCCCTTCAAATGTAGCTTCTTATCTCTCATGGGGCCCAATTTTCGGTTTATCAGTTCGTCAGCCTGGCGGCCCCTATTGCAATAGGAAGTTGTCTTGAATTAGCTACGTCCAGCCACAGGAGTGGTTGTAATTATAAGCCCAAAGAATGTTCTGTTCCTAGCTGTGAGCTCCAGTTCACGTGAGCTGAAAGGAGTCCTCCGGCAACCACGGGCTCTCCAGAATGGTGCATTTGAGTCGGGTCTTGCCACTCAAGTTGACGACTAAAAGAGGAAGGGGCTTCCCTTAATAGATTCCCATGCTTCTTCAAAGCACCAAACCATTTTATTTTTTATTATCTTTTTAAAAGACTTTATTTATTTGAGAGAGAGAGACAGACAGACAGAGAGGACAAGCAGGGAGGAGAAGAAGCAGGCTCCCTGCCAAGCAGGGAGCCCGATGCGGGGCTCGATCCCAAGACCCTGGGATTATGACCTGAGCCGAAGGCAGATGCTTAACCGACTGAGTGACCCAGGTGCCCTGCACCATAGCATTTTAAATGGAAGCCACTGGAAGATCTTTGGAGTCTGGGGGGGGCTGTTTCGGGCTGCACGGTCACTGCCCAGCTTCCCTTTGGAGGGCCCAGCTTCGGTCCTTAGATCACACACTTGAGCGTGCGGGAAAGGCAGGTACCAGGTGCGGGGGGCTCTCGGGGCTGATTGTAGCTTTAAGAGCCGTCTCTGCTTTCTCTAGATTACACCTCTGTGGGTGCTTATCGGTCCGTCTGCTTCGCTGCCTTACCCCCTTCTGCTTTTCATAATAAGCCACACGTCTCACATTGAAGAGCTGTCTTCCCTTGATTACATACTTGTTAGGTTGGCCGCCTCCTGGAGACATGTTGAGAGATTCCAGCCACTTCTTTGCTTTTCCATCTTAGCTGTACATCCGAATCACCTTTTCAGGGGCGCCTGGATGGCTCAGTCGGTTGAGCGTCTGACTCTTGGTTTCGGCTCAGGTCCTGATCTCAGTGTCGTGGGATCGAGCCCCGATGGTGGGTTCTGCACACTGCTCGGGATTCTCTCTCCTGCTCCCTCTGCCCCTCCCCCTGCTCGTGCACACACTCTCTTTCTCTTGCTGTCTCTCAAATAAATAATTCAATCTTAAAAAAAAAAATCACCTTTTTAAAAAGAGGATGCTTTAAAAAATGCCAGTGCTCAGCCTTCATGCCTGGAGAGCTCTTGGGTGGCGCCGCTCCCTGGGTGGTTCTGATGTTCAGCCAGGTTGGGAGCTGCTGGTGTAGCCATCACGCTGTCCCTAATCCCACTATAAGGTCTTCTAGAAATTTCTCTGCCGACAACTCGTCCCATTCCTGAACCATAGATTCTTCTAAACCCCTTTCTTAGAGAAGAGCCTTTCTGATCCTCTCTCTGGATTTTGGAGTCTTTTTTTATTTTCAGAAATGGTACCATCTGTTTTCAGACCGTAGTTACCCTGACCCTAAGTCCGCCGGGATGGGTTGCCCTCCATGAGAAAGTATTGAGAAATTCGTAGAGAAACAGACCTGAAAGACAGAGCCCCATGTTTGGCTTTTTATTTCACTACTTAACACCCAGCACCGAGCTCCGGGCACGCCACATAGAAGGCCCTGAATAACCCACTTGTTGGATGACTGGATAATTGTCTTCCCTTGGCAGAATCAAACGCGGGTCACATGTGTAGTAATTTATTGTGATTACGAAGAACAGAGAAGACGGTAAAAGGAGACTCCTGAGTGAGTTTTGCTGTTTGTTCTGTTTCTTCTATGAAACAGACTGATACGGTCGTAGGGCTTTGGAACCAAAGACTTTGGGGGATGAATAGAAAAGCACAGCGCCCTCCCTCTTCCGAGTGGCTCCAAGGTGGTGGCAGCCAGATGTCACATTTAGGAACCGTCCAGATGTTGCGCTCCCTCACCCCAGACCCAATCCACCCCTGCGTGGATATCGTGTCCATTTCTGTTCTCTCTTGGCCTCACGAACCCCACTACAGTTGTGCAAAAGCCAGCTCAGGTGCCTTCCCGTCCCCTGTCTTGTCACCACCCCAAAATCCATTTCCCATGCTGCTGCCAAAGTGATCTTTCCAAACACACCCCAGATCATGTTTCCCCTCTGCTGAAAATGTGCTTCCCACCACAACTTCCTCAGCATGCCATTCAGGGCCCTCCCGCCTCCCCTCATGCTGCCCTCCCTCTGTCAGGAGAGATTCTTGTCAGGACCCGCTTCCCCTGGCTATCTCTTCCACACCCCGTACACTCAGATCAAGCACCACGTCCCCCCTCAGGCTTCCCCAGACCTCCCAGTTTGGACTCCGAGCCTGTCCATCCTCTCAGGGCATCATCGGGTTGTTTCTGTCTCCCACTCTTGAAATCACGTCAGACCACATTGGAAGTTTCTACGGGCATGTCTGCTTCTGAAAGACACTCCCCCCTGACGTTAGGAGGCTTGTGTTATCCATCTTGGTGCCCTCAACAGCCAGAACAGGGTCTGCACATACTAGGCGCTCATTACCTGTGTTCTGAGCCAAATGGAATGCAGATAGGGAAGTTTCGAGACTTCCCGCCATTTCTTGCTTTGCCTTTGGCCCCTTGGTTGCTCCCTTCCAAAGGTTCTGGGCTCTGATCGCTCACTTGTGGTTGCTACTGCTGTGAACGGGGCTTGAGGCCTCCTCTTCAAGGGGCCTTTAGGGGGCTGGTTAGAGATCCAGCCGTCCTGACAGGGAGAAACTCTCGAATGTTGTCTGGACAGCGTCTGTGGCCGCCACTGACAGCTGACTGCCCTCCCGGACTCAGGCCCCTGCCGGGGCGTCCCCGGCACTCCCAAAGCACAGACTGCTTGTCGGTGGGGAAGGAAGGCACAAGGCTTGCCCCTACGGAAGCACCCTCACTCCCCTTCCCCGTGGGGGACCTTCTTCACCGCGCCCCCACCTACTGGTGGGTGAGGAAACGAGTTACAACCCACTTATGGGGACAGATGTTTGACGTTGCAGGACTACGGTGTGGCATCAGCTACCCTATATCCCAGGCCACTTCTGCTGTACAGACAGACAGCCTTGTAATAACATATTCCCCAAAACATCAGTCTCCCGACGACAGTAATTACAAAGCGTGTATCGACTCTCGGGCTTTGTAAGTATCTCAGCTCATTGCGGGTCGGGGCAAAGCTCAAATTCGTTTCCTTCTGAGCAGCTCCTCGGTCAAATTTCGTATAAGCTAGGCCATCTGGTCAGTCACCACACTTGTGAATCCTGCCTCCCTCTGTCCCTCTTGGCCCCAGATAGAATGTTCGCTCTCTGCCAGTGAAATCTGGGCATGGCTGGTCTATACAGCTCTCATGGCCCTTTTCTCATGCGGTGGCCGGTGAGACACATGGCCCATTTGGAAGCCTTGCCAGCATGACAGGCATTGGCCTGGCCTTTTTGCATGCTGCTCCCTAGGTCACATTTCTCTTTTCATAACCCTGACCTCATTAGGTAGGTCAGTATTGCCCAAGAGACAACCACAATCTTTTCTTTCTTTTTTACTAGTTTTTAATTATGTTCGGTTAGCCACTGTATTGTACATAATTGGTTTTTGATGTAGTGTTCCATGATTCATTAGTTAAGTATAACACCCAGTGCTCATCCCAACACGTGCCCTCCTCAATACCCATCGCCCTGTTACCCCCTCTCCCCACTCTCCTCCCCTCTGAAACCCCGAGATTCTTTCCCGGGGTTCACAGTCTGTCATGGCTCCTCTCCCTCTCTGATTTCTCCCCCTTTGGATTTCCCTCCCTTCCCCTATGGTCCTCCATGCTATTCCTTATGTTCCACATATGAGTGAAACCATATGATAACTGTCTTTCTTTGCTTGACTTATTTCACTTAACATAATCCCCTCCAGTTCCATCCATGTCGATGCGAATGCTGGGTCATCATTCTTTCTGATGGCTGAGTAATATTCCATTGTCTGTATGGACCACATCTTCTTTATCCATTCGTCTGTTGAAGGGCATCTCAGCTCCTTCTACAGTTTGGCTTTTGTGGACGTTGCTGCTATGAATATTGGGGTGCATATGGCCCTTCTCTTCACTACGTCTGCATCTTTGGGGTAAATACCCAGTAGTGCAATTGCTGGGTCCTAGGGTAGCTCTATTTTTAATATCTTGAGGAGCCTCCACACTGTTTTCAGAGTGGCTGCACCAGCTTGCATTCCCACCAGCAGTGTAAGAGGGATCCCCTTTCTCCACATCCTCGCCAACATTTGTTGTTTCCTGTTTTGCTAATTTTTGCGGTTCTGACCAGTATAAGGTGGTAGCTCATTGTGGTTTTGACTTGTATTTCCCTGATGCCGAGTGATGTGGAGCATTTTTTCATGTGTCTGTTAGCCATTTGTAGACAACCGCAATCTTTCTTAAAGACACGAATTTGCACTTTGCCGAGGTGAGCCATGGGGGGGCTCTTGGGGAAGAGAATTGGGGATCCCGGGCCTCAGGGCAAGTAAAGCCTGTTCCAGGCAGATCGAAACAGCTTTCTTCCCCAAACGACGGTTTGCCAGCTCTGGTTTCCCCTCTCACACCGGGCGTCTTTGCTGTCTCCCGAACTTTCTGTAGGTAGCAGGCCCTGGATCCGATCCCACAGTAGTTCCAGGACCATTGTGCGGCTTTCTCAGCGGGGGCCAACCGAGTGGGAGTTTTTCCTCCTCTGACTTGGAGAAGGACGGTCTTATCAGGGTGGCAAATGTACCATATTCCCACTTCTGCACTTTGCCAAACAAAGTTGCAGTGTCCCGCGAACAGCCGCCCAAATAGCAGTGAGGTTAGATGTAGGTGGTCTGGGGCATTGGGAGCTTTGGAACCACAGGAATCCCACAGAGCATGCTGGATTTATAATAGAGTCACTCAGAGCCTCTCACAGACCCTGTTTTCAGGAGGGAACAGAGGGAACAGAGCAGGCTTTGTATAGCTCCGGGCTGGGGTGCTGACATCACTGGACCCCTCCCTGCAGGGGGACGCCGACTGCCATTGTGGGCAGGGACCATCACTCTTGAACTTGCCTGCTTCAAGAGCCCCTAGCTGGAGGGTTTTCTTGTCCTTCCCACACCAAAGAGCTGCAGAGGTGAGCGAGGGAAGGATCACCTGATTTATCTGTGTATCCAGTAACTTCCTCTCTTCGTTGGGCTTCAGCCCCAACCTTGGGGGCACCAAGGAACCATTGGAAGGGACCAAGTGCAAGGATAGTTTCCTCCCTCTGCTTCCCACTCATATCGCGTCCTTCCTCCTCCTCTTCTTTTTCCTCTCTCTATATTCCTTTGTATGCCTAGCGATGCCCACAGGCATTGCTCGCTTGATCTGTTACGTGGCAGTCCTGCTAAGGGACCCCTGGCTCTGCCTGGAGCCCCGTGCCCTGGCCCTCACGTGACTCAGAGACTGGCAAAATGTCATTTCACTTTACTGGTTCAGATGACACCGGCACTCATTTGTAGAGCTATTCGCGGGTTTCCAGGGGCTCCTGCACCCAGCCCTCCTTGGAAAGAGCTGGGCAGGTTTAGCTTGCAACCCAAATTCTTGCAGTCCGCTAGGAATTGGTGACAGTTAAAGGAACAGAGATGGGGCAAAAAAGATGACAAGGGACCGCGGAGATGCTGGTCTGGGTCACAGAGATCAGAACCAGAGAGCAGATCACTTCCCATGTTTCTAGATCTTTGAGACCCCTCCTCCTAACCTGGCAGCTGATTCTTCCAGAATCGGATACGCTCGTCTTGCACCAGCGTTGTCTGCCACAGACTGGGCAACTGGGGTGTGTTTGTGAGCGTGTGTACGTCAAGAGCAGCGAGTGGTGTGGGCAGGTACCCACGGTCCTGTGGCATCCGCGCTGGGGGTGGTGGATGGGGACCCCTCGCTGTGACCTCCCCCTCACCCTGCTTGTCCCTCTCTCTCCAGGTCTCTGTGTGATGAGCGCAGCATCGATCTACACGGTGAGGCACCCGGAATGGCATTTCGCCGCTGAATACTCCTATGGCTTCGCCTACATCCTGGCCTGGGTGTCCTTCCCCCTGGCCCTTCTCAGCGGCGTGGTATACGTGATCTTGCGGAAACGCGAATGAGGCGCCCAGACAGCTGGTCTGAGGCACCGAGCATACCTAGGGGAAGGGAGGAAGGAAACCAGAAACCAGGAAAAAAAAAAAAAAAAAAAAAAGAGCTAGCCAAAAAAACCCAAACTCAAACCAAACCAAACAGAAAGCAGTTGAAGGGGGGGGTTAGTGTTGACTGAAGATGTATATAATATCTACGGTTTATAAAACCTATTTATAACACTTTTTACATATATGTACATAGTATTGTTTGCTTTTTATGTTGACCATCAGCCCTGTGTTGAATCTTAAAGAAGTAGCAAAGAACTTTACATCCTAACCGTATAATCGAGCTCAGTATTTTTGTTCTGTTTTTCATTCTTTCTGTTTTGCCCGGACATGAAATAACTCCGTCTTGCCCCTTCCCTTTTTATTGGAAAGAAGATACCTCCCTTCCACTGCACCTCATTTAGGAAACCAGAGTGTGGGTAGAAACCCCGAAAGGCCAAAAGCCCTTACGTTGTGGGTGACCCAGAGACGGGCGCCGCCCACACCTCCGTGCGAAGCCTCACACTTACATGGATGAATCCCCCAGACTGGAGCCCTCGGCAAAAACACGGCTTGTGGCTTTGGGATGCTTGCCCTCGACGGTGGGTGTCTCAGTCCCACGTCTCGATGAGAAATCGGTGACAAGCCTACGAAATGGTGCTATGTATTTACCATTCTCGATTATCACTAATCATCTAAACTACTCACTGGAAATTCAATTAACGATTTTACGACATAAAGTAGAACGGAGACCTGAATAATTCTCTGTAATATAAATGGTTTATAACTGCTTTTGTACCTAGCTAGGCGGCAGGTATTACAATAATACATCAATAATAAACACAGCCTTTAGCGCTCCCACATTCTTCCTGCGGTCGGAGCATGGGGACCAGCCTCTAGACCCCACCCCCTGCCCGGGACTGTGCGTTCCCAGGGCCCAGCTGGGTCTAGACTGTTCTCTGCCTCCAAGGACTGTCTGGCAATGACTTGTACTGGCCACCAACTGTAGATTATATACGGTGCCCTTCTGATGCTAAGACTCCAGACCTTTTTGTTTTTGTTTTTTTGTTTCTTTTTTTTTTTTTGCTTTGCTTTTTCTGATTTTATACCAATTGTGTGGACTAAGATGCATTAAAATAAACATCAGAGTAACTCACTGATCTCTCTTGGGATTTTGTGGCGATCTCGGCATGGGTGGGGGGGTGCCTTTCAGAGTGGAGGGAACCGCTTCGGCGGAGAGCAGGGTTGAGCTCCTGGTGTAGGTTGCATTTTGGCTTTCTTGCAGGTGACAGGGAGCACATCGTGCCTTGAGTGAGCCTGAGCAAACTTCTGCTCATTGGGGAGGGAGGGCCAGGAATTGCAGCTGAAACAGAAGCTGTAAATGGGCTGGAAGGGACTCAAGTGTTCGTTTAGCTCAACCCTCTCTCTCGTGCTCTCTTCTCTGATGAACCACACGGGGGACCTCGGAGGCATGTCATGTGTTCGCCTAACATGTGGGGAATGTTGGCATGAGCAGCACAGACCCTTACCCTGTAAAAGAAGGGGGAGGTCAGATGAAGGAATCATCTGATGATGACTGGAGGCCAGACTTTGCGATAAAACACTGGTAAACATCCACTAAGTTCCCCATGGGGTCTTGAGGGAGGGCATGGGCCCAGCATGTCATCTAGCTCCAAGGTTCTGGGCTGTGTCTCACCTGAAGATATTTTTACCCATTGACATTATATTGAACACGTGCAAAACATTGAGCTCACAACGCACTGACGTGGCTCCAATTCTCATTGAGCACCTACACTGAACTGGGCACCAGAGATCCAGAAGTGATCACATACTTTTTTTTTTTTTTAAGATTTAATTTATTTATTTTAGAGAGAGAGAGCACAAATGGAGACGGGCAGAGAGAGAGAGAGCGTCTCAAGCAGACTCCTCGCTGAGCACTGAGCCCATCCCAGGGCTCCATCCCAGGACCCTGAGATCATGACCTGAGCTTAAATCAAGAGTCAGACATTTAACCGACTGAGCCATCCAGGTGTCCCTAGGATCACATACTTCTTTTTTTTTTTTTTAAAGATTTTATTTATTTATTTGACAGCGATAGAGACAGCTAGTGAGAGAGGGAACACAAGCAGGGGGAGTGAGAGAGGAAGAAGCAGGCTCATAGCAGAGGAGCCTGATGTGGGGCTCGATCCCATAACGCCGGGATCACGCCCTGAGCCGAAGGCAGACGCTTAACTGCTGTGCCACCCAGGCGCCCCAGGATCACATACTTCTTAATCACAAAGGGTAATATTTTAGTGAGAGGCACAGGCAAACAACTATATTAGGCTCTTTGAGTTTGAACCTGCCCTCTTCCCCTTACCAGCTGCAGGAGGCTGGACAGGTTATTCAAACTCTAAGTTTGCATTTTCTCATCTGTAAGATGAACATGGCAATGCCCAGTTTATGGGTTTGTAGAGATTAAAAAGACATGGAATGTATACAGTGCTTAGTATCGTGAGCAGTAGATAGAAAACCCACTGTAAATCAGTGGTTATCACAGATGCGAAGTTTGAGGTGTATTGCAAGGAGGTATTGATTGCTCTGGGGAATTCGCAATCCCAGGCCCAACATTAGAATCTCCCCTGCAAGGGCCACCCCAGAGCTGTGGATTCCTTCTGTCTGTGCTGGGACCCACCCTGCCTTGGTGGGTTTAAAGGACCCTGCAGGTGATGACAGTGCACAGTGGGGGGAATGAGAAGATGGGAGCCTGTCCAAAGACTTTTCAAGACTTCAGTGTGCTAATGAATCAGATGGGAAGCCTCTAAAATGCAGATCTGGTTCAGTAGGTCTGGGGTGGGGACTGACGTTCTTCATTTCCAAGTCATGCCTAAGTTGACGTTGATGCTGCTGGTCCACGGACCACACTTCGAGGAGCAGGGGCCAGAGTAAAGCCACCTTCACACACCTCATGCTTTTGTGTCTCTGCACAGCTGTGAGAGGAGGGCTTCCCCCTTTCTAGGTTTTCAATAGTGATCGGCTAACTCTGCTTATGACTTGGCAAGATGGCCACCAGGTGCACGTGACACTTAGGTGATTGGGAAAACTAGGAACTTCACTTCACAAGCTTGTACTTTGAAAAGTACGCTTTCATTCCACAAACCTTCCTCTAGAACCTTGACCTAACAATTAAAAATTTCTATGTGTAAGAATAAAGAAGAAAACCAAAAGTGGCCCAGATCTCCCCACCTAGGTTAATGCTATTGGCATTAAAAAAAAAAAAGTAATATATATCTAGGATTTTAGCATCCTAAAGACATATACAGGGAAAAATAACCCACGAAAGCTTCTTTACAACCTGCCCATAGTCTCTTTCCCAAGATAACCCATAAGACATACCTTACAATGTCCTCCACGAAGAAAGACAGTGCCCGCATATAGGCACCCATTTAAGTAGTTGAAAAATGTACATGAAATGGATCAAAGTACTCACACTGGTCTGTGCCATGCTGTTCTTTTCGTTTAATAATATAAACTGGAGATCTTTCTACATCAGCACATGCCTCATTATTTTCAATGAGCTTGGTCATTCTTTCAAAAGTCTGCATTGAATTTCGCTGGGTAGCTATACCCACCTCACTGAGCCCTGGCTCAGAGATTTTTGTGTGGGTGGAGAAACACAGACAAAACAGATAGCTTCTACTCTCTTTCCCAGGAACAGACCACACCTGCACCGGAGGGTGAAGAAGTTCAAGCCTCAAGGTGCTCTCAAGAATGGTGGAGGCATTTGGGAGATTCAAGACACCTGCTAAACTGTAGGCTGGCTGGTTTGCAGGAGAGCACAAGGGAATAGTACGGGTGGGAGGAACCCTCCTGGGATCAGAACAAAAAATCAGACCTTGGCTTGAGAAACTATCCCTTCCAAGGAGTTAGAATTTGACTGGATTAATTGGTAGATCAATTTATGACCCAGGGCATTGTTAAAAACAATAGAGAAACCAGCAGTAAATCACTGGAATCTAATAGTGGGGTGTGGTCTGGAAGAGAGGAAGAGAAGCCTACTGAATCCCCTGTCACCCTGGGGTGACAGCGAGCATTCCAAAGCTGAGCCTCCTGGAGGAACAACATCAGAGGCCGAGCACTGTCATGAGGAAAGAGACCTCACTAAAATAATGTAGTCAGTTACTAAATACAAGCATACCTCATTTTACTGGGCTTCTGCACTTTGCAGATCTCGAATTTTTTACAAATTGAAGGTTTGTGGCATTGAGCATTGACCAAGTCTATCAGCACCTTGAGCACGTCTATTGGTGCCATTGACCAAGTCTATCAGCGCCATTTTCCCAGTGGTATTTGCTCACTTTGTGTCTTTGAGTCCCATTTTCGTAATTTTAGCAATATTTCAAAATATTCATGATTATATGTATTATGGTGATCTGTGACCAGTGATTATGACTTGCTGAAAGCTCAGATGATAGTGTGTTTTAGCAATAAAGTATTTTATTTTATTTATTTTTAAAGATTTTATTTATTTATTTGACAGAGAGAGACAGCGAGAGAGGGAACACAAGCAAGGGGAGTGTGAGAGGGAGAAGCAGGCTTCCCGCCCAGCAGGGAGCCGGATGCGGGGCTCGATCCCAGGACCCTGGGATCATGACTTGAGCCGAAGGCAGACGCTTAACGGCTGAGCCACCCAGGTGCCCCAGCAATAAAGTATTTTAAATTCAAGTATATACATTAGGTTTTTTATATGTGATGCCATCGCACACTTAATAGACTACAGAACAGTGTAAACACAATTTTTATATGCACAGGGAAACAAAGAAAAAACATTTGATTTGCTTTATTGTGATATTTGTTTTATTGTGGTGGTCTGGACTGAACCCATCATATCTCTGAGGTGTGCGTGTAATTAAACAAACAAATAACAGTAACAAACTCCAGAGGAGGGACAATGTATTATCTAAAATATCTAGTTGCTACAATATATTATCTAAAATATCTAGTTTCCAACAAAAAAATTACGAGGCATGCAAAAAAACCAGGAAGTATGACCCATACACAAGAAAAAAGCAGAAAAACTATCTATGAGAGAGACCAGATGTCAGATTTATCAGAAAAAGGCTTTAAAGTAATCACTGTAAACATTTTCACACAACTAAAGGAAATCATGATTTAAAAAGTAATTGAAGGTATGATAACAATGTTGCATCAGATAAAGAATATCAATAAAGAGATGGAAATTATGAAAAAGGGACAAGTGGAAATTATGTTGTTGAAAAGAACAATAAGGGGGCGCCTGGGTGGCTCAGTTGTTGAGCGTCTGCCTTTGGCTCAGGGCGTGATCCCGGCGTTCTGGGATCAAGCCCCACATCGGGCTCCTCCACTGGGAGCCTGCTTCTTCCTCTCCCACTCCCCTTGCCTGTGTTCCCTCTCTCGCTGGCTGTCTCTCTCTCTGTCAAATAAATAAATAAAATCTTAAAAAAACAAAAGAAAAGAAAAAGAAGGCAAAAATCATGACATCCCAATCAATAGACTCAGAAAACGCATTTGACAAAATCCAATGCTCCTTTATGATAAAAATACCCAACAAACTAGGAATAAGAGAATATTCACAACCTAATAAAGGACATCTGTAAAAAACCCACACCTAACATCATAGTTATTGGTAAAATACTGAATGCTTTCTCTCTAAAATCAGGAACAAGACCATGGTGTCTGTCTGTGCTTATAACCTCAATTTAACATTATCTTGGAGGTTCTAGCTAGGACAACTAGGTAAATTAGGTTAAAAGAAAGGTATCAAGATTAAAATGGAAGACTAAAACTATCTCTATTCACAGAAAAATGATCTTGTATATAGAAAATCCTAAGTAATCCAATAAAAAAATTCTTATAAATGAATTTAGCAAAGAGGCAGGATACAATATCGATGTATAAAAATCAATTGTATTTCTGTATTTGCGATAAACAATTAAACAGTGAAAATAAGAAAACAAGTCCACTTAGAATAGCATCCAAAAAAAGGATAAAATACTTAGGAATAAATTTAACAACAAAACAAATGCAAAACTTTATAGCTTGAGAATCATAGAATATGGATGAAGACATTAAAGAAGATCTAAATAATTGGAAAAGTATCCCATGTTCATGGATCAGATGATTTAACATTGTTAAGATGGGAATGCTCCTAAATTGTTCTACATTTTCTGGGCAATTTCCATCAAAATCCCAGCTGACTTAGAAATTCAAAAGCTGTTTCTAAAATTCAAATGGAATGATTGGAAATCCAAAATAACCAAAACAATCTTGCAAAAGAACACAGCAGGAGGAATTCCCACTTCCTGATTTCAAAACTTACTATCAAAAGCAATGGTAATCAGGACAGCATGGTACTGGCCAAACAATAGACATATGGATTAGTGGAATCAGGTTGAAAGTCTAGAAGTAAACCCACATATCTATGATCATGTATCGTAAGCCCACATATATTTGATCCTGTTCCATGATCAACTGAATTTTGACAAGGGTGCTAAGACCATCTACTGGGGAAAAGAATAGTCTTTTCAACAAATGGGGTTGGAACAACTAACTATTCACACGCAAAAAAAAATTAGGTTGGACTTTTATTTAACAGCACATAAAAAATTAACTCAAAATGGATCAAAGACTTAATTTAAGAGCTAAAACTATAAAACTCTTAGAAGAAAACTTAGGAGTAATCTCCATGACTTTGGGCTTGCCAAAGATTCTTAGAGATGACACCAAGGTCACCAGCAACAACAGAAAAAAACCAATAAATTGGACATCATCAAAATGAAATCTATCGTGTTACAAAGGACACTATTAAGAGAGTGAAAAGACAAACCACTGAATAGAAGAAAATATTTGCAAATCGTATATCTGATATGGAATATATTAATAAAGAATGCTTATACTCAATAATACCAAAGACAAATAACCCAATTAAAATATGGGTAAAGGATTTGAATAGACATTTGTTTAAGGAATGAATATAAATGGCAAGTAAACACTCCCCCCCACAAATGCTCGCATTGAGGAAATGAAAATCAAAACCACAAGGAGATACGAGTTCACACCTACGAGGTTAGATAGAATCAAAAAGTCTGATAATTATACACGTTGGTGAGCACGTAGAGAAATTTTAGCCCTCATTCACTGATGGAGGCAATGTAAATGGTGCAAATGGTCTGGAAAACATTCTCTCAGTTCTTCAAAGGATTAAATGTAGAGTTACCGTATGACCTAGCGATCTGTCCTAGAAATATACCTGAGAGACACGAACACACAAAACGCAGAAACTTGTACCTGGGTGTTATTATTCATAACAGCCAAAAGGTGGAAACAACCCAAATGTCCATCGACTGATGAACGGATAAACAAAATGTTCTATATCCACCTGCCAGAATATATTTGTCCACAAAAAGCTACGTTCCGCTATATGCTACAACACGGGTGAACCTTGGCGACCTTACGTGGAATGAAAGAAATCAGGGACAAAAGACTGCATACTACGTAAGTCAATTTCTTTGAAAGTCCAGAATGGGGAACGCTACAGAGACAGAAAGCTGATCAGTGGCTACTGAGGCTGGGGAAGGGGGGATGGGAAGGTAGGGCTGTAATAGCTCAATGGTACCAAGTTTCCTTCTGAGGTCATGAGAGTGTTCTAAAATTGTCATGGTGTTTGCACATCTTTTCACACAAGTGACTATACTAAAAACCAAAGAATTGTACACTTTGAGTGGGTCAGTTGTACCCTATGATAATTATATCCCAATAAAGCTGCTGATAAAAAAGAAAAGAGACCGCTGTCTGTTCCAGCTGTTGGTAGTTCTCTCACTGAGTCTGTTCTCTCTGTTTGAAAAGTAATATACCTTTTATTTTCGTGGTCTCGGTGATTATTATTATTTTTTTTTTTGAAGGGACAAGATTCTTATTCCTTCTGAGCACTAAAAAGCAAGGCAGGATGTTGAAGACGAACAGTTAACATATTTCTTCACTCACAGAATCTCGGGTTTTCCCAGGGGATTGTTTGGATGACATTTATTTTCCATCCTGGAGCTCTTCTGAGAAATAGTTCAATCTTGGGAATTTATACAAATGGAGTTTTGATTAGAAACCCCTCTTAGCATCTGCTTTCTGCCAGGGGTTCAAGCTCAGGGAGGGGACCATTTCCAGAAGGGCAAATGCTCGGGGTGGGGGTGGGGTGGGGGGCGGATGGCCCTGAGCTCAGGGAGCATGCGCCCTTCTTCCCATTTCTTTTCTCTGCAGGATCTTGTCACCTCCTGGCTTAGTAAACTCTAAACTTCAATTGTCTGCAATTCTTCAACGTGCTGAGAATGGCTTAGTCTTTCTGCCCTTAGCAATCTGCTTTTATTTTTAATTAAATTAATTAATTAATTTTTTTATGGTCAATTAATTTATTTTTTATTTTTTATTTTTTTAATTACACGCAGTTAGCCACTGTATAGTCCATCATTAGTTTTTGATGTAGCATTCAGTGATTCATTAGTTAAGTATAACACCCAGTGCTCATCCCAACACGTGCCCTCCTTCACACCCATCACCCTGGTACCCCATCCCCTCACCCCCCTCCCTTCTGAAACCCTCAGATTTGTTTCCCGGGGCCCAGAGTCTCTCATGGTTCATCTCCCTCTCTGATTTCTCCCGCTTCAGATTTCCCTCCCTTCCCCTGTGGTCCTCCGTGCTATTCCTGATGTTCCATATATGTGTGAAACCATATGATAACTGTCTTTCTCTGCTTGACTTATTTCACTCAGCATAATTCCCTCCAGTTCCATCCTTGTTGATGCAAATGGTGGGTAATCATCCTTTCTGATGGCTGAGTAATATTCCATTGTATATATGGACCACATCTTCTTTATCCAGTCATCTGTTGAAGGGCATCTTGGCTCCTTCCACAGTTTGCCATTGTGGACATCGCTGCTGTGAACATTGGGGTGCATGTGCCCCCTCTTTTCACTACGTCTATATCTTTGGGGTAAATACCTAGCTTTTTGACAGCTTTTTAATCTCTTAGTCTGCTGCTTATTAATTGGCAAACCCCTTAAGGGGAAATTCGGAATTAGTGGTGGACGCACCTCACTGGGTTTCCTTTTCGCTGGTCTACTGGGTCAAATGCTGGTGGCCTTGGTGTCACAATGATGCTTTCAAACAGATTTTGAAAAATTTTATCCAGATTTTTCAGTAGCTCGTAGCCAGGAGAATGGATCTGCTGGAAGCTGCTGTACACGGAGCCCCTTTTATTTTAAAAACAGAAATTCTTTATTTACTTTGAAAGAGTCTATGTTAAATGTATAAATTTTAGTTGGGAGAAAATCGGTATCTTCCCATGCAGGTTGTAGGGGCCAAGGCCAGGCTGCCCCGAAACATGCCACTTTGTCATATCGATTCTTTTATTTTATGGTTTTAAAGATTATTTATTTGAGGGAGAGAGAGTGCACAAGCAGGAGGGGCAGAGGGAGAGGGAGAGAGAATCTCAAGCAGACTCCATGCTGAGCATGGAGCCCGACATGGGGCTGGATTATCAGGACCCTGAGATCAGACCTGAGCCGAGATCAAGAGTCAGACGCTTAACGGACTTTGCCACCTGGGTGCCCTGGCATATTGATTATTTTAAATAGAAGTTACTTAAGAGCCCATGTAGGAAGGACACTCAGACCCTCCTCCATCCCCCTGAAAGCAGGAAATAAGTCTCCAGTGTGAAAAGCTCCCTCCCTCTATCAAGAAGTAAAAAGACATCCTTAACACCAGGGATAGGGACTTTAAAAGCTGAGAAAGCTGTAAAAACAAACCTTGCTACTTTTTTGCTAATATGCTAATTCAGCCCAAATTCTGCTTTAGAAGTCCTTACTAATTAAAACTTCCAAACACCTGTTTTCCTTATCTTGTACATTTCTTTCTTTTTTTTTCCTCAAGATTTTATTTATTTATTTATCTGACAGAGAGAGAGAGATAGGCAGCGAGAGAGGGAACACAAGCAGGGGGAGTGGGAGAGGAAGAAGCAGGTTGCCAGCGGAGCAGGGACCCCGATGCCGGGCTCGATCCCAGGACCCTGGGATCACACCCTGAGCCGAAGGCAGATGCTTAAGGACTGAGCCACCCAGGCGCCCCCTTCTCTTGTACATTTCTCACAAATTTACTGTCTCTTTGCCTAAAATGTATAAAAACTGCCTGCCTTTGTCATTTCTTTAGGTGTCTATTTCATTATTGGACCTCCATGCTCGTGTAATACAACTTGGGATTTTTCTTCTGTTGCTAACCGGTCTTGTCTAAATTTCGTTCTTAGTTCAGCCAGAATACCTCGGTTAGAGGGAGAATTTTCTCTCCCTGACAATGTACAGAGTATGAATGAATGCGAATCATTTAGTTCTTATCCTTTAGGAACATATCTCGCTTTCTTTATACTGATCCTACAGTTTTATATGAGTTCTATTTTTAGACATTTATGTGTTTTCTGACTTTTGTGAATAATTTTAATTCCACTGTATTGTACTGTTGCTTATTGTGGACATGCTGGAAAACTACGGACTTTTCTTAACCAGTTTTATACTTGGTTCCCTTGCAGAATTGTCTGATTATTTTCAATATTTCTCCAATTGATTATATAGACTTTTCACACAGATAATCAATGCATGGGCAAAAACAGAAAAATGAGGTACTGTGCCTCTTTTTCCCTTCCCATATTTGTAGTTCTTAATTTTTTGATCACCTTATCGATTATCTAAAACTTTCAGAACATACCAGATAAGAGCTGTGGTAGTAGATGTCATTTTAGTTTTTCTGAATTTAATGACAATGCTAGTTCTTACTATTAATTTATTTAAAAATACTTTATTTCAGGGGCGCCTGGGTGGCACAGCGGTTAAGCGTCTGCCTTCGGCTCAGGGTGTGATCCCAGCGTTATGGGATCGAGCCCCACATCAGGCTTCTCCTCTGGGAGCCTGCTTCTTCCTCTCCCACTCCCCCTGCTTGTGTTCCCTCTCTTGCTGGCTGTCTCTATCTCTGTCAAATAAATAAATAAAATCTTAAAAAAAATACTTTATTTCAGTATGTCCATATTTCTGGATTCTCAATAGGAATTTTGACCAATAATTTATGTTAAATGTGACCAAATTTTTTCAGTCTTTATCAAGAATCCTGTTTTTTTTTTCTACCTTTAATTACTAGGGTAAATCCTACCAATAGTTTTCTTAATATTGACTTGCCCCTTTTATTAATGGGATAAAAGTTACCTTTTCACTATTCTTTTGACAAATGGTTTTGAAAGATTTTAATAGCATTTTATTGAGGCTTTTGGGGGGTTCATATTTATAAATTAAATTGATTTTTAAGTTTCTTATGTGCTATCTTTAATAAGTTTAAATCTTAGGGCTATGTAAGGGCTGTCACAGGAATGAAGATTATGTTTATTATGTTTCCTTATGGGACTTCTTAATATGGGCATTATCGGTTTTTTTGAAGATGAAATAGTACTCGGCAGTGGAAATTCTCTGGCTTTACAAGAGTAATCCCACCAGCTACAGAATAGCACTCTGGTATCTTCCTCAAATTTCTGTTTCCTGATTTGTTTCCTATTTCAGTGTTTGAACTCTTCATTTATTTTAACGATTTGTATATTTTCTAGGAAATTATCTATTTTCTTCAGATTTTCTAATTTACTTTTAAAGTGACACAGGCTTTTCTAATAATAATTTAAAAACCTCCGTATCAACTTTCTTGTTCTTAATTTTGCATATTTGTGTTTTCTTTTTCTCGATTAGTCGTGGTGGTGGTTTCCCTCTCTGATTTTCTTAAAAAATATATTATTTTTTATCAATTTCACATCTTTTTTCCTAATTCATGAGGACTCTAATTTTTCTTGCTTTTCCCTTCCTGCTTTCATTCACTCCATTTCTTATTTATTTTTTTGCCAATTCTTCCTCGGATCTCTTATAATTTCTTGCTTCATGAACATTGATATGATAACATTTGCTGTATAAAGAAATATTACGGTTCTATCTCTGTCTGAATTATACCCTTTAGAATATAACATGGCCCTGTTTGTCTTAATCAATTTTTTTCCTTTTGCATTGGATTTTATTTGGTGTGAATAGAACATCGTCAGCCCACATCCTTTTTGTTGATAGCTCTTTAAAATGCCTTTGCACATGGCTTTACTTGACTTTTAACATCTAGCATCTTTTTTTATACAGATTTTTTATTTATTTGAGAGAGAAAGCACGCACGAGTGTGTGGGTGCATGTGCGTGTGCAAGCGGGGTAGGGGGGCATGTGGAGGGGTGGAAGGAGAGGGAGAGAGAGAATCCCAAGCAGACTCTGTGCTCAGTGGGGAGCCTCATATGGGGCTCAATCCCACTACCCCAAGATCATGACTTGAGCCAACATCAAGAGGGGGTCACTTAACGGACGGAGCCACCTGGACACCCCACATTTAGCATGTTTTAATACCCTTCTTGGCACACACCATGTACTCTCTACTATGATCTCTTCCTAAGTGTCGGGATGCTTTATCTTGCTTATTATTTTTAGCCATTATTGCACTGGAGATTTTTTTTTAAGTTTATTTTTGTAGTTTTGTAACTGTATCAGCAATTATGTTACTGTGCTCATGCCTTTTGGAGCTCATCCCATATTTTTACACCGTGCTTTCCCCATTCTTGAATTCTTTTTTTTTTTAAAGATTTTATTTATTTATTTGACAGAGAGAGAGAGACAGTCAGCGAGAGAGGGAACACAAGCAGGGGGAATGGGAGAGGAAGAAGCAGGCTCCCAGCGGAGGAGCCTGATATGGGACTCGATCCCAGAACGCCGGGATCACACTCTGAGCCGAAGGCAGACGCTTAACGACTGAGCCACCCAGGCGCCCCCCATTCTTGAATTCTTAAATGAGTTTCATTTTTGTAGTTTGTTGGAGGACATCTTCAACTAATTTGTCAAGAACACATAGGCACAGTGTTTTCTGAATCTGTGACTCACTGAGAATGAATTTCTGTCACCTGAATACATAAATTGGTTGGATTGAGAATGCCTGGCTTACAGATTTCTCTGCATAATGTTATATACAATATTGTCTGTGCGTGTTCATTCTGCCATCTTGGGAGTCTATGAGCAGGCATATTTTTCATCCTTTAAAGACCACCTGATTTTTTTCTCATTTTGCTTATGGGGTTTATCTTTGCACGTACTAGGTACTTAATAAATATTTGTTGCATGAGTAAATGAATGGGAAAATGTTTCTAACATGTATCAGTGAGTTATTTTTCATGCTGCATCTAAAAATGCCTTGCCAATAAATAAAAAATAATAAGCATACCGATAGAAAATGGGTGAATGATATAATCAGGCAATTTATGAATAAAAAATAATAAAAGGTGCTAAATACGAATCAAAAAATAAAAATTAGGGGCACCTGGGTGGCTCAGTCGATTAAGTGTCCAACTCTTGATTTCAGCTCAGGTCATGATCTCAGGGTCATGAGATCGAGCCCTGTGTGGGGCTCTGCGCTGGCCCGTGGAGCCTGCTGAAGATTCTCTCCCTCTGCCCCTCCCCCTTCTCTCTCTCCCCCCCAAAAATAAACAAGATGCCCCCCTCCTTTTTTTGGTCTACTAAACTGGAAAAGAGAAGTTATAGAGAATTATAAACTGGTAGAACTTCTCTGGGAGCCTATTTATTAATATACATCAAAATTGTTACATATGAAAATATCCTTTGCGTTAATAGTTCTACATTACGGATTTTAGTCTAAGAGAATAATCAAAGCTGTGTGCTGATTCAGCTTCAAAGATATTAATTTCAGACTTACTTATAATAGAAAACTTGGAAAAATAAGAAACTTTAAATAAATTGCGATGCATCCATAAAATGGTATATCAGCGATTACAAATGAAATGCTGTAACAGGAGAATATTTATAAAAAGGGACGCACAATCAGAATGCATTGTCAAATGAAAAAAGTTGGCCGTAAAACAGTGTTTTAGTATAATTCTATTCATTTCAGCTTCACACATTTTTATTTATTATCCGCGATATTATAACAGATGTAGCAGAATAAGGCGATCTTCTTTGGGAGGGAGAACATTTCTCTACAGCAACACTGGGTTGTAACAAAAAATCAAAGTGTTAACAGAGTCATGGATCTCCAGTTCAATGTGAGAGTGAATAAACTCCTTAACTCACACTCAAAGAAGTTATTATCTGTGAACACTGCTTACCCTCTTTCCACTTACAGTCTTTTAGACTTTGCTCATGCTGACAAATTTCTCGTGGAGTTGACCGAAGGTATTCAGTGACTTTTATTGAATTGCATTGTGATTCTTTACTTTGGGATGTTCAAGCTTGTTCAACTGGTCAGATTGCATGTGTGTTATTAGGGTGTGTGTGTGTGTGTGTGTTTGTGTGTAGGATGAAAATGCTACGAATTCAGTCTGTCCAGAGAGAACGTCAGTTTGTTTTCTTGGCCACTATATGGGAAAACTGGCTTTCCGTGCATTTTGCAGTTTTCACGTGGTGTACATTTCTGTGCAAATGACTGCTGGGAATTATAAGACAATTCACAATTGACTGACCTATTGATTGGACACAATCGGTAATGCCTCTTAGACTGGGTCCTTCACAATCTAATACGTGGATTCCAAAATTTGACGCTACACGTTTAGAATTTCAAATGGATATTGTTTGGAATTTATATTGGTCCTTTAAAAAAATATTCCAAACAGAGCCAAGAAGAAGGCAATATAAGATTTTAAAATGCCCGAGCGTTATAACTACATCAGCGACTTAGTATATAAAATCTTCAGTGTGCCGATCCGTATTGGGCGGGCATGTAGGTTTAAGAGTTGGAGAGGTATAGCAATCACCTTGGGGGCGCCCACACCATTAGTCAAGACCTAACTCTCTGAGCACTATACAGTGAGTCCACATCTCAGATGGATGGCAGCCAAAAAACATTTCCTTCATTGCCCGTCAGGGTGTTGAGGGAAAAATCATGCCCTTCACTCTTTTTGTTCCTTTGGGTTCCATTAGGCATTTCCCAGGATAATTTTATAGCTCTGCTAAATTAAGAATGGCAACAACAACAAAAAAGCATTCTTTTAGGAGCATTTTCCTAAGATTTATAGCATCTTTCTATATTCCTCTTATTCATCCTAAAGCAAATGAATATTCTTTTACTGAATCAGTCCCTTGGCTTCAAAGGAATTTGAAAGGCTATCATTACCTAGGTAGACAGGTGATGTCAGTCTTCAAAGTTTAAATTATGGGTGCTTTTCTTGTTCCACTACGAAATAGGCATTTCAAGGAATCAATTACAATTCACGGGTTTCAATGCAGATTTCCAGTAGAGGGAGCCCTTGCTTGGGTAATACAATGGAGGGACCATTTTCTTCCTAGTTCTTTTCCCTTCTTCAAAACTCACACCCGAAAGATTTTGAACAGGATTCATTTTCATATTTTTTCCAACCCAGCTCTATTTGCACAGTAAACACAAGATTTTTTTGTTTTTTTGGTTGAAATGAGCCACATTACTGTTTCTATGGCTAGAGCCCAGAGCAGGAAGTCCCCAGCATTCAGGATTCTGGATTTGGTGTCTGGTGATTGACCATAAAGCGTGGAGTATTCAGGACCTGTCCATCTGTCCTGGGGACTTGGACTTACTGCACTCATTTTGCAGTTAAATGATACATACTTATTATTTTTTAAAGACATTTATTTCAGAAAGAGTGAGAGGGTGCATGAGCAGGGGAGAGACAGAGGAGAGGGAGAGAGAGAGAATCCCAAGCAGACTTCCTTCCAGCCTGGAGCTCAGTGCAAAGCTCGATTCCACTACCCCGAGATCATGACCTGAGCCGAAACCAAGAGTTGGATGCTCAACAGACTGAGCCACCCAGGAGTCTGGATATATACTTATTAACACACCAAGGGGCTTTGAATGGGTGGTTGGTGTGTCCCTTGGAATCACAGCCACCTACACCTTAATCATCGTGCAGTTTTCAGACAAAGCCTCAGATGAGTAAAGTGAAGGGTGGGATCCATCCTCGGTGAGGACTGGCAGTGACGCCTCAGCCTGGGGCTCATCCTTTCTCTTGGGGAATGACGCATTCTGAGCACTGTCTGGGGAATGGAATCAAAGTGGCTTCTTAGGGATTTCTCTGAGTTAGGAGGAGAAGGATGCCTACTCATCATAGATTCAATCCTGTGGTTGTCTCCATAATGCCAAATAATGGTGTTTACTTGTTCTTTTCGTTCTCGAAACGACCAGTTTTAGGGACTGATTGGAGTTGCCATTAAGAGCCATGGAGACTCAGAGACAGCACAAATGAGGTGGGGATTAAGATCCTGGGGTTCAGAATCAGGCACCCTACCTTCAGACCCCAGGTCTTGCACTCACTCATTGTGTAAGTGGGACATATTGTCCAACCTTTCCGAGACAGTAACAGTATTTACGTGGCAGGGTTGAGTTCAAGTGACATAATGCTGGCAAATAACACACACCTAATGTATGTTAGGTGTTATTGGCATTGTTGATTTTATTAGATGTGGTTTGTCTTTGGTGTCCTAAATTCCTTCATTTAAGACCTCTAATTCCTTCCCAAATTCCTACCAGCTCTGCTTCACCCTTAGCAGCTTATTGGCAATGGCGGGGCATGGAACTAGGCAATTGTTATACTTGAAACATATATAATTTTTGCCCATTTCATAGCCTGGACATATTTTTATTATGTAGTATCAGTGGGAATTAAGGAGTACCATACCATTTTCTCCTCTTCCCCAAAGCCTTGAGGCGTTTGTGTGTCTCGGGGGCGGGAACGGACATGGTTGGGAGAGTGGACCCAACAATCTACTTTTAGTTGTTGAAGAAAATGTCTTAGAAAATAGGGGTGCCTGGGTGGCTCAGTCGGTTGGGCGTCTGCCTTCAGCTCAGGTCATGATCCCAGAGTCCAGGGATTCGAGCCCCACATCAGACTCGGTGGGGAGTCTGCTTCTCACTCTCCCTCTCCCTCTGTGCTTTCCCTCTTTCTCTCTCTCTCAAGTAAATAAATAAAATCTTTAAAAAAAAAAAAAAGAAAAGAAAATGAAGCCCGCGTTGACAGTCCCCTTGACCAAGCCAACAAAGCAGCTCCAATGATTGTTCTCATTTCAAGGCATGAGAAACTTTTTTTTTAATTAGGGAAAAACGAGAGGGAAAAAACCCCTGTGGTGTGTACCACAACGTAATCTTATCAGTATTTGTCTAATACAAACTAGAGAAATTAGCGTAATTCTCAACATCAAGGTTCAGATTTTAATTCATGTGCTCTGGGCTTAATGGATTATCTTACACTGGCCTCTATTCACCGGATTTCTCCAGAGAGTCACTCAGCTCCTGATTCTGCAAGAGAAAAGTTTGCTGTTGTAAAACCTTATTTTTTAAAAATTGACTTTGCTCGTTTTCTCCCATAACCTTTTATATAGTCTGCCCTTTAGGGGGAAGGAAGTTCTAGACGTCTGCAGTGAAGAGAATAAAACAGGGTTTGCAAGAGGAAGGATTGTTGAGTTATGAGATATTTTTTTAAAGATTTTATTTATTATTTGAGAGAGAGAGAGAGAGAGAAAGAGAGAGCATGAGTAGGGGAGGGCAGAAGGACAAGCATACTCCGTGCGGAGTGTAGAGCCCAGCTCAAGGCCCGATCCCAGGACCCTGAGATCATGACCTAAGCCAAAGTCAGATGCTTAACCAACCCAGGTGCCCCAAGATATTTTTTGTAGATATTTTTGCACCCCTCTTAGAATGAGAGGTGGGGAGGCTAGGGGAACCTGAGGTTGCAAAAATAAATGACTATTTTCAGGGAACTTGGAAGCTTACAGGGATGAGGGAGAATGGGTCCAAAGGACTATGACCAACTGAACACATCCAGCTGTTCTCAAAATGCTATTTGCATCTCTTTCTAAAAATGGAGTGTTAAGTCATGGAGAGGAGAAAAGAAATAACTATCTGCCTTTTTGTGCTATATATGGAAGCTCCAGTCATTTGTTGTCGGTGGGTTGCATGTATTTGAAGGATCAAGTTGACCTTTGGTTTTTGCATAGATACTGACCACAGAGAAACTTTAGAATATTCTCGAGTGGTCTAGACCTGCACTCTCCTTACAATAGCCATCAGCCCCCGGTGGCTACTGAGTGCTTGAAATGTGCCTAGTGAGATGAGAAAGTGAATTTTTAACTTTATTTAGTTATAATTAATTTACATGGGCTTTAACCACTGTGTTTATATATATTTATCATACGTTGAAATGAGAACATTTTAGATATATTGGGTTAAATATAATACATTTTTGAAATTAATTTCATCTGTCTCATTGTACACTTTTGAAAGTATTTAAAAATATATTTATTGAGTATACCAAGAATTCGTTCCTTTTCATTGTGGACAAGGAAGTATTCTATTGTATGACTAATGCATTTTGTTCATCCATTCAATTGTTAGTGGACATTAAGTTGATTCCATTTTGGGACTATCACAAATAAAGCCGCTAGGGACATTTGTGTACAAGTCTTTGAATGAACATATGTTTCTTTTTCTCTTGGGCAAATATCTGGGAATACAATGACTGATTCCTTTGGTCGGCGTATGTTTAACTTTTTAAGAAACTGCCACGCTGGGTTGCAAAATGGAACAATTGATCGATGGGGCTTTACCAAAATTAAAAACTTCTGCTCTTTACAAGACACTGTTAGGAGAATGGAAAGGCAAACCACAAACTAGGAGCAAATATTTACAGATTCTATAGAGATGTTGCGGAGGATGCAGAGAAGGGGGAACCTCCTTCCTTCTTGTTGGTGGAAATGCAAACTGGTGCGGCCACTCTGGAGAACAGCATGGAGGTTAAAAATAGTTAAAAAGTTAAAAATAGAACTACCCTACAACCCAGCAATTGCACTACTAGGTATTTACCCAAAGAACACAAAATACTGATTCGAAGGGCTGCATGCACCCCAATGTTTACAGCAGCATTATCAACAATAGCCAAATTATGAAAAGAGCCCAAATGTCCATCAACAGATGAATGGATAAAGAAGTTGTGGTGTGTATGTATGTGTGTGTGTGTATATATATATATATATATATATATATATATATATATATATATATATAGGAATATTACTCAGCTATCAAAAAGAATGAAATCTTGCCATTCACAACAACAGGATGGTGCTAGAGTATTATGCTAAGTGAAATAAATCAGTCAGAGAAAGACAAATACCATATGATTCCACTCATATGTGGAATTTAAGAAACAAAACATATGAGCAGGAGGGAAAAAACGAAAGAGGCAAACCATAAACAGACTTTTGACTATAGAGAACAACCGAGAGCTCCTGGCAGGGAGGCGGGGGGGAGGGATGGGTTAAATGAATGATGAGTATTAAGGAGGGCACTTGTGATGAGCACTGAATGTTGCATGTAAGTGACGAATCACTAAATTCTACTCCTGAAACGAATATCACACTGTGTGTCTACCTACTGGAATTTAAATAAAAACTTGAAACTACCAAAAAAAAAAAAAAAAGATATACTGGTTGAAAACCAGCACATCAAGAAATTGAGTCTCCTAACTCATGCACAAATGCCCCTCTCTATTTGGTCCTCATTTTCTCTCAATGATGCTTTGAGTTTTATACACATGTTCTCAGAGTTTTCCCTAGGTGTTTCACATTTTTTTTTTTAAGATTTTATTTATTTATTTGACAGAGAGAAAGACAGCCAGCGAGAGAGGGAACACAAGCAGGGGGAGTGGAAGAGGAAGAAGCAGGCTCATAGCGGAGGAGCCTGATGTGGGGCTCGATCCCATAACGCCGGGATCACGCCCTGAGCCGAAGGCAGACACTTAACCGCTGTGCCACCCAGGCGCCCCAGTGTTTCACATTTTTGATGCTGTTGTAAATGGTAATAGTCTTTAGTTTCAATTTCCAAAGATGTGTTGTTAGTGTATGAAAATATAATTGAGGGGCGCCTGGGTGGCACAGCGGTTAAAGCGTCTGCCTTCGGCTCAGGGCGTGATCCCGGCGTTCCGGGTTCGAGCCCCACGTCAGGCTCCTCCTCTATGAGCCTGCTTCTTCCTCTCCCACTCCCCCTGCTTGTGTTCCCTCTCTCACTGGCTGTCTCTATCTCTGTCAAATAAATAAATAAATAATCTTAAAAAAAAAAAAAAAAAAAAAAGAAAATATAATTGAATTATTTGTTGCATATATTCTGCAACCTTGCTAAGCTCACTAATTAATTCTAGTAGTTTTGTAGTTTCCATCAGGTTTTCTATGTGAACAATCATGATATCTGTGAATAAATGCTGTTTTACTTCTTCATTTCTGACCTTGATGCCCTGTATTTCTTTTTCTGGTCTTAGTGCACTGGCTGGAACCTCTGGGACAATGTCAAATAGAAGTGGTGAGAGCACCCATTCTTGGCTCATTATTCATCATAGGGGAGAAGAATTCAGTCTCTCACCATTAAGTATGATGATAGTTATACATGGTTCTTTGATGTCCTTTATCAGGTTAAGGAAATTGCCTTCTGTTCTTACTTTGCTAAGAGTTTTGTTTTGTGTTCTGTTGTTTGGTGGTGGTGGTAGTTGGTTTTGCTTTTATTTTTTTTATTTTTTTATTTTTTAAGATTTTATTTATTTATTTGACAGAGAGAGAGACAGCCAGCGAGAGAGGGAACACAAGTAGGGGGAGTGGGAGAGGAAGAATCAGGCTTCCAGCGGAGGAGCCTGACGTGGGGCTCGATCCCATAACGCCGGGATCACGCCCTGAGCCGAAGGCAGATGCTTAACAACTGCGCTACCCAGGCACCCCTGGTTTTGCTTTTAAAACAAGAATCAATGTTGGATTTTATCAACTGCTTTTTTTTGGCAACTATCAAGTGTATCATATTTTTTTACTATTTATTTGTTAATATGGAAGATTACACTGATTGATTTACAAATATTAAATGAACCCTGAATTCTTTTTTTTTTAAAGATTTTATTTATTTATTTGACAGAGAGAGACAGCCAGTGAGAGAGGGAACACAAGCAGGGGGAGTGGGAGAGGAAGAAGCAGGCTCCCAGTGGAGCAGGGAGCCCGATGCGGGGCTCGACCCCAGGACCCTGGGATCAGGCCCTGAGCCGAAAGCAGGTGCCCAACGACTGAGCCACCCAGGCGCCCCTCAACCCTGAATTCTTGGGATAAAATATACTTAGTCTTGATTTATATTGTTGATTTAATTTGATAAAATATACTTTGGAATTTTTAGATGTATGTTCATGAGGAATGTTGGTGTATACGTTTCATTTCTTATGATGTCTTCGTCTGGTTTTGATATTCAAATATTGCTGGACTCAAGCAATGAGGTGGGAAGTGTACATTTGCAATTTTCTGGAGAGTTTGTATAGAATTAGTGTTATTTACTCTTTAAATATGTGATACATTTTCACCATGGTAGCTTTCTGGGCCTAAAGATGTCTTTGTGAGAAAGCTTAACTACAAATTCAATTTCTTAAAATATTTATAGCGTTATTAAGATTTCTATTGCTTCTTGAATGAGTTTGGTAGTGTGTGTCTTTCAAGGAACACTTGGTCGTATCATCTGAATTATGTAATTTATCAAATTTATAAACTTGCTTATAAATTTCCTATTTTGCTTTTATTACCTGCATGATATAATGCAGGCTGTTGTCCTTCTCATTCCCAATGCTGGTTCCTTGTGTTCCCTCTTTTTCAGGTCACCCTATCTAGAGTAGGTATTGGCAAACCACAGACTGCAGGCCAGTCATGTTTTGCAAATAAATTTTTATTGGAACACAGTGTAATTTGTTTATGTGTTGTATATGCCTGCTTTCTTACTACGATGTTAAGGGTGAGTAATTGGTACGGAAACTATATGTCTACAAGCCTAAAATATTTACTATCTGGTCATTTAAGAATTCCAGGATGGGGGTTTCTGATCAGTTAGTTCCCCTGACAGTTCTGCTAAGCTTCCTGGTAATGTTACCGGGAACCCCTTTTGATATGGGGACGAAATGAACTTACCTGGGATATCTTCTGTTGTAGGTTGGGGATTGGGAAATGCTGGATGACCTTATTCTGTTATGTGAAGGGCTTTGGGGAGGAGGGGTCATCTGACGCTCTTCCACTATCTTGTTCCTCCAGCTCTGGGGCTCTGAACAGTCTGCCTTTCCCTTTCCACCTGTCCGAATTCTCCGTTGGCTGTCTCTTGTGTTATTTCCGGGATTTTTCGTTGTGCTTAATGGGAAGGGACTGGGACAGATAACATTTATCTACACCATTTTGCCCAGAATGGAAGTCCTCAATGATCTTCTAAAAACATTTAAATAATAAGAAAATATCTTCTATATTTAAATATTATTTACACAGTCACTATTTCTAGTGCTCTTCATCCCTTTAGAGATCTGTTTTCCATCTGGCACTGTTATTTTTTCTGATTGAAGGACTTCCTTTAATATTTCTGTAGCACCAGTCAGCTAGAAATGAATTCCTTCAGCTTTTCTATGCCTTCAACAATTTTCTTTTCACTTTGTTTTTGAGAGATGGTTATTCTGTGTATAGATTTCCAAGTTATCAGTTTCTCTCATTACTTTAAAGATGTCACTCCATTGTCTTCCCACTTGCGTTGTATCATACAAAAATTCTGTTGTCTGTCTTATCTTTGCCCTTCTGTAGGTAACGTATCTCCACCCTCACCCCACCCCCGGCTACTTTTTAGCATTTTCTCTTTATTACTGGTTTTGAGCAATTTTATTATAATGTGCCTCATAGTTTTGTTCATGTTTCTTGTGCTTGGGCCTGTTGAGGTCCTTGGGTTCGTGGCTTTATAGTTTTCATCAAAGTTGGAAAACGTTCCACCCTACTTCTTTCATTAGCAAGAAGAAACATCATCTATTAATATCTGTCCTCTTAAAAGCCCAGAATTGGACAGTTCTTTAGAAATTAGATAGTACAACACTTCTCCCTTTCTTCATAAATACTAATGTTTTATAAAGTATACACATTTATGTTGATTTTTTTTTAAAGATTTTATTTATTTGACAGAGAGAGACAGCCAGCGAGAGAGGGAACACAAGCAGGGGGAGTGGGAGAGGAAGAAGCACGCTCCTAGCGGAGGAGCCTGATGTGGGGCTCGATCCCAGAACGCTGGGATCACGCCCTGAGCCGAAGGCAGATGCTTAACCACTGCACTACCCAGGCGCCCCATGTTGATTTTTTAGTAGATTTTCCAAAACGATTAACTCTTTCTCAAGCTTGATGTGAAATCACCTGCCCTATGCATGGTTAAGAAAACGATTTGGTGTCTGTCCTAGAGTAAGATTTTTAATTCAGGACAAAAACGTTGTTACCTGTTCATACTTTACTGATTGCTGTGTAGATTGGTACAGTCCCTGGTCAATTTGGCAATTTAATATTTATTAACATGCAAAAATATTCTTGACGCAGTAATTCTAAGCTAGGTAAATTACTTGGTGTATGCTAGATGTAGTTGCCCATATGAGAAATGATGTGAAATTAAATATGGCAGCAAGACTTGTAACAGTTGAGTTGTGAAAATAATATGCATGTCCGTCAACAAAGGACCAGTTAAATTGTTTTGGTGCATTCACACAATGGCACACTATTTAGCTCCCACAAAGGATGAGAAAGCTCTTTGTGTCCTAACAGGAAACAAGAGCTAAGATACACTATTCTAGAAAACACAATATATGAAACATTATGTGTTTTGTAAAACCACAAGATGGAAATCAGTTTAGTACTCTATCACTGATACATCAATCTGTCATTTGTAGATGCACCGAATACTTCTGGAAAGATAGGTAGGTAAGGGACCTAGATAACTGTGGAATATATAGGGATGCTTGATTTTCACGTTAGCCCATTCACTTGAATATGGTACCGTGGCTGAATTCTCCAGTCACAGAAACAAACAAGCCCGGAAGAGATAAACTGTGAGACACAGATGACTCGCAAAGCAGATAATAGGAAATCAATACTATTTTCCCAAATTCCGCCCTCAGGGGGAAAAAGGGAGCCTCGCTTTTGACAGTCTGAAGACAGTGAATCCCTCCCTTTGTCTTAGTATGAGAGCACCGGGCTTGAAATTAGAAGCCCAGATGTAAGAGAACTTCATGAGAGCTCCGTAGCCATGGCTTCCAATCCAGACTCTGAACATGGCAGTTGGGTGTCTGTCACTGGGAATGTAAAATCATCCTTTCAGAGCCTGAATGTTTTCCTCTGTTGGAGACCACATGAGATGGGGCAAGTGTAAAAGCCTGGCATCTGGCACACACATTGTGTTTTACCCATCCTGGGAAAAGTGCTATATTGAAAGCACGGGGAGATCTTAGCTTTACTCTTTAGACATGTTGCTTCCCTGTTCTGAGCACAGTCTTTTCTCCTTCGAGGAACAGAATGAATGATTTTCTGTTCCAGATTCTCTGCAAGGTATTCCCAAGAGAAAAGTCATTGGAAGGGGAGAAGAACAATACTCTCCAGGAAGTGTCGAAGGAAGGAGGATTGGGGTGTGGTGCTTCTGCGTCTCTTCGGCCGTTGCAGACATTACACAGCCAGCAGGCAGGGGCAGAATACCTTCTGGGGGCAGGATTGATGCCTTCTTGCTGGGAGGCTGTGTGGAGCATTTGGGTGAAGGAGCTCTTTGCTAAGACATAATAGTGTGTCTACCTAATTTCAGGGTGTTTGTGAGATTTGTGGGGAGAAAGCTGAGGAAACCAGGAAAGAAGAACCTATAATAAAGCAATGGTGGGGTGTGAGCAAATGGTAGAAGAGAGGGGCTTTAAGCAGTCTTTCAGTATGCATTTAATCTCCCTTACACTTCTTCAAGTAAATATTTGAATGACTTTTTAATTGTTTTTGTTGCCAGATATTTCCTTGAGCCTGGATCATAGAAAATACCAGAATTTATTCAGGTTACAACTGTCAAATGAGGGTGCTGGGTCTTTAGGGTCTTCATTGACACCTTGGAAGCTTTGGTGGCTTTTGAGGCTCGTAAATGCTGTTGTGGGTTTCATAATCATCCAATTGTATTCTTTTCCTGCAGAGAAGGAACTGGAAGGAACATAATAAGTCTTCTCTTTCACGATCCAGTGAGACATGGCGTTCATCCTTTCCCTGGTACTCACAAGGTTTGACATGCTCTAACACCTATATACCTCTTAAGCCTCGCTTCCTACCATCATCTCCTCTGTCCCATCCAATATGTCCCATCTTGCTGTTCCCCGAAGATACCAAACACACTTTGACCTCAGGGCCACTCCACTTGGATGTATCTTCTCCATGACACCCCCATGGCACACTTCAGCATTCTTCTCGGTTCCTAAGAGAGGTGTTCTGTGATCAAACCTACTTAAAATATCTTCTCCATCTCTATCTTCTGCTTCATTCTTCCTCTTAGGTAATGTTTATTACTGGCATTTTATTGAGCAGTCTGTTTATATAGTTAGTTCTCTCTACTCTACTTGAATAGAGCTCTACAAAGGCATTACCTTGTCTCGCTTATGGCTACATTCTCAGTGCACAAAACAATGCTGAATAAGTATTTGTTGAATGAGTGAATGAATGAATGATATAGAAATGATGGCTTCTCTTTCTCACGTAATCTCTTTGGCAGCATTTGCTACCAAGGTCCAGAACTCAGTACAAGACAGCTAGAGGAGAAACAAAATAAGAGCAATGTGAAGGTCTAGCTCGTAGAGAGACCGTAGACTAATGGGACAAGGGTAGACAGGTATATACCCATAATCTCTGTGGCAAGCTTACAATTTGACCTAACTTCAAGATAATGTGGGTGCATCCCAAAGTGAGACAGAGTAGTGTCACCCTCCATTTATTTAGTGCTTTACTGTGTACGCACTGGAGTGTTTCCACATTTCTGAGATGATGCATGTGAAATTAGTATGAAAATCTGAACTTATGAAATAGATCAATTAAAGGGTGACTATTCGCATTATAAAAGAATTCTTCGTGGTACAAAAGGATTTGTGCAGCGTTCCTTTAAATAGCATCTCTCCTAGTGTATTGAAGTGTTTATTTATAGGTCATTAACTCCCTGACAAGAAGCTGCAGAGCAGAACAGCATAAAGACAACTGGTCAGGAGGCCCTACCAGTGCAAGAGCGATTAAATCTGAAGATAAAGTATTTTGGAAGCACTACACCAAGTCAATGGGGGAAGGGGACTCATTTGCCTGGATTTGTTTTATCTCAGTAGGGAACACGTACGTTGGATGAACTACACACCTGTGTGTTCTCATTCATGCTGAATCAAGGGAGATGCGTTCTCCACTCTGTATGGCTAACATCTGATATGTCCGGGGTCATAGCTATGCTTGGCCCCCTATGGTTGTGCTTTAATTAAGAGGTAAAATTATTAAAGTGGCAGATGTTTCTAGCCCGAGGACCTGGACCCAGTTACATCAAGCAGATGGTCCCAAGCAAGAGACCGTCGTTTAAGGAAGAAGCATTTGCAATTCATGAGCATTCACGATGTTCATTTCTCTCACTCCCCAATGTTCTGCTTGTCAGGGGTCCCATTGTGTGGCCAGGGAGCATGATAAATTAGGCAAACCCCTTCTGGTTTGGGACATAGTCTTGCACTGATGAAAATTAAAAGTATCGTCTTCCAGAAGATCAAGAGATCCAGCTCTCCAGAGGACAGACTTCTCCTGCCCTCCCTCTTTTCTGCATGGTTATCTGGCTGAAAGTCATCATTGACGTCACAGGCCCCACCCAAGATATGACTCGGACCCAGAGCTGTGAAAGAATTTACTTGCTCCTTTGTGTGATTCCTGAATTTGTCACCTTGGGACTGGCCCTGGTCAGATCTGGGGCCCACTTTGATCCTTCAGCAGGAGGACTGGCCGGTTCATTTTGCAGGCAAAATATCCCGGCTTGATACCAGAACATATGGATTCCACCTTTCATGCCCAGTGCGACCTGGAGCAGAGCACACATACAATCTCTGAATTGCAATTTCTTCATTTTTATCTATCCAATAAACAGTTATTGAAGATCTACTTTGGGTATCTTAGCTGAAAAAGGAGAGTAATCAAATTTTCCCTCTTTTTTTTTTTTAATATTTTATTTATTTATTCGACAGAGATAGAGACAGCCAGCAAGAGAGGGAACACAAGCAGGGGGAGTGGGAGAGGAAGAAGCAGGCTCATAGCAGAAGAGCCTGATGTAGGGCTCGATCCCATAACGCGGGGATCACGCCCTGAGCCGAAGGCAAACGCTTAACCGCTGTGCAACCCAGGCGCCCCATCAAATTTTCCCTCTTATCTCACAACAAAACAGAGGAAATCAGATGAGATAAATGAAAAAACATTAATATAAAGTAGTATTGTATGGAAATTTAAGAGTCAATAGTGATATGAGGCTGGGCCTTGTGTCATGGAATATGCCTAGTAAAGCATACCTTGTTCCTAGACAATTATGGAGTAAAGCTAGATAAACGGTGGGTTTTACATTTGTTTATTGGATTTGATGTTTTATTCCTTTGTAATAGCCTGAATCTATAAATGTTAGATAGTATTTTACATAAAAGACGTTTGAGGTGCTCTAAGTCCAAGTTCTTAATCTCTTTTTGATGAGAATATCAAGTAGAGGGCACAAAAGGAAATGGCATGCATGGCTGGGCTTGAGTTCTGCTGATCTAGTAGGTGTATTGTCTTCTGTCTTTCTCTCCCCTTCTAGCACAGTTGCCCACTCTGTTCCTTTCCTCTTCTGAGTTCTCAGTATCCTGGCACTTCCAGGGAACCCTTTGTACGATAATGGGGACTGAAGACTTCTTTTGGCAATGCCCTGGCTAGGGGATGTATTATTCTTGTCAGGAAGGAAAAATAATTTTCCCTCCACCATTATGAGTTCTTAGCTGAGACCACTGAATAAAAGATAAATTAACAAGAGAAATGCAAACAACTTTATTAAGATGCATACTTCATGTATAAGTGAGAGATACGAGGGAGAAATAAGTAACTCCCCTGGGTGGCTTAAGAAACCAGACTTAAATATTGTTAAGAAGAAAACTACATGCCCAAAATGGTGTCACTTAGGTTAAGGCCCCAAGTCAGTAAACCAAGACTTAATACCTAAGCAAACTGCAGTTTCAATCCCCCAGAAATCTAGTCTGAACCAGTCAGTTGGGAATTTTTCTGATCAGCCCCAAGGAGGTAATTTGTCCCATGGGCCCTCCCCATGGCCCCAAAGTGTCAAATTAAGTTAAATTTTAGGACACCTAGCTGGTATCTCAGAGAATTGTTTGGTGGAGGAAAACCCCCACATATCTGGTGTTAGAAGAGGGCCTCAGAGGGGAGGGGGGTGGGGGAATGGGATAGATCAGTGATGGGTAGTAAGGAGGGCACGTATAGCATGGTGCACTGGGTGTTATACGCAACTAATGAACCATCGAACTTTACATCGGAAACCAGGGATATACTGTATGGTGACTAACATAATATAATAAAAAATCATAAAAAAAAAAAAAGAAGTATTGTAAGTTGGTAGTTGTATGAGAGTAGAGAAGCACAGGAGAAAAGACTGATTTTTTCCAACACAGGCACATGTGATAATAGAGGTTTAACAACATCATCAGAACTCTGTCTCTCCCCATCTCCTGAAAATTCTTGCCTCTGCTTGGAAACTTTCTAATAGGTTCCCTCCACTAGGCTGAAGATGGCCTCAGCAGCCAGCAGCCCATATGGCCCTTAGAGCTCCTGACTCCAGAGAGGGGGGTACATCTTTTTCTGATCGGTCCTATAAAGCCAAGTTCTGAGGGGGACGGTGGCCAGGCCTGGGTCAGGTGTTCACCCCGGAACAATATGGGTGGGGACTGGAAAACTGATTGATCAGGCCTGGGTCACATGTTCACTTCTGTAATAGTGGGAATGGGGTTAACCCTCTAACCTAGATGGATAAAAAAAAGAAGGGGTTATTTCCTTAAAAAAAAGGGGGGGTGCTGGTCAGACAAAATCATATGGGCACTGTAGATTATAATTGAGTAAAGATAGAGACTTGGTCACATATAATTAATTCTCCTTTTTTTGATGATCGAATTTGCTGAAAAATAAAGAAAAACTTGTCTCCACATAGCACGCCATCCCGTACTAGGAACCGGGAAGCACAGTTGCTCAATATCCAATGAATTTAAGAGAATGTTCAACTAATGTACGTCTTACATGTGCAAAACGATGGCTCATTTAAGAAAGCATCCTTTAATGCCTTCTAATGTAGATCAGAGAGGTCAAGAGGGTGGACATTGGGGCCCGTGGTCACGGGAGGAGAGGTTGGAATGCAAACATTAGCTACACCTCCAGGAGACCACACAGCTGGAAACGCTCTGTAGTGTTCGCTTCCAGCACGTACTTGGTTAGCGGTCCTGGCCAGCATAAAACACAGGTGCTACCACGGATGGGTCCGCACAAGGGGAGCTGGTATTACTGAGAGTTGGGGATTATTGGCGAAACAAGTTCCAGCTACCACAACAAATATGAAAGGGCGATTATATGACTAAGGGATAAAGCTCCCTTATTGCTTCATGCTGCTGGGTCTCTGATCCGGCAAAGTGACACTGGAGTCAATTTAAATAGTTGTTTTCTCCCAGAAGGGTAAAACTATTAAAAAAGCAATTCCTGAAAACGATCCATCTCTACTCCAAATACTAGATCGACACCCTTTGAAAAGTTGGAAAAAACACATAAATCACAGTCATTTGAAAATATATAGCTGTTCAAGAAAAGAAGCAATATGGTATAAAGCAACTCTCTCCTTCAAAACAAAATTACCCTGTGGAATGAAGAGACTTTCAAAAAACAAAATCTTCCAGTTGGTGTTTTAATAAGACTCAGGATGGCATGACATCTATAAAACGTGAGTTATGGCAACAATGTGAGATTGCGTAAGGATGAAACCACTGTCAAAGTTAAAAAATGAAGGCAGTAAACACTTTGATTTGGGCTGAAAATCATCAGAATTAGATGACATGAATGAGAAGATACGATAATGACGAGGCAATAGATAAATGCTACCGGTGACTGGCCTAGGAGAGTTTCTATATATCTTCCCCAAATTAAGCAATCATCCATTTCAGGAGGTTTAGTGCAATACAAATTTTAAATGTAGGCCTCTTGAGCAAAGTGGGCCTGGCTGATGCTGGAAAATTAAAACCTCAGTTTCAGGTCTGGTAGGCAGGGGAAGATTGACGGATCCCATGCATGACCCTGAGAAAAGTTGGAAGCGCTCTTGGGCCGGAAGTCCTTGGACTCTAATTCATTGGTTTTAATCAGCCCTGGTGGCCCAGCTGAATTCTAGGATGCGAGCTTGAGGTTTACATATTTCACAGACCAAGTCAGAACCTGTGTGTCATATTTCCTCAGGAACTAGATCAGTGGGTACTAAATATTCCCTCATGGCTGACCCATATCAAAATTTTCACCAAGGCAATTAACTCCTTAGGCTTCGCACTGGTCTCCAGGGCTCTGAGCTACACTGGAGCACACGTGTAAAGCCACTGCCTGGGGAGTATCTTTAGCTCCATTCCTGCAGCCTGTATCATCTGAATCGTTCCTGCTGTCCCTTGCTTTCTTCCCATCCCATAGGCAATGAGACTTAAGAAAGAGTTTTTCTTCTTGAAAATTCTGTTAACTTAGAAAATGATAAATTAAGTGAAATGGTATTAAGGATTTTGTTTCATTAAATGTGAAACTGGATTTTCACATTTTAACTGGATTAAAATAAAAATGAAGTATCGAAACATGATAATGTAAAATATAGATCTCAATTTTTTAAAAAATGATTTTATTTAGGGAGAGAGAGAGTGAGCACAAGCAGGGGGAGTGGAAGGCAGAGGGAGAAGCAGGCTCCTCGCTGAGCAAGGAGCCCGATGCAGGACTCGTGGGACTTGATCTGAGGACCCCGGGATCATGGCCTGAGCTGAAGGCAGATGCTTAACTGACTGAACCACCCAGGGGTCCCTAGATCTCAAGTTTGTATCAAGAAAACAATTACATAGGATGCAGTACAATTAAATAACATTTCAATTAGTAGTTCTATTGCATTAGTGTTTTTCAAATAAATCGTCCTCTCCATCCCTCCCCCTTTTTGACATATCAGTGTAAGATTGCCAACTATAGCTTTATGGGGAAAGGCTGTCATCTAATCTGAAATTATATGCTTTTCATCTCTAAGTCTCTCTTTTCAAAAGAAATGATAGTAGTGGTAGACGTTCACTTAAAAAAAAGTTCTATCTTGTCAAAATTAGATAATTATTGCTAACAAATTCAGTAGACCTATCCCATCTTTTCTATTCACGTTCTCATGAAGTATCTGGCAGCCTTTGAAGGGTCATGGGCCAAGGTGTTCTCTCCTAGGTTCTGTGTAACAATCTAGACTGAAAAAGAACATTTGCCTTGTGAAGATGCTTCTCACTTTCTTCTTTTAGATTCCCATGTATGTCTCTGTATTTTTCCATATGTATTTACATAATTATTTTAAATATTATTTTTTTAGTTCTAGAATTTCCCTTTAGAAATTTTATTACTGTTCTTTCTCTACGGAAAATCACTATCTTTTCATGCATTGTTAGTATATTTTCATTTACTTCCCAGAGCATAGTTATAATAATGGTTTAAAATCCTAACTCAAACATCTGGTCGTATTGGAGTAGTTTCTATTGATTGTTTTGACTCTTGAGAATAGGTCACATTTGTTTGTTTTCATATGTAAAATTATTTTGAAATGTATCTTGGATATTATAAATGTTGTATTATGTAGACTGGATTTTTAAACTACTCCTCTGGAGAGGATTGCTTTCTGTTTATTTTAGCAGGGAATTAATTTGGTAGGGCTAAAACAGCAAATTATGTCTCTGGGGCAGCAGCTCAAATTTCAGTTGTTATTTTATCCTTAGCTAAGCTGCTTGGAGCCTGTCCCATACATGTGTGGCTTGGGAATTATCCAGAAATGTGATCCAAGTCTATGCACAGAACTTGGGGCTCCCTCCTCTGGCTCTGTCCTTTCTAAGTTTCCTTCCTCACTTTCCAGCACTCGAGTTTTCCTCAAACACTTTCTTTCAGTTTTGTGGGCCAAAACCCAGCAGATTTTCTATTCAAGTTTTAGCCATCCCCACATGGCAAAGACTGGGCCCTGCTTTCAGGCTAGAAATTGTAAAACTGGGAAACATTCAGTGCTGTTCCCATCTGTCAAGTGTCAAATCTCTTCCAGAACATGCTTGCTTTTGGTTGCTTTCCAGTGTCTTTAGTTGGAGTTCTTGTTTTTAATTTTTGTTTGTTTAATTTGTTTAGAGTTTATACTTGTAATCTCTAAGAAGATTGGTTCAATAAGAACTTACTCAGTCATGTCAGAAGTGGAAACCATTTTTATAATTATATAATATGCAGGCTCAGTGTCCTTAGTTTCCAACAACCAAGTCAATTTTAGTAAATTCGAGTAAGAAATAAGTATGTTGACCAGTATCAGTGCATTAGTTTGCTAAGGCTACCATAAGAAACTGTTACATACTGGGTGAATAAAGCAACAGAAATTGATTTTCTCACATTTTTGGAGTCAGAAAGTCCAAGATCAAGATGCTGGCAGGATTGGCTTCTTCTAGGAGAGACCTCTTTCCTTGACGTGCAGGCAGCCATTTTCTTGCCATGTCTTCACATGGTCTTCTCTCTGCCTGTGTCTGTGTCCTAATCTCCTCTTCTTGTAAGGAAACCAGTCAGATTGAATTAAGGGGTTCTCTGATGACCACATTTTAACTTAGTCCCCTCTTTGAAGGCCTTATCTTTAAATGAAGTCACATCCTGGGGTACTGGGGATTAGGGCTTCAACAACACAAAGTTTGGGACACACACAATGCAGCTCATATCAATCAACTACCACATTCATTCTTCAAGATGGCCAGAGAACAAGAGTACGGAGTCAGTAGTAACCACCAGTTTAAACCACATGAAAACAGTGTTCATGGAGATACTCTTACTATCCCTGCTGAGCATAGAGACCTCAACGTGTTACTTAAAACTGGACACTGGACAGAACCTTTAGAACAAATGTAGCCTCTGAAAGTTAGATGTCGTATCCACAATGTACACCAGAAATAGCTTTCAAACGCATGATGCCTTTGCATTACGAAATCCAGAAGTCTCTTGGGAATAAGTATTTTTGGTGGTATTGTATTGGTGGGTCACGTGTCTGTATCCTAACTAATATCCAATCTACAGCTATATATGGAAAGATTCCCTCTGAAGGGGACCAAGAAACTGGATGAACAGAGCCTCCATAACAAGGGACAGCACCAATATCGGTAGAAAAGGGAGACATAGTCTCACTAAGGAAAAAAGCCACACCTGAGGCATAGTGTTCCACAGTCAGGAGGAATCCTGGTGCTGATGGGCACCATTTTGAAATCCTCCCTCTAGACCGTTAATGGCAGGGGTCACACCCTACTGAGAGCCTAACAATCCTGTGCCTCTGCCAGGTGTTGTAGTCAATAGGACAATAACCCTAGCAATCAGCATGCCAATAGCAGTTATGGCTTCACCACAACAATAGGGTGCATGTGTCCACATAGGGGACACCTTTGGAACACCCAGCTCTGGTGAGGAAGAGTGTTGTGTTTCTGGGCTCCAAAGGACATCTCCTACATAAGGCCACTCTTTAAAGACTGGGAGATATAATTGAACTACGTAATATATAATACATATAAACAAACGGAGCTAGGAGACAGAGAAATATGTTACAAGTGAAAGAACAAAACAAAACTTCAGAAAAAGAACTAAACTAAATGGAGATAAGCAATCTAGAGTTCAATAAACAGTTCAATGCCATGGTCATAAAGATGCTTACCAACTTGGGAGAAGAATGGAGAACACGTAAGAATTTTAACAAAGAGATGGAAGATGTAAGAGAGTACCAACCAGAGCTGACGAACACAATAACAAAAATGAATAGCACATTAGAGGGAAGCAAAAGCAGATTAGATGACGCAGAAGAACAGAGCAAGGATCTGGAAGATAGGGTAGTGAAAATCACCCAAACTAAACATAAAAAAATAATTTTAAAAAATGAAGATGGTTTAAGGGACCTTTGGGACAACATTAAGCATGCCACCATTCGCATGATAGAGGTCCCAGAAGGAGAAGAGAGAGAGAAAGGGGAAGAAAGCTCATTTGAAGAAATAATAGCTGAACAGTTCCATAATCTAGAGAAAGAAACAGACATCCAGGTCCAGGAGGCACAGAGAGTCTTCAAGAAGATGAACCCAAAGACATCTACACCAAAACACATTAAAATTAAACTATCCAAAAATAAAGATAAAGAGAGAACCTTAAAAGCGGAAAGAGTAAAGCCATTAGTTATACATAAGGGAACCCCCATGAGACAATTGATTCTTCATTCTGGTAAGCCTATCACAAGAGACAAAGATTAAAAGCCCCTGTACTAGGAGGCTGATGAAAGGTAGCTTCCTCCATTTCTTGGTAATAAGTTACTTCCTTCTGGTTTCCATAAAATTAGGAAGTATCTTCTTTCCACGAACATCTCTGTGTTTATTATAAGAGAAAAGTTAAATCTACACTATAGTCATAAAATCTCAGTGGCAAGTTATATCTCTCTAAGTGAAGCCACAGGTATAATAAAAATTCAACAATTTTTTGAAATTAAAAAAAAAAAGAGTACTGGCTAATTTTTCACCAGAAAGTTTGCAGTCCAGGAGGGAGTGGGGTAATATATTCCAACTGCTGAAAACAACAAATTTATAACCAAGAATATTCTACCCAGCAAGTTTATCATTTAGAATTGAAAAGAAGACAGAGTATCCTAGAGAAGCAGAAGCTAATGGAATTCATCACCACTAAACCAGCTTTAAAAGAAATATTAAAGAGACTTCTTTGAGTATGGAAAAAAAGAAAAAGGTCAGGGGCACGTGGGTGGCTCAGTCGTTAAGCATCTGCTTTCGGCTCAGGGTGTGATCCTGGCATTACGGGATTGAGCCCCACATCCGGCTCCTCCACTGGCAGCCTGCTTCTTCCTCTCCCACTCCCCCTGCTTGTGTTCCCTCTCTCGCTGGCTGTCTCTGTCCTGTCAAATCAATAAATAAAATCTTTAAAAAAAAAAAAAAAGAAAGACATAAGGTGGCCGAATGAATAAAATAACAAGACCCATCTATATGCCGCCTGCGAGACTCACTTCAGGCCTAAAGACACACACAGACCGTAAGACAAGGAATGGATGAAGATATCCTCTGTAAAGGGGAAGTGGTAAGCAAGCTGCAATAGCAAGAATTATACCAGACAAAATAAATTTTTTTTTAAAGATTTTATTTATTTATTCGACAGAGATAGAGACAGCCAGCGAGAGAGGGAACACAAGCAGGGGGAGTGGGAGAGGAAGAAGCAGGCTCATAGCGGAGGAGCCTGATATGGGGCTCGATCCCATAACGCCGGGATCACGCCCTGAGCCGAAGGCAGATGCTTAACCGCTGTGCCACCCAGGCGCCCCAGACAAAATAAATTTTAAAGCAAAAGCTGTGACAAGAGATAAAGAAGGCTATTGCATAATGATAAAGAGATCAATCCAATAAGAAGATATAACATGTGTAAATACTTATGCCCCAACATAGGAGCACCTAAATAAATAAAGCAAATACGAACAGATAAAAAGGAAGAAACTGAAAGTGATACAATATAATAGGAGACTTTACCACCCCACTTACATCAATGAATAGATCATCCAGACAGAAAATTAATAAAGAAATAACACATTAGAACAGACGGACTTAATAGACATATACAAAACATTCCTTCCCCAAACAGAAGAATACACGTTCTTCTCAAGAGCACATGGAACATTCTTTGAGACGGATCTTGTTAAGCCACAAAAAAAGTCTCAATAAATTTAAGAAGACTGAAATCATATCAAGAGTCTTGTTGGACCACAACGCTATGAAAGTAAAAATCAATTACAGGAAGAATACTAGAAAAGACCACAAACACATGGACACTAAATGACATGCTACAAAACAACTAATAAGTCAATGAAAAAATTAAAAAAAATTAAAAATTGCCATGACACGCAAAAAAATGAAAACCTAACAGTTCAAAATTTATGTAGCAAAAATGGTTTTAAGGGGGAAGTTTATAGTGATACAGGCCACCTCAGGAAACAAGAAAAATCTCAAATAAACAATGTAAACTTACACCTACGGGGTGGGGGGGTGGGAAAAAAAGAACAACAACAACAAAGCCCAAAGTTAACAGAAGGAAGGAAATAATAAAGATTAAAGCAGGAATAAATGAAATAGAGACTAAAAAAAATCTATGGAAAAGATTGATAAAACTAAGAACTGTTTCTTTGAAAAGATAAACAAAATTGATAAACCTTTAGCCAGATTCATCAAAAACAAACAAACAAAAATAGACAAAAAACCAAGACAGAGTCCCAAATAAATAAAATCAGAAATGGAGAAGTTACAGCTGACACCACAGTAATACAAAGGGTTCTAAGACTTCCCTAAAGAATTATACACTAACAAATTGGGACAACAATAAGAAATGGATAAATGCATAGAAACATACAATCGTCCAAGCCTGAATCAAAAAGTAAGAGAAAATCTGAACAAACTACTAGTAATGAAGTGAAATCAGTAATGATAATTTTAAAAACCACAATAAACACAAGTTCAGGACCAGATGGCTTCACATTTGAATTCTACCAAACATTCAAAGAAGAGTTAATACCTATCCTTTCCAAACTATCCCAAAAAATTGGAGAGGAAGGAATACTTTAAAACTCATTTTATAATACTGGTGTTACCCCTATAACCAAAAACCAAAGACACTACAAAGAGAGAGAGAGAGAGAGAGAAGGAATTACAGGTCAATATCCCTGATGAACAAAAATGCGAAAATCCTGAACAAAATATTAGCAACCTGAATACAGCAGTACATTAAAAGGATCACACACCATGATTAAGTGGGATTTATTCCTGATGCAAGGATGGTTCAAAATCTGCAAATCAGGGGGCGCCTGGGTGCCACAGCGGTTAAGCGCCTGCCTTCAGCTCAGGGCGTGATCCTGGCGTTATGGGATCGAGCCCCACATCAGGCTCCTCCTCTGTGAGCCTGCTTCTTCCTCTCCCACTCCCCCTGCTTGTGTTCCCTCTCTCGCTGGCTGTCTCTATCTCTGTCGAATAAATAAATAAAATCTTTAAAAAAAATCTGCAAATCAATGAACATGATACACCACATTAACAAAATGAAGGATAAAAATCCTATTATCATCTCGGTGCAGAGATGCAGAAAAAGCACTCAACAAAATTCAAATTTTATCTATGATAAATACTCTCAACAAAGCGGATATAGAGGGGACCTACCTCAACGTAATAAAGACCATATATGACAAATCCACAGCTAACATCATCCTCAATGGTGAAAAGCTGAAATCCTCTCCTTTAAGATCAGGAACAAGACAAGGATGCCCACTCTGGCCATTTTATTCAACATAGTACTGGGAGGTCAAGTCATAGCAATTGGACAAGAAAAAAAAAAAATCATCCAATTTGGAAAAGAAGGAGTAAAACTGTCATTTGCAGATGACGTGATATTACATACAGAAAACCCTGAAATCTCCACCGAAAAACTATTAGAACTAATAAATGAATTCGGTAAAGCTACAGGATACAAAATCAATATAGGAAAATCTGTTGCATCTCTATACACTAATAATGAACTATATGAAAGAGAAATTAAGTAAACAATCCCATTTACCATTGCATCAAAAAGAATAAAATACCTAGGAGTAAATTTAACCAATGAGTTGAAAGACCGGTACCTTAAAAATTATAAGACACTGATGAAAGAAATTGAAGACAATACAAATAGGGGGGCCTGGGTGGCTCAGTTGTTAAGCATCTGCCTTCGGCCCAGGGTGTGATCCCAGGGTCCTGGGATCGAGCCCTGCATCGGATTCCCTGCTCCGCTGGGAGCCTGCTTCTTCCTCTCACACTCCCCCTGCTGGTGTTCCCTCTCTCGCTGGCTGTCTCTCTCTCTGTCAAATAAATAAATAAAATCTTTTAAAAAAAATAAATAAAGACTATACAAATAAATTGAAAGATATATGGTGTCCATGGACTGGAAGAATTAATATTGTTAAAATGTTCATACTACCCAGAACAATCTACAAATTCAATGCAACCCCTATCAAAATACCAATGGCATTTTTCACAAAACTAGAACAATCATCCTAAAATTTGTATGGAACTACAAAAGACCCCCAAATAGCCAAAGCAATCTTGAGAAAGCACAAAGCTGGACGCATCACATTCCTGGATTTCAAACTATGCTACAAAGCTATAGCTTTGTATCCACCCTTATACTCATTGCAGCATCATTTACAAGAGTTAATATATATCAAAACAGTATAGTACTGGGGCACCTGGGTCGCACAGCAGTTAAGCGTCTGCCTTCAGCTCAGGGCGTGATTCCGGCGTTATGGGATCGAGCCCCACATCAGGCTCCTCCGCTATGAGCCTGCTTCTTCCTCTCCCACTCCCCCTGCTTGTGTTCCCTCTCTCACTGGCTGTCTCTATCTCTATCAAATAAATAAATCTTAAAAAAAAAACAGTATAGTACTAGTACAAAAACAGACACATGGATCCATGTTCTAGAATAAAGAGCCCAGAAATAAACCCATGCTAATTAATCTATGAGGAAAAAAAAGGAAGAATATAAAATGTGAAAAAGACACTCTCTTCAATAAATGGTGTTGGGAAACTGGACAGCTACATGCAAAAGATTAAAACTGGACCACTTTCTTACACCAAAATAAACTAAAAGTGGATTAAAGACTTAAATGTAAAACCATAAAACTCCTATAGGAAAACATAGGCAGTAAGCTCTTCGGCTTAGTGATACTTTTTTAGATCTGTCTCCTCAGGCCAAGGCAACCAGAGCAAAGCAAAGCAAAACAAAACAAAACAGGACTATATCAAACCAAAAAGGTTTTGCACCGTGAAGGAAATCATCAACAAAATGAAAAGGCAACCTACTGAATGGGATAAAATATTCACAAATGATATATTCAACAAGGTATTCGTATCCAAAACATACAAAGAACTCAGACAACTTGATACAAAAAAATCTGATTTAAAATGAGAAGATCTGAAATGACATTTTTTCAAAGAAGACGCCCAGATGGTCAACAGACACATAAGAAGAAGGACATCATCCCTAATCATCAGCGAAATGCAAATCCAAACCACAATGAACTATCACCTCACACCTGTCAAGATGGCTGTTATCAAGAATGACAATATACAGGTGTTCACAAAGGTGTGGAGAAAGGGAACCCTGGGGCACTGTGGATGGGAATGGAAATCGGTGCCGACATTGTGGAAAACAGCATGGAGGTTTTTCCAAAAAATTTAGAATGGAACTACCAGCAATTCCATTTCTAAGTATTTCTCTGAAGAAAATGAAAACACTGATTCAAAAAGACATATCCACCCTTATACTCATTGCAGCATCATTTACAAGAGTTAATATATGGAGGAAACTTAAGCATCCATCAATAGATGAATGGATAAAGAAAATGCAGTATATACGTACAGCGGAATATTACTCAGCCTTAACAAAATGAAATCATGCCACTTGCAATAAACACGGATGGACCTGGAGGGCATAATACTAAGTGAAATTAGTCAAGGAAAGACAAATGCCATATGATTTCACTTAAACGTGAAATCTACAAAACAAAACAAAATAGAAACAGATTTAGATACAGAGAACAAAGTGATGGTTGGTGGAGTGGAGTAGGGTAGGGGGAATGGACAAAATAGGTTAAGGTGATGAAGAGAAGAGGTACAATGTTCCAGGTATAAAATAAATAAATACATGGCTTGAGGATGTAATGTACAGCAAAGAGAACGCAGTCCACAATAGTGTAACAACTTTGGATAGTGACAGATGGTAACTAGACTTATTGAGGTCTTATTGATGGTTGCTCCCTAATGTATATAAATATCAAATCACTATGCTATTCACCTGAAACTAATATAATATTGTATGTCAACTATTCTTCAATTAATAAATAGATTCCTGGGGTGCCTGGGTGGCGCAGTCCTTAAGCGTCTGCCTTCGGCTCAGGGCGTGATCCCGGCGTTCTGGGATCAAGCCCCACATCAGGCTCCTCTGCTGGGAGCCTGCTTCTTCCTCTCCCACTCCCCCTGCCTGTGTTCCCTCTCTTGCTGGGTGTCTCTATCTCTGTCGAATAAATAAATAAAATCTTAAAAAAAAAAAAAAGAATAGAATAGAGCAAATAAATGGCAAGCAATAATCGAAAAATGATAGAAATTTGCTGCAATGAAGGAAGAAAGAGTAGGGTGTCTGGATGGGACGTGTTCATTGAATAGGAGATAGAATTATCAAGACAGGGGTGCCTGGGTAGCGCAGTCGTTAAGCGTCTGCCTTCGGCTCAGGGCGTGATCCCGGCATTCCGGGATCGAGTCCCACATTGGGCTCCTCTGCTGGGAGCCTGCTTCTTCCTCTCCCACTCCCCCTGCTTGTGTTCCCTCTCTCGCTGGCTGTCTCTATCTCTGTCGAATAAATAAATAAAATCTTAAAAAAAAAAGATTCTATTCCATTGGCTGGGGTGGAAATTAAATATGAAAATACATGTAAAATGCCTAGCATGCCTGGCAATTAGGTATCTCTCAATAAATGTTAGCTAAAGTTTTTACACCGTTTTATAAAATAAGAAAGAGTCTAAGTTTCTTTGGGGAAAAAACAAAGAGAAAGCCCAAAACAAACAAATGAAAAACAATGACTCACAACATTAATTAAGCATTTTAAAAAGAGCTGGGCATTATTGCTGAGCGTTTTGTATGTGTTAGCTCATTTAATTCTACTAACAATCCATTAAGTAAGTATTATTATTGTCCCTATTTTTAGATGCATAGACTGAGATTCAGACATATGAATAAATTGCATAAGGTCATATGGCTAATAAGTAGCAAATCTCAAATTCCAATCCAGATTTTTCTGACTCTAGATCTGATGCTTTTTACTACTATGCTGCACTGCTTCTCTGTATATAGATAGAAAACTCATAAGAATAGAATAGAACAGGGGCGCCTGGGTGGCACAGCGGTTAAGCGTCTGCCTTCGGCTCAGGGCGTGATCCCGGCGTTCTGGGATCGAGCCCCACATCAGGCTCCTCTGCTGGGAGCCTGCTTCTTCCTCTCCCACTCCCCCTGCCTGTGTTCCCTCTCTTGCTGGGTGTCTCTATCTCTGTCGAATAAATAAATAAAATCTTAAAAAAAAAAAAAAGAATAGAATAGAGCAAATAAATGGCAAGCAATAACCGAAAAATGATAGAGAGAAATTTGCTGCAGTGAAGGAAGAAAGAGTAGGGTGTTTGGTTGGGACGTGTTCATTGAATAGGAGATAGAATTATCAAGACAGGGGCGCCTGGGTAGCGCAGTCGTTAAGTGTCTGCCTTCGGCTCAGGGTGTGATCCCGGCATTCTGGGATCGAGCCCCGCATCGGGCTCCTCCGCTATGAGCCTGCTTCTTCCTCTCCTACTCCCCTGCTGTGTTCCCTCTCTCGCTGGCTGTCTCTGTCAAATAAATAAATAAAATAAAAAAAAAAAAGAATTATCAAGACAAAACAAGACAAAACACTATCTAGACATTTTCTGTTGAACTTCTGAACTTCGAAATTGAAAAAAAAGTCTGTATTAATTAAAAAAAAATGTTACTTACAAATGAAAAAAAATGTGTTTATCACTAGCTTTCTCAGCAACACTAAATGTCAGATGACCACAGAAAATTATCTAGAAAACTTTAGGCTACTGAACCAAAAAAATTCCAATCAAGCTGAAGTCACATTCTCACCAAAAATACCATTGCTATACATTTTTGAAAAATATTGCCAAACAAGTACTTTTACAATTCAGTGGGAGATTGAATAAAAATAAGGAATTTATGGGACACCTGGGTGGCTCAGTTAGTTGGGCATCTGACTCTTTTTTTCTTTTTTTTAAAGATTTTATTGTATTTATTTGACAGAGAGAGAGACACCCAGCAAGAGAGGGAACACAGCAGGGGGAGTGGGAGAGGAAGAAGCAGGCTCATAGCGGAAGAGCCTGATGTGGGGCTCGATCCCATAACGCCGGGATCACGCCCTGAGCTGAAGGCAGATGCTTAACCGCTGTGCCACCCAGGCGCCCCATGGGTGTCTCACTCTTGATTTCAGCTCAGGTCATGATTTCAGGGTGGTGATTCTCTCTCTCCCTCTTCCTCACCAGGTCACCCCCCAGGTCACATGCTCTCTCTCTCAAAAAGAGAGAGAGAAATAAGGAATTTAAGAAGAGGGAAGCACTATTATATATGAAATGAGACCAGTAAAATACAATGTGAAAAAAATAATTCTTACTGGTATTGTTATAAAACTGCAAAAGTGTCGAAAAGTAATTCTTTAATGAGAAACTACATAATTCAAAAATCACATTCAGTGGAATATATTATGTAAAACATCCATTTATAATCAGCACAAATTGAGATTTGTGGGTCTGGAGGGAAGTGTGGAAGCAAAAGAAAGTTGCATATCTTATCTTGCTCAAGAGTGAGTCTTTCGCAATGCTAGTAAATACAGAAAAATAAGTTTTTTAAAAATTGAATAATGTTAAATAATATGTAGACAAATATTTTTATCCAGAAGTTACCACCAGTAGAATAGTAAAAGTTGACACAACATCCAAAAAATGTGTCAGTAGAGAGAAGGTAAAACAATGTACATAGTGAGAGCCAGGAAAAAAACAAAACAAAACTGTAAAGGAAACAATGACACATAAAGGTTAAATAAGAGATGAGGCGATGTAAATAGAATAAAGCAGAGGTAGAAAATTAATATCAGATGATGGCGAATTCAGGTCAAAAGCAATAATGGAGGGGCGCCTGGGTGGCACAGCGGTTACGCATCTGCCTTCAGCTCAGGGTGTGATCCCGGCGTTCTGGGATCGAGCCCCGCATCGGGCTCCTCCGCTGTGAGCCTGCTTCTTCCTCTTCCACTCCCCCTGCTTGTGTTCCCTCTCTCGCTGGCTGTCTCTATCTCTGTTGAATAAATAAATAAAAATCTTTAAAAAAAAAAAAAGCAGCAATAATGGAGCAAGGAGTGGTTCTTTTTTTTATTGATAAGGGATCACTGCACAGTAAGGATATGACATCATAAAAATTTATGTGCCAAATAACATCCCACTAAAATATATAAAGCCAAGAATACTTAAAAGTACAATGAGAAATTCACAATCTTAAGGTAAGACTTAAAAATATGACAGATCAGATCGCCAAAAAATAAGAGATACATTTGAAAGTGTAGAACTTTCTCTTCTTCAGACATTATTCATCAAATATCCATAGAACAGTTATAAAAGTTTATTACACATTTTTGGAGCGCCTGGGTGGCTCAGTCGTTAAGCGTCTGCCTTCGGCTCAGGGCGTGATCCCGACGTTCCGGGATCGAGCCCCACATCAGGCTCCTCCGCTGGGAGCCTGCTTCTTCCTCTCCCACTCCCCCTGCTTGTGTTCCCTCTCTCTCTGGCTGTCTCTCTCTCTGTCAAATAAATAAATAAAATCTTTAAAAAATAAAAATAAAAAAATAAAAGTTTATTGCACATTTTAAAAGAACTAGATTAACCTCCCAAAGTCCATGAGTAGTATATTGAAGTTATGAGGCAGAATGATAAAACAAAGACCTGTGAATACTTCCTGAAGAAGCAGAACATGACCAAATTCCTTGAAGCTCCCTGTAATCTTTGCTGATTTCCCTCTTTTCCCCAAATTTCCCTTCAAATAGCCATTTTCCTGAATTCTACTTATTACATTCCTGCTTATCTTGACAGTTTATCCAATACGTATTTAGCGCTCCATAACTGTGAAACTTGGAATCATTCTGCAAGAAGTCTTCTGCAATTTGCTTCCCATGATGTTTTGAAGTTTCATCAAGATGGATTTGAATAGCCGAGACTCATTCATTGGCATTCTGAATAATATTCCATCGTGTGGATGTGTCACAGCTTATTAGCCACTCTTCTGTCAGTGGCCAGTGTTGTTTGCAGTTATTGTTTCTTTTTCCAATTATTATCAGTGCTTCCCTGAATATCTTCTCTTATGCCAACTGGTACACGGATGCACAAGTTCCTTAGTAGCAGTATTTTTGGTGGGTCATTACAAGTTAGTGGACTGCATGAGTTTTTTTTTTTAATAAATAAAAAAACGTTTTAAAGGAAAACACACACACACACACGTACACAACTGGCATAAGTGAAACCAAAACAATAAGGGAAAATAATTATACAACACTAGAAGTGCGACAGGAAAGGTGACCATAGATTCTAAGTGGATTAAAACAGAAAAAGAGGGTTCTGAACAATGCCATGCTAAACATTTAACTTTCTTAAGGAAATGGATGATTTTCTAGGAAATGTCAGTTACCAAGCTTGACGCAAGAAGAGACCTAAATAAAGCAATGACCATGAGAAAAATTTTAAACATTTGTCAAAGAACTATCCCATCCTTAAAATCTAGGCCAAGAGGCCACTAAAGATTGGTTCTTTGACCTTCAAAGACTAGAAAATTCTTGCAATATTTAATGTGTTCCAGAGCATAGATAAAAATAGAAGTCTTTCCAGTTCATTTTACTAACTTAGCCTAACCACATGTGTCAGTCAGCTTCCAGCAAAAAAACAGATGTCACACTCATATTAGATAATTTGAAGAGAGCTTGATAAAGGTGTGGAAAGGGTGTGGAAATGCCAGATGGGTATGCAGTCTTGTTACTAACCCTAGGCTTGAAGGGGACATGGGAGATGTGATCATGAGAACTTACTAGGAGGGTCTGATAGGAGTTGTGATCTCCTGGGACCTAGAGAGCTTCCTCTGACCTTGAAAGGGAGGAGCTAGGAGAACAGATGCCCTCACATCATTTTTCTATGGCCCTCCAGTTTCCTTTCTGGGTTCCTCATTGGCCAAACCCAACTGGAAGCCATAGGTCGTTGGAGTCCATTGGTGTGGTCCATGTGAGTCAACTGCCTAGGGCACAGAGCAGGTGCAGAAAGATGGAGGTGGCTCTGGAGGGGCAAATGGAAGTCATACTGCACACTGTGATACCCCAATGCCTCAAGGACAACCTAAAAAGAATTACACAAAGAACACGAGTAGAGAACAACCTCACCTAAGAATATAGGAGCAAAAATACCGAAGTAAAATATTAGGAAATTGATTTCAGAACTTGGTTATGATGCTATTGGCAAATAATGTTTTGGTATTAAATGGGGTGTTTTTCTTTCTTTCCTTTTTTTTAAGATTTATTTATTTGACAGAGAGACAGCCAGCAAGAGAGGGAACACAGGCAGGGGGAGTGGGAGAGGAAGAAGCAGGCTCCCAGTGGAGGAGCTCGATGTGGGGCTCAATCCCAGGACCCTGGGATCACACCCTGAGCTGAAGGCAGATGCTCAACAACTGAGCCACCCAGGCGCCCCAAAATGGGGTGTTTTTCTAATTCCATATATGTATTTTAGGATCCTTGTTTTTGATTTTACATGTTCAAAGGAAAATTCCCACTCTTTCTTTCTGCTCTTTCTCTCTCCTTCCCAAGGGAGGAGGAATGACTTAACTGATTAGTGTTGAAGAAGACAGCAGGCCTGCTAGACCTCTTTTGGAAGTAGCCTCTCCACTGAAGTTAAGCCACTTCTGCTTCTCCATGGAATGACATTATAGGGAAGGCCTCTGGGCTTCAAGCTGAGCAGTGACTGGGGAGTAAGTTATTAAATCCAGGGGCAATGGAATTAGCAAGCCCATTGGGCTGTGCACCTTGGCGCACCTGTTCACCCACTGGGCCATGTCCTCCAATCCAGTTTTTATCAGAAATCAAGCTAATTAATATCAATCTCCATCTGATTCCTATGTCTTTTATTCATTCTGCACTTGGGAGGAGAAGAATGAACAGTGTTAATCTACTGGCCTTTAAGAATGTCAACATCAGGGCGTCTGGGTGGCTCAGTCAGTTAAGCGGCTGCCTTTGGTGCAGGTCATGATCCTGGGGTCCTGGGATTGAGCCCCGTGTTGGGCTTCTCTGCTCAGCAAGGAGTCTGCTTCTCCTTCTGCTCCTACCCTGCTCATGCTCTCTTTCCCTCCCTCTCCTTCTTGCTCTCTCGCTCTCTCTCTCAAATAAATAATTAAGATCTTAAAAAGAAAAAAAAAAAAGAATGCCAACACCAAGTATGTGGAGAAAGGGGAACCCTTATACACCGTTGATGGGAACGTAAGTGGTATAGGCACTATGGAAAATAGTATGGTCGTTTCTTTAAAAAATTAAAAACTAAACTACCACAGTATCCAGCAAATCGCACTCTTGGGTATATAGCTGAAGGAAATGAAATCACTGTGTTGAGGAGATAATTGCACACCTGTGTTCACTGTCGCCTTATTCACAATAGCCAAGATATGGAAACAACCTAAGCGTCCATCACCTGAGATGGAAGATGTGGCATATATACAATGGAATATTATTCAATCAAGAGAGAGAAGAAAGTCCTACCATTTGCAACAACATGGGTGGATCTTGAGGGCATTATGCTAACTGAGAGACGTCAGATTGATGAAGATACTGTAGGATATCACTTCCATGTGGAATCTAAACCGGAAATTGTAACAAGAGAATAGAATGGTGGTTACCGGGGACTGAGGAGTGGGGGGATTGGGGAGATGCTGTTGAAAGGTACAAATTTGCAACTAGTAGACAATTAAGTTCTGGAGCTCTAATACCCAACATGGTGATTACAGTCACCAGTACGGTGTTGTAAACTCCATGAGTTGCTAGGAGACGAGATCTTAACTGTTCTCAACACAAAAAAGAATTGATAATTATGTGGCATGATAAAGGTGTCAGCTAATGCTATTGCAGTAATGCTATTACAATATAAAGATGTATCAAGCCACCATATTGTACACCTCAGATTCAGGCCACGTTATATGCCAATTATTTCTCAAAAAAAAAAAAAAAGGCAAAAAAATGGCTGTCTACATCGAATTCCTCTTTCTGCAGACATTGTCTCTATCACCACAACCATACAGCCAGGGGGACTCGACAAATCCTGTCCTCTGGGTAGGGAAGAATCAGAATGAACAAAGAATCCATTCATTGGCTTTCGAGCCCAGAAGCTTTATAAATCTATACCCAAACAGAATTACAAGCCGTGACTCTTCCACAAGAGAGAAGAAAAGCTTTGATTTTTTCAGAAACTTGGCTTTGAATGGGGGAATCAGACATGAAGTTCTTACCATCAACCAGAGCATGCGAAGAACTGAAGATAAAGTGAAAACCTTTCCTCTGCCCAGACAGGGGAAGCTACAAACCGTAGGTAAGAAAGGACAAGTGAGAGTCTACTTGAGGTTGGAGGAGATGATGGAGGGAATGGAAATTCTTATGGAATCTTTGGAGGAGCTGAGAAGGTTCCAGAGTAGAAGAGGCCATTTTCTGACTTCCCATGGGGTGACCTGGGAAAATGCAAGCCTTAAGAAAGTCTACTAAAAGACAATTGGTCCAATATGGAGTCACTTATGCTAAGTTCTGTATCACCAAACCAAGACCTAACTAACTTAATCATAGTTTTGGCTCTCTCCCAGAAATAAAAACTTACACCTGTCAATCAGGAATCACCTGGTCATCTGCCTGATAAATCCCTGCTGTCTCCTACAGGAAAGTGACCCTGCAATGACCAACCCACTTTTTTTTTTCCCCGGAGTATAACTTCTTTGTTCCTGCTTCCTTCTGCCTGTAAAAGTCTTTGGTTTTGTATTGGTACTCGGAGCTCCTTTCTATCAACCAATCAAGAAAGCCAATAAGATCTTTAAACTTTACTCCATTGAATTTTGTTTTTTAACTAAGTCCAAACCAAACCAAACCAATTAAAGCATGCGGGTGTTGAGTTACATTGGCTGTGATTGACATGGAGCCAGATGGACGTGAAGGTAGCTTTGCAGATTCCTGAGCTCACTGGGGGAAGGCAGCCCGGCATTCCCTACCCCTGCTCCCAGGGTAGCATATCAGGCATAGGGAAGAATGAATGTTCTATGGAACACACTTTGGGATTTGCTACTATGCTTAGTTCTTGGGTCTGATGCCAGGAGCTTGAATTTGGGCAAAAGGACAGAACTGACTCTCACTTATCATCTGTGAATGCCCTTTGGTGACTATCTGATCAACAGTCTAGAGCCTCTTTCAGCTGCCTACACTTTGTCTTTCTGGGGGCTGAGTGGATTACATCGGCACCTGTCAAACAAGGGGCTCTCGTTTTCCCCTATAAGCTGGTGCTATGTCTCGGAGGACTTTTCTGTCTTGGGAAGCTTCACAGTGCTGTGTTGCAAGAAATAAATGCCCTTGGCTGGTCTGAAGGGACCTGTCACAACCAGATGAAGACAGGAAAAGTGCTGATGGTAGGAATGAGGATGCCCCAAACGACAAAAGTTTTCAAAGTGCTTTCTCACGGCGACATTGCGTTGGAGATAATTTGGAGGCGAGGAAAGTGGCGTCCCACGAGATTAGAAAATCTACCCAAGAAAACAAAGCCGTGAAGTGGCAGAAAGGGCATTCAAACCCAGATTTTATGTTTCGGGCTGGTCCCATCCTCCCTCCATCTCCCTGGGCTGCAGTGATGGCCCCAGTCATAATGAATGTCAATGAACTTTTAATGAGGTCTTAATCAAGGGCTTCATTACAGACTCTTGGGGAGCCGAGCAATGGCCCTTAGGAGACAAAAGCTGGCATTCAGGCCAAAAGGGCTTGGGGTTCTGGTCCCTTTCAAGGACATTGCAGCCCCTCTTCCCCCCTTTACTCCCACTGCCCTGAAGACCTCAAGCAAACAAAAGGAAACCCTCGGATCTACTTTGCATCAGCGCTGGACTGCCCTTGGCCTTGGTGCTAATGAAATCACTTGACAAATCCGCCTGAGAAGTTGCATTTCATTTGCATGTGTTTAGCGGCTCCCAGTGTCCTCACTTCCTAAGACTGATGGGACCCTCCTAAAACCACAGGAAGCCACATTTTTCTTCCCTTTCTTCTTCCAGCCTCTCTCCTACCCCAGCTAGGCCCGTCTTGCTTGCAGAGGCCCATCTAACAACCAAGTTTAGCCCCTGGCAGATTTTTCACACAACGGAAAGGCAAAGATTCATATGCCTTCATTCAGAGCTGCTGACTTATCTGGAAAATCCCAGCTTGACCTCATTTCTTATTGCATTTTCTTCCTCAAACACCCAAACGTGGATATGCTCACGAACTGATAGGGCTGCTGCGAGATGAAGAAATGTTCCCAATAAACTCTTGGCTTTCAATCGGTTTACCAAATAATGTGCATCTGTCACAAGCGTTGGGTCCGGATGCCGAGATCACACGCGAGGAAAATTAATACAGAAGTTTGTGTATTTTTACAGTCATTCTTATCAGATGCCTTGATCATGGCTCTCCCAAGAGCAAATTTTTAAAATTAAAATACTGATTCTGAGTATGTAATGCTCACACAGAATGAGCGAGGCACCCTGTCATTTCACCCCCCGAAGATTCTGTGAGCTACAATATGCCGAACGCATGAATATGTCCAAGAGAATGGCCGCTGGAGGTAGCAAGATTGGAACTACGGATATTTACTTATCAGAAAGGTAGTTGAAAGCAGATTATAGTAAAAATAATAATAATAAGGAGAATAATCAATTATATATCATATTATGTAATAAATAAAAAATAATAATAACAGCTCCAGTGCACTCCTTCTCTCCTGTGACCTCTATTAACATTAGAGCCAACTCAGCATCCGCCAGAAAATAATGGAGAAATGATCACCTTCATGGCCCCTCCATTAATCGGTTTCTTCTAGATGTCTTCATGCCTTTCCCCATCTTGCTTCCCAACTGCCTCAAACCCAGGACTAAGGGAAGGAAAGACAAAGTAGAGTTTAGCATATGTCCACAGGATATCATAAATGATACAGATACTGAGTTTCTGTTTCTGCCAGCCCTTTCTGTGTCTGGCTTTTTCCCAGCCACATCACTATGAATGGGCAAGTTCAGAGCGGTTCTGGAAATGGGAAGAAGCGGTACACTTGATGAGGGAACAGAAGACAAGCTGAGGACAAAGCAGAAACTGACACCCTGCAACTCCCCCCCCCCACCCCATGGAATGCATGTGACACTCCTCAGGCACTCCCCGCTGCCCTAAAGGACAAAGAAATAGTCAACCTGTAGAGACCACAATCTTGCAAGACTTGTGTCTCCCTCAGTTTACAAATGTCTTAGCAGCTTACAAGAACAAAGCTATCAGTAACCTAGCTTCCAGAAGAGAATGTATGTAGACACAATGAAATTTCCTTACTAACCTACAGCCCATTGACACGTCCTTGAAACAGGCAGAGTGACATTCCTCTAGGAACTCAGCGGCCTCAATGTTAATGTTTTGCTAAGGGCCAAAAGCAGTCCTAGCCTGACCCCCTCCCCTCCACCAAGATCCTGTAAGTCTATTTTAACGTATAAAAATTCCTTTGGAGGGGGCGCCTGGGTAGCGCAGTCGTTAAAGCGTCTGCCTTTGGCTCAGGGCGTGATCCCGGCGTACCGGGATCGAGTCCCACATCAGGCTCCTCCGCTGGGAGCCTGCTTCTTCCTCTCCCACTCCCCTGCTGTGTTCCCTCTCTCACTGACTGTCTCTCTGTCACATAAATAAATAAAATCTTTAAAAAAAAAAAAATTCCTTTGGAAACTTCCTTTATTTCTAACCCCCCCCCAAGATATGTGTTGGCAATCATCCCCCAAGCATATGGCCCACCAATAGACCTCTGAAGGGTCTCATGACTAAGGTTTTATCAGACTTTAATAAATGACCTTTTCCCAACAACAGCTAGCCCCCTCAAGGTCCTGGAAACATTGCTTCCAAAATTCCTTAGACACTGACGCTATCCCTAATCCCCCCCCAACTTGAGGGTATATAATGGGCCATTCCTCACAACCCCGGGGCAGCAGCTCTTTCTGCCCACGGGTCCTGTCCCGTGCTTTAATAAACGACCATTTTGCACCAAAGACGTCTCAAGAATTCTTTCTTAGTCGTCAGCTCCGGACTCCACCCCACTGAACCTCACCTATATTCCCCAACCCCATCACACTGAGGGAAGGAGAGGATCTGCAAAAATACATTTAAATGACATCAGAAGAAGGTAAGTGTATATAAAGTTACTTGAAGATTTGCTTTGAATGTTAAAGTTCACAGGTATGTAGGATGTGTTTCGTTACACAAATGACTGACACAACTTCTAATTTGGGAGCCAAAATACTGAGGTGCAGAATCAGCTGGGTTCAGAAGAGCTTGTGTGCATCTCTTTCCAACTCAGTTCTGTGATTTCTTGTTGATAATGCGAAATCAGCTGTACAGGAGTATTTACACCGAGGAAATTGGCCAACGCTACAAACTGGGGCTTTACCATATCACCACTGGATACATTACCCATCTGGCCTTGCTTCTGCCACCAAACTGCCTGCACCAACCTTCCCATTTGTACTGCCTTTTCCCCTTTTCTCTGTTCAGGGAGGAGTAGAGTGATCGCTCACTAATTCCACGTCCACTAAGTGCAAAGCTGCTGGGTCCTATGGAGAATTCTGGAATGTCATGGTTAGTGCTGGCAACCTGTTGAGCGGTAGTGGGAGGCAGAATTAAAGGAGCACCGTAGCTCCCTATTGGGGGCTGGGAAGGCTTGAGGGTTGGCACAGAAGAGGTTGCCTATGAGCTGTTCCTGGAAGAACAGAGGGAGATTGCAGTTAACAGAAATGGAAGGAGAGAGAAGGAGAGAGAAGGAGGGAACCACCAGAGTGGAGGGATTTGCAAAAACAGACAAACAAAAAAAGCGAGTCTATGAAATGAACTGAAATGAACATGCAGGGGTGTCGGAAGCGGGGGTAGGTGATCTGTGCCCACAGGAAAGACTCCATGATTCATGAAGGCCGGTGGTCAGAGCGTACTTTTCAGAATTTTGAGTTTTCACTTTGATAGGAATTCAAAGGTCACTTTCTCATCTATATAGTTATTATTTTAATATTAGTATATTAATTTTTGTGACCGATGTGTGTGCGGGGGGAGGGGGTGTCCAAGTTTTCCAGCACAAGCCACGCCTACAAATTAGCTTCTTTATGCTGCAAAAAATAGTGACAAGGAGAATTTCCCTCCCCAAAACGTGTCATTTTTGCACGAGGATTATTTTAAACAAAAGAAATCAAAACTTAGCAGATTTAGGAAAAGCTCTTTTCCTCCCCCTCAACTGCCTTAATTTACATTGGAAAAAAAGGCCTGTACCAGGAAAAGAGGTATTATCTGAGGTATCTTTTTACCTAAGAAACTTATCTGCATAACAGGGTAAATTTTGTTTTCCAGACTTCTCCTCTGCCTCCCTGTGAGCGGCCTGCCTCCCTTTTAATTCCTGAACCCCCATCCCTTTCCTTAAACTCAGGATGCTCTATACACCGCAATGATCTGGCTGCCCTTTTGGTCTCATATTTTTATGGGACTCCTGTGTGTATGAAATTTATCTGTTTTTCTCCCGTTTATCTGTTTTATATCAATTTCATTATTAGACCAGCCAAAGAAAATAAAGGGGAAGAAAAGAAAGTTTTTCCCCTACAGTGCAAAGAAATTTAGCCTTTCATTGCCTTTGCAAACAATCTTTGCAAAAAGAATCTTGAATTTTTTTGCATTTGAAGGTATTTTTAAAAATATATCCATAAGCAACATGTCTAGCAGTAGGATTCCAGATCAAAAGGCATGTGCACTTTAAAACTTGATTGATATGGCCACGTTTCCCCCCAAGAATTTACACCAATGTACATTCTCCCAGCTCTGTGAAAGAGCCTTTCTTTACTCGCAATCTGACCAGTATGGGGTATTAGTAAATTTTTTTAAATGCCAATCTGGATAGTGAAAATTGTATGTAGCTGAATTTATATTTCTCCAATTATGAGTGAGACTGATGTTTTATTTTATTTTATTTTTTTAAAGATTTTATTTATTTATTTGACAGAGATAGAGACAGTCAGCAAGAGAGTGAACACAAGCAGGGGGAGTGGGAGAGGAAGAAGCAGGCTCCTAGCGGAGGAGCCTGATGTGGGGCTCGATCCCATAACGCCGGGATCACGCCCTGAGCCGAAGGCAGACGCTTAACCGCTGTGCCACCCAGGCGCCCCGAGACTGATGTTTTAAATACGATCATTGGTCCCTGTATTTATTCCTTTTTTATAAGCTGCTGGGGTCTCTTGCTCTCAATTAGCTTGCTCAACTTTTCTACTGATTTGTAGAAATGCTTTGCAAATAAAGGGAACAAACTATCTGTCTCTCCTGTGTATTGTCCTTATTTTTGTTCAGCTCGTTGTTTGTCCTTGATTTCATTTATGATTTTATTTTTCTGATGATAATACAGAGATTTTTAAAACACCTTTTGTGTTCAAATCAATCGATCTTCCTTCTTTTGGGTCTGGGCCTTGTGATGTGTTTAGAAAGAACTTTAAAATTATAAATCAATTCTTTTCTGCTTTCTTATTAAAAGAACTGAGGGTTTTATTACTTGGTAGAAAGACCTTAAATTTACACATTTTTAAAAATAATAATAAGTATCCATTTCCATAGCAAGTTTGTAACATATTTATTTATTTAACAGTTATTTAAAGTCTCAGTTCTATTTATATTTAAAGTTATACATATTTAGGGGCGCTGGGTGGCTCAGTCATTAAGCGTCTGCCTTCGGCTCAGGGCGTGATCCCAGTGTCCTGGGATCGAGCCCCTCATTGGGCTCCTTGCTCTGCTGGGAGCCTGCTTCTCTCTCTGTCAAATAAATAAATAAAATCTTTAAAAAAAATAAAATTATACATATTTAAAGTTTCTTTAAAGGCAAAGAGCTCTCATTCTTATGGGAAGACATATAGTTAATTATTTTATATGATTCTATATGACGTAAGTGTATAGAAGTATATTACACAACTCATTCATCCAAAGCCTAGGGAACCCTCTATGTCTATCATATATATTATATATATGCACAGGCAATAGAATGCATTTATCAAAAAAATTAGGGAGCCCTCTCAGAGGGAAAATAGAGGGTCTTTGTTTTAAGATGGGCATTCTGTCTCAAGGTGCGTTCAAAGTAGGACAGGACATACAGAGTGAGCTCAGGTGCTGACGACAAGAGGGGCTGCCGTCCTGTGGAGTGTGGGGGGACTGGAGGGACAGGGTCTGAGCTGCCACTTTGGGCATTCCCTGGAGGTCTGATCTGTCCCTTTTCAAGTTCAGGTAAATTTGAAAAGCTCGTTTCTTCCTCCAGAAAGACCAGAGAAACGTTCAATCGGTATGGAGACCACCAACAGGTGTTGGGGGGAGCAACTGCATGAGACTAGAGAGAAGTTCTCTGGGGCTCACCCTAGCAGAGGACCAGCTGAGAGATTCTGAGCCTAGGAGAAATAGCTGAAAGGTCCAGGGCTGTAGACAAGAGCCAAAGAATGAGGTACTTGGTCTAAGAAAGGCAACACTTCTCAAACCAGCAGCTACTACGTCCAGTAACCCCCAACCCCCAGACCTGTCAGGGCTTCATTCGATGAGAGCTCCATGTATAACTGAGGAGGGGCTCAGGGCTTGCGCATACGATCTAAAGGTGGATGTCCTTAGCCCCATTGTAAAGAAGAAGAAAGTGAGGTGCAGAGAAGTCAAATAACTCGCCCAAGGTAAAAATCTTAGCGAAACCAAGACAGCATCTGGCAACTCATGGTAAATTGTCCCTAGCATCTGTTCCTGATATTTTGCTGTGAATACGCATGGCAAGGCTCAAGAAACACTACCCCAAAATATGGTACCCTGGGATACTGAGTATTTTAAATGGAAGGAATCTGAGAAATGGCAGACCTAGGAAGGACTTTGAGGGGTGCCCTCCTTAAACCCAGAGGAAGGGAGCATTCTTATCTCCGAAGATGGAGAGAAGACAAGGGACTTCTGAATGAACAGGCTTTGTTAAGTTTCCCCCAGTTTACTACACTTAGCTCACACCCTTTGTCCTATCATGTTTTCCCATGACTTTCTACTTTTCATCACACTAAGCATAAAAAATGCTCAGACATAACTGCTTCTTCCTGTCTTCATTTCCTCAGGAAGGCTCCCATGTCACATAAAACTGATATTTAATAAATGTGTATGCTTTTCTCTTGTTAATCCATCTTTTGTTACAGAGATCCAGCTAGGAACCAAAAAGGGTAGGAAGAAAAAAAGCCACCTTCCTCCCCCGCAAGCATCCTGTTAAAATATGATACTTACATGTTCCAATCCCTGCTTCCTCCTCTTGGTTCCCGTCTGGTCTTCATGACTTCAGCCCCTGGTCCTGGAACAGAACTGAATTCCTCTCACATAGCATCTTGCTCAGGCTTGGGCATCTATAATTCTTCCTCTTTTCTTTAAGTAATGAAAAGCCGCCACTCCATCGGAACACGTCAGCAGACTGCAAGTTGAGGGAAGATGTGTTTTGGGTCAAGGACCTTTTTATTTATTGCTCTTAAAATCCTTCCTCCCCTGCTCACAACCATTCTTAAGCACCTGGTTTTCTCACTGTCCGACATCTTTGATTGAGGGGGCATCAAACACAGGCCCACTGCCATCTCCTAGATCCCAGGGGAAAGAGCTCTGGCTGCTGGACCAGAAGACCAAGGACAGACCCAGCTGTCTTCAGTTCCAGTCCCAGGAACTGGGAGGCTGGACTGTCAGAGCACAGATCTACTTCACACTTGTCCCCACTTCTTGCTCATCTCCCTTCCTTGCTGTCAAATCCCAGTGACAATATAGAATGAAAGATGCTGACTTGATGGGAAGACAGGTGATTAGAAACACTTCTTGTAACACCTTCTCTCTCTTCTCTGCTTTCCCCACAATCCCCTCTCCTCTCCCTTCCCCTGCCCCAAATTTACTTGGTGATCCCCTCCCCATCCCACTCCCCTGAAGGTCCCCACAGTTCCTTGGCCTCATCGGCTGCACAGGCTGGCTGACGGCTCAGAGCCACAGAGCTTAGAGTCTCACGGGGGGTGTAGACAGGTGCGGCTTGAGTGCAGGTGGCCTCAGGCCAGGATGGGGTGGAAGAGTGAGGCCAAGCCAGCCCTGTACACTCACCTGGCCTTTCAGTGCTCTATGTCTCCACCCCATCCTGCTTATTCCTCAGAGGATCTGCCATGACCTTGTGGCCTGGGGGTAGCTTCACTGCCTGGAGTACAGGTTGTGTGAGGGTAGAGAGCGTATCCACCATGTTTACTATTGTATCCCCAGCATCTAGCTAAGTATCTGGCTCATTATGGACAAAATATATATTTGTGGGCTGAATGAATGCAGTCGAACTGTGTATGTGTATGTACATCTCTGTGCATAGAGACAAAGGGGTGTGCAATGGGATAGGGAGAAAGATGCTTCTTCCAGGTGTTAAAAAACAAAATTCAACTGAGTAAATTTAAAGATCTAATTGGCTTTTTTCAATGCTTCATGAATTGGGCAGCTCCCTTCTACCAGATAGAAGGGAGCTCTGAGGAGCTGCACAAGATGGAAGGCTTTGATAGGCAGAAGGGGGCAGGAGCAAGGAAAAAGCAGATTACCTCATTTTTCTTTGGGGTATAGAAGGGGTCCATCGGGTGGATTACCTCACTAGTGTTGACCAAGAAATTCCAAATTCTGACTGACTTCCTAGGATTACATTCCTGGGAGGGGCTGCAACTGCATTTAGGTCAGGAATGAAGTGTTGGTTTGCTGATGTGGGGCTTAGCACCAATGACTCCATTTTGCGCCTGTTGTTTCTTTTTTGATACAAGGAAAAGGTTTATATTGTGATGCAGATCACCTGGGAATAAAAGAAGAAAAGAGAAACACTGTACTTACTCAGTTGGGCCATGTAAAGGTAACATTTATAGGACAATTGGTGGTCTACCGAATGGTCCTTTAACAGCCCATCCCCCTACTCCTGCTGGTAGGCAGGAGTAAGGCAGTGACACCGCTTGAGTACTCTCCCAGCTTCCCTTGCACCAAAGACAGGTCATGTGAACCAAACCTGGCCAATGAGATCTGAGGAGAAGTCTGCTGGAGGCTTCTGGGGGGAGGGGTTGTCTTCCAGTAAAAGAGACACATGTGTGAAAATGCCCCTCCTCTTCAGCAGGGTATTGTGTCTACAGGGGATGCCGGGAACAGTAACTGTCTCATGACCACGAGGGACAAGCTAATACACTGAGGATTGAGGCTGGGGTGGAAAGAGAACAAGAGCTTGGGTTTTTGAGGAAGGAGAGCCCCACTTCTCCTCCTGGGACTCTCCTTTATCCTCCCACGACTACCACACTCACAACACTTCTGAGAACAGGTGTGTGTGTGTGTGTGTGTGTGTGTGTGTGTGTGGTTTTCACACCAAGCACTTCTCTGTGACACCAGCTGGGTGTCCTACAACTCAATTCTGACGCTGTCTAATAGGAGCTCATGTCAGATCCCACACGAACTCGGGGAAACACTTCTGTTCACCAGTGTGTTATATAACAAAGAATATCATAACGGACACAAATGAGCAGCCCAGTGAACAGATACAAAGGCGAAATCTGGGAGGATTTCAAGGGTAGGAACTTCTGTCCCCGTGGAGTTGGGGTGAGACATCCTCTTGGTACATAGGTGTGTTCACCAACCTGGAAGTCCCCTGAACTTTATACTTTGGGGATGTTTATGGAAGCTTCCTCACGTAGGCATGATCAATCATTAACTCCATTTTTAGGTTCTCCCCCTCCCCAGAGAATATAGGGTGGGGCTGAAAATTCCAAGCTTCTAATCATTGTTTGGTCTTTCTGGTGACCAGACCCATCCAGGAGCCCACCAAGAGTCACCTCCTTGGTACAAAAGACACTCCTATCACCCAGGAAATTCCAAAGATTGAGAAACTCTGTGTCAGGACCCAGGGTCAAAGAACAAAAGATACTCCTGGGGTTCTTATCACTCAGGAAAGTACAAGGGTGTTAGGAGTTCTGTGCCGGGAACTGGAGTTTCTATGACCTCACAGTCTTTGATGAGAATGGTGGACTTTAAAAAAAAAGTCCTGCCTCTGGACTTCTTATTATTGGAAATAACAGTTGGTCTTATTTTTTCAGCCACTTTTAAGACTCTTGTAAGACCACATCCTCACTGATGAATCACTGTAGCCATTTATGTGGACAAATGGCCATTTCCTATTAGCACAAGAAAAATTGTGTATATCAGTAATTACAGACTAACTTGTGATTTTGAGAAGACTTTTAAATCTCTTCATCGATGTTATGCCTCTGATTCACTGTTCATTTTCCATAATTATTAGCTCACGACTTGAAAAGACATTGAGGGCATTCATTTATGGTGTATTTTTACAACAGCTACAAGTTAAATTTCCTGGTTATCTAGCAGGTGCCGGGGCCGCTATAGACCATCACTTTGACCTGTGCACATCACTGTGTGCCTCTGAGGTTCTATGAGTCAGCGAGGGGCTTTGTAGAGTCTTTTTGCCCTGTTAATCCAACCAAAATGCGGGTTGTATTACGAAAATCTGGCTGGGGAAATGGTGAAACCACCAGCATGAAGATCATCGAGTCTGGGGAGATGTCGTGAATGTGGAGCTTGGAGATAGGTGGGGGAATATGTCATTCAGAAGTAGATTCTTAAGTAGATTAGTTAAGAATGAGCAAGTTCTTGGAGCGCTAGGGTGTTAAGGGGGTTAAGCCACAGACTTTTTTTTTTTTTAAGATTTTATTTATTTATTTGACAGAGATAGAGACAGCCAGTGAGAGAGGGGACACAAGCAGGGGGAGTGGGAGAGGAAGAAGCAGGCTCCTAGCGGAGGAGCCTGATGTGAGGCTCGATCCTAGAACGCTGGAGTCATGCCCCCAGCCGAAGGCAGACGCTTAATGACTGCACCACCCAGGCGCCCCGTAGCCACAGACTTTTGATTTTACCTTCCACCATGAGCTCATGGTCCTGAGATCCAGCTCCCCCTGGGGCTCTGCTTTCAGTGGAGAGTCGGCTTGAGATTCTCTCCCTCTCCCTCTGCCCCTCCCCATCCTCTCTCAAATCAATCAATCAAAAAAACCTAAAAAAAAAAAAAAAAAAGAATGAGCAAGTTCTTAGGATGGTTCTCATTTGCCTTTTCTAAAGACCCTCTCCCTGCTCCACCTTTTTAGGGGAAGGGAGCCGTCATGAACTTTAGCGGGATTTCCCCTGTTTCCTCTGAAATTCCCTCATATCCCAGTGGCAATACTGCTCAAGCCAAGCTGATACGCTGGGCTCGCAGACACAGAAAACAACGTGGGTCAAAATTCATTTGCGAAAATATCCTTAAGCAAATTGCAGCCAGATGTTTGCTGGGAGCTGTTCCCCCCCCTTCACTCCCCCCCCCCCAACCATTGGCACGTAGTACCAGGCTGTGTCCACTGGGTGGTGGGAGTGGCCACTGAATGCAAACGGCCGGCCTGACCTGGCTGTGCTGGGACTGAGTGGAAACAGATTTATAGGAAACGCACAGCTCACAGTTGAGCTGATGTTTTAAAAATGTGCAATTTCCTATATTCTTGAACAAGCCTAGCTCTGCTTATTAACACAGAAAGAAGACAGGCTATAAAACGTCGCAAGAAGCAAGGGGGCTGAAGGCAGCCGGGTGAGGTCCCAAGAGAGGGGACAGGGAGGCCTGGAGCCTGGGTCCTACTGGTGTCTCCGGCCTCACCTTACAGCTCTGGGCCTCGGTGTCTTCTCAGATGAAGCAGGGAGAAGGAGCGTGGTATCGATCGGGTTTCAAATTCCCCTCCATCGGAAATCCTCTGATTTACGGTAAGCGGGTTATTTACACAGCCTTAATGGGAGGCGAGGGTCTGAACCCATATCGCGGCGGTAAGGAAAGGAAAAGAAAATCGGTAAAGATTATTGCTTTAGGATACTTGAGGATAAATAAGTGTCACGTTTCTTTATTTTTTTAAAGTCAAATCGAGCCAGACCTCCAGGAGGCGAGGCCTTGGGGAGGGTCAGAGTTAATGTCTCTGCTGTGGCGTCTCGCCACGCAGCACGTGCAGTGAATTGCTCTGCAGGACGGAGAAGCAGCGTGAGCGAAAAAACAATGACCCCGTGTAGTGGGTGGCTGCGGGTGTGGACCCAGAATGATGGGGAGAACTTCCGGCATTATTAATTTTAAAAATATAGAGAAGTGCGAAGGAGATGCACTCGGAGGGAATTTGATGCATTTCATTTATCCATTCATTCATTCACTCTTTTTTTTTTTTTTTTAATTGAATGAGAGACATGCCAGGCACTAGGGGTGCCGTGGGAACAGAGCTCCTCGTGGACTTTACAATCAAGCGGGGAACACGGACCGTTCATTGAACCCGCGAACAAGCACGTACCTAAGTGCGCAATTACGCAGCGCGGTTAATGCAGGGTTAATGCTCTGGAGGCTGCGCGGAGAGCCATCAGGGAGAGGGCGTTCACAAGTCACATGCAACATTGGAACTGAGGTTTCCCGAAGCTTTTCCGCTTCCTCCTCCGGGTGGTCTTTGTCTTGCTCTGTTGTTAAACGTGTCGCGTGTGTATTCAATAAATATATCTTAAAAATCTTCTGTGTCTCTGGCAGGCTGCTAGGTCTCAAGATGAGAGAGTTTTAGGAGTTTTAGGTCCTGCCAGCAACGAGTGGCAGTCAGTGCGCGAGCTCCCGAGTGCGCTGCTTACCGCCCACTGGCTAGTGACGGCAAGCAAATCAAATTCTTTAAATCTCAGTTTATGCATCTGTAGAATGGGAAAATAATGGAATCTACCTGTGGATTATTGTAAGAAATGATATGCATAGTAAGTATAACGTATGTATAATGATATATTAAAGCATGTATATTTATGTACATATTACAAATCATGTACATATCATTATAAATGTAATAAATACTAAGTGCTTGGCACAGTGATTAGTGCCAGAGAAACACTATGCGATACCCGTTGTTGTGACTGTTCATCTTTCAAGAGCTGGCCATTTATGGGGGAAGCAAGCTGAGCACTGGGTACTGGTACAAACCGCTGGAGGGGAGGTGGGTGCAGAAGGATCAAACACGTGGGTTAGAATTCAGTTTATAGTCTAGGAATTTGCTAACCACCCCTTCTGCCATAAAAAAAGAAAAAAGTAAAGAAAAGAAAAGAGAAAAAAGGAAAAGAAAAAAGGAAGGAAGGAAAGATGGAAGGAAGGGAGGAAGGAAGAGAGGAAGGAAGGGAGGAAGGAAGGAAGGAAAGAAGGAAGGAAAGAAAAAAGAAAAGAGAAGAAAAAAGAAAAGAGGGAAAAAAAAAGAAATAAAGATCAGGGACAGAGCAGTCCTCTGGCAACCGTGGAGCCAGGGTGGCCAGGGGAAGATCAGCCGGTCTTATCTGCACGCGCAGGGGTGGGGGTTACTCTGCACCCGGGGGCATCCCACTGGCTCTAGGATTTCCATTCACGTGCAGGCAGAGGCGGGCTGAGCTGGAGGTGCGGGTCACGGACAAACACTCACGACCCGCTCTGGCTCTCAGGAAGATGAGTTTACTTCTCTGTCACTATGAAGTCATACAGCTGCTTTTACTGAATTTTTCACTGGGCTAATGATGTTTGGATATCACTGGGAAACAACCTAAAAGAGATTGATGGGGCTCTTTCTCTCTTCTGCGTTATCTCTGGAGCCCCCGGGCCACTGTCTCTGCAGGGACAGCTGGGAAGGGAAAGATGGGAGAGGTCCTCCCTCAAGCCTGGGAAGCTCCCCACGTTGTTATGCATAGAGAGAAGCCAGAGGGACTCGTTGGCTTACCTGTAAATAAAGCTGAGAGGCTTGAGGATAGCGGGGCCAGATTCAAACCACCAAGTGAGGAAATCTGCTCTCCGTGTCTCTTTGGAAAATTTTATTTCACTTTTGCGTGGAATGACTACCCCCGTAAGATCAGCCTTATAGTGTATGCAGCATGAGGCAGGATCTTTCTAAATGGCTCTTTCTTCGAAAAGTCTGCAAAACGAGTTAATCAGTGGTATCGGAATACCTCCCTGGGTGGTAACTCCCCTCCTTGGGCGCAGGCAGATACTTCCCGTCCCACAGCTGCCCATGATGTTTGGGGTACATTCAACCCTTGCCCTTTAAATTCCCTGTTAGGTACCGTTAATGGATGAGACCAAAGCCCTGGTTGAACGTCTCCAGGCAAACCTTGGAGGGTAGTTTCTGAGACAGTGGCCACAAATCAGTGTCCTCGTTAAGGTTTTGCTCTGCACGCAAGCATTTGTATCACTGATGTTGGTGAGTTTCAATTCTTACGTTCAAGAGATCAGCATCTTTAACAAATCACTAATTAATTTATTTCTAATTGCCAACATGTTACATGCCAGTGGTAGACAGAGTAATGCGGGCAAGCTCAGAGGAGAAAATAAATATCACCGGTCATTCTGTCATTCAGAAATAACTTCTGTTAACCTTTTGTTATACTTCTTTCCGGCTCATTTCAATGATGTGTTTATAGTTATGTGGGAGTATGCCATACAGATGCTTTTTCAAACTCAGTTTTCATTTAATTTGTCATTACATTTCATCTTGTCTAGGCTTTCCTCAACATAGTTTGTATAATCAAGTATTCATTCTGGCAGTTTATAAAAATAATCTACAATATTCATTTAAAATGTTTGGACAAGACTGGGAGGCAAGGTCTAGCAGGCCTTTTAGAAAGGGTTTCTAGACGCCGTAAGTACTTATAAGCCTAGAAAAGAATGGGAAACTTACCATTTCATTCTATGAAGTTAACAGAGCTTAGCTAAGAGAGCTGGACAAATAGAACATACTAGAACAGAAAGCTACAGGGCTCCTGGGTGGCTCAGTCGGTTACGCGTCTGCCTTCAGCTCAGGTTATGATCCCAGGGTCCTGGGATCAAGTCCTGCATCAGGCTCCCTGCTCAGCAGGGAGTCTGCTTCTCCCCCTGCCCCTCCCCCACCAATGTGAGCTCAGTCTCTCTTTCTCTCTTGAAAACAAATAAATAAGATCTTAAAAAGAGAACAGAAAACTACACACAAATGTCATTAATAAGTATGAAAGCAAAATCCAAATGAAAATATTAGCAATAGAATCAGTATGATAAAAGAATACTATACCTTTAAGAGGTAGGATTCCAGCCCCTCTTACCCCCCACCCCACCCCCCAGAAAGGATGGTTCAGTCTTAGAAATAGATTAATAGGGGCACCTGGGTAGGGCAGTTGGTTAAGCATCTGACTCTTGGTTTCGGCTCAGGTCCTGATCTCGGGGTCGTGAGATCGAGCCCCAGGTTGGGCTCCAAGCTCAGCATGGCGTCTGCCTGAGACTCTTTCTCCTCTGTACCCCTCTGTGCATGCACACTGTCTCTTTAAAATAAATAAATAAATCTTGAAAAAAAAATGAAATAGATTAATAGTAATAATCAGATTAGTAGTTTGGAGGAAAAGGCTGCAAGAAAACCTTTGCATTTACTAAAACATTGTTGAATGATTCCTAACAAGGACAACAACAAAAAAATTTTGGTAAATTGACAACCACAGGATACTTCCCAACCAAGACAAAGAACGTATTTCTGAAATTAACCACAAACACCATTCTTCAGGGCAAGACACCACAGGCATCATCTACACCAATTTTTTTTTTAATGGTTTTATTTTTTTGTCAGAGAGAGAGAGAGCACAAGCAGGGAGAGCGGGAGGCAGAGGGAGAAGCAGGCTCCCCGCTGAGCAAGGAGGCCGATGCAGGACTCGATTCTAGGACCCTGGGATCACGACCTGAGCTGAAGGCAGATGCTTAACCGATCGAGCCACCTAGACATCCCTACACCAATGTTTTTTTGTTTTTTTTGTTTTGTTTTGTTTTGTTTTTGTTTTCCCCTACACCACTGTTAATCCCAAGACCAGGATGTTAGCATTCTTCCTGACAGCTAGCACATAGAAATATATTGAATTCAATCTCCTTACTGTATACCAGCAACAGCTAGTTGGAAGTTAAGATGGAGAAAAGATCTAATGAACAATATCAACAAAAGGCATGAAACATCTATGAGGACATGAAGAAAATCCTAAAATATGCTAAGCAGGACGTCAAATACATGGAGTTAATTCTCACCTGGCATCTTACACAGAAAGGTTTAATATTGTAAAGATGTCAGTGGCCCCTTCAATTGATCTATAAATTCCCGTAGATTTTTTGAGGGGGTGGGGCATGAAAGTACCTTTTTTTATTATTGTTTTATTTTATTTTTATTATTATAAATAATAATAATAATAATAAAAAGCTTCAAACAATATGGAAGACTGTGAAGAAGCAAGTGCAATTGGGAAAAATAAAATCTTAAGAAACTAGAGATTACTTCCGAAAATATTTGTTGAAAAATTCTTTTGAAAATTATGCATACATAACTTAGCATAACAGGCGAGATGATTTGCATTTTATTTTTGGCCCATGGCCCTTACTTCACTCCAAGAGCAGGGAGGTCCTTTGAAGCCTTAAGTAACCCCCAGGCAGTGGAAGGTTCTTCCAAGCTTTTTGTTTTCCAAAGACAGGACTCTGGGAGCCCAGCCTGAGCAGTGGGGGAGCACTCCAGGGCAGAGGGAGCCTTCTACTCTGGGATGGAGACCGAGGTCCATGCTGACCGCCCTTAAGGAGTAGCCCATTTCCATACAATTCACGGAGGGGCGTTCTCTCTCCTTTTTGTAGTCTGGACTTGTTCAAATATTCATAGGCATTATCTGTTCCTTAAGGTGATGTTGAGCTGAGCTGTGAAATCATCTGAAACTGGATCCTCCCCCCCCCCATAGTAGCTCTGTGATTACCCCCCCCCCCGCCCCAATTTCTTGTCCCGTACAAGCTCTATCCTGGTTTTCTCACTCTTCTTGGTTTCATTTTATCAATCTGTATTTTAATAGGAAATCCATTTTTTATTTTCCCCCCATTTTTCTTTAGTTTTTAATTGTTATTACAGGTTGTACACCCTTATCTATTCCTTAGTAAGTTTGTCGAAGTAGAATTCCTGTGTCCGTTTTTAAGCCATGAAACATATGGTCAAGGGTCATAGCAGAAAGGTTTTGCCCATTTTTCATCCCATCAACAGAGGGAGAGTTCCTTTGACCACAATATTTATATCCTCCCAGATCCGACGGGCAAGGAAAGTATCATGCCTTATCTGTCTTTGCATTTCTTTGATTACCAATAAATTAAGTTTGACGTCTGGGCTGAACAGTATCTTTTTCCAAACAGTTAGCCAAAGTTTTAAACAACATTTCTGAAAAATTTAGTCTTTCTATTCTGAACTGAAAATGTGCATGTGTCACTTAATTTGTTTACCTTGTGCATTCCGGATTTTTAATTCTCCTTTCTTTTTTGTTTTTTTTTTTTTAAAGATTTTATTTATTTATTCGACAGAGATAGAGACAGCCAGCGAGAGAGGGAACACAAGCAGGGGGAGTGGGAGAGGAAGAAGCAGGCTCCTAGCGGAGGAGCCTGATGTGGGGCTCGATCCCATAACTCTGGGATCACGCCCTGAGCCAAAGGCAGACGCTTAACCGCTGTGCCACCCAGGTGCCCCTCCATTCTCCTTTCTTATCTGCCTGTCTGTTCATACCAATACCACATTGGTCATAATTATTTTTATTTTATTTTATTTTATTTTATTTTATTTTATTTTATTTTATTTTATTTTATTTTATTTTATTTTATTTTTTTAGGATTTTATTTATTCGGGAGAGAGAGACAGAGATAGTGAGAGAGAGTACGAGTGGGGAGGAGAGGGAGAAGCAGACTCCCCCCTGAGCAAGGAGCCTGACGCAGGGCTTGATCCCGGGTCCCTGGGATCATGACCTGAGCCGAAGGCAGACACTACACCAACTGAGCCCCCCAGGCACCCTGGTCATAACTATTTTAAATGTAGTTTGCTTTCTGGTGAAATAAGTTGCCTTCACTATTACACACTTAAAAATGTTTTCTTATAGGGGTGCCTGGATGGCTCAGTCAGTTGGGCATCAGATGCTTGATTTCAGCTCAGGTCATGGTCTCGGGGTTGTGGGATCAAGCCCCGTGTGGGACTCCCCAGTGAGCATAGAGCCTGCTTGGGATTCTCCCCCTCCCTGCCCCCTACCCCTTTGCTCAAGTGAGCTCTCTCTCACTCTAAAAAAATAGTTTTCTTATATATTTTTCCTACCTGTTTATTCTGATGAGCTTCAGAATTTTGGTAAAGATTCCCATCTCTTCCCCTCTTCCCCACAAACAGCAACAGAAAACAAACACACAATAAACCTCTTGGATTTTAACTGGTAGTGCATTAACATTGTCATGTCATTGAAGAATTGCAATAGTCACAGAATTACCTTCACGTGCAAAGTTCTGGTATGTTTATGCATATTTTGATTTTATATTACTTAACCCAAATTTGGTTGCTATAAGGCTTTTATAATTTTGCCTTACGGGTATCTAGGCAGATTACGTAGTTTTTATATTTCGTGCTCTTTGCTAGATTTTTCTATCAGAGTCATGCCAGCTTCCCCACAGGGGATTTCTTTCCTTTGTTCCACGTCAATTTACATAGCAATTTACAGAGCTGTTTTTCAAAGTTTGTTCAAATTCTGCCACATTCTGTCTGATCCGGCACATTTTGACAGTCATATTGGATAACTTTTTAAAAGGTACTTGCAAATATATTTCTCTCTTCAGGTTTTCCACCATGGAAAGGAGTGAATCTATGTACTTTATACTTTTGTAAAAATCAGCTTTATCAAAGGGTGTCTATGTGTATATTTTGTTGTGTATGTGTGTATACAGAAATTCTCATAATTTATTCTCACAAATGTATTATTCTTCCTATACAGTGTTATATCTCCTTTCTTCTTAATGTTATATATTTCTTTTTTCTTTCTCTTTTGTGTTTGATTTAGTAGTTTCTTTTCTCTTTCATTATTATTCTTTGAGAGCTATTTTTGGAGGACTACATGGGCCATTAGAAACAGATCTGGCTTCCTCTTTCGAAAGCTCACGTACTGTTCCCCAATACAACAGAATCATGCTTGATTTAAGCATTCCCCTAATTCCTGACACCCAGACTGTTTCCAGGATGTTTCTAGAAGATGCTGCTACGATCAATGTCATTGTACTTCTACTGGCCTAGGTGCTTTTATTTTTATAGATTACATTCCCCAAGATGGGATCAGCGGGATTGTAGGGACAAATGTCTATGTATTCCAACTTTCTTTTTTTTTTTTCTTTTTTTTTTCTTTTTTTTAAGATTTTATTTATTTATTTGACAGAGATAGAGACAGCCAGCGAGAGAGGGAACATAAGCAGAGGGAGTGGGAGAGGAAGAAGCAGGCTCATAGCAGAGGAGCCTGATGTGGGGCTCGATCCCATAATGCCGGCATCACGCCCTGAGCCGAAGGCAGACGCCTAACCGCTGTGCCACCCAGGCGCCCCGTATTCTAACTTTCAATGGGTATTGCCAAAATATTTTGCAAAGATGTAGAAATTTACACTCAGTGTTGACAATGTATGAGAGTACCCATGTGTTCAGAGTTTCGCTAGCACTGGTTATTATGGAGTATTTAATTTTTGCCAATCTTGAGGGAAAAAGCCAGTATTCAATTGTTGCTTTATTTGTATTTCCTTGACTGTGAGTGAGGTTGAGAATCTTTTAATAAACTTATTGACCACTTGTATTCCCTCTTCCATGACTTGCTTGCTATAGCTTTTGCACCTTTTTCTTTTGTTTTCTTTTTTAAGATTTTATTTTATTTGACAGAGATAGAGACAGGCAGCGAGAGAGGGAAACAAGCAGGGGGAGTGGGAGAGGAAGAAGCAGGCTCATAGCGGAAGAGCCTGATGTGGGGCTCGATCCCATAACTCCGGGATCACGCCCTGAGCCGAAGGCAGACGCTTAACCGCTGTGCCACCCAGGCGCCCCTGCACCTTTTTCTATCAACTTGTTTGCTTTCCCCTTTTTGATTTGTAGGTGCTCTTTTGATCTTGGGGATATTAACCCTTTCCTGTCATTTGAGTTGTAAACACGGGTTACTGGTTCTGTTAGTTTCATTAGAGATGCATAGTCTAGTCCTAATGTCCACAACCAGATCTCCTTTTTCCTGTGACTGACTCTCACACAGAGAAACTAGACTCACAGGTGTGAGTGGAAAAACAGTAGGCTTCAATGCCCTATTTCTTCTTCCCAGTCCCAGTGGGGCAGAGAGGGCAAGATCCCTAACTCAACAGGCATAAAGGGCTCCAGCGTCTCATCTTGCTCACTGACGGAGGAGAGGGGCTCAGACATGTTTTCGAGTCTGCAATATCTCAAGCAATGAATTTTTTCCCATCATTTCTTCTGCTAAGAATTCTCGGCTGGTACAAAGGTTATAAGCAGAAACTTGGTGTGTATGAGATAGTCCGTTCTTGAGAATGGGTCCCAGGACCCTCACCTCTGTGGGGGTTCCTAATTGCAAGTGGCATGTGATTCTTTGATACTAATAGGTCTTCAGAGGCTGGAACTACTGGTTCCTTGAAAGGATTCTGGTAAAGGCCAACCTCTGTCTTTAGTTTTAAACATGGCACGAATATGTAATTTATACTAAATCTTGCTAATCAAGACGCACAAGTTCCTTCTATATTTAAGACCTACAGGCTTCAACTCATTTAAACAAATCAGTAACCAAAGAGAGAAGGGCATATCGCAACATGGCCTATGCAGGACGGACCCAATTTCCCAAAGGGATTTTCCAAGGAAACTCTGCCTTTATACCTGTCTTCATTGGCCTGTGGCCTTTATGTAAAGTGGGTTTTTTTTTTTTTGTTTTTTTGGGGTTTTTTTTGTGTTTGTTTTGATTTTGGTCATACACAACACTAAAAAAATTATGTAACCAAAATGTCTTTACGGAGATTGGATTTCTGTAGCAATCCTTGGAAGGATCTCTAGACTTATATTCTCCTGACTTTTCTTCTAGTGATTTTTATTTTTACACTGAAATATTTAATTTGTGTGCAGTAAATTACCACGTAAGGAATGAGTTTGGCTTTAGTTTTGTCTAGATGGAGAACAAATCATGTCAGCACCATTTATTAAATATTACAAAGTCTAGGGGCACCTGGGTGGCTCAGCTGATTAAGGTCTGCCTTCGGCTCAGGTCATGATCCCAGGGTCCTGGGATCGAGCCCCATGTCAGGCTCCCTGCTCAGCAGGGAGTCTGCTTCTCCCTCTCTGTCTTCCCCTCCCCCTGCCCATGCACTGTCTCTTTCTCCAATAAAAAATTAGATCTTTAAAATAAATAAATAACTATTACGATGTCTAAAGAAGTAAAAATACATAAAGAGATATATAAAAAATGCAATTATTTTGGGAAATTTTAAAATTTGGCAAATCAAATAGCAAGATGTAAGCAGCTCTACATAATATTTGAACAACACAATCTATAAAGTAATATACAATCAAAACCTGGCTATTTCGTATGCGTACATGCACATACACACTGACAGGGAGCATGATACTTTTTGAGGAGAAAACGTGATTCTTCTTTTTATGTCTGTGGAATACTTATAAAAGCTCAATGAGGTACTTGAGCAAAAGAAAACTTCAATAATTTACCCAAAGTAGAGAGTAACCAGACCACATTCTTTCATCATAATCCACTGAAACTAGGAATCAACAATGAAAAGTGGACAGAAGATTTTTTTTAAATAAATTGAGGAATAGTCAGAAGTAACCCCTTAACCAAATGAGAAATCATAACTAAACACAAACAACTCTCAAGTGTAATAACAAAGAAAATATTTCATTACAAAAACCAGACTAAAGTTTACAGAAAACTATATAGCTGCATATGATATGATCTTAAATTTTGAAAAAAAAGAAAAGGCTAAGATGAACCAAGGATATAACTTCAGAAGTTAGGAGAAGAAAAACAAAATACACCAAATGAAAGCGGGGGGGTGGGTATTAATAAAGATAGAAGCTTATACTGATTCACTAGAAAACAAAGGGAGAGTTGAAATGAAACCAGAAGTTGGTATCTGAAAAGATTAATGGAATAGAGATTTCCCGGCTGATTCTGGTTAAATAAAAAGCAAGAAAGCAACATTATACCGTGATAGTAACAAGAAAGGAGATACAAATATGGAAGAGATTAAAAGAAATACTAGATATTATTATGGACAACAATATGGCAATACATTTTAAAATCTAGAGAACACAGAGAATCTCTTATTGAAATATACACTTCTGAAATGGACCCAAGAGGAGTTCTAAAACTAGAACAAATACAGAATAGACAGGAAAGGTGATTACTGTGCCACGACCGAAGATAAGGAACTAGGCTCAAATGGTCTTCCAGCTGAGATCCGTACAGCAGAACAGACGATTCCTACATTTATCGAAATGCTTCCAGGCTGTAGAAAAGACAGAAAACCCCTCATTTATGTGTGTTTGTGATGTTTAATGTTTATGTGCATATATAATATTTTATGTAATGAAGAGCAAGAGTGTATACTTCTTCTATTTCACATTTTTTTCTTTTCTTTTCTTTCTTTTCTTCCTTCCTTCCTTCTTTTCTTTTATTCTTTTCTTTTCTTTTCTTTTTTCTTAAAGCAATATCGTAAATGTCTCAAGAATATAAAGTTCTTCGAAAGTTTCCTTCTGCTGATTGCATGAGTCTGTTTTGAATGAAATAATTTGCTTTGATTCCATATCTTGCACCCCTCTCTCCCTTGCTGGCTTCTTCCCATTCTTAGAATACACATTTTATCCTGTCTCAGGGACTTTCTGAACACTACCCTTGGTCTAGAACATTCTTCTGGCAGTTTGCTTCATGGCAGTGACGTCATGCTGGCAGTGACGACTTGTCCTCGTTATTCATAAATGATTGACATGTCTCCTTGTTGTGTTTAACTCTGTTTATTTCCTTCCTTAGACTTCATAACCAAGAATTAGTCTCTTTTCCTTGCTCTCTTACCCACTGTGGGAGGCAAGATTTCTAAGAATGACTCTCAATGATCCTCACTTTTGTCTGATCCCTCTGACTGGGGGCAAGCCCGGGAATATGAGGAGATGTCATTTCTATGACTGCCTCACGTCAGTCAACAAAAGGGAGATCATGCAAGCTGACCTACTCCAATCCCATGTGCGCTTTAAAAGCAGAGAGTGTTCTCTGGCTGGTGGCAGGAGGGCAACCAGAGCAAGTCAAAGCATGAGCAGGGCTGGTCTGCCATTGCTGGATTGAGGATGGAAGGGGCCGTTGGGGAAGAAACGTGAGGACCCTTTAGGAACTGACAAAAGTCAGACAACCAGCAGGTGACTGGGGACCTCAGTCCTACAAGCTTATGGGGCTACATTCTGCCAATGGCCTGAAGGAACTTGGAAGTAGATTCTTTTTCCAGATAAGAGCACAGAGAGCTGACATCTTGATTTTTGTCCTTAATCAGGGACTCCAGCTGATTCTATTCAGACTTTGGATCTAAAGACATGTCCTCTCTGAATAAATGGGTTTAAAACTCTAAGTTTGTGGTAATTTATTGCACAGTTACAGAAAACTCATACACCATGTGGAATAGAAGCTTCATGAAGCAAGGGGTCTTGTCTGTCTCGGTCATCACTCTACCACTAGCTCTGAGGACAGCTCACAGATATCAAGCCCTCAAAACATGTTGATAGATTGGCTCCATTAATGATTGACAGATGGGAAGTAAATATTAGCTGGGAAGCCAAATAATGAAAAGGGGGTCCTTCCATCCTGGGTCACTGACCAAGTCCTGGGTTATGAGAGTTCGCTCATTACATGACTGCATTAACCTTCTAGCAATATCATCTGGTCTCCAGGCTTAACGGTCATAATTATTTTTTTAAAGGTTTTATTTATTTATTTGAAGGAGAGAGAGATGTGGGGGAGGAGCAGAAGGAGAGGGACAAGCTGACTCTGCACTGAGCACAGAGCCTGGCGTGGGGCTCCGTCTCACGACCCTGAGATCATGGCCTGAGCCGAAATCAAGAGTTGAACTCTTAACCGACTGAGCCACCAGGTGCCCCTTAATGGTCATAATTATTAAGGATCATTTTTCCTAGGGATCTATCTGTTCTCATAGAGAGGCAGGACATTCAAAGTCGTTGCTTCACTTTGCTTTTTCTATTCCTTAGTTGGGTTACATTGGGCAAGTTGTATGAGCCTTCTGAGTCTTAGTTTTCAATCTGAAAATTGGAGATTAGTGGGGACCAGAGATGAGTATCATTGATATTTTTAAGAATGCACAATAACTTTCATTGTTTCATCTCAAATACTCATTATTCTTCAAACTGTCATCTCAGGAACTCCATATAGAAATCATGTGCAAATAAAATATGCCATTTTACCACAAGAGGGTGTATTTGACCTTTGTAGGCAACGGAGCATAATTATTTAAAGCCTCTCTTCATAGACGTGGACTTTTCGGAGGGTTTAATATGTATGAGATCAATTCCAAATGTCATCATCAAATTATTTAGGAAAGTTATTCGTGTGTGTGTGTGTGTGTGTGTGTGTGTGTGTGTGTGTGTGTTTTCAGGAAGTCTATATATCTCTCCCATGTGCTTTCTGATGACTATGGAATGGGAACCATATTTTGACAACATTTCCTCCATCAAACAGTAAAGCTTTGGCATTAAAACAAGAGATTGTCCCACGAAGAAGACAGGATTCTCATTTGGAATCCATTAAAGAAAGAAATCCCAGCCCAAAAGTACTGCTGTGAAATACGTCTTGCCTTTTGGAGCAAGTTGAATGGCTCATGGTGAAGAGTCCAAGACCCAGAGCATGAAGTCCCAGGGCACCTTCTTTCCTAAATTTCCCCATTTGATAATTCAGCGTTTTTGTTTCTGTTCCTGAAATAAGCTACCTTCTACTGTCCTTTTCTCGAAACCAGGGAAATTTCAGTTTAGATTCTCCACCCAAGGCTCATGCCACCAGGTTGCGATAATATCGGGCCCTATCCTCGCATTCTCTTTCTTGGCCTTTCCCCAATGCTACTAGTCCAGAAGACAGAGCACAGGCTTGAGGTGGGTCAGATTTTCAACTTAAATCTTTTCTTGGCCACCTACCAGTTGGGTTGCACAGGAATAAGTTACTGAAGGCTTCCTAGTTTCTGATTTTTTTTTCTGAATATTAGAGACTACAGTCATTAAGCCATAAGTTCGCTGTGAGGTTTTGTGAAATAACATTAGTGTGGCAGTATGCTTTTTAAGAAATACAGGTGTTTTCTGTTTTCCTCCTGTTTTTTCCTCCTACACACCCATTCGGCTAAAGGAAACCGCTCTTCTGTGCTTCTTTGCTTTGGAAAAGGAGACTATAACAGAAGTTGTCTGTAAGCCACTTTCCTTTCCAGCTACTGCTCTGTGAAATCCTGACCTCATTGATGAAATGCCACTTAAGGAATCCTCTTTGAGGAATACCAGAAGAAAAGGAAAGTGGGAGGGAGTGAGATGATTAGTTTGTCCCTACAATAAAAGGAGAGGACAAAAGCCAGGGTGGGGTAAGAGCACAGAGTCATAGACCTCCTTCTCAAGTGTCAGTACACAGCAGGAGGTAAGGGGAGCTCTTTTTAGGACACTTTGAGAGGCTGGACCCTAGGTTTTGAGGCTTCCAGCCCAGGCACTAATTCCTAAATTTCACCCAGAGGTGACATGGAAGCAGAGAGCTTCCAAATGTTAACACATCTGAGCATAGACTCAGACAGTGAGGGTTTCAGCAGGGTTATCATGAACTGGAGACTAGAAGCCCTTTCTATCATTACAATATTACACAAACCTCCCCTATTGTGTTGCGATTCTTGGAAGGAGAATCCGGAAATGACTGAATTTTCTACCAGCAGGGCTCAACCTTGGATTTCATTGACGTGAAGGAACATAGAGAAAGGAGTATTTCCTGCATGTTGGAGTTTGAACATGGAGAGCCACTCCTGCTACATCTATAAAATTCTTAGACAGGACCTAACACTTAGAATGTTATTATGGTAAGACAATCAAAAAATTGTCTTAGAATTATTGGATAAGTTCTTCATACCACTGGGTTCCAGCTTTCTCCCTTGATGATAGAACATGACTCTGTGATCCATATATCCCTGCAAATTCTAACATGTTTTCATTCAGCAAATATTGTTCAGTACCCGTTCCATGCCAGGGCCTGTGGTAAGAGACTAGAGCAAAAATAATCATAGTCTCTGTCAATGTGGAGTTTATAGGTTACAGGGAAAGAAAGTACCAGTAAAACAATCCTATAAGGCATGTAACGTTACAGCTGTAATGAGTGTTATAAAAGAGACACACCTGTAAGTGTGAAATAGTTGAGGCCAGATATTGTTCTGAGAAGTCCTACTAAGATATATGATGGCTTCAATATGGAGGAAAGAGAGAGGTAGCGTCAAGAAAATATTAGGTTTCTGGTTTGATTGACTGAATGGATGGGGGTACGTTCCCCGAGGAGGGAATTCTGGAAGAGACCTTGTTTTGGTGGGAAGATCGTTATGCTGTCATTCATGCGTCCCTCCAGTTCTACGCCCCTTTCACCCGGATCTGAGCCCCGGGAGGCTGACCTGCATGGACCGCCTCAACAGACTCCCATGTTTTCCCGTTTCTGGTTGAGTTTTGCCAATGGTCAGGAGGTCACAGGGCAGAAGGCGAGTGATGTCAGGGTATTTGTTTCCCCAGCTCACTGTCTCTTGTCTGTTTCCTTTTGCCCTTTTCACTATTTTACACCTTGGAGAATAGGCTTTTTATGATTTTTTTTTTTTTTTTTTGGTTGTTAAATTCTTCTTAATTTATCCCTATTGAAAGTTGCCATTGCTTTCTGGCCAAGAGGCTGACTGACGTGCAATGACTTTACTTTTGCTTATGTTGGGTGTCCGGAGATTTGGGGGCTTTTGTGAGGTTGGATCAAGCAGGTATATGGACATAAGGGACTGGAGCTCAGACGAGAGGTTCAACGGTGTTAGCCTTAGTCACCAATGAACACTCTACGTTAGATGTGTTAGTCATCTACTTAGAGGTGGTAGTTGAAGCCACAGGCATGACTTTACTGATTGGAGAGAGGGGCACGATCCCGCAAAGAAGACAGAGAAGTACCCGGAGAATGTTCAGGAAGCCAACAGAGTGTTTCAAGGCGAAAGGAGTGATTCACATTATCAAACACTGCTGGGAAATGAAGTAAAATTAAGGACTGAGAAAAGGTTTATTGCTTATAGTGACAAAGAGGTCCTTGATGGCTTTAGTAGGAGCTTTGGGGGGGGGGATAAGGAGGGTGGAAATCACTAGAATATATTGAGAAGGGCTTGAGAAGTGAGGAATTGGTGATTGTGAATTTAGACAGTACTTTGGGAAGTTGGAATGAGAAGAGGAGAGAAAAAGGATGACAGCTGGAGGGGAGATAAGATGAATGGATGATTTATTTTTTTAACGGGGGAGTTGAGTTCACAAATCATAGACTTAGCCAATTTGAAAGATAATTTAAATCCAAATCAAATATAGTAATTTCCCAAATTTCCATGGTAATATGTGATGGCAACATAGTAGAAATCAGAATGTTCTCCCTCTGAAGGGTGATCCGTGTTTGGAGGCATTGGACCGGAGAATGAACACATCTAACCGGCGTAGAAGGAAGAAGAGAGGTGAAGGTTGAGGGGGGCTGAGGTCTCTTCAGAGAGAATGAACATTCTGTAACAGGGACATGACTTAGGAAAAGCTTGTTATTCCTGGTGAGTCGCCTGATGTCATGTCAAAAGTATCAGTTACTTCTTGGGGCGCCTGGGTGGCACAGCGGTTAAGCGTCTGCCTTCGGCTCAGGGCGTGATCCTGGAGTTCTGGGATCGAGCCCCACGTCAAGCTCCTCCACTACGAGTCTGCTTCTTCCTCTCCCACTCCCCTTGCTTGTGTTCCCTCTCTCACTGGCTGTCTCTATCTCTGTCAAATGAATAAATAAAATCTTTAAAAAAAAAAAGTATCAGTTACTTCTTATTGCTGTATGACGTCAGGGTTAATCAGAAATGATTAGAAACAGGGAGATCAAAATGGAAGGTAGAGCGGTCAGAAATTGAAGTCAAGCTCTCAAGTGAGCCCGGTGAATTCCCAAATCAGAGTCAGGAACGCAGGAAAGGATACAGGTTTCCAGGCTGAGACCAAGTCCTGATCTTTATTCCCTCTTTCCCCTCTGGTTCCTCACCTTCTCCGTCACCCCTGAAGTCATCTTCCTTTACTTTCTCTTTCTTGACTTGAGGTCAACCATTTCGGCGATGCCTTACATAACGCCCGATAGCCCAGGTCTTCCACCAAACCCTGTCGATGTCTCCCCAGGCCCCCTTCTAAACCTGCCTTTGTACTTGGGTCTTCTTGGAGAAAATCTGACCACAGGCGTGCACACATACGTGCTCATTTAGAATATTACAAATCCATTCTGTTCAATTCGAGAAACATCACAGCAGACTGCTCTGTGCAAGGCTTCTGGGAGGTATTTTGAAGTTCACGTAGGAGAAAAGCATTGTCATAAAAACAAAAGAGGGGTGTCAAAGGAAGTAAAACTCTGGTAACTCAGAGGAAGACAAATTTACATCTGTGCTCTGAGTTTTACCCCCGACCTTTGGTGCTGCCCTGACCTGGCTTTCATTAGGCTTTGTTACTATGTATCTCAACTATAAATCCTTGAGAATGGTAATGTCAGCTCCAGGCAGCCTCTCAGCAACACAATTCCTGAACACCTCCGTCAAGCCTCTGATTGAGGGTGAGCTCTAATCGTGAGTTCCTCATCCATTAATCCGTTATTTATTGGGCTTCGTTTGCAACCTGCAGAGAAAATTAATACTAGATGGACAACATGTTAAACCATAAAAGTGTGACTCTGACTTTTTTCCCCTTTTTTTTCCTTCTGGCAGCCACAGCCCAGAAACGGGTGATAGAGGAGCACTTTGCTTTCTCCTGGCTCTGAAGTCATAAAGAGGGGCGAGAGCTGCGGACGTCTCACATACGGGTAACAGAGGAGCCCAGGAGTGTTAATTACTGAGGTGGAGGGGTAGAGGAAAGAGGAAAAATGGGACCCAGTCCACATCTCCTTAACTATGTACATATTCTAATTTTAGGTTGCCTAATTGGATATTTATGCATGTATTTAGAGATGGGAAAAATATTTTTCTTTCCGGCTGTGGAATTTATACCTTGTTGGGAAAACGTATACAGACTTGCCCCCCACCCCTCTCTGCCCGGGGAGTGAAATCCGAACAGCGAAGTGGTTATTATTTACGGCTGGAGAGATAAATGAGATAGTTTATAAAATGTTCAAGGATCTGAGAGAGGAAACTTACTATCTACTGGAATTTCTCTGTTGACTCTAGCATGCTGGCTTTGGTGATGAGAGTTTAGAAATTTACAATGTTAACGTGACCTCTATGCGGTATGACTTTATTTTGCAGTTGAAATGGCTTAAAATGGCATCTGATTAGCAGATCTCCATGGATCTCTTTCAGCTTCCCTGTAAACTGTGTTTGAAGACAGAGTGAGATTAAAACTAAGCCCAATGAACAACCTAAAGCCCGAATGGGGAGCAAGGTAGATGGGGCCGGAGGGAGAAAAACCAACTGGGCTTTCCCTCCTGGCTCACTCAGACTTTACCTCATCTTGAGTAATAGTCCCGCTGAAACAAAGGTAGGGAGATATTTCACATCTCACCCCACACTCTGAGCCTGGGGAGACATCTATTTACTATACAGGTTTAGCCTTTGGCAATTTTTAAGAAATAACTTCGAGAAAAGAAGGGGAAAAGCAGCAGGACAGAAGGCAGGCTGGGGGGTCTGGCTGCGGTGGGTGATAAGACCCCAAGTGCACTGCGGGGGGGCCCCGGAGCAGTGCATGCTGGGTTGTGGGGTCTCGGCACTTGATACTTTGAAGCATTGGAGTATCAGGCAGAAAGGGCGAGAGACAACTCCAACCTTGGTCTCCAGGACTGTGTTAACCCCCCGGACTGCCCACTACGTTGGGCCAGGAGCTGTAAGCATGAGCCACTGAGAAGAGGTTCAACTGACTAGAGTATGCAGCGAATAGGACCACGGCCAAGGAAAATTCTCCTCCCTTCTAGACCCAGTGTCTGGGAAAAAGCAAAACCCCAAACCTATAGTCCCAATTCAAACATGTATACAAAGAAAATAAGAACTCCATGGAAGGAGCTATAAAAAAAATACTGTTGGAAGTTGACCAAGGCTCACAGCTTTAAATACCATCTAGATGGTGATGGCGCCCACATTTGTATGTTCGAGTTTTTCTCCCATACTCGAGGCTTCTATATCCATTGGCTCATTGAACACCCCCACATAATATCTAATCGATGGACCTAGTTCATCATGTCTAAAACTAAACTCTTAATATCCCCCTTCCCAAAAACTAGCCCGAGTACAGCCTTCCTCATTTCGGCTGATGAAAGATCCGTTCTTTCGGTTGTTCGGGTCCCAAAGTTTGCTTCCTCTCTCACGTGTGACTTCAAATCCCTTAGGAAATGCCGTTGCCTCTACCCTCAAAGCAGATTCAGAAACTGGAAGCCAGCATCTCCATGTCTTGCCTGCATTATTACAGTGCCTTTTGCCTATTTTATTTTATTAATTTATTTTTTTTACACACAGAGAGAATGAGGGAGGGGAGGGGCAGAAGGAGAGGGAGAGAAAGAATCTTTAGCAAGCTCCACAGCCAGCAAGGAGCCCAATGCGGGGCTTGATCTCACAACCTTGAGATGATGACCTGAGCCGAAATCGAGAGTCAGCCACTTAACCGACTCAGCCCCCCAGGTGCCCCTTGCCTATTTAATCACAGCAGCCAGAATGATCATTTAAAAACTGAAGTTAGAGGGGAGCCTGGCTGATTCAGTCAGTGCAGCATGGGACTTGATCTTGGGGCTGTAAGCTCGAACCCCACATTGGATGCAGAGATCACTTAAAAATAAAATCTTAAAAAAATAAAAATCAACCAAACAAAAAAACACCCCGAACTGAAATGATAGCATTCCATTCCTCAATTCGAAATCCTTCAGTGGGGGCGCCTGGGTGGCTCAGTCCTTAAGCGTCTGCCTTCGGCTCAGGGTGTGATACCAGCGTTCTGGGATCGAGCCCCACATCAGGCTCCTCCGCTGGGAGCCTGCTTCTTCCTCTCCCACTCCCCCTGACTGTGTTTCCTCTTGCTGGCTGTCTCTCTCTGTATCAAATGAATAAAATAAAATCTTTAAAAAAAAAGAAAAAACAAACAAACTAACAAAAAAAAACAAAAAAAAAAACCCTTCGGTGATCCCTCTGAGTATTCACAGTAAAAGCCCAAATCTTCCCAGAGGCGTAAGAGGTCCTTAAGTAATCAGGATCTCTCCCCATCTGTCGTTTTCTCTCTTTGACCATATTTTCTACGTTTTCCTTTCTTATTGTGATTCAAGGATTTTCTTCTTTTTTCATATGAAGGCAACATCAAGACATTCTCTGCAAGAGAATTTGTCAGTAACATCAGCCCATGTATCCTTCTTAAAAAAAGGTTATTAGAAATGTACAGCACTCATCTCTGAGAATATGCAAAAAGAATCCTAGAGTTTATAACATCTTAATAAAAAGAATGAGTGGACGTGATAAGCATTTATATCACATAAACATGAATTCAAATTTGAATAAGTCATTTAATCTGGCTTCCAAAATAAATAAAAATGTCAAAAATTACTCTTAGAGGAGAAGTATTTAATATAAAAACACTATTTAATTATAATGATAATTATAATGGGCCAGAAATTCTAGACTTTATTGACTAAATATAGCAAGTAAAAGGAGGGAGTAGGCAATAGGTAGGTATGAAATTTTTTTTAAAAAGTGCTAAATTTCATGGGGCGCCTGGGTGGCTCAGTGGGTTAAGCCTCTGCCTTTGGCTCAGGTTGTGATCCTGGGGTCCTGGGCTCAAGTCCCAGGTCTGGGTCTTGGGGTCAGGTTCTGAGATCGAGTCCTGAGTTGGCCTCCCTGCTCAGCAGGGAGTTTGCTTCTCCCTCTCCCTCTGCTCTTTCCCTGCTCATGCTCCCTCTCTCTCAAATAAATAAAATCTTAAAAAAAGTAAAATAAAAAATGAAAGTGCTAAATTTCATAATAAAAAAGTTCTTATCTGAAATAGAGAATGCTCAAAAATACCACTCCATTCTTTGTAGTTAAAGAAAAAGAGGTTAAACATAATTTTGTCAAGTAAAGCTACAACCATTCATATGAAAAATACTATATAATGAAAATACGTAGCCAAAGATGGAAGACAAAGAAAACAAAACCAATGAAGAAGCTTATGACCAGAAATCACATAATAATAGCAATGCTAATGAGTAATAATAGCTATGATATATTGTAATTTACTACATGTCAGGGCCTAGGCTTAGAAATTTACAAGCATTATCTCTCAACCTTATGTGGTAAACATTATTATTATTACTATTATTTTGTTAATGAGGAATTTGAGGCTTAAAGAGATCCTGGTATAAATAAGAATTTAATATACAGTAAGGGTGACAGTTGAAAACACTAAGCAAAGTGCGTATCATTGAGCAAGGTTTCATGGGGAAATTCATTTATGAACAAAGTTAGCAACAGAAAACACAAATCCTAAATGGATTTGGGTTTAATAAAATGCACCCAAGCACAAACTAAAAGGAGATAGGAGTGAGAGCATCAACCAGCTAGGTTGTTTTTACTTGAAAGTCACAAGGTCCCCGACTCAGGATGGCTTAAGACAAGAGGGGGCTCATATATGTCACACTGCAAGAATTGTGCAGGAAGGGGCTTGCAGGTTGGTTTGGGGACCCCACAACATCATCAGGCTCTTTCCATCTTTTGGTCCTGCGATCCTCATTGGGTTGACTTTTTGTCTATCCTCCCATGGAAGCAATATGGCTGCCACAGCTCCAAGCTTCCAGTTTATCCAGAATTGCTTCCAAAAACATTAAGAAAGGACGCAGGAAGATTGGTGGCAGAGAACTCCTCAACAGGGTTTTCTTTCTTTTTATAGGATGTGAATCTTTCCCAGAAGCCTCCAGGATAGTCTCTATCTTCTCTCATTGGCCAGGACTGGGTCACATGACCACTCTAGCCGCAAGGAAAGCCGGGAACGTGAGGGATTAACTCCGTGGACGGAATGACGGAGAAAGGGCTCCTATTCTATTTATGTGAATTTCTATCATGTTTTAAAAAACATGGAAAAGGAAAGTCCTCTTAAGTATACAAAAAGAAACTTAAAAAAATAGACCTGCTTCCAAAAATATTAAACACTGTTCATTTTAAAGAAAACTATGAAAAGGGAAAACTATCATAAAAAGTAACGAACGTTTGCCATCACGCACAGAGAGCAAATGATAAATTGGTAAAATATATTGGGAACACGTGACATCCGATGAATCTATATTGCAATCCTCTTCCGATTTTAACCTGTCTGCATTTCTTGACCTCACGTTCTTGTAAGTGGCTTGCCCTTCCATCACGTGTGTGTATCAACATCACCTTGAACGAGGTGCAGTTGTTACGGTGGGGATGTAAAAAGAAAGAAGGACCTTTTTTTTTTTTTTTTTTTTTTACTTTCAAATTCAGGAACAAAAAGCAAGTCTGGAGCAAAATACAGTGTGTAGTTTAAGCGTTAGCAACGGACTAGAAAAATACTCTGGAAGGAGCCAGGCTGCCTGGGGACGCTAGAAGGCGGTCCCGTGTAGGAGTGAATGGGATGAGGGGACTGAGCCCTCCAGGAAACTGGGGAAGGTGGGAGCAGAGTGCCGGGCTCTGGCTCCCATGGCTGGAGGGTCAGGGTCAGGGTCAGCAACTACACTGTAGCCCAGCATCTGTGAGCAGTGCCCCAAGCCCAGAGGAGGGGAGCCGTGAGAGTAGGTAGGGCCCCCTCCGATGGTCCTGAGGACCGAACATGCTCTTTGTCTGCTGCTATGTGACGAGGACCTCCCCTGAGCACCTACTGTGTGTTATCTAGTGAACGATGCCACCCCGGGCCTCCGGGCTTTGTCAAACCCATTCAAATTTCCCTACGTGGCCCACTTCCCTCCTGTTGCCCCTTTTAATGGCCCCGGATACTTGTTATATCCCCTGAACCAGAGACTGGGAGTCCTCAGTTGAACAGTGGTGGTTTAAAAGGCAAAACCCAGACCCTGAACTGGGGTGGAAATGGACAGCGGGGGAGGTCGTGAAATATTCCACAAACAGCTGGAAGATTATGTGAAGCCTTGTCAAAGCTTTGAGACATATTCCCGTTTATGTCATGAAAAAAGTCAATTTCCTAAAAATGTTTGGTTAGCCATTTCAGAGGACGTAGTTATTTCTCGGCCGTTTGAAACTCATGTCCCCATTTGATAGATGTATGATTTTTTCCCCCCGAACACATTTCCCAGATTCGGATAAATCCTTGCATCTTAAAATCAATCAGAGGGGGATGACAGTCTTCACGGTTCTACTGAGGAATACTATTTGGTTGAATTTCACTTTCTGCAGCTTGTAAGACAAAGTCAAGACGCCTTTTCGGCTATAAATCATTTTCAAATTATAAGTAATTTGAAAAATAAATCACCCTCTGCTCAAACGTAAATCGGCCAGGGTGTGCACGCGTGTGAGGGTGCACACACGCACATTCATCCGTTCGTGATAGAAACTGAGACATAGGGGCGCCTGGGTGGCTCAGTCGTTGAGCGTCTGCCTTCGGCTCAGGTCATGATCCCAGGGTTCTGGGATCGAGCCCCGCATCAGGCTGCCTGCTTGGCAGGAAGCCTGCTTCTCCCTCTCCCACTCCCCCTGCTTGTGTTCCTCTCTCGCTGTCTCTCTCTCTCTGTCAAATGAATACATAAAATCTTAAAAAAAAAAGAAAAGAAACGGAGACATAGTTATTTTACTATCAAGTTACGTGTAATTGCTAATGGCCGTCACATGGGTATTGTATAAGGCACCAGCAATAGGACAAGACTAAGCGTCCAGTTGCTTATTCAGTTCTTAAGCCAGAGACTCCTAGACAAGGAGAGGTCTTGTTTGAATGGGGAAGTCAAGTGCTACTGTTGGTAAGTTCTTTGGCTGTCATTGACAAGAGTCTCCAGGGTGCAGCCCCCTATCACTGTGCTCCTGAAGTCAATGGGGAGAAAGCCTGGTGCCCTGACCCACAGTGGGCAGCGTGGACTCACCTCACTGGGGGATGTCATACCCAGAGGCTAGGAGAAGCGAACATGTCATCCCATATCCTGCCAGTGTCCTCATATCCTGTTGATGAAGCAGGATTGTGTCCTTCTCCCTCCACATAGGGTAATAAGAATGCTCGTTCAGTGCAGTGGCTGAGGGCTCGTCTTGCTTAGAGCAAAGCCTTGAGTGGCATAAGATACCCTTAGCATTGCCCGGGAGCTGCCCAAGGCCACAAAAAAGAGGACAGCCTCAAGACCAGGGTTCTTCTCAGTGGAAGACAGTCAAGTCAATAAGATAGCTTACTAAGGCTATCAGATGGGGCAGGTGTAGCGGGAAAGATTTCTCCCTCTAAGTTCCGGGCAAGGGGATTTTTTTACAGGAGACTGGCTTCTGTTGATCCTTTACTCCTTTGTCTCTGGACAGGTGAAGTGACTTTAAGTGATCAGTCAATTTGAAATCTACAGCAACAACACTAATAAAACCTGCAGGGAGCTGGAGTGCTTCGTGCTTTAGTCTGATCTGAGCATGTGCCATTTCTAACGTGCAGAGTGGGGAGCGGGGAGGCTGGCCCAGGCCGTCTGCTTCATTCCTGGCTTGGCCAAGCACTGTGCTCCAGTCTGGTCTCTACCAATAACAACAGTGGTATTTCAGTGCTCAGATTCACTCTCTGCTCTAGTTCTCAGCATCTTGAGTACCGAGGTGGGAAGAGGGCATTCAGATATTGGAGGTCCCTTTTAAAAATGCCCAAAGTGGGGGTGCCTGGGTGGCTCAGTTGGTTAAGCATCTGCCTTCGGCTCAGGTTATGGTCCCAGGGTCCTGGGATCAAGTCCCACCTGGACTCCTTGCTCAGCAGGGAGCTTGCTTCCCCCTCTGCCTCCTGCACCCCCTGCTTGTGCTCTCTCTCTCTGACAAATAAATAAATAAATAAAGTCTTTAAAAAAGAAAAAGAATCATAGAATTTAGTGCATGGGGGGGCGGAGTGAGACAGCAACAAGAAATATATGAGCAAGTAACATAATTACAAGGTCAGAGGGTGATTCTTAAGGTCAGCACCCCTGGGGAGCGCTTAAACTATTTGGGGAGGGAAATCGAGGCTGGTACAGAAAGTGGGGCCTCAGAGTCCCAAATCTGGTGTAAGTATAGATCAGACTTCTCCTTCACCTGGCGGGGGCTGGGGGGGGGGGGTCCCTTTCTTTCTTTTTTTTTTCTTTTTTTTTTCATGTTTTTTATTATATTATGTTAGTCACCATACAGTACATCCCTAGTTTCTGATGCAAAGTTCGATGATTCATTAGTTGCGTATAACACCCAGTGCACCATGCAATACGTGCCCTCCTTACTACCCATCACCGGTCTATCCCATTCCCCCACCCCCCTCCCCTCTGAAGCCCTCAGTTTGTTTCTCAGAGTCCATAGTCTCTCATGCTTCATTCCCCCTTTCTACAGGTTTCCATAGCATTGCTCTTGTGTGTTTCTTAGTTCTGATGAATCGTCTTGTGAAAGTCCATTCATTTACTGTTTTTTTTTTTAGCTTACATTTGATTTGGCTTTTATTTTTGTCCTCTTTTCTTTCGTTCACCTCCTCTACTCCCCACCTCCCCTATCCCTGCCCAGTTTATACTTTCTGGGAGTCAGTTGGCACTTAATTAAGTCTTTGGAAAATTCCAGCTGAGTCTCGGTTCTCAACATCGGGTGGTAAGAGGTGCCTGGTCTCGTCGCCCTCCTGCTATTCTCACCGGTGTTGAAGCACCTCCTGACTCCAGGCCAGTCTGGCTGGCTGGGTTGACAAATGTCTCCGCCAGCTGTGGCCCTGCAGGCCTGCTGCTGGCTGGAGCCAGGGGCCCGCTCTGTCCCATTTCCTTCTCACGTGTGTCTGAGCCACTACAGTGAGAAAGACTCCTGGGAGAGGGGGCAGAGGAATCCCATGTCTCCCAGACCCAGCACCAGCCCTCCTGGGCTCTCTCCACTGTCACAGGGCTTTACGGGAGAGTCGCATGCTCGTGTCCCACCGAGGGCCCTCCTGACGGTTGTCACTCACCAGCCTGCTTCATGCTCCTGTGTGTCCCCGAGTTTGCTGGAGGGTCCTCATGGGCAGGATTGTCTTGTGTGGCCTGCTCCTGTTACAGAGGGGTGCGGAGATGTGCCCCAAGTCCCACACCACAGAGCCACAGATCAGAGTGGGAAGGGAGGTTTCTGACTTTCCCTCCGTGCTTCCTCTGTGGTTCCTCTCACTGTTCCCTGCCACCGAGACTAACTGCTCGCACAGAGCCCGTGTGAAGTGCCCCGGAGGCCCCGTCTTCCCCAATGCATGGCCTTGCTCAAGCTTTTCTTTAGAAGATTCTCCTCCACTGGCCAAGGGACCCGCTTCCACTGCCCCCTTTCCCATCACAGCTGCCACCACGTTCCCGGGTGGTCCCCGACTGGGAGAGCTCCGTCAGCACGGATATCTCCTGAGTTAAATCCATCATTCTGTGGCCGCAGACAGAGAAACAGACCCCGAGAATTTACATCTCAAAGTCGCAGAGCCAGTAAGTAACCGAAGATACGCCCGGCAGCGTTTGAAATCTGAGAAACAAGACCTAGGAGGCGAGCCTTCTGTCTTTTAGACATTCCGGCCTTGGCCTTGGCCTCGGACCCCGGGGTCTGTTGGGAATGGGGCAAAGCAAAGGGTTCCCCGAACTTGGTGCCTCTCAAAACAAGAGACCCAGAAAGTCAGAGAGATATGCTGCTGAAACTCATCTAGAGGACGTGGTTGCTCTTTTGGGGAAGGAGAAGCAAAAATGGGGGAATGCGCTAAGCCCCCCAAAGTGCTCATAAAATGTGTGTTTTATTGTCTGGTCGTTCTGTATCGGGTCACTCCCCGTGGTTGCCCTGCTGTGGACTCTCCCTCCTCCTTCTTCCCGTGTCGTGGGAGAGGGAGAAAGGAGAGAGCCACTAGGTGCCGGGGGTCAGACCCTCCACTATGCTGCCGACACCCCACCTCTCAGGCTCGGGTGTGTTCAACCCCGCCGGATCCCAGTGTCCTCCAGAGGCAGTGGGGGTGAGTTCCCTCCCAGTCCTGTCCTTTCTAAGTGCTGTTATTGCTTTATCCCAACTGAATGGGACAGATCGGCCAGTGCTTTTCAGAAATGAGACCTCAAATGCCTGTTTGCCCTCCCGGGAGAATCTGGAACATTCGTGCTAAGGTAACAAAGTCCACTTCGGATTTAAACTGTGTCTCCTTGTCAATGGCTTTGCAACACGGGTCCAGTCCGGGGGCTACGGCCATAGCTCCCAACCCTATTTACTTCTCCGGGAAAGGACTCTTTAACAAGGCACAGACAGGCAGGAGCAGAGGAAGGCAAAGCCCAAATCTGGCTACATTTCTTTGGCAGAGTCAGGAGGTAAACAGTCCTCTAATTTATAGCAGCCCATTACTCAACACCTTGGATTCATTGTAACAAACTGCGCCGATGGAAACACAATGCCAGGCCTGCTTTCCCCACCCCCACCCGCTTCCCACATCTGCTTATAATATTCACTTCTAAGCACATAAAACCCATTAATGTCGCTAGGAGTTGGCTTGTTTTTTAATCAAGATAAATATAGACGACTTCAGGACAATTAAAAAGGTACCGGGCAAAAATGGCTTCCACATATAAGAGCCGATCTATATTACTATCATATTCTTCAATGACCCACACTATAAATGCTTGCTTTAGTGTTTTTCTAATGTTGTTAATTTATCTATGGCTGTCACTCCGGGGCTGTTAACTTTGAACAAATGACTGGTATTAATCACGAAGGGCCATTAGATGCCAAGGCCCGGTGTTAAATCATTTCTGGAGTGGCACGTGTAAGCATCCTCAAAGTAAATTTTAAAAACTGCTTTGGTTTTTGGAGCTTGTCACTGCCACTGGGACTTGACCCTTTGGGTGTTGGAAACATGGTGGAACCTGGAACAGGCTGGTGGGGTCAGTGTGGATATGGGCAAAGCTTTGGAGAGGGGCAGAACAGGGAAAAATGTTTTCACCTGGTCCTTGCTGACCCACTCGCTTTGACACTATGGTGTGAAAGGTGAATTCTTCAGGAAGAAGTCCCCTGATGAAGGGGGAAACGCAGAGGCCAAGGGGTCTGTCTAAAGGGGACAGCGTACCCCCAGATGGCAGCAGGCTGTTGCCACAAGGGAGTGTGAGCTCCGTGGTCTAGGTAGGAACTTGAAATCCACATTTTTATAGGTCAGTTCTCAATGTTGCAAATGCTGGCTGGTTTCAGTCTTGAGAAAACAGAACACCTTGCAGATGTGAAAAACTTTTGTTAGGGGACAACTGGACTGACTTATGACCTCTGACATCTCTTGCTTGGAGTTCAGGAGGAATAGCTTTTGACTCCGAGCAAAATTCTTTCAAACTGCTACTTAGAGGTGTTAAGAAATGGCTAAAGCCAGTGGGCTGTCGTAGGCAGGGTCCTGGGGTGGTAGATATATTCTAAGTGCCTGTTCAGATGAATGAATGGGTACTGACTTTGTGGCTCTGATCTCCAGGCTCGGAAAACTTACCCGTTTATTCAGGAACTAGGGTACTCCAACTCCACACAGACTCACGCACACGTACCCCTCACACACGTTCACACACACCAACAGGACATTTGCTGCTGGAGTTCGAGGCTTTACTCCGCACTACGACTGCAACTGGCACAGCTCTGACAGTGTAACTGTGCCTGGCTATGGCTGGGTTAACTAAATTTGTATGAGAGCAAATGTAAACACATTCTTCAGTTAATTATAAAAATAAATTCTAAGGATGCAATATAAGGTTGTAAAAATGCATATGTATATGTATCTTGAATCACACAGCTTGGAACGGCATGGGTCCATGTGTGCACACATGGATTTTTTTTTGATAAGTACAGTACAGTACTATAAATGTATTTTTCTTTCTTACCATTTTCTTAATAATTTATTTTCTCTAGCTTACTTTTTTGCAACACTACAGTATATAATACATAAAACATACAAAATATTTATTAATCGACTGTTTATTGATTGGTAAAGCTTCTTTTTTTTTTTTAAAGATTTTATTTATTTATTTGACAGAGAGAGACAGCCAGCGAGAGAGGGAACACAAGCAGGGGGAGTGGGAGAGGAAGAAGCAGGCTCATAGCGGAGGAACCTGACGTGGGGCTCTATCCCGCAACGCCGGGATCACGCCCTGAGCCGAAGAAGGCAGACGCCCAACTGCTGTGCCACCCAGGCGCCCCGATCGGTAAAGCTTCTGATCAACAGTAGGCTATCAGTAGTTAATTTGAGGGGAAGTCAAAAGTTACATGTGGATTTTTGACGGCGTGGGGGTGGGGTCAGCACCGCAACACTTATGTTCTTCCAGGGTCATCTGTACAATATACTATCGGTCTGTATGCATATTTAGAGCCTAGCATTGTCTCCTTGGAATCAATTTCTATAAATATGAACATATTACACATGTAAGTAATTGCCTATATAATGTAATAATACTAAATATCTAATTCTACATAGCACACATTTGAATATATATGTGTTACATATCTGTATACATAGTTATAGCCTTCTATTATTTCCGTAGAATTTATTTATATAAATATGAATATATGACAGACACATATACCTGCGTATATAGAATTTGCAGAAAGAAATTCTGGGAGGAAACACTGGTGTCGGTGTTTACATGTGTGTATGGGAGAGCAGAAACAGCATCAATGGGTCAGGGACGGGATCAAGACTTCTCACTATATATTTTTAATGTTGTTTCGATTGATAAAACTTATAATTATATTCGCTATTCAAAAAGAAAGAAATTTCCATTTTAAATAAAGTAGAGCAGTTAACCAAATCCATGGCTTATTGTGTGTTAGAATCTAGCAGTGGTTCCCCTGCACGTTAGGGTCCCCGGGGAGTTTTTAAAACGTCTAATGCCAGAGCCACATCCCCAACCAAAGGAATCAGAATTCCTGGGGGAGGACCAGGCATCAGTATTTTTTAAAGCTCCTCAAATGATTCCAACACGCACTCAACGTTGGGAACCGCTGAATGAGACCAAGTGTTAAAAAATAAATGTTACTTTAAAAGAAAAAGCTTTTATCAATAACACTTTAATCGAACCCCGGCTTTTCTCAGGGGCACTAAACGGAAAGCACAGCATACTTACTCTTGTTAGAGTATAACTGGGATTGTACTTAGGCATGCAAAGGAATGTAGCTTCAACAACCCACAAACTAGTCAGTCTTTGATTCCCTCCTGTATAGTTGGGGGGAAAAAAACTCCCACTACCTTCTATGGCTCAGTCCCCTCCTTTGAGTACAGGGGAAGCTGGTGGTTTTCTGTTTTCTTCTGCTTGATGCTTTGTATAGCCAGGTCATCAAAGAGCTATGCTTACCATCTATTATTGTGTTCAACTTTTTTCAAGAGAGCGCATGCGAGTGGGAGTGGGGGGAGGGGCCAAGGGAAAGAGAGAGAACCCTCAGCAGGCTCCACATCCAGCACAGAGCCCCACGTGGGGCTTGATCTCACAACCCTGAGATCAGGACCTGGGCCAAAATCAAGAGTCGGTCGCCCAACCAACAGAACAACCCAGGCGCCCCTAGTGTGCTCACATTCTGATGAAGATGAAGATAATTGAAGGAACTCGTCATACTTGCACATTCCCTATTTGAACCTTCAGGATTCTGATTCAGTAGTTCTGGTCCGGGGTATGGGAGTATGAATTTGAACATGTCCCTGCAGGTGAGTCTGATGAAGGTGATCCAAGGATCCCGTATGATTCCCAAACACCATGGTGCCCCCAGCTGGCTTTACCGGCTTTTGAGAACTAATTGTTAACATTCAGGAATTTTGAAAACCAGCTGATAACCTATTGGCATCTGGAAATTAGCTACCCAGCAGTAAGGGAGAGTATTTGCACCAAGGAAATTGGCAAAAACTAAGAATCAGAGTGGTTTTTTGTTTGTCTGTTTTTGAGAGAGTGCTAGTTTACCAATGTATCAGTGGCCTTAAATCGCATTATCTTGATTTTTGGCCTAATAGCCTTTTGATTATTTATTTATTTATTTATTTATTTATTTATTTGAGAGAAAGAGAGTGGGGGAGGGTGGTAGGGAGAGGGAGAGAAAAAAATCTTAAGTGGGCTCCATCTCACAACCCTGAGATCAGGACCTGAGTGGAAACCAAGCATTGGACGCTTAACCGACTGAGCCACCCAGGAGCCACTAGTTTTATTTCTTTTAACTTTTTATTTTGAAATAATTATAGATTCACAGGAAGTTGCAAAAATATTATGGAGACTCCCGTGAACCCATCAACCAGCTTCCCTCAGTGGTGACATCTTTTATAACTGTAATAAGATATCAAAGCCAGGAGGGGGCGCCTGGGTGGCTCAGTTGGTTAAGCGTCTGCCTTTGGCTCAGGTCATGGTGTTGGGGTCCTGGGATCCAGCCCCACATCAGGGTTCTTGCTCAGCAGGGAGCCTGCTTCTCCCTCCCTGCCTGCCCTTACCCCTGCTTGTGCTTTCTCTCTCCTTCTCAAATAAATAAATAAAATCCTTTATCATTAAAAAAAAAAAACCAATATCAAAACCAAGAGATTCACACTGGTACAGTAATGTTACCTAAACTAAAAACTGTACTCAGTTTTTACCAGTTTTTATACTAGTTCATTTGTGTGTGTGTGTGTGTGTGTGTGCGCGCGTGTGTGTAGTTCTACGTATGGTGATAACGTGGATAGTCCGTGTGACCACCACCATAATCAGGCTACAGAACTATTTAATCACTACAAAGGAACTGCCTCCTGGTACCGCTTTGTGGTAACCTCCCCCCTGCCCCCGGATCCTATCCCCATCCCTTGGAAATCACAAATCTGTTCTTCCTCTTTATAGTTTTGTCCTTTTGAGAACATTATATAAATGGAATTATATCATAGGTAACCTTCAGAGATTAGCTTTTTCCGCTAAACACGACGCCCTTGCAATCCATCTTCACTGTGACGTGTATCAATATTCCTTCCTTTTTACAGCTGAGGAGTATAACTTTGTACAAAGTACTGATGTTGATTTAACCATCCATCCAGTGAAGGACATTTGCGTTGTTTCTACTTTGGGGTTGTGAATCAAGTCGCTATGAACATTCATGTACAAGGTCTCCTGTGAATGCGAGTTTTCTTTTCTCTAGGATAAATGTCCAGGAGGGTGATTGCTGGGTTGTAGGGGTTTACTTTGGTAAGACTCTGTGAAATTATTTTCCAAGCAGCTGTACCATTGGACATTCCCACCTGCCGTGTGTGAGAAACCCAATTTCCCCACATCCTCACCAGCATTTGGTATTATCACTACTTCTCAGTGTAGCAGCTCTTGTGTGTACGTGGTGATATATCATCGTGGCTGTAATTTGCATCTCCTTTGTGGTTTACAGGGCTGAACACCATCTTTTGCTTATTTACCATCCATACCTCCTGTTTGTTGAAAGGTCTGTTTGTGTCTTTTGCCTATTTTCCAACAGGATTTCTCTTTAAGGGTGGAGTGTCAAGAGCTCTTTATATATTCAAGATACTAGTCTTTTGTTGGCTATGTTGTTTGCAAATACTTGCTCCCAGACAATAGCTTGCCTTGTCACGCTCTTGGCAGGGTCTTTTTCAGGACAGAAGTTTTAAATTTTGATGAAGTCCAATTTACCAAATTTTTCCTTTACGAATTGTGCGTTTGGTGTCGTGTCTAAGGGCTCTTTGCTCTAGGTTTAGTTTTGCTATGCCCTTTGGCATTTCAAAAATTGCTGTAAGGAATAGACATTCAGTTACTCAGCACATTTGTTGGAAAAATCCCCTGGATAGATTGACTGTTTTCTCACTCAGGATGCCCCCTATGAAATTCCAGTGGAAGGAAGACTTTTAGAACACTACTTCTCGAACTTTCTGTAGGTCTGGGAGCAGCTTGAGATTGTTTGTTTCTAACAAGCTTCCCATTGATGCTGGTGCTGCTAATATGAGGACCATGCTTTGAACAATAACCTCTTAGAATTCAGTGTCCCTCTGATGCCTGACCATGGGAGCTACAGAACAAAACATACCTTCACTTTCACCAGCAAATGAAAGACATAGATTTGAAGCCTACACAACACACAGGTTGACACATAATGGGCATTTCTGTGTTATTTTCCCTGGTTCTCATTCCCTACTTTTAATCCTCTACACATTCTTCTGCATTTTCTCGAGACCTTTCCAAAACAAGATGAACTCTGAGCAAAACTAGATGATGAGGTTTGAAAGGGCCCTACACCCACAGAACACGCTCAGCCTATGTCTCCATTCAGGAAGTGTTGGGTCTCCCCGCCCCCCCCCACGTATGCTTTTGATTATATTTCTCCGAAAATTTGTTTTTAAGTCATTTTGTACATATGTGAATATTCTGTTTCTCCCAGCTAGATGACACTTTTTTTTTAGGGTGGGGACTGTGTCTTTTATTTATTTATTTATTTATTTATTTATTTATTTATTTACAATCTCGCACTGATCCTAGAATGCTTGTCTACACATGGGTGGTGGTGGTGGTGGTGGTGGTGGTTGGGGGAGGGGTGGGGTTGAGTGCACTGTCTAGGAAACACCGTGGCCTCTGGCTGATGAACAACACATGCCTCTACTAGCTGATGGGACTTTACTGTGACCAGATGTTCTGCAGTTTCCCCAAAGCTTTTTGCTTGGGGTGGTTAGGACTGTGGGCCCGAGAGACCAGTCTTCAAGGGTCGACGGGCACAAGGGCAAGAGATTAAATTCTAAGCTCTTTGAGGGGAAAACCGCTAACATCCAGGAGGTTCTTGGAAATGTGAAACATTCTTCTTTGAGTATCTTCCACCGGTAGATTCAGGAGCTATGGGGGTTAGTGTCACAATCAGAAAGGATCCAGTGCGGGAGGTTTTCCTGGATGACGGGGAACTTGGCCCCATAGCCAAGGAGACAGGGATATGGCATCCCATAGGCAGGAATCTCTGCAGGATGGGGCCGATCTGAGTTAGAGCTGCTCTCCCTAGGTCTGCCAAGCCCACCCGGGCTCCCCAGCTCCACTGAGCCCACTCCCGGAAGCATGATCTTGGGCTACTTGATCCAGGAAGGGGCTGTCCCATCCCTAAACTTAGGGCAGACCCTCCCAAGGAGTCTGCACTCCTTAGCCCCTCCTCCCCTCTCACCATACCCACCACCCTGACTTTGGGGACTGGTGCAATGCCTCTCTTACTGCTCTTTGTCTGTGGTCTCACCACCTTCCAGTGTGTCCTCCAAAGTGCTGGTGGAGGAAAGTGTCTGGGGGGTGCGTCTGGCTGCGTCAAATGCTCTGAGTCCTTCAGCGACTCCTTAAGACCCAAACTCCCTGTCTTGACTTAAAAGGCTCTGGGGCACTAAGCCCCCATGGGAGCACCTGCTTCTGTCCCAGCATTTCCTCCGGCACACTGAGCTACTTGTCTGTGTGTGTCCTAAGCTTTTCCCTCATCTTTGTCTTCCCATAGGCCCTGTGCTTGATCTAGATAACCTTTCTCCCTGACTTCCCAGGTGACTCATTCTTACCTTCAAGCCTCCACCGAAAGCATCTCCTTCCTCTAAAAATATTTCCCGAAACTAGGCACACACCTCCGTGCCTGCTCAGCATCGCACGTAAACCTCGATCTTGGCCCCGACCACACCGTTGTTTAATTGTCCGTGAACTTCTTGGTCTGTGCCAGTGACCGGAGTCCATCCTGCATGCACGTGATCCAGCGATGGCAGACGGTTTGTATCTCAAGATCTTTCAAACGGTAGTAAAATAAGCCATTGACATCTGCGCAGCCGGCTGCGTCCACAGTGATTCTGGCGACTCCCTACAAAGAAAGGCCACCGTGGGTCTTAATAGGGGATTAAATAAGAGGACCCTCCCCAGCACACACACAGGCAGCCTCTCCAGTGAGCTCTTCTTCTACAGATACTAGTTCTTCAGTTTACCAAGAAAGAGCGCTGCTTTCCCGTGGTGGCCATGCTGACATTTGCGTAAGCCTGGTCTCTGAGTTCCTAGACAGTAGCTACCCTCACGGGGCAGAGCTAACACCATGGAATCCTTCTTTTGAAGACCATGGGAGTGTAAAACACGGGGGGCTTTCAAGTAAGACGGAAGGAAGGCCATCCTCCAGAGGGATGAGGAATCTCTCCCAGCACCCCGGTGTTTCTCCAAGAACTTCCACACAGGAAGAGTTCCACGTCTATTATTAATAGTAATACGGTGTGTGTGTGCAGCTCCTTGGCAAGTGTGCACATTTTGCTCCGGACTTTTCAATGACCTACAGAGGTTTGAGACTGTGCCAATCAGTTAGGCTTCTGGAAAAACCCGCTTTGAAAAACTACAGGGTCTTACTTCAAACAGTAATGTTTTACATGTTTCCTCCCCTCCCTGCTCACCATGTTCGAAACATCCAGATGGAGCAGCCAAGACAAAACTGAGTGGACTTTGGTTTCTGTCGATACCTGAGCATTGTTCCTTTTTTTTTTTTTAAGAGAGAAAACTCCCTCTAATTGTTTAGCCATATATGTATTCCTTGGCTTCCAGTCGTCTGCTTCTCTCCACCAAGTTGGACAGGCTCATTAGAGCCAAGGCTGCTGGCTTGCTCCCTGGCTAGCGCACACTGATGAAAAGCGTTTCATGACCGTTGCCTGAACTCTTAATCCTGGACAAGAGCTTTGCAACCTAATCCCAGACACCAACTCAATCCAGTACTCTTAATCATTCAGCGCACACGTGCCTTAAACCCACTGAGCAGAGCAAACGCATGATTCCCCATCATCTGCTTCCTCTACTCGCAAAGCCCGACGGACGCTTTTTGCTAAGCCCAAGAATGCTTCTTGCCGGTTACGTACATGAAGTTAAGTGTGGCAGGAAGTTCTGACTCAGCCAATTTGGGGGACTGTGGGTCATAGACTCTGCATGAAAACAGTCACACCAAAATATAAGACCATACGGATCAATAGTTTACCATGTATGGTGCATGACAATACCCCTGACACCATCTTTCATCTGTACGTATCCCTTATTCTATCTCTTTGGAGGGATCATCTGAAGCTAAGGGATGGTGTGGACTTCAGGAGAGCTGAAGGTGACCGTCATTCAAGATGGTTTGTTTTTAGGTCTTATCAAACTCAAGGTCAGAGAGGCTGCATAAGAATGTCACACACAGCTTCCATCTTTCCTTCCCTCTGCTTGACCCTGATGGACGCTAATGCTGAGAACCAGTGCGATAGTGGAGAGTGGAGCTTCCCAAACTATAGTGTGCGTGCAAATGCCCGGGGGCTCGTCCAAAAGCGGATTCTGATCCAGGAGGTCTGGACAGGGGCATGCAGTGCTGAATTTCTGGCAAATTCCCTATGATGTCCATACTTCTGGTCCATCGACTATATTTGGAGAAATAGGGCTGTAGAGAGCCAGACAGTAATAATCAAGAAACTTATAACACAAAGGAAGGAGCAAATTTAAGCCATAAACAAATACAATTGCATAGTTGAGTTTTGCCCACCAGGTTGCCATGACTCCAATGAACTAACTGCAGTTGTTCTCAGAGCTGCTGGGGGCATTATACACTTTTCCCGAAACTGTATTACCCAAGAAAAATACTCAATTGTCTAAGTCTTTATTTCCTAAACCATGTACTGATGACCACAAAGGCACGTCGGCTGAGAGAATTTTGAGAAATGGTGATGGCCATCGGCCCTCCTGGAGACTCACTGTGTGCAGTCACAGTCATAAAGGTTCTGACAAGTCCTGCATTAAGGAAAAGATCTGTTCAACTCTCCTCACACTGTTCCTCAAACTTATCTGGCCATGAACTTTGTTGTTGTTGTTGTTCTTAAAATGACATTAACCCCCAAAGCGACAGATTCTGATGGTGCGTGGAAACCCTGGTTTGATTCACGAGGAATTGCCTGATCTTGGTGGGGGAGGAACTTTCGATCTCTGCAAGGCAGAATTCCTGCTCTTTCCGAATGTGCCATGTTCCTCCCTGCCTTCATGTGTTTGCCCCATGCAGTCTCTCCCCCCTGTGAATAGATCTGTGTGCTTCCTTGATGTTATGGATTAACTTTGCTGTAGCCTATGTTGTTTGTGCATAGAGATCGGCCAGGCTCTTTGAAAGTTTGCTGAGTCATTCATCCAGCAGCATCCTGGTTGGGGATTAATGGGGTGCAGCTGAGGTGCTGTGGGTGTCAAATGCCTTTATTACGATGAAGGAACTGCCGAGAAGCACTTCAAAGTTCTTGGAACCAGGAAGCGCCCTTAAGCCGGAGGCTTTGGGCAGCTTGTTATAACTAAAAGGAGGGCAATCAGAAAGGCAATTTTTAATCCACTTTTCATTAGAAAAACAATATTACTACAGAATTAATGGGCTTCTGTTTAAAATAGTTGTAATTAGAGGATGAGGGAACGGATTATCAGAAGATGATCGCAAGTCAATTAAGAGCTAAAACGCTCCTCTGTGCCTAGACTGCTGGGGCTTTTTTCTCTGCTTTATATTGATTTATATTTATGTTACGGGAAATACAATGTTTACTTAATTTTGGAAGTATAATGCATGTTGTTATTCCTTCCTGAGGTTTCACTAACTGCCAGAGAGCGAACCTCTCTGCAGTGACTTTATTACCCAGAGGATATGCATACGCCCCCTTGTGGTGGGGACGGACGCAAGGGTGAAACACCTGCCCTAATTGCCTCTCCTCCCTTCCTCCCTTTCTGTATCTTACTCATTCCTCAAAGCCCCCCTCAAGTCCTGACCTCCGCAGGGAAGTCTCCAGGACAACTCCTGGCTCTCCCTCCAGGGATCTCTCAGTTAAAAGGCTTGTACTGCGCAGGTGAACAACTATTTCAAAACACGTCCCTTTTGTTAGTCTTGCCTTCCCTCCTTGACGGGAAGTTCCTCCAGGGACAGAGCTTATCCTTTTATTATTATTTTTTTAAACTGCACAAATCAAACGGTGGACATTTCCTTTTCTCTCCCTCCTCCCAAATAGCTTTGGATGTCTATTCTCCCAAAAAGGGGATCATGCCATACAGATCGTTCTCTAATCTGTATCCTACTTTAGCAATATATCTTACGGGCAAAAGCACGCTAGTCATAGAAATGCAATTCTTGTTGTTGTTGTTTTTTTTAAAGATTTGATTTATTTGAGAGAGAGCGAGCGAGCGCACAAGTGGGGGAAGGAGGGAGAGGGAGACGCAGACTCCCCACTGAGCAGGGAGCTGGACTCGGGGCTCAACCCAGGACCCCAGGATCATGACCTGAGCCAAAGGCAGACGCTTAACCGACTGAGCCACCCAGGCGCCCCCAAATTCTTTTTTTAATCAGCACATAGATTTCATTGTATGGAGGTCCTTAAAAAAAACAACCCACAATTCTCCTATTGAATGACACTTAAGTTCTTTATGAATTGTGTCTTTTGCTTCTTGTGTATTCCCCACAGAGCTAGTGCTTTGCATACTACTGTAACAGGTGGGCTGGTTCCTTTCCAGAAAGGTTTGGCCTTTATCCTCGTGGCGCCAGAAGAACGGGGATGCTAGCTAATGGCCCTAGGGGGTCACACTGCTTAGATGATGTCGGTGACCGCGATGATTCCTGGAGAAACCGCTCTGGATGTTTTTGGGGGTTGGGAAGTGTGGATGAAGAGCCTGGGGTCCTGCCTGGAGAGGGGGAAGAGAAGCTAGGTCAATGCCTGTGATCCCACAGGTCCTCATGGGGTCTTGTGATGCAGAAAGATTTTCAGAATACCTCCTTGGCTTTCTTAGAAGAGAGAAAGGGTGGGCTGCTCCTTCTCGCCAAACTGGACACCCGCAAATACACAGGCCCGGGGAAGGGGCAGAGAGATCAGTAATACAAAAGACAGGGGGTGTTACACCCTCAAATTCCCTGTTCTGCCAGAGCAGGTGTTCCCGGGGAGGGTGAACCGATGCGTGGGGGTCCTGCAGCTGCAGGGGAAACAGCCTGGTCCTCCCTGTGCAGCGGGGTGCTGAGCTCATCTGAGACGTGCCTGGAACAGCGTGGAACCGTTCAAAATGGAACCTCACTGAGGCACTGGCACTGCTCTGAGGTTCTCTATCGAATCGGGGAAGAGAGGGCAGGAGGAACCATGCAGGGGCAAAGTGGGTGAGCACCCCTTTATGGAGCTTAGAGATGGCTGCTAGATCAGGGCTGGGGGTCCAAGGGTATGCTCTGTGCCCGGAGTGAACCAATACCAGAAAAATGTAGGGAGCTTGGGATGTTCAGTGGTTCAGGAGGGCTGGATTGGAAGGAAATGGTGCCAGGGTGACTTCCAAATTATTTACCTTGATGATAATTTCTCTCCTTTACCAACAAAATAGTAACGTGCAGCTATGCACCTTCGCGAGTAAACTTCAAAAGTTTGGTGTTGGTATAAACAACAGATTCTCCCAAAACAAGGAATTTCGGAATTAGGGGGATAACTTTGTGGGTTGGCACGTCACAAGGCACCCGTTCACATAAATCAGCTAGATTGTATTTACACACACACACACACACACACACACACCCCAGCCCACGGCTTGTTGCTACACGTGATTTTTTAAACCAGCTCTCATGACGATAATCTCCGGGTGTTGCCAAGCTGATTTCCTTCCTGTTGGCATAAAATGCCCCAAAGTGACTTCTTGTCATTCTTGACTGTCTTCCTATTTACTGAACTTCTCAGTGCAGAGCCTAGAGTGAAACAGAATTTCAGTGAATATATTTCAAATAATGGGATTTTCACGTGCACGCTCCTGGGATAATAGCCCCAACGACGCCCCTGGGAACAAATTAACGGCAAAGGTTTGCATCAGTGACTTGGATTTCCTGCTGCATTTGCTTTGAAAGAGCAAATACGTGTGGAATGAAGCTGCTTTGTAGGTTTCCTTTTTATACAAGTCCTGCCTTCTGCCTTAATCACCTGGATTGACTCTCCAAAAGCACAATGGACGTAGTTCACTGAGAGCATTTCGGAAACATGTGCTTTTCCTGTGATCACGTGTAATTAATCACCTCCAGGCAAAGCAAACAAGACAAGGTGGCTTTTAAAGCCTCTGCCAGTCTTTCTTCTTCTCTTCCTGTCTTGTTCTTGTCAGAAGACTCTGGGCTGGCCTCTGATTTGTCTCTGCTTCAAGCCTAATGTGATCACAGAAGTTTCATCAGAGGCTGCTTTGAAGCCCCATTCTCTCCTCCAGATGCAAAGGCCAAGTCTACGTGACAACGGACCCAGGGATGAGAAAAGGCAGCCGTGTGAATCCACACGCACACGCATCTCGGCAACATGCTTCCTCCCTTCCCCTTCTCTCTGTGCCCAACCACGAGGCCCTTTCTGCAAAGACCACTCGTTGGTCTCAAGGGATTCTCAGAACGCACCTGCAGCTAAAGCCCCATTTATCGGGCCCAGAAACGTTCTGTTCTCTGATGAGACAACTCAAAACTGTAATGGGAAGATTCAGGTGCAATATGGAGGTGGGTGTCCCTGTGTTCACTCCTAAGTCCCCGTCTGGCAGTGACATCCCAGAAGCAAGTGCCTTGCTCTAAGTAGCTGGTATGGATTGGATTGTACCCTCCCCAAAGGTTGGAGTCCTCACCTGCCGTATCTGTGAATGTGACCTTGTTTGGAAAGAGCCTCTTTCCCGATGATCAGCTTAGGCTGAGATCATCAGGGTGGGCCTGATTCACTATGGCTGGCGTCCTTACGAAAAGAGGAAATTGGGTCACAGAGACGGGCATACACCCGGGAGAAGTCCAGGTAGGATGAGGGCAGAGGTTGGCGGGAAGCTTTTACAATCCAAGGAACAAATATTGCCAGAAACCCCCAGAAGGAACCAACTCTGTCTACCCCGTGAACGTGGACGTCGAGCCTCTGGAATTTGGAGACATTAGACTTCTGTTGTTCTAAGCCATTTGGTTTGTGGCCCTCAGAAACAATGTAGTAATTTCTCAGGAAGCAGCTAAAGATGGAGCAATATAGACTATGTGGATGCGCTCAGGCCACCTTAACTGAATACCACCAGATGGCCTAAACCTCAGAATACCATTTTCTCACAGTTCTGGAAAAGTCCAAGATCAAAGGGTGGCAGGGCTGGTTTCCTCCGAGGTCAGTCTCCTTGGTTTGCACACTCTTGCTGCCTCTTCACATGGCCATCCCTCTCTCTGCGTGCCCCTGGTGTCTCTTCACCTTCTTAAGGGACCCCCCCATCACTGGATTGGAGCCCACTCTGATGGCCTCATTTTAACACGTCACCTCTTTAATGACCATATTTCCTAATATAGTCACATTCTGGGGTGTTGGGGGTTGGGACTCCAACATGTGGATTTGGGGGGACCTAAGTCAGCCTATGCCATAGAGGACAGGGGCCATCTGAAGCAGCTAGGGGTGGAGGGCCAGGGCATCTGAGAACAGAGGACACAGGACCAAGCATGCCACACGATTCCTGAGCACTGATGCCTCAGGCCTCGTGTGTACTGTTTGCAGAGTCAATATCAGGGATCCAGGAAGCCCGTCTGATTGTAGCATCACGTTAATGAGCCTGGACTCGCTCAGGCTTCGGGTTCTTTCCGGGTCTGGCACAGCAGCTCTGGACAGCCTCAGGATGGCCTGCTGACATTGCCCCAGGCTGAGCCCAGGCGCTCCGAGGCCCGGGCTTCCTGCTCTGCTCGCTCCAACCGGTCAAGATCATTACCTGGGCAGAAGCTGGGACTAGGGTGTCGCTTTGGGTCCCATGCCTGCTCTGTCCGATCTGTCCTGCCTAGGGGAGGCTGAAGACCCAGATTGGGGGGGGATGGGGAGGAAGAGAGAGCGAGGAGACTCTCTAGGGTCCTCGGAGGACCAGCCTTGGCCAGCACCGCTTCTGAGCCCGCGCCTTCCAAGTGCACCTGTGCGTGCCTCTTCCTGGCGGCTTTAAAGGACACATTGGGCTCGTGTTTGCAAAGCTAATGAGGCTTCCGGCAATTGAGGTGGGTGTTCAGGAGGGCTCAGAGAGCGATGTTTGGGATTTGCTGTCCCAGATGCATCAAAGTGCAACATTGGCCGCTTGGCTGGAGGTGAAGGAAACAGGGCACACGGAGCCCCCTCGGTCTCCCCACCCTGTCTCCCTCCTCTGTGTCTCTGTTTGATTTGGGACCTATAATAGGATAATGGAAACTAAAAGCATTTTTTTTTTCCTGGTAAGATCTAAACAGTAGCAGCCGTAATATATTATGCCGGAGCACAAATGCTATGTTAAGAGAAAGGGGAAATGATGTATTTTTAAAGAGCTCCTATTTGGTTCTAACTTAAAAGCAACAGTGTAAATTTCTTTCAAGTAATGTTGCCTTAATTATTCATTTTCCTTGGCACTAGTTAAAGAGCCAAGTAATGACTTCTGTCTCTTTATATTTAGTCTATTATTGTTTGAAAAAGGCCAGAGGAAGGCCAGAGCAGTGCAAAAATGATATTTGCTTTTTTTTTTTTTTATTACCAACAGCCAATGTAAAGGGTAATATAATCACCAGCAGCTGAGAGACAATGACATTTTTATAGACCTTCTGGCAACACTGGAGTGTGAAAGAGCCTGACAGGTATTTGGCTTTCCAGGCTGTTCTTTCAACTGCATTTCCCATCAGACTCACTGCTGGGCGGGCAGCTCGAGGCGAGCCCCACGTTTCTCTCCAGATAGCGCTGTAGGAGCCTGACCAGCAGCTGTTTAAATTTGGGGGTTTTATAGATGGGAACCAAGGACGAATGCCTGCAGGATCCCCGTTTGCACAGTCCTGCAGGACTCTCGTCGTCATCCGTGGAACTTACCTGGATTCTCACATTCCTTGCAGATTTCAAAAGCCGGAGAACATTACCATCGCACTGGGACACTGAAGGCTCATTATAATTTGGAAAGCTTTCTCTTCCAATGTGGTCTTTCTGTGCGGTCATCTGAAAACCTTTTTAGGCACGAGAACCCATGTTGCTCGTTCTTTACCGAGGAGGAATTCGTGGGAGGCTACTTTCTCTGCACCCCGCAATATGGGGGAGCTCTTGCTTTATGGGATCTTTCCAGGCTGTGCAATTTGAGATCTAGGTGGACAGTCCAAGCATTTAGAATGCTTCAGCTCGGACAGAAAAACAAGGATCAGATTTGCACTGTGAAATCGGCCGGTTCAGATGTAGGACAACTGATGCCGGTGCCCGTTTTCCTTTTGCTCTTTTGACCTGGGGAGAGTGTCAGGGTGCTCCTTCCACCTCCAGAGAAACCATACATTTTCTTCTGCTGCTCCTGATGGCCTATGGAGTCTTCATATTCTTGTGTGAATTATCAAAGATGTCTTGCTTTGCCTGTGCCCATGGAACACCAGGGATCAGAAGTTGACGGGTGAAGCCAGGGCATGAAAAGATACAGCAGTAATAAACACATGAGCTAAAATGAAGAATATAGGCTTTCATAAAGATGGCCCTTTTATTACAGGGATTTTTTTTTTTTCTTCATTTTGTTCTGTCTCCTTAGCCGTTGGTTGGATTCTCTGAGAATTCAAAGTTGGGGCTCTTGTGCCTTTGGTGAAATCAACCCCTCCTTGGGATTCTGTGAGGAATGAGAAACCATGCTTTTTTATCTTGTCGTTGGTATTCAGGAAGGATTTCCTACCCATTTCCCTTCCTACAATAGTGATGGTCCCTCTTTTTTTTTTTTAATTATTATTATTTTTTTACATTTTTTTAAATTTTAAGGATTTTATTCATTTATTTGAGAGAGAGAGAGAGAGAGAGCACAAGTGGGGTGAAGGGCAGAAGGAGAAGCAGACTCCCCGTGGAGCAGGGAGCCCGATGCAGGACTTGATCCCAGGACCCTGGGATCATGACCTGAGCCGAAGGCAGATGCTTAACCGATTGAGCCACCCAGGCGCCTGTGATGGTCCCTCTTGAAGCCAGACACGGAAATGTCATCTGAATGGAAGCTGAACTCCAGTGGGTTTGGCCCGTGTCCTCAATTAATTCTGCCCAATGAAGCTACTTTGGTCAGCACAATTGAATAAGCCTTCTACCTACTCTTCCCTCAGAAGATTATCAGGAATCAAGTTTCTTTTTTTTTTTTATTAAAGATTTTATTTATTTATTTGATAGAGAGAGACAGCCAGCGAGAGAGGGAACACAAGCAGGGGGAGTGGGAGAGGAAGAAGCAGGCTCCCAGCGGAGGTGCCTGATGTGGGGCTTGATCCCAGGACCCTGGGATCATGACCTGAGCCGAAGGCAGACACTCAACGACTGCGCCACCCAGGTGCCCCAAGAATCAAGTTTCTGAAATAGGCTTAGATCAGAACCACGAGCCTTATTACACAGATAAAAAAAATCTGAAGCCTAGGACGGTTTCTCGACTTGCACAATGGGACTGAGATAATCAGGAGGCAGAACCAGAAGTAACACGAGGTGCCCACCTAGTGCCCCCCACTGTTTCTCAACCCTCCCACTCCCACCCACTTCCTTAAAGTCAAGTGTCCATAGGTGGCTTCGCTTTCAGCCCCCCTCCCCCATCCCTGACTTCAGCTTCACTGCCTTTAATGGATTCTCGATCTCGCATGGGGTAAAGACGCTAGAGATGATAAAAGAATTTAGTTATAATGATTGCAAGGGCCAAAAATGCTTGATCCTTTCAACTATGATTGCAAATTAACCTGGCACAGTGTTTGGTTTTTAACTTCTGGCAAAAATATGGCCAATGGAATTATTTGTTTTTCTCTTGAGATACTTCCCTGGTGCAAAACAAGAAGTTTTGACCTGTCCCAGAGGGGATTTATTGTCCTTGCTCATGATCATACCTTCTCCAGCTTCCTGGGAACTGAACACATGTGCGTTTAGAAAGAAGTGTCCTTGAGAGAGATACCGGGGCGGGGGGAGGGGTAGGTGGGCATCCCATTCCCTGATTTCAAACGGCGTTACAAAGCTATAGTAATTAACACAGTATGGTACAATGGAGTATTATTCAGCCATAAAAAAGAATGAGATATTGCCATTTACAACATGCATGCATCTTGAGGGCTTTATGCTAAGTGAAATAAGACAGGTGGAGAATACCATAAGATCTTCCGTATCTGTGGAATCTAAAATAAACCAAAACAAAAACCCACCTTGGAGATACAGAGGAGAGATTGCTGGTAGCCAGAGGCAGGGGGTGGGGGAGGTGAGAGAAATGAGTGTATGCGGTCAAAGGTACAAACTTCCAATTACAAAATCATGGAAACACAGTGTACAGCACAGGGACGATCGTTAATGATACTGTGTCATGTATTTGAAAGTTGCTAAGAGAGTCGATCTTAAAAGTTCTCATCACAAGAAAAAAAAATCTTTAACTATGTGTGGTTAACGATGTTAAGCAGATGTTAACCACATTTGCTGGGGTGATCATTTCGCAATACGTGCAAATATCAAGTCATTGTGTTGTACACCTAAAACCAATATAATGTTATCAATTATCCCAAAAAATAAATAAGAGAAAGAGGTATCTTCCTGTATATGTGTATACAGAGCTCACATATATGGACTCTATAGTTTAATTGTTTAGAGGCTGCTGTTTGTAAATATTCGTTTTCTATAAATCTGGCTTTACTGGTGGCTTTAAGCGGAAAACAAAACAAAACAAACAAACAAACAAAAACCCCCAAAATAACAACAACAATAAAAAAATCCAATGCATCTAAATGGGTATAGAAAACGCTTCTAGTAAAATATAGTTTCCACCTGTGTTGGTTATTCTCTGTTCAGTTCCCACCTCCATATCCACTTTCCACCTTCCCTGTCCACCCCTTTGCTTGAGGAGACCAACACCTAAGGATTGTAGCAACCAGGAGCTAATAAGCTGGTTTCTGATTGCGTTCAGTCCCTGAGAGGTGCCCGCAGGAGATCGGAGGTCAAGAGGAGAGAGAGAGGTCTTATCTTTCTTCCTTGCTCATTACTGCCCGGGGCTCAACTTCGGACCAATGTCTCCCCGTGACCACTGCTCCTGCCCAGCCACCCCCTGACCTGGGCTCAGCTTTAACACTGTCCTTCTGGTCTGTTATGGCTACCAGATAAAACACAGGAGACCCAGCAAACTGTTTTAAATTTCACGTAAGCAATGAATACTTTTGAAGTATAAATATGTGTAATATTTGGGACATTTATCCTAAAAAAACTGTCATTGCTTTTCTGAAAGCCAAAGGTAACAGAACACATTGCATTTTTATTTGAATCTGGTGACCCCGGGTCTCAGGCTGGTAACAGCACGCCCCCTTCCCACCCTCGTTGCTGGCGTCCAAGTGCTTCTCCAGCCCTCTCTGGTTCCCTGAAAATGTGCCCACAATTCTGTAAGCATTCCTTCCATAGAGATCGGCATAATTTGAGCTAGATTCTGTTTCCTTCTGGAATCCTGACTGGGTCTGTTTCTCTGGGACCCAATGCCCATACATAGCCGGCCAACATTAGCACTGGGCAAATGGCTGCTCTCAGGGCTAAAGTTCTAAAATAAACTAAAACTTTCAGGCAACCTCTGAGTGAGCGAGGAAACCTTCTGGAATCAGGATGAGTCTGGATGAGCAGAGGGAAAGCACATTGGGCTGCCATCTCATCCAAACTCCAAGATAGAATCGCTCATTGCACCTTGTCCCTTGGGCCAGAGTCTTTTCTTTTCTTTCTTTCTTTCTTTCTTTCTTTCTTTCTTTCTTTCTTTCTTTCTTTCTTTCTTTCTTTTTTTTTTTAAGATTTTTTATCTATTTATTTGACAGAGAGAGAGAGATAGCCAGTGAGAGAGGGAACACAGGCGGCGGGGGTGGGGGGTGGGAGAGGAAGAAGCAAGCTTCCCAGTGGAGCAGGGAGCCTGATGAGAGGCTCGATCCCAGGACCCCAGGATCACACCCTGAGCCAAAAGCAGATGCTTAATGCTTAATGACTGAGCCACTCAGGCACCCCGAGTCTTAGCTTTTCAGTCCTTTTCTATTTTAAGCTAGCCACGAGAGCTAAAGTGTGTATTTTCTTCATTCATTCAACAAATGTGGATAGAACCCTGCTAACGGGCCAGGCTCTAGCCAAGATGCTGTTCTTTTCAATCTACTCTGTTCCTACTTTTGTATTTGCCACTTTTGATATATTTTCACAGACAGTCACAGCCTGCACAGTGTTGAGCCAGTTTCTCCTGGCTGGGTCTAGGGAATCACAGCATACTTTTTCAATGTCACTTGTCCTCTCTCACCAAACATGTGGTTGCAATACTAGATTCTGACAGCTTGTGACAAGTCCTGTTTATTGCCTGAAGATCGGGAGGAAATTCTATCCTGCCAGCAACTCCCTTGGGTTTTTGCTTGATGAGGGCGGGTATGGTAATGATACCCATTTAAAATGATGCTGAAGAAAGGGCTTTGTTCCAAAGGCAGGAAGCTGTGTGTAGGTCAGCAAATCCTGCAAAAAGAGGTGAGGAACAAGTGTGGCCCATGTCTGAGATTCGCTCTGGCTTAATTCCCCCAACAGTATATTCAAATATGCATAGAGTTTTAAAGTAAAATCATCTTCTTTCGGTCACTAAATTCCTCAAGCTTGGAAGCTTTCCAAAACGGGGAATATATTTCCAACATTTCTGTATCCTCAGGACCCAGCCCAGTGGCTGGCACATTAGATGTATCTAGAATTAATGCAAGTAGCTTGTATCAGCCGGAAGGTAGGCTTTGTAAAAATCAGTGAATTCCCAGATGGCTGACTCTGGTTCTTATGTGCCAAGTTTTAACTTGAACCTTATTTTTACTTTTTTTCTTTTTTTTTAAAGATTTTTATTTATTTATGTGAGAGAGAGAGAAAGTGCAGAATGGAAGGGGGAGGCAAAGAGAGAGGGAGGGGCAGGCCCTCTGCTGAGTAGGGAGCTGACATGGGCTAAGATCCCAGGATCCTAACATCATGACCTGAGCCAAAGGCGGGCGCTTAACTGACTGAGCCATACGGGTGCCCCCCTATTTTTACATTTTAGATCAATTTCATTGAGGTGTAATTTACATGCAATAAAATGCACCCTTTCAGTGTAGGGCCTGATTTATTGGCATATGTGTGCATCCACGTCACCCCCTTCCTAATAAAGCTGTTATAGGATTGCAGGGTTGCTGTCTCACAGAATCGAACAATGAAAAGGTGAAGTGAAGTGAAAGTTTATTAAGTGAAGGTGAGAGCAGAAAGGAAAGAAAAACTCTCTAGAGTGAGAGGGGTCCCAAATGGGTTGCCCTTGAGGAATTTTAGGGCTGGTCTTTTATTGAGAGCGGACCGGGAAGCTTATGACCTTGAGATTCTTGCGCTGTCTTGGTTTAAGCAAGAACTACTGGTAGCACCCTTCATGACTTACTTCTTTGAGGTGTGGTCATTTTTTTGTGACTACGATGTAACCCCCAAAGAAAAATACTTCCTACTATCTGTGGCCAGGTGGTCTGGTCTATGCCCTTACCTCTTGTTCACTCTGGCTTAGTGTTTCTACCTGCCAGGAATAGTTGCAGAGCTCAGTCAGGGGGCCCCAACCTCTCCCTGCCTGTACCTTAACCCCTTCCTTACGCAAAGATATAGACCATCTCCACCACCCCTAAGATTCCTTTGTGCCCCTTTATAGTCCACTCTCCCCACACGATCATTTTGGCTGGGAAGTTGTCTAAAACATGCTCCCTCTGCTTTGTTCCCCAAGGATATTGAACGTATAAGCTATTGACCAACCAAAGGCTTCATTGTGAACATCGGTTCTTGTGGTAGCTTTAAAAGTGGGCGAAAGGATTAAAATATTTTGCGTCTTGGGGCGCCTGGGGGGCTCAGTGGGTTGAGCGTCCGACTCTTGGTTTCAGCTCAGGTCATGATCTCGGGGTCTTGGGATTGAGCTCCATGTTGGACTCCATGCTTAGCAGGGAGTCTGCTTGAGATTCTCTCTCTCCCTCTCCCTCTGCACCCCTCCCCTGCCGCAGTCTCTCTAAATAAATAAATAAATAAATAAATAAATAAATAAATAAATTCTTTTAAAAATATTTTGCCTCTCTCCTAAATGAGCCTGAAGGGCATTGGCTTCGATGGTTTTGTTTGTCTTTGCAGAAATGTTACGTCTCTCCTCTAATCAATACCTGTTGCTTTTACTGCATGTGTCATTTTCTGTTTTTAAATCTATGCTCCTGTTTCTAGCAGCATGCCTGCGCATTTCCTCATGGGCCTCCTCAAATTTGTGGTGGATTGTAAAACTGGATAATCACTCTTATCAGAATTGTTTAAAACAGAAACAAAAAGGGCGTGCCTGTGAATAAATGGGTCCAGATTTAGTGCATGGACTTGGGGGGATGTCTCTGTTCAACTGTCTTTTTTTTTTTTTTTTTTTTAAATCTTCCCTGCTCTCAGCTTTGGATATCTGAAGCCTGGTGTCCTCAGACCCACGTCGACCCACGAGAGAAAGCAAAAGGCCGTCTGTCTCTTTGATGGTCTTAGTGGAACCAGAAGGCTAGGCTGGGCGACCATTTTTCACTTCCCAAGGCTGAATGATAGAGTTCAGAGCTATCAACTGCCGGATGTGGACACTTTCAGGTAAATTGTATCAGTGTTTTCTTTGAGAATTTTGCAACAATTGTTTTACAGAGCCTGTCCTGGCTCAACCGCTTTTTAATATAGTAACACAGAGGGTCTTGTCTGGTGTCTCATTAAGAGAATCTCTCTCCCCTTGGCTTCTAATCTGAGCTGCCCTTCTTTGTGTTTCTCTGAAGCACTCCCAGAGCTGTTGTGTAAGTGTGTGTTTGTGCAAGTGCGTTGACTGCGTGGTGAGTGTGTGGTTCTTGGCCACCCTGGATGGGCTACAAGGGGCCCCGTGGGGATACCCTGCGTCCCATGTGGAAATAGCAGGCAACCAGAAAAGCAGAAAGTCAGTCAGGCTATTTCCAAAGGAACTGGGGAAATGTGATCAGGGATGGCTTCTTGATCGATCAAATGCTCTGCTTTAAGGACAAAACAGTCAGCGGTGGTGACTTTTACTCCACAGGGTGCAAAGGGATTATCCAGCCCTCGCCTTTGAGGCTGGTGCTGGCCTGACCCGCCTGACGATTCAGACGATGGAGAAACACTTGTCACTCACCTGATGCGTGGGCTCTGAAGAATGCGGGTAGGTGGCCAATGGTCACTGTGGCCGTGGCCATTTGCATTCATCATGGCGCCTGTTGGTATGTGTTTGAGGAGCGTCTGTTTGCCCGTTTGGAGAGCAGAAGCCCCGGGGGTGAGAGGGAAAAACCAGAGTAATTAGGAAAGATGAAAATGTACAACCTGAGTGTAATTGGGGAAAAGCACATTTTTAATGTTTTCTCTAACAGACAAATCAATGGGGTTTTAGATTATTTCCGATGCTTAATCTAGAAGTTTAAGGATGCGGTTGTCGTCTGAGATGCAAGGTAAAGGTGAACTTCATTCCAATACTTCGTGTCATTTTCCTGAAAAAAAAAATGAAGAGGGATAAAGACGCTTCTTTGTAATGGATAATTTTTGGATGGCTTCTTATCTAGTGGTTGGCAGCCATGCACTCCATCGTGCCCTCAATGTCTCATCCTCCTTCAGAGTTCTTCAGAGCACTCATTTTATTTTTTGGCTTATTGCCGACTGGTTAGTGCCTCTTCCTCACTAGGATTTAAGGTCTATAAGAGGAGGCATTTTGTCTGTCTTGTTTTTTTCAGGCATTTTTAATGCCCAGGAAGTGCCTGGCATAGAAGGAAAACCCAATAGATGTCTGTTGAATAATCCAGCAAATATGATGGCAGTTTCTCTTTCTTCTTTGAAAAAAATTCATAGCACTAAAAATCTGGCTACGGACGTAACATTTTTTTTATGTAAGATATTTAGACAGTATAGAAACTAAAATAAAAATAAAAACTGACCCCAATTTCACCGTGTGGACACAGTAACGTACACATTTTGACATCTATTTGTTTTTAAAGATTTTATTTATTTATTTGAGAAAGAGAGAACATGAGCGAGGGGAGGGGCATAGGGAGTAGCAGACTCCCTGCTGAGCAGGGAGCCCGACATGGGACTCGATCCCAGGACCCTGGGCTCATGACCTGAGCCAAAGGCAGACGTTTGACCGACTGAGTCACCCAGGCGCCCCTTGACATCTATTTTTTTGACAAGTTTTTCAAAGCATTCATTGACTTTTGGACCAGGGACTCGGTGAGTTTGCACATTATCTGTTCATCAAGAGATGTTTCCTAAGTCCCCAGCCTGGCCAAATCTGACAATCTGCGTGGAATTTTTGGACTATACATGAGGTGGGTGGGGAGGGGGATGACGCCTCAAGAAGGAGATCCTGGGGGCGGCCATGTGGTACAGTCATTGAGCATCTGACTCTTGGTTTTGGCTCAGGTTGTGATCCCAGGGTCGTGAGATTGAGCCCCGTGACAGGCTCTGCACTCAACACCGAGTCTGCTTGCGAATCGTTCTTCCTCTCCCTCTGCCCCTGCCCCATCCCCTGTGTGGCACTCTTGCTCTAAATATAAATATATAAAATCTTTTTCAAAAATTAAAAAAACATTTTTAAAAAGGAGTTCCTGAACTTCTTGACAATGGGAGTCCCAGGGTCTCCACCAATTAATTGAGAAGAAGTACTTCATTACTAGTTTGTCTCCTAAAAAGATTAAATGGTTCACATTTGTAGTCAGATTGGAAAAATTAAAAATCAACTTACTTCAGTTAGTTTTTATGTATTTGTTAATATTTCTGAAGACTTCTGAAAATGAAAGCCTTCCTTGGATTAATACAAGGTTCTAATTTTACACACCCTCGAAAAGAAAAAAAAAAAAAGCAAAGTAGAGAAGACCTTCCAGGCCTAGAGTCTTAGGTTCACTTCCTCAAGAAGGAGACCCTGAGACAGATTCAAAAGCAAGTTTACAAACCAGAAGAGACTCTTACTCTGGGAAACAAACTGAGGGTTGCTGGAGGGGAGGTGGGTGGAGGCATGCGGTAACTGGGTGATGGGCATTAAGGAAGGCACATGATGTAATGAGCACTGGGTGTTACATGGAACTGATGGATCACTAAACTCTACCTCTGAAACTAATAATACACTGTATGTTAATTAATTGATTTTAAATTAAAAGTCAAAAAAACAAAAAGCAAGTTTACCTTGGCGGTGATTCCAGGAAGCACCACTAGGGGTCAGTGGAAGTTGGACAGCACCGGAAAGGGAAGGAAGACGGAAGGCGCAGGTGTGTTCCTGAGGGGGTGACTTCAACAGGCAACTGGGGATCTCACAGCGGAGACTGCACTTGGCACCTGAGACATGAGGAAGGGGCAGCTTTTCTCACTGACGCGCATGCCCGTGGACATTGATGATTGGTTGAGGGCTGCTTTCATAGCTTGCCCTGTGCACAGGCCAGATGACAAAGGCTCTGTGGCAGAGAAAGCCAGATGTTGCCGGAACTTGCAGGAAGAAGCCATTGAGCTGACTCAGAAAGCTGAATGCCTGCAGAAGGGCCATGGGCCGGGGACCAAGAGCTTTGGCTCTATCTGGCACATCGTTCTCCTTCCCCAGCCCTACCGGGCAGTTCTCAACAGGAGGGTAGTGAGTCTGGCTTGTCTGTTTTTATTTATTTATCTGAGAAAGAGACTGCACTCGAGAGAGGGGGACAGGGCTGAGGGAGAGGGGGAAGCAGGCTCCCCACTGAGTAAGGAGCCCGATGCGGGACTTGATCCCAGGACCCTGGGATCATGACCTGAGCTGAAGGCAGATGCTTAACCAACTGAGCAACCCAGGCGCCCCATAGCCTGGCTTGTCTGTTAAGTAAGTGCCATTTTGATTTCTCTTCCACATGTTTCCTTGGCATAGGCTCCTTGAATGGAAGAGCTAATTGCTAGCTCCATCCTTGGGTTGGGCTCACTGGGATGCAGCAAAGCCTTCAGGTGTGTGGATAGAGAGCAGGGTAGCTACAGGTACTTGTCATGATAAGGAGACCATCATTCTGGAGACGGAAGTCTTTCATTTAATTCATTGTGGGGCAGAATCGTCTTTCTTCCCCTTTCGACCCCAAACACCTTCCTGTTTGTCGTGGAGGTCCAGAAGAACTTCAAGCTGCTGTAAGTACCTCTTAGGCCCCAATGTTGTCAATACGTGCTCTCCGCTAGCAAACCTCCCCCAAAGGGGCTCAGTCTCTGGTTTCATCTCGGAGGCAAAGTCCAGCTGTTAACGCCAACCTCCTTATTGAGAGTGGGAGAGCAAGAGGGATAGGAGAGTCCTGATAACAAGAGTTTTTTAAATGGATTTTGTAAGTAAAATATCCCATGACTTCCTGGGGAATCACTCCTCTTGTTGTATTCGTTGTGTTGGGGAAAACCTGGCACTTTGGAGTTCATCAATTGTTACACTTTCCTTTTACCAAGAATTTACAATTTCTTGTGTGTGTGTGTGTGTGTGTGTGTTTAAGATTTTACTTATTTATTTGAGAGAGAGAGAAAGAGAGCAAGCATGAACGGGGGGAGAGGGGCAGAGGGAGAAGGAGAAGCGGACTCCCCACTGAGGAGGGAGAATGATGCGGGACTCTATCCCAGGACCCTGAGATCTTGACCTGAGCTGAAGGCAGACGCTTCACCGACTCAGCCACCCAGGCGTCCAAGAATTTACAATTTCTGTTGTGTTATTGATATACTTTCTTGTTTTTCAGGGGTTTAAGGCTATTATGATTTCAAATATTTATACATCTTCCTCCACTTACATTGGATTTACATCCGAATAAGCCCATCGTAAGTTGAAAATATTATCAGTCAAGGGGCATCTGGGTGGCTCAGTCAGTTAAGCTTCTAACTCTTGGTTTCGGCTAGGGTCGTGATCTCTGGGTCGTGAGATCGAGCCCCACGTCAGGCTCCATGCTTAGCGCAGTCTGCTGAAGAGTCTCACTCTCTCTCTCCCTCTGCCCCTCCCCTGGCCCGCACACACATGCTCGCTCGCTCTCTCTAAATAAATAAAATCTTTTTTTTTTAAAGAAAATATCGTCAGTCAGAAATACATTTAATACACCTAACCTCCCAAACATCATAGCTCAGACTAGCCTACCTTAAATGCACTCAGAATATTTACATTAGGGGCGCCTGGGTGGTTCAGTCATTAAGCGTCTTGCCTTCGGCTCAGGGCGTGATCCCAGAGTCCTGGGATCAAGCCCCATGTCAGGCTCTTCCGCTGAGAGCCTGCTTCTTCCTCTCCCACTCCTTGTGCCTGTGTTCCCTCTCTCGCCGGCTGTCTCTCTCTCCCTCTCCATCAAATAAATAAATAAATAAAATCTTGAAAAAAAAAAAAAAAGAGGGGCGCCTGGGTGGCACAGCGGTTAAGCATCTGCCTTCGGCTCAGGGTGTGATCCTGGCGTGATGGGATCGAGCCCCACATCAGTCTCTTCCGCTATGAGCCTGCTTCTTCCTCTCCCGCTCCCCCTGCCTGTGTTCCCTCTCTCGCTGGCTGTCTCTGTCAAATAAATAAATAAAATCTTTAAAAAAAAAAAAAAGGATATTTACATTAGCTTCTAGTTGGGCAAAATCATCTAGCATAAAACTTATTTTATAATAAAGTTTGAATATCTCATATAATTTGTTGAATACTGCACTGAAAATGAAAAGAAAATGTATCAGAGCAGAATAGTTACCTGTGTATTAGTTGTTTATTCTCATGGTTACATGGCTGACCGGGGGGGGGGGGGGTGTCTCACTGCACCTGCCCACCATCACGAGAGAGGGTTGAGCAATACTGCTAGCCTGGGAAAAGCTCCAAATTCAAAATTCAAAGTATGATTTTTACACAAAGAATGTATATTCCGTTTGGACCTTGTAAAGTTGAAATGTCATTAAGTTGAGCCATAAGCCAGGGACCATTTGTATATTCAAATTATATATATGTAACATGTATAATATATACGGTTTCAAATTATATATATTTATAACTTTTATCCAATTCAATTGTATATAATATATAATTCAAATATATATATTTCAAATCCATATATAATTTTAACGGGATATTCAAAAGGGGGTTCATACACAAGTGTTTGTTCAATCTGTCTCTTGAACTAAAATCTTATTTTATTGTTTAATGATATACTCCATACTGTTTATTATTATGCTGATATTAAAAGCCATGAGAAGGATCTCTATGCACTGATACGATAAGATAATTATGAAAAAAAAAATCTGTCAGGGCGCCTGGGTGGCTCAGTTGGTTAAGCGTCTGCCTTTGGCTCAGGTCATGATCCCGGGGTCCTGGGATTGAGCCCCATGTCAGGCTCCCTGCTCATCGAGGAGTTTGCTTCTCCCTCTCCCTCTGCCCCTCCCTCCTCCTGCTCATGTGTGCTCTCTCTCTCTCTCTCTGTCAAATAAATAAATAAAAATCTTTTAAAAAAAGAAAAAATCTGTCAATAAAAGTAGTTACAGAATAGTAGGTTTGAAATAAAGATTAACAACCTCTCTTTCTCTTTCCCCATCCCCCCTTCCTTGTCTCTTCTCTTCCCACTCCCTTGGTTTAAGAAAGGTCTGGAGAAAGCACACCAAGTATTTAATAGTGTTATGGTGGGCTGAATTGTCCCCCTCACCCTCTGCCCCACCATTCGTACATTGAAACACTAACCCTTAATGTGATTGTATGTGGAGCAGGGCCTTTGGGTTAGAGAAGGTCATGAAGGTGGGGTCCTCTTGATGGGATAAGTGCCCTTATAACGAGAGACACCAAAGAGAAGACACCAGAGAGCTTGCTTGGTCACTTTCTCCCAGCCATGTGTGGACACAGTGAAAAGATGGCTTCTATAAGCCAAGAAGAGAGTTTTCACCAGAACCCCCTCATGTGGCACCTTAATCTTGGGCTTCTAGGTGCCAGAACTCTGGAAGGGACAAAGAGGAGACTTAAGTCCCCACCCCCTGGATACTGGACAGTGTTCTGCAGTAACAGAAACTGGGTGGGGGGGAATAGTCAGGTGGACAGAGAGCTGAAGTCCAGGAATCCATCTGTCTCAGCCTGCTGGGAATAGACCTTTGGACTATCATGGTGCAAGGATCAGATGAGTGAGAGATACAGGAAAGTGTGCAGGGGCCAGCACCCTCACGTGGTTAGACCCATGCAATGACAGACCCATGGAATAGCAGGGCAAGAAATGTCATGTCTACCTTCCCTCATGTCACTTCCATGTCTGCCCCCTCCCTGGCTGTCCCCCCCGATCAGTGAGACTATTCTCTAGTGAGTAGAGTTAAACCACATTAAAAAGCTGTACCTGCAAGTGTTTTCTGACAATCTCCTCTCCATATATTTCTAATGCTTCTTCTCCCAGTGGCAGAGTCCATGCGGCTGTGTAGGTAAGGGGATTCAGAGGGATTCATGGGCATTGGAAGGTAGGGAGAATTTCATCCTGTGTTCCTGGAACAAGCATCTGAAGGTGCTGTAACCCACCTCTCCTTCTCTCTCACGTAGAAGCTAAGGACAACTGGGGAGACTGGAAACCCCACTTTGGTCTTGAGGTCTCCTTAGCAAATGACCAAGATGGCTTTCTCCAGATGGCCTCAAATAAGGAGTAACTGAGCTGGAGGAATGATTATTATTATTTCTGACGTCTTTTCCATTTAATTACTCTTTCCTCATTCTTGATCCCCTACTATAATACTATCTAGTATTGAAATGCCACCATAACCCTAACAAAAGACTGGGAATTTCATAGTTGTGGGGAGGAATGTGAGACTATTGCTTAAATGTCCTAAGATTTACAAGTATTAATATAAATCTGATAATAGCGCTTGTTCTGCATTTCAGATACTCCCAAGAATGCTTGGGGAAAAAGAAAACTAATTTATGTTCTATGTACCAATTGCTTCAGAAGTTGATGAAATGTTGAGCTGATATGGGTGTTCCATTATTTTGGTACAAATATTTAAAAAATAAACCAGATTGTTCCCTTTTACGTGTCCCTCAAAAATGCAGGAATTGAAACAAATTGAGTCCAGGATTTTTGTTGATTGATTGTTGTACACCTACTCATAAAACATTTGAAATAGTTCTTTGCCACCTGGATCCTCGGAGATCATGATTCTGCTTGGCAGAATCTCAAAACGTGTTCCTGGAACAAATACTCAAATATGTTCTAAGTCTGCAACAGTCAAAAGTAACTCTTCAATTCCAATCCTAAATATTTGGCCTGTTTCTCGGTAGCAAAACTGTCTACACTTCCATTTCCCTTCGTATCATCAATGCAAGAGTATTGCAACAGCGTAAAATGCTGACAACAGAGCTCTTATCATTTTTTTCTGCCTTGCTTCTCAATTTTTCAGTGGAAACACTTAGACTGTCAAAAATAATTACTATACGGTTGTCGTCTGATATGGAAAGTCTGACAAATACCATTTTCTGATTTAGGTGCAGTAATTCACGAGGCACTGGGATCAGAAAGGAATTCCTGTCAATTCTATTCTTGACAACATCTCTGCTTCCCCTGGCTTCGTTGAGATTAATCCCTTCTCTTCCTACGAAATCTGGCTCAAAGCTCACCTTCCTGTGGGCAGTCTAGTCTGAGAAACTCTACCCTGTTTTCCTCTCTTCCTCCTTAATCCTCTGTTAATGTTTACCCTGTGCATAGAGCGCCTGGCTGGCTTAGTCAATTGGGCGTCTGGCTCTTGATTTCGGCTCAGGTCATGATCTCAGGGTCCTGGGATCAAGCCCCAGGTCAGGCTCTCTGCTCAGTGAGGAGTCTGCTTGAGGATTCTTTCTCTCCCTTCCCTCTGCCCCTCCCCTCACTTGTGCACTCCCTCTCAAAAATAAATAAATAAATCTTTTAAAAAATATTTACCCTGTGCATTTTTGTTGGGTCAATGGGAAACTAGTAAACTTTTTAAGAAGGGAAGGTGTATGGTATGATTTGCATTTCAGAAATATTGTTCTGGCTATAGGATAGGGGGAAGGTTCAAAGGGGATGAGGCTCGTTAATGAACTGGGACATTGGTCGTGAGGGACCAAGGAAGAGATGCCAGAAAGGTGGTTTAGAAATACGCAAGGACCATTGACAAAGATTTAATCTAAGATGACGTCAAGGTTTTGAACCCAAGATACTGGGCAGATGGGGCAGCATTAAGCCGGGTGTGCTGTGGAAGGAGAGGAGCAGACCTGTAGGAGATGTCTGTATGGAGGGTAGAGACACCGATGAATTCTATTTTAAGACATCTATAGAGAGAGAGGACATCTACATGGGATGTTCTGTAGACACACATAAGTTGGAAATTTCAGTATAGAGTTTGGGAGAGGAGACATTACTGGAGACATAGTGTGGTAAATGTGTGTGTGTATGTGTGTGTTAGACAAATCTGTGCGAGGCCATAAGACCACAGCAAGAGTGCCTTAAGTAAAAATTAAAAAAGACCTGGAGAATTCTTACTTTTAGAGGGCTGTGGATAAGGAATAAGGACATAGGGAAGGAGGCATCAGACAAGTAGGAGCAGAATGCAGAGCTTTACCTTACAAAGAGTGTTATATTGAATTTATCCATACAATTAGATGTAACAGACATTTATTGACCTACTAGAAAGACATACTGCTGGGCTCTAACAACACAAAAGTGGTTTCTGCTCTTAATGAACTTCCAAGGGAGATGGAGAGATGGACATGTATCGGGTGAGTCATGCGCAATGGCAACGTTCCACCAGTTTTGACCCACAAAAATTGCAATTTCAGACAGACCAACCTAATCGAATTAGGCAAACGCAATTATAGTCTTGACAGAGTTTTTAACAATGTCATCTCTATACATAGAGTTTTAAACAATGTCATTTCTATGCCCAGAGAAAGAACTCGGATGGAAAGACATGTCCCAGAAGACCTAACATATACATATTTTCCTGAATGACTTTCTAAAAAAAACTTGCTTAGACCTTAGAACCTTGTGAAACGTCCTCTTTAACCTAAAGAGGACGTCCTCTTGCCTTATTGTTGCAAGGCGGCTTCCAAGACTTTGCATTTACGTCCAGACACAAGAGAAAGTTTGGTTTCTCTGTTAATGATCCAACAACCATCCTGAGATCATCCTGTCATCCTGATCAGACCAGCTGGGGTTCCATGGTCGCCCTCAATTGCAGCTGGGGAATTCCATGTGTTGATAACACTCGGGGATGGAATATTGCCCATCCATGAATGGGAAGAGGAGTCAAACCCACAGCGGTGAGCTACCGTCCAGTGGAGACTGGGAAGGGAAGCAGCCATGTCACTTCAGAGCTGAAGGAGGAGGGTGACAATTCAGGTTTGGAAAGATTGCTTTGCAACATTGTAGATGTTTATCAGAGGGTACGTGGTTGGAGACAAACTAGTCAGGTGGGAATTGAAGGAACTCTGGCAAGAAAAGTTGATGGCACCTGTGATGGCGGGGGGGCCAGTGTGAGTCAAGAGAAGGTGGGTTGACGTAACTTACGGTAAGGTGGAACTATAGAACTTGGGGACCACCTTGATGGGGAGAGTGAGAGGGACAAAATCAGGGTAGGAATGACTCTCGCGTTTCTTCCATGGTTGATGGTACAAATGGTGGTGATGTCACTGGAAGAGGAAGTGAAGAAGGAAGACATTTACATTTTGGTGGAAAGGTAACTGTGTATTTTTTCTCCTTTGACTTTTTTCCGCCTTTGGTTGAGATGACTGAGGAATATAAAACTGTGAGACGGGTGAATGGTTTGGGACCTGGAACAGGCTGGAAAGGCAGGCTTGGGGTTGACAGTGCAGGGTTGAATACATGTGTATGGCCAACATCGTCCTGGAAAGAGTATGTGGTGAGAGATGGAGTGGGGGTGGACTGGACAATGAAGGGGAGAGGCAATGAAGGGGAGAGGCAATGAAGCCATGGGGCAGGGGCTCCCACGTGGGTACTGGGGAGACGGGCATCGGTCTTGAGCACTGACTTTACAGTCACTCTCTGTGAAAGGGCGTTCCTAACACACATTCCACGGGGATGTGGCGATACGTACATGAGGACACAGGTAGAACCCTTAGCAGAGTTCCTGGCACGTGATAAACACGTAGGTAATTTTCTTAAAGGAGCAAGACCCAAAGGGATTAGCATCCTGGGAGCTCAGGGGAGAGAGAACGGTGCCGAAAATCTGGGACTTACTCTATGACACGAGGACAAGAAGCCCCCCTTGGATTTCACAACCAGGAGAGACTGTTGGCCTGGGAAGATGCGATTTTGAGGTTGTGGTGGGGGTGGAATCTGGCTGCAGGTGGGCTGTATACCCTAAAAGAAAGTGAGGCCGAGGGAGCCAGCATGACCTTCAGGTACGAAGAGAAGGAAGGGGAGGAAAAGGGTAAGAACTATAGAATCTATAGGTTCATACATTTTTGTCACTTGGTTGGTTTTGGTTTCATTTTAACACAGAAACAGGCCCATTTCTGGATCTCTTTGTGTGTTTCCAAGATATCCTTTTAACTCAAATTTTAGAAAGGATTATAGAAAACACTGATCATCCATAACCCATGATGAAGGCCCTTTCTTCCTGCAGGTTTAGAAAAGACAGGCTTGTTTGGGTATAAAGACTATCCTTTTAATCAAGATAAATGGTTTGAAACTGTTAGAAAAACTTTCTTTTCCCCTCTCTACATCTCGGTCTGCTTAAGATCAACCTAATGAGACAAGACAAGGAAATTGCACCGTATTTGGAAACATGGGCAAGAAGATAAAGATTGGACTGGGTGCAAATCTTTTCAAGCAGATCCATTCCCAGTTAAAATGCACACACACACACACACACACACACATCATGATGACCATGGAACTCGACAGGCCACACCTCAATTTTTCAGTGAGGAAACTGAGGCCAGCCCCCCCCCCCCCATCATGCAGTTAGTCAGTCACAGGTGGGACCCAGCGCCTAGGTCTCATGTTTTTCCTTCTCTTCACCATACATCCATAGAACGCTATACAGACATCTGTTATTAGAATATATTTATTATATATTATTATGATATTATCTCTTTTATCAGAACCCACGAGGTAAGGGTGTGCTTTTATTTGTTGTTACTATTAAATATGTGTATCTCTGTGCTCTGCACTGGCCTGGGAGAGTCAAAGGATCGATCTGATCAGTATCAGTTTTTCCTTACATAGATTCACGGAATGATACTTGGATACTTGGATACTTTCCGTACACTCATGATCCCAAAAGATCTGTTCTAGAGCCCTTCCTCCAAAACAAGGATTTCTATGACTGTAGCCTGTTCGGAGTCTCTCATTACAGATGTCATGGGAACACATGCACTTCTAGTAAAGATGGGTAATGTGTCTTGAAGTGAGATTATTTTCATGGAACTCAAAGGATCTGGGCTACCTCCATAATGTATTGTACCTTGGATGTAATTTGTGGTTTTACTTTTGTTGTTGTTGTTAGAAGTTCTGATTTCAAAAGAGCACCCCAAATTAAAAGTAGAACATCCCATCAGCTCATAATTCAGCAGATAAATCACTGGAGGGGGGCCTACACTCTCTGTAGGTAATCAAACCCACCCCACATCTTGGCGGATTCCTGGATGCCTTTTGCCTTAAGACAGTGATGACTTAAGAGTCCCCAGATTTGGCCCCTTTGAACCTCTTCCATTGTTCAAATGCGAGGAAGTTGAGCTTTTCCCCAAATGAATAGAATAAAAATTTCAAAGGATCTGTCACCCTTTTGTTGTTAATCTCCTTCCTTCAATTTATGCCCAAACATTGCTGATAGCTCCATTATTCTCCACTCTTTGCTACTTACTCCTCAATCCCCCCACCCCTGGAATTACTTCCATTCCCACCACTACTTAACTCCACAAGGTTTACCAAACTCCTTTACTATAAGCTATGTTCCTGTTTCTTCCCCTAGGTTGATAACTAAACATGGGTTTCACACTAAAAAAACCAGAAACAAGTGAAGAAAATAACTCTTAAGCCATAAAGCCATTGGTAAGCAACTCAGGTACACAGTGCATGGTGAATTTCCCCACGTGAGAAGACACCAATGTCTAGAGCTGGGGAGAGGGGATAGGAGAGAGAAGCAGAGACTAAGGAGGCAGGAGAAGGTAACATGGACAATGTCACAAGGACAGTTGGCTTGCCCTCATTGCTTCCATGGAAGATGACCAAGAAAAGAGTAGAAAGGGAGTCAAAGACTTGCTTGCAAAGATTGGAGTAGTGGTACCCTGTACTCAAGCAGTCCTTTGCTGTACCAAGCAGGACTCTATCAGTTTCACCTGGTAGGAGCTCAACTCAAGTTAGTCTAAGCCAAAAGGAGTTGCAATCAATACATGTAACTGAACAGTCCAAGAGTTAGTTCCATTTCAGGCATGGATGGATTGAGATTTAAAGAAACAGTATCATCCTGTTCTGTCCCTTCCGCCCCCCCCCCCCATTTCTTGGGTCTGTTTTTTTCTGTGTTGACTTCATTCTCTTACAAACTATCTCCATGTAATGTGACTTTTCCAGGTTTACAAGGTTCTTAAATCCTACTTTCTTAAATCTTAAATCCTGCTTTCAGGAGGATTGATAACTTTTCAGACTTCCAGAATCCATATCGATCTCTGCAAAAGGATTCTGATTGACCACAATTGGGCCACAAGCATACCTTAATCTCTGTGTCTAAGGAAGTTGGATATGCTTGCTATCCTCAGCCATGTACCTATCACTGGGGCACTGGACCCTTGCACCTTGACTGATAGTTCTATCAGTGTAGTTCCCAAAGGGAAGTATTATGGGCCAATCAAAACAGCAACAGTTGCTGTACTTGAAATAAGAACACAGATTAATTCAGTAACTCTGAGGAAACTAAGGTAAACAAAAATGACAAATAAAGGGTATGTTATAATAAAAATATCTTATATCAGTGGTAGGTATCCTTGATCTAGACATTTCGAGTGAAGCTCCAGCAGAGAAGGGAGAATTTGTTGTGTGTGTCCTCATCTTCTTAGTGCCTGGCATGTAGTAAGTATTTAATACAGTTTCTTTGTAATAGAGTTTCAAGGGAAGTGAAATTTAAAATAATAAGCTAGTGACTACTAAGGCACAGGGGCCAAGGTAGAAGGGTTTTCCTTATCAAGGTTAGAATCAAATTGGAATGAACCACTAGAGACTATGGACTCTGGGAAACAAACTGAGGGCTTCAGAGGGGAGCGGGGTGGGGGATTGGGATAGGCTGGTGATGGGTATTAAGGAGGGCACATGTTGCATGGAGCACTGGGTGTTATATGCAAATAGTGAATCATGGAACGTTACATCAAAAACTAAGGCTGTACTGTATGGTGACTAACATAATAAAAAATTATTTAAAAAAAATTAGTGAGCTCTCTCCATTAGGAAGTTGTAAAGGCAGTGGAGCCCTGGAGGAGAGGTGGATGGATGTAATCAGTGGTGTCCTGGTCAATGTTCAACAACTGAATCTCCAAGGAAAAAGAATGAATCCTGATTTGTATCTACTGTTAATTTCTATTGTGTAAATTCTCCCATCATTGTTGATTTCAAGCCACCCACACGAGGCACTGAAGGCAGAGGTGGGAAGGAACGCACATAGATGCTTTGTTGAAGGTTGTTTTTCTTGGAGACTCTTCAGTATGAATGCCTTGGAAGGGGTTGACCCATTATATGTAAAATCTAGGGTTTTCTGGGGGCAAGAATGGAAATCTAAAACCCCCATCCCTGTATGTGAAATTAGTTAATCATAATGAAGTGACCCAAAGTGGTTTTGATAAGATGCTTGATCAGGTAAGGACCCCAACGATTCCAAAGAGAAATTCTCCACAAGGACAGCAGTTGCCTTGGTGAGTTGGGTGCATCATTGGCCCCAAGGGTTTCTAAGCATTCCTGTGTAGCTGATGGCTGAGGCTAGAAGCTATTCTGTACTCAGCCACCCAGGCAAGGGTGTCGTTCTTCAGAGAGAATAAGGTTAAGAACTTGACCGTAACTAAAAATATTATAGTCATGAAGCCCACGGTGTGCAGATTTCCAGAGAGCAAAGATATCAGCACAACAGCGGACAAACACGTATTCCATGGCAAGGTAGGAGTTATAAGAGTAACGCTCGCCAGGAGTTTGCAAGTAGGACCTAAGTCCTCATGGAGCATATCAGTCAGGATAGGCAAAGTTGTGCTGTGGTAACAAGCAGTACTGAACTTTCAGTGGCTTCCCACAACGTGAGTTATTTCTCACTCACGCTGTATGTCCATCACGAGGACTCAGACTGATGGAGATTGCTTCCGGATGCCTGTTTCTGTCTTTGCAGAGGCAGAAAGGAATGCAGCAGAAACACGCTGAATTTTACATGAGACATCGCTTCTGCTTTCATTTCATTGGCCAAAGCAGATCCCAAGTGGGCAGGATTGTGCAATCCTGGCATGTGTCCAAAAGATGGAGCTGGCCAATGGCACTAGCAACCATAGAAGTTGACTGAAATTTCTAATTATTTTCTCTCTCTTCACCTTTGGAAGAAAGAACCGGGCTTGTTTGATGTTTGAGCTGAGTAAACCCCAGAATCTTGAATGGTTCATCTGGAGGACTGCCTGGAGGAGTTACTAAACCTGGTTCATAGGAGAAGCCTCTAGCAACAAAATGAGCCATTATATGTAGAATGCAGAATATAAAGAGAGGTGGCAGTTTGGGTGTGTCGAAAGGTAAAACAAATCAAATCAGGTACATGCTGAATGAATGAGTGAATGAATAGATTTATGAATGAAACGTCATTCAAATGGAATGATACTTCTCTCCTCTAAACATCTTTTGTGACGTTTCTTGGATATTTTTACCGCAGATTCCATGCCTTTCATTCCATGGCATTATTAGGGGCACCTGGGTGGCTCAGTGAGTTGAGTGACTGACTCTTGATTTCGGCTCAGGTCACGATCTCAGGGTCCTGGGATCGAGCCCTGCGTTGGGCTCCCTGCTCAGCAGGGAGACTGCTTGAGATTCTCCTCTCCCTCTCCCTCTGCCCCTCCCCACCACACTCTCACTCTCTTGCTCTCTAAAATAAATAAATAAATCTCAATTGCATTATTACTACAGGTGAGAATAATCATTTACTCTCCTAGCTTGATAAGAAGTCACCATAATCAAGTTTACCCCTCTCCCAGTACATTTTATACACGGAATTGAAAGATTTATGTTTTTTAATAACTGAGAGCCAAATGCTGAATGGGGACCATTTAAGCATGGGCTGCAATAAAGTTAGAAAAACTTAGATTTTATCCCAGGGCACGGAAGTTTACAAAAGACCACAGAACTCTTTTGTCCTAATTTGTTGAATTGTTCTTAAAGAAATCCAAGAGCAAAGCATTCTTTTTGCAATGTCACAAACAAAACAGTGAAATACAGTGAAAATCTCTGTCCTACCACACCTGACCCCTTGGGGTAACCAAATACGAATAGTTAGAAGTGGCTCCTTCTACACGTTTTTCTGTATCCATCAACACACTATGCATTTCTACAAAGCATATACTCATATACAGAACGCGTATTCCCGTCTTTCCTTTCCTCTTCCATAAATGAGATATCAATGCACACATTACTCAGAAACATATTTTTAATATTTTATGAACATCTCTCTGGGTTAGTGTTGTTCACACTCTGGGTTTAACCATTTCCCTATCATAAAAAGCAACGTACTGGGTCCCACTCAGCAGCGTTTAAGTAAAGTAACAGGGGATCCAACAGTAATTCTGAATGTGGTTTAAGGATGAGTATTGTTCTTTGAGAATTTCACTTCAAGTGTGGTGGTATCGTTTCCTCATCTATAAAATCTGGACAATAATAGTGTCTACTTTATGGGTTGTTGATTGGATTAAATGAGCTGTTCTACGTAAGAAGCTTAGAACAGCAGCTCGTACCTTGCAAGTACAATACAGATTACGTCATCATCACCATCACCGTCCTCACGCTCACTAGGGTACATTTTTTCTAAGGGGAGGGTGGAGAAAAGCATTTTATTTGCCTTTGGATTTGCCTTTGCCTGTACACCAGTGAGCCGGATTTTCTTTTCATATGTTTGTTGGCCCTTTGCATTCTTCCTCGGATAAATTTCCCACTTCTTATTCCATATCCGTTTGTTCGTTATTTGATTTACAAAAAATCATTTTGTCTTTCTTTGTACAACAGGGATACTAACTCCTCACTCTAATATTAGCAAATATTTTTCCCCCAATCTCTCATAGGCCTTTGGACTTTATTTACGGTGTCCTTTGCCATTTAGACTGCTGGTTTTTGAAATAAAATTTATTTTGTTTTCTAAATGGCTCTGGGGTTCCTTTCTTGCTTAATAAGAACTTCCACACCCAATGGCTAGATAAATATTCTCCCGAATTTTCTCCTATTAATCATTCTTTCTCAATTTTTTTACATTCGTTCTTTAATCTAGCTGAAGTTTATTTTTGTCTGTGGCCTGAAGTAAGGGACTGCCATTATTTTATTCCAGATGAATAGCCAATTATTCCAGTCTCATTTATAAAATAAACCATTCTTTCATGACTGAATTTAAATACCACCATTATCATATATTAAGTTCCTATATATACTTGGATTTATTTCTGGACTTTTTTCTGCTAATTTCCTCAGTCTTGTGCCAGTACTGTATTACTCTGATTGTACCAATTCATAGTCTCTCTCTTAGTCTACATTTTTTTCTACGATATTTTAGCAATTTTTACGCATTGATTTTTCAATATAAAACTTAAAGTCATTTCACCATTTTCATTAAAGAACCCTTGATGATCTTATGGGTAGCTAAATTTATTTCTATCGAGAAAGATTGACTTTTTTAATGATGTTTTCCATCCGCTTATTTAGATATTTTGTTTTTATTGCGTTTTTCACAGAGACCTTTTCTGCTACATTGATTCTTTAGAAATTTAAAGTTTCTGATGTGATCATTAACAGAATTTTAAAAACTCTCTTTTTATTATAAATAACCCCTGCTAGTATAAAGACGATTTTTGTATTTTTGTGTGTTTATTAAACTTAAAAAAAAAGCAACTTTTGACCTTTAATTGTCATAGTTTCAAAAAGCATCACTATATTTTCTTGGGTGTTCTATGTGTTAAAAAAGAAACAGGTCCAAATAGAGTCACTTGTGCTAAGCCTCACTTCAACAAACCAGGATGTAATACCTAACATAATTGAAATGTCAGACTCTCCCAGGTATGTGACCTTACCTAGTAAGTCTGGAATTATCTGGTTAACCTAAGTGAGGTAATCTGTTTGATAGACCCCATCTATCCCTCATAGGAAGGTGAGCTTGCCTGAAACAATCTGCTCTTCTCTTGCTCTTCCCCCTTTCTGAAAGCCTTCCATTTTGCTCCTCAGAGCTCCCTTCTGTCTGCTAGATGGGTTGCTACCCAATTCAGGAATCACTGAATAAAGCTAATCTGATCTTCAAATTTACTCAGTTGAATTTTGTTTTTTTAACATAGGCATATGGTTATATAATCTATAAATAAAGATAATTTGCTCTTTTCGTTTCCAACTTTATACCACTCATTTTATTTTCTTTTATTATTGCATTAGCTAGAATCGCCAAAACAATGCTGAACACAACAGATTGAAGGCATCCCCATTTTCTTTCTGCCTTTAATGAGATTGCTTACTATTTTACATTTAATGTTTGATTTTAGGCTTTGATAACAGTCTTTATCATGCTCAGGGCATTTCTGTCTATTTCAGCAATAGTTGTGATTGCTGAAATGTATCAAATGCCTTTCACTGCCTATACATCTGATTCGTTGTGACAGTTAATTTATGGATAAATGTTTTAATATTGATCCATCTTCCATTCCTGGAACAAATGACTACTTTGAATGCAAAGAGGGAAAAATAGTAAAAGAAAAAGAAGAAAAAAGCTGTTTGTGTGTGAATGTGTGCGGAGAGAAAGAAAGTAGATATCAAAACACAACTAGCAAGTGTCATATGATCACTGATGTTTGGACTTATTAGGGGAAAAAGGAAAGAAGGGAAAAGAAATCTTCAAGAATGTGAAACAAACAAAAAAACCCCAAAATCTTATTTCTGGATAGGCCTAATTCCTTTTTTGGCAAGGTACCAAAGGGAGTTTACCTTTTGATCTCTGAGTATATGAGCCAACTATTTTCTATCTGGTGGATCCAGGTTCGGGCACAATATTTGTGTAAAACTATTACGGGGAAGGATGTCAACTATGGTCTTCCCAGTATTTCTTCCCAGATATTCCCAGTATTTCTTCCCAGTATTTCTTTCCAGATGTTCTTTCTTTCTTTTTTTTTTTTTTAAAGATTTTATTTATTTGTGATAGAGCGAGAGCGAGAGAGAGAGAGAGAGAGAGAAAGAGCACAAGTGGCAGAAACAGCAGGCAGAGAGAGAAGCAGGCTCTCCACTGAGCAGGGAGCCCGACATGGGGCTCAATGCCAGGACTCCGGGATCATGACCTGCGCTGAAGGCAGACGCTTAACCGACTGAGTCACCCAGGCACCCCTATTATTTCTATACTTAGTAGCAAATAAGTGAATTGTTTCTTCCAGTGCCCATATTTAATTGGTCATTAAGTAGAGTTATTTCTAGATCCCAAATATCTCTCAAAGCTGACCTTTTCTCTTCCCTCAGAGCCAACACTCTAGGTCAGGGCTCATAATTTCCCACTTGGAAGGGAAGAATACGAAGCCTGAAGGGTAAAGATCCAAGGGCATGAGCCTGACAGATGGTCACCACAGAGCTTGACATGACAAAGTGGGACTAGGGAAGGAGGCAAATGGAGAGACCATCAATCCTGACCCAATGTTAGAGTCACAGGGATAGCCCAGACCCCAACCCAGATAATCTCACTAACTTGGTCTCACTTACACATTATATTTTTATAAGTGCCTCAGCCCCGGGCCATTTTAATGCACAGGCTGGGTTGACAGTATCTGAACAGTGGTTCCGGAAGAGTGGCTCCCGGGCAAGCTGTATCAGCATGCCTTGGAAACTTGTCACACAAATTCTGGGTCCCACCCAGACCTACGAATCTGAGGGTCGGGGCCGACGATCTGCCTTGTAGTCAGGCCTCCAGGCAACTCTGATACTGGTGAGAACCAGTCCCACAGAGAGTCAAGGAGCAGCTACAGAACCACAGCCCTAACGGGTCACTCGCACTAACTCTGAGATAGCACTCTGATTGCCACAGAATGGCCGAGAATGGTGTGAATCCAAGGAAAGGTGTTGACTTTGGTTGATGAGGGGATCAGAGGTTTCCCAAAGTAGTTTGCGTGCTCAAGGAGGAGGGAGTCATGATTCTCAGAGTTGAAGGGAAAAAGATGATAAGAAAGAGGTGAAAGTGGGTGTGGCCTGTTTGCTGCAGACCTGTGACCACGAAAGGAAGAAGAAAACCAGAGTTGAAGCGAGAGGCAGCAATCAAGTTCACGCAAAGAGGATTTTTGTTTGTTTTCTTCTTGGGAAAACGGTACGTTTGGTCACGGAGAAGTTCCTGCACAGAGAGAAGGGTTGGTTTTGGAAATTAAAAAAAAAAAAAAAAGATGATTCCTCATTTTCTGGGTCAAGAAATGTCCTCTCAACTCAAGATTAGTTTGGGTAAACCAGTAGTCCTTTTGCAACTGGTTTTTGCATTGGGTGACCTTTTACAGCAAGAGCATAAACTTGAAAGGACAAAAATCAGAAGTGTTTCAAATGACTCTGGGTCCCTAGGTTTAACGGGCCCTTTGAGGGTGCCGCTGAGAGAGGGCCCCTTCATTTCTTTGGGGCTCCTGCTTCTTTCTTGGGCAGCATCTGCCTAGACCCTTCTCCTTGCAGGTTTAACTCCTGCCCACCCAACCCCCTTCACCACCACCCACCTTGACTCCCGATGGCCTCACTTCTGATCAGGAACTGAGCGACCTTTATTGTCCTTGCTGCTTAAAGCCAGTTTTCGGCTTGACTGTTTTTCCACTCGTGAATGTCTAGAGAGGACGCTCCTTTGCACAACTTTTTGCCTTCTCGCCTTCTCCTCCCTCAACCCTCCCCCCCACTCCCCTTTATTTACGAGGCTCCCAGTCTTGGGCCTTATGCTGGTGCTTGTCAATGTTTGGTTCCAGCCCATTTTCTTTGTCCCCAGATTAACCTCCCAGCTACCTCTGTCATCACCCCCTGGGGCCCACCTGAGGGTCCTATTTGTAGGACTTCTACTGTAAATCTCTGACACAAGCTGCTTCCTGCTCCCGAAACCTCACAACAAAGAGGTCTCCTCAATTAGCATAATGACTATAGTTCCCGCATGCATAATTGTCCCGCCCCAGAACATTAATTTACCATTCAGGCTCTGCAGGATTGGAAGACCCAGGACCCAATGTGATCAGGAGTTGGGCTTCCTTTGCCTGTTCTGGTGTCTCGGGGAGGGTTCATGTCCCTGTCAGGGGGATGGGGCTGGGGAAACCCTGGAGGGTTTGGATGGCATGTTAGAAAGGTCGATGTGTTGACAGTCAACAATTTATAACAAGAGCCCGCACTGTTAGAAAACCTACACCTTGGCTTGAAAGCAAAAGATGTGTTTCGATGACTGGTTTTATTGCTAATTATTTTGTTTTCACTTTCTGCTGTGTAAACAGTGCCCCAACAGGGACCCCTATCCTCTTGGGGTGAGAGTCTGTTTGTAATAGCTGCGATGTCTAGGTTTCTCATATTTCTTAAGGGCATTACCATTTCAGTCCTTTCAAGGAGATCATCCCTCTTTAGAAATATTATATTCTATTAAGGAACCACAATCTTTGCTCTAATTTACAAGCATGAAGGGATCATATTGGCTCACATATCGGGTTGCTGGGTGTCCTTCACCAAGAAACACAGGAGCGCGCCCTAAGGCAAAGACAATGACGTTTCACTTGATAACTTGTACATACTGGTGGATTATCCTGGTTGATTGTTATTCATAAATTGTTTGCTCTTTTTAAAACTGGTCCTTCAATTCCAGCATAACTCAGATAATGTTAAAAAGAAAACAGCAAGGTCGCATACATGGATTAGCTGTAGACGGGCATCGATCCGTACAATATGGATTCCTAACACGACGATTTATGATGGCATCGAATTTCTAAAGTTCTAGTATGAAATATTTGTATTTCTTTACTGTGTGTGCTAAGTTTTCTTCTGTTGCAAGTAACGAAAAGATCAAATTTGCAGAAGCCACAGAGAAAGAGAGAGAGAGAGAACGAGAACAAGAATGAGAAAGAGGAGAGTTTATTGGCATACATGCCTTCGTCCGGAGCTGGTTTTAGCTTCAGGAGTAGTTAGCTTCATGCAGAGGTGATGTTAGTTGGAAGTATGGTTTGATCTATGGATTCAAATGACATGTTCGGGACTTGATTTCTCCCCTTGGTTTTTGGCTTGGGCAGCGTTGATTTTTTTTCTTTTTTTTTTTCAGGCAGGATCTCTCCTCCCGGTGACAGGACGGCTTCAAAAGTTCTCACATATCATACGGGAGGCAGGACAGAAAAGCAACACAGTGGGCAGGAGCGAGGGGTACATGCTTCTGGATTCCAATCATACTAACTGGGGGACTTAACACCAGGTACCTTTCATCCGTGAGCCTCAGTGACCTCACACGTGAAAAAGGGCTCTTTTGGGGGCTGTGAGGGTTAAACCAGAGAATCTAGGTAATGTGCTTACAGGCTTCTGGCTCCTCATACCCTCTGTGAGCTGTTCGTGTTGATGCTGTCACTCTCCTTTCTCCCTCAACTCCAGGAGGAAAGAGCATCTGTCTCTCTCCCAAAAGTTATAACAATGAAACATTCCATCCTGCGGGGCTTCCATTGTCACAGTGATTGGTTCACAGGTGGGCAAGTTACGCAGCTGGTGCAATCAGAGTGAACCTCGGGACTTCTGCTAGGACCACAGCAGAAGAAACTCTCACATGTTTTTTCGACAGTGCCTCAGGCTGAGCTGAGGCTTGGATGGCTGCAGCCCTTTTACTCCAATGAGGGAACCCAGTTTGAAGATGCAGTTGTCCATGGGAAGGGCCAACTGGAGAAGATGTCATCAAAAAAGAACCAGAGCTCTAGGAACATGGTGAGCTTCTGGATCAAACCATACCTGAAGGCCATCTAGCACTGCATTTAAGACCCACTGTGTGGGGTTTCTATCACTTGCAATCTAAGGATCCTTACTAATATAGGAAACCCATATTGTTTCTCAGCCAAAAACATAAAAATCAAAACAGCCCGGGTCAAATCCTCCAGTATTATTTAATACAGGAGCATGTTAGTATTAATAAAAGCTGAAGTGACATACTTTTGGAACATAGAATAGTTCTTTAAACTGAATATGTTTGACTTTTTGAAAAACTTACTTTTAAAGTGTTGCAAACTGGAAAAAAACTGTTTTGCGAATTTCACTGGCTCATGGATTACAGTTTAGGGACCAATCAGATAATATATGTAATAAAATGCTTATCACAGAACATGACACACACAGAGGGGCCATGGATGGCAGCTACATATGTTTTCAAGAGACATGGGAGGGGTCGTGCTACGGACTTCATGTGGGGGATAGGAGGAGTAAGTCACTCTTATCTTTTTATTCCCAAAGAACCTAGCACATAATAGGCACTTAATATTTGTTGAATGAGGGGTGCCTGGGTGGCTCAGTGAGTGAATCGTCCAAAACTCTTGATTTCGGCTCAGGTCACGATCTCAGGGTCCTGAGATGAAGCCCCACATCGGGCTCTGTGCTCAGCACCGAGTCTGCTGACCTCTCTCCCTCTGCTCCTCCTCCCACTCTCTTTCAAATAAATAAATAAAATCTAAAAAAAAAAAATTTGTTGAATGAATGACCTTCAATAGAGGGTATTAGAAAGTCTACAGAGATATAAAAAGACAACAAATACCGAGGAGAGAGCAACAGTCTCCTCAACGTGGTGGCAGTGGGGTGTGGGTGTTTCTGGAATCCTGGGGCAGAAAACAGAGCCCACAAGGCTTGCCCAGCACATACCATCCCTCCCATCTTGTTTCCAGTTCCCCTCTTCTCTGCAAATCTATTGCTGCTACATTAGTTCTAGCTTACCACTGGCCCATCCAGATTTCCAGAATTCCCTCCTTCTTTCTCTTCCAGACACACTGCTTTTCTTTTGGCCCTGGACAGCGGGTGAGTTTCCCCTACCGCTTTCCACATGCTGTTCCTTCCACCTGGAATGTTCAGTGCTCTGTTCTTTGTCTGGTTAATCGTACTCATTTTTCAGACCACTCAGTGGAATTCCTGATATCCCTGACTAAGGCAGGCCCTTCTTTTAAACTCTCCTCCAGCACCAAGTTCTCTACTTCGGAGACTTTAATCAAAGTTGCCTTCTTACATTTTGATCAAGTACTCAATGTCTGTCTTCCTTACACACTGTGAGGCTCAGGAGGCCAGGAGTGGTTCCTTCTTTTACCCCCAGTGTCCTGTGCGGTGCACAGTTCTGGGAAGATGTTCAATGCACAGTTGTCCAATGGGTGAATGGACACAGTATTAATAGCACAGGTGTCACGTTCACGGGCAGAGAAGACGCCTGTGCCGGAGTGATCGGAGGAGCTGGGGAACCCACGAATTTCAAGACCTCCGTTCTACGGGCTTCCATTCCCAGATGAAAAAACTTGGCATCTAGTGACCATCATGAGTGGCCCGCTCTGCAAATCCCACTCCCCTAAACAGAGGGGTGTCCGCAGAGTGTCCTCCCTACGAGCTCTGCGTCTGGGGGAATCACGTGCTTCTCCAAGGGCATTTTGGGTCCTGGCAACTTGGATGAAAAGCAACAAAACAATGTTAGCTTCTCAGCATCCTCAGCATATGGGCGATGAAGCACATTGGCCCTTAACGTAAATCTTATTCAAGACCCAGTTTTCAGAGCCTTGGTTTATCTATTTAAATTTTATTTCGGTGTGAATCAATCTTTTTGCTCTAGAGCTCCTCCCACCTCATCCGCGTTCCTTAAATAGTATCTTATTATAAATGCAACATATTCCTGCTTAGGCTACCCCTTCCGGAATATCCCCATCACAGCAGGTTTTGGGGTTCTTCCCTTTAAACCCGACAAGATTGTGTCACAGGAAGCATCCTTCAGCCTCTTAACCTGATCTAGCGAGCGCTTTCGCTCAAAAGCGCATCCAATTTTAAACCAGTCGAGATTGGAGATTTCCGTAATACTAGGCGTTCTTTCGCTCCCCAGTCCCTTCTGAATTGCCTTTTTTTTTCTTTCAATTGCCAGCATTCTTATCAGAAGCAACCGAGAAGGCTACAGAATACTACTACTAATAAATTCTATATTCCACAGGAGGAATGGTGCCACGGCCCCGGCTAGGGACTTGTATTAGGATTGAGGAGAAGCAAATGGGGGTCAACTAAAAAGGGAAATTTTCCCTGGGACCAGAGAATGTTAACCAGGAAGCCTACACCGACAAGACCATTTGCTGGAGGACTCAGGAACGGGAGCGGCAGCGAGCTTCGCAGCCGGTTGCTAACCCCTCCATTCCATTTACCTGCAAATACTTAATATGCTGCGAAACTGTATTTCCTTGCCCCCACCCCCACCCAACAATCGCTTATTAAAATGACATTCCTTCCCCACTAGATTACCCATTCATTGACTCCATTAGTACAAATGAGTTGTTACAATAGCTGTAAATGTTGCATCGGCGGTGTTTTGACCCCGTGTTTGCTATGGTCTAGTCACGCTTGGTGCTGCATTTACACGGCCTTGTACAATATCCTCTGGTCCATCTGGGTCCCTCCCATCGGAATACTGGGCTCTCCCTGTCTGCAGACCCACAATGAGGCGGATGGGGGAGTGGCACAATGTGTTTCCAGCTCTTTCTGACTCTCGGGCTGTGATTGCTGGGCTCCGGGGAATTACTTGTTTTTATCCGCTTTCTTCTCCCCAAGGGGCACTGGGGGAGTCATTTTCTTAGTTCTGAATTAGAAATTAGTGACCTTTACCAGTAATGGCGAAGAGACTCATTCTTCACACGCGGTACACATTCAAAAAGTGTTTGGAAGCAGACTGGTATCACGGGCCCATCATTTTGCTACAAGTGCTTGTCCCTGACTTAGTTTTTACATATAACATAGGCGCATGGTCATAGCTGGTTCTTAAAGTTGAGAGGTCCGCGGATAAGCCGCTTGTCGAGCTGCTTTAGTGAATGGCAGCTAGGTGGTCCGTCATTGTTTGCAGAAAAGAAAGAGTGCCTTTAAAAAAAAAAAAACAAAGGTCTCTCCTCATCATTTATTAGCTATAATAATAAACACTGTACCCGAGAATATGAGTTTGGATCCCCTGAGACTCTGATGACATATCCTTATACAATTAAACCTTCAGGAATGTCATTGTATCGTATTCACAAGTTGTTTTTTTTTTTTTTTTCAGTTTCGGTTTTTAAGTTCAGTGATGGCCAGTCCCAGGCTATGGGTGCTGTAAGTCTAAGATACACACTGATTTGAAAACTTAGTACAGAAAAAGTAAACTATTTTCATGATAACTCGTTGTGGTTTACAAGTCGAGATGCTGATAGTTTGGATGTATCGTATTAAGTAAAATGTACTATTAAAATGAATTTCACCTGTTTCTTTTTACTATTTTGAATGTGGCTGCTAGAAACTTACAGATGCCTAGGGGCACCTGGATGGCTCAGTCGTTAAGCGTCTGCCTTCGGCTCAGGGCGTGATCCCAGGGTCTTGGGATCCAGCCCGGCATCCGGCTCCCTGCTCTCCTGGGAGCCTGCATCTTCCTCTCCCGCTCCCCCTGCTTGTGTTCCCTCTCTCGCTGGCTGTCTCTCTCTGTCAAATAAAAAAATAAAATAAAATAAAAATAGAACCTTACAAATGCCGTCAGCACGTGCTGGGATGAGCACTGGGTGTTACGTGTAAGTGACGAAATCAGGAAATTCTATACCGGAAACCAACTTTACCCTGTATGTTAACTAACTAGAATTTAAATAAAAACCTGAAAAAAATCCCATCGGTGATATTTGTGGCTCACGTTCTATTTCTACTGGACAGAACTTCCTTAGAGATTGCCCCAGATGTGTTCCATTTACTGGCTCATGGGACACTGCTGATCCTAGTTTGAAAACATAGCTCTGCAAAATGGGAAGCTGTAATTTACATGGCAACTTCGAAACAGGTTAGTAGGTTTACAGAGGACACATTCAAGTGATTTCACATGGGGCTTGTCAAATCCATCCCTCCAACAGCACACATACGCCTGTATTGAAACAGTAGAATTGATGGGGGGGGGGTGTAGGACTTGGGGGATGAGGGGTGCTTCTTTGTTTCCGTTTTCTCATGGTACTGGTTCATACCTACTGACCCTTACATACAAAGAACAGGAGGGTGCTAAGTCACTGTTAGGGTGAGACACATTCCTTGGTTTCTGGCCAATGATCAGACAACTACAGAGTCGCGGTGTCGTATCTCAAGTTCTAACTCCCTGGTGTCATGGCTTCCTGTCAAAATTCCCAGTCAAGGCCTTGCACCCATTTTCCTAGCTCTAAGTCTAAGGCTGGGCACCCCGTGCTGGCCGTTATCAGGAGGTCAATTCCAGAAGCTTTCTTGGCTTGGCTGCATGGCCAACTTTCACATCTACCCAGGGATCTGGTAGTCACACCTTTAACCTTCAATCTTTTTAATACACCTGGTGGTCCAGTCATTTCCTGGGAAAAATACAGGCCAATCAGAACAGGTGAATGAGGAACCCTCACGGCTCAGAAGCACCTTGAGTGGAACAGAGTGAGCCAAGTGTCCATCCTGGGGCTCCAAAGCCCCCTCCATCACATGTTATAGGGTGAAGTAACGCAATTTTCACCAAAAGCCATTTTCGTCTGACTTGGAACCCTTTGAGGATGAGGCTGCAAAAGAGCTTCTTCGGGGTCGGCTGGGATCCTGGGGGGTTCTGGGGCAAGATTAGCTCACTGGCAGGGTGACCATCCACCCTCCTCTCCAGAGAACCACTCTTCAGAAAGGCAGACTTCGATAGCTTCTTTTTTCTAAACATGGCTTCCCGCAGACACATTTTATCTGAGGAGGGAGCGAATCTGATACGAAAGCCTTTGAGAAACAAAATAAATAGGGAAAATCAAAGGTATCATTTTCACAGAATCTCTTTTCCAAGCATAACACTGAAAGAAGAATGGCGGTTAGAGCCCTTCCTCCCAGGGACCTCCCAGATGCTGGGCTTCCTCCCCTGCTTTGAGCGCGGAGGCTCGGCTAAAAGGAGGACAAAGGCAGTTCCAGATCCTTCCACTTAGGGCTACAGGCAGATCTGGAGGGAGCCTTGGGGATCATTGGATCCAATATTCTCTTTGCATGTGAGGCTTCTGAGGGAAACAGAGGCAAAGGGGCTTTCCTGAGGTCTTATGCCTCAGGGTTTCAGGAGTCTTTCTCTCGGTCAAGGTTTATTAAGATGAGAAATCAAACTGCACATTCTAGGATGCATTTGATGAAATGGTGAATCATTTCCCACTCAGCAAGCACAGTTTTTCTCCCTGTGCTGCAATCTTTGTATTTAGGGAGACTTTAAGCCGAGTCACTCTATGAAGAAGACCTGGACGTTAGCACTTATAAGTCCCTCTGCCCTGGGCAGGCCATCTTGGTCCTCTCCTCCCTTCTTCTTCTTTCTGCTCACTGTAGTCTACTTTCGTGCCTTCCCCCAAGTCATGACCCTTCCCTGGAACACATTCTTCCTTTCTCCCCACCTATCCCGGTTTAGTCTCTCCCTTCGTGAGTTGACTTCCCATCCTTTTCTTGAGAAAACCACTTCTCTATTCCATCCTTTTGCCTAATTCCTCTTGGATCCCATATGTCCTATTCACTCGCCATGGTTTATTGAGCGCCATCTTGGAACCAGGACTGCTCTGTGCTCTGGTGACTCAGCAGTGAGCAGACCCAGGTCCCTGTTCTCATGGAGCTTACGTTCTGGTAGAGAGCATGACTACGGGGCACTTAATATCGTGATGCTTTGTAACTGCTCATGGTCTGTTTTTTCTCTTATGAGATGAGACTTTTCAGAGGGCTGGGACCGTCTGCATATGTATGGCATCTAATGTTTAACAAGCAGTAACCACTCAGCATGGGATGATCTCTGACTTCATAGCCAGGCCTTCTTCACTCTTCAGGAAGTCTATTCTCCCCTGTGTCTACATTGGAAAGGCCCCTCTCATGCTTGTCTTTGATCTGGTAGATGGAGTGTTCCTTATTTTAGATTCGTCTCCTCAGGAGTCTTTCTCTGCCCCCCAACCCCGCCACCACCCCGCATTTCCCCAGTTCCTTCTCAATGGTGTCATCACTGTTAGTCACCCAGGCTTGATATTTCAGGGTTTTCTTTGATCCCTGGCTTCCTTCCACCATTGTCAATCAGGACAATTTCAAATTGTCAGCAAATGGAGAGGATCCCTCCCATCGTATGTTTGGGATCTTTTCCCTTTTCCAATTCTGATTCACCCCTTCCTAATTAAGGTCCTTATCCACTCCCAGGCTGGATGATGTTAAAGGTCTCCTAATGGGACTCCGTGTCTTCAGACTTTGCCCTCCCAAACATAGAAACTTGAATTTCTTTTTCTTTCTTTTTTTTTTTTTTTTTAAAGATTTTATTTAGTTATTCAACAGAGATAGAGACAGCCAGCGAGAGAGGGAACACAAGCAGGGGGAGTGGGAGAGGAAGAAGCAGGCTCATAGCGGAAGAGCCTGATGTGGGGCTCGATCCCATAACGCCAGGATCACGCCCTGAGCCGAAGGCAGACGCTTAACCGCTGTGCCACCCAGGTGCCCCGAAACTTGAATTTCTGCACATCACCCTCCTTGATCAAAAAGATCTTTGGCTATTTCTGTTGTGATCCGGCTGAGATGAAGATTTCTCACCCTGGCTTTCAAAGTCTTGTCTTCCAACATCACCATTCTTCACAATCACAACTCCCTCCAGGGAACTACTGTTTCCCTGAGATGTGTCCCCTTGGCTCCTCTGAGCTTTGGCTCTATCCCAACCTTTCTTCAGACCCCTGCACACGTTCTACTCCTCTACCAGGTGACACTGATGCTGTCCCTTGTCTACTACCTGTGTTCCTTAGAACAGGCCACCCTGTATGGTTCTTTATCCCTTTGCGTACCTCCCCTGAATCGCTAGCACACAGTGAGAGCCTAGAAGCTAGGGGATCTGCCTCTTTGCCTGGAGTCGCATCAGTGGGTACCTAATAAACATTGGTGAATACAGATGCAGTTGTCCCCATGTGCTCAAAAGAGGACACTACCTTCACCTGCCTCTTTCCTGATTCCATTCCCTAAGGAACAAAGCATGCCACGCTGGGTTGTTTTCAGGTAAACCTAGACTCGTGTTCTCACCTGAGAGATCCACCTGGGTCGAGCCCTCCTCTGTGGGTTCTAGGAATCTGTCATTTGTCAGCTAAAGATAGCGCTATCCCAACAAGAGAGAGAGAGAGAGAGAGAGAGAGGGATGAGCATTTTTTCTAGTGTTTTCCAGCTGATGAATCCAAAGCTGTGTTTTAGTGACTTGCGTAAGGTCACACAAGACAGAAATTCATACAGTGACATGAAACCCAGCCAAGCAAGCAAACATACAGTGAAAGTGCAGCTCCAGCTTGTTTGGAAGAGTGGACTTTGCCTTTGGAATTTTACAGTCAACTTCAGGGGAGAGGATGAGACATTTTCTTGATTTTCAAGTTGCACGGTTCAACTTGGGTGGCTGTGGCTCTTGGCTGGCTCCACCAGTCTCAACGGGTTAGAACTTTCCCCCAGTGGCCAGTCTCTCTGCCTCATTCCAGCCCCAGAATGCTTTCAATGTCCTTAAATGAGAGAGGCCTTTGGTTTCCCCATATAGCTCTATAGTCTCCCAAGGAACAGATAACAGGAAGTTGTTCTAGATACTTGGTCCTGGAATGTTAGCCAGGAGGCACTGACCAGGCCATGCAGTTCAACCTTTATGAAGATAATGATTTGGGGCACCTGGGTGGCTCAGTTGGTTAAGCGTCTGCTTTCGGCTTGGATCATGATCCTGGATTCATGGGATCGAGCCCCACAACGGGCGCCCTGCTTAGTGGAGAATCTGCTTCTCCCTCTGCCTTTCCTCCTGCTCGTGCTCTCTCTCTCTTACTCTCTCTGTCTCTCTCTTTCAAATAAGTAAATACAATCTTTTATTTTTTTTAATTTTTTAATTTTTTTAATTAATGGTTTTTTATTATATTATGTTAGTCACCATACAGTACATCCCCGGTTTCTGATGTAAAGCTCGATGATTCATTAGTTGCATATAACACCGAGTGCACCATGCAATACGTGCCCTCCTTACTACCCATCACCGGTCTATCCCATTCCCCCACCCCCCTCCCCAAATAAGTAAATACAATCTTTTAAAAATTTTTTTTAAAAAAGAGAAAATAATGATTCTTGGGGGCATGCAAGGATTTGGAGGAAATCATAATCCGACCATTTGTGAAATATACATGTGAAATCTCTGTGACCCAAACGCTATCATTTATTCATTTATTGTCATCTTGAAAACCTGGAATGATCTGAGGACTGCTGCATACATTAAGTTGCCAGGCATCACAACCACACTTGAAGAGACGCTGGTCTAGAGCACGCATGCTGGAGGTGGCAAGGGTGTGGGGACCACAGCACTGACAAGTGATCAATGCATTTGTCTTTGCCTACAGCAGACGTTTCTCAGCCATAGTCAAAAACCATTTCAGCATGACTAATGCTGCGGATAACTGACTGCCTGTGAGCCTAATTCAGTGACAGGGCACACTTCATCACTCTGGTTTGTTACAAGGATCAGTGGCACTAAGTTAATTACGGGAGGGACAACATTCTTCTTTTTCATCCGATACAAAATTTTGTTTTCAATGAGATGTGATGCATGGGCCAGGCAATAGTGATGCTGGAAAGTTAAGATAGGTGACTCTGGGAAGCTCTCGGCACACAGGGGAAGGAGTATTAATTTTGGAACTGGCAAGCCTATAGAACAGTATGACAGACTTCCTACTGATCACTAACTTTTAGCATTCATTTTCACAGCCATAGACATAATAAAAGATGAATATTTTATTCTCAAGGCTTCAGAACAGAGACACAGCCCATGGTCCATGGTGAATTATTACTTTGTCTTAGGAGTTGCCCTATAAATAATTCCTGAGGCTTAAAACTCATAAAAATAAATCTCTCTGTGTTTCTAACTGGAACTTCTGGTGTTCTCAATGTCCTCGCCAAAATAAAGCAATCACTGTCCAGATTTTTCTAGGATTGTGCGTATTTTCTCCCCCCGTCTCTCTCTTGTGAGAGAGATTTAATGTGAGAATGATTTAATGTTGGTAGAGAAAGGCTGACACTCGGCTGTCACCTGCAGAGCCCAGGGACGTTTAACAACTCCACTAATGGATTCCATTTCTCATCCTGATTGGTTGCTGGAGGGCTTGTCACTAAGCGCGCTTAGCAAATCGATGACGATCTTGTTGCGACACTTCGCCCTCTGAGATCACGTTGGCCCCATCTGCCACTTTCGTTTTCATTTCATTCATAAAGGAACTGTCCAAACATACTTGCGTTTTCAAACATGGATAGAATGGTTATCGGCTTGGAAAAATCCATAGTGATGATGAGTTTCTTTCGTTGGCTTATACAAACCTCTGTTGGAAATTCCTGCCTGGCTTGACGTGGGGGCTGTAGGCAGATGTCACCACGTTTTATTCCTGTCCTATCAGAGCTGCTGTGGGCACACCTGTTCCAGCTAGCACTCAATTCCTGGGATGATCGCTGCACCTAACATTCCTCCCAAACCCTATCAAAGGAATGCATGAGTCTAAAGAGGTCATTAAATCTCTTCTTTCTCAATTTCTCAGAAATTCTTCTGAAAAGCTCTGGTCCCTGGGCGGGGGGTGTTGGTAATATTTTATTCCTGCAAGATCATTGTCAATCGAAGGTCAGGTTTGACCTGGCTGGAGAAAAGAAGAGCAAAATTACTGAGTTGCAGATGTTTTATTTTTCTAAGGTCGTATTACATGGGAAATACAAATCATTCCCAGCTGGGAGGAGTGGGTTGAATGAGGATTTTAAAAAAGGAATTTTTTCTGATTATGATAGTAATAAATGTTTATTGCAGAAAATAAGCAATAATAATACTCTATAATATCATAATCCAGAAATAAACATTGTTACAATTGTAGTTTTGTGTTTTTTCTTTTATAAATGTGTTTCCCTTTTGTTTTATTTATACACAATTGTGTCATATTCTCTGTAAATTGAGATTTTATGTAAGATATCTGTGGCATTTTCCCGTTCCTTAAAAATTCATAAAAATTCTTTCAAATATGGTTTTTTATGCTTGTACATATTCAATTATGTTTAACCAACCCTCTAATGGACATATAGATTACTTCCTATTTTTTGTTTCATAAACTATACCAGGAATGTCTCTCCATGTATGCAAGTTTTCTTATTTCTTCATTATAAATTAATAAAATTATGATTACTGGGATGAAGAGTATAAATATTCTTCAAGCTTTCAAGACACATATTGCCAAATCAAACCTCAGAAAAATTGCATTATTGATAATTCCACAATGTATGAGTAAAGCCATTCTCTTTGCTCATCAAAGAAGTATTTTTTTTTTAAGATTTTATTTATTTATTTGACAGAGAAAGAGACAGCGAGAGAGGGAACACAAGCAGGGGGAGTGGGAGAGGAAGAAGCAGGCTCCAAACGGAAGAGCCCGATGCGGGGCTCGATCCCAGAAATCTGGGATCACGCCCTGAGCCGAAGGCAGACACTTAACGACTGAGCCACCCAGGCGCCCCATCAAAGAAGTATTTGAACACAGCAACAAAAGCAAAAGGACTTATTTAAAATTAAAAAAAAAAAAAATCTTGGCCATATGAAAATTTTGAAAAATCATTTTAAAATTTGCATTTTTTTTTCTTTACGGTCAGGTTTCTTCTTTTTTTGTTGGCATATGTTTGCTGGCCTTGTCTAATTCTTCTGTCATTTTGTCTGTTTATATTCATGGCCTACTTTATATTAGAGTAAATGTCCTTTTTATTGTTTTATGTATTTATATGTCGTGACTATTCATCTCATAACTAAAAACGGCCTTTCATTTATCAGGTAGTTTAACGTCATTAAGCATATTGATTTTTTAAATGACTTTTTATGAATAGACCTCTTTTTCCTGTCAGATATTCACATATAATTAAACTTTTAAATTTATGGTTTTAAATTCATGTCATTTTAGTATTTAAGTTCACACGTATATAATTTGTTTTGACAAATAATACACTAGTGCCATTAAAAATAAAATCTGTCTCTGCCCACTCGCAATTTGAAAGCAACATAGTATATTGGTTAAGCAAATTCTACCTTGACTAACTGCTTAGACAAGTTTCTTACCCTCTCTGTGCCTCATTTATCAGATGGTACTAGGTATGGTATCATCCTCGTAGAGTTGTGTTGAGTAATGAATAAGTCAATAGAAGTTGAATGCTTCTAGGGGGCGCCTGGGTGGCACAGCGGTTAAGCATCTGCCTTTGGCTCAGGGCGTGATCCCGGCGTTATGGGATCGAGCCCCACATCAGGCTCCTCCGCTATGAGCCTGGTTCTTCCTCTCCCACTCCCCCTGCTTGTGTTCCCTCTCTCGCTGGCTGTCTCTCTCTCTCTGTCAAATAAATAAATAAAATCTTAAAAAAAAAAAAAAAGAGAAGTTGAATGCTTCTAAAAGTGCCTAGTCACAGAACTTGCTCAATAAATGGTAGCTATGACAACCACAAATCATTACTGGCTTCTAGAAGCAGATATACAGATCAAGTCTGAGAACCACCATGGTTTGAGCATGAATTCCAACTTTGACAAACTCTAATTATGTGCTTTTGAATAGGATCCTTAAACTCTCAGAACTGATTTTCTCAACTGTAAAATAAGGATAACTATCTAAGTTTCATAAAATTTTTAATGTTCAAATACATTCTAATTTTCCTTTTGATTTCTTATTTGGCTCATGGGTCATTTGGGAGTGTGTTATTTTGTTTCTATGTATTTGGGGATTTTTCAGTTATCTTTCTGTTATTGATTCCTGCTTTAATTTCATTGTCATCAGAGAACATACTTTGTAGGACTCGGATTATTGCAAATTGATCAAGATGATATGGTCTATCTTGCTAAATATTCTGTTTACTTGAAAAGAAAGTGCATTCTGTTGCTATTAGGTAGAGTGTTCTATAACAATCAATTACATCAAGTTAGTTGATTGCCATATACTAGTTTTTTACTGTTTTATTTTGTTCCCAGTATTTGAAATTATTTTGGCTATTCTTTGTCCTTTGAAAGTCCATACAAATTTTGCAATCAGCTCCCCAGTTTCTCCAGAAGATCCTGCTGGGATATTGATTGACATTGTGTTGAATGTATAGGTCAATTTAGGGAAAATCAACATCTTTACAATATTGAATTTTTTGATCCATGAACATAGTCTACCTCTCCACCAATTTAGATCATTTAAATTTTTTTCAGTATTATTTTGAACTTTTATCTTTTTTAAGATTTTATTTATTTATTTGAGAGAGAGAGAGACAGAGATAGTGAGAAGAGAGCATGAGCGGGAAGGAGAGGGAAAAGCAGGCTCCCACTGAGCAGGGAGCCTGATGAGTGACTCGATCCCAGGACCCCAGGATCATGACCTGAGCTGAAGGCAGATGCTTAACTGACTGAGCCACTCAGGTGCCCATGTCCTACAAATCTGATGTGCTCTTTTCATTATCATTCAGTTTAAGAATTTAATTTTTTTTCCAATTTCTTCTTTAATCTGTGGGTTATTTAGTTGTGTGTTGCATAATTTCCAAATATTTGAAGATTTTCCAGAAGTGTTTTCATGTTATTGATGTTTTTGTTAATTTTGCTGTGGTCAGAGAACATACTGTGCATAATTTTAATCCTCTCAAATTTATTGAGACTTGTTATATGGCTCAGAAAATGCTCTATGTTGGTGAATATTTCATGTGCACTTGAAACAACTATGTATTTTGCAGTTATTGGATAGAATATTCTATAAATGTCAGTTATATCTGATTGATTGTGTTTTTCAAGTCTTCTGTATTCTTACTGATCTTCAGTCTACTTTTTTTGGTTAGTGAATGAGAACCGATGAATCACTAACAGAAATTATAGATTTATTTATCTATACAGTTCTTAAATTTTTTGTTTATGAATTTTGAAGCTTTGTTATTAGAGGCATACTAATTTAAGACTGTAGGTCTTCTGGATTAATTGATCAATTCATTATTACAAATGTTTCTTTTGGACTCTGGTAATAATCTTTGTTCTAAAATCTACTTTATCTGATGTTGGCATAGTCTGTCTAGCTTTCTACTTATCTGGGTCATTATATTTAAGGTGGGTTTCTCCTAGATAGTATATAGTTGGGGCTTGCTTATATATTTTTTATGCAGCCCAATAATCTGTCTTTTTTTTTTTTAAAGATTTTTTATTTATTTATTAGACAGAGATAGAGACAGCCAGTGAGAGAGGGAACACAAGCAGGGGGAGTGGGAGAGGAAGAAGCAGGCTCCTAGCAGAGGAGCCTGACGTAGGGCTCGATCCCATAACGCCGGGATCACGCCCTGAGCCAAAGGCAGACGCTTAACCGCTGTGCCACCCAGGCACCCCCCAATAATCTGTCTTTTAATTGGAGTATTTAATTATTGATATGTTTGGGTTAAATCTGCCTTTTTACTTTTTGTTTTCTATTCTACCTATTCCTTGTTCCCTTTCTTATTGCTTTCTGCTTTCTTTTGGATTCAGTATTTTTTACTGTTGGATTATGAGCTATACTTTTTTTCTTTTGGTATTAACATAAAGTTTATAATACATATCTTAAACTCATCACAGGAGTAATTTTTAAAAAATATTTAATTTTATTTATTTGAGATAGAGAGCAGAAGAGGGGAGAAGGGTCAGAGGGAGAGGGAGAAGCAGACTGTCTGCTGATCAGGGAGCTGAATGCAGGGCTCAATCCCAGGACCCTCAGATCATGACCTGAGCCAAAGGCAGACACTTAACTGACTGAGCCACCCAGGTGTCCCTTATCACAGGAATATTGATGTAGTTAGTTATAAGTGTGTATTTTGCTTTCCTTCCCATTATCCTTTTATATTTTAGTATTCTGTTGCTTTTTTCTTACCTTCTTTTGGGTTATTTGAGTTTCTTTAACTCAATTTTTTTTCTATTGGCTTCTCAAATATATCTTTCATAAATTTTTAGTGTTTTTTTAAGAGTTAAAAATGTATGTCATTAACCCATCAGAGTCTCTTTAGAGTCAATAGGGCACCTCTTCACATTTCCTACTGGCCCCTGCATATGTCCTGATTTTCACTGCATACCTGAAACTTTGCAGTTTTCTTTTCCATTTCTCACTTGAAACTTCACACTTTCCACTTTTTATTTCTCAGTTCACAAATGTGATTCTCTAACAGTATAACTCCATTTACCTACTCACCACCTTTGTGCTTTTTCTCAGTCACATTTTTACATCTCCATGTGTCATAAATGCTACTTTACAACATTATTACTTCTTATCAGACTAGACCGTTGTCTGGTAAGAAAATTATGATAAGAACAAAAGCCGTAGTCTTTTATATATTTACCTACTGATTTACCATTTGTGGTTGTCTTCTTTCCTTCTTGTTATTGAATTTCTACCTAGTATCATTTCCCTTCAAGCTAAATAACATTATTTTGCATTTCTTGTGCTGGTTTGCTGACATGGACGTCCTCTCAGCTTTCATATACCTGTCTTCATTTCACCTTCATTTTGAAGAGTGTTTTTATGTATGAAATTTGGGGTTGACTTTTCTTTTTCTCTTCCACTCTTCAAAATGGCCTCCATTTTTTTCTGATGACAGATTTGTGTTCCTCACTGTTGTCCCTCCATATGCCACATAACTTTATCTGAATGCTTTCAAGAGTTTCTCTTTGTGTTTGTTTTTCCGTGCTTTGGCAAGGATGTGCCTAGATGTGTGTGGTTTTCCTTGAATTTACACTTTTGCAAGTTGAGCTTCTAGAATCCATAAGTTTTTTTGTTTTATATTGCAACAACTTGGGAAATTTTTCTCCCACTATTCCTTCAGATATTTTTCTGCTGATCAATTTCCTAATTCTGAGCCATCTTAGCATTCATGAAATGGATCCTACTTGCCTATTGAGCATTATTATTTTTATATATAATTAAATGGGATATTCTTAAATAAATTTGTTATTTTTAGATACTTTTTCAGAAAAGATGTGTTGTTGGATGCTTTTTAGCCTAAGAATTTCCTATACTCATAAATGAGAGTTTTGAATTCATTATTTTACTTAAAAATGCTGTAGATGTTTCTTCAAAGTCTTCTGACATTTGGTGTTTTAGAGGACAGGTTTGGATGCCATCTTGATTTTTTTGGAGAGGTAACTCTTTTGGAAGGGTAGGATGGTTAATACATATAGAATTGTTTTCTTTATGTTTGACATTGAAAATTGAAGATATCAACATCTAAAATAAATATGTATCTTTTCTCTGATTTGGCTTGATTCTCCAAAGGCCCTTTTGATATAAAAATTCAAGTCTTTTTTCAATTTAGGGATTTTTTTTCTCTCTTTTTCAGAATTTACTGTGTATATACATAGACAAACAGGTATGTGCACATAAAGTCTCCTGAATCTATTTGTGTCTTCTTGCCTTCTTTTTTTCCCCTTAAGACATTCAGCTTTTTAGTTTCTTTCTCTGAGCTCCAGGGAATTCTTTAAGCTAATGTTCTAATTTCAGTGGCAAACCAAAGGCCTATTGGTGGGAGAGCTCCAGCTCAGGCACAGGCAATAAAAGGGTGCGTGGTTTGTAGAAAATATCAGAACGGGAACAAAACTGACTCAAAGTAAGTCTGCTTTATTATGTTCCTATACGTTAATAATTCTAAACAATGCTAGTTATAAAATACTTCTCATCCCCAAAGCTTTTTTTTGCTCTACATTCTAAATAATTTCTGTGGATATTGAGTTTTAATAACAGAATATAAATGTAAGCTTCAACATAGTACATTTATATTACTTATCTCTTAACATATATTGCATTCCAGATGGACGTTAACTCCTAGTTGTACAACTGGCCTCTGGAAACATGGGGTCTCAACGATAAGCATTTGTTTTGAGAACAAGTTAGTAACAGTTCAGAATTGTTTAAATTTGTTTTGTCTCCCCAACTTAGTGGTACTACTTACTTCTGCATTTCATCAGTATGTTAGTAACAGCATAGAGATTATAAAGAGGAAGGAACCAAACATGAGCTACTTACATTCTGTTATAATAAGAGCAAGTCGTTTCTGAACGTTGCAGAAAGCACTCTTTTTGAAACATTTATTCATGTGTTTAATAAAATTTGTATTTCAGAACACTTTTAGGTTTGCCAAGAAATTGTAAAGATAGTGCAAAAAAAATCCCATATACCCCACCCCTAGTGTGCTCTATTATTAACATCTTATATTAGTATAGTATAGTTGTTACAATTAATGATATTGTACATTATTGTTAATTGAAGTCTATAGTTTATTCAGATTTCCTTACCTTTTATCTAATGTCCTTTTTCTGTTCCAGAATCCATCTAGAGTAACACATCAGCATTTACTCATCATGTCTTTTTAGGCTCCTCTTGGCTGTGTGTGATAGTTTCTCAGACTTTCTTTGCTTTTGATGGCCTTGATCATTTTCAGGAGTACTGATCTGGTATATATTCTTTAATTTGGATTTGTCTGATATCTTTCCCATGATTATCCTGGGTTATGTGTTTCTGGGAAGAAGACCACAGGGGTAAATTGCTACTTTCATCACATCACATCCAGAGTACATATGGGCAACCTGACTTTTAACAGCTGATGTTGACTACCTGGTTGAGGTAGTGTCTGTTGGGTTTCTCCACTGTAAATTTACTCTTTTTCCTCTGTCTCCATACTGTACTTTTTGGAGAGGAGTCACTATGCACAACCCGCACTAAGGGAACGGGAGTTACGTTACACCTCCTTGAGGGTCTAGTATCTACAAACATTATTGGGAATTCTCATGCATGGGAGATTTTTCTACCATTCCCAATTTATTTATTTATTTGGCTATTTATTTTTATCACTTTGGACTCACAGGTATTTATTTTATACTTTGGGTCATAATCTAATATGATTTTATTTATTCTGTTGCTCAAATTCTTCCAACTTTGCCCATTGGGAGCTTTTCCAGTTGGCCTCAATGTCCCTTTGATATACCGCCATCATGGTGGGTTTTTATTTTTGAGAAAAATTTCTTACTCTTTTGTACTACAATATACTCTAGGCTCATCTTGTATATTTCATGCCCCAACAATTTATTTTCTGATTACTATTGTTTTAGTTCATGATTACCCATGAAAATAATGTTGTCATGTTGCAGAAGCTGTTGTCAAATATGATAGGTATAACACAATTTAATTCATCAATGTAGGTTTTTTGGTTGTATGAATGTGGTAATGATCATTGCCAACGCTTTTAATTTACTAATCTGTAGTTTTCTCTGACCCTAGGTGGTTTCCTTTTTCTGTATTCATTCTACTTCTGTTTCTTGGAGTGGGTGAAAATACAGAGAAAATTGGCCTTTGTTCTTTGGAACAATTTATTTTGTTCGAGTTACTCACTCTTGGCTACTGCAGTTGCTCCTTTGTTTTGGGCATGAGTGTGGGGAGGAACTGTTGCTGTCTGCTCATTCTCCAGGTGAGCATTTCCTAAGGTGTATCAGTGCGGTAACTGTCCGAGTCGGACTCCATCTTTACCCACAACTTACAGAAGTTCTCCACATTTCCTGACTTCTTCGTGACATGTATCTTTTTTTTTCTTTAAGATCTTATTTATTTATTCGACAGAGAGAGAGACAGCCAGCGAGAGAGGGAACACAAGCAGGGGGAGTGGGAGAGGAAGAAGCAGGCTCTCAGCGGAGGAACCTGATGCGGGGCTCGATCCCAGAATGCCGGGATCACGCCATGAGCCAAAGGCAGACGCTTAACAACTAAGCCACCCAGGCACTTCTCATGACATGTATCTTATTCTTATTCCCCCACTCTCTCAATCACATACGTGTTTTCTTATTTTCTAGTATTTTTTTTTCTTTACATATCAGTGGATGTTCAGGATGGAGGAGAGGAAGGAATTAACACCAGGGCTTCAAAGTCCCATCTTGAAATGGATGCCCAGGATTAGCTGATTTCTTGGCTATAGCTCCAAATGCCTGGTTCAGTACCTGACACGTAGCATGGACCAGAGGGTGAATCCATTGTACAGAAGTTTCTGCTGAAATGGGAATATATTTTGACATATCCAGGTATTACCAGAAAAAGTACTTTAGCTAACAAACAAATGAAACAAACAAAAAAGTACGAGGACATATGGCAGCAGAAATGGTGGGGAGTGATGAGTTCAGTAAAACTTGGAGTTTGCATCTAAGCAGTTCCAAGTATTCCATCCCTAGCCATTTTCATCTGTTCTGGTCTTTCCAGTAGGATCTCATAGACCTGTCTCCATCTCTCTTCCTCCTCCCTTTTCACTTTGACCTCTCTGGTTTTTCCCTATACATGTTGGATAAATTGCTCAGATACATCATGGACTTAATTTAGTTTTCCACAGAATCCAATCTTCCATTTGTAGTGAGCACAGTGATTTTTAATTCAGTGGCCATGTTTTTTTCATGCCTGTCTCTCTTGCTCAAAGATGATTTTCTCCTCAGAACTGCTTACTGGGAATTTATAAATTCATTGTCCACTGAGAAGTTATTAAGTTCATGGATTACCAGTTTTCTAAAAATGTGTTATTTCTTGTAGCAAAGTTATTTAATAGAGAAATATTTTCTCTGATTTTCACCGGGTTTCCCCTTTTTAAAGATTTTATTTATTTATTTGAGAGAGCGAAAGAGCATAAGTGGGGGGGAGGGGCAGAGGGAGAGAGAGAAGCAGATTCCCCACTGAGCAGAGAGCCTGACATGGGGCTTCATTCCAGGACTCTGGGATCATGACCTGAGCTGAAGGCAGACATTTAACCCACTGAGCCACCCAGGTGCCCCTGGGGTTCCTTTTTTTTTTGCATAGCAGTATCTTTTCTGGATCCTGAGATGCTTCTATTTTAGGCCCATTCTTTTAGAGGGAGTTCTTTGCTTGTTTAAACAATGAGAATGATAATATTTTGTCAAAAATTAGTGGGGGTTCCTGCTGAAATACTGCAGTTCTAAATGAGGGGAAAACGGAAAAGTAATGCTTTAGTAGGCATTTTTGTTAGGAGTTCAGTAGCTTGGAGCTGTGAATGGAGGTTGAGAGAAGTGTAGGCACTCACAGCTGGGAAACTCCATTGCGCAAGGGAGTATCTCCTTGTTTGTGTGGGTTGAAGTTAATGTACACACCTATGATGAATTGGGCCAAGGTGGGGTAGAGGCAATGGCCTACACTTTGCACGTTGAGGCCCCTGGCCTCATTGTCTGTCTGTCCTCCCTGCTCGGAGATAAGGAGTGCTAGTGAAATTTGAACAGCGTCTTCTTCACTTTGCTGACCACTCTACTTTTTTGATGGGAAGGGGGGTCATGAATCAACAAAATGTGTTTCCTTGAATCAAACCCATTGTACACTAAATCTGGCAGCAATTTGTCCCAGTTTTATCCATTTTTCAATGAAGGTGTTTACATGGGTCATTTCTAATACCCAGCTCATCTGGGACACTCGATTTATTTATTAATGTTTTGCCCCATCTCGCAAAGATGCCCCAAAGCCTATATTTTTGATTTTTTAAGAAAGTCCTCTCTCATCCAGCCTGGGAAACTAATTTGCAAGAGTATTTATGGGATGTTAGAACCTAGAGCCAGTTGAAGATAGAGACCTCTTAGGCATGCAAACTCCTCAAAGGCATAGAGTCCTCAGACTTGGAAAGGCAGAACCCTCAGCCTTGAGGACGTTTGATTTGTGCTTGGTTGATCTGAATACAACTAACATTGCACAACAGTTTGTAGGATCATGACAGGTTTTGTGCATCACGTAAGAATGAGCCGTGACATTTAAGCAATCAAGAAATTCAAGAGAACTGATCAGTTTTGTAGTCAACAAGCTTGCCGGATGCTTGGGATCAATCACCACTGCAGAACTCCTTTGATCACAAGACTTACTGGCCTTGAATTTCAATGTCTTCATCTGCAAAGAGGAGTAGAACCTTAAAATCTCCAAATCATATACACGCAAATATGCATACATCTATATATATATTCCTATGTATTCTTCTTACGTATATACTGTATACTCTTTTATATATTCTAGACTGAACCGAGTAGTTCCAGTTCTACAATGATTGGAGCAATAGAAGCTACATTCATCTGGTTATATAAGTTCTGATATGTTCATTTAAAGAGCAACCACTTTATCTTGCATAATTGCAGCCACTGCAACCTTGATACATAGCGTAGTTCATGGGACAACGCAGAAAGTCAAAACATGTCAAAGAATTTTTAACGTCTAGTATCACCTTCAGACCTGAGGATTCAGGGCCCTGCCTTGAGCCCTGAGATTTAGAGGGCTTACTCTGTATCTGCTCTCCTTGAGATCTCCTCCTGGACTGAGGAAGCCCAGTGTCAAAGGGTCATGTCCATCCAGAGCAGGCTACCCCCCACGTCGAGTTCTAGGTACCTGAGATTGGGAAATGAGCTGCCCAAACAGCCTTGAGCCTGCTTCTAGGACCTCCATCCACCTGTTTTCCGGATTCTCCTCATGAAGGTATATTGTGCTGTTGGTGTGTCCATCCCTGGGCCTGGGATGTGGCCAAGGAGAGGCTGTTCCCAGGGGTGGAGGTGAAAAGAGTAAGCAGGCATGGTCTACCAGTCTCCATTTCACTCTTGCCCCAAGTCTGGTAAATGTTAGGACAGAATGGGTTATCTCAGTTATTTACTCTCCTCACCCCACATGCCAAAAATGCTCCTAAGCAATATTTTTTTATTGGGACTGGAAAGATTCAACACCCATTAAAACACACACACAAACACACCTCACAAAACCCAAACAAAAACCCTAATTATCTATCTATCTATCTATCTATCTATCTATCTATCTATCTATCTATCGATCAATCGATCTAATCTATTATCTATCTATCTATCTATCTATCTATCTATCTATCTATCTATCTATCATCTATCTATCTATCTATCATCTATCTATCTATCTATCTATCTATCTATCTATCTATCTATCTATCTATCTATCTATCATCCATGTCTGTCTGTCTATCCATCTATCTATCCATCCATCCATTCATCATCTACGGATTGATCTATCACTCTACCTTTACAGATGCCTACATAGATATCTTTATCTACATCCAAACAGATATATAAAGATCTGTATAGAATTATAAAGACACATATAACGAAGAAAGAGCAAGTCTTCTTTTCTTAATTCTCCTTATAAAAAGGGCTTTAAGATAGCGGTGTAATAACACCTAAAGAATATTAGGCATTCCCAATCTGTTGAGGTTCATCCTTTTATACAAAGGATGTCTCTCCCCCAAATACCCCAGTGAATTCTGAGGACATATTTAATGAACAGAATATCACAGGGAGAAATAGAAATATGTAGTTACTGCTGAGAACCTTTCACTGCATTATTTCGATCCGGATTCAAACGTTAGACAAAGCATGCTTCCTCACTGCGGGGCTTGGGCTTGGGGGGCAGGACCTTTGTCACAGGAGTTTGTAGGTGCTGGTAGACCATGGCCTCTATTTCCTCTTCAACCCCCTCTCCAAATCTCTGCTAAAAAGAAGCTTTGTTTGCTTGGTTTTCCCGGTGTGGCTTTAAAATATTTCCATTTTCCAGGGAGATATTAACATTTGACCATCCGTGTAATGTGCCAGTTCTTATTTTGCCCTTCAAGGGCTGGAATAACTCCCACTCTTAGAATTCCCTTCACAAAGCCGAAGGAAATCCCTCCTAACGCACAGCGCACCGGCTATAGACTTCATAATTAGCTTCTGTAATAAAGTACTTAATCGGAATGGAAGCCCTTGCTAATTACAGCGGGAAGTCAGGACAGGCGGGTTACCTGCAGCTGGGGCGAGGCTCTGCGGGCGGAGGCGTCTGGGAACACGCACCCACAAGGGTCCAGGTCCGTTTGGGAGCCCCAGGCCTTAATTAGCCCCAGCAATTAAAAAGGAAAACAATCCTCTATTTTCTCATTAAAAGATGGAAGCCCCTCCCCTACCGCGCTCGTGGGAATAATTTCGCTGCTGCAGAGATGAGGCTGATTGCCCAAGACAATGGTAGCTCCTGGGCTGCAGGACCTCAGTCACCCCTTTGCTTGCTAAATTTCAGGCATCTCTGCCTAACGGGAGATTGATTCGGGTTAATAGACTTATTTTTACAGGTCAAGACACAAAACACTTTGCGTCGTGGGTGCTCTTGCACTAATATCACAAGCTATAAATCAAACCGCTTAAAAGAAGCACAGAGCTTTCTGCCTCCGAACTATTGGTGACAATCAACTCCCCCCCCCCCCCCACTACTGTCTCCCTTACTCTGCTGCTCAGGGATGCAGCCACGGGGTCAGCTTGACAGATGCGGGTAGGGCTTCAGGTTCATTTGCTTTACTAGTTCTCAGAAGCCTAGAGGTGAGGGGTGCCCCGCATAGCTCCTTGGAATTCCTACGTTTGTTTTCTCTCCGTTTCTAAGGCAACGGGTACTGCTCAGCAGCAGCTGTAACAACATCTGTCAATCTCACCTTGACTCGATGATCAAAAGTAAGGCAGCTGGATCAAGAGATTTAAAAATTAAAAATGAAAGAAAACCTACCCCCGGGGGAGAGTTTGAGTATTTAGTCTACGGGACGTGGGGCAGACCAGCGGGTCCCTCGTGGCATTTGGAATGGAGCTGCTGAGGGCATAGCTTCCTGGGAAACAAAGCCACATGCAGGGTGAACCTTCTGGAGACCGCTTCTTAAAATTATTGCTTGAGAATAACCGAAAGGAAACGATCTCAGCAGGAGGAAATGTCAAAAAATGCTTACCTAGGAAATCTGAGAAAACATTAAAAGAAGTACCTGGCTATGAAAGTTAAGAAGATTTGGAGGAATTTGCATGCCATCGGTAGTGGGTTCAGCTTCTTTTCTCTCGGTTCGGGGTGACCTTAAGTTTAATGTATATTTTTCTTCTAATCGAATGCGAGCAAAGCTGATTTCTTCATTACTTTTACAGGATCAACCAAGGATGATGCTTTCTTCATTTCTGAAATGTTGAGAGATGTAGCTGAGAAGTGTAGCTCATTAAAAAAAAAAAAAATCCAATATCAACAAGTTTCCCTGAAACATTGGTATTTTTCATCTTCTTTTCCCCCTGAATCTTCCCCCCCACCCCACCACACCTACTCAGAGCAACATGGCTCAACCATATGGAGTCCGTACGCTGGCAAGTATTTTTCTTAACTTCATAGAGCTGCTACTCCACCTAGCTTGTAAGAGGAAACCCAGAATCGAGAGAATAAAACAGAGTAAAAGGAGGTCGGGAGTGGGAAGGCAGGAGGAAAGATGAGGAGGAAGTAGGGAATGTTGAAAAGTGCACTTGGAATCTGGATCTCGTCATAGGGCTGTCAGCTGACGTAGCTTCTCCACCCTTGTTAGACTTGGAGAGTTGCATAATGAAATCTACAAATAAAGTTTAATAAGACAAGTAAATGGAAGTCCCCCGATGGTAAGAATAAGCAGGAGCAGGCCAGTCAGTGCCACCTCCAGTCTCCAGCCTAACGGATGTTGCAGCAGCTTTCCCGGAAGCTGGGGCCATCAGTCCTGGGCATGAGGCTGTGAGCTGGGGCTAAGGTTCTGTTGCCCTAATGGGGATGGAGGGAAGGCGGCCTGCTTGAGGTGGGGAGCCCTAACTGAAATTCCTATTGTACACCTGGGATCCTCAAAGGGTTTCTAAATTCATAAAAATGAAAAAGTCCATCTCCTGGCTCAGAGGCATGGCAAAAAAGCACAGGGTCTGTCTCAGGTTCTAAGTGGATTTTTAAAAATCAGGAGAATATATTTTTTTGAGAAACCTAAACACCCCATCTACACCAAACATGGGGGTAAGTTCTAAGCTTACAGGTACGGTGTGATAACCTGAAGCTGAGGAATTAACATAATGTGGTCCAGGATTCATTGTGCCCTTGGAAGAAGAGTAGAACACTATTCTGTAGGACCACCCAGATTATATAAAACACCCTCAGCAAAGATCACCCCATTGAGGAAGAACTCACAATAAAAAAAATAATTATAAGTCAGACAAGGAAAAAAAGAACCATGAAGGAAAATCATCAAGACAATATACAGAAGAACTAGCATCCCAAGAATAGAAACACAGAACCAGAACCAGCTGAAAGAGATTTTAGAATAAGATCTAAGATCCTTGAATTGTTTGGAGAAAGGCAGAGATGATGAACTACATTGATTATGTTTGTTACAAAATAAGAAAAAAATGTAAAAATTTAAAACAAATTGAAGAAAAATAGGAAAAAGCCCAAATCATTCAACAGAAGACAATAAAGGAGAAAAATAAATAGGGAACGATACTTAAAAAGCAAAAAGCAGAAGATAGTTTAGATATACCGGTAATTCCAATAAATGCAAATGTACTAAATCTCCTTGTTAAAAGACAGAGATTCATGGGTTAGAATAAAACAACCAAATAAATAAGATTCATCATAAGCTATTTCCAAGAGATACTTAAAAAAGTCATGATGTCAAAAGGTTGAAAGTTGATGTTGATGTTGAAAAGGATGGGAAAAGATACAGTTGGTAAACACTCATAAAAAGAAAGCTGGTGTAGCTACTTTAATATCAGACAAAATCAACTTTATTAGGGATAAGAAAAGTCTTTTCTTAGAGATAAACACGAATCATGTGGGGGATCTAACATCTTGAATTACAAAGCCTCAAAACTAATAATGCAAAAATGACCTGAGTAGAAGGAGAAGCCACCATTATATTAGTGGAAGTTTTCATGCATTTCTATGAGTTATTGATAGCTGGAGACCCAAATTTCCTAAGCATGTAGCTGTTTCACACAATGTATTCACAAAGCTTAATATAATGAACGTATTTAGAATCATGCACCAAATGAGAAAGAATGTGCATATTTTCTTTTTTTTAATTAATTTATTTTAGAGAGAGAGAGCACGAGTGAGAGGGGCAGAGGGCGAGGGAGAGAGAATCATACGCAGACTCCTTTCTGAGCATGGGGCCTGACTCGGGGTTGGATCTTGCAACCCTGAGATCACGATCTGAGCCGAAACCAAGAGTCAGAAGTTTAACCAACTGTGCCACCCATGTGTCCCAAGAATGTACATATTTTCAAGGCATATAGGACAATTAAAAACCATTGTATAGGGGTGCCTGGGTGGCTCAGTCAGTTAAGTGTCTGCCTTTGGCTCAGGTCATGATCTCGGGGCTCTGGGAGGGAGCCTGGATGGGGCTCCCTGCTTGGCAGGGAATCTGCTTCTCCCTCTGCCCCTCCCCCCCTGCCCCGCTCGTGCATGAGCGTGCTCTCTCTCTCTCTTAAATGAATAAATAAAATCTTAAAAAAAAAAAAAACCCAAACATTATCTGTATCCTTGGTCACAGAAGAAATCTAAATAGGTACTGAGGAAACAATATACCTGAATCTATGTCCTGTCATGAATATGAAGTAAGACTGAGGATTAAATTAGGTAATGCCCATGAAAACGCACTCAGAGACAGGCTTGTGGCTGTTAAAACTCTGCACAAATAGTAACCATTGTTAGCGTGGGATCTTCACCCACTTGATTTCTTTGCAGGACATCACGACCTCCTAATAAGCTCCTCTTCCTTTCATACGAACCTTGACTCACCCACATCTTTCCTCTTTCCCATCTGTGAGGAAGCTAAGAATCCGACAAACAAAATTACAAAGCAGCATCTGAAAGAGGGAAGGGAAACAGAATGGGATGTTCTTGCATCATCATTTTCCTGAACAAGCTTTTGTGAGGGTTTACTATGGGCAAGGCATGGGTGACCAGAAGAAATTAATGGAGTTCTGACCAGCCATGAAATGAAGAGAGAAACAATGCTCTTCCCACTGTGGAAAGAAACCAGCATACAAACAACCAGAAAATGTGCATCACAGCACTGCTTGGTGGAGATCTAATGGGAGCCACACATGTTAATTTTCAATTGTTTAGTAAGACCTTTAAAAAAGTAAAAGGAGCAGGTGAAATTAGTATAATATTAGCATTAATAATATATTTGGCCAATGTATTCCAAATAATTATTTCAGTATGCAATCAATATAAAAAATTATTAATGAGAAAAAAAGACTGTAGATTAGTGAACAGACTGTAATTTTAAGAATTCTATTCAGTAGGAAACCCAAAACACTTGTAAATAATTAATGGACCAAAAGGGAAGTGAAATAATAATCATGAAATATTAAGAAAAGCAGTAATTGAAAACACTTCCCAACTGTGGTACACAGTTAAAGTGACACTGATAGGGACATTTGTAACCTTAATACCCTAAATGCATGTATTAAGGAAAACAAGAGACTAAAAAATAATGAATTAAGCATTTATCTCAAGTACTTAAAAAAACAATAACAGCATAAACCTTTTGAAAGTAAAAGAAAGGCAATATGATAAATAAATCATAAATGAATGGTCTTAATACACATGAAAATGTAAACAAACTTGACCACATTCTAGATAAAAATAACTATTATATATGGCAGCAATGTTCACAATAGCCAAATTATGAAAGAGCCCAGATGTCCATCGACAGATGAATGGATGAAGAAGATGTGATATAGCTACACAATGGAATATTACACAGCCATGAAAAAATGAAATCTTGCCATTTGCAATGATGTGAATGGAACTAGACAATATTATGCTGGGCAAAATAAGTCAATCAGAGAAAGACAATTATATGATCTCACTCATACACGGAATTTAAGAAACAAAACAGAGGATCATGGGGAAGAGAGGAGAAATAAAACAAGATGAAACCAGAGAGGGAGACAAACCATAAGAGACTCTTAATCATAGGAAACAAACTGAGGGTTGCTGGAGGGGAGGGTGGTGGAGGGATGGGGTAACTGGGTGATGGGCATTAAGGAGGGCATGTGATGTAATGAGCACTAGGTATCATATAAGACTAGTGAATCACTGAACTTTACCTCTGAAACTGATTAATACACTATAAGTTAATTAATTGAATTTAAATAAAAAAATAACTACTATATATATAGTTTTATATTATATATTACATAATATATGTAATTGTATATACTTGTATATGTATATATATATATACTATATATATACTATACTATATATACTAACAATATAGTATATGCAATCAATACACTAACATTACTGATCAACATCATTAATAATGAACATATTATTAATATTATTATATCACTTGCATATTATATGTATTACCTTATATTTTATAATACTATATATAGTAGTCCTAATTACATATAATTATAATATGTAACATATAAATATACAAACAATATAATATGCAAATGATATATAAAATAATTGCTAATAATATTAATTATAAGATATTAGCTTATTAATTATATATAATATAATGAATAATACAGCATCAAATAATGACAGTATATATGATATGTAAATATGTAATTACATATACTACATAATATTATGTATTTAATATATAATATAAACTTCATTAAGTTATTTTTTCAGGAAAATTTTTAAAAGACTGAATATAGCTATAATTTGTAAAGAATTGAATTCGTAGGCAAATTCCATCAAAAACAAAACCAAAGATCTGGTAAAGACAAAGGTCTGGAGGTCCAGCCACCTCCAACATGGCTGTTTAAGTATTTAGGGCAGACAGCCCCGTGACAGAGGTGGGCAGCCTGGAAAGGTACCCAGGAGGTGGGATTTCCAGGGCAGGTGGTTTCCTGCACATGGCAGGGAAGAGTCTGGGGAAGTTTAAAATGACTTACAGAACACCCACGAGTGCCCCTATTAAGTGGGCATTCCTGCCTATGAGCCCCTGTTTTAATTAGTTTTTCTTAGAATTTTAGGAACCTAGCATGGCTTGAGTCTTTCATCTGTAATTTACAGATTCTATATTTGTAACCTACCACTGTCATGTAATAAAGTCTTTTTAGCCAGCTAACAACTGTTGAGAAAATATAGTAAGTCAGGAATTAACTTTTGAACAAAATATGACCATAAGGTTCTCCTTTAAAAATTCAATATATTTAGTGTTTCATACAGTTTTCTTCTAATTTATCTAAATCATTAGTCTAATGGTATGACCCTGTGGTTTGACCCAGTGAATGGTAAGCACACATTTATTCAACGGGTCATGGCAGATCTCAGAAGTTGCTATTATTAATTTAATTATTACCCAAGCAAACCAGTATTTAGTTTTTCTTTTCTAAGTTATTTCTCTGATACTGAGAAAGCAGAATAATTTTAAAACCAGAGGAGCCATAGGGCACTTAGGTGGCTGAGTCCATTGAATGTTTGAGTCTTGATCTCAGCTCAGGTCTTGATCTCCCAGTTGTGAGTTCGAGCCCCGAGTTGGCCTCCGAGCTGGGCATGGAGCCTACTTAGAAGAAAATGTTGGGGCGCCTGGGTGATGAAGTCGGTTAAGCATCTGGTTCTTGGTTTTAGCTCAGGTCATGATCTCAGGGTCCTGAGATGGAGCCTGTGTTGCGCTCTGTGCTCAGTGAGGAGTTACGTAAGATTCTCGTTCTCCCTCTGCCCCTCCGCCCCTCTCTATAATAAATAAATACATCTTAAAGAAAAATAATTGTTGAATTTCCTGTTTGGAAGTTTAAGCCAGCCGCCACCATGTCCTTTATGTCTGCATCAGCAGGAGGTGATGGGGACCCTCTGGGGACCCTCTAGGTAGCTACTATCCATGGACACAGCCATTGCTTGGAAGATTGAGACACCAGAGGGGGGTTTGGACTATGCAGGGGGTTGAAATCAAAAAGCTATTTCTTTTTTCTTTACTTTTCTCCCCAGTACTTTTCTAATACATATATTTCTATTTCCATTTAACTGAGGCCATTGATAGCTGAAGCAAGTGCTGGGTGTGACAGTGTCATGGCTCAGACCAAGGCTGTCTTTCATCTTAAGATAGAACTCACTAGCACTGTTGGTGCAAATAGGAGGTGTGGTTGATTTTCTTCACCTGATAAACAGGAGGCTTTTATTTTGCTTTTTAAAAAAACCCTCTTTTTTGGCTTCTAGCCATGTCTCTTCCCATCTCAGACCATAAGATAGCTGCTTAGAGCTAATCCACGAAAGTCCACTTTTTCCTCTCTGTAGGACTAGAATGGATATCCTGGTCCAATAGCCAGTCCATCCATATAAGGGGAGCACCTAGTATAAAAGGTGCTCATTGTCTGGGGATCTATTATTTAAGTCCCCACATGTAAATGGCTCAGATGGAAGTGAAATGCATCACAATACAAGACTATTCGCCATTACTAACCATGCATAAAATTGATCCCTATTCCAACATCCCTCCCAGTTTAACGTTAGGGAGTGGTTCTGTTGCCTCTACACATTGGGGGAATCATCAAATATAGGGTAGTCTCAAACGTATTACCAAGCAAAGATGCAAATCTTGCAAAATATCAATGACTTTATGAAGTTAGTGCAGAACTGCTGGAATCAGGCAAAGCCATTGACAAATGAATATGTGAAAGATTTAAGCCAGTTAACAATTTAGAAGGGCCTGCATTCCTTTTGTTATTCCAGCCTCTTCCCCATGAAGTAAGGAGGTGGTGGGGCTGAGGGGAGTGCCATTCAGAGCATATGAGAATCTCTTTTCTGGGTCTGTGCACCTGAGGGCGGACCACACCACAGTGGTATACACGTCTAGGTCCATGGGTGTCTAGGGGGCTTCTAACAATAGTGTTGGGCAAGGAGTCTGGGCAGGACTTGGTTAAGGTGCCTACTCACACATCTGGGATAGGGTCCTCCATTTGTACGCCTTCTTTGGGTCACACAAATATAGAGACAGACATGCATGGAGTATATTTGCTATAATCAGAGGTTTAATAAATAACTTGCCTAAAGCCATAATAGGTAGCAGGTCTGGAATTTGCACACATCACTAACTTTAAACCTTGGGAGTTTTTTTACTCATTCTATTTTCTTCCGGTAGGATTTGTAGGAAAAAATGACTTATTTGTATATATTCATTCATCTATTATTTTTTTTAAAAAAGATGTATTTATTTATTTGACAGAGAGAGAGAGAGAGTTGGTGCACGAGCAGGGGGAGGGGCAGAGGGAGAAGGAGAGAGAATATCCTCAAGCAGACTCCCCACTGAGCATGGAGCCTGACTCAGGGCTCGACCCCAGGACACTGGGATCATGACCTGAGCCGAAACCAAGAGTCAGATGCTCAACCAACTGAGCCACCCAGGCGCCTTTCATCCATCTATTCTTTTATTCAGCAATTATTCTCATGCTCTGTCCTCTTCCCTTCCTTCCCTCCCACCCCCTCTGTCTCTCTGCTCTGAAGTAGCTAACAGATGTGAGCACACATGTGTTGTGTAATGCATGGCGGTCACTGCAGTTGACATGTGGTCGTTGCGTGGTGCCATCCAGATCCCCCTTCCAAAAAGGACTTGTTCCTGCAGCTGCCGGGCAGACTGTCAGCACACAGCCTCCAGCTGTTAGCCCCTGCAAGATTATTCCAGCTGTAGAGAGCCCCCTTGCACAAACGCATACCCCTTCCTGGGGAGGCTGGCATCCAATGGCTGATAGATGCAGGGTACAGAGGCCTGGAGATCTCAGGCTAACTAGGATGATGCTGGAGTCTCATTCTAGCTGTAGGACTCCCTGTAGAAGAGGTCAAGGTTGTCAGCTGGCCTCCATTGCCGCTCATTGTCTCCCTTTGCCCAGGTGTGCTTCCTTCTTCTTTTCCACAAGCTTCAATACTAAAGGCACTCTTTAATAAACACCCTGCACATCAACTATATTTCAGAATCTGCTTTCTGGAGAGCCCAGCTGTAATGGTGGGTTTTGACATAAGATCTGCATAATATAATGTAAAGTCTATCCCTTGTACCCTAGTGGGGGAAGTGAGACATAAATAAAGTTACAGCAGTATAAAAGAAATGTACTAAAAAGTAGGGGATATGAGAATTCAGATCCCTCTGTGGGGGGTGATTAGTTTTTAGAGATGCCAATCACTTCTCCTGTGCCTGTTCACCTTCTCTTTAGAGAGTTAGATCTTTCCACATCCCTAGAAGGCATAGCCCAAGGCATCATGAAATCATGTACCTTCTACCCACCTCCACAGTTGACTGGTTAAAGGGTGGACATCAGACCCAGGTCAGTCAATCCACGAGTTCAGCAGGATCTATAAGCTTCTCTCTCCAAGGGACTGGGAAATTGGGATACAGTAAGAATGTACTCAATTTCCACTGGACTCTGGAATTGATGGGACAAGTTAGTCATCAGACCTCAAAAATACAGAGAGCTGGTATAACAAGAGTGAGAATAATGAAGAAGACATGAAAAGAGAAGCAGACAAACGGAGACTTGAGGCCCCAGAGAGGGAAAGAATAACTTTCATTACCGATTTTCTGGTATTTCTGACTCCACTTTCATGTGAGACCTGGCTGGCTTTGGTGCCCAAGTTTCTGTGAGTTAGCCCTGTATTTTTATCCAACAGATTAGCTCTTTGAACTAAAAAGGTCCGTTTCTTGTAACAATATTGGACTAATACAATCACAAGGGAAGGGACTTGAACTGAGAGTTGCAGGAAACATACGATTTCAATAGGGGAAGATAAAGGGACTGTGGAATTCACACACAGAGGTGCTGAAACACATATTTGTTGGACATTTTTGGAGGATGATGAATCGCGCAGGTTGGCCAATATGGAGGAAATGGAAAGCAAAATAACAGGATAAATGTTTGCAAGACTGGTGGGAAAACTTTGACTAATCAAAGGAGCTGGTCAGCATTAAAGAGTCTATTCATTCTTTTTAGGAATTCCCAGTGGCCACAGAAAACATAAAACAAGGATAGAAGTCAGTAAAGGTTGGTTGTTGGAAGAAGTGAGGAAATAAAAATAGGGCAATGGGTGTCTTTCTTGTGGCAGGGTAATAAGAAGAGATTAATGAAAATGGAGCAATGGAATGAATCAGTGGGGAACTAGCAGGAGATGGTGGCTCTTGCTGAACAACAGGGAATAGGTAGACTTGTTTCTTAGGCACACCAACCGCATACCCCACACATGGCTTCACAATATGGGTCCTACCCAACTCCAGGGACTGCTCTTCACAATGGCTTCAATAAGAATGATCCTCTTGGGGTTGTGCAATATGGCGCTGTGTATCAACTCAAGATCTTTCAACTGATGATAATAAAACAAATCCCAATTCGAACTGGTTTAAAATAGAGACTCTACCGGCTTATTTAACTGAAGCATAAAGGGTAAATGGGCTTCATGGGGGTTGATTCAGAAGTTCACACAGGGTTCTGACTCTATACTGCTTTGATCTTTTCACGTGTGTCAGCTTTAACCTCTGGTCAGGTCCTCTCGTGGTGAACAAAATTGTTTCAGTAGTTTGCGATCTCATTTCTTAATAACCCTCTATCTGAGGAATAACATCTTCTTCAGTGATTTTTTTTCCCCAAGCCTCAGGTCTCATGCACTTAAATTAGGTCATGCACATCCAGTAATATATAGCTGAATGTTTAGCAACTGGCGTATGTGTTTCTCTCAAAAAGAGAGAGAGACAGAGACAGAAACAGAGAGACAGAGAGAGACAGAGGGACAGAGAGAGACACACGTGCACACAGATCAAGAGAGAGATAGAGAGAGAGAGAGAGAGAGAGAGAGAAGCCCTGATTGTAACATTTGAATGCCATAGCACAAATACTCTCACCATGGCTGATTTCAAACTATGAGGGTAATGTCGCTGAACCCAAAGTCGTGAAGAGGTCCACACAATTGACTCTCTGAAGCCCATGAGAGCTGGCTCCAGCACCCTACTATTTCTAACCCTGAACCAATTATTTTAAGTTGATAATCCATGATGATGGTATAGGGTGATCCAGATTGTTCTGTGAAGCTGCCGGGGTCAATTCCATCCATCTACGTGTAAAGTAGGGGTGGGGGAAACGGAGAAGGGTAGGACAACTGTTGAGTATCTAATACTGTCGAAATTCATGCAGGAAGAAAGACAAAGAAAAGAAGGTAAACTGTTGAAGAGAAGAAGACAAAGATGGGGCTGGATGTGGAAAAGGAGTCAAAGATCGTGAGTTGAGTGGTATGAACATGAGGCATGGGGGAAAATGAAGAGTCAAGTGAAGAATCATCACAGAGCTACCAAAATATTTATCCTTGTACTGAAAGCTCTCTAAGGTGTGGCATGACTTACTTATCAGTAAGTCTTGGCAGGAAACAGAACTTACCCCAGGTCCTTCAAGTGAAAGACGTTAATGTAGGGACAACCTAATGAGTGGGCAGGGTTGAGGGAGCCAACGAGGGATGGAGAAACATCCAGTGACTAGTACCCCCTTAGGGCCAAAGTGACAAAGGGAGGACATTGTGTTATCAGAGCCCAGTGAAAGGTGACGCCTTGGGGCTGGGGCCACCAGGTAGGATCTGAAGTCATGGAGACACCCAGTGTCTTCAGGAAACATGGCCCTAAATTGGGGAGAGGAGAAAAGGATAGAATATTTCAACCTCTCTTTCCTGTCATCCTCAGATCAGAAACCTGCCAGCATGGAGGCCTGGCTGACTCAGCCCTCAGAGATCATTTTCCTAGAGCACATGGCAGGACAGAGAATGGATGAAATTTATGTTAAAAATGTATTTTATTTAGTACACTATACCCAAAATATTATCATGTCAACATGTAAGCAATATAAACATTATTATGATGATATTTTCTATTCTTTGGTACTTAGTCTTCAAATCCAGTATGTGTTCTATATTCCCAGTACATCCCAGTTCAGACCAGCCCCATTTCCTGGGTTTATTAGCCATCTGTGGCCAGTGGCTAGCACACTGGAGGGTGTAATTCTAACCTGCTGTCAGTATCATTGGACTTAAAAAACTGAAACCAAAAAAAAAAAATCATTAATTCAATAAAATTATACCTTCATGTAGAATAATTATAAGAGAATACGCCATCAGAGTCTTCAAGAGGCCCAAACCCATGTTCTGGGATTTAGGATGTTGTTGGGGGAGGTCATCAAAAAAGCTGGACCTGGGCACTCAGAGATTTCTCTCCCTGTTCCTCATCCTTGCAATGTGGGTTTTGCTCAACTCTCCCACTTTCCGGAGGCTGCTCCAAGGTCATAGCTTTGAGAGAGTGATGTGGTGTTGAGAACACTTGCACAATAAACGTGACTAAACCCAGTTAATGTCTCTTTGCAAACTTTTAAGATTTGGTAGACTGGTGTGGGATCCATTTGTCTTGTGGCTGCCCAAGACTAGCCTCGTATGTAAGTTCCCTTTGCTGATTAAAACTGCCACCTACCAACCTGGAGTGGCCTGACCCTTTCTTGGGTCTCTCCTTGCCCTCCGAGTACAGGGGCCATTTTCAGACTTCACCAGGGAAGTTCCAAGAAGGTTATGAACCAACAAGTGTTCATTAACAGAGCTGATGAACTACCCAAAGGCCTTTTTCTGGTCCTAAAAAAAAAGACACTCCTTTACAGCAAGCAGAACAAAAGTAACCAGCTACTACTTGTTAAAATAACTGGACATGCGGGTTACCCCTGGGCCTCTAAACTCTAAGAACCAGATGCAGCTGCAAGTCTGTTCCATGTAAAAACTAAGCTAGTGACAAACACATGTATTAAAATTATGCGCCTCTTGTAGCAATCTGTTTCTAAACACCTACGGAACGTACGCGGTGCGTGAAGAATGAATGTCTTAGTCTATTCCAGCTGCTATAACAAAAAGGCCATCAACTTGGTGGCTTAAACAACAAACATTTATTTCTTACAGTTCTGGAGGTTGGGAAGTCCAAGATCAAGGCATTGGCAGATCCAATATCTGGCGAGAGCCTTCTCCCTGGTTTGCAGATGACGGTTCTCAAGGCGTCCCTCATACGGTGGAAGGGGCAAGAGAACTCCCTGGAGTCTCTTTATAAGGGTACTAATTACACTCATGAAGCTCCACTGTCATGATCTAATCACCCCCCAAAGGCCTAGTGTCCTAATGCCATCACATTAGGGTTTAGGATTTCAAAATATGAATTGTGAGGGAAAACAAACATGCTGTTCATAACACTGAGTTTCTTAGCCATTCCTGGTAAAGGTTTTTTTGCTTTCCAATTCAGAAGTTTTCTTTATGGTAATAAAGACTTCAGATGCCTATAACGGCTTCTTCATTATAAGTATAGATTTTGATTTTGTTCTTTCTTAATCTTGTAAAGTTTTCATTTCGTGACAATGTGGCTAGTATCTTTGCCATCTGGGAGAGTGGGTTGCTTCTTCTGGCTTTCCCAAATAAGTGTTTTTTCTCAATAAAATTGTGAACTGTATCTTTAGATTTTCTTGGTTTCTCAGCTACTGAAATTTCTATTATTTCTGAGCACCCACACTTTCCCTTACTATTGAAGGAGGAAGTGTGTACCATCAAATAGATATCTTTCCAAGGCTACAATGTACTATTGCTTTATTGCTTTTACATAATTGTAACATTCCATGACAGCTTTACCTTTTGGAAAATGAAATTTTAGGCAAAATCAGCATCTGTCTACTGCAATTAGAAACTGGATTGAGATAGTTCGGTAGGCAAGTGTTACAACCTGTTGAGTGTGTGGTCCACTTTCAGCAGACTAACCCAGCATATATTAGAACACATTTAAAAACAATAAAAATTATGCAATTTTAAAGTCCTCCTGACCTTCAGCCTTTTCTCCCTCCTAGATATCTCATCTTTACCGAAGTACAGAGCACAACATTCGTTTACTTCTAAAAGGCTCAGGAAATTCTCGGCACTCATGCTTTTCTGCCTCGTCTTCAAGAAGGCCAGGCAGCCCCTAGGACTTTCTTCCAGGAGCATGTCTGTGCCCATGTGAAAATTCTTAAGGCTTCCAGAACCACGTCTGTGATTGATGTTAGCATTCTGAAAACTCTTTATTCACATTGTAAGAGCTTGATGAAGAGTCCTCAGAGTAAACTCCTGGCTAAAGATGGATGGCCTGAGTTTATTCAAAGGCCAAATAATTTCCAGACATTTATTTTGGATGGAAACACATGTCTTTCCCTTGGTAATAATTTCCTTGTGAGATATACAGGCAACCCCCAACTTGCAAATAGACTATTCAGAAATTTCATTTGCAGGTCAGTCGTTTGGAATGCACAGTGATTTTTTTTTCCATAGAAATAATATTATAAGTGGTAGTTAAGGACCCAGGCCAGCCCCCAAATTCTTACTTAACCCCTACCTTAGTCAAAGTACTGCAAGAAGGAAGAGCACAAAACAAGAGCCACGCAGTACTCTTTGCTTCTTTCTGGGATACCCCTGTAGAAATAGGATCTCACCGTAATTTGGACACAGATGCTAGGCGGACTGACTGCACTTGAATCTGGGCTTGAATGTGTAGCTGTGTGACTTGAGGCAGGTCACTTCACCTGTCTTCTCAGTGTCCTCAACCATAAAAGGCAGACGCTCTTCAGATTTATTTCACGGAGGGGCACCTGGATAGCTCAGTTGGTTAAGCATCTGACTCTTGGTTTTGGCTCAGGTCATGATGTCAGGGTCCGGAGTTTGAGTCCCAGGTCAGGCTCCCCGCTCAGCAGGGATTCTCTCTCTCCCTCTGTCCCTCCTCCCACTCATGCTCGCTCTCTCTCAAATCAATAAATAAATCTTTTTTAAAGAAGATTTATTTCATGGAGCTAGAGCTATTGGGTGAGAATTGCGCGCGCACACGCGCGCACACACACACACACCCCTTAGAACTGTTCCTGGAACTCAGGAAACACCATGGATCATTTGCTATCATTATAATTGGTTCTAGTAACCGACATGATGCTGATTCTTTTTCAATTACTGATTCATAGTTCACTGCACAAAAAATAATACAGATGGAATAAGGTGGAATATTAGTAACAAAATGGAAATAAAAAAGAAATGGTATGTTCCCCCTCCCCCTTAATCATTGTTGTTTGGGTAAAATTAGATAAGTTAGAGGGAAAAGGAAATAGATAAAGACTGAGGTTGAATTCTGGAATATTTTCAATGATTCTAAGGGTTGACTTTTTAAAAAAAGAGTTAGGCTTATTTATTACAAATAGTTTGGAAAATAGAAAAGCACAAAGAGAGAAAATAAAAATCTCTCCCTATCTGACCACCCAGAAATAGCCACTAATAACCTTTGGCATCAACGCTATTCTGTCCTATGCATGTATATAAATGTCAAAAATTAAAAATAATTATAATTAAACCACCCATATTATTTTCTTACTAGGTGTATTTAGTTAGCAATATACTATAAAAAATACTCTCATATTGTTATAGTATGTGATTTCTAATGGCCTTGTGCTTTCATTGCACCAAAATACTAACTGATAGAACCAATTCCCTGTTGGTGGACATTTAGGCTGTTTCCCTTTTTATACTATTCTAAATAACGTTGTTATAATTTATACAGATGGATGAAAGTTTACTCATGTCACTGTTTATTTCCTTTAATGAAGAACTTAAATTTCTAGAAACTTCAATATAGATTCAACTCATAATTGAAAGCTTTTGCTACATTTTGCTGAACTGATTCTAGAATGTTCTCATTCACCTTTTTTAAGCAATGAGAATGCAGTTTCCTGAAATTTTCTGAAGTTCTGAGGTTGAGAATGTACTTAATCTTGCCAATCCGATAGATAGAGGGGCGTCTCATGGTTTCAGTTTTCATGTTTTGAACCTGACATTGAACATTTTTCTTGTGTTTATTGTCAATTTGAATTTCAATTCAATTAAATTCACTTAAATTCAATGAAATTGTCAGTTGAATTTTGTCAATGATCTCTTCACAGTCTTTGGCCATTTTTCTACTCCTGTTCATCTTTCAATTTGTTTTTTTTTTCTCTTCCCATTAAAGAAAACCATTTTTCCTTTGTATTCATATAATACACAAATGTATTTAGAATGTAAAAAACCCAAACTGTGTGCTTTTTCTTACATATTTATTTGAGAGAGAAAGAGAGAAAGAGAGTGAGCAAGGTTGGGGAGGAGCAGAGGGAGAGGGACAAGCAGACTCCACACTGAGCATAGGACCCTGAGATCATGACCTGAGCTGAAATCAAGAGTGGGACACTTACCCAGTTGAACCACCCAAGCGCCACTACTGTGTACTTTTTCAAAATTGATTTTTATTGAGATATTGACATATAACATAGTGTAAGTTCAAGCATAAGTTCAATCACACATTGAGTTGCTCTATCTCTATACTCCAATATGATCAGCACCTTATGGTTAGCTAACACCTCTATCACACCCTGTAATTATTTCTTTTTTGTGATGGGAGCAACTGAGATGGAGTCTGTTAGCAGCTTTGAAGTTTACAATACAGCGTGCTTCTGACGAGAAAATGTTACTGGGAAGTGAGTGCTGTGAGCAGCAGAGACCCTACTCACACAGCCACCGCTGGACGGACTGGTGAGGTTCCGAGGAGGTGAGCTGGACAGAGAGGCATTGGGCAGAGTCTCCAATGGCTGGATGGGGTATTCACAATAGCAGGAAACCGGGAGCAAGTAGTGTCCAGTTCGTAGAAAGTGTTAAATGTGATGTGTGTGAAAAACAATTAAAAAATTAAAATAAATGGAGGGAGAATAATATGTAGCAGATTTTGAAAGAATTGGATTGAATCAAGCAATTCTGCTGCCTTTCTGGGTGTCAGGTAGTGTTGTTCACGAAGCCTATTTTATATGTGTATATATATATATAATTTTTATATATAAACATATATAAGTATTATAATATATTTATATATTTTTATTATAAATATTATTATATTCTATATATTTATATATTATATATAATATATATTATATTATATAAATTAAATATTTTATATATTATATATAATTATATATTATATTATATAAATTAAATATATATTATATATTTATATATTATATATAAATTATATATTATATATAAATATATATTTTTAATTATCTATAATTATAAATATATTTATATATGTATATATAAATATATATAAATATAACTATAATATATTATAGTAGTTATATTATGTTTATATATTTTAATATATATTTGTATATATAAATATATATTTATATATTTATAAATATAAATAATTATAGTATATATGAATATATTTATATAAATATATTTATATTTATATATTTATTATATATAATATTATATTTAATAATATTAATATATTATACTATTTTATACATAATATATTTTATTTATTATCTATAATATATTATATTATATGTTATATTAATATATAATAATAAATATATATAAATAATATATATGTGTTTATATACATTTGTATATATGTATGTATATGTATATACATTCATACATATATACATATATAGACATGTATATATACATTTATATATAAACATATAAAAATATATATTAAAATATATTACTATATTACTATATTACTATATAATATATTATAATATATTAATATATACAAATATATTATAAATAAATATATATAATATATAAAATATATATATAATAAATTTTTTTAAATTAAGTAAAGTCTGTGGTTAACATAGAGCTCATACTCATGACCCCGAAATCTAGAGTCCATGCTTTAGTGGCTGAGCCAGCCAGGTGTCCCCGTGAAGGCTGTTTTTAATATTTCATGAAATAGCAAGAAGAGGGTAATCCAAAGGTGGTTCACACACCTACTATTGCAGCAAGAGCAAGTTATAAATGATAAATGCATGATTGTTTTGTAACATATTAAATTATAGTTCGCTTAGAAAATAAAGGGCAAGATTCTCAGTGAATTTTAAAATTCCCGGAAAATTTAAATTCTATCAATTGAAAATAGACGCTGACGCGTAGGAGTCGTCCTTTGGAAACGAGGTGGAATTGTGAAATGGGTAATTTGGCAAAAATGGCAGAATGCTGGAAAACCAGAACACTTAAAAAAGGAGAAAAAAGAGAGTTATATACAGAGAGACTACGTCAAAAACACAAGTATAGAAGAGAAGCTATAAAAAGATCTTAAAGGGATGACATAGGGGTTGATACATATATATATATATAATGCAATACGAATTACAAGTTATTGGTAAAATTCAATATAAAGTTTAGGAGAATTAGAAAAAAAAAACAAACCCCTTGGAGATTCACATGCCGAAGTGTATGGGAATCGTATACTCAGGAAATTACACTAATAAAAAAAGGAGCATAAAATACCCATTATAAATAGAGACAGGGAGCTGGATACTAGAGTAAAAATACCTGAGGGATATTGCTATTTTGGGATCAGGGGGTTGGTACAAATGCATACAGATCCAAAAAACCTGGACAATGGGATCGAGACGACAAAATACGTAAAGGCAGGGAAGTGTTAGGGGCAGCAAGAAGAGCCACAGCGTGGACCCGGATGAAACAGAGAGGGGTCAGTTGAGTTGGAGGGGTGGGTCACAGGGGAGAGACATCTGACATGAGCAAGTAGGGATCTTACTGAGCAGTGGGAGAGGACAGGTGGCAAGTGGGTTCTGGCAAGGTGTACTCGCGCCGTCTGCCAGGTGGGGGGCGGGGAACCCATGTAGAGAAAGCAATATTGGAGAGCTCCGGGGTGAGCGCAGGGAAGTCGGTGGCAAGGCTCCAGCTTCGGGGCTTGAAGTTACCAAAGGGACTCCTTTCCTGCGGGAGACTGGCGAGAAGGCGTGGCAGAGCCTCCATCCCGGGAGGACCAAGTTTTGGGAAGAATCATGACTCAGGAGAGAGCCTATTAACTCATGGATCTGCCTTTCAAGTTCGTAGCATAGAAGCTAGGGGCTTGGCTCGAGGGAAAGTACACAAGATAAACTGCTGCAAGGTAGAGTCGAGGCTTTTTAAACCAAAGCACCTTTGGTAAAACCCTCCTTTCTGATGATCAAGGCTATGGCCAGTCCTGAAGGTAGGTAAGGCAGGTGGGGGACAAGGAACTCAAACAATAGAAAGAAGGTGGGATCGAACAGCAGGGGGAGGGAAATAGGAAAGAGAAAAAAGTGCGTGAAATAGGGAAAAAAAACCATATATATATTTTTGTATATATTAATATATATTACTATTTATTCAAGTGTTTGCATTTAGAATAGAAACCAGTATCTGCTGGAGAAAATAATTTTAGAATGTCAGAAGAAATTATAAATTCGATATGGTCGGCCCCTTTCACAAATACTTTATTTATCTAGAATTCAGCATGTGGTTCTTCATAACCCGAGCTTAAAAAAAAATCACACTTTGAATTTCAGTATTTCTAAAATATGTTATTTCATCCATTGCTTAAACAGAATCTATTGCACAGAAAACTTTGGGCCAAGATGCAGGGCTGGTATTATAAACATCCAGGACTGCACTGTAGAATTACCCTGATTCTTCTGTTCTCTTCCTTGGGTGTCCCTTGGTGTCAGATTATAAATTGTCACCTCTATGGTTATGGTGCCTTGTCACATAGAGGTATTTCTTTCTACTCTTTATTATTATGATGTTTTTGTTTTTTTTTGTCATCTGAGGAAAGGTTGGATCTCATTAGGTTTAAAGCAGTTTAAAGAAGTGAGAGAAATTTAGTGGGTCGCATGAACAAACCCAGAGAAAGGGTCATAACCACGGTAAGGAAGTTTCACTTCTCTGCTTCCCTCTGCCCGTGGCTATGTTGGTCACAATGCGACAGAACTGCATGGTGGGTTATGTATGGCCTCCAGCAGATTCCAGTATATGTTTTAACATCTCCACATCTAGAGAGGGAAAAGGCTTCTTTCTTCTGATTTAATTAGAAAAAAATTCTCGGAAGAACTCTGATTGGCCAGGCTTCAATCAGCCATCCATCCCTTCAACTGTAGCAAGGGGATGGGGGTGGGACCCTGAATGGCTCTGCTCGGGTCACAGGTATGTCATTTGTGAGCAAGGGGCAGAACGTTTTACAAGAACAAGGGAGAACATGGTAGGAAGAACGATTCACCGCGGGGGGGGCCGTCATGAGCCAGGAAGCTGCCTCAACATGTGTTGATTATTGCAGATAATAAAACTTGTGAAGAATATGAGATAAATAAGAATGAGGGCATCTGGGATGTGGTGAGGGATGTGCCGGGTCTTGGAGCTTGGAGCTGGGGTTTGCTTATTTCTGGGTGACCCCGGGTAACGGGAGTGAAACAAAATGAAAATACAGTCCTACAACGCAAAACTTGTGAATCACTTTTAGAGATTCAAGGACAGAGTTGATACATCCTTGACACTAATAGATGAGAAAAGTTAAGTCGGCAGGAAGCAGGGACAGATGTCCCAAGATGCACTTTAATCCTTCATGTGTGCACAAAGGAAGATTTATTCAGGCAAATGTCCCTTTAAGGAACCACTTAAGACCCTGATAGGGTTTTACAAGGACATTGCTAAGGTCCCCGTCAAAAGCCTAGCAGCAGCCTGAGTCTAGAAAAAGAGATTCCAGAGGCTCAAGGACCCCAGATTACATTGGCCTCAGGCTAATGTCCTGCTGTCCATCCCACCTGCTCCCAAAACACAATAAAAACATAGAACAACTTATAAACAGGTATGATAGATTTATGGGTAGAAGGCCCACTCGCCACTCTGGGCAACTGGGGCTTCCAAACAGAGCCCCACTCCATAAGTACCCAAGATACACACTGGGCAGCCACTGAGCAGATAGTGGGTCCTCTTATATAACTTATCAGACCCATGAGAACATCGACAAGCATGGGGGTGATGAGCCAGGAGAAAGAACTTATGTAGAGGTTCTCAAGAGTATTCTGAGTTATATTTGGAGCTCAGACCTTCCGATTAGCTGTATCTGGATTCACATCGTACCTCCATTACTTACCAGTAAGTAACCCGGGTCTAGACACATCTTCTCTGCACCACGGGGATAATAAAAGAAGGATCTCGTAAAGATTATGTGAAATAATGCATAGAGAACATTTAGCATAGCTTCTAGTACATTCCATACATGATCCATTCTCCTGCTAGTTTCCAAAACGATCTCCTAAAATCAAAATTGAGCATATTGGCCTTCTAATGAAAACCATCCCAGGGCCATCCCATTGCAATTAGAATGCGATTAAAACTTCTTTCCGTGGTTTACAAGTCCTTAAATTATCTGGGTCTTGTCTCACTTTGCAACCTCATATTCTACCAGATTCCCTCTCGTTCATTTTTTCCTGCTACATTGACTTTCTTTAGATTCTGCAAACATCCGAGGGGTTTCTGAAGCCATGCAAATGTCCCCAGACTGTCACACAGAGTCTTATCCTCTACTTTCCTCCATCACCTGTCATTTTGCAGATGGTTGAATCCATCACTATTCCTACGGGCTTCTGTTTGCTGGGGTTCTACCCCAGCCTCAACCACTCAATTATTGTTAGATCACATTTTTCCTTTTTGAAAGGTTTCCTCTGAAACCATTTACCTCCATTCACATCCTAATTCTGAGTCTCCTGGGCCTCTTAGGCACTTACCTTGTCCAGCTACCCATGACTGGTTTTACTCAGACTGAAAAACAAACCAGATGTAGGATGAGAAGCTCTGGCTCCTGACTTTCAAAGGACTCCCGAAGAACATGGCTCACAGCTCTACCAGCCACCCCCTTTTGAATACCTGACAGTTTTCATTCTTGAATGCATTCCACACTTCCCCACATAAAACCCTTCCCAGAGCCCCGTAGTCAGAACATGTACCTGGCACAAATGACATCATCCTGGCCAGCCATCTTGATCACTTGCAAGACCGAGCTGGCGTCCATGGGTCAACGTCATTTAGGTTTTTCCTAAGGGACAGAGAGATGCTCTTTCCTGGATGAGGCATGGCTCAGAAATTGGTCTTGGGAATCCACAGAGTAGACCCTAGTTCCTGCAGAATTTCACGTTTCATGGCGTCTAAACTGATAAGTTTGGGGCACAAAAATAGGGTCAATGACAGTGGGGCACTTTTAGGATCTTGCAATGAATCTAGAATTTCCGATGTCTGCCTTTTGGCTGTCAGTGTGAGCACCTGTCTTTGTCTGGGTTTCTGGGGATACAAGGATGCAAGAAGTTTATCTGGAAGGTGATGCCAAGAAGCATCAGTAAAGCGTAGAGATACGAGACGGGAAAAACAGGAAGCAAACAAAGGGTATATTATCGAGCACATTATTGCGACACAATTGATACCCGCTCAGGCTGGGAACACTGGGATCTGGTGAAGAAGATATGTCAAGGTTCTCCCACCCCAGAAGCCGTGCAACTACACATTTATCAACTTCAACCAGCTGTTGGAGGGCGGCCAGAGGTGGCGTTAATTCCCTGGAACTTCCAGCTCCGAGCGGGTTCAGATGACTAGAGAGCCCTGATAGCTGGAAACTATCAGATTGGCACGCACAGAGGTGGTGGTGAAAGGATCCCAAGGGAGGGCACTGACAGCATCCCAGCTGTTAGCAGCCTCTATGCGCATAACCAACAGGAGATGTGGTGTCAACTAAAACGACAAATAGACATCCTTTGCCCTAGAGCCGAAGCTCACCTTTGATATCCTTTGCTCCATCTGGATTCTATATTTGACTCCCTATGACACGATTCTCCTTGGACATTGGGAAATTAAATCTATGATCCCTGGAATTCCGTTTCTCACCTACCTGGTGACGTCATCCTTCACTTTTGGTGGTCCCGCCAGAGCTCAACGCATACCCTTGGCCAGCATGGCTGCATGGCCACCTTTAATGCCAGTAGTGGAATGCAGTCTTTTAAAAAAGGATCATCTCCCTTGGATGGTTAAGTCCACAGCTCTTTTACGGGGTATGAGCAGAGCTGCATTGCTCAGATTTTTTCTAATTAGAAATCTGCCTAAGCTCACTCATTTATGGAACATAAGAAGTAGGAAGATCGGTAGGAGAAGAAAGGGAAGAAGAAAGACGGGGGTAAACAGAAGGGGGAATGAACCATGAGAGACAATGGGCTCTGGGAAACAAACTTAGGGCTTCAGAGGGGAGGGGGTGGGGGAATGGGATAGACTGGTGATGGGTAGTAAGGAGGGCACGTATTGCATGGACCACTGGGTGTTCTACACAAGTAATGAATCATGGAACTTTACATCAAAAACTAGGGATGTGGGGCGCCTGGGTAGTGCAGTGGTTAAGTATCTGCCTTCGGTTCAGGGCGTGATCCCAGCATTCTGGGTTCGAGCCCCACGTCACTCCTCCACTAAGAGCCTGCTTCTTCCTCTCCCACTCCCCCTGCTTGTGTTCCCTCTCTCGCTGGCTGTCTCTCTCTGTCAAATAAATAAATAAAATCTTAAAAAAAAAAAAAAAACTAGGGATGTACTGTATGGTGACTAACATGATATAATAAAAAAATATTATTTAAAAAAAATCTGCCTAAGCAAACAAATAAAGGTGATTTCTCCAAGAGTTAGAAGTCTGACTTAGCGAAGTTTTTATTTTTATTTTTTAAATAAAAGGACATGAGTTAGAAAAAGCAGATTTTGCTTACAAAGAGTGTGTGTGTGTGTGAGAGAGAGAGAGAGAGGAGAGAGAATGAGAGATCAAAAGGCCAATGGGAAAGCTAACACAGCTCACGATTTTTACTTCGGCAGTTTTACAAGCAAGAAAAGAGGGTCAAAGAGAAAGGGTGAAGCCTCCCCCCATTCCTGTTCTGATTGAAACTTTAATTCTAAAATAGTCTTTGGCTTGAAAGATTGAACTGCACCATCTTTCCATATAAATGGCAAGGCAAGACACATTTTTATGTGTTGTTTTATGGGGTTTCCTTCGCATCTTTAATGTCTAACCATTTTATAGTGCTTGGCTTTGCAGGACCCCAGAGATAACCTCCGAGCAATCCTGGTGCTTTTATTTGCAACACAGGAATAGTTAAGAAAGTGTCTGCACACCAATGACAAATTATTGCAATCTTAACTAGAAGTAAGGCAGTAAAGATTGCTCAGACTTAAAACTTCAAAGAAGGTCGGAATACAGAGAGGGAGAGAAATCTTCCAAATAGAATAATGAAGTTAATTGGTACAAATGAGTGTGCTTTACAAACCATACTTGAAGATTAATTGCATTTTGCTAACTGGAAAGTTCTCCCTTTTTCATTAATTTGGTGACCCAGATATAAACATTGCAAAAGATCCTATGTGGGTTGTTTTTTTTTTTTTTTTTTTTTAACAAATCCCCCCATTCCAGGAGTTTAGAGTATATCTTTAAAAGTGTGCATTGGAGGAATTACAACCCCATTGTGTGAGATTTTATCTCTACAGCTGTTTATTTATTTGCCATAAAATCTATTATCAGTGAGATGTGATTATTTGCAGGTCATGAAAACTGAACTTTTTTCCACCCGCTCTCGTGTGTTCACTGTGTGTTTGGCGTTATGAGAATCCATTCCTTTCCAGTTTTTTAATGATGGCTTAAGTTAAGAGCATTTTGAGTTACTGTTTAAGAAAGTATTTTAAACATTTGATTTTTTCACTTTCTCAGTCTTTTCCCAATTATTATAGAGGACAACTTGAGGTGGTGGTGAAGAACATAGGGTTTCGTTTCAGATGGATTTGGGTTCAAATCCTGCCTCTGGCTGATCACGGATTGTGTGACTTACAATAATCAGACTTCGTTCAGACTTGGTTTCTCTCCTAAAATAGGCAAACATTGACAATGCTTACTTTCTAAGTAATTATAGTAATTGTAGAATCATATAATTAAATCATATAATACCTGGTGATTATATAATTAATGTAACATGTAATATGATAGAATAAAGTTTTGGAACATTAAAGCATGTAAAATGTTGGAGAACAGTATCACTAGCAGCAAACACGTGTCACACCGATGGATTTGGTCTAATGTCAAACAAGATCCTGTATTATAACATCAGAGGCAACTGAGGGAAATTAGCAGAAGAGAGAACATGGTCTCTGATTCTAGACTTATTTGTTGACTGTCCATTTCCATAATTAATGGTTGGTGTTCTTTAAGAAAGAGAGATTTCCACCAAGACACTTTGGCCTCTTGGAAGGGTCTCTAGGCAAAGCAGAGCTCTCTTGGCAAGAATACTCTGATCCAAATATTTTATATATAAGGTAGTGAAAGAAAATGTCTGAAATATGCCTATAAAAGTTGAAACTTAGTGTTTTAAAGTCCTCTGTTGGTTTTTTTCTTCTTCACCAGAATCCCTCTCTTACCCCAGCAAGGTGATGGAGAGGGAATGGGAGGAACATTTGAAGGGCTTCCCAGTGCTCTGCTTCTGAGGTCACAGATACATGGTTATGGTTGGCTCAAACCCCACCTCGGAGTCTCGTTGGTTAGTTAAGACTCATTCCCACATACTGGAGACTTGAGACTCGGAATGTGGAATTTATGTGAGAAGAGACTAGACGTTGTCTAACTATTGTTTCCCAGAGCAATTGTTCCGAAATGTCCCAAGAGAAGCTCCCCTCCTTTTTTCCTAAGATCAAATATGTCTCCTATGGCCCAATAAATCCCGGTCTTGAAAATTCACCATGCACATTAGAATGAGGGGTCCTGAAATCAAGAGACCGATAAGATTACCTTTCTTTAACTCAGTGTTTCCCAGAGCGATGCGCCCGTGGCACCCAGCAGTAGCTAACATTTGTGGAATTGATGTCACATGCAGTAGATCTCAGGATATACTGGGCTAGTCCACCATGCCTGCTGGTGTCATTCGAAGCAGTGGTAGGAAAGATCCCTGCCCTCTCTGGTCCCAGGTCCATCATCCCTGATCCAGGCAGCCTAGATATGTGTGCTTATGCATCAGCGAACTGCATACCCAGGGAACCAGAGATGGAAACTGCCACTGGCAAATCACAGCTTTAGAGTCAGGCTGCTATGGTCCCAAAGCTCCGGCGTGGGTGGGGGATGAAAACAAACAAAAGATCGTGGTCCTTGCCTGGACTGACAGGTCAGTTTGGCTAAGCTGAGCCTCTGGGAAGAGGTGACTGTGGAAGAGCCCAACAGAATTCAGGTCTTTGTCTCAACAGTTAACAGTTAACCTCTGCTGAGGTTGAGGTAGTGCCGAATTTCCCATTTCCCAAAATGTGTGTCACTGTAAAAATGAAAAGGCAATGATGAAAAATGAATGGTGAGAGGTTCGTGTTTGCGAGAAAAGAAGAAAAGACATTGACTACTCATATAGTAATAAAAGTGTTTGAAACCTCTCTTGATATTCCACTTAAGCCTCAAGGGATAGTTTCTTAGCAAATATTAGAAATGGGAAATACAGGAAAAATCCATTTCTTCCGGAGAGGAGTGCAAGAATGGGCAGAGAGAAGCCAAACTAGTTCTCTTATTTTCTTTTCAATTCGGTTTCGGGATGGACTGAGACTGTAGCCATGGACTTGGCAATTTTTCTTTCCATATGTCCCCTGAGCTTTCTTCACAACTGGAAACCATTTGCGATCAGAGAAGGAAATGCTCTTGCTGACACATGGGCGTTCCTCGCTCTGAAGGTTCCAAGCTTTTTTAATGACAGCAGCTAAAACCCAAGTTCCCCAGGAGCATTCGCACTGGCCTCGGGCATTATGTAGCTGCAAGCACCTGGTGGGGAACAGATAACATTTTCCTGCCCTCTCTGACCCAGGATGATTGATGTTTCCCTGTGTGTGGTCACAGAATGGGAAACCTCTCATGGGGCTCTAAAGGAACCACCGTCTTAATCACATAAAACAAGAATGACTGAGGGATGGATGGAGAGGAACTTTCTCCAGAGCAACAGTTCTCAAAGTGCCGTCCCCGGACCAGCAGCTCCAGCCTCATCTGGGAAGGTGTCAGAAATGCAAGTTCCAGGGACCTACCCCGCTTACTGAATTGGAAACTCCTGGGGAAAGCCCCGACAGTCTGTGTTTTAACAAGCTCTAGCCTTCTGGATGATTCTGATGCTGTTAAGGTTTGAGGACCATTGCTCAAAAGGAAAACAATCTGGCCAGATGGGAAAGAGCATCACCAAATGTCCTTCGGATATTACTTTCGTATTTTCTCTGTGGTGTAATTTCATTTTGATCCCTTTGCCACAATGCCCAGCTCCAGGGTTATGGTAGTGCCTGTTCTCATTCTCACTGACCCAAATATGGCTAAGATACCCATTTCCCTAATTACCCAAGTCCGGGGAAGTCTGGTTGACATTTCGAAAGCAGTGACTCTCGACTTTGGCTGTATGTTGCAATCACCTGGGGGAAGATTTTAACAATCCAGATGCCCGAGGCTATAATCTAGACCAATTAAATTAAAATCCGGGAGTAGGAGGGATGAGGACCAGGTATCACTATTTTTACATCTGCCCACTGGGATGATTCCGATGTGTAGCCAAGGAGGCTCTAAAAGGAACAGGCTGATGAAGCCAAGGGAAACACACAGAAGACCACCAATGTAAATGTAGGCAAGTTTTTTAAGCATGCGATCCCAGGGCTAACAATTTTAGGGGATGGAGAGAAGGGCTTATCTCAGTTCCAAATCCTGTATCGTGCTCCCGGAGCATCTCTGCAGACACCTTTCCTCACCCCTTCTCGTTCTATTCTTTTGCAGACCCCAGCTTCTGGGGGCCATCTGATTTCCTGGCTTCCAAGAGCAAGTCTATCTGGACACTGTATTTCGTAATAAGACATTGTCTTCACCCTTCTTTTTTTTTTTTTTTAAAGATTTTATTTATTTATTTGACAGAGATAGAGACAGCCAGTGAGAGAGGGAACACAAGCAGGGGGAGTGGGAGAGGAAGAAGCAGGCTCACAGCAGAGGAGCCTGATGTGGGGCTCGATCCCGGAACTCCAGGATCACGCCCTGAGCCGAAGGCAGACGCTTTAACCGCTGTGCCACCCAGGCGCCCCTGTCTTCACCCTTCTGCTTCAGGACATCTAGATGGCATTCAAGACTCCCAGAGGCAATTCGGATAGAACCCCTTCCTCAGGCCACTGATCTGAGATTTCTCTATCTGTGGCTCCTGGCTCGCTTACCTCCCTCCTTGCCCCGACACTGTGTTGTTCATGCTACCTGGTACGGCCGTGTACCATTCCACAGTCCAATGTATCTGCAGCCTGCACATCCTACGGATCCCGAGAACTGCAGGCTTGGGCTTTCTAGGCAAAGGCTGGAGCTTGGAGCAACTTGGATGGATCCTCTCCGAAAGAATACCTCAAGTAAAGCTTAGGAAGAGTGGGCATAGACCGGGCTTTGATCTTTGATGTCAATGAGGTTATCGGGGACAGAAGAGGTGAGCAGAGTCACCGAGAGTCCTGGTGCTGGGAATCAGCTTTCAATCAGGTATGTGCACGCGTGCTCGTAAGTATGTTGGGAATGAAACCACAAGGGATGAGAAAAGCTATCTTTGATAACGCTGACTACAGATATAGAAGACTGGAAGATGAGGGCTACATGGATGACTTGCTTGGATACTGGGGACAATACGATGGTTCTTTTGACTTCTTACACCTTAGTTTCTATTGCAACCACAACGGGTGTCATTAATAGGTGTTGACGTGGAGGTCCGAACGTCCAGTAAGACTTCATGAAGGGCCTGCGTGAGCGTGGTGAACCAACCATAAATAATACCGCACCAGGGACGACTAGCAGGACAAAGCCATTGGCACCCCTAGGCGGATGCAGCCATGGGAAGGGGACCCTCCTAGGATGTATGACCATAGGTAGACGCATGAAGCCGTTGCCAAACCACAGCCCGACAGCAGTGAGCTGGGGGAAATAAATACTCTGACCTCAAGTGCTCTTGTTGTATTCAGTCGTCGGACATAACTCCGTGTGGATTCAGGAACTCCTTACCTTAAGTTCCAGTGGATTTTTCCGAACAACCAACAACCAGCTTTGCGACTGCCAGAATGTTCAAGGACTAACTTGGAAGAGAAAGAAAACACTTAGCAGAAAATCGAATCAGCCTTTTTTCTCCCCTCTCCAAACCAAATCTGAAAGGCTCACAAATCGATGTATTGCATTTAGAGAACAGTCCAGTCTTTGACCGGCAGCTCGACTCCCATTCTGAGCTGGAAGCAGAGACGTGGCAAATTTCGTTAGCTCTGATTTATAGGTGGGAAAAGACCGATTGGGGGAGGTGAGTCCACATTGATTGCTGGTCTACAGGCTCGCTTAGTTCCTCCTGTGAGGGTGTTAAGAGGAAGTGAGCAGAGCTTTATTTGTTATTAAAACAAAAGCCAGGCTCCGTCTCTCTAGATGTCTAATTATAAGGGATACGAAGTCAGGGCATCTTCATTTCACAAATTACATCTGAACACTTCCTATTAGGGTAAATGTATTCGTTTTGAGGCATTTAGCTGCCACTAATCCAATAAGGAAGTATTTCCAGGATTCTAGGGCTTGAGACAGCAGTTGGAGAAACATGCGGACATTAATCCTCCGTAAGCTGTGGACAGACAATGTGTCTTTTTGCTCTGAACACAGAAGCCCAGTGAGAGACAGCCGGGAACGCTCCCTGGCACTACTGTATTTGTCTGCAGAGAATTCTTTTTTTTTTTTTTTTAAGATTTTATTTATTTATCCAACAGAGATAGAGACAGCCAGCGAGAGAGGGAACACAAGCAGGGGGAGTGGGAGAGGAAGAAGCAGGCTCCTAGCGGAGGAGCCCGATGTGGGGCTCGATCCCACAACACCGGGATCACGCCCTGAGCCGAAGGCAGACGCCTAACCGCTGTGCCACCCAGGTGCCCCTGCAGAGAATTCTTGCCCCGACTTGTTTTTCTCCTATTGACCATCGCGAAGTGGAATTAGTCACAGATGAAAAGGGAATGCCTGCTCACCCTTATGAGGTCAAATTTTTTATTCCTTTTTCTACAGATGAACACATTTTAAGTGGGTGGCACAATCAGGCAATAAATGTAGAGAAGAACGGACACTTACATCAAGTTAAAGATGGTGCTGTACGATGTAAGATCGTCAAGTTCATAGTAAGACGATGGAATTGAAGAATTGACCTTGGTGCGCCTTCTGATTATATAAATGAGAAAATCTGACACATTCAAAACCTAAGTGATTTGCCAAGTGTGCCTCAGGGAGCCGAATGGCCAGGGTTCCATCCCAGATTCCCAAACTCCTTTCTGTAACCCAGGGAAGCATGATTTTTAATGAGTTACCAAGACATTTTTTGTCTGCTGGAGACATGGCGATGTCTTGATCTTCTGCACAAACAGGGCTTTATGCAAAGAGGGGACTCCACGGGCTCGTGTAAATTAAACCGGGGTGACTCTAGGCATGGCCGGGACCATGAACTCAAACAATGCCTTCAGGACCTCTCTCTGTTGGCTCTAGGTTCTTTGAGTTGCCTTTGCCCTCAAGCTGGCCTTGCTCAGATGATACCCAAAATAGGTCCAGGTAAATAGAGTTTTACTTCCGTGTGGCTCATGACCCTGGTAGAAAGAGGACAGATTTTTCCAATAATTCTGTAAAAGACTGGCGAATTCCAGTTGGACACCAGGTCACCTGTCGAAGCCTGGAGCAGGGCCATAGGCTCTGCCCCCTGACTGCACAGACAGGATGGGAGAGAGCTGATGGCTCAGAGATAGGCTCGTAGACGAACCGTGTGCTCTTTTCTTGGGAGGCACACCCATTCCTCTGAGCTTTTACTTCCTTTCCCACCTTCCCATCTGGACCCTCGAGAAGGCAAAAGCAAAAAACTACCCATTTTTAGGAATTCGTCCTTTGGACTTTGAAGTCTCCCAATTGCCCTACAATTCTCAGACGTCAGACTCTGCACGCACTGAAATTCATGTCCGTTTTCTGACATAACTTTTCCAATCACGTGATGGTGATTTTCAGCCTCAGCAATTTCCTTTAGGGGAACGTTCATGTTGATCTAACACCAGTACTGAGGAGTCCTCTGTCCAGCACCCCGTGCCCCTTTACTCCAGGTAGTGGTGGAGCCGGGGCTGAAAGGCCCCTTTGGAAACACCTGTTAGGGAGCTACACACCTGCTTCCTGATGACCTCACCCCCCGGCCATGCAGACATTCAAGGACGGCAGCTCACAGCTCATAAATCCAAGCCACGGACCGGTCCTCAGCTCACACGTTGTATCAGGAGGCTGTCTTTCACATGACTTTCCACCCACAGTTTCTGGCAACGGAAAACTCTGATGTCTTTTGAGAGCCTGGAAATCCTGCACTGCTCACTATTGGTGGCCTTCTTTCATCATCCTAATGGCCGTGGAGGACTTATTTCTAAGTGTTGAGAAATGTATTGTCACCCAAATATGAAACGAGGGCTGCTGAGAGATGTTGTGAGTTAAAACATAGAGGGTGAGCCACAGGAAGGGGTAATATTCGGATCTTACTTAGGGGGATTATTTAGAGCCAAAGAAATGAAAAACCAAGATCTTTGGCTCTTTCAGGATGTATTACATGCTCCACTACCTCGGGTCAAAAATCTTTCACTGAAGGCTGGGACATGGATAATACTAGCTGATAGCTATCAGCTGGTAAGCTGGGGTCAGGCTAGAGACAATTCTTTTGGAATCCACGGAAGCTGACCACAACGTGTGGACCTCTAGCTCCATGCCCAGAGGTATATTGAATTCCCTAGTGGGGCTCCGTAAAAATAAAGATTCTTGGGTCTCCTTCCAGCTTTCCTGAATGAAATCTCAAGGGAAGGGATTTTAAACAATCTCAGTTTTAAGCCAGGGCTTAGTTTGCCTAATTCATGGGGCAAGGGAAGCATTGCAGTTAGCCACAGACAACCGCAGGTTTACCATCTGGGGTTGGTGACTTTCATAAAGTGAGAGCCACCTTGAGACCACGTCTGTCCCATCAAAACTGCTAACTTCACATTTCACACTGAACCTGAAAACTTGGGTGCGCATATTTCTGAGGTCATGGTCAAAGACCCTGCTTTTAATTACTCTGCAACTCAACTACCAGTCTTCTAAGCTAACCACATTCCTTAAATGGTTTATACAGTGTTTTTCCTTTAATGGTCAACTTTAAACTCCATACAACGAGGCGTTTAAATGGTGCTATGCCACGATTTCCTCAAAGCATCCTGTTCAAATGTGGTCATTGAGTAGGACTACTTAGGGGGCCTAATGATTTCTGAACACTAGTTTAAAAGTGGATTAAAGCTATTCTGGTTTGCTTGGAATTCCAAAACTCGTGTCCGACTATGAGAATTACAATAACAAAAAGAGACACATTCTCAGGCAACCACATCTGGGGCTGAATATTTGATTTCCAACTCCTTACGCGTGCTTAATTAAAGAAGCTACTTACAAGATGTAATTCATTTCCAAAATTCCAATGCAACCGAAGTTTTAGTTCGCCTCCCTCATCGCCTTTAAGTTTTTATCTCTGGGAATCAGGAACAAAACATATGCCTTTTGGTTAATAAGATTTTCCTTTAGTGGATGATAAGGCCAGGTGATTAATAATCAGCAGGCCCTGATTGTTTTCATTAGAATGATAACATATGGGCATGCTGCTCAATGTCTTCACGGAGCCCCGAAATGGGATCATAAAAGGGGAGATGAGAAATCCTGGTTTAGATTAAAGCAAATGGCTTGAAGAATTGGCTCTGTGAGCTACAATTTACTGTTATAAAAGCTCGCAGAGATGAGCCTTCTGCAGCTTTCCTCTCCTGTGTTTGAGATTAGCTGGAGAGGATAGCGGGGGGGACCGTCATCTTTCTGTTTTTAGCAGCCTTGATTCCAATGATGTAAGTTATAAATGAGATGGGTGTGTGGGCCTCCACCAAATTCCCAACAAGCATTTAACCATAGCCTCAAATCCAATGCACATTTATCATTATTCAACCCCACCGGTTCAGCAAAGCCCTAAAGGAATATCGGTGGGGTGGGAGGGAAGGAAGGAAGCAAGGGGAGTGTAGACATACAAGGAATGGAGTCATCGAATATGGCAGTTACCCGTGGCAGAGAAATGAGGCTTTATAGTACCAACTGCAGTATCCCAAAGAATCTGGGTGAGCGAGGAAGAGAGGCTAGTGAATAAATTCAAACCCTGGCTTTGAGACAAGGTCACCAGCCGTGGGTGGCACGTTGCTGCAGGTGTGGAGAAAGAAAATTAGTATTTTCAGAGCACCTGTGAATGCCAGACCCTGGGCTAGGCTCTCAGATACCTTGCCTCATTTATGCCTTATAACCAAGGGAAGGAGACATAATCATTAACCAAAGTGATCTGGTTTCAAATTCTGATGATAATAAAAGTAATATGCACTCCACGGGGTTGTTGAGAGCAAGTAAGACAATGCATATTAAAAAAAAAAGAAGGGGCGCCTGGGTGGCGCAGTCGTTAAGCATCTGCCTTCGGCTCAGGGCGTGATCCCAGGGTACTGGGATCGAGCCCCACATCAGGCTCCTCTGCTGGAAACCTGCTTCTTCCTCTCCCACTCCCCCTGCTTGTGTTCCCTCTCTCGCTGGCTGTCTCTCTGTCATATAAATAAATAAAATCTTAAAAAAAAAAAAGAAAAACAACTTGAGTGACTGATGCATACATAGTCAACAATATATGTCAGTCTCCCCCATCTCCCATCCCCCTAGCCCCCCAACCACTCACAAAACCAAATAACCACAGCAAACCAAAAGCCTACTAGAATGAGGTGAGCCCATTTCACAGCTGGGGCATGTGTATTTTCCAGGGGTCTGTCTTTGTCTACCTTTCTGTAATTTCCCTCTGTAGTCTGTGTGTCCGAACCCAAATTACCACATGTTCTGCCAAAGCAGAACATTTATTTATTAATAAATACACAAAATCTTAAAAAAAAGTCTCATTTTGGTTTTGATTTTCATTTCCCTGAAGACTAACATTGTTGGGCATTTTCTTATGCTTGTTGGTTATTTTTATATCTTCTTTGGAGGAATGTCTAAACAGATACTTTGTCCATTTTAATTGATTTATTTTTCTTTTTATTTTGAGTATTGAGGATTTTTTTTTTATATTCTAGATACAAATCCCTTACCATACATATGACTTGCAAATATTTTCTCCCATTCTTTGGGTTGTTGTTTTCCCTTTCTTGATAATGTCCTTTATTTTGAAGCACAAAAGTCTTTAATTTTGATGAAGTTCAACCATCTATTTTTTTCTTTTCTTGCTTGTGCTTTTTTTGCCTGCATATCAAAGAATCCACTCATTGCCAAATCCAAAATCACATGATTTATACCTGCATTTTCTTCTTGGAGATTTAGTTTTCGCTCTTACATTTAGACCTCTGATCCATTTTTTTTTTTAAGATTTTATTTATTTATGTGACAGAGAGACAGCCAGCGAGAGAGGGAACACAGCAGGGGGAGTGGGAGAGGAAGAAGCAGGCTCTCCGCAGAGGAGCCCGATGTGGGGCTCGATCCCAGAACGCCGGGATCATGTCCTGAGCCGAAAGCAGACGCTTAACGACTGCGCTACCCAGGCGCCCCTCTGATCCATTTTAATGGATGATTAGTTAACTTCTGTACAGCTTGTGAGGTAAGAACATCATTTTTTAAAGTCCCAGCTCATATGCTGTGTCCCCATTAAGTCACTTATGAGTTTACTAATTAAAGGACGATGTTAACAATAACACGAGCTACAATCAATAAAACATCTTCTAGGAGATAAGCATGAGTTTCTTTTGCTCATTTTTATCTTATTCTCATAATCCTATAAAGTTAATTGCTAAAAAGAGTTATTAAAAGAATGTTGGTTAATAAAGTGTGTTTACATCTATATTATAAATGCGGAAGGTTAAGTAACTTGTCCACGTTAGTGGCAGAACCAGGAACCAAATTAGGTCTGCCTCTACTTAATCCTGTTCCACACCGTCTTCTGAATGATACTAGCCTTCTCCCTCTTTTGAGCTCTAATGTGACTAATTGTGCTTCTTGCCCTCGGTACCCATCACATACTTCCTTGACTTATAATGCCTTTATATTTTAACTAAACTCTTGAGCTAAAGGGTCTATGTGTGCAGGAAACCCATTTATTTTGTGACCCCCATAGTCCCTATCACAGCACATAGAAAGCAGCTGGTAAATATCAACAGCAGCTCAGCTGAACAGTAAACTCAGCAGTTCACTAAAATCAAAGTCTGGAAATTCACTGTAATTACCATTAGGTGACCAATGGGGATAAAAATAAGGTGTCGCCATCTTCAATAAGAACCTGGAAATGATACTGTTCTTTGACTAGCAAATAGCATAATAGCAGATCAAAGTAGAAATATTCAAGGTATACTTGCTTCTGGTTGGCATGGTTTGACTTTAACCTAAAGGAAGGCATTTTATGTCTAAAGAGGTAGAGGATGCACGTATCCCGCAGCAGGGCATTTATTTGGGTCATTGAAAGATAGATGATTATTCTGGTTATCTATCACTACATATCTGTCTCTATCTATCACTACGTAAAAACTACTCCAAAACTCTGTGGTGTAGAACAATTTATTATTCTTTCTCATGGTTCTTTGGATTGACTGAACCCAGCTGGTTTCTCATTTGGGGAGTTTTACACAGGTGCAGACAGATACCAGATGAGGCTGCAGTCAGCTAAAGGTCCAGTTGCATTCAATGGCCAGGAAGACTCCTTAAAAGGCTGGTGGTTGAAGCCAGCTGGCCCTCTGCTGAGGTTGACAACAGGCACACCCACATGTGACTTTTCCATGTGGCCCAGGCTTCTTACCACATGGTGCGTGGATTCCAAGAGTGAGCAATTCAAGAGACCAAATGGAAACTATAAGGCTTCTTATGACTTAGTGTAAGGAGTCTTAGAAATAGTGTCACTTTTGCTGCATGTTATTGGGTAGGCCAACCAAGATTCAAGGAGAGGGGAATTAGAAGCCACTTCTTGACTGAAGAAGCAACATGCATGGACAAGAACAGGATGGTTTCATGGAGGTCATTTTGAAGAGAGCTACCACAAAGGTGGAAAGTAAGGGGTGGTAGAATCCATCCAAGGGAGAGTGTTTTCTGGATCAGGGACACGACTACCTATTACGGACTGATGATTATGCTCTTGTTTCTTTGAGGAACTTTTACTCACAACTTTCATAGACTCCAAGTTCAACCAGCAGCTCGGGATGCACAATAAAGACCAAAGGCTACCGAGTGATAATAAAAAGAAGACATATATCAAAAACAAACAGGTTTAACTGGATGCATCATGCAATCGCAATTCTTTTAATAGCTTCAGGTAAGCAAAAGACTTTCAATGGGCCAACCCCAAAGTGAAACTCTGTCCATCTGTCCATCCTTTCTTGCTGGACTTTCATCCTTGCTTGTTAATTCAGTCTCATTTTCTGAAGCTCTTCTGACCATTGCCCTTGACTCTTACATGTTTTAATTTCTTTCCCTGGTTCTGTGTCTCCACCCAGGCCCTGTGTTTGAACTGTAAACTGATTTCCCGTCCAAGAAATCCATCTGATTTTTATTATTCACCTTTTCAACATCTTGTGCTATAGCAATTACTTCTCTGATGTCACTTCATTCTTAGAATATTGAGTATTGAAACCTAAAAAAAAGGTACCTATTTTACTCATGAGTTTCAGCACACTTTAAGAGCAACTGATGAGAAAAAGGTGTGTTTCTGGATATCACTCTACAGACGATGTTTTACTTCTGAGCTGGGAAGAGGAGGGCACAATGATTCTTCAGCAATGTTTTGTTATGTGGACACTAAGACATGATCTGTATAATGTGATGAAGATGAAGGAAAGAAGAAAAAGAAGATAATAAAGCAGATTCTGCTTTACTCCTATGGCATAAGAGCTAAGCACTTCATAATATGTGGCATTTTTAAGCCTGTAACAAAAGTGTGGGGAGTAGAAATCCAGAAATAAGTCAGAGCAATAAAATTGACAGTGTCCACCACATTCAAAACAAAACAAAAAACAGCAGGTACTTTTGGATTTTAAAGTGCTATTAAATACAGTGGATATCAAAATATGAGATATGGTCAAGGCTGTAATCCCAGGAAAATGCATAGCTTTAATTGAATTAGTTAGATAAGGAAAATGCATGTAAATAAACCTTCAACTCAAGACGGTGAAAAATAACTTAAAATAAGTATGGAAATTAGAAGAAGATGCACAGAAATTACTACATTTAAGGCAGAAAAAAGTCTGCATAGCTGATAAATAATTCTAAGGACTGATTTCTTTGAAGACATTAACGAGATGAACATGTCTCTGTAAAGATTAGTGAAAGGGAAAAAGAATACATGCAAATTAAGGATGAGAGAAGACATTTACATACATAGAGGAGATTAAGAAATGAAAGAAATATATATTCTGGTCTATGTTAATAATCTGGATTAAGTGAGCAATTTACAAAGACTGTAAACCTTACTGCAGAAACATGAGATAATGAAGAGAAAAATTAGCAAAGTTGTCAAAGAACTATTTCCTCAAAATACCTAGTCCTAGGCAGTTTCATGGATAAATTCTTTGGACTTTATGGAACTTCTGCTATTTAAATTGCTCTGGGCAGAGAAAAAGAAGGAAAGCTAACCTAATCTGCTTTTAAAATTTAGGTTAACCTTAAATGTGAAACTGGAGAAAGAAGATCTTTCAAAAGAAAATGGTGTATCAGCTTTTCTTATTAACATAAATACAAAAAATCCTCTCATATCCATAAATAAAATACACTACATGACCAAGTAGGTTTTCCTCTAGATTTCCAAATATATATACAGAAATATCTTAATAACCAAAAAAGACCAAAAAAATCATTTCAATTAATTCCAAAAAGATATATTTATAGAATTCACTTATATTCCTGACTTACAATAAGCACAAAGAAATCTAAGTAATCTAGTAATATGTGTCCTTAATTCACAGAATCAATGGAAGTATTGATACCATCACACTTTGTTTCTCCACAATACTAGGGTGGTCCCATTAAAGTTGGGGGTAAGATAAAGATGTGTGCCCGTGAATTAGCCTCACACTGGTCTTCCAGCTTCTAATCTCACTGAACTTCCTCCCCTTCTCTGCAGTTGGATCAGAATGTTCCATTAATCTGTACATCTAGTCATATTACTATTCTTCATAACTTTAATTACTTCATTTTGTTCTCAGGATGGGAACCGAAATCTTTAAGATGGCTTCTCTGTCCTGTAGGGTGTGGTTCCTCCCCAGCTCTTCTTCCTCACCTCAGTGGGTTGGTACCTGCAAATTACTTGGAGCAGCACGGGGCAGACACAGAGATGGTGATGAGGAGGAGAAGGAAGGCATTCTCCCTGGGGCTCTACCTTCTAGACCTCTGGCCTTTCATCAGCCCCTCAATGGTGGTACGTTCCCTCCTTCTCAGGGCCCTCATGTGTCTCCTTCCTGCCCAGACCACGTCGCCATTCTTCAGCAAGGTACCATCCTTCAGAACTTAGCCTCTTACAGCTCCTGGATATTGATCTTCATTTCACTTAGTGGAGCTTTAATTATGTGTTTGTGTGATTGTTTTTTCAAATCTCTAGAAAAGAGGGTCTGATTCATGCAATCCATGTGAGATCCCTCTCTAGTCTAACTAACCGTGTTCAGAGGTGACGGCCGCTGTGGCTGCTGGCAAGCCCCCCATCTTCCATCTTGGATGGTGAAGAGGAGTTGCTAGTAATGAGGGGATTGGACAGGCTACTCACCATGAGCAGGGCTATTTGAAATAGTTCTGGAAGGGCTAACCAAGAAATATGAAAGATAAGAAAAAATGTACACATACACAACTGCACACATATGCATCCCCACACACATACATACACACATTCCTCACTAGGGAAAGCTTAAGTGACTCAATAGAAAAAAAAATCTTTTAATTTTAATAAGACCATTTGTAAAGGTGTCACTTACAAAATTAGGGTATAGGATTATGATTCAAGATGACAGAATGAGCACGTGTTTCAGTCCTTCCCCTCTTGTCCCAATCCCTAGACATTATAGCAAAAGGATGCCCACTTCCTAATAGTTTGAAAAGCGAAACAAAAGTGGTGACCTTTTTGGCATGAGTTATGTTGAATCCCTGAAAAGTGAAAAAGAAGCAAATGAGTTCATTTTGGATAAGCGAGTTTCATTTCAAAACATGGTAGAGCAGTTATACGCAGAAGGGGCAATCCAGAGGTGTGGACATCAAGAGTCATAGGGGTTTGGGGATAGAATGGAATAGCCCAGTGGGTAGCCCATCAGCATCTTACATCACTGCCTCCACCAACATGTGGAACTTTGGGTCAGGCAGTGAGTACAAGATAGTCTGACCCAGGAGTGCCTAGGAGAGAATGCCCAGTGCTTAGATGGTAAACATCCAGAGCAAACAGAGAGCCCTTCCATGTGGATGAACAGTCCCTGGCACCTCCCACAGGGCAGCAGGGCCCATCATGTCCCTTCATAAAGAACACTGAGGTCAAGTATTTGTGAAGAGACCTTGGAACCATCATGCACTGACAGAACACTAACACCCTGAGAAAGAGCTGCTTGGCACAACTACCCAGAGAAAACAGAGTTAACACAAGACGAAGAGGACAATGGTCCCCAGAGAAATGCCAGGATATTCCACTGATGGAAGGTTCTGGAATTGAAAGCTTGATTGTCAAATTTTTTTTAAAAACAGAACAACAAAACATAGGGTATTGTTTGGAAGTATTGAATCACTAAATTCTACCCCTGAAACTAATACTACACTGTGTGCTAACTGAAATTTAAATAAAAACTTAAAAGGAAAAGACAACACACCACAACCAAAACCCTCAATGTCATAGATGGGCTGGCAAGCAAATTAGGGAAAATGGAGAATAGGATAAAACAATTCTTACAAAATACAAAGTCAAAAGGATCGGATGTCTAATAAGAAAGTAGAAAATGAAGGATAGATTCTGAAGGTCCAGTGTCAATCCAATAGGAGTTTCATGAGGAGGAAACAGGGAAAATGTGGGGGAGAAATCCTCAAGCAAAAATAGGGGATACATGTTTCCAAATTAAAGAAGGGCATGTCTTCCAATTTCAAGAGGAGGATAATGTGGAAAAGGACTCTCACCTGTACAGGTGGAATTTCAGAATGTCAAGGACAGAGACAAAAATCTCTGAATAGGAGAAAGATGGATGGGATGTCGTAGTAGAATTAGACTCGGATGGGTGGCATTGGTGCCCTGGATGCCGAAAGGCAGGTGGGCGATACATTCAATCATGTGGGATAAGTAACTTCATAATACAATTCTACATCTAGAAAAACTGTCATATACGTGTGTAGACAATACAGAATCTTTCTGACATGCCAACAATTATGAATTTGATGCCCACGGACTATTCGGAAAGACTTGTAAAATAACGTGGTCCAACAATAAAGAACAAAACAAAACAAAAACCCAAGGCAAGAAATAGGATGGAAGAAACAATTAAAGATATAAATAACTAAGGTAGATAAAGTACCATATCAGTTGTATAAAGTTTAAATACATGCTGTACAATACTGTAGATCGTTTATGGACACATGTAGATACAGCAAAATATAAACCCATGAGGGGAATGATGCATTTTGAATTTAGAACAGAGGTTAACTCTGGGGAATGTGGAGTAACAGGATTGGGAGGTTCAATCTATAGGTAATGTTTTAATAAAAAAAAAAAAAGATAATCTTGAGAAAATACAGCTAAGTGTTAACATCTGTTAAATTCGGATATTGAAAACATGGGGCTTGTTATATTATTATTTATCATTTTCTGTACATTTGAAAACTTTCGGAATGATTTTCAAGAGTGGATTAGAAGTGAGGGAGTGGAGAACACTTGTGTTGATCACCTCTTAAGGTATTTGGTAGTGAAGGAGCAGAGGGGTGGGGCAGACATTGGAGTGGGTTGTGGCATCAAGAGAGAGTGTTGTCCATATGTGGAAGGGAATGAGCTGGTGCAGGAATGATACGGAGCTGGGGAGGACAGGAAGCGCTAACTGGAGGAACCAAGATGGGAAGAACGCTGAGCACCTGGGGAAGTATTTGTCTTTCATAGATTCCGGAAGTCACTTCCTCCCCTTGAACACGAGGAGGGAAGACAGAGGTGAGATAATGGACACAGGTGGGTTTATAGAACTTGATGGTGAAAATACAGAGCAATTCTCCCAAGATGTATTCTATTTTATCAGTGGTAAGCACATTGAAACCATCATCGGAGGGTAGGCAGAGTGGTATGGAGATGGTTTTTTTGTGTTGCTAAATCAGGTTTTTTGAAGTATTATTTATATAATGGTAAGATTCACTCCTTTTAGTGCAGAATTCTATGCATTTGAAAAACACACTTGGACACTGCCACAATTGATATAAAAAGTTCTATCATCACCCCAAATTCTGTTGTTGTTGTTGTTGTTGCTTTTTTTTAGAGAGAGAGAGAGCACACAAGCAAGCGGGGTCAGAGGGAGAGGGCGAATCCCAAGCAGGCTCCACGCCCTGTGTGGACACCAACACAGGGCTCAGTCTCATGACCCTGAGATCGTGACCTGGCTGAAATCAAGAGTCAGACACTTAACTGACTGAGCCACCAAAATGCCCCTAAAATTCTGTTGTGCCCTTTACGGCCAACCCTTCTCCCTGCCCCCCTGCCAGCCACAGATCTGATTTCTGTCCTTCTAGTTTTGCCTTTTCCAAAGTATCCTATTGTTTTACATAGTATGTAGTCTACTGTTGTTTTAAATTTCATTCTGGTGTACTTAACATATGGTGTCATATTAGCTTCAGGTGCACAATAGAGTGAATCAGCAGCACTATACATTACTCAGTGCTCATCAAGATAGGTGTGCTCTTAATCCCCTTCACCCAGCTCCCCTCTGGTGACCATTTGTGTATTCTCTATAGTTAAGAGTCTGTTTTTTGGCTTCTCTCTCTCTCTCTCTGCCTTTGCTCATTTGTTTTGTTTCTTAAATTCCACGTATGAGTGAAATCATATGGTGTTTGTATTTCTCTGATTCACTTGTTTTCCTTGGCATTCTACTCTCTAGTTCCACCCATGTGATTGCAAATGGCAAGATAGCATTCTTTTTATTGGCTGAGTAATATTCCATTTTTCTAAAGAAGATATCCAGGTGGCCAACAGACCCATGAAAAGATGTTCAACATCACTCATCATCAGGGAAATGCAAATCAAAACCACGATGAGATACCACCTCACGCCTGTCAGAATGTCTAAAATAAAAAACACAAGAGGGGCGCCTGGGTGGCTCAGTTGGTTAAGCGACTGCCTTCGGCTCAGGTCATGAACCTGGAGTCCCAGGATCGCGTCCCGCATAGGGCTCTCTGCTCAGCAGGGAGTCTGCTTCTCCCTCTGGCTCTTCCCCCCTCATGCTCTCTTTCTCAAATAAATAAATAAAATCTTAAAACACACACACACACACACACACACACACACACACACACACACGAAACCACAGGTGTTGGAGAGAGTGTGGAGAAAAAGTAAGACTCCTGCCTTGTTGGAGGGACTGCAAGCTGGTGCAGCCACTGTGGAAAACAGTAGGGAGGTTCCTCAAAAAAAGGAAAAACAGAACTACTATATGACCCAATAATTGCACTGCTGGATATTTACCCAAAGAATAGAAGAATAGTAATTCAAAGGGATACATGCATCCCTATGTTTAAAGCAGCATTATTTACAATAGCCAAGATATGGAATCAGCCCAAATGTCTATTGATAGATGAATAGATAAAGAAGAAGTGATACATATGTACAATGGAATATTACTCAACCATAAAAAAACTGGCTTTTAAGTCTGGTTTTTTGCACTTAACAGCACATTTGAAATTCATCTATGTTTTACACCTTTTACATATATCAGTGATTCGTTCTTTTTTTTATTGCTGAGTGGAATGCCATTGTATGGATTTGGGCTATTTCCAGTTATTTCCAGGGAATTCTGAAGAAAGGCACTCTAAACATTCACGCACAGGTTTTGTGTGAATTTTCATCTTTCTTGGGTAAATACTTGGGAATAGGATCAGTGGGTCATATTGGTAAATTTATGTTCAAATTTATAGGAAACTGCTGCACTAATTTCCAAAGTGATTATACCGCAGATATGGGCTTTTGGGGTAATGGGGAAGGCATGAAATCAGCATCTGGGAGAGTAGCATATTCCTTATTCTCTGCACTGCTCCATAGCCTACGAGCCTCCCCTCCATCGACCGTGTTATCCTAATTTCCTCGTCTGCTGGCTCCTGGTTGGGATTGCCAGTGGAAGACACTGGCAGGAGACTGAGGGCAGGAGAGAGAAAACTCTAGCTGTTTTCCCCCTGCTCCTTCCAAAATCTATGCTCTTGCAAGATGGCCTCTTGTCTGTGGTTCCAGTACCCTCCATGATTCGGTAATACTCTTTCGTTTTCCTCTTGTCCTTTCATATTTTAGAAGGTAACAGCTCCCCACTTTTGCTCATCTCTGAGGATATTAAGGACATCTCTTAGTGTTTTCCTTTTTTTTTTAAGATTATGTTTATTTATTTGACAGAGAGAGAGAGCACAAGCAAGGGGAGTGGCAGGCAGAGGGAGAGGGAGAAGCAGGCTCCTTGCTGAGTAGGGCCCCCCCCCGCCCCCCATGTGGGGCTCGATCCCAGGACCCTGGGATCATGACCTGAGCCAAAGGCAGATGCTTAACTGACTGAGCCACCCAGGCACCCCTCTTAGTGTTTTTCTTAAATCTGTCCCCAGAGATCCTTTTATTTAAAAAGTCCTTTGAGCCATCTGATTCGGACCATGTTATCTGCTGGCATTTGACTAGTGTTCTGAGAAAGCACTCCTTAGGGGCCTCAGTAAGATTTCTAGGGGCTCTTGCATGCCTGTTTGACGTTTGTGTTGGAGAATTTTTAAGTGAGACCAGGCACTCTAAAGATATGATTTTATCTAGCAAATGTCAACTGTGCAGTTTTAGGCATGGAGATCAGATCAGGTTCAATCAAGGTGAAGATCGAACAAGAGAGTAGTGGCAGTAAGAAGACCAGACTGGTTCTTATCCTTCAGGGCTCAGCTCAAAGGAACTATTTCTGATTGCTTGTTCTAAAGAGGCTCCCCTGACACCCTCTATTTTCTCAGCTGATTATTTCCTTCATTACATCATCACAATCTGTAATTTTCGTGCTTGTTCGCTTATTTAGTTTTCTCCCCATAGAGATTAAGCTTGGCCTTCGTGAGATCGTCTGTTGTGTTCCCTGGTGCAGCCTCAGTGCTCAGGGCAGTGAGGGGCACGAAGTACGGGTCAATAAAGCATACTGATCTTTTCCACTCAACCCATGTTTTGCCTTGTTCATTTATCATAGTGTGTTTCCCTCTGAGAAAACAATCCCATATTGTCCCTACTGACATCCCTATTACGCATGTCAACGCATTCCTCATACGTGGTCATTTGAATCTGAATCAGTTTCTCTAAGGTTGGAAGCCTGGGGATATAAGCTGGTATCTTTTCATTAATGAAAAGGTCGATCATGAAGTTTCATACACATTCCGGTTGTGTCAGATGCAGGTATGAAGAAAGATATGAAGATATGAAGAAAGAATGAAGATATGAAGGAAGAAGCATCTATCTCTGCAGAGTGGGCAACACCAGAAGTTATAAAGCTGATTCCTTGGCCTGAATGAACATAGGGAAATTGATAGAAATAGGTTAAACCCAGAGAATTAGATCATCCAAGAAAGAAGAATTGGAAAGAATATTCCTTTCTCTCATAAAAACTTAAGTCATTTCATACATCTATGGCTCCATCTCACAGACCTAAATAGATGACTTTTCATATAAAGAGACAAGGTGCAGCAAGGTAGTAAGACTTATTTAAAAACCAGAATTAATAGAGAATTCAGGGGCGCCTGGGTGGCTCCATCTGTTAAGCGTCTGCCTTTGGCTCAGGTCATGATCTCCAGGTCCTGGCTTGAGCCATACGTCGGGCTCCCAGCTCAGCAGGGAGTCTGCTTCTCGCTCTTCCTCTGCCTGGTGCTCCCCCTGCTTGTGCTTTCTCTCTTTCTCTCTGTCTCTGTCTCTCTCTCTCTCTCTCTCTCTCAAATGAATAAAAAAAAATTAGAAAAGATAGAGAATTCAACCTATACTAATATATATAAATACTATACACTGTACTTTCTGGGGGGGAGGGTTAAAGTTATTGGAGTCTTTCAATTTACATCTTTTCTTTGTTTTGTTTTGGTTTGTTTAGAGAGAGAGAGAGAGAGAGAGAGCACGAGCAGAAAAGGGAGAGGCTGCGGGAGAGAGAGAAAGAGAAACTCCATGCCCAGCATGGAGCCCAACACGGAGCTTGATCTCATGACCCCGAGATCACGACCTGAGCCAAAACCAAGAGTCAGACACTTAACTAACTGAGCCACTCAGGCACTCCTCACATTTACATCTTTGATATTTGGATATTGTTACAAGTGGCATGTATTACTATTGTATGAAGAAAAAATATAAATACTTAACATTAACAATTACTAGCTAAGCTAAATTACTTTACCATCAGTAAATAACCCAATGTTTTAACTTATGACAATAGCTGCCCTTGGAGAATGCAGGCTTGTGAGTCAAACGGACTTGGCTTGGAATCCCATCTTCACTTGCCGATTGAGCTGAATGATACCAAGTTACCTCCCTAATCTCACATTTCCTCATCTGTAGAATGGAGATGATGACCGTTAGCTCCCTTTGGTGGTTGGGACACTGTTTCATAATTTGCTTTAGGTGTTCAGCATAATGTCTATCACAAATGCCGGCTCTCTCTCTAACTTCAAAGGGATGGGATACTCAGCGTGATTTTATGTATGTATGTATGTATGTATTTTTTTTCTGAAACGAAATCACTCAACTGCAGAAAACATGCTCTCTTTCCATACCTTTCATTTTTCTGTTAATTGCACCTGTAATTCTCCCCGGCTTAAGCAAAACAAGACAACAACAACAACAAAAACTCTGGGTCCATGCGTCTCCCTCCTTCAGTCCCCATATCCATCAATTACCAAATTCAGTTGACTTCTTTTTCATAGAACATCATATTTTTTTTCTATTTCTCCTACCACCCTTTGAGCTTCAGGCTTACCCCGGTTTCACACCAGTGTGACCCAGTCAGGCTTCCTGCTCCCTCCCACCCCGATACATGCCACCTTTCCCCTGCACTCACCACCTGTCTCAGCCCCTACTCCTTTGCTATATGTGTCCCATGTCCCGGCACAGTGCCTGGGGCATGCTAGGTGCTCAACTGTTGCTGGGTGAACGAATGTTGGAGACTTTCTCAACCCCTAGCACAACCTTACCCAATTTGTGCGACCTCCCCCAGTAGCCACCCTCCCTGTCCTCCATCACTGTCCCGTAAAGCATATGACATCATCAATCCCCTCTGCTAAAATTTACCTATTCTTTAAAATCCTTTTCACCATCCAGCTGTTTTGAGAAATCTCTGTTATATAATCTGCCTTTTTTTTTTTCAAAGATTTTATTTATTTATTTGACAGAGAGAGAGACAGCCAGCGAGAGAGGGAACACAAGCAGGGGGAGTCGGAGAGGAAGAAGCAGGCTCCCAGCGGAGGAGCCTGACGTGGGGCTCGAACCCATAACGCTGGGATCACGCCCTGAGCCGAAGGCAGACGCTTAACCGCTGCGCCACCCAGGCGCCCCATAATCTGCCTTTCTTCAAGCTTTTTACCACTTGCTTTTACTAGGCACCATGTAGACAAGCACACCCCTGTGCTCTCACTGGTATCCGTTACTGTTATTTTGCAAGTGTTGGTCATAACTAACGCTGCAACCAAACTGTGCCCTTCATGAGACCAGTGCCCAGGATTGACCTGAGCACAGAGCGAAAACTCTGTGTTTGCCAATAATTGATTAATACGTGAGATCTTTAGTTTTGAATACCATACACAAAGCTGAAATCCTCAATTTGAAAAATGCAGGAAGAACTCAGGTGGCTGAAGCTGTAGGGATGTGTCGGATCTCTTGACTCTCCTTGGAGAATCTGAACCTTGGATTCTGGAACGGAGGATTGTGTTAATTCCTGTGGGCAGAATCTGCTTGAATATAATATCTTTAAATGAGACAACACAGAAATTATACTTTTCTATAAACCTGCTCACTGGTTTTCTGAGAGGGAGCCAGATGAGGGCAATTTGCTACATGGAACAGATTTGAGCTTGATGAATTACTGGGTCTCTTCTGTTCATCTTCCAGCCTTCCTGGAGCACCCTTCTGGCACCCCCTGCCCCCGAACTCCTCTCTGCTTTATTTTTCTCCCCTGTACTTACGACAAACTACGTATTTCACGTGTTTGTTTCTTTGTCTGTCTTCCTCCTTGACGTGGGGATTTTTCTCTTTTCTTAACTGCTTCTCCCTTAGCACCTAGAACAGTGCCAGACACATAGCAGACATACAAAACATTACTAAGGAATAAATGAATGGATGCATGAGTGCGTGACTGCCTCTGTCAGGGACTCCCAAAAACTAGACAGGCTTGGTGAGTGATGACTGACTAGAATGGGGGCTCCCAGCTGATCTGCTCGTGGGATTCTCTAGAACACGTGTAGAATTGGGTGGTGTAAGAGACGATAATTATCTCATGCCCCAGGCACAACTCCTTGGCCCACCATTGAGTCCAGCCAAGCTTCAGTGCACCGAGTTCTGAGCAAGCTCAGTTTTGTTGCTCCCCAGTACACTGAGGAGGGGAGCTCCCCAGAGCTTTCTCTAGTGCATTGGAGCCTGATGGGCCTGGGCAGGTGCAGCCACAACACACCTAAGCAAACATCCCTAGAGGCAGTCCTCCTTCCATGAGGGGCAGGAGCTGGTGGGTAAAAGTTCCAGTCCCTGTCTGTATGTTTTTATGCATCCCAGAAGGTCCTGGTGGAATTCGTTTCCCCTTGTCTGCTCCGTATTCGTTTTCTCTTCTTCCCTCTGTGACCTTTCCTGCTTTCTCATTCTAGCTTCCTGAAGTCACCTCCCACATAAACTACCTACCTACCATAAATCTCAGGCTTTGCTTTTGGGGACCCAAACTGAAGCAGCAGGGTGTACGAATTAACCCAGTCGTGCAAACTCCAGCAGTCTCGCCTACCCCAAATAATTGTGTTAGATTAGGCGTCAGAAATGAGATTCTCATTCTGGTTGTTCCAACGCTTTTGACGCCAGACAGAATCACTCAATCACAAGCACTTAAGGTCATATCCTTATTAAAGTCACAACTTTTTAAAAATTCACTTCACTTTTTTTAAGATTTATTTATTTACTTTAGAGAGAAAGAGAGAGAGAGAGCGTGGGAGCAGGGGGAGGGACAGAGGGAGAGGAAAGAGAAAATTCTGGGCAGACTCCATGCTGAGCACAGAGCCTGAGGCAAGACTTGATCCCAAGACCTATGAGATCAGGACCTGAGCTGAAATCAAGAGTCGGACACTTAACTGACCGAGCCACCCAGGCGCCCCAAATTCACTTCACTTCTTGATGAAATGTTCTCTGTGGGTCTTGCCCAAGACTTTTTCCTGTGAGTTGGAAAATTTCAGAGGTGGCAGGTCTGAGGAATTTCTCCCCAAACCTGTTTCCTAGTGCCCCTTAGGTTTGCTCTCATTCACAGCTGCACAGCTCAGACAGTGCACAAAATGGTACGAGGAAAGGAAAGCTGCATCCCTCAAAGGCCAGACAGTGCCTTCAGCCCCCAACTGATGGCACATGAGATGATTCTGGCCTTGAGATTTTTCACTCAATTACCAAAAGCTTCCTGCCAGGGGCTCTTCCAGTTGTGTTTTATGGAGCCTCTTTTGCAAGTGTACGACGTGGGTTTCATTTTTTAATGATTTAGAATCATTTTTAATGATTCAAAAAGCCATTCACCAGCTCAAAATGATTTTATGCCAAACCCAACAAAATGGAGAGCAATACATTAATTTCTGCTCCCATGTCTCCTTATTACTTTGCATGCGGTACTTCCTGCCATCTCTCTGTTTATCTGAGACCATACTCGTAGATGTATGTTTTCATAAGCAACCTCATGCCTTGGAATTCAATTGTAAAAAAAGAATCAAGCACAGAATGCCCATTCACGTAAGATCACAAAAGGTAGTGATTCCAGCACATGAATGCCGCCCACTGCATGTGATAATCCTTCCACTATAATCAGCTGTGTGATAACAGGTCCTGTAATAACAATGTTGTACCATTGATGTTTTTGTGTAAGTATTGGGTGTTTGTCATCTTTCTTTCTTTCTTTCTTTCTTTCTTTCTTTCTTTCTTTCTTTCTTTCTTTCTTTCTTTCTTCCTCCTTCCTTCCTTCCTTCCTTCCTTCCTTCCTTCCTTCCTTCCTTCCCTCCCTCTTCCTTTCTTTCTTTCTTTCTTTCTTTCTTTCTTTCTTTCTTTCTTTCTCTCAATAGGACTATTGGCGACTTCTAGATATTGTTAGTGATTCAACTTTCCACTATTCCTCACTCAGCCTTCTGGACAGTTTCATTGAAAATTAATCTTGAGATTGTTGACCCAAGATTTCAAAAATAAACAAAAAATAAACAAACAAACCTATCATTTACAATGGTTTATCCCTGTGCTTTTGGATTTTCCTGTACAACCACCCAAAATACGGAGACAAATTGATTGCTGAAGCTGATGTATGACCTTCAGGTTTGACCTTCAGATTTGAAATATATCCTTTTATAAAAATTGTCTCATTCTTTCATGAGTGGTATGAATTTGACCTTACAAATAGTTAATGGCCCTTTTTTAGTATTTAATAATAATTAAGTACTACTTTTTTCTACTTTATATGTTGAAGATCCCTGTAAAATTTAATTTTAAAGAGCTCTTGTTGCTAAAAAAAAAAAAAAATTCTGAAAGCCACTCATGGGCACCACTGCAGACACAACCCAGAGTACATAAAGTGAAATCCTCTTTGTGAGATGAGGAACACCGTCTCCTCAGTCAGAATCCAACAAGCCATGACTTTCAGCCAAACTCACTTTCAATCACCCTAGCTCTGCTTCTTAAATCTCTGGCCTCTGCCTCTGTTTCTATTGATGCTAGGTAGGGAGAAAAATAAATCTGACATACAAATTTTAGTAACAACTAAAAGTTATGAAAAGGAAAACAAAACAAAAGTTATGAGAAGGATATTACTGAGGGCGCACTGTTTAGCTGACGAAACTTTCTGGAAGCTGGGGTCATTGCCCGTATTCAGGTTAGCAGGTTAAATCAGTAGGCTATGTGAGCACCAAAGGATATTAAACCGAGGAATGAAGACATGCACACTGTTGCCCATAAAAGTACACTCTACCCTAAAGCTTCTGTATTATCCTGTGTGTTTTTATTCTGAAGCCTGTGATGTATCCTGATGCCTGTGCTTTTAAAATAATTTTAAAAAATCAATGCCAGTACTTACAGGCATTATGATCGTCTTCAACATAAACCATAACCTAAGCTGACATTGTTCATGATACAACAAGTCCATATACAGACATGTAACTAACTTTTTTGCATTTAAGCCATAGGAAAAAAATATATATGAGAGATTCCTTCGAAATGAAAGAATGAATTTTCATGCAAATATGCCCAGTGATTTTTGGGTCATACTGATTGTTCAGCACCAGGTAGTAAGTAGATTTTTCTTCTGACCCTGAAGGATCCATACGGAGGAACCTTACACAGCCTCAGCTAGAATCTCAGGTATATGGGTCTCAGACCAGTCTGGACTATTCAGGGATGTGGAAAGAGACATGCTAGCTGGAATGGATAAAGATGATATACTGGAAAGGAGCCAGAATCATGATGTAGTGGGCACTTGGGCTTCACTGGATTTCCATATATAGAGAACTCTTATCCATGGATTTAATGCCAACAGTTTATTTCAAAGCCAGTGATTTGGAACTTGGAATTTAGAGTAATGCTATAAATAGTTCTTAGGCTCTTTCTGCTTGTGCTATATATTATAGTTGCCCTGCATAAAGTAATCCCAAAAGAAAGCTGAAAATCATGGTAATAATACAGAGAGTATCATTACTCTGAGCGGTCAGTCTACTGTCTATTCCCTGGGTAAGAAAATTGGGTAGTGTTAAAACAGTAAAAGAAATAAAACAAAAATCAAAGGAATATATGGACAGCATTCCTATGGTTTTAGATGTTTATGCAAAGCACAGCTAAATAGGAATTAGAAAACCCAGTTTCTACCACCATGCACACATGGGATTTGGACAAACCAATTCACCTCGCTCCCCTTGGTTTTGACATGACGTGGAGCCCGTCCCTTTGCAAACTCACAAGTTTAGAGACGAGGACAATGCTGACTCATTTCATTTTATGTAACCATCATGTATGACCATAATGTCAAATGGGTAGGTGACCCTACATTTCTGTAGTCAATTCTAGCCCCCAATTTCCAACATGCATGGTTCACTCTTCCTTTCTCAGATCTCTACTGCCTCCTCCTTTATCTCAGAGAATAGGAGCAACCAAAGGAGATACCCACATACTTCACCCACTTACCTGCACCTCTGCTCCTACACTCCACCATCTTTTCTGTTGTTAAGGAAGGTGTTATACGCGAGTAATGAATCATGGGACTTTACATCAAAAACTAGGGATGTACTGTATGGTGACTAACATAATATAATAAAAATAAAATAAAAACAACAACAAATAAAATTCAACTATATTCAGTGGACAATAGACACACATTGAAGCATAAGGGATACTGAAAGGGTGAAAGTTAACACATGCAAAAATATTTACCAGGCAAATACGAAATAAAAGAGATGTGGTGTGCTTTTATTAATATCTGATACATTGACTTTAAGACCAAAAACCATTATTAGAATAAATAGGGTCAGTACATAATGATTCCAGACCCGAATGTCCCAATGAAATACAGTTGACCCTCTAAAAATATTATTTTGGGGGCGCCTGGGTGGCACAGCGGTTAAGCTTCTGCCTTCGGCTCAGGGCGTGATCCTGGCGTTGTGGGATCGAGCCCCACATCAGGCTCCTCTGCTATGAGCCTGCTTCTTCCTCTCCCACTCCCCTTGCTTGTGTTCCCTCTCTCGCTGGCTGTCTCTATCTCTGTCGAATGAATAAATAAATAAAACCTTTAAAAAAAAATAAAAATATTATTTTGAACTCTGCAGGCCTAGAGGGAAAAGACTAAATTCTGGAAATGTATCTTCTCTTCCTTATGATTTTCTTTTTTTTCCTTATGATTTTCTTCATAACATTTTTTTCTCTAGGTTGCTCTGTTGTGAGAATACAGTATATCATATATGTAACATTCAAAATATGTGTTAATTGACTATTTACATCATCAGTAAGGCTTCCAGTCAACAGTATAAATTTTGGGAGAGTCCAAAGTGATACGCATATTTGGTACCGTGCAGAGGGCCGGTGCCCCTAACCCCCATGTTGTTGAAGGGTCACCTATAGTCTCAAATTATATAAAGCAAAAATTGATTAAATGAAAGGATGAAACTGAAAAAAAAAAAAGGGATAAACAGTTTTCTGATCAGTTCTTTCCCTCCATTTGTCCATTGAATCTCAGGTTCTCTTGCCTAGTTAAGACCATGGCTCTTGCAACTTTTCCTCTTCCTTTTCTTTTCTTACCAGTTTTTCCTCCTCTATTGGCTCCCTCCGTTCAGCATACAAAAGCACTACATCTCCCACCTCATACAAGCCTCCCTGGACCACACAGACTTCCCCAGTCGCCATCTGGTTTCTCTACAAGCCCCTACAGTGGAACTCCTCTGGGAAGTTTTCTGTAGTTGCTACATTCACAGTCACTCCTCCATCCTCCTCCAACCCGCTCCAATCAGACCACTCCACTGAAATTTCTTTTGTCACCAATGACCTTTCTGTTGCTAAGTTCAATGGTCATTCTCATGTCTTCATCTTACTCAATGTAACGGCAGCAATCAATGCAGTGAATGGCTCCCTTCTCTGAGACACTTCCTTCGCTTGGCTTCTAGGGCACCATGGTGGCCCGGATTTTCTCCTTTTCAGTCTTTTTTGATGATGCCACCTCCTCTTTCCCATCTAAATGGGGCAATTCTCCAGGGCTTTGTCCTTGGACCTCTTCTCCAGTCTCATTCATGCTGGGTGATTTTATCTATTCCCATGGTTTTATACCGGTGGTCTAATAACTCTTTAATTTATATCTCAATCCTAACCACTTCCGCCAACTTGAACTTGGTGTATCCAATGGTCTCTTGAACATCTCCATATGAATGTACCATAGATATCTCAAACTTAACATGCATACAACCACACCCTTGATTTCTGCCTACCTCTCCTCAAACAAAACCAAAAGCAAATGAACACAACTTGATCTTTTCCTAGTCTTTAGGATCTCAATATAAATGGCAGAACCGTTCTTTCAGTTGCCCAGACACAAAACCTTAGTCATCCTTGACATCTTTCTTTTTAATACTCTGAATCTAACCCATTAACAAATTCGATCAGCTCTCTTTTGAGGGTATATTGCAGGTTTGACCACTTCTTACCACCTCCACTGCTACCACATGAGTCTCCCCTGAATTATTTCAATAATCTTCTAAAGGTCTCCTCTCCTTATAGCAAATTCCCCACAGAGAAGGCAGAGAGTTAGTGCTCCTTCGATACCACTCCTATGCTTGGGGTTGGGGGGGGAAGGCTTCCCATCTTATTTAGAGTAAATTCCAAGTCTCTCACCACCAGTTACAAGGTCCTACATACATTTGCTGCTGACAACTTCTGTGAGCTCGTGTCCCACAGATCTCTCTCTGGCTCACTGTATTCTGGGCACACCACTCCCTGGATTGTTTCTCAACCACTGTGGATGTTATCCCACCTCCGCATTGTTCATTTGCAGTTTCCTTCAAGAATATGTGACCATCTTCTTTCAGATATCTGAGGGCCTCACTTACTATCCTTGTAAAGCTTAGCTTCTAGAGTGCTTTGAGGTGGTGGTGGAAGAGGGTTTGTTGGACAGTACAATCGTAGAAAGAGAAATATATTTTCGTGTCTGGTAATGCTATTTGTTATGCAGAAGGTAATAAAGCTGGACAAGGGTCTAGAAAGTGCTAGAGAGGGAGAAGGATGCTGTTTTAGATGTGGTAATCAGGGAAGGACTGTCTGGTAAGGTGATATTTGAATGACAGCCTTAAGGAAGTGGGAATTAGCTTCTATTTTACAAATTCTTGAGTGACAGATTTGGTGAATGCATGGAACTGTACTTGAATACATTTTTCCTAGTCTTCTCCGTCTTATGTACATTTACCAATCTCTCTCAAATTACTGAACCTTTGAGGAAATAATATACGATACCAGTTGTTGCTCAAAAGATTTGAGACACTGAGGTAGCCCTTCTTCTTAGGTGGTCTGTTTCACTATGTATGTGTCAGAATGAACATTAACAGATAATGTGATTTTTTTACTCTAAGTTTTATTTCCTTTCTTGTCTTATTATATTTTTATCACTTCCAAAGTAATAAAATAGAAATAACAGGTACATGTTATTTCTTGATTTAATGGAAATACATCCAATGTTTCACCCGCAGGTAGGATCTTGATCCTGGTATAAGTTTCAAATATTGTCAATTATATCAAGTTTACTAAGACCTGTGTCTGTTCTACTGCAGAAAGATTTTGCATTTTATCACATACACTTCGACCTCTGTGAGATAGAATATGCTTTCTTTATCTAATAATGGGATGATTCCATTATCACAACTCCTCATATCATTATTACCCTGGTGTGAAGGCTGCTTGTTGGTGATGGATATTTCTATTAGTACACTCCTGGAATCCGTTTGTTTAATTCAGAGTGCTTGCATTTATACTCACAAGTGAGACTGGTGAAAGTCTTCTCTTTCTTTGCTTTGATGAATTGTTAAATCAGAGCTATATTTGATCTACAAAAGAACCAAGAAGTTCCTTTTCTTATATGTTCTAGCACAATCTATTTTTTATTTTTTTAATAATAATTTTTTATTATGTTGTGTTAGTCGCCATACAGTACATCCTTAGTTTTTGATGTAGTGTTCCATGCTTCATTATTTAAATAGCATATGTCTTAGGTGGTGCCTGAAGTTTTGAAAAAAGATTTACTCATGAACCCCTTTGAGTTGGTGTTGTTCTGAAAGGTAGCACTTTAATTCACTTTATATTTTTTTCTCATGGTTAAAGCTATATTGGTAGCTTTCATTGCATTTTGAGTATTTTAAAAAAATTATACCTTACTACAAAATCACCTATTTCATCTGTGTTTTTAAATATATCAGGATAGAGTTGTATGAACTATTTACTATTTTATCGAATTTTCTCTGCATTTGTTTCCTAATTTTGTGAATTTGTATTTTCCTCTTTAATTTAATTTAATTTTTACTTTTTGTATTTGTGTCTTGTTTATTTCCTGATTGGGTTAAAATAAGTACTTCTACTGTTTAAGTACTTCTGGAAAACAGTTCTTGAATCTATTAATGAATTCTCCTGGTCTTCTGTTCTCTAATTCAGTTACGAAACATTATGATTATCTGTGTAGCTTGTTGTCTGCTCTTACCTTTGGGAAACACTGTTTTATATAGGAGTATTTATTAGAGGAACTCAACGTATTCATTAAGCTGATAATTTTTCTCTCATAATATTTGTCTTTGATATCCTTCCTCCATACTCTAGAGAGATTTCATGAACTGATAGCTTAGCTTGCTAGTTTGAGTTTTTATATATTGTTCTATTTTCTGATTATTCATTTATTCATTTTTTCATGATGGCCCGATGCTGCTTTATCAACATTGAGTTTTGCTGACAGGAGAAAGTAAAAACAAAAGACTCTTGCAAAATGATATAGCCACTTTGGGAAAGGGTCTGACGGTTCTTTGGAAAGTTCAACATGGAGTCACCCTACAGCCCAGTGATGCCAATCTTAGATATTTACCTAAGTGAATTAAAAGCTTATGTTCACACAAAAACCGGCATACAAATATTTATAGTAGCTTTATCCATAACCAACAAAAACTGGAAATAACCAGTATAATCTTCTAAAGAACAATCAATAAACTGTGGTACGTCCATACGACAGAATAGTAGTCAGCAATAAAAAGAACTAGTGATCAATTCACACAACAACATGAATAAGTCTTAAATACATTTTGCTAAATGAAAGAAGCCAGGCCTCAACGTCTACTCATTATATGATCCTATTTATATGATGTTTTACAAAAGACAAAACTATAAAAACAGAAAACAGAGCATTGGTGGCCAGGGACTAGGGAACTACAAAGGTGATGCATAAGGGAACTTTAGGGTCATTGAACTGTTCTGTATGGTATTGGGGTGGTGAATACATAAGTCTATGCATTTTTCAAAACCCACGGAACTATACATCATAAAAGTGAACTTCAATGTATGCAAACTAAAAAAATAATAAAAGAAAGTTGTCAAGAGAAAATGTTGACTGTGGCCAATGAATTGAACTGTATTACATATGTAAGATAGAATTTCAGTGAGGAGATGGGGGAAAACAAGGAGCTGACCCAAGTTACTTTGGAAACAATGTTTTGACTGGAGAATGTAGGGCTGAAGACAAAAGGCACTGTGTATAATAAACACTTTATACAACAAGGCACTGGTTAACCAACTTCTAGTTGAAGTTTCTCATGGAGACATGGGTTAGCAATTCTGAAATGGCTTTACTTACATACTGGGCTTGAGCCAATAAGCAAATGGCTGGAGGATAGTGGAAACCAGGTTCTGACCGCTGGAGAGGAAAAATGACAAATCAGCCAGGAGAAAAGGCTAGAATGAACTATACGACACTGGTTTAGAATAGGAAACATAAATAAAAACTCATGTTAGCTTAATACACACACACACACACACACACACACACACACACACAGAATGGATAAAGAAATAACTATACACATGTGTGAATACGTGTGTTTGTATACATGTAACTATCTCCTAGCTCTGGCCACTGAGAGGACCTAGAAACTGTGGCATACTAGGGTATGGTGGGTATGTAATATGTGGCAACAAGCACGCTTACTGCATAGATCTTGGTTTCTAAACACCATTCTCTAATAAGAGGGACAAGGGAGTCCTTGAGAAGTGGATTTTTCTTGGCCCAGACAGGAAAATTCATGTTGGAGCTGGAGTATCTTATAGCGACAGAAAGCAAGGAAGTGTTGAGGGGGGAAAAGGGGTTGGAGGTACGTGAACAGGACACAGAAGCCAACCCTTTGAAAGAGCCCCAAATAGCTAATGCCGAAGTAATTTAAGCAACTGGTAGATAAAATTGCATTGAGGGGCGCCTGGGTGGCACAGCGGTTAAGCGTCTGCCTTCGGCTCAGGGCGTGATCCCGGCGTTATGGGATCGAGCCCCACATCAGGCTCTTCTGCTATGAGCCTGCTTCTTCCTCTCCCACTCCCCCTGCTTGTGTTCCCTCTCTCGCTGGCTGTCTCTATCTCTGTCGAATAAATAAATAAAATCTTTAAAAAAAATTGCATTGAATTATAACCCAAAGTCTAAAAATACATGAGTGTCCACACTGATATAAATAAGTGAATAAATGAAGAAATAGGAGAGGAGAGAGACAAATCTTCTTTAAAGAAAAATCCCAGACAACATAGTAGATACACCTACTATGGGAGACGGAGCCTCATTACCCCCACCCCTTGAGTACCCATTGGGCTTGGAGACTCATTCCCAAAGAACAGAGTATGCAAAAGAAAAACTAGTAGCTTTACAGTGGGTAAACCTGGTGACCAGATGGCCAAGGTTAATACCACCAACTGGGAAGCCATGTTGATAACATGCACCCCTGCTTGGGTCTGATGAGAAGGGAACTCCGCCTCTGGGGTATTTTCCACCCAGACCCATAACCCTAGTCCAATCATGAGAAAAATACATAGGCTTAAATTGAGAGTCATTCCACAAAATACCAAGTATTCTTCAAAAACATCAAGGTTTTGGAAGAGAAGACTGAGAAACTCTCGCTGGCCAGAGGGAACTAAGGAGAAATGACGACTGACTGTAATGTGCTGTCGTGCATTGGATTTTGGAACAAAAAAGGGTCTTGAGTTGAAAAACTGGTAAAAACCAAATAATGGGTGGAGTTCAGTTCCTAATTTACTAATTTACTCATGCTGGTTTCTTCATTTTGATGAATGTACCATGATTATGTAAAGGGGCTAATGTTAAGGGAAACCAGGTGATGGGTATTCAGGAACTCTGTGTTATCTTTGCAACTTTTCTGCAAATCTAAAATTATTCCCAAATAAAAGGATTACTAAAGTCGTTTTTGTTTGTTTCTTACAGAACTATTTCAGCAGGGACGGGGAGGAAAGGTTGGGGATGTTGGCTCCAAAAGTTCAGGCAAACCTTCCACTTGCCTTTCCCTCTCGTATCTAGTGATATTTCTCTGGCTGTTGGTTCTTAGAGTGGGGGGCTTTTGTTCATTCTGGGTGGCAGAGAAAGGTTCCCTCACAAATCGTGTGACACTCTACACAACTCTTTGTCTGCAAGCAACCTGTTCCTTTGGCAGCCCCAAAGCAGCTGGGACAAAGTCCTCTTTGGGAAGGACCGGGCACCCCCTCCACTGGGACCCGCCACCCAGAGTGAGCCTGAGCTCTGGCACCTCAGCACCCCTGTGATCTCGCGAGCTACAGCTTCCAACAGTGCACATCAGCCCTCGATTTGAAATCAGTGGATGTTACTGGTGGGAAATGGAGCCCCCCTTTCTTTCTCAATGGGCTTCCCTTCCACTTCTCTTGAAGAGTGGTTGGTTTGGCCTTTCCACTCCATGATCTTTCACCTTAATTGTTTCCTACTGAAACACTGGGATTCCAGCTAATGGGAGGGTCATTCTTTATGCTGTGTTGGCAGTGTACAGTGTCCCTCATGTCGTGGGCTTGCTCAACATCAATGGAACTTGGAAGGGAGAAGGGGTCAAATATGCTGACTTTGCCTTTCTAACCGAGCTCATGATTCAGAGTGCCGCATCTTAGAATTTAACAGCTTTAAGACAACAAATCATTAGAGAATGCTTTTATTCTTCTATTGGTAATCATTAAAAGCAAAGAACCAGAAAAAAATTGAACTTATATTTCTGTGTCATGTCAAGAATAAAGTAATATTTTATGATCTCCATTATGGTGAGATATATAATTCGATGAATTGAGATAAGACAAGATGTATGCTTAGTTCTACTTCAGACATAAAATTTCTCTGAAAATCCTATTGGAAGTATATATTTTAAGATCTTATTTATTTATTTGAGAGAGAGAAAGAGCAGGGAGGAGGAGCAGAGGGAGAGGTACAAGCAGACTCCGCGCTGAGCACAGAGCCCCATGTGGGGCTTGATCGCACAACTGCAAGACCATGACCTGAGCCGAAATCAAGAATAGGATGCCTAACTAGCTGAGCCACCCAGGCACCCCGTATACATTTTTCTTTTTTAATTGTAAAGTTGTACTTTGTTTCTTTCAGGAAATCTATTTCAAAGGAAACACTGGGTTCTGTGTCTTTAGCATGACTACTGAGCTTTTGAATTACTACCTGCATACTACCTGTCATCTGGTCATTTTTCTGCAGCCATCACAGGTGTGCTCTGGCATTGGAAGATGGACTCTGTGTTTGGGTTAGTCTTCCAATCCCCCATGCCTAGAGAACTAGAGGCAGGGATAAGTGGATTTTCTCCAGGTCTGCTTTTTCTGATTATAAATGGACATAGAGGTCAGGAAAGAGGAAGTTGCAGCTGGAAATAGTCATAGCAGAAAATGTCACCTCTTCATTATTAGTGGGAGCCTGTTGAAAGGGAGGGAGCCGGGGCGCCTGGGTAGCTCAGTCGTTAAGCGTCTGCCTTCAGCTCAGGGCGTGATCCCAGCGTTCCAGGATCAAGTCCCACATCGGGCCCTTCTGCTGGGAGACTGCTTCTTCCTCTCCCACTCCCCTGCTGTGTTCCCTCTCTCCCTGGCTGTCGCTCTGTCACATAAATAAATAAAATCTTTAAAAAAAAAAAAAAAAGAAAGAAAGGGAGGGAGCCAAATTTACCACTGCCCCTTCTTTACTTAACACGCCACTGGGCCTAGAATAGTCAAGATCCCTCAGGTGGGATCCCAGCCCCACACATATATCCGATCTCAGTGTGTTTTCGGAGGCATCTAGAGGGTTGTGCATTCCTTCCTGCCTCCAGGCAATCTCTCTGTGGTTTCTTTTTGTCTTCAGTCCCTGCTGATTCAAAATAGTGGGGTTTCCCCTTCTCTCTACTCTCTTAGTACATTTTCCCTTCAAGAGTGGTGACTTGCATGTTAATAACCTCTTACCTCCATCTACCCTTACCTGCTTTATATTTTCCAGGAATCCCACAAAGTTTCTGGCCCTGGATACAGTTCTTCCTTAGTTTCCAGTAGCAATGTGCATTTCCCCCTAAAGTCTATGCTAGATTCTTTGGTCTACTCACTAGGAATTTGGGGGTAGCTGAATTTACCGGGCTCAGATTCCACTCTTGGACTGGAAATCTCTGTTTGTATTTGACTCCCCTGGTTACATCTCTCTTTCTTAGATATTAAGCTCCTCGACGATATACTTTTTTGGTTCACCAGAGCCTTGCCCATAATAAATATTTGCTAAGTGAATGAAATGAATGGTTGGATTTAAAGGGTATTCACTTTAATTTCATCACTGAAACGGCCCCCAACATTGAAGACGCTACTTTTCAATCTTGGCTTTCTCTTGGTTACACACTGTCCAAGTTAGCAACTGGTTGTTAAGTAAGACTAATCCATGTAGTGTAATGTTTCTCGTCTACCTGGCCCTGGGCTGAGGGAGACTTTGTCACCACACGCTGCATGCTGACAACTGCTGGTGGACAAAGACGTCTTCCCCAGGAGCAAACTCCATAAATGGCCCCCCATGCAGAACCCAGCAGGAAATATGCAAGAATGACAATAAAGTTGCTCAGTGGGTCCTGCACTGTGGATAAAGAACAATTCCTGACAAAATGAGGAGGCTGAAGCAGTTTGGAGATTAAAAAAAAATCCTGCCTGTCATTCGATTGCATGGAGCTATATTCGAATTTTATCTGGCGGATGTGATTCTTTGATCAGGTTGGCCGTTTGAAGGGATTTGGAGCAGGACAGATAATCCGAACTTTGAGCATAAATCAGGGGCTGTGGGCTGATGGATGCCTGGCACTTTCTTATGATAATGTATGATTGGTGGGTGACCGGGGGAAAATACCACAGTCTTATCTCCGTGCAGCAGCAGCCAAGGGAGGGGGGATGTCTGGAGTCCAAAGGAAAGAGGGGGTGGGGGCATAATAGTAAGGTTTTATTTTTCTTTTTTCCTTTTTCTTTCTTTCTTTCTTTCTTTTCTTTCTTTCTTTCTTTCTTTCTTTCTTTCTTTCTTTCTTTCTTTCTTTCTTTCTTTCTTTCTTTCTCTTTCTTCTTTCTTTCTTTCTTTCTTTCTTTCTTTCTTTCTTTCTTTCTTTCTTTCTTTCTTTTTTAACAGAGATTGTGAAACTGAGCTAAAAATGCTCAGGGCCATGGCTGGAAATGCAGTGTTTCAGAACTTGATGGTGGCAAGCTACCAAAATATCCGGGCAAAAGCAGAGTTGACTGGCAATCCTTTCTCCCTGATTATGTTTAATTTGCTGTCACTAGAATTTCAGAGAACAAGGACTGCCTGAGCCCTCTTCCTGGAGATTCCTTAGGTGTGAATGGGAGAAGAAACTCCTGCTTGCTTCCTGTAGCATCTCCTGTAACACTCAAGACTTACGAGAAATTCTTGTCTTTTAGAGGCACGCATACTGTAGTCTGGGACAACAGGTCTACCCGGGGAAGAATCCTGTTGGTACCTGGGGCCTCTGGGACTGTACAGAGCAATTCTGCACCAGAGCAGATAAATAAAATCTACCTGCACCACTACCTTTAGTGCATAGAACTCCCTCTTTATAGCCATAAAAAAGAAAAACAAATAGAAAATGAAATGATATTAAACATCTAGTATATTACCACTGATTTTTTATTATTATTATTATTTAAAGATTGTATTTATTTATTTGAAAGAGAGAGCATGAGCTGGGGAGAGGGGCAGCGGGAGAGGGAAAAGCAGACACCCTGCTGAGCAGGGAACCCAATGCGGGGCTCGCCTTACTAGCTAACATTTGTTGCCCAGTGAGTACATGTCACACACTATTTTAGATGCTTTATGCCCATTAGCTTACAAGACTGAAAGAGAAAGAAAGAACTAAATATAAAAATCTCAATATATGTCTGCAAAGTGGAGATGCTAACTCAGAAATGGTTTCCAAGAAATAATCCCAATCCTCTCTTCAGTCAATTCCTTATTATGTATTATGGCACTTCTCAACCTCTAAAAGGGTTTTTATGCTTTTTTTTAAGGTTTTATTTTTTTATTTGTCAGAGAGAGAGAGAGAGCATAAGCAGGGGAGCGGCAGGCAGAGGGAGAAGCAGACTCCCCCGTGAGCAAGGAGCCCGATGCAGGACTCGATCCCAGAACCCTGGGACCATGACCTGAGCTGAAGGCAGATGCTTAACCAACTAAGTCACCCAGATGTCCCCCTCCAAGGGTTTTAAAAATCTTTCTTCCCCCCTAGATTTGGTACAGGCCTATGATCACACATTCCTTCTGATTTAATATGATGGACAAAACTGGAAAAGCAAGAGGGCTCCCAGTTAGTTGCTAATATAGTTGGAAAAAGTGGACAGAACCATCAGAAGGAGAAGCTCATTTGCAGAGTCTTTGACACCTGTACAACATTCACAGAGAACTGCAGGGCACAATGGCTGGGCCAGGCCAGCACAGTGCTTCCCCGCACATTTCTGTATCGCATTCAAGACCCTCGCCTTTCACGTTCCCCTTCCGAACCAGGAAAACTGCTTGGTGGACTCCCAGCGAGTCCGCTAAAGTTGAGAAGCAAACTGAGAACTGGAAATGAATGTTGCTTTCTATCTACAATCATACTGAAATAGCGGAGGATATCAGACTGTTGTAACAGCAACACATTAGATGGTAGATTGAAGAGAGGCCGGGGGCCAAGAGAAGAGGACTGCCAAAGATTAAAGTCAACTGAGGAAGACGATGGGGACCTACAGCACCTCTGTCCCTGGAGAGAAAGCAAGTCAGTGATAAGGGCCCAGGGAAAACAAGATGGCAATGACTAGTCTTTTTCCTCTCTCAGTGAGACTAGAGAAGATTCCAGCAACGTGTAATTGGACAAAAAGGCAGGCTTGGAAGAAGCTAGTCGCACAGATATCTGAGAAGCACAAGCTGGCACAACTGGGGTGGTCAGAGCCTGAGGCTGTCCTGCCTGTGTCCACATCCATGACTCAGGCTCTCCCTTGGGTGGTTTAACTCTAGGGAGGAAGGGAGGCACACGATTCACAGAGGAAGCCCCTTGAGAGGGCCTTGTCAATGGTACAATTCAGGTGGCATTCTGGGAAAGGGGGACAACTGGACAAAGAGACTAGGGCCGCTCTAGTTCTCAAGCCCCCTTGCCCCCATCCCCTCCAGGGGAGGGATAGCGTGTCAGTGGTCCTAAGGGAGGTGAGTGGGCATTTCTTTCTTTTTTCCTTTCTCCAGTTTGAAGTTCACCAGTATCCGGTCATTCCATTCTCGGCATTTCTATAATTGAATCCCTCAAGTGTGTTGACACTTTCTGTAAGTTAAAATTCATAACAATTCTGAGAGAAGTATTTCAACTATTTCCAGAAGTTTAAGAAAGGGCCATCTGTCGACTAGAAGTATTTGGTGAAACTAAATACCTGCAAAGTTCACGGAGGTAAATAGCAAAGGGGAGGGGAGGGGGGTCAGAGCTTGCAGGTGGCAGAGACTCACTGCTCCACCATTTCCTGTTTATAGACCAACAGCCAACACTCGGGTTTGGATCCGTTCGCCTCTGCTCACCCTCTTCTTTCCAGCTGAATTGTTCTTCTTCGAAATCCAACTATCCAAACCCCTGTCATCTCTCACTGCGGAGCCGTGAAACTGTGAAGTTTCCCTTCTTCTCATAGCTGGAGGTAACCTTTCCTTTCCCACGGGCCCCCAAAAATCATGCTGCTATTACGTGCCATTGAAAGATACTAGCTACCTTCTTAAATTTTTCATTTAGCGTCATTACTTACGTACACATTGGAGCCCCCTTCTAGACTGTTCTCTCTTTAATATTTATTGAATGAGTATGCAGGAGGTCAAAAGTTTAGGAGGAATTGAAAAAAAAAATATAGGAGGCAATCAGAAAGTTTGCTGAATGCATAAATAAATAATATGTCCAGAATATTAATGAAAACTCACAACACGTGACCCTGAAATTTAGTTGTATGTCCTATATCAAGTAACGCTGGTCAAATAGAATAGAATTGTTCCTATCCATAAAAACACTACCTCATCACTTAATACATTGGACCAGCTGAATGACCACGGAAAGAGCACTGAATTAGGAGCCAGGAGAACTGGGTTGAGACCCTGATCTCTTGCTAGCTACTTGGATAACTTCAGCCAGTACATTTGATCTCTGACCTTCTTTCTGGTCCATCTTGAGTAGAATTACATGGTTGGGTGAGATGATGTTTAAGGACCCTTGAAGATGCTGTGGTTAAGGAATTAGTTCAGTTGGGTGTTTGGTGAGTCAACATTAGGATAGCTCTGCAAATCAACCATTCTGGTTGACCTGTAGAACATTTGTTGTCAGCCATACAAGAATTCCACTGGGGAAAGGCCATGGAAATCTGGTCAGAAGTAAAGACTTCCATAAAATTGACTAAAAATCTGAAGCAAACATTCTCTCACAAATATTTGGCATTTTGGATGAATTTGTCACTTATTTTCTGTCTAACCAGTGTCAGTCACCTTGAGCTAAAGACCACCAGAAACATACCGGTAGAATTGGGTTATTTCTCATTGCCAGGGAGGTTCCTAACATCAAACCTGAGAGAATCTACCGACTCCCAGACACTGGGGACTGCATTTCTCTTTCTCACAAGTAAGGGCTCATTAGCTAAATTATTTCTTAGCCTAATGGATGGTCCTCATCTTGAAATTAATTGTATGGGCTAATGATAACAATTATGGTTGGCTATTTGACAACACGTCCTGGTAAATGAGGTAAACATCTTTACCAAATATGCCTTATATATATTCTCCAAATCTATGGATTTTGTTTGACTCATGTTCCCTTATGGAGGTGAAAAAAATTGAGACTGATAGGGTGCCCATTTATTTATTTGTAGAGTCCCGAGGAATTATTGAATTAATATTGATCTGATTGGATAGTAAGGTGATAAGTACACCAAATAGCTAATTACTAATTTGGTTATTTCCATTGATTAGACCAGGTCAATGGATCAACACTTTGCTCCATTTTCATCATATTTAATCATCTTCTCAGTTAAAATAAAATACAAAATCAAAGCCATTATCCGAATGGTTCATTCTTCCTGTTGTAGAAGCACAATCTATTTTTATTTTAATAGTAGACCCCAACTGACAGATTCAGGGTAGCGATAGATGGTTTGCATATTTTTAAACAATCAGTATATCATCTTTAAAGTGAATCCCACCTCAATTTATGCCTTCGGGGACACAATAGTTTATTCAAATGAGAGAGAAAATCACAGTCGGCTTCACCTTCTGACAAATTGCCTCGTGTATGAAATTTTCCTTTTTGTTTGCCCGTAGGTAATATCAATTACACTTCTCCCTATCACTCATTCCCTCTACCAATGTGTTCATTTTCTACTTCTCTACCCACTGAGGCGCTTCACCCCCTGGTGTTTCTAAGGAAGCCTGAAATTAACACAGCCATTTCTAATTACTCGATCCTTCCAGACGAAACCATCCCTTTTTGTGTTTTCGGAAAACTATGCACATCTTTATCATCTAAGTCCCCAAGGTCTTCTCTCCTCATTAATTCTATTAAGTGACTCGGTTATTCTTCAGTTTAAATAGAGACATGCCCAATTATAGGTCTAGACAAATGAAATGTGTGATTCTCCATCCTAATCCACCCCCTTTCTTCCCCTGATTTAATGCACTTGGTGGGAAAGTTCCTGATGAACAAACTCAAAACTTTTCTTTGTATTAACCAGTGTTCTCCAGAGAAAAAGAAGCAATAGGATATATAGAGATATATAGAAGAGAAGAGTTTTATTATAGGAATTGGCTCACATGATTTTGGAAGCAGAGGGGTCTCCCAGTCTGCCACCTACAAGCCAGAGAACCAGGAGAGCTGGTGGCATAATTCAGTCTGAGCCTGAAGGTCTGAGGACAAGAACATCAATGTTGGAGGGTTGGAGAACATGGCTGTCTCCACCCAAGCACACAGCAAATTGCCCTTATTCTGCCTTTTTCTTCTATTCAGACCCTCAAAGGATTGGATAATGCCAAGTGCACTGGTGAGCAAAATCTTCTTTACTCAGTCTGCTGATTCAAATGTTAATCTCTTCTGGAAACCCCCTCACAAATACACCCAGAAATAAAGTTTTACCAGCTATCTGGGCATCCCTTAGCCAGGTCAAATTGACACATAATATTAACCATCACATTTTTGTAAGAGTAAGACAATTCAATTTTTTAAAAAGATTTTATTTACTTATTTGAACAAGAGAGAGAGCACAAGAAGAGACCAAGCAAGAGCAGGGGGAGGGGCAGAGGGAGAAGCAGGCTCCCCACTGAGCAAGGAGTCTTACACAAGGCTCAATCCCAGTACCCCCAAGATCAGGACCTAAGCCTGAGCCAAAGGCAGATGCTTAACTGACTGAGCCACCCAGATGCCCCAGACTATTCAATTCTTTTTTAAAATATATATTTATTTTTAATTTTTTTTTTTAGATTTTATTTATTTACTTGAAAGAGAGAGATGGAGAGAACAAGTGGGAGGAGGGACAGAGAGATAAGCAGACTCCCTGTGGAGCAGGGAGCCCAGCCCAGCACAGTACTTGGTACTTGATCCCAAGTCCACAGGATCAGGACCTGAGCCGAAGGCAGACACTTAACCAACTGAGCCACCCAGGCACCCCCAGACTATTCAATTCTTAAGATGAAACAGTAGGAACTCTCTTTCTTAGCTGGAAACCTAGTGGGTTCCTGGGCAGTTTTCCAGTTGAGGTCCTGCCCAGCATTCCACGTAGTGTTAAAATAAAAAAACAAGTGGAGACTAGCCTTGAAAATTCCCTGAGCAGACAAAACCAGTTTAGCCATACAAACCTTAATTTAGCTTATTTTGCAAGATCAGCCTGACCTGGGTCATTTCTTGCTTATGCTTCTGGAAATCACAAGCGAAACTTAACCTGTTTCCCAGGATTGATAAAAAGTAACCATTGATCAATTCCCTACCATTTAAGGAAATTCTAATAGTATAGCCAATCACTGTGAAGAATCTCACTATATAAGCTGCTTTATCACAATACACTCCTGAGCTTCATTCCATGTTTTGAGTGCTCCCAGTTTGCAAAGAGTTTTTTTGGTGTGCGCACGATAATTGGTGATTCACTGGTTTTACTTCTGTCATTTCTGAACCTATGACTATAGAAACAGTATAATTTTGGGGAAAGAGCCCTGCAGCCAGAATCAGAAGACTTCAATCCACATTTGTCTTAAGTGTATGACGTTAGCTTTGTCACTTAATATTTCTGCTAGTATGCCTTTGGCAGGCAGTAATAGCTAACCCTAATTAAACCACAGATTTATCATCTCACACTCTACCAGTTATATGAAATGAGCAGGTTCAGGAGTACTGGTTCTAGGTTTCTTTGTAGTTTCCTTGACTTTGCTCTTCTCCAAGTGTTGGGTTTATCCTCAGGATGGCAGCAAGATGGCTGCAGTGACTCCAGCCATCACATCACACTTAGATCTAAGAACACCCAGAAGCAGTACAACTGTCTTCTCTGCCTTGAGAACAAGAAAACTTTTTCCCAGCAGCAACTCAGCATAACTGATTGGCCAGAAGGCCATCACAAACCTCCCTTAAACCAATCACTGGTGGAAAGGATGGGATTGTTATGATTGGGTTAAACCAGTGGTACAGATCCTTGGCTGAATATTAGAATCAATCACCTGGGTAACTTCTAACACCATGCACAGAGCAAACTTCAGACCAATCAAATCAACCTGTGGAGGTGGAATCAGTCATATTTTAAATTTTTTTTCAGATTGCCAATGTCGAGAACCGCTGGCTAAGATTAGTTGGAACCAGTTGATCAGTTTCTCCTAAATTAAGGAGAAGATAAATCCCTGAACTATACTGGGTTTCTGATAGGCAGGAATAATGGGAAAATGGATTATTAGGGAACTGGCATCTTTTGCTCTACTTAATTTCTCAGAGGTACACCTATAAAATGGAAGCTTGTATCTGTTCTGTTCACCTGCCAGAATTGATGTGGCCAGTTGTGAAATTTTAAGTTGATATATATTTGTATTTGTATGTGTATGTATATGCATGTATATTTGTGTATAAATGGGTATATTATTTATATATACATTCAGCTCAAGTTTCTCTGTCATTAAGCAAAATCAGGTACAAAAAACGAGGCATGTTTCCATAGATCAGAACATGTAGGGAAAAGGTAGAAAAACATATTTTTCCATCTATTTCCAATGGCCGACGACTCGGCAGTTTAGAGCTAAACACCCAGACCGGTGGTTGTCAAACATCAGCTATGACAGAAACACCCGCTGGGCTTGTTAAAACCGATTGCTGGCCCCACCCCCAGAACGTCTCATTCAGTAGATCAGTTGTGGGGCCTGATTATTTGTATTTGTCATAGATTTCCATGTGATGCTGATACTGCTAGCTCGGGACCTTTGGGAACCACATATGATGTTTTCTCTCAAGATCAGTGGTACTCAAAGTGTGATCCCAGGGCCAGCCTCTTTAGCAACCCCCAGAACTTGTTAGACATGCAAATTCCCAGGCCCCACCCCAGACCTTCTGAATCAGAAGGTCTAGGGTGGGCCCCCGTGGTCTGTGCCTTAATAAGTGCATCTGATGCTTTCTGATCATGGGGCATTGAAAAATCATCATCATCATCATACCTGGGGTTCACTCTTAGACATGCACCTTTTTATTTTTCCTTTAACTGCAGCTCAGGGATGGGTACCAGAGGGCTAGAGCAGTGCTCCTCAAACTCTTGTGAGCACACTAATTACTTGGGGATTTTGTTGGAAGTGCAGATGTTGATAAATAGCCCGGGGTGGGACCTGAGATTCAGCATTGCTAACGGGATCCTTGATGCCTGATGCTACTGAACCCCCAACCATGTTTTGAATGAAGGGTCTAGATGTAACTATACTGTGTCCCCCCCGCCCCCCACCTCCCAGCACAATGCTTTGGTGCCTGACACCCAGCTTCGGAGGGGTGGGCTTTATTCCCAGTGTCCCTGAGACAGAGAGTGTAACCAGCAGGGATGCCTTAGAGCCTCTTCTCATCCAGCTTCCAGCTGGTTGCTCACCAAGTCTCCTTTCTGTGGTTTTCAGGGCTTCTTTTTCGAACAAAAAGGTTGACCAGATACCACGACAGCTGCAGCCCTTGGGCTCTGCTCAGAATCCCTTCGCTGATGAACGAGCCCTTCCCACCCCATAGGACCCTCCCCGCCTGGGATCACAGCCTTGCTCTCTTTATTCCTTGTCTACCTGGACACAGGAATTGGGACTCATACTTAGCAAAAAAAAAAAAACCAAGCATCGTAGATCTTCGGTGAAGTTAGAGGGTACAATTTCTTTGTGGTATTGTGATATTGTGATTTAAAAGAAATATATATTTGGTCATTCAGATGACTAAAACATACTTCACGAACATATTTGGTCTTTGTCCAAGGTTCCTGGCTCCGAAAACCCTGGGAATTTCCTAAGTGAAGAGAGAGACAGAGGTATCTCTTGTTATGTTAATGAGGTGACTCTCGGAACCCACCTAAGGGTGGAGTCGAGTTGCGCTGAGAACCAGCCAGGTAATTAGAGGGTTGGAAGTTTCAGTTCAACTCTCCTGACCTCCCAGGAAGCGAGACAAATGGGAGGTTAAATCAACTGCCAATGGCCAATGATTTAATCAATCGTGACTCTGTAATAAAGCCTCCATAAAAGCCCAAGAAAGATAGGGTTTCAAGAGCTTCTGGGTTGGTGATCCCATGGATATTTGGGAAGAGTGGCAAACTCAGAGAGAGAGCATGGAAGCTCCGCGCTCTTTCCTCACACCCTGACCTGTGTATCTATTCCAAATGACTGTCCTTGAGGTTCTTTCTTTTATAATGAACCCATAATCTAGTAAGTAAAATGTTTCCCTGAGTTTTGTGAGCTAATCTGGCAATTTCATCAAAACCGAGGAAGAGAGGGGCGCCCAGGTCGCTCAGTCAGTCCATTAAACATCTGCCTTTGGCTCAGGCATGATCCCAGGACCTTCTTGGGCTCCCTGATCGGGCGGGAGCCTGCTTCTCCCTCTCTCTGCCCCTCCCCTCCCCCTGTACTCTCTCTCTCTCTCTCCTTCTCTCTCTCTCTCTCAAATAAATAAATAAATAAATAAATAAATAAATAAATAAATAAAATCTTAAAACAACAACAACAACAACAACAACTGAGAAAGAGGCCTTGGGAACCTCTGATCTGTAGCCAGTTGATCAGAAGCAAAGGTAACAATGTGGCTTGAGACTGGTGTCTGAAGGATGGGGTGGGGGCAGTCTTACGGGACTGAGCCCTTAACCTCTGGAATCTGTTGCTATGTCCTGGTAGATGGTATCAGAATTGAGTTGAATTCTTAGACACCCTGCCGGTGTCTGAAAACTGTTTGTTGGTTTGGGATATGTCCCCACCATATTGGAAGTTGAATCTCAGAACAGAAAAAAAGTACCTAAGATGAATCACACTCTTTTCCTCGACCCTGGTGTAACCTACTACATCTCTGACCCTCTCCGTGGAGGGAACAATAGGGACTTAATGTAGTGGGCAAATGAACTTCAGGAGATCATATGGCTTTTGCATTCTGTATATTTATGGATCAGGCACAGGGCTGACTTCTTTATTTTTCCAACACTGGTATGACATAGGGAATACAGAACAAATGTGAGAATTTAGGCATGGGGTAATTTGTCATTCTCACTATTTTCAGCCACAGATTCTGGGCTGCAATACAACGGGGCTGAAATTTTCAAGGGTCATTAAAGCCTCAACTGCATGGTTGAGCTCACATTAACAGGAGAGATAATCTACAGATAAATCAGAGGTGATGATGGGAAAGTCTGCCTTGCTTTCAGGTCGGTGTGGACAGACCTGCTCGTCTCTTGGAGACAGGCGTGGCTAAAACTCTCCATAACAGTGACTTTCCAAGTATGGCCCCGGCAGTATCCCTATTACCTGAGAGCTGGTTAAGGGACCAGCTTGGAGTGACCTTGCCTTAGTGGGTTGGTTATATACGAAACAGAGCTGAAACTGAACACATTCGACTCAGACAAGAAAAAAATCTGACCTCCACCAGCTCCATTCTGCTGATTAAAAGCAAAAGGTAACGGAGAAGAGTCAAGACTTAAACTTATTATTTAAAGGTATTTTAGTTTCTTCTGAATTTTTCTCAAAGCCCATGTCGTTTGGGCATGGTTGACTTGGTCGCACCTTGGTTCTCCTGTGGCCAGCAACCCCGTTGGTTCCCAAACACTTGTCTCTCCGTCCCTTAGCCTCTTCAGCTGGGTCACCTGGCCCCAAGCCAAGATACCCTCCTGGCAGGCTTGCTGGCTCTCTGTTCATTGCTTTCTTCACCCTTGTGCCATCTTCTGGGTCTTCTGGTTTCCATGACCATGTTCTATGGCTGAAAAATAGAGGAAGAAAAGTAATTTTCCCTCTACCCTTCTGTCTTTTGTGGCTGAAGCCCCTCATAAGAAAGGACAGATTAACAAGAGAAAAAAAATGGAAGTTTAACAACATGTATACTTCTACATACATCGGAGATAACCCAGGAAAACGGAGTAAGTCCTCGGAAAGGCCCAATCCGTCCATTAAATACCATCTACAGCTAAAGACAAAAGAAAGATGTTGGGAGGTGGGGAGGCCAGTCTTGGGAGGTGAGCAGGAAAAGCAGTGTAAACAGGGAAAAGTTGTTATGCACCTTTTAGTCAGTGCCTTTTCCTCTGATAAGAGTTTCTCGTGATCTAGAGTCTTCCTTCTCTTCCTGGGACAGAGAGGGAAACACTCTGGCAAATGGAAATTTCCCTAATAAATGTAAATTTCCCTTACAAAAGAGTAAATTCTACCCTGTTTTCAGAGCTTCTGCTGTGTCCGATGGTTCTTAAAAATTATCAGCTTAAAATGATCCCAATGCCAAACAGGCATGTTTTGGGGTGGCAGATTCTGCTCCCCTTCGGCTGCAAAAAGGAGCTTCTGGATAACTAGTGCATGGGTTTAAAGAGACATGGTGAGTACTACCTCAACCGTCTCTCTTCTACACCCTACACTCAGCCTCCAACTGTTGCACTCTGTTGGACGTGGCTGTAGGCAGTAAACCTAGTTCCTTCTGGGGGCCTACAACCGTCCCCTGGGTCTACCTCTAAAGCCAAGCACTCACACTGCTTATCAGGGTATTTCTGCCACATTTCCTGCCTCCCCCCTCAGGTTTCATCCCAGGAGGGAAGGAGAGAAGAAGCACTGGCATTTTACCTCTTTGCCTCCCTCCAACTATAGTCCATGCCCCTCGCCTTACCAAGCACTTTCTTTACCTCTCCAGTGGGAGGCCTATGACACATTCTTGATCTGGCATTTATCCAACCCAGTTCCTAGGTCATGTGGCACAAAGGATGCAGGGAAACAAAATATATAGTGGGATGAGGGGACTTAAGTGCAAAGTCCTATCTCAGTTATATTTGGTCTGTGGTACAGGATACTTTGGAGTTCCGGTCTTATCTGAGCTCCCCTAGTCCTAGGACTTTCTAGCCAAAATAGATACTGAAAATATGGTATTTACCAAAAAGAAAGAGGGGTAGGGATTGGGGGGGGCTGCAGGAACACTATCAAAGCATTTAGAACTGGAAATAGAGATTATGATAGTCTTTCTGTTTGCGTTTATCTGCACAGCCGCAGTAAACCACTGGTCGTTTGGGACCAAAAACGTAGTCTCGTGTTGGAATAATGCCTGTTTTATCTACTGCCATATTCCCAGTGCCTGTGACCGGCACATGTTAATGGTAAGTGTGTGGAATGAAGGATGGAAAAGGCAGACATGAAGAGAAGGAGAGAGCGGGACGGACTCAGAAATGAGTGAAATAACCAAAACTGCTTTATCTGTGGATAGGAGGGTTATCCTTCAGCATGGAGAAAATGCATCCCATCACCCCCAATCACCTCCACTTAAGATATGCAGTAGACTTGGTCCAGGAGGAATTCTGATAGGAGCCTAGACGTGAGTATTGTTAAAAATAAAACAACAGACCTAAAATGGAGTCGCTTATGCTAAGTCCCACATCACCAAACCAAGACTTAATCATAGTCTTGATTCTCCCAGAAATGGAACCTTAAACCAGCCAATCAGGAATCACTAATGAGGTCATCTGCCATCCTCTAAGGGAAAGTGATCTTGCAAGAGCCGGTCTTCTGTTTTTGCCAGTATAATTTCCTTGTTTCTGCTCCCTTCTGCCTACAAAATCTTTCATCTGGTATAATTCCTCACAGCTCCTTTCTGTCTTCTAGATGGGATGCCACCTAATTCTGAGTCAATTTTTGCTCAAATAAAGATTTTAATATGCCTGTTTATCTCCTAACAGTATCCTAACTACCCTGGGTTTTTACCAATTCTACTTTTATTCCCCCTTTTCCTTTTGTGAAGTTTTTTCCACTGCCCAGCAAATTGCAGCCTCAAGATAACAATATTTCCACTTAACATGAAACACCAGTTTTCAATAAATCCATGTGATTGGAGATGCTCCATTGAAAAACACATTCAGCAAAATCTAGAGGGTTGAGACAATATGTATCCTACCTCTTTCCAGTAGACTGAAATCATACATCCCACATCCTTATTTCCCCAATTAAAATGACACATTAATCATCTTCCTTCTTTTTGTTCTTCTTATTTCATGTTACGCTGACTCCTCCCCATTTCCCTGGCGGATGCTGCTGGGACCATCAGAAACATGCCCACATGAATCCTATATGTTTCCACTAAGCTGTGGGAAATGCATCCATGGACCACATGAAACACCTCCTCACAGCTTCCATATGTCCCAGCGCAGTGAACACCAGGCAGCCCCTGCCTTAGACAGCATATTGAAGTGGACTCCTGTCTTCAGGGCTTCTAGAACTCACTTTTGTTCCCCATCTGTCTCTCTCGCCACTAAGTGAACCCCCACTTAGCCAAGCTCTACATCATGCTTCGCAAATTGGCAGTTCTCAACCATAAGGTCTCAAGTCATTTTTTACTATTGTGGCAAAGTAACTAAACTTCTCTATCTCCCAAACAGGGTGGTTAGAGAAGTAGTCTGGGAATTAGAAGCAAGTCCGAGTGCCAGCACGTCAGCTAGGCTCTGGCTACAATGTCACCAAATACCAGAAGTAATGTTGCTTAAACAATAGGGCTCCGGGGTTGATGGGGGTCTCTGATGACATCACAAATGTTTTTCTCTGTGACTCTCTTGGTCATCCTCTTGTGGTCACAAGCTAAAATGGCAGCTCCAAACTTGGAGTCCTCATATCACATGACACTGCTCAAAGTGAGAAAAGGGGACAGGGCTTCTCCTTGTGCCACCTTTCTGGGAATCAAAGTCCCCTTTTTCCCTTAGCAGATTCCCCTCTCAAGTCCCAGAGTCCACAATGGGGTCATGAATCCACACCCTAGCCACACAGGAGCTCAGCAATGTAAGACTCAGACCCTGTCTTCCTCTATAAAGGGAGGTAGGCTCTGTGTTAGCTATGGCTTTTATTTTCTGTATTCTGATGCTCGGACATACGGGACCCTGGAAGGACTGTCCCTCCCAGGGCTAGCCAACTGTTAGAGATAGCAAACAATCTACCCATTTTTCAAATGCAAACCAACCAATCCAGAGCCCACACACTACCCCCTTAATGGGGCTCTAATACTCAGGCTGCTCTTCTCCTATCCTAATCACCCCAGGGCCAGGCACCAGACAACTAGGGACAGCCCCTGTACCCCAGAGCCCATTGAAACGATTCAAGTTAGCCAATCCTAAATCTGCTCGCCCTGCCTTGCCTGTCCCTTCCCGCAAAAACCACAACAAAGGCTCTTGCCCACAGCTCTCCCTGCCGTCTCCATCTGGCTCCTGACTGACCTTGGTGCTTCTCCACATGGCCCTCCCCACATGTGTCCCTTCATCTTCGAAACTGTGAGTAACAAGCTATCTTTTAAATGATAGCTGTCTCCCAATCTGTTGGCCTTACGGAAGCTTAAATTTCCTGTGAATACACTGTATTTTAGAATAAACTCTGTTGGTAACAAGCCCTTCTAGAAGTTTTTGTCTTCCAGGGAAAAATAATGAAAGAGAGTCTCTCTCTTTCTTTCTTTCTTTTTTAAGTATTTATTTATTTATTTGAGAGAGAGATAGAGAGCACAAGCCAGGAGGAGAGGCAGAGGGAGAAGCAGACTCTCCGCTGAGCTGGGAGCCCGACAGATGCAGGGCTCCATCCCAGGACTATGGGATCATGACCTGAGCCGAGGGCAGATGCTTCACTGACTGAGCCACCCAGGGACCTTCTCTCTCTTTCTATATAAAAGAATTGGTGCTAGTTATCTACTTCCACAAAACAAATCACTCTAAGACTTGGTGGCTTAAAACAAAAATGGTCATGTTATTATCTCTCGTGTTTTTTGTGGGTCAGGAGTCTGAGCAGGATTCAGGTGGGCTATTCTGGCTTTGCGAGGCTGACGTCATCACCCTCAGGTGTGCCTGGAGCTGCAGTGACATGGGGTTCTAGAAGCTTGGTCAGTCATCGTGCAGTGCACATGTATTCTCTCAGTGAATCTTTTGTATCCATCTTTTGACATATGTATTATTTATTACCATGGTTTTACAGATGGGGACATGGCCTCATCTAGCTTATGTAGCTGGTAAATGGTGTCATTGCTCAGGATAGCAGCCCCCTTCCCTCCCTGTCGTTCTCCATCACCTTACTGCATGTTGATGTCTTCATGGTACACGCAGATGTTTGAAACAATCTTGTACATTCGTTGTGTCTTTTGCTAATTTGTCTTGGCTCCTGGTGGAATGCCATGTCCTTGAGACAGGGAGTATTGTTCTTGCTGTTCCCTTCTTTATCCCAGAGCCTAGAACAGTCTCTGGCCCATTGCACGCGCTCAGTAAATAGTCACTGAAGGAAGCACAGAGCTTGGGTTTGCTCTCTGGTCTGACAATAGAACGTCACCTGGACAGCACAAGGAGGTCCCACCTACGGTAAGTGCAGGTCCTAGAAACTGCCCCAGCTGCCCAAAGGTCATTCTTCCTCCTTGACTCTTTGGTAAGTCCCTCATCTCATCCCTAAGCATTTCTCTGGGTGAGCTTTCAGCAACTTGCTCCTGCCCATGAAGGCTTATTTCCTCCTTGTCAAGGCTCCAGATTCTCTAGTATAGTTCTATATCACCGAGGCTAAATTATGCTAAAACCTGGGGGAGGACAGGTGTTTGCGCTCCAGCAACAGCTGGAGATTCAGAATCCGTCTCCGCTCTTCTCTCTTTTTCTCTTTTCTTTCCCTGTCTCTTAGTCTCAGCCTCACCTCCAGTATGATTGTCAAGCTATGGCAATATGGCTACTTATGGCCCACAGTCTCCATAAACTCAAGCCTTTCTCCTTCACCCAGGACACCTGAAGCAACCTGCCCAACTGTGCATTCATAGGCAATGGACAGATGGCTTAGCGGGAAAAGCTCTTCACCCCCATCATTTTCCCTTGGAAAAATCTACCCAAAAAGGCTTAGTATTCTCACACACACACACACACACACACACACACACACACACACACACACTTGTATTCCTTGAGCTTTATTTACATATAAAACATGTATTTTATGTCCTAGATGGCTTGAGTTTCTCCATGCAGCATTTGTAAGAGGCGAGGAATGGCATGGCCCATCACTTTAGAGGCCCCAGGGAGAGGACCTCAGACATTCTGGCGCTCTCTCTCCTCCTAAAAGACAGAGAAGTGTGGGGATCAGCATCCTTTTATATCAACAAAGCTGGAGGCCTGTGTGTGAATGTGTCAGTGAGTGTGACACCTTAGCCTGGGTAATAATTACTCTTGTCCTCAGAGTAAGCCTCTAATTCAGCCTCCCTCCCCATCTGATGGGGAAATCTATTTTCTTTTATTACTTTCACTATGGAATCGGGGTTCCCAGCCCATGGTAAGTCAGACTTCTTATACATCGTGTTGTTGTGATAGGGCTTTATAAACTGTATTGAGCCTCCTTAGAAACAGACATTTTGATGGGAGAGCCGGATCAATATTCTTTGTGGGCAGGCTGGGATGGCAGTCCACAGTAGGTGTGGTGGTCAGTTGTCTGCTGAATCTTAACATCTCACAGCCAGGTGTTTCTGGAGACAGCTCATTGCGTGAATTACTAGCTTGCCCACTGCGAGCTTCCTGTGATGGTCATTCTAGAAGACACCCATTTGCTGCCACCCTCCTTCTGTTGGATCATTATGGCTCCCAGTCCAAGGAGGAGCTTTGCGGAGAATCCTGAATTCCAAAGCTTTCTGAGACATGCTGAATAGATTGTGTTAGACCCTGCAGGCAATTGCTTTTCATAGAAAGTCTTAGGCCAGAAAAAAGAGCATAAATCCAGCTGAAGCATTTCAAAATCTGTAAGCAGAATAAATTCCAGATCAGGGTCATGGAACAGTAATTCTCTTCAGACATAATGGTCCTCACTGGCAAAATGTGTTCCCCTTCATATGTAGAAAAATGGAATCACTGAAGGAAAGAGCTGGAAGGGTCTTTGAAGATCATCCAACACAGCCCCCCTCATTTTCTTTATGATTTGAAGAGGCAGAGCATTTCTCCAAGGCTACAGTGTGTGAACTGGTTGCAAAACAGAAACTGGAACTCAGGGATCCTGACTTCTGGTCCAACAGATTCTCATTTTGCCAATTAACCCCCTGCCCTAAGAACTGTGATATTACAACACATTAGGGGAAAAAGGGCCAGGGGAAGGGGGTTCTTTGGGAAGAATCTGATTCTTCTGCTTTATACTTGAATGAACTGAGACCCAGAAATTCAGAGCAACTTATTCCAAGCAGAAGAACTAATACTTTAAGTGGATGTCTCCACAGTCACAGCCTGGAGCTCTTTCTCCCAACAGGGCTACTTGGACCTTCCTTCTGACCAACATGTCTGTATTCTGGCCTTGGTAGAATAAGGAGCTAGAAAGAAGCAGGTGCTGAAGGTTCAAATGAATTCAGGAACTTGTCATCCATAGTCCATATAAAGGAGAAAAATTGGCCGAGTAAACACAATGCAATACCAAAGAAGGAATTATTGGGGCAGAAACTGAGTCTAGTCATCCCCTCTTAGTACCTTGGTCCAGGTACTTCACCGTAGCCTGAGAATGAGAGATAAAAGTAATGTCTAGACAGACAGATGAAGTTAAGCAAGGTCAGGTAAGGACCAAAGCACCAGGCGGGTCAAAGTATTAAGTTCTGTGGAAGAGACGTAAGAAAGGAGAAACAGGTGCTTCATAGAGTTCAGGCATCACAGGTCAGGACAGCAAGCTAAGAGACCCGGGAAGAGAGAGGCAGGAAGTCAGATGGGAATTCTGGGAAGCAGGAAATAACAAGCTCAGGTTAAATTATGGACCAGAAGAGGGCCATCGTAGCAAGAGACCCAGGAGGACAGCACCCACACCAAAGACTCCATACTGCGGCAGCTGATTTCAGATGCATGGCTCCCCTTTAATACTTCTGCCCAAGGCCATAATTTTGCTTCCAAATGTGGGAACAAGTAGTCAAAAACTGAAAGCCGTTGCACATGTGAGGATCAGGCACCAGAGGAAGAGTGGATAGATATACACAGGAAGTGCTAGCAGCAGACATATTGGAAGCCCAATTAATTAGCAAAAGCTTGATTTGGTGAGTGTGAAATTAGAGAAAAGGGACGCATATCATACTAAAGTTGGAGACTGATGGAGTTGCTGCCATCTGTCACAAGCTGGGGAGTGTGGGAGAGAGTTTAGCTTACATTTTGGCCAGAGCTAACCAATTCTTTCTGGTGCTGTTTTTCATAGACCAAGGATGAAGCCTATACGTTCATGTCATGTACTTGCTGCGTCCAGCCTAGCATCCAGCCCAGTTGGGGCTTCGAGTGATTACTCTAGGTTTCTAGTCCCATAACATATCCCTATGAACTGTATAGAGACTCCCTTCAAAGGCTTAAGGAGGAAGCTGATCATCGTTCTCAGACAAAAAAAGGAAAAAGTTGCCTGTAGGTGATAAGCTCTCCGAAGCAGATGTCTTAGGGCTCTCAGGTGGGTGCTGCTAGGAACAGAGTTCAGTCAGATTTGATTAAGTGAACTAATTAGCAAATTATTTTCATTACTGACACAGTAATTTAGTTCTAGCCTGCCGAGGACAGAAATATGTTTCCAGCTTGAAGAAGGCTGTGGATGTTCCCATTTACCACAGACTAAGATTCATAGTTAATTGGGATACTTTATGGTTCTCTGGTGGGAAATAAATCTAAACAAGAAAAAATGTATATATTAGCAACCATTTTTCCCCAACAAGTTAATAGCCCTCTGAATTGCGCATCCTACATAAAAATGATTGTGCGTTCTACACAGCAATGATTATTTTATGAGAAATCAAGCCAAAGAGAAAGTAACAAATAGCCAATTTTTCAAACGCTGTACACAAAATAGAGGGAGATTGTTAAATTATGTACATTTTCTCTAACTGTAAAGCCTTTTTTTGTACATCCTAAGAGAAAACTGTGCATTAAGTAAAACAAAATGGAAAGTTACTGAAAAACAGGATTAAGGTTTGACCCTTACCTCTTTGCTGTCTCATAAAGAATTATTTTCTAGAGAAACTAAACACAAACACATACACAGGGGATTGTCTTCCACGGAAGATAGAGTCTTACTGAGAGGACGCCTGATGGGCTTGGGAATTCAAGACCGGGAGTAGAGCTATGTTGGTGAAATTGCTCCACATACGTGTTAGGTAAGAATTTGGAGTTTTGAGGACAGTTCCTTTTATTTATATTTTAATTGGCTGTTACATCTCTCAACTCTCTTCTACGCTATAAATTATCCTTCCATGTCTTTTCTTTTTCTTGCAGTTATGTGTGGAAGACCCTAGGTCCTTTGTCCTGCAGAACTCCCAACGGTCTGTATTTTTCCACCTGCATCCTGGTGAGGTTGGATGGGATCTCCTAAATTTCCTGAAATTTAGTAGTTAGATATAGGGACGTGGTCAGATTCAGGCTTGATACCCCCCAACCCCGCACCTCAAGTCTACCTTATGGGTGATGGTGTATAATTCCATCAGGAGGCGCATAACGTCTTCTCCCTCTTTTGCTGATGTTCGCAGCCATTGGTGGGAAACACGAGGGGCAAATCCAATCTGCTCCCTGTATTTGCAGGTTTTATTGGAACATAGCCACACCCATTGGCTTATATATTGTCTTTGGCTGCCTTTGTTCTATAATAGCAGAGATGAGCGTTGTGGCAGAGACCATATGTCCTACAAAGCCCAAAACAGTTACTAGCTTGTTCATTACAGAATGTGTTTGCCTGACCCCTGGTTTAGATCCATTCAATTATTAGGGGACGAAAAATGGTGACACTCAAATTTGTCATTCATTTTCCACTTATTAGCTACAGGGCTGCTATAAAAACGTCCCTTTGTCAACTGTTGGTTATGGCAGATTGTGTAGGAAAGGAGAATAAATATTTTATTCTTTCCTTTTTTTAAACTTGCTTTAAAAAATTATGAGGTGTTTCCTAGCATCCTTCAAAGATGTTCAGGAAGGCTGTTTGTTTTGTTCTGTTTGAGAATTGTTAAACCTCATGAACTAAATATATCTGATGTGTTTCAAATCATCCCAGTAATTATTACCCTTTTTGATGGTCAAACTGCCTCTTCTTTAGCCAGTGGGAGCCTAGACCACAGACTGAGTCTTTTTTTTTTTTTTTTAAGATTTTATTTATTTGTGAGAGAAAGAACACAAACAGGGGGAGCAGCAGAGGGAGAGGGAGAAGCAGACTCCCCGCTGAGCAGGGAGCCTGATGCAGGGCTCAATTCCAGGACCCTCTGGGATCAGAACCTGAGCCAAAGGCAGACCCTTAACTGACTGAGCCACCCAGGTGCCCCTAGACTGAGTCTTTATAACACAACCCTTAAGAGTAGAGTCTTGGATAGCCTCCTTGCTTTCTGAAATGACCATTCCAGTCTCATCTTGTATTTTTCTAGCCTTAGTCCTGAAATCAGCCATTTCCCTAAGGATTCTCTCGTGGGAATGGTGTTTAGAGACCTCAGTCTGGGTGCCAATTGCTAATGGTATTGTTCCTACCTCTTTTCAGTGGACAGAGCTAGACAAGGTGTATTCCTTAAGTTACAATATGTCATGAGTTCAGAACCATGCTTCCAATTTAAATTCAAGACTACAGGGTTTTACTTAAATCTTGTTGATCTTATGCACGCCTATCCTTTCAACCACGTGGATCTTCCCACTTCTTATGGACACCCAACACAGTTATACAGTTTATGTATCCCATGCTGTAGCAGTCTCCGCACGACGATACAAACTTTACCGCCAATCGTATGATTCCCAAGAAGCTTCTTTTCCCTATTTAGTCCTTAGGCCCTACGACACCAAAATTTCACTGTCGAATTACTCTCCTTTAAACTCACATAGACTAGTTTCTTACTGAGTGGTTATGCCTCCAATTGTTTTCATAGTGATGTTCATGTATTTTATTTTACTTTTGATATCTAAAAAAAGCTCCTTATTTAATTTTGGCTTTTAAGTATGTAAAATATTTATGTGATTCTAAAGTCACATCTAAAAAACCATATGTAGTCAGATAACTCCTATCATTACCCTGTTCTCTCCCTCTCCTACAGGTAAGCATTAAAAGAAACTTATGTTTTGTCCTTCTTTTTGTTTAGAAAATAAGCAAATACCTTTTAAAAAAAAGATACACTGTAGAATAATATACATGTGTTTCTCTATTTTTAAATTTTTTTTTCACTTAATGTTTCTTTGAGATGACATCATAGTAGGAAGGATAGTCTCTGAGTTCTACCTGGAGGGAAGGAGTACTGAGGAGAGGCAGCCGTGGTGGGGGAGGGGAGAGGAAAGGCCAACAAGATGAAGGAGGAACAGAGTCATTAATGCAACACCTTCCCATGACCACTATGCTTGCAGTGAAATAATAAACTTGAGATATACATTTTTTTGCTTTTCTTGCTTCTCCTCTCCCTTCTTTTCTCACCCTCCCTCTCTTTCCCTCCTCCTTCTCCTCTTTCTTCTTTTTCTTCTTCTTCCCCCTTCTCTCCTCCTTCTTCTCTTTCTCTCTGTCTTTCCCTCTCTCTCATTAAGAAGTCGAGGCTAAGTTCTGGGTGTAGAGATGCAGAGTGAAACAGAACATGTCAGGAGAGAAGCTGACAGGACATGAGTATGTAAGTCTCTGGGAATTAGGAGAAGTGGGAAGCATCATAGGCTTTCATGGACCACAGAGTTCGTGGCATTCCAAGTCGTTTGCACCCCCTCTCTGAGGGATCAGGGGGCCCATCTGACATATGGGTCAAACCAATAAATCCTCCATATGTCCCTGTATCTTTCTCCCCTGTATAAAAACACCAGCAGGTCTTGTCTGATCCTCCAATGTCTGCTTTATGGATGAAGGCCAGCAGCCTCCTGTGGTTATGCTGGGTGAGACTTTGACACACTGGCATATAAATAGTTGGACTAAGATCAATGAATGAATCACAGCATCAAAGCAGCAACAGGGTCCTCCAGGCATAACCAAGCCCCAGTTAACCTCAGCCTGAACATGCCAGACATTGTTCCGAGGCATAATTTTTCTTTGTAACAAAGCCAAGAATGTGGGTATAGTGGCGGTGACTTGGTGCTCACGTTGGCTTCCCACAAAGTAGATATTCCAAGGCAGTGATTTGGTCAAGTAGCACATTTTAAGGGTGCTTTCCCTTCGACAGCCAGAATAGCTCGTGTTGTTAGCCGACAATCGTATTCCTTCTCCCCTAACTTGTCAGTAGCACAGAATCCAAAGGCAGGGGCTGGGGTAACCTTCCCAACCCTCGTATTTCCTAGTCAAAGACAAAGATTCTTTCTCCACCGGTGTGTGGTTTTTCTCCAATTCAAATCTATTGTTCTGCTACTAATTCTCCAATTCTCTGATACCAACTGAGTGTCCTACAATTTAATTCACTTCTGACACTGAGCACAGACACCAGAGGTTAAGGGTTCAGTCCCACAACCCTGCCCCTACATTAAGTGCCAGCCACAAAGGGGTCCTAGGCTACCCTCACTTCTACCCAGCTGACTACAAATCTGAGTTTCCATGATCCCTACTAAGGTTTGACAATTTCCTAGAATGACTCAGACTCAGCAAATGCTTTATTTATGATTACCAGTTTATTAGAAAGGATACAACTCAGGGACAGCCAGATGGGAGATGTTTATAGAGTAGGTTACAGGGAGAGAGGTGGTGAAGAGCTTCCATATGCCTTCTCTGAATGTGCCACTGTCCCGCCACATCGATGTGCTCATCAACCCAGAAGTTCCTCCCAAACTTGTCCTTCTGAGTTTTTCGTGGAGGTTTCATAACATAGGCACGACTGATTAAATCATCGACCATAGTGATTGAACACAATTTCTAGCCCTCTCCGTTTCCTCAAGGTAGGACCTGGGCTGAGAGTTCTAACCCTTTAATGGTGTGATTATTTCTCTGGTGACCAGTCCCCATTCTGAAGCTACCTAGGGGCCCACTTTCACTCACTTCACTAGCATAAACTCAGGGATGGTCAAAGGGGGCTTGTTAGGAATAACGAAGGACCCTGTTATCACTCAGGAAATTCCAAGAGTTTTAGGAGATCTGTGCCAAGAACCGTGGGTAAAGACCAAATATATATATATATATTTTATTGTACTACAGCTGGCAAAAACTCTTGAACAATCTATTGGGGGAAGAGAGGATGAGGCAGAATGTACAGTGGAGATAGGTTCTAAGTCTTGGTATTTCTGGCTTGGAGTCTACCATTGGGGAGGAGTCAGGAGTTAAGTAATTCAGGTCCACCGAAGACGATCTAAGTACACATAGGCCTGCAATCTGGTGTTAGGTGGAAATTTGGGAGTGTTATAGAACAAAAATTCAACTGAGGAAATTTAAATAGCTAATTGGCTTTATTCAATGATTCATATTGGGCCCGCATCTCATCTGACAAGTAGAAGGTGTCTGATGCAAAATGGAAGACTTTTCTAGGTGTTAACAGGTGGGACAAAGAAGTTATTAGCAAAAGAAAAGAAAGGATTATTTCAGGCAAGGTCACTTTCCCTTAGGTCCTATCATACAGATCAGCTCACTAATGCTAACCAGAAGATTCCAGACTGATTGGTTTAAAGTCTGCTCCTGGGAGAAGGTGAAACTGCAATTAATAAGTCTCGGTGGGGCTTAACATAAGTGACTCCATTTGGGGCCTGTTGTTTCTGTTCAGCAGGAGGCAGTAGGGCTGGTGTCACGACTAGGAGAGACTGGCTATGACAGAGCTCAGATCAGCCAGGGGGTGAAGACTCTTCCTCCTCTGACTCCCAAAAATCAGCAGCGATCAGGGCTCCAGAGTGAGATCCAGGAATCATTAGGGAACAATCTTCAGGAACTGGGAAGATACTGGACTGAATATACGATCCGGGAAGGAAAGAGAAGGGGCAGTCATCACCACTGTAAGCTTCAAAACTGTGTTCTAGCCTGGTGGATTTGACTTGTGTCTCTCTTAACAGCAAGTAGGTGGCTGGTTTCCCTAATCCTGGAAATTTGGCCTTTTCCTCTATGAGTCAACACATTCTTAACAGGAGGCCTTTCCCTTACTGCTAAGTGGTTTCAGGTTCTAAAATATTAAAGAAATATTGTTGGTTTTCCTGGCCACTGATGGATCTTAAATTTTCAACCCGATGCATGCAAATGCGAAGTATTAAATAATAACTAAACTGGGCTATTTTTAACTTTCTGCTCTGCTCATGCTTTCTCTTCCTAAAGCACTTTGCCTGCCTTCTGGCCCTTTACCAGTGCCTTTTTTCTCAGAGAGAAGCCAAGTCCGTACAGATTAGCTTCCTGCAAGACCAAGATGTTTACACAATTCGATTGGTCCAAACTAAAATATTGCAACTATAGAACCATTGTCGAGATTTCACACAAACCACAGTCCCTGATGATGGTTTTAAACCTATATACCTTTTATCTTAATAAAAAGAAAAGAGGATAATTTGAGATTGTTTTGTTAATGAAGGTAGCCTTGAGGGGTGCCTGGGTGGCTCAGTTGTTAAGCATCTGCCTTTGGCTTAGGGCGTGATCCTGGAGTTTTGGGATCGAGCCCCACATCAGGCTCCTCGGCTGGGAGTCTGCTTCTTCCTCTCCCACTCCCCCTACTTGTGTTCCCTCTCTCGCTGGCTATCTCTCTCTGTCAAATACATAAATAAAACCTTTAAAAAAAGAGAAAGAAAAAATGAAGGTAGCCTTGATACTTACACTGTTGACTCACAAAGTAGAGATTCCCAGAAAAAGCATTGGTCAAGTCTTCTGACTCCGTTGTTATTAGCTGTATTTTGCCTTAAAGTCCATGCCACATTGTATTGTTAGCTCAAAACTCTGATCTCTTCAGTTAACCCCGGGCAGAGCTGATTTGCTAGGCAGTGAGTAGAGGGGTTCCCCTGACCCCAATCTTCTTGGGCAGAAATGAAGATTCCCTATTCACCCAGAAAATGGTCAAACACGGAATTGGTGGGAAGTCTGAATGCTGTGAAAATAACATATGTCTTTAGTTTGTTTTAAGGGCTGCAGACAAATGACAGATAGTAGTTTTGAGGAAAATTAGTATCAGAGAATTAAAAAAAATATATCTAAAATTCTAGTACCATGGGGAACAGGCAGTCATTAGTCCTCATTCTGAAATGTGAATTCGGGTGAGATTTTTAGCTTTGATGTTAACAGGGCAACTTTCTATAAAGTACCATGTGGCTCAGATGGTAAGAAAAGGCTACCAGCCCTACCAGCCTTCAGCCCAGGACAAAGTAGTCCTGTTCTCCAGCCAGCCAGCTGCAAAGACTTCTTTCTTTCACTCAACTATAGACTCAAGACCGCAACCATATCATTGAAAACATAAGACAAATTTAGAGAGTAGATTTTTCTTGTCCTTATTTTGAGATGGTGCCCAAAGCACACCTTTCAAAGCCCCAGATAGATATGTTTGATTATCTGCCACATTGGAACGCACCAGTGTCAGCTCTTAGAGATTATCTAGCCAGGGGTTCAAGCTTCCCTACGCATCTGGACTCCTGCACAGAATAACAGGGGTGGGGTGGGGGTTACAAAGATACTGATGTTCAGGCCTCATCCCAGAGATTCTAATTCAATAGGTCAAGCGTACGCAGGCATTTCCGAAAACACACACACAAAACAACCCCCCCAACCCTTGGCGATTCTAATATGTAGTCAAGGTAGAGAATTATTTCATCTTCATTTTCAGAATGAGAAGCTTGAAGCACAGAACACTTAAATGCTTTTCCAAAGTCATGCAGCTGAAAAGTGATGGGACTGCGATTCTATCTCAGGTATTTCTGACTTCAAATTTCTCCCCACTCCCCAATATATTCAGTGTACCATATGGCCTCAATGTGGGTAAGTTGGAACCTAGACCCCAGACCCCTTGAATTCCTGCCCAATGATTTTCCTGCTATAACACATCCACTCTTTCCCCAGCTCTTGACATACTGGAATGAGACTGAACAGCAACCCCCCTTTCGCTCAGATACTGGATAGGTTCTTCCAGAGACTATGAAGTCAATTTTCTTTAGCTTAAACATTAGGCAAGAACAAAGGGATGACCGAGTTAAATAGAACAGTCTGCTTTCAGATAAACAGTGGACTCTAGTGGAAGATCAAAGACTCAAAGAAGTGAGAGTGTGAGAATGGCTCTACTATAGAAGACCAGAAAATACCCTGGCTGACTCTGGCTATGCCGCTCAGGAGGGCCTGGAGGCCATGCCATTTACTGAGATGATAAGGAATGAACTACCGTGAGGGTGTTGGGATTGTTGAGGGGCTCAGGGGTGACTGTCCTCTGGAGCTAGGAGCTCACGGCAGGAGATGCTATTTCAAACCTGGGCTCCCTAGCAGCAGTAAAGATGGCGAGATCCCAGACTAGTGGAGACCAGGAATCAACTACCAACCATTCAGAAGCACCGTGGACATGATCACCAAAGAGGGAGCAAGATCAGAATGTCAGACCAGAAGATAGTTCCCAGATCATGGTATTCCTAGGGGCAAGAGAGATGGGCAAGATTAGGGTATTGTATCGTAAATACATTCAGAATACATCAAGCATGGATGAACAGAAGACTGATGTCAGTTACCCAAAAGGAAAGTTCTCTTTCCCAGTTTCCAGAACTGAGCCAGTTCTCAGTCCCCAAAACCATACCTGAAGAAGAGGCCAGATCCACATAAGCAAAGACTGTCCAACATCATGGTAGATACATATGGCATTGATTCTTCTAGTTCCTTCCTAAAGGAGACATTGACTATTTATCCAGGCAACAGCACAATGGGGAAAAGGGAACGCTCATACCATTTGTGTGTTGTGGGAAACAAGATTCAAATTGACACTGCTGCCCAGGGACCCAAAGCATCTTCCTGGTCCCTATAGAATAAGGGTCTAAGGGAGTCATGTAATAAGTGGAATACTAATCTGGGTCTATCTCACAGTGCCCATTGGATCCAGATACACCCAATGGGCATTTTTCCAGATCTTGAATATATAATGGAAGTTGACATATTAAGATGTTGGCAAAACCCTTGCACTGGTTCCTCGACCAATAAGCTCAAATTAGAAATTATAAAGAGCTATCGTAGTAAAAAAAAAAAAAAAAAAGGCCAAATAGAAACTCCTGGAACTACCCCCACACTAGCCAAGACAGTAAATGTAAAACAATGACCGTATCTTTGGGGGAATGGCAGATTTGTGTCTCCCTCAAAGACTTCAAGGATGCAGGGGTAGTGGTCCAGCAAAAACCAGTTGGATCATGGAAAATAACAGTGTACTAATGCAAACTTAACCACATAGTACAACCAATTGCAGCTGCTGCAATTTATTAGAGACTCTGGTAAGTGGCATGAGGCTATTGATCTGGGAAATGCATTCTTTTCAATACCCATCAAATAGGACAGAAGCAATTTGCATTCATATGGGATGAATAGCAGTATACATTCATGGTCTTGCCCCAGAGATATGTTAATTCTCTTTCTCTCCGTCACTAGACTGTTGAAAGGACCTGGGCCATCTGGACATTCCGTAGAACACCATATTAGCCCATATTGCTGACATCATGTAAGCTGGACCTGATGAGCAAGACGTGGTAAGACACATGCACTCTAGAAGGAGGGAGATAAACTCTACAAAGATTTAGAGGCATGAGTTAAATATTCAGGGGCCCTGTGTTCTGGGGCAAACGAGTCATCTCTTCCAAAATCAAGAGCATGTGATAGCTCTGTCCACTCCCTACTAACTAAGAAAGAAGCACAGGGTTTACTTGGCCTCTTCAGGTTTTAGATGCAGCAGATGATACCGTAGAGAATCCTTCTCTGACCCATTATTTGGTAATGCTAAAGGCTGATAGTTTTAGGGGACTCAGAGCAAAAAGACCTCTGAAACAGATTCGGGCTGCAGCATGAGCAGCCCTGCCACTTGGGATGTTTTGTGAAGTTTCTAGCAAACCCCACTACTATACTAGTAGGGTTTCCTATAGACTCTTGGGTTTTTGAATGATGCTATGGATCTGCTGCAGAAAACTATGCACCATTTGAACCACAAACAAGCTGATCTGCTGTTGCTCCCTGATAGAGACAAAATCTAACCACAGAACATCAAATGGCCATGGAGCCAGAACTGCACATAATGAACTAGGTATCGTGAGACCCACCAAGTCGTAAGGTGGAGGATGCCACTGCCAGATAAAAGGAATACATTCTGGATTGAGCTGGAACAGGTCCAGAGAGCACAGGAGGCCCAGACACTAGACCTCCATGTCCCTTTCCACTATTATACCAATACCTCTCCCTCAGCTCATACTTTTGGCCTCATGGATCATTCCCAATGTCCAGCTGGCAGAGGAGAAAAACTCCTGTGCTTAATATACAAGTGGGATCAGCTCAGTATGTCTGTGTGAGGTGAATGGGCAATTCTGTATGATAGTTCCACTTAGTGGCCCCAAAAAAACAGAATCAAGAAGAAATCTTCCCATGGGGCAGAGCTTCAGGGGATGCTCATGGCCATCCATTTTGTGTTAAGAAATCATTGATCTGAAGTTAGAATGTGGACTCATGGTCAATGGCGAATGGCTTAGCTGCTTGGACAATGGCCTAGAAGAAGCAAGACTGGAAAAGAGACAGAGAGATCCGGAAAAGAAGCATGTGGATAGATATGTATGAGTGACAGCCAAGTGTGATGATTTTGTATTGCATTTCGTTCCCACCACAGAACATCTGATGAAGAACAGGCACTCAATACCCAACCGGCATGTTGACTTAGCCAGTTCATGACAACCAACCACTGTCCTTGGCCACTCCATTATTTAGACAATGAGCTTATGAATGGGGATGCCATGATAGTAGAAATAGAGACAAGGCATGGGTCACACAACAATGGCTCCCTCTCACCAAGTTGGACTTTTACTGCTGAGTATCCAACTGGCAGTAAGAAGAGACCATGGCACTATCCCATGAAAAGACCAGCTAGCTACTCGTGGCTGTTCAGTTACACTGGGTCCCTGCTACTCTGGATAGAACAATTCATCTTAACCAGAACTGATCTACATTCCCAATAGTAGCTTACTTATCTTCCCTGCAGTCAGTGCCATTACTCCAAATGCTCACAGAGGGCTTGATCTTGATACATGCAATCTTGTATAGCAACTTTTGGGTCCAAGGGTTGGTGAAGGAAGCTTGGCGGTGGGTACATGAGGCTAGGATCTACTGGTCTTACCACATACTGCGTCACCCAGAAGCTGCCAGCCTGATGGAACAGTAGAATGAATGGCTTCTTGGCAGCACGACTGAGGCATCGGCTTTGAGATGACGCTTTCTAAGGATGGGACACTTCTTCTGGGGCTAGGTCTTCAATAGATAGAATACATGGGTCCAGGAACTAAGCAATAGAAGTAGCCGCATGTCCTATAACTAATCATTCCCAGTGACCCTCATGAAGAATTTGTGCTTTCTGCTCTTGAGTCTGCAAGGCTCAGGGTCCTGTTCCTGGGAAGTTTATGCTTCCATCGAAGGACAACGTGAAGAGTCTCACTAGGCGTAAGACTATGGGTGCCATATGGTCATTTTGGGTTTCTTGTGCTCATAGACCAGCTGCCAAAGGAAGTAGGTACCATGTACCTTGGGCAAGGCTGTGACCTGATCATTAGGAAGAGGTAAAATTGCTGTTAAATAAGACAATCAGGGAGGTGACCCGCTGGTGATGTCTAGTTATACCCATAAATAGGAGGTACGGAAAGGGAAGATAAGATCAGTCAAGGCTTTGAGATCAAGTACAGCAGCAGGGGGTGCAAATTCATCCTGTTCTTGTAAGTTTTCCAAGAAATCGTGGCCCATCAGAGTTTGGGAGAAGCTCTGTCTAGATGGAGAGAACGTCAGAGTCAGAAGCACATAGCGCTGAGTGATACAATGTGTGGACTTCGTAATTGCTAATTGGAGGCTGGTCCAGGATCCCTCTACAGTTCCCTGAACCCATCCCTTGGCTGCTGTGAGTACTTGTGGCTAGCAGTTGGCAACTGTGACAGTCCCATCTTCCTTCTCGTGCTCCCACATAGTTATAGCTTCTGATCCTCATGTGACGGCAGCTTTGATGGGAACCACTTTCCTCCACTGGTAACCCCGACTCTTAACCCTCCCTCAGCACTTGGAAAGGGACCTGGTTGCCCTTGGCTCTTCGGAGCACACCCAGCTCAGGCTGGGACCGTTAGCCAGACTTCAATTCCTTTCAGGGAAAATGTCGTTCCTCACCCACAGGATGTGGTCTGGTTTCCAGAGCCCAAGGAATTCAACCTCAATCTTCAACGGTGTTCTCATGAAGTGTGGCGTCGTCAGCCCTACAGGGATGCCGTCAATCCAGCATGTGATTCAGTCCGATCCTTGCGAGTCTACCCTCCAGCACAGTGATTCTCAACCAGGGATGATTTTTGCTCCCCTCCCCCAACCCAGTAGATATTTGGCAATGTCTAAATACATCTTTGGTTGACACAAGTGAGTGGGGGGGATGCTACTGGAATCTAGCAGGTGCTGTCTAGCATCGTATAGTGCCTAGGATATCACCACCTGTGCTCTCAGTTAAGAATTATCCGGTCCCAAGTATCAATAGCGCAGAAGTTGAGACAGCCTGAAGCCTGTCCTTCCGGCCATCGTCTGGCTTTCCAACAAGAGTCAGGATACGATCACACGTTTCTCTCTCAAGAACACACAACACATTTTAGGCACAGAGCAGATTAAATCCAATTTAAGGAGAAAGAAATCTCCAATCCTAGGCTAAGCGTGTCCCTAAAAAAGGGATACATAGTTGACTTTGTTTAACCGAACATTTAACATTACTCACTAGGAAGCATCTGTATTTAGATTAGGTCACTGACCCTAGGAGAACTGGCTCTAAATTTGCTTCAAATCTGTACAGCTAGAGGGGTGTGTCTTCTCTGAAGACAACTTCTATCTTCCTCCTTAACCGTAATATGAGAGCTTGCAACTCCCCCCCCCCAATAGTTTTCCAACTTCAAAAATGTAAAGCTTGGCCTCTACCAAGTATCCATCCCATGTAGAAAAGCAATTAATGCATACAAGCAAATTTCCATACACAAACAGAATAATACCTAAAACTACTTCCTCTTAACACGCTAAAATGCTCCTACCAATCATGTCTGCACAGAAGACGCATACATTGGAATCGACATAGTTTTAAATATGGAATTAAAAAAAATCTCAGAGTGGTAATACGTAGCAGTCCCTTTATATTATTTATATTTTGTAATTGTGGGATAGATTATTTTTATACATAAGTAATAAGAAGAATACTTTACAAATTTCTATTGCTATGGTTTAGTGATTTGAGCATTCATTTTTAGTTTTATTTTATTCTGGTCAGAAAAGAAGATAGGAGAGAAATATATATATATTTATATATATACACATAAATATATATAAATATATATATAAATATATATATAAATATATATATAAATATATATATAAATATATGTATATTAGCATTTAAGATATTTTGTGACCTAAAATGTTAGATTCAAAACAAAACAAAAAAATTCTACAAACTGGATATTACGTTAGGGTTGTGAGAGGTATCAGTGGTATTTTATTTATTATTTATTTATTTATGTAATCTCTACACCCAACGTGGGGCTCGAACTCATGACCCAGAGATCAAGAGTGGCACGCTCTTCCGACTGACCCAGCCACGGGCTGCTCAGTGGTATCTTATCGAATGAATATTATCATTTCTGTTTACGCACTTAATTTCTGCTTGTTTGATCTGTTGTGAACAGAGAAATATGTTAACATATTTTTAGAGGTGTTATTAACCCTTTTTTTAAGAGGTGTTATTAAATTTGGCTCGCTGTTAAATTACTCTCAGAAATGCTCGTACCATTCATCAAAAGAAGGGAGCTTTTGCTCCCTCCACTGTTTCTGTCTGACCCTCAGTACCTGATGTTTAGACTTGTACCCCTTCTCCTTTTGTTTGAACTTGGTCAGTGCACTGTTGTCCGGTACCTTACTTTTTAAATTCTGTCTACCTCTGTTTTTTGTGTTCTCCTATAGACGGTAACTAGCTAGATTTGGGGGAAACAACTTGGGAGTCTTTTAAGAGAGGTACTTAACATCCCCATGTATCAGCACAAAGTACATTTCATGTACTGACATATAGTTTTATACTTTTTCAATATTGTTTTATGCTCTTGCATTTGCTACTCCTGTTTGCTCTACGGACCATGTTTTCTTTGCTTTTACTTTCTTTGATGTTTATCTTTTAATATTTCAAAAGCCCCCTTTTCCTTGACATGAACTAACTCTTGGAGTCAAGAGGGGAACAATTTTTTGAGTACACAGTTTCCCACCCTCCCTTCTCAACATTTCTCAGTCTTCATGAATATTAGCTGATGTTTTCAGCTCAGGGTTTTTTTCCATGAAATCATGAATTTTACATTATGCTTAAAAGAACAGATGTTTTGATTTTAGATTCATTTTTACAACGAGACTTACATTTATCCGTGGAGAGAACTAGGTAAATATGGGTCATGTTTCCCCAGTTTTAGTGCTGAACCCCATCATATTCGTCACAATGACTCTTATATTGTTGAGATTGTGATGTTTTAGTATCCTCCAGTTGGATATAATCTTCAAAGAATTGTATTTCATGAATCTTTTTAAGCTCTTATTTAATAAAGATTATTTTTTGTTGCCTCCATTTATAAAAGAAAACTGGTATCTCCATAGTTTTTGCTCAAAACTCTGCAGGGGTTTCTCCATAATTTATTTTATTAATCAATAAAATATTTATTTAATAATTAATTAATTCCAATTAACTACAATAATTTATACAATAATTAATTATTAATAAATAAATAATGGCAATGCTGCAGATGAAAACTCAGAGGCCAGCCTGTTTTGTCTTTTTTTTTCTTTCATATATAACCTTTTCTTTTGCTGAAGTGCTTTCTAGGCACATTGGTCCTTCTAATTTAAAAAATTATTCTATAATTGGGGCCCCTGTGTGGCTCAGTCGGTTCAGCGGTCAACTCTTGATCCCAGCTCAGGTCTCGATCTCGGGGTTGTGAGTTCAAACCTCACGTTGGGCTCCACGCTGGGTGTGGAGCCTACTTTAAAAACAAACAAACAAACAAACAAACAAACAAACAAACATTACTCTGTAATTCAATGAAACATTTTCATACTGGTTCACTTAGGCCCACACAGGAACTTGGCAATCTGTGTACAGATCTCTTTTTTAACTTAGAGAATTGAAGATTGATTTGTATTTTTCCTTTGATAATTCCTTATGTGTCATGGATTCTGGCCTTTTCCCCCTGTGATCTTTACTCCTGCTCTTCCATATCTGTCATTTCTTCTCTCATCACTTCCTTTTGGATCTTTCCCTCTACATCCTCTGCATGGATTTAATTTCTTTTGCAGCATCAATTATGTCTCTCTCCTTTTTCTTTTTTTAATCCCCAAAGCATAATTTCCAGCAGGTTTTCATCTAGCATTGCTCTAGTCTGCAAATCTGACATCTCTTCCCTTCATCTCTATCTTGACGGTTGAGCTTCATGAAGAAAGAGAATCTGCAGCCACTCCACACTGGGCTCATTCCATCTGTGTCCTCCTCCCATCCTTTTCTCAATTAGGCTCTTCCTCTTAGAACACATTGCATATGACCTGATATCCCTACCTCCTTACGCCCAGTGCTCGCAGAGATTGAATCTCCAACTAGATTTTAGGAAGACAGGAGGTGAAATGGAGAGAAGAGGACAGCTGTAATCTTGAAGAACCTCCCATGCACTGTCCACACAGCCACCCAGGGCTGTGGCTTGCACTGATCTGGGACTGCTGATGGCATCTCTCCCTACCTTTACTGTGTCTCCTTCTCACAACAGAAAGCCTTTTCTCAGCTCATCTTCACCCGCCTTATAATTCAAGGATGCCCCCCAGACTCAAGTATGAGATCACTTACTAATCCCAGGAAAGGCTGCATTTCATCCACTGGGCCATCACAGTTGAGTCCTGAGAATCTTTGAGACCGTACAGAGGCTGATGCCAAAATGGCATCTTAGACAAGGAGAGCAGTCACTGTCCTTTACAGGAGAGAAAACAATGTCACAGCAGCTGTGAAAAAACTATAAAGGTTGTAGGAGGTTTTCCATGTGGAACAAAATGTATAACCAAATTACTGGAAAGGCAAGGATGAAGTCGATCCTCAGACATAAGTGGAACCAGGAACTTGAACATTGCTAGCGCTCTTTCTTCATCATCTTTGCATGACATTTTGTGTCTCTCTGCTCTTTCTATCTCTCTCTTTCAACTTTTAACTGATTCCTCTGGTTTATACCTGCATATCATCAAACACTGTATTTCTACCATTATATTTCTTACTGTCGTAATTGTTGAAATTACCTATTAATTTTTTGGGGGGTTAATAGTGCACCTTCAATTCTCTTATGCATTTACATACATATTTTGCCCTTTTTTCTGCCCCAGAACATTCAATCAGAATGTTTGGTTAATTCATTGGTTTGAACTTACATCATTACAAAAATATATTATTTATTGCGGGATCACATAGTCTACTAGGAATATATTTCCTTTCTTTTTTTTTAATTTTTTAAAAATATTTTTGAAGATTTTATTTATTTATTCGACAGAGAGAGAGACAGCCAGCGAGAGAGGGAACACAAGCAGGGGGAGTAGGAGAGGAAGAAGCAGGCTCCCAGTGGAGGAGCCTGATGTGGGGCTCGATCCCAGAACGCCGGGATCACACCCTGAGCCGAAGGCAGACGCTTAACGACTAAGCCACCCAGGCGCCCCTATATTTCCTTTCTTATACAATGATCTCTTTCCCTGTGAGTTTGCAGGGAAAAATTTGCCTTATTTTTTCATTACTTTGTTTTTTCCCTCAGGTTTATTAAGAAATAATTGACATAGATCATGGTATAATTCTTTTAAAAGATCATTTATCTGTTTATTTATTTGTCAGGGAGAGAGAGAGAGAAAGAGCACACAAGCAGGGGGAGCAGCAGGCAGAGGGAGAGGAGGAAGTAGACTCCCCGCTGAGCAGGGAGCCCTATGTGGGACTCGATCCCAGGAACCTGGGATCATGACCTGAGCTAAAGGCAGATGCTTAACTGACTGAGCCACCCAGACATCCCAGATCACTGTATAAATTTAAGGTGTATAATACGATGGCTTGATTTACATATATTGTGAAATAATTATCACAATAGTGTGCATATATACACATATGTATATGGAATTATAACTAGTATGTCCCAAGATCTCCATCAGAATTATTGAAAACACTCTGAATCTTATTTTTCCACGCGGTCAGGGATCAGTGGTACTTGGGCAAGCTCAGAAATCCCAGAAATGATGTAATGCTGAAAGAAAACCCTTTCCCGATTCCTCTGAACTGGAACTAATTTATCTTTGGAGAACGCCCGTTGATCGTATATGTATCTCTCACATCACTGACACCTTCTGCCCTTATCACAGTTATGTGTCTATGGATCTTAGCTTTCGTCCTGGACTTTTTGCTTCTTGAGGGCAAGGTCTGTGTCTATTTCTTGTCCTTAGTACTCCATGCAGTGCCCTGATGAGAGGCCCCTCGATAGATACAAATAAGCGAATAAATAAGTAAAATCTAAGCCCCTCTGTAGTATTTTTACCTTTCTTCTGTGTCCTTATTGAGTGAGCACCATGGCTTTCATGGAATGAGATTGAATTTAGGGGACTTAATCTGTATATTGTGTTGAAAGATTTAGGAGAGTGTCATATAAAGGGGTCTTAAGTCACTTCTCCAATAAGTGGCAGGGCTGGGATTCGAGGCCAGGTCTGATAAAATCCTATACCGTTACCCCCAACCCAAAACCACATTCCGGGCTCAGTTCAACATCACAAGACAGGTGGTCGGTTTCCCCTTAATCACGTAGGCATTCCTGGGGGGGCACTAAGATGTTTTCCAGCTCTGTTATGGAAACGCCAACCTTCTTTTCTTCTGTACAGTCCTACAGTCCATAATTTAAAAATTAATGTTCTTTAATGCTAATAAACGTCATTTTTAATCGGTATTGTCCTTCCCTCTGAAAAGCTTCTAATATCAGTATTTTCAGTCTCAACCCAGGGCTCTCTGTGTTCACTTCGATTACAAATTTTCTAAGACAACCTCCAGGATTTGTAAAGGCTTGAAAGGATTTCTCTTGAATGAGGTATGGCCTGGCTTAAGCTTGTTTTCCATTTGGAAATCCCTGAAGACAAACACCTGCATCCTAGGTCAGCCGAAGAAGCAGGCACCCAGAATAAAAGAATCTCTCCGCTTTTGGTGGTTCGCTGTCAAGTCCACCAGTAGAGGGCGCCTAACCATCAGCGATAGTCTCAGAAGCGTCCCTAATGGGCTCAGGCATTTTATTACCTCTTCTTTGGAGCTGTCAATTAGGAGCAGAATGAGCTATCCAGTTTTCTCTTCATTTCACAACTGTCTTGTGCTGTGGAAATGAGGATGCCTCCCTCCAAGATTTAGAGGTGGCGGTGGGGATCTGAGCGGCCATGTGAGAGAGGAAAACAAGACTTTCCCTGTACACTGAGGATTGGAATGAATTATATGCAAGATGTTGTTAAACCTGGCATGGTTTCTGCCTGGTTCATCTCTAACAATTCAGCCCCTGGCATGTGGCTTTCTCAATCATTTGTAAGGCCTTGTACATGAAGAGATCAAATGGGTTTAATTTTTTTTAAAAAGAAAATTTTTCTTCATGAGCTTACGCCACATGTCGTGGAATCCTATAAGGCCATACTGTTAAGCAGGGACCTTGGGGATCACTTGCACACACTGGTCAGTAGACCGATTAGAAGATCAATGCCTGAAGAGGCAAAGACTTGGCCAAGGTCTTCCAATTAGTCAAGAGAAGAACAGGTATCAAAACCCAGCTGCTGGCCATGCCCTCCCCAACTCCCCCAGTATAGTGCTTCTGATCAGGAAATCACCTGTAACCAGTGCGTGAGTGAAGCCAGAAAATAAAGTAGGAGCCACCGGAACAGCAAAATTAACTTATGAAGATTTTTAGAAGGTGCGGTAGGGGCTCAAGTGCATATACCTGGATTAAATTTAGAACTGGGGTCTAGATTGGCTCTAGGTTATGTAGACCCTTCTTGATTCTCAGGTATGCCTTTGTCCTCCTTCTGAATTCTCATTTCCCACATTTCTCTACCCCAGGCCACCTCTAGGAGATGAGATTTTAAAACAGAAATTCACACCTCTTCCCAAGGCTCAACAATCTTATGTGATCTGCTGACACCTTCTTCCTTGCCTTTTTACCCCATGGGTAGGGTCAGAAGGCCTTCACATTAGCTGTTCCCTTTGCCTGCAATTCATGTCCCTCCGATCTTCACATGGTGAGGTCTTTCTCCTCCAAATCTCACTCTGCCTCCATGAAACCATCCTTCACCACGTGGGTCTAAGTGGTCACCCCACCACTCTCTATCCCATCACCTTGGGCTAATTATTTGTATCACCCTTAACCCACTGGCGATGTTCTCACTTTTAGATCTATTTTTTGTCTCCTTGCCTACTCCTATTACTAGAATATATGTTCCATGAAAGCAGAGACCTTGTCTGACACACTCACGTTTTTATCCCAGATCCTTTGGACAGTCTCTGACTCATGAGAGGCCCTCCAGAGACACTACAGGGAAATGGCAATTAGAGTTGTGGACAGAAACCTCTCCTTCGGCCTGTGAGACAAGATCCCAAAGCCACTTTCTGTTCCAAGAGGATTGAATATCTTCATGGTTTGGGGAGGTTTCTTTTCTTTGAGCGAACTTTAGGTTACAGTTGGCACCAACCCTAAGGTCTGGATGGCCATGAACTAGACTAGCCCCGTCTTCCATGCCAGGGACTCCTCCCCACCAGGGACAGCGAGCACTTGCCTTGGCTGACCCTCCCTCATGACTCAATGATTGCCTCACCAAGGTTGAATCTGTCACAAAGCTCTTTGTGGGGCAGAGTTGGGTCGAGGGCATAGACAGGTTGTGGGTGATGTGTGTGTGTGGGGGGGGGGTATTGAACTTCAGAGATATTGGCATCTGTAAATTGGCTTTAAGGAAAGAGCAAAGGTAATGTAACTGATTAGTCTCATGGGGCCGTGGAAGGTCTTGGGACATCCAGGGTGTGCAATGAGGTCTGCCCACTCATTAAAGCCAGTGCAGTCAGGATATAAGGCAAGTTTAATAGAGCAAGTTTAATAAATCCCCTTCATCTCTCTTAACACTTACTGTTGTATCATTTGGAAGAGTGGGCAATCCCCTTCTCTCTGCTTTATATGTGGTACTTGTGGTCTAATGGGTGTGGCTCACTTAGGTACCACGGAGAAGTTTGGGAGGGAGAACGGGAAGAAATTCTATTGCACATACCTGTCTAGTTATCAAGATCACTGGCCTTCCCATTGCATTCCACATCGAAGGGTGAAGATTGAGCTGGAGGCTCTGGGTAAAGCAAGGCAACAGAAATAGGTATGACAAGATCACCAATAACGTGTCCTGGGCTATGTGCCATCCTCCATGCTTCTGGTAACCAGTTTAACCTAATGCTAGCAACAATGCAATGAAGTGTTACATTACATTTTGCAGGTTAGGACACTAAGCCTCAGAGAAGTTTGGGGTACAATCCAAAGCTATTCTAGTGGCACAGTCATAGTTCAAATTTGGAGGTCGTGCACTCTAATATTATCTATTCTTCTAGCATGCGACCCTGCCACGGACCACAGGTTCGTCCCTTTCTATAAGCACTGCCTCTATAGGGACATCTGTGAAGCCAAAGGATCTTAAGGGGTGACTAGTGCTCTATCCCTTACTCAACCAAACAAAAATACAGGATGCTGTATTTGGTTAAATTGTTTACAATATAAACATTATCGTGATAGGAGAGACTGCATTTCTTAATTTTCCAACTTATGAGTTCAAGTTTATTACTTCTTTAATTTGTTTATCTCTTAGGGAATATTAGGTGTTTAGACTGGGTGTTAAGCCTAATGCTGGCCACCGGTAATAGAGGAGTAGACAAGGCCAATACTGTTTTGTACGCTTAGGGAACTGCTTAGAGTTTAGAATTCTTGTTGGAGAAAAAGAAATAAAGAAAAAAATATTTCATAACTTCCACTGTCTTTTTTTTTTTTTTTTTTTTTGACTTGCTAGAAAACTCTCTCCTCCTTAGCAGAAGGAACTAAAAAATGGCTTCTATTGTCACATCTGTCCCAGCCTTTCTGTTCTTTGACTTGTTTCTAGTATCGGTCACTGGACACAGATTCAGAATAAAAGATTTCATGATGGGGAAGCCTCGGACAGAGAGGCAGATGGATTTCTTGCCCACAGCCCTGTAGTCCACCCTTTACCCAAGACTCTGATGGCCAGGACTCTGCTTGGCTCTATTTTTCATAAGGCTGCAGGGCTGTGAGGGATTAATGTGATCATTCAGCCCAGCTTCCCACTTTAAGCTCATGAACAGATGGTCAACCAGTCTATTCTTCAATATTTCCAAGGATGAGGAGTTTAATACTTCATAAAGCAGTCTCTTGCATTGCTAGATAATGCTTATGACTCCTTATATTGAGTAGAAGTCTGCCTTCCAGACTTCCCCTGGCAGAGTTAATCATCCCCTGCACTTTGTGCAAGATTCTGGAGAGTTCTTATTATTTGACTTACCTTGGGTGAGCTCCTTGATATCTGGTAAAGCACTTGAAAACTATAAAGGACTATCCTACTTGTATGAGTTAAAAGGGATAGCTGTTATTCCCGAAATAAAGAACCCAAGTAATGGAATGGAAACTATATGTGAGACCAACATAAATGGACATTTCATTGACATAAATAATTGAATCTGCAGTTGAAGAAATCACTTCAAGGAAAAAATTGGCAATGCAATCAACACTAGATATATTGCACAAGAAAGAAAAACTATCTAGAAAAAAACATGTCTAGGAAAAAATATCCCATCCCTAACGCAGATTATTAAACTGACCTCAGATTTCTCCACAAACATTCACCATTGTAAGAAAATGGAGCAATGTCTACAAATCCAAGAGAAGGAAGTATGATGCAACAATATTATACCCAGCTAAGTCATTCAAGAATAAAGGTGGCAAGCTGTCTTTCTCCAACATGAAAACATTTACGAAGTAGGGTACTCATGACCCCTCCTCGAAAAAAAAGGATGCTAATCCTTAATGAAACTCAGCGACCAATGATGGCTAAAGAAGCTGAAAGTTACCTACATCTCTGGTGAATTTCCAGACTTGGGATATGGCTCCTGTTGCGTGGATACAAGACCTTGCCAAGTTTTATGAAAATTGAGGGGCGTAGCAGAACATACCGTGGATTCTGGTTCCACCACCAACTTACCTGTGGTCAAGAGTGCGTTTCTTAATCTCTGGGCCTTAGTTTCTGCATCCAAAAAATGAGATCCCTCCAGCTACGTACCTTCCAAACACAGCGAAGGAAATGACCTTCAGCATCCCCAGATGACGGTGCCATTTTTTCCCCATCAGATCCTGCTTCCACCCACCACCTTGGATTGGTGTTCTTATTTGCTTCTCTGTTCACACTTCATGTCAGGGATATTTGGGACATTCCACAGTTGGCCATCCTTCTGGTCAGTTTACTGCTTAGTCAAGGCTTTTGTTAAAAGCCCAGGCTTATTCAATTGACGTCTCATTTTGCTCGCAATGATATCATTAATCATGGCCTTGGCCAGGCAGCCATGCTGGGACTTGGCTGAGCCCCAGCAGCTGTATTGTTAGCAGAACGTTACCCTGCAAACCATAATGCTGCTTTTCTTCCTGGGTTTTCAGCAAAGGGAGGTCATTCAGAGGAAGGGCTTTTTCGTTCCATAGTCCTTTGCCTTCACCTTTCCTCTGAAGAGGACACACGCCAGATCTGTCACTCCCTGGCTCTCCTATCACACTGACAGGAGAGCAGCTGTCGCCACCACTCCGCACCAGCATGCTTGCAAGATACAGAGATAAAAATGATGACAGAAAGGGCGTGAGAGGGGGTGACGAGCATAGCTGTCTGTTCTGTGGTCTCCTCTAGCGTCCGATGATTCTTTAAGCCAGAGTACTTACCATGCTGCCCTCCTGCTTGTTGGTACCTCTCAAGAGGTGAAGTTCCTCATCTCGGTTGTATTGCACCACTGACTCTTCATTTGGGACACCTAAGAGCACAGTTCATATTTGTTAAATAGCTAAACTAGCAGACGCCAAGGCAAAGGAATTGCAGGGGCGGAGCTGAAGGTAAGCAACATAGGTGATACAGGATTTATTGCTTCATGGAGACCAGTAAGCCATTTGTTCCACCCCGCGTACTGGACGGAGATGGCTGTCATGGCCACCCCCAACATGGCATTCTAGCTTATGTTCTATCTTATACCACCATACTCTCCCACCCTACCTCCATCCCCACCTGCCAAGGGAATAATTGTGCACTGTTCACAATCGACCTATGGACTGAAAGCCATCTGTCTATGGCTCTGCATTCTGATTTAGCCACATGGACACCCTGAAAACATCCCTTAGTGCCACAATGCGTGTTGCCCGAGAAATGGCAGCCTGGCAACACGCTTCTCCTTTTGTACTGCTCATCTGGGGGCCCATGTATCAATTTTAAACTTCCATTCCCTCACTTATCGAGCACCTTCTATATACCATGCCTTGTGCTAGGCTCTCTAGATATAATGATGGATCAGACTGAGATTCTGCCCTTTAGGGGCATCAAACCTAGCCACTGACTCAGGCAACCTTGCAGTATTTGTAGATACTCATAGCACGGCCCCTTGGGTCAACTTGCTCACATCCTTCTAGGGATTTCCTTCCATTTAGTGATGACATCAGATGAAGCAATATAGATGCAGAAAAGTATACAAGTTTATTATTTAGAGAGACCATAACCAAAGCCAACAGGAAATACAACACATCAATCAAAGCCCATCATATATCTGAACAAGCAGATCCAATTTACCCCCTTCTAAACGCAGAACTCAAATTCTCATAATCTCATCTTTAGTATACAAATTTCTCCTTAATCCCCTCAAAATGTCTCCCCAGAGTGGAACAAACTGGACTGTTATTGCTTCTACTACCCTTTACCACATTTTCATGTGGCGCTTTCGGTCACCATCAAGAGGGAGCCATGTTGAAAGGGTAGACTGGAGTGCACGTATAGTGAGCACTTGGCAGAACCTTCCCGGCCAAGTGTTTGCCCTCCAAACCTGGTCTCGGGCATTCTCACCCTTAAGATTACAGGAACAGAAACGTGTTTCTGCTTCCTCCTCTTTATTTTACCTTTTCCAAGAAGTCTTATTAGCGGGCTCTACTGTTCCTCCTTCATTTACCAATAATTCATTTTATTCCCATTTCCCAAACCTGAATAATTTTTCCCTCTTCCCATACAACAGATTCCTCTTCTGCACAATACCACCCAGCCAACAGAGGGATCTAATTCTACATGAGTTAAATTAAAATTGTCTTCACCCTCAATACAAGAACTTTCCCCCAAGTTCGCCTTTCCACCATGATGCCACCACTCTCTAGTTTCCTGTGACAGAATAGTGAGTTATCTTGTCTTTCCTTTTTTCTTTATCTCCCAGTCAGCCACCTTGTCCATCCTATGTTTTCTTGAAATTTCACTGGGTTTCACCCCTCTCTCCAATGCTACTTTAATCTCCCCAGTCTATAAATAAACGTACACACACAATGTTCCACCATCACCACCATCACAACCACATCGTACATGGATTATGGTCATAAATGTTGAGCGAATCTTCATGCCGGCAGATTCCTCACATGCCAAACCATTATAGACCCTACCCTCAGCTCAACTATCTGAAACCTTGTTTTCTCGAACTCGTAGTCAACACTCTAAATCTACCACAGCATCACCCACTCCTTCCTGCCCATCTGATTGCCTACATCAAGAGCCTCCTCATCTCAGGTGTTACTTTCTGACCACACACCATCCATGCTCATTTCTCCTGTCATTAAATTCCTATGGACACTGTGTCTGTATTTGGCTCTTCTTTGTTTTCATGTGTGAGGCTCGTCCACTCTTTCCTCCGGCGCCCTAGCATTCTGACGGTCTATAAGACATAATTCAACACTCAACATTCTTCGATATTTCATGTTTCTTAGTCTTGTCGCCCCCAAGACAGATCTGGGCCACTTCACATGGCTTTTTAAAAATTCACAACGGGAGAGCCTACAGGTAAATTGGTTCCTGATTTTAATCTTTGGAGCCACTCTTCAGCTCTGCTTTTGGAAATGCCCCCTCTCTACCTCTCCGTTGCCTAGAGGTTTAATCTTCTCACCATTGATCTCATTCCACCCCACCCCCTTCCTCTCTCTAATGGGATTTCCAGCTCGGCTGGGACAGCCTCTGCCTGCATCCTCCCATCTTTCTCCCTGACCTCCTCACGACTGAGCAACAGCAGAGCAATACACACTAACGAGAACTAATATTTATTTGGCTCTAACTATGTGCTCGGACTGTGTTAAGTACTTTCTCCCATTTAATCCTCCCCCCCCCAAAAAAGAAAGAAAAAAAGAAAAAAAGGAAAAAAACCCCTCTGAGGTAGGTAAATGTTTTCTGGAAGGAAACCATGGAGGGCCTGTGCAACTTCCATGGAAACAAAGGCTGTTTTCAAACACTGTTAAGAAACTGTTTCTATCTTAGGCTTTCAATGACCTGGATTGTCCATGTGTGGAGGGGGGAAAAAAAGTGAGAGAGAGAGAGACAAAAAAAAAAAAAAAAAGGAAAGAAAGAAAGAAAGAAAATGCTAGAGGAGCTCTTCTTTTAATGCATTGGTTAATTAATCAATTAATTTTGGGTTATGCACAGGGACTTGCGTCTCTGCACTTAGTAAAAAGCAGGTCTTTGTGTTTCTGGAGAGTGTTCTGATACTGAAAGGTGCAGGCCTTTGCTGCTTAAGTTTTTCCTTTTCTCCCCAAGACCCGTCCTAGGTATTTCAGTGTTGAATAAACAGGCCTTCGAGTTGTGTGCCCGGCTCAGGACACCCCGCTGAGACCATGTCCTTAATAACAACAATGCCACACATTTATTCTAAGCTGACCCCACTGACCCCCAAAAGTTTGTTCCCTCAACTGGGTCTCCTTGGCCCTTTCATTCCCCTGAATTCCCCACACAAAGCCCTTGTCACATCTCCAGTCCTCTTGAAACTAAACTGGGATGGAAAAGAAGCTGGAAATAGCCAAACCTTGATCTTCCACCTAAAAGAAAGTGGGGGACATTTGCATGTTAAACGCGCGGCACACATTTCAGCTTCCTCTCATCCGCACCCACCCCCCCCACCCCCCGTTTTAACACATTCTTTTCTGAAATCCTGAGAATTGGGGCCCTGCCATCCCCATCTGAAGGCGAGGATAGGTCCGCAGATAAGCAGCCCCGCTGTGAAGAAAGTTCTTTTCTCTTCTTTACATTAGCAATTATCAAAAGTTTTTTTAAAACATTTCTATTCCAAATGGAAGGCCCTGGCCTTCAGAGAGAGGGGAAAAAGGATACTTGTGGCTTTCCGGAGTGCATTTTCTCCACTGCCTCTCCCCCTTCTCCTGCCCCTATGTTGTTTGTTTATCTTTGATCTGGGGAGGCAGTGTTTCAAGGAAGAATGACATCATCAGGAGCTGTGGAAAAATATTTTGTTTTTTGCTTTTCCTCATTTTTAAATGATCAAATTCTTCTCTGCCACTCACCCAACGGGGATGGACATTGCCTGAGAGTTTGGGAAGAACTGACCGATTTCCAAATAGAGTCTGAGCCAACCTCTTATTTTTCTTTCTGTTACTAGTTTGGTCTCTCCAAAGCCACTGTAATTGAGAACTTTCCCTTGGGTACAAGAGAAGCAGATAAAGAACTTGGAGGGTACATTTGTGTTTTTCCACATGCCTCAGTGAAGAAAAAAAAAATTAGCTCAATACATGCTTTTACGTCATTAGCATTCATACGTGAGCCTTGGTGGGTTCATTTGAATCGCCCATGGTGCATGAGACCCTACAGTCCGGTGTTACTAGGAATCGCCTCTGAAAACATGCAACAATGGTGAAGACCTGTGATATTTGGGAGAATTTGAGGAAGATGTGAATTATATATTGAAGACCCCCTGATTAACACAGGGCATTTGTTTGTTTGTTTAATCCAGGGGAAACTCACGTAACACAATTTTGACCCTTTTAAAGAGAATAATTCATTGACATACAGCACATTCGTAACGTTGTGCAACCACAACTCCTGTCTAGTTCCAAAATCTTGTTATCACCCCCAAATAAAATCCCCACTCCTCCCATCCCTCCCCCCCCCCACACCGCCCCCATCACCGGCCCAAGACCCTGGCAATCACCACTCTGATTTATATTTCTGTTCTGGATATTTCATATAAATGAATCCACATATTATGTGATCTTTTGTGTCTGGTTTCTTTCACTTCACATAATGTTTTTGAAATTCATCCATGGTGTAGAATACGTCAGTATTTCGTTCCTTCTTTATGGCTGAATATTCCGTAATTTTGTATCTATTCATCTGTGAATGGGCATTAGGGTTGTTTCTACCTTTTGGTCACTATTTTCCGCCATCATAGGGTTGCTACAAACATTTCTGTACAAAAAATAAATAGATAAATTAATTAATTAATTAAAAATAAAAAAAATAATTTAAAAATTAAAAAAATTTAAAAAAGACATTTCTGTACAAGTATTTGTTGGTATACCTATTTTCAGTTCTTTGGAGCATAGACCTGGGAGAGGAATTTCTGGGTCATATGGTAATTCCATGTCCTGTGTTTTGAAGAACTGCCAAACTGTTTTCCGTAGTGGCTGAACCATTTTATAATCCCACCAGAACTGGAGGAGCATTCATATTTTTCTATATCTTCACCAACACTTGTTATTTTTTCATCTTTTTTTCTTGTTATAGAAATTGTAGTGGTTGTAAATGGTACCCCACGGTGGCTTTGAGTTGCACCTCTCTAGTGACTGAATAGCGTTGAGCATCTTTTCATGGGTTTGATGGCCATTGGCATCTCATCTTCGGATAAATGCCTATTCAAGTCATTTGCCCAGTTTTTAATTGTTTGTCTTTTTGCTGTTGAGTTGTAAGAATTCCTTATATATGCTGGATACTCTTTTCAGACAGTTGATTTGTAAATATTTCTCTCGTTCTGTAGGTTGCCTTTTCACTTTCTTAATAAAATCCTCGGATGCACAGAAGTTTTTAATTTTGATAAAGTCCAGTGTATCTGTTTTTTCTTCCGTTGCTCTGTCTTGGCATCTTTGTTGAAAGTCAATTGACTATAGATGTACGGGCCTATTTCTGGGCTCTCCATTTTATTCCTTTGCTCTATATATCTATCGTTATGCCAGTACCACACTGGTTTAATTGCTGCCTCTTCGTATTAAGTTGGAAATCAACAAGTGTTGAGTTTTCCAATTTTGTTCTTTTATTTTCAAGATTGCTTTGCCTGGTCAGAGTCCTTTGTAATTACATATGAATTTGGGGATTGGCTTTTCCATTTTTACAAAGAAAGAACATTGTAATTTTGATAGAGACTGGATTAAATGTAGATTGCTTTGTGTAACATTGCCATTTTAAGAGTATCCACTCACATTCACACAACTGTCTTGCTGTTTATTTAGGTCCTCTTTAATTTCTTTCAGCAACGTTTGTAGTTTTCAGCGTATGAGTCTTTGGTTGAATTTATTCATAGAAATTTTATTCTTTTGCATGCTATTGTAAATAGAATTGTTTTCTATTTGTTGAATAATATTTCTTTTTCATGTTGTTCATTCTGATGTATTGAAACAAAATTCATTTTTGTGCATTGATCTTGTATCCTGAAACTTTGCTAAATTTGTTTATTAGCTCCTGTAGTTTTGTGTTGTGTGTTGTTTTATGTTGTGTGTATGTGTGCACTCAAAGTGTGTATTCTTTTGGGTTTCCTGTATATACAATCATGTCATCTAAGAATAGAGATAGTTTTATCTCTTATTTTCCAACTTGGATGACTGTTATTTCGTTCTCTTGCCTAATTACTCTGGCCAGAACTTCCAGTACATTGTTGGATGGCACTGGTGAAACTGGGAAAAAGTGGGAATCCTTTCCCACTTTCCTGTCTTGGTCCTGATCTTAGGTGAAAGCTTTCAGGTTTTCATCATTGAATATGTTAGCTATAACGTTTTTTGGGTTTTGTTTTTGTTTTTTAATTAAATACTTTTAATCATGTTGAAGAAGTTCCCTTTTATTCCTAGTTTTCTGAATGTTTTTATCATGAAAGACATTGGATTTTGTTAAATGCTTTTGCAATGTCAATGGAAACAATCTTTTTTTTCTTTTGTTGTATTTATGTGGTGTATTCTATTGCTTGATTTTCTTTCGTTGAACCACCCTGTATTCCTGCTGTAAATTCCTCTTGGTCTTGGTACAGAACGCCTTTCATTACAAACTAAATTTTAATAATACTGATTTTGGCATTTATCTGTATAGTTACCTTTACTGGAGTCCATTTGTTCATATGACTTCACCTTACCGTCCTTTATATCTCACGCTTTAGCCTTTCCTAGCGAGTCTGCTAGTGAGAAAATCCCTCGACTTTTGTTTATCTGAGGATATTTTAATTTTTCCTTTATTTTCAGAGGGTAGTTTTGCTAGGTATAGAATTCTTGGTTGGCTATTTCTTTCTTTCAGCGCTTTCAAGATGCTATCCCACTGTCTCCGTAGTGACTTCTGATGTAAAATTAGCTGTTGATCTTACTGAGGATCTTTTATACATGACAAATCATTTCTCTCCTGCTGATTTCGAGGTTCTTTGTCTTTGGCTTCTGACAGTTTGATGATAATGTGTCTTGGTATAGATCCCTCCGAATTTAGCCTGCCTAGAGTTTTTGTCTTGGATTTGTTTTTTCCTATATTTCACCAAATGTAGGAAGTTTCTGGCCATTTTGTTTTTTCCAAAATTTTTTTCTTCTCCCTCTCTAACTCTCTACTCCCTCTGAGACCCACATAATGCATGTGTTAGTATGTTTGATAGTGTCCTAAAGGTTCCTTGGCTCTGTTTGTTTTTCTTTATTCTTTTTCCTTCTATTCCTCAGTATGGATAAATTGAGTTTTCCTATCTTCAAGTTTGCTGATTCTTTCTTCTGCCTTCTCATAATTGACTATAGAAGCTCTGTCATGAATTTTTCATTTTAGTTCCTAGACTTTTCAGTTCCAGATTGATTTCTATAAGTTGTATCTCTTTATTATCTTTATCTCTTTATTGCTTTTATCTTTATCTCTTCACTGATGCTATTTTTTTCATATATTCTTCTGGTTTTCTCCAGATCTTTGTTCCTGATTTCCTTTAGCTGTGGGAGTGTGTTTAATAGAGTTGACTTACTTTGTGTAGTAAGTCCAATGTCTGAGTTTCCTCAGGAACAGTTTCTGTCAATTTATTATACTCCAGTGAATGGGCCACATTTTCCTTCTTCTTTATGTGTCATGTAAATATTTTTTTGGTTGAAAACTACACAATTTCAATATTATAATGTAGTAACTTGTGAAGATCAGTGAGCAGAAGGTGGCAGCTTCTGGAGTGCTGGTAATGTCCTAACCATAGACGTGTGTCAGATCCCCTTCTCTGAATCTCCATCCATTAGGCTTGAGCAAGACTTCTGAGAGTCAGAGGGAGAGAGAGGAGCTCTGGCTGCCCCTGCCTTCCCTGGGCATCTTGAGAACTGCATGTATTCATCTCATGATATAGCTGTAACCCACTTCTGGCACCCATATATTCTACGGTACTCCAGTTGAAAATATTTGTATAATATGTTTGTAGACAGAACATGCCCATAAGAGAGGAAGTTGGTCAGTCATAGAAACATTAAAGAAGAAGAAGAAGAAGAAGAAGAAGAAGAAGAAGAAGAAGAAGAAGAAGAAGAAGAAGAAGAAATACATGGAATCCAAGCAAAATAAAGGAAAAGAGTACTTTGCTTAAATTCATACTTGAGTAGGATGCTTTTGATTGCCGGTAATGAAAAATCTTCACTCAAATAAATGAAGCAATATGGAAAATTTACTTTTCAATGGGTACCTTGATTCCAGGGTTGTTTAATTCAATGATTAAACAGTTAGTCATAGATTCAGGTTCTTAATGTTTTTCCATTATGCCTTCTGCACCATGTTGGTTTCTCTCATGCTCTCAATATGGCTGTCTACAGTTCCAAGAGCCACATGCGGACATGATTAAGTCAGAGAAAGAAGGGAGAGGTGAAGTCCACATCTACCCTGTGCCCTTTTATCAGTAGGAAATTTTATCCAGATCTCCAAAAGTCTTCGGTTCAAACGAGAACTAGGTCACATTTCACCCATCAACTATACAGTGGCCTTGAATTTTATTTTGTGTGATGTTGGTACTTCTCTATCTGATTTTTAAGACTATTATTTTCACAACAGTTATAGATTCACAGCAAAAGTGAGCAGAATGTGTAGAGATTTCCCTTGCATTCCCTGCCTCTCCACATACATAGCCTCCCCCATTATCAATATCCCACACTAGAGTGGCACCTATCTTAAAACTGATGAACCCACACCGATGCATCATTATCTCTCAAAGTCTGTAGTTTACATTAGGGTTCACTCTTGGTGGTGTACCTTCTGTGGGCTTGGACAAATGTATAATGACATGTATCCACCATTATGTGTCATATAGAATATTTTCAGAATTCTGTGCTCCACCTACCCCTCGCTCCCTTCCCCCAAGCCCTGGCAACCAGTTATCTTTCTACTATCTCCACAGTTTTTCCTTTCCCAAACTGGAATCATACAGTATAGATTCTTTTCAGACTCAATCCTTTCACTTAGTAATCAACATTTAAGGTTCTTCCTTGTCTCATCTGATTTCTTTTTAGTTAACATTTTCCTGGCATCATGGTGTTTTTATTTTCAACAAAAGTAGTTTTGTTTTAGCTGTATTAAACATAGCATGTTCTTTCTTCAAAAAAAAATAGGAATTCTTTCACTAAAGAATTTAGCTGAAATATCCAGAAAAGGCAAATATACAGAGACATAAAGTGGATTCATGGTTGCCCGGGGCTGGGATGGCAATGAAGAGTGCATGTAAATGGGCATGAGGGGTCTTGTGAAGGTGATGGAAATGTTCTAAAATTGCACAGCTCTGTAAATTTTCTAAAAATCTTCGACTTGTATGTTTTCTAGTATGTAAATCATACCTCAATAAAGGTGATTTTGTTTAAAAGAGCTAAACTCATTCTCATTTGTTATAACAGATTCTTGAGGTCTGCTTCCATCTTGTTTTGGATTTGTTTGTTTACCTTGGAAATAGTTTTCCCTCTCTTTGCTATATGGACCAAGTTTTCTTGGTCTTTTTTTCTTCAGTAATCTTAAAATTTCTCACCATGATTTTATTCTATTGGTACGAGTAACAACATCTATGTTCTTCCACACCACAATATAAGGACAGTGACGGTAAGTATTTACTTACTTTTGTAAAAGATGAAATGGAAAGTACTTTGTTCAACAGCCCTCACTTATTATTCCTAGTGCTTCCTAATTTTAATGAATAATTCTGGAATTTTCAGATCAAGAATACGTTTCAAATAATAAAAGCAATATCACATAACTCCAAGATGTGTGCGATTTTATAATCTTATTAAGCCCGCTTTTATTTTTATTTTTTTTTAATTTTCATTTATTTATTTGACAGAGAGAGAGCACAAGCAGGGGGAGTGGCATGTAGAGGGAGAGGAAGAAACAGGCTCTCGCTGAGCAAGGAGCCTGATGCGGGGCTCAATCCCAGGACCCGGGGATCATGACCTGGGCTGAAGGCAGCCGGTTACCTGACTGAGTCACCCAGGCGCCCTGAGCACTTTGAGTATTTAAACCAGCAAGTATTTATTGTGCATTTAATATGAGCTACATATAGCGGTAAACTCTGGCAATGTAGTGCTGGAGAGAATTCATTTCCACACCCCCGATCATTATTGCGTATTAGACGTATGGGTGACATACATGTCGAAACTTCACATTCTTACGTGTCAAATAAAATTTTTAAGAAAGAGAAGAGCTATTCGTTGCATGTTCTGTGTTATATGTCTGAGACTATATTTCTGTCTCATAAATATTATAGTTTGTTTGTAAAGTTCTCGGCCATGCTTTCTTCTTCTCAAAACTCTGGACGTTATTCCATTTAGTATTGTAGAGAGGGCTTTTATGCCACACTTGTTTCTTCTCTGGGAAATTTGCTTCAGCTTGGTTTTTATTGTTGCTGTTTTTTTCTTGCTTTTTTAATTTTCAAAATTAGGGGAAAATTGAATGGAAATATGACTGGATTTGGATCTGTTACTTCTCCCTGGGAATGAGTACTGAACCCTCTGACCTCAAATCCAATTTCTTTAATTTGTGCTTTGATTACTTCTGTTACATTTTCTATTTTGGTGATTGTATCGATTATAAAATATATAAATAATATCTGGGATCTGTTTTATCCTCATTGCTAAGCTATGCTGCTGTAATACAAACTTCACAATTTCAATGGATTAAGTTTTATTTATTGCTTAAGCAAAGTTTGGTACATGGAGGAGTTTCTCCAGGGTAGTTCTCTTTGCAGCGAAGAGTCAAGATATCCCAGATTGTTTCCATTTTGTGACTCTGCCATCTCAACATGTAACGGCCAGTGTGGCTAGAGAGGGTAGAGTGAGAATTCAGAGAACTTTCCCTGGCCCTTCACTACTTGAACTTGTCATTTCTGTCCATTGGCCACAACGAGTCATTACTCTCAACATGGGAAGCTCACGGAATATTTGACGAACACCCTGTGAGGTCATTCTGACATCAGGGTGACTTGTTTTAGTTACAGAGATAAATGAGATAAATTAGAGATTTTCTCAAGGGGAAATTATAAATTATCTCAGCTTTGTCCCCATTTCTGTTGCTTCTTATGTTTCACGACATCTTTCTCTCTCTCTCTGCTGAGATTTGAAGGGGGAATCCCGTGCTCGTCCAATATTGGAAGTTGAGATGGGTTCTGTCAAGGATCATGTGTGGCCCTTTAGAATTTTTCAGGTCTGGATGAGGGGAAAAGTGCAGCAGAATAGGATTATTATAGAGTTCTTCAACTGGCTTAGAGATCCAGCAGCTTTCAAGGAGTGGGGAAATACCTGGCCCAAACAGGGCCAATGCCAGTGTCCAAGCTAATTGCAAGACGGAGATTTCATTCTCTCCTGACAATTCACAGAGGAAATGCAAATGATGAACAAATACATCAAAAACCCTTTCACTTATTATCAAGGTGACCCCCTTCCTTCTAACTGAATGCTTTGTCCAGCTGGGGCTGTCTGAACTGAAAAACAGAAGGACGTTCATTCAACAGGATGTATGGATTCCAGTGCACATCCTAGGTAACCACTTACCACTCACTGTCTGCCTTCCCCATGGGTCTTACCACCTGCCCCTGATGTTGCCCTAGAAAATATTTTGGAGGACCCGTCCATTTTCTTCCCCCCTTTCTTTCCAGAACATTTTCTTCATGTGTGGTGAATTGCTGGTTGGCCAGATCTTTCCTTGGTTTGGTCTTATTAATAAGATATCTGTCTATACCAATATGTATGTCAATGTCATTATCTGTATTGATATCAGTCTATATCTGAAATCCTTTAGATTTCTGTAAATAATAGAACTCTTCCATAGTTCCCAGTTCTGGTGGAGACTTTATCTGCCAATGATATTTCTTTGTTCAGTTACTGTTTTTATTTTTTTAATTTTTATTTTATTTTTTTTTAAGATTTATTTATTTATTCAACAGAGATAGAGACAGCCAGCGAGAGAGGGAACACAAGCAGGGGGAGTGGGAGAGGAAGAAGCAGGCTCTCAGCGGAGGAACCTGATGCGGGGCTCAATCCCAGAACGCCGGGATCACACCCTGAGCCGAAGGCAGACGCTTAACCGCTGTGCCACCCAGGCGCTCCTCAGTTACTGTTTTTAATACCTACTTTTCCGATTATGAGAGTAAGATAGGTTTTGCAAACAATCCAAACATTTTCTGAATGTGTGACTCTAGGAAAATGAAGGTGAGGATGAAAGGGTTGGATGGTAAAAAAAAAAAAAAAATTGACATGTTTTCTTTTATGACATTACAGTGCCGACATTTTATAAGAACTTCATATATCGCTTGTGAATCTGAAAATAAATATACACAGAAGACATTTTTAATGGAAGTCTCAAATCCTAATGTGACTGTTGTAGTTTTGTGTCTATTATACACACACTTATGCATTTATTAACTGACTTATGAATTCATATACATATATTTCCATGTTTATTAACTTACCTATTTAGTATACTTACATATTTCTATTTATTTTACAAAAAGGGGATATTAATCTATAGCTTCCTCTATCCATTTAATATATCTTGGGTATCTTTCCATGTCCCTACATATAGAACTGTCATCATACTTTCTGTGGCGACATATTATTCCTTTTCGTCTTTTCAACAAGCATCGTGGACGGGGAGGAATGAAATGTGTGCTCAATTGCCCTCTTTTCCAGAAATCTATCCTGTTGCTCATTGATTCACAGTGAACTTTCCATGTATGTTGACTATGGGAGTTGAATACAGATTTCCAGGGGGGTGGTTTATCTCATATGTGACAGTTCTGTTCTCCCGAGGAGCACTGAACCCTTTTGCTTTCAGTAAGTAGTCCTCACAGCCCTAACATTTCTCCATCACAGGAATTTCTGTCTGCACAGGGTGTACATACATACAGCCTTCCATCTAGTCCTTTCCTGGTCCTGAGTCACAGAACCTGAAGCAATGTACAGCAGCAATTCTGAAGGTAGAAGGGGAACATTGAAGATATGAGGGCCACAGAATTATAGCAGCCTCCCCAAGAAACCCCTGCTCACATGTTCCCACGCATCCATTTTTAGATCCAGAAATTCAGATAACCCTGATGAGCTTCCGAATCATACGGCCCCCACCACGCTGGGGTTGACTTCTCTCTGGATCAATCCATGCCACTGTTTCACTGCTTACATAACGGAGGTCAGCATTCATATCTCATGTAAACATTACAGCAATGGGGACAGTGAAAATAAACACTTGTATTTAATGCCAAAGGTGAAATTCAGTTCACAGCCAGTTGGAGGACCCACATACAACAGACATGCTGTTTACTAAAGAAATGCCTTTGGTGAATCTCCTTCGACTTCCCTTTGGCTCTGTGTTTGGCAGCGGTCAGCGTTGGTCTTCTCAACAATGTGCCACAGATGAAAAACATTTGTCCTTACAAAATAAAGTCAGTGAGAAAGGCCGTGTGTTTGTAATCATACATTTAACATACTCCTCGTGGCAGTGACTGCACGGGACTTTCTCATGGGGGTCATCCTCCCGCGAACCCGTGTCCTCCCGTTACCCCCAAATCCTTGGCCTGCTGCCCAATGGGGACCCACCACCCCTGAGCCTGTTTTCCTCACCTCATTTACGTGTCTAACTTTTTCATTCCTATCGAGATACACCTGTGCCTGGTTATGAGCTTTCAGGTAAAACATGGCTAACCTGATCAACGAATCCATGTTGGAAGCCCGATCTCCACAGCTTCTGTTGCCAACCCAAGTCATAAAAAGGAGCGTTTTTAAGACTGTGAAATAACGGCCTGGATTTTCACACTCTTGAAAGTCTGTTTATTTATCCATTTCACACTGCACTCACCATTTGGAGTGTAGACGATTTATTACACCTAAGTCCCTCCACTCAGGTTGTAACTCACATCCATGGACAGAGTGTAGATATCACGCCTATTGACAGCCTTTCTTTGCTCAACGTAGTCCCTATGAGTGTTTCTCGGTCAGGGCTTGCTTCATACTGCCATCCCTGCATTGTCTGTTCTTTTTCTGTTGGCTCCTGGTCCTTTGGGGGGAAAATGAAAAACTTTATGACTGGACTTAGACCGGGATTTAATTTTAAAATGGTTCCCTGAAGCCATCTGGGACTGCACATTGGCTGCTCCTCGTCTTTCTAGGTTTTCTCACCTTGGATCTCCTAACTCTTTGTGGGGTCCTTGGCTCCCCTGAGCTCACCGCATAGACTAGATCCTTACTTGTCCTGAACTCCTTTCTCTTTCTGTCCTTTTCCCTCCAGGCTCCCATTTTACAAACCTCTCCCCTTCATTGAGTCCTCCTTTTCCCACCATGATGTGCTCTTCTCCTCCAACAGCCTTATGTCCTCTTTGCCCGGGATCTAATCCGGAGTGTCCATTATTATTTAGTATCTTCCTTATCCAACTACAAGAGGACTAAATATAAATTTTATTTTTAATCTACCTATTTAATTCTAGTGCAGTTAACACTCAGTATTATATATATATTTTTTAAAGATTTTATTTATTTATTCAACAGAGATAGAGACAGCCAGCGAGAGAGGGAACACAAGCAGGGGGAGTGGGAGAGGAAGAAGCAGGCTCATAGCGGAAGAGCCTGATGTGGGGCTCGATCCCAGATCGCCAGGATCACGCCCTGAGCCGAAGGCAGACGCTTAACCGCTGTGCCACCCAGGCGCCCCAACACTCAGTTTTATATTAGCATCAGTGTACAATACAGTGATTCAACAATTCCATATATTACTCAGTCCTCATCAAGATAAGCCTATTATTAATTAATCCACTTCACCTATCTCCCCCATCCTGTCACCCACCTCCCCTCTGATAGCCATCTATTTGTTCTCTATACCGGGTTCGTTCGTTCGTTTATTTGTTTTGGTTTCTCTCCTTTTCCCCCACTCTGTTCTTTCGTTTCGTTTCTTAAATTCCACATGGGAGTGAAATCATGTGGTATTGGTCTTTTGCTAACTGACTTAGTTCACTTAGCATTATGCCCTCTAGGTCCCTCCATGTTGCAAATGACAAGATTCATTCTTTTTATGGTAAATAATATTCCATTGTATATATATACCAGCTCTTCTTCATTTATCTATCAGTGGACACACGGGCTGCTTCCATCTCTTGGCTATTGTAAATAACCCTGCTATAAACATAGGGGTGCATATATCCTTTCAAATTAGTGTTTTCATATTCTTTGGGTAAATACCCAGTAGCAGAATTCCTGGATCAATGGTAATTCTATTTTTAACTTTTTGAGGAACCTCCATACTGTTTTCCACAGTGGCTGCACCAGTTTGCATTCCCATCAACAGCACACGAGGGCTCCTTTTTCTCTACATCCTTGTTTCTTGTGTTGTTGATTTTAGCCATTCTGACAGATGTGAGGGGATATCTCATTGTAGCTTTGATTTGCATTTCCCTGATGATGAGTGATGGTGAGCATCTTTTCATGGACCTGTTGGCCATCTGCATGTCTTCTTCTTCTTCTTCTTCTTTTTTTTTTTTTTTTAAGATTTATTTATTTATCTGAGGGGGAGGCAGAGGGAGAAGGAAAGAGAAACAGCAGGCTCCAAGCTGAGTGTGGAGCCCAATGCGGGGTTCGATCTCACAACCCTGAGATCGCCACTGGAGCTGAAACCAAGAGTCAGACGCTTAACCTACTTCGCCACCCAGGTGCCCCAGCCATCTGGATGTCTTCTTTGGAGGAACGTCTGTTCAGCATAGATTTATATTGAAAACAATGCAACTTTCCTCTGTTTCTCACAGTAATACCCAGACTATGCAGATCTTGATGATTGGCTTGTATGCAAATGGCAGCAGGCTGGTAACTAGCTTTTCCTTCCCTTTCCAGGTCAGGAGGGACTCCACGGAAGTAGGTCTTGCAGGAAACCAAACAATCAATGATGGATCAAAAATAGAGTGCATGAAAAATACTTCCAAGGCCCCTCCCATTTTATTCTGTAAGTAGCATTCTCCATCTCTTGTGTGCTGGTCAATTTTGACTCACCATTCAGGAAATGACAGTGGCTATTTTTGCTCAGACAAAATAGAGCCTTGATCTTTTGACTGCAGCCAGAATAAACCAATAACGAAAGGAGACAGTGCCCCTGATTGAAAAGTAGTCAAACATATCACTGTCTGTTTGTGTACAAAGCACTGTGCTGGAGACCAAAGGCATAGAGAATACTGTTAGGAGACCTACTATCCCCCTTGAGGAGATGTTTACTCGATTGAGGAGATATTTATGGAGAAAAACGCTTTAGACCTTCCATGCCATGATTCTGATTATCTAATATGTGGAATTTGTAGGAAGTCAAAATGTGAAGTCCGCTTTCTGAAATAATGGAAGCAGCTCAAGGGACGTGTAAATAGTGAAATCTTTTAAAAGAAAAAAAAAAGATAAGTAATGTACACTGAGAGCCAGTGAGAAAGAAAGACAGTCGTCCTGGTCTGGGATGCAGCTGGAGTCAGCCCGGTAGGCTAGGTCAAACACATGCGTGAAGCTTCCACCTGCTAAAGCCAAAGAAAGTCTGGCATCAGATGACGTTCCAGCTCTTCGATGTCATGCATTTGCTCCTCTGATTTCTATTTATTTGACAGAGAGAGAGAGAGAGAGCGAGCACGCACACAAGCAGGCGGAGCAGCAGAGGGAGAGGGAGAAGCAGGGAGCCCGATGCGGGACTCGATCCCAGGACCTGAGCCAAAGGAAGAGAAGACACTTACCCGACTGAGCCACCCAGGTGCCCCGTTTGCTCCTCTAATTTCTAAGAAATGGGGTGGGCGTCGTGAGATTCATTCCTGGCTGGACTACGGAGTCTGACTTATGGAGAGCCCTGGAATGGATGAGCTCATAGTATTGACGGTGAAATTGGAGAAAGAAGTGTTTAGTTTTATAGGTGGTTGGCTTTCTCAAATCGCAGTTCTCTATTCCCTTTGGCGTTAGAGGGTATGAAAACGTGCAGCTCGTCGTGGGAGGTGCTGGACTTTGAAGTCATACACCAGGCAAGGGACAGGGGAGCCCGGGGCAGGGGGGCGGGGGGCCGCACACAGCCCATGCGAAACTTCCACGGAAAATCTCAGATGCCTCAAGCCCCCACCTGAATCCGCTGAGCTACGGAAAAAAGAGGGCATGGTCGAAACACCGGTAGCATAACTTTCTGGGGAAGTGGAGACAGCAGATGGCACATCTGTGGTGCTCTAAAGTCAGAAGAGAAATGAGCAAGCTTTTCATCTTCAAAGTAGCCTGTTTTATGCCAAAGAAGTTACTTAACGCTGGTGAAAGAATGGGTTATCAAATGAGGAAAGGAGGCTCGGGAGGGAGACGTTTGGTAACACTGAGCTGTTCCCAGTATGTTCTGTAAGATGACAAAGACAGGAGTATGAGGGGGAGAGAAAAACCTCCTAGCAGCTGCTTCCCATGGACAGGGAATGAGACGGAGGGAGTGGGTAGATTAGGAGAGACAGAGAAAGAGGGAGAGAGAGAGAGACTTCTCTGGAAATCTTTTGAGTATTTGAGTATTTGGGGACAATGCAGAGGGCTTGTTGCCCAAGGATGCTCACCCTAGTTTTGCATTGAGATCCACAGATTCTGCGTGACCATATAGAGGTGATCGTGAGCAAAACAGCACAACCACACATGCCTCTTGTCCTGTGAACCTTTCTCACCAGAAGCTTCCTTATCAAAGAATCACTAGCGTCAAGATGATTGGACAAAATAGAAAATAAACAGGTTTTTTTTTCTTTGTGTTATTATAGGCGAAAGAAAAGTCAATCTGCTCTATCATTCGTCCCTATATTGTCAGGTCATCAATTTCCTTCGTCTCCGACAGGCTCACGGTAAGTCATTTCTCATAATAGCTGGAGGTTATGCACATTATAAGCTTTTAAAATATTTATTTAGTAGAGCTACATTCAAAGACTTTTTTTTCCTCTTTGAAGACTTTTGGATCACGTAGTCCAATGAAATCCTTTGTGCTTTTTTTCTCCTCCAAACCAATGGTAAACTTAACCAAAGGGGGGAAAAAGATTCCCTCATTTTCTTTTGTTACTTTTTAGAACTAAGTTTCTTTTGTGACTTGGTCATGCAAGCTTCTCTACCCTTACAATAAGGCTTTTCTCTCAAGAAACAAAAACAATAAAAATAACTTTTAAAATGTTACATGCAAGACATTGAAAATGAGATTTTTAAAAGGAGAAAGGATCTGGGATACATGGAACACAATTCCTCCCAGGGCCATTTGCATCATAAAATGTAATTCATCAGCCATTACATCTGCCTGGTTCTTCAACTGATGGACACTGATTGCAATAACCAGGGGACGTTGCTATTCATGGTGGGTAATGAGCAAATCTCTTAGCCACCCTGCCAGTCATGGGTCAGGCAGAGGGTTGGAATTCCTGGAAACTCAGACACCTAACCACCACCAACAATACCTTACACACACACGCACACACACACACACACACACACACACACAAAGCCAAAGAACAAAAACACTCTCCCTCTTATTCCCAGTTCTATCTGAATTTAGGGAAAATTGCGATACATTTCTATTTTTTCTCCTATAGAACGTATCTTGCAAAAGAGTTCACACATTTTCTTCCATGTAATGAAAGGTATGTGGTAGTAGAGTTAGCATAGGAAAGACAATCCTTGAAAAATTGAAAGACTTGAGCTCAAAGTCTAAGTGGCTTGAAAAAATGAAATCCTCAAAAGATAAAACACAGTTGCTAGTTTCTCGCCAACTCCGTGGTGTCTGAATCAATTACTTTTCTCCTCTTCTTCACCATATGGTTTAATATGTAGCTGTCTGAAGACTTAAACTGCACACCAGGATAGACGGACTCCGGAATTCTAGCAGAACTGAACTGTGGGTGCAAGGACGTGTGTACCCACACATCTATTCCAAGGTTCGCTCAGTTTAACTGAGTCTTTCCTGTAGCTGTAGATGATTTTTGCAGACTTTTATTAAATTTTCACACTATTACACTAGAAATTACTTCACACTATTTAACCCTATTACAAAAAGTTAACTTTACAGCGTAGGGGTGAAGTTTAAGAGGAAATGATTGTCTAATACCTTGTGCAAGACTTACTTCCAATTTCTGGTCCTGGTGAAGTATCATGAGCAAAGAACACATTTTCCAAAACAAAACAGAACCGAAACCCTCTGTTATATTTCTTTTGGTAGAGAAATGCTCCACCTATATTTGCTAAAGCAAAAAATCTGATGTGGAAAAAATAAACTGTCCCTAAACGACTCCAAAACTAAAGACAGATTAATTGAATGTTTCAAGGGGATTTTGTCAGCCTTTCAAGATTTCTCAAACAACCTTCAGAATATTGCTGTACAAATACACACACACACACACACACACACACACACACACACACAGAGACATTCACATATACTCAGAGACAGAAACACAGCATGTAGCTGGTTGAATTAAATGGTCAATTTAGTTAAAGAACTAGTAATTTTGAACAATAACTTGGCTGATTTTGTATTTTGATGGGCTAATGAAAATTCTTAAGTGCATTCTTCTGAGAAAAATAAGACGTATTTGCATCCTGTTGCTAGAAGGGAGTTTTTCTCTTTCTTCCAAAGTTTCCTTTTAAGGATTTTAAAATTGCTGGAATTTTTTTCTTTCTCTGGTCCCCACTTTTAGTTTTTGATCTTTAAAACAAAAGTTATTCCCTCTTCTGGACATTTAAGGCTTACCTATTTAAGGCATTTACCAACGGGACCCCCCAAAAGACTGATTGTATGTAGAGACAACTGCTCTAAATGGCCCTAGATCTGTTTTTGTCATTATGCAAAGGAAAACATAAAAGAGACAAGTGTGCCCTTGGTGCTTTGGGACATTTATTGATCTCAATAAGCCTTTGCTGGAGGACGAGCTTCAAACAAGAAGTCATCCTCGGAAGGCACACACTTTGTCATGACCAGATGCTTTTGAACACACGAATTAATCCTGTATTACGGCATGGATGATTGATGTTTTTACTCTGAAAGCACTGAGGCCCCTGCGAAATTTCTGGGGTCCGATGATACGGGGACAAGGATAACCTTGGCATCATTGATTTTGCTGTGAATTGGGTTAATGGTATGATATGCGCCATGTCAAAACGTAAACTCGAACAATATGCTGTGCTATTTTAGAAAAACCAGCAAGATTCTTCTCCCTGTAAGCAACGAAACCTCAACAAGCTAAGAAAGAAAATGCTCCAGTGGCAAACTGCCTTCTTCTGTGCATGCCATATGTGTCTTCAGCAGACGACGCGGGACACCAAGCTTCCGAGCTGAGAGTACATTGGATCAGTGTTCATTTTTTGTGGAGAGACCAATTTCATTTCTCTATTAATCAAGACTCTGGGGGCTAAGGAGGAAATCCAGATCAAGCTTGTTTAAGCAATAAGGGGGTTTATATGGTCGGTCAAATGGACGTGGAGAGGTGCATCTGGGCTGAAACAAGGCTCCCACTTCATCTTAGAAAGAGCACTGTCTCTGCCCTTCTCTGCGTTGGCTTTGTCGTCAGACTAGCTCTCACAATGTGGTCACAAAGATGGCCACAAGCATCTTACATGTTGCCAGTTTGGCGAACCCTTGTGGAAAAGAAAAGCACGTTCCCTGTCCTTCCAGCAAAAGTCCCATGACTGACTGGCTCAGTTTAGGCCTGTGTCTCTCCCCGGGGTTTGGGGGGGGAAGGACAGTAGAGGGGACATTATTTTAGGGTGTGACTCACTTGAATCTCATGGACAGACTATATCCCCAAATGGATGCCATTCAAGAAAGAAAAAGAAGTCTCATAACCAAGCTTCTTGTTGTAGGGAACTTTCCACCATATTCTTAATTTATTCTTGTTTCAGTTTTTAATGAAATGCTTATAAACTTTGAGTATCTATGAATTCATCAGTTTGTAAAGAATAAAATTTATCTGGGCTATATTTTCCAGCGGAGTCCAACATAATTCAAAAGTGACAGTTTTGTTTCATTTTAAAATCTGTATAAATTTGTTTTTAAACTCCAAACCACTCGGAAAAAAAAAAACAACCCACAAATATGTCTCAAATTAATCCTGGGTAAAAGGAAATCAAATTTAAAAATAATGAACTGGTCAGAAAATAGTAACAACAAATACTATTTTTCCAAAAACATAGTAATACAACCAAAGATTAGGGGAAAATCCATTGCCTTGCAATTTTATTCAAATAGAACAAAAGTAAACATACATATCATTAGAACTAGACCAATGAAGTGAAGAAGAAAAAGAGAAATAGAAAGTTCTGAAGTGGGAGAGAGTGACAGCATTGATAAATTCAAGAACAGACACTTTGAAAGCTCATGAAAAAGAGACAAACTTTGGTCATATCAAATCAAACTTTTGTCATGTTGAGTTTTGTCATATCAAATCATATATACATGGAAAGAGAGATCATTTTTTTTTAGAAATCTGAAAGGACATACATATACCCATAAATAGATGTTTTGCGTGTAAGTGACCAATATTGACTCAAAAAGAGAAAAGCCATACTAGATTAATGGTTATGACAATTTACTCAATTTCTGCCAAAGAAATATTTCCAAATGAGATTCCTGACTCATGTTAAAGGATAATTTAGGGGAGAACCTTACATCGTAAGTAAATCCCAAGTTATAAAATTGTTTCACTTGATATCCAAAGCTTCTTATTTGGCTTTAGATAATTCCAGAAACTTGAGAAAGATGCAACCAAAAAGAAAAATACATGAATTTTATAAAATTGTACAAATACTAAAAAAGGTAAAATCAAGTAATATCTCATAGTATTTGAAGAGAATATCACATCAAGTCTAAGACGGGCTTTTTCTAGTAACGCAAAGATGTTTCAATATGTGAAAAAGTACTGATATAATCCATTACATCAATAGATAAGATGAAGAAAGTGATTTCTTATAAAATCATTTTGGTAAAATATGTCATCAGTAAATAAGCACTGGGATATATCCTTAATATTATAAAGACATCTTCTGCAAATCTTGCTCTTCTTCCAATGCCCTTAACAAGTCAAAACAAAACTCTTATCTAAAATTTTGTATTATTAGGGGCGCTTGGGTGGCACAGCGGTTAAGCATCTGCCTTCGGCTCAGGGCGCGATCCCAGCGTTATGGGATCGAGCCCCACATCAGGCTCCTCCGCTATGAGCCTGCTTCTTCCTCTCCCGCTCCCCCTGCTTGTGTTCCCTCTCTCGCTGGCTGTCTCTATCTCTGTCGAATAAATAAATAAAATCTTTAAAAAAAAAAATAGACAATGTATCTGAATCTACATGGATCCCGAGCTTTGCCGATGAGGTGCGTGTATGTGTGTGGGGGGTGTAGCTATAAAAAGTTTTCAGAAGGACATAGTATCAGCTAGGTTTCTTCTGGTTGCAAGTGACAGAAAACTCAATCTAAATTTGCAACCAAGGGATTCATTGTCGGACTCTGATTTTCTCCACATCTTGGCTCTTCATTCTCTTTGCTGGCTTTATTCTTGGACTCTCTGTGTTGGGATCTGTAGCAGCTCTGGACGACATTTGGGCAATACCGAATTTAAAGGTGTTTCATAGCTTAGTAGCCCAAATAAAAATCCCTAAAATTGAGTTTTGATGGCTCTTGTTGGCTTGACTTGTATCCTATTTACATCTCTGTTTCAATTTCTGTGACTAGGGAAATATTTCGACTCAAGGTCAAGGTCAACTTCACACAAATGGTATGGACTTCATAAAGCTAATAGCATGGTCGTTTCTGCAAAGCAGAATGATTATAGATGCTGCCTGGAAAATGTAGTTGTCTACTGCAGGTCCAGAACAGACCAGCAACAACAATAACTAAAAACTATTAATAGTGTTTGCCTTCGATGGGAGTTGAAATTGTGTATGGAAGGAAGAGCTACTTTTCTTTTGTTTCCCATTTGTGGCTTTTCCCCATGCGCATGCATTATTTTTCAATAGGAAAAACCAGTTTGAAACACTGTGGAAAATGAAAGTATGGCAAAATGAAATCCTTACATCACGCTGTACACTAAACAGCAATTCTAGACAGATTAATAATTGAAATACAAGGCTAATCACATAAAGCGTGCAGAAAAGTACGTGAGTACATATTTATAAAATCTTGTGCTCAGAAAGATCTCTCAAAGTAAACTGTAACCAACAGAGTGCGCAAAGGGAAACAGAAAGATAGATATTTTTCTCCTTTTATTGTAAAAATAAAGCATGAATATCCAAAACCACAGACATATATGGCTTAAAGAGTTACTATAAAATGAACACCCTTGTAACCCTCATCCAGGTATAGAAATAGGACTTTGCCACCCATTCCCCAAGCCTCTCTATGTGCCCATCCTAATCTCAAGCTCCTCCTTCTTCCCCACAAAGTGACTCCCGTTCTGGTTTTTATATTAGTTACATTGTAGTTTTTTCATCCTGGACACAGCAGTGTCCATTAAAAGACGTGTCTTTTAAATTTCTTTTACTCTACAAGCTTCCCCTTCGTTCCTGTCTTTTCCTTGCAATCTTTCTTTCTTTCTTTCTTTCTTTCTTTCTTTCTTTCTTTCTTTCTTTCTTTCTAAGAGAAAGAGCAGGAACAGAGGGAACGGGCAGAGGGAGAGGGAGAAGCAGACTCCCTGCAGAGAAGGGAGCCCGACACGATGCGGGACTTGATCCCGGGACTCTGGGATCATGACCTGAGCCAAAGGCAGACACTGAACTGACTGAGCCAGCCAGGCATCCACCTTGCAATTTTTCTGTTGAAGTGCCCAGACCGTGGAACCTGTGTGGTCTCCCACAGTTGAGATCTCTCTGACTGCACTCCCATAATGCTGTTTAGCACATCCCGCTACACACTGGCAGTGGGACTCAGACATTAGATCAACCTCATGACTGGTTCCTAGGGCAAGACTATCAGTGGCATTGGGTTCTTTCACCAGGAGGGACAGAATATCTGTGTCTTTTTTTTTTTTTTTAAGATTTTATTTATTTATTTGACAGAGATAGAGACAGCCAGTGAGAGAGGGAACACAAGCAGGGGGAGTGGGAGAGGAAGAAGCAGGCTCCCAGCGGAGGAGCCTGATGTGGGGCTCAATCCCAGAACGCCGGGATCACGCCCTGAGCCGAAGGCAGACGCTTAACCGCTGTGCCACCCAGGCGCCCCTATGTGTCTTTTTTTTAATGATGTTGGCAACTGTTTGATGCTTACTATTTTCATCCATTCATTTAAAAGGGCTTGCAATGAAGTGCCTGGGTCACTCAGTCAGTTGAGTGCCTGCCTTCGGCTCAGGTCACGATCCCAGGGTCCGGGGATCAAGCCCCACGATCCCAGGGTCCGGGGATCAGGCTCCCTGCTCAGTGGGGAGTCTGCTTCTCCCTCTGCCTGTCCCTCCCCCCACTTGTGCTCTCTCTCAAATAAATAAATAAAATCTTTAGAAAAAATTTTTAAAAGGGCTTTCAGTATGGTGGTATTCTAATTCTATCATTTATTTTTCATTTATTCACTGAAATACGTTTATAAAGAGGCAGTACCCTTCATCCACTACTTGAACACCCCAAGTGACAATTCAGATGGGAAGGACAAATAAATGCTAGATTTTTTTTTTTTTTATTTACCAGTCTTCAAGTAATTGCATAATTCCCTACTAACTTGCACAGGTGATTAATCAGGGTTTTAAAAATACGTTATTGTGAATTCAAAGATTTAAACATTTTTGATGGGTCTCAATTTATTGCAATTATTATATAATTATTATCTTATCAAAACTCAAGTTGTATTTTTGGTCAGTAGGAGGAACCTCGAATTGGACTCTGAGTTCTTTAACATGGACCTGGTAGTTTGGGATAGTGTCCACACTGTTAGGTATGGCGAGCTACTCCAAGGTCGTCTAGTACATTTCCCGCCACAAAGGTAGAATTAGTCATTTCTTAAAAATTAAAAAAAAAAAAACCCAAAAACATCTGATTTAGTAGGAAATGATATTTCAAGATAATATCTGGGCACTAGAGATGCTGTTACCAGATTGGCCATTGAGCATCTTTTCAGTAGATAGAACCAGGAGAAATGTATGTACCCTATATAAAATAGAATACCTCATGAATTCATGTAAAATTTACAATTCAAATTTGAGACACAGGGTTGGTGTGTCTTAAAAAACTCTTGTGGCTTCTATGGTTTCCCTCTTTCTTCGACACTGAGCATCAACGTTCTGAAGGACACGGGGAATGGCGGAATTGGAATATCCCTGAATGGCTCACCTACCTGATTGCACTCCACATAGACAACAGTCTCAGAATAACTCAGAATAACAAGAGTAATAGTACAGCTATCAATTATTCTTTTTGAGAATAGCTTAAAAATTGGTCTTATATACAATCTCAACATTCTTTTCTAACTTTTTTTTTTTAAAGATTTTATTTATTTATTCGACAGAGATAGAGACAGCCAGCGAGAGAGGGAACGCAAGCAGGGGGAGTGGGAGAGGAAGAAGCAGACTCATAGTGGAAGAGCCTGATGTGGGGCTCGATCCCATAACGCCGGGATCACGCCCTGACCTGAAGGCAGATGCTTAACCGCTGTGCCACCCAGGCGCCCCAACATAATTAGACTTAAAGGAGAAGACAGGGGCATGGGGAGTGGAAAAAAATAAATTATTGAAGATAATATTTGAAGAAAAAACAGCCAAAAATTTTTTAAATTTGATGAAAAACACAAATTTACTGATCCAAGAAATTCGGCAAAATCCAAACTCAATAGATATAAAAAGAATGGCACCTGGGCTCATTGCAGGCAAACTACTGAAAACCAAAGGTAAAGAGAAAATCTTTAAAGTTATAGGGGAATAAAAGAGATATAAAATACTCCATATACTAAAGGACAAGGCTAAAAATAATTACTGACTTCTTAACTAAATTCAGTGGAGGTTGGAAGACAATGGTAAAGCAGATTTATCATACTGAAGAAAAGTAATTATCACCCTAAAATTATATGTACAGAAAAATACTTTTCAAAAATGATAGTAAAATGAAGATATTCTTAGATAAGTAAAAAACTGAGAGAATTATTGTAAGAAAACTTGCTCTATAAGAGGTTTAGTGCCAGCCTTTTCAGGCTGAAGGAGGGTACCAGATTGAAACTTGGGTCTCTAGAAAAGAATGTAGAGCCCTGGAAATAGAAATAAGTTGGAAAATATAAAATACCGTTGTTCTCATGATTTCCTTAAATAACTGACTGATTAAAATTAGAGACTATGGACTCTGAAAAACAAACTGAGGGCTTCAGAGGGGAGGGGGGTGGGGGAATGGGATAGGCCGGTGATGGGTAGTAAGGAGGGCACGTATTGCATGGTGCACTGGGTGTTATACGCAACTAATCAATCATGGAACATTACATCAAAAACCAGGGATGTACCATATGGTGAATAACATAATATAATAAAAATATTATTATGATGGGGTGCCTGGGTGGCACAGCGGTTAAGCGTCTGCCTTTGGCTCAGGGCGTGATCCTGGCGTTATGGGATCGAGCCCCACATCAGGCTCCTCCACTATGAGCCTGCTTCTTCCTCTCCCACTCCTCCAGCCTGTGTTCCCTCTCTCGCTGGCTGTCTCTATCTCTGTCGAATAAATAAATAAAATCTTTAAAAAAATATATTATTATGGAAAAAAAATTAAAAAAATAAAAGAATGTTATTTCGAATAAAAAAAAGAAGAAAATAAATAAATACACTATAGGGGCGTCTGAGTGACTCAGTTAGTTAAACATCCAACTCTTGATTTCAGCTCAGGTCATAATCTCAGGGTCATGGGATCTAGCCTCACATAAAACCCCACATCGGGCTCCGTGCTTAGCGGAGAGTCTGCTTGGGATTCTCTCTCTCCCTCTCCCTCTGCCCCTTCTTCCACTCTTGCACGCAGTCTCTCTCTCTCTCTCTCAGGAAAAACATTAAATACACTATAGAATGGGAATTACAATGTTTACAGAAATAAAAGATACCACAATGAGTATACAAAGGAGGGGGCATGAGTAAGTGGAATGACACTGTTGTATGTACGTCATATGCGTGAAGTGAAAATGGAAAGCAAATAGTGGGAAGAGGCTGGTGTGAACTGAGGAAGTGAAAGAGTGAAATAGGAGGTGTGAAGTGTCCAGAGTAGAGGTGAAGGAGGACAATATTCCATCTCAGTAGAGTCTAAGATACTAGCATCTGTTCGTGCTAGGGCAGTAAGTAAAAGACAAACAAAAGAAGTGTATCTAAGGAGGCAAAAGAAGAAATACAACTGAACATGGACAGTTACTCAGTTAACCCAAAGGAACGAAGGAAAATAGCAAAACAAGCAAATACAAGAAAAAGAATCAAGGGGCACCTGGGTGGCACAGTGGTTAAGCGTCTGCCTTCGGCTCAGGGCGTGATCCCAGCATTCTGGGATGGAGCCCCTCATCGGGCTTCTCCGCTATGAGCCTGCTTCTTCCTCTCCCACTCCCCCTGCTTGTGTTCCCTCTCTCGCTGGCTGTCTCTATCTCTGTCAAATAAATAAATAAAATCTTTAAAAAAAAAAAGTGTTGGAAATATTTGGCTAGGGGTGCCTGGGTGGCTCAGTCGTTAAGCATCTGCCTTCGGCTCAGGGCGTGATCCCGGTGTTATGGGATCGAGCCCCACATCAGGCTCCTCTGCTATGAGCCTGCTTCTTCCTCTCCCACTCCCCCTGCTTGTGCTCCCTCTCTCGCTGGCTGTCTCTATCTCTGTTGAATAAATAAATAAAATCTTGAAAAAAAGAAAAGGAATCAAAAGCAGGAGGTACAAATAGAACTGCAAATGGGTGTGGATTTTCTTTGTGAGGTGATAAAAATGTTCGGAAATTAGACGATGTCGATGGTTGTACTACGTTAGAAGGTACTAAGAGACACCCAACTGTATATACTCTAAAAGGATAAATTTTCTGGTATATGAATCACATCTCAATAAAAATAATCAAGGTGGGCCAAAAATTGGACAAAACCTTTAATAAACACTTCACGATACAAATATATGGATGACTAATAAGTACGTGATGTCCATTTTCAGACATCAAGGAAATACAAATGAAAACCACAGTGAGATAACACTTTGTACTTTAAATAGAGTGTGATCACAGTCCTGACTGATCCAGACGCAATTGTTCAATGCTCCGGGGTGCGTGTTTTATTTCTCAGCTGTTCTCTGGACCCTAGGCTCCTGCTGTACTCTTAACCCAAACCGGGAGTCTTGCAAATGCTTATCTGTGTCTCACATGAGAGGATCAATGCTTGCACTTGGCGATAATTAATTTAAAGCATTAGTCCTACTTTTCCAAAAGTGGACTGGGGCATTATCTCTGAAAATGACGTGCCGTTCTTTGTGTTCTAAACTAGAATTACCTAGTCCACGGAGCAGCAACCGATAATCCTACAGTTGCACCAACTTACTAAAGCGAGAGATAATAGAAACACCGTACAATTGGGGCCCCTGGGTGGCTCAGGGGCCCCTGGGTGGCTCAGCCCTGCATCGGGATCCCTGCTTGGCGGGAGGCCTGTTTCTTCCTCTCCCACTCCCCCTGCTTGTGTTCCCTCTCTCACTGGCTGTCTCTCTCTCTGTCAAATAAATAAATAAAATCTTTAAAAAACAAGAAAAAGAAACACCATACGCTCATTGTCACACGCTAGTGCATAATCAAAAATATCTTTTTAATTTTAAAAACCATTTTTCTGTGTTTTTCTTTTTTTTTTTTTCCTTTAATCCAGAATCCACATTGTGGGTAATGATAATTCATAAGGTAGAGGTGATCTTTATAATTTTTCTCATGGATATTCATACCTGGATGGCTTTAGGCTTATCCTTTTCTGAGGGCAGTGCAGTCAAACAGCCTGGAAGTCTCTCTTACCTAATGTCCAGAAGGTTCTAGCAGGGACCCAGATGTGGCTGTTTGAGCTCCTGATTCAAAAGGGAAGAGTGGTCAGGAGAAGCTCAGTTGGTTTCGACATCAAACAGTCAAGCGTGTAGATTCATGGCATTAGGGTGGGGTTCCTTCTGTGCAAAGGCAATGGCCTGGACCTTTGTCTCAGACTTACGACCGCAAATGACCTTGCGGGGTGTGGAGGACTCGGGACTAACTTGCTCCTCTCTTGGAAAGCCAATGGCTGCTTGGAAGCACATGCTACCTTCCTCCTTTTTTGCTGAAAGCACAGCCCATCACAGAGCAGAGGATGACCCAAACCCCAGAAGCCTTGCAGCGAGCAACCCAAACCGTAAGTATCCTCTCTGCCTGCCTCGTTCTCCAGATCCACACAACTACAAAGAGAATACTTTCTGCCTTTAAATTCCCCAGACCTTTAAAACATTGAGCCAACGATTTAACGACCCAGTTGTAAAACTCTGACGTTAAAGCACCACCAAAAAGTTTGAATTACACAACTTGCCATAAAAGCATTTTTCTCACCAAACATTCATTTTATTATCCTTTTTATTGGAGGACTGAGATAGTCAGGCCTCAGGTCCCGCCTGCGATTTGGCCAGAACAGCTAGGGAGGGAGGGGAAGGCTTATGATGACAATGGAGCATACGCGTTTCTTAAAAAGCACACCGGGTGCTTCTAAGGTCAGAGTTCACCTTAGAGCGTTGTACTTCTTGAAGACTAAAGGTTACTGTTGGATGAAGGGATGGTTGCTGACGGTGCATTATTGTACCAAAATGTGAACAATAGGTATAATGGGGGGGAGGAGCACCTGGGTGGCTCAGTCGGTTAAGCGTCTGCCTTTGGCTCAGGTCATGATCTCAGGGTCCTGAGATCGAGTTCCGCATTTGGTTCCTTGCTCAGCAGGGAGTCTTCTTCTCCCTCTCCCTCTGTCTGCTGCTTCCCCTGCTCATGTTCTCTGTCTCTGTCTCTCTCTCTTTCTCAAATAAATAGACAATTTTTAAAAAAAAAATTGGTATAATGGGAAGGGAAAGTGTATAGTAATGTGGATATAGACATGGGACAGAAATGACGGAGGCAAGGGTGAGCAGACGTAAACCCTGGGAGAGAAGCTGTCTGGGACTCTGTGTAAAGAGCTAAATCTATGTTAACTCCCCTCTCCAGCGGAGTGAAGAAGTGAATGAACAGACCCAGGGTGCCAACAATGTGCCAACACCAAGCACATGCTGTCACATGGATTTTCCCGTTTATGTGGTGTATGAACCCAGAGTGATGGTTTATACTTTTCTCCCATCTGTGGCTTTGGCTGGCCCAGGATTACTTACTGCAGAGCTGGCGAAGAGGAACGGGCTTTCTTTATCTATCTTTTCATAAAATCTTATGACAACTATATACTCTAAGTGCCCACAGAGTGCTTAACAAAAATAAAAAATAAATAAATGGTACACGTAATTATTTTAAGTGGGGCGCGTCAAACCAGATTTTCCAAGAATCAGCTCTAAGGCTTTTGGCTTCTAGCTTTATGGATACCCAAACTGCATCTGAAATTTCCCTTTAACTGTCTTCCTAAAATAATAATAATAATAATAATAATAATAGTAATAAATAGCTTCCTTTTCTTTCCTTTTCATTTGGGTTCTACCAACAGTTTTGTTTCTGAGGTGCAAGACAGGTAGTTATATGTATCTTTTTTGAGAAATATGCATTTGTCAAGATGCAAAATCAAGAATAAAAATGTCTGAGAATCCAAGAGTCAAAATGAAAAACCAGATTTTACTCCCTCCTCAGACTCGTTAAAAGAAATGAGTATTTGAGGGGCGCCTGGGTGGCACAGCGGTTAAGCGTCTGCCTTCAGCTCAGGGCGTGATCCCGGCGTTATGGGATCGAGCCCCACATCAGGCTCCTCCGCTATGAGCCTGTTTCTTCCTCTCCCACTCCCCCTGCCTGTGTTCCCTCTCTCCCCGGCTGTCTCTCTCTGTCAAATAAATAAATAAAATCTTAAAAAAAAAAAAAAAAGAAATGAGTATTTGAAAAATACTGACTTAGCCCAGCAACGCATCACACTATCTGGTCAATGAGGAAAAGATCCGTGGACAAAATACTCACGGAGATATTTGTAAATTCAAGAAAATACTGCTTGTGACAACTATTTATCTTTATACAGGTTAAAGCAATAAAAACCAAGAAAAGCCCTGAATAGTAGAATTATTAATTGAAAGTGATCCAATTTGTTTTACTTGCACAATTCCAGACACCCAAAATTTAAAATGCAAAGGATACAGTCTGTTTCTTATGTTGTCAAATGGCCTGGGTTGATGTTTTCAACACATATTTGGGGGCCTGCATGCACTAGGAACTTTCTGGGATTTAGAGATACAGAGGTAGATGTCATCTTGATACTGACCAAACAATCGCACAGATGAACAAGAACAAGTGGCCAACCTCTGCATTGAAGGATCTCCAGGGGCAGTGCAAGGTGTCAGGAAGGCAGAGAAGAGGGAGAGTGGACTCCGTTGGGCAGATAAGAGAAGGACTATGCCATTCAGGCCGCTATAACAGAATACCAGAGGCTGGTTAGTTATAAACAACAGAAATTTGTTTCTCACTGTTCTGGAAGTGAGGAAGTCCAAGATCAACGTGCTGGAAGATTCAGTGTTGGGTGATGGCCTGTTTTCTGGTTCATAGATAACCATCTTTTTACTGTCCCCTCATGTGGTGGGAGGGGCAACGGAGTCCTCTGGGGTCTCTTTTATAAGGACACTGGTCCCATTCATGAAGGCCCTCCCCTCAAGATCCCACCTCCACGTACCCTCACATTGAGCGTTAGGATTCCACATCCGAATTTCACGGGGACACAAACATTGGGTCTAAAGCAACGTCCCACTGAAGTTAGAGATCTCAGGGAAGTGGAGTTTCTAGGGAAGGAGTTTGAGTAGAGGAGGATGGAGAGGTCCAGGCAGAGAGACTGGGGGGTATACATCTTGAGTTTAGAAGGAACGTATCATGTTTCCACAATTAGAAGACACTGTAGCTGGGGACACCCGAGTGGCTCAGTCTGTTAAGCATCTGCTTTTGGCTTAGGTCATGATCCCAGGGTCCTGGGATTGAGTCCCGTATCTGGCTCCAAGGAGTCTGCTTCTTTCTTTGCCTGCCACTCCCCCTGCTTGTGCTCGCTCTCTCTCTCACAAATTAATAAATAAGTCTTTTATTTTTTTTTAAGTACATTGCATTATCTATGAGTCATTCTTCCCCAGATGGACAAATCATTACAACTTCTATTCCACAATTTCTCATTTGGAATGAACTCAGTCCTTTTTTGTACAGGTATATCTAGTCCTGGATTTCAATAACAGTTGACAAATCTGAACAGAATTTCCTAAGTCTGGGGGAATTATTAGGTTTATGACCCAGACTGTCAAGAGCCTGGTTCAAAATCTATATAAATTCATTGCAGTTAATGACAAAGAAAGAGAGACAGAGACAGAGAGAGGGAAAGAGAGGTGGAGAGACAGAGAAGGAAGAAGAGAGAAGAAAAGGAAGGAGGGGGGGAAGAAAAAACACTCTTGGCCATGCAGACGAATCTTTATTGTGTCAGTAATTCATGAGGAGAATAAGAGTACAGTTTTCCCATTAAAGCCAGATGGGCTAAAGGTACTCACAATGAAAGGGGGGAGAAGGATGGAAAGGCAATGAAATATAACAAATACGACTTCTGTTTAGAAAGCTACTGGTATCTGCTATTGACGTCAATTAAATCAAATATGAAAAGTTCTCAAGACAGTTACATTGCTGAAAAGGACTGTGTCTTTAAGCCTTGAGACCCTAATTATCTGTCAGCAAGAAGTGGTCTCCAAGGAAAGCAAGTTCCAATGCCTGATTCCAGGCATGTCCTGTCTTTAGATGTGACCAGAGTAGGAGATGGAAAAGAGGGAACCTCCCTGAAAAGGGTGACTCCAAGGGCATCAAACCAGAAGACATGAGGACTAAAGCCAGAAATATTCTACACCCCTAGAGGAGAGGTCACCACGAGGTCTCAGGGGGATTTCAGAATTACCAGATGATGACTGCCCTTTACCCCCATTCTTCCTGTTTCACTACTTCCTATTGAACGTGTCTGGACGTGGATACTTTGTCTTTTTACTTCACAGCGCCCTGGACCAAGAGGAATCACATCAGTTCGATAGAGAGACAGGGGTTGTCCCTTTGAGAGCCCAGACAATGAGTCAGATGCAATGAGTTTTGTTTCCCTCGAGGACAGTATGTGTTCTGCTTGTGAAAGACAATTTGGTGGAAAGAAGAGAAGACTATAGTAAGTATTAGTATGGTCCACTAAATATTTCCAGTTTTTCTTCCAGGTATATGGTAGGATGTACTTCCCTTCCCCCCTTTGAGTTGAGTTGGGCTATGTGACTTGCTTTGGGCCAATGAAACAGAAGCAGATGTGGGACAATGTCTCTTGGGTATATAGCAAGGAGTGGAATTGCTGGGTCTTGTGGAAGCTCTGTGTCTAACCTTTCGAAGAACTTCTAGACTCTTGTCCAAAGCAACTGCACCATTTTACATTCCCACTAGCAATGCATGAGGGTTCAATTTCTCCACATCCTCAGCAACACTTGTAATTATATTGTCTGTTATAGTCAGACCAGTGAGTGTATCGTTGTGGTTTTCATTTGCTTTTCCCTGGTGACTTTTTCATGTGCTCATTGTCCCTTTGTATCTCTTTTTTGGAGAAATGTCTATTCATATTCTTTCCTATTTCTTAACTGGGTTATCTTCTTATTAGTGAGTTGTAGAAGTTCTTTATATATTCTAGATACAAGTCTCTTATTACATATATGATTTGCAAAATTCTCTCCCATTCTGTGGGTTGTCTTTTCACTTGCTTGGTAATGTCCTTTGGAGCACAAGTTCTAAATTTGGCTGATGTACAAATTTATGTACTTTCTCTTTTGTTGCTATGTTTTTGGTTTCTTATCTAAGAAACCATAGTCTAATCCAAGGTCATGAAGATTTGCACATATCCCTTCTAAGAGTTTTATAGTTGTAACTCTTACTTATAGGTCTTTGATCTATTTTGAGTTAATTTTTGTGTGTGGTGTGAGGTAGGGGTGCAACCTCATACTTTAGCGAGTGGACATCCAGCTGTTCGGCAGCAATGGTTTCTTCACCTCTCTTTTCTCTGTTGAATTGCCTGGAAACGTTCTCAAAAATCAACTGACCATAAATGTGAGGGTTAGTTTCTAGACTTTCAATTTCAGTCCACTGAACTATGTCCTTATATTAGCACCACACTGTCCTGATTACTATAGCTTTTTAGTAAATTTTGAAGTTGGGAAATGTGAACAGCTTTGTTCTTCCTTTTTAAAGGTGGTTGGTTATTCTGGGTGAAATTCCAAGTGAATTTTACGACTGGCTTGTCAATTTCTGCAACAGAGCTAGCTGGGATTTCACTAAGGATTGCATTGAACTTGTAGATCAATTTGGGGGGTACTGACATCTTAACAATATTAAGTCTCTGATCTGTGAATATGGGATATCTTTCTATTTAAATATTTAGGTTTTTAATTTTTTTCAACAATGTTTTTGTAGATTTCAGAATAATGTTTATCCTTCTTTCATGAAATTTATTTCCAAGTATTTTCTTTGTGATACTATTATAGACTGAACTGTTTTCATCTCATTTCATTTGTTCATTGCTACTGCATAGAAATACAAGCGATTTTGATACATTGATTTTGTGTCCTGCAGCCTTGCTAAGCTTGTTTATAATTTCTAATCGTTTTTTGGTAAATTTCCTAGGTTTTTCTGTATTTTTATATTTTTCAAGAGCAAACAGAGAAAATTTTAATTTCTCCTTTCCAATTTGCATGCCTTTTATTTCACTTTCTTGCCTAATTGCTCTGGATATCTTATCCAGTATAATGTTAAATAGAAGTGGTGAGAGTAGGGGCGCCTGGGTGACACAGCGGTTAAGCCTCTGCCTTCGGCTCAGGGCGTGATCCCGGCGTTATGGGATCGAGCCCCACATCAGGCTCCTCCGCTATGAGTCTGCTTCTTCCTCTCCCACTCCCCCTGCTTGTGTTCCCCCTGCTTGTGTTCCCTCTCTCGCTGGCTGTCTCTATCTCTGTCGAATAAATAAATAAAATCTTAAAAAAAAAAAAAAAGTGGTGAGAGTAGCTATTCTTGACCTTTTCTGATCCTAGGAGAAAGCATTCAGTCCTTCACTATTAAGTATGATGTTAGCTGTGGATTTTTTCATAAATTCTCTTTATCAGACGAAAGAAGTTACCTTCTATTCCTAGTCTGCTCACTACTTTTTTTTTTTTTTTTATTATGAAGGAGCATGTGTCAAATTCTTTTCCTCTGCCTATGGAAATGTGTCGTGAGGTTTTTAATTCAGCATTTGTCTTGTCACTGGGTTTTTCTGAAATCTCTCTTAAGAGATTTGTTTCAGTGACATGATGACTTCAGTCTAGACTTAGGCATGCTACTGGTAGGGGGAATATTTGAGGGACAATTTAAGGAAAAAAATACAGCAACCAAATTTGCATGTGGCACAGTGTAAAACATATTCCCAAAGCAGCTGGAAAATCAGATGCATTAGTGTTTAAAGGAATAGTACATCTTGACTAAGCATGCTGAGATAGGTCAATATAAGAAAATGCATAAATATTATTTTTATAAGTCAAAAGAAGTAAAGAAGAAGAAGAAGAGGAAGAAGAAGAAGAAGAAGAGGAAGACTACAACGTCAGAAGAGAGAGCCTGGTTACTTATGATCATCTACTGATGACAAAGATATTTGGCACAACTTACATTCATAATAATTTAATACATTGAGGTACTGAACACATCTCTGGCTTCTATCCGCTAATGCTAGTAGCACCCTCAGGTTGACAAAGAAAATGTAAAACAGGCATTTTATTCAGCACTGAAATGCTAGAGACATTTCTTCCAAAACTTGGGTACTCATTATTTCCACCATTGTAACCATTATTCAACATGGTTCCGAAGATCTCAACAAATGCAATTACACATGAAAATAAAAATGTGTAAACATTGGAAAAGGAAATGAAAGTATTACTTTCATGTATTTTAATTGCCTAGCCTGGTAATCCAAGGACCACATGGGAAAATGCTTGAGTAAGATTTCCTGTAAAAAAACAAAATGTCGGGGCGCCTGGGTGGCTCAGTTGGTTAAGTGTCTGACTCTTGATCTTAGCGCAAGTCTTGATCTCAGGGTCATGAGTTCAAGCCCCATGTTGGGCTCCGCACTGGGTGTGGAACCTACTTAAAAAAAATAAAAGTCCATACATATCCCATACATTATCCGTATACAAAGGCAGAAGACAATGGGAAACCTGCATCGATAATGGAACCAAACAATGTCCCGGCGGAGACGGACACATGAGAAGAGGTACTAATACCTGTGTGACACAGTTCAAGTTAAGCTAAATAACACAGAGCCTTATTCAGCACTGAACCTCGGGAGGCATGACATGTCTCAAACTTTGAGGAATTCCCCATAAAGCATAGTGCAGATAAGTCCAGATTTAATGAATTTGCAAAAGCTAAGTCATAATTCTTGTTCATGAGAAAGACGTGTCATGCCTTGGGAAATAAGCAGAGAAAATCCTGGCAGAAGGCCAGTAACACCTTCTAATTTGGAGGTGCGAGTCCTGGCAGCAAGTGGGAGAGTGAGGATAAGTCTGTCTAGAGACCCCCTTTCCTCTGCAGATCGATACATTCAGAGACAGCTGTAGGCCCGAGAGGAAGCATTACAAGGCCACGTGTCAACTGTGGGACTCTCTCCAAGTGGCCCATGGCTTCCTTGAACGTTTGGCACTTTCTCCAAAACAGAGGCCTGGGCCCTCAATAGACAAAACTAACAAAAAAGACAATTATTTGACAACGTACAAAAAAAATAATAATAAACCAAATGAAAACAAATGACATATTGAATATATGGGTGACACAATTCAATGTTGAGTTAATATGATTAATATTAATATGCCAGGACCCCTGACAAATAAATTATAAGACACCCAGTAAAACTGGGCCAGTATCAGGGCACCTGAGTGGCTCAGTTGGTTAAGCGTCTGCCTTCAGCTCAGATCATGATCTCAGGGCCCTGGGATCGAGGCCCCCAACAGGCTCCCTGCTCAGCGGGGAGTCTGCTTCTCCCTCTGCCCCTCTCCCTGCTTGTGCGTTCTCTCTCTCTAGCTTGCTCTCTCCCAAATAAATAAAAAATCTTTAAAAAAAAAAATTGGGCCAGTATCTTCTAGTATATAGTGTATGTGTGATTATTGCTTATATATGCATGTATATGCATTTTTATGTATTATATGCAAATATATGTGCAATATATATGCAGTATATATGTGATATTTATATGCAATAATCACACACACACACACAGACTCAAAAGGACCTATACATGAAAAGATGTGGCCTTTCACTAGTATTCAAAGACATTGGTATAAACACTGAGATTTTGGGGTGCGAGGGTGGCTCAGCCATTAAGCGTCTGCCTTTGATTCAGGTCATGATCTCGGGGTCGTGGGATTGAGCCCCGCATCGGGCTCCCTGCTCCGTGGGGGACCTGCTTCTCCCTCTCCCACTCCCCCTGCTTGTGTTCCCTCTCTCGCTGTCTCTCTCTGTCAAATAAATAAAATCTTTAGAATAAAATAAAATAAACACTGAGATTTCATTTAGCCCGTCAGTTGGCACATAGTTTAAATATTATAATACTGTAAAGAATACATCTATGGCTGGGGGGGTGAAAATTGGAACAACTTATCTGAAGGGCAGTTTGACAAATATTTCAAAAGTCTTCATACAATGTTTTTATCCCAACTGAGTAATTCCACTGCAGGAAATTTAAGCATTATGACATAGCACGCAGTTAGCTATAAGAATGTTGACCGTAGTGCGGTTTGCTGGGTGAAAATTTGGAAACCGGGGCGCCTGGGTGGCTCAGTCTTTAAGTGTCTGCCTTCGGCTCAGGGCGTGATCCCAGAGTCTTGGGATCGAGTCCCGCATCGGGATCCCTGCTCTGCTGGGAGCCTGCTTCTTCCTCTCCCACTCCCCCTGCTTGTGTTCCCTCTCTTGCTGGCTGTCTCTCTCTCTGTCAAATAAATAAAATATTAAAAAAAAAAAAAGAAAAGAAAATTTGGAAACCATTTCCATTCCTGACAGTATGAACTGGTTTTAAAGTGTTCGAAAACCCCCCTATAAATAGAAGGACTATTTGGTGTTCAAAGAAGAGCTGCGTGATAACCTCAAAATGTATCCTAAAACACTTTTATTCACACACGCACGCATATGGAAGTTCAGAGAGCCTGACGTCTCTTTTCTCTTGGTAATGAATTTTGATCTCCCTGTTTGTTTTTAAGAGCACAAGGCATAAAAGTTTGCTAATAGATAAAAATGGACTCCGTTTAGGAAAAGGTGGGCCAGGTGAAAAGGAAACCCGTGATTTCTGCAGGACTGAGCTCAAGGGGCCCATCACCATGGGCTCCCATCAAAGAAAACGTGTCAGCCTCTAGGCCTGGCCGAGGCAGGCATTTGTTTGGTTTGGATTTCATTCACTGTGTCAAGACAACTCCTTATTCTCTTCCTGAGTGGCCCTTCAAGCTCTTCCTGCAAACAGGAAAGGCGGGCTGCTGGACAATGCCCTGCTTGCTCAAATGCTTAGCGACTTGAGTCTCTTGCTCTTTACTGTGGAGTTCGGTGTTTGGACTGCAATCAAATCAACCCCGAACAATGCATCTAACCAAACAAACCCACGAGGTTCTGGCTCTGGACGAGGAGAAGCGTCTTGAGTGATGGACGGCTCATTGTCTGCCTTTTCAAGGCAGCCGAGGACAGCGGCAAAGGGCAGGAGAGAGAGAGAGAGAGGAGAGGAGGAGGAGCTTAAAGGACCCTGGGTGGGCAGCCTGGGCTGAATTGTGGAGCCTCCCGTCCTTGCAGATTTGAGCATCGATTCCAGCCTCAACTAACCCATTTGGGGCAAACGGAATTGCAGAAACTTCATAGATGGAGACACGGGCAGGGCGGGTCACAGAACACATCTCATAAAAAAAAAGACCACAACAAGTGGCACCACTTCCTAAAACCAATGCAATCTCCTTGGAGTTTATGACACAAAGCATTTCACTTGGGCTATCTTCCATCTCTGGGATAGCAGAGCGAGGAAGGAAAGGGCAGAATTATCTTGTCTCTTCTTCAGATGTAGAAATTGAGCCTCAAAAACGTAAAGGCATGGTCCGAGGTCACGTGAGGCTTCTAAGTGGCAAAACAAAGTGTTCTAAAATCCCAGAATAGGGGCGCCTGGGTAGCGCAGTCGTTAAGCGTCTGCCTTCGGCTCAGGGCGTGATCCCAACGTTCTGGGATCGAGCCCCACGTCAGGCTCCTCTGCTAGGAGCCTGCTTCTTCCTCTCCCACTCCCCCTGCTGTGTTCCCTCTCTCGCTGGCTGTCTCTCTGTCAAATAAATAAATAAAATCTTTAAAAATAAAATAAAATAAAATAAAATAAAATCCCAGAATAGGGCTGTTTCCATATGGGGGTTTATTTTTTATTATTTTTATTTTTTTTTTAAGATTTTTAAAATGTATTTGACACAAGAGAGAAAGCACACAAGCAGGGGGAGAGGCAGAGGGAGAATCAGGCTCCCCACTGAGCAGAGAGCCCCACGTGGGGCTCGATCTCAGGACCCCAAGATCACGACCCCAGCGGGAGACAGACGCTTAACCAACTGAGCCACCCAAGTGTCCCTCCATCTTGGTTTTTAAAATCACTCACTAAGGGGCCCCTGGGTGGCTCTTTCAATTATGCGTCTGTCTTCGTCTAGTGTCATGATCCCAGGCTCCTGGGATCCAGCCCTGCGTTGGGCTCTCTGCTCAGCAGAAAGTCTGCTTCTCCCGCTCCTCCCTGCTGGTGTCTCTCTCACTATCTCTGTCTCTCTCCATCTCTCAAATAAATGAATAAAATCTTTTTTGAAAAAATAAGAAAATAAATAAAATCGCTCATTAACAGGGGGAAGGAAGCTGTCTGAAGGGGTTTTGAATGCCCCAGGAGGGGACAGGACGGGGAGGGGCATTCTATTCAGGGTGGAATGTATTTACAGTGTGTGCATGACATCGCTCGACTCCGCTCCCTCACTTTCTCAACTAATATGTATTGATCACCTATTGTGGGTCAGAAATTGGGCAGGAGATTTCACGTGTGTGCACATGAGCGTGTCCAGAAAATGGATCGACTTTCAAGACTGATCTCAAAACGTTACATTTCAATACTATGAAGCGATCGCTCTTTCCTATTACTACTGACTTCAGCCTTCTTCCTAGTCTAGGGGTACGTTTTAAGTGCTAAATCTGTTATTTCTAAATATAAATTGAAAAACCACTAGTGACTGCAGACCTTTCTACTGAAAGAGATTTTCAGCTTGTATTATAAATTGTAAAGAACTTTAGACACAGGGTACAGGTGTGGTAATGCATCTAGTGTGATTTGTTGGTGAATGAGGGTTCATAAATGTTTAAATGACAGTTTTTCTGTAAGACCAGAGAGCCACAAGCAGAGATTTTTAGCAATCTCTCAGAGAAGCTGCTGTCATCTGAAATGATCTTCACCTTATGTCGTGGCTTACGGGAGCAATTGTCATAATCATCCTTCATATTTTATTTACATTAAATTCTGATGGCACCTTTTTTTACAGCATTTTTTCTATCAGTGCATGAAAGTATTTTTTTATGTAGATGGATGTGTGGCATGAAGACAGACAGCTGTAGGCAATGGGAAACTATTAAATAATTTTTAAATTGCAAAAGCAAGAAATGCTGATTATAGAAAATATTAAAATATATAGGTCTGGAAAAAAAGACAACTAAAATTAGTTGTATTCCCATTACCCAGAAATACTACTATTAACATTTCTTTTTTTTTTTTTAAGATTTTATTTATTTATTTGACAGAGATAGAGACAGCCAGTGAGAGAGGGAACACAAGCAGGGGGAGTGGGAGAGGAAGAAGCAGGCTCATAGCAGAGGAGCCTGATGTGGGGCTCGATCCCAGAACGCTGGGATCACGCCCTGAGCTGAAGGCAGACGCTTAACCACTGTGCCACCCAGGCGCCCCAATATTTCTTTTTTTAAGTAGGCTCCATGCCCAGGGTGGAGCCCAATGCGGGGCTTGAACTTAGGACTCTGAACTGAGACCTGAGCTCAGATCAAGAGTTGGACGCTTAACCAGCCGAGCCACGCAGGCGCCCCCACCACTGTTAATATTTTAATATATACCATTCTGCATTATACTCTATATGGTACCTTAAATTCTCTTTTAGGTTAACATGCAGGTAAAAAAAAAAAAAGTTCTCATTATTAAACAGCCCCAAATTTTCTACGATATGGATACACCATAACTTACCAATTTTCCTATATTTAGTCACATAAATTTCCAGCACTGGAACTACAGGGTCAAATTCACAAACATTGGGGCACCTGGGTGGCTCAGTTGTTAAGCGTCTGCCTTCGGCTCAGGGCGTGATCCCCGGGTCCTGGGATCGAGCCCCGCATCAGGCTCCTCCGCTATGAGCCTGCTTCTTCCTCTCCCACTCCCCCTGCTTGTGTTCCCTCTCTCGCTGGCTGTCTCTCTCTGTGTCAAATAAATAAATAAAATCTTTTTAAAAAAATTCACAATCATCATAAAGGCTTTTATTTATTTCTTTTATTTTTTTAAATTTTGTTTTATTTTTATAAAGGCTTTTAAAATTCATGTTGCCAGTTATCCTTCAGAAAGATTATATTTCACATGCCCAACAGCGGTATACACCGGAGTATTTGTCTACCCAAACCTCAACCCGCACCAGACTTCTCAAGTGTTTGCCTATCTAATAGGGCAAAATGATTTTATTCACATTCAAATTTTTCATTTCTCTGATAACTGGTAAGTGGTCTGCTTATATCCTTTTTTTTAAAAAAGATTTTATTTATTTATTTATTTATTTGAGAGAGAGAGAATGAGCAGTGGGGAGGGGCAGGGGGAAAGAGGGAGAAGCAGGCTCCCTGCTGAGCAGAAAGCCCAACGAAGTCTGATGTGGGACTTGATCCCAGGACCCTGGGATCATGAGCTGAGCCAAAGGCAGATGCTTAACTGACTGGACAGAGAGAATCTTGGGCCTGGAGCCCGATATGGGTCTCCGTCTCAGGACCCTGAGTTCATGATCTGAGGCGAAATCAAGAGTCAGACACTTAACCAACTGAGCCCCCCAGGTGCCCCTGAAAGGATCTCTATCTAATGGAGATAGTAGAACATAGCCAAGAATAATTGCTTTAGCACTGTGGTGGGGGAGATGAGCGTGTGTAAGAAATGACACTCTTGGGAAGGTAAAGGGCACGTTTCCACTTCTTAATGGAGGAGGAACGAAACAAACATATGGTCACCTACCAAGTATATATTAGTTATGGTTTGCTACGTAACAAATTAACCCAAAACTTCGTGGCTTAAAGCGACACTGAATATTACCTCCCACAGTTTCTGCAGATCATGAGTTTAGGAGCTCATGGCTGGGTGGTTCTGGCTCAGGGTCTCTATTGAGATTGCAGCTGGATGTCGGGGGGGCTGCAGACACCTGAAGGCTTGGCTGGGGCTGGAGGATCCTTTTCCAAGGTAACTGATTCACACGGTAAAGGATGTTGGCGGGAAGATCCAAGGTTTCCTCCATTTGGGCTCTTCCATAAGGCTGCTTGAATGTCCTCCTGACCCAGTGTTGATTCCAGAGAAAAGGAAGAAACTGTCATGCCCTTTCTGATTGTCCTTCAAAAGTCACATAGCATCACCTCCTCCATGCTCTCTTGCTCACACAAGACTAGCCCTGTTTCAGTGTAGAAGGAGATCATACGAGAACATGAATACCGGAAGGTGAAAACAATCGGGGACCATCTTGAGCGCTCCTTTTCAAACATGCCAACTCCTCTGTATTATTTTCATTCCCCCTACTTTGTGGGGATAAAAGGGAAAAATTAAGTACAGAAGCTTCTAAGTGACAGAGCCAGGATTTAAACTCGGGACCATTTGCTCCAAAGTCCATGCTACTATGTACAGGGCACAGTGAGCCTTAGGGAAGGTGGCTGGATTTGCATCATCGGGGGCTTTGGAGGAAGGGCAGAGGCGTCAGGAGTCCCAGTGTAGTGTGGCTTTCCAGGGTTAGTAAAGGGCTGAGGAAGGGTTTTAGTAAAGGTTAGTTGAGTTCCATTGGTGGCTTGACCCCGTATGGGACATAGGAAGCAAGGAAATGGAACTCTCTGAGCCCTGGAATGAGCTGTATGTTGGATGGGCAGGAAAGGGTGACTGAGAGTAGAGTCGAGAAGAGTAAAACGTTGGGACAAAGGCCAGAGGGGTTGCCTTTGGCCAGTCAGTGGTGACTTTAAGAGGACCTACACAACCTGTGGTTGTGGGTGTTGTACGAGGAAAAACCTCAGTTCGCCTCCTTCAAGTTCCTTCACTCTCACACAACTACGATACTCACAACACTTCTGACACCAGATTTGGTGGGGGGCTGGCGAAGTTTCCACACCAAGCGATTCTCTGTGGCAACCGCTGGGTGTCCTACTATTCAACTCAATTCTGACACCGTCTATATCTGGATCCAGCATCAGGTCCCACAGGTTAAAGGCTTGGTCCCACAAGACTGCCCCCCTTCAGACACCAACCTCAAGGAGTAGGTCTCCAGGTCACCCACAACTTCTGTTCAACTTCTTCGTAAATAAGAGGTTCCTAAGAGCCCTTCCTTGGGTTTGATTAATTTGAGAGCCCAGCTCATAGAAGTCAAGGAAATGCTTACGTAGGTTTTATCAGTGTATTCAAGGACACGATAAAGGATACAGATAACAGCCAGATGAAGAGACACAAGGGGGAGGTCTGGGAGGATCCAGAGGGCAGAAATTTCCAGCCCCATGGAGTTGGGGTGCATCAACTTCTTAGCACATGGGTATGTTTACCAGCCTGGAAGCTCTCTGAACCCTCTACTGTTGGCATTTTTATGGACTCTCCTTCACGTAGGCGTGACTGATCTTTAACTCCATTTCTAGTCCCTCCCCCACTGTCTGGAGGATGGGGGATGGGCTGGAGCTGAAAATTCCAAGCTTCTAATCGTGGCTTGATCTGTCTGGTATCTAGCCCTCCTGCAGAAGACATCCAGAGGCACCCCGTTAGAACATAAGACACTCCTGTCATCCAGGACATTACAAGGGTTTCGGGAGCTCTGTGCCAGGAATGAGGGCAGAGACCAATACATTCATCTTCCATTATCTCACAGGAGTATCGGCAATAACGAAGAGGGTAGTTTCAATCAAATCGTGTGTAAGACTACAATGGGGCTAAGGTAGGGAAGCCACCTGAATTTGGGTAGGTTGACTTTCCTAATTAAAAGGGGCATTTCCAGGGGCACCTGGGTGGCTCATATGGTTGAGTGTCCAACTCTTGATGTCAGTTCAGGTCACGATCTCAGGGTCCTGAGATCGAGCCCTGTGTTGGGCTCCGAGCTCAGTGCAGAGTCGGCTTGAGATTTTCTCTCTCCACTGCCTCTCCCTCCACTCACACTCTCTCTAAATAAATAAATCAGTAAAATCTTTTAAAAAGTGAGGAAGGGCAGTTTGAATGCTGTCCAGGTGTGATGGCACACTATGATCGTGCCTCCAAGGTCCCCCTCTGATAAGAAGCTTTGTTGCATGGAACAGCCTTGAAACAGACCCACTACCCTCTCTTCCATGTCTGTACTCTTCTGAAGCTAGGCTTGTTCTAGAAAGAACTCAACCCCTCTCTTCTGATGTTTCTCCTTTGGAGAGCTCAGTGAATTTTAACTGTGATTTGTCTGATCTTTATCTGCTTGGGGGAGACAGCACGAGCCCCTGATGTTTCCCGTGCAACGGACCTCCCGAGAACTGCGGAACCCGTGGGAAAGTTGAGCTTTCCGAGGTAATGGTGCGGCCAAGGTGAGGCTCTGTTACCTGCTTTTAGCTTTGGAGAAAGTGTTCTTTAAATGGAAACAGATTGAATGGGCAAATCGCAGACCTCCAGCTCTGGAGCTGTTCTCCCCCATTAGCCAAGCCTAAAAGGCAGGCCTGGAAATCCCTTTTTGAGAGCTGCCAATGACACAATTTCAGTTTAACGTGCTACAAGTCCTTACGGGCACATGCTTGATTTCATTTTTCCCTCTGCATTTCTGATGTCAAGGAACCCAGTGCAACTTTTAACTTGGGCAACGTCTGAACGCCAGGCTGCTGGATTCTGAATCAGACCATTGGTGGAATGTGCTCTTTTCATCTCTCCTCTCTAAATCTACTTTTTATTTGCCTGCATAAAGGAACGAGAGTCCCTTTAATGTGATGTGGATAAAAGCCACAAGAAAGAGATAAAGCATGGAGCATGTACTGGGCCCTTAGGGGTAGAGAGAGCAGGGAGTTTTGGACGGCTCTTTTCACCACAGAAAGGCGCTTTGCTAGTTGAGACAATTACAGACAAGATAACTGTGGTTTCATTTGCATTAATTGAGGACTATCCCATTGTTCAGAAGGAGGTTTCACCAATGACACACGAAGACCGATGTGCGTCTCCAACCCACGGTCACGTAGGTGATTATGACGTCGATGGGGAAACAAATAACTTAAAACGTTGTTTCAAAGCTATTTGCTTTTGGCTCTAGATGTGGCTGGGATCACCAAGCGTGGCTTAAAGCAGCGTGCTTGCTTCTAAAAGCTTCCTGCTTTTTCCAGATTCTTTATCGAAGGCCAAGAATGTAATGCCATTGGCACGATACTCTGTCAGCTCGGCACACATTTCTCTTAAGCCACTGCCTTGGTATTAATTTCAAGGGCCTGATTGTGGATCTGCTCACGGTGCCCTCCCTTGTTTGACTGTATTCCATCAGCCCTCCTTACTACTTTTAAGACGAGCAGAAGGAACAATTTATCCTTCTTCTTGTTAAGTTTAGGAATGTGTCCTTTTCACATTACATCAGCAGTAAGCGCAGATGAGAATTTTATTAAGGTGGACAAGGCTCTCCCTTTCTATCCTTTGGGTTCCAAAGTGGAGTGGTGTGGAATGAGGTCATATTCTATGGGGAGAAACCCACAAACTTGCACATTTTTTTCCAAATGCCTTGCTTTGTCATGAAGCTTTCGGCATTTACCCATTGCATAGATGGGCAAATAGAGACTTGTGAGTCCAGCAATGTGATAAAACCCAAAGGGAAGTTCCTGGTAATAAAATCCAGGAGAATTTCTAACACCCTATTAACGAGCCACAAGCCTAAGGCTTAATGGAAATCCAAGCCCCAATAACTTTTACCTTTCATTCAAATGACGGAGAAGCTATTTTGACATTTGTGGAGCCCCAGAGAGATCTCGTGCTTGTGAGCTGGGCTTTAGAGTATTATTGGACATGCTCCATTGAGTCTTAAGGTTGGGGCAGCATTTTCCAAAAAGCAGAACATTCAACACATTTCTCTGAAATTCACCCTCGCCAACGCCAGGCTGCTCTGTGAAAGCACCTTTGCCTTGCTTTCTCCAGAGCCTTCTTCACACACTCAAGTAAACAAGCCACCCCAAAGGACTCAGATCACAAACAAAAGTCAAGGGGGAGGCCCCCAGGGAGGCCCTGGCATTCCCACATTTCCATATTTCCAGATCTGGGGTTCTGTGTGCAAAGCGGGAACTCTCTCTCTCGCATGTGCTGCTCCCGTCGGTCCGCCTTTCTGAGCAGTGAGATTTGTTGCTGGATGATTCTAAATGACCATCGGCTGCTAACAAGGCCATCCTATTTAGATGTGGGCATATGAGCCAGAAAATGGGTGGTTCAGGCCGATTTCATGAGGCCTAATAAATCTTCAGTAAATTACAGCTCATCCCCCACGTCTCCCCTCGTGCGCTCTTTGTCTTGCTAATACACGTTAGCCCTGCCTGGCTTCACACTTTCACTCATCCTGGAGGTGAGGCCCGTACAAAGCTTCCAAGGCGGACATGAAGGAGACCTTTGCCCCAAATGTGAGCCATTAACATCACCGTGGCCCACAGAAGAATTTTACTATGGTTCTCAGACTCAAAAGAGCTCTCAACTCACAACTTGGGAGCTTAAAGCAGCAAGAGGAGAGCTGGAGGAAGCCACTGTCGGTTTAAAAATTGTATGGTTTTTCAGTTCCTGGGTTTCAAATATGCAGAGCGAGAGCAAGGGGCCTGGGCTTTTTCGTTACAAGAGTAATACAGTCACGGGATCTAAAAAGTGGCGAGCTGAATGGTGGTGAGAAGTGAAAAGTTAATTACCTTCTCTCCCGACGTTTTGATAAGTAATGTTCCATTTCTCACATGTGCTTCAAGAAAATGTCTGAGCACATCCTCGCCTGTGATCACCTTTGAAAAAGGAACACACACAAATGGGACCTAACTATCTTGCAGGTTCCTTCAGGCAAGATAAGTAGGAAACTGGGAAAATATCCATGATAAAGAACTCATTTCCTTAAGGCATAAAATACTCTTATAACTCAGTAAGAAAATGAATAATTACCCATAGGGGGAAAAAATGGGCAGGGTGTATAAAGTAGCAGCCTACAGAAAAAAAGAAAAGTAGTCAGTGAAATTCGACTCCCTTAGTGGAATAAATATAATATTAAACAAAGAGCAATCATTTTTCTCCTATCAGATGGGCATAAACTTAGAAGCTTACTAATACCCAGTGTTATCAAATATGCACGAAAACAGACAGTGTTCTTATCATTCTGGCGGGAGCGTGTACTTTTGGACAGCAGTGTGAATACATCCCAAGTAAGACATGCATATATCCTCTGACTCAGCAACTCCGCTTTTGGGGTTTATCTTATTGACACAACTTTGTACAGTTTTACAAATATGTGTGCCAAAAAGTTTAACTGCAAACGAAGGAATAGGAAAAATGAGGAGAAAGTCTAGATGTGCATACATAAGGGAGAGTTCACTTTTTATTTTTTTTTTAAAGATTTTATTTATTTATTCGACAGAGAGAGAGACAGCCAGCGAGAGAGGGAACACAAGCAGGGGGAGTGGGAGAGGAAGAAGCAGGCTCATAGTGGAGGAGCCTGATGTGGGGCTCGATCCCATAACGCCGGGATCATGCCCTGAGCCGAAGGCAGACGCTTAACCGCTGTGCCACCCAGGCGCCCCAACTTTTTATTTTTTTTATTAAAGGTTTTTGTGTGTGTGTGTTTGGGGGGGTGAGGTGGGGCAGAGGGAGAGGGAGAGAGAGAATCTCAAGCAGACTTCCCCCTGAGCCCGATGTGGGGCTCGATCTCATGACCCTGAGATCAAGACCTGAGCCGAAATCAGGAGTCGGACACTTAACCAACTGTGCCACCCGGGGACCCCCAGAAGAGAGAGTTTAAATAAAATGCAGAATCTTCATCCTATGCCTTTGCTCGGAATAAAATTCATGCAGCGTTTCCTAAAACTGGAGAGGATATTAAGGACTTTATTCCCAGAGATTCCCTCACAGCGGAGAAGTGCCTCCATATTGCGTATACGGTGACCGTGAACCAGTACAGGGAACCATTCCAACATGGCAGCAAAGAGCTGACTCTGAAGTCAGCTTTCTTGGGTCCGAATTTTAGGTCAACCGCTTTGTCTTGGGGGGAACTTGGACAATGTGCTTAAGCTCTCTGAGCCTTAAAAATATATAAAATGAGGGGCGCCTGAGTGGCTCAGTCAGTTGAGCATCCAGCTCTTGGTTTCAGCTCAGGTCATGATCTCAGGGTTGTGAGATCAAGCCCTGCGTCAGGCTCCAAGCGTGCGCCCTCTCTCTGTCTCTCTCTTAATTTCCGTCTTCTGTTTTGTGTTCAACACCCTTTCAAGCCACTCTAGAGAGAATAATTCATGTTGGAAAAGTTGCCTGTGCTTTGGAACAGTCATAGCTACTAAAGACAGCCCCCCCCCCCCCGCCGCCCCCCAACTGGCACAGTCAGCCCCCTCGGCACCATGACTGGGTGATCTGGAGGAGAGCTCCAAGGCACCAGCCATGGAGACAATGGCACTGTATGTCACTGATTCACGGTAACTGTAATTGGCTTCAGGCAATGCACGGTCTCTGGACAAACAGTGGTACTTATGCCAGAAGCAGGGTCCTGTCCTCATGGGAAGAAGATTCTATGTACTAAAAATTTTGCTTTGGCAGTATGAGTCTATGTCAGCCACCCAGAGCTTCTTCCTCGGTCTGTCTCTTTACCTACGAATTAGACTTCCGGATTCAGCTGTGGCTTCTGAAGGTCCCATGGCCTCAGCCCCCTCGAACAAACAAGACATGGTGGCCAAGTCTCTTTGAAACTCTGAAAGGCATTAACCCTTTGCTGGATGTGGGCCCATCTCCTCCTACCTTGGGCTGCTCCCTTTCCTGAAACCTCACAGCTTCACTTCCTCCTACATGTCTCCACGGCGCCCTGGGCAAACTTGTCCCACAAAATAATACCCACCTTTTCTTGATCTTTTCACAAAACAGTTCCTCAAACTTCCCTATGGGCCACAGCTCAGGAGCACAAGGCCATCTTGCAAACTCCATGCTTTCCTGATGCCTCTGTTCTTCCATTGCACCCACCCAGGAAGATACCAAATTTAGGGGAGCCTGAGCAAAACCTCATCAGGGCAGCCCCGAGCAGCTGATGTCTGCTGGAAAAGGGACTTGCAAGGTTGAGCAAGGGTTTGAAGGGACTCTACCAGGAATTAGCATACATTTCTTGGTGTGCTGTGCTTTCTGTGGGAACTGCTTGTGTGTTGGCCGGAGCTCAACCTTTGACTTCCACCCCCAACAAACAGACAAGACGTCAAGTTCTACCACCAGAACTGTAAACCCTCCTGCATCTGTCCTACACCTTCTTCTCTCTTCAGTTACAGTGGAAGACTTTCTTCTCCATCATTCTTGTACTGACTCCTTCCTCCTTGTCCTTTTCAGTGGACCTTGTCTCCTCTCTCACTCCCATGCTCCATCCTTCCTTCCTCTCTGTCTTGCTGCCTTTCTCTCTCTCCCCTCTTGATCTCTGCCTACAGTATTCAAACATGTGTCAGTTGTCCCCATTTTCAGAACTATCTCACTGTGTCCTGCTTCTCGTAAATGCACACCATCCCCCTGCCTCCTCTTCCACCCAGTCTTGCACCCCGCCATTCTGCTCAAACTGCCTTGGATACGGTCAACGGTGAGCTCCAAGTGGCCAAATGGGAGAGACTCCTCAATTTTTATTTGCGCTCCCGGTTGACTCCTCCATCCTTCTAGAACATTCCATTCTCCTGGCTTCCATGACGTCACAATCTTCTGATTTTCTCCTATTTCTCTGGTGTCTATTTGATTCACTTTTCTGACTCATCTTCTACTCCATCTTTAGAAACTGGGGCTTTCCCTCCTTCTTACTCTATGCTGTCTTTAGGCAAGTTTTCCACTCTTTTGTGCTTACAAATGCTCAACTTTTTTTTTTTAGAGAGGGAGAGAAAGAATCTCAAGGAGACTCCCCACTGAGTGTGGGTCTCAGTCTCACGACCCTGAGATCATGACCTGAGCCAAAATCAAAATCAAAATCAAAATCAACCGACTGAGCCACCCAGGTACCCCTCGGATGCTCAATTTTTAAATTACTACTATTATGACCACTCTTACCAATAAAACTAAAACAAGATTTAAGTTCTTGGCACATACTAGCTTTTCAGTCATTTATCAGGAGGATTCTATATGAATATTCTCCATTACATTAAAAAGGAAACAGGCACAGAAGGCTGAGGAAATTTGCCCAAGGTCCTATAATAAGTCATGGGGCTGGGACTCAGACCAAGGCTACCTGACTCCAAATATTCTTAATCATTGTGCGATATTGCTGGGCTCCCAAGTGCACACACCAAACCCCCATGTATATCTCCAATCCGGACCCCTCTTTTGAACTTCTAGTCACATAATAATAAGCTGCCCATGTGCCATCTGCTTCACTGAATTATCTCTACCTCAATGTGCTTGGTGCTGAATGCTGAACCCCACCCTCCCCCAAACCTCTTCTAAGTCTGCCTCTGCCTTGACTTCTCCATCTCAGCAGATAGCACCCTCTTGGGCCAGTTGCTCAAACCTGGATTCATTGATGGCACCTTCCATCATCATTTATCCAAAGTGAGAGAGGGGGAGGGAGAGAATTCTCTCCCAGCTCATTCCTCTCTCACTTGGACCATAGTTATAGCTTCCTAACTAGTGTTTCCTACATCCTCTCCGGTCTATTTTCTAACAACTAAATGAGCTTAAAATAATACAAATCAATTATGTCATTCCCTGCATAAACTCCCCCGTAACGATTTAATGGTAAAGTCTAAAATTATTCTCATGACCAACTGTGCTCTCTCTGACTTGGCTGCTGCTTACCTCTCTAGCCTCGTTTCTCAAACTCTTCCTGATAACGATCTCTCAAGACCCTGGCCTCCTGTGTTGCTCCCATGAGCTCTTTCTACCTTGGAATCTTCTATGAATGTTCTTTCTGCCAGATCCCTTGTCCCCTGTAGCTCCCTCTTCACCCTCGCTTCTTGACCTTGAGGCCCCAGGTGAAATTCCTTCCTCATTCAGGCTCATTGCGCCTTGAAATTTCCTTCATAGCACTTACCGCAATTTTAAAATCATATGTTTATCCACATAAATATGTTTCATACTGTCTTTCCTGAGAGAGGAAGTGATAAGAGCAAGGAATAAATCTCTTGATAACTTCTGTATCTGGAACCTGGTAGAATGCCTGAGAGGTCGTTGACATGCAATAAATATTTGTTGACCGAATGAATCAAACGGAGGTATGATGGTGTACCAAGCAGAAATATCAAAGCCATCAAGGTCTAAATCAAGGGCTCTGCAATCGGGGTCTCCAGATCCGTCTGTGCTGATGTTGCCATCCCAGCGCTTGTAGGCAATAGCTTCGTCTGTAAATGGGAAAAGTTTCTACCAAACAGGGCTATTGAGAGCATTAAATTGCAGCATAGATGAAAAACCATAGTACCTTGTAAATAACTGGTCCTCCGTAAACACTAGTATTCTTCCTTATTTTCTATTGCTCTCCAAACACTACTGCTATGCTATTTAAGAGGAAGCATAATAAACAGACAATTTAGAGAAGTATTATCTGTATGGAGACTCTTAGAAGCCGGAGGTGGGATTAAAGGCCTTCCCTTGACCAAAATGGAATACCCAGGGTCTTTTAGGACTATCCCCCCCTCCGATTTCTGTCTTTGGAACAAACAAACAAACTTCCTTTGTACTCTCTTTTCAGCAAGATCTTAGCTTAGAAGTAATCTAGGAGAGCTAAACCACACGTAAACCCTGGTAAGTAGATAATGGTCCCCAGCAACTGTCAGTATTTCTGGAAAAGGAGAAGATCAAACACGAAAAAGGATTTTCTCCCCTAAAGCTCCCATATATGAGTTATTCTTCTGTTGCCTCCTGCCGGGTAGTTACAAGAGATAGGTTAGGAGTCCACATCTGCTTCGGAAAGATAAACCCAAGATAGTGTGATTGAGTGTGGATTTTCCCCCCTTATTAGTCTTGTCAGACTCCAGCTTCTAAATTTATGGGGGGGAAATACTGATATCTAATGGCTTTAGGAAATGTTGGCTGGAAACATGACCTCCCCTTGGTACAGATCTCGCCATCAGTTAACTACTAATTTAAGATTCAGCAAAGGGAAATAAATTCAGATCTCAGTGACAAAAATTGCCTTTGGGGTCTTTCATCTTTGTTGTTCATGCTAATGGCTAATAAGGGGTGCAGAATCCTTAACCCAACTCTGTCATTTTTATGGCAGAGGGCAAATGGAACACCCTGGAGTTTTAAAGCCTAGCCACATCAGGGGTTGTTTGCTCTTTTCTGTTTCCCCTGGATAGTTGACTTCATTAGCGCCTGTCCATAGACACCGCCTCCCATCGGGTCCTTGGTGTCCAACGTCTTCCTCTCCCAAGGAAAGATGGCTGCCCTACTCGTCCCAATTCATTTCATTCAATGAGATGGCATGTAAACGACACAACCAGCATCTGGCATCGCCACCTCTGTGATGAGTAATTGAGAGTGATATATCAAAATAAAGATCTTAGGTTTCTATTCCAATCCCACAGAGTGAAGGGACTTCCAAGGTTACACAGGCTGCTTGTGGCAGAGAAGAGGGTGGACAAAATGTCATAGACTATCCATCACTGTGGTAGTCTGAGCTCTCACCCACCATAAAGATTAAAATCACTACCTATTCCTGTCATGGTAACAAAAATACTAAGCTTCTAACACGAAAGGGTATTTGAGAGGAGCTCTAAGGGACAGTCACCATTTTGTTTATTCCAGAAAGTTTTGAGCATGTGTCACATATTAGATACTTTTATAAATGCTTAGAATGCATCAATGTGCAGAACAATACCCCCTTCCTGTGTGCAGCTTGCAAATAATGGGTGTGTGTGTGTGAAAGAGAGAGAGAGAGAGAGTGGGTGTGGAGAGAAGACAACCAACAAAAAATAAACATAATATGTAACTTAAATCATCTGTTAGAAGGTGTTACAAATTGTGGGAGGTGGAATCTAGAACAGGAGAGCGGAAATCTTGAGCCCCAAGGACATTACAGTTTTATTATTATTATTATTATTATTATTATTATTAGACATTGCAGTTTTAATGATGATGCTCCAGGTAGGCTGCAGTGACATGACAGTAACCTCTCAAAGGTAAAGGAGTTACTGGAGTGGATAGTTCGGGGATACGCTCTCCAAGCAGAAGGAATAGTCGGGGCAAATGCTCCCGTAATAAAAATCACCTCTAAAAATGCAGCTGAGCTTTCTTGGGGCTCCTGGGTGGCTCAGTCAGTGAAGCGTCTGCCTTCAGCTCTGATCATGATCTCAGGGTCCTGGAATCGAGTCCTGCATCAGGCTCCCTGGTCAGTGGAGAGTCTGCTTCTCCCTCTGCCTCTCCCCCTTCTCACGCTCTTGCTCTCATTCTCTCTCTCAAATAAATTGATTAAATATTTTTAAAAAACAAAGATAAATAAAAGACAGTAAATAAAAATGCAGCGGACCTTTCTTAAGATCCTTCTGTCCTTCCTGCCTCTATTCTCCTCGATAGAATGCCAGGGGACCGTGCACTCATGTTTTCAGAGATGGAGAGGAAAGACACAGGAGGCATTTAGCTACTCCTTCTGATAGGATTCTGCCCTTATTTTTTTTTTAAAGATTTTATTTATTTATTTGACAGAGATAGAGACAGCCACTGAGAGAGGGAACACAAGCAGGGGGAGTGGGAGAGGAAGAAGCAGGCTCATAGCAGAGGAGCCTGATGTGGGACTCAATCCCATAACGCCGGGATCACGCCCTGAGCTGAAGGCAGACGCCTAACCGCTGTGCCACCCAGGTGCCCCGGATTCTGCCCTTATTAGCAATTGCTTGTGGCTTCACAGAATGTGACTGGCAGTCCTGTATTATCTTCTATGTGCCAGGCATGTGGAGAGCTCATTCGACCCCACAACCGCGCAAGGAGTGATGGGTGCTGTCTCCACCTGACTAGGGTGAAACCAAGATTCACAGAAGAGAAATCATCCGCCCAAGGGGACATGACCCTATTTTCAAGCCCTACAAGTTTGCCCCCCATACTAAGCTTCTCTCTTAGAAAAATTCATTAAATACATCAAAATATATACAAATATTCTATGTTATGATTACCCTGACGATTCTACAGACGTATAAAACACAATTCCTGCTTCTTAACCCCTGGGCCATCTCTCTAAAAGTAAAAAGGTTTAGCTCTTTGTTGCATATCTTTCTGGAAAAGTTATGCATGTGAATGAGGTCATGAATTTTCCTCCATGATACTGCATTTAAGGTATGAGGAAAGGAAATCAGTTCAGATCTCAGAGGCGAAAGTTGTTCATGATTTCTGTCACTTTGGGTTAAATAAATGATTTTTCTTCTAACATTTTTTTAAAGATTTTTTTTACTTATTAGAGAGAGAGAGCACATGTGAAAGAGCACAAGCAGGGGGAGGGGCAAAGGGAGAGGGAGAAGTAGAGTCCCCGCTGAGCAGGGAGCCTGACTCGGGACTTGATCCCAGGACCCCAAAATCATGACCTGAGCCGAAGGCAGACACTTAACCGACTGAGCCACCCAGGCACCCCAAACATAATTTTTCTAAATAGAAGCTGTCGCCTTGGTGGCCATGACATTAAGTCCAGGTCATGTTTTGGGGGTCCTTCCCTCTCTCCATGTCTTCAGAGTTATCTACTGTCCAGAATATTTGGGGGAAGTGTCCCTTGGTCTTGGGTCCACACTAGTCACCCTGGTGTGGTCATTATCCAAGCTTCTCTGTTTTCTTGGAGGCAAGAGAAACTGGTCTCCTGTCTACCTGGCACCCTGTACAGCCAGTCCCATCTGAGAAGGGCCTCCTTCCCAGGAACTCCGTGCAGGAGAAGAGCTTGGAGCCCTTACTGCTCATGGAAACTGTGTCACCTCCCTCCCCTGGGCTGTCTCTGAATTTCTTTTTCTTTTCTTTTTTTTTTTAAAGATTTTATTTATTTATTTGACAGTGATAGAGACAGCCAGCAAGAGAGGGAACCCAAGTAGGGGGAGTGGGAGAGGAAGAAGCAGGCTCCCAGCAGAGGAGCCCGATATGGGGCTCGATCCCAGAACGCCAGGATTACGCCCTGAGCCGAAGGCATATGGTTAACGACTGAGCCACCCAGGCGCCCCGTGTCTCTGAATTTCTAAGATTAGCCATTTCCCTTCAAGCTCCAGGCAGTGGACTCAATTTAACCCCCTTGGGCCCCCTCGTAAAGTCTTCTTCGACAAACCTGACCTTCAAATGCTTTCTGTGCTCCTTTGAAGAAGAATGTATTGGGGAAATACTGACCTCTAGGCACACAATCTAAGGTCTCTGCACCTGGGCGAAGGGGTGGGGGGAGGAGATAAATATTACTTAGCTTTTCTTCCGTAACAATTCATATTCATACACATATATATAAATAAATAAATTCATATAAATAAATAAACAAACAAATAAATACAGTGCACTTTGGTGATGAGATCCTTACAGTTAAAAGCTGGTGGCTCAGTCAGTTAAGCGTCTGCCTTCAGCTGGGGTCATGATCTCAGGGTCCTGGGATCGAGCCCCGTGTGGGGTTCCCTGCTCAGCAGAGAGCCTGCTTCTCCCTCTGCCTCTGCCACTCCCCCTGTTCATGCTCTCTCTCTCTCTCTGTCTCTCAAATGAATTTTAAAAAATAAAATAAAAATCAATAAAAGCTGGTGGTAGAATTGCTAAGTCATTGCTTAGGGTATGTGTGCTTTAAACATGGGTTGCTATCAATAACTGCCCTCCAAAAAGTTGTTCTGATTTATGTCCCCAACAAATCAAAACCGTATCTGTCTCTCTACTGCCTTTCTTACCTCTAACATTTCTTTGGCGCACCTTACGTATCAAACTCTGTTCTCAGTGCTTTTCCTATGTTGTCTCATTCTATCTTCCTCACAACTTTGGGAGTTCGGTAATATTATCTCTATTTCGTTGAAGAGGATGTAGACACAGAGAGGTTAAGTAATTTACCTGAGGCCACACAGCTGGTAAGTGATGAAACCTGGATGTGAACCCAGATAGTCTGTTCCTTCCCTACTATAAATATTGTCCTCCAGCTTTATTGAGATACTACTGATATATAACATATGTAAGTGTAAGGTGCACAATACAATGACTAGATCCACACATACGTGGCAAAACAGTTACCCCCATCAGATTAACAAGATTAAGATTTCGCGTGGGCCGATAAGGTTTAAGATCGACTCTCTTAACAACTTTCGAGTCTACTGTAAACCTTTATATTTACCAGTCTTGCAGGTAAAAAGTGACATTGCATTGTTGACATTACACGCACTTCTTTATGAATGAGAGGTATTTATTCACTAGTGATACTTATTTTTGTAAACTGCTCATTCCTGCTCCTTTTCTATTTTTCCATTGAATTATATTTTCAGTTAATTTGTATGGGTTCTGAACACCTCAAAAATTAGTCCTTCATCACATGTTGCAAGTTTTTCTTTTTATTTATTTATTTATTTATTTGAGAGAGAGAGCACACACGCACACAGGTGGGGGGAGGGGGAAGGGGAGGAGGAGAGAGAATCTTAAGCAGGCTCCACACCCAGCTTGGAGCCTGACACAGGGCTGTTCTCTCACAACCTTAAGATCACGACCCGAGCTGAAACCAAAAGTCAGACGCTTAATCAACTAAGTCCCCCAGGCTCCCCTTCTTTATATTTATATTCTTTCATATATATCTCTCTATATATCTGCATCCTAATATATTCCTATATGTATACATAATTTCCTTTATGTTTTCTTTGTCTTGATTTCGTATATGATATTAAAAAACATTGCTGTGCAGGATGCAAGAATTTTAAATTATGTGGTTAAATTGAACAATTTTAGTTTAGAGGACTTCTTTTTTTCTTTCTTTTTTTTTTTTAGATTTTATTTATTTATTTGACAGAGATAAAGACAGCCAGTGAGAGAGGGAACACAAGCAGGGGGAGTGGGAGAGGAAGAAGCAGGCTCCTAGCGGAGGAGCCTGATGTGGGGCTTGATCCCAGAACGCCGGGATCAGCCCTGAGCCGAAGGCAGACGCTTAACCGCTGTGCCACCTAGGCACCCCATGGTTTAGAGGATTTCTATAAAGCTTTACAAGGAACTTCCACACGAGATCATTCAGGGGAAAAAAAGTTTCCCAGATTGTTGTCTAGAATATGTATGGTATTCTCTTCAGTATTTATGTTTTCAATCAATTTGGTGTAACAAGCAAAGGGATGTTCCATTCTTTCCCTTTGATATCACTCCGCTTGAGCCAGTATGATCTATGAAATATTTCAAAAGGGACACCCTTAGCACCTCCTGAATTCATATTTCTTTATGTATATTTACTGTAAAATTAAGTGGTTTTGAGGACCTTCACAGCATTGTGCAATCATCACCCCTGATCCCAGCACCCCATGTACGTTGAGGCTAATTCTGAGCTTGCAGTCCCCAAGTCAGTGTACCTGTGTCTGTTGGTGTGTTAATACCAGAATCTTTTACTTACGGGCCCTTTACAATGCATTTTAACAGGCAAATCGATACATCGACTCTTAAAGCGTTTCCTTTCTTGGAGGCCAGGAAGAATTAATTGTTCTGTAAAACATGAATCATCTCTGGGATACAAGTAACCCTAATATGTTTACTTTGTTGAGAACAGGCTTTGAAGGGGCTCCATGCACCGCAGACACTCTATGCCTATCAACCCCTTACTGCTTCGGTTTCTGCTCATTTATTATCCATAACGACGCGCGTGTCTCCTGCTTCTCTCCCCATGAAAAGTAGGCCCTCTCCTTACAGAATGACTTTAAGTGCTTGGACATTTGCTTTCCTGTCCCCATAGAATTACCTTAAATATGTGGATGTTTGCATTCCTGTCCCCTTGCGTAAGTCACAAGCAATCCCATCTCCCTCGGTCCTTCCACCTGCACGCTCAATGGGCATCTACCCCAAGCAAAACCTGAATGCCAGGATTAGGACATCTGCGTCATTTCCATAGTTGGCCCGTGTGACTGCATCTGTCTGCGTGTGGCGTGGCCTCACCCCCCGCCCCCCACGCAGGTTGGGACTGCCGAGTCTCCCTGTCACGTTCCTAGACAACAAGCTAGGCTCTGTTCCGCTTGTTTGCCGGTCCCCGCCCCCCACGACAGCCCTGCACAGGTGGGTGCCGGCTCCCCCCTGATAAAGTAGTAATGAGCACCTAATTATGGATAATTGCATAATGAAGGGCGCTCCTGCCTCTGCCAGTTCCCATTTGCAGCTGGTACCTGAACGACTCCTGCTTGTGGCAACAGGTTCCTTTCTTCTTGAATCATTTGAGGGGAAAAGACTGCGTGCCAGCACACCAGCTCGGATTAAATTATCAGCAACAAGTCGGTGCCTGATTCCCGTGTCTCCGGGGCAGGATGGGGAACTTGACTAGTCATTCTCCTAATTATCCAGGGAGATTAGTCTGTGCACCGGGGCTCTGGACTAATAATGATGGCCTCCATTCGGAGAGGGGCTTGCATATGTGGGCTCCGCAGCCACACCCTCCTGAGTTTCTAGTAACCAGCTGCCCACGTGTCCCAGTGAGCGGTAACCTGCAGCACCGTGTTACCCAAACGTGTCTGCTCCTGCAAGTCACCTTGGGCATTCATTAAGCGTGTACACTGCCCAACCCCCAACCCAACCTCCCGGATGAAAATCTGCCATCTGTTCCCAGCGCTGCCACTCGCCATGACTTGGGTAAGTCACAATTTCTATTTGTCTTCGTTTTCCGAGCTGTAAGATGAGAAGAGATCTCCAAGATCCAAGAACATGATTTTTTTTTTAAGATTTTATTTACTTATTTATTTATTTATTTAAGAGAGAGAGTGAGAGAGAGAGAGAGCACAAGCAGGGGGAGTGGGAGAGGCAGAGGAAGAAGCAGGCTCCCCACTGAGCAGGGAGCCCGACATGGGGCTCGATCCCAGGACCCTGCGATCATGACCTGGGCCGAAAGCAGATGCCTCGGTGACTGAGCCACCCAGGCGCCCCCAAGAACATGATTAAATGACACATGGCCCCAGTACCTAGGAAGTGTCACTGGACTATCCAACCTAAACCAGTCACCCATTGACGGGCTACGTGTGGTGGATTGCACTTTCCAGAGATTGCCAGCATGATCTCTCATTCCATGTGTTTTGTTTTGTTTCAGTGTGCCTGGACATTCCTGCCATTAACCGATGGTGTCTATGTTCCCTCCCCTTGGATCTGTGTGGCCTCGTGATTAGGACATAAAACGTGATACAACTTCCTCCTGGTTCCCTTGGGATGCTGACACTTGGAACCCACCTACCATGCTGTGAGGAAGCCCAGACAGCCTGTGGACATGAAGAGACACCCATCCCACCGTCATGGCGGGGCACCAATGTGCCATCTGTGGGGGTGGCCATCTTGAAAGTTGATCGTCTGGCTCCAAGTCAGGTGTTCTAGCTGATGCTACATGGAGCACAGACGTTGACCACATAGCCCTTCCCAAACTGCAGTTCTGTGAGCAAAATAAACGATTGCTGTTGTAAGCGTGAACATTTGGGTTGGTTTGGTAGTCAGCAAGAGATAACTGATAGCCCATGAGACAAGTGAGTGTGAGGTATGTGCCTGATCAACAAAAATAAAGTGGGTGGCTATTGTCAGGCCAAATGATGGATAATTTTAACGAGGGGGCTGGGTTGGATCTAATTGGCAACGTTAATTACAAGAGGTGTGCCAGATGGAGGAGGTTAGAAATGACATCAGAGGCAAGCGTGATGGTCAGGAGCCCACCGCGTTTACTCCCATGTGAGCCGATGAAGTCCAGACTTAGTCTGTGATGGTGGACAAAGGAAGGTGAGACAGTCCAGGCGTTATTAAGATAATCAACAGGGCACATTGTCTGACTATAGAAAGGAGCTATGAGGTGAAGATTCATGCTGCCGAGCCCTTGAGCTCAGCTCACTTTAAGAATCTGGAATTCTTGGGGCACCTGGGTGTCTCACTCGGTTGAGCGTCCAACTGTTGATTTTGGCTCAGGTTATGATCTCAGGTTCCTGGGATGGAACCCTGTGTAGGGCTCCACACCCAGCATGGAGTCGGCTTGAGATTCTCTCTCTCCCTTTCCTTCTGCCCCTCCCCCTGCTCACACTCTCTAAATAAAATAAATAAATAAATAAATAAATAAATAAATAAACAATCTTTAAAAAAGAAAAGTAAAGAATCCTGGAACTCTTGACAGAAATGGGAACGTTGGGAAAGCGGTGCAGGAAAAATTTTCCATCAGTAACAGGTTGAGGCATGTTCAAGTCACCTTGAATTTACTAAGCATTTCTCTCATGAATGACATCTGAGACATAGTGAACGTGGGTCATCCGGAGATGTTTAAAGGGGAGAATGCTGGTTGCGGTCAGGGCACTCAGGATGGCCGTCTCCCGCAAGGCCTGGTCAGGTGGCATTTTCTGGTGACTTTGCCATGTTCAGGGTTTTGTTTCCAGACTCACAGGTTGAGAGACTTGTTGTTTCAGCAGACTGGGGAGCAAAGGCATCAACCAAGTTCAAAAGACTAACTGATAGAACCCATATTCTAACGTAATAATTTACAGGGAGAGATGTCACCTGTTTGGAACCCACTTCTCGGCATGACCAACACCTCCCTTCCTTATCCATGTACATACAGATATACCTACCAATACATAATCACAAGTCTTATTGGGAATGAAATCAAAAGAAGAAGGGGCACCTGGCTGGCACAGGAAGTTGGACAACCGACTCTTGGTTTTGGCTCAGGTCATGATCTCAGGGTCCTGAGATGGAACCCTGCATCGGGCTCTGTCCTCAGTGCAGAGTCCGCTTGAGATTCTCTCTCCCTCTCCCTCTGCTTCTCCCCCCGGTGCTCTCTTTCTTTCTAAAATACATCTTAAAAAGAAAAAAAAATAAAAGAGAAGAAGCAGCTTAAGTTACTCTTTCATGACCCAGTTAATGCCTGATGCAGGATTCCTCTGTGATAAGATGGCTTCCAATGGGCATGGAAACCCCATCCAACCACCCAGTCCTTCCCTCTCGCCGAGACTATGCCAAGATCTTTAGGGACTCTCCTTTCTCTGTACTTCATTGGGGCACCATTGCACGTCCCTTCCAGAGTGACACGGTTCTGCTTTAGACAATGCCCAGGGACACTCTGCTTCTCTTCCCTAGGGTCTCGCTGACCAGACCCAACATTTGTCAATTCCGCAATACCAATTGAAGCCAATCTAATGTCCACCTTTTTGTCAGGAGTAGTGCCTGATGGGAGTCCTGACCATCTTCAAAATACGTGGACTAGAAAATAAGACTGAGATTTCTTCTTCTTCTTCTTCTTTTTTAAGATTTATTTATTTATTTAAGAGAGAGTGGCAGGAGAAGCGCAGAGGGAGAGAGAGAATCTCAAGCAGACCCCAGGCTGAGTGAGGAGCCTGATGCAGGGCTCGATCTCACGACCCTGAGATCACCACCCGAGCCAAAACCAAGAGTCAGACGCCTCACCGACTGAGCCCGGAAAACTGAGATTTCTGTGAGAGATGGATTTCTAAAGCAAGGGATGAATGGGTGGCTGAGGGTGGAAAGAGGCGCTCCAAGGGAGACCTGTGTACAGGTGAGTAGAAGACTCGAGGTTTGGGGCACATCTGAAGTATGGGGATGATCCCAAGAGCCAGGGGAATGTAGACAGTGAGATGACGAAAGACGGAGAAGAGAGAGCGGTTCCAGAAGAGAGAAGCCAGGAGCGGTATAAGCGATTGGCACAGATGCAGGTAGGTCTGACAATACAGTTCCTTTGCAGATTGAAGCTTGTTTGTTCCTTTTTTAAGTTTGCTTATTCTTAGGCAAAATCCCTGAAATTTGGGGATGTCAGGCGAACATGTACCAGTCTCAACAACCAGGTCTGTGTTTTCGCATGTGATTCCCTAACAAAGATTTTTTTTTAAGCCGCAGATAAATGCATCCATTATAATTAGAGATGCATTTAAAGGCTACCCTGGGGAGTAGGAGTTAAGCAACTCACTATAATTTAGGTGTTTCGCGTTTATCATCGATCCATCTAAACCTTGGCTTAAGAGTCGATCGGAATGCTGCTTCTTTCTGACGTATCAGAATCTGTATTTTGTAGTCTCCTGGGATAGCGTAAAAATTCAAAACAGACTTGTTAATAAAACTCCCTTTCAACTTCTAGAAGCGTATCTCAGCCTCGACCCTACATCACGTGTTCGCTTGGAGCGGGATGTGAAAACTGTAGGATTTGCCATTCTTCGATTGATTTAGAGCCCCATCGGGCATCGTTGCAAGATACCACGTCTTTCCCCCTAATCAGAAGCTTTTCTGATAATTTTTTGATGCTAAGAGGAAGGAAGCAAACTTTGTGCTCTTCACATGGGACTTGAGCCAATAATTACATGTCCCGACAGGAGGGTAGCGACCCTCTTATCTTCTGATGATCAACCAAGTTTGCATCAGGAGCTGTAGGGGGACGCTGACCCTTTGGGAACACATCTAAAAATTGCCACTTAAATACCAATTTAAGGTATGTTACTTTTAAACAAAATGACCAAGCACCAGGGACATCTATAATTGGAGGAAGGATCCCAGGTTTATGCCAAAGAATGTGACAATCTTCAAGAAATGTGTCAGCAGCAAGAAAAGTCAGACTGAGGGAGAATGTTGAAAGAAAATATTAGTTTAAGAAAAATCGTGCCCTAGAATAGACGGTCTCTCAGAATGCCTTTCGGTAACAGTCTCTTGCCTCTTTAAAAATAAATAAATAAGTGATTCTCTCCTAGGGCATAAGACTCTGGGTAGACACTGTCCTCCGGCTTACCATATAAGCCATTATCCTTTTAGCCCAAAAAATGAACACCAGCAAAATCAGGAAGTGTCTAAGTTGCATGGCAGATGAAAAAGGAGATTTTTTTAAAGTTAAAAAAGAAGAACACAAAAGCCTGAAAAAGAGGAAAGACGGCTTTCAGGTGTGGACAAGTCCCTCAAGTTGGCTAATTTCTAGTACCTTCTTGAAGATTCCACAGACTTCGAATTTTTCAAGAGTTAAGCTTTTCCCAGTATGCGCACATGAATGCCCTTGGTGATGAAAGTCTCCTGCCCAGCTACCAGATAGGGGGTGTTTACAGAAGGGCCATAGAAGCATACCGGATGCCCAGACTTCCAGAAAAGGTATTTTTGGCTGTTCCTCTCTGAACCCTCCAGCCCATGAACTTATGACACTCTTCCCTGAAGGGATAGGATCACTGTGGCTCACTCTTCTTGGGGTATCTTTCCCACCCCCCAGCACACAAGGCCTTAGAATGAAAATAGCCGAGCTCCTGGGCAGCATGCAGGCCTCAATTCAGGCTTTGTGGGGACAAGCAGCAAGACATACCCCTTCCCCTTCCTGTCTGGTTCCCGTCTTTCTGTATCCCCCTCCCAAATTTATCTTCTATCTGGGCTCCTGCATCAGAAGCAGGGTGCTGACACCTTCTCCAAAGGCCCCAGGAAGGTTCCATCTCCTGCTATAAGCACCTCCCCCACCCCCCCCCACCCCACTCCCTGGCATGTGTCCTTTCTTTCTTGCAGACATGTTTGGAACGCAACAGTGACCACCAGCAATGGTACCAACACAGCCCGGGGACTTGCCATTTTTCCAGGGCCAATCAGGGGCCGTGAGCAAGTTCCGAGAACTCTAGAAAGGTGGCTTGCAGCTCTGGGGAAGAGCCTTTCACCTGTGCTCCGCTCTTTTGTGAGCCCCAGGTGAGTACCCACTCACAGAAAGTCCTCGGCCCCTGGAGAAGGCGGTGGTGTTCAAAGAAGGGAAGATGCCATCGATAGGTTCTATCAGCAGCTGGGTTATAACAGCGTGCCTGCACGCCAGGCAACGTTTACCGCTGTTGGAACAAGATCTAACGCTAAATACTATAATCGTTTCAATCACCAATTATTAAACCCAGGTACGGCGTGGTGCATCACCGTGGTGTTCGTGGGCAAGGTGTGAGTGGCTGGCTATTCTCGTAGACTCCAAAGCAACAGATGTCTGCCTCCCCCCCATCCCCCCCACCCCCTGCCCAGAGCTTAAGAAACACCAGCCACAAAAGCCTGGACCCTGGGTGTCTTAACACCCCATTAGTGCACTGCCTTCAGGAACCCCATTAATTTGCAGTGATCCCAGTGTGCACAATGTCAGGAATGGGCCAAAGCAGACATAGGGGGCAGTTCCTCTTGTTTTACTGAGCATACATCCCTTGCCTGGCAGGACAGCCCAGCAGCTGGGGATGTGGGGAGCTCCTTCCTGCACAACCCCCAAGCCCCAGGCTCCATGGGAAGGGCAGACAAGCATGGTGTTTACGGTGGGTCCCAGCATACAATTCAATTCTCACTCAAAGAAGCAAGGACTATCAGTCCATTCTACAGATGAGGATACTGAGGCGGAGTGAAAGAAGATGACTTATCTACTAAATGGCAGAATCAGTGTTGAGAGCCCAAGGGCATGCTGGGATTCTTTTTTCTTTTTGAAGATTTTATTTATTTGACACAGAGAGAGTGAGCACAAGCGGGGGTGGGGGAGTAGAGAGGGAAGGAGAAGCAGGGGTCCCCACTGAGCAGGGAGCCCAACGTGGGACTCGATCCCAGGACCCTGGAATCACAACTTGAGCCGAAGGCAGACACTTAACCGACCAAGCCACCCGGTGGCTTTGGATTCTAAGTACTTACTGAGTCATAGTCCCCATGAGTGGCTTTTCATTTTGGATAGGTCTATCGTTTATGGTGGATTGTGCAGGTTGACCCCCTCACCCGAAACACAGGATTTCCCACCAGAAGGACTCACCTCTTGAGTGGGTCAACCTCTAAGTCAGAGCTTGGTTACACTTTGGAAGATTGGTTTAAAATACCGATGTCCCGGCCACACCACAAGAGATACTGATTTAACTGGTTTACAGTAGGGTATTTTTTTTTAAGTCTTCCAAGGGATTCAAGCATACAGCCAGGATCTAAGTGAACACCTCCCTCCAACAGAGAAGACACCTGCGACTCTGAATTCTCCTTCCCGTCCCCTGTGGACTCTACCTGTCCCTTTGCCCAGAAATCAGGAAGAAGTTTCTGGAAATTTGCGAAGAAAGGGGAGAACGTCCCTCTGTGTCCGGACAGGACAGGTCAGTAGGCTCTGGCGGACAGACAGAGTCTGTGAAGTCAGGAAGACACCAGGTTTAGGAAGGGAAGCAAGTGGAGGGGAAGGGAGTTTGGCTATGCAGTGGTAGAATCAGTGGACATTCCCTCCTGCTACAATGTCTTGGGTAACTTCACGACCGATGAGGTGGGAATTTTAAAATTGTGCCAGAATTTTCTGGTAAAACTTCTAGGAGTATTCATTCCTAAAGCAGGTTCGTCTGGGGCAACGAGTGACTCACCGGGATACATTATTGCCGAGGGGGCGAATCATGTGAGCGGCCTCTCTTGGGTACGTGATAAACACCTGTTCTCCTGGGAGGTGGGTCTTCGGGGATCTGGCGATGCACGGAGGCGGCCTTCACGCACTGAGCTGGTTGCTTCGGGAAGAGACAGGTACATTTACTAGGACCTGCATTAGGTCCCCATCTGCTTTACCAAATGACCATAGACGTAGCAGCTAAAAGCAACACACGTTTATCTTCTTACAGTCTGGAAGTCAGAAGTCTCTAATGAGTTGGCATAAAATGAGCTCTGCTTTCCTTCTGGAAGCTCAAGGGAAGAACCCGTTTGCTGCCTTTTCCAGCCACAGTAACATGTCTCTCCAACCTCTGCTTGCCCAACATCTCTTCTGACGCTGACCCAGCTGCCCCTCCCCCACCCCAAGGACCCCCTGTGATGACATGAGGCCCACGCGGACAGTCTTGTAATAATCCAGGATAATCTCCCCATCTTGAGAGCCTTCAGAACACCTGCAAACCCCTTCTGACTATGTAACGTAGCATACTGACAGGTTTGGGGGGCCCCAGCGTGCGGACATCTCTGGGGGACCATTATTCTGCTTACCACGGGGAACTCAGTGGAAGGAAATGATCTGGGATGCGCACCATCTTGAAACTCAGTGTCACCAGAGTCTCACTCAGGGACTGTAATGATCCCGGATAACCTGCTGGCAGCAAATTATGTCAGGGGCCCACAGGGCACTCGCTGTCCCACGAGCTATGTGCATGGGAGGTCCCGGGGTGCATCTTAAGCCAAGCTACATCCGGGGCCTGCAGACCCCACCACCCTGGCACAGGGTCATGCGTTGGGAACACTGTCCCATCCTGGGAAACGAGCAAGATCAAAAAGAACAACTTGGCCGAGCCCCCCCTGGCGGGTTCATTAAGGATCATGCCATGGGAGCACCCCTGCAGCTGTGGGCCCGCAGCGGCCCGAGGCCTTACCCCTGTCTGCCCCAGGGGCTCTGTCGGGGCCGGTCAGGCTTTCCCAAGGGGAAGAAGGAAGGCTCTGGAGAGGCAGGACTTCCTGCTGATATGTACAGATGATATTTGCACGGCTACTTGGAGAAATAAAGGACTTGGCTGTATTTGCACCCTGAGTGGTGATGGGGTGATTTAGACCACAACCCAGTGCTCTGAAAATCACCCCCCAAAGGCAAGCACAGGGGACGGGGCTCAGAGTTTACAGGGCTCACAAAGACCTCCCCGCCGGGGAGTCTTGTCAAGGCTGAGCCTCTGATTCAGTGGGTCTCGGATGGGGCCCGAGATTCTGCATTTCTAATTAGCTCCCAGGGAATGCCTATGCCAGCAGTCAAGTATGACGTCAAGTAGCCAGAACGTGGAGCAGGGGGGGCTTTGTGGCCTGTGACCTGTGCCCTCCCATGGGCCCCCACCCTTAGGAGGACCGTGCACTTGGTTCCATGCTGTGCCACTGCCATTCTGAAATTCTTAATTCATCTTTTCATTTTATAAGTGGGCCCCCAAATGTATGCATCCAGTCCTGATGTAGCGTCAGAGCTGGGTTCAAATCACAGCCCTCTGCCTCCCTAATGCCAAGGGCTGGAGAAAGGTCCATGGCTCCCACACTCATTCCCTGTGACTATAAATGAGACTGGTGGTAGTTGCTGGAGGGTGAGTCGGGATGCGTTAAGACCCGGACTGGGAGGTTCATGGGATGCCAAGCCGCTGCTGTTCTTTTCCATCGGATCTGACCCCCATTACCAACAACTGGAGAGTGCTAATTTCTGCCAGTCCTACACTATTCCTGTTACTGTTTTTTTTTTTTTTTTTTGGCCGTTTAATTCTTAGTAATCATTTCCTCTTTAATCTCATTTAATTGGTATTAAGGTCTTGTGGTTACTTTTGTTTTAACGCTGATCTGGCACCATTGTTGGCTTATAGCAAACAGAAAGGACGTTTCAAAGGGAAACGAGGTAACCCTGAGGCCAGCCATTTCTTCCTAACAGAATCAACCTGAATTCTTTCTCGATGTGAGTCGCAAAATCCTTCCTGGACTGGTCACACCATCAGCCACAAGTTTGCCCTGAAATCCAAAGCCCCACGAACTGATGCTCTCTGACCAGGTAACACAGAAGGTGCTAGAATGCAGGCAAAAGTGTTTAGGTCAGAAGTTCCAAAGGAGGGGGTGTCTGGGTGGCTCGGTTGGTTAAGCGTCTGCCTTTGGCTCAGGTCATCATCCCAGGGTTCTGGGATCGAGCCCCGAGTTGGGCTCCCTGCTCAGTGGAGATTCTGCTTCTCCCTCTCCCTCTACCACTCTTCCTGCTTGCGCTCTCGCTCCTTCTCTCTCTCTCAAATAAATAAATAAATAAATAAAATCTTTAAAAAAATCAAGGTGTGTGTGATAAATTAGGTTTTTTCCTGTAAGCAACGAGAATGAAAACCAAATAAAGCATGAGAAGCGTACAATTGTTTGGGCAAAGGGTGAAGTCACCAGGAGCCCAAAGTCACACATGGGTTAATCCAATGTGTTGCTATAATTCATCCATTTGAGTGATAGAAGTTCTCCTTCTTTCTCGGTTCTGGCTCACTTGGAGTGATGGCCCTGTAGAGAAGTGTCCGCGCCCCATCTCTCTTCACTGTTCCTCTCCAAAGCCTGTGTAGAGGATCCTGTCTCTACTGCTTCCAAAGAAAAAGCACCCTAGAGGCTCGATGTAGTCACCTGACATTGTAGGACAAGTCTTCTCCATCCTGGTTGCCCCTTAAGCCGTACCAGTGGCGGGGCTCCTGGGTGGCTTAGTTGGTTAAGTGTCCGACTCTTGATTTTGGCTCAGGTCATGCTCTCAGGGTTGGAAGATGGAGCTCCGTGCTGGGCATGGAGTCTGCTTAAGATTCTCTCTCCCTCTCCTTCTGCTCCTCCCCCTGCCTCCTCTCCCTCTAGCTCCCCCTCAAAACAACCAAACAAAACCCCAAAACCCACATAAACATACCAGCGTCTGGGTTCCACCTGAAAAGATCTTGATTCAGTTGGTTGGGGAAGGTTCAGGCGTTAGCACATTTTCAACCTCCCACCCCCACCCCCCACCGCCCCAGCCGGGGAATCCAGCGCACAGCCAGGTTTTAAATGGACAAGATTGTTCCAGCCACAGCCCATATGCAAGCATCAGAGCACCAGTGCTGGGCTCCCACTGCTTGGGTTCAAATCCCTGGGCTGCCCCTTAGCTGCTGTGTGATTTGGCAATCTACCGAAATTCTCTGTGTCACACTTTCTTCGTCGTGGAAGATGGGAGAGAGAATAGTGCCCCTTCACAGAGCTACTGTGACAGTTTAAGTTTTCCTCTGTAAAGCATTGTGGATAATTCCTGGCACGGGGTAAGCGCTATGCAAGCTTTTGATAATTAAATATACTTTACATCTGTAATTGACAAGAAAGGCGTCTTATTATCTTAATATCTTAGGGTATTGTTGCTGGTTACTTAGACCAAACGATTTAAAAACCTTTATGAGGTGTGAGGGTACCTTTATTTTCTGGTTCTCATTTTGAAGACTTTCTCCGGGCTCCTTTTCCATCTTTTTCTTGTCTCCAGTTTGCCTGTGTCAGTGAGAGGGAAAAAAGATGTCAGAATTTCTTCAAATCCCTTTGCACAGACTTTATTGCTCACAGGTCTGTCCAATTACAGCTAATTAGCGAATGTATATTTCTCTTTTGCACAAGAGTGTATAGAAAAGCCTCTCATCATTAGCAAGGCTTAAGCTCCAAAGACGGTGATCCTCCCAGAGTGTTCGTGCTGGTGGAGGCAGCGGGATGGTGGTGGGCTGGGAGTCGGGGTCCTACATCTTCCTCCGGCTCTGGGCAAAGCCTATAAGACAAAGGGATCACGTTAGTTACTCGAGAGCAGCAATTGTCAAAGTGTGGTCCCTGAACCAGGGTCATCCACGTCCCCTGGGAACTTGTTAGAAATGCACACTTGGGGCCTCACCCCAGACCTAGTGAATGAGAAACGCTTGCTGGATGGGGCCCAGCTGTCTGTGTCCGAGTCTGACGCTGCTAAAATTGGAGAGGCGTGAGCTCTCGTATGCTTTCTCCCAATCTAAAACCGTGTAGTTCTGTGTTTCCACGAAAATGAGAACTCCCTATGTGGCAAGTCCCACCAAATTCTTATCTTTAACCTTTGAAAATATATATGTATATATTTTTTAAAGTTGAGGCATAAATCAGAAGGGTAACTGGAATTAAAACTATTAATGATTTATTCGGTTGGCCTGTTTGGGAAATGTCGTGTTTATTTATTATCAATGCCTCTTTAAACTTGGTCAAAGGGGCTAAATTGTATAACATAATAAGTTCATTTTTTTTTAAAGATTTTATTTATTTATTCGACAGAGACAGAGACAGCCAGCGAGAGAGGGAACACAAGCAGGGGGAGTGGGAGAGGAAGAAGCAGGCTCATAGCGGAGGAGCCTGATGTGGGGCTCGATCCCAAAACGCCGGGATCACGCCCTGAGCCGAAGGCAGCCGCTTAACCGCTGCGCCACCCAGGCGCCCCATTAAGTTCTATTAGGAACCTCTGCGTTTTATTTACCGTTTTCCCCTTTTGGCTGTTTTTACTAGCTCTGAGCGGTTTGTGTCTTAGGAACATAATGTTGTTACATATTTTTTTAATTTGTTTCAATTATGTTCGGGGTGAGATCTGAAATAGCCTGTCATAACCTTTTACCCATTTGGTAGACACTTAGAAATACTTAATAACTAAAAAAAAAAAAAAAAAGTATTTGCTTGGCATGAGCTGTTCATCATTTATTTTTATGATTTTTTTGATGATTTTATGTATTTATTTGAGAGAGAAACAGAGATAGTAAGAGAGAGCACAAGTGGGGAAGGGGAGGGAGAAGCAGACTCCCCACTGACCTGGGAGCCTGACTCGGGGCTTGATCCCAGGACCCTGGGATCATGACCTGAGCCAAAGGCAGATGCTTAACAGACTGAGCCATGCAGGTGCCCTGATTCTGTGAGTTTTGGCAAAACTACACAGTCCTCTAGCCAGTATTCCTCTACAATGAATGATTCTATCTTATATCTGTATCACGTCTTAGGATTTCAGGCCCCTTTCATGGAGGTCCACTGAGAAATCCTGGGAGATACACAAGCAGGGCAGGAGTTCCTCTCCCCTCATCCCCTATGAGAAGATAAAGGTGTCCTCCCTTCTTCAGAACTGGGGCTTCTTCCTTGAGAGAGTGGTTTCCACATTCTTATCGCACCGAGACATTCCATCCGAATCAGAAGCACTTCCTTAATGTTTCATGAGACATAGCTTTGCAGGACAGATGGTGGTAATGCCACCAAAAATGTTCATCTATCAACTTCGAGTCAAGAGTAAGAAATAGAAACTTCCCTGAGCTAGCTTCGAACCTCTGGTATCACCTGGATGCTTCCATGTAACCTTCCCTCCCCATGTGACAGTCATCAAATGGTCTTTGACTCCCTGATTAAAAAATATGAAGGAAAATCGAACCTCTGGCCCTTGGGGAAAGGTCCCAGCTATGGTTCTAAGTTCCTCTGAACATTTCCTGATTCTTCTTGGCTTCACGTGAGAGGAGAGGAGACACAGTTATGGGAATCTGGGTGGAAACTAGAGTGGGGGTGGGAGTTTTGAGGGGAGCAGGTACCCAGAATCTCTAGAAATAGGATAGTCAAGTGAATGGATCAAGCCCAGGCTTAGGCTGGAGCTTCACAGACCATGTGGAGGGGCGTTGCTGGCATTAGGCAATTTCCCGGATGTCAGTGAAGCACCATGGTGAAGAGCCCAAGTTTTGGAGTCAGACTACTGGGTGCAAAATCTGACTCCAACGTGTTTTTGCTGTGTCTTGGCCAAGTTACTCTCTCTCTCTGAGTCTCTGGGTCTCTGGGTCTTCATGTCCATAATGAGACTAAGAACCAGGGCTGTGTTGGACTCAACTTGCACCTGCCCATGAGAGCCTACGCGTCTTCTCCCAACTCCGCGTTCGGTGATCTAACGTGGCTAGCTTGACATTGGCCATGATAGGCGTATCTACTGTGGAAATTGGTAGAAACTACAAAGCTACAAAGCAGAACTTTTTTTTTTCTGTGTACGTATTTAGATATGAATATAGATGCAGGACTGGTTGTTAAGTATTTGCCAGCCCTGAGAATTTCCTGCCATAATTGTTGACAGCATTAATGAAATAAGTCTGTCGTTGACTGGCACAGTGGCTGGGACCTGGGAGGAATTCAATGAAGGGGAGCTGTTGGTTTCAACCATAGTAGAAATCATGGCAATAATAATCTCTTCCTTTCTCTTTAGGCTGACTTGGGGTCCGACCCCAGTTCTACTTCTGTGTCACGGTGGGCAAGTTTACTTCTTCTCCTTCCATCTTCCTAGACTAATTTGCCAGGACTCTGCTTTGTTCCAGGGGGACGTGGAACGCAACCCTGTCCTTCCTGGCTCCCTCAGGATCCCTTCTTTTCTCCCTGGCTGTCCAGAAATTTCTTCCAATTGTACTTTTCGTAAGAGCATCCCTGAGAACACATTCGAAATTTCCGTTATATAACTTCCCTGGCCTCTTTGGACCTGACACTACAGCTTTTGGATTTTAGCTTTTGAATTGACGGCTCACAGGAAAGCCAACCTCATCAGACAGCTGGGAACACCACCCCCACCCCAGGAAGGGTATTCTCCAGGAGTTTCTTCTCATTTAAGTGTAAATGATTCCTGTTTCAAAGTGGCTGAGGGAGGCAAGGCCTAAAAGAGAGGAGAAATTCTCTCTTTCTCCCCAGTGCAGTCAAAGGAAGTTCATACGCTGCCCACAAAATCCCAAAGAGCCAAATTATAAATGATAGAGCCCTGAAATGTTCCCCCAAATTTCTAGAAGCCAAAGAGGATTTCCCAGCATGGCCGCCCTGGAAGGCCCCTTTAGGGTGAACTCATATAATCCCCTCCTTCCACAGATGAGGAAAGATAAGCCTGAAACTCTAGGTCACCTGCCTCGGGGGTGCACATCTGACGAGAGGCTCAAGCAAGAGGGAGACTTGGGTCTCTTTCCACCGCGCTGTGGTGTGGAGGCTTCAATCCATTTTTCAAACATCATTACAGACATCAAAGCAAATCCCATCTGACCTCCGGGGTTATCTTCTGTAAACATCTACTAATTGGTTTTGCCAACCTGAGACCTTTATGGTCTTTCCATCTAATTTCCCTTGTTCAGTGTAGTTCTTCCTCTATAAAAATATCCATCTTCCCTTCCTGTCACGCAGATATGCTCTCATGGCACCTCCTTTCAGCTCCCTCCTCCACTGAGGATATAAAGCTGTCAGCTCCACTGGCGACAAGAAACAGGCGGACGGATCTCGATTTGCAACTTCCACGTGGGGAGATGTGTGCGTGTCCCACCTCTCTGGAGACTGACGAACCAAACAGGGGACTGGGTGGTGAAACTTCTAGTCTTATGGCGCTTCTAGTCTTATGGGTCCCAACAGAATGGACCCCAGCCTCACTCCTACTACTCATTCTTACGTCTACGTGTGTGGTCCAGAAAGCAATGGGTGACAAGTTCTCAGCACCTTCCAGAAATCTTTGAAATAAGATTGGCCAGTGGGTTTCCATTCTTGGGTGACTTGACTTTAATATAAAGCTGTTCACCTCTCAAGAAACTGCCATTAGATTAAAATGGCCTCTTTCTTAGTGTGAGTTGATTTGCTTTCCTTTGGAGGAGTAAACATTAATTTAAGAAAGAAGGAAGGAAGGAAGGAAGGAAGGAAGGAAGGAAGGAAGGAAGAAAGAAAGAAAGAAAGAAAGAAAGAAAGAAAGAAAGAAAGAAAGAAAGAAAGAAAGAAAGAGGCAGGGAAGGAGGAAGGAAGAAAGGAAGGAAGGAAGGGAGGGAGGGAAAGAAATGGAAAGAAAAGAAAAGAGAAAAGAAAAAAAAAAAAAGAAAAGAGAAAAGAGAGGGGCGCCTGGGTGGCACAGTGGTTAAGCGTCTGCCTTCGGCTCAGGGCGTGATCCCGGCGTTCTGGGATCGAGCCCCACATCAGGCTTCTCCACTATGAGCCTGCTTCTTCCTCTCCCACTCCCCCTGCTTGTGTTCCCTCTCTCACTGGCTGTCTCTATCTCTGTCAAATAAATAAACAAAATCTTAAAAAAAAAAAAAAAAGAACGAACGAAAGAAAGGAAGAAAGAAAGAAAGAAAAAAGAAAAGAGAAAGGAAAGGAAGATAGGAAGGAAGAAAGGAAATGAGAGCAGGGATGACGCTTCATGAGAAGACTGGACATTTGTATAACATTTTCGTTATAGAGAAGGGCTGACCATAATCAGCCACCCCTCCTTAGTGTCCCTTTTGTGCACCCAGGTGCTATTGCAAATGTATTCAAAGCCAGAAGTTCGCCAGCTTGACGATGTGTCAGACTCAACAGGCAGACTTACTAAAACTCGGATATCTGAGTTCTGCCCCCCCACCCCGTATTTCTTTTTCTCTCTTTTTCTTTTTTTATTGAGATACCATTGACATAAAACAGGTGTCTAGCATAACGATTTGAAATTTGTATGTATTGCAAAACGATCGCCGTAAGTCTAGTTAACATTCATCACTGTACATAGTTACAATTTTTTTCCGTGTGATGAGAACTTTCGAGATCTACCCTCTTAGCAACACTCAAGTATACAATACAATGTTATTAACCAGAGTCACCATGTTACACATTCCATCCCCATGACATTTATTTTATAACTAGAATTTTCAAAATTCCTAATTCGCAGGTCTGGGTTAGGGCCCAAGAATCTAAATTTCTTATAAGCTCCCAGGGAATGCTGAAGCTACCGGTCCAGGGACTGCACTTTGGGAACCACTGTTCTGACGTGGAGGGGCCACTTTTTCCTCTTGGCATTTATCTGCCTTCCCAGGTACTGAGTCTCTCAATACGGCCTCTCGTAGCAATGAGCTTACATGATTGAGCTAATTCGTTCAGACGCAGGACACCCAGCACAGCCGGACCTCATTTCTGAATAAGCCCCGTGTTTCTGAATGTGCACAAGGACTGGGAGTGAATTCTAGAGAGTGATTTTCAGCCCAACCCTGGCCTGAGGACAGGCAACGTGGTCTGCCAGGTCGGATTCATGGGTCAGGGAAGGGCTTTTATCTGTGAAGATTCCATGGCCAGTGCAATGGTTTTTTTTCAGGTCATTTAGTTTCTACTTCAGGGTGTCCCCAAGGAGGAAGCTGGCTCTGACGTTTGCAAGCAATCTGGGCTGCTCACATATTCGGTATGGACGAGTAGGAAACAGTGCTAAATGATAGGCAACGTACTTTACTGGAGCGTTTGTGGTTTTCAGAGGCAAGAGACTAGAGTTTATGTATTCGTTCCACCACTTACCAGCCATGTGGCTTAGAGGAATCACTTTACCTCGTCAAGCCTCACTGTGTAAACAGACATACTCACAACCAATCAGCAGCATTGATGGGAGAGTTGGCAATTTTGTCTATATGAAGTTCACCCTGCAGGACTAGATCTGATGTGAACCCCTGGGGCCTGTCCTGCCAGCTAACATCATGAGCAAGAAAGCAAGTTGGGGGGAGGGGGGCGGCGCGCCTGGGTGGCTCAACTGGTTGAGCGTGGGACTCTTGGTTTTTGGCTTAGGTCATGGTCTCACTGTCGTGGGATCGAGCCTCAGGTCGGGCTCTGCACTCAATGTGGGGTCAGCCTCAGATTCTCTGTCCCTTTCCCTCCTGTGCGGTCTCTCTCTCAAATAAATACATCAGAAAGAAAGAAGAAAGAAAGAAAGAAAGAAAGAAAGAAAGAAAGAAAGAAAGAAAGAAAGGAAGGAAGGAAGAAAGAAAGAAGGAGGGGGAGGGAGGAAGGAAGGAAGGAAGGAAGGAAGGAAGGAAGGAAGGAAGGGAGAGAAGAAAGAAAGAAAGAAAGAAAGAAAGAAAGAAAGAAAGAAAGAAAGAAAGAAAGAAAGAAAGAAAGAAAGAGAAAGAAAGAAGGAAGAAAAAGAAAGAAAGAAGGAAGGAAGAAAAAGAAAGAAGGAAGGAAGGAAGGAAGGAAGGAAGGAAGGAAGGAAGGAAAGGGGTGGTGGGTGTCAGCATTGGGGCTTTTTGGCACTGCTTAACTCAATGACCCAAGGCAAGGGGACCCGCCCACACCACATGCAGCTTTCACAAGCAGACTGGGATGAAGTCCATGCACCACATATCCTGAAACATCCTTCCAGTCCAACTACAAGCATACACGCATCTGAGAAAGAGAAATCCACGTACACGCATACACACACACACACACACACACACACACACACACACACACCAGGACTGCCACTATTCACGGCCCCTTCTTTAATAACTCAATATTTATTAACAACCATCTATTACCTCGTTCTGACAACTGGGCCAGGTCTATAACTCCATTAGTGTGACTTTCGGGATGCCTGGGTGGCTCAGTCGGTGAAGCGTCTGCCTTCAGCTCAGGTCATGATACCAGGGTCCTGGGATCAAGCCCCGCGTCGGGCTCCCTGCTCAGCGGGAGTCTGCTTCTCCCTCTGCCTGCCGCTCTCCCTGCTTGTGCTCTCTCTCTCTCTTTCTCTGACACATAAATAAAATATTAAAAAAAAAAAGACATGATTTTCATCATCATCTCAGGCGATTTAGTTGTAAAGTTCATTCAACAAATAGTAAGTTTAATTACTAGGAGAATATGAATTAAAGAATATCACAATCACGCCCTCCTTCTCTAGGGGCTTTCTCTAAACCAGCCCATACTCAGTACACAGACTTTACCTCCCCGAACAAGACAACTAGTAAGTACTGTCTGAAACGTGGTGGCATTGGAAACTCTGGGAAAAGAAATGTCAGGGGATCCAGGACTGGAAGATGTAACAGAAATGACTCCTCTTTCAAAATGTTATGATTGGGGAACGCAGACTCTACATAAGGACAACTTTCTTAGATCCTGGCTGCCACCAGAAAGAGGCAGAAGAAGAGGGACCAAATGAGAAAATGCCGAAACACTCTCTTGCTAAGAGTCATGGAGTGGGCAAGGTTCTCCAGAGAAACAGAACCGGTAAGATTGACTGACGGATTGATTATCAGGAGGTGGCTCATGTGAGTACAGAGGCTGAGAAGAAATCTGGAGCAAAATCACAATTAAAGAGTATACTGACATCTGAAGAACAACGACAACACTACCTAGGTAAACTGAGGAAGACCACTAAAAAGATACTTTAAAGGGAAATTAACAGCTTTCAAGGCTTAGAAAATAGATCGAAGATGGATGAGCAAAGCTTACAACTTGAATCCTTAAGTAGAATAAAAAAAATGAGCCCCAAAAGGTAGGACAAATAAAATAATAAAGGGAGCATTAAATAATGAAATAGAAACAATGAAAAACAGTAAAAGGAGCCAATAAAAGCAAAAGCCAGAATGTACCATTTTATGTGCCGTTGCTGGGAGTGTAACTGGTACAAGCAGGTTAGATGACAAAAATATTTTAGGTGGACATGACCTAGAACCCAGCAATTTCACTTGCAGCGAGCTATTGTATAGAATCTCTAACATATGCATAAGAGAAACACGTGTAAGAATGTTCGTAAGAATGTTCATTTGTCTCAGCAAGAGCATGGAGGTTGAGGGGGGGTGGAGGAGGGAGAGGAGGAGGGAAAGGAGGAGGAGGAAGAGGAGGAGGAGAGCAGGACCTCAGCAGAGATATAAACAAACCTTTGTTCACATAATGGAATATTCTAGAGCAATTAAACCAGACCTATAAATAGTGTGAACCAGAAAATGCATTGTGACTAACAAGTTGAAGGAAACAATACATATTCACCACTTACATAAAACTTAAAACCATGAAGCAGTAAAATACTTTGTTTCTAAATTTGTATACATGTAATAAACAGAAAGAGACACGCATGGGAATGACGTCTACCAGCTTGAGAACAGTGGTAATTAATCCTGGAGAATGGAGGGAGATGAAAAGACTTGGGGGTTTCACGTTTATCTTTAATGTTTTCTTTATTTTTTAAAGGGATCTGAGGCCAACTGGTAAAATGTGTGTATTTTCTATTAAATGTGGCCGTCCCTAACATATGGCAGGTATTACAGTTTTTCTATACTTACCATGTATCCCACCGTGTTACAAGGGTTCTTAGGAGGGAAAGGACAAGTCAGGAGATAGGAGGACAGAGGCAGAGGTCAGGAGGAGTGTATGAGCCTGAGTCAAGGCATGTCGGCTTTCTCTAGAAGCTGGACAACGGAAGGGAGCTCACTCTTCCCCAGAACCTTCGGAAGGAACGCAGCCCTCCTCACCCATTTTAGACCTCCGACCTCTACTATGGCCACAGAATAAGTCTGTGTGGCTCTAAGCCGCGAAATTGGTGATAATTTATTACAGAAGCAATAGGAAACTAATACGATCATTAAAATTATTTTATACCAGGAGCGAAAAGACGAATTGTTTCTAATAATGGTTGAAAAATACGCGACCCATTGGGAAAAAATAAAAAGAGAAAATAAATATGGATCATGACCTCATTCCTTAAACCAAAATAAATTCCAAAAGCATTAAAAATCAAAGAGGATTTTTTAAAAAATACTTTAGGAGCGGAAGAAAAAAATGAGACTTTAAAAAAAATAATCTTGATGTAATGAAGAGTCTTTTTTTTTTTAAGATTTTATTTATTTATTTGAGAGAGAGAGTAGGAGGGGGGGGAGGGGCAGAAGGACAAACAGACAAACAGACTCCCCGCAGAGCATGGAGCCTGACACGGGACTCGATTACATGGACTGAACCAAAGTCAAGAGTCTGACACTTAACCAACTGAGCCACCCAGGCCCCTCATGAAGGGGCCTTTTAAAGCCACGTGAAGGGGTGCCTGGTTGGCTCGGTCGTTAAGCATCTGCCTTCAGCTCAGGTCATGATCCCAGGGTCCTGGGATCGAGCCCTGCATCGGGCTCCCTGCTCAGAGGGAAGCCTGCTTCTCCCTCTCCCAATTCCCCGGCTGGTGTTCCCTCTCTCACTGGCTGTCTCTCTCTGTCCAATAAATAAATAAAATCTTTAAATAAATAAATAAATAAATAAATAAATAAATAAAGCCAAGTGAAGTCCATAAGCTTTAAAAAAAATTAGTAAAGCTGATATAAAACAAATAATGAAAAAATCATCATAGACAAAGTCATAAGGCAATGAACTCCTACAGAGAATTTTTGTGACAAATATCACAAAGAAAGCTTTCATTTCCTAACTGTCTAAAGAAACATGGAAAGAATTTTTATAAAACGAAGAAAGTTATCAGCTGTCCAAGAGAAAAAAAATAGGGAGATTAAGAAGTTGTGGTCCATCTATACAATGGAATATTACTCAGCTATCAAAAAGAATGATTTCTCAACATTTGCTGCAACGTGGACGGCACTGGAGGAGATAATGCTAAGTGAAATAAGTCAAGCAGAGAAAGACAGTTATCATATGGTTTCTCTCATCTGTGGAACATAAGAAGTAGGAAGATCGGTAAGAGAAGAAAGGGATAAAGAAAGGAGGGTAATCAGAAGGGGGAATGAAGCATGAGAGACTGTGGACAGTGAGAAACAAACTGAGGGCCTCCGAGGGGAGAGGGTGGGGGAATGGGATAGGCTGGTGATGGGTAGTAAGGAGGGCACATATTGCATGGTGCACTGGGTGTTATACGCAACCTAATGAATCATCAAACTTTACATCGGAAACCAGGGATGTACTGTATGGTGACTAACGTAATATAATAAAAAAAAAACATTAAAAAAATAGGGAGAGAAGAGAAACACAAAATTCACAAGAAAAGAATAATCTATAGCAGATAGATGAAAAGAGAATTATTAATTCAAGTAATTTTAAAATTCACAGTTTTGGAAATGAGAAACCTTTGCATCTAAGAATATTGACAAATACACGTAAAGCTTCCCAGTGCACAGCATATGAGCTGGGGTAAAGAAGCAGCCTCTCTTTCACATGGCTGATAAATTGTAACCAGAAGATTGAAACCAGTTTGGAGAAGGATGTAGCAATGTACATACATTTTAAATGGACACGCTCCCTGACCCAGGAATTCTACAGCTCACCAGTTAGTCTCCACATGCCTTCAGAGAGACAAACACAAGAACGTTCATGCCACATGGCTTGTCATGGCAAAATATAGGAGACAACGTATGTGTCCATTGTTAGGGGATTGGGCAAATGAATGCTACATGTCTCTACAGTCATGCAACAGAACGGGACGATATTTATGAACTGATAGCGTACAACAAAAACAAAACAAAAACCTCCAAATGTTTAGGCGACAAAAAATCAAGGTGCAAAGATAATCACAGCTTATCCAATAAAATCCCATCTGTAAAAAGTGGATAATAATGTGGATATTAGGGGCGCCTGGGTGGCACAGCGGTTAAGCGTCTGCCTTCGGCTCAGGGCGTGATCCCGGCGTCATGGGATAGAGTCCCACATCAGGCTCCTCTGCTGGGAAACTGCTTCTCCCTCTCCCACTCCCCCTGCTTGTGTTCCCTCTCTCTCTCTGGCTGTCTCTATCTCTATCAAATAAATAAATAAAATCTTTAAAAAAAAATAATGTGGATATTATTAAAAACCACCACATGCATCCATAGAGCGTATATGGGTGATAATATCTATCTTCTACGGTATGAAAAGAAAATTTCTGGGCAGCTAAGTTGGCCACCCAGTTATTGCTGGGAAAAGGACTGAGAAAATTGAGATACGAGACACTTTCATTCATATACCTTTTGTGTTCTGATTTTTTTTTCTAAGTGCAATATTAATTTTTAATTAAAAGCAGTTAATAAAAGGCACCCATACTGAACGATGAGACATGGAGATTTTTTAAAATTACGAATGAGTCATAAACCTCCCAAAGGCAGATTATTATCTGTTATTGAAGTTTTCTTTACATGTCTTCTGTCTAGGAACTGTAACTGTTGCTGTGATCCGTGCATAGCAATTAGTGTATAAAACATGATCTCAACTAGCAGGAAAATACACAAACATGCACAAACACACACAGTCACACTTGGCAAAAAAAAAAAAAAAAAAAACAACCTATACATAAACATCCCGAAAGTTTCAGTTAGGCGATTATCTGTTTAGTAGGCGTATGAGTGATCATTTTTTTCTTTGTATTTTTCTTTTTTCATATTTTGACAACCTGCTCGTATTACTTTTATAAAGAGAAATATCGTTTTAAAATGACTAGTGTAATTGAGATTTATGTCGATGATCTGAGTTACCTTTGAAGAAAATATACAGAATATATATTACAGGGAAAGAAAATGCCCCGAAAGTATCAACAGTAAATGGCTCTTTCTTTCTTTTTTTTTTTTCTTTTTTTTTTAATGGCTCTTTCTAGAGAAGATTTTTTTTTTTGCCTTCTTTTTTTGTGTTTTCCAGATTTCTGCACTAAGCATTACTGTGCTACAAATGGAAAAGATCTTTTTAATGCTAGGCATAAAAATTGGGAAAACCTCTTTAAGATATAGTTTGTTTGTTTTAAAGAACCTTAGGATTGTTGTAGGATTCCCGTGATTAAACCAAATGAAAGCTCTTTCCTATTTGGTGGAATCATTTTTCAGAAAGGACGAGGAAAACATATTGCGAGTATATAACCTTTTAAAATCGGATGGGAAAGTAGTCATTAGAAACAAAATCTAGGGGTGCCTGGGTGGCTCAGTCGGTTAAGTGTCCAGCTCTTGATTTCAGCCGGGATCATAATCTCAGGGCTGTGAGATCCAGCCAGGTTGGGCTCTGTGCTGAGCATGGAGCCTGCTTGAGACTCTCTCTCTCTCTCTCTCTGCCCTTCCCCTCCACTCACATGTGCATGCTCTCCCTCTCTTAAGAAAAAAAAAAAAGAAGACTAAAATCTAGAAGATAAATCTACTTTGGAAAGTATCTTTCTCCTTTGAGCCTTGGAAGTTAGCAATATCATGGAGTTTTTTGCATTATGCTTTTATATCAACCGGGATTAAATACTTGCTTTAGTAAATGCCTAAGAAAAAGGAGCAGAGCCTCAGCTATCCCTAAGAGTAGACCAAACCTTTGGGATTCAAACCAGAAATGAATGTCACGGGGCCCAGTGGCAGGGCTGTGGAATTGATGGGAGAGATAGCAAGAGAGCTTACCCATTCATAACCCAAGGGAGGGAAGAACAGCCCTGGTTTTATATTTGAGAGCAAGGGAGTGAGAGAGAGAGAAAAAAAACTATAGTCAGATAAAGCATAATCCAATAAGATTTAAAATATTGTAAAAGAAGCTGCTTTTGTTTCTTTAAACTCTGTTCCATAGCATACCTATTAATTTACATAATGAGGAAAGCACTTAGCAATGAGCACTCCTTTTGTGAGAGGTGCGTGCTGACACAGCATCGTTGCAAATTTTTCTGGAGCCGCATTATCATCTGGTTTTCCGTCTTGACTGACTCACTTGGCAACCACATTAATATCTCATCCTGATGAGAACAGAGCAGAAGAGATGAGGCATAGACAAAAACAGAGCTTCTGGAAGGCATATTAACTTTTATGAAGCTATGACTTAAATTGACATGCTTTAGGGGAAAATGGGAAATAAGGGCACCATTTTTTGGCAAAAATCTTTTTTGTTATGCAATACAAAAAAAGAACAGACACACACATACCCAATGCCCAAAGTTAGCAAGTGCCAACATTTTGTCACATTTGTTTTATGTTCTCACTTTTAAGAAATACAGTGTTGTCAATACAGTTGACACCTCCACGTACTTGTCCCCCGTTCCACCTGTCCCTCCCTGGCCAAACGTCACCACTCTCCTTCCCATTCATGTTACTGTATGTGTAAACTGCCATAAATAATGGCTACTGTTGTTGCGTGTGAATTTTAAATATCTACGAAAATGTCATCTTATCCTCCCACAAATGGCTTTCTTCATCTCATGCTGTGTTTATAGGACTGAATCAGGTTGCTACATGAAGATCTGGCTCATTCATTTCAACAGCTTTAAAGTATTCTGTGGATAGAACATAATTGATCAATTCTACACCTGTTGATGTAAATTGAGATCTTTTCTTCCCTTCCCTCCCCTCCCCTATCCTCTCCTCTCCTTTCCTTTCTTTTTTTCTTTTTCTTTTTTCTCTCTTTTTTTTTTTTTTTTTTTTTGCTTTAACAGAGAACACTGCCATGAATATTCTTTTCTGTATCTCCACATGCATCTGCCCTGGAGTTCCTTACGTAGTAAAATTACTGAGTCCTAGGGATCCCACAGCTTCATTCTGAACAGATACAGCCCAACTGTTCTTCGATGCAGTTTTATGAATCTACGAAGTCATTCCATCAGCAAGATGGTTGTGTTTTCCCACGTCTTTGGCAACTTAGAATTTCCAACTTTTATTTTATTTTTTGCTTTCGAGTGTTTCCGGCTTCATTGAACAATAATGGCCGTAAGCCAGCGTGTAAGTTCAGGGCATACTGTACATATATTGTGAAATGTTTACCACAGCAGGTTATGCTAACATGCATCTTCTCATAGAGATACAATAAAAAGAAAAGAAAGAAGAGAAGAATAAAGGGGGAAAATTCTCCTTGTGTTAAGAACTCCTAGGGTTTAGTCTCTGGACGCCTTCCCCGTAGATAATACCGCAGTGTAAGCTATAGTCATCGTGGTGTCCATCCACCCCCAGCACCCACTGACCTTACAAACTGGAAATTTGTACCTTCTGACCCCCTTCCTCCAGTTCCCTCTGCCCTCACCCCTGCTAAGTACAAATCTGAGGTCTTTTTCTGTAGGTTGCTTGTTTGCTTATTTCGAGATCACGCAGTTTTTGTCTTTCTCTGACTTATTTCACTTAATGCCTTCAAGGCTCACTCGTGTTGTCATAAATGGTAGGATTTCCTTGTTGATTTTATGGCTGAGTAATATTCCACTGTATATATATATACCACAATTTCTTTCTCCATTCATCCATCTATGAACACTTAACGTTGTTCCCATGTGTTGGCTATCGTAAATAACACCGCAATGAATAGGGGAGCGCAGGTATCTTTTTAAGTTAATGTTTTTGTTACCTTTGGCTATATCCCTACAAGTGGAATTGCTGGATCATATGGTAGTTCTCTTTTTAATTTTTTGAGGATTCTCCATACCGTGTCCATAGTAGGTCTGCCAATTGATAATCCCACTGAGAGTGTAAAAGGTTCTCTTCTCTCCACATCTATACCAGCATTTGTTATGTCTTGTTTTTTTGATGATGTCCATTCTAACAGGTGTGAGGTGCTGTGTCATTGTGGTTTAATTTGTATTTCTCTACTGACTAGTGATGTTCAACATCTTTTCGTGTACCTGTTGGTCTTTTGTAGATTTTCTTGGGAGAAAGGTCTATAGAACAAAGCAAGAGGTGTCACATTTCCTGATTTCAAGCTATACTATAAGGCTATATTGATCAAAACAGCATGATACTGGCACTGAAACAGACAAATAGACCAATGGAATAGAATCAAGAGCCCAGAAAGGAACTCAAGCATATAGAGTCAACTAATATTTAACAAGGGAGCCAAGAATACTCAATGGAGAACAGTCTCTTCAATAAAAGTTGCTGGGATAGTTGGGTATTCACACGAAACTGGACCCGCTTAAACCACTCACAAAAAATTAACTTCAGAGGGATTAAAGACTTAAATGTGAGATCTAAAACCATGAAACTCCTAGAAGAAAATAGAAACAGATCTCCTTGATATGGATCTTGGTAATAAGTTTTATTTTAATATGACACTTAAAGCACAGACAACAAAATAAAAAAATACACAAGTGGAACTATATGAAACTGAAAAGCCTCCGCACAGTGAAGGAAATGATCAGCAAAGTAAAAAGACAACCTACGGAATGGGAAAAAGTACTTGCAAATCATATATCTGATAATATCTAAAACATATAAAGCACTTAAACAATTAAATGGCAAGTAAATAAATCAGTAAATAACCCAATTAAAAATGGACAAAGGATCTGAATCAAACTTTTTTAAATTTTGTCATCTTTTGGGACTGAAATAGTGAATCATTTTTGTTTGTTTTAGCTTTCATTCTCCTGGTTAAAAGTGACATTTGTATTTTTTTCTATGTTTATTGACCATTCAGGCTTTCTCTTCTGTTAAATGTGCATTTTATTTTGGGGATTATTTGTATTTTTCACTAATCGATGGAATTAAAAAAATATTTTCCAGACTCTATTTCTTCGTCAGTTGCATAGGTTGAAATATATTGGACCAATCTGTAAAAAATATAAATCTGTCCCCATCGTATATCATTTTGCCTGTTACCATATGGAAATACTTAAATTTAAATTGAATCAGATTTATAAGAAACATTTCCTTTCATGATTTGTGTTATTTTCTCTCATTTGAGGAATCCTGCTCTGTCTTAAGATGTGATGGTATTTTCTTAACATTTCCTTCTAGAAAGTTCTATAATTAAGATTTTCAAGTTTTGTTCACCTATTCAGAGGGAATGTCATTTTGTGTTCGGTATGAAATAGAGAACTAATTTTATTTTCTTGCTTATAAATAGCTAATGTTTGTGTCCTGTTAATTGTAGAATATATCACCCCCTTATCAATTTATTATGCTACCCAGCTGTCTTTTCTCACCTTCCTATGTGTGGTTGGCCAGTTTCTGGAGTAGATCTGAGAGTAGATTTCTTCTCTATCCCACTGTTTTTTCTATTCTTAGATGACTATCAAACTTGACTAATATGGTTTATAAGAAACCTTATTCAGTAGAAGGGTGAGCCCTCTCTCCCCATCTTCCAATGCCTTGCTGATTGTGTTGCTTTATTTCTCCATATGCACTTTTACTTCAGCTTCTTAATTTCAGCAAAAGACTGCATTTGAAATCTAATTTGAATCGCATTGAAGTTGCGGGCTGATTCGGAGAATTCACCACCACATACCAAGTCGCCACACAGCACCGCCCATTTCAAAATATCTACCAATCTGGAATCATTCATTTAGCAATTATTACTGAGTGCTCACCACATGCCAGGCATGGTTCTGGGCATCAGCTAAACAGCAGTGAAAAGCAAAATGGACCAAAACTCTGCCTTTGCCAAGCATACAGAAATAAGTGACCAAGCGAGGGGCTCACTAAGTATGTTATACACTGGTAAGTGTCCTGGAGAAAATACCGTAGGGAAGGGGAGGAAGGGGGGGGTGCTGGTAGCAGGGGGAGGTGCAGTTTTAATTAGGCCTGTCTGTTTGACAGTGTTCGGTCCAAAAAATAAAACCTATTCTTGGTGATTCCATAAAGAACATCTATTGACCAAATTGGATTGGAGAGCTGGGGTATCACACAAGGAATTGTGTGAGGCAATCCAGAAATTGGCAACAGCTGGAGGCTTTCACCTCCACTGAGGAAATGCATGAAAACTGCCAAAACATCGCTCGTCTTTCTGTCAGTTCAGTGTTACGAGGAAGCTAATGTAGTCTCCACTCCACTCCACTCCACTCCATTGATGGGGCCATCGCTGTGTCAGCCATGCAGAGTCCTCCATGATGAAATAAGAAAGAAACCATGAAAGCCAAAGTTTTCAGGAATTCAAAGTGAAATTTCTGTGAGTGGGTGCTCAGGTTCAATCATGACCTCCACCTCTTGGTTCCTGGACTTATTTCAGCTATTGGGAACATGAAACCATGTATTTGGCGTGTGCTTCCAAATGGATGATGCCACATTCTGTCGGGCAGCTGGAATCGTAACAGGAGACATCAATCAGGACCCAGTCAGGAGACAGAAACTATTCATTAACTGGAACAAGGTAAGTTGAACATAAAGAATCGTTAACTATGACAGAGAATTGGACAAATGAGGGATTGGAGAGTACAAAATAACGAGAACTCTAAATCAAATGAGAATAGAATATGTAAGGAAGAGCCACCACCCCAAACCGAATTTGGAACCGAGAGGCAATACCCTGATGGTTGGCATACTGAATACTCAGGAAGAGATTCTAACGTCTAATACTAATATTAGTGTAGGTCCCCAGAAGACCTGGACCTCATTCATACTTGTGCGCCCAGAAATTGGCACAATATCTGGCATGTGGTAGATACTCAATAAATGACAACTAACCTAATGAGATGCTGTGTAAAGGCGACCTAACTGGGAGAGGGATCTGTAAAGGGACTTGAAGAAAAGAGGGGTCAGAGGAAGGCAATTTAGACGGGAGGAAAAGCATGATTTGGAGAGAACCGTAAATAGATTAAACTTGTTACCCTGCCAGAACATCTTGCCATGTGCCGGGGAAGAAATGTGGTCACGAGTCAGGCTACTTCACAATCCATCCAGAGAGGAGATGACGGTGTCTGGGCCAAGATGGCGGCCTTGGAGGCAGAGAAGGACGCATCCATATCCCATCTATTGTACAGATAGAACCAGCCTGGCTGACTTCATGCCTCTGAGGCTACAGAAACGAAAGACACAAACCTGCCCCTCAGGAAGCTCATGATCTAGTGGACAGAGTGGGCAGAGGAAATGCAGTCGAGAAAAGCCAGAGCACAGCTCTGACACAGGTGTCAACTCGGTCCAGTGACTCATCGGCCCACCCTGACGTGGTTCCCAGCGACGCCATTACGTGTTCACAAGCAGCTTCTCCGATGGGGCAAGGAAAGTGCTGTCCAGCCTTGTTTGACTGTCATCCAGGTTTACCCAAAGAGGTAACAGCACCATCCTGTTTTCCACTGAAATGTTTTTTTAACCTTACCCTGTTGAATGCAAGAGACCCTGGGACAAGATCTATAGTCACCAATATAGACACATGGCAATCACTTGTTTAGACTTTTTTTCTCTCTGGCTTTATTGAGATAGAATTGAAGTCCAACATCACATAAGTTTAAGGTGTACATGCTGATGGGGCGCCTGGGTGGCGCAGTCGTTAAGCATCTGCCTTCAGCTCAGGGCGTGATCCCAGCGTTCTGGGATCGAGCCCCACATCAGGCTCCTCCGCTGGGAGTCTGCTTCTTCCTCTCCCACTCCCCCTGCTTGTGTTCCCTCTCTCGCTGGCTGTCTCTCTCTCTCAAATAAATAAATAAGATCTTAAAAAAAAAAAAAAGGTGTACATGCTGATTTGATACACTTTCTTTTTTTTTTTTAGAGTTAGTTAGTTATTTGAGAGCGAGAATGCACATGCGAGCGGGAGGAGGGGCAGAGGGCGAGGGAGACAGAGTCTCAAGCAGACTCCCCGCTGAGCGTGGAACCCAAGTGGGTTTCAATCCCATGACCTTGCGATCATGACCTGAGCCGAAATCAAGAGTCAGATGCTCAACCGACTGAGCCACCCAGGCGCCCCTGAGTGGATACACTTTCGTACTGCACAGTGATTATCGCCATAGCGTTCACTAACATCATGTCACATAATTACCATTTCTTTATTGTGGTGAGAACTTTTAAGATCTACTCACTTAGCAACTTTCAAGTTTATAATACAGGATTGTTAGCTGTAATCCATGCTGTACAATAGATCCCCAGAACCGATTGATCTTGTTACTGGAAATTTGTAGCCTTTGACCAGCATTGGCCCATTTCCCCCACTCTAGTTTTGTCTTTATTATACTAGAATACGAATGGATTTATATTTCCCTAGACCGAATGATTTTTTTTAAACACAAAAACAAAGGGCTGACATTATTTGCATGCATCAGAAGAGCCCCATTATCTTTTTTCTTTCTTTCTTTTTGTTTTCCTTTATTCGTAGCCATCGTGAATAAAAAGGAGGATGAGAAAAGATGGAGAGGACACGTGCTTGGTCTCTGTGGGGGGCTTTGTCATAGGCATCTTTGGGCTTTATTCCATCCTAGAATTTTCGGTATGTGGCAGTCACCCCACATTTTTAAGAGCGAGGCACCATGCCCCAAGCCTTCCGCTATCTGCAACTTTCTCTTCATATTCAGCCCACACGCTCCTTAATTAAATTCCTTCTGAGAATTTAGAATGACATTTTTTATTCCCCCCCACCCCCCGCAAATGGCTTTCTCCTTTGGTTGTTCATTTTATTAGTGGCTATTGTCTCATCCATTCCCTTGTTCACTGGGTGTTCAGGAAAGAAATGTGGTTTGTATTAATATCTTCAATTTTCTTCATAAATCAATATTCAGAGTCACTTAATTATCTGCACTACTTTTCTTTTAACCCTCTGCTATTTACTACACTTGTCAAATGCTTCTCCAAACAAATATTTTAAGACTGTTGCAGGTGTCAAATAAAATGGCCACTAATATTTATAGGCATCACTAAAGAAATCTTTTAGCAATGAAGTTGACAGTGTGGGGACAGGAATAGGAGAAAATTTCTCACCAGAGCAAGAAACTAAGACTGTTGGCACGGAAGTGAGCAAGGGCTGGGCACTCCATGCAATTGTCCTAAATGATTGAAAGAATGCAGGGATACAAAATCCAGCAAATAATTTAAGTGAAGATACTTTTCTTGACCAAAAAGATTTTAAAAAGGAGCAAAATCATGGGGAAGAAGCAAGGCAAGGTGGTAACCATATGCCATGAGGAAGTTCTGCCAAATACAATAAAATCTGAACCAAAGCTAAGGAAGATAAAAGGATCAGAAAATCCCCCTCCCCTGATTCCCAAGAGAACAATACAATGTTGTAGGAAGCAAGAGGGAAGCTTTCTGGAAAACCATTCTACTACCCTCTTTTGAATGGAGGTCTGGAGGCACGGGGCTCAATCTCACAACCCTGAGATCACGACCAGAGCCTAAATCAAAAGTCGGATGCTCAACCAACTGAGCCACCCAGGTGGCCCTTAGGAGTCTTTTTAGTTCCAATAACATATAGTGAAATGTACAGATCTTCTATTTGAAGAGTTTTTAAATCAATATAAAGAATATGTTAACATTTTCATACCCAATAATTGTTCTTCAATGCAACTCCATAGATCAGCTTTCCCTACTCTTAGATGTCATAGACATGTGATCATTGTGTGTCTGGTTTCTTTGGCTCAAAATAATACCTTTGAGATTTAGCTCTGTTGTTTCAAGTATTAGTAGTTAATTGTTATTTCTGAGTGGTAGTTCATTTTATAAATATAAATATACCACAATGTGTTCATTTGCTGTCCTAAGATACGGACGTTCTGAATTTTCCCAGGTTGGGGCTATTATCAATAAGGCTCCTGTGAAAATTGTTGTGTAAGTACGTAAGTCTTTATTTACCTTGGATAAACACTCAAGAGTGGAATTGGTAGTTAATAAGGTAGAATTGTGCTTAGTTTGCCCAATTTGCTTCTTTTTTATATTTTCTCTTTTTCTGCTGAGATTTCACATCTTTTGATGCATTGTGACCGTATTTTCTTTTATGGCATTGAGTGTGGTTATAATATCTGCTTTCAAATCCTTTTCTACTAATTCCAATATCTGGGTCATCCTCGGACTGATCGCCTAAATATTCTTTTAAATTGAGAATGCATCACATCTTCTGGTTCTTTGTATGTTGAGTAATTTGGGATAGTATCTTGAATATTGTGAATGTAATGGTATGGTGACCCTGGATTCTATAGTATGCCTCCTAAGAGTGTTGATTAACTGTTTTTGTTTGTTTTATTGGTAATTAACTTGGTGGGACTCACGGTGCAGACAGTCTCTGAAGAACCAAATCAAATCTCAGTTCAGTTCTTCTATCTTTAGCTGGGTTGCTTTGGGCTTGCCTCATACGTATACAGTTCAGAAGTTTGCCAAAGCTTTGGCAGAGTTTATATGGAAAGTGGGTGCTCTCCCTCTCTAGCTATCTCCTTTCCAGGATCCCTCCTTGCTTTCCAGAGGCTGTGATCACCTCAATTTCTATCCTTTGGTTCTTTAGAGAGACTACTGGAATTTTAGTTATGCCATGTGAGCCTTACTGTAAGCTCTTCCCAGACTTAAAAAGTATTGCCCCCCAAAGAAGTAAATTTTCCTTACACGGTTCTTATCTTCCAAGTATTGACTCCCTAACAGAATCTGAGCTTTTGTTCATCTCTAGTGCCTTCGGGTAGTTTGTATTTTATAATTTGTCCAGAGTTTATACTTGCAATTTATAAAAGGCTTAGTCCGGTAGGAGCTTAGCTGGCCGTACCAAAAGCAGAAGTACTATGTTTTGAATTTTGAGAAATTGGCAGTTATACAAAGTGATTCAAACCACTTCATACTCCCACTAACAATGTATGCAAATTCCAATTGTTCCATGTTTTATCAATATTTGCTGTAATCAGTCATTTTAGTCATTTTAGTGGTTATGAAATGCATCCCATACTGTAATATACATTTCCTTGATGACAGGTAATGTTCACTGCTCCTATATTTTCCTTTGTGAATGGTCTTCAAATTTTTAATTTTTATTATCTATTGTAGGATATCTTTATACATTTTGGGTAAGAGTCCTTTGGTCAGACCTATGTAATGTAAATATTTTCCCAGACTGTGCCCCATCTATTTATTTTCTTAATGGTGTCTTTTGATGAGCAGAGCAGACGTTTTAAATTATGATAAAGTTAAACTTATCATCCTATTCTTTTTGGGGTGGTGCTTTTTTTGGTTTTGTCCAAGAAATTTTTGCCTATGTCAAATCGACTAAAATATTTTATTTTTTTCTAGAAATTTTCTATTTCTGACTGTTGCGTTTAAAGCTATTATACATCCTGGGATGCCTGGGTGGTGCAGTCAGTTAAGGGTCTGCCTTTGGCTCAGGTCATGATCCCAGGGTCCTGGGGTCAAGCCCCACATTGGGCTCCCTGCTCAGTGAGGAGTCTGCTTTTCCCTCTGCCCTTCCCTCTGCTCATGCTTGGGCTCTCTCTCTCTCTGAGATAAATAAATAAAAATCTTAAAAAAAAAAAAGGCTATGATACATCCCCAATTATTTTTTTGTGTATGGGATGATAAAAAGATTAATACCCACTGTACATAATGTGTTATCATTTTTATATATTGGTCATTTGTGTTTGGTAAAAATTTTGTTAGGGCATATTTACTCTGCATTAATGAAGAATACTGGTCTATAATTGCTCTTTTTGGAGCAGGTTTCGATGTAAGGCTAATGATACTGTAGTATAATTAATTTTGAAGCTCCCCTCATCCTCTATTGTCCAAGAGTTTGGATACAATTGGTATTATTTCTTCCATAAAAATTTGATTTAATACCACTGTGATTAGATAATACGAGACTTGTTTCATGGTCCAGCATATGGAAGATAGTTGGCGCATGGGGACAAATATAGTCTATGGCTAGGGCTCCTCAGCCTTCTAATTTGTCATACCAACCCACATATACCTGTTAAGTTTTTCAAATTTCCAGGTAGAGTCTCCTTACGTACTCTCTACTATGGGGCATTTTCCTCCTACCACTGTTCTGTCAGGCATGAGAGCAGCCATGTCTTTTTTCTATAGAGATTGTTGTTTTCTGAAGTTTAGTTCACTTAATTTTCTCTTTGGTTGGTCCAGGAACAACGACAACAGTAACAGCCCTATAACTTGTAGCTTATTTAGCTTGTTTGCTTATAGGTTAAAGGTGTAGTCTCTTGGGGCGCCTGGGTGGCACAGCGGTTAAACGTCTGCCTTTGGCTCAGGGCATGATCCCGGCATTGTGGGATCGAGCCCCACGTCAGGTTCCTATGCTATGAGCCTGCTTCTTCCTCTCCCACTCCCCCTGCTTGTGTCCTCTCTCACTGGCTGTCTCTATCTCTGTCTAACAAATAAATAAAATCTTTAAAAAAAAAAAAAAAAGGTGTAGTCTCTTGTAACCCTACACATTCTAAGGAATTGGAACTCCTACTCCAGGTGGGGTTTTTTTGGGGGTGGGGGAGGAAATTTAGGGATTTTTATTTTTTTTATTTATGTTTTCATTGTAGTAAAGTGTACATAACATAAAATTTACCATTTTAACCACTCTGAAGTACGAAGTTCAGTGCATTAAGTACAGACACATGGTTGTACCACCATCCCATCTGTCCATCTCTGGAATCTTCCCAAACTAGAACTCTGTACTCCTTAAACAACAACTCTCCATTTTTCCCTCCCCTAGACCCTGGAAAACACCATTCTATTTTCTGTGTCTATGAATGTGACTGCCCTAGTTTCCTCTTATATATAAGTGGAATCATACAACATCTGTCCTTTTGTGACTCAGTGGAATTCCCTCAAGGTTTATCCATGTTGCAGCATGTGTCAGAATTTCCTTCCTTTCTATTTGAAAGGCGAAATAATATTCCATTGCATGTATATGCTACATTTTGTTGTTGGCCCATTTACCTGTCTTGGGCTGACTCTGCCTCTTTGCTGTTGTGACTAATGCTGCCATGATCTTGGGTGTACCAATATCGGTCCGTGTCCATGAGTTCAATTCTTTTGGGTATATAGCTAGAAGCAGAGGTGCTGGAACATATGGATCAGTTGCTGGATCCTATTGCTAGATCATATGAATCACCAATCAGATGGTGACTCCATCTTGAATTTTTTTGAGAAATCACCCTACTGCTTTCCATAGAGGCTCCACATCAAGGACTTCTTAAAAGCAGTATAGAGCTTCATTTTCGTTGGGGAACTTTCCATTTGGAATAGGAAGAGTAGACATTTGGCTAGACAGCGATCCCAACATACTTGCAGCCATTTCTGTAGACCAGCAGCCTCAGAAACGAAAGACAAATCTGTGACCGTATTTTCTAAATAACACATAGCTAATTGGGTTTCCATTCATCTTCAAGCAAAAAGCCCATATCATTTTAAAGTAGACGATCATCTGAGAACATAGGGGCATCCTCTCAAAGGGAAAGGATATTCCCTCAACTTGCGAGAGATGGTACTTCATGACATGGGTACGTAAAATGTAGAAGAAAACAATGTTTACTGATAAAGTTACTCATCTTCTATGACCTTCTCTCACCTCCAGGCTACTGGTATTCTGACCAATCATGTACGCGTACACCAGCCTTCCCTCTCTGTCTTCCATGCACGATACTCAAACAGAGCCCAGATGAACAAGGAGGACACCCAAAGTAAATTGAGCTACGCCACTTTGTGACAAATAGCAAGATTTAAGACAAGAGAGATTAGAATCCATTCCGAATTGGCTACACCAAAACAGAAAGAAAACACAATGGAGCAATAGTGTGAAATCTTTTTTTTTTTTAAAGATTTTATTTATGTATTCATTCAACAGAGATAGAGACAGCCAGCGAGAGAGGGAACACAAGCAGGGGGAGTGGGAGAGGAAGAAGCAGGTTCATAGCGGAGGAGCCTGATGTGGGGCTCGATCCCATAACGCCGGGATCACGCCCTGAGCTGAAGGCAGGCACTTAATGACTGCGCCATCCAGGCGCCCCAATAGTGTGAAATCTGCCAGCAAAATACAAGGAAGTGAACATACGCAACAACAATAAAAAAAGATGGAGTATGGTTCTGAAGAAGACTTATTTCAGAAACTATAGGAATAGTTAAAAAGGGTAAACGCTTTACCTTTCAATGTAATTAAAATTGATGGGCTTTATGAAATAAGGAGAGAAATGAGGGGATGAAGCGCTCAATGGAGCGAAAGAGAGAACCCGGGGTGCTGAGACAAAGCCACAGGGAAACCTGAAGAAATAGTGAAAAGTATAAATTAGGACACCATCAAAAACGAAATCGTGCGGGGGCACCTGGGTGGTGCAGTAAGTTAACCGTGGAACTGTTGGTTTCAGCTCAGGTCATGAGCTCAGGGTTGTGGAATCAAGCCCTGGGTCAGGCTGCATGCTCAGCGCGGAATCTGCTTGAGTCTTTCTCTCCCTCTAACTCTCCCCTCTCCTCCCCCCTCCCCGGGCTCTCTGTCTCTCTAAATAAATAAATCACTAAAAAAATATCGTGTGGAGGATCCTAACCAGAATGAAGGGGATGACCAAAAAACCCCACAAAGGCAATTAGCAGAAAGTTTTAACATGTGACCAACATTATTTAAAAAAAAAAAAAAGAAGTGAAACCAAGATGTATCTTGGTGAACTTACTTAATTTTAAGAATGCATTATTTAATCATTGAGATCAGGGTTTCTCAACCTCACCGGTATTTACGTTTGGGACCAGATAATTCTTTACGGTGGGAGGTGTCCTGTGCATTGTAAGGTACTTAGCGGCATCCTTGGCCTCAGCCCACGAGGTGCCAGTAGCGCCTCCTACTGGGAAAAATGTTGTGAGAGCCAAAAATGTCTCTTGCCCGCAAAATTGGCCCTGGTTGAGATCCACTTGGAGTAGAGTGAAGGTATCATCAAAAAATACATTTACAACATTATGCACCAAAGGTCCGGGAAGCAAGGTTGATAGAGTTTTGAAGCAAATCAAATATGCTTCAAGAATTCTCTACTCAGGGCACCTGCGTGACTCAGTTGGTTAAGCAGCCAACTCAGGTCAGGTAATGATCTCGCGGTGGTGAGATCAAGCCCCACCTCAGGCTCTGAGCTCAGCGCGGAGTCTGCTTCAGATTCTCTCTCCCTCTCCCTCTGGCTCCCGCGCTCTCTCTCAAGTAAACAAATAAATTCTTACCCCCCCCCCCAAAAAAAAGAATTATCCATCCAGTCCAGTTGTTCATTGACTCGTTCAGGAGAGCCCTTAAAACCAGTATAAAAACATGCCTATGCCTACACTAAAATAAGCAAGGATGGGGGGGGGGGGATTTACAAAAGAAAAACACTGAATTTGGGAATTAAAAAACAAATCCATTCCAATGATCTCAATACCATATTAGCATTCTAATATGGCTCCACTCTCATTTGGGCTGACACTGGGCATGCAATATTTCAGATTACACAGAATCACCCACGTCAGGTTATCACAATGGTCATGATAATTATAGGCAGTATCCCAATGCACCAAAACAGACCAGGGAAGTCAGCTAACAACGCGCCTGTCCCCTGTTAGGGGTGGAGTGCCATGATCCCAGCAAGCCCTGAACCCAATGGTTTGATTCAACAGCTCATGTGAAAAAAAAAAAATCTCAGTTACATGAGGAAATCTAAAGCACTAGAATATGATTTACAAAAATTAAATTGGCAAGGAATGTGGCAATAAAGTTGTCTAATGTGTTCCAGGGTGATGGTGGGGAGATGATTTAAAATAGCCAAGGGCAAGAACCATTTAAAATCAGCTGCTGAGCAGTGAGCATTTTCAGAGCTGTCTGAGTCTTGGGTTGGGTGTACAGCATTTTAGTTCAAAGGCTGTAGTCCATTTCAGGGTTTGACAGGAAGAAGTAAGAGGCCAGCTGAATTCTTGCCAGAGGACATAACAAAGATTCAGAATCCAATACCCAGCCCAGCTCACGCAAAACAATGGCTCCTTTTTCCCTTGTTTGAAATGCAAACCAGTCACTTTTCTGTTCCTACAGTTGTAATGAATGAAATCATCTTTGCAGAGCTCTTACAATGGCTTCCCTTTCTATCTCTGGGCTGCCCTTTTCTTATTTTTCTGATTTCCTCTTTTCCCCCAGAACTCAGGTCTCTTAAGGCCAGTTATGGTGGCTGTCGAGGAAACACCGTGCCCAGGACACATTGCTCTTGGTTCCTTCATTAAGCCTGAATCCCAGAGGGAAGCTGGTGAAGATGATGAGCAGAGCCAGGATTGGTAGCATGAGTCAAAATGAAATCTTGATATTTTAAGCCGTAGTTATTTGAAGTTGTTTGTTATTGCTGCGTGATTTAGCCAAAGCTGCCTGACACAGAGGAGATGCACCTATTCCTGGTATTAAGACACAAAGGTGGTACAAAGATGCTCCTAGCGTAGCATCTGGCATGCTCTTGGCGCTCAATAAATGTTTGAAAGAATAAATGCAGGGAAAAGACCTGGTATCCAGTGCCAACTTCGTCATTTGCAAGCTGTGAGACCATCACTTAATTTCATCTGTAATTAAGGATACAGTTAGCTGCTGTTTGCCATAGCTACTGTTGTGAGGGTCCAAGATAAAGCATTTGTTACGGCACAGGACAAGCTAGAAAGTGTTGTGCAAATAAACTTACCTAGTCAAGTCAGTGATAACAAGTGTTAGCCCTATCCCATTCGAGCACAAACTGCACATTGTTCTTTTGCCTCTGAACAAGGCAGAAAGTGGGAAAATGGATGTAGGCATAGTAGAAGTCAAGATGCCTTGTGTCTAAATCTGGATAATTCCTCAAGTAGCTTAGTCAAGACACATCTTTCCTCTGGACTTCAGTGTCTTTACCTATAAAATAAAGGAGTTACACACTAGATTCCACATGAGTTCCTTTTCAAGTTTAACATTCTAGGAAGGATTTCATGTGGTCACAGACCCTTCGAGATTGGACTCCACAAAACTGAAATGGCAAATTGATCTGCAGGGTCCCTCCATGTCTTTGGTTGGGGCTACAGCTGCCAACATTTCTAGATGAAAAGTGAACAATGGTTAATTGCCCAACTGCTTCCAAATGTCCAGATGTTTGGCATGGAGAGCTAGCATGTGAATGATTGACTAAATTACTTCATTTTTCATCCAGGCACTTTTGCTTGGTTTAGAGTCAACCTCTCTCTCCAGCCCTGGAAGTGAATGCTGAAAGAGTTGGCGGGGTGGGGTGGGGGTGACTTGAAGTGAAAACCAAAAGAAAAGTATGAATTTTGAACTCTTCCATACACGGATAAAAGCTGACTCAGACGTCTTACAGATAACAGAAGCAAAGATGCTTTCATGACCTCCCTTCAATGATTCTGCACTGATCTCTCAGTTCAAATAGAAGAGTCATAATTCTAGACACTCGAAGCCCCTCGAAAATGTAGTGACTCATGAAATCAACAGGCAGATCCATTCCAGCCCAGCCACCAGGTTAAGTCAAAGTAACTGATAAAAGGAGTATCTGAAAGCAATCTCTCACTTTTGGTCATTCCTCTTCCCGGTCTCTCTACATACTTAGCTGTGCACACGCCTCAAGGCTCATTTCCTTATCTTTAGCTCTTCTTATTTATCGTCTTCAGAAATCTATTTCCATAACTCAGTAATAACCTCAACGTAAGTGTCGAGGGAGGGTGGGTTTGAACCTAACCCGTTCAGCACTCCAAAGCGATGCCTTCATGTCCCAGTGGGGGAACACATTGAACCCATTAAAAACGTGATGTAACTTCCAAACACCCACAAAAACAGTTATATACACTGTGAAGCACAATATGTTTATATTTGTTTGTTGAATGTAAATATGGTAAAGTCCCGTCAAGAGAGAAAATCAAAAGAAATGAAGAAAGGCCATACATTCATTTTAACAAATGCTCTTGGAGCATGGTGCCAGTGTGCTCTGTTGGGAATCTAGTATTCAAACACCAAATAACAAACTTTACCGACACCCAGGGTTTAAAGCAGTGCGTATTTATTTAGCACATGATTCTGAGGGCCAGCAGTCAAGCTGAGCTCAGAAGGGCAATTCTTCTAGTCTTGGCTGGGGCCACTCATGTAACTTCAGCCAGCTGCTGTGTTCGCTGGGGCCGAGCTTGCCTGCTGTGGCCTCCAAGGAAATAGCACATCTCGGGTCCCCGTAGTCTCTCATCTTCCAGCAGATTGTCAAGGCTAGCTCTCAAAGTAGCTGCCAGTGTTCCAAGAGGGTGCAGGATAGTATGTGAGGCCTCTTGAGGGTTGGGCTTGGAAATCACACACTTGGGGCACTTGGGTGGGTCATCAGTTGAGCATCAGACTCTTGATCTTGGCTTGGGTCTTGATCTCAAGGTTTTGAGTTCAGGCCCTGCGTTGGGCTGCATGTTGGGTATGGAGCCTACTTAAGAAAGAAAGGAAGAAAGAAGGAAAGGAAGGAAGGAAGGAAGGGCACACTATCTCTTTCATCATAGTCTAGTGGTTGAAGCAAGTCAACTGAACTCAGATTCAAGGAATAAGAGAATGGACTCAACTTTTTGATGGAAGGAGCTGCAAAGTCAAATTTCCAAGACTGTGGATACACAGAGAGGTGGAAGGTTGGGACCATTCTTACAAGCAATCTATGGCACCCCTGAAGATACACAGTCTAATTTCTGTTGCAGGATGCTGATCTGTCTGGCTACATCAGTGGGAGCTCCACTCCCGTTATCTTCTGACTGGGAAGATAGGGAATCTGTTTCCAATGGGAAACAGAGAGAAGAAAGGTACCAGCAAGAAGGAAGACAGTGTATTTATTTCCGTGGCTTTCCTCAGATGGGCTTTTCCCCTTTGACCAGAGGCACGGTTAGAGAAGATCTTTCCAAGGGTGCGAGTTTTTAGCATAAATCTAAATAGCGTGAATGAATGAGCTAGAAGGCAGGAAAACAAAGGTATGGGGTAAGCATTCCAGGCGGAGGGACCTCTGTGCTGCAGACAAGACCTTTCCACCAACTATCAGCTCTCTGGTCACTGTTGCTGGGGGGACATCGCTGATGAATCTCCTTCCACTCACCTACTCAACGTCTTCCAAAACAAAACGATCATCTCTTGATTCTCCCATAATCCTCACTGTTCTTTTTTTTTTTTTTAATCATTCTTAGGATTTTTTGTGTTAGAAGATTTATAGTAAGCATTGGCCTCAGTTCTGTTCAGTATTTGCTTATATTTATATATAAGGACTTACCTTAGAAGCTGAAGTTCCCTTTAATATTTACAAAGATTTTGTGAGCTTCCTTTATCTTATCTGAAAGCAACAGCCATAAACACCACAGGGTTATAGTAAGAATTAAATGAGACAATAGAAACATCTGTTTAACACAGTTTCTCGTGCATAGTTGATGCCCGATAAATGCTCACTCCTTTGTGTGGATACATAAGAAACTTTAGAACACGTTTTGTCACCTCATGTTTATTTGTATATCAAAGTGATACACACACACGGCAACGATAGCAGATGCTCTCAGCGTCCCCCCACATCCATGGGATCTTCTCCCTTTCCTTGGTCCCCATGACTGCTGACCGGCAGTGTCTCCACCGCTGTACCTTTCTTTCTAGAACCACAACAGGCTGTTCTGCCCCTTCCTGTACAGTGGGCCGGAAGTGCTGGGAAATTAGCAAAACCCTGAGAGGAGCCCTCAGCCCGTTGGAGATCAGTATATAAATCCATCCCTCCCCCCAGCTCCCTGGCTTCGCGGGTAAGGTAAGCATGAGGTGTTGGATTCTTCTGTTTTCCAGTTCCCCCTTGAAAATAATTTAGTTGCCCCCTGCAGTAGCTGGTTTAATGACTTAGTCTTTATTGGTTCTCCTTCCTCTCTGTATCATTAGTCCCTCTCCTTTGCAGGTGTTCCTTGCACCACTCCCCCGCCCCGAAGTAGAAAACCTGCCTCCAAGACCTGGCTTAAGATTTACTCCTGGCAGAACCCAAATCAAGACATGAACCGTTAAATAACCTAGAAGAGCCTATGATAAAAGCCAAGGATCCCGCTTCTCAAGGACAAATTTTATTTATTTCTTCAGGGTTTAGTGCTTTGTATGGCGACTGCATAGCTGTAGATAAAATGCTGATTACTCTGTTTTTCGATTTACCCATTTTATTTTATTGTATTTATTTTGGGGGGGGACGAAAGGGTTTGTGTCTTTTTTTTTAATATTTTTTATTATATTATGTTCGTCACCATACAGTACATTCCTAGTTTTTGATGTAAAGTTCCATGATTCATTACTTGCATATAACACCCAGTACGCAATGCAATACGTGCCCTCCTTACTACCCATCACCAGCCTATCGCATTCCCCCACCCCCTCCCCTCTGAAGCCCTCAGTTTGTTTCCCAGAGTCCACAGTCTCTCATGCTTTATTCCCCCTTCTGTTTACCCCCCTTTCTTCTTCCCTTTCTTCTCCTACCGATCTTCCTATTTCTTATGTTCCATAAATGAGTGAAACCATGTGATAATTGTCTTTCTCTGCTTGACTTATTTCGCTTAGCATTATCTCTTTTTAGAGGATACCTGTAGACTCTTTAATAGGAAAGATGAATACGTAATCCCTTAAGATTCTACTCTCAATCTCAAATCCTGGCCATGTGTATGTCTATATTTGGTTCTATTACTGGCTTCATTTAATTTTACATAATCCACTCGAACTTCTATTTCCCAATAAGCCAGCCTCAGTGAGTATGTATTGATAGCCCACTTAATGAGGTTAGGGTAGTTCTACCACCTTCTCTGTCCCAAATTCCATCCCCTAACTTGCATTGTCTCCAACCTTAACCTTACTGTGTCATGATTGTTGACATTAACCTTCTCTCCCACCGCCTCCCCTGAGCCTTCCATGCTTTGTGTGTGAGTTAACTCTAAAAGTCAAAAAACAACACAATATAAAATTTTAGATTCTGAAAATTAGGAAACTATATATTAGACACACACCCATATATCCCAATAAGACAAATGCTGTGTGTATTTTTTTAGACTGTCCCTCAAAACGTTGTTTTTGTTAACGATTGTGAAACACCTGCTGTGTGCCAGGTGTCGCTAAGTAATGAGGATACCGTGATGCACAAAACACTCCCATCCTTGGCCTCAAAGGAACGGACAGGACAGAGAAAGCTAAGAAAGTAAATAAAGAATCACAAATGTATGAGTGCTCCGAAGGAAAAGCGCAGGGTATTTGGAGAGCTTGCAAAAGAGAGGTGATATTTCCTCCAAACAAAAAAGAGGAATCGATTTGGGTGAGTAGTGGGATGTTTGTGTGGGGGAGTGACTGAGGACAGAGGGAAGAGCCGGTGCAAAGACCCTGACACAGGAAAGAGCTTGACAGCACAAACTGATGATAGTAAGCCTTGGGTCCTGTCTTGAGGTCTCTGGATTTTATTCTGAGCATGAAGGGAATTCACCCAAGAGGTCAGGCAGTTGTGCAACGACACCAGGAAGCTGAAGGAAGGGGGATTCAAGACTGATGGCAGGACCAACAAGGACGATTTGTGAGATCCCATAGATTAAGTTCTCAGCATAGTGCCTGCCATATAGGAACTGTTTAATAAATAACAGGTGTTGGGGCCCCTGGGTGGTGCACTCTTGGTTTCCGCTCCGGTCACAATCTCAGGGTCCTGAGATCAAGTCCCGCGTGGGGTTTGCGCAGAGTGCGGAGTCTACTAAAGTTTCTCCCTCACTTGCTCTCTCTCTAAAATAAACACGTAAATCTTTTAGCATAAATAAATAAGTAAAAAAATCCCAGGTTTTATTATTTTTCATTGCAATATACTGGAAAATGACTTACACTTTCTGAGGGTCAACCATCTTCCCTTGTCAAACAAGGGTGGTGTGGATCCCGGAGCATAAATACACTACAGGCACCACATAATCAGCTATGAAGCAGAAATAATTTTTGCAAGTGGATGGAGGTGCCCCACGCAGGGGTCCCATTTCTCTTTCATCTCGGAGATATTTCCCTTGGTGTGGAAAGGGCTCTTGGCTCTCGGAAAATAAACCAGCGTGTGCATGCAGCTTAGCTATGGAAGGGCCACTGGTTTCCTTTGCTTTGACCCAAGTGCGTTTCTTCCTTAACACTCCCCAGATCTTTTGCGTAGGAGTGAAGGTGTCTGCCAGGAATTGCAAAGGGAGCATTTAGCCTGGGTGCATATGCCTTGGCGTTCGTCCCAACACCACTGCCAAAACATCCAAACCTGTAAGTAGCGGCACTGCGGGTTTAACGAGCCACTGACGGAAGCTTTTAGAAATGTGTGGTTTCTATTTGTGCCAACGGGGTGTTTTTCCTCTGGTCCCCATTTTCTGCAGGTGGTCCATTTAATTTAACTTCCAGCCACTACCTTCTGCTTTGATTCAGGGAAGTAACTTGTCTTCCCCATACATTTCAAATTCCAGAATCCTTTACATTTCCTGTGTTTTCTCCCCCTTCTCCCCTCGGCCCCAACGCCCCCAAACTCTGGCAAAAAAAAAAAAAAAAAAAAAAGGCAGCTTTTTTTTTTTTTTTTTAATCCTACAGAATAAAAAATGTCCACGAGTCTGAACCCAATCTGGCATCATTTATACCTGAGAAGCTATTGCACTCTGTGGCTGGAAATGGTTTGCTTCAACACCTGAGATTTTTTTTTTCCCTCAAATGACCTTATTTTAATGGTTCGATTTTGACAAATCCTGAGTTCCTGCTGAAAGGGATCCGGGAGACACCTCATTTGTCTAACCAGTGACAGGAGTTTATGAAGTCGAGAGGCTAGTCCGGTGAGGCAAAGTTAAAGGCACTTGGAGGGAATGAAGAGGGGAGCTTCCAGTTTGGACAAGCCTTGACGGGGGTGAAGGCCAGGGCACACACATCATCCCCGTTCTTAGAAGAGGAGGGCTCCCCGGAGGAGGTGAGACTTCAAAGGAGCAGCTGAAGGAGGAGAAAGCATGCATCTGGGAGGGCCTTCCCCCTGCAAGAGGAATCGCTGAGGCAGGCAGGGCTGCAGAGCGCAGACAAAGGAGGCTTTGAGTAAGTTGTCCTGGGAGGCGCCAAGGTCATAGTCAAGGTAAAGGAACATGGACAGCGTAGCTGGGCCCAGAGCCTGGACGCAGGACTCAGGAACACAGGTGGGAGTCCACCCAGCGAGCAGTAAGTGTGCATGTGCTTGAGTGTGCACGTGGGCCCGGGTGCACGTGGGTGTGTGCACGGATACCAATAAGCGATGGAAATCTTACGGTCTGCACCCTATTTCCAGGGACGTCGCAGGCTTTAGGCAGCCGCAATCACTTCATTATTCATCTTGAAAAGCTGCAGGGCACCGTAAGAGTGCTCTCTGAAGGTTGTTGGCAAGGCAAACAAGAATTAACGAGCAAGGCAATAAAAACCTTCTGAGCCGTCCACCGAGGGGACCTCCGTTCCCCGGGAAGCAGGGCGCTGCGGTGACCGAGTCAAGTTGTGAGACCGGGGGAAGAGGGAGCCCCGGCTTCCTCATCTGAGAAGTGGGTACTGCTGGGATGCGTTCATATCAGAATGCAGGCGGTATTCTCAGCTCCTCACTCAAGATTAGGGGGTTCGAACTCATGGTCATTCCAAGAATAACTAAGGTAAATGCCTCGAGCTTGCATTTGCAGGTGTATTACTTTAGGGCGCGCCCTGATAACTTCTGTCCCTCTGAGCTTCCATGTGCCCGCCCCCCCCTCCTTACGCTGAGTGCCTGTAGCCTTGATATTATCCGAGGCATTAGTCTAATGAGTTTTTTTTTTTTTAAGATTTTATTTATTTATTTGACACAGAGAGAGAAAGAGAGAGAGCACAAGCAGGGGGAATGGGAGAGGGAGAAGCAGACTCCCCACTGAGCAGGGAGCCCGACGCAGGACTCGATCCCAGGACCCTGGGATCATGACCTGAGCTGAAGGCAGATGCTTCATGGACTGAGCCACCCAGGCGCCCCAAGTCTAATGAGTTTCTGATGGCAAACGTGGAAAAGAGGTGTCTAGAACAGCCCGGAACCCTCATGTTTGTAATTGGAGCGTCAGAACAGTCCAAGCGTCTGTAGGGGAGCATGCAAGTTCCCAAAGATAAAGGGTGGGGTTTGCCTCTGATGCCATGATGGGGTTTGGAAAGAGGGGAAGACACTGTATAAAAGCCCTGCTAGGTTTTCCATTTGGTTTTGTTCTGTCTTTAGCTCTTGTAAGTCATAGTCAAAGACACAAAACTTTGAGGCAGGCTTAAGGTATAATACAGCTTATTTTTGTATGAGCCCAAGGCTTCCCAAGAATAATAAAAGTTCAAGTCCATGTGCAGCCAGCGAGGTCATTCATTGCTTTCCTTTAATTACTTTTGCACCTCCAAGGGTCCCTCATGCTACGGAGAGCTCTGACCCTCGTAAGATTCACAGATCATTGACCCCGTGAAGGTGTTTGGAGGATGAAATTAAATGTGATCACACATATAAAATGCCTCAACAAAGAGGAAGCTCGTGGGAGTCGAGTTCTTTCTTCTGTGTGTCCCTGGATTGGAGGCAACCTTGCCCTCCCCTGCGCTCTGACCATACCCCACCCCCGCACCCCCCACCCCGATCTCTGACGTATTTCCTTCTGCTTCATTCTTAGCCTTCCAGCTGGCTGTATGCCCCTCGAGAGGTGGGGTCAGGTCTTATTCATTTTTATAACCTTCACAGGCAAATGTAACCAAATCATCAGGAAGGCAAAATTCCCCATAATGAGAGCCACCAGGGCCTTGACGTGCCTTCCTCAAAACTCTGGGGACTTTAACAATTCATTGTTGCTTCTGTGGTTTTTGAAGCCTGGCTTCATTTCTCGCCTTCCTCTGTATCTCTCTAAATAACAGGAAGTATAAGCTTGTTTCCTCATTTAAATTTAAGTGAACTTGGCTTTGACAATGCCGTGAATCCTTGGCAAAATGACCACGCCAGACGACTGTGGTGTCATCAGGACACTGGACAAGGAGACAGGAAATGCCCCTCCTCTCTGTACCATAGGAGGCCTTAGGCTCTTTCCTGAAAACAGACCAATTCACCTTCTCGGCTCTTCGCTGGTGAGCTGGTGCTTCAACCCTATGCTTTCTTCAGAACAGAGCTTCTCAGAGTGTGTTCTCCCAGCCCATCATATCTGCATCACCTTGAAACTTGTTAGAAATGGGAATTCTCCAATCGCACCCCAGACCACCTGAATCAGAAACCAGTGGGGCGGGGTCCAGAAATATGCATTTTAACAAGCCCTCCAGGATATTCTGCAGAACCCTGCAGATTGAGAACCGCAATCTTCCAGCATCATTAGGGCTAGAACCAGATTGTCTGCATTGTGGTTTCCTTTGCTGTAAGACAGCAATGAAGGGGGTGTGCAGGCTTTGGCCAGTTTGCTGGCAGAACTCTGGATAGGCTAAGCCTAAAGGACCCTTCACATGCCATCTCTATGCTAAACATGGCTTTTCTTTTTTCTTTTCCTTTCTTTTCTCTTTTCTTTTCTTTCTTTTCTTTTCTTTCTTGATTTTTGCCTTAAACCTTCTTAGCCACACACTTCAGTGAAATTTTAATAGAACTAGAATAGAGAAATAGCACGTAGACCTCAGATAGGCATGTGTTCTCTGGTACAAGGAGACTCATCCCCTTCTCTGTGGGGGAAAGAGGAAGAGCATATGTGCTAATGTGTTAAGACTCTGGAGGACAGAACACTACGGAACAGAAAACCAGGTGTAACTGCAAAACCCACTTTCTTTTCAGTATGTGTAGCTGCCTTCAGTGGACTTCAGGGGTAGGGAGTGAAGATCACCAGGGAAATAAAAGGCAGCATAGCTATGAGCATTCTGAGACCCCATGGGACTGGCTTTTGGAAAATTTTACTCCTTGTTCCTGCTTCTAAAATTCTTTGGTCCAAATTTAGGTCCCCTGCTCCTGAGACGGTCTGCCCACGTCCATTGATATGCTCAAGTTAGGGGACCAGTGGCTCTAAGCACAGAGTACATTCATTCCACAGACATAGGTTGAAAGCTGGCTACTGCACTGGTCCTGGTGATTCAGCTCTAAGGAAGGGATCTCCCCTGTCCTCAAGGAGCTGACAGTCCTCAATGAGGGCATGGATGAGTAACCAGGCAATTTAAACATCACACTATGTCTTATTACAATAGCTCCATGTGGGGCGTTTTGATACCTGATCTCGTCTTGGAGGAGTCGATTAATGGTTCTCAAAGGAAGTGACAAACTTTGAAGGGTGAACAAAAATTGTCTGGTGAATAGATGATTAGAAAGATGTAGTACAAAAGAGGTGGCACGTGACAGACAGTGTAAGGGGCAAAACAAAGGGTAACCACACATTGAAGATGATTCCGGTTCGGTAGGTCTAGAGAAAGCAAGGGAGAATGAATAATGAGATGAGAGCCCTACATGAAAATACCAGCATGGAGTTTCAGACAGACTAACATTGGAGACTTTCAATGACATGCTAGTCGGAGTGGAGATTTGATTTGAATATAGGCTAGATCGGATGACAGCAAGGAGATCCATGGTTGAAACAGCCACCAGAAGATAAGCTTCTTGGGGCACCTGGCTGGCTCAGTCAGTGGAGCATAGGACGCTTGATCTTGGGGTTGGGAGTTCGAGCCCCACAACTGGGGTGTAGCGGTTACTTAAAAATAAAATCTTAAAAAATGTTTAAAAAAGATAAGATTCCTATAGGCAACCTTAACAAGATATTTGTTAAGTTATGGGAGGAAACTTTTTTCAAATAGGACTTTGGAAATAAAAAATAAAAAGAAGAAGACAGACTGACTCTTAAGTTTCTGGATTGAGCAAGTGTGTGGTAATTTACTAAGAAAAAAGGAAACATGAATAAACGTAGATGAAAAGACAAGGATGGACAGTAGACATAAGCCTCTGGGTCTTAACTGAGGAGGAAGGATCTTCTTCATGCCTAGGTTTCCCCCTTACTTGGATTTCTCCTCACTTTTTCACTCCACCAGTATGAAGGATGTGCGAGGTGGGGTTAGCGTATAGGGCCAGGAGGACTCGAGGAGATCTTTGATCTTGAACTTAGCCTTGTGATTCAGCTCAGGCCACCAGACTCAACCCTTCCAACCCTGGTTTAGTCTACAGATTCAAGGAGAGTTTAGAGGCAAAATCTATAAGACTTGGTAATGGGTTTGATGAGCTGGGGAGGAAAGTGTCAAGAACAACCCCATTATCCTGAATGATGCAATTAGATAGATTGTGGTAGCCTAACTGGGGTGTCCTGACCCTCTAGGGGCTGAAAAAACAATCTAGCTCAACAAACACGTGAACGGTTCTGAAACCCATGATTGAGTACTAAACATGATCTAAACAACAAGATTCTATCCATACACGGGGGCGCCTGGGTGGCTCAGTTGTTAAGCATCTGCCTTCGGCTCAGTTCGTGATCCCAGGGTTCTGGGATCAAGCCCCGTATCGGGCTCCCTGCTCAGAGGGAAGCCTGCTTCTCCCTCTCCCACTCCCCCTGCTGGTGTTGCCTCTCTCGCTGTGTCTCTCTCTGTCCAGGAAATAAATAAAATCTTAAAAAAAAAAAAAAAAAAAAGATTCTAACCATACATGGAAGTTAAAAGGTTAAAATGCAACACAGCATTAACTCCAAATGGATCACAGACCTAAATGTACGTGCAAAACTATAAAACTCCTAGAAGATACGTGGCGCAAAATCTAGATGATCCTAGTCCGGGCATGATTTTCCAGATACATCACCAAAGGCACAACCCATGAGAGAAAGAATTGAAAGGTGGACTTCATTAAAATTAAAACTTTCTGCTCTGCAAAAGACACTGTCAAGAGAATAAAAAGACAAGCCACACTGGGTGTAAATATTTGCCAAAAGCTGGATTTGATAAAGGGCTGTTATCCCAAATAGGCAAAGCACTGTAAAACTCAACAATAAGATAACATTTATATGGAACCACAAAAGACCCTGAAGAGCCAAGGCAGTCTTGAGAAAGAAGAACAAAGCTGGAGACGTCATGTGTCTTGATTTCAAACTATATTACAAAGCTATAGGAATCGAAGTAATATGGTACTGCCATAAAATGCCCAAGATGGGACATCTTGTGGTTGGTTCCAAAAAAGAAAGAAGGTGAAAAAATTGACTCGGGCCATGTGGAAAGGATTCAAGAACCAATTTGAAGAGGCTCCCACCGGCCAAGGATGGGACCATTTCAGCATCAGAAAACAATAATATCAATAATGGATTGCAGCATGTCTAACTGAGGGGAAGTCAAGAGCTCATGATACGAAAGACATTGGTCACCTTTGGAATAGTCTGTGAATTCCGCATTATTCTCAAAATCTGTACATGAAAGAGAAGAGTCAAGCATTTCTCTTGCCTTTTTTATATGATTTGTAGCACTGGGTAATTAAGTAACTAAGGCGGGGGGTCAATGATCTTTTTAGGAATATTCCAGCTGATGAATGAAGAAAGAAGGATAAGATTTGAGTATCACCATCTTGTAAACGCTAATGAATTAATTTGAATTCAGGTTAGCTTCGCCCCTCTGAATGTAACTGCCCGTTTACAGAAAATACAAGGCCCCTGTTGAATGATGCTATGGGAAATTCTACAGGACGAATCACCTGATCCCTCCAATACAAATTTGCAAGATGAAAGAAAGATTTGGAAGGAGCATCTTTGAACCTGAGGAGAAATATCAACCAGATGGGATGTTTGAACCTAATTTGGACCACGACTCAAACAAAATTATATTTAAATAATTGTATAACACAATCGAAAAAATATACACACTCTAAGATCATTTGATATATTAAAGATTTGTTGTATACTTTTTCAGGGTGATGGTGGTATTGGGATTATGTTTTTTAAAATCCTATCTTTAGAGCTAGAACTATTTATAAATGACTTATAGATGACTGATGTCTGGAATTTGCTTCAAATTACCCAGAGTCCAGAGATAAGTGAATAGGGGTAGATATAGACAGGTTTGGGCATGTGTTGACATTTTTGAAATTAGGCGATAGACACATTGAGTTCACTGTAGTCTTCTGTGTATTTTTCCTCTATGTTTGACATTTTCCATAATAAAAGGGTAAGAAAAACTTGGAAGCAACCAGAATGTTCTCCAGCGGGTGATTGGATAAACCGCAGTACATCGAAACAACGGAGTATTATTCAGCTTTACAACAAAATGAGCTATCAAGCCATGAGAACACAGGGAGGAACCTCGGATACATCGCACTAAATGTAAGAAGCCAGTCAGGAAAGGAGACAATACTGTAGGACTCTAGCTATATGACATTCTGGAAAAGGCAGTACCAAGCAGCACAGTGCTTGCCAGGGATTAGCAGGGAGGGAGAGATCATGGGCAAGCAAGAGCATTTTTAAGGCAGTGAAAATATCTGTAAGACCCTTCATGATGGATACATGTCCTTACATATCTGCCCAAACCCATAATAGAATGTATAACACCTAAAATGAGTACCAATATGAACGGTAGACTTTGGGAGCTGATCCGTCAATGGAGCTTCACCAACGTTAACAAACGTACCCGTCTGCTGGGGGGTGGTGACAGCGGGGGAGAGGCTGTGCATGTGTCAGGGCTGGGCATCTATGGGAAATCTCTGTACTTTCCGACAATTTTGCTGTGAACCTCAAACTGTTGTGAAAAAAAAAGTCTTAAAATAGTAAAAAGGAAAAAAACATTAAAGGCAACATGACGAGTCATTACGGAGATATAAATTAAAACCATAATGAGGTACTATGACATACCTATTAGAAAAGCAGAGAATTAATATTAAAAGACAATGCTAGATCCCAGAGCACCTGGAACGGTCATCTGGTGCTGCCGCAATGCACCAGAGATCCAGACATTCTGGAAAAGAACTTGGCTGTTTCTAGAAAGTCAAAAGTACACTTAACCGTAAGATGAGCAATCCCGTTCCTAGGCATTTCCCAGAGAAATAAAAACCTACACTAACACAGAAATCTGTACGCAAATATGTCTAATGAGTTTTCTCAGAATTTCCCCAAACTGGAAACAACTCAGATTGATGTCCTTCCAGTGATGAATGGATAAAGCAACGTAGGGCTTCATACAATAAATCGCAGAAATACTGATCCACACCACAGCATGGATAAATCTCCAAAGCATTAGGCTAAACAGAAGAAGCCCAACCCCCCAAATTACATACTGAATGACTCCCTACTTATGGTATTCTAGACAAGCCCAAACCATGGGGCCTTGTGGGAGCGGGTCGCGTTGACTACAAAGGGGCAATAGGGAATTTTAGTTCTGTATCTTGACTGCGGTGGCGGTTACAAAAGGGTGTGAATTGTTAAAACTCGCAGAACGGTCCCGTCTTAAAAGGGTGAGTTTGCTCTTGGTACATTACACCTCGGGCTGGGGGGGGGGGGGGGGGGGCGGAGTTAAAAATGCAAATGAATGTGAGCGATACACTCGGCTAAAAGCCCGGCGACATTAAAATGAGGTCAATTAGCCAACAACTGCCAGGGATTGGTGTTCTGACCCTTCCTGATCTTGGAGAACAAATGTTAACAACTGTGGGTGCCCCGGGCCGGTGCAGGGAAAAAGGCCGCAGGGTTTCTAGGCAGGGGACCAGCTGGGGAAGCTTCCTCCTGTGACTTGGGCCAACCCCGTCGCACTTCCTCTGGGCACACTTGAATAAAACCATTCATTTGCTAATGTAGCGTAGGGGGCAGTTTATCAGGAGCCCGGGCGCTCAGCCCCAGCTTTGGCTACCTTCCGGTGCTCAATCCATTTCCTTGATTTGCTAGATTTATTCATCATATAAAAGTAATCCCAAAGTGTACGCGATAGGCATCTGGAGTCCTGTCGCTGAGTCCTGCTTAAGCGAAGAGCTTGATGGAAACCTCGTCCCCAGATCCCTCCCGGCGGCGATGTGCGTGCAAAGGTGGGCGCAGCGCGGTGGGGGAGCGCGGCGCGCAGAGTCTGAACTCCCGGGCTCGGTCCCGGGTGCGTCCCGGACGGGCACCGTCCCTTCGGGTCCCCTTGGCAAGTGTCAGCGTCACCACGTACCTGTCAAATGGAAATACTAGTTGTTCTGAGCGAGAGCGCACACTCTTGTATTTGTAAGTGATTTGTAAACTTGGAAATGTTACTTAGGCAGCGAAGCAAGGGCCCGGCCTGAATGCTCTCAGACGTGACCCTGGGCTCCCCCCACTCCCCTCTGTCCTGTTCAGACCCTTTGTTCCATCATTTGTCCATCTGTGATATGATACCGCGCCTGCTCTGAAGGACCCGGGTTCCCACTAGTGCAGCCCCTAACAATGGCTTCGATGAAAGAGATAAGCGCGGAGGCCAGAGGGTCTCCGGAAAGAAAGGAAGCTTGTAGCTTTTCAAGTTCAATGAGGCCTAGGAGGTTGGAAGGCTCTCCACAGAAAGGCCTGTTTAAAAGAGCGCCAAGGATTCAAAGCCCGTGCTTTTCCCAGACCTCTGACCACTTTCAGCCATCAGGGGACGTGCGTGTTTGCCCGTGTCCCGCACTCCCAAGCCTGGATTCCCGCATCTGTGATGACCTAAATGGAATTACCTGGAAGGTCCGACTGGACCTTGGGTCAGCCCTTGGAACCCCGGGCGGCAGGTGCAGCCTGCGCCTCTATTCCCAGCCCCAAGGACTTGATGTATGCAAATGCTGGGACCATCAGGCCAGGGACAATAGCGGACTTAATCCCCCCCAGGAGAGGGAGGGGGAGCCCTGGCTCACACCCCTCCCCCTTGCTAAAGCCGCAGAATGAAGGTCTTCCCGCACCAGCCGGGGACTCTTCAAAGTGGAGCTGGGGCCGGCGGCTCAGGCGCCTGGGAGGAAATTCTACAAGCGCCTTGGCCCAGCCTGGTGCTGGGAGGCTGGGAGGGAACATTCTGGTGTTCCAGAATGAAAACAGAAACAAGGGAGTTGGGTCGGATAGGGTCGTGCTAGCAGCGAGAGACATTTATATGTGATTTATTTGACCTAAGCATAGGACCTGAGACGCACAAAAGGGAGACTCTTAACCCTACTTGGTCCGTTGCTCTCCCCTTTGGTGACAGATAGATACCCCTGCCCCATCTGGGAATCCCAGGTGGAAGGAAGGTGGCTTCCGTCTGTTTGAAAGGTCTAGTTTGGGGCTTCTCCACCACCACCACCACCACCACCACCACCACCACCACCAAGGGAATCGGGGTTTCTGTCCCCAAACGAGGTTGTGGAAATTCTTCCCTCTTCTATGCACCTTTTGCCAAGACAACTGTACGGGTGGACCGCTCTGTTAGACACTGGGGGTGCAGAGAGGGAAAATGCATGGTCCCTGATATCCCCAAGTGATTTTTCTCTCCTGCCAGCTCCACTCTCATCCCCAAGAGCAACTAAACCTTCAAAGTGCATACATTCTACTCTCGTGAAAGAAAAAGTGCAATGCAGCCTGCATACAAATTAGGAAAGTTTACAACGACAGTCTGACATTGTTCACGTTTTGCCAGTGTTTCCAGCTCTTTTTGTGTCTTCCTCCTTCCAGACGCTTTATGGGGCCCAGTCTTTCCCTAAACTCCATGATCACCGTTCCAGCCTCAGGGGAATACGGTTCTCCCAATCTGCCCCCCGCCCCAACTTTGATGCTGTTCCCAGAATTTCCCTGGATTTAATGCCTCTTTTCTGGGCACACAGCTCCCTTTAAAACTAGAGCAAGTGGCTTTAGGTAAAAGCTGAGATTTCTTCCAGTTCTGAGATCCCGTGACTCTGGAGTGATGCAAAACCCTCGTATACCCCAGCAGTGGGCATCATGGGTATTATGTGTGACTTTTGCTCCCCTCCAGGGACAATAACAGAACTTGGGCTGTGCCTTTTGAATCCACAGGACGAAGCATTTTTTCTCTGTGCCTTCTTATCTCCGGGAAGGCTTGTGTCTTACACACGATGGCCCTAAACCGTGGCTCGGAGATGCCCTTGTCTTGCCCGGTCTCTGGCACCGGGTCTGGGACTTCCTCGGAACATCCTGGCCAGGCCACTTTTGAGCCACAGTCCACCAGCTTCCCGCGTGGGGCATGTGGAATTGCACAGAAGTCCTCCCTTCACAGAAAGCTGCAGAAAGAAGCCAAAGGCAGCAGCCCACTTGCCCTCCTGCTATTGGGAAGGGTCAGGAACATTATTTTCTAATGTTTTCAGATTCAAATTGTCATGCAAATTAGGGATAGGCAATCACCATTAGGTCATTTTTCCTATCTTCTCAGGGTTCGCTGAAGTGGGATCAATGTATACTCTCCAGTTCTTTGTCCTCGCTTGTGTTAAATAATGTAAGGAATGGGGCTTCTATTCTTGAGAGAGTATTACGTAGTCTAATAGATTTTCACAGTTAAGAAGGCCTTTCATCTTTGGCGCGAAGTTTCCTTTCTTTAAATTCATTTCATTACTGCATTCTTTGGGTCTCCCTTTACAGTGGCCTCCCCCTTTGGGGGTTTAGACCCTACAGATGCAGTTCTTAGACCTGGTTCTCGGAGCGAGACCCCTGAGCCCAGCCTGCCTGGAATGGGGATCAAGTCCAAGTGGACCAAATCTTTCGCTCTTTGTGCAAATGGAAAGTATTATTGAGCCGACCGGAGCGAGGTGCTGACCAGCCCAGATCCCTGTGGGCTCTGTGGGTCACTGATTCCACAGAAATCTTGATCTGGATTTCTTTCCTTTCTTTCTTTCTTCCTTCCTTCCTTCCTTCCTTCCTTCCTTCCTTCCTTCCTTTTTCTTTCTTTCTTTCTTTCTTTCTTTCTTTCTTTCTTTCTTTCTTCTTCTTTCTTTCTTTCTTTCTTCTTTTCTTTCTTTCTCTTTCTTTCTTTCTTTCTTTTTTTCTTTCTTTCTCTTTCTTTCTTTCTTTCTTTCTTTCTTTCTCTCTCTCTCTCTCTCCCTTTCTTTCTCTCTCTCTCCCTTTCTTTCTTTCTTTCTTTCTTTCTTTCTTTCTTTCTTTCTTTCTTTCTTTCTTTCTTTCTTTCTTTCTTTTCTCTTCCTTTTCCCTCATGGCAACCTGGTTTCCTACCCTTGGCACTTCAGAGGGCACCCCTCCAAGGGCTCCCGCTCCCTAGCCCTTCCCTCCCTGGACTTCTTTCCTTCCTTGACATTGTTAAAAAGAAAACCACAGGCCCAAAATGGTGTCACTTCGGTTAAAGCCCCAAGTCAGTAAACCAAGACATAATATCTAACCTGACTGCAGTTCCACCCCCCCAGATATGCAACCTTTCACCAGTCCGCCTGGCATTTCCTGCTCAGTTCTAGGAAATGCACTGAGAGATCCCTTCCGTTTCCCCAAGGAGGGCAAGCTTGCCTAAAACAATGCATTCTTGGGGCGCCTGGGTGGCGCAGCGGTTAAGCGTCTGCCTTCGGCTCAGGGCGTGATCCCGGCGTTATGGGATCGAGCCCCACATCAGGCTCCTCCGCTATGAGCCTGCTTCTTCCTCTCCCACTCCCCCTGCTTGTGTTCCCTCTCTCGCTCGCTGTCTCTATCTCTGTCGAATAAATAAAAATAAAATCTTAAAAAAAAAAAAACGCATTCTTCACTTATCAGTAAGTACCTTTTCCACTCTCTCTCCCTTTAAAAATCTTGCCTTTTCTGTAGCCCTACAGAGGGTCCCTCTACTTAATAGATGGGAGGGCTGCGATTCCTGAATTGATTAATGAAGCCAATTAGATCTTTAAAATTTGCTTGGTTGAAGTTTGGTTACTTAACAGCATTGACTTTCAAGTTGTGGGAAGGGATTCTGATCAATTACTTCAAGGTCACCCATCCCTTTGAGGGTCAAGGCATAAAGTGACTTTTTATGGCCAGTAGCTTGCACAAGACTTGTCTGAGCAAAGTAGGTGCTCGCTGAGTATGTGCTAATTGGAAGCCATGGTTCTGTTTTAGGTAAAAGATCTCAAAGGCCTAGATCCTTCCTTTTAAACCTTCCTTCCTTCCTTTCTTCCCCCTTCCCTCCACTCCTTTCTTTACGAATACTGTTGCGCACTTTACGCAGGAAGCACACGTTTATCTTCTGGTGACACGGAAGAAATCAAACCAACACGGAACTTTCTCGAGGCTCGTATTCTAGGGGGAAACACAAGAATCGAGTCTACGTAGAGATAAAATAAGTTCAGAAGGTGACAAGCGCCGTGAGGAAACTCAACTGAGCGATGTTACGGGAAGCAACAGGGCAGCCATGGGTGCTAGAGGGAGAAGGAGCTGCCTCAGAACTGAGAACCAGAGCCATGGAAAACCTCTCTAGAAAATGTTTGAGCTGAGTGCTAAACAACGAATAGGATTCACCCTTGTGAAACCCTGGGGGTGGGGTGTGCCTGGCGGCATGTAAAGTATAAATGTCCTTGGGAGGGAGACAGTTGGAAAATAAGTAGGAGGCCGGTGCACTGGAGTGTAGTGAGCCAAAAATCAAACTGATTAGGACCGATTGCATCCACGTAAAGTCTCATTGGCCACAAAAACAAGGATGGGCTTTAATCAGAAAGCTAAGCCTTTAGCTCTGACATTTTGGATCTGTCATGTAACCCCTTTGGGTATTATATTAATTATTTATGGCCTTGTGACGAATTGCTCCAAGACTTAGTGCCTTAAAGTAACAACAGTGATACACGAGCTTGTCGTTTCTGGGGGTCAGGAACTCAGGATGCCTTAGCTGGGCAGTCGGGCTCAGGGTGTCGACCCGCTCTCATCAGAAGGCTCGATGGGGGTGGGAAGATCTTCCCTCACGTGGCTTGAGTTGTTGGTGCTGGCTGTGTTGGGAGGCCTCAGTCTGGTCCCTGTGAAAGTCCACAGAGCTGCCCACGTGTCTTTGTGACAAGGTGCCTGGTTTCCTGCAGTGAGTGATCCAGGACAACAAGGCAAAGCTGGGGTGTGTTTTGTGACTAAACCTCAGAATCACACAGCCCCTCTCTGCCGTACCCTATGGGTCACACAGATTAATGTCTGGGTCTATGAAGGGCATGGATGGCGGGAGGTAAGGATCACTGAGAACCAGCCCCGGGTCTGGTTGCTTATCTGTGCTTAGAGATGTTCAAACTGGGTAATTTCTGAGGTCTTTTCTAAGCCTAATATTTCATGGCAATAAGGTCCATGAATATTCATGTTCTCATAGGGATTCTGGCTTTAATTATGTCATTACTCTCTTGGCCCCCTCAAATCAGACCACAAAAGATGCTACCAGGCTTGCGCTTACGCTACACGATCCTGATGGGGAGAAAAACCGAAGCCTAAGAGCTTTGTGAGTCACCTAGTTAGGACAGACTATGCAAGATGGAGCTTGCCCAATGCTTGGCACGCCAGTGTTGTCTTCCCTGTTGCTGCTGGGACTTCTCCAAGCCACACACATACCAGCATTATCGGCGGGGAAATGTTCTGAGGGGGCAGCCTGACAATGTGGCATTGTCCCGTGGGATTTATGACCAGGTTTCAACAAATGACCTTTTATCTCATTTGTTTTTCCCTGGGTTGGTTGATACGCCTCAACACAGACTCCTGGGGGGATGTTTGGGAACACCTGCTTTCCGAGTGCTTCTCTGTCGCATCTCCAACATTTCTGGGCACTTCTTTCCACTCCTGATTGGCACTGTCCTGGCAGTGTCCCACAGATGGAATGTTGTTTTAGGGAACTCCTGGGGAGGGAGGCTGGCAATGGAAGCCTCTGTGAGCAGCTGTGATTTGTGGCAGAGAACATTCCGTAGTTGAATCTGTCCCAGCGCAGCTCCTTCTGCAACTCAGCATGGGATGGAATAATGTGGTAAAAATCTGGAGAGAGGAGAAGAGGGTATTGTATGTCAGCCAGGGTTAAGGAGGGGGAAAAATCTTTCAAAGTTACAAAAACATGCTTAAGAAAATACATCACCAAATGACAAATGGTTTATCAGGAATCCCTGGTTCAAATCCTGATGCTGTATTCTCCGCGTCAGGATCTTGGACAGGGACACGTCATATGGTTCCATTGTCTTATCTGTTCAATGGAGAGTAACATCGTTATTTGCCCTCCATGGCTGCTGGGAGGGTTGGAGGAGAAGGTTGTAATTACTGAAGAGTACATTTCGATGCATTAACAGTTGTGGAAGGGGAGGCCATGGTGTAGGAACATGGCTGTGCAATCAGCCAGCCCTGGATTAAAATTTGGGTTCTGTAATTTAGCTGTGACTCAGTCCCAAGCTTCTCAAGCTTTATTGTGCACACAGATCACCTGGGGATTGCATTAAAATGTGCAGATTCTGGGGGTGTCTGGGTGACTCAGTCGGTTGAATGTCCAAGTTTTTATTTCGGCTCAGGTCATGATCTCAGGATCGTAAGATCGAATCCCATGTCGGGTTCCGTGCTCAGTGCGGAGTCTGCTTGTCCCTCTCCCTCTGCTCTTCCCCTGCTCACTCTTCTCTCTCACACTCACAAATAAGTAAATAAATAAAATCCCTAACAACAACAACAAAAAGATGTGGATTCTGATTCATTAGGTCTGGGGTGAGGCCAGAGGTTCTGAATCTCCAGGTGAGGCCTATGCTGCTGGCCCTCATTTTGAAAAGCCAGGAGTGCATCTCTCTAAGCCAATGATTCTCAGTCCTGGTTGCCCCTCAGAGCCGCCAAGGTGCTGTGGGAAGTTCTAGATTGCATCTCAGAGCAGTTATATCAAACTCTCTGGTGATGGAGCACAGCACTGGTATTTCTGTGCTATGACTTAGTTTATGAATCTGCAAAATAGCTCAGTCTTTTCCATATAGGCATATATTGGGATTCAGATTTTATTTTTGTTTAAGATTTTATTTATTTATTTGATAGAGAGAGCACAAGCAGAGGGAGCAGCAGACAGAGAGGGAGAAACAGGCTCCCCGCTGAGCAGGGAGCCTGATGGGGGACTCGATCCCAGGACCCCAGGATCATGACCCGAGCTGAAGGCAGCCCTGGGATTCATATTGTAGAAGTAGCTTCACACGGGTTCTGTTTTATAAAAATCTATTGAGAATTTATTGATACTATAGTACTTTTGAATTTCCAGAGCACTTGTATATATATCATTCCATGAATATTCCAAAAAGCCCTGGAAGTAGTTCTTTTTCGAAGACCCTGAGGGTATGTCGCCTAAAGAGTCTGCAGACAAGAGATGGAATGGCTGGGACCTGAACCCAAATCCTACACATTTCAATGAACAACGCTGTGACTGTATAGAGCCCTACTCACGTGAAGTATTCCCCAAATCTTTCCCCTCCGGGTGTACCGCAGCCTACGTTATGGCTACAAGGGCAGCTGTCCATTCCTGAAATGCATTCACTTAGCATCATTCTTGATCCGATGACCGTGAGGTCCCAGCCACAGGCAGAATTTACTTCCTTCCTTCTCGGAAGAGAAGAGAGAACTCTGAATACACATTGTGAAAGGTGTGTCCTATTCAACCAGGTGCACTCAGGGATGTCACCTTATTCCAGAAGGAAAGGATGCCAATACAGGGCTTGGGGTAGGATGAAGTAGAAAGCAATGGCCCTTTCTGGGGGGAAGATGTTCCTTTCACTCCTCACTTTTAATTAAAGTGGGTAGGGAAGCCATTTGGGACCTATGGAGACCCCCCCCCCCCCGGGATTCCCTCTGACTCACTCCTTCCCTTTCTCTTCCCCTTAAGAATGGAGTAGAGATAGACTCAAGAGAAAACAGTGAGAAGTAACTTTAAAAAAAGATCTGAGATGGAGCTTGGAGGAAAAAAACATATTTTGGATTCCTAAACGGGGATATGGTCCCTGCGTGTTCCAGGGCTGCGGTTAACCATGGAAGTTAGTGACTAGAAGTGTCGACGTTATAAGAATCATGAAAGCGGCCCCCTCGAATGGAATCATTTCAGTGTGGAGGCATCAAAGTGCCTGAACATGGCATGCAAAGATCTCATCAGATCCCACCAAAGGTTGGCACGGCGCACTTTGAGATGCTCTCAAGGGATTTAGGGATTGCCGCCCTGGAATGTTCCCCCTTTTCCTGTTTCCAGCCTGATGATTGAGCAAAATGGCTTTGGGGGGCAGGGGGATATCTTCCATTTGGCAATAACAGCAAGTAGGGAATAGAAGAGAGCACTTTGTGGGTATTTGATGTCTTTTTTCAAACAATTGTTAAGGACTAAGAGAGTTCTTCTTTATTTTAAAAAAAAAGAATTAAATGGAAATGCCTCTCCTATTTAAGAAGCCACCGGAATACACAACACAGGGAAATTTATCTTCTACGTGCTGACAACCTAGCGTGTGTTTACTCTCCTGTCATAGGCTTAGGAGAATGAATCTGGAGCTGAAGAGGTGGCTTATTTCTTCTTGGAGACCATCTTTCTCATGAAAGTAAGATCTCCTCTTTCTAAGGGTGCAGAGATATTAAGACACTTTGGACAGTTTCCTTTCATTCTGGCAAGGTCACCAGAACCCCGAGATGATCAATTATTGGATAATTTGATTAGACCGGGAGTAGACACTCCATCCTCTTGGGGGGGATGGACCCATTCCCTCCTCGAGTAGCAATACCTTCTGGAAAGGGAGAGAGCAAGCTCTTGGCTCCATTGATGTGTGGCTGGAAGTTATGACAACATGTCTGACGGGCTGAGGTTGTCCAGTTGAGGCCAATTGTCAGAAAATAAGAGTATTGGTCCCGAGGGGAAATTATGAGTCAGGGTACTCTTGTCTGGTGACCCCTGGCTTAATAGTAGGGACCCAGATCATCACAGATCACCTGGTTCTGGGCTCATGAAGAAATGTCTTCTGCCCTAGGCTTCCCTGGAATAATGAGGATACCTTTGGGGAAACATATGCTTTTTTTTTTTTACTTGCTTGCATTTGTACAAATATTATGAAAGACCTGTAGTATTGGAAGTCTCCATCAACCTTGTGCGGGTCACCTATAGTGAGCGTAGCCCCTTTTCTAAGCCCAAGAGTGACATCTGAACATTGGCTGAAGGCAGGGCCCTTTGGTGCACCTGGCACCTGTTAGGTGTCTTATCGAAGAGGCAACTGTCAGTCTCCTTTGTTGCAGGCAAGTTTCTGGGCTGTTTTTGGACTTATCATGGGAGGGAGAGAAAAGACCCTTCTTCCAATTTGTGGGCTGAGCCCTGGGAGTCATAATCTGAACACGTAAGAAATACGATGTGAAGTCGCACCCTCAGCCCGTGAAGTGGGGCGTATCAATTACCCTTGACTGCAGAGCTGCCAGATTTCCCAAAGGCATGTTTAATCAAGACGGAGCCGCGCATGCTCCGACCAGCCGGCACCGCCTTCCTCTGTGCGAAGTTTGCGGACAGCCGCAGCTTTCCGATGATTTACCGACACCTTAATGAATTATGAATGATGGATCGGGTACCAGGCACGCGGGGCGGGGCGTTGGGGATAATTCCCGCCTCCATGGAGCTTACCTTCTAATGGGGGGAAACAGATAATAAACAGGGCACACAATAATTTTGCAAATTACACAGGACCTTAGAAGTGCTGCGGGGAAAGAGCAAGGTTAAGGGGCTAAGGAGGGAGGCACAGTGGGGCAGAAGCGTTGGCTTGTTGCGATTTTAAATAAGAGAGTGAAGCTCGCTGAGAAGGTGACAGCTGAGCAAAGACTTGAAGGAGGTATGGGAAGGAGTGGGGAAGGGGGTTTAGGCAGAGCAAGTCACCGCTGTGAAGGCCCTCAGGCTGGGGGCTGGGGGCATATTTCATGAACAGGAAGATGGGGAACCAGCGTGGCTGGAGGAAGGAATGGAGGAGGGTAGCAGGTGGGCGGTTGGGATAAGTATCATGGAGCAGGGGAGGGTAGCTAGAACATGAAGGGCCTTGTAGGTCGTCACCAGTCTATGGGTTTTTCCCTGCATGAAATAGCCACTGGGAAACTTGGAGCAGAGGAGTGACATAGTCTCACTCATATTTTAATATGGCGTCACTCCCACTATGGGCGAAAGATGATGATAGTCTGGGCCACGTGGCCGCAGTGGAGTTGGTGAGAGAATCCGGTTCTGAATATAAGGGGCACGAGCTGTCGGGGCCCTCCGTATCTCCAGACCTCATCTGCAGTATGCTGCAGGCCACTCCCAGCTGCCCAGTCTGCATCTTTGTGTCCAAGGACTTTTTCTCAGGATCTTAGAAGGTCACCTTGCCCACAGTGCCTGGCCAGGACCACCACCCAAGAGCCCGCCGAGTGTCTGATTCATTGTCCTGGGATCCCGGCCAATGTTGCTTCAGACCAAAGGACCCGCTTTCCAGCAAAAGGGCGAGAGATGGGCACCTAGCTGTGGAATCCTATACCAGGTCACCAGGCCTGATGGAACCGGGGACAGCCGCTTACAGGGCACAGCTGGACCCCCAACATAGAGACAACATCCTGTGGAGTGGGCAGCCCTATCCTTTAAGGAGTGGAATATACTCCTGTGAGCCTCAAACTGTGGGCCCTGGACCTACAGCGCCAACAATATCTGGGAGCTTGTTATAAATGCAAAATCCCTGACCAGGCCTCAAAACTTCTGTATCATATTCGCCCAGGAATTCCTGCTTTAAAGAGCTTTCTAGATGATTCTGAGGCATGCGGGATTGTGGGGAGCTCTGCACATATGGAATCAGGTCTGCGGTAGAATACACAGGGCCAAGAGGCAAAGGGTGGGACTAAGAGAGACCCCTCTTACCAATCCTCTGAGTGGCCCACTTCGGGAATATCTACTTTCTAGCCCTGGATCCTCACGATCCACTGGGTTAGAGATCCTGGTTCCCAGGGGAGGCATGACTCAGGGGGCCCAGGGAAGCATCACACTGAACTTCTAGCTCTAGCCACTGCCTGATAATCTTGGGGCTTTTTTATGCCAGTAGATCAACAGGAAAGAAGGAGTGATGATTGACCCTAATTTTTTTTTTTTTATTCGACAGAGCTAGAGACAGCCAGCGAGAGAGGGAACACGAGCAGGGGGAGTGGGAGAAGAAGAAGCAGCCTCCCAGCGGAGGAGCCCGATGTGGGGCTCGATCCCAGAGCGCCGGGATCACGCCCTGAGCCGAAGGCAGACGCTTAACCGCTGTGCCACCCAGGCGCCCCTGACCCTAACTTTTTGAGAAAATGGGGTTGCTGTTACAGAAGCCGGGTGGGAAGGATATTGTCCGAAACACCAAGGGATTAGAGCAACCACAGCCTGACAGAAGCAGCGTATCCAGGGGCTCTGACTCCATCAGTGGAGAGGGTCTGGACCAGCCCCACTCCTACCAGGTAAGCATCCTAAACCAACAGAGATACTGGTTGAGTTTGGGGGTGTTTTAGAATACGTATCCTCTTGCTCTCTGTTTTGTTCCGTTTTTGTAAAGAAATGGAAACCAGTGACCACCCTTGAGCCGCAGAGGCAAGGCGGGGTGAGTGAATGTAGTGTGAGGCATGAGGCATGAGTGGTGGGGGTCATACAGAGGTTGGGGTCCAGTAGGCTCTGTCGCTGGTCCAGCCGTAACCCATGGACCCTACTGCTTCAGAGCCCTCTGCATGCCTTCTGCTTCCCAGGATGTGTGAGTCTGTGCCCGGGTCCTTTTCTGGAACTGTGAAAAGTCACTTTGCTACGTGTAGGACAAGCTGGAGGCTCACTCTTCCCAGCAGCTGCTCCTGACCAGTGCTGGGGGGATAAATACCATGGCTTCCTCGCCCCTTCGTGGGATTCTGTTTTACACTATTTCTCAGCATTTCCCACGGAATTAACCTCGTTGTCCACCAAGGCAGCCGCAGGGTTAATAAGGTGTCTGCCTCAGCCAGAATCAAATCAGAAGACAGAGCCACACAGGAACCTGGACAGGGAAAGCTCAATACAAAGAAAACTAAGTATAAGAGGGGATTTGGAGCAACAAGGGATTGGAGAGTAAAATGTAAAGAGAGCTCCGAAGAGGATAAGAATAGCAGATACAAGCCCCTACCTCTAAGGCTGAGAAAGAACACTCAAAAAAAGGAAACAATCTAGATAAAGAACTCCTGAGGTGCTCTGCCATAGAACTCTCTGGAAACTGACTCTCTGCGTGGTCAGGAGACACTCTCCAAGAGAGATTCCATTCCTCATAACTCACTTGAAAATTGCTCTAGGAGTTGCTAGGACAGTTCCTTGGAAACTGTCACAGGGAGGCAAGTTAATGGTGGCATTCTATCCCAAAGGTGTTGGCAGGAGTTCAAGGGAAGGTGCTGGCCACTGGGCGCTACTGGTCACCACATACTTCCCAATCTGGGCACCAGAGACGTTGGATGAGCTGCAGGAGATGGAGCGAAAAGAGCACCAGCACTAGGAGTTAAATCTTTCTCCAACCCCGTCCTCCAGTTTAACCCTGTGCCCTCCAGCACAGGACAAATATTTACAAGATTCACCTGCAACACAGCGGAGAGGGCAACGAAGGATGAACTTGGAGGTGAGAGACAGTAAATTGAGAACTTGATACTCTGTGCTGACTTCTCCCCATCCCTGTTCACCCCCCACTTCCCGGTTGGTTTTCCCTAAATTCTAAATAAGATATTTGCACTTCAATCTTGACTCAGTTTGCCTTTGGGAAGGCTCAAACTATGCTTTGCAAATGGAGCCACTAGGATTTTTTGATGGATCAGACTTGGGATAGGAACAAGATAGAGTTGTCAAGAAGAGCTCCAGTGTTTTTATCCGAACACTCAAGAAAAGTTCATCTTTACATCAAGTTTTTCAATCCAAGAATATGGTGCATCCTTCCATCTTTGGCAGGGGGGTTAGAGGTCTTTGAATCTTTCATTGGATTTGTTCCAAGGCAATTGATAGTTTTGATGCTATTATAAATGGTGTATTTTTATTTTTATTTATTTTTTTTAAAGATTTTATTTATTTATTCAAGCAGAGATAGAGACAGCCAGCGAGAGAGGGAACACAAGCAGGGGGAGTGGGAGAGGAAGAAGCAGTCTCCCAGCGGAGAAGCCTGATGTGGGGCTCGATCCCATAATGCCAGGATCACGCCCTGAGCCGAAGGCAGACGCTTAACCGCTGTGCCACCCAGGCGCCCCTAAATGGTGTATTTTTAAAGGTTATTATATAATTGTTTGTTGTTGGTATAAAGAAATACAATTTACTTTTTTATATCCAGCCATCTCACTAATTTAACAATTTATCTCTAGATTATTCTGGATTTTCTAGTTATAAAATTATCTCTGAAAAATGAGTTTTTCCTTCCTTTCTAATCTATATGTCTTCTTTCTTTCCCTTGCCTTTTTGCAAGGCAATAGGATATATGCAGTGTTATATACAAGGGGTAATTGTGAGTATCTCCACTTTGTTCTCAAACTCAAAGAGAAATTTCTCATTACTTGGTTTTTGAGTATGACTCTTACTCTGGGTTTATTGTACATACTCTTTATCTTATTAAAGATGTTCCTTTCTGTTTCTAGTTTGCTAGGTTGTTTTGTTTTTTACTCTCAAATAAATGATGACTTTTATCATATGCTTATTCTGTCTCTATTGAGATGATCATATGATTTCTCTCCCTTATTAATTTTCTCTCCAGGGTCTTGCTGATTATGAAACTTCCATATGCACCTTGAGATCTTCCTGGAATTATCCTAGGAAGTGATGAATCTTCTATACTGAGACCTTCTGAAAATTATCTGGAGTTTCTATCATTTCTCTCCCCTTTCTGTCTCTCTTCCTACCTCTTCTAGACCCTCCGAATGCCATATTCTTTGGGGAGGCTCTTACATGATGCTATAATCTTCCTAATCTCCAGGTCTGTAAGGTTAGCTTTATGCTCTAACTCCTTTGGGCTCTCAGCCTCGGAGGATCCAAAACCCATTTCTAAGCAGAAAGGCCCTTGCTTAGAAACTAAATTTTGTGGTATTTTAAAAAAATTATTATACCATTTTATAGTTTTATGAGCCAATTGTAAAAGGAAAAAGGAAAGCCTTTGGCTTTTCGTTTTCAGAGTTTTGTTCTCCGTTGGGACAGCAAGCCTCAGCCTCAAGATGTAGTGTTTTTAATGTAAGTGGCAGGAGGCAAAAATGCATCACCGAAAGCAAAACAGAGTCAGTTATTTTATTTTATTTTTTCCAAAATAATGTACTACTCTTTGTTCACTGACTTCAGTGGCAATAAAGGTAGGAGGGCTCCAGGTAGAAATATACTGTAATTGTCCAGGTGGTAGAAGCCAGTGGCTTGGTCTAGAGAGAAAGCAGTGGACAGAAGACAAAGGGTCGCTTGCATTCAAGGAACGTTTAGGACCTTGAGTCAACTAAACTTGATCTTTGCTTAGATTAGAGAGAGCACCGAGGATGAGGAAGGGGTCGGGAATGGCACTGGAGATTCGGAATGGATGGAGTCCCAATTTCTGAATGGGAGGAACATCGTGAGCTCAATTTTGGCCATCTTGAGGTTGAAGTGCCTAGAAAGACATCCATGCAGAGATGTCCAACAGTCAGCTTCAGATACGAAGCCCGGGCCATTGGTAGAACCTGAGAGTGAACATATAGGTGCCGATCAAAGATGTGGAAGTCGATGGGGTGGTGAAGAGCAAGATCCTAGAGGGAAAGGAAGAAAAGATCTATGGAATTCCAACTTCTATCTGGTTTTTTTTAAGATCTTCTTTTTCTTTCTTTCTTTCTCTCTTTCTTTCCTCCTTTGAGACAGAGAGAGAGTGCACGTGCACGTGCATGTGTAAGTTGGCGGAGGGGAAGAAGGAGAGAGAAAATCCCAAGCAGACTCCCCACTGAGCTTGGAGCCCCATATGGCACTCGATCCCATGACCCTGAGATCATGACCTGAACTGAAACCAAGAGTCAGACTCTCGACTTACTGAGCCACCCTGGTTCCTCTGGAATTTCAGCTTTTAAATTAGAAATATTTTTAAGTGAAAATAAAAATCAGTTCACCAAACTGTATACTATTTGTAAAAAATCCTGTGTTTATACATAGGGTTGATTTTCAGCCGGAGCATACCCAGTGGTCTATCAGTCTTCACTAGCGTTTATCAATGGTCTATCAATCTTTTTTTTTTTTAATATTTTTTTATTATATTATGTTAGTCACCATACAGTACATCCCTGGTTTTTGATGTAAAGTTCGATGATTCATTAGTTGCGTATAACACCCAGTGCACCATGCAATACGTGCCCTCCTTTCTACCCATCACCAGTCTATCTCATTCCCCCACCCCTTCCCCTCTGAAGCCAATGGTCTATCAATCTTAAGGCCCAGTCGTCAGTGTTACCCCAAGTGACTAACGGTTGATGAGGGTACGTGTCTCTGGACTAAATATTTTCTAATGTCCAGTCTGTACATTTCATGAATGTCTGCACTAGAATGGGGTGTAAAAAATATTTGGCAAAAGAAGGAGGTTTTTAATTTGTAAATATTAATTGATTCAAGTTATAAAATGAACAGAAACCTTAAATACTGACCAAAAGCCAAATTAGGATATGACTGTTCCCATTACAGAGAGATTCCGTGTGAGATTTCTTTAAATAGTGACACTCTGGAGCTTCTTGAGACTTGTAAGTGAATTTTTCAGGAGTTTATTTGAAACCTGAACCAGAGAGCCAGAACCAACTAGAATCACACGGTAGCTCCAGGTCAGCTGCCTGTAGTAGCCATCTCTAACATTAGGACAAATGTCATCTAGCATTTGAAATAAACTGGAAAGAATCAGACCATGAATAAGTAGTCCAGAAAAAGTATTTATGTTGATTGCACTAAATTGTAAATCTGAGGAAAAGACATTAGAATTTAGAAATAGAGGGGGAAAAAAATTACAGTGTTTAAACTATTTAATAGGCTGGATCAACAAACCAACCAACCAAAAGCTGAAGAAAGATAACATAGACATTTTGGGTGGGCAGGTGGGTACAAAGCTGGAGAGTGAGACTCAGCAGAGTATTAACATCACTGGGACAGCTTCCCAGCCCCCACCCCGACCCATTAACTTGAGACTCAGCTTTGATTTTTTTCTTTCAATCCTCAGGTTATTCTAATGGGCAGTCAGGATTGAGAACCTCTGAACTTAAATACACTTGTCGTTGGTTACAATCCCGTATCTTGCTTCCTGATGCCATCCATTTCTAGAGAATGGATGCCATCCATTCTATCCCTTGATAGCGGAGTAAGGTCTGGTCTGGCAGGTTAGAGTGGGGGCCGGGAACAGTGTCACGGACCTGTGACCTGTGATGGCACATGAAGGTCTACAGAATTCTGGTCAACGCAGGACCCCTGGGGTTGAGCGAGAGTCCGCGTGAACAGGCGGTAAGTGCGGCTGATTGATCAAAGGCACTGACACTCAGAGAGGCTGTGTGTTCCGTCTGAGCCAGAACGAAGGCAGTGGCATTGCAAGGAACAGGGAACGTGCATGTCTACCTGTTATATTCTATGGCATTCCTGTTCCTTCTTTGGGGTAGCCAATTATTCGCACTGATGATGACACCAAAGGAGAGAAAAAGTTCTTTCTTTTCCTTCAGCCCTTCCTTCCTCATCAGGAAGTCAGAGGTGGCGAGAGGGGGGAGAATGTGCAGATATCAGGAAGTGAAAAAATGGTCAGATGACTTCCGTGCAGCGTTCCCACGGTTCTGCAAGAACAAAGTCCGAATGCACGTGCAAAATACGACGTGTGCACTTCCGGGGCTTCTGCACGGGAGTTAAATGCCTTCTATTTGCATTCGGGCTGGCATCACAGAGTATCAAGATGAATGGTAAAATGCATGCTGATCATTTAAAATTTTAATTTTCTTGACCGAGCACAACATGAAATAGCAAATAACATGATGGCAAGTCGAGAGAGATACCCCAGGAGAAAGAAGAAAGCACTCTTTTCTTTTCCTGCTTCTTGAACAAAGCCCCCCACCCACCCCAGTTTTCATTTTGAACGGGGCCCTGAACGTCACGCAGCTGGCCTTGGAGGGGGCTCGAGGAAGTGCCCCCACCTACTCACCCCTACACAATCTCCAAAGAGCCTGGCCTGCGGGACCGCAGGCACACAGCCTCCCCGGAGCTGAGAGTTGCTTCTGGGGGAGATCTGACCCAACGGAAGATGCCAGCACTTCCCTCGGCCGCCAGAATCCTGACTGACTGTTTCCAGACGGCCAGGCTGCAGTCAGGGAATGATAATGAGCAGTTCCTTTCTGACGATGAGCTAAGTATGGGCAGGAAGGGTAATCATTAGCAGCTCTCTTGTGGATACACTCAGGCCAGCAAAAATGTCTGCAGACGAGCAATTTGGCTGGGCGTGTTTTGACAATAAACTCAAACCAGACAGAAGTCGGGTGGGGAGGGGAAGGGGAAGGTTGGAGGGAGAAGCCATGAACTTTACAGAAGAATATAACTAGGCTTTTTCATGCTCCTTGCCCCCAGAGAGGAGCTGCAGAGAGCCAGCCTCCCTGCGGAGAAAATGTGGGATAATGGGGAAAGCCCTGGGTGGAGTGTCAGGCCCTGGGGATCCCGTGCCAGCTCTGCCGCTGACCAGCTGGGTGGCCTGGGGCAATTCCATTAGCCTTGCTGAGCCCCTGTTAGCATCCTTCTAAGATTTCTGTAACCTTGAACTTACCTGTTTGCCTAGCAGAGGGAGTGATCAAAAGGGGACCCTGAGCGCCAGCCTTGCAGACTGGAGGGTGGCCAGGGTAAAACAGCCCCCCATTATGGCATACATGGTGGTGAATGTACAAGGGGGTGGTCAGACTGAGGAGGTGAGCCCTCCCCCCTGGGGGCCCCGGCAGGAGGGGGGCCAGATCTGAAGGGTAGGTCTTTGCAGACACCTGCTATAATTCCTGAAAACCTTAAGCTCATTTCATTTTGAGCTCTAGCTGTCTGGACTAATTATCTACTTTTAGAAATCCACAGATTAGCAAGTGTAGTAAGACACGCTGCTCCGGCATAATAAGGTCAGTCACCAGGGAACCGAAGAATGTAAACTAATATTTTTCCATCACGGTTACTGACAGGTGGTATTCACGCGGACCGGCTCTGAGCCCTGATTCCTAAGAGCGCGGTTCAAGGGGGGTGTCTATGCCTTGGGTCTTTGCAGAGGACTTGGTTGACTAAGGAGCCCGCAAAATCACTTCAGCTTGTGTCATTTATTTATTTTCTGTAGGTACTTTGTTCGAAGTGGAGATCTGAACCTCCTGAGAATCTATCAAACGATGTCCCCAAAGAACTTGCTATGCGCGAGGAAGGTTTTGTTTTGTTGTTTTTTTTTTTTTTTCAAGACTACAGGCCACTGAGAAGAGGTCTGAAATGGTCATAAAGCAGTGTTTCTCAATCTTTTTTTTTTTCATTATTGTGCCCTCTCTCTTTTTAAGATTATTTATTTATTTGAGGGGTGCCTAGGTGGCACAGCGGTTAAGTGCCTGCCTTCGGCTCAGGGCGTGATCCCGGCGTTACGGGATCAAGCCCCACATCAGGCTCCTCCGCTGTGAGCCTGCTTCTTCCTCTCCCGCTCCCCCTGCTTGTGTTCCTTCTCTCGCTGGCTGTCTCTATCTCTGTCAAATAAATAAATAAAATCTTAAAAAAAAAAAAAAGATTATGTATTTATTTGAGAGAAAGAGAGCGCATGAGCAGGAGGGGGCTGCAGAGGGAGAGGGAGAAGCAGGGCTCAACCCCAGGACCCTGGGCTCATGACCTGAGCCAGCCAGGCGCGGCTCCTTATTGCTCTCTTAGGAAGAAACAATTTAACTTCTCTCTAACCGAAGATTACATAATAAGGAATAAGATTTTGTCAGGTAAGCTTGAGGTTTGGAGAACCACATGGAAGATTTTTTCACACTTCCTGAGGTCGTTTTCACCCTCTCGGGGGCATTACGGTCGGGATTGAGAACGCATGCGTGAAGGACCCACGCGCAGGATCTAGTCAAGAGCAATGTAAGGGGATGCTAGCCTTCGTTTCCTCGGTGACCAATGGTACCATAACGATTCCTTTTGCATAGTATTACACGAAAGTGAAATTAGGTAATACTGATGCAGTCCTCAGTAAAGTGCATGACGTAAGCACTCACATGTACTTAGGTAAGTGCCTGGCATGACGTAAGCACCCAATCAAATGGTAGTTTGGGACCCAAATCTGCACTGCTATCTAATGCTACATGCATAATAAGAAATTGCCCAAACTTAGCAGGTGAAGATAGCAAACTTTGATCATCTCAGGCAGTTTTTGAGGGTAAAGTATGCCGAGCCCACTCAGATGTGTGGTTCTGGCTGGGGCACTCTCGTGAGGCTGCAGTCAAAGGTGACTGCCCGAGAGACAGTGTTTTAGCCTGGCTACTTTATATTTTAAGTGATCTAAGAAACAGCACATCAAAACTCAGTATAACTTCCACGGAGACATTGCTGAGGACCTCACTGGTTGTGTTACGTTATGTTTTAGCCTGTCGTTGAGGAGATCTCTGTGCTTTCCTGGAGTGGTTCACTTATCTGCCACTTAATGAGGCTCCAAAGGATGTAAGAATCAGATGTCACTTTGCACACTGGCCTCGAGAAAGCAAGAGGACAAAATTTGTACAATACGTAAGGGTATTAACATCATTCCGCATGCTACTGGCCGTCCGTCTTTTTGTTTTCCTTCTTATTCTTTCCCTCTTCTAGTTTTCTTTCATTTTATATGTTCTTGTAAGCATCCCTAAAACCCTCCTGGAATAAGATAATTAATAAGTGGTGAGGGGCGCCTGGGTGGCACAGCGGTTAAGCGTCTGCCTTCGGCTCAGGGCGTGATCCCGGCGTTATGGGATCGAGCCCCACGTCAGGCTCCTCTGCTATGAGCCTGCTTCTTCCTCTCCCACTCCCCCTGCTTGTGTTCCCTCTCTCACTGGCTGTCTCTATCTCTGTCAAATAAATAAATAAAAATCTAAAAAAAAAAAAAAAAAAAAAAAAAAAAAAAAAAAGATAATTAATAAGTGGTGAACAAAACAACATGTATATAATTATACATATATAGCCTCATAATACAGAGACAACCTGAAAAGAATCCCTTTAAAAAATATACTGGTTAAATCTGAAATTGAAATTTAAAAATACCATTTCCAATAGCATAAAAAGGTGAAAGAGTTTGGAGCAAACTTCACAAAATGTGTGCACAACTCTACATTAAAACTTTACACAACATTGTGGAAAGAAAACAAAGAAGACATAGATTGGAAGACTCAGTATTATCAAGACGGAAATAATAGCCAAATTGATAGAAAGAATCAAAATTATATCAGGCATTTTTGTTGTTGGCATGCCGATTTTAATTTTATATTAAAACTCAGAAGACCTGGAAAAGCCTAAAAAATGTTGAAACATAACAAAACTGCATCTACCAGATTTCGATATTTGTCCTAAGAGCCACAGAAATCAAGATAATATTATGGGTGCAAGGTAGAAATACATGTTAATGAAACAGAGTAGAGTCCAGAAATAGACCCAAATATGAGCAGCCAGTTAATTTTAAGTAAAATTACCAAGGTGATGCATTGGGGGGAAAGATCGTCTTTTCAGTAAACAGTGCTGGAACAATTTGATATTCGTATGCCAATAAATAAATGGGCAGATTGATAGGTAGTGGGTAGGCAGATAAAAATCAACCCTTTCTTCAACCACACTTAAAACGGATCACAGAACAAAATGCACGTGATAAAACGATAACTTTTTAGAAAAAAACGGGGGAAATTCTGCCACCCAAAAAGCACACATCACGTAAGAAAACACACTGATCAGTCGGGCTGCATAGCTCAAAACCTCTGCTCTTCAAAGGACACTCAAGCCAATAAAAAGGCAAACCACAGGCTTGCTTTGTTTTAGTAACATTTGGACCCTCAGAGTTGCTGGCGGAGGAATGTAACCGGCTTTGGAAACTAGTTATCGTCAAATTCTTGTAAAGTTAAACGTACACTTATCATTCCCCCAGCAATTGCTCTCCTGGGCATCTCCCGGCGGGGGCGGTGGGGGCGGGGGGGGGGGAATGAAAACATATGTACACACAAACCCAGAAGTGTTCAAAATAGCTTTTATTTATAATAGCCCAAAGAGGGAAAGAAACAAATGTCCACCAACTGGTGAGTGGCTGGCCTGAGGGTCGACCAGGTGTCCTGCACCTGCCCTGAGCATAAGATGAGCCTCAGGTGTGTTCACATTGTCTCAGACATGCGCAGGGGATCTAAGCCCCGGTTACCCCACTAGGAGCCCATGCCTCAGCTCACCTTGCAACTGCCTCTTTTTCCTTTTTGGCCTCACACGCTCCTTCCCCGGCAGCACGTCGTTGTGGGTCATGCCCAAAAAAGTACGTGCACTTAGGTCCTTGTCTCGGGATCTGGGGCAATTCGTCCCCAGACAGTTCTGCTTGATTGGGAGTTCTGATTTGGTTTCAAAGCATCGTTCATTCGCTGCGTCTCCCTAAGGGAGATCTGTGGGTGGGATCCCTGAATAGCTTTGCAAAAGGCCTGTGGCTTTGGTCACCGTAAAGAGTGAAGTACCCAGGTGACACGTGGGAGCCATATTTTGCGGGCTTTGGGCTAGATGGAAATGTGCCACTGTAACCAGGACTTTGGAACCCTTCCCTGTTGCCCCCACACGGGACATGAGTCGTGCCAAGGCTAACAACGAAAAGGAATCAAGTTGTACGTTCCACTTTCCCTTGGAGAAAAAATGGCCTTGTCTTTCACTGGGTAAAATTATAGACAGATATTCATTGTGACTCACTGAGTACTTAAAATTTGTTAAGTGTCTCCTGTGTGCCTGGCACTCTGTTACAGGCCAAGAAATAAAATAGGAGATGATCCTAGTCGGCGAGACAAAGCAAAATATAAAGACTGTAGTGAGGCACGGGGTACTCAGCCAAGTATGAAGGGAAGATTGGGAGGGGGGTCAGGGGCTCTCCAATGATGCTTGAGTTTTTGAAGCGCAAACAGGAGCTTACCAGATAGGGAAAAGGGCAATAAGGGCACCCGGATGGCTGGAATAATGTGTACGAGGGCACCCATGGTCATGGGCATTCTGCAGAATGGCCGGAGGGGACAGGTGTTGTAAGGATCAGCAAAGGGGGGGCGCCTGGGTGGCACAGCGGTTAAGCGTCTGCCTTCGGCTCAGGGCGTGATCCTGGAATTCTGGGATCGAGCCCCACATCAGGCTCTTCCGCTATGAGCCTGCTTCTTCCTCTCCCACTCCCCCTGCTTGTGTTCCCTCTCTCGCTGGCTGTCTCTATCTCTGTCGAATAAATAAATAAAATCTTTAAAAAAATAAAATAAAATAAAATAAAATAAAATAAAATAAAATAAAATAAAATAAAATAAAATAAAATAAATAAAAAAAGGATCAGCAAAGGGGAGAGGAGAAAACAGTCCAGGTACTGTCACCCAGCCATTGCTTCAGCGGCGACCCCGTGCAACTGGGGGGCACGTGTGGTCACCAAAGCAGCCAAGTAGGAAGATGGAATTCCCAATGAGTGAGGGCGGGAGCCGGGGGAGTCAAATGCTTGGAAGGTTGGAAACATACACAACCCTGCGGCCATCCCGTCTCCTCCCACCCACACCCTCCCCGACAGTTGTCACGTGGCTCCCAACAGCTGTTTCTCTCCAGCACACAGCGAGAACCCCTCTCCGTGGGTGTTTAAGGATTTCCAAACAGTGACAGGGTCGTGGCTGCCCGGTTCCTGGGCTGTCAAGCCACACACTTTGCTTCACACGGGGAGGATTGTTAAGAGTAACTTGTACATTACCGTCCGCCTCCCCTTTTCCTGATGACAGCGTCCGTATTTTCCACCAGATGGCCACGCTATTTTATAAGATCATAGGCTGTTTTACCTGCCAAAGTACTTAGATTTAGTATTTATGGTGTTAAGGGGATTATCTCCTAAATGCTAATGTTAGGCAGACACCAGAGCTACCCAATCAGATCCCTAGGCATTGGCGAGGCTTCTGGAAGGGGCTCCATGGAGGTGGAGAGACCCCCAAACCTGACGTTTTCTCCATCTTGCACGATGTCCACACGCACTTCATTTCTCCATGGAGAAACAATGTGCCAGGTAGAAACCATCTCTCAGGCAGCCACAAAGCTCTCCAGTTTCTGTCTGGACTTGGAAGAAGTTCCAGCTTTGGTTTGGTTTGGTTTGGGGGCACAGTGAGGTAGACGTGAGGGTCAAGATGCTGGAAGGAGACAACTCATCTTCTCCCTTCTCTGCTCAAAAACGCGGACGCCAATGGAAAAGACGTTTCCTTCTCTCTTCTGTCTGTCCTTGCTTGCTGCCCTGTCATGAGCGAGTCCCTTTATTCAGGAATATAAAGACGGGCAACACTTGCTCCTCCTGTCAAGATACTTGCAGCATCTTTAGGGGGAAAGAGTGCAAGCCAAAGGCCCAAAGTGCCCTGCTATCCTGGGGGAGACCAGGAGCAGCTCCTGGAAGCTTCTGGAAGTGCAGAATCTTCAGTTCCCCACCAGCCCCCTGTCCTGCATCAGAACAAGCATTTTAACCAGATCTCTAGGTGACCTGCGTGGATGTTGAGATTTGAGAAATGCTTGATGTCTTCAGAGCAACTGGCTTTGCTCCCCCAAAAGCATATGGGCTAGAAATAAAATGAAGAGCTCTGAAATCTGGGAACCCAACGTAGGTTCTATGGCAACGGTCAGGCAGCTTTGGTAGAAGCAGCTTTGTCAAAAACTCAGTGTAAGCCAAGTAAGTAGAGAAGAGATTGGAGAACAAGACTGTGCAAAGAGTGAGCGAGGCCATAAGATCAAATGAAGAGAAAGCTCTGGAGAAAAAGGCAAAGCATCGTTCTGGTTTCCAGAGCTCTGGTCTCCATCATTTCCGAACCGTGTGTCACTTGGACAAGAATCTCAGTTTTTCATCGGTAAAGTAAGGATCACGATACCTGCCCTGCTGACCTCAACGGGGCTTGTAAATATCAAATAGGTAACATACATGAGAAGGCATCACAAGTGGCAAAGGACTTACAAAGAAATGTTTTAAGAAACTAGGCAAAAGGGCAGAAATGGGTGGTAGGGTAACTTACAAGAGACGTGTTGAAATAGTTGCTCAAGTGACATAATTTTCATGGTTGAGGACAGTAGTTTTCAACCCTTCTTGTGAGCCCTGAGCCTGTCTCCAGAGCTTCTGATTCAGTGTGTCTGAGCAGGAGCCCAAGCATTTGCATTTTTAACAAGTTCCCTGCTGGTGTTGATGCAACTGGTCCAGGAACCACACTTTGAGGAGGAATGCTCTAGATTCATAAGATAAAAGAAACATTAACTAGGCTCAGTGACAGCCTGGCTTTCTTCTATTCTGCCATTGAAAATGCTTCTTCTGATCGTTCCTCACACTAAGACCAAGGCATGGCAGGTGAACCCTGTGGGGCCTCAAAGGCAAACTGTAGGGGCAAGGAAGTTGTGTAATCTCCCATAGTCCAGGGACTAAAACCCCAAAAACCGGGTGCCTGGGTGACTTCAGCTCAGGTCATGATCTCAAGGTCCTGGGATTGAACCCCATGTCGGGCTCCCCACGCAGTGGGGCATCTGCCTCTCTCTCTTCCCTTCCCTTCCTGCTTGTGCTCTCTCTCTCTCTGTCTCAAATAAATAAATAAATAAATAAATCTTTATAAAAAAAAAAAAACCACAAAGACCTACAGAATACAAGTAAATGTAGGGTTTGAGGTAAAATCACCAACCGCCCCCCCCCATGGGGAGACTTCCCTGATGGTCTTTGAGATGAAAGCACTTCAACCAGAGATGTAGTAGAACGATACATCAATTCTATCCTTTGCTTTTTAAACATTTATTGAGCACCAACTGTATGCCAGGCATACGTTTCTGAATGCTTCACTAGGATGTAATCTTGAAACAACTACTTGACACAGAATGAATCCTCAACCCCAACTCTCCCCCAGTCTCTTTAAAAGTTCATCTTTGCCCCAGTCCCATTTGCATTCATTCATTCATGCTCTCTTTCATTCAACACCTGCACGCTCTGTTTTAGATTTGTGGCATGTGCACACATGATAAGGATCCTTTCACTGTCCATGAGTAGGTCACAGGACAGCAGGGTCGATGAGGCGTGCAGATAAACAATCATAGTGCAACCCGGGAAATCAGTGATGTAGGAGGGGGGCAAACGGTCAGGGGAGTCCTGGCGCAGGAGAGATGACTACCAGGAACTTACCAGTTCCTGGGGGAAGAGTCTGGAATAGAATCTGGCAGGGAGAAGAGAGTTCCCACTCCCCTTCTGCGAATCAGCCTGCGAGACCGAGCTACGTTTTCTGAACAAGGCCAGGGAGAGAGCAAACTGGAGCTATAAGTCTTTCGCGACATATCAAGAGTCTGACCTCAAACTCCCTCTTGTGTAGCGTAACGGGATTTCTCTCCTGCGTCTCTTATGAAGTAATAAACACACTGCGCCTGGTTCCCTGATCCTTGGACAGGAGGCGTTGATTTTTTTTTTTTTTTTTAAGATTTTATGTATTTATTTGACAGAGAGCACAAGTAGGCAGAGCAGCAGAGGGAGAGGGAGAAGAAGAGTCCATGCTGAGCAGGGAGCCTGATGCGGGGCTCAATCCCACAACCCTGGGATCATGACCTGAGCCAAAGACAGATACCTAACCGACTGAGCCACCCAGGTGCCCCAGGAGGTGTTACTTTTTTTTTCTTTTTTTTTTTAATTTTTATTTATTTATTTTTAAAGATTTTATTTATTTATTTGACAGAGAGAGAGACAGCCAGCGAGAGAGGGAACACAAGCAGGGGGAGTCGGAGAGGAAGAAGCAGGCTCACAGCAGAGCAGGGAGCCCAACGTGGGGCTCGATCCCAGGACCCCAGGACCACGCCCTGAGCCGAAGGGAGATGCTTAACAACTGAGCCACCCATGCGCCCCAGGAGGTGTTACTTTTTAATGGACTGACAGCAGTGTTTCCATCTAAAGGGCGCTGTGTCAATAGTCTGAAACCCTTCTCCTCACGGACCCTCAGATGCGTTACCTGGGCTTCTAGTGAGGGAGACGGGGCTCTGGCTTCACAGACCTAATTCCCGTTTCTGCATTCACTCTAATTTGTTCAATAACCATCCATGGATCACTCATAGAGAATGACCTGGAAAGTAAAGAGGCAGGCATAGACTCCTTCTGCTAGTCAGAAAAGTCCTCCAAGGAAGGGGCATTTCAGGAGCCCCAGAAGGATGAAACCAGGTGAAGATCAGAAATTGCTTTCTGTGGCTGAGAAATGGGACTTATGTTGACCTTCACTTTTCTTCACCTTGAAGTGGAAGCCATGATGCCAACTTCACAGGGTTATAAAAATCAAAAAATCAAATCCTATGCCTCCATTCACCCCTTCTAGCCTTCCTTCTCCCCAGAATGAGGCTCTGAGGCTCGGCATTGACCTAATCCTTCCTCCTCAGAGGTGGTTCCTGAGGGTTCTAGCATCTGATGCTCCAGGCTCTCCCTGGGCTTCAGATACGGACTTCACACCCCAGAGGTCAGAAATGTACTTACCACTTGACACTTTAAGCAGATATTGGAAAATATTCAGCCCCTGTACATTCACATGTCAACCCCTAGAAAAGATAGGATCCAGAAAGTACCAAATTGGCCCTCAGCTCTTTTTGATGATACAAGAGCTTGCTGGGTGATCCCTGATGAAGCCCTTTATGTGTGTGTGTGTGTGTGTGTGTGTGTATTTAATTGAAAACAGGTCTTTATACATGGTTATAAACATACTGTTTATGAGATAAATGGCCTGGTTTTAACTGCACGGATTCTCCCATTTCCCTGTTGTCTCTTTTCCCCAGGAACCTTGGCCGAATTTCATGTTAGGTACCCACAGATGGGGGCCTTTTTCTAATGTTGATGAAACATTGCCAGGTAAGGGTATCCCACTGTCATTAGGCCCCTCAAATAGGCTGTTCAGACCTTCTCCCCACTTAGTCATGAACACTTAGGAGATGAAGAAGGTCTGGATAAGGATGGAGGTAAGAAGAAAAAGAACTCCCTGGGGCCAAGGGCATTTCTGTTCTCTGCAGGACAGGGAATGCAGAAAAGGAGAAAGTGGGAGTTCTTGGAACTTATATTATGTAGGATTTCTGATCCTGACATATAGAAGAAACAGGTTGAGCTGATCTTAACAGGTAGGAAGACAGCAGTGTGAGCTCTGTGAACAAGAAAGGGCCGATGCTCGAAACATGTCCTCAGGGTACAGAACATGTTTCTGAACTCCTTCATAGGGCTCGAGCTTAACTCCCTCACTCTGCTACCCACTACCCATGACCGTCCTTAGGCAAGTCTCTGACCGCTGTGAGCTCCCACGCAGCACCTAGGACTTGCCCCATCACTGTAGCCTGGCTTCTCCCTGTAGTCAGCTATGGCCCTAGAGGTGACCCCAGCCCCTGTGCTGAGTCTTCGCTCAAGAAAAAAACAATGCTTCCATACTACCCAAAGCAGTCCACAGATTTAATGTAATCTACCAACAGCATTTTTCACAGAACTAGAACAAACAATCCTAAAATATGTATAGAATCACAAAAGACTCTGAATAACCAAAGTAATCTTAAAAAAGGAAGAAACTGGAGGCATCACAATTCCAGATTTCAAGTTATATTACAAAGCTGTAGTCATCAAAACAGTATGGTACTGGCACAAAAATAGACACATAGATGAATGGAACAGAAGAGAAAACCCAGAAATAAGCCCATGATGTTATGGTCAGTCAATCTCTGGCAAAGGAAGAATATACAATGGAAAAAAGACAGTCTCTTCAACAAATGGTGTTGGGAAAACGGGACAGCCACATGCAAAAGAATGAAATGGAACCACTTTCTTATACTGCACACAAAAATGAACCCAAAATGGATTAAGGACCTAAATGTGAAACCTAAAACCACAAAAATCCTAGAAGAGAGCACAAACAGTAATTTCTCTGACATTGGCTGTAACAACATCTTTCTAGGGGCGCCTGGGTAGCGCAGTCGTTAAAGCGTCTGCCTTCGGCTCAGGGCGTGATCCTGGCGATCCGGGATCGAGTCCCACATCAGGCTCTTCCGCTATGAGCCTGCTTCTTCCTCTCCCACTCCCCCTGCTGTGTTCCCTCTCTCGCTGGCTGTCTCTCTGTCACATAAATAAATAAAATCTTTAAAAAAAAAAAAAAAAAAACATCTTTCTAGCTATGCCTCCTGAGGCAAAAGAAACAAAAGCAAAGATAAACTACTGGGACTACATCAAAATAAAAAGCTTCTGCACAGCGAAGGAAATAATCAACAAAACTAAAAGACAACCTACTGAATGGGAGAAGGTATTTGCAAATGACCTATCTGATAAAGTGTTAGTATCCAAAATATATAAAGAATTTATACAACTCCACACCAAAACCCCACAAACAATCCAGTTAAAAAATGGGCAGGAGACGTGAACAGACATTTCTCTAAAGACATCCAGACGGCCAACAGACACATGAAAAGACGCTCAACATCACTCACCATCAGGGAAATGCGAATCAAAACCACAATGAGATGTCATCTCACACCTGTCAGAATGTCTAAAATCAACAACACAAGAAACAACAAGTGTTGGGAGGACGTGGAGAAAAAGGGATCCTCGTGCCCTGTTGGTGGGAATGCAAACCGGTGCAGCCACTCTGGAAAACAGTATGTGGGGTCCTCAAAAAATTAAAAATAGAAATATTAGACATTTCTATAATATATATAAAATATATAAAAATAAAAAAATATATAAACAATAGAATATTGCTTGGCTGTAGAAAGAATGAAATCTTGCCATTTGCAACAACGTGGATGGAGCTAGAGAACATTATGCCAAGCGCAATGAGGCAGTCAGAGAACGACAAATACTGTATGATTTCACTCATAGGTTGAATTTAAGAAACAAAACAAAGGGAAAAAAAGACACAAACCAAGAAACAGACTCTTAACTATAGAGAACAAACTGGTGGTTATGAGAGGGGAGATTGGCGGGAGGATGGGGGAAATAGTTGACGGGCATAAAGGAGGGCACTGATCTTGATGACCGTTATTGATTTACGGAAGTGTTGAGTCACTCTATTGTACACCTGAAACTGATATCACGTGGTATGTTAACTACACTGGAATTAAAATTTTTAAAGAAAGGAATATATCAAGACCAGGGGAAAAAAACAAAAACAGGAAAACTCCCAAGTCACCTGTAATGGGATGGAGTGATTATATCCGATGTCCTTGCCCAGAGGTTGAATGTTACCATTCCTCAGAAGAAACTATAGTTCATTGACCCACAATTTAAATGATTTGCAATTAAGGATGAACATTTTTTTCCTCTTAACTGCCCTATCTGTGAAGTATAAAGTGGAAATCTGGCTGCTGGAGGGGACAATGTCTCTGCTTCTTAATAAGGAATGACCCTGGGGCCAACAGATTTGGTGTCTTCAAACCCCAGCAGACTAAGCAGCAGTAAATGCCATAAATGTATCTTCGCAGACTTCCCCAGAGCCAAAAAGGGGAGAAAATGGTGAAGAATTCCCTTGCACCATCAAAAAGATCCATAGGAAACTGCAAGTCCCTTCCTCCAGAAAGCAGAAGGAAGAATAAGGTGACATTTATGCATGCCATTTGTGAAAGGACTGGTGACCTCCACCCCGTAAATCAGAAAATCAGAAAAGAAATCCCATGATAGCTTTGGAGTCCCTACTCCTTTCCTTGGGCTAAGCCATGGGAGAAGAACATTCCAGACGGAGCATATACATTCTAGAGCGGTCTTTATTGAAAAATCTTGAGCCTTCTCTCCTAATTCCTGTCTGTTTTTAAAGGAGTAGCTTTCAATGTGTGGTTCCAGTACCAGCAGCATGTATCACTTGGAAATGCAAATTCTGCGGCCCCCACCCCAGAGCTAGTGGTTCAGAAATTCTGGGGTCGAGATGTAACAATCTGTATTTTTCAAAGTGTTCTGTGGGTGCGAAATGGTATGTCATCATGGTTTTGACTTGCATTATACTAATGGGTAAGAAGGTCGAGCATCTTTTCCAGTGTGTTTATTGGTCATTGGTATGAAGGCCATACATTTCACCAGTTCCTCCTTCTGTCTCTGCTACAAAGTCGACACAGCCTTAGTGCTTGGCCTCCAGGGAGTAGAGAGAAGGAAGAACGCAGTGTCCTGCACCCGGGTCTCAGGCTGACATCATATGGCCCTCGTGGGCCAGGACGTGGTAACTCCAGCTTGGTTTTTTTATGGTTGGTTGTTTCGGTCCATTTTCTAGTTTCTGAAAGGCCAAGTCTCAAAATGACCTCCGACCCCACACCTAGTGTTTCCCTCTCAGGAGTCTGATACCATTGCCCTCTGATTGCCAAAAAGGGGAAGGGTCCCTGAAGACAGCAGCTGCCTGGTCTTCAGATAGAAGAAGCAAGTATGAAACTGGCTGCCAAAATTACAAAGGGGGTCGACATCAAAGACAGCACGGGAAGGGACAGACGTGCGAGATTAAAGCCGAGACATTTTACTAATATCTCTTTGGCCTTGAAGCCCTTCCACTGCATTATGCTAAAGGGATATACGCCAGAAACAAAAAGACAAATACTGTCAGAGGGACATCATCATCATCACACGCTAGTCCATTTATCCGAGGGACCTAGCTTGGTCAAAGTCATAGAAAGTGAAAGTTTGGCTCAATTAAAGAGTTCTGGAGATGGCTGGTGGGGCTGTTTGCACCATAACACAGATGTCCTTGAACATTACTGAACTCTGCTTAAAAATGGTTCACATGTTCAATTTTATGTTACGTGTGTTTTATCATAGCTTTTTAAAGGTAAAAAAATAATAATAAACTATCTGCTGGCCCTTGGCCATTGCCTTAGCATCAAGACCATGACTTGACAGGGTGGACAACACGTCTTCTCCAGGCTCGCCTCAGGCACCTCGAGCGTCCCCTGTGCAGCCACCAGAACCTTCTTTGGGGTCTTCAAGACTGCCATGTGGCCTCCTGCCTGTGGACCTAGTTTCCACCCTCGTTGATCAGCTCCCACTTTTCTGTGATTCCTTAAGCATCAGCACCTTGGCGCCCTCCCTTAATATCTGTGTGCACCACGAGACTTCAGGCGACTTGAAGACCGTGTCCCGTCGGTCTTGGTTCATCCTACATCCTCAGGGCTTTGCACTGCATCGTAGAAACTCGATAGAATGTAGAAACGCGATAAAACACGTATTACACAAATAAATCAGGAAACTGAGCAATAGGGCCATTTCCCTTTCATTCCCTGATAAGGGCAGCCTCACCTGAACGAAAACCAGGTGGGACTGTGATCCAAGCCAAAGGTTCTCAAACTTTCTGGCTCCAGGGACATGATCGAAGACCCCAGAAAACCTTTGTTTATGGGGACTCTGTGGATTGATTTCTTTTTTTTTTTTAAGATTTTATTTATTTATTTATTTGACAGAGAGATAGAGAGCACAAGCAGGGGGAGTGGCAGGCAGAGGGAGAGGGAGAAGTAGACTCCCCGCTGAGCAGGGAACCCATGTGGGGCTCGATCCCAGGGCCCTGGGATCATGACCTGAGCTGAAGGCAGACACTTCACCCACTGAGCCTCAGTCAGGTGCCCGTCTGTCTCACGTTTTCTTTATCCATTTCATCTGCTGATGGACACTTAGGTGAGTCACATGTCTTCAGCAATGGTTCACGTGGCTATCAGGAATGATGCCACATTGAACACAGGAGGTGCAAATATCTCTTTGAGGTATGGTTTCATTGCCCTTGGGATACACACCCAGAAGTGGGATTGCTGGATCCCCTTTATTTCTCATTGCATACGTGTTTCTTTGGAAATAAGAAAATAAGGCAATTAAAGGTACTGAAATGCAAACATTGTATCACAAGCGGCAGAGATCCCCAGTGTTGCCTTCTGGGCAAAAATGGTTTCCTGACTTGGATGGGAAACAAGGACACGCAAGGTTCGGAAGTAGGAAAGTTTCGGGGGTAGGAAAGCACAATCCGAGGGCACCCGGCTGCCTCTCCCAGGCCCCTTTGTTCCACCAAGAACAGCGCATACATCAAGACTTCAGCCTGATGCTGGCTGATCTAGAAATCAAACCCTGCTGAACTGTGTCCTCCGGGGACAGTTCGGACATAGCTAGTTTAAGCAGATCATGTAATAGGGCTGGTGGAGACCTGACACTGATGACATGTGAATTTCGAGCACCCAATAAATGGGCTGGAAAATGGGCACCATAATAGTGGGGCGGAGGTCCGTGGGACGGAAGAGAACCAGGAGGAGAAAGAAAACAAATCCCCCCAGAAGAGGCATTCTGGTGGGTCTTTGGGGTTGCACAGACCTTGTTAACGGGGTTACCCCACTGTCTGAACCCCGTATGTGGTCACCCACGTGCTTTGCTAGGACTTGTTGTTAAGTGCTGAAGATTCAAAATATGGGGCTATGCTCCCGTTACTATAAGGAGAGCTGTGCACCTATGTACTCTAGTATTTTTGGAGTTTTACCTGTTTTTTTTTTCCCACTTGATTCCAGCAAAATCCATGAGAGAGAAGCAATGCAGGTTTTAACCTCTGCTTTTCAGATGGAGAACAGGGCGGAAGGTGAGGGTGCAGGCAGGAGGCAGGTGGGGGTGGGGGGCAAAGAAAGAGGAGCAAAAGCCAACTTCCTGGGGGTCTGCTCTGCTCTAGCACTTTTCTCAGTCTCTCTGCTCTAGATTACAACTGGACTCAGCAACTGCGGCTATCACGCAGTCCACAGAGGCAAGAAAGGAGGCTGGAAGAGTTTCGTTAACTTTCTCATGGTCTGACAGTCAAGCTTTGAACCCTCAGCCGCTCCCTCGCATGGGGTCATGTTGCCCCTACAGATGTGGACTCAATTAAGCTGGTCCAGGCACCCAGTGAAACCGACATGCACCCTATCTTTCAAGATAAAGTCTGCACGCAAACGGCTTCTGCCAGGTCGCACACACTCAGCTCTCTGACATTTACAATAACAGATAAGTTTGTTGCAAATGAGCTCGAACAGTTTTTCTTGTTGGTTTGTTTAACACCGCAGCAGACAATTTTCTCTGAGGCCAGGTGGCCCTTGCCCAACAAGGGAATGTAGCAACTTGAAAATAGCAAAGCAGCTCTTGCAGACACAGCTCCTGAGTGATTACTGATTCAAAGAAGACCTGCAAGGAGGGCAGGGAGACAACAGCCTGCCAATACCTTCTTGCTCAGAGTCAAAGGGGCTGGGGACAGAACGAGTCTGGGAAGTGGGGTGGAAAACATAGTACGATCATACCCACTCGAAAAGGTGCAGCCCTGCCCAGCTGACACTGGTGGTTCCCCCCAAGGGGAAGAAATGTGTACCTCCATCTCTCTACATACACACGTTTTACGTCCACAAACACCGAGGGAAAATGCTGGAAAGAAATACATCAGAGTAATACTCTTTGTGGCTTTTCTTCTTCTTGATGACCTGTATTTGCTCATTATAATGCATTCTTTTTGTTTTCTTAAAAAAAAAAAAAAAAGGGCAGGGACTCCGGGGTGGCTCAGTTGGTTAAGCATCTGCGTTCTGCTCAGGTCATGATCCCAGGGTCTTGGGATCGAGTCCCACGTCGGGCTCCTTGCTCAGTGGGGAGCCTGCTTCTCCCTCTGTCTGCTGCTCCCCCTGCTTGTGTGCTCTGGCTCTCACAAATGAATAAATAAATTCTTTTTTTTAGAAAAAAGTAGAGCAAAGGAGGCTTGCTTTCATAAACAGAGTCATTTTTCCTGCAGTCATAGTGAACAGAACTTGACAAGTTCGCTGTCTTTGAAATGCCTGACCAAAGAAAAAGCCACAGAAAAGTTTCCAGGTCACCCTCTCCTTCTCTTTTAATAGATCCGGGGCAGAAATGCAATTGCTTATTCCAAGCACTTTTGAGAACGCAGGGCCAATGGGAGCCCATCCGTGAATGGCAAAGGTTTTCTGGAAAAAAGCTGATGTTGCCGGGCTCCCTGTCCCGGGCCTGACCCCCTGATCTCAGGAAACTCCTAAAGGTTTCTGCCCCACGGTCAATCTCACTTTTTAGAAACTAACCAACCAACTGCTGGAACAGAAAAAGAAACATTTGAGGAAGACTCCTGCTCCGATTAATCAGAAAGTGCCAGAAAATGCCTCAGCCCCATTATAATGTTAAAATCCCCTCCTGAATATTCATCCCGAGTCCTAATAAAAGGAGCCTGCTTTCCCTTGTTTGGGGAGTCAGGGCTTTGGAAATTATTTCCCCCCTCCATCTCCTTGTTTGGACAAATAAAGTGGTCTTGCAAGGCAAAGCCACCTGGTGTGGTCTGTCTGTGACTCACCAAGGGGCGGACCCCTCTGGATTCTATTCCCAGTACAAGGCCCGAAGAAGCTGTTAAAATGCAGGAATGGGTTTGCTCTTTGTGCAATGTGTGCGATGGCAATTAACCTGCTCCCAGGAGACTCATTTGGTAACTTACATTGTTGTCTGTTGCATTGGGTGACATGAGCAAGAACTTCTCAAGTTTGACTAGCCCGCTGCTTTGGGTTCTCATTAGGGATTTTTAAGGTTACAATGATTCCACTTGGAGTCAGTAGGGGAACGTGCACTTTTCTCTCTGTGTCAGCAAGCGGAGCTTTGAAGTGACTGTCTCTGGGGCGCTCCTGAGCCTCGAGGTCGGATCTGTCCCCCAGGGAGAGGGCTGCAGCTATACTGGGTCATGGCGTTCCTGCACGTGGCTCTTTCAGCGTCCCAGTGGGCACTGGAAAGAGAGCCGGCACGGTGGGTGGGCCTGCCACCCATGGCCCTGGGGACTTAGCAGACCCTCTTGGGGCTGAGCAAGCAACCTTGGTCTCATTACTGCAAACCCCCAGCAAACCCTCTGGTTACAGGTGCTTCTTATAAAGTCCCACGTCAGAGGGCATGGTCATCTTGTGGCTGGGCTGGAAGGTAAGCTTTTGGCACGGAGTCCCCAGAGGCCCTTTCTCATCACAAAAGGGCAATGTGACAGCCTGACCTGCCCCTCCCCTAGAGGCTAGTACTGGTACAACTAGTGTTGCCTCCCTGGATTAGCTGCACTTGGCTCCCCGTCCTTGGATACCGTATCATGGAAAGTCCTAGAGAAAGTCGCCCCAAGCCCCTTCGTAATCGGTCATACACACCGGGAACACTATTTATTGGGGTGCAGTCTCTGAGAATGCTCACTTACTCCATAAGCACTAACTCAGGAAAAGAAAGGATAATAGATTATAATGCATAGCAGAGCCCTAGGGGAACACAGGCAGACGAGAACATTCAGGTACTGAGAATTTCCTAATAGATGATATGTGACAGACTTCAGTTCTTATTATGGAAATGCCCTCATTATCAGTCATCATTACATCCATGTGCACCACAAGCCAATTTACTAAACTCCAGCCAGATCCGCATGCCCTTTGATTCATACCTGACGTCTGGTGCTTTTATTCCCATCTCTGCGGTCCTACTTATTATGCTAAATTATAGTCGGTTCTTATGTAATTACTCCCACCCCTACCAGTCGCTGGGGATCACTCCCTGTCGCTTCTTCACCCTGAAACCCCCTCTGTGCGGAACACCAAGGCTAGCACATTGTAGGTGTTCAAAAACAACAGCCCATACCATTGACCTCCTGGCTCAATTTTATTTATTCACTTATTTATTTGAGAAAGAGCGAGAAAGCAGCGCACTAGCAGGGGGCGGGCGGGGGGGGGGGGAGGCAGGGGGAGAGGAAAAGGGAAAGGGACAAGCAGACTCCCTGCTGAGTGCAGAGTCCAATGCAGGGCTTGAACCCAGGACCCTGGGATCATGACCTGAGCTGAAGTCAGACGCTTAACCAACCGAGCCACCCAGGTGCCCCGGGACTGGCTCAATTGTATGTACATCATCATATCCATAATTATATTCCATCCACCAACAGGTCCTTCCCATAAACCACACACACACACACACACACACACACAGAGTCCAATACAATTGCAATTTGGTTTTTGTCCAACCGTACGTGCGAGAGCAATTCATAAACTGTAAAGCTCTGTGGGTATGTGAAATGACATTGTTCACCCCTTTGCAGGATTATGGAACCCAGATAAAAGAGAGCTTCAACTTGAACTGTCATCCTAAATGTAAACCAAATACGGACTTAACTTCTTAGGTCCCTTGCCCTCTGAGTACAAAAATTCTTAAAAAAAAAAAGAAAGAAAGAAAGAAAAAGATTTTATTTATTTATTAGAGAATGCGCACAAGCAGGGGGAGCAGCAGGCAGACGGAGAGGGAGAAGCAGACTCAGTCCCAGACCCTGGGGTCATAACCTGAGCCCAAGGCAGATGCTTACCTGATTGAGCCACCCAGGAGCCCCCATAAAATTCTTTGCATCTCTTTCCCAATTTCCTTTCCAAGTTACGGAGAGCTATTTGGGGAATCAAGTGAGGAGGGCTTCCCTCTCAAAGGGAGGGACAGAAGGGCCGTGGGGAGGGCATTAAGCAGGCATTAACGGCCAATGAGAGAAGCACCCTTGCATCCCAAGGCTTGTTTTTATTAATACTCTCAATATAATGGTATTTGGGTTTGGGGGGCATCCCAGCATCTAAACCATCTTCCCAGGTTTGGAGAACACCCTACCACGAGTGTGGCAGTGAGCCACGAGCTGAGAAAGCCAGAAACAATCCAGACACTCACTTCCCATTCCATGGCAACAGGTGGATGGCGCTTTCTGGGTACCTGGGACACCTGCACTCTCTCAGGGTACTTGAGTAGGAGGGAGCAGGGGGATTCGCTCCAGCAGAGGCAGCCTAACCAACACATAGGTCTAGAAACAGCCATGTCAGGAGGAATATACTGCGGTCTCAGGGGCCAGCAGCCAGCAGTGCACTCACCCGAGTCTCGGGATGGTTTGCTGTGATCCTGGGTGTGGCTCATCTAGCCTCCCGAGCACCCCACTATTCTTCTAGCCTGCTTTTTCAGTTTCCCACCCTTCCCTGGGTTGCCCCGAGCACTAAGGAGATGACCGGAATGTTTAAACAAGGCTTTAGGAAAGCTTCCGTGGAAGAAGGAGGATAGAAACCAGAGACAGACGCAGGCAACCCAGGAACCAGGCTTAGCAGACATGAGAGGCTCTTGGGCGCCTATAGTTCTTATGCTCCGTTCCAGCAGGGGATGGAACATTCCAGAAGTCCCTGCTTTAATCTTCTGCTGCTGCCGTCCTCAATTCTGGCTTGCGTATCCTCCTCCATTTCAAAGAAGCCCCTGCATGAGGACAGCTCTTCCCATTACGGGTTAAATCTTTGTGGCCACCCTGAGTATGTCTTTTGGAAATGAAACCCTGGAGTCATAAAGGATCGGAATTTAGAAAGCTTTTGATGAATGCTGCCAAATTCCCCTCCAGAGGACACCAATTTACCAATTTACACTTCTACTGGCAGTATATGAAAGGACCCTCTCCCTCAATCCCAGCTAACACCAGGCATTATCCTTCTTTTGAGTTTTTGCCAATTCAATGGGTTCACCATAGTATGTCGTTGTTGTTTTAGTTTGCACTTTTTAAAAACTACTTATGAAGTTAATATTTTTATGCATGATAATTCTCAGTTGCCTGCTCAGATCCTTGATCTATTTCCACATGTTTATTTGTTTATTTTTCTCCTGTTAGTTCGTAACAAAATTCATAATGCCATTTTTGTCGAAGAAACTGTTTCCAGTTGTCATTTCCTTTATAATTTAATTTTTTTTACTTTGTATGTACTCTGCAAACGTCTCTGCATGTAGATATATGTATCCGTATATACTTTATCCCTTTAGTTACCAAAGTAAATAAAAATTAAACAGTATCTTTCGCATCCCTCTCCCTTTCCCATGTAAGATGAAGAACAGAACACCTCTATTACTCTCTGCACTCATTGATTATTTTAGTAAAATCTGAAGATTTAGGCCCAGATTGTCATTATTACATTATTATTTTTATACCAAACATCTTTTATTTGAAGAGTAATTTTTGACACCTGCGTTAAGTTTCACAAATAAACATACTTATAAAACACTTAGCACAGCGCTTGGCGTACCATGAGCCCTAAATAAATGTTGGCTCTAAAATTATTATTTTAGCAAATATTTTGAATTAATTCCACATTTAGCTGTCTTAATGCCTTTAACGCTCACCACCAGGTCTTTTATACAGAATTTCCTGGTCTTGAGGTCTTAATTGTGTCCCATATTTCACACGGAATGAATTTTCAAGTAATATTTTTCCACATAGATTCCCTGGGAGTGTATTTTTTAAGCTCTTGGCTATCTGGCAATCTTTCTGTTGCTCTTTTTTTTTTTTCTTTTTTTTTTTTAAAGATTTTATTTATTTATTTGACAGAGATAGAGACAGCCAGCGAGAGAGGGAACACAAGCAGGGGGAGTGGGAGAGGAAGAAGCAGGCTCACAGCAGAAGAGTCCGATGTGGGGCTCGATCCCAGAACGCCGGGATCGCGCCCTGAGCCGAAGGCAGACGCTTAACCGCTGTGCCACCCAGGCGCCCCATCTGTTGCTCTTATATATGAAAGACAAAGTGGCCGAGTACACTAGAGTTTCTTCATAATGCTTCTCTCTTAAACTGTTTTATTTTTTATTATTTTTTTATTCCTTTGTTTTGTTTTTGCCATTTGGTCTAACACTGACGAAATCTAAAACTCACCAGGTTACTATTTCATCGTGTTTGATTTGCCCAATTTTTACCGAATATTTCTAGAATTTTTCTTTGCCTTTGTAAGGAAAAATGCTGTTATGGTATTTCTAGGTGTTTTCACATTTTTCTCCAAAATAATATACTAAAGTCTTTCACTCTGCAGAGCTTTTGTAGAAAAATAAAAATAAAACATAGTACACGTGTGTGGCTATGTGTGTTTAATTACTCATCGACTCTACCTCTTATAATATTCCTCAGAAACGTGTTTGATTCTTAAATTCTGGCCTCTGTTCTCTGTCTTCATTCAATATTCTCCAGAGTTTTCCTCAGGTTCATCACATAATAATTGGCTCTATCTTGACGTCACTCTGGCTCCCTACATCATCCCACATGGATTTTCATTCTGTTCTTGAATGTTTGGTTCTCTTGCCATTTTTCCTCAGTCCAACCATCGACCTTTAAATTTCATTTTGTTGGGGTACCTGGATGGCTCAGTTGGTTAAGCCTCCAACTCTTGATTTGGCTCAGGTCACAGTCTCAAGGTCATGACCTCGAGGGCGTGAGACTGAGCCCCAGGTCAGGCTCCGTGCTCAGTGTGGAGTCCGCTTGTCCTTCTCCCTCACCCCCCATCTGCCCCCTGCTTGCGTACGCGCTCTCTCTCTAAAATAAATGAATAAAATCTTTAAATTCCATCTTGCTGCCTTTTCATTTTAGACAACTGTCTCCTTGTGGTGTCTCATTCCTGTTTGGTTGAGGTTATGCTTTCTTGTATCCCACTGGGGATCCAAGTATCTACCAGAAGCTTTTTTCTGGATGCCAGAGAAAAGCATTCTCAGGGCTGCTCCTCAGGCTGTTAGGACTTTGTGAAATCAACATTTGTTGTGAACCACAGAGTGCTGGATGGTGAGCCTGGTTCAACAGAAGACAGCGGGGGACTTACAATAGAGAAGTTTATTACTCACAGGTCCTGGGGGAAGGACACAGCATGCCTCGAGGGGCCACATGGGGAGGTCAAGGCAGGTGCAGGCAGAGAGAGACAGGACTGGGGCACATCCATGCGTTTATTAAGTCTGTGGGTGCAGAGCTTTGGGGGTACCTGAGCTAAGGCCAGATTGGTAGATTCCAACCAAAAAGATCAGGGTTTTGGGAAGCTCCATAGGGGGCTTATTAAGGGGTGCACAGGAGGAAGGCTCTGGGAGATGGGGGAGACTGCTGAGCACCAGGGTTGTTGGGGGAGTCTTCTAGAACTTACATTTACTTGTGACTCTGTGGGCTGTTACATAGGGCACATGCTTGCATGAGGGGCTAGGGTCAGTTCAAGGTCCCTGCAGGTCACATTGCCCCACAAAGTGGTTGTGGAGGCATTAATACCATGGAGTAGCTTAGCTGAGCTCTCCACAGGGATTTCAGTAAGGAGAGATCTATCCAGACAAGTGGATTGACCTGGATTGCATGTAGGTCCCATGTCCTTCTCAGGGCATTTTATTTAATTAATTAATCAATCAATTTATTTATTTATTTATTTTTTATGTAAGGACTATTTTTTAATAATTTTTATTTTGTTATGTTAGTCACCATACAGTATATCCTTAGTTTTTGATGTAATGTTCCATGATTCGTTAGTTGCGTGTAACACCCAGTGCACCATGCAATACGTACCCTCCTTAATACCTATCACTGGCCTATCCCAATCCCCCACCCCCCTCCCCTCTGAAGCCCTCAGTTTGTTTCCCAGAGTCCACAGTCTCTCATGGTTCATTCCTCCTTCTGTTTACCCCCCCTTCATTCTTCCCTTCCTTCTCCTACCGATCTCCCTGCTATTTCTTATGTTCCATAAATGAGTGAAACCATATGATAATTGTCTTTCTCTGCTTGACTTATTTCACTTAGCATTATCTCCTCCAGTCCCGTCCATGTTGCTGCAAATGTTGTGAAATCGTTCTTTCTGATAGCTGAGTAATATTCCATTGTATATATGGACCACATCTTCTTAATCCAGTCATCTGTTGAAGGGCTTCTCGGCTCCTTCCACAATTTCGCTATTGTGGACAATGCTGCTATGAACATTGGGGTGCATAAGGCCCTTCTCTTCACTATGTCTGTATCTTTGGGGTAAAAACCCAGTAGTGCAATTGCTGGATCATAGGGTAGCTCAATTTTTAACTTTTTAAGGGACCTCCACACTGTTTTCCAAAGTGGCTGTACCAACTTGCATTCCCACCAACAGTGTAAGAGGGATCCCCTTTCTCCACATCCTCTCCAACATTTGTTGTTTCCTGCCTTGTCAATTTTTGCCATTTTAACTGGTGTAAGGTGGTATCTCAGTGTGGTTTTGATTTGAATTTCCCTGATGGCTAATGATTTTGAACATTTTTTCATGTGTCTGTTAGCCATTTGTATGTCTTCATTGGAAAAGTGTCTGTTCATATCTTCTGCCCATTTTTTGATTTGTTTATTTGTTTCACATGTATTGAGTTTGAGAAGTTCTTTGTAGATCTTGAATACTAGTCTTTTATCTGTAGTGTCATTTGCAAATATATTCTCCCATTCCATGGGCTGCCTCTTAGTTTTTTTTACTGTTTTCCCAGGGCATTTTAATAAGCGTCTTCCAGCCCAATGCTCACCCATAAAAGGCATTCATATGGGGCCAACTCTAGGCACTGAGATGGACAAGCCGTCTACCTCCTTTTCCAGAATATATTCTCTTTGTATTGTAAGATACACTGACTCCCTGAGGTATACGACAAGATCGATCTTCCAGCATTCATTGTTAACAAGAGCACTGCATTGTTTCATCCTCCTTTCTCTATTTAAGCCCATGCCTTGCTTGAAAGATTACAGCTCTGGGGGCACCTGGATGGCTCAGTCGATTAAGATTTAGACTCTTGATTTCAGCTTAGGATATGATCTCAGGGTCGTGAGCTTGAGCCCCACGTGGGGCTCCACGCTGGGCATGGAGTCTGCTTGAGATTCTGTCTCTCCCTCTCCTTCTCCTTCTGCATTTCCTCCACTGGCGTGCCCTCTCTCAAAAATAAATTAAAATAAAATAAAATAAAGTAAATAAAAAGAATTACATCTCTGAAGATGCAGTCTGACACTGTCAATGCATTCTCCGTACCAACCGACTTAAAGAGAATTGTCCTTATTTTTCCAGATATAAAAATATAGAATAAGGAGAGCTGGAGCTGTGCCCTTCCCAAAGCAGCACATACAATAGGGAAGCAGGTGCTTGGTTTCCTTCGTGACGCAGAAGTAGAATGGCCTTGTGGCAAAGAGCACAGGCTTAGTTGTCAAACTGAGGTCAAACACCAGACAGATAACTTGTCCAAGATCATTCAGTACCTGGTGACCTTGGATAGTTGCTTGACCTCCATGGCTCAATTTCCTTATTGGTAAATTGCTGGGCAGGCGGGGGTGGGGAGGATAATAATAGATCCTCTCAGAGTATCGTGAAGAGAGTCATGGCCAATAAAAGCCTATAATAAACATCCAATAAATATTAGTTACTGTCAATGAGCATGAGGGATCTTATTGGGGTGATAATAATATTCTAAAATTGGTTTATGGAGATGGCTATACAACAAGTGGTTGAATGGTACATTTGAAGTGGGTGAGTTTTATGATATATGAAATATGAAATATACCTCCATATAGTTGTCTTTGAAGTAGGTAAATATTTGTGGTCATTCATGCCAATACTGCCCAAAGGTTGATTTTATGTACTAATTGTTAAGTTTTTTATAGTTTTCCCTGAGACTTCTGAGCCCCTTGAATATCTGTCATTGACTTTGATAGCGAAAGATTTGGGGATCTGGAAACAATGTGAGAGAATATTCCTTGTGCTCCCAGATCATCCCACTCCTCATCCGGTTCCCCCAGTCCCTAGCCATTTAGTTTTACATTTAACTACTCAGCGTTCAATCCTGAGGCCAAGAGACCTGGACTCGGGACTGCCATGACACTCGCTGGCTTTGGAATTTGGACATCTTCCCTCTCCAGCCTCAGATTATTTTTCTCTGCCAAAAAGAGGGAAATAAACTAAACGATCTCTAATTTTCTTCCCAGTCCATAGAACATGGCATCCCTTTCTCATGTTTCCCGAGTTCTGAGATGGTCAGAAGCTGTATATAGATGGGGACTTTGTTGACATGATGTGGCGATAGTGGCATTTACAGTTGGGTTTCAGTTTAGTGCTATTCCCATCTCTCCTCTGCCCCTTAGAGTCCCCCAGGGGGAGTGTATTCACAGGGAACGAGGGAGAATGAAGTAAGAAATGCTCGTGTAGCTCCTGGTTTAGCTTCCATACCCAGGGCAAAAACCTGGTGAGCCAGGCTGGGGCATAGGGAATATTTTCATGCCGATGCTATATAAGCCAAAGTAACCTCCAACCTAAGCCCACTCCACCTCCCCAAAGTGGACATTGAGAATGGAAAACAACTTGGGGGTCCACAGATTCAAAGCTGGGTCCACCATTTCCCACGAGGAGAATCCTGGCCATGTTACGAAGCTCCTTTAAACTTCAATTTCCTGGTCTTTCAATGGGGTTAATAACCCATATCTTCCAGTGTTGCTCTAAGAATTTTAAAAACACACCATGGGAGACCATCTCGCACATCCTAAGAACTTCACAGGCACTGAGTAGATGAACCAATGAGGCATTGACAAATAACATGGTTCTTTCAGGGTCAGCTGTGGCGAATTTGCCAGAGCTGGACAGAGTCCTGAAGTGGCAAGTCCAATTAGGCTAACTGAACAGGGACACCCCCCCCCCTTTCTTCTTTGCTCTTCTGTTTTTCTGTTGGCTCTAATAGAGAGAAACCAGTTAATGAAAAACAAACATTTTCTAGTGAGCTCTCCTCAAACAGCTGAGGGTTGTTGCCGCCTTGAGAAAGAAAACAACTTCAACCCAGCTTGAAAGGTCAGGAATTAGGATAAGCAAAACAATCTCATGACAAGAGCCAGTCCCTGGGAAGCCATGAGTGACAGTGGCCCGAGGCTATCGAACCAGTGTGTTAAAGAGGAAGGGTCCTGGGAGCGAAGCGAAACAAGTCTTCCTCAGAGCTGGGGCTCCATTTCAGCACGTCCTCCTCCTAGAAGACCAACAGATGACTTCAAAGTAATTCATGGGCACCCATCCATCAAATTCAACACGAGGTTATTTTTTTACCCAGAAACATAGTGAAAAAAAAAGACTCTCAGCCATGTGCAAGTTCAATGGGATGGTCCCTCAAGCCGGGGTCCCTGAAACCTACCATGTTGCAACTTCAAGATGGCCACTGGGGGCTCAGGGTGTCACTCTCCACCTCAGGGTGGTAAACATGGCATGGACTTTGGAGCTAGCCAGGAAGATGAGGAGAGAAATGTCTCCCCACAAAGTGTGAGGCAAATACGGGAAAGAAGTGAATGTGGGGTGGATAAAGCTGTAAGACACCACCATGACAAGGTGATCAAAGCCAAGATTACTCATGGCAGCACTTTATAAGGTAGGCTGCTATAAGAAAGTATCACAGGCGGGGGTGGGGGGCTTAAAGAACAATTTACGTCTCACAGCTCTGCAGGCTGGACGTGCAAGTTCAAGGTGCTGGCAGAACTGGTGTCTGGTGAGAGTTTTCTTCCTGGTCGGCAGGCAGATCTCTGCCCTCTTGCTGTATCCCCACATGGCAGAAAAAAAGAGAGGACTTCCGGTTTCTCTCTGGCCTCTTCTAAGGGCACTAATCCCATCACGAAGAACCCACCTTCATGACTTCATCGAGACTGAATTACCTGCCAGAGCTCCACCCCCTAAGACCATCACATGGGGGGGGGGTAGGACTTCAACCTAGGAATTTTAAGAGAACATTCAGTCCATAACACAGCCTGAATGCACACCATGTTCCTGCCAACAACACGTGACCAGAGTCTGAGCGTGAGGAAATACTCCAGGTGAGGTTCGAACTCAAGCTGACGTTTCTCCTACAGATTGAAGAGCTTGTGCTCTTTAAGAGAGTCAAAGACACGTTAGCGAAACGCAAGGAGCTATTCCAGATTGAAGGAGATAATGAGACACAACAAACAAATATAATGTATACTGCTAAATAGGATCAAAGGGCATTAAGAGACTGGGTCGAGACAGCTGTTGAAATTGGAACAGACTCTGCGAATCACGGATGATGACAAGGGTTGCCTGAGAGTGATTTTTTCACACCCATCCCTGTTGCTATGAGTATGTTCCTTCTCCTCCATTTATTTATCTATTTATTTATTTATACCAGTATGTAGGTAGCAATCCAGTATTTTTTTTTTCAGCTTTATTCAAGTATAATCGTAGGCGAAATTGTAGGATATTTGAAGTGTACGTGATGCTTTGATGCGTGTAGACATTGTGGAGGTATTTCCCCATCGAGCCCATTCGCACATCCAATCTGCTTCACATACTCACATACTTACCCTGTCTTGCTTTTGGTTTTGGTTTTGATGAGAACATTTACATTCTACTTTCTCAGCAAATGTAGATTATACAACAAAATGTTATCAACTCTAGTCACCATGTTATACATTAGATCCTCAGGTCTTATTCTCTTTTTTTGAAGATTTATTTATTTCATTATTTATTTGACAGAGAGAGAGAGAGAGAGAAAGTGCACAAGCAGAGGGGGCAGCAGGCAGAGGGAGGGGGAGAAGCAGGCTCCCTGCCGAGCCAGGAGCCCCATGTGGGGCTTGATCCCAAGACATTGGAATCATAACCCTAGCTGAAGGCAGATGCTTAACCAACTGAGCCACCCAGGCGCCCCAGATCTTATTCATCTTATAACTGAAAGCTTGTACTCTTTTGTCAACCAATCCCTATTCCCCCTCCATCCTCCCACCGCCCCCCCCCCAGTCCCTGGTGACCACTTTTCCACTCTCTGTCTCTATGGATTTGACTTTTTAATTTTTTAGATTCAATATGTAATGATGCCACATAATATTCATCTTTCTCCTCCTGGCTTGTTGCACTTAGCATAATGCCCTCCAGGTTCATCCGTGTTGTTGCAAATGACAGGATTCCCTTCTTTCTCATGCCTGAATGGTATTCCATTGTCTACACACATACACATTACATTTTCTTTTTTTTTTTTTTAAGACTTTATTTATTTGAGAGAGAGACCGAGAGAGAGCAAGAGCACAGAGGGAGAGTGGGAAGGAGAAGCAGACTCCCCACTGAGCAAGAAGCCCGATGCGGGGCTTGATCCCAGGACCCTGAGATCATGACCTGAGCTGAAGGCAGACGCCCAACCGACTGAGCCACTCAGGCACCCTACATATCACAATTTCTTAATCCTTTCGTCCATCAGTGGACACTTAGGTTGTTTCCATACAATGGCTATAGTGAATAATGCTTCAATCAACACGGGAGTATAGATATTTCTCCAAGATAGTAATTTTGTTTCCTTTGGATATATATCCAGAAGTGGGATTGTAAGATCATATGGCAATTCTACTTTTAATTTCTTGAGAACCTCCATACTGTTTTCCATAGTGTCAGCACTATTTTACATTCCCACCAACAGTTCTCAAAGGTCTCATCCTCATCAAAATTTATCTCCTGTTACTTTTAACGATAGTCATCCTAATAGTTGTGACGCAATATCTCATTGTGGTTTTAATTGTCATTTCCCTGATGGTTAGTGATGCTGAGTACTTTTTCATATACCTGTCGACCATCTACTTGTCCTCTTTGGAAAAAGGCTGTTCAGGTCCTTTGCCCATTTTTTAATTGGGTTTTGTTGTTGTGGTTGTTGTGGTTGTTATCGAGTTGTATGAATGACATGTACATTTTGGATATTAACCCCTTATCGGATATGTGACAGTAACCCAAATATTCAAGTTGTCCCTGCTTTGGTTGGTGGGATCCTTCCAACAGATTTCTGGGCCCTGTGGATCTAACTCTCCCTGACTTTCCATCACGATGTTCCACAATCACCTTGCATTTTCTTGCCCTACCCTCGGACCAAGTCATTTCTCCAGGGTAGCCTGGCTTGGTTTGGTTTGGTTTTTTAGTGAAGTATTTCGAACCAGTCTGGGCACTCAGTGGCTTCACTGCATTTGAGAGTGGCTGCTTTTCAGTGGTCAGAGGTAGGGAATATATGTACACACGTACCAACATATGCATACACACTATATCGCTAACTGTCCTGTGATCGGTCATGCCCCAGACATCGTGGTGCAATTTTACGCTTTAATAACTTGAAATGCACAAATACTACAAACTTGCAAAAAATTCAAGTTGACAGTTTTATTATTTACATTATTTACACTTAATCGGTTTTGTGAGCTTGATTAACTTCTTTAACACATTTTTCATTGCCCCTCTGATTTAAGATGGCAAACACGAATGGATACAAAACATGAAAATTAAAGACTAATTTTTCAAAGTTAAATAAGCATACAAGACATAATGATTCAACTTCCCAATGATGCTTTTTGAAAGGATGCAGCATTTACATTTCTGAAGGGTTTTTTTTTAAGAATTTATTTATTTATTTATTTATTTATTTATTTATTTATTTATCAGATAGAGAGAGAGAGCACAAGCAGGGGGAGCAGCAGGCAGAGGGAGAAGCGGGCTCCCCGCCGAGCAAGGAGCCCAATGAGGGACTCGATCCCAAGACCCTGGGATCGTGACCTGAGCTGAAGGCAGATGCCACCCAGACGTGCCTACATTTCTGAAGTTTTTAAAGCATGACATTGCAGTAAGACTTTTGGGACACTCTAATGACTAATAAGAATCATGAGCCCGTACACACACATACAACCAATGTCAGTGTCCCACATTAGGACTGTTGGCTCAGTCAATTCACCTTTTCATGCAATGTCATGGTTGTCCCAATCATTCAGGTGGCCTCAGAGAATTTTCTTCAATACCTAGCTTCCCCAGAGATGTACCACATTGTTGCTTCGATGACCTGAAAACCATATTTCCAATGCCCAGGGTCATCGAAACTAGCATCACTTGCTTTGCTAGCCCACCTTTGTCCCTTATCTTTACCAGCCGTAGTAACAAAGCTATAGTAGCATTAACACCTCAACGTGATTGCTGGTATTCGTGTCAGACACTATGTTAAATGCTTAGAGGACACGATCTTATGTAAATCTCTTGTATTAAATCTCTTGTATTAAATCTCTTGTATTATAAGGTAAACATGTTTACTCCCACTTTAGAGAAGAAAAACCGAGGCGGACAGTTTCAGTGAATTGCCCACGATCAGTAGAAGGTAAAGCTAACATTTCCATCCTGAACCCTGAATTCAGGCTTTTAATGACTATACTGTCCTTGTGACTCTTGTCTCTCCAGCTAGATTTGATCTTTTTTTTTTTTAAGAGAGAGAGAGAGAGGCGGTGGGGGGTGGGGGCAGAGGGAGAGGGAGAAAGAGAATCTTAAGCAGACTCCATGCCCAGTGGGAAGCCTGATGCAGGGCTTGATCTCACAACCCTGAGATCATGACCTGAGCTGAAATCAAGAGTCGGACACTTAAATAACTGAGCCACCCAGGCACCTGACCGCTCTCCAGATAGACTTTAAACACCTTCAGGATGAAGATAAGTATTTCCTTCCTTCCTCCCTCCCTCCTTCCCTCCCTCCCTCCTTCCCTCCTACCCTCCTTTCCTTTCTGTTTGAATCCACTACAGCTTATAGAACAGTCAATATTTTTTCTCAACAACATTAGAGTAAAATGGAATATTTTTATATTTCCACAGGCCGGAAGGACAGAGACAGAGTCAGAAAACAAACAAATAGCCCAGCAGACTCAATGCCTTCCAGGGTTCAAGAATTTCCCTCCTGCATGAACAAGGGGAAGGGATTCATCAGGTTGCTCCCAGTCACTAATGAGCTGACGTTAATAAGGATGATTAGTAAGGATGATTCTCTTCTGATTAAACGGCCTTAAAGTTGGAGGTAGAACCAAGATCGGCTTGAAGCCTTTCCAATCTAAGCACAGACAGGTTCACCTTTATATATATATTTAAACTATATATATAAATATTTAGACTCAAAATGGTAGATATGACAACATGTTGAAAAATTTAAAAGTGATCTATCTTTGCTTCGTGCTGTAGCCAGGAATATGTGTCTACCCAAGACATGTTCAACCGCTGTGAATTAATTGCCAGTTATTTCTACCCAATATATGGACAAAGCAATAAAAAAAAAAAAAAAAACAAGTGTTGCTCTGTATGTCATGTGAAAGAAAACTTTCAGTAAAATTTCGGTTTTCAACAGGTTGTTTGCACAGCAGGAAGACGTAAGCCTCTGTAAGATACAAAGACAAAGGATTCGAGGAAGTGGCTGCATTCTTGGTAAGCTCCAAATTGATCCCCTGCCATTTTGAGGTTTGTTCATGAATTAGGAGGGAGAATGTCTCATGTTTTACAGGTGAGTTTTTCTAGCAACCAGATTACAGGCTAATGAGACAAATTTGGGGTGTGTCATGTGTAATTTATCCCATTCCCAGGCCCTTCTCTCTTCTCCCCCTCATTCCTGGGGGTCTGTGATGGGAAATAGAGGTAATTTCCTCACCACAATACAGTTCGGGTTGAGGAGACTATTATAACTCACCCGTTGCAGACTAATCCACTAACCCAGCTGGAGACGTTCTAGAGCCATATTGCCCAATCTGTGTCTTAGTTAACTCTCAGGTCCCTTAAGGGCAGGGACTATGTTTTATTTATCTTGCAAGTGGAGGGAAGAGTAGTCATAGCTACTGTTTACCGGGCCAACCACAGAGCACGAAACCTTTGGCTTATGCCCATGCTAATTGTCATTGGGATCCTTCAGGAACTCACATGATGATCACCCCCATGTTCCGATGGAACCGATGGAACCGATGACCACCCCCATGTTCTGACGGAACCGATGCTTGGTGAGGTCACAACGTGGGCAAGATCCAACCATTGGCAGGAAGACTGGGACGTGATCTGTAAGATCTGGCCCGTCTGGAGACTCCTTCTTTCCAACGGGGATGCCTCCCAGTGCCCCCCACCCCCACCTCCAGCTCCCTGGACAATGCCTACATGTAATAAGATTCCATTTGTGATTGAATGGGATTGAACTAGCCTGGGTCATGGCCAGTGGCAATGCCCAATACCCAGCAGCTCCTGGGACCTATATTCTTTTTTTTTTTTTTTTTTTAAAGATTTTATTTATTTATTTGACAGAGATAGAGACAGCCAGCGAGAGAGGGAACACAAGCGGGGGGGGGGGGGAAGCGGGAGAAGAAGAAGCAGGCTCATAGCTGAAGAGCCTGATGTGGGGCTCGATCCCATAACGCCAGGATCACGCCCTGAGCCGAAGGCAGGCGCTTAACCGCTGTGCCACCCAGGCGCCCCTGGGACCTATATTCTAACCTACGTGGGTAGAGGTGAAGAGTCAAGTGTTTAAATGGTGGGGAAAACTCCAGACTAGACTACTGTCTATCATAGGAGACCCAGGACAGGTGGCTCCAACTTCTGACTTTCTTGTTTCCAAAATGCTAATAAAATGAAACGGCTACACTTCACTGCCAGCATTTCTTTTAGCTTTTACTATTCTTTACTTTCACCTGTCAAATATTCTCCTTCTACACTGTTAGGGGAGCGGCTCTGAAAGTCCTCCTTCCACTAACCTCCCCCTGCCCCAACTGTTAGCACAAGGCCCCTCCCGATTTTAGAAGCAGTTAATAAAAAGAACGTTGAGCAGCTGACTGCTTTTGGAAAAGCAGATGCTTAGCCAATAAAGGTGTGATCTGAGGAGTGATTCCGACTGAGTGCAACTCAAAGCATACACGATGTGGCCCGGGAATGAAAGAAGGAAGGGTCCGCATTTACATATCTTCTTTCTCTCCTTGCATTAAAACAAATAAAGAATGCAAAAAATTAATGAGGAAGCATTAGCAATGAAGACCAGCAGGCACCGAGAGGAAAAGCGAAATTCTCGCTAAAATAAAGAGGCCTTTAGACATATGATAAAAGCCACACATTCCATTGCCTTTCTCAGATGAAAGCAGGTGCAGTGTTCTTAAGATCAAACACTCTATTTCGTGCAAACGTGCTTGGTAACAAAGTATGGGGCAAATGTCGAACATGTATTTATTTTTAAATGTCTATATTCTGAATGTAACTATGGAGGCCTAACTCCAAACTCGACATGCTATCAGGATTCGGCAAAGAAAAAAAAAGGAAAACACACAAAGCTAATGATCCCAAATCTCTGGGGGAAGGAACACATTTCCCACACTGGAGCTTGAAAATTAACACCTTCAAGAACCAGCCATCATTAGCACGTCAGGAATTAGGGTGATACCTCTCTCTTTCAGCTCAGTTAATGAAACAACTCTTTTTTCTTTTTCTTTTTTTCAGAAGGCAGCTAAGTTAGCCTGGCCTCCAGAGGCAGAATTCCACGGAGGTCAGTAGAAGTTCACCTGTCAAAAAATAGAAGTACTGACCTATAAAGAATTCTTTCCAGTGTAATCTTTTCAGGGTCTGGGAGTATTCAGAAGAAATACACCCGGCCAGGGGCAGGCACTGGTAACTGTCGTCCATGGGAGCCCAGCGGGGTCTGCGCTCGCGTGGGGACGGCACCCCCTCCCCAAACCCAGCAAGCCCCGGCCGCCGTGTGTCATGCCCTCCACCCATGCACATGAGCAGAAGCTCAAACTCCTGCTTGAAATTGAAAAATAGGAGAGGCCCCAACTGTGTCCCCCAATCACTGAATCAATGGAAGGAAGCTGAGTGAGTTGGGGAAGATTTTCCCCCCCACCTCAGAAACACAAAATCCACTTTGAGCAAATGTAACTCTCCTTGATTAAAAGACTGTGGGGACAACTTTGCTGGCAACAGTGGAAATTGCTGATTCTTCATCTGTAAGTGAACGGAGGCCACTCTATAGGGAACAAATGTGGCCCATATTGAGAAAGAGAGGGTATAGCTATTTGCATTGCAAAGGATTACTTGTTCCTTTTTTGGTCTTATTTAACCTGTTAATTATAGAATAAAAAGATACCAATTTAAAAAAATAGAATAAATTCTCTGTAACCCACCACCCAGAGATAAACACTGTGAAAACTAGTGTTTATCTTGACAGATAATTTTTTTCCTCTGCCAGATTTTTTCACTCTGCCTACATAATTGCACATATATTTTGGACAAGAATGGAAATCACATTAAACATATTATTTTAGCAGCGCTTTTTTTCACTTAAAATACATCATGAACATCTGTTAAGGTGAAGAAAATATTTCTCCGGCATCATTTTTAACGGCGAGATTGAGTTTCATTAAATGGGCTTATTGGATACTCTCTGTTAGGGTTCATGTGAATTGTTGGCAATTTTTTATTCTTTTTAAGGAACCTCTAAACTGTTCCCCATTGTGGCTGTGCCATGGTAGACTGCCACCAACCATGCACGAGGGCTCCCCTTTCTCCGAATCCTCCCCAACAATTGTTTCCTGTGGTCTTGGTTTTAGCCATTCTGACAGGTGTGAGGGGATATCTCCTTGTGGTTTTGCTTTGCATTTCCCTGATGACGAGTCACGTCCATCACCTTTGCATTTACGTGTTTGTCATCTATACGTCCTCTTCGGAAAAATACTCGTAGGTCCTCTGCCCCCTTATCAATCAGATTATTTTTTGGTGTTGAGTTCTTTAATGAATTTGGATATTGACCCCTTACGGGATCTATCATTGGCAAGTATCTTCTCCCATTCAGTAAGTTGCCTCTTCCTTTCGCATGGTGACAGATAGTCAATGTATTTATCACAGTGAGCACGGTGTAATGGATGTAATTGTCCAATCGCTACATTGTACGCCTGAAACTAATATGTCAACTGTGCTTCCACTAAACATTTTTAAAATGTTTGTACTTTTATAAAGAATCCTGTGGTTTCGGACGCCTGGGGGCTCAGTCGGTGAAGCATCTGCCTTCGGCTCAGGTCATGATCCCAGGGTCCTGAGATCGAGTCCCACATGGGGGGGGGTCCCTGCTCAGTGGGGAGCCTGCTTCTCCCTCTCCCTTTGCTGCTCCCCCTGCTTGTGTTCTCACTCTCTCTTTCTAACAAATAAATAAATAAAATCTAAAAAAAAAAAAAAAAAAAAGAATGCTGCGGTTTAAATGCTTTCAGCTAAATATTTACTCACTTCTCTGTTTCTTCAGAATCAGTTTCCAAATCGGTAGTTCTGCTGGAGGATGCGCCCATTTGAAGCATTTGTTGCTAATTGCGAAACCGACATTCAGAGATTTGACATTGAAACGTGCAGTTTCGAATCACCGCTGGGATGGAACGATTTTGCAGGCTGGCTGTGACTCTTATTTTTTTCCTTTCTCCAGCTCGCTCCGGCTCCTTGGCGGGCAGCCCGCCAGGTGGTCCAGGTCCAGGTATAGAGATAGTGATTCAGTTACAATGTTGCGATATCTCCCTGGAAAAGCCTTTAGGAGCAATTTCGGAGCCCTTCAGATCTTCTTGATCTTGTTCCCACTTGTCATTTTTGCTGTTTTTTAAACTTGGTATTTCCTCAAAAATGAGCTTGTTGAGTCATCCAGATAACAAGCCAGCTCCTCCCCCGGTCTCTGCGACAGGCTGGGGACTGGGCGGGGGGGGGGGGGGGGGGGGGGGGAGGGGCGGGGGTAGTTACTGTTCACCGCGATCATGGACTTCCATGAAATCATACTTGTGACTTTCTTTTGAGTAATTAACTACTTTTGAAGTCTCTTCATGGAGACCTACGATGACGTACAAACTTTGTGTTGGTGGTTGGGGGCAGGACGGGGTGGGCATCTTTCTACCTTGGTACCCAGACCCATTTTCCGGGCGAGTGTGTTTGGACCAACATTTTTCACTCTAGGGAGGAGGTGTAAAATTCCCATTTCTTTATAATATATGCCCCTTTTTTCCTTCCTTCTTTTCTCTCTTTTTTTGGGGGGGGGATTTATTGATTTATCTGAGAGGCGGGGTCGGGAAGGTGCAGAGGGAGAGGGAGAGGGAGAGAGAGAGAATCCCAAACGGACTCACCTTGAGTCTGGTGCCTGACATGGGGCTCGATCTCACGACTCTGAGATCATGACCTGAGCAGAAATTAAGAGTCTGACACTTACTGGGGCGCCCGGGTGGCCCAGCGGTTAAGCGTCTGCCTTCGGCTCAGGGTGTGATCCCAGCGTTCTGGGTTTGAGCCCCACATCAGGCTCCTCCGCTAGGAGCCTGCTTCTTCCTCTCCCACTCCCCTGCTTGTGTTCCCTCTCTCGCTGGCTGTCTCTATCTCTGTCAAATAAATAAATAAAATCTTTAAAAAAAAAAAGTCTGACACTTACTGACTGAGCCACCCAGGTGCCCCAATATATGCCCCCGTTTTTTTTTTTTTTAAGGTTGTATCTATTTCTATTGTTTAAAACCAAAGACCCTCACGATTTAACTTTCTGAAGGAGCCCTCTGAGATAAGATGGGGCTCCATCCAGGGGAGGAAGCAGAAGACTGACTCACTGAAAAACAGATGCAGAGAGGACCCTCCGCAGCCTGTATTCTAAAATGTCAGGTAAGAATTAAAATAAATGTCAGATAATATTAAGCCAAAACTCATTCCATGGGTCCTTCACTTTTTCCACATCCGAGAGATTGAGTCATTTACAAAGGCATTTGCTCTCTCTCTCCCTGTCAGAAGTTTGACAAACCGACATCAATAAAAGACAAAAAAAATTATAATCATTCTTTGCAAAGTCTGGAAACGCTCGGCTCTTACTCTGGTTTTGTGCTTAAGGCACCAAGGTACCTTTCTGATGGTTGTTCTCTGGGCTTTTCTGGATTCATTTGGCATTGGGGCCCAGAATAGAAGAAGAGTTACTTTCTCACCTTTCTTCAATCTGGTTTCATACATTTTTTTTCTAAAAAAAAAAAAAAAGTGCTTTTTGTCACCTAATTTAAATAGTTACAAATTCCAGGCTCGTAATTATGCGTTGCTTTTGTCAACATTTCACAGGGTGTCAGAAGCAAGGTAGGTTGTAGAATTCCTTTGTTTTTGCCTGGATGCTGCCTGACGGCGAGGCCGGTAGCAATTCTGGGTGGAGAGAGTTCCTTGGTGACAACCCGTATGGTACTTGACCTTCACCCGAGACCTCATGCTATCGGACGGTGGCTGGAATACTTTGTATAACATGCGATATCCAAATACGATAGAAGGTGCCTTATACTTTGGGAAACAATATAGAACAAAAAGGATGATCATGTTTTTAGAACACTTTATTATATTTGACATTACAAACTTGCTTCCAATGGATGAGAAACACATGGAACACAATATACTCGTGTATATAAATATACATAATATACTTATATAAACTAAATAACCTTAAAGCTTAAAGTGTATAAAACATGTCTTAAAGCTTGTGTAGCATATTACTTAAAGGAAGTTAACTGTAGGGGCACCTGGGTGGCTCAGTCGGTTAAGCATCCGACTCCTGGTTTTGGCTCAGGTCCTGATCTCATGGTCATGAGTTCGAGTCCCGCATCAGGCTCTGTGCTCAATGCAGAGTCTGCTTCAGATTCTCTCTCCCTCCTTCGCTTCTCCCTCCCCCTCATGTGTGTGCTCTCTCTCTAAAATAAATAAATAAAATCTTAAAAAAAAAAAAAAAGGAAGTTTACTGTAATCTTTTTCTGTGAAGGACAGGTTGAAAAGGTAGCCAGCTGTCCAACCTTCCAACATCAGTGCAATTAGAGAGACTATGGTCTCTGTTTCCATCTGGGCTGCAGACGCCTTGCAGTGTCCCCGTCTATACCCCCAATTTCCAACTACCACCTGAATCCGTGATGAGCAACTCAATTATCTCAAATACCAGTTCTGGAAAAATAAGTCTTTCAGGTTCCTTACTGGCTTAATTTTTAGAAATAATACATATTTTGATTTTTAATTAGGGAATGTAGGGTATGCCACAGGATTTAATGATTATTTCATTATTTCTCTATCATGGACTTCATTTTAGGGCAAGTTCTCTTAAAGTACAGAATCAGCAAAAACTGTGCAGTGTGCAGATATAACATGGCATCTTTGAAGACCTTTTTGTGCAAAAAAAAAAAAAAAAGGAAAAAAAAAGAAAATCCTAGTAATGGATTGGTGGGTGGTGTGGGTTGAAAGAATTACAGCTGACGAACACAGACAGGGACAAAAATGACAGATGTGTCAGGATGTTTATAGCAGATCTGGAAGCTGGAGGAAAGAAAGTGTCATGTCACATCAGATGTGGCATCGTGGGCTGACGTGGGTCCTGCCTCACATCCCAACTGCTATCACCATAGAATGTGACTGTATTTGGAGACGGGGTCTTTAAAGAAGTAATTGAGTTAAGATGAGGTCATCCAGCATGACTGACATCCTCAGTAGAGGAGATCAGACACAGACATGCAATGAAGGAAGGTCACGTGGAGACGCAGGGAGGAGGTGGCCATCTACAAGCCAAGGAGAGAAGCCTCAGAAGAAACCAACCCTGCTGACACCTTAATCTTGGACTTCTAGCCTCTAGAACTGCAAGACAATACATTCCTGTGGCTTAAGACACCCAGCGTGTGATACGTTGTTATGGCGGCCAGAGCAAACTGGTACAGCGGCCATCTTTCCTTTCTCGGTCTACCAAGTAGTTCTTTATATTATTCAGTTATGATGCAGCTGAAGGTAACCCTTACCTCCCAAAGTCCTACCTGTTGCTACCAAGTCTTGGCTGTCCAGAATGATGCTCACCCCCCACGCTCATGATGTCTCTGTGTGTTGTGAGCGACGGAGACAAGAAGACGAAGAGGAGCTTCCTTTCCTGGGATTGGCAATCAAGCCTGCCAGTTCTCCAGCTTGCTGGGAGCACCTTGACAGAAGGATGTTTGGTGTGTTGATGTTGCTCGTTTAGGGTCTCCTGTGTGGGGACACTGGTGTCATCCCCTCTGCTCAGCTGATTGCCTGAGATTGGCCGCTGGCGTGTGACGTGCATTTGGACACAGAAGGAGGTAAGGGCGGCGGGGGGTGGGGAAGGAAGGAATCACATTTCTCCCACAGAGCTGCCACGCCTTCCTCTCTCTACCACTGTCACCTGTCTGATGCTTTTCATTTTCAAAAATTGTTTTAGTGGAAGTAATACATTTACATGACTTAAAAAAAAATAAATAAGATTTTGCCCAAAGGCTTAAAATGAAAAATACCCATTCTCTGTTTCAATCCCTCTGTGTCTCTGAATCTTCACCCCCTGGGCTAATCATGGTAAACTCTTTTAGTTGATTCTGGTAGGTAACTTGACATTTCTGAATACCATGTGTATATTACTCCTTCTTGACCTGTTGATTTGAGACGTTAGTCTCTGCCGTGGTAGCTGAGACTTTCACTCTCCTTCACTTCCTGCCTCCCCCCTCACAGTCCCAATGATTTAGGGTAAAATCTACTGGCTGCTCTGTTGGTTATGTAAATGTCTTCTAACACGGACCAAGGTAATATGTTATGGTTATGAAGTATTACGTGTAGTAAATAACAGCTCACCCCTTCCTACCCAAGAGGGAGGGAAGGGGGAAGGACACCAGGAGAAGAGGAATGGTGACATACATAACACGACTGCAAAAATCCCACGGGGGTGGGGCGCCTGGGTGGCTCAGTCTGCCTCTAGCTCAGATCCCGGAATAGAGTCCCATGTCAGGCTCCTCGCTCGGTGGGGAGCTTGCTTCTCCCTCTGCCTGCCCTCCCCCTGCTTGTGCGCTCTCTCTCTGACAAATTAATAAATAAATAAAATCTTTAAAAAAAATTCTGAGGGGGTGTGGGTATACATAGGATGGGGGAGAAAACCAAAAGCAGAAGAGTGTTTACCCAATTGCCCATCTGGTCTCCAGAAAGAGACTGCAAGTATCAATTAGTCAGGATTTGGTCAAGCAAACAGCCACCTAGGTGTGTTTTGGGTGTGAGGGATTTTTATATAGGAACTTAGGGTCTTACACAACCATTGGAAGAGGCAGAAATATGAAGGAAAGGGAAGACACTCCCACTGACCGGAGCCCAGAACACTGATGGGGGCTTCTCGAGATTATGCGGGGAGGACACTGAGTATCTCACATCTGCTCATGTGTCTGGCCGCAGCTGTCTCTGGAAAGTAACGCTTCCCCTTCCTATCCACTTTCCAAATGGCCTGGGAGTGTGTCTCATTAGCCGACTCTCCCCTGGACCATGATGAGAAAGGAGATTTCAGAAATGCAGTTTCTGGCTTATGCATCTGTAGAATGTATTCTAGAAGGGAGCGGTGCAGGTGCCAAACTGACAACAGTCCGGCATGTGGGAGAGTCTCTTAGCTCCTGTGTAGTATGGCAGCTGAGCAGACAGTCCTCCCAGCCCCACGGAGGGATACCGATGTATCCGAGATTTGAGCCGGGGTAAAAGTGAGCTAAATGTCGTTGGGGGATATGGAACAGAGCAGCTGGGAGAGAAGTGGCTTCCATCAAGTAGGAGGGAGGAGACCACAGTTTGCCAGCTGCAGACATGGGAACTCGTCGGCAGACAAGGGGGCCGCATTGCTGCAAAGGTCATCAATCAGTGCCCCTGAGAAGGCGGATCTGAAATCCATGTCTTCCTGTGTGGCCAACCACACCATCCCCTGTCCCCACAAAGTGCCATGAGGACACAATAATTTTTCTCATGTACTCAGAACTCACTGACACCTTATCTGTTTCTTCTTCTTTGTCTGTAGACGGAGTCTGCTGCTCACTCATCTGATTGTACGGGATAGCCACTCCACAAACAGCCGCCTTGACCCCAAGTCTACAGAACCTTCTGGCTCCAAAGCCAAAGAGTGACCTCAGTGTCTACCTCTACCAGGAGAGAACGTTGGACTTGTCAATGCAGTCGGGGCGGTAATAACTCCGGATTATGGGAGAGAGAGAGGAGGAACGGTTATTCCCCGCAAAGGTGCTGCAGGTAAGAAAGAAAGGGGGTTCTCAGCATCTGTATGGTATTTTCTTTCTCTTGAAATGGAAACCACAGCCTCTAAACTAGAACTTTCTCCCTTGAAATAAACATCCCTGCCGTTGGCAAAGGAAGTATTAAAAAAGTAGGGGCACCTGGGTGGCTCAGTCGGTTGAGCGTCCGACTCCTGATTTCAGCTCAGGTCATGATCTCAGGCTCCCATGTCGGGCTCTAAGCTCAACAGGGAGTCTCCTTGAGATTCTTTCCCTCTGCCCCTTCCCCTGCTCATGCTCTCTCTCTCTCATTCTCTCACTCTCTCTCAATTAATAAATCTTAAAAAAGTTATATTTATCAGAACATAGTTACCAAAAGACGTCACAGATACAATTAGGAAACACTTCTAATTAGAGAGAGGTGAAAAGCCAGAGTTGACATTTGTTGAAGGCATTGAAAGGAAATAGCCTTGGAAAGTGATTGACTATAATAAAGAGTCTGTATTTTTCATAGATCTACTAGCAAAGATTAAAGCTTTTCAATAAGGGCTCTCTAGCAAGAAGTGGGCATTCCAGCACCATCCAGATAAGAAGGAACAGAACAAGGAGCATGAGATCAAATAGACTAGTCCAAGCCATTGGCTTAGCCACCCCATTATGGGGTACCACCAAGTCCTTTGTGGGGAGAACAAAGCTTGATCTCAGAACCCATGATACATCCTTTGGAATTCATTGTATAGAATTATATAGTAAAACTACATACAATCCTTTCCATTATTAATTCCTACCACTCATTAATATCAGACCCTTTGTCCCAAAAAATCTGGAGATACAACATCCTCCATGTATTATCCACATAGATACGGGAACTGTGTGGGCTACAGTCCCTTACAGAAATCTCTAAAGGAGCTATGCCAGTATTTTCCCTAGATTGTCGGCTTTTTTAGGACACAAGATTAGTACTATCCAAATTCACATTCTACACATGTAACCTTGTGACCGGCACACATCAGATAGTCAATAGCTCTATGTAGCAATTTAAGAAATACTTTGAGCTACGTTAGTTGATTGTATCATTACAAGAGTCTTCTCAATTAGGTAAGAATATGAAATGGTATTTACTTGTCTTGGTATTTTATTTCTCTCTTCCAGGCCTGGGCATGCTGGAGAAAAGCCTGGAAGGAAATACTGAGCTTTGAGAGTGGTCATCAGTTGAAAAGAGAAAACCAGATGCCACCTGTAATATTTTAGGCGCACTTCCATGTTCCTCCTAGCTTGAGGGAGTTATGCCTTAAGGCCACATTGGATCTTCCTATGGATTCAAACACTGACATTTTGGGGTCCCGATAACATAGCAGGCTGGAATAACAGCAGACTTAATTAATGGCATGCACATGCTCATGTGATTTCTCTTTCTTTCATTCATTTGTTCTCTTTTAACTAGCAGACATTCCTTATATCAAACACAGGGCCAGCACTGAAGACACGCTTTTTTTTTTTTTTTTTACCTCCACGAGGGATTCCCACCTATGTCAGCCTCGTAGGACATGCTATTCTTTTTTTTTTTTTTTTTTTTAAGATTTTATTTATTTATTTGACAGAGAGAGACAGCCAGCAAGAGAGGGAACACAAGCAGGGGGAGTGAGAGAGGAAGAAGCAGGCTCATAGCGGAGGGGCCTGATGTGGGGCTCGATCCCAGAAGGCCGGGATCACACCCTGAGCCGAAGGCAGACGCTTAATGACTGCACCACCCAGGCTCCCCAACGGACATGCTATTCTTAATCATGGGCCCAGGTTGAATGAAATCCAGAATTCCTATCCAGCAATGGCGGGACATTTTTTTTTAAAGACTGTGAATGGAGTTATAAACAGACGTTATGTTGGAGCAATTCGATTCCTGCAAGAAGTGCCTTGTTTAGTGATAAGACTTCTTGTCAAACATGTCTCATTTGGAACCATTTAGATTAGGGTTGGTTTAGCTGTTAGCTTTCTAGAGGAAGAGGCATGCATCATTCGATCCAGCCTAACCCAACGGTGAATTTCCCGGTTGCACTAAGAAATCCATCCAGGGGTGCCTGGGTGGCACAGCGGTTAAGCGTCTGCCTTCGGCTCAGGGCGTGATCCCGGCGTTCTGGGATCGAGCCCCACATCAGGCTCCTTCACTGGGAGCCTGCTTCTTCCTCTCCTACTCCCCCTGCTTGTGTTCCCTCTCTCGCTGGCTGTCTCTATCTCTGTCAAATAAATAAATAAAATCTTTAAAAAAAAAAGAAAAGAAATACATCCAGGAGATCTTCTGCATGATAATTTGCTCGTCTTCTATTTCCCTTCTATCACTGGCTACTGATGCTCAAATTAATTTTTCCACGGAGAAATGACCTTTAAAGGGTCCTACAAGGAGTAAAAGGGTCAAGACCTCTCCCTTTTTCTCTCTCCTTTTGCAGATATTGGTTCAAAGGAGAGATACGTTAACAAAACAGACTCGCAAGAGATATGCTTAAGGCCAAGCTGCCGGTTCCACGGGCAATGGAGCTAAGCAAGCATCTCCGATGAAAGAAATTCAGGGACGTCTTTGTGTATGAGTTTGACGGGGGGAAAAACACACAACAAACACTGTTGGCTCAAACTTAAGAAAATGATAAATCTTTTCTTTTTTTTTTTAAGAGACTTTTTTTTTTTTAAAGATTTCATTTATTTATTTGACAGAGAGGGAGAGAGAACAAGCAGGGGGAGGGGCAGGCAGAGGCAGAGGAAGAAGCAGGATCCCTGCTGAGCAAGGAGCCCGATGCGAGACTCGATCCCAGGACCCTAGGATTAGGACCCGAGCCGAAAGCAGATGTTTATCCTACTGAGCCACCCAAGTGCTCCATGATATATCTTTTCTGTCTGCATCTGTAATCTAGTTATGACAAAGACTGTTTTGAACTCTGGGGTGGGTGGGTAGGGAGGTGTGGGGTCTGGCTTTGGTGACATTTTTGTAGGTATAATTTTCTTCATTGTGGGTGACGTATGTCGTAATCACCTTCTAATGGCAAAGCAGAGAAGCTTTCTTTATAGAGAAATGAGAGATGCTTTCGACCTCTTCCTGACACTTAGCCATCTGAGTAACATTTATTTACGGTTCCTGTCTGTCCCCGTTGCCCGTCAGAACTACCACGGCTGACCACATCTCATCCCATGTGTTGGCTCTGTACCCCAACGCACCCTGCAAATGTGTTTATTCCAGCACTTTTGATATTTCTCTTACGTTTAGGCCAGTGTGGTTCAGTAAGGCTGATACTATCCCCTGGGGGCATTTTGAGACTTTTTTGGGGAAGAGAACATACTTTTTTAGTTGCCACACTGATTTGGAGGGGATGGTGGGCATTTAACGAGTGAAGACCACAGAAGTTGGACATTCTTGCAATGCAAGGACCAGCCCACAAAAAGAAAACTTGTTCCTCACCCCTCTTGACTTTTCAATGTTCAACTGGCCATTCATGTAGATGAAAACACAGCTTACACTCCTCTGAGCCTAGATCCTCACTTTGCATTGTATACAAAGTAAATTTCTACACATTCCTGGACTCTGAATTTTCGAGGGGGGCAACTGCTTTGTGAATCAAGAGATGATTATATACTGTTTGGCTTAAAACCTAGTTAATTGTTCCCTGTGTCAGTGGTAATGACTCTTGTGGTACTTGAGCCAACAAAAAGTAACAAAGTGTCACAGGCCTGTAAGTGCACCTGTCACAATCCAGGTGATGCCACATGTGGCGTGGATATTTATTGTAGTGGGACCTATCTGAGCATAATCATATTGAAACATGTACTATTTTCCTATGGAGCACTTTTATTTTTTATTTATATTATAAACAGGTGCTGTGTTGATTTTTTGATGTAGGAGCAGATGGGATATATTATGTGTATAAATAAAATAAAGTTCAGGATAGTAATAGGGTCGATTATAGAATGTTATAAAAAAAAAGGGAGTGCTCAGTCTGATAGGGTTGCACACTGCTATACACAGACCATAACGTCCCCGAAGATCGTATCACTCAAGGATAACAATCATATTTATAACTTTCTCACTAGCTTGTAACAGAATGCCTTCGGCTGGAAGACACCGATATATTTTAATGTTTATTTAATGCGTGTAACCTGCATTTCCTGCTTCTTGGTAATTGCAACCCTTCAAATATTAATACAAGTTTACAGTCCTCTGCAAAGTAATTTCCTCTAAACTATTTCCAGGAGTTATCAGGGAGGGTCTAATAGCAAGTAAGATCAGCTTTGTAAGGCATCAGTCATTTTTACAACAAAAACAGAGCGACATATATCTAGGAGCTTGGTATACAAGAAAGGTCACTTTACCATAGAGTTAAGAAGGAGTTACTCTTGGGGCTCCTGGGTGGCTCAGTTGCTTAAGTGACTCTTGATTTCGGCTCAGATCGTGACCTCAGGGTCGTGAGATTGAGCCCCGCATTAGGCTCCACACTGAGCATGGAGTCGGCTTGAGATTCTTGCTCTCCCTCTCCCTCTGCCCTTCCCACTCATGAGCCCTCTCTCTAAAATAAATAAATATTAAAAAAAAAAGAAGTTACTCAAGAAATGGCATTGAAAAAAGTGGCTGTTCATATTGAAAAAAAGTATATCACTGCTTCATGCAATGCACAAAAGCACTCTGTAGATAGAATAAAGGCATACTTCTGAAAAGTGGACTTTGAAACTTCTAGAAGGATATATAGAAATACATTTTTATGATCTTGGAAAAGGGAAGACTTTAAATCAAGAACCCCAAATCACAAATCAATAGAAAAAGATGCCTAAGTTTGACCATATTATATTTTAAAGTCTTTGAACTACAAGATCCCACAAGGCTTTGCATTTCCTAGTGCAATAGACTAGAAAAAAAATATTAGCATCGGATATAACTCACAAAGCTTCCAGAATATATTTTACAACTCCTATAAGCCATTAAGAAAAGGCTAAACAATGCAAAAGTAGACAAAGGGTTTCAGCAGATAAATCAATGAATGGGAGATTCAAATGACCAATAGATCCCTAAAAGATCGCTCAAGTTCACCAACATCCAGGAAAAAGAAAATGGAAATGTCATACGGTTTTACACCCTCGAGCTCGGGAAAAAATTAGCACATCTAAAAAAAAAATGTGTTTGTGAATGTTCAGACTCTCGAATGGAGTTGATGACAGTGTAAGTTGATAACACCACTCTGGTGAAAAACTTGCCATATACCTACGGCAGTTCCCTACCAACTCAACTCATCAAATCCATCTCTGGATAATCACTGTTGGGGAATGTATTTCAAACTGTTTTTAAGCAATCCACTGTGGCACGTGCCTTTCAAGGGATAACCCAGCACACAGACATTTGCAAAGAAAATAATGGGGCCCCTGGGTGGTGCAGTCGTTAAGCGTCTGCCTTTGGCTCAGGGCGTGATCCCAGCGTTCTGGGATCAAGCCCCACATCAGACTCTTCCTCTGGGAGCCTGCGTCTTCCTCTCCCACTCCCCCTGCTGTGTTCCCTCTCTTGCTGGCTGTCTCTCTCTGTCAAATAAATAAATAAATAAAATCTTTAAAAAAAAAGAAAAGAAAAGAAAACATAACTTCATAAAATGTTCATTACCCTTAACTACTTGTGATGCAGTCATATTTTTTTATACTATTCTATCATCTTTCTTTAAAAAGAAATGTTGGTAGAGGTGCTCGGGTGGCTCAGTCAGTTAAGCCTCCGACTCTTGATTTTGGCTCGGGTCATGATCTCAGGGTCCTGGGTCAGGCTCTGCGCTCCGTGCAGAGTCGGCTTGGGATTCTCTCTCTCTCTCTGGTCTCCCTCTGCCCCTCTCCCCCACTCACACTTGCTCTCTCTAAAATAAAATGTCCCTTTAAAAAAAATGTTGGTAGTGACTCGCTAAATTTATTTCACAACCCTCTAATGGGTTGCAAACCATACCCTTCCAAAAAATGTTCAAACATGCCCATGGAGATCTGTGGGAGGGTGTTCATCGTGACAATGTAACATTTGTGCAACATTGTAACATTCATAACATGGTCATTGTGACCCTTGTAATAGCAACAGGCTACAACTCCTATTCATAGAACTGCAGAAATTCTGATATTGTAAGAATCATTGAGCTATTTTAGCTACTTCTCCACCCTCTTCTCCAGCTGTGGTACCTCGGGGGTGAGAGAAACGAAATGACTCTGCCAAGGACACACGGAGTGGATGTCGGGCTGTCACCGAATCGTTTCCCTGACTTCTCAGCCGGTTTCTTCTCACAGACCATCTGTTGCCTTTCTTTGAAAACTAGTATGTCATCAAAACACTGATGGTTGTTTCAAAGCCAAATATGTTATTTTTTGGCTCCCACAAAATGCTTTTGTCATGGAGCCTTTGAAGTTCTTTGAACTTCTTGAAATAGAAGTGCCAGCCAAATGCGACGATACCATTCCTTTCAAAGCCAATCTCCGTGTCTTAGGTGGTAAACTCCTGTCCATTTTCATGTGGGCTTCAGATCTTTTTTGTTTCTCTCTTACCATCCGTTAGACATTCCTTTCGTACCCATAACAATCAGAACATCTACCTGGGGCCAAGCTATGGTTGTCACTATGAATTTCTCTTGTAATGGCTCAACTTAATCATTTGCTGATAAAATGTCTCAGCCAGCAAACTCTAATGGTGATAGAATTACGCTATGATACCAAGTCATGAGCAGCAGTAAATTCAAAGAATGAGTTGGAGTGTCCAGATGAGAAGACACATAGAGCAGTAGGGTGGGAAAAATAGGTTCAATACGGACTGTCAGAGCACTCGAAGTGAAAATGGTATAACAAAGTAGGAGGTATGAGTTTCAAATCACTAGGAGTATATTTCCCGAAGTAATGTCCCAGAAACTACTATTCCTTAAGATGTTACTAGACGTATTACAAAAAATATTTTCTGAGTTCAAATAAGTTTGTGAATTCTGATTTAACTTAGTTCAACAAATTGCGTAAATGTGGAGATTCTTAGGAGCTCTACTTTTTTGATATTTATTGTGGTTTCCCCAAAACAATTCCCAGATTCTCTCTTACCTTGTTTAATCATGGAATGTGTTACATATTTTTTTTCTCCAGAGCTTCCCTTAGCATCTCCTCAAACTCTTAATTTGCCAAAGTTTTGGCGGACAACACTATACTAGGGGGAAAAACATACATAAAAAAGAAAATGAGCAATATAGCAAAAGGCAACAAACAAAACTGAAAGCATGAAACAAAATAATAGAAGAAAATTATGGTATTTATAACACTATAATCATCCATATTGAAATCAAAGATTCTTAGATGAAAAGTCAAAGGAATTTTAATTTCAAAAGATACAGGAGAATAAATAGAAAATTAGAAGAACTGAAAATGAGAAAGATTGCCTTTATATTATAAACTATAAAATTTGTATTTATATATATAAACTTTATAAATAAATTTTATAAATTTTAAAAGAGAGGGAGGGAAAGGAAGGAAGGAAGAAAAGAGGGAAAAAAAGAAAAAAGGAGAGAAAGCTAAGTTGGCAAAACTAACAGCAGGAACAACAGAATTCATAACAAAATTAAATTTTTTAAAGGGGAAGAAATAATCCACAATGAAACATAGTTATGAGCCTATATAGTCCAAGTGACCTAGAATTGAAATATATAAATAAAAATTATTAGGTGTATGAATATACATGTAGGGTTAAAAGCACAGCGATGATCATTAGATTAAATCATTAGACTGGGGCGCCTGGATGGCTCAGTCGTTTAGCATCTGCCTTTGGCTCAGGGCGTGATCCTAGCGTTCTGGGATCGAGCCCCACATCAGGCTCCTCTGCTGGGAGCCTGCTTCTTCCTCTCCCACTCCCCCTGCTTGTGTTCCCTCTCTCACTGGCTGTCTACCTCTCTGTCAAATAAATAAATAAAATCTTTTAAAAAAATCATTAGACTAGACCATTAGATTAAAATTACATAATGACACAGATGATTTGAGTAATAAACTTAATAAGGTGATTTTACCAAACATGTTTATAATCAAACTTTATGCTTAAGAAAATGCAACCCTTTCCAAAAATCCATCAGATACTTATAAAGCAATTACTACATGAAGCTACAAGTAAAACCTCAATAAATTCTAAAATGTAGAGGTCACACAAGCAAAAATCTACAAATCCAGCGTAGTGTCTAGCAGTGAAAAGAATAAAACTGAATAACATCAAAAAGGAAAAATACGTTGAAAACTGGAATTCACCACTAAGATTCTTAGGAATTCCGTTTAGCAAAAGAATTTAGGAAAATCCAGATAATCGGCAACTAAAAGGACACCAGGCTCAGATGGTGGTGCGTGAGTTTTGGGCGTCTTCAAAGAGACAATTCCCATACCATGTAAATAGTCCAAACTTCTAGAAAAGGATAAAAACTTGGCCAATTCAATTCATAAGGCTGGCTTCTCCTTGGTGCACAGCCTGACGAAAAAGCTAAAAGGGGGACACCCGGGTGGTTCAGTTGGTTAAGTGTCTGCCTTCGTCTCAGGTCATGATCTCAGGGTCCTGGCATGGAGCCCCGCACTGGGCTCCTTGCTCAGCAGAGAGCCTGCTTCTCCCTCTGCCTGCCATTTCCCCTGCTTGTGCTCTGTCTCTGAAAAATAGACAAAATCTTAAAAACAAACAAACAAACAAAGAAGCTAAAAGGAAAAAAACAGACCCTTAATGAGTATGCGTATCATTACAAAAATTTTAGATAAAATCCAAACAAATTGAAACCAGCACTCTGTTCAAAGAATAATATTTCATGGCCAAGTACATTCACCATAGGAGTGTGATGGTGGCTCAAAATTTAAATTGCTCATTATATCATTGGTCAAAGGAGAAACACTTAAAATATTGTGAAGTGTTGAAAATGGCTTTGGTACGCTCAACTTTAATTTAGTTTTTAGAGTCTTGGTGAACTAAATGTAAAAAGATACTTATTTCAAAACAAGGCAGATATCATCCTTAATGGTAACGTATGGCTATATTTCCACTAATGTTAGAAATGAGTAGAGTAACCACTTTCAATACTGTTATTTATCATTTTATCATTGTTCTGAGAGTTGATTCCTTATACTAGGATATGAAAAATTAAAAAGTGGAAGAAATATTTTATTTAATTTTTAAAAAAGATTTATTTATTTATTTGAGAGAGAAAGAGAGCGTGGGGGGGAGGAGCAAAGGGAGAGGGAGAGAGAGAGAATCTCAAGCAGACTCCCTACTGAGCACAGAGCCCAAAGTGGGGCCGGATCTCACAAACTGAGATCATGACCTGATCCCAAATCAAGAGTCAGATGCTTAACCGACTGAGCCATCCAGGGACCCCTGGAACAAATATTTTAAAGGAGAAATCAAAATTAACTTTTATATGTAGATTATGTCATTTACATGGACATTCCAAGAGAATCCAATGAAAATTTTGTGAACTAATAGCATTCTATGGGGTAGCTTCTTTCAAAATAGATGTATATCAGGGTTTCATCCAAACCAACAATAAACAATTAAAAATATATTATGGCTCATTGGCCCTTGGAGCCCCCATTACGGTTTCTGAATAATATTTCCCACTAGAAGGAACCAGGGCTTCTTGGACAAATAGCTGTTTTCAGGTCTGGGAAGGAAATGCAGAAGAGGACATGCCTCATGGTGCAGGAGAGTAAGGAAGCCAACAAAATTTACTGGGGTCATGTTGAAAGAATTCAAGATCCAACTTGAAGAGAGTCCCACTGGCCAAAGCTAGGACAATTTCAGTATCACAATAATAATAATAATGGATTGAAGTATGTCAGATATATTTAAACTCATGAACTCATAATGATACTAAAGAAATTGGTCGCCTTTGGAATATTCTGTGAATACTCCCCATTATTTTCAAAATTTGTAAATACAAGAAACGACTCAAGCATTTATCTTGCCTTTGTTGTATGATTTATAGCACTGGGCAAGAAAGTAATTAATAAGGAAGCAATAATATTTTCAGAACTATTCCAGCTAATGAATGAAGAAAGAAAGATAAAATTTGAGTATCACCGCTTTGCAAACACTAATGAGTTAATGGATCTCAATGATGATCATTAAGACTGATAATTTCGCCAAAGAGTGACAGCCAGATCATATGTGCCTCCTGATGGAAATATACAACACCACTTATGAGGTATTCTTGGTAAAAAATAAGAATAAAAACTCCAACCTGAATTTGGATTCAGTTTAAATTCATTCCTTTGGGTTTAACTGCCAATTGCCAGAACACACAAGGCATGTGTTAAATGACACCATGGGAAATTCTGCAGGACAAGGATCCCGGCCCCTTTAATACAAATGCGTAAGAAGAAAGAAAAACTTGTAAAAAGAGTCTTTGAATCTGAGGACACATATCAACCAAATGGAATGTTTGGACTCTATTTAGACCAAGACTCAGGCAAACTTAACTTTAAAAAATTGTGTAAAACAATGGGAAATCTAGGAACACTCTGAGATATTTGATATATTAAATATTTATTATTCACTTTCCAGGGCGATAGTGTGTTATAATTACGTTTTTAAAAGTCCTTATCTTTAGAGATAGGTACTGAAATATTTATGATTTGTAAGTGATTGATGTCACTGATGTCTGAAATTTGCTTCAAATTATCCAGGAGCCAGGGAGAAGTGAATAGAGCTCTAGATGAAACAAGATTGAGCATGTATTGATAATCTTTGAAGTTAGGTGATAACTTCATTGAGCTCACTATAGTTTTCTATCCATCTTTTCATATACTTGAAATTTTCCATAATAAAAGATTAAGAAGGAATGAGAATGATATTCATTCCTCAGGCCCTCTTCCCAGGAGGGTAATGTTGTAATGTCATTTTATTCACCCACGTTTTTACCCATAGTCTGTGATGTTATTAAAACATGTTTTATTTATTCCTGTAGACAGCATCTCTTTCAAGAATCTTTGAACATATAAACTTCCATAGCATAGAGTCTAAAAGACAAAATCTCATCAACTCTGCCTACTACGAATTGTTGACAATATGCTTATATTTATAATTATGCTTTGAACTTACAAGTGGATGGGCTTAAGGATGATCTTTTGGAGACTATCTTGTTCCTAAGTAAAGAATCATCTATCTGTATTCCCAACACCTAGTACTTTGGATATACATATATTGTGCATATATATCAAAATATATAAATGAATAAATAACAATAAACTCAACAATAAGTACAATACCTGATTTTAAAAAATGGGCCAAAGACTTGAACAGACATTTCACCAAAAAAGATATGCAGATAGCAATAAGCATATGGAAAGATGTTTCACATCCTATGTCATCAGAGAAATGCAAATTAAAACAATCATGAGATACCGCTACACACCTATTAGAATGGCCAAAATCCAGGACACTGACAACATCAAATGCTGGTAGGGATGTGGAGGAACAGGAACTCTCGTATACTGCTGGTGGGAAAGTAAAATATTACAGCCACTTTGGAAGACAGTTTGGAGGATTCTCACAAAATGAACACACTCTTAGACAATCCAGCAATCATGTTCCTTGCTACTTGCCCAAAGGAATTGAGAACTTATGTCCACACCAAAAATTGCACATGGATGTTTATAGCTGTTTTATTGATAATTGCCCAAACTTGGAAACAACCAACGTGTCCCTCTGTGGATGAATGGATAAATAAACTCTGGTGGTCAGGATAACGGAATATCACTAAAGAGAAATGAGCTATCAAGCCATGAAAAGACGTGAAAGAAACTTAAATGCAGGGGCGCCTGGGTGGCACAGCAGTTAAGCAGCTGCCTTCGGCTCAGGGTGTGATCCCGGCGTTATGGGATCGAGCCCCACATCAGTCTCCTCCGCTATGAGCCTGCTTCTTCCTCTCCCACTCCCCCTGCTTGTGTTCCCTCTCTCGCTGGCTGTCTCTGTCTCTGTCGAATAAATAAATAAAATCTTAAAAAAAAAAATACAATGTAGATGAAGGACTCCACTTACAAGAGTACCAAAATAAAAATACATAGACCTCTTTGAATACATTGAGTTCTTATAATTTTCTGAAAATTGATCTATAAGTGGTATGCAATTTCAGTCCCAACTTCAATTAGGCAATTTTAAAAAATCTTTACTTTATGACCATGGCACTAAAAGAAACAACTGTACAGGAAAATTGACAATTAAATGGAGCTCATAACTTTTGCAGCGTAGAGTAATTGAATTGTCAAATGGTGAGCGAGGGGCAAAATTGTATCCCGCAAACAACAACTTAATAGCCTTAACATAGAAAACAAACTTGTATAAACCACTGAGGGAAAATAATACCCTCTGCTAAAAAGGCAAATAATCCTAACGGGTATACCTAAGAATTCTAAAGGCATGAGGAAGCAAGTATTTGCTTGGTGCCCCACAGACAGCCCCTAGGTAATGAGGTCATACTGGGTTAGGGTTGTCCCTAACCCCAGCAACTGATGTCCCTATAAGAAGGCCATGTAAAGACACGGGCAGCAATCCCCACGGGGAGATCCCCATGTGACCACGGAGGCACAGATGGAGAGATGCCAATGATTGTCAAAATCTAGAAAGAAGAAGGAACGATTCTTCTTCTCTAGAGTCCTAAGTGGGAGTACGGCCTGTGACACCTTACCTGCAGACTTCTAACCTTCAGAACTGGGAGTGAATAGATTTCTGTTGTTTTGAGCACCTTACTTCCCAACTTCCCGCCCAGTTTGTGGTGTGTTGTTTCAACAGCCCTAGGAAACGAATACAAGCTTTCTGTTTAACAGTGGAGAAAGGGGCGCCTGGGTGGCACAGCGGTTGGGCGTCTGCCTTTGGCTCAGGGCGTGATCCCGGCGTTATGGGATCGAGCCTCACACCAGGCTCCTCCGCTATGAGCCTGCTTCTTCCTCTCCCACTCCCCCTGCTTGTGTTCCCTCTCTCGCTGGCTGTCTCTATCTCTGTCTAATAAATAAATAAATCTTAAAAAAAAAAAAAACAGTGGAGAAAGAAATTGGACTGAAAATGTTAGGGTAGGGAATACCAACGAGTTTTTTATGAAACCAGACAAGCTGATACTAAGGTTCCCATGGTAAAGCAGCATGTAAGAGCGGTCAGGAGCACAATGAATAAGAAAACAGGAGGGGGGACCTCGCCCTCAATAAATAAACTATAAATCCTCTAAAATAATGGTAGTGGTGTGTGAACAAGGGATAGAGACAAGCAGTAGGAAAGACTAGAGAGTCCAGCAATAAACTCACATTCATGTGGAAATTTCATACCCAATGATTTTGTCCTGTGCTGTTGTTGCGTTGGTGACCTTTTCTTCAAAGACTCTCAGTTGAAAACGCTTCTCCAACAGCCAACAGGGCTTGGTGTAAGGCCAAAAGGAACTTTGGTTTTTAAATAAATTAGGAGAGCCCCGGGCCTTTGAAAGTAGCTAAGGCGATGAACCAAGCATCCAGGGAAAGATGGCATTCTTCTTCCGCAAGATCACAGTATCGCTAGTGAGAAGCACGCACTGAGAATGATGGGTAAACGTGGCGGAAGGATGAAGCCAACCACATGCCCCAGTGGTAAAAGTGCATGAACATCCTGCTAATTCACAGGTAAGGAGGTTTAGGGTACCTGGGTGGCTTAGTTGGTTAAGCGTCTCCTTTAGCTCAGATTGTGATCTCAGGGTCCTGGGATCGAGTCCTGCATCAGGCTCCCTGCTCACTGGGCAGTCTGCCTCTCCCTCTCTGCCCCTCTCCCCTGCTTGTGGCTCCCTCTCTCTTTCTCTCAAATAAAGAAAATCTTTAAAATAAACAAGAAAGAAGAAGTAAGGAGGGTTGTGTCTGGAATATGAGGAGTCTGAAGCCATAGACACCACCAGCCAAGATGCAGACTCAACCAAGAGAAGCATCACATTTTCCTCCGTGGCCCCCATACCAGGAGGCATGTTGAGTAAATGGGAAATGCACACTGAGATTTGCTCCTGGATTGTCCCACGTGTCGCACATGTGCCCATCTTGTTTCTCCACCAGGAACCATCACTGACAATCTGGGCTGGGTATGGTTGGCTCTAAAGCGATGCTGAGGGGGATGACAGAGTTTCAACCAAACGATGACAGACACCTGTGCTTCTTTAGGGCCCAGATGTCACCTCAGTTATGTGATTCTGGGAAGTGCAAGGAGGACGTGTGTCTCATTCTCACTTCTTCTTTCAAAGAACCAGAAGGGTTTAGTATGCTTTCTGGAAGGCAAGAGCAAGCAGCAACTGAGGTGGTCTTAACACTTGATTTTAAAAAAAGCCATTCCAATGTGGGAAGTGCCTGCCATCTCCTTGGATAAGTGAGTGACAGCTACTTTGGGAAAATACGTGATTTTCAAATTCCAGCCCTGAGCACTTACGGTGCCCAGTTCATGTTGTATTTTACTTTAATTTTTTTCCATTTCTAAATCAGTGTCTTCCAGTGGTAACCTGAGCTGCAAAATGGTGATAAATAGCCCAATTCTCTGTGTCCAAACCTAAAATGATGCTAAATGGTACATTTTCCCCAATTGTCCAAGAATCTGTGTTTCTAAATGATTTCATACATTTGGACTCAATTGGCTTTGTAGGAGGATGAAATTAATTGCTCTTAATAAAAGTTCAATTTATGTTCGATTCTTGCCTATTCATTAAATGAAAGTAATTTTTGGTCTTCCCTTTCCTTCTTCAGTAATCCTAATGGAGAGAAAGAAATAAGTGAACAGCAATGTTGACCCCTTTTCGATTCTCTAACTACAAATGTCATGTCATTGAATTCTGTATTTATTCTCCTTTATTTGCTCAATCAATAAAGTCTTCAGGGCTCCTTTTTCTTGCTCAGACAAAAACAACAAATTCTCTGCTCTCACACCCTTGTTTCACTTAGGAATTTACTTTAATCATAATTAAATTAAATCTCCTGAAGTTCTATTCAACAACCAATGTTAGAAGGATTCCCAGCAAATAGTTTTGCAAAGCCTGTAATTTGCGTAGTAATGCAATCAGCTCATCACTGGGATTTGGAGCAATGACTACTTTTTAGTTCAACATCATGCCTAAAAAGCATTTTAATGCGTTCAAAATGACCATAAGTGCTATTTGTAAAGGCTTGAAAATTGTGGATAATGATATTCTGTGCAGGAAATAATTCTCTTAAACTAATCCCACACACTCTGTTCGTTTCGTCTGCCCAGGTTTTGCATAAAGCTGCTCAGAGTTGTATCACGTCTAGTTGGGTCACAAAGCCAATTCCACAAACATGGATGGAATTCTTTGGGTCTTACTGGAAGACGTTTGACACCGTCTTTTCAGCCAAGGCCAAGGAGAGAGTGAAAGCAGTTTTCTGAATAATTTGGAGCAAATTAGCCATTTTATCATCTTCCCCTTTGACTTAACTTTGACCGTGAAAAGCAAAACTACGGCCATACCTAAAACCAATTGGATCATGAGCTTGGAGCTACCATTCTGATGAGTCAGGTGATTAGTTCAACTTGGTCTAACTGCATTCATCAGTTTTCTTCTATCATCAATGCGATTGAGTTTATAGGCTGTACAGTGTTCTGGGAGATCTCCACCAGGACCCTCTTCCATACAAAGCCAGGATAGGTAGGGCCAAACCAAATGGGTGATTCAGACAATTCAGTGAAAAAAAAAATCCCTTGGTGTTTGTGTCCCTGCTGGTTACAGATGGTGAACATTCTAGCCTGTTCCAGGGCTGACCACTGTCAGTCACAGACCGAGAGTGTCCTGTGGGCCAGGGTTGACCTTTACAGACTAACACGGCCAGTTAATTCAAGTGAGGCCCATTCAGTGTTTATGCAAAAATACCATTTTATTTAAAAAAATGAACAAGGGAAATCTCTGTTTGGTGAGGGGTGAGTAAGAAGAGTAGAGTGGAAGTCAGCCAAAAACCAGTTGGGTTGAGAGTTGAACTCTTAAGTCCTAAATTCTCATGAGCGTATGGAGCAATTGCTTAGTCATTACTTCCCTGCATGTACACAAGACTTAACTCCCTGATTATTTCAGAGCCTCTTTAAGGCAGAGATTAAAGCCTACAACTAGCTCTAGCCACAAGAAGTAACTAGTTAATTAACTGATTTGAAGGCACACAGTTTTCTAATTTTTAGCTCATCTTAAAGGATAAAGGAATCCCTTTATAGGCTTCATGACTGGTGAACTGAAGGTAACTCTCACTTCCTGTTGTCTAGTCTCAGATTTTGGCCAATGCTCTGCCCAGAGGGGGGTATGGGGGCAAGTCGGTGGGTGCTGCTGTGCCTGGAACAGCTGCTTACAGGAGTCCCTCCCACTTCATGGGCTGTGACTAGGAGGACCCAGCGACTGGAAGACCAGGTGAGTCCCATCAAGTAGCCATGCAGGGGAGCGGGGTTAGTGATGGAAACAACACCATGGAGTGGAGGGGATGAGCTAATCGGAGCAATCTGTTGGATTGCACCGCCATTTTCTCTAGGGTATTTAATCCATACCTTATTTTCCCAAGACTTCTTTCTTAGGTGGTCTTGAAGTTGAAAAATCCCTGTGGAAGTCATGAAGACTATTGAAAATACTGGAATCTCTCTTTCTTCCAGACACCTGGTAAGATGGCATGCCCTCAGGTATGGCTGTGGCACCTGGTCTGAGCAGTGAGATACGAGTAGATGTGATGTGGGTCGCCTCCGTGTGGAAGTAGGAGGAGTGAATGCATGTGTGGTGGCAGCGTCCTCTTCCTCTACCTCTTTGGCTACTACCAGTATTCCCCTGGTGGTTGCTCCATCATCATGGGGCCCAGTGTGGGTCATGACATGGAGTAGAGTCACCAGCCAACTCGTAAGGGACATGTAGACTGATTGAGAATAACTTTTTGGGGTTTTTTGTTTGGTTGGTTTTGTTTTTTGGTATAAGTCTTTAAGATTTGGGATTATTTGTTTCTGTGGCACAATCATGTATCCTATGACAATCACCATATTCAGCCCCACCATTAGGCAAATCAGTGTGTAACAGGCTTGATGCACCAAAGAGGTCCTTTGGCCCAAGCTTTGGGGGATCCACATATACTTCTTTTGTACATGAATAAGAGGGTTCTAGAGAATAAACATTTTAATGAAACCTAGATCAACCCATAGTGTGCAGGACAGATGACTTTGAGCTTTACAGAGCCAAAGACTCACATGGACAGCCCTGTTTCAGGAGTTTGTTTCTTTGCATAAAAAAGTAATGTTCATTTTTGTCTCATATGCATCTTTCAGTGCAATGCTATAGTCTAGTGTGTTTCTGGTGATATTTATGCAAAGCTAATCCTGCCTGATTCTCCATTCATGAACACGTATTCTCTCCTCCAGTGAATTATCACGTCCACACACCCATACAAGCAGACCTACATACTGATCCCAACTAAGACCTGAGGCGAGATGCGGAGGGAGAATATTTTATTGTCTGGGCAGCGAGATCATCACGTTGAGTCCCGAGGAGTTGGAAAAGGATATTTATAGATTATGATGATTCCCAGTAAGTCAACCATTAAAGAGCATGTCAACAACGGGGGGCCATTGGTTGCATTTTGGAGTGGATGCCCTTTCCTGCTCTATGCTGGCTCGTGTTCCAAGAAATGCATGATTGCTTTCCTCTGAGCATTTATGGTTACAGTTTAAAACAGGAGACCTAAAGATTTTAGGCCATTGTAAATGCACGGAGAACAAAATGTAATCTATGACCTGATCATAATGATGTGAACTGATTTCCAGAAATGAACTGGATCTGAGAAACGAAACATGTTTAAAAAAAGAATGAGATTGTGAATGGCCCATTCCTTCATTTTAAAATCCTCTTTTTGTTACTAAACCGTGTTAACAGTAAAAAGCGCAAAACGTATAGAATATGGAAGCAGCACAGGGTTTGGATGGGTTGGCCCACGTTCCTTTTGCGAAATGGTTGGAGTGTCTTCACCTGGGCTGTCCCGTCTGTCTCTGTCATTTCGAATCTTCCTATTCCCCACGCTCCCTTGGGACCCTGGGACTGCTTCACTAAAACTCATTCATTAAGTATGTGAGGGTGTGGGCGGATCTGCTAATCTGTGTCGTCCTCAAAGTTAGTTAGAAACAGCCGGTGTTTGCCATACCAGACTCTGGTCCACGCATACCTCTTCCAACAGCTCTGCCATGTGTCTGTCAGAATGTGCGTTTAGAGTAATGGATCTGTGTCATTAATATGTTGGGCATGTTCCATGGTTGTAAAGTATCCCACAAGGGGAAAGTCGGTGCTGAGGACAGACATGTTTTATAGCTGCTGTTGATTTACAGGCTGGTAAAGCCAGTCTTCGGTTGCCCTTGAAGATAAGAAAGAGCAAGGAAGACAGGGTGTGAAATCACCCAGATCCGTCTTGATCTACTCTGATATGGGGGGTGAGAACGCAAAGAGTGAGCCCCTCAGGTACATATCTTTCCATTCTCGGGTGTCTTCAGCCCGGCCACTCTATTCTAAGGTCTCAATTCTCTTGGTAACTGCCAGGTGTGGGATTCTCCAATAGACACAGGACTAAAAAAGGGGGACAATAAGGACCAACATGAGAGATAGAAGAGGGGAGGAAACAGCTAGGGACCCCCCAAAAAAATCCAATTTGTGAACAATGTAGAAGTGATCATGAAAGGGCCTAATAAAATATAAAAATTTAATACAAACTGCTTGAATGTTAAAACATTGACAGGAAGGGGTAAAGAAGGCAATGTGTCCTTGTGTTTGCTTGATGACTGAAATTTTTAAAAAAGATTTTAATTTTCAAGAGAGAGAGAGAGTAAGAGAATGAGTGAGAGCATGAGCAGGGGTGGGTGGCAGAGGGAGAAGCAGACTCCCCACCAAGCAGGGAGCCTGATGCGGGGCTCGATCCCAGGACCTGGAGATCATGACCCAAGCCAAAGGCAGACTCTTAACCAGCTGAGCTACCCCGGGGCCCAGATGACTGAAATTTCAGGCAGGTAGAAATAACAGGTTTCATTTTGTCTGCAGGGCAAGCTAGGAGCATCTGGATCCAGCAGAGTAGGAGACGTGGACACACCACAAGGAGTTACTTAGGGGAAAGTATTCACAAGTTAGCATGGGACACAGGTCATTAACCCTCTACCCTCCATTCACGCTCCCTGCTTAATGAGTGGCCTGGGCTCGGGGAACAGAATCACACTGGTAAAGAAGGAGTGCATGAAAAGGACAGATGAAACCTGGGAGTCACAAAAGAAAATCTTTCTCTCCTGTACCCATAATTTTAGGTCTCAATTCCATTGACTTTCTCTACCTTCTTGCCCTTCCTTGGCCTTTTGAGGAAGTGAGGTTTCTGGTGCTTTTTCCTCTGGGTTTTATTAATAAATACATCTAGGCTTTCTTACTCCAAATAGACACAGTTGGAAAAATTCAATTAGGACTGGAGAGTGTAAAATTAACATTAATAATCTCCTTATTAATGTTAATTAATATTCCCACCTCTAGTCCTACAGCTCAGGGATAACCAAATTTTATCATTTCCGTTAAACTGTAAATAATTTTCTTAGATCTCTGTTTCTCGATTAATTGTCTTTAGAAAGTACCTATGGATTCCCTACATAAGAGTTTTTTAAAGGTGGGAATTAGCTGATGGGTAAGTGGAGTTCACTATATAATTCTCTCTAATTTTGTATATGTTTAAAAATGGCCATAGTTCACATTTTTAAAAATATCTAAACTTGTCACAAACTAACTACATTAGTTCTTAAAATAAATGACCAATGAGTTTTAATAATCAAAAGAAGAAACTCTTTCCTACCCCAGTGTTGTAAAAATATTCTCCTGTATTGTTTTCAAATTGTTTTGCATTTTCACATTGGGAGTTTTGATACAACTTGAGTTTATTTTTCTGCGTACCGTGTCAGGTATATATATCTACAAAATATTTATTGACTAGTCCATCTGTTCCCTCACTTACTCCTAACATCCTCTCAATCATATAACAGCCTCATGAAGACTCATGTATATTTTGTACACTTTCTTTGGTTCCATTGATCTGTCTATCCCTGTGCTGCCATTATAAGAAGTCTTAATATCTGGCAAGTCTAGCTCTCTATGTCTTTCCTTTCCCCCAAAATTTTGAAAAGTTCATCTCATTCTAGAAATAAATTCTATTGGAATTGATTTTTCTATTATATGTATAGGTTAACCTGAGAATTGACATCATTGCAATATTGGATTTTCACATCAATATGTGAAGATATGCTATATTTGGCCATTTATTTAGTTCTTCTTTGTGTAAATGTTTCTGTGGGATGAATTCCTCCACGTGGGATTGCTGGGTCAAAGGATTTACTCATTTTAAATTGAAATAAATATTGCTACATTGCCCTCCACAGAGATCATACCAATTTATATGCCCATCATTTCTGTGTGAAATTGTCCTAAACATCTCGTTTAAATGCAAGTGAGACTACTGTGGCAAATGCTGTTAGTGGCAACATTTATTTGCTCCCCCCCTCTTTTTTTTTTAAGTAGCCTCCACGCTGGGCGTGGAGCCCAACACAGGGCTTGAACTCACGACCGTGAGATCAAGACCTGAGCTGAGATCAAGAGTCGCATGCTTCACTGACTGAGGCACCCAGGCGTTCCCCATGTGCCCCCTTTACCACAGGAATAATAAATCTGTCATACAAACTTTGATTGTTGCCAAAACTTTAGCAACTAGAATAAAGACAAAGTCCCAGTCTTCCTTGCGGCTTAGTCCCATGTGATGAAATACCGGCCAATGAGATGTGATTTGATTCATTATATGGTGGCGTCCAGGAAGTCTCCTTCAAAGACAGCTGGCTTGAGCCCTTGGTTTTCTTCCTTCTTCTTTTCTCTACCTCCTCACCCGGAACTGAGACACAATGTCAGAGCTGTAGCCTTAACCTTACACTTTGAGGATGAGGGATAGTGGATCCCTAAGCCAGAAGAAGTCCAGTTCCCTAATGATATGTAGCCACCTAACATGCCTTTGACTGCCTGCCTCCATGACTTTGCTTACCTGAGAAATCAATTTCCACTTGCCTAAACCAAGCCTAGGGCCATCGTGACAGATGCAGAATTTAGCATCTGGAAGTGCTAAGTTGTAAGAACAACACTTGAAATAGAACATTAGCTTTAGTTGAGGAAGCGATGAAACAGACGAGGAGTCGGTTATTAGAGGTGGAAATTTTGTAATCCACGTAAAGTAGCAGCAAACCATTGCCTGCTATAGGACAGAAGGCAGATCGAATGCGGAGACTGTATTGTCAGGGCAAATGGTCTGAAATTTTCAGAACAGTGGCCTTGGTTGGCTACTTCTTGCCACTCTCAGCAAAGTTCTAATGGACAGAGATGAACGCAGTCGGCCAACACAGAGAAGAGGGAATGCGGTTCTGTTAGCATGGAGCCCTTGTCCCTGTTGTGTCCTTTGGAGTCTTGAAAGGCAGAAAAACCTACTACTTCTGTTGCTTGAACAGAAGCACTCGCACAGGATGGCTATGAAGTTGCAGTTTTAGCAGAAGGCGAGGTTGCTGCTTGGCCATATGAAGACAATGTGCTTGATGGCAAAGAGGGAAGCTAGGTGCTCCTTCTCTCCTAAGCCCACCATTTCGGATCCCTTCAAGCAGCGCTCAGAGCGGGCGTTCTGATCATCCAGAACCCATAGGCCACTATGCAGAAGCAGCGAGCTCAAACATTAATTCAGGACAAGATCTTTGGCTGTGGTCGCTCACACCTGAAATGGACTAAAATCAAGTACTCCAAATCCCTACTACGTTTTTAAGATAATGGTATTGCAAAGAATCCTGACTCGGGCCTGCAAAACTTGTGACCATTAACTCTCTAACAACCCCTGGGCTCCTGAACTTGCATTAGGAAAGAGTGATCTGGAAAGCTGGGTGACCCCACAAGCAGATCACATCTTCTAATGCAGTTGGCTCTCCATATGTGCGCTCGGATGACCATGCACAGGAACCAACTGGGAGTCAGGGGCTGTGAATGAAACCAGATGAAGTTGTTCCTGCTTAGAGCCCAGCACCAGGAAAGTTCTCCAACCAAGGAATGCTCTCCACTTCCGGATGGGGAATATACATAGTTTATACCCAGCGGGGTTGATCTTGCCATCACCGGAGACTGCCGTGTCACCCCATTCCCCCATGACTCTGCTCCTTCTCCAACATGGTGGGCTGATAGCTAACTTATCTTTAAATATACAAGTTGCAACACGACAAGAAGCAGGACCTAGAGACAGACGTAGACTACTGTGGATTCTTAATTTTGAGCTAGGAGGTAGAAAATAGCTGAAAATTTACATTTACTCCCTGGGGAGAGGCATACATGAGTTCTGTGCCTAATGTAAGTTTCCATGATTAGGTCAGTCGGATAAATAATTCTGGTGGGCCAGCCCAAAAGGCTGACCATGGCAGAGAACTCATATTTCTAGTCTCCCTTTCTTCCTTAGAAAGAATAGCCCAGATTTTCGGTTGTGTCTTTATCTTCCAGTCTTCCTTACATTCAAGTGTGCAAACGTGTTTAAATTCTGGTCGATGATACATGTGTGAGGCTACTTCTAAGCAATGTTTTTAAGAGATTGCTGGATATGACTTCTGCCCCTTTTTATTTTTGTTTCTTCTTCCACCTTCATACCTAGAGCTCCAATATGATGGTTGGGGTCCGGGCCTTGATCTTTGATCATGAGAACGAGGTCCTGTTCTAGAACCTGTGAGTTGAAAATAACATGAGTCCCTCTTGACTCTTTCGAACTCCCTCAGTGGTCTGCCTACCTCGTTTATATAAGGGATAAATAGATCTCTAAATTGTTTACGCCGTTCCAAGGCTCAGTTATCTTTGTCACTGGCAGCCCACCTAATCCTAATTTCCACGCTTCCCAAGTAGCCCCGAATTATGCAGGAGGTGAGTGGTGGGAAGGGAGGGAAGAGAGAAGAGACAGGGAAACCGGAGTTTTGCTAAGGAGTAATTGAATTTGTACGTGACTCCCCTCGTTCCCTTAATTAAATCCAGAAACCCCAAAGCAGAAACACACAAACCATATTTTTCTCTGTGCAACAAAGTCTGCTGAAATAGGCTTAGTGCTCTGGGGCATCCTAGGCCAACCTCTTCATGGAGGATCACCCTGGAGAAGCGAGTAATGCAGCGACATGGCAAGTTAGGACATCCGACTCCAGAGTCTTGCGCGTTCAGCCTGTGGGGCCTTTGGGTGGGCTGGAAGTCATTTTCTCCAGATGGTGCCTCGTGTTTCAAAGGCCCATTTTGAAGCCTCAGCAACTGATCAAAAAGACTACTGAATATTGTTCTCCGTGTGTGACAACTGCAGTGGGATTGGAGCTGCAGGAAGTGGCTCTGTTGACTTCTGAAGTTGGTCTTAGAGCGTTTCTTCTGGGGTTCTTTCCCTCTCTCTTGAAAATTGCTACTTCCTTCCTTCCTCCTCCCTTTGTCCCCACCCACCCGCCAACACACACACACACACACACACACACACACACACACACACACACACGCACAAGTGCACACATGCTCATGAGTTCTCTCTCAAACTTGAAGTTCTAGCTGCGGTTTGCCAGCAATGCGCTGACATCCCCAAGCAAGTCAGATCGGCATTAAGAGTTCAGAACTTCTTGCTGACCATGGGTTGGGTGGGTGTAGGCTCCCCTGATCAGTGGGCAGAGAGGGCAAAGTATTGTTTGCTAAGTATTTCAGATAAAGAAAAACAAAAAACATGCAAATAGCCAGCATGTGTTTGCCTAGGCCTGGTCTTCACCTTTTTTTTTTTTTTTTAAAGATTTTTATTTATTTATTTGACAGACAGAGAGACAGCCAGCGAGAGAGGGAACACAAGCAGGGAGAGTGGGAGAGGAAGAAGCAGGCTCCCAGTAGAAGAGCCTGATGTGGGACTCGATCCCAGAATGCCGGGATCACGCCCTTAGCCCAAGGCAGACGCTTAACGACTGAGTCACCCAGGCGCCCCTGGTCTCCACCTTTATCTAAGTTGTCACCCAATTTAATATGAAACTGAGCCCAAGCTGCCTTGATGAGCTCAACCAAAGAAGAGGGGGGAGGTAGGTTTTTGCATAACGATTCAGTATCATTAGACCATTTCGACAGGTTCTCTGTATGTTCTTTGCATTCACACACAAGCCCTGATTCTCCAATCCCTTATTGGCTTTGATGCGAAAGGTGGAGAAGGTGGAGTTCAGTTGAGAATGCACAAAATTTCCCATCATCCTCACATCCAGTGGCCGGGTTGCTATGAGACCTTCCCAACTCAGGAATTCTGTAACATCGCCTCTCTTTTGGTCAATCCTCTTCGGTTCTGCGGAAGTGATCTTTATAAGTCATATGTATGATCAAGGGATTCCCTTACAAGAATCCTGTGGCTTCCCATGACCAACAAGCACCACTTATGGCCTGAGCCCCACCTGATTTTTCACATATACCTTCAGCCACACCAAGGAAGTGCAGTCACCTTGAACTTCCTGTCTCTCCTATAATATACTCTTCCATGGCCCCTTCCTGTAAAATGCTTAGAATGATTAACATACCCAAAGTCACACAGTTTGGAAGGGCTGGAGATGGGGTTCAATTGAAAGCAACGATCATAGATTACGTGCACTTTTTCCATTGGGCTACCCATTGTGTTACCCAGTTAAAGATGGATGTGTGGATTGTTTCCAATGTTTTGATGTTATGAACAAAGCTGCAATAAACATTAATGTTTACTCCATTACTTTATGCCTTCATGATTATTTCCTTGGAATAAATGCCTACACATGGGATTACCAAATCTAAAGGGGTTGTATATTGGTGCGATCCTTCTGACAATTTTATAACATATTTGACATCTTTTTAAATCTGATTGGGGAGAACAGAACAGCATGCTTTTGATTTATATTTCTTTGGATACTAGAGATATTGAGCTTTTTCTCTCTATGTGATTTACTGATTCATGTCTTTTGCCCATTTTGTTTTCCAGTATTAGCATTGTTTTTTGCATGTAGACTCTTTATATATTAAGGGTATCTGTCCTTTGTGATATATGTCATAGCATACTTATGACAGATGTGCCTTGTCTTGTAAGTTTGTTAAGCTGTCTTTTAAATCTCACCCTTGACTAAAACGAGAACTGTTTAGACTGATTGACTGTCAACAGACTCTAAAGAGAGTGCTTCGCTGGCCTTGGTTCTTATTTGATGGCCAAATTCATTCATATTTCACCGCAGGGGACACATTAATACATGTGATTCCACATTCAATTCCCTGCACTTAGCAGACTTTAGCTGGAGCCGCTCTTTTTTACCAAGGAGGTATCGATGACCACATTCTCTGCTTCTGTAATATCAAGTCTATCTATTAAGTAAACTACTTTGCCCAACATGCCCTTCTGTGAGGTTCTTCTCAATTCTGGCCCAACTAAACTCTTTTCTTGAGTGAATCATTATTTATCTACTTATCCAAAGATATTTGAGTGCCTGCTATGTGCTAGATATTTTTTCAATAAAGAAAATGGACAAAAATCCTTCTCCTCATGGAATTATATCTTGGTGGGTTTTATTACTATTGATAATACATAATAAACATAATAAATAAATAGAAGGCAGAAGAAAGTATAGAAATAGAACAATGAAAGCAGTGTAAGGGGGCTAGAGACTAAACGTATATAGGCATGAGTTGAAATATTAATGGGCTTGAATATTTTAATAGCCACAGAGTTGAAGATGAGAGAGTTAGCCATCTAACTAAATATGTAAGGGAAGAAAGTTCTGGATAGGAGAAACAGTCAATGAAATGGCCTTAAGATGGGACTATAGCTGGTATGTTTGAGTGTGTGCTGGAGGAGCAAGAGCAAGATGGAGAGTCATTGGTGTTGAAATCAAAAAGATAATAGATGGTCAGCTACTTGGAGGCTTGTGGGTCATTGAAATGGGTGTGCTTAGTGCTGCAGAGAAGTGACACTATCCGACTTGCATTTTAACAGAATAGCTCTAATTTCTGAGGTTAAAACTTGACTTCAGAAGGTACAAGGGTAAAAGCAGAGAGAGTATTTAGAAAATTCATGTAGTAGGGGCGCCTGGGTGGCGCAGTCGTTAAGCATCTGCCTTCAGCTCAGGGCGTGATCCCAGCGATCTGGGATCGAGCCCCGCATCAGGCTCCTCTGCTGGGAGACTGCTTCTTCCTCTCCCACTCCCCCTGCTTGTGTTCCCTCTCTCGCTGGCTGTCTCTATCTGTCAAATAAATAAATAAAATCTTAAAAAGGAAAGAAAGAAAGAAAGAAAGAAAGAAAGAAAGAAAGAAAGAAAGAAAGAAAGAAAGAAAGAAAGAAAGAAAGAAAGAAAATTCATGTAGTAACCCTGTTGAGAGATGAGGTTGGCTGGAGCCAGTGCTGGTAATGGAGGTGGTGAAAAGTGGCCAGGTCCTGGAAATACCAAGAGTATTTCCTGGTATATTTCATGTCAAGTGTAAAAAAAGTAGAACACATTCTTCCAGGATTGAGGTTCTCCACGCTCACTTCCCACACCCACCCTCTTTTTCTCTCATTTTCTGGTAGCTACTATCTGGATAAGAGCAGAGGGTTGGGGGTTCTCAGAAACCAGCATTCATGGGGTAAAAAGAAAGCTTCTCCATTTTCCCGATGGTTTATTCCTTGCATCTCTGAGTCCAGAAACGGAGTGGGAAAGGAAGAGAGCGTATTCTTAATTTTCTCCCAGCAGCTTTTGTTCCAATGAGAACACATTAGCACGTCCTGACGAGACCTCTGTCTGTGTTTGCTCAAGTCCTAGCGTCCAGGGGTATGGAGATAAGCTGTCCTTCAGTGCTGATTTTTCACGTGGTATTTTTCATCGTGTGTGTGTGTGTGCCCACGCACACGCACACACGCTGTGTGGTCTCCATGTGAATTTCAGTGGGAAGCCAGAAAAGTTTGAAAGAGTGGCTGCCTATGATCTTTTTATTTTTTTCAGATTCATCATATTTTCCTACTTTTTCTTGTGAAGTACAACACAGCAACTGGAGTGTCCCCTGTTCAGATCCAACTAAATTTTTTATTTAAAGATTTTACTTTTATTTATTCGACAGAGATAGAGACAGCCAGCGAGAGAGGGAACACGAGCAGGGGGAGTGGGAGAGGAAGAAGCAGGCTCACTGCAGAGGAGCCTGATGTGGGGCTCGATCCCATAACGCCGGGATCACGCCCTGAGCCAAAGGCAGACGCTTAACCGCTGTGCCACCCAGGCGCCCCAGATCCAACTAAATCTTAAAACCACACCAATAGACACTCTCAAAGTCACAGAGTTCATCTTCAGTATTTCCTGTGTGTGACACCGTTGTTCGAATTTCGAAGTGAATACTGGTACTTAACCGATCACAACAATACCATGATGAATGTAGCGTGTGGATGACAAATCCATTTTCATACCTTACTGAGTGGTTCAGAAACCATATTGCTTTAAATTTTTGGTTCTGGAATAATTGTAGATTTGCAGTAAAGTGGTGAACATAGTGCAGACAGTTTCTGTCACCCACTTTCCCTCACTGTTAACACGTCATAATACCACAGTGCCTTTGCCCAAACTGAGAATTGTTACGTCATTTTGCTACATTGCTATTTGTACATGACCATTAACGAAACTCCAGGCTTTATTCAGATTTCACGAATGTTTCCACTCTGGTCCTTCTTCGGTCCCAGGTTCCAATCCAAAAAGATGTCACTGCATTTCAGACGTCGGGTCTCAGTTTTTCTTTGTTTTTCGTGACGTTGACACTTTTGAGGAGTACTGATTAGGCATTTTGTAGACTCTCCCTCAGGTTGGGTGTGATGTTTTTCTCATGATGAGACAGGGGTTAAGGGTTTGGGGAAAGAATACCGCAGAGGCGATGTACCTGTCCCGTCTACATCTTCTCAGGGTGGACTTAACGTCAGTACATTTTATCACTGGTGATGGTAACTCTGATCATTTTTTAAAAAAGATTTTATTTATTTTTTTGAGGGAGAGGGAGGAGCAGAGGGAGAGGGACAAGCAGACTCCACACTGAGAGCAGAGCCTGACGTGGACTCAATCCCACAGCTCTGAGATTGTGACCTGAGCCAAAACCAAGAGTCAGCTGCTTGACCAACTAAGGCACCCAGGCGCCCAGTAACTCTGATCATTTGGTGAAAGCAGGACTTGCCAGGTTTTTCCACCTGACGGTTAGGATGTCCCCAGTGTGAGTCTAGTCAAAGTCCAGCCCACACTCAAAGGCTGTGGGTGGGGAGGGTGGCACTTTTTAAATTTAAGATGGAAATTTCAATCGTTTTTAAAATCAAAATGGGGCAAAGAAGGAAATCACTGTACCTCTTCTGACTTTTGGGTTTGCTGGTCACAATCATAGAGGTGACTCTTAACAGTCTCCCTTCCTCCCCCTCTTTACAATCTGGCACAATTTAATCCCCTAGGAAGAATTTCCCAATTAGCACTACCCGCTTTTGCCACACCCTCCTCGAGAAGCTCCATTTAAATAATTCTATATCGCAATAATTTGTACCTTTCTCTCTTTGGCTGTGTAAAAAGTAAGTGAGGACTAAATCTTGGTTAGCCAAATAAAAAGATGAATGTCTTTCATGAATTTCTCCTTCCCGCCCCTCCTGGAGGGAAGGCAACGATTTCATTTTTCTCCTTCCTCCTCACAGTAACGGAGGTTGTAACTAGCACTCAATAAATGCTTTTTATCAAACTGGATCGACCAGTGATGGAAGAGCTTCTAAATAATCCACAATTCTCTCATCAAACTGTCAGGCCCAATAAGTGCCAATAAAATTGGGAAGACAAATTCAATTCTATGGCAGAGTCCCAATGACATTTTCTCACAAAGATCATAGTAACCATCATCATCACTGGAAGCCTTGGCTCTTCCTTTCCTATTGTTCTTTGTAGAAGGGCTGTTAGCTTTGGGTTTTGCTTTGTTTTGTTTTGTTTTTTCGAAAACAAAGAATAATACACTGTGAACTTTGGAGAAAAGCATGGAGTTAATGAAATGTTACCAAAAGGGATAGAAAAGAGGAACTACAAGGGACAAATTAAATTCTGTCCTTTTTTAGCTTTGACGGTGCCAAGTTCTGTATTTGAATAAGCATAAGCCATCCTTTGTCATGTCCAGAGGGAGAGAAGCTCATAGAAGAAGGATAACAAAGTAATTCTTGTGGCAGCACTGAATTCTCTTTCTCTCTTGAAAAAATATTAGAAAATGTATATATGAGAAAAGAGGGGAAAATGTCCACAATCTTGGACAAATGGAAAAGAGGGGAAGATTTATATTGCTGGAGGTTTGGGTGGTCTCTTTTGTGTTTGTCTAGAGGAAAATGGCCTTAACAAGAGGAGGGACTTATCCAAGGGGGAAGAGGGAAGGGGTTCCAGGAAATTGATTACCAAACTAGGTGATGTTAACTGAAGTGCTGGCCCTTCTCTGCCCAGCATGACTCCCCACATCAGGAGCTCACTGGGACCATGCCCTGCGAGGGAATTTGGGAGAAAGCGGAAGTAAATGTGTGGCTCAAATGGCCGTCTCGATAAGAATGATCTGCAACCTTTTGCTGTTGTCTTCTTTTTTCTTTTACTTCCGTTGTGGTGGGAGGCAACTACTTCTCCTTTGCTGAAATGGAAACTGAGCATCACTGAGAATGTGAGGCTGAGTTTCTCCCTAATGCGTCATGTGGGGCAATGAGGCTGCTTGACATTATTTGGAGAATAGCTGAGAAAATAGCCATGTGTAGCGCAGGGATAAGCAAACTATTGCCCATGGGCCAAATCCAACTCTTTGTAAATGTACTTGTATTGAAATACAGACATGGCCATTCATGTACATACTGACTGTGGCCGCTCTTGTGTGACAATGGCAGATTTGAGTTGTTGCAACAGAGACCACAGGGCCTGCAAAAAATGAAATATCTGACCCTTGACGTAAGACTCTTTACTGACCCCCTTGGTACAGAGGAAGAGTGTATGAACTTGAAATTAATATATCTGACTTCTAGTCTAAGATCTACCTCTAGGAGTCTTGCGATTCTGAACACATCCCTTCTCCTCCTTATGTCTCAGTCCTCTTCATTTGTAAAGATTTCTAATTTCTTTTACAACTCTTGCTCTGAAGCCAGTGGCCCAAGGCTGCCAGCAACCGGCCACTATAGGATCTGCTGGGGGAAGTAACAACCCACAAGATGGGAAGGATGTAGGTCAATGATATGGGGAGGAGGGGCATTGCATCTTTTGACCTGCCCCCTCTTGGTCCTTAAGTTCAAAGTATCCATTGTAAGCACCGTGTAACTAACATGTATATCTAGATGGATGGTCTCTGTCTTTTAACAAAAGAGTTGAGCCTGTTTACATTTGTTGTGGACTCCAACAAATCTGTAATCATTTCTATCATCTTATATTTGCTTCCTATCTATGCTTTGGCCAGATGTGTCCTGTGCCCAGTCTTATGACAGATTAGTCCACCATTTTATTTCAGCTGTTGTTGTGGCCACCAGCTCCACACAGGTGTAACCTGATAGCAGCTCATCTCAACTGTCCCATGTGTCTTTCCTGTTTTCCCCCTTGGGGCATCTCTGTTGCTCCCATGTGAGAAAGCTCCAAGAATATACTCTCTTTTCTGGCACATACACAAACCTGGAATTGGGAAGCAGTTAACACTCTCTGATGGGTGATGGATACAATGGGGGATGGATAGAAATCAGCAAAAAAACCTTCCCCTCTCCCATTCTTCAGGTCAACAGTTGTGGGGTACCTGCTTCATGACTCCCCAGAGAGTGTCTGATGGAATTTTAGGAATGATCATCTAAATAATGCATTCTTAGACTGGACTGTGTCACCCTTCCCATTGCCGCTCCTACATTGGTTCCCGAAATAAGCCACCTGTAAACAACCGTCCCTTCAAGCTCTGCTTTTGTGGGCAGCCTACACTAGGTATCGTCTCTTCCTTCATTTCATTGTCTTTCTTCCTCTTCTTCTTTCAAAATAGTTGAGCTATTTTCCTCCTTATCCCCCCTTTTTCCCTTTAATGGTTTGAAATGTATATGCCACATTTATATAATTTAGTGATTACCTTTGCAATAGTAACATGTATTCTTAGCATAGTTTTAAGCTAATCTTTACTTCCATCCTGAAAAATACAAGAAACTTAGACTATTTTAGCTCTAAACATCCAGTTTGGCTTATACGATATTATTGTCCAGTATTTTAGCTCTGTACCTCTTTAGATATTAGTATTGTTGTTTATACCATCAATAGACATTTACCTTTTTTCTCCGAGTACCATTGCCTTGACTTGTTCTTCCTTGAATTCCCAACATTCCTTCTTCCTGAAGCACACACATTGGAAATTCTTGTATTGCAAGTCTTGTATTGATCAACTCTCTCAGATTTTGCTTAACAGGCAAGTCTTTGTTTTTGAAAGGTAGCTCGGATGGAAATGTAATTCTAGGTTGATAATGATTTCCTTTCATCATTTTGAAGCTATTGTACTTCTATTACATTTCTTCTGGATGTCTTTGTTGTTACTGAAAAAATCAGATGTCAGCTGACTTACTTTTCTTTGCAAGCACTGTTTTGCTTGGCTGCCTTCTTTCTTAAAGTCATTTTGTTGTACTTACTGTCCTACTATTTTACTATGACATGTCTAAGTGTGAATTTCTTCTATTGTTTCTTTCCTGCATGAAGTTCACTGTGCTTCTTGAATCTAAAGGGGTTCTATCTTTCATCAATTCTGGAAAATTTGCAACTATTCAACTCCAAATATTATCTTTCTGCTGTTACTTCTATTAAACTCTTAGAACTGTGATTAAATGTGTATTTGACCATTTTTGTTCTTCCTTCCATTTCTCTCCATCTCTGTTTCATTTTTTTTTCTGATTTTTTCCCCTCTTTGAAGCATTCTGTTTAATATCTTAAAGTCTACCTTCCATTTTGTTAATTCACTCTTCACCTCAATCCAATCTTCTCCTTTTATTGAGTTTTAATTTTAAATATGTATCTACGTCTTTTATGTATCTTAAGATATAGATTTTTTAGTATATTGTTAAGCCAGATTTGTTATTTTTGATAGCCTTGTGCTTCTTATTCATAATTTTTATTCTTTCTTGTCTTCTGAAAGCATATTAAATATACATATATTCTGTATCCTGTAACTCCAATCTGAAAGTTCTAATCTGCGGCTTGTTCTGCTGATTCTCAATCATGATGCCTAGTGGTCTTGTGTGTTTTGTGACTGTGCGCACATGTTTGCTCAAACTCTGTCAGTGGAAATTCTTTGAGGCCTGAACTGAAATCATTGGTCATGAAGGAACAGCATTTGCTTCTGCCAGGTTCTGCCAGGTTCCCTGAACTGAACCAAACCTGGTTCACTTTCAGGTGAACTTCTCAACTTCATGGACATAAGGCCATGTAAACACCATGAATTAAGTGTACAAAGCCATGGGAGGTAAGTCAGATCTATGAATCTTTAGAGAACTTTCCCTATTCCGCCTCCATCCAGAGCCAAGCCCAAGACATTTCTAGAGTTGTCCAGTTCATCCTTTTCTTGAGGTTAACATCATCTGGTGCCCATGGTATATGTTGGATTCTCTGATCTGCCTCCTCATCCCACAAAGGCCAAAGGATTTGTCTCTTGTCCCACTTTGCAGGTAGCCATTGATGCCAAAGTTCTAGGCTTCTCAGATCAATAAGTGCCCCAGGGACAGGGGTGGCTCCAGGACTCCCTTAGCACCCTAAATTCATGTGTACATATTTTTTGTATTCTTAGAATTTCATCTTTGAATTTAAAATATTTTTAATAAACATTTTCCCTAGCACTTGTGTTTGGTAATGAGAGTGTCATGGCTGTTAGCCTACCATATTTCCAAAAATGAAAGCATTTCCTGGGGCGCCTGGGTGGCGCAGTCGATTGAGCATCCGACTCTTGATTTCAATTGGTGTCTTGGTCTCAGGGTCATGAGATCAAGCCCTGTGTCAGGCTCCTCACTGAGTAAGGATTGAGATTCTCTCTCTCCCTCTCCCTCTGCTCCCTCTGGCCTTCCTTCCTGCCCCTTCTCTCTCTCTCTATGAAGTAGAAGAAGAAGAAGAAGAAGAAGAAGAAGAAGAAGAAGAAGAATCTTTAACATTACTATGTAATTATTTTTCCTTCTTATAGAAAACAGATGGATTAATAGACATGAATATTTTATATAGTTAATAAGCAAGACAGGCAAACTAAGTCCCTTTTCAGAAAATGGGCTTCATATCTTTTTTTAAAAAAGATTTTATTCATTTATTTTAGACAGAGAGAGAACATGAGTGGAGGGAGGGGCCAAAGGAGAAGGAAAGAAAGAATCTGAAGCAGATTCCCTACTAAGCACAGAGCCCGACGTGGGCCTGGATCTCACAACCCCGAGATCATTACCTGAGCCAAAACCAAGAGTTAGACACTTAACCGACTGAGCCAGCCAGGTGCCCCTGGGCTTCATATGTAAAACAAGGAGGGGAATATGTCATACCTATAATTTCTGTGTTTAAAATTTCTCTTTGTTTAAGGGGCGCCTGAGTGGCGCAGTCGTTAAGCGTCTGCCTTCGGCTCAGGGCGTGATCCCGGCGTTCTGGGATCGAGCCCCACATTGGGCTCCTCTGCTAGGAGCCTGCTTCTTCCTCTTCCACTCCCCCTGCTTATGTTCCCTCTCTCGCTGGCTGTTTCTCTGTCAAATAAATAAATAAAATCTTTTAAAAAAATTTCTCTTTGTTTAAAAATCATGCTTTCAAGATATCAAGAGAGAGAGAATTTCCTTCAGTATCTCCCAAATACGTTACAATATGTGATTGTTTATAACCATATTTCTGCCCCAAGGAAGAAAATAAAATGAGGCAGAACATCTCCCAATTACTGAAACAATTTCCCCATTGCCCCTACAAAAGATCAGCCCTGTGGTTATGGGAGAAATCCCTTGTGTCCCCAGCCCATCACTGAGACAGCCAAACCGTCTCCAAAGCCTAGTCTGTTCTGCCTGTTAAGTGATCTCTCTTTTGGTGGAGCCTTAAAGGCATAGAGTTAACATCTGAATGTTGTGTCGCATTCCACCGGATTTGATAAAGGGAATTTTAACAAGTAACAAAGGGAACTTTTTGACCAGAGAGACACTAGTCCAAGGTTGTCTCTTAGAGTTCCAAATATCCCCATCTTGTTATGATGAAAAGAATCAGAAAGATTTCATCCAAGAGAGGATTATCCATAATTTTCCAGGCTCTACACCCACTCCTGCCCCACCACCAACACACCCACAACACCCCACCCCCGACACAGAGCAACGATAATCAGTTTCAGTATCCCCATGCCAAGATCCATTATTTGAAGTAAAATTCCATATAAAAGTGCTGCATTGGACCTCTTCCATAGGTTATAACATGTTTCATATGGTGCATTTTTCTCAGTATGAGGGAATAATCCCGCTGTGATCATTTTACCTGATTATAACATGCAATCTGGATATACCAGGTCCCTCTCCTTTCTGTTAACCTGGTGAGGACAGAAGTGTTCTCTGCGATGTGCCATCTTGTTCTTCTTTGACCCGCGGTCTTCTCATCTCCTGAGTCCTGGGGTCTCTCTGCCACCGTCAACCTCTAGTACCAAGTGGCCATACTTATGATGAATTTCCCCATCTGCACTCCCTTTGGCCACTCAACATCCGACCTCCTCTTCCACATTTATGAAATTCTGTCCTACATGAGTCTTGGGTGGAGGCAGCTTGCAACTAAGATACGGACCCATGACCCAGGTTCTGTGTCATAGACATTTGACCTTCTTAGACAAAATAAAAGATGACCTATCTCTGCAGCCAGCTCAACACCTGTCACGTGGTCGGAGCCTTTATGTCTTATTTAGTCAATGAGTGAATGAGTGTTGAAATAAGATGTCCAGAACTGTTTTCCTTATGACCTTGAAATGACAGACATTCCACAGTTGGTCCTGGAAGCCCGTGAGGCCCAATGGGCTGTGCTGCCCTCCAAACACATTCCCATAAACTTCCAACTCTTCCAATCCTTCAGGTCTGTCAGTTTTTTTCTTTCCCTTGATACTCATTTCGTCAAGCAACCCATGAAGAGCTACATTTGGGAGACATCGTGGAGGAAGATCGGAACCATGTGAAATAGTCTATAAGTTTAGGTGTCCAGGAGCCAAGCTGTAAGAAGGGTGGGTATGAATTAAAGTAAGATAGGAAGCAACCACGGCTTCCCAGATCTACTGAGCTTGACACTAAGAGAAGCAGTGTTCACAAATAGGGAGATGGACAGAAAAACCCTGTGTCTTTTTGCACTAGCCAACCCCCACCTCTGCGGGGCCTCAGCACCCACGTACAAATTCTAATCGAATGTTAAAAATCTTTGAGATCCCTGTCCAACTCTGAGAATGAATTTTCAGAGGGGGAAAAAAAAATGTCGATCTGTGATTTTTCTTTCAACCAGTGAAAAATCCCCTAACAGAACTAAACAATAGGGCACAGGCGAGAGCTGAGCCCTGTTATCAGGGATGGGAAGCTGGGCCAAAACCGGCTAAGGACTCAGCTGCTGGAAGCCTATTAGCAGCAGCTCAGATTTCCTGGTTCCAATGGGTTGCAATGCACTCAGGATTAGCTTTGCCCACAGCCTGTGGTTAATGACTGTTTGTACGGTAACAGTATGCTGTTATGCCGACAAAATGCCTGTAAAGATCACTCTCGGATTTTTGGGAGAAGCCACATACTCCCCCCATGGATGGCAAAGCCTTTTAGAGAAAAAACACCCCTGGAATTTGTTGCCTAACACCCAATCCAACATCAGGCTCTGACTATCCATTGTTATAATGCTAGAGGCAGTTGGCATCCTGCACCATGAAACGGGACATTAATATCCACCAAGGATGCCTGGTTTCATTCTCTCTTCCATCGCTGTGCTATTAATCTCTTTCCTTTACGTTTTTGTTCTTTCTTTGTAAGCTTAAAAAGGCCTCCTATACCTTCAAGGGGAAGGAACTACTCATATTTTTACAAGATGCTACATCAAAGCTGATACTGAATTCTTTTATGGCCCAAGAATTGATATCAAATTATTTCTGAAAATATCAGTGGCTTCTTATTGGCAAAGAATACAATTCAAACTCCTTTACATTATTTATTTACTATTATTATTATTTTTAAAGATTTTATTTATTTGACAGAGAGAAAGACAGCCAGCGAGAGAGGGAATACAAGCAGGGGGAGTGGGAGAGGGAGAAGCAGGCTACCAGCGGAGGAGCCTGATGCGGGGCTCGATCCCAGGACCCTGGGATCACACCCCAAGCCGAAGGCAGATGCTCAATGACTGAGCCATGCAGGCGCCCCTCCCTTACATCATTGAGACCCCAATTCTACATGACTCCTACACCTAAGTGTTCACACTGATCCTTCGATACTAGGTTTCAGTCTAGACTTGCTTCAGCCAAATGTATTTTTTTAAAACCCTTTTAGGGGCGCCTGGGTGGCACAGTGGTTAAACCTCTGCTTTCGGCTCAGGGCGTGATCCCGGCGTTATGGGATCGAGCCCCACATCAGGCTCCTCCGCTGGGAGCCTGCTTCTTCCTCTCCCACTCCCCCTGCTTGTGTTTCCTCTCTCGCTGGCTGTCTCTATCTCTGTCGAATAAATAAATAAAATCTTTAAAAAAAATAAAATAAAATAAAACCCTTTTAGATCAGGGCTGGGATTTTTCGTCTTGCTCATCTTTGCTCACACTCTGGCTGCAGCCATAACTCTACCCATCATTTCTGCTTCCTGACATCTGCTCTATGGTTTCAAGCATAGCCTAAACTCTCCTTCTTTCCCTGAGTCCCTGGCAATCTTCTCTCTTCTTTATTTCCTTAAAATTCTGCTTTGTAGCTCAACGATTTGGGTACGTACTTTGCTCTCTCAATAGACTCCAAGCGTGTTGAAAATAAGGGCTATATGTTATTCACATTTCTATTCCCCACGGTGCCTGGTACAGGAGCTCACAGACAAGGTGCCCAATGACTGCTGAATCATCGCTGTCTGCTTGGCTTTGCATTCAAAATTTAATTTTGACCCCAGAAACCAAAAGGAATTTGGCGCACACCTTTTGTAATAGACTTGTGATCCAGAGATGCTAAAAATATATAGAGCTCACTTTGGTTGTGTTGACAGATATAATGGAATAAACCCGAGGGGGGCGTGGCGGGGGGAGTGTCAACCACTTCACATTCTTTTTTTAGTACCTGAATATTCCAACTACATATGCTTTAAAGGAAGTTATGTTCTTGTAGGCTTGGAATTTAGTAAGTTAGTATCTTAAAGCAGGTTGAGTCAGAAGCGGGTTATAAATTTTAGAGGGGAGCTTCAGGGCTTAGGTGTAAAGAAAATTACTCCTTTCTGGTCGAGAACATAATTACAAAGATCCACACACAGATACAGAGAAAGACCATAATGTTCAGCCTTTTGGGGCTTCTGCCAAGTTGCATGAAAGAGAAGAGTTGAGTTCTACAAAGACGCAGGGGATAAAAGCTCGTGAGGAAGCAGAGAGGAAGAGAGATTCAGAGAGAGACAACAATAGGTGGTTTTCACTGAAAGGAGCCTGAGGGACCCAGAGAGGCCAGGAGAGGCGCGAGGCGTGACGGAACCCCAACGCCAACAAAGGCCAGTGAAAGATCAAAGGAAAGCTTCCTACGTGTACCCAGATCTTCTGAACTCTTTAGGACCGGCCGAGAAATATGTATTTACCAAGACGATCCCCTTCACGTCTATCACTAGCTCTTTTATAGATGTTCCTTTTTCTTACTTGTTGGAAAACCTTTCCTAAGAGTCCCCTCCCAAGAACATAAGTTTAAATGAATGGACTACTTCCAAAGTTCAGCTGAATGTGGGCATGACAAAAGGGAAAGAAGAGTCATCTGTAGGGACTCCTGGGTGGCTCAGTCGGTTAAGCATCTGCCTTTGGTCAGGTCATGATCCCAGGGTTCTGGGATCGAGTCTTTAATCAGGCTCCTTGCTCAACAGGGAGCCTGCTTCTCCCTCTGCCTGCCCCTCCTCCTGCTTGTCCTCGCTCTCTCTCTCTGACAAATAAATAAATAAAATCTTAAAAAAAGAAGAGCCATTTGTGATAATAATTCTAAGCTCTCGCATCCGCCTTTCCCTCGTAATTGCATATCAGGTGTCTAATAGAAGTTGAATTAGTGCTGCCAGTAATATATAAACACGTACAAACAGGCACACCAATCCTGTAATATATAAACCCGTCTAATCACATTATGGAAACATGGCCATGCCCCCACTAACAGGGAGGATGCATTGTAATCAAAAACAAACAAACAGGGGCGCCCAGGTGGCACAGCGGTTAAGCGTCTGACTTCGGCTCAGGGCGTGATCCCAGCGTTATGGGATCGAGTCCCACATCAGGTTCCTCCGCTATGAGCCTGCTTCTTCTTCTCCCACTCCCCCTGCTTGTGTTCCCTCTCTCGCTGGCTGTCTCTATCTCTGTCAAATAAATAAATAAAATCTTTAAACAAACAAACAAACAAACAAACACACAAAAACAACCTGGTGGCCCAAAATATTGATTCTAGAGGTAGAAATACTAAAGGAGGTGTGTGGATCCAGAATGTCACCAGAGGTCACATATAGTATGACACAAAATCCTTGAGGTGTTCCCAGCTGCTCTAAGATGTACTGTGCCCCCAAGAAGCATGAAATATTAATGTACAAATGCTCTCATAGACAGCCTCTTACATCAAAATCAATACTTTCCTTCTCTTTTTAGGTAACCTTTTATCTGTTCTAGATGTCTCAGGATGGGGAGAATTTCTTCAGAATGTACACTTAGAACCAAGTATACCAATCCTTTTGATTTTCTGCGAAACCTCTAGACGTCAGTCAAATACAATGTTCATTCATGTGAAAATAGTCTCTAGAAACTTACAGTCTAATTTAAGACTGTAAAAAGAAAGTCTCATTAAAACATTTTTTTCTCATTGAGATATTTTAAAATATGTTTCCGATATAGCAGGTGCTTGTTTTAAAATGAATTAAGTGCTGGGCGGCGATGGTGTAATGAAGCACGTACATGGTCAGAATTGGTTTAGTCCTGACGTCTACACCTTGGAAGCCTTGAGGTCTTGGTCAAATTTCTTAGTGTTAAAGCCTTCATCTCCTCACCTGTAAAATGTAGGTGGTAACCACTGTCCACTTTGCAGGGTAGTGGTGAGTATTTGGTGATGTACAATGTGGATAAAAGATACAGCAGATGGTCAATGAAGGGTAGCTGTTGTCACTGTCAGAGCTAACATACAGTTGAGATGAGTGTGGAGCAGAATTTTGAGAAGGATACGAAGGCGGAGCCTAGGGCCAAGTTGATGTAGAAAGGGAAGCAAACAGAGTATATCCCAGAAGATTCCCTTGGAAGAAGTTAAGGACATAGCAGTGGGGAGGGCAGGAATATAAATCAAGTGTCTGGGGTTGTGAGTAGAACTTCTGGTTGGAACAGAAGCTTTGAGTGGAAAATAAGGCTTACGTATGGAGGGAGCGGAATAGATGGGAAGAAGGATGTGGGGGTCAGGTCCAGGGTGACTTTGAATTCCATGGAACAATTTGTGCTTCCCCAACAGGCAATGGACCACCAGTGGCTGTCTGGATATTTTGCAACCCAGGAAAATACAGTAAAAGCTCTAGTTTTGAAAAATCAATCTCACTGACGTTGGAAGGTTGAATCGGAGTAGGGAGAGGTCAAATGCTCAGAGACCATGGTGAGGACTCATCAGTGATCCAGGTGGGAAGAACACAGTGAAGGAAAAATAAACAGAGCCTGGCAGGTGATTGGATAAGAGGAAGGGGAGGAGCCAGATTTCAAACCCAGGTGCCTAGGGGAATGAATGATGTCAATACCATGGAGAGAAAGATGGAAAAGTCCAAAAGGGGCACTCATTTGGATAGGAATAGAAGGCATGTGAACAGGAATTCTCTGAGAACACCTGTCTGAGTCTCCTTCTTAGAGCTAACGCAGTGTCTCACATTTATATTTGAGCTATCTTCGTGTCTCAGACCCCATGTTCAATGTTCTGTCTGAATCGTCTCCTTAAGCCTCACAAAACTTGTACATAAGACTACCCTTATTTTTCCCATTTTTCAAGTAAGGAAAGAAAGAATCGCAAGGATTAAATAACTTGCCCAACATTATAAGACCACTAAGCGGAAAAACCAGAATTCTAACCCAGAATTCACCCCTCCCTCATCCCGCCTTTCTATACTAATGGGTTGTAGTTAGAAGTATGCTGTCCATATTGTATGTCCAGATTTTTAAGATCCTGGAAGACAGTTTAATTCATGTTGAATGAGTGAGCAAGGAAGCTCTGGAGGCAACGGAGTTGGGGTAAGGAGTGAATAGAGGGAAGAGAAGATGACCGAAAAATGGCTATGAGGATGTGTTCACATTTAGAGCACAGGCTTGGAGGCAGGAAGCCTGGGTTAACTTCTCGACTCTACTTCTTATTAGCAGCTCTCTGAGTTTCATTTTCTTATCCTTGAGAGGGTAGCGATATACATACCTCATAAAGCTTTGAAAATCAGACATACTATGGATGAAGGGGTTTAGCCCCCTGAAAAGTAATTGACAAATACTAGTTCTTCTGGAGGACTTGAGGAAAGGCAATGCACCCATTGAGGGTTACGTGGAAAAACCACCAAGGCCCCTAGAGGAGAATCACAGCGTTTTGTAGCTTGAATACTGAGGCAGGAGAGTTTTAAAGAAGAGGGCACAGTGGAGGGCTTAAAGTGATAAGAAAGTTGTTGATTAGAAAGTCTTTGGTGCCCTTGGGGAGAATGGTTGCCACTGCGATATGGAGCTAGAAGCTAGATTTTATGAGATTAAGGAGAAAGTGGGTGGTAAGGAAATGGGGTGTAGACTGCTCAGTGAAGAAGTTGACAGTGAAAAGAAGCAAAACATTGGACAGTAGCTCGAGGGGGCAGCTTAAATTATTACCGCTTCCATGAATATAGACATTTTAATAGGGATCAACTCCTTAAACTAAAGGGATTAAGTGTTGTTGGTAGAATTTCAGCCACAGAAGGGGAGTGGGAAGCATTTTGTTCTTTGACACTTTGGGCATTTTCCAAAGTCCCTGAAATCACATCACGAATAGGCATTTGCCTGTTGTGTCTAAATGTTAAGGTGACGTGGTATAACTGTAGAATTTGGGGTTCTCCCATCCTCACTCTTATTATTTTATATTTTCATACCATTTAAACAGTACTTTCAAATGCATCGGTTAGCTTGTAATGATGATGCTATGAAGCCAGCCCTGTAGGGATGGTTATAAAAACCCACATCCCTCAAAATTCAACTTCCATCAATTTCAGACTTTCAGAACACCGAACCGTATTAGGAAGTTGGGGGGGGGGTGAGTCTTATGAGTGGTAAATATTTTAGTCCATAGAAAAGGAGGGAGCACTTCTCTTAGACTAAACATTTTATGTAAAATAAGGTGGTGAACATTACTTTCAACTTCCCCTATAACCTTGATTCTAGCCAACCACACACTGCTGTCTCCAACACACACCTTCTCTACTCTATGTCCAACTTCCTCAGTGACCCCCCTACTTATGCTGGTCCTCTCTCTTCTCTGTATGTAGGGTCATCCTGCCTTTCCTGTAATGGCCTCTTCATCCCTCCTCACCTGTCCCAATCCCATTTTTCTAAAAGGCTTGCAAGATGTGTTGATAACTTTCTCGTGGGACTTTTCTCCAAACCCCTACAGGTGGACAGTCTGTATCATAAATGTGAGCCTGGACATATGTGGGGTTTCATCTTCTGTCTGAATTGTTCCGTGCCTGGTAGTCTCATCTCAGATGTCTGAAAATAGGTTCCATTTCGTATCATTCTACATCTCCTAAATTCCTATGTAACTTGCATGCATTTAGTAAATGCATCCTAATGGTGGGTTCGCCATCTTGCTTTCGTGACAGCTCCCTGTTGTGTGAGGATTGCTGTGAGGGGTGGCAGGCGAGCAGTGGTGATGGCCAGGAACAGGAAGATGGACCGACCAATAACAAGGAACACGTGTCAACTTTAAATCCTGAGACATCTAGGGAACCCAGCTTGCATTAGGAAGCCTAGAATTGCCAGATGGATCGATCCATTCTTCTTTACGTACTGCATCATTGCCCTTCACGCCAGGGATGGTACATGTTGATTTCTGGTGTGCAAAACTCCCAAAGGATTTGGCTGTTTGGAGACCAGCACAGAAATGCTGCCTTCCCCTCTCTCTCCTCTCCACGCTCTGGAGAAAAAGTCAAGTGTAGATCAAGGTTTCTTGTCATGTTTTCCACGTGTTTTACAAGGTTTAGCATTAGTTATTCCTGAAAACACTCCCATTAGAAGGTGAGGCCATGCCATTAAACTCATTCTACTTTATAGCTCTCGAGGCAGAGGCACAGAAAGGTTAAGTGGCTTGGCAAAGTTGCCCAGCAATTTGATGGCGGGGATGCACTTTAACTCTCGAGTGCCCACAGAGACTGCTCGGTAGGACCCTACAGAGCGTGTTCCACGTGCTAGAGAATTTTCAGCGTCCACGACTGGGCGCATCAAGCAGCTAGAACCACGCATGACGATGCCACTGGCAATCAAGCATCAATTATTATCTACTTAAATCTTGAACACAAGAAGTGGATGGAATCACAAGAAAAAGGGAGTTTTACGTCTACATTTGAAAGCAGGAAGGCGGTGAATGGATGGGCTCTCAGTAATGACACAGAGTTGCTGTACAGGACTGGGGAGGGGAAGTCTGAAAGCCCCGCGTTAGCCTACTGTCTATCAGAAGCCCACACCGGAGTGGATGAGGCTTCTGAACGCGCCGGCTTTAGACGTGTTAGTATTCTCACTCCGTCTCCTCCTTTACGGCTCTTCATGACTCTATCTCATGACAAAGTGGCTCTTTGCCATTTAAAGGTCGAATGCCAGTAATAGAGAGATGGCATTTTATCATCAGATGAGTGCAGGCAGGAGGGGGATGAAAACTTGGTGGATCGAGCCAAGTGCAATCATATCCAGGTTGAGAATCCATGATAATGTGGAATGTATCTTCAATTAACCTTTTACAAATACCTGGTCACCGGAACCGATTTATCTGAAGGTTGTTAGCTGTGTTTGGAAAGCGCTTCTCTCCTGCTGAGATATAGAAAGTGTATCATCTTATTCTCATCCAGGCCCACAAATTAGAAATTCCCCCAAATCCCTTGCTGATAAAGATCCCTCTGATATTTCTGAGCACAGAGCCCAGGCTGTCAGGGGCACAGGAGCTGGGCCCTTCTACTAACAAAGAAGGTTCTGGTCTATTTCAGAAAGATTTTTAAGTACGAGTCTCCTTGAGGAATTTTATAAAGAAATATATGTTGCAGAATAGACTATCAGTCATTGCAGTAGGAGAGATAATACAGCTTTATGTTCGAGGCTACTTTATAATTAAAAAATCTTTTCTACCCGTCTGGTTTCCTTTCAGTTCCTTCAACGGGGTGGAGTAGACAGGACAGGTGTTATTTATATGACTCAGAGAGGCCCAGTGAATGGCTCAGGGTCACACAGATATTAAGTGTCCCAGTGAGGATTTTGCAATCACAAGGATTTTTGGTTTTTCAATCCAGTGTTCTTCCTACCATTGCTAACGTTACCTTCCAGAATCATTGACGGGGGCAGGACTTGGCTTTTGCAGAAATTGACAAGGCTTCCCTTCCGCCTTAGAGGAAACTCCAGGCAATTCTATCCCACTCAAGAGGCTCTAGATGAACTGGTTTTCTTGTCTCTCTCACTTTTATTCTCTAAAAAAAGACAAGAGTCAGTCATCGGGATAAAGTCATGTGTCTCCGAAGGGCTGGGATTGGAGCAGTATCACATAGAGCTGGTCCATGGGGGCATGGCTGCATACAGGGCATGCGTGTAACTTTCCCTAAACGATGCGTGAGGAATGGAAACTTGAAATGGTAAATAATCCCTCCGACATCGTCGTGCTGGGAGACGATCTGGATTCAATCCCAAGTTGGTCCGTTCTCAACGTCTGTGCTCTTGCGGTACTCACACCTCCCCCACTCCCACCCCTACTAGACCGAGCACCGCACAAGCGAGCCGCGGGGGCAGGGCAGAGGGAGGCTGGTGGGGTGCACCAGGCCCTGGGAAGTCCATCATCCCTCCGGGCTGGGGGCCATCCCAGTGCTGCTCGGCCTTGGGGCTCATTCTGCTTCGTCTTTTGGGGGCCCAGACAGCCTTATTAAAGAGGCATCTGGAACCCTAAAGAAGGTGGCCAGTGCTAGGGAATTCAGTCTTTGGAAAGTAATGGGAGGCACTTGTACAAACCCCAAGTTTGGTAAATCTTCTGCAATCATGAAAAGTCCCAGTTCTTCACTTATAAAAAGGGGGTAAGAGTCCCGCTGCACAGAGCTGTCCTAAGTATTAAAAATGACTGATAATGACAGACATTTGTGGAGCTAATGCGTCGTGTGAATATTTTCGTTATTAATAATCCACAATGTTTTCCCTTCTTCTGTGATTGCTCATTTGTAGTCAATGTAAGGGAACCAGGAAAAGGGTGTTGGGAGCCAACAGGCAGTGTTCCCTCTGTGTGTTCCCTTTAGCTCCAAAGTCCTCTGCGTCTTAGCAAGCTTTGTTCAAGGCAAACGCTCAACACTGGAGCCATTAGCCCTGTAATTTACCCCCCACTAGAACACAGGAAAATGTAATCAAATAAATATTATTGTTTTTCCTTCCTTTCTTTGCAAATTACCACCTTCCGCTCCTGTCTGCGCCCCAATTCTAGGAGTCGGGCAAGTCTGGAGCTGATCTCTCAGCAGAAAAATATTTGAAATCAACATGCTGCCATCTGTGAGAAGAGCCCCCATCCTTAAGGCCCGACACGTCCTTCAGAAATCAGGAAATAAATGCCAATTTGCCTCCACCGAAGGTGCGCGATTGGGTTATTAAATTCCACCTAGTAATTTACATGTGTGTCGTAAAATATAAATTACCCAAACAAAATGTGCTCTGATGCCGCAAGGGGCAGATTTCGTCCTTCCCTTCTCCCTAAGGGATTCCAGGCAATTTCCCCCCTGCGAGCAACGTATGGAGATTTAGGGGAAAGAAAATGAAGGAAGGGAAGGAAGGAAAAGGAGAAGAGCAAGATACAGGAAGGGAAGAACCCTAATCGTGGAGGGTTTGTCTTTTCGCACACAAGACCTATCTGGTCGCGTGTGTGTTTCCTAAATACATGAGGGTGATGTGGGATTGTTGTTGGCAGTTGTTCCCACACGTGTGTGCCCCCAGAGGCATCAAGGTTTTCTTTCATATCCCTAATCAGGACAGATTTAAGCAGAGCCCACAAGTCTGGGAAACAAGTTAACGAGTGACATTCTGCAGGGAGATTTTTTTTTTTTAAAGATTGTATTTATTTATTTATTAGAGAGAGAGACAGCCAGCGAGAGAGGGAACACAAGCAGAGGGAGTGGGAGAGGAAGAAGCAGGCTCCCTTGGAGCAGGGAGCCTAATGCGGGGCTTGATCCCAGGACTCCGGGATCACGCCCTGAGCAGAAGGCAGACGCTTAACAGCTGAGCCCCCCCCCCCCCCGGGTGCCCCGCAAATCTGTTTTTTGCTTTACTCCTAGATGCCGAGGGTCCTCTGATCCTATGTAAATTCTCACTTCTTTTTAATAATGTTTCTCATTGTTTGTTGCTGGTGTTTTGAAATTTGGCGGTTGTATACAACTCATATATAGCCAAATTGCTAAATTCCCCCATTGTTTTTAATAACATAAATTCTTTCGAGTTTTCTATGTAGTAGAACATATTCTTCAAATAATGAGTTTTTCCCTTCCTCTATATTTTCATGCCTCAATATTTTATATCCCAGTGTCTAGAACTCCCAATACAATGTTAAATAGTCATGTGCACCAAAGTTATATTCTTGATTTTAAAAAATGCCTGAAGGCGCACCTGGGTGGCTCAGTCAGTTAAGTGTCTGCCTTCAGCTCAGGTTGTGTTCTCGGGGTCCTGGGGTCAAGTCCCACATTGGGCTACTTGTTCAGCGGGGAGCATGCTTCTCGCTCTGCCTCTGTCCCTCCCCCTGCTTGTACTCTCTCTCTCTCAAATAAATAAACAAAATCTTTTTGAAAAATACTTCTAATGTTTTCTCATTTAGTTTATTCTTGGAATATATATATGTATATATATATATATATATATATATATATATATATACACACACACACATATGTATAAATGTGTATGTATATATACTAATATATATAATATATTTTATATTATATTTTATATTTTTATATATTTATATATTTTATATATTATATTTTTTATTTTTTATATTTATTTTATTTATTTTTGATATATATCAATATATATTGATATATATCATATATATTTATATATATTTATAAATTAATAATATATGTATATTTATAAATTTAAATTTATTTATATAAATTTATATATATTATATATTATATATTATATATCTTATATATTTACATCTATTATATAATATATAATATTACATAATATATATATTATATAATATATAATATTACATAATATATATATTATATAATATATAATATTACATAATATATATTATATATAAATTTATTTATATATTTATATAATATATATATATAAATTCTGTAGCTTTCATTTCATTTCTTGTAATGTTTTTGCCTGGCTTTTACATCAGGGTTATGTCACCTTCAAATAATGACTTGTGGGATACTCTCTGCTTTTATTTTACATATCTTTTTCCCTCATTTTACTTATAGCCCCCATTTGCCCTTCTGCTTAGATGTGTCTCCGTAAGTAGGCTCTCTGAGTATTGCTTTTGTTTTTAGTTTCCTAATCTGCAAATCTTTGAGGTTTTTTTTTTACATGATTGGCTTACTTGTTAAATGCATAATTACTGTTCTACTTGAAACTATGTCTACCAACTTAATTTCTTCTTTCAGTTTGTCCCATTTTCCCCTGTTATTTTTTAATTGCTTTTACTTGAAAACCAACGGTACCTAGATTCATTATCTAGCTTAAGACTCCAGGAGATTCAGCATTTTCTCATAGTCTTTGGTCTCTCTCCTGAATCTCCAGATATCATGTAGATATTTAAACGTTTATCTCTGAGTTGTAGATAATGCTTGTTTTTTCTTCTTGGTATTAGTTTTCTTTTTAAAAAAGAAAGGAGAAGGCTTACTCCAAACGTATTTGGCTGCTTTCTTATATTTCTTGAAATATATCTTGCTGTACATATCTACTTCTGGAAACAAATTCATTCAAAAGAGTCTTTTTTTTTTAAGATTTTATTCATTTATTTGACAGAGAGAGAGACAGGGAGAGAGGGAATACAAGCGGGGGGAGTGGGAGAGGAAGAAGCAGGCTCATAGCGGAGGCGCCCGATGCGGGGCTCGATCCCAGGACTCCAGGATCATACCCTGAGCCAAAGGCAGACGCTTAACGCCTGAGCCACCCAGGCGCTCCCATTCGAAAGAGTCTTTAATGTGGATCTTTGTGTGACAAAATATCTGAGATATTTTTCTTTGCCTGAGAATATTATACATCGTGCCCTCATGGCTGAGTGACAGTTTAGCTGGCTGTAACATTAGATGCTCTATGTTGTCTTTCTTTCACTTTTCCTAAGTGCCCTTTTGTGTTGTCTTGTATCCAGTGTCCTTGCTGGAAAGTCTGATGTCGATCTTATTCCTTAAAGGTAATCAACTCTTTCTGTAAGACTTTATTTTATTTTTTAAAAAGATTTGTTTACTCATTTTAGAGAGGTGGGGCAGAGGCACAGAGAATCTCAAGCAGCCTCCCCACTGAGCACAGAGCCCGACTCGGGGCTGGATCCCAGGACCCTGAGCTCGTGATCTGAGCTGAAAGCAAGAGTTGGACGCTCAACTGACTGCACCACCCAGGAGCCCCTTTCTGTAAGATTTTAGCTATCTTCTGGTTGATTTTAGAGGCAGCCCATCAGGTATCTAGGTGCAAGGTTTTTCTTATAACTCCTCTTGCATTTCTTTTCTTTTTAATCCAAAGAAAATTTATCTCTATCACTTCTTCTCCTCTCATTATTATTTTAAAAAATTTCCCTCTACTTCTGGAACTTCTGTTATCTGGATTTTAGTACTGTACCGTCTCCCTCCTTATATGTTGGGTTTTCTTCCTATTTCATACTTCTTTTTTTTTTTCACTTCTATTTTTTTTAATGATTTTTTATTATATTATGTTAGTCACCATACAGTACATCCCCGGTTTCCGATGTAAGGCTCGATGATTCCTTAGTTGCGTATAACACCCAGTGCACCATGCAATACGTGCCCTCCTTACTACCCATCACCGGTCTATCCCATTCCCCCACCCCCTCCCCTCTGAGGCCCTCAGTTTGTTTCTCATAGTCCATAGTCTCTCATGTTTCATTCCCCCTTCTGATTACCCCCCCTTTCTTTATCCCTTTCTTCCCCTACCGATCATCCTAGTTCTTATGTTCCATAGATGAGAGAAATCATATGATAGTTGTCTTCTCTGCTTGACTTATTTCACTTAGCATTATCTCCTCCAGTGCCGTCCATGTTGCAGCAAATGTTGAGAACTCGTTCTTTCTGATAGCTGAGTAATATTCCATTGTATATATGGACCACAACTTCTTAATCCAGTCATCTGTTGAAGGACATCTCAGCTCCTTCCACGATTTAGCTATTGTGGACATTGCTGCTATGAACATTGGGGTGCATATGGCCCTTCTCTTTACTACCCTATTTCATACTTCTTGCTATTTTTCTTCTTCCATCTGGGAGGTATCCTGAGTGTGTCTTCTAACTCACTAGCTGGTCCTCTACTGAACCCTCCCTGCTTGTCATTACATCTATTATTTGATATTTCAATTATTTTAGTTTTCACACCCAGTATTTCTCAGTTCCTTTCTGTTTTCTTGTTCCTTTTTTTTTTTCTGTTGCGAGCATGTAGCTAGGAGGAGTTTCCTGACACTTTTCCTGTTTGGGGCTGAATTACTGTGGGGACCAACGAGCATGCACCTGTTCTTCTCGGGCTTTCACAAGTACTGGACTTTGGTGTTGCCCTAATTTGACTCCCGAGGACTCCTGAGCCAGAGATCAAGACACGGCAAGTGAGAGGGAGGTAGACATTTGTCCCAAAGCAATGGCAATGAACAGCAGAAGAACTTTAGTAATTATTTCCTGTTTTATTCTTTCCCAGCCAACTTCCTACACACACACACACACACACACACACACACACACACCCCTCATCATCCCAGAGTTTATTATAGCTCCCTCCTCTTCTTTATATTTTCCTCTTTGGTGTCTCCAAGATCACTCTTGGCACCGAGTCCAGCATCTTGGCTACAACAGAACTGGAACGTCCAAGTGATTACCTCCAGTCCCTTCATTTTACAGACGAGGACATGGAAGCCCAGAGAAGTTTGACCAGCACAGAGCCTTTGAGTGGGGGAGGTCCAGGCTACCTCGTGCCCCAGTAGTCACTCTGAAGATCAAAGTCGCCTGCCCTAACAGTGATGCTTCGAATTCACTTAATGTTCAATCAATTATTGAAGCAAGTTAAATATTGCCAAAGTATTCCTAAGCCTGCCTATAACACACTTAGTCCATCCTCAAGGTGCACGCTTTTTATTCTTTTATTTATTTATTTTTCATATTTCATAGCTTTCAAGGGTATTAACCACAGCCCAGGGAAAAGAATCCTGGGGAAACGATATATACCACAGACACGGCTTTCTGTGAAACTTCCTGAGTAGTAATAACAGACTGAAGAATAGCCCACAAACTGGGTGACATTCCAGCAGCCGCAGGGAGGACTCTGACCTTCCCACATAGCCCAGCCCCACGAAAATGCGGATTCTCTGCTGTCCACAGGGATGCGACCGACTCCGAGATTTCAAGTCTACAGACTTTTTGAGAACAAGTTACATTTTTTTTTTCTTTTCTGGGAAGGAAACCAGGGTTGGAATTAGCTAAGTGCTAATTGAAATGGCAGGCTTGACCTCCTGGCACTAAGATCCTGCCATAAGCCCTTATGCTGCCTCAACTGTATCCCCCTCACCCAGAAGAAGACAACCCACGGAGGAAAATGTGTCCCAAGAAGGGGGATTGAAATGTGACTCCCATAATAAACACCCAGACTTGCCTGGCCGATTTTATTAGCTTCCATTTCCAACAATAAATGCTCTATCTATGAAATTGAGAATGAGAGCTAGGGATCAGGCATTGACATTTGCAAAGGGGAGGACGTACATTCTGATCAAGTATAACTCGGTCCTGTAAGAACCGAAAAGAAGCTGTGTTAGCCAAATAGTTGCTGTTAGCCTTCAGTCCCTCCGTCTGCGATCCCTGTGAAAGTGGACAAGGAAGGACAAGCTTTCTCTGGATTTGAGATTGGAGCTTTCTTGCCAGCCCAGCCTCCTGGCACCCAGCTTACTAGCTCTGATCTCTTCTTTTCAGTGGCTCCAGCAAAGTGCCCTATAAGATAGTCTGTCTTCGAGTCATCGTTAGTAACTTTGTGCATGTCCCTTTACCTTTCGGTGCCTTGGTTTTATATCAGCTGGAGAAATGGAACCATGCTCCTTCTAAAGAAACCGTGCAAAGTTAAGGATGTACAGTGTCATCCTACAAATAACTACTGAAACTAGAATGCAAAAGAGGACAGCCGAACAGCTGATACATAAATTAAAATGCAATATTAAAAATGTATTCAAATGACCCAAAAGAAGTCAGGAAGGAGGGGGCGCCTGGGTAGCGCAGTCGTTAGGTGTCTGCCTTCAGCTCAGGGCATGATCCCGGCGTGATGGGATCGAGCCCCGCATCAGGCTCCTCCGCTGGGAGACTGCTTCTTCCTCTCCCACTCCCCCTGCCTGTGTTCCCTCTCTCGCTGGCTGTCTGTGTCAAATAAATAAATAAAATCTTAAAAAAAAAAAAGAAGTCAGGAAGGAGGAAGAGAGGGACAATAAAGCAGACAAGAGGAACAGAAAAGAAATAAGAAAATGGTAGCTGTAATCAATTCCAATTGAAAGTCTGAGTTTGTCAGAAGAGCTAAAACAGCAAGACCCAACGAAATAGTGTTTACAAGAGACAAGGAAGACATGGTTAGGATGAAAATAAGTGGGTGAAAATTGATATACTATGCAAACGGTAAGCATAAGAAGACTGGATTGGCTGTATTGAATCAGACGCCTTCCAAACAAAGAGTATTTCGGGTGACTGAGAGACATATTCCAAAATGATAACAAGACAGATTCAACTGGAAGACCTAAGACTCATTATGGGGTATGTTCCTAAGGACCAAGCTTGCCACTACAGAAAGTACACACTGACAGAATTAACTTAAAGGAGAAATACATAATCCCATCATCACACCTAGGAAGTTTTGGGGTTTCTTAAAATTTTATTTATTTATTTGAGAGAGAGAGCACAAGCAGGTGGAAAGGCAGAGGGAGAGGCATTCTGCCCACTGAGCAGGGAAACCCGACGTGGGGCTCGATCCCAGGACCCCGACAACATGACCTGAGCCCAAGGCAGACGCTTAACGGACTGAGCCATCCAAGCGCCCCACACCTGGGAAGTTTTAATACCCTCTCTCAACAACTGATAGGATAACTAGACACAAATCAGTAGTCATAGAAAATCCCAACAACTTCCTCTGAGTTCGAGATCTGTCAGTAACTAGTTCTGTCTGCAGCACCCTGCTGAGAAGGATGGAGATGCTGAGTGTAGGCTCAAAACCAGTGTTTCCATTGATGATGTCTGCCACGGACATGGAATCAGGGAAAGAAGCCTGCCCCTTGACCAGTCACCTTCTTCACCCTGGCTGTGTATTAGGACCACCTGGAGAGCCTTTTACAAACGTTGATGCCTGGGCCCCTCACCTAGAAATTTTACTCTGGTTCGTCTGTGGCACAGTCCAGCCATTGGCATTTTTCTAATATCTCCACAGATGTCTTCAATGAGTAGTGAGGGTCGAAAACCACTGTCCTGAACTCTAAGGAAGTGGACACTGTGATGAAGGGAACGTAAAGCATGTCATAGATTAAGGACCTTAAATGGATCATTTTATCTCAGAATCTCATTTCTAGGAAATAATCATGACGTGCCCATATAATTTATATTCAAGAGTGTTTTTGCAGTTCGACGTACCATAACAATAGATAGCTACATGGCTACAGAGAGATAACAGGGAGAAAGGGAGGAAGTAAAGACACCTAATTATTCAATAACGTGGAATAGATTAACTAAATTGAAATTGAGGTGTAATGGGTATATCTCAACATAATGCTGTCGATATGTATTTCACATAAAGTATGTATATAATAAGGTAATGGAGAGACTTATGTTGCAAAGTACACCGTAAAACGTTCCATTTTTGAAAAAACACAGGTGTACCCATACAGAGAAAAAAGTCCTTAAGGTGAGTCATCAAAATACCCATTATATTTATCTCAAGGGGCTGGTTAGTTAACGGAAATGATTTTTGAGTTTCCAATTTGTGTAAAACGAATACGCATTTTGTAGTCTAATGAAACAAAGGCTGGAAAAACAAGTCTCCTGCTTCCAGTATCCACTCTGAAATGGGCACAGTCCTTCATCTATCTGCTCAGCTCTAACCCTTGAAGGAGGGTCAAACGGATCATTATTCATGCTGCTTAAGGAATTAAGAACTTACAGCAGCTCTGTGACGGCCGTGGGAACGGCTCCATTACCCTAGGTGAAACGAAACAGGGAGGTTCCCTTTGATCTGCGGTGCCCATTTCTTTCCGCCTTCTCAGGGTGGATCTGGAAGGCAACCTCTAGAGAGGGTGAGGCCAGCCTATACCCGCCTGCTGTCCCTTCCAGGGTGTGGCTGGGAAAGTGGCAGCTGCTCAGACCTACCCCCAATTATCCTCCCGCCCCAGGACGGTCGCACCTGTCGATCCATCTTCTTCCAGTGGAAGGAATCTGGGCAGGCTCAGCTAGAAGTCCTGGAAAGAAAGCGAAGTGTGTTTGGGCCACTCCACTCCTCCCTTCCCTTTTTCTCACCATCCCTCCTTCTTCCTGGGTGTTCATTGCTTTTGAGACCTCAGATTCCCTCTCTTCTCCTGCAAAAAAAAAAAAGGTTCTCCCTCTCAGTAAATCATTAGCATTTGCATTTTCAAGGAGAAATAGAGATAAAGTTCACGAGGAAATGACCGCAATTGAAGAATTTCAAGCACCAACTTAGAGGAAGGATGATGTTATGGGTCAAAAAAAGCCTAAAACATCTGTGACCTGAAGTCTCAGTAGAAAAGAAATGGGAGATCCAATTCCCACAGAGCCACTTGCTATTGGGACATTGCCCTTTAAGACAATCTCTAGAGAGCATCTTCTACTGATTTTGAGAAACCAAGTGAAAAGGAAGTTTGTACCTAGACTCTAATAGTGCAGCCCAGAACCCCCACCCTCTCCCATAAACCATCTCCTCCAGTAACCCAAGGTTCTCGGTTCTATTCCCCATGTATCCAGCCATCTCCATACCGTGGTGTCAGCGTCATGGGATGCACTCTCCACAAGGAGTGTAAGGAATATTCCTTGATGTTAGGTCACCAGGCAAAGGTTCAAAGATGGCAGCAGATACTGCTATCTCCTCTTCTCCCGTCACGAGGTAATGGTTTGCTTTTAAAAAGAGCTGTAAAGTACAGATTCTTTTAGCCCTCTCCCTGTCTCACTGCTGCCAGGGTGATGGGTGCTTGTCAATACCACCCTGCAGTGACTGATTCATTTGGTCTCCAATCGCTGTAGAGTGATCATTTATCATAGGGCAATCTCTTATGACACAAAATATAGTGCCCTTGTGGCTCTTCAGTCTCCAGCACTCACCGACAGCAAATGAAAATGACACCACCTGCCAGGACCAGCCATAACTCAGCCTCATTTTCCAGAAAACCTTCATGGGGCACTACAGAATAATGAGATGTGCGCTGCCTAGAGGTTACAGCCTAGCCTCGCTGTGGTGCGTTCAGATAAATCAGCCCAACACACGATCAATCCACCCAGAAATAAAAACCACTCTGTGCTCCTGCATATTTTACTGTATAATTTAAGCAAATGAGTTCAACACAATATTTCTCTGTCGTCATAACCCAAGAAGGTGACCAGTATTGCCTTAACTGGTCCCGGTTCGAGAAAGAAGAGAAAATCATTCTCTGCCCTCATCTCACTTTCGGCCATCCTCCTTGAACGACTGAAGGAAATTTATATCTGCAAAAATATTTATGAGAATGATAAATTGATGATGATGGTGGTGATGACGATGCCGATGCCGTCAGTGACCACCCAGCTTAAGGAATGCTTTCTGCTCTGCAAAATGATATCACATTTATTTTTCACTTAGTCTTTACAAGGAACTCTGTGACATAGGTAATGCAGGTGAATTATACGTTTTTCAGGTGAATAGCTGAATCCCAGAGGGTCTGACGTGCTTAGCACTGTACAACTTCTTGAAGAGTAGGGGGAGTAGACAGGAGTGGAGGAGTAAAGCCAGGTTTGAGTATCAACCACACCATCTCCTAATCCAGCCATGTTTCTGACCTACTTGGGAAATGCAACTTGACCTAATCCTTCCCATTTTCTAGGTCATGGGACACATCCAACCTAATTAACATTAAGGCAGAATTCACAGACCATAGAGCTGTTTGAAAGGAAGCAAAATTTAAAAAAAATATGACTTGGCCAAAGTTATTTCAACTTACTGAGAAAACAGATTAAGTGATGGATGAATTATTTATTTAATTTTCACTTTAATTTTATTTATTTATTTACTTACTTTTATTATTTTTTTTAAAGACTTCATTAAATAATCTCTACACTCAACGTGGGGCTCAAATGTACAACCCTGAAGTCAAAAGTTGCACACTGTACTGACGGAGCCAGCCAGGTGCCCCGAATTATTTATTTTTTGAGTAACATTTAAACAATATTGATAGAACAACTACTATCAGTCCCTGAGTAAGGTGTTGAGGTACAAAGATACTCCTGGGGAGATGTTCCCTAGTTTGATATCATACTGTAAATAATAAAGGAGGGCACAGAAATAAATATTTCCTAAATGTAGAACGTAGCCCACTATGCAGTGATGATTTGAACACCTTGTAAATCATTGAATCAAAGGAAACAAACTCAAAAGTCCTATTTCTCAAAGGAGACAAAGCTAGAACCCCAATGACAGACTCCATGGAAAACCCACAGAGGATATCCCTGCCTCTAACTGTCCTTCCACACACTAGTCTGGAGAAGCTGTTTGATCTTTAAAATAGTGCAAGACCTACTTACATGCACATTTCTGAACACTTAGGTGATCAGGTATCTTCCTCCAGTGAACTGTAGGCTCCAACTTATTCATCTGGTCTCTCCAGAAACTTCCCTAATGCCTGGCACATAATAATTTTTAAATATTGATTATAATTTGCATACTATAAAATTCCTGTTTTTCAAGTGTACCGTTCAGTGGTTTTTACTATGTTCACACAGTTATGCAGCCGTCACCACTATCCAATTCCAGAACGTCTTCGGCACACCATAAACCCCATACCCATTAACAGAAACTCCCCAGTGCCCCTTCACCCAGCCCATCGAAACAACTCACTTACTTTCTGCTTCTATGGAATATGGAATATATTCCATATATATATATATATATATATATATATATATATATATGCAGAAAGAAAGAAAGAAAGAAAGAAAGAAAGAAAGAAAGAAAGAAGAAAGATTCCAATATATTCCATATTCCATAAAAATGGAACCATGATATGTGACCTTTTGTATCTGACTGGCTTCTTCCAAGTGGCATAATGTTTATAAGATCTACCCATGCGATCGTGTGTATTACGACCTCGTCCCTTTTTGGGGGTGAATAATATTCTATTGTGTGGCTTTACCAACTTTTATTTATCCATTCATCTGTCAATGACCATTTGGGTGGCCTCCACTATTTGGCTATCACACTAGGACTTTAATACACATTCGTTGAACAAAGTCGTGACCTTCCAACTATCATTGTAATATGTGAGATGGCCAATAAACATGAAAACTGTTCATCCTCATTATTAATCAGAGAAGTAGAAACTAAGACCAATGCAAAATCATGTCAAGGTACCAGATGAGTCAAGATTTCCTCCTCTAAGAGCTGTTGCCTTTGATAATGTGATACTCACCGTACACTGATTGCAGGGGTGCAAATTGGAACAAGCATTTGAGGGCAAGTTCGTGATAAGTATGAGAAGCCTTGACATGTTCCTACAATTTGACTCCCCTAATTCTGTATCTGAAAGACTAAGGCTCTAATAGAAAACACAGAAAAATGCTTTATTTGCAAAGACAGTTATTTATAATGATCAAATATAGGAAACAAACCCAAATACCCAACGGTCATGAACTATTTAAAGAAAATTTAGTGGACACACACTTTAAATAGTATAGCCATTAAAACTGCATTTTAAAAGGTGTTTAACTGCATCAGGAAGTATTATTAATATTCAATGAAAACAGGCATGGTATGGTTGATCACAACTATGTGAAAATCCCACAGAAAAATAGGAATTTGAGGAAACCTACAAAAATGTTAATATGAATTTATCTGAAAGGTGACATTATGGATGCTTTTTATGGTGATGGGACTGAAGAAAATAGGAAAAATCTTGACCACAACTTCACCTATTATGTCTTAAGCTAGTTTTTATGCACATGTGACTTAGCTCCCTTTTAAATGGTAAGTTCTAAGAGGGTAAAGAACTATCTTAAACAGTACCATTTTGTATTAAGTATAAAACCCTTTGCACTTTTATTAGACCTCATTTAATCCATTTGGTCATGTATACATAAAACAGGTATTTCCAGTACTTTTCATTGTCAAGAACAAGCTAATGGATACATACAAGACCAAACAAAGTTACGTTTTTGTCATTTTTTTCAACAGGGTCATCCCGATGGTAGTTAAAGAAATGGTGGCCTGCATTACCTACTGGTCTGTCCGCCTCTGAGAACCTGCTGGAATAAAGGGCACGTGGGACACATTAGAACCTTAAATGTTGAGAGAATCGTGTAGATACAATGACAGAGGCAAATGATTGAAAAGTCATCTACGGGGTGAAATATGTCACACTGCTTTGCTGCCAATGCGGAAAGTATATTTCCATCCTGTCTCCATGAATGAAGGGGCAGGTGAGAGAGAGCATTCTAGCCATTGGGAAGAAATTGCGCGGTGTTGGCCTTTATGTTTATGCAACTGTTACACGTTGTGAGTTCGAGCTTTAAATGTATTTGCCAGCAGCATCTTTTTTCCATTAGATTTAAACATTCAAGTCCCTTTTATGGAAAATAGACTCCCACATGGCCTTAATTCACTTCTACTCAACTTATCAAAACATTATCCCATAAGATTCATTTTAAGTCCAGAAAATTATCTGAGCTTCTTGTATGAGGCTGCTTTAGTTCTTCTTATAAACAAGTTCTCTCAGTTCCTGGTTTTGCACGCCCTTCAACTTTGCATGTGTTTGCGTGACTTGAGTTTAGCTCAAAATTTGATACCTTTGAATTTGAGCTGCAGACATTATCCAGATAATTCAAATATAAGTATCTGTGCAGTCCAATGATCTCAAGTGAAGAATGGTCTGAAATGACGTGCTTTAGTTTTTGTTTGTAGACAAATGAAAGAATTAACTCTTAACTCTCTCTGGGTACCTTGCAAAGTCATGTTTCCGTTGCCCTTGGTAAAACAATAATAGATAAAATTAATGGTGAGAAACTGTTATGCGCTGAGGCTTGTGTTATGGATTCAATGCATGTTTGCATTTAATCTTCAGAAGATGGTAAGAGGTAGGTATTATTTGGGGTCCCATTTGGTAGATGAGAAAATTAAGGGGAAAATTATATAACTGCAAAAAAAAAAAGGAAGCTTCCATAAGACTACTCATAGAATTATTTAGTATCCCCAAACTGGAAAAAACCCACATATCAACAAACAGATGGACAAATTGTCATATATTCGTGGAAGGGAGTACTACTCGGTGACTAAAAAAAAAGAAGAAAAAGAAAGAATGCAACCACTTATATGTGTTATAACATGTATAAGTCTTGAAACATGTTGAGTTAAGTACCCAGCCAAAAATATATATAAATATAAGACATAGAAGTCATGTTGTAGAATTCAATTTACATAAAGTTCTAGAAGAAGTGAAACTAATCAATAGTGATATAAATCAAAGGAAGGTGGATAGTGCTTGAAAAGGGATGTGAGGAAACTTCTAGGAGTGATGAGAATGTTCTATACTTTGAGTAAGGTGGTGGCCACATAGATACATGTGTTTGTCGAATGTTTGTCAAAACTCACTGAACTACGCACTTTATTTGATGGGAATCGTATGTCAAAGGAAGGATACTGATAGATTAGACAGATAGATAGATTGATAGAGATGATAGATAGATGATAGATAGATAGATAGATAGATAGATAGATAGATAGATAGATAGATAGATGATAGATAGACAGATAGATAGGACTTAGTATTTGGGTGGGTGAGAAGTTTAGGCATTTTCTCAAGGTTATACAGTTATAGGGAAAGTGGAATTTGAACACAAATCGAAAACGGGGAGCCTGACTCCAGTCTGACTCCTTGCCAAATAGTTGATGAAATAATCCCCAAGTACATTAGGCAGCAGCTACATTCTCCTAACTGGTGTAGGGATTAAAGAAATTTGATCAAATGAGTTAATACATGTGAAGTGCTTATGACAGTGCCTGGCATATAGCAAGAGCTCAAAACTGTTAACTACTGTTATTATAAGATACGAGCCTTGGGGCGCCTGGGTGGCGCAGCGGTTAAGCGTCTGCCTTCGGCTCAGGGCGTGATCCTGGCGTTCTGGGATCGAGCCCCACATTAGGCTCCTCCGCTGTGAGCCTGCTTCTTCCTCTCCCACTCCCCCTGCTTGTGTTCCCTCTCTCGCTGGCTGTCTCTATCTCTGTCGAATAAATAAATAAAATCTTAAAAAAAAAAAAAAGATACAAGCCTTGACCTCAAGGCAATTATAGGGTGCCCGGGGAAATAAGCCATTGATTCGCCAAGCATTAACCAACAATACAAGAATCACAGTTTAGTATAAAAAATGGTGTAAGGAAGTACCTAAAGCCAAAGCCAGAAACTTAGTTTCTACAGGTGCCAAGCAGCTTAACAAAAGGGCGGTAGGGATGTGGGACCCTGGAAAGCACAGGTCCCATCCAATGGGATAGCCACTCTCTCCAACCTATTGTTGCCATAAGGAGACGCTGTTCCAGTATTGCCAAATGTGTTTTTAAAGAACCTAGAAATGTAGATGTTTATGTGAAATCTATTCAGAAATGTTGTGCAATATTTCAGTGCCTTAAAAAATGCATGATCTTTGGGTTACAAGCTACAAAGTGTATCTTAAATGCATGGTCTTAAGAAGACTCTTAGAAGCCACACAAGCATCTGGTTTCCCACGTTACTCTTCTACTCACACACAATCTTGTTGGGGGAATCCAAACTAGAGAGGTGTCACCTCTCCAAGGTCACCCAACTAGAGGCACGTCTGCGAATTCAGGCTACACAGATGTCAGTGTTGAATTAATACCAAAGCTGGCCACATCTCTGTGAGTTTGGTCCCCTTGGGCTGGACTACAGAAGGAAAGCTTCAAGAGGAAGTGAGCTTGGAACAAGATTTGGGAACACCAGAAGTGAAGGAATGTCATGGGAAAAGCATAGAGAGATAAAGTTCAAATGGAGGCTGAGGTCACTTCAGTTTGAGTTGGGAAATTTTTGAAATGGCTTCAGTAGAGTTCTGGGAGCCATGGAAGTTTTGTACTGTATGCCATCCTCTACGGGGACCGTGGGAAGTTGATAGAGCTGTGCGGTGCAAGGAGGGGTAAAAGTGGACTTTCGAAGGGCAACTTGAAGCCAGTGCTTCATCTGTCCTGTCAAGAGGTCCCATCACCCATGTCCTTTCCCATCTGAACCCAGATTTTCTATTTATGCGAGGAGGAAGGGGAGGGAATGGGAAATCAGAGGAACTGGAATTTATCTGAAGAATAAGCAACGAACTAAGGATAATTCATCAGTCAAACTCAAGGAACTGGATTCAACCCAGTTATGATTTCCCCCCTCTACCACATTTATTTGGGTTCTTGAGAAGAACCAGTCAATTTTAGTTGTAGACCTGGAAGACACCATATCTAAGTGCACCGTGAGTACTTTAGTGACCCTGCTTCAAAAATTTCTGTTCCGGGTACAGGCAGAAATGGATATCAGTAAACCAAGATGCTCTCTATGCCAAAAGTCCATTTTGGCCATTCATTCAACAGATATTCACTCTGTGTTTATTCTATGCCATATACTGTGCTGAGCCCCGGGGATTCAAAGTTGATCAAAAGCAGACCTGTTCCTCCTACTCGTGAAGGTTTAAAGTCTATTCATGGAGAGTAGACATTAATCAAGTAAATGTAAATGTACAACGTGATTAGTGCAAGAAAGAGGTATTGCATCGGCTCAGAGAACATCCGGCAGGTGAACTGAACCTCGTCAGGAGATCAAGAAAAGCTTCCGCAAGGACGTAATGATTGAGTCAAGCTCTCCAAATTAAGAAGACATTTTGATAGCAACAGGAGTGGAGAATCCAGGTCAGAGAAAGAGCTGCAGCTGTGTGTAGAACCCAGCTCGTAGTGGCTCACAAGAGCAGATTGCTGAATTTTCAGGAATGTTCCAACCCAGTTGATGATATGTTGGGGATATTTACACTGCGGACATGGGCACATGCTATGAGATCAGGAGTCTTGTTTTTGTTCTGTGTGGGGGTGGGGACGGCTTTGTTTTCACAGAGATCCAGTTTCCAAACAATTGCCAGAGTGTCATGATAAATTGTTGTGACTGGGGACAGAAGAACTGATAGACTGGACCAAACAGAAAGTCAAGTGCCAAGCGTACAAAGCATGAGAAAAAATGGTGGGAGATGCCACAGACAGCCAAGTAGGGGTCAGACCATACACAGTTATGAAGGCTTGCTAAGCAGTTTATTCTTCATTTTAAGAGCAGTGGGAAGCCATTGATGTGTTCGTAAGTAGGATGAAAAATTTAAGCGGATGGTGGATTCGATAAGATCCATCCGCTCACACTTTGGAGACCGGGTTGGAAGAAGGCAAGAGAAGATGGCAGTAAGTAGTCCAGGAAACAGATAATACTAGCTCGGACTTGAGTGTTGACAGTAAAGATGAAGAGACATAGCAGGTTGTGTATGTGAGCGAGATAAAAATCAATAGGATTTGGGGAAGGACTTCAATGTAGCAGTGAGTGGGTATAAATTTTATAACTGGATGTATGGTCAGGACTCTTCCCCAAACCAGAAAATATTGAAAGAGGGTCACGATTTTCAGTGGCAGGAAGAGATAGGAGCTGTTTTGGCACCTGTTTGGCTTGATACCTTTGAGACAACCAAAAGGGCATCAGGATGAGTGATCTGGGCTGAAAGTGTGAGTTGAAGAGTCTTTTTTTTTTTTTAAAAACAATTGGAAATGTGGACTTGGAACAGTACAGTGAGATCATGAAGTGAGACGCTAACTGGTCTTCGCAATGAGCTTTAAGGAATTCCCAGTTTTGAAGGTATTTTTGAGAACAATGAGCCTGAAAAGAAAACCAAAAAAGAGCAATCAGAATTCTGTTCATTTCAGCAACAAGTCAATCATAGGTTTATAAATGCTACCCTAATTGATATGATGGAGGGCAAATGGCAGATTGAAGAAGAAAGAGAGGGTGGGTGGAGGGGAGGTGGGGACAGTATGTATGGACAACTCTTTCAAGAAGTCTGGCTGAGGGGCACCTGGGTGGCTCTGCTGGTTGTGTCCAACTCTTGATTTCAGCTCAGGTCATGATCTCAGGGTCATGAGTTTCAGCCCCGCGTAGGGCTCTGTGCTAAACATGGAGCCTGCTTGAGATTCTCTCTTTCCCTCTGCCCCGCCCCAACCCACCCCCAATGCAGATGCGAATGTGCTCTCTCTCTCTTTCTCTAAAAAAAAAAAAAAAAAAGAAAAAAAGGGGAAGTGCGGCTGAGATGGACGGAGATGCGGGATCCAAAAGCCATTTTTTTTTTTAATGGAAGAGATATTAAAGATGTTTAAAACGAAACCAAGGGGGAGCCTGGGTGGCTCAGTTGATTAAGCATCTGCCCTCTGCTCAGGTCATGATCTCAGAGTCCTGGGGTCAAGCCCTGCATCAGGCTCCCTGCTCAGCGGGGCCTGTTTCCCCCTCTACCCCTCCCTCTGCTTGTGCTTTCTCTCTCTCTCTCTCTGTGTCAAATAAATAAATAAAATCTTAAAACAAAACAAAACAAAAACACTGGGCTAGCCCAAGTTGAGAACGAGAATCTTAACACAGGAGAGAAACTAGAATAGTTGGGAAGGTGTACGCGAACCCACAGAAAGAGTTACCAACGCCTACGGTAATGAGGGAAAAGAGACGAGCCGAATACTGTTGGGTTGAGGTTATATTTTTCATACCAGAAACCTATGGGCGTTTCTGTCTATTTTATTGTTATCGCTAAAGCTTATAGACTGAATTGCTACACTCTTCACCCGGGAGGGAAAAAATTGAACCGACAGCCCTCTGTGGTTTCCCTCCGAAAAATCTTTGAACATGGTTTAAATTGCATGTGTGTTGAATTTGTCTGATCTTGAGAATCTCAGACCCTTAGAAGCAGAAATTAATGATCTTATCGGATCCCTTCATTTCAATTCATTCCCTGAATATGTATTGGGCACTCACGCTGCCAGACACTCCGCTAATCACCGGGGATTCAAAGATAAACAAGAGAGCCTCTGACCTTGAAGAAGTAATGGAATAAAAATATTTATGCAATTAACTAGAATAAAGTTCCAAGCACTACAACTGAACAAACCTAGAGGTTTCCAGAGGAGGGAGCTCGTTCATTACAGGGCGGAGAAAATGATCCGGGTCTCTGGACTCCAAATAGAACGTCTTCCTCGCTATTCATACATCATAATACTCTTATTTTCCCACAAAAAAAGATTTGCTGTGTAAATCTATTTGTTTAACCCACAAAGATAATATAATCTTTCAGCCTTCTTGTTAATTTTACTCCCATCACTAATCCAAGTTCAACACTCGTATATACTATTGGCTGAGAACTCTATGATTTGGATTCTGGTATAAACCACTCATTTCCCTTTAAACATTAGTTTGAAAACCATTAAACAGTAGATGGCCATCACCCCACATCCATTATTCACTAGAACAATTCTACTCAGCTATGTCTATATAAGGCCACAGAACCCACCGCAACTTTGTTAGTACATTTTTTTTTTGTTACTGCCTCTGTCATAATTCTAACCTACTAGTAACCAAAATGTTTGCCCACTTTTTAGTTTCGTGTCTTCGATACTCTAGATGGAGCCTATATTAATGAGTCAGAAGTAAAATTGTAGTTACTGACATTTTGGCATCGGATGGTGTCAAATATACATTAAAATGAGAGCTCGTTTCGACAGCACATATAATAAAATTGCAGTGATGCGGAGAAGAACATGGATGACAGACGTTAAAATGAATTCTTACCTTCTTGTGCTTTCTCAGCAATGTATTAAATATTTACCAAAGCCCCACAGTTGCCTGGGATGAGGCCAAGTGCTTCAGGGGGAAAAAGAAACAAGATGGGTTGGGCTCTCTAGGAGCTCCTAGTATAAATCCAGAGAATCTGTTTGGGACCTTTTCCAACCTTCAATTTTGATTTGAAAGAGCCATCTTGGAGTGGGGAAATAAAACTTTCTAGAATGAAGACTAACCAAAAGTTCAAGATTCACTTCCGCATCAATGATTCTGAAGTGTCTAAGTATCTAACTCATTTATTCTCTTTAGAGTTTTCTCCTGCTCTGGGCGGGGGGGGGGGGGGGGGGCTGCGACAAAGAGAAGAATATGATGAGTGAACGGGTGATGATGGATTTGCTCCTCTGTTCCCTCCCCAAATAACCTGCCACCTGCCAACTCACAGGCATCCCACCAAGTACCCTGGGACGAATATAAAGACAGGCACGCCATCGAGAGCTAACCAATCCGGTGGAGAAGACAATGGTCCAAAAAACAACTTGCGATGAAATTTATCCGAAACAGACACGTTCACAACATGCTGTGGAAAATCTGCAAAGGATGAGATTCTCTCTGACCAGGGGACGGGGAGAAGATCCTCGGGAGTGTTTAAAGATGAACGGGATTGAGACGCTTGGGAAAGAGCGGGAAGACAGCCCAGGCTAGAGTTTCTGTCTTTGCAGAAGTTACAAACCCTGGAAGTCACGTGTCACATACCACTGTACAAACCCAGATAAGAACTCCATTTTTTTTCCTTTTTTCCATTTGGGAACCACTGAAATGTGCCCACACGGAGGACTGGATTTAGGAATAATTTGTTGTAGCAAATTAGAACCACAGGCTCCCTCTAAATTTCCCCCTCCTGGTTGTTAGGATTGAGGCCACTGTCAACATCCAAGAAGACAGGAAGGGAAATCTTGGAGACCACAGCTCGCTGCAGCTTGCCCCGGGCCTCGCCTGGAACAAAGATGAAGCCGTGAGCCTCGGGAGGAGAGCTCAGCTGCTGCAGGAGCTGGACCAGAAGGCTCGATTCTAAGTGCAAAGCACACGACCCTCACCTGAGTTATGTTTCAGTGGGGACCCAACCCCAGGCAAATCTTCCTCGCCCGGACCCGGTTCTCATAACAGGGGTGGGGAGAGAAACACAGCCGGGCACCTTACTTGGGAGAAAAGGCAACAAACCAAAAAAAGATTAATTTTTAAAAAGCCAAGCGCTAATCCGACAGTGGTTTTTCGAGAGTGCCTCAAGCATTAGTAGGTCATTAAATCTTTGTTAACAGGCCAGGAAAAAAATGTAAAAGGAGGGGAAAAAAGTGGTCATGGTTCTGTTTAAGTTTACCCAGCATGGAAATTTCATCAAATCACAGAATGGCAGGGATGAAAGGATCCACAGGACCCCCAACCAAGGCTAGACGCCCCACAACGGCGTCCTAGGACAATGTTCCACTCCCTCTCTTCTCCTGTGGAATGCAATTCACCAGAAATTGAATTTGGGTTTCACTTTTATAATTTGGGAAAGTAAAAGTCTCATCTGTCTTCCAGTACCAGTTGACTCTCAGAAACTTGAAAACTGCCCTTAGGGTCCTTCTGAATCTTCCTTTCTTCGGGTTAGTCCTTATGTACCATGGTTTTCTCAATATCTCCTCAGACGGCACGATGGGCAGCCACGAGTAATCCTCACTAACTCCAAGCTTGCCCTCCCCTGAAAGGTGTCCAGCTGGTCCACACCGCCCTTGCATCGTGGCCTGGGAAGTGCGTGAAAAATTTCAAGGATAATCCGACACATGGAGTAGTAAAAAGCCACTATTACCCCTAGTTTCAAAAATATGCTATTTCATTTAAAGTAGCCAAAAATATGAGTGAAGAAAGCAACCTTTTTAGTTAATACTTTTAAATTCATGTCCTTATTTTTTTTTCAAGATTTTATTTATTTACTTGAGAGAGAGAGAACAAGAGAGAGCAGAACAGCAGGGAGGGGCAGAGAGAGAAACAGGCTCCCTGCCGAGCAGGGAGCCCAACACAGGACTAGATCCCAGGACCCTGGGATCACGACTTAAGCTGAAGGCAGCCACTCAACCAACTGAGCCACCCAGGAGCCCTAAATTTGTGTTTATTTGTTTATTTATTTATTTATTTATTTATTTATTTATTTATTTAAAGATTTTATTTATTTATTTATTTGACAGAGAGACAGCCAGCGAGAGAGGGAACACAGCAGGGGGGAGTGGGAGAGGAAGAAGCAGGCTCCCAGGGGAGCAGGGAGCCTGATGCAGGGCTCGATCCCAGGACGCTGGGATCACGCCCTGAGCCAAAGGCAGATGTTTAACGACTGAGCCACCCAGAGGTCCCTGTAAACTGTTACTTTAAGTTGAAACTGAAGACTTCATGTGTATGAATGCGAATGTACGTGTGAACACGAACACACACACACAGAGGCTCGTGCCTGAAGTGTTTCTATCCCGAGGGTCCCTTCTTGCCTCACCTGTTTAGGGGCCCCAGGATCGAGCCGGCCCTGAGAAAAAGGAAGGAGTGTTCACTGTGCAAGTTTCACACGTAGAGATTGAAGGTAGTGTGCAGTGGGTATGAATGTCACAGTGATCAACTTAGGCAGAAAAACTACATGAATAAAAGAACGCTCTTAATTTCTCTATAATGGAATTTCACAAAGCTGTCAAAGCCCCATTCCAATGCTGGTAGAAAATGGGAACTTTCCAGTTCAAGATAAACTCAGCCACTTCTGGATGGTATATAATCTTTTTCGGATACACACCTGGTCCGGCTGGGATTTTCCTCCACCGTGCCCGGTGGTGATCAGCCATCAGGTTTTGGTAGGAGGGGATGTCTCAGTCTATCCAGAATTCAGCGCTGATGTGGCTCCCCTGATCTGAGCTTTGCAGGTGGCCCCGGCTAGACCCACTGGTGAGTGTCTACACCTGTCTCTGGCTCCAGGGCCTTTCTATAGTACTTCATCCCAACCTCATCCCAACCTCATCCCGTCCCATCTCCCGACCTGCCATCGCCTCCATCACCCCTCTCCAGAAGGTGCAGGAAACTCTCATGTTCCCATCTGGCACCACGGTGAGGTCATGGGGGACTCAGAGGAGGGAATTGACATTGGGTGCTCTCTTCCTAAAGCAGCCATGCCACGTCATCATGTCTGTTTCATAAGCTCAGAGAAGGGGAGCCCCTAGTAGGCTCCTGGCTTTCATGGACTTAACCTGAAATGTAAGGGGCAGGCTAAAATTTCCCCAGGACTCCTGGTTCTCCTCTGAGGCTTGATTCGGCCAAGGTTTGTATGTGGTTCCTTTTCAGGAACTGACTAGGACCACTGCCAATCATGTCCTTTCCCGCCTCTCCCCTACTGGCCACTGCTACCCTGGATGTGCTTGGGGTTTGGAAAAGTTCTCTTACATCACTGTGCCCTGTGGTTTATGGCAGTAACTCTATCCTCCAAGTCTGCCAGATCCTGAGTCTTTTTGGGCTCAAGAAGCTCTCTCCTAAAAAGCCCAGCTCTTGCCGCAGGAAACCCCAGCTTCCAAGACCATGTCTCTATTGCTAATTTTTATAAACATGCAGAAATTGAACTGCCTTTTTTACTCTGGCCTGTGTCTGCCTCTACCATGTGGGAATGAGTCCTCTAACCAGAGTAGAGGGTCCTGAGACAACGTGACAATCGCAGGAGGGGAAGACCTCAGTCATTGGCTGGAGATTTTATATCTTCGTGCTTGTGTCATTAAATGCTGATTTATGGATTCAGGAACATGGGGTTCATATTCAGTGACCCATCTCGTAACAAAATGTCACAGTCTGTGAGTTAATAATTAGTGAGGGAATTATTCAAGGTCCTGGTGGGAAACATTCACCTGAAATGGTTCAGATACGGAGAGTTTAATGAAGGACTAGTTACAGAGGTGTCAATAGGGTGAAAGAAACCAGTAAGGAGGGTGGAAGAAGCAACAGCAGAGGTCATTCGGCCCCAGAGCTGAAGAAGCAACAGGAAAGGGGTAGAAGGTACCCAAGACTGGGAGAGCTGGAGCCATGGAGGAAGAGCCATCCCAGAGGAGCTGTGGTTAGGGACAGACTCCATCAATCACTTCCAGAACCCGAACACAAAGCAGGGAGTGGGCAGAGAAGAAGTTCATTGACCTTGCTTTTCTCTTGTCCTCCTATGGACAAGACCGGGACAGGTGCCACACTGCGAGCAAACCCAGGCGAGATCCCTAGGGCTCAGGGTCCCAGGGCACAGAGAAGCCTAGGGACTAGGTCTTGGCAGGGTATGGGATAGAAGGAGAATAACAAACCTGGTGAACATAGCAGTCAATGCCCCATTTTTGAATCCTTGCCTTTCTTCCCCTACTCACTACTGAGTTAGTCTAAGTGGCTCAAGTAGAAAGGCTATAAATAGTGACCGCTGAGCCTTTTTTCAGATTGAGTCTTACAGGGATTCTTAACCTTTTTTGGTAGGCTACTACCACCTAGAGAATTTTAATACATGTATTTTAAAATATAATATACACATATATTTGGCCAAGTTCTGAGAAAAATGCATTTGCCACATCAAATCCATATGATGTCAGAGAGTTCATGTAGCCCTTGAAGCCTGTCTATGGGTCTCCCAGGGCCCCTGGATCCAACTTGAAGGACCTTTGCTCCAACTAGACTAATATTTCAGAGACTTTTTATCAAACAGCTGAGGTGCTGAGCACAGGGAACAGAAACATCTTTGTTCCCGGGAACCCTGAGCTGCATGAATAAATTTCCCCGGGGCCTTCTTAAGGTTAGGCAGGGAAGAGAGTGATTGAAAATGAAAGAACGCTAACCTTAAAAAAAGAGAGAGATAAAACCAAGACTTAGGTTCTGTTCAACAGACATTGCCTGCCTCCTGGGTACTGAGAACTACAGAAACCAAGAGCACCCTTGAGTAAAGAACAGCCAAAGGGAAACTCCAAGAGAAGAAGAAAAGCAGAACAGAAAGAAAGGCGTAGGGAAGAAGATGAGGTCATAGCTTCTAATCCTGGACCGCTCTCACCCATGGGGACTTGGAGACTAATGGAGAAATGATGCAGCATAGTGACTGGGTAGATGGAGAGTGGGACTTGGTTGTTGGGTTTGATCGCACAGTAGACTAGACTACCAAGTCTTGTTTGCTGGCATAGTTTTCTTTAAGTCTTCATAGACATCCTTTTTGTTGTTGCTGTGTAAATTCATTGCAGAGGTCAATTCTTTGAACCCGTCTTTCATGGCCTTCATGAAAGACGTCCAACGGTCTACCCACATCTGCTCTTCCAAACTCTCTTCTTGCCACATCTTCACCCAGCACAACTCAGCCCCTTCCCCAGGAGGGCATCCTGTTTCTTCTTCTCAATTGTCTGGGCTTATTGGTGCAGGTCCCTTTTCCTAGCATGCTTTTGCCTGTCCCTTCCCACCCACCCCCATCCTCCCGATATACGTGGTACTACCTATGAGGTCCCCATCTCATGGCTACCTCTATAAAATTGTTTTAGTTCTAGTAAAAGGAATTTTTTTTTATTATAAGAGAAGAAGTGGATGTGATATCTATCCACTTGGTAATTATAGTTATCTGTATAACATGTTGCAGCCTACAAAATATTTGCATACACATTATATATTCAAATGGTTATCACTGAGCGTGACTCCCTAAAATCTGTATGCTTGGCTAATCCTGACTGTTTCAGAATGGGCATGTGACCCAATTCTGGGCAATGAGAACAGATGAAGAGTTGGTGACAATGTGCCTGAAAAGAGCTTGCCCACTCCCAAGGGAACATAAGAAGGCAAGACCTCTCTTCTTAGGGCATTGTGTGTTTGTGTAAGACGCCTAGAACTTCCTCAGCCATTTAGCTCTCAGCTTGGAGAGGAAGCCAACACCAAGGATGCCAGCCCCTCGGTGACTCAGGATATTTTAAGTTTGGTATCAATCAATCCTAACATCAATCAAGTCCAATGTCCACCACCCCCACCCCAGACTTACTGCTTTGTTATAAACCAAGTGTCTGTCTTGCTTAAGCAGTTTGAGTCACAATTTCTCTGTTAACAGCAGAAAGTATCCTAACTATATACACTTAGTTTTGTAATTTTTTCTTAATGGTGGTAGAAAAATAGAAAGGTGGCAACCCTAAAAGCACAGGCAACAAAAACAAAAATCAAGAAGTGGGACTACATTAAACTTAAAAGCTTCTGCACAACAACAACAATAACAAAAGAGAGTGAAAAGGAAACCTAAGGAATGGGACAAAATATTTGCAAACCATAAAACTGATAAAGAGCTAACGTCCCAAATAGATAAGAAAGTCCTTTAACTCAATAACAACAATTTTTTTAAAAACCCTAATAACCCAGAGATGAGGAGAAATTGGAACCCGTGCACACTGTTGGTGAGAAAGCAAAGTGACACAGCCACTATGGAAAACAGTATGGAGGTTCCTCAAAAAATTAAAAAACAGAGCTACCCTGCGATCCAGCAATCCCTCTTGTGGATATTTACCAGAAAGGAATCAGAATCTCCGGGAGAAATTAACACTCCTATGACCCCATTCACAAGAGCCAAGTGTGGAAACGACTTAAATACCCATCAACAAATGAATGGATAATGAAAGGTATATACATACAAGGGAATCTTAGCCCTAAAAAAGAAGGAAATTTGAGATATGTGACAGCGTGGATGAACCTTGAGGGCACTATGCTAAGTGAAACAAGTCTGTCCCAGAGCAACAAATATTGCATGATTCCACTTACAAGAGGCATCGAAAACACTCAAATTCATAAAATCCGAAGTGGAATGGTGATTGCCAGGGGCTGGGGGCAGTGGGAAAATGGGGAATTACTAATCAATAGGCATAAAATTTCAATGAGGCAAGTTCAAAAACTCTAGAGGTCTATTTTACAATATTGTACGTAGAGCCAACAATAACGTACCCCTGAAAGTTTGTTAAGAAAATAGATTTCTTGGGGCGCCTGGGTGGCTTAGTCATTAAGCGTCTGCCTTCGGCTCAGGATGTGATCCCGGAGTCCTGGGATAGAGCCCCACATCAGGCTCCCTGCTCCGCTGAGAGCTTGCTTCTTCCTCTCCCACTCCCCCGCTTGTGTTCCCTCTCTCGCTGGCTGTCTCTCTCTCTGTCAAATAAATAAATAAAATCTTAAAAAAAAATAAATTTCTTGTTAAGTGTTCTTACAAAAGAAAAGAAAGATAGTGAATGGTAAGCCTAGTCAGAATGAAAAAGTTAAATAAAATATAAAAATAAAAGCCAAATATGTGTATTATCAAGCACCCCCAAAATAACTATATTATATCGTGTGTGCATTTTGTTATTGCTGAAATCAGGAAGGAAGATTTGAGCTGAGTTCCCTTTCAGATGCGACAGAGTGTGTTCTAAGGCGCAACTCAGATAAAAACGTATAGGAGTCTTACCTCCTGGAACCGAATCCCGGTCCCATTCCTGCCTGGCTGTCAGACTTTGAGCAAGGCACAGAATATTACTGAGTCTCAGGTTTTTCTCCATATAACAGGAATAATAATAACAGCTAGCGTAAGTCGTTGTTATGATTAAATGATGTAATACACATAAAGCAGCTAGCAGGTTCTTGATAGATATAGCAAGGGGCTCCGTATGTCAGTTTTTATTATTTTGAAGAAATTTGGTGAGAAGTGAGACTCCTTACCTAGGTTGACTGCATACTTCATAAGGAAAACAAGGACTCTGGCTATCAGACAGAGAACAGAAAAAAGTCATTCTGGGCAAATACAGGTGTTGAGGAAGATAGCCATGTTTCTCAAAGGAAAAACCAGAGTATTTTACTTGCACAAAAGGCAGAGAGAGCATTCAAATTGAGGAACATAAGGTAGGAAGATGCCTTGTCTGTGTTTCTATGATTTTTGGCATAAGTTGCATTTTGGAATCTGTGCTGTCTTTACTACAGAATGAATGTTCTTAATCCGAAAATTACGTGGAGAGTTTGTGGCTTGTGGCTGTATTCTCTGAATTCTGTTTGCCGTATTCCCCTGGGATGTTCTATCTCCTAGAACATTGGGCTGTAAGAAATTCAAAAGGAAGCACCATGAAAGACAAAGGAACTTGAACTTTCTCAGTTCATTCAAACCCAGGATCGCCGTACATGCTGACAAACTCATGCACAGAACAGTCTATGCAATTATGTGTTGCAGCCTTATCCCAAACTCCTAAGGCTTGAGGAAGTACCTGTTAGTACAAAGGAAAAAAACTCAAATATCCACTGACAGAGAGATAGACAAACGGGAAGTTGTAGAGACATACAATGGAGTATTGTTCAGCCCTAAGAAGGGAGGAAATTCTGACCCATGCTACAACATGGATGATCTTTAGGACAATATACTGAATGAAATGTGAAATAAGCCAGTCACAAAAGGGCTAAGGCTATGTGACTCCACTTACATGAGGGATCTAGCCAAATTCAGGGAGATAGGAAGTAGAAATGTGGTCACCAGGGTCTAGGGAAAGAGAGAAATGGGGAACTGTTTAATGAATACAGAGTTTCCGTTTTGCAAGAAAAGAGTTGTGGGGATTGGTTGCACAACTGTGTGGCTATACTTAACACTGCTGAACTGCACACCTAAAAAGGCTTAAGAGGGTCCATTTTATGTTATGTGTGTTTTACCATAATTAAAAATTTTTAAAAATAATTTTAAAATGAAGAAGCAAAAAAAAAAAAAGATTTTTAGAAAAAGAATAGTAAGGAAGAAATTACATCAATTCTTTATAACCTTTTCTAGAAAAGAAGCAGAAGGAATACTTCCTAACTTATTCGATGAGGCCAGCTTTGCCTTAATATGAAAACCAGGCAAAAACATTGCAAGAAAAGAAAAGTACAGACAAATATCTCTCGTGAATATAGATGCCAAAATATTAGCAAATCAAATCCAACAATGTATAAAGCCAAGTGAGATTTAACCCAGGTATTCAAAACAAAACCGGTTTGACATTCAGAAATTAATGTAATCCATCATATTGATAAGCTGAAAAAAAAAAAAAAAAAAGAAAGTTACATGATTATGTCTTGAAAAAGCCAGAAAAAAAAAAAAAGCCAGAAAAAGCATCTGGTAGAATCCACAGTCATTTATGATTAAAAAAAAAAAAACAAAAAAACCCCACAACTCTCAGTACACTAGGAATGCAGAGGAACTTCTTCAACTCAATACAGGATATCCACAAAAACCCACCAAATAATACCATACTTAATGCTTTAATGTTAAGAAGCTTAAAGCCTTCCGGGGCGCCTGGGTGGCACAGTGGTTAAGCGTCTGCCTTCAGCTCAGGGTGTGATCCCGGCGTTCTGGGTTCGAGCCCCACATCAGGCTCCTCCACTGGGAGCCTGCTTCTTTCTCTCCCACTCCCCTGCTTGTGTTCCCTCTCTCGCTGGCTGTCTCTATCTCTGTTAAATAAATAAATAAAATCTTAAAAAAAAGAAAAGAAGCTTAAAGCCTTCCCACTAAGATCAGGAAGAAGACAAGGATATCCCATCTCACCACTCCTTTTCAATGTCCTACTGAAATTCTAGCTAATGCAATCAGACAAGAAAAGAAAATGAGATGTACACAGATCGGGAAGGGAGAAATAATGTCTTTACAGAGAGCATGATTATCTATGTAGAAAATCCAAAAGAATCAACAAGTAAAACTCCTGAAACTAAGAGGTGATTATAGCAAAGTTGCAGGATGCAGATTAATGTATAAAAATCAATGCTTTCCTATATACCAACAATGAACAAGTGGAAATTGAAATGCAAAACACCGATGAAAGAAATCATAGAACTAAATGAATGGAGAGATAGTCCATGTTCATAGAAAGACTCGATATTGTCAAGACGTCATTTCTTCCTATCTTGATCTATAGGTTCAATGTCATCCCCATCAAACTTCCAGCAAGTTATTTCATGGATATCAACAAACTAATTGTAAAGTTTATGTAGAGAAGCAAACAACCTTGTATAGTCAACACAATGTTGAAGAAGAACAAAGTTGAAGAACTGATACTACTTGCCTTCAAGACTTAATACGATGTTACAGTAAACAAGACAGTGTGGTATTTGTGAATGAATGGATAAATAGACCAATGGAACGGAGTAAGGAGCCCAGATAATTGACTCACATAAATATAGCCAATTGATCTTCGACAAAGAAGCAAAGGCAATAAAATGGAGAAAAGAGAGTTTTTCTCAACACATGGGGCTGGAACAATTGTAAGCCACAAGCAAACAAACAAAAAACAGCAACTAAAAGAATCTGGACATAAATCTTCCACTTTTTCACAAAAATTAGCTCAGAATGGATCACGGACCAATGTAAAGTGCAAAGCTATCAATCTCCTAAAATATAACATAGGAGAAAATCTGGATGAACTCGAGGTTTGGTGGTGACTCTTCAGATTCAACACCAAAAGCACGATCTGTGAAAGACAGACTTGACAACCCGAATGTAATTAAATTTTAAGATTTCTGCTCTGTGAAAAACACTGTCCACAGAATGAAGGGACGAGCCACACACTGAGAGGAAGTGCTTGCAAAAGGCCCATGTGATACAGGTCTGTTAACCAAAATATACAAAGAACTCTTAAAACTCAAGAAAATAATAGCCCAATTTAAAAAATGGGTCCCAGACCCTAACAGACACCTCTCCCAAAGATACAGAGATAGCAAATAAGCATTTGCTAAGATGTTTAGCATCAGACATCATCTGTTCAACGTATGCTAAAGGTGTATGATGTCATATTTAACTTGCAGAGAAATGCAAATTACAACCACAATGAGACACCACTGCACACTCACTAGCATGGCCCAAATCCACAACACGGACAACACCAAAGGCTCGTGAGAATATGAAGCCACAGGAATGCTCATTCAGCGCTGGTGGGAAGGCAAAATGGCGCAGCCCCTTTGGAAGACACCTTAATGGTTTCTTACAAAACTAAACATACTCTTACAAGATGATCCAGCAATCACTCCCTCTGGTATTTACCCGAAGGACTTGGAATTTTATGTCCACACAGAAACCTATGCAGGGATGTGTATGGCAACTTTATTCACAGTTGCCAAAACTTAGAAGCAACCAAGATGTCCTTCAATAGGTGAATGAGTAGAGAAACTGTGGTCCCTCCAACACAACGGATTATTATTCAGCACGAAAAAGAAATGAGCTATCAAGCCATGAAAAGATGTGGAGGAATGTTCTATGCAGATCACTAAGTGTAAGAAACCAGTCGGGAAGGGCTACGTACCATAGGATTCCAATGGGAATGGCATTCTGGGAAAACAGAACTATGGAGACAGTGAAAAGGTTGGTGGTTGCCAAGAGTCAATGGGGAAGGCGGGGGGAAGGTGAGGGAAGGGGGATGGAGAGGCACAAAACAGAGGTTTTTAGGGCAGAAACTATTCTGTATGATACTATAATGGAGGATGCCTGTCATTTCTTTGTCAAAATCCAGGGAATGTATGCCACCAAGAGTGAACCCTAATGTGAATGATGAACTCTGGATAATTATGACGCGTCAATGTAGGCTCATCATTGGTAGAAAGTGTACCACTCCCCTGGGGGGTGTGGGTAGTGGGGGAGACTTTGGGGAGGGGGCAAGGGTCTATGAGACATCTCTGTACTTTGTGCTTTATGCAGCTGTGAATCTTAAAAAGCTCTCAAAAATAAAGTCTGTTAAAAAAAAAAAAAAGGAAGGAAGGAAAAAGAGGAGCAACGTAAAACAAAATAGAAAGTTAGAACCTGACGGAATTTTTACGATAATCTTGCATCAGAAAATCCAGCCGAGGCTAGAAGTTATGTTTCTACGGACGTGGCATTTCCACTGTGACTTTGGTTTTCACCCTCCAAACAGAGCAGCTAGTCTGTGTCTAATTGTGTTTATTTTTCCCCCTGCAGGGATGTTTAACAGTCCCCTAACCACTGAGATGGTCCCATAAAATTTTATGACAACAATTTCTTAAGTGAAATTTCCATTCGGTCTGTTTGTGGGACCTTCAAAAAAGCGGGAGAAAGCCAAATAGATATAACTTGGGACATTTTCCTGAGGTCTAATTTAATTATAAATCATGACTTTATGAGGCTACCATTCAAAATTCCTATGATTTCTCTGCAGCAAAACGTAATTTACGGCTCCTGCAAGACAGTGAGCTCATGCCTAGAACCAAAGGGCACCCTGAACCACATCCCTTTGGGAAATTTTACAAGCTACGCTCTGGGAAGGTGACGTCTGACATTGGAGGTTGGCGAGCCCAGTCCACCCTCCCCCACCCTACCCCCCACACATACACACCTCCCACCAGGTCGGCATCCATGTGCACAGAACACAGCAGTGCCAAAGAGGCCTTGAGTGTTTAGTGAATGAGAAGAGAAGGGGAAAACCACGACACGCAATGACCGTGTTCATCTCCCTCCCGAGACGATCTGTTATCTGTATTTGTCCCCTGCTCACACCCATGGCATGAGGACACACCTGGGCTGCACAGTCACCACTATGTATGTGGCCTTGGACCCTGACTGCTGAACTGGGGTTTTCTTCTGTTTTATTTGAACCTCTGGGCATTTGTTAAAGACTATGCATTCTCCAGAAGTAGGTCAAGGTGGACCAGAATCACGCTCACCGCGAGGAAGGAGTGGAGCTTCTCACTAGGACTTACTCAAAGTTGGAAAAGCAGGGCTGGGATAATGAATGTGTGCATCTCCTAAGTCCGGGCTCAAATGCATTAATCAACAGACACCCAAAGTACAGACCACGGAGGGGTGAATCTCTTCGTTGTGGTTACGTGGCCACTGTAGGGAAAAGGCCTGGCTGCGGGATTCCCACTGCCTATGTGCCGTGACACGGTATCAACCACTCGACGGCAGAGTCAAACGGTCAGGCGTTTCTCCATCAAGTTTTGGAATCCACTGCTCATCGGAAACAAATGTAAACCAAAAGAAAAAGAAGAGAGAGAGAAATGTAAACCATCTCCAAAATGACAAATTAAGTCATCTCTGAAATTCTAATACAAGGCCGGGGAAACGATTTTATAAATTGTTGCTATTTTAAAAATTCTTTTCCAGTAATGTATGGATTATTGGGGGGCTGTGTCCCTAACCTATGATCCAGTCCTGGCTCTTTTAGTTGTTATCTGTGTGACCGAAAGCGAGACGCTCAGGCTCTCTAAACTTAGTTTCCTCTTAAAAAAAAAAAATCAGTGTTATATTAGTTTCAGGTGTACAATATAGTGATTCCACAGTTCTATGCATTACTCAGTAACTATACTGGAATTAAAATTAAAAAGTTCATTTAGGGACGCCTGGGTGGCTCAGTCGGTGAAGCCTCTGCCTTCAGCTCAGGTCATGATCCCAGGGTTCTGGGATCGAGTCCTGCATCAGGCTCCCTGCTCCATGGGGAGTCTGCTTCTCTGCGTCTCCCCGGGCTCTGCATTCTCTCCCTCTCTCAAATAAATAAATAAAATCTTTAAAAAAATAAAATAAAATAAAAACTTGATTTTAAAAAGAGATCATTTAGAAGCCAAAAATAAAGTCAAAAGGTGGTGGTGATTTTTTAATTGATAAATGATTGATATATAGCATTGTATATATTGTATAGTTTTGCCCATACTGTATAATGATCTGATATATGTATATATTTTGGTGGTGGTTTTAATAATTCCCATCTGTGACACAGGGCTGTCGCAACTCACGTTAACAAAAGGAGAAAGTAATTTCAAAGTGGCAACATGCTTCTTTTTTTTAAGAAAGATTTTATTTATTCATGAGATAGAGAGAGGGCACAAGCCCCGGGGGGGGGGGGGCAGAGGAAGAAGCAGACTCCCCGCTGAGCAGGGAGCCAGATACCGGCCAGATTCCAGGACCATGAGATTATGACCCGAGCCAACGGCAGACGCTTAACCGACAGCCACCCAGGCATCCCAAAGTGGCAACACGCTTCTTAAACCTAGGAAAATTGCGAGGATTCATGTAGCTCTGTACTACACATTTTTTGAATAATTAACTCATGTAAATCCGGTAACCCTATGAGATAGTCCTATCCTTATCCCCAGTCTACAGATGGAGAAAATAAGGCCCAGAGAGTTTTCTTGCCTAAGGTCAAAACACTTCCACAGTGCATACTTGTCATGGGCATTGTATGTTTTTAAAATAAAAATAAAAACAAACAAACAAAAAAACTTCAGCAAATATCCAGTATAGTTTTCCACTGTCATGGAACTATTTTTTAAAAAATGCAATGGTTATAGGGCGCCTGGGTGGCTCAGTTGGTTAAGCGTCTGCCTTTGGCTCAGGTCATGATCTCAGGGTCCTGGGATCGAGTCCCTGGATGGGCTCCACATTCAGCAGGGAGTCTGTTTCTCCCTCTCCCTCTGCCCCTTCTGCCACTCATGCTCTCTCTCTTTCAAATAAATTTTATAAAAGGCAATGGTTATTACATGATTCTGGTTCTGAATTAAAAGGGGATGCAATAGGTGATGGCCTGACTGAGTCCCTACCCTTCGTCAAGCCTAGGACAATGGCCCGTCCTTCGGGGCAATCTGGTCTACCTCGCAGGGCTCCCCCGGGGCTCTGCGAAGCTTCTAGTCCCTCTGCCGCCTCCATGGGAAGCTTAGCGAAGATAAACGTGTGTTGTCTATTGCCTATCATCCTGGGTTGCGATCCCCCCCCACCCCTGTGGACCTTAGGCGGCTACTTCTTTCCACTGCTGCTTCTGTTGCTGACGTTCCTGCTGGAAGGTGTAATCACATTTTTTAAGTGTTAAATTATGAATGAGCATGGGTGTTATGAGTGTGAAATTATGAATTAGCTCCTACGCAGAGGGTCTAGAAGATGCAAATGTGCAAAAGGCAGGGGCCATGCAATGCGCCGTTAATGAAGCGGCCAGGCTGAGCCCCCAGTGCAAGACAGAAAGCCACAGCCCAGCAATCACTATCCCAATTACCATGGGCTTTGGCTGTTTGCAAACAAAAAAATACATGAAACAGTATGACGCCCCATGTACACACCACCCATCACCCAGATCTAGCACATTGAATATGTTCCCGTGTTTGTGCAGATCTCTCTTTTTCCTAAACAGAGGGAGCGTTACAGAGAGAGCGGCAGTCCCTCACTCCCACCCACCGACTCCTTTCCTCCATCTCTCCCTGGAGCAACCATCATCCTGAAATGGGTGTGTTACCATCTTGTGTCAGTTTCCTAGGACTGATGTAATTAAACACCACAAGGTGAGTGGCGTCAACAAATCTCTCATGGTTCTGGAGGCTGAAGTCCTAGATCAAGGTGTCGGTAGGGCAGTTTCTTCTCAAGGCTACGGGGTAGAATCTGTCCCATGCCACTTTCACAGTTCCTGGTAGCCTCAAGTGTTCCTTGGCTTGTACCTGGCGTTCTCTCTGTCTTCACGTCCTCCTTCTGTGCATGTCCATCTCTGTCTCCAAAGTTCCCAGTTCAGAAAGGACATCAGTCATACTGGATTACAGCCCACCTTAGTGACCTCCTGTCAATTAATCTGAGCATTTGCAAAGACTCTGTTTCCAAATAAGGTGACATTCAGAGGCACCGGGGTTTAGGGCTTGCGCATCTTTTGGGGGAATGCAATTCAACTCATGACACATCTCACACATGTTTTGCGCTCGAGGTGACCATCTTTGGTTCCTTGATGAATTCGTTGACCCTAGGAGACAACCAGCATTTACAATCGGAAGAGCTCCCATGTGTTTAGGGAGCCACGTGACAGCATATGTGATGAGACATACAGAAGTATGTAGGAAAACACGTGTGATGGGGATAAACCCTAGTTCAAAATCCAACCGAGCTGCCCCAGTAAGGCTCAGTCTTACATCTGAAAGGCTTGGTAATGAAGCGTAATGCATTCGCCTCTCCAAAACTCACCCAGAAAGGAGGATGCAGAGTAGGAAATGTCCTTTATTTTTTTTTAAAAAATATTTTTATTTATTTATTTGGGAGAGGAAGAGAAAGCATGAGTGGGGGGGGGGGTAAAGGGAGGGGAATAAGCATAGTCCCCACTAGCCAGGAGCCCAATGTGGGGCTTGATCCCAGGACCCTAGGATCATGACCTGAGCCGAAGGCAGATGCTTCACTGACTGAGCCACCCGGGAGCCCCAGAAATGTCCTTTCTTAACAAGATGATCAAGTGGGAAATCAATGCCTTCCAGCTTCAGCAGTCAAGGAAAGAACGTGCAAAGCAAGACAATCATCCATGCAGCAGTCCCAAACTCCCACGTCGCAGGGGCTTATCACAGCAAACGTTTGTTTCTTGTTCTTTTAAAGTTGGATACGGGACAGGCATCCTGCCTCCAACTTGGAGTTCTGCCATCCTTAATTCTGTGGCTGCTGGTGAGCTGTCATGGCATGAGAAGACAGGGATGGTAGAGACATTCTTGGTCTTAACCATTTACACCTGGAGGTGGTAATTGGCCCCAAATAGTCACTTGGTCCAAACTAACTGCAAGAGCATGAAATGGAATATTTGCTGCACACTAATTGTCTCATCTACAAAGGGGAAGACAGACAGATGTGTGTACTCATATTTTCCCTTTCTTACAACAGAATCCCGAAAAAGAGACACAACAGAGACATCTGGACAGGTATGGGCAAATCCAGGAGCATCAGAAGACCCTGGCCATCGCCTAGAGAAGCTACTGTGAAAATCACTGCAGTCTCAATGTTCAGCATGGGAAGGAGTGGGAGGTCAACCTTGCTGGAGGAAGATAGGCCACTACTGATGTTTCATGGCTTCTTGGAGAATCGGAAGGGTCTGAGGCTCCATGTGCCCCACTGAGGGGATGTGGAGATGGCAGAAAGGCTGGTGGAGCACCAGAGATCCAGGATTGAGATGAAGAGGCTGCTTTGTACAGGGTGCCTTCAACCAGAAACCTGTGGCCCAGACCTTCCATTCTGGAGGCAGCTGCAGCACAAAGTCTCTAATCCCAAGGTGGCGGGGGGGGAGCTGCACTGACCATAGCCCAGGGCACAGCTCCTCACACCTCTGCTCACACCCGGAGAGGTCAAGCACGGAAAAGAGAATCAGAAAGAAGGAAGAAAAACATGAACGACCAAGCACTTTCCCTGACAAGATGGAGTCATCCAAATGGTTGCTTGACGTGGAAGCTGAGATACCAAAACACCAGCAAATGTCAGTTTAATTTCTCCTCTTCTTCCGGGCATGCTGAGAAGATTCGGAGGAAAAAAAGGTCAGATATCTTGTAAAAAATAAAGGAGTTTAAATTCCCATGCGCCTCCTAATACGGTGTAAGTAAATTGGCAAATTTGCAACACATACTAATTTAATTACTTTCCCTGGAAAATCTAGATTTAGTCATACACATGAATAGAGAAAACGCAGTGCCCTGAGTTCTTTAACTAAGAGGCAAGACAGATGCATGGCTTTCCTGGGGTCCATCCGTGACAGCTGTGTAACCATTTTTTAACATGCAAGACAGTTACCCTATGATCCAGCCATTGCACTACTGGGTATCTACCCCAAAGATACAGACATAGTGAAGAGAAGGGCCATATGCACCCCAATGTTCATAGCAGCATTGTCCACAATAGCTAAATCGTGGAAGGAGCCGAGATGCCCTTCAACAGATGACTGGATTAAGAAGATGTGGTCCATATATACAATGGAATATTACTCAGCTATCAAAAAGAACGATTTCTCAACATTTGCTGCAACATGGACGGCACTAGGGGAGATAATGCTAAGTGAAATAAGTCAAGCAGAAAAAGACAATTATCATGTGATTTCTCTCATCTATGGAACATAAGAACTAGGAAGATTGGTAGGGGAAGAAAGGGATAAAGAAAGGGGGGGGTAATCAGAAGGGGGAATGAAGCATGAGAGACTGTGGACTATGAGAAACAAACTGAGGACTTCAGAGGGGAGGGGGGTGGGGGAATGGGATAGGCTGGTGATGGGTAGTAAGGAGGGCACGTATTGCATGGTGCACTGGGTGTTATACGCAACTAAGGAATCATCGAGCCTTACATCGGAAACCGGGGATGTACTGTGTGGTGACTAACATAACATAATAAAAAAATATTATTATAAAAAAAAAGAGTCAGAGGCTTAGCTGACTGAGCCACCCAGGCACCCCACTTCCTGCTAAGCATTTTATAAAGACAAATGAAGGATGCATTAGCAAAAAAAAAGACAGTATCAGGGACAACACACACTGTTAACTATTCAACCCATGGCAGGGTGGAGGCCTGAGAGCTGAGAAAGGGGTCAGTGGACAAGAACAGACATGAGGACAGGGAAGGCCCCCCTCATGCCAGAGGGAGAGGAGGAAGTAGTGTGGAAGCAGGGGACTCCTGCAGACAACTGACCTCCGCAGGTCGGAGTCCTGCGTCCACATCAACGAAATAGACAGAAAGGCAATACTCCCAGGGTCCTGCATGTAGACAACCTCAACTCATCAAATAACATTGAAACGGCCCACATGACATGGCAGAGAGTGGCCATCAGTAAGTCCAAGGGGTTCAATCAGGAACACATTTAAAAGGATTCAAGGATATGACTCAGCTGCTTAATAAACCAACTCAAGGATCTTCACCTGTATTAATAAAGGCAGGGAGTGTATAGGATAATTGGTGCTGATCAGATCATAACTAGACCACTAATCATGGGTGGGAGATGGGACAGAGAGCCCAGCTTCTTCACCCACAGGTGACGTAGCTCTGAGAGTAAGTTCTATATACGGTCCCAGAGGTGCAAAGTGGGATCAACCCCAAGTTGCCCGTGGCAGTGACATGCCCACGCACACCACTGGCATTAGTCTCCTTCCCTTCCCTGTCTCATACCTCTGCTCCCCACTTGTGCTTGTTAGGATCACCTCTCAAAGAGGCACCTGCATTTCAACCCTCACGCGATGGTCCACTTCCGGGAGGGCCCAGGCTAAGACACTACCACGTGGGGTTGCAGGGACCACACTGAATGAAAGATATTGATGGCAGAAGTTGCATCCAGTGCAGAGAGGCCCAGGGAGTAAAAGGTCTGGAAATGAAGTGTTAAGAAGAGCAAGGTTGGGAGTACACGGAACTCTTTGTATTATATGCTCAACTTTTCTGTAAATCTAAAACTATACTAAAAAAAAAAGTCTATTAACTATTTAAAAAAAAAAAAAAAAAGACCATCCAATACAGAAAAGGAGGGCAAGAGGTCAGGTATTCCTCTCCATATTCCGCTCCTTTTATTAGAGAGAAATTTTTTTTTTGCCAAAACCCTGTAGTAACAACTCTAACTCTCAGCTATTCATAACATTAGTGTGGAATGGGGATTTGGGACTTCCAGTTTAAGTTGAAAACAGAATAGAAATTCGCAACTGAGAGCCTTCTACTTTTCTGACCAAAAGAATCATGAAAATGAGATTTTTAGAAAGAAAGCAAGAAAGCAAGAGGAAGGAAGGAAGGAAGGAAGGAAGGAAGGAAGGAAGGAAGGAAGGAAGGAAAGAAGGAAAGAAGGAAGGGGGGAGGGAGGGGAAGAGGGAAGGAGAGAAGTAAGGAGGGAGGGAGGGAAGGAGGAAAGAAAGGCAACATAAGAAACTTAACTGAAAATCAAATTATTATGAGAATCTTGGAAGAATTTCCACAGCTAACAAGTCACATGGGGCACAGACGAAGTCCCAACCTGTCACTCTTGCAGAGCTATTTTCCAGTGAAGAGTGAATACATACATCAGTAAGGATGTGCTTCATTCTTCTCCCACGATCTACTTCTGCCCAGCTCAGTGACGGAAGTCTGTATCAACCAAAAAAAAAAAAAAAGGGAAACTTGTTCCTCTTCACAGGAGGGATATTATTACCAGGGCATTTTGGGCTATTTAAATCCTGCTCCAACCACCCCATCCTGCACCCTAATAGTATCCTTCTACCTTTACTCTGGAATGATGATACCCAATAATGGAATTGGGCTGAGGAAAGAGTGGTAGCCACTGATGGTCTCTGCTTCTAGATGTTACAGACAGACTATGACAGAGTAGAAACATGAAGAAGTAACAAAGCAGAGCTTTGGAAATCTCAGGGTTTTACTCATTCTTTTTGGCAAGGGAAGAACTACAGATATTTGCCAGCCCTCCTCTTATGATTTAAGGGAACTCCAAAAATTAGAGGGAGAGGAAGAGGATTCAAGAAAATTCTATCTGTCCTATTTATGGGAAACGCCAGTCCTGGATAAGCTTCTCTTCATTCAAGGATGAGTCAGTTAAATAAGTGGTCTCTAAAAAGAATAGGAGAAAGAGTTCAGACTCAACATTACAAGGAATAGTGAACTTTAAAAATGATTTACTGCGGGAAAGGAGAGCATTTGAGAAATCACTTGCTTTGCGTTCTAAGTCAATTTTTGGAATAATAATAACTGAACACGATCACTAGCACACACACACACATACACAAAATGAGATCATAACAGACTTGGAAGAAAAAATAAAGGAGAAATGGACAAGATAAGAAAAGAAGGAAAATTAAAATGTGACAGACAAATTAAAATGCATATTAGATGCAAAGAAGTGTAGAATTAACACCGGCACAAAAGGAATGATTGATTTAGAGGGAAAACTCAAGAACTTTCTCAAAATATAATGGGAAATGGGGCAAAACAAAGAAATCAATGACAAAAAAAAACCCAGAGAGAATATTCAGTGTATAAAATAATTTGTTATTTCTGAACCAGATATTGGAACAGATGGAATGAAAGATAACTTTCCGGAGCCAGGGGTAGGTCAAAGTCCTCAGGTGCAAAAGTGCCATCAAGTGCCAGGAAAAATTAATTAAAAAATAGAAAACAAAAATGTCTTATGAAATTTTCGTGTTTAAAAGATAAAGGGGGGCGCCTGGGTGGCACAGCGGTTAAGCGTCTGCCTTCGGCTCAGGGCGTGATCCCGGCGTTATGGGATCGAGCCCCACATCAGGCTCCTCCGCTATGAGCCTGCTTCTTCCTCTCCCACTCCCCCTGCTTGTGTTCCCTCTCTCGCTGGCTGTCTCTATCTCTGTCGAATAAATAAATAAAATCTATAAATAAATAAATAAATAAATAAATAAATAAATAAATAAATACATAAAAGATAAAGGAAAGGGCTATAAATCTTCCTAAACAAAACCAAAAGAGGTTATCCATAAAATAACTTTTTTAAATGTATGATCTAAAATTTGTTCTCTTATGTTAAACACTAGAAGAAAAATGAAGTTAACATTCTCATATGTATATGGTAGGAAACTTGTGGCCTAAGAATTAATCATCTGGAGATGGTAAAGGCAATTAATTAGACGTTGATATAAAATATTGAAAGATACAGAAAAAATATCATTCAGGTACCATGCTTAAGAAACCTAGCAAGACTTGGGGTGCCTGGGTGGTTCATCCTGTTGGGTGTCAGACTCTTGATTTCGGCTCAGGTCATGATCTTGGGGTCATGGGATCAAGCCCCACTTAGGGCTCCATGCTCCGCAGGGAGTCTGCTTCCCCAATCTCTTCATCTGCCCCTTCCCCCTGTTGTGCTGTCTCTCTCTCTCTCTCTGCCTCTCAAAAATAAGTAAATGAATAGATCTTAAAAAAAATAAATCTTAAAAAAAAAAAGAAAAGAAACCCACCATGGCACAAATCAATATGAGAATGAGAACATGGTATTATAGCCCTGGTAGGGGTATATTGAGACCAGTAAAATATGGATCAAAACAATTGTACAAATGAAGGCATAAGGCTTACATAAGACTACACAAGGATTTAATAATAATTTTCACTGTCGAAAGCCACAGAGTAAATTGATGAAAGTCGGGAAAGGACTGTAGACAAGATAAGGTGAAGTGAAAGCATCCAAACAGTCCATTTTTCATAGGAGGAAACAATAAATATTGCCATTCTTGATATAAGAAAATATAAGTTTAGAAGAAATTAGAGAAATACAAGTTTAAGAAGGATTTTTTAAACTCAAAATATCCTCTAGTAGAAACAGAAACAGGATGTTACATGACAAACAATTTAGTAAAATACAAAAAGCACAGGAGAGAGCAAGGAACGAAATAAGAAAAGAGAATAAAACCAAACATGGGTTGGTACAATAAATAGATTGGGCCAATCTTTATTTGTAAAAAAAAAATGCAATCCAATTGTGTACAGAGCTTAGGATTCAAAAGTAAACCAAGTCACACAGAAAGGATAAAAGATAAAGAACGAGTACAGATAAATCCGGCAAATGCAAACTGAAATAAACCAGGTGACCCAAAATGAATGCTATGATCACACAAAGTAGAACTGAAGACCAAAAAGCCTTAAATGGGACAAGCTTTTCAATAAAACTACGTAAAGCTCATGATTCCTTATTCAGGAAGGTGTAGCCTCTCTCGCTCCCTCCCTTTCGCTCCCAGATTATTGCTATCAAGCTGAGAAACGTCTCTAAAGTCTTTTTAACCACAACAACCACCCCCCAAAGCCCTCACGCAGTACATCCTTCACAGATCACCTTTTTTCATCTCTCCATGGCCAAAATTCTCCAAAAGAGAAGACAATTTTGTTTGCTCTTGAGATCGGATTTGACTTTCACCTCCGTCTGTTTTTCACCTCCAGCATGCCACCAAAATTGCTGTCACCTGCATTAGCAGAGACATATTTGCCCAGTCCAGAGGATTCACTTCCATCTTCATCTCACCAAGGTCTCAGTAACATTCCAACTGGGTACCCTCCTCCATGAAACCTCCCACCCCTTGGTCTGGTGACACCATGTTCTGCTGGCTTCTTCCCACTTCTTGGTTCCATTTTTCCATTTTATGTGGAGACTCCTCATTCTCATCTCTACAGGTTGGAGTTATCTACTCAGGGCTTGGTCCTGCGTTGGCTCATCTTCTCCTTGTGATCTCATTGTTTTGCTCTGCTTGGTTTCACTCACATACCGATGTCTCCCAGTCCACAGTTCTCTTCGGAAACTGACTAGCACCATTGACCATGGTAGCTCGAGAATATTTTACAGCCATCCAGGTTTACTCCTGTCTAAAACAGAGCTCTTGCTTCCATCTTACCCCCCATCCTGTTCCATCTCCTGCCCACTTTTTCTCTCTACAGAGCATCACAATACCCTTGTCCATCTGACCAAATATACTGGAGTCATTCTTAATAGTTCTCTTCTCTTGATTCCCACATTTAATCAGTCACCGGGTCTTCTTGGGCTCTACCAACTAAAGAGTTCATGAATTTAACGACCGATTTCCCTTTCTATTAACATCCACCTTATATCATATTATTTTCATCACTCTGTAGATTGGTCTTCTGCCACTCTTGACCACCTCCTATGCCCTCTTCCTTCAGCGGTTATTGTGATCTTAAACAAACAAATAACAACAACAAAAAAGAAGGAGGACGTGGAGGAGGAGAAGAAAAGAAATAGAAGAAAAAAAAGACAAAAAAAATCTGATCACAGAGCCCCTCTGCCTAAAGGTTTTCAGTGGTATTCTTAACCAAGAATCCTACGCTTTGGGTTCATTATGATTCTCTATTCATAATGATACAGTATTGCTTTGTTTCCTTCCTTAATGTCTGTATCCCCAACTCAGCTGTATGTTCTGTGAGGTCAGGGGCTACGTCTGTCTGGTTTATCATGATGTACCAATTGGTAGCTCTACATGCAAGGCAGAGGCCAGGGGATCAATAAACAGCTTGAATCACCGAAGTACGAACACTGTCATAATTAAAGCCTTGGGGTACCACAACAGTAAGAGACTATATCTTGAACAAAATGTAAGCCAACAAATAGACCCAGACACATGAAATCACTCATTCTCTAATGTTTTCCTTTCTAGGAAAAATGAATAATTGGAGGGAGAAATCAATCTCTGTATGATGCCATACATTAAGAAAAGATATATGGTAAAAGTACATCATAAAATAACTAGAAGAAAAGACAGGTGAATATTTTATAATTATTAGTTATGCTAGACCTTTCTAAGCATAATCCCAAAGGAAAAAAATCACAAAGAAAAATTTGGAAATGTGTGAAAAGAGCTTTAAGATTTTTTTTTTTTTATACCCTCACCCTATGATTTTCGGCTCTAGAAGTTTATGGAAATTGTGAGAAATTGGTAGTCAAATGCATGTCCAGAGATGTTTAATGTGATGGATTTAAAATAAAAGCACAAATTAAATGATCTAAACGTGCAAAATTTGAGACATAGTTAAATAATTATGATACATACACCCAAAGCAATAGGAGATCGCATCTTGACAAATATGAAATGAGACGTGGAGCAGAATGTTAAGTGCAGATATGTTTCAAACAAAATATTGAGTATAATTCTATGTTTTAAATAAAAAATAAAAGCTTAAAGAACATAGCATTAAATATTTCCCAAATTGTATAAACTGAATATACACTGAATGTGCATTAGTTTTGTAATCAGAAAACAGCTCTCTCTCTCTCTCTCTCTATATACACACACACATATATATGTGTATATATATATAATACATATATAATATATATATTAGTTTTATAATCAGAAAACAGCTATATATATACACACATATATATGTGTGTATACATATATATTTTTTTATATTTTTATATATATTTTTTTCTTTTTTTTTAATTCAGATAGCTCTCCAGGTAGAGAGATAGTAGATGCACAGTAAAGCATAAAATTTCCCAGAGATCTTTCTCAAACTTTCCAAAGCATATTACAATAGTGTTTATCAAGCTATGATAATTAAAAACTTAAAAATTCTGAGAGACTATCCACAAAATTCTGTTCCCTCAATGAAAATCCCATGATAAAGAAGATAGAAGTCGAATAGAAAATAATTGGATACTCAGGATGCCACATCCACGAGAAGACTGTCTTTATCTACATCCAATGATTCCCCAAACCGGAAGAGCAAGTAAAAAGTGTTATTTTGATTCATTCATTTAAATGCTATTAAACATCTCACATGTTCACGATGCTGTGAAGGACACAATGAAGGCAGGAACAAAGCCTCTCAAAGAGTTTCTAAATTAGGACTTTAAAAGATTGCTTGGAAGTTAGGATGAAGTCAGGCATCTGTTTATTATTTTATGTGAACAACCTTCTCCATCCAACAGAGTTGGGTTTTTTTTTTTTTTTTTTCTTTTCCACTTTCTGTAACATCTCAATGTACTTATTTTCTAGAAGGAACCCAAGACCCAACCAGCCACAAATGTTTGCTGGGCTCACTGGTTAAGAATGGCTGGTGGTTTGCAAAATATAAATAGAAGAAAGTATAACCAGTTTCAGCCAGTCCGACGCCGCTAACAAACTGATGAATAAATAATGAGAGTGGCCTGCGTCTTTCATTAGTTCAGACCCGGGGCTCTCAACTAGTGGCACTCACACAATTCGGCCTCCAATACAGGCACCGCCATCCAAAGTCAGACAAGGAAGCTCACGCTGCCTCTATCTGAGGCTCTTGGGGAATTCGGTGTTTCAAGATGGCGCCTTCCTGAGAAGGAACTCCCAGACGGTGTTATCCTTCCTCAGTGGAAATTGTTCTCCTGTACTTACTGTTGATAAATTAGCGCCGTCTTTGTATTTCTTCCTCTCTTGTGTACCCTGTCGACTGGACAGCTGGTCTACCTCCTGGGGATCCTTCCCCAGCTCCTTGGGTAGAGCAGCAGTTACAGGTCAGAGAGATCTGCTGATGGGATATCCAAGAGACTGTGGTTTGGGTAACTCAGGTTATTTACCTATTCTGGGACTGAAAAAATACACGTTACTCTGCTGAGAAGGGTATTTTCACATCCATGAGCCAACCTAAATCCCGCAGAAATCCATAAGGTGAGGAGGGCAAGTTGTGTTCTTGCAGCCATGTTGGCGTAAGATTCGAGAATTTAAGAAATGTTCTCAAGTCCACGCAGCTTAGGAAATGCCAGGGACAGTCATAGAGTTCAAAATGTCTGTCCTTAGCTTTTGCGATTTTCTTGTTTTCTCATGGTGTCCAAAGTCCATGCGTTCATGGATGTAGGCTGGGGCCTTCTCAGAAGGCCTGACAGGTTACAATGGGGAGTTTGGGCTTTATCCTACATGCAGTGCGAGGACACTGAACGATTTGAGGTAGGAACTAACATCTGACTCAAAATTGTGAAAAATCCTCCAGGCTGCTATGCAAAGAATAACATGGGTTAAGAGAAAGGTGAAAACAGAACATCAGCTGGGTTCAAGAAAAGGATGAGATGCTTGGACCAAATCGGGATCCGTGGAGATTGCAAGGAATGACTTTATTTGGGCTGCATTTTGGAAGTAGAGCTGGCCAGACTCACTGATAGTTTAGATCGTAAAGGGGAAGAGGAGAGCAGGAGAGAATCAAGGGTAACTCCCAGGTACTTGGTCTTGGTGACCAATGGTCTGTTCATTTATTACTTATTAATACATCTGTTTATTCAACAAATATTTATCAGTGCCTACTGTGCACCTCTACCAAGTTCTACACGATCCATAACCCCCAAAAGGACATTATCTGAGCCCTTTCACAGAGCTCCTATCCTAGTGGGAAACAGCCATTTGAATAACTATAATCCAGTGTAATAAGTTGTGTGATGGGGCGAGGGTCTTCTGAAAAGAAAAGGCAGCCAAACTGGCTTTGAGGGGGAAGGAAGTGACGTCTCTGCTGAGCCCCCAGAGATAAGTGGGACGGACCCAGACAAAGCACCCGGAAGGCATTCCATGCAGGGGGAGCCACATAAGCAGAAACAGGAGGGAGGGGCATTCAAAAAACAGAAAGTCAGTTGGTTAGTGTTACCAGAGCAAGTGTGCGGGAGGGAGTGACAGCAGACTAAGCTGGAGAAACAGGCAAGAACAAGGACATGCAAAGGAACTTGGCCTTTGGGATAACTGAAGGTAAAGCAGGGGCGGGAGGGGGGGCAATCCATGGTGCAAGAACAGAGAAGTGATTTCTATTTTAGAAATATCTGTGATATCTGAAGAAGGCAACTTGCAAAATACCGTTTACGGCATGATCTCATGTTTGTTAAAACAGAAAAAGATGTGAAAATGTTTAAGTGGGTGTGCAAAAAAAGGTGCGGAAAGGCACATAACAGATGAAATCAGTGACCTCAGAGGTGTGGAAAGAAGGAGGGGCTTACTGTTGTTTTCTTTCTGTGCCTTGTAATGTACAAAAGCACGTCTTTCTTATGTAAGTATCATCGATGTTGTAAAGGAATCGTCTGAAAACTAGACATCTGGCCATCATTGTGGAGAATGCATCTGAAGCGGACCAGGCAGGTGGGGAGCTCTAGCAGTGACCTTGGCCGGAGGGGATGATGGGCTCGATCTGAGAAAACACAGAAGGGAGGAAAGTCAGGTTATGTTCAGGAGATGATGTGTAGAAGCGTCAGGACTTGCAGAGTAAAGGCTTTTGGGGGTGTGCGTGATGCTTTTCCCTGAAAGAGAAACAAGCTTATGGAGAACAGTTAGCAAGTTTAATGTTAAATACTGCGTTTGTGGGCCGGGAGCTCAGAGGAGGTGTTTGGTGGTTGTTACATAAATTTGGGAGACTCTAGCCACTGAAATTGACCACGGCGGGGAGGGTGAAGCAGGAAGAGGAGAAGCTTGGCGTGGAGTCTTCGAGAATCCTGATAGGTTAGGAGACGCGCAGAGGAGCCCCCGCAGGGGAGGCTGGCGTAGAGCATCTGGAGAAGGGACCCAGCCCAGGCTCCAGGACTCACTGCCAAGACCCCTGAAATAGTCACCCCACTATCAGTTTTATCTTTGCCACAAAAAAATTCATTCTGTAATAGAACATTATCCTCGAGGTGAATAAACTTGAGCTCTACAGAAAAATTAAGCAGGGTCCGTGCAGAGAGTGGATGGTGAGCCCATGAGCCAGCCTCCCCTGCCCACCCCAGGTCCCTAGAAATGACAGGGTGGAGACACCGCGATGGCACTGACCAATAAAAAGTGGTGTTAATGATAGAATGATGGAGAATCCTAGGGAAAAGACGGGTGCGTGAGATTTGAATGACAATGACAACACACCCAGGGAAGACACTTTCCCGGCGAGGGTGGAGGATGGTCCTACTCTGGCAGAGGTCGGGGTGAGCCTCGAAGGACCGCGGTGTCCCTTCGAGGCACCTCTCTCTGCATGAGGCAGAATCTCATGGGTCACCGGCAGCAATAAGGACCAAGAGTGGGCATACCGCACTCTGGGTGGCCCAGGCCCAGCATCCCCAGAAGACTAACCAGCTTCGGGAATGCTCTGCTGTAGGACCTGACAACCTCCATCCCCCGGTCCTTCCCCATCACGGCCCCCCACCCCTGAAGTCCCCAGCAGATCACGTTACTCCAATCATGAGGCTGCCTTCATGAACTGTCCAGTGGGGACTTGGAAATTCAAGGTGAAACAATTAACTACTGCTCTCCCCGCTCTTTTCACGTGGCTTTGACCTTCTATCTATCCCGGTCAAGCCTAGCTAGCTGCTAAGACAGAGGCTGGTCTTTTTAATTGCAGTAAAATACATGCAACATAAAGTTTACCATCTCAACCATCTCTACGTGTGCAGTCAATGGCCTCGAGCACACTCACGGTGTCATGCAAACATCACCACTACCCACCCTCAGAGTTCTTTTCAATTTGCAAAACCAACACTGTCCCCCATTCAACACGGTCTCCCCATTCTGCCCTCCCTCCAGCCCCCATAATCACTATTCTATCCTCTATCTCTAGGAATGTGACAACCCCAGGTATCTCCTATAAGGGGATTCCTACAGTGCTTGTCCTTTTGTGACTGGCTTATTTCACTCAGCACAGTGTCCTCGAGGTACACCCACGTTGTAGCAGGTGCTAGAATTTTCTTCCTTTTTAAGGCTGAATGATATTCCCTTGTACGTACATACTAGGGTAGCCGTCTTTAACCTGCATTTTAAAGCAAAGACCCTGACTCATCATGCTTGGCACAATTTTGGGTATCACAGAGGAGAAGCTCAAGGGCTGGCACGTGTTCCCAAAATCCTGCTGGAGAAGCAGGACAGGGTCTGATGCTTGGGGCTCAGGAGGAACCCCACTCAGTTCCCAGGCTGACTTTGTTTCCTTTGCTTCAAGCTCCCCCCACAAATGATCTTGCTGTCTCAGCTTTGGTGGGCCCTCACGTTCAAGGCTTTTTCCTTTTCCTTGTTCTTCGGAGGGGACTGTAACTCCCCAGCTAGAGCCCTGGGTGACATGTTTCCCCACCCCCAGCCTGGGCTGCAGCCTCCTGGATGCTGGGCTCAGCTGACAGGAGCCACCAGGCTGTCAGCCCCAAGCCACCAACTACATGTAGGGAAACAGGGCCTCGGGACTCCACTGCTCACAGTTTGAAAAACTTAGCAGAGGCTTTGTGGAAGAATCAGCCCCATTGTTCACGGAACTCTTTGAAGATGAAGACAAGCCATAATGCACATATTAGAAGTGCCAAGTTAAACCAATTAGTGCTTATTGGAGTTTCCACGCAAATGACCTCAATAATAGGGAAAAAATGATTTCCGCGGATCTCCTACCTTTCTGTATTTCTAAATGGCCCTAAACAGAATGTTTTCCATGGAGCGTCATCAACAACTTCTGAACCTTCAGCTGTTGTTTTGTGGAAGGCGTTTTCTGATCCAGATAAGAAGTGTCACAATGGACCACAGCAGGAAAACCAAACAAAACAACACTATGGCCTTGTTCTGTATTTTTCAAGCCAACCAAGTATGAAACATTAAAGCTAATGGCTTTGGGGAGGGAAATTGGATACCAAATGAAGATGCCACGAATGATAGCCTACTAAGTTGATGTGCGTTATTACGTGCCAGGTCTGACAATCCCCTAGCTCAGGGGGACAGCCCTCCACTTGTATCGTCCATCCAGGCCAATGGATCTCCTTCCCACAATGAGCCAGCGCAGAAGGGTGGGCAATGGGAACTCTGCTTGCCCCATGGCTGTAAGCACGGCTCACTTAGGCCACTGAAGTTTTCCATGACAGATGCAGCCTTGGAAACTGTCCCTGGGTGTGCAGGGCAAGATTACAGCAGCACTCTGGGCCTTAGAAAGCATCTTTTGTTGATTAATTCTTTGGTTATTTCAGGAGTAATAAAGGAGCCCCTAAACTACGGGAAGTATGGAACTAGTTACAGATCTTCCCACGTCTCACTGCTTCGACACAACCCACGAAGGGCCGAAAGGCTGGATTTGCCATACTGAATGCAAAAAAAAAAAAAAAAAGTAAGCATACATCACCAAAAAAACACCCCTCCTCCAAATTATAGCTCTATAGTAGAGCATTCAAGGATTTAATCTGTGTGGTTTCAATTATTTAAGAGTAACCTTGAAAGCGCTCGCCATGTAGCAATCTGTACCTTTTCCGAGCCAAAAATCTGAGTCACATGGGAGAAAAGACAGATGAGCTAGAGGAACGATTCAGAAGCATCCTGGTGCAGGGCCCAGTACCTTCCTCTCACTGGGGCTCTGCTGGGTTCTAGTCGAAAAGTCTTTCATGACTTCTGAGAAATTAGAAGAAAAAAATTTTACCTCTTCTTGAGCCATAGAATATGACATGACGCTTACAGATTTGGAACCACCGCTGCTGGTGATCGATTGATATGCGGGAGAAATGAGAATAAAAGACAACACAGAGCCACAGGAAAACTTTTCTGAGGGAAGTTGCATTTTACGGTAATAGTCATGAATATTGAATTTTCAGGGCATATCCTTTGTGTGGACCAAGGGTCTCCTGCATTGCGAGGGGTCAAACTTTGTTCGTTCAACAGACACGTATTGGGAGCTAAAGTGTAGGTGGTGGTGCTTATCTGCACTGACCCTCCTTCCCAGCCCCTTTAGGGTTCGGTGGGACCATGAAGCTCGAGCACGAGTGACACCGTTCACTTCTTTTTTTTTTTTTTTTTTAAAGATTTTATTTATTTATGTGACAGAGAGACAGCCAGCGAGAGAGGGAACACAGCAGGCGAGTGAGAGAGGAAGAAGCAGGCTCCCAGCAGAGGAGCCCGATGTAGGACTCGATCCCGGAACGCCGGGATCATGCCCTGAGCCGAAGGCAAACGCTTTAACGACTGCGCTACCCAGGTGCCCCGACACCATTCACTTCTGAGCTGAGGCATGAAAAAGCTGGTGGGCACTCTTTTTGGCCACAGAGCAAGGCGGTGAGCATGGAGACACATGGTGTGAGAGCAGCACCTTGAGTTGGAAGTAGCTGGAATTCTTGAGAGCTTCCAGACCCACACTGGATGTTGGGTGGATCGGAAATAAAGCATCGTCTATGAATCCCGAGATCTTAGGGTTTAGTTGTTACTGCAGCAATTGTATGTACCCATCCCTGCTAATAAAAGTGCCTTCCATGTACTGTAAGTGATAAAAAGTCACTAGCAAAAGCATCTGTGTGGAATACAAAATTTTTTTGTAAGAAAAATTATATTTATAGATTAAAGTCTAAAGGTATATATACGTGAAATATATATGCATGTGTGTGTGTATTTTATATAGAGTATATATAAAATCTGTGGAGAGCTGACGGGGTGGTAATAGCTGTTGCTCTGCTGATAATTTGTTTCCACTCCTGTCCACCCTCCACAGCACCATCAGAGGGAAATTTCCAAAGACAGACAAACTGGCAACTGGACCTTGTTACGTCCTTGTTAGAATCATCTGGAACCTGCCGCCCAGCATTTCTTTACTTGCCCTTCATCTCCTATGTAAAAGGGACACAGGCAGCATCTCTGATGAATACTGTGGCATTGAGGAAAATCAAGGAGGGGCGCCTGGGTGGCTCAGTCGGTTAAGCATCTGGTTTCAGGTCAGGTCGTGATCCCCAGGTCCTGGGATCAAGCCCTGAATCAGGCTCCCTACTCAGCAGAGAGTCTGCTTCTCCCTCTGCCCCTTCCCTTGCTGGTGTTCTATCTCTCTCTCTCAAATAAATTTAAAAAATCTTTAAAAAGGAAGGAAGGAAGGAAGGAAGGAAGGAAGGAAGGAAGGAAGGAAGGAAAGAAAGAAAGAAAGAAAGAAAGAAAGAAAGAAAGAAAGAAAGAAAGAAAGAAAGAAAGAGAAGGAAGGAAGGAAGGGGAGAGAAAGAAAGAAAGAAAGAAAGAAAGAAAGAAAGAAAGAAAGAAAGAAAGAAAGAAAGAAAGAAAGAAAGAAAGGAAGGAAGGAAGGAAGGAAGGAAGGAAGGAAGGAAGGAAGGAAGGAAGAAGGGGGAGAGAGAGAAAGAAAGATCGATCGATCAAGGAACAAACATAGGGAAGTGGCCTTGCTAATACTGGGGAGTACTTTCTGGGCTCTGGGGAAGAATCCAGCAGGTAGGGGAGATGGTTAGGTCACACCAGGGGAACTAGACGTCTATGCCAAAAGATGAGCAGTGTGGGCTGTAATTAAAAAAGGTCATGAAAAGGCCCACTCCACCATTTATAGTTTTCTTGGCTGTAAATTGGGGATAATAACAGCACTGGTTATATGTTGACATATATAATTGCCCAAGATGCAGAGGTATTGCCATCTGTTTTGTGAGAACAAGGAGTCACGGGAGGATTTTCAAGAGCAGGTGGGGTGAATTTGCAGCAATGGCCAGTTTCTATGGATGAAGGGAAGGACAAAGCAAGTAGACGCATTAAGAAAATTCTCAAAATCCAGCATGGATTACACTTTAGACTCATACGATATTACATGTCAATTAAATCTTTAAAAAGCAACAACAACAACAACTGGCAGAAGGTCAAGGAAGTTTGAAGTCCCTTCTAGGAAATAGAGTAATGTTGTCAGAAGAAAGGGACAGTCGACACTGGGCAGGCGACCAACAAATACTTTAATCACCTCATGGCTTCTCACTAGTCTGCACTTTTTATTAAATTATCGGTCAAAAACAAAAGCCTAGGGAAGTATCGAGAACGAAGGGAAAAAATTAGAACAGCAAATGAGGGGTCAACAAGACATGGGAAAGTAGAGATTTTGGTATTCACTTCCATTGTTCCAAAGCCAACAAAGCAGTGATTTCCCTCATTTCTCAGTAAAATTAATCCAGTCGTGTGTCCCTCTACCTCAAAACTCGAGTTTCCTTGACATTTGGAAACCCTTCAGCAAGGTACCTCTTTTCTTCAAACTGTAGGTCTTTTCCCATGAAGTTCTCCCCATGTTCTTGTTCTATGGGAGGGGAGGGATGTTATAGAGAAGCCAGGTTCTAATTTTCTACAGGAAAATTGGGAACATTTCTAAAGAGGGGGTTGTAAGCATAAGACTTTGGCCTCTTCATTTTTAGACCTTTTTCCCCTCTTTTGCTGTCAGTTTATAATGTTGATAAACATGTTTTCTGATCTGAAGTGCTTTTTACAAGGATAGTTACTGGAATTGGCAATTATTTACTCCCATGAGGCTTTCAGAAGAGACTGAATATGGAAAATACAATATTTCAGAAAGTGAAATTATTTTCATGAATGAAGTATGTTGGGAGTATGAGGTCTCTATCATGTAGAGTCAAAGCTAAATGCCTGATGGGTGGTATTATTGTAATTGCAAAAGCAAAGAACCACCACATTCCTTAACGGACACCTTGACAAAGGATTGTCAACGCTCTAAGACCAAGATGTCACCACAGGAAGTGAGAAACATACTATCCCAAGGGGGTCAGATACGATGGGGAAGGTGTGAAAACTTGCCATCATTCTATCACTCAAGACCCCAGTCTCAGAGACTTTTGACCAAGAACTAAGGCATCGTATCCCACTGAAATTATATTACTAAGAAGTTTGGCCTAGCTTGAAAAATCAGACATTAAAAAAAGGAGTGGGGCACCCGGGTGGCTCAGTCACTTAAGGAATTGACTCTTGATTTTGGCTCAGGTCATGACTGCGATCGAGCCCCACATTGGGCTCCATGCTCAGCGTGGAGTCTGCTTGTCCCTCTCCCTCTGCTCCTTCCCCCACTCTCTCTTTCTCTCTCAAGTAAGTAAATAACTAAAATCTTAAAAAAAAAAAAAAATTCCAGCCTTTAAGTGGGGGAGGCTTTGAACAGGTCAGAGGCATCGGGAATGAAGGAAAAGCAGATATCAAAAGAAATAACAAGGAAGATGAGATCTAAAGAATGAAGAAAACAAAACCCAAAGAATTTTTTGGGTGTCGGGTTTTGTGATAATCACAACCTGCTCCGAACACAGGTGTGAAGGAGCAATTTCTCTCCCTTCACACAAAAATGTTCATCCATACAGAGACCTACATGCACATTTATCACACCTCTGACTATCCCCATCCCCCCCCCATTGGTGCTGACCCCTCCCTAAGCTTCCGCTCCAACCCAACCTCCAAAGGAGCCAGCAACATTCTTAAAAAAAGATTTTCTTTATTCATTTGAGAAAGACAGAGACAGAGAGAGCACAAGCAGGGGGAGAGGCAGAGGGAGAGGCAGAAGCAGAGGGAGAAGCAGGCTCCTTGCTGAGCTGGGAGCCTGATGCCGGGCTTGATCCCTGGACCTGGAGATCATGACCTGAGCCGAAGGTAGACACCCAACTGACTGAGCCACCCAGGAGCCCAGGGAGCCAACAATTTTATTTGCCTCCTTGTAAGCCACCCCTGAGGGACTCTCCTGGACCTCTTCTCCCAGCTGCCATTCCCTGACAATAAGACTTGCTAAAGAAATGGGCAAAATTGACCCTTTGGGTTCCCCTTCCCCCCAGGCCTACTCTCTGCTAGGTAACAGTGAGCCGATCAAATACAGGTAACTTTGAATGCATTCATGACCCTGGCAGGTTCCTGTCTTTTCGCTGGAATTTACCTTATTTGCATGCTACTTGGGTATCAAAAGACAGTCACCCCAAAGATGCTGAACTCCTTGTTCGGTATCTAATAACCATCATGACTTTACTATTTTCTCTCTCCAGGACTCAATTTCTTCCCTTGCTAAAAAGAAACCACATTCATGCCTAAGATTCCATTCGCGTCAGAAATTGGATGGTTCTATTCTCTGCTATGAGCAGGACAGGCTGTTTCCCGTACCCCCCTCCCATAAGAAGAGGTGGAGGTGTTACAGAAATGCCTCTGTCACCCTAGGCCACCTGCGCAGCCCCATGAAGTCCCCAAAGTGTCAGGACGGATGACATGAAGAGTCTAAACCTGATGGATGAATTATTAGCAGAAACCATTTAGACTGACAGGAAGTTGAGGGTGGGGGTGGAGAATAAAACGGGCTGATATGGAGTCTACACTCCCCGAGACCAAGGAAGGCTGTCAAGGAGAAGGAATGCAAGCAACGCTTGGAAGCTCCATGTTGATAACCTTCTAGAATGTTCTATTTCTTTTTTTTTTTAAGATTTTATTTATTTGACAGAGAGAGAGAGAGAACACAAGCAGGGGAAGCTGCAGGCAGAGGGAGAGGGAGAAGCAAGCTCCCCACTGAGCAGGGAGCCTGACGTGGGGCTCGATCCCAGGACCCCGGGATCATGACCTGAGCCAAAGGCAGACGCTTCACCGCCTGAGCCACTCAGGTGTCCCTACAATGCTCTATTTCTAAGCATTGTTTAAAACGTCCCTCTGTGCCAAGATATTCCATGAAGAACAATGGCATTACAATCTAAACAAACAACAACAACAGAACACAGAAACAAATTAAACATTTACAAGCTATGTTCACAGGATGGAATAAATCACATAGAGAAAATGAATGAACGGAGAGAGTGACAGCAACCGCGTACATGCATCTCAGAAGTATTGTGCTAAGTGAAAAGCGGCAGATCCCAGAACTCCATACGGAGTATAAAGCCCAAAACTAAGAAAACTTTAGCACAGGTGGTTAAAAAAATAAAAAATAAACACACAAACAAATAAAGAAGAAGTATAGGGGTAATCATACAAAATTCAGCAAAATTACTTCTTGTGTTCCAGACCTTAGGAGCCGAGTGTTGAGTTTCATTCATCATTTGTCATGATGTTAGCCATGGATTTTTCTTAGTTTCTCATTATCAGGCTGTTTTTTCTCTTCTTAGTTTGCTGGGAGTTTCTGTTGCAAATGGTTTTTACCTTTTATTCAATCCTTTTCCTGCACAGATTGAGCTGATCATGAAATGTTTTCCTTTTTCCTGTTATTCTAGAGAAATGCACCGATTGATTTCTGAATGTTAAACCACTCATCCGTTCTTAACGGGGAAAAAACCTCCCTGTCTCGTGATGTATTATCATTTTTATATATTTCTGAACTCAATTTGCTGATGTTTTGTTAAGGACATGGGAGTCTGTGCTCAGGAGAGAAATTGGTCTGCTTTTCTTAACAATGTTCTTGTCTGGTTTTGGAATCAGGGTTATGCTGGCCTCGCATTTTCCGATAGAGTTTGTGTAGAATTGGTTTTATTTCTTCCTTAGTTGTGTCACGCGCTTTACTAGGGAAGCAACCTTGCACGGAGCTTTTCTTGAAGGAAGACTTCATCAGGAATTACATTTAATTTCGTGTATTGTAATGGTTCACATCATCTGTTTCTTTTGTGTCTCTTTTGACACTTTGTGTCTGTCGAGAACCTCCTCCATGTCGTCTACGTTGTTGTATAGAATGACGTAAATGTGCTCGTGGTATTTCCTTCCTAGCTTCTAAAGATCTGGGGAATCTTCACTGATGCCCCTCTTTATTCCAGACATAAGTCATTTGTATTTTCTGTCACCCTTTATCAGTCTAGCTAGAGGAGTATCAATGTGTCAGTTGCTAAACTAGAGGTTTTTTCAATTTTATTGATCTTTCAAAGAGCCAGGCTTGGGTGTTACTGATTCTTCTCTATTGTTTGTTCGTTTTGTACGTCACTAGCTTCTGATCTTATCTTTATTATTTCCTTTGTTCCACTTATTTGGTGCTTAATTCTTTTTTTCCTAGTGCCTTAAGCTGGAAGCTTAGGTGATTCATTTTAAACCAGTCTTCTTTCCTAATCAGCTTTCGGAGTTGTAAATTTCCCCTGCAAATTCTGCTTTTGCTGTATCCCTCAACTTTAATACATTGTGTTTTCTTTTATCATTTAGTTGGAAATATTTACCTTATGATTTCTTTTGTTACCCAGGGGTTATTCGGGAGTAGAGGATAGGGCTTATGTTCTAAATAGCTGGGGATTTTCCAGCTATCTTTCTGTTTTTAATTTCTAATTTAAATCCATTGTCATCAGAGAACATACTCTGATTTTGGTATTTATGAAGATTCGTTTTATGGCCCAACATAAGATCTCTCTTGGTGAATGTTCCATGCCACCAGAACCAGAAAAGGCATTCGACTATGGATGGGTGTAGTTCTATAAATGTCAGTTAGGTTAAATTGAATGATAGTGTTGTTAAAATCTTCTATATTCTTCCTTATGGTACCATACACTTGATCTTATCAATTATTGAAAAGGTATTGTTAAAACCACCAACTATAATTACACATTGTCTATTTCTCACTGTAATTTTGTCAGATTTTGTTTTTATCATTATGAATCATCTCTGAGAATACTCCTTGTCTTGACGTCTACTTTTTCTGATGTTAATGGAGCCACTCATGCTTGCTTATGATTACCGTTCACATGGGTTATATTTAAGGCATGCTTCTTCTAAGTTGTATACAGTGGAGCCTGTAGCTACACATTTTTGAGAGAACTGTATCTCGAAAACCCTAAGGACACCAACAAAAACAAGTTTCAGTTTTAAAAAACCAACAAAGGAAGTTGGCTTTCTTTCCTGACATTAGTATTTCTCAGTCAAGAGCTGCCAACAACTGTCATTAGCACAGAGAGGAGTGTACGATTGGGTCCACATTTGACCAAAACAATAATCAATGGTGTTCATCTACATCCGGCAGAAATTGATGTGAGTGGTAGGATCAACATTCAACTGAAATAATATATTGATAAAATTAAGTATTCAGTTCAGGCTAGATATATCATATCAAAATATGTATCAATTATACAGACATCCAGTTAGCAGGCTGGCTAGCTGGTTGTTCTGTCCAATTTTAGACACCATTTAATGACCTTTCTGACTGAGGAATTGGAGGAATTTCAGACTCTTAATGATTTGAACTGCAACTTTATCTCAAGACATGGAGCTATGTCCAAGGGTGAACAGACCACTCAATTCTTAAATTCTGTTTTAACTCTCCTTTAGACACCAGTGACAGGCTGTCGTGTAATTATTTCAAAAATATAACTGGGGTGAAGGTCATGTGTACTACAAGAGTAGTAATTTATTCTTCTCAATGGCCAGATTACATTACTGTAGCTCTCATCCCCCTGATCTTCCTGCCAACACTCAAAGGAGTGTGTTTATAATGATGTTCCCACGAGCTACAACCTAGTTCAAAGGCCATTCTTCTTCTACTTTGTACAAGGAATTGGTCTTTCAGTCCTAGGATTGGGACAATCCTAAGCAACAGAGACCATCACAATGGACAAAACATCAATGTCTGAATGTAGGAGAATCTTCTGTATCAATCTTGGCTCAACTGGATAGGAAATCAAACAGCCAAAATCACTGGACGTAAAGCCTCTGGAGAAAAGTTATTAATAAAAATCACTCTGAATCTTTGATATTCCCAAAGGGGGGAATGAATCATAAGCCTTCTACATAGAGGTTTAGGGCCAAATTAGAGGGACATGAAAAACAGACTCTTCTGAGCAGTAGTAATTGATTTCAATGGGTGTTCGTAATCTCCATCCAAGGTCTATGGACACCCATAAGAACCTACCTAGATAATCCAGTGCAGTCTTTGATTTTGTATTCTGATACTTTCTAAAATAGTCCGAATTCTCTTGGCCAGTGGTTGATCAGGGCACCCATTCTGCTCTAAGCTTGGCTTAAAATCTTTTAGCCTTAGTCCTAGACTGGATATAGAAGAATAATGTTATCTGTCACAACGTTCGAAGACAGATCATATATACACACACGCATATATATAAAACTTCAGGGAGCCATCGGAAATCTTCATCCGGTGGTCCTCACTTCCTACAATTGAAAACTCAATCTCAAACAGGCTTAACTAAGCCATCTTAATTCGGTCCATTTTTTTCCCCAGTAAGCGTAAGTAATTCAGAGCAAGTACTAATGCGTGCTAGATTTAGACTGACTCTGATCAAGCACACACATGAGACGATATACAGAAAAGAGTACAAGGTTGGAAATCAGGATCTGAACCAGCTTCTACTTTTTACTCCCTTCAATCCATAGCAGTGAGAATGATCTCTTTCAATCACAGGTTGGAGGATATCGCCCATCTGCTTAGAACCATTAAGAGACTTCCCATTGCTCTTAGAATCTAGACCCCTCCTCTTAGTCTCCGTCTGTTATTTGAAGCCCCGAGTCTTTGCACCAGCTGGTTCCACTTTCCTTGGAATGCTCAACGGAGCTGTTTGAGTGACTAGTTCCTCCTCATTCCTCAAATGGCACCTTTTCAAAGAGAAAGTCCTTAAAGTCACACACCTCGACATTCTCAACATCCTATCATCTGGATTTAATTCTGCCTTGATCTGAAATTATAATTGGTTTGTCTATTTCTATCTCGTCTGTCTTGTGCACTTGAACATAAGGTCCACGCAAGCAAGAACCTGGCTGCCCTGCTCCCCCAAGCCTAGAACAACACCTATGACACAACAGGTGCTCAATTAACGTGTGTTGATTGAATGAACACAGTATTATTTCGGTTCTCTTCCCAGCTTTGTCTCAAATTATATGACTATAATTCAGTCTGTTTTCTTACATGGAAAGAAGGGCAAATACATCTTTTCTTCGGAACTACAATAAATCGTTATTCCCTCTTCTTAATCACTCCCCCCGCCCAAAATAATAGTAATGAGGAAGTTGAGGGAAATGAGTTGCCTGTAAGGATCATATTTTAAACTTAATCCACGATGGATTGAATCCCAGATATAAAATCAACTGGGTCGGACAGAATAGCTTCCAGCTATTCATAATTAGTTTGAATATATTTGCATATCTAAACAACTTCCAATCAGCATGTAGTTGGTCAGTCTTCAAAACAGAGCAAAGGGAGAGAGCGGGAGAAAACCCTGGCATGGCCCATGCCAGCAGAGGGAAATCAGATAGATGTTTCTAATCATCTGATTCATCCACTTTCCCAGGTTTGCCTCCACATTGGGGAAGCAGCCCTCTGATTATAACTTGGTCTGATTGTATTTGGATTTTCCAACAGGGAGAGAATTTGCTGATCACACATCCTTCGCATTTTCCAGTCGTTGTGACAATGGTCTGTCGCTGTAAATGACTAGATTTGCATTCGGCTCTTTTCCTGGGTCCTGTGTGCTTTTGGCTCCTATGAGTCAATCCCACAGAGCCCGTCACTTCTGCTCACCCAGAGGAACAGGCCTTCGTCCCAGGAGCAGAAGGCTGGATCCTGGGCCTTGGTTGCTTAGTTTAGGGACGGCTTGGCCTTGCTGGGGCAGGGACAACAGTTCAGTTCTAGCATATTCATTAGGTAGCCCAAGTGTATGCTTAGAGACCCTGCAAAGAAGGAGATCATAAATGATAATAATAATAGTGATAACAGTAAAAGTAGTTTAGTGCCTCACAATATGCTTCAAATACTCCTCATCAAAAGAAATCATAACACAGCAGCACCTGGATGGCTCAGTCAGTTAAGCCTCTGTCTCTTGATTTCGACTCAGGTCATGATGTCAGTGTCGTAAGATCGAGCCCTGCGTCAGTCGGGCTCTGAGCTCAGTGAGAAGTGTTCTTGTCCCTCTCCTTCCCGCTGCTTTCGCTCTCTCTCTCAAATAAATAAATACGTAAATACATAAAATCTTAAAAAAATAAATCATAACGTTGTCAATTTCTTGCAATTATTTTATAGTTTAGAACCATTTGCATTTTGAATGGGTGGGGTGGGAAAGGGCAGGGTGGGAGTGGCTCTATGATTGTCTGAGGGCTGAAACCTACTGAAGATGTTAGGGCAGCCCCAGGAACAATCCTTACAGCGTGACCCCCAGCAGGCTTAGCGGTTTTTCTGCTGCGGATGAGGGCAGCGAGCCCAAGCTGCTTGCACTCACAGAGCTGGGACGGGGACCTCTGTTCTCGAGCACGTGCACCTGCCGCTCAGTAACCCTTGCCCTCCTTACACTTTCGGGGACCTATTTCATCCCGCCTCTTACCAGCTTTCTTCAGGGGTCTCGTCTACGGGAACCCCAAGGTTGCTGGCAATACTAGCATTCAGTGATTCAGGAAAAGAATAAGGGAAGAAATCAAGTCCGCACTCCATGGGGGGGGGGGTCCTCTCGCGCTTATACCAGAGCCCCAGAGGACTAGGCGGACCTGCACGTTCCCTCTGCTTCTCTCTGGCCCCGGACTGCAACCTTCACTGTGCCTGGGGACGGGCAAGAAGCAGGGTTGAAAGCATAAATATTTTGTAAATGTTCATGGCACGCTGCAGCCTCACAGTTGGGTGCCTGATTTCATCCTCCTAAGCTGCTTTTAGAGCCACCTAAAGTGCCTACATTATTTAGGGCCCCTGCAGGGAACCTACTGAAGACAGAGTGATTAGTGATTGATCCAATTAGAGCAGAGACTCAATCAGTGACGAAGGGTCTGGTGAGCCCCTAGCGTGCCGAGCGAGCGTAATGATGAAAATGTTGGGGTAGGAAGGGCAGAGGAAGGGACGGGATCCAGGAAAAGAAAATCCTAGATGCAGGCGTGGGAGAAGCATCTCTCTTTTCTGCATCACCCAAGAGTTGGTGGGGTGCGCCCTATGGCTTAGGGACCAGAGAATGTTTATGAACTGGCCGAACAGGAAAAATGGAATTGTAATGGCTCCAAGGAAAGAATCCATGATAGTTTGCTAAAGAAAATGCCCATGGTCTCTTGAAAAAAGGAAACTCAGATAGCTGGATCCCTTTGCTGAGCTCGTAGGGAGATTTCTTCCCCTCGATGACCAACAAACGTGGAAGGAACAAAGAAATAGAACTTGGATCTTTTCTTTTCCACCAGAATTGTGAGATCATTGTTTTCAGAGTAGCAAGCCAGGTTGAGGGACCCCAATGTTGCTGGTGAAATGCATCTGTGGTCCCAGGCTCCTGTACCCAGATACTTCCAGCAAAGCTCATTAGCCCTCAGTGCCCCACACCAGGTGACCACACCACCTGGACCAGCTTCCAAATTTCAAAAGAGAAGAGGTAGAAGACCTTGAGAAAAGCCCTGGAAAATCAAAATCAGCTCCCTTTATAAATTCGTGTGTGCGTGTGTGATTAGAAGTCTTCAGAAGGGCACATTCCTCCTAAAGTCAAACGCTTTTATCTATGACAAAGATAAGCTATGTGGATAACCATGCCAAGACAATCACTTTATTCAATGATCAAAAAAATGAGAGGTTTTTTGCCTATATGGACAGGTATGATGTTCTCTGAGCAGGCTCGGTCACTCCATGCCTCGCTGCGCTCATTTCCAGCCTCAGTGGTAACACTACCTCTTATCCTATGAGGTTGCGATTCTGGGTTTCTACTTCCGTCTCCCCTTAGTGAGTATCTTGGAAGAAGTATTCATGTCAACCTCATCTTTGCAATGTGAGCACCAAATACAGATTTGGACCGGTAGAGAGAAGTCAACTAGTGTTTGTAGAACTCACTGTCGAAAATATGGAGAGAAATGGATGAATGAATGAATGAATGAATGAATGAATGAATGAATGAATGAACAAATGCATAAATGAGCACGTGAATAAAGGAACGAGTAACTGAGTGAACCAATGGGTTGAAACAGCTGACTTTGGCATGGCATCATTTCAAATCTGGAAAACACGTCCATTCAAACCCGTAGGGGAAATGGAAGAGGCGTAGGGAGGGAGATGATGTATTTATTCCATTTTTGCCTTGCAGACTCGGCTGTCCTCCAAAGGAACCCACCCCCCCTAGAACTAAAGTTCCGAAAGGTGAGTGTAACCTTTCACGTGTATTCTGTGTCCAGCCATGAAAACATCCAGAAAGGCCGTCATAGCAAGATGTTGAGTTCATGGTGCAACTATGAGCCCAACACTCACCTTAAAAACACTCAACACTCAAAAAAAAAAAAAACAACAAAGAGGACTTCTCAGGCTCTGTCCAGGTGGCACAAAGCCAAGTGCCCATTTGGATGCTGGCTACTTGACAGAGCATAAGTGTGAAGGTCAAACTGATACTTCAGAGCAGTGTTAAAATCTAACATAGTTCCACGTATCTACCGAGTTCCGATGGTGCCCCGTTACCTTTGATTTTGAACTGTGAGACCCAGGTCCAGCCTTTATGGATGCCCGTAGGTGCTCCCTCCCCAGTGCTCCCAGGGGATGGGACGGCTGCATTGCCGGTGTGCAAACCAGCTACAAGAACCATTTGCCTGGCTGGTCCATGTCCACTCTGGAAGGGTCTCGTGAAGAACAACACATGAAAATGTCTGGGGTCTGTTCTGTTGCCAGAGCCAGAACCTAAAATCTGCTGGTCTCGTTTCACAGGCTCGCGGGAGATCGAAAACTGACCATTATGAGAACACTTGTGTCCACCATCCATTAACTCTAGAATTTCCTGCCTTTTTTAGGTACCCAACTACCATCATTTGAGTTGTTTTGTTGTTGTTTCCTTCTATTTTGCAATGAAGATATTAATGCCAGTGCATCTGGACAGAAATTTTTTTAAAGATCAGGTCAAATCAATAGATTGGCAAGTCGGGCACCTGGGTGGCTCAGTTGGTTAAGCGCCTGCCTTTAGCTCAGGTCATGATCCCAGGGTCCTAGGATCGAGTCTCACACCTGGCTCCCTGCTCAGCGGGGAGTCTGCTTCTCCCTCTGCCTGCCTCTCCCCCTGCTTGTGCTCTCCCTCTCTCTCTCTCTCAAGTAAATAAATAAAATCTTCCAAAAAATCTACTTTAGAAAAAAATAGATTGGCAACTCAGCCCAACTAAGTCCAGCAAATGACAGCCATTTCTCCAAGATTAGGAAGTATGGTTGGAATAGTACCCAAGATCAATTATTTGAGGAGGAGGGCGGGATGATGCCCTTGAGGCATTTTCTTCTTCATCAAATTTCTTTCAGTCCTATTATTTCATTTAACCTCACAATATACCTATGAGTTACTTAGGGTTCTCATCGGTTAAATGTGATTGGTTTGACTCAGGCATAAGAGATACCAGAAAATTGGCTATAGAATTTGCTTATAACCAGTTACAAAACAGGAATCATGGCTTTAGAGAAACCTTAAAACAACACAGGTCTTTGGAAGCCAGCTGTTACCCCCTCATTCTCTGCAGGTGACATCTAAGTCCCGGGAAAGTGAAATGACTTACCCAAAGTCACGCAGCCAGCAAAGGTCAAAGCCTATTCTAATTCTAAACAGCCGTTCTTTGCACCTAACGATAAAATGACTACTGAACGAAGTTGGCAAATAGCAAGCCATTTGTCAGAAGTGACAGATCAAGATGAGAGTATGGCGAAGAGAACTTCCGCTGTGTTCAGTGGGCCGTGGTGCAGCCTCCTGGGGCCACGTGGGACCACATCCACTGTGCATCCCTCCACCTTGCTTGTACAAGTCCTCCCTATTCAACCTTTCAAAAGTCTGTTTCCTCCGTTTGGCTAGACTATATTTTTTTTAAGGAAGTGGGTTTTTTTAATTTTAGTTCTTGGAAATGTATTTTGCATATCACCAAAGTTCACCCATTGCAAAAGTACGATTCAGGGATTCTTAGTAACTTTACCGAGAGGTGTAACTATCACCATGAGTCAGTTGGAGAACATTCTCTTCCCCCACTAAGGTCCCTCACTTCCTTTTAAAGTTTATTCCCATTTCAACTCCTTAGAAAGGATGGACTCTTTCTAAGAAAAGACAAAGTAAAACAGAAGCAGTTAATTTTTTATATTGAGAGAGTTTTAACCTGCTACATACTCTCTCAGTCCAAAGAACAATTCATTCCCACAAAGACAATTTTCTCCCCACGCTGGTTTATCTCCCAGAGAGTGGGATCTGCTGAGATTGGATTTTCTGAGATAGTAACGCCCACTTAAGCTTTGAGATGTGAATGAGTCTCTCTACTGTCTTCCCAGACCTGGGTGGGCAAGCCGGCTAATTCTGGGCGCATCCCGTCCCACACCTCTTTCTCTAGGTCATCTCTGTTTGTGTGGCTGAAGGGTTAAGACCTATAGACATGAGCGATTGTTCCAAACCCCCTTCCCACTCAAAGAGCTGTCCCCCTACCCCCATCCAGTTGGCTCAGGGCTTCACCATCTGCTTTATCCCTGGTGAGTGGGAACAGAGTCTGTGAGAAGTGAGTTTCCCATCGGCTCTTCTCTGGATGACAGGCTATTTCTTCTGGTCACCTTGACTTGATGTCCCACGCTTCTTCCTTACAGTATTTTCTTAATGACACAGCTCAGCCACAACCCGCAGACCCAACCAGAAGGAAATGGCCAAACACGTCATTGAATATGTATTTCTAGACAACCATTAAAAGTACTCTGTAGAGGAATATCTCATGATGTAGAAAAGTCCCTGTGATATCACATCAAGGGAAAAAGAGGATTTCAAAATCAGACACACAGCATGAAACACATAGAGAAGCAATATATTTAGGGAGTGAATCTGAGCATGCCAATATCAAATATATCTGGACAAACCCACCAAAATAGTAGCGGCGTGACCTATCTCTGCATGGTGAGAGTAATTTACATGGATGTCTATTTCTCCGAATTTTTCGACCCTCCCACAATGAACGCCTATCCCCGTCGTAATGAGGGACAGAACCGTCAGTGTTTGGATGAAGAGGAAGGGGAGCAGCTCCCCGGGTCCAAGAGCAGCGTCTGCCTCCCACTTTCCCACTTGCTATAGCCAGGTGCGTTGTCAGCGGCCGCTCTCCCTCACATCACTGTTATTACAGCGCTAATCACAGTGCACTAACTCCTTCCTCTGTGCTAATCACCCGCCACACCTGGGAGGCTGAGCTCGGTGGAGGAGACGAGGAATCCCGGGTAGACAGACAGTTTGGACTGAGTTCAGAGACGAGTTAGCCAAATGATCAAGGGAGCGGGGAGGATTGTTGCTGGCGAGGAGATGAAAGGATCTCCACTTTTATGGCTCGGCGGAGCAGAGACCGGGGCGGGGGGGGGGGGGATCTGGAGGGGGGGACTTGAAAATAGACTGAAAACATATGAAAATCACGAGCAATAAAGAGGGAGGCGGGAGCTGGGCAGGGCCTGGTGCGCACTGGTAATCGGATGCGATGGGGACCGGAGAGTCAGAGCGTGAACATCAAGGGGTCTCCCGTTGGCACCGCCCATCCGGCTTCAGGGCGCGTCCCCACGGGGAGGAAGAGCCTCACCGGGCACTAAGTAAAACATGATGTTGGGCCTTCCCGGGAAACCCTCTGGCTCTACGGAGCAACATGAGCCCACGGTTCCACATTCCTCAAGGTGAGGAGAGGCCCTTCTGGTTGCAAGCCCAGATGAGAACTGCATCCATCAATCACGGGCCAGGCACTCCTGCCTCAAGGCTCCTTGCAGCCACCGCCTGGCTCTGCCGCTGGGCCAAGGGGGCCTCCGCTGTTTATTTCTCTCTCTCACACCCACTCTTTCAGAAGGGTTTCCTCCGAGGCTCCTGTGGCCTGGTTTTGTATGAAGTGCAGCTGAGAAGTGTAGTTAAACAAAAGATTTGATCTTTGCCCTTAACGAGCTTTCACAATAATCAGGAGGTCAGAAGGGTGACCTCGCCGAGGTGTTGCTAGCGATGCTCTGGCACCTCCTAAAAAAACTCGGGGGCCCAGAGCCTGAGGAGTATGCTGGGAGCAGGGCAACGCCAGCCAAGCCAAGCGGGGTCCACCAAACCCAGCAAATCAAGCTGAACAAATTAAAGGGTCACTCCAATTTCCAGGCTTACGGCCAATATCCATTACCACCCCCCCCCAAAAAAACGGGAGCCTGAACACAAGCTTTGGGGGCTTTCAAGCAAGAGATTCATTCTATTAGATCTTTCTCTCAAGAAGATAAGTGTATGGGGGCACCTGGGTGGCTCAGTTGGTTGGGCAGCTGCCTTCGGTTCAGGTCAGGATGCCAGGGTTCTGGGATCGAGCCCCGCGAAAGGATCCCTGCTCGGCAGAGAGTCTGCTACTCCCTCTTCCTCTGCTCCTCCCCCTTTTTGTGCTCACTCACTCACTTTCTCTCAAATAAATCAATAAAATCTTAAAAAAAAAAAAGATAAGTGTATGGAAGGGAAGGTTGAATTCCATTCCAGTGTAAGCGTCAGGAGGCAGGGTCGGTCTGCCAGGATGGCACTGCAAGGTGGGTGAGAGAGGGACGGCAAAATCCTACATGAAGCCATGGCAGAAAATTCGGGGAAAGCAACAGATGGCAAATGCCACTCCAGCATCACACAAGTTGGTGATCGTTCCAATGCCCAGGTCTCTAGAATTATCGACCAATAAGTAGTGACGCTAATTAGTGCCTGGGAAATCAGAAAGCAAGAACCAGCATTTCAGGGAAAGTGGAGGTTTTGAGTCTAGATATGTTGATTGTAGAGTTTGAGCAAGCCACGTATGTGCTCCAGCTGGCAATCGGGAATGCAGTTCTTTCTGGAGCCCAAGAGAAGGGTTGTATCAAGAAATGGAGATGTATGAGTCAATCCACACAGCAACGGTGGGACGCAGTGCTCTCCCTCAGGGAGAGAATATATTGAGAACGAAGGGGTGCTGAAAAGAACATCTTGGAGAGGGCCTACTTTTCACGGAGTATAGTTAGCATCCGTCATTTCAGAGGAAGAATTGACAATAGAATGTCCGGGGGTGTTCACAGAATGTCCAGGAACATCCAGGGGGTGTTCAGTATAATTCAGAGAGCTCCCTCTATGTAGCAGGAACTATGGGCTTCTGGGGAAAGAGAAATGGACATGAAATGGACCCTGATATCTAGATGCTCACCGTCTAATACCAGAGACTTGTCTATGAGAAGATGATTGCAATAGTGTGATATGAGCGAGGATGTGGAAACACAGGGAAAGGGCACCACGTGACGACAGGGGGAGACATTGGTCTGATGCAGCTAGAAGCCAAGGGATGCCAAGGACGGACGGCCCCCAACAGAAGCTAGGAAGAGGCAAGGGAGGAGTCAACTTAGAGTCTCAGAGGGCGCACGTGCCTGCTGACACCTTGATTTGGGACTTCTGACCTCCATGACGGTGAGAAAATGAATTTCTCTTGTTTGAAGCCACCTGGTTGATGGCCCTTTGTTACAGCAGCCCTAGGAAACTAATACACTCGGGCAGGAGCATCCAGTTTCTGGCTGTAGGTTCCAACGTACCATGAGAGCCTGGAAGGGGAATTGCACGAGTGGAGTAGCAAGGAGGGATTGCAGTCTTGCCCCAACTGTCAGGGGCCTGCCGTGCCCAGTGGGCCCCTTTAAAAAAAAAGAAGTGAGCAGACTTGGAACCCCTTGGTCAGACCCCGGGCTGCTGAGGCTGAGGATACGGCTACAGAGCCACCCACACTCCTCTGCCCCGTGCTTCTCCCAGCAGACTGGGGCTGTTTATTTCTAAATACAGACAAGGAGGAGGAATATCAAATATAAAAAAGAAGTCAGAAGCCACTTAGTCTAGACTCATCTTGGGCACGATGTCTTCCCACGAAAATGGACAAAACAAGTGGCCAATGCCGAGTTCTTCCATAGTAATCCTGCCTATTGTCTAGAGCTCAACTTTTAGTTTAGTTTAGTTTAGTTTAGTTTTTTTCATTTTTTTGAGAGAGTATGTGTGTGCACGAAACTGTACTCTTTAATCCATATCACGATTTCTCCCGCCCTCCCGCATACCTCCCCTCATTTGTTTAAATTCCACGTATGAGTGAAATCATAGGGTATTTGTCTTTCTCTGACTTATTTCGCTTAGCATTATACTCTCTAGCTCCAACCATATTGTTGCAAAGGGCAAGATTTCCTTCTTTTCTACAGCTGAGTAATAGTCCATTGTACACACACGCCACATCTTCTTTATCCATTCATCTATCAGTGGACACTTGGGCTGTTTCTGTACTTTGCCTATTGTAAATAATGCTGCTATAAACATGGGGATGCGTGTATCCCTTCGAATTCGTGTTTCTGTATTTGGCGGGTAGATACCCAGTAATACAATTCCTGGATCATAGCGTAGTTCTAGTTTTAATTTTTTGAAGAACCTCCATACTGTTTTCCAAGGGACTGCACCAGCTTGCATTTCCGACCAAAGTGTAAGAGGGTTCCTTTTTCTCCCCATCCTCACCAACACTTATTTTTTGTGTTGTTGATTTTAGCCATTCTGACAGGCGTGTGGTGATATCTCATTATAGTTTTGACTTGCGTTTTCCTGATAAGTGATGTTGAGCATCTAACAAAGTAAATATTTAAAATATATCTTACTATTGACGAAAAAGCAAAGAATATGGATGTAAATGACAGTATTTATATATGAATATATTCAAGCTTGTTAATGATCAAATAAAAACAATGAGCTGTTATCTTGTATCTATCAATTAGAATTCTTTTTTTTTTTTTTTAAGATTTTCTTTATTTATTTGACAGTGAGAGACAGCCAGAGAGAGACAGAACACAAGCAGGGGGAGTGAGAGAGGGAGAAGCAGGCTCCCAGCAGAGCAGGGAGCCCGATATGGGGCTCGATCCCAGGACCCTGGCATCACGCCCTGAGCTGAAGGGAGATGCTTAACGACTGAGCCACCCAGGTGCCCCTATCAATTAGAATTCTTAATTAAAATATCCAGAATTGGTATGAGAAAACATTTCTTTTTTTTTTTTTTAAGATTTTATTTATTTATTTGGAAAGAGAGGGACAGTACCAGTGGGGGGAGGGGCAGAGGGAGAAGCAGACTCCCCACTGAGCAGGGATCCCGATGTGGGACTCGATTCCAGCACCCTGGGATCAGGACCTGAGCTGAAGGCAGATGTTTAACTAACTGAGCCACCCAGGCGCCCCCAAGAAAACATTTCTACCCTGCTGTAGGTATGCAAAATGGCTTAGATTTTCCGGAAGACAGGTAAAGAATCGATACCCAAAAGCCCTCCAATTTTGTATTTCCTCTGACCCTGTGATTTCTCTTGCAGAAATGCATCATAAGGGGCGCCTGGGTGGCACAGCGGTTAAGCGTCTGCCTTCGGCTCAGGGTGTGATCCTGGCGTTATAGGATCGAGCCCCACATCAGGCTCTTCTGCTGTGAGCCTGCTTCTTCCTCTCCCACTCCCCCTGCTTGTGTTCCCTCTCTCGCTGGCTGTCTCTCTCTCTGTCAAATAAATAAATAAAATCTTTAAAAAAAAAATGCATCATAAGGAGAGACAATGGCTAAGCATGAAGATTTAGATCCAAAGATGTTTGTTATATGATGATGCATTATTTATGGTAGCAAATAGATGTATATATATTTTATGTTAGCAAATATATATATAATATATATAAACATGGATTATAATATATAAAGAGTAATAATATATACAAATATATAATAGGGATCATATAACATATCAATATATAATCATAAATAAAATATATAGGTATAATAGAGATCATAATATAACCTTACAACTGAGTCAGCAAAAAAAAGTCTTGTTTAGAAAATATTTCTATCTTGAAAAAAGTAAGTTACAAAGCAGCCTGTCCAGTACGGTTTCAGTTTTTAGTTTTTGAAAAGAAGAAAAACAGAATATGAGAGAAGAGAGACAAAAAGAAAATATTAGTAATGAAACAATTTGTTAATTATATTTCTCCATGTGGTGAGATCTGGACAATTTCCAATTTTCTTCTTTTTGCTTTTATTTTATTTTTGAAATTTTCCCCCAGAATGAACATATGTTACTTTTGTAGTTGAAAGAATAAGAGTTGTTTCTTTTTTACAAAAAAAAGTACCGACTAGTGTATGTTACAGGAAATAGCTGGTTTTCAGCACCTAAAATTAAGAGTTTTCCAGGGTAGTATTCTGTTCGACAAAGTAAAGGGAATTTTCTTCTCTTTTATGCATGGAGGTTAGCACGAAGAAACTCCCTCGACTTTCCTTTGATTTAAGGGCTTTATTTCCTTATTCTGCCACCTCCCCAGTGTTTTTTTAGGAGAGCTGGGAACTATTTAAAAAGTATCAAATAAAATGCAAGCTTTTCAGTTGTCTTGTTTTCCTGGGTCATTGGGAGCCTTCCGGTTAAACCAAAATCCAATGTACTGTCAGATGTTCCATTAAACAAAACCGCATCTACCAAGTACAGCAGTGGAAACTAAATAAATTTGGGATTTCTCCCAAGCTGCAAAGCTCAAAGTGTTACCTGCGTAATTATCACTCGAAAATCTCCCTGCAGCTAAAGTTCAGAGGAAACTAGGTGTCTGTGTCTAAGGGCTATGCCCACTTTCTGTCCCGTGGGAAATATCTAGGGAAGAACAACAGAAGGAATCGGGGGGTGGGAAAAATGACTGTGATTACTTAATCCCAAAAAGAGAAGGCTCATCGGAATGCCACTGTTTCCAAATATTCAAAGAATTACGGCAGAGAATAAGAGTAAATGCGATTTTGAAAGAGTTTAAATAGAAGACAATCTCCCAGCAGCTTAATTAAGGTTTGCAGAATGCTAGGATAGGCTACTTTTTAAATTTTATTTTATTTATTTATTTGAGAGAGAGAGAGAAAGAGAGAGCAAGAGCAGTGGCGAGGGGCAGAGGCAGAGGGACAAGCAGACTCCCCACTGAGCACGGAGGAAGCCCGATATGGGACTTGATCCCAGGACCTCAGGATCATGACCTAAGCCAAAGACAGACACTTAACCAACTGAGCCACCCAGGGGCCCCTCGGGTGGGCTTTTGAGGGATGTATTAGCATTTCTTTCTTTCTAGAGCTTGAAGTATAAAACAGAAAATTACCTGCTGGGGATCATCCCTGAAGATGGAAAAGGGAAAATAAGGACACTTAGGATGAATCGTCCCCAGTACCCACCTGTGATGTCCAATGCCCATTCCAATGTGTCCTCGATGGGTTTACTTGCATTAAGCGGCTGGAGATTTGACCGTACATAGACAGGTGCATGTGTGAGGTGGGGGGGGGGGGTGTCCTAAAGAGCCAGGAGGCCACAAACACGTTGAGCCATTTTGCAAATGTCTTGGGGTTGGTGAAAAGTCTTCAACGATTTTTCGAGTGTTTTCAGATCTGCTAAAATCCAACTGTGGTTTGCCCCTGAGAACTTGTACGTCTCAATGTTTTATGCGTGTTTATTTTAAGAAAAACATAGGTTTGGGGTTTCTGGGTCCATTTTCACTTAGCTTGTTAGATGGTTTGTAAGCCTGTTCAATGTCCAAGATGCCTCGTGAGACTCAAAGGAAGTTGCCTCTCAACTGAGGAGTTGCATTGAGTCTGCAAAAAGCCTTGGATTCAGCTCTCTGTTCACGACCCAAGAACCCCGAGCACAGCCTGAAACCAACAAATCTTCCAATGGTTCCTAAGCAGCATTTGAAGATTTTTTTTTTTTTTTTGAGAGAGAGAGGGAGACAGAGAGAGAGAGAGAGAGCAAGCAGGGGAAGGGGCAGAGGAAGAGGGAGAGAGAGAATCCCAAGCAGACTCCATGCTGACTGTGGAGCCCAACGCAGGGCTCAATCTCATGACCCTGAGATCATGACCTGAGCCGAAACCAAGAGCTGGATGTTCAATCATCTGAGCTACCCAGGTGCCCCTAAGCTGCTTTTGTATTTAGATACCAGGGTGCCCTTCTCACATCCGGCTGACCATAGTTTGCTTGAACGTGGAGTGTGTATTAGAATGAGAACGTATGTCGAATAAATGGTCTTGCCGGATGACACTTTGCTAGGAAATAGGCAGAAGTCAAAAGTTCAGAACATCAGCGTGGAGAAGAGCCCTCATCTGTTGGCTTTCCGATGTGTCATTTTCATCCAACGTTACGTTAAATGGCCTAAATGTTTAACTCTGAAAAATGTCGGTCATTCCACATTTATGCCTCTGCTGCTGCTATGTGCACTGAACTGTACTGGTTAGAAAGTTTCTGGAACAGAGATAATATATGGTGCATGCAACCCTCAGAGGCAGAGTTCATGGGTGTGAAGCAATTAACATGTAAGTGATTTGGGGGCTGAATGGCAAAGAGCTCAAGAGTGCTAGGAATTCACAGGAGAGCAGGATGTGGTTAAAGTCTGGTTGAACATAAGGCGCCCCAAGATTGCTTTAAGTAGAATGTATACAAGAAGGGAGACCAAGAGGGAGAGAAAAACAGAGATAGACAGACAGACAGAGGTGTCTAAGCTGGAAGAATATTAATTGCAGGCTCATGGTGGAAGGCAGCATGGTGGGATGGCTTCCGGTCAGAACGAAGATTCTATCAGTTGGAGTGGAGTGGAGGGTTTTCGTATTTGGGAGCACTGGAAAATAGCATTAGGGCTTATTGGAGGAAGGCATTTGTCCTTGATGCAGAAAGCCCTAGAACACAATGTTGATTTTGGAGCATCAGTGCAGAAAAAGCAGGATAGAGGCAAAATTAATAGGAAGGGACCCAATGAGTCCACCCTAGAGCAGACTGTGGGGTCAAACTCACCTGGTTTTAAAAGTTGAGGTCTCAGGGGCGCCTGGGTGGCACAGTGGTTGGGCGTCTGCCTTCGGCTCAGGGTGTGATCCCGGCGTTATGGGATCGAGCCCCACATCGGGCTCTTCCGCTATGAGCCTGCTTCTTCCTCTCCCACTCCCCCTGCTTGTGTTCCCTCTCTCGCTGGCTGTCTCTATCTCTGTCGAATAAATAAATAAAATCTTAAAAAAATAAAAAAATAAAAGTTGAGGTCCCAGTAAGAAAGAGGGAAGAAGCAATGCATTTGGGAAGGCAACCGAAAATGTCACCTAACCATGGTGTTGGCCTTGTCCTGCTCCACTGTTGCTCCTACAAGCAGAGGGGCAGCAAGGAGGTAGGACCAGGAGACCCTCTAGCCTAGAGGGCTCTGCCCAGCACAGCTGCCGGCCAGTCTCAGGAAGAGAGCTGCCCGAACAGAGGCCCTCTCTTACACCCCTGCGGGTTGAGGAAGTTTGGATCCAGTGGCATCCAGAAATGTATAATATGTAGTCTTGCTGCTCAGTGATTCAAGGGAAGAGGTATTAAGATCACCAGAGCCCCTGATAATTCGGCCATTGCAAAGGCGGCAAAGAAAACTGTCCGTAGCATTGCAGATCTTAGGACAAGGGTAGAATAAGGACAAGGGTAGAATAAGGTTCTCCATCTTGCCATCAGGACTTATGTTGGTGTTGCTCAATCCTTTAGGGATCGTCCCAACAGCACATAGTTGATTCTCTCTAAAACTCCAGCCCCATACTGCCAGAGACCTCTTTCGCAGGCTGCAGCCAATACCCTGGAGCTCACTCTGTCTGCCCCGAGCGGATTCCTTTGCCTTAGTTCATTACCAAATACTTCGTCTCACTGAAACTCATCTACCACGTTCCCGTCCATCAGCATAGCCTCGCGAGCACTTCCTGCCGTGTATCCCCATCCGCATGGCACTGTGCTTTCTGGAGAACTTGATGCCACCTGCCAGTTTAAAGATTTCATGGTGTCTCTTTGTCTGGATCATTAATTTGGGGAAAGAAGAAAAGTTAAACAAGACCGGTGTCCACACCGGTCTCTCGGGAGAATCCCTGTTTTAACACCCGCTGGGCATCAAAGCCAGTCTTTGGTGACTTATAGCTGTTCCCTCTCTGGTGCTGTATGCAGATCTTTTCGATGCCTTTGCACCTGGAGGTGTTACAAATGCCGCTTTTGTTTCTAGGTGCAACAGTCCCAGGGCAGCCAATATGAAACAGGACAGGTGTTTGCATCATAAAACAAATCAAAGGCCTCAGGGGACTTGGTGGACTCCTCACTACCATTTTTTTTCCTGATTTTTTTCAAACACTTCATCTCCACCAGGGGGACAGCTGGCCGAACGAGACCAAAGAGAGCCGTCAGCTGGACGCTGATTTTATGATGACTCAACAGCTCAGCAATAAATAATAAAAAAAAGAAAAAAAAAATCAACCTTAACCACTTCTTTCCAAACGCACTCCAGCCTGGGAGACGTTTGCACTGTTTTCATATGAGCGTATAGATCCCAAAGCAGGCTTTTCCTGCAAATGCCCCAAGAGCAATTAAAGACTAAATAGGGTTGACAGATGCTGGTAATATGCAAGCCAGCCAGGGAAACACTCATCTAACCAGATGTGTGGGCGGAATGAGAGCAATCTGAGCATCTGTAAGATTGAATAGATTAAGATCTAAATCCAGGGTGGGGGTGGGCAGGAAGTGGGAAGTGGGCAGATGGGAGGATGCTGAGTCCTGCCAGACTCCAGCCTGATCACCGGGCATTGGCCAACATCAAGGAAGAGTGGGAGAAGGCGCCATGCTTAGAACACCAACATCTTATCTGCAACGTCATTGCAGACTCCCCTGTCTCCATGGGTTCTTGTAACTGACGCCCTTAAGCTTACATCCTGCAAAGAGCGATGGTACCACGGGACCCAAACATATTCTTCTGTTTTCTTTCTACTAATATCGATGGAACCGCTAACGAGGAAAGCATTCATCTTTCTTAGTGACAAAAAAATGCAAAATAATAACACAGCATGGTTCACTTGCTAAGTAGACTATCTTTTTCTTTGTTTAGTGGTTTCCCTTGGCAATACATAGCAAGAGTTTTAAGAATATGCCTTTTGGCCTGGCGATTCCAACCCCAAAAGGAATCAAAGATGCCTGTCCCGGTAACATGATACTGGTAAACAGGAAAAAAAAAAATCTAAATTCTCAAGAAGGGGAATAATTAAATATCTATGATACCTCTATCTATTAGAATATTATGCAGCCAGTATATATTCTGTTTTTTATATGGCTGTACAACTACTAATTAAATAATAGTAATTGAATAGAGTAGAATACACATACATAAAAGAGATATACATTAAAAAGTCCAGTGTGTTATGCATATGCATGCTTTTCAAAATCAAATGAATTTTTTCTGTAAGTTCATTTTCCTAAATTTCTGAAATAAAAGTTTCTTGAAAGAAAAAAAAATACGACTTTGAACGTTTAGCTTCCTTAGTTTCTTTAACTAACAACAATGCACTACGATGGTCCCTTAAGCCCCCTTTGAAATTATCCCATCCAGCAAAACGACCCTGAAAATGCTCTATCCTGTGGTTTTTTTCTCTTTGGGAATACAGGCTGTGGGTTGGGGTGGGGGGGGTCATGGGATAAAATCACTGCCCAGCCGGCCAGGTTCCTGACCCACCTTTCTTCACATCTGGGGCCACCCAAGTAACAGCTGTATGTCTAGCTAGAAAAATATGCCCTAGTCTGCACGGTTGTACTGGCTTTGGGAGGGAGGACTTTAAGCACATCTTGTCTGCTGCCCTGGGTCTCAGCTTCATGTCCTCCAGACCCCTAAGCAAACCTCTGTCTCACACCCGATCACTGGACTTCTGCTTCATTCTCCGTGATCCACGGCCCATCCCGTTGTCCCATCCCATGTTCTATCCCGCGTCCCATCCCGTGTCCCGTGCCCTTGTTCTCTGAGCCACTGCTTGGTTTTCTGAGACTCCAAAACCATGGGTCCAGCCTTCTTCTTCCTGGCCCTAGATCATGACCCACTTAAGTACTGACTCCATACTACCAATCCTTGGCCCAACTCTATGAGGATCTCTGCTCACCCTCCTTCCTGGGCATCTTCATGGCTGCCCTCTGCTGCTTCAGGCACCCCAGTTGATGAAATGTTCTCTCTTCTTCTGGGTGGTCACCCACCCACAGCCCTGCTGGACTTCCTTTAGCGGTCTACATAGTAGAATGGGAAGCTCTCAGACCAGTCTGGTCTCAGTCCTTCCCTGTCTCCATATGGCACTGCGGGCAGGTGGGAAAGGCCTGGGGCATTTTCTTAGGACATGAGACTCCTTGCCATTCTACCCAAGTCAACCCCAGAATCCATTCTAGTTGTGTATATATATATTTATAAATGGGCATCCTTAATTAATTCATAATTACATGTCAGCTTATTGAACACTTAGTCAAGTCTCCATGTCAGATTTTCCTGAAAAAGATTACCACATTTCTCTAAATATATTTCATAAGGAGCAAGCGGGATTCAGATCAATTATGTCTCTGTCTTTGGATGAAAAGATAAGAGGATACAGTGCTTTTCTTACATGGCGTTGTATTGCATGGGAAATGCCATCCAACAGTGGGACAGACCGTGTTCCATTTGGTGAGTTGTTATCAGAAGTGTCAGGACAGAGGCTGGGTGGACCGTTGGGGTTGGGGTGGGGGGATTCAGGCAACAGAATATAGAACTGGAGGGGGAGTTGGATGAGACTGTCCCTGAGATCTTACCATTCTCCAGGCAGGACTCAACCTTCATGTAGGTTTTAGCTCATGAACGTCCTCTAGAACCTGAATGAGTAACATTCAACAACTATTTCTTGATTACCTGCTATGGACCAGACACCATGGAGAGGAAGAAGGGATACAAGAGATGATCATTGAAAGCTACCACTAAAATTAGCCTCCCCCCCACTGCCACCACCAAAATATCTACTGACAGGTGTAATCCCTCAGTGGGGTCAAACAGGGCAATAGTTTCTTTCCGTTCTTTTTAATGTTAGCCTCAAAAGTTGGTATAGCTGAATACAAATGAACAAAGGAACGGTGATGGTAAATTGGAAACTGGTTTCACCCAGTCCTTACTGTGCGCCAGACTCTGGGCTGGAGGCCTTATATATATCATCCCTACCATCTGCTATTCTCAAGGTTTAGGGGCCTGCAGATGAGTGGGATGGCATTAACATTAACACCTGGTGTCCCTAGTGCTGAGATGTTCCTACTCCATGTGAGAATTCTAGTCCTTTAACCCTCTAACTCAAGAATTTCTGAGCGCCTCCAAGGGCAATATTTCCTGGTCCCATGGCCCAAGCCTGGCTGACCTTACACTGTCTTCTCTAGCTCCAATCTCCTCCCTACCTTTGGGTGGCTCCTGCTACCCTAACTGCCCCCATAAGGCTGGCCTCTATCACTCTACCCAACCCACCATCACCCTTGCAAGGGGCTTCTGCCTGCCACCAGACATTCCCATCATTCTCCAGCACTCCAGAACTCACGGGGGCGGGACTGTGGTACGGGACTCTGGAAAGCAAGGAGACTGCTTCTACCCTATACCTAGACAGGGAACTCACAGCAGAGATGCTTATTCCACAAAATCTTTAATGCCTCTCACTTCATACACACAATGCTTTGTCTCCATGGGGTATGGAGATGCCACCAAAGTATCTGTCTTGGGACAGTTTTCAATCATGGTATGCTGGTAAACCAGTTGTCAAAATTTAAAAAAAAATAAAATACAGTAAAGCCCCGATTTGTAGCATTTGCCAATTTCTATAGTGTAAATATCCCCACGTGGCCCATTTCAAGCTACCAACCTGCTGTCTCTGAACACAAGGTTGGGCTCTGTTGTGCACACTAGGCTTGTGGAAGCAGGTGTGAGCCAACTCCAGCACACCCTCGGGGCCATAATGCACCAGCCACTGCCTTCAGCAACAGGCCTGCCTATCGGGAATCTCATCCTCTGTGTGGATGCCTTGCTCCCTGATGGAGAATTCTCTTGGGACTCTGCTATGGCTCCCACAGCTTGCTGTCTACTGCCTCCCACTCCTACGCCCTGCAAACATATCGAACATGACTTCATACCCTGAACGTCAGTTGTGGACAATTTTAAGTCTAAATTTAAGTCTCCTCCCATGCCCACCCCACCCTTGTGCCCCTCGGCCTCCATTTGGTAAGCTAAACAAGCAGGTTTTTAGCATCCAGAAACAAAAAATCAATTTAGAAAAATAGTCTCTCCCTACTCAACCCACGCTATGAGGCTAGTGCCTCTTCATTCCACGAGGAAACATGGGCAGTTCCCACGATTTGCCTGGTCACTTTTAGACCATGAAAAAAAAAAACAACCTTCAAATTATCTGTGATCGCAAAAGAAGAGTTCTCATTTTGGTAATTAAAATCTCCAGTTTGTTGGAATAACTAAAATTCTAAACTATTTAGAGATAACTCCTCTCCCATTCTCCAGCCTGACTGAACTCATTACAGGCTTTAAGGACAGAAGGAGGGGCGCACGGTGAGCTTTCTCTCGATTCCCCTAATTCTCTCGTCCCACTAGGCTGTCTACTTCTCCAAGCGCGAAGCAGAGGAGGAAGAAGAGATAATGACTCTTTCTTGAGTGCCATCGGTTAATCTTGTCACTTCCCTCTGGCCACCGCAAGTGTTTGAAACAGCCTCTTGGTCTTCTGATGTTCTTTGTGGGTTCAATGGCTACAACCCCAGGTAGCCTGTAGATTCCTTGGTGCAAATAGATGCACATCCTTCAACTGTCATTGGATGGATATGTGATGGTGTATCCGTTTCCCGTCTTCTGAGCCCCCGTACTCTCCAAATGCCACCTTGGGCAGAGCCCAGGATTCAGCCAGCAGAAGCCCTATTTCATGCCATTTGCTTGCTCACAACACCCACCATGTATGTGACAGTATCCCCATTTTAACAAAAGAGGAAGCAGGAGCTCACAAGAGCGCCCATTTTTTTGAGCACCTACTGTGTACCAAGAACTAGGTCAAGATATTTATAGGCATCAGTTAATTTATTTTACTCAATGGCTGACACATGGGACCGAGGCTACTATTATATCCATTTTAAAAATGAAGAGGGGGCGCCTGGGTGGCGCAGTCATTAAAGCGTCTGCCTTTGGCTCAGGGCGTGATCCCGACGTTTCGGGATCGAGTCCCACGTCGGGCTCCTCCGCTGGGAGCCTGCTTCTTTGTCTCTCACTCCCCTGCTGTGTTCCTTCTCTCGCTGGCTGTCTCTCTGTCACATAAATAAAAATAAAAAATCTTGGGGCGCCTGGGTGGCACAGCGGTTAAGCGTCTGCCTTCAGCTCAGGGCGTGATCCCAGCGTTCTGGGATCGAGCCCCACATCAGGCTCCTCCACTATGAGCCTGCTTCTTCCTCTCCCACTCCCCCTGCTTGTGTTCCCTCTCTTGCTGGCTGTCTCTATCTCTGTTGAATAAATAAATAAAATCTTTAAAAAAAAAAAAATGAAGAAACGCAAACCTGAAGACTCTATGTATTTTGCCCAAGGTCAATCAAAGGCTCTGTCACAGACAGCAAGGCTCTTATTCCAGTCTTCTTGATTTCCTGGTTCACCAGAAAGGCAAACAAGTGACCTCTGCCTTACTGAAGACAAAAGAGACTTTAGTCAAAGACAACATGGCCATTCAAAATATTTCGACTTACTCTTAGGTAGTTTATGCCAGGAGAAACAAGTCAACAGAAGCTAAATTCTTGGGGATCTGGTAAACATTTATCCCAAAAAAATTATTGTCCCTTCAGATTTTTAGAGGATTTTTCAGTTAACCACTTTGCAGGCTTTTTAGAATAAAGCCCATCTTAACGCAAAACATACCATGCACACCAAATTTAAATTCTCCTCAGATCGACGTAGCAATGATGTGGCAATATCTATCTTCAAAGGTGTTCAGATTAAAATCCTCCCTCCACATGTCATCAGAACTCGAGGCATCCCAGTTATTCTGAGTTCCATGAAGGGCGGAAGTGTATCTTCTTCACCTTGTACGGCATGTATGCAAGGCATACAGTATGTGTTTAATTCACACCTGTTGAATGCAAATGGAAACGACCCGCACCAGGGCTTCATTTCTCTGTTCTCTTCTCTCCTGTCTTCTGAGACAGAAAGGCATCAGAGTCAGGCTTGTGACCACAAAGAGCCAGTGTCTCCTTAGTCTTATCCTTTGCCTAGGACTCACATTTTTTGGTTTTGTTTTGTTTTTTGTTTTTTCAATTTTGGCTTTTGGCTTTTTGGTTTTTTGGAGTTTTTTGGTTTTTGTTTTTTAAATCCTTATGACACACTGGGGAAGAAAAGTTCTTAGGAGAAATGGCTGAAACGGGCTCAGAGGTGCTTAGTAAGTTGTTAAGGTCACATAAGTAAATGTGGCTGACAGTCCTGGATTCAAATCCTGATCCCCAGCCTGGTGGGGTAAGACTAGCCATCACCATGGAAGCAGAAAGAGAGCCTTAATCCCTTAGGGCAGGCAGTGACAACAGGAGGTCTTCCCTTTGACATCCGCAGCAATGCTCTTCTTTGCCATTTGTCAGAGAGCGGGCTGGACCAACCCCTGTGGGAGGCGCACTTCATGCTACCTTCATCTGGGCGCCGGTCACTGCGCATGCGTCAAGTAGGAGTGGGGAACAGACACGGGACAAGCCTACCTCCACTTTGCATCCCACATTCCGAGTTAAGGCACCAACCTTGTGACACACGACTCACAAAATCCAGTCTCAAGGAGGCCAAACGATCCGCTGAGGGTCACCTCGTCCAGGAATCATAGCCCTCCCCTAACCTCAGGTCTTGGTGGAGGGAGGCAATCGAGGGATCTTTTTAGGGGGTTTATGACCACGGTCTGCCATGCGACCTACCTACCATGTGTTAATCGTATAATGAGTTCATATAAAATACGTATAATTACATAACAAAAATATAACCTGAGCCCAGAGAGACAAGATGGTGAAATGTTGTAAGGTGATGTCTATCCTGGAACAGCAAAAAAAGGACACCAGGTAAAAACCTATGAAATCGGAATAAAATATGGAGCTTAGTTAATAATAACATTAATTATGGTTTGATCGGTTCATTAATTCCGGCAAATGTACTATGCTAAATGCTAAGAGTAGGGGAAGCTGGATATGGTGTGTATGGAACTCTCCATATCATCCTTGCAATTTTTCTGTAAATCTAAAAATGTTCCAAGAAATAACATGTCCCTGCCTCTCCTCTCCCCTTCCTCTTCCCTTCCCGCCAACTTGGTGTCTGCCCTCAGCTGTGTTTTCTTCAAAGTGTGCCCTGTGTGTATTAGTAGAAAAGAGATTTTTGAATGCCATCGGGTGGCCAAGTTTTCCTTCCTGTTTGAACCCCATATTGTGCAGAGACATGGATTCCTTAATACGTTCTACAACACAAGCAAACTCCCCCCACCCCAGCAGTACCAGGGTCCCATCTCTCTCTGTTCCCTGGTGGGCCTCAGTCTCCGAGAGGGCTTCCTTCACCACCTAATGCAGAAAAACACCTGTCCTCGTTAATCTCCTTACCTGCTCTCTTTCCTCCACCCCACAGAGCACCCCTTCAAGGCATAAATGTTTGGTTACTTGTGTATTCTCTGTCACGTAACACTAAATGCAAAGTTCAGACGGGCAGACGTGTTCCTCTTTTGTTCGCTGCTGTCTCCCCAGAAGAGCAATTCGACTTAGAATCTTAGAATCACCTGGAAGCCTTTGAAAACCCCACATACCCAGGCCACACTGCAAGTCGATTAAACCAGAACCTCTAAGGACAGGACCCAGGCATGAGTAATTTTGGAAGCTTCCCCAGGGTGATGGTTAATTGTATGGTCAACTTGGCCAGGCTTTGGTGCCCAGTTGTTTGGTCAAACAGCAGTGCAGAGGGTGGTGTCAAGGTATTTTTGAGATGTAATTAACAGTTAAAAGAATAGATGTGAGTAAAGCGAAGTCGTGTGTGGGCCTCATCCAATCAGTTGGAGCCTTAAGAGAAAGGACTGAGATCCTCCCACCCCCTTCCTCAAGAAGAAGGAATTTTGCCTCCAGACTCCTGCCCTGGGGCTCACGACGGCCATGTCAGCTCTTCCTTGGGTCTCCATCCTCCCTCCAAATTTTCGACTTTCCAGTCCCACCATCACATGAGCCAATTCCTTAAGATAAATCTCTCTGGGGGCACCTGGGTGGCTCAGTCGATTAAGCAGCTGCCTTCGGCTCAGGGCGTGATCTCAGGGTCCTGGGATCGAGCCCCATGTCAGGCTCCCTGCTCAGAGGGGAGCCTGCTTCTCCTTCTCCCTCAACCTCTCCCTCTGTCCCTCATGCTCTCTCTCACTCTCAAATAAATAAATAAAATCTTTTAAAAAAGATAAATCTGTGTGTATAGGTACATCTCATTGGTTCTGTCCCTTAGGAGAACCCTCACTAATAGACCCAGGGATTCCAAGTCTGAGAACTCGTGACCTAGAAGAGGGTCTAGGGGCATGGCAGGCAGGCAATAAATACTCAGATGAAGGAGTATCCATTTAACCAGTTTCTCCTACCATGTGTAGATTGCGTTGGATTCTGGAAAATCCGTTCTCTGTGGCACCCAGATCCTAGAGCACTAGACAGAACCTAAAGGATGGTGTGGAGTCAGTTATCAGAGTTAAGAGGCTTTGTCCAGACCCTGAGCTCAGCCGCTGTCAGTCAGTACAGCTGAAAATCGAAGGGGCCTCATCTCTCAGACAGGAAGCAAACATCAAGTCGCAGATCCAAAAAGGAATCACATCGTTGAAATATGGTGTAAACAGGATTGTGTTTCTTTCCATTTTAAGAGACAAATGTGAAATAGATGGGGAGAGATGCTGACCATCATTTTTTTAGAAGTTTGTTTCTAGAAGTTAAGTCTTGGGTGGATTAAGCACGAACGATGAGAAACATTCTCAGATTGGAAGCTTCCCATTTGGGAGAGACTCCCGGGCCTATCTGCCAGGAGCTTTTCCAAATACCCACAGAACCGACCAAAGGAAAAGCTGAATCAGCTCAGAACTGCAGAAGAGGGTATGCATCGGTTTGAATCTTTAAGGAAATTCTCCGAGAAATAGGGCAGTGGAGACGAGATTGCAAGAGAGCTTAGGAATCCCCAATTCGCCCTCTACGAAGGAAAAAACCCTCTGGGGCAGCCAGCTGGGGCTCAGAACCGCACCTCTATGGAGGACCTTGAAGCCAAAAGAGGAAGGAAGGGTTGGTCTGAGAGTTTCTTCTGGGAATGCACCAGCACCTGGGTCTTCCCGGGGCGGGTCTGGAGGCACACACTCAGCATGGAAGGAGAGAGAAACAAAGTGGGTACCTTGTGGGCTGTTCAGACAAGGGGATGCTCGGGGGGGGGGGGGGGGGGGGCTGGCTGCGGCGGAAGCCACGCCCCGCACAAGCCTCCTGCGGCACGCCTCCTTGCATCCCTCTCTGTTCCCCTGAGCCCAGCAGTTTTGAACCGGGACCCTAACCCTCTGAGAAAATCCATCTCCACTGCTCAAAGCCGAGACACACAGTCATCCTCACCCTCCTCCCAAGCCACAAGTCGCTGGCAGAATGAAAAAAAACAAAAATCAGTGCTTGGAAGGAAATACAAGCACGGTGGGGAATGAGAGCCTATGCTCCCCCATAAGACAGACCGTCTTCCAGAAACAAGAGAAAAACCACCGCCATTTTAGGAGGCTTAGAGTAGGGGAATAAGGTGATGATGGTGCACAACACAGAGAGACACCCCTGCCAGGTGCATAGTGAGAGCTGATCATTTGAGAAATAGCAGGTGTCCAGTGCTAGACAGTCTCACGTTTCCATTTATCCGGGAAAGTTCCCGCCTCCCTTGGGAAAATCGGGACTTGCTGCCTGGGGGGATGAGGGGCAGTGAGGGAACAGGCAGCTCTAGTGCCTGGAAAAATTTTAAAACTATAGGATGAGGGGCGCCTGGGTGGCTCAGTTGGTTAAACGTCTGCCTTTGGCTCAGGTCATGATCTTGGAGTCCTGGGATTGAGCTCTACGTAGGCTCCCTGCTCAGCGGGGGAGTCTGCTTGTCCCTCTGCGCCTCCCCCTGCTTGTGCTCATTCTCTCTCTCTCTCTTGCAAATACATAAATAAAATATTTTTTTAAAAAAAGAAAGGAGGCAAATGCACCTTGTAACAGCAGCTTCCTTCTGTTTAAACGAAACACGACACTTTCCAAAGTCCATTTTAAAAGTTCATCTTCAAACACAGAACTGACGTGTCTCCTCGGTTTGTGTTTTGTTTGTTTGTTGTGTTTGTGTGTGTGTGTGTTTGTGTTTGGTTGTTTTTTTTTGTTTGTTTTGTGTGGTTTTTTTGGGTTTTTTTTTTGTTTTTTTGGTTTTTTTTGCTGTGCTTAATCACTGCTGGGCTTCCTTAAAATCTGAAATGAAATCTATCAGGTTTCAAAGAGATTTGAGTCTAAAAATTTGTTTCTTTTCTGCCTGTTATCTCACCTGTTATTAATCAATGGGGTTTTTTTGTTTGTTTTATTGACAAAAAGAAAAAAGAAAAAGAAAAGAGCCAAGGAAAGAGCAAATCACATGTTCCCCCAAGCTCAGAAATCTAGGAGAGGAGAATAATTTGAGAAAAAGTTACCTTAAAATCATGTATTATATGAAACAAATTATTGAGTAGAAATCTTTACACATACCGGGCAATCTTTGGATATTCAGGGAAAGGCAATGCCTTCCCATTCCAAAATTGGGGACAGGGGAAATTAGAAACAATTGAGTTAGCAGATTGCTAATACTAATGTTTAGACAATGGTAGGGAATCCACAAATGCCTTGGGGGATTTACTAGCGCCTAAAATCCTGCATTCTGTTTTGTTTAAATGAAGGCTTTCCTTTTTTTTTTTTTTTTTTCCTCTTAATGTGCACAGCATTACCAGGAAGGAGAGACAGCACCAGACCATAATGGTTTAATACACTGTGTAGAGGAAAAAGGCCTAAAGAAAAAGCAGATGGCAGCCCCTTTTGCAGGAGCCATATAATTTCATGGTGCATTTTCTCTCCATGGCTTCACTGAAATTCAAGCCCAGGGGCCAATTCTTTCTGGCAGTGGGGATGGGCTCAGGGGGCAGGGAGGAAGCAGCAAAGATGGGGAAATCTTAACAAAAGGTGGGGTAGTCAGATCTCCCCTTCCTGGTGAATGTCCACTGTTTCCTTGATCAGTGGTTTTTGCCCAACCAACGCCCATGATGATTGCGCCAGCCCCGTCTCTGCTGGTCTACAATCCAACTTCCCTCCATGTCACCTCATGCAAATCCCTGGTGGATTGGTCTGCCTCACCTTTTGAGCGAGGTCATACAAGTCAAAGGTCAGTGGCCAATGTACAGATGGATGTCCCTGTAGGTCAGCACCTGGTCACTTAGGAAAACAAAAGCTGGGTACAGTTAGATCCCCCAGAAGAATAAATGGGTGGGTAGCCACCTTACAAGATCTAGTAAGTAGCACTTGGAAAATAAATGCACTGAATCCCTACAACAGTGGTTCTCAAAACGTGGTTCCCTAGACCAGCGACATCTACGCCAACTGGAAACTCATTACAAATGCAAATCCCCAGGCTCTATCCCAGACACACTGAATCAGGAACTCTGGGGGGTGGGCCCCACAATCTTTTTCAAAGCCCTGCGGGGGGACTCAGATGCACACTCAAGTTTCAGATTTACTAGTCTAGAATAATCCTCAAATGTCTTCAAGCTCAATACAGCTCAATGAAGGTGAAGGCAAATTTTATCGCCTTTGAAAGACCACGGACTAATGTCCACTGACAGATGAACCGATAAACAGAATGTGGCCCGTACATACAACTGGATATTAGTTAGCCTTAAAAATGAAGGGAATTGGGACCCATGTGACAATGGAGATGAACCTTGACAATGTGACGCTGAGTGAAATAAACCAGACACAGAAGGAAGTACCGACTAGTCAAATTCATACAGACAGAAAGTAAGTAGAGGGTAGAATTATCAGGGTAGAGGCAAGTGGGGAGTGAGTGTTCAACGGGTACAAAGTTTCAGTTTGGGTTGATTACCATGTTCTGGGGATGAATGGCCGCGATGGTCGCACAACTGTATGAACGTATTTGATGCTACTGAATCAAACACTCAAAATGGTTTAAGTGGCATAGTTTATGTTATTTATATACATTAAGAAGAAAAAAAGGAAGAAAAAAAAAAACACTATGGACCAGGGGCGCCTGGGTGGCTCAGTCGGTTAAGCATCTGCCTTTGGCTCAGGTCGTGATCCCAGGGTCCTGGGATCGAGTCCCGCATTGGGCTCCCTGCTCAGCGGGGATTCTGCTTCTTGCTCTCCCTCTGACCCTCCCCCTGCTTGTGCTTGCACGCTCTCTCATTCTCTCTCTCAAATAAATACATAAATAATTTTTAAAAAGACAATGGGCCAGGACAGACACAGAAATCTAGCCTACGATGCCTCCTCCCAGTCTGCATTCGATGGGGATAATACGCAGAGATGATGCCAGAACGGATCCCTAAGAAGGGTGAGCTATGCCAGTCAGAAGGGACAGTGACTCGGTAACTCAGGGCAGCCACAGCACGCCCAGAAACGAAGCATTTGTCACCGGGCCCACACAGCTCTCCCTGAGTGTTGCCCTCCTCACTTCTTGGCAGCCCAAGGAACTCAAAACTCTACGTTTGTGAGGCTTATCCTTGCAGATGAAGGTCCAGCTGGACCTTCAGGCAGCAGGCAAACCTCTATCTTGTGAAAGATGTAGGAAGTGAACTAATGGGGACCCACAGCAAGGCTACCCTTGGCTCACGGGTCCCGCACCCTAGTTCGGAACGGATGGAGTGCGAATCAAAAATGCTGATTCTCCGCAGGGCTACGAGTGAGGACAGGCATGCCATCTGGAGAGGGGTTTACACTCACCAGTCACCACAAACACACGAAAGGAACCATTCACCACAAGTGTGACGTGCCTGGCCGCACGTCTTCCTCAGCGGGTAGAAGCTTTCTGCCAACACCTCAAAACGACAAGAGACCACATTTGACAGAACGCAGACTCTCTTTTTTGCCATTTGAACATTAGAACATGCACGCCTACAGCCTAGACGTCACCACTCACGCCCCTTCTCAAGTAAAGAAGAGCACGCAGAAAAATCATCACACTTCAGAACACATTCGATAACACAAAGAGGGCAATCCACGGATTCCGTGCAAATTCCACTTCTTCTGTGACACTGATTCATGCCAGAACATTTTTAAAAATTATTTTTGTATTTTCAGTGGAATTTGAGAGAATGTTGCATTTGCCATGCAACTAATCTGGTTACCAAAAAAAGGGGAGAGCTCAAACTTTCTAACACTTCTTAACAGACTTAAAGACCTGGGTGGGGGGGAGATTAAAGATTTAAAAAAAGAAAAAAGCACAGTAAACCCACATGTACTGGGGTGCCTGGGTGGCACAGCGGTTAAGCATCTGCCTTCGGCTCAGGGCGTGATCCCGGCGTTATGGGATCGAGCCCCACATCAGGCTCCTCTGCTATGAGCCTGCTTCTTCCTCTCCCACTCCCCCTGCTTGTGTTCCCTCTCTCGCTGGCTGTCTCTATCTCTGTCGAATAAATAAATAAAATCTTAAAAAAAAAAAAAAAACCACATGTACTGACCATCCAACTTAAGAGTCGAATGGCACCCAAAACACACCCCTCTCCCACATGTCCCTCCCCAAGCACCTCTGTCGTTCTCTCCCCAGGTTGAGCCATCTGGTTTTAATCTTAAATTGTGGCCATCCAATTTTTAAACATTGAGGTGACAGGAAATAGATATACAACCTAGAAGCTGAAGAAATACTTGCAAAAAAAAGGACAATGATTTGTTGCAGTATTTTCATATTTTATACAGATGTCTAACCCATTTTCAAAAATGTTAAAAGATGGTTCTTGACTAAGTAAAATTTACTTCAGAGATGAAACAGATTTCCTCTGTTAGAAACCCTGTAAAACTTCATGTTCATAGGTCTAAGGATCCAAATTATTCATTGATTGTGAAAATGCCCATAAAAAATATCACCAAATTTAATGTCCATTTTTTACTAAGGAAATAGCCATCATAAATCAACAGAACATTCTTTTTTGGTGAAATATGGGTTATAGTAACATCACTTGACAGAATTCTAAAGCACCAGTCCATGCAATAAACAAACAAAAAATATTTATAAGAAATCTTATTTGTGGATGGTTAGCACCCAGAAAATCATGGAGAACACGCTACAATTCATTAAACCTAAGAAGAATTCAGGAAGATGGGCACTGGTAAAAACAGCATACAAAATTTAGTAATTTTACCACATAGCAACAATGGTTAATTAGAAAATACAGCTTTTATGCAAAGTGAAATAAGTCAATCAGAGAAAGACATATATCATGATTTCACTCCTACGTGGAATTTAAGAAGCACAGATGAATATAAGGGAAGGAAAAGAGAGAGAGAGAGAGAAGTAAACCCATAAGAGGCTCTTTGCTGTAAAGAATTAACCGAGGGTTGGTGGAGGTAGGTGGGCAGAGGATGGGCTGAATGGGTGATGGGGGTTGAGGAGGGCACGTGTAGTGAGCACTGGGTAATGGACGTAAGTGATGAGTCATTAAGTTCTACGCCTGAAATCAATTTTTACCATATATGTTAGTTAACTAGACTTGACATAAAAACTTGAAATATAAGTAAATAAATAAATAAATAAAAACACATTCTCTTTGAATACCAAAAAAAGGGGGGGTGGATGATGGAAATCCAGGTATCCGTAATATTAGCCTTTTCACTTCCTTGGATTTTTAGAATTTTTCAAAATTGTGCAAAGATAGACAATTAGAGAGGTATAACTTGAGGACTCATTTGGAAGACACAGCTTGTCTCATTGCCACAACTTGTCAGCCTGAACTGGAATATGAACTCACGGAAAGAAAGTGTTGCATTGGCATGTTGGTGATGCTGCATGAAGTTAGGGACTGAAAATGACAAGTGGGGGCTTGCAGTTTCTACCTGAAGATAAGTGGTACCCTTGCTAGAGCCTTCCCAGATTGAGTAGGGCCACCCACCCTGCTTGCTGCTTGAAGTTAAGAAACCCTGGGGTCCGTAGTAGACTGATCCAATTCAGCATATGGAAGATGTTCTACTGGAGAAGCAACCAAGGAGACAGCAATGTCCTGAGGCCAGGAGAGCTCTCCTCTCCCACGAGCTTGTTGGGAGTGGGCTGGGGTGACGGATTTGGAAAGGCATTCTATGTTTGTGGGGAGGGGGTTGATTTCCTCTTATATAAAAATGCAGGAGTGAAACAATCTTTTTTCTAAATAAAAAGAAAAGGAAAGCCAGTTTAATATAATTTTAAAATATTTTTCAATAAAACTATATGAATACTTAAAAATAAATTTAAGAAAATGACAGAGCTTTATTGGCATATCTTTTTAAAATGGGTATAAATATAGGAAGATGTCACGTACTTAAAAGTAAATCTCAAAAAGTTAAAAAAATAGAACTACGCTACAACCCAGTAATCACACTACTGGGTGTTTACCCTCCCCCCAAATACAAAAACACTAATTCAAAAGGATATGTGCCCCCCGATGTTTACTGCAGCATTATTTACGACAGCCAAACCATGGAAGCAGCCCAAGTGTCCCTTGACAGGTGAATGGATAAGGAAGATGTGGTATATATATACAATGTACGATTACTCAGCCGTAAAAAGAATGAAATCTTGCCATTTACAATGACAAGGATGGAGCTAGAGAGTATGATGCCAAGTGAAATAAGCCCGTCAAAGAAAGACAAATACCATACGATTTCATTCATAGGTGGGACTTAAGAAGCAAAACAAATAAGCAATGGGGGGAAAAAGAGAGAGAGAGAGAGAGACAAACCAAGAAACAGACTCTTAACTATAGAGAACAAACTGATGGTTGCCAGAGGGGAGGTGGGGAGGGCAGAAATGGAGGAAGTAGGTGATGGGGATTAAAGAGTACACGTTTCATGATGAGCACTGGGTGATGTATGCAATTGTTGAATCACTGTATTGTACACCTGAAACTAATGTGACACAGTACGTCGACTACACTGGAATTAAAATAAAAACTCAATTAAAAAAAAAAGTAAATCTCACTATTTCACCAATGTTAGTTTTCACAAAGTAATGATAATTTCAATAAAATCTCAATGAATGATTCTGAAATCCGAAAAAAAAAGATTATAATGGTACAAAATATATGGGAATAGGTGAGTTTTGTTAATAGAGTAGGGAAAAGAAGTTTGTATATCACACAAAATAGAGTGAGACTAGCAGTAAATAGATGAATATTAATAGAACAGAACCAAGCACCAAAAATTCACTCAAGTATATATTGGCACTTCAGATTAAAAATGCATCATTGTACATCCATGGGAAAATGATGGGTTATTTAATAAATGATGTTAGGAAGGCTGTCTAACATTTAGGAAATAATCAAGTTAAATCTCTATCTCATACCCACACTCAAAATAGAATCCAGTTGGCTTAAATATTTAAAGGTAAAACTGAGAACACAGAAATCAAAGAAGAAAAAATGGATAATTTTGTATAGAATCCCTTAGGGTAAAGGAAGTGGTTATCCTACTACATGAAATTGAAAAAGAAAATTTCTACTTGGCAAAACCCAGCATAAATAAGATTACAAGGCAAATCACATTGTTTGGCCCCAGCTCTAGGCTGGAACAACCCAACAGCTCAGGACAACTAGGTAAACAAGGAGAAGCCTTCCACGTGCCAAGGCACTACACATTTGCACCTATTTTTTACACCAGCTGGGCTTGTCTACCCTTCTCTAACACATCACCACAACACTACCTTCTCAAGATAATGGTTGAGAAACTATTCTACAGCCCTGGAATCTTCTCATCCACCTCAAGAGTTTCAGAGAGCTAGTATCAATATAATGAACACAAAGAAGGGGAATGAGGGAGCAATTTCTCTGTGCAGAGGGGTTGCTAAGCTGTGACATGCAGCAAGGGATAGAGAAGGTTCCACCTTCCAATCCCTTCCAACCCCAAGCCAACCACAGGGGGCACAGTGAGGGTGAGGGCTTCGAGAAGATCACTCCCAGAGCCTTAAACCGTGTTCCTCACTGTTAGAAGACATGGGGGCTTAAGCACTTGACTTACACTGAAGAAAGAGCAAGCTGTGCAATGCAGCCTAACTTCCCCTCTGCTTGTCTCGAAGACAAGAAAAGGACTGATCTGCTGCTTCAGGGGCAGAGCCAGAAATATATAGCCATATGGGATGTGCCAGAGGTTGTCCAAACAAGGCAAGCATGACTGTTTGCAAGAGGACCTCAGCAGAAAGAAACTATGTCTTGATGCCAAAATCTGAAAATAAAAAAAAGAAAGAAAAAAAAAGCAGGTCCAAAGCAACTACTTGGAACAGATATGTGTGCTCTTGGGTCAAAGGAACACAACAAAAATCAACCAAGCAGGAATCCATGAAGAACTCAGGAAAATCTCCCACAAGAGAATGAGTCATCCTGGAACACTGGCCAGATGAAATGCACAGGAGAGGTCACATTATCACAGTGTCCTTCATTTCCCTAAACAAGAGCCCATGGGTGCTGAAGCCACTAGCTTAGTTAGGGGAGAAAGCAAAGCAAAACAGGATGGGAAGGGGAGGGGAGGGGAGGGGAGGGGAGGGGAGGGGAGGGGAGGGGAGGGGAGAGGAGGGGAGGGAAGGGAAGGGAAGGGAAAGGAAGGGAGGGGAAGCGAAGGGAAGGGAAGAGAGGGGAAGGGAAGGGAAGAGAAGAGAGGAGAAGGGAAGGGAGGGGAGGGGAGGAGAAGGGAGGAGAAGGGAAGGGAGGGAAATGGAAGGGAGGGGAAGGGAGAGGAACGGAGGAAAAGGGAAAGGGAAGGGAAGGAGAGGGAGGGGAGGGGAAGGGAGCGGAGGGAAAGGGAAAGGAAAGAAGGAAAGGGGGCAGGGAGGAAGACCAAGGAAATGTCATCTCTCCATTGTAAGGATCTAGACTGAAGCAGGTGCAGAGCAAGAAGACTTAATGCTAAGTTGAGTTTGAGGCTTTATTTTCATATATATAATATTCACATTCTAATTCTGAAAATAAACTAAATTGAGGCCTTAGAATGACCTTTGTAGAACCTTCTAGGATGTGGGTGTGAGCAGAAAAATGACTGCCGCAGTTTTCGTCATTGGGGCAGGGAACGAGAGAGCAAACATACTCACTAATAAAAGTTAAAGTGATGGTAGGAACCACAGCTACATTGCAATTTTGTCAGAAGTCATACTTGCTCGATATACCAGTTGTGTAAAGATCATGAATTAGACTTATTTTGAAATTAATTTTTGTGTGCTTAACAGTTTTGATTTTGTTTGCTTGTTTTTGTTGGTATTTTTGCCTTTGCCCTGGGGGAAGTCCTTCCTGAGTCAAGAATTTATGGGTAAATAGGAGTTAGGTAGATAAAAAGGGGGCAGGGTTCTATGGAGATAATTCTTAAAAGAGACAATAGTACTCGGAAACGCCACTTGAGGAGAGGACGTGGCCACTTCAAAGAACCAAAAGAATAAAAACTAATCAATTCTGAAATACATGAGAATGATACTACTTATCTCAATGAGAGATGGGAGGCATGGCCAAAGCAGTGTTCAAGAGGAAGATGTATAGCCTCGAATGAATTATTTTTTTTTTTAAATGAAAATAAGTAAACTAAGGATTCAACTCAAAAAGCTGAGCATAGTAAAATTTAAAAGTAAAAGGGGGAATTTTTCCTCAATTAAAAGTATTAATATTGCTCATAGCCGAGGTTTAATCAAAACCCAATTTTTTAAAGATGAATATCTAAAAGCATAGTATAGTTATTTTTTCCTTAAATATTTGAACACAGACATTACATTTTGTTTGTAAATCCAGTAATTGTCTCAACACTTCACAGCACCCACTCACTCAATTTCTGATTAATTAAAATTTAAATTTGCTAAATATTTCCCTAAGTAGCTCATGATATTTATAAGCTTGACTACTATCCTCCAATATTACAAATTACAATCATAATTAATACAACTGATTCATTCAAGCACTTCAACCCTTTAGCAAAGCAAAATTACATCTCTAAGAGGCATTTAATGCCTTTAAGTTTAAAAATTTAAACTGATAAATTCAGTAAATCAAATTATTGTAGGCCTTTCAAACACCTAAAATCGAAGTATATACCAAGAACTACAATGATTAGTAAAAGCCATGCTATTAGTAAAAGCCATGAATTTAATCTCATATGGCATCTAATCATTCCTACTTAATTATTCCCATTTATTTAACTAGACAGGAGGAATAGACTTATCATATCACAAGCTGAGGTTACAGATTTGGGTTATGGCTTAAAAACGTGGGGGTAAGACAAATCCTGAAATATTTTCCGAAATTTGAGCTTCACGTGTTTAGCTAGACCCCATTTTTAAGTAGAGAGATGCCTGCTATGTCAAAGAGGGCTTGTAATAGTCATGTCTCCTCTGGGACTTCTCCAGTCACTTATTTTTCCTTTTCTCCAAGGTATTGTGTTTTTTCTGAAATGATCTCTTCCTAAAATTAGAAGGTACTTCTTAGACCTTCGAATTTTAATTGTCTTTTCTGGGCATTCAAGCCTTCTCATTTCCATTTTGGGGATCTTTGAGACCATCCATGTTCCAATTTTCCAACCCTGAGACTTTCCAAGTCTTCCAGTTTTATAAGTTCCAATGTGAAAATACTTCAGCCCTGAGATCTAACCCATTATGTAATTATATTAGGGTTCTCCAGAGAAACAGAGCCAATAGGATATAGATATAGATATATAAGAGATTTATTATAGAATTTGGCTCACACAGTTACGGAAACAGAGAAGCCAGGCTGTCTGTAAGCTGGAGAACCAAGGAAGCTGGTGGTGTAATTCAGTCAGAGTCTGAAGGCTTGACAACCACAGGACTGCTGTTGTATTTCCTGGGGTCCAGAGTTCTAATGTCCAAGGTCAGGAAAAAATGGACATCCCAGCTCAAGAGAGGGAATTCACCCCTTTCTTCCCCCTCTTTGGGATCTTCAGGATTAGATGAGGCCACCCACCCACACTGGTGAGGATGACTCTTCTTTACTCAAATGTTAATCTCTCCCAGAAGCACCTTCACAGGCATACCCAGAAAGAATGTTCTACCATCTATCTGCGTATCCCTTAGCCCACTCAAGTTGACAGATAAAATTAACCATCACAGTAACCATTGTACCATCTCCCATGGTAAAACCTAGAATGCATTAGATTTTCTTTTTTTTTTTTTAAGATTTTTTTTTATTTATTTATGTGACAGAGAGACAGCCAGCGAGAGAGCGGATCACGCCCTGAGCCAAAGGCAGACGCCTAACGACTGCGCTACCCAGGCGCCCCGTAGAATGCATTAGATTTTCACATGAGCTATTGAACACATTTTAAGTGCAGTAATTATATACTTTTGCTGTTTGAAAGACATTATTTTCCGTAAACTTTATTGGAAAATAATGCATAGGACACCTCCTATACTCTACTCTATTAAGCACCCTAAACTGTCATGGTTCCCACAGACCTAATTTGTATCAGTTAACCACAATTATTGTCTGCACCGTGATCTTGGATAAGGGATGGGGATAAAAGGAGGGTGTAAGCTGGCCCCTTTGTCATTTCAGGTCTGTACCATATATCCTTGATGTCTGGGCCTACACCGATCTTCTCCATGCTAATGTATGGAATCAATTATTTCCCAGGGAACCTTGGCGGCTACGTGGCGAGTATCAGTGTTAATGCTCAGCGCCAGGTCCCAGTGTGTGTCTGTGATTATCCCACATGAAGACTGGGGAAGACACTCCTCCTAGATGTCCTTTATGATTGAGGACAAAAAAAAATCCTCTTCGAAAAAGTGAATTCCTATCGATATTTGTTATAGCTAATTTTACTAAATTCCAATTTCGTCTTGTTCTATAATTTTTTTACTACCCCCATTTTCAGCAACCAACTTCTCAACAACCCTTTTAAATCGAGTTGAATACACCATGTGTTGAAATTGTAACATCGTTTAAATTTTAGGAGCTTCGTTTTCTAAGAAATACTTGGAGATGCTTAAATGTGTAACCCTCTCACCTAGACTAAAATTGTGCCCGTACTTTTCATTATCCTTTTATGCCTCGTTCTATAGTTTACACTGTTGACAGAAAACGAGCAACAAAATAATGCCAAAGAAAGAGGAGGAAAGGATTTAATAAAGATGAAAGGGGAAATTAATAAAAGAGAAAACAAAAGCAGAACAGCTGCTTAATAAAACCAAAGCCTGGTTCTTTGAAAAGGGCAACAAAATAGATAAACCTTTAGGAAGTTGAATCAACGATAAAAGAAGAATAGACAATTTATAATAAAGAAGGACGTATAGCTGAAAACAGATGGGCTTTGGAGAAATTTTAAATGATAGTTCTGGTTGATGGTGAAGGGCACAGACTCTGGAGCCCAAATGCTTGAGTTCACATCCTGGCTCAGTTTTTTGTTTCTGTGTGTGCCTAAAAGTCACTTCACCTCTCTTTGCCCATTTATTTTTATGAGCAAAGGGCAGATATTTATAACACCTATATCTTAGAACTGTAGCAAGGACCAAATGAGTTAATCCACGTAAAGCTCTTCCAGCAGTGTCTAAAATACAGGGAGCGCTCAAACTCTTCCTTTCACGACCACTCTTTCCTTGGTAATTAGCATTTCCATTCTTCTAGTCTCCAGGGGACTCAAAAATTCTAAAATGTATTCAGAATACAATTTCTCACCCCTCCATCGCTATCACCCGACTTCGAGCTACAGGTCAGCTCGATCATGGATTATAGTCATCAATAATCAGTAACTTCCCATCTGATCATCGCTTAGTCTCCTGTATTCAATTTTCCGTGTAGCAGTCAAAATGAACTTTTTGAAAAGTAAGTCCGATAACGCCAATCCTCATTTCAAATGGTTCCTTATTTCTCAAAGGTTTTAGCCAAAGTTTTTATAACAGCATCCAGAGCCTTATCGGATCTTGCTTTAGGCTATCGTGTGACCTCATCCCCTACTCCTCCGCCTTCTTTATTCACTCCACTCTTTATGTTTAAAATGTTTAAAAAAAAAAAAATTCTTTTTTTAATCCTAGCTATTCCCTGAAATGCCAACCTGAAACTTTCCTGAGGGCCTTTACAATCTCCCATCTTCCTGGAATGCTCTTCTCCCGTGTAAACGTGTGGCTGCTTCTCATTTTCCTTAGATCTCATCTTCAATGTCACTTTCCCGACAATATAAAGGAAATGCTCACTCATGATAAAATCTCTTAGCAAACTAGAAATAGAAGGGAACTTCCTCAACCTGAGAAACGGTATCTACAAAAGCTTATAGCTAACATCATACTTAGCAGTGAAGGAGTGAATGTTTCCCCATAAAATTGGGCATAAGGCAAAGATGTGCACTTTCACTACTCCCCATTCAACTGCCAACTAAAAGCCCTGGTCAGTAAAATAAAGCAAGAAAAAGAAATAAAATACACGGGGCGCCTGGGTGGCACAGCGGTTAAGCGTCTGCCTTCGGCTCAGGGCATGATCCCGGCGTTATGGGATCGAGCCCCACATCAGGCTCCTCCACTATGAGCCTGCTTCTTCCTCTCCCACTCCCCCTGCTTGTGTTCCCTCTTTCGCTGGCTGTCTCTATCCTGTCGAATAAGTAAATAAAATCTTTAAAAAAAAAAAAAAAGAAAGAAAGAAAATACATACAAATTGGGGAGGGGAAGAAGTAAGCTGTATTTATTTGAAGACAACATGATTATATAATAGAAAAAAAATCTCTTTAACCAGATGAGTTTATTGATATTAAAGGATACAAGGTAAATACACAAAAATCAATCATGTTCCTATTTACTAGCAATGAACAATTGGAAAAATGAAATTTAAAATAATACATTGACAATAGCTTCTCCAAAAATGACATAAACTTAGGTGTAAATTTAACAAAACATGTGCAAGATCCATATAGTGAAAGCTGAAAAACATGATGGAAGAAGAACTACATATATGGAGACACACACTGTGTTCATGGATTGAAAGATTCACGATAGTAATGATATGCATTCTCCCCAAATTGGTCAAGAGATTTAATATGTCTCCCACCAAATCTCAGCAGGATTATTTGTAGGTATAAACAAGCTGATTATAAGATTTATATGGGAAGACAAAGGAAATAGACAGCCAAAACAAATTTGAAAAAGAATAACAAAGTTGGCTGAGTGACAATACTTGATTTTAAGATTTATTATAGGGGCGCCTGGGTAGCGCAGTCGTTAAAGCGTCTGCCTTCGGCTCAGGGCGTGATCCCAGCGTACCGGGATTGAGTCCCACATCGGGCTCCTCCGCTGTGAGCCTGCTTCTTCCTCTCCCACTCCCCCTGCTGTGTTCCCTCTCTCGCTGGCTGTCTCTCTGTCACATAAATAAATAAATAAAATCTTTAAAAAAAAAAAAGATTTATTATAAAGCTATAGTAATCAAGACAGTGTGGTATTGGTAAAGACACAGACAATAGATCAACGGGACAGAAGAGAAATCTTGCAAATAGACCCACACAAATACTGCCAATTCATTTTTGCCAATGATGGAAAGGCCAGTCAATGGAGAAAGGATAGTCTTTTCCAGCAATTGATGTTAGAACTGTTGGATAGGGGGGCGCCTGGGTGGCACAGCGGTTAAGTGTCTGCCTTCAGCTCAGGGCGTGATCCTGGCGTTATGGGATCGAGCCCCACATCAGGCTCCCCCGCTGGGAGCCTGCTTCTTCCTCTCCCACTCCCCCTGCTTGTGTTCCCTCTCTCGCTGGCTGTCTCTATCTCTGTCAAATAAATTAAAAAAATCTTTAAAAAAAAAAAAAAGAACTATTGGATATGCATATGTGGGGGGCGGGGGAAGAACAACCATCTAAGCCTCACCTTTCATAGAAATTAATTCTGGATCGATCATAGCTCTAAATGTAAAGTGCAAAACTATAAAACTTTAAAAGTAAAAGTATGAGAGAAACTCTTTCTGACCTGGGAGGAGGCAAAGAGCCTTTCAACGTGGCACCAAAACACAATCCATAAAAGGAAAAGTGATACGTTGAATATTATCGAAAGTTACAACTTTTGTCCCACAATGTGTGTTGTTTAAAGGATTAAAGGACAAATTATGGGGTGGAAGCAATACTGGCAAAGTAGAGTTGTACTTCTTTCTCTTGCGTGCACATGCACACAAAATAAATAAATAAAATCTTTTCAAAAAAATAAAATACAATGCATCATAAGCAATTTGAGTTTATTCCAGAAATGCAAGAAGGTCTTATAATAGAAAAATGCTATTCATGATGCGTGTGAACAGAGGCATAGAATCAATACAACAATTTCAAAAGATGCCAAAACATAATAAAATTAAACATTTTTAACTTGTAAAGGGGAACTTGTCAGAGACCTACATTAGCCATAGAATATAACTATCCCTGATAGAATTCCACATTCTACTGCAGGTCCTAACAGTGAAATTAGGTTTTAAATACGTGTAATTAGGGACGCTTACCAAACAAAGCTGACTTTAACATCAAAGAGACACAGCTACATCTGGTTAAAAAACAGATTATGAGAGATCACCAGTGGCAGGGACCAGCTAGACTCCCTTCCCTGTGCACATAGCTGGAAAACATGTATTAAATGGGACTATGTCTGGGGCAATGGCATGGGAGGACAGGGATATAAGCATCTTCTAAGCTTTGCCAATTAACATATCCTTTCAACCCTCCACCTTCTCTCTCACTTTGTCCATTTGTAGCCAGATGCTGAGGCACCAGTAGAAGACTCCAAGGGCCTAGGGCATGACGGGGATATGAGAGAGAGAGAGGGGCCTGAATCCCTGAATGACTATGTGCAGCAGAGATCCCACCCCTGCCCCCATAGACTGACTCATGGTGGTTTGGTCATGAGTGCAAAATGAACCTTTGTTTTATGAAACCACTGAGATTTTAGAGTTCTCTGTTATAGCAGTTGGTCTGTCCTGGCTAATACATCAACAAAACCACTCGATATAAAATGAACAAATATTCATGGCTTTCCTATATACTTGCAAAAACCATTTAAAAACTATGATGGACAGGGGTGCCTGGGTGGCTCAGTCGGTGAAGCGTCTGCCTTCGGCTCAGGTCATGATCCTGGGGCCCTAGGATTGAGTCCCGCATCTCTGCGGGGAGTCTGCTTCTCCCTCTCCTTCTGCACCTCCACCCACTAGTGCTCTCTCTCTCTCTCTCAAATAAATAAAATCTTTTTAAAAAATATGATGGATAAAAATATCACCATTACAAGACCCTCTAAATACACATACACATACACACACCCGCACATACACACACACCAGAACTATTGTGTACTTAGGACTACATTTAAGAAGAAATGTGCATAATCTATATGGAGACAACTGTAAATTTTGGTGAAAGACATGAAGTAAGACCTGAATATATGGCAGGGTCTACCACGGACCTACATGGGGAGATTCGATATTGCTACCTGCTTTGTAGGTTTTTTATTTTCGTGGTGGAAATATTCCCATGATGGCCCATTTCCTGCTATCAGTGTGATGTCACCGATCTCAGAGTTGAGAAGAGATGTGTACCATTGGCTCTTGAAAGTTGATACAATGGTCCCCAACACATCATTGAACCTGCCCCACCAGACACCCGAGCATGATGTAAAGCAATTTAAGCCATGTGGTTTCAGGGGAGGATTAGACAAATAGATCAATGGAACAAACTGAAATCAAACCGTGCAAATAGAAAAATTTAGTTCATGGTTGATTTGGAAATCAAATCAATGAACATAGGCAACCTGATTGGTAATGGAGTCGGGACAAACATATCCTGATTAAGAGAAAAATAAATACAGAGGCTTATGCCATAGCATGCATAAAGAGAAAGAATAAAAGAGTATGTTTATAATTTTGAAACAGAAAATTTCTCTAAAAATATAACACGTAGAAAGAAACATCAAAAAGATTATGCCCATTAAAATTTAAAACATCTACCACAAGACACAAAGGTTAGATGATACAAAATACATGGAAATACGTGTGACATTTAAGACATATAAAAGATTAATATTTATATAAAAAAAGTTCTGAAAGAGAGAGAGAATGAAAACAATAAGCCCGATGGGAAAAATGGGCAAAAAATAAGAATAAAAAATTGGCCAAGGGGGAACAAAGCCAATAAACATGTAATCAAGAAATGAAAATAGGAACATAAAAATGTTTTTAAAAATTTTACTAATCAACTTGCAAAAATATAAGTACATTAATAAAATCTCAGGTTGATGATATGTTTTAGTGATTTTTTTTTACACTATTGGTAGGTGTTGAAATAATACAAGCCTTTTGAGTGTTGGAAGATGTAACTAAAACTTCATAATAATTGTGAATCTAAGGAAACATCAGAGGCATGGAGAGGTAAACATGAAGATTTTCATCTCAGTATTGTTCATTATTTTAAAAATGGAGAAAATATATTTATCTGAAGGTGAATATTTTACACACTATTAAATATTTTACTGTCTTCACAAAAAATAAAGTAGGCCCACATGTTTGCATGCAGAAAGATCGCTAGAAAACAACATGTAGGACAGTGATTTATTATTCTAATTATATAAAAGTAATGAGGCAAAAGCATGTATTTCTAACCATACTTTTACGTGAATGTAAGTGAGTACGAGAAGTAAGCAAAGTGCCTCACCGAACGAAGAATGAGACGGAATGGGAGTGGGTAGATCACAAGAAGTTTTTGAAATCTCTTTATCCAAAAATTTCTTTTTCTTTTTTTTTTTAAGGGGGAGGGGCAGAGGGAGACAGAGAATCAGCAGACTCCAGAGCCCCACGTGGGGCTCGATCTCACCACCCTGAGATCATGACTTGAGCCAAAATCAAGAGCCAGACGCTTAACCAACTAAGCCACCCAGGCGCCCTATTCAAAAATTTCCTATAACAAGAAGGTATTTTGAATTATGGATGTAGTAAACAAAGAGGAAAATTAGAAGGAAAATGGAACAATGGAAAAGGAGCAAGTCAATCGTGTAATATGAGCCCTGCATGAAGCCCCAGCTCCGCTCATGCAAGAATGGGGATAGGAAACTGCAATCAACCTTCTGCTGTTCATAGAAAGAGAAACTTTTGTGTCTGAACCTGGATTAGGACATTGAAAAGGGAGTACGACCTGGTGTTGGAGAGCAGGCTGTGTCACCAGTGGGTTCTCTGTGTCTTCAGCTCCTCCATAAACTGATGGGATTGTCCCTATAGTTTGTGTTCTCAAAACATGCATCTGTTGCAGGAGGTTGGGGGAGGGTGGACGCAGGAAGGGTCCCAAGGGCTCTACTAGCTGAGCACATGGTCGAGCTAGCACAGCCTTTTTGCTCCCTAAATGTGCCTTCAAATATCTCCACCAGGAGACTCCGGGCTGGGCATGGGGGGATGCCACACCACACCCTTCAGGTGCTAGAGACACCAGCCAAGGTCACTCTCAGAGCTTTTTATGGGAACTTTCTCAAATACACTGCAAATGTTGCCCCAGAGAAAACTGGTCCGCTGAGAATACCAAACTCTGGCCAGACTCTGCAGGAGACTGGCAGATACATCAAAATCAAAATCTAAACTCAGAAGCCACAACCAACCATTTTATTCTTTCACTCAAACGATGTGGGAATGTATCCTTCTGGAAGTTTCGCTAATAGCCATCTATTCAGATCACTGTCTTTGTCTCTTATCAAAATATTTCATCAGAGTTTCCCAGGGTAAATTTCCTTGGGTAAATTTAAATAACTCTTATCTGAACATCATTGTAAACTAAATTATGCAGCACACCCTGTATAACATTCCAGGTTAAAAAAAGATCCATTTGCTAAGTACCAAATTCATCCTTTGCCTTGCCTTTAAAAGCTTTCCTTTAGCCCAGTCTGCTTTTCAAGACCACTTCCAAGCAAATAGCCTTGCACCAAAGACTTCCTCCTTAAAACATAATTTACAGCTTCTGCAAAATCATGCCATATTTATTTAAATTCCTTAACTCTGTTATTTAATTTATTCTGGTATGTGTTTGGATTTAACTCGCTCACTTTCCTAAGCTCTTAGGGTCTAGCAGGAATGTATTTTTTATAGTGGGGTGGGAGGCACATGGTAGTGACTAAACAGCATTTTGATGTCGTTCCAAACCCATGATCTGGCTGAGAAAGTTTGGTTTTTTTCTTCTTATTTTAACTTTTTGCTCTTTGAGTGACCAAAAAAACGGTCTTAGGAGTAATGTGGTGAGGGGAGGAGCAATGATCTCTTTAAGAAGTAAGTAAAGAAAGCCCCAGACAGAAGGAGAAGAAGGAAGAGGAGAAAGGGAAAAGGAGAGGGTAAGGAGGAGGAGGAGGGGTAAGAGGGAAAGAAAAGCATAGCTGAAATTATTCTACTCTTGTCATTCTTTCTGGTTGGTGTTCAGCCAAGAATCCAACAAAAGGTGGCATTTCCTAATCAATTAAGTATCAGGGTGGGTATTCTTTATTGCATCACTGAGTCTGTGATTCATGGTGCCAGAAAGTTACTCAATCAAGCTTGGTTTGCCTTTCTCTTTCTTCTCTCCCTCCTCTACCCTTTGACTAAATGATGTTAAACAGTATGGCGGACATTGTGTTTGATTCCCCAATGGGCTTTCCACTCTGCCGTTTTGTAACACCCATGGTGCTTCAGGGAAGAATTCCAGCTTCAGGAATGAGATGAATATTGATTAATCAAAGCCAAATGATTTCATCAGATTGTTTGAGGGACCTGGAGGGAAACCTATCAGTGCATGGCATTCCCCTAGTAACAGGTATCAGTCCAAAGTGTGCACGTAACAATCACATGGAAGGGAAGAATTTTATTTCATGCCTGGAAAAGAGGCTCTTTTTGTTCCTCTACCATTGGATCCTGCAATTCTGAGGGGAGCTACCCTAGCAGAAGCCTGCAACATGGATGGCCAAAGACAGGAACCATGAGAACCCGTGTCCTTGGTGACAATGTCTAACTGCTGGGTTCACCAACCCTAGATTCCATTCCATCTTGTTGGACTTCCAGTCACATGGCCATTAATTTGTTATGAATTAGGCCAATTTGTATGGCATTTTCTGTTACTACTAAAAGTAGTACCCTAACTCATGAAACCAACGTGAGTGGATTTATTGAGCCAAAATGGTCTCGTGTCAATTGTCTCAATAGCTTGGGCAACCTGTAGAGACAAAGCTGGGCACGTAGTTGGAGTACTTAGGTTCTGAATCTAGAAAATATTCCTTCGTACATGGTTGAATGAGTATGTCTGTTTCTCTGGCCACTGACCAACTCTACATTCTATGATTTCCATGGAGCATTAGAGGGAAAGACCAGCCATTGAGTTGTAGGCTCAAGTCCGTCACTAACCGAGCATCATGTCTCATTCATGTATCTGTGATTAACCCACAATAAAAAATAGTGATTGGCTATAACGTAAGCTCTCTAATGAAATGAGCTAGGATGTTTTCATGTGGAAGGTGACCGACCACTCATTTATTACTGGTCAATTCCACCACAAGCACCACCTTGTAGGCTTCTCCCTTGTTGGTGCATGAGTATGAAAGCACAGCTCAGGCCGTGCCTTCCTTGGGTAATTTATGTCCCTGCTGAGTCAGCAGTGATTCAGAGTTGAAGTGTATTTTATTACAAGAGATTTACAGGTAAACAGCTAAGTCACAGGGCTTCACATACCCCTACCCTGGCTTTTCACTCCCACCCTGCTTACCTCCAGCTAGGCCACCTCCCGTCTAGACCCACTAGACAAGCTAATCCTCGGCCTACAGCTGAACTAGGAGCACGAGCTCCTCCCAGCACCACTTCCTTGGAGGTTGCTTTCAGTTTATGGCTTAGCCACAGGTATGAGCTCATGGTCAAAAATTACAAGACACACAAGGAAACAGTCCTCGCGGAGAGTGAGCAGATGAGAAACCAAACAATAAACCCAAGGAACGAGAAACAATCCAAACAGAATATTAAATAAGCATGTTAAAATTGTTGAAAGAAGAGAGGTAAAGAAGCGAATCTCGTACGCAATAATAAAAAATGCTCATTCGAAAACGAGTTTTAAAAGAACCAAAACTAGCAAGCCTGCGAGCAAAAAAAGATGTCTAATATAATGTAAAGCTCAGAATTTTGCCAAATGAAATATAATGGATGTGAAGGCAGGATTTGTCTTGTCTGCCTTGTTTAATGTTTAAGCCTTAGCATTTGGAATAGTACTTGCATAGGTAGGTAGATGGATAGATGATAGATAGATAGATAGATAGATAGATAGATAGATAGATAGATAGATAGATCGATCTGCAATCGATATGCAATCGATACTTTAAAATAAATGAATACATAAATTAGTAGGCTAAATAGTAGAATTGGCAGAGGAAGATTAGTGAATTGGAAGGTAGCACTAAAAAAAAAATCACACAAAACATGCAAAGATATAAGACATAAGAAAGAAGGATGGAAGGACAGAAGGATGGAAGGATGGACGAAAGGAAATTTAAGAAACCTGCACAAGGGAAAGTAATATGTCAACATCCACTTAATAGGGATTCCAAAAAAACAAAATTCTTTCTGAAGTGAGCAGAGGCAACATTGAAAGAGATGCTCTTCGGTAAGTCTCCAGTGTTTACAATGTATAACGAACTCCTAAAAAAAATTACGAAAAGCTAAACCAGCAAAGAGAAAAATGAGGAAAAGCTATTAAGAGGCAACTCAATAAAAAAAGACCCAAAGGGTTGATTAACATATGGGAAGACGCTCGGGCCCATTAGTAACCAGGAAAACTCAATTGAAAGCAGGAATTAGATAGCATATCTTTCCCATCAGATTGGAAATAATTAAATAATCGGATAACATCAAGTGTGGGAAAATGGCAACTTTTTATGCATTGCAGGGAGAAGTATAATTTGGAACAATTAATTTTGACATTAATTAGCCCGACTAAAGATGTTCACCCTGCAACACAACAAATTTGTCTCTAGCTTCTACCCTAGAGAAATTTTCACGTTTGTATCCAAGGTCACATTTATGACACAATTGATTGCCTCATTGTGCAGAATCGTCAACGTGCAAACAGGCCAACTGCCTTGGGTGAGGGAAATCTACAGTTAAATGATGGTTTATTTCTATCATGAGATTGTTGTAGCAGCAAGTAAAATAAATGCCCTGGACCTGCATATGTCAACGGAGATAATTTCAAAGACACGTGAGTGGGGAAAAAGTGCGAGTAGGCTAGATACATTGGGATACAAACAATACTCTACGTTATTCGAAGAGACACGCATACGTAGTAAAGATATAAAAATGTGCATGAGAAAAATACACATCTACTTCAAGGCAGTGATTTTATCGGGACGAACAGGCAGAGCAGGGATGCGGGGACAGGGAGAGGAAGAATGGGAAGGGAGATTTTAGCTCTGTTTATATAGACTTTCAAAATATAAGAAGCAAAAACGGCAAAATATTAACTCAAACTCAGTTATGTTACTGGTTGTGCTTTTCTGTGTCTTTAATATATTTAATAATTCAAAGTTACTTTTAAAAGAACGAGAGCAAAATAAACAACATATGAAATAAAAACAGTAATTAGAATAATTATATCCGAATAATAGTATTTTCAAGTCTGCCAATACTGAGAATTTACAATGTACAGATCCTCGCTGAAATTACAGATCATGTTGGAAAATTTAAATGACTATGGACAGTAAAAAAGTGATTACTACCATTTATTATTTGTTGTGAAATGAAACACGAGTAAAATCGTAGATAAAAATTATATGAAAGAAGGGAGAATGGAAATTGAAAAAAAAAATAACAGCAGGTTTCTTTCTTACTGTGTTCAGGGGAAGGATCGATATATTACCTTCAGACTTTGTTAACAAAACGTAAGTTCAGTGTATGCAGTGAAAGACCTAAGGTGACAGCTAAAAACATATGAATAGAAGGGATGATTTCCAAATCAATATAAAGAAAAAAAGAGGGAACTCTGAAAGGCTTTATTAATTCAACTGAAGGCAAAGAGCAACAAACACAAACTAAACAAAGACAAAATACAAATATAAGACATCCACATAAATGTGAGTAGGTTTAACTCACACTTTCAGGAGTCTGAAATCTGATACAGAAAACAAATGAGTGTTCTGCTATTTATACGAGACATCTCACTGTTACTAAAAAACTCTACTTGTAGTTCTAAAGCAAAAGGACAGAAGGATAGACCATGCAAAGAGAAATGAACAAGGCAAACAAATCAACAGCAACAGAAAAACCCCACCACCACCAACAATAAGACAGAAAGGAGCAGAAGAGTAGGAGATTGGTATAGCCATAATAACTTCACATAAAACAGAAAGCAAACTAAAAACACTAAGAAGTATAGAAAAAACACATAAGTCATGTATAATGCCAAATGCTGGTAAATATCACTAATATTATTTGTATATGTGTCTCCAAAACTAGAATTCTATTAAACATGTTTTTATTATTTGTCTTAGCCATTTATTGACGGATTAGCATTTCATCATACCTTAAAGTTCTTCAGTACCACAGTGTCTACTCTTTCTACCACATGGGTGGTCTATCATTTATATATTATTTGGGGGTTTTGGATCCTTTTTTTAAGATCCTTTCTAAATTTTTTTTGGTGGTATAAATGACATTGTAATGAACACACTCTTGCATAAATCTGTACGTAGTCTTCTGCATGGTTTTCCATTTGCCTTTAGCAGACAAAGAGTAGAAGGAGCTCAATATATGTGGGTGGAAAACTATTTATATTTTGACATCTTTAGGGTAACCCTTGTAGGACGCATGGCAGGAAAGGGTTTGACCTGGTTGGATAGAGGGACAAACTTCATTTGACAAAATGTTCCCCTTTACTGGGGGTAATGCCTGGAAGGAACAAGAAGAATCATGTTGGCCCTTTTTCCCAACAACTGGCTGGATAGTTGCTTTGGTCCAGCCATCAAGTCAAGGTCTTTGCAGATACAGAATGGAGAGACAGAAGCCCGGTCTTCATGGAGCCCAGACACGTCTAAGAGGACAATGTGTCCAAAGACAGGAAGAACAACATGACAGTTGCTGCAAGGGAAGGGCCAGATGACTCCTTCAGGCCTCCGTTTACCTTTTACTTAAATCAGGGGCAAACATTGCTAATATAATTGAATTATTGATAGTACCGATTAACACGTAAAGAGCGCTAAATGTTGAAAGTACTCTCTGTATATTTGCATTCTCTAGAAGCATTCTTTTAAATGTTTCTAGGATCATTGCAGTTTCTCAAAGAGCAGCCTGTGCCTCCTTCTGACCTCCCAGTCTAATCCACCTGCACCGTGCATAAGACCTTGAGGGCAGCGTGACCCTAAGACTTCCGCAATTCACCCTGGACCCGTGTGACCCGCCCCATGTAAGGGATGTCCCAGCGAGGTCCCACTGCAGGTGAACTTTATGAATGTTTTGCCCGTCCTCATGCCCCTCCTCTTCCTGAGAACAGGGACTGCCCTCCGATGACATGCGGGGACGTCCCAGGACACATCTGATATTTTGGTAATGAGATAGTTCCAGGAAATGCGAAGACCACACCAGGATTTGGAGCAAAGATAGACTTTTATCGCCACAGCGAATTTTTACTGCAATTGCCTTACCTTCAAACAAGGCAGATGATGGGGGGGTGGGGAAGCAAGCATGCAGTGCCAACAATGGTTTCACCATAAACGCCCCTAAAATGTGGGCCATGCACTCGCAGACCTGCCTGCCAGAAACGTGGGCAACTCCCGTCCCGTGTTGGAGAAGACATTTACACACAACGAAGAGAGTTCTTGACTCATCGGAGCGGTGATTAAAATTGGCAACAGCTCTTAGGGAATCTCAGGAAATAATAATATTCCCATAGCGTTCTGTGAACTAAAAGCCGGTCAAAAAGCAGCGACTATCACCAGCCCGAAAGGAAAGGCCCATGTCGGACAATACGGGGATATGGGATCGTAGGTGTTGGGGAATTTTGAAAAACCAGGGTAGCTGAATAAGTAACGATCAAAACGCCACCTATATTGGGGCTGAATTGATTAGCTTGCCAGGCAAGGAGAGCTGCATTGTGGCGATAATGCAGCAAGTGCGGCAGATCTCCCCGAATGTGTGTGGCGTGGGGCAGGGCATTAACAAAGAAGGGTTCTGAAAAGTCCTTTCTGGCTGATGACTGAGAATTGAAAAGCCTCCCTTGGGATCGATAGTTCCTACAGTTTGACGGCCCTGGGGCATCCATTGCATACGGTCCAGGGTGAACTGCAGAAGGCTCAGGCAGTCTTAGGGTCACGCTGCCCGCAATCCCCTGTGTGCACCGCACTGGGATGGAGCAGAGATTTCTTTTAGCAGCCACAGGCAATGGGGAGCTACTGAAGCCTCTTGAGAAGGATAGTAAATGATCAAGAGAGTATTTTAGAAATATGACTAACCTGACATCCCGTTGTTGCCCAATATGTACCTTTGGTTTGTCATAAAGTTATGACCAGTATGGTACTGATGTCAGTTTCGGGAATGACCTCTGTTTGCTTGAGCCAATTTCCATCCCTTGGTTATGTTTTTGAGCTCTAATTATTTATGGATCTGGGACTACATCCAAAAACAGACCCTATTCACTCTACATAGTACTCTAAATTCTCACGTGGAAAGTAGAAGAATCTAGGACACGCCTAGTATCCATCACTTCTCTTCCCTGCAAGAGGAAAGGAAAGCTCGTGGACGGGCTCTTCTGGTAAGTGACCCCCTAGGCTGGGGCAAGTTCAAGCCAGTCCCAGAGGAAAGGGGTGCAGGGGGCATCTGAGGCAGGGCTGAGGCTCTGGGCTGAGAGCATGGGAGAGGACGAGTGCAAGGAATCCTGGAGAGATGCGAGCCAAAGTACAAGGTCATTCTTGGAGAGCAGGTGCAGGGCTGAGTGTCCTTGGCTAGCGGCAGGGCTTCATGAAGCCCCAGAGGGCCCCAGATTCCTGGAAAAGACTCTTCTTTAGACCAGACTGAACACTTCTTCAAAGAAATCTTTTTTACTCATCTCGCGTCCCCAAGCATCTGGCACATTGACTCACACGCTTGGATCCTCAGTGCCTATCTGTTACGTTTTATTAAAAAGCCTCTTTCCTCCATCATCAGAAACCAAAGGAGGTTCAAGGTCAAAGCAGTATTCACAGTGTCAAAATCTACAGTTAACGCTTTCTCCCTTCCTATCACCCATGCCTCAAATCCCGGCCTCGGGGGATGTCGGGTCCTCACCTGCCGGCTCTCTTCGTCCACTCAGCCGCCTTCTCGGGGGATGTCTGTTCCCTGAAGATCCTGCTTCCTTTCAAAGGAGCCGTGTCCCCTTCCCGGTTGCAAATCTAAACCATACCAGAACACGGGTTTATAAACACATCTCAGCCGAGCTGAACCAGGGCTTTCCATCAGAGATAAAAATGGCAATGTGGTTTTTCCGCATCTGGCCTGGCTTGGGGCCAGGTCTGCTCCCATGGGCATGGAAAGGCCTGGCTGGAGCCGGGTCCGAAGAGATGCGCCAGCCTGCAGGTGCACCCAAGGGAGAGGGCCCTGCTGCCCTGCCACCCGCGCTCCCTCTCCCCCCTCTCTCCTCCCCCCTGCCCAGGGCTGCAACCTCTGAGTCTCTTTCTGATTGGAAACTTTGAAGTCACGCATTCTTTGTGATTGCACACGACCCCTGTGATTTGGAGCAGCTCACTATTTTCTTTTACCATCTTTATCCAGGCATAATTTACATACAATAAAATATGCCCATGTTAAGTATACAGTGCCTTGAGTCTTGACAAATGGATGCCTGTGTTCCTACCACTACGATCGAGAGAGAACACAGCCATGACCTTGAGTGGCTCCTCGAGGCCCTTTGCAGCCCACCCTTACCTGAGCTCCAGCCCCGAGCATTCACCATGTCTGCCTTTTCCAGAACTTCCTGCAAATGACATCTTACAGTGCGTGCTCTTATATGCCCAGCTTCTTTAACCCAACCTGATTCCTCTGTGTTCTTGCTTATAATGGTGGATGGTTCTTTTTCTAATCCTAAGTTGTTTTTCACGGCATGGATGTACCCAAATATTTACCTGTTGATGGTCAACGGTGTCATTTCTAGTTTGGAGCTATTCTTTTTTTTTTTTTTTTTTAAATTTTACTTATTTATTTGACAGAGATAGAGACAGCCAGCGAGAGAGGGAACACAAGCAGGGGGAGTGGGAGAGGAAGAAGCAGGCTCCCAGCAGAGGAGCCCGATGTGGGGCTCGATCCCATAACGCTGGGATCACGCCCTCAGCCGAAGGCAGACGCTTAACCGCTGTGCCACCCAGGCGCCCCAGTTTGGAGCTATTCTTGAATAAAGATGCTATGGACATTTATGGGCAAGTTTTAGCGTGCACATTTTCAAAATCCGTGGGTAAATACCTCATTGGAATTGTTGGGTCGTATGCTAAGTGTATGTTTAACTTTAGAAGAATTGCTACCTGTTAGCAAAGTTAGCGGCACCATTTTGCAGTGCTGTGTGAGTGTTCCATTTGCTCCATAGAATCGTCCACCTGCTCCCTAGAGTCTTCAATGGTTGGTATGGTCAGTCTTTTTATTTCCTTTTGGCTAGTGTCTTTGGGGGTTTGTGTTGTATTTCGTTTATGCCTAATACTATTGAGCATTGTTTCGTGACTTCTTAAAGATTTTTTTTTTTTTAAAGATTTTATTTATTTATTTGACAGACAGAGACAGCCAGCGAGAGAGGGAACACAAGCAGGGGGAGTGGGAGAGGGAGAAGCAGGCTCATAGTGGAGGAGCCCGACGTGGGGCTCGATCCCACAACGCCGGGATCACGCCCTGAGCCGAAGGCAGACGCTTAACCGCTGTGCCACCCAGGCGCCCCAAAGATTTTTTTTTTTTATTAATTTGACAGGGAGAGAGAGAGAGCACAAGCAGGGGGAGCGGGAGAGGGAGAGGCAGACCCCCGCTGAACAGGGAGCCCGACGTGGGGCTTGATCCCAGGACCCTGGGATCATGACCTGAGCTGAAGGCAGACACTTAACCGACTGAGCCACCCAGGCACCCCTCTTTTTATGTTCTTATTGGCCATTCATATAATTTCTTTTGTGAAGAATCTGTTTAAATCTTTGAGAAAAGTCACTTTTACAAAGCCCTGGGGATCATGGAAAGACTCTGGATTGCGAGCCAGAGGTCTAGGGCTTGAAACTTAGCCCTGTAAAGAGCTGTGGGACTTCGGAACACTCAAGGTCATGGGTGTCTGCCATTTACAATTAGGAAAAACGACTAGATTATCCTTAAAGTTTTTTCTCTGCTCCAGAGACTATGGCTACAATCTCCATTTTTGTTTTGTTTTGTTTTTTTCACTTTTAAGCAGGTGCATTCCTCGGGCTCAAAGAAACACAGTCACAGATGTGAAACTGGAACGGGACACTGGAGATCATTCAGCCCCTACGTGACTTCATAACTTCAAAGCTTCTGATCAAAAATAGATTCAGTTTCACACAGCCCACAATTACAAGGATGCAATGGCGTAGAGGCAACTGGTTCCAGGTCTCCTGGCTCTGGTAACTGGATACGAGTTTGAAAAATAGGCATATATTCTGCCTCTCTCTTCCGAGAGAATCCCTGGGAGTAAGAACTGGGCAACATGATTTTGTTTTGTTTTCTTTTCTTTTCTTTTTACCAAAACTAGGACATTTCCATTTGCACCCTTGGCATTCACGTGAGCACTAGAAGGCAGTGAACGAAGGATCTGGAAGGGAGCTGAGACCAGGCGTCCATCTAGGGAAGCTTCTGCACCCTGGTTTTGCAGGTGCACGCCCATTAAAACCCAAACCCAGCGCCCCCAGCCCAGGCAGCCTGTTTGCGGAGCTGTGACTGCTATAAACATTGCCGCGCAAATTACATTTACACTCCAGTCCATGGATGGAGTTCTGTAAACTGACAAGTACTTAAGGGTCAGACTATAGTCCTCCACAATTACAGCACGCCATTCCCATGGGTGTTAATGTTTATAGAAGGCTGGTTAACCTTGCACGGGATCTGGGATCACAGGGATGTGTGCACCATTCAGCTGCAGAGCTGAGGAGTGCATTTCCATGCCAGCAACTTCCAATCCCACACTGTGGCAGAGTGGACAATCGAGGCTTGTTCTCAGGGCCAGGGCAAGGCCCTGGCTTGCGTGGCCTCTGGTCCCTTGATTGCTCGACCAAGGCCTGGAGCTTCACTTTTCCTGAACAGCCCCAACTTAATGGACTGTGATGATTGGTCTTACACTGTAACTCTGTTCTGTTACTTGAGCAAACCATGTAGTTACACATTCGTTTGTGACTTTCCAAGACCCCCAGGAAAGAAGGGGCCATTGTAAACCTTTGAAACAGAACCCAGACGTGTTGAGCGTCTTGGAGATTGTTTCAAGTAACAAGTAACTGCTTTTCATCATGCGCTCAACGGGCTCCAAGAGGGGCAAGACCTGGTGCTTTTGTTCCCAAAGTTTACAATCTATAGTTTTTGGTAGACAAGGCAGGCATACATGGAAAAAGTCAATAAAACACAAGAGGGAATGTGCTCCATTTTGGCTGCAGTGTGTGAGATTGCTGTGGCGTGGCGAGATGGAGGAAAACTGCAGCAAAAAGTTGGGAGTGGAAATGGCCCTTGGCGATCACTACTGTTTGCATAAAGAGTGGATCAAGGTGTGGAAATGTGTGGAACGTTCCAGTTAGACCGAAGAGAATGGTCTGAGGGAAGGAGAGCAGAGTAGGGAAGCCAGGGATGGGAAGCGTGGGTCCCACCAAGCTGGGGACGTCCCTTGAAAGCCAGCAGATGCTGGGCACTGAAGAGAAACAAACATATAGGTAACCATGTAGTGTTTGTTCAATATCCTCCAGCGTCTTCTTAACTCCCTCACAGTGAAACCCAAAGTCCTAACCATAGCCCTACCTTGTTTGCCCGCAGCTTGCATGAGTTTCCAGATGTCAACACTTACTCCTTTCTCCTCTGCTCACCCCCTTCCAGCTGCACCAGCTCTCTTATTCCTGCAACCCTGGGAGCAACGTCCCACCAGGGCACTTTCCCATTTTCTGTTCCCTCTGCCAGAAATACTCTTCCCACTGTTACCCACCTGGCTCTTGATCTCACCACTCTGTCCACTTAAGTGCCCTGTTGGTGATCTTTCTCCAATAACTCCATTTAAAATGGCAACAGGCCCCACCTTTGGCTCTTTCCATCTTCTTCCTCAGGTTCGTTGCGTTCCAGAGACATTTCATCACCAAGCATCTTGTATATACTTTTATTTTATTTTATTTTATTTTATTTTATTTTATTTTATTTTATTTTATTTTATGTCTCTCTTCCCACATTAGGATGAAAACTCATGAGGGCAGGGGCACTTGGGTGGCTCAGTTGGTTAAGCATCTGCCTGCAGCTCAGGTCATAATCTCAGGGTCCTGGGATCAAGCCCCACGTTGGGCTCCCTGCTCAGCAGGGAGTCTGCTTCTCCCTCTGCCTCTGCCCTTCCCCTTGCTCGTGCTCTCTCTCTCTCTCAAATAAATAAATAAAGTCTTTAAAAAAAAAAGAAAGAAAGAAAAAGAAAACCCATGAGGGCACAAGATTGTGTCTATTTTGTTTATTGATGCATCCCCAGCACCTACCAGGATGCCCAGATACTCAGTGATTATTTGCACAGTGAACAAATGACTAGGTGACTCTTAAAAGCACTGATCTGATAAAGGAGTTGCATGGTGCACGGAAAGGGCTAGAAAAAGATATGATTTCAGTGGCTACCCTTATCAGACAGGTTAAGGCAGACATTCATTAGCCCGCCTTCCTTGCAAGCAATGGAAATTAAATCTATTTTAGGCTAAAGGCAATTTGTGTAAAAGGGACAGGAGCTCCCAGAATTGACAAGAGGCCAGAAGACAAGACCAGGATGTGGAGGAGAAGACAGCCCTGGAGGCCAGGGCTCAGGGAGCATGACATGCACAGAGAGAGTGTGGTCAGGAGCTTGCTGCCTAGCGGAAGGGAATGCCCACTGTTTTCAGTCTGTTTACTCCTCTACTCAAGAATTAAATGCCATTGAAGGAACATCCAGTTGGCCTCGCGGGGGTCACATGCCTGCCCTCAGCCCTCGCCGTGAAGGTATATGGTGTGTTGGTGGTCCAGCATCATCTTTTCCTAATATCATCACCTGTCTCTTCCCGAAAAATTTCTTCCTCCCCTAGACACCATTTGGGGGAATCGTAATCAAGCATTCCTCTCTCCTCCATCAAACATCTGAATTTGCTTTTCTTTTTTATGTTTTCACCCAGAAGGTATAACATGGGTGACCAAACAAAGATATCTCACTGTAGTGATCTTTTAAGAGTTTAACGTAATACGAGTAACTTTGAGGTTCCTAAGACATTACTGTGGATAAAACACTTCTGGGTAGATTGTCTCATTTGAACCACAACACTTCTGTCAAGTAGCTAGGCAGGTGTTACTGGCTTCGTTGTATAGTTGTAGAAACTGAGGCTTGGAGATTTTAAGCAAATTTTTCAAGTTCAATGCCAGGACTGTTTTAATGTTAATGTGAATGTTTAATGTTAATGTTAAATTCCGTTATAATGGGGGCCCACGTTGATGCGAACGTGTGGCATTCAGTATCCTTATGCACACTGTGCATCTTAACAAAATTCATTCTCACAGCAGCCCTATGAAGTGAGTACTAATATTCTAGTGAGTAGATTAAGAGACTTGAGGTAGGTCCCTATGACTTGCCCAAGGCGACTTATTTATAAAACTTTTTAAAAGATTATTTATTTATTTATTTGGGGGGGAGGGAGGGAGAGCACAGAGGGAGAAGCAGACTCCTCACTAATCGGAGAGCCCTATGCGGGACTCGATCCCAGGACCCCGAGATCGTGACCTGAGCCGAAGGCAGACGCTTCACCGACTGAGCCACCCGGTGACCCAAGGTAATGTATTTATAAAGTGCTAGAGCCAGGCTCCTGTCCCTGAGTCTGTGCCCTGAGTGCTAAGGTATACTGCCTCTCAGGTTTTATTAAATAAATGTCAATGAGTATAGGTGACATCGACAATACTTACGTTCAGCCGAACTTCCCGAAACATGCGTGCCTCTGTGGCTCAAATTAAAGATTCCAAAGACGCACCATGCCTGTTCCATAGTGGTCGTTCAGCAAATATAAATTGGATAAATGAGTGAATGAATGAGGGTCTTACCCTCACAGACCCTTTGCAGCAAGAGGCTTTGTCTTTCAAGTAATATTGCAGAATCTAGGACCCAAGAAGGGAGTTTCATTAGAGTAAGCATGGACATTTGATGTTCTACTTCGTGCCCATATGCTGGGCACAAAAGAGAGACAGCGCCTTTCCACTGCTTTCCCTCACTGTGCTGTGTCCAGAGATACAATGTGCTTAGGAGAGGAAATAAAGATATCTTCCTTCTCTGATATCCTGCATCTGGTCCTGCTCTGGTCTTGATCATGTCTGTCAAGTAGGGAAAGTCTTCTGATTTGGAAAATAATCTAGTAGCAGCTCCCATCCCGACGGATATGTCAACGTGCCGAATTCGGAAGCCCCCACTGATGAGTTTCCCTATCTATGAGTGCCCTTTGCTGATGAATATTGAAGTCAGGAAGAAACAGATTTATTTTAATTTGTTTAAGCACTTAGAGTTTTATCCTTCTTAGCATCATGTTAAATTGACCATGAAACCAGGGATGGTACCACTGATTTATAAGAGGGCTGATGCATTAAGTAAAAATCTAGGAGACAGTCAAGGTGAGAAGTAAATGTATTCATTCACGTGGAAGGCTTGCTGGCTGTGTGTGCCAGGCACGATGCTGGACTCCAAGAATGCAGAGATGAGCAAGACGTGATCCTTACCTCTTGGGCTTGCTGTTGTCACCTCTGTTTGAAAAAGTTCAAGTTGGTCCATGTATAAACCATACCTTTTGGAGAATATCTTTTGGGGAACATGCCAACGCAGTGAACTTGACTCAGAACTACCTGATCGGGAAGTCAGAAATTCAACTGGGACGCTACAGTGAGTGTATATCTGTGAGAAGCTGAGGGTCTGGTAGAGTGGTCCTCATGGAAAGGAGAAGCGGGGACAACACGAAAGATGTTAGGTGATGGCCAGGTGTTCTCCATCACCCCAAACCCTTTAATAGGTATCTACTATCAGATAGTGCTGTGAAAATGCTTCACAAAGAACCAGACGTAGAGAGGCAGAGACCTGATGGTGTGGAGTAGGTGAGCAAATAATCATTCAGATTACTGCATTTCTTTAAATGGCCGCGAATGGACTCAATCATCCCCGAATGGATGATATTACAAGTTGTGGCTGTAAAAAGTTACATCTCAAATAGTAGTTATATTTCAAACAGATACAACTGTGGGTAACTGGATTGATGGAGAAGGGAAGCTGCGATGTGGGAAGTTACCAGCCCTATTCTGTCTTAATCATTCTCAAAAGACTCAGACAATGGGTATTTCGGCAGCTCCCTGAAAGGCAGAATTGAGTCATTTAGCTCAATTCAGATTCGGTACCAAACACCACTTTATTTATTCTTTTAAAAGATTTTATTTATTTATTTGACAGAGAGAGAGAGAGACAGCCAGAGAGAGAGGGAACACAAGCAGGGGGAGTGGGAGAGGAAGAAGCAGGCTCCCAGTGGAGGAGCCTGATGTGGGGCTCGATCCCATAACGCCGGGATCACGCCCTGAGCCGAAGGCAGATGCTTAACGACTGAGCCACCCAGGCGCCCCCCAAACACCACTTTAAAGAATGCAAATCCATAACTTCAGTGTGGTTTGCAGCTTAGATCAACTCTCCTGTACTCACACTTGGATAGAAATCAGCTTAAGGACCAATTTCTTTATGCTGAAGGAATGGGATGAAGAACGGAGGGACACAAAGAAAACAATGTAGGGGAGATGGCTCCTGACCCAGGAGAAGTCAGAAGACACTAACTCTAATTCAAGATTTCCATGACTTTTTTAGATTTACTTTGCATGAGAAAAACCATTAGCTATAAATCCGAGTCATTGAGATTTTCATATGCAAACACACAGTTTGAGTGTGAGAGGTATGTCTGCGTTATCAAGTTGTTATGGAGAATATTGATCGATGGGATCACAAGATTTGGGTCCTAACGTTCAAGAACAGTTTTACTCCAAAGATGGTCACTGGGTTTATTCCTGGAAAAATGCATGAATTAAACTTAGAGAAAGAACCCCCAATAATAGCTCCAGATTTTATGAGTAAACCCTTCCATTCCTCAGCCCTGCAGTTTCACACCTCCATGGGCTCTCCAAACATCAACAAAAACTCCAAGGATTTGATGGAAAATGGTGTTAAGTCTCATGTTGTTTCAGGAATTTCCCAATATGCACTAAATTAACTTTGGGGCCATATGAGGCTGAGTGGTAGGAAATCGCTCCATTGGACACAGATGGCAGACCTAATGTTCCCAACAGCTGTTGCGCACACATGAAATCAGATTGGGATTAACACTTACCTTCAGCGTGGTCACACCCGGATGGGATGGCTTCTCTGTAATGTACACCAAGCTTAGCTTATGTCTCCGAAACCACATGACCTCACAGGCTTTGGGAACATTTGATCCAGGAAATCTGAACCTGGGCAGAAATCATAAAGCATCAGGTACATGTTAAGCAGGAATTTATCTGCTTTTTGTCTGAAGTGGCCTCACATCCATCTAGCTTTTGTCTGCCTCGGAGTGAAATATTTATAGGCAAGCTGCTTTCTAAGGCAGAGTTACAGACCTATTCAGGTTTGGTGTGAAATGTCTCTACCCGTTGACCACCTGCTGAAACCTACATTCCAACTGCAACCAGACCTAAGCTCTTTTGTATCACTGTGAGTTTTAGCACTGATACCAGGATGGTAACCCAAGGAGAATTTACAATGAAATCTAGCTGGTATGTCAATGTAACTCGTCGTTGGCAAACATAGTAAAACTTACCAGGTTTGTGATGAAGTTAAGACCCCCAAAGACCTCTTTTGTCTTGCTTTGCAAAGAGGGGTACTTCCCTTAGTGGGGTTGCAATCGTACGACTTCTGAAATTCTCCTGGATGTGATTTTCAGAACTGTGGCTCAGTCATTCAAATACATTTACAACTGTACCCTTGGAGGGCAGATTTGATGTTTAGAAATGACCGTGGGTCATTCAGAGCTAAACCTGATGATTTAGGAAGGGGATCAAGTTGAGTGATCTCAATATATATCAAAATGAGGTGTGACTTTTAATTAGTAAGGTGGATTTTATTGTATGGCTTATACATATGGTCTTTAGGCAATTCCAAAACCTCTCTTTTTAATAATGCCTATATTGTAGCAATTTGAATGTTTAAATTCTGCAATGTTTACCTAAAAAAATGTTTTATTAACCTTCTATTACAGTTTGTATGTGACCTTAATAAGGGCAAACATATGGGAGGATATCAGAAACCCTTCCCTTTGGGGTTAATCACAAACAACCAAGCAACTCAGAATTCCTGACCCCTGACTCTGATAGTCTTCATTTTCAAGATTATTGGTGAGGGTTTCACATTTTCTTACTTCTCTGTCTTAGACATCTACTAAACAGCTTAAAATTTCCTTCTATTATTTCCTCATTATCCCAATGTTTATGATTTACGTTTTGTAACAAAGACCAGAAGACCAGTAGATGAAACCCAACTGAAATTTATTTCTTTCTCATCCCATTCAAGTTTAAGCAGTCCAAGGTTGATATGGTGGAAGCATCCAGAATTTTGGAGACATCGGATCCTTCTGTCCTTTTGTTCTTCTTTCCTTCACATATGGCTTCCATCTTGTCATCCAAGATGGCAGCTCCAGCACCAGCCAACATACCCACATGGTAGCCAACGGAGGAGGAAGGAAGAGAGATCACTTTTCTTTTGAGGATACAGACTTCAAGGCGGCTGTATGTGCTACTTTATCGCTTTTGTTTAGATTCCCCTGGCCAGAATTAAGTTGAAAGCAAGGCTGGGAAAGACAGATTAACGCCCAACCGTGTATCCAGTTAAACCTTGTGATATTGTCCTTCAAGTGAAAAAGAAAGAATGGATAATGGGTAAAAAAAAGCAGTCTCTGACACACAAAATCTGGCAGAGTTTTATTTAATGTGGCTGATGGTTTTAGCTGTGCCTTGATGAATTAGGGGAGTGGGAACATCCAATTGGGGACGAACAAAGCAGCCAAAGACTAGCGGTGAGATGACAAGACTGCAGTGGGGGGCGGGGGGCATCTGGCCAAGGTAAGAAGCCAGAGAGCAAGTTGGGATGGATATGTGAGATGGCTGCTTTCCTCAGGAAATCCCCAAGCTAGTTCTCCTGACCTTTTGCTGTCTGTCCAGAGGGGCACAGTCTATCGGTAGTTAGATGTTAAAGGAAAAGTAATACCAGAAAACTAGAGAATGCCGGGACATTGAGGCTTACGCTCATCTTCTAATTTACACGAGAATATTCCCAGTTCTGAAATAGCAACCCTTCATTCCTCAGAGCAGAAGTTCATTCTGACATGTCTGCTTTTTAACAAATGGTAACAGACCAGAAAGCGATCATGGTTAAGGGAGAGAATAATTTAAGAGCATGTGGGATTACTAGAAAACAAGTTGGAAGGAGACATTAAACTCCCTGTAGTACAGCCTTGGCAAGTGCTTGAGAGCTAGCACTCTAATTATTCCGCAAAGTGGAAAGAGCATTTAATAAACTTAAGATCAAGAAATTCCACAGCATCTGGCCCCGTCACCACATTATGTCGATTGATGTCTCGACTCAGGAAATACCACTTGGCTGTCAGGCAGGATTTTTCTCCTCTGGCATCAGTTCCTTAATACTTCTGAGAATATCCCTCTCATCACTGAGCTCCTCCAAGTAGTTGTACACAGAAGCCCGGAACAGTGGGCTGACAATTGTTCTCGGCGTGTATGTGTTCATCATCAATGTGGCATGTGGTTTAGAGCACCGCTTCCAAGAAGACCCTTACACAAGAAATGGAAATCGCGAGAGATGGTTCTCGATTACACACCTCAGCAAACATCAAATACCAACCCAAACATCAAGTCAAAGTTGGTAGAGAGATACATAAAGAGATGCACTTGCTTTTGAATAGTGCTGAAAAGTCAACTGATGCGAAGATTTTCTAGAAGGCTGGGATTAAAAACTCAATTTTGCAGAAAGCCGATCGGTAGTCAGATGGTGGCAGAGCATCAATGTAATCCAAGTCGAAGCCCAAGTCTTGTTTAAGGAGAAAGAGATGAGGGGCGCCTGGGTGGCTCAGCCATTAAGCGTCTGCCTTCGGCTCAGGTCATGATCCCAGGGTCCTGGGATCCAGTCCCGCATCGGGCTGCCTGCTCAGCAGGAAGCCCGCTTCTTCCTCTCACACTCCCCTTGCTTGTGTTCCCTCTCTCGCTGTCTCTCTCTGTCAAATAAATAAATTAAATCTTAAAAAAAAAAAGGGGGGGAAGGAGATGAACGACAAAGAGGACAAAGAAGACACTTTTAACAGTGTTGGAAAAAACAAGATGCCACCAGTGGATCCGTGGACCAGACATGTTTAGGAATTTTTAAAAGGTATAAAGCACTTACAATCAGATTAACATAGATAAGAAACAACCAACAACCGAAGTTAGAAATCACAGCTCAGAAAAAATGCAAAAGGAGCCTTCTTCAGGGGAGAAGCAGTTCTGAAGGACTCTGAAGTCAGAGTTCATGGTCACAAGAAGCAGGAGAACCTACACGACTTAAGGGTGCCTGCTGTCATGGTGACATCTGGAGCAACTTACTCCTTATCCCTCTCCTCTGCTGATCAGAAGGCTGCAGTAGTAAGGGTCAGAGACAGAGAAACAGCAACCAAAAAACCCAAAATGCAGTAGCCTCAGAAGACACAAGGAAGTCCTATGCCCTGAAGACAAGCCACCAGCACTCCTTCCAACAACATGGGGCGTTGATGACTAAAGCATATGAGATTTCTTCCTGGGGTTGGAGAAAAATGTTCTGAAATTGATTGTGGTATGGTCACACAGCTCTAAAAGCCATCAAACTGATCGTTTTAAATATGGTATGGTATATGAATTAGATCCTAATAAAGCTGTTACCAAAAAAAAAAAGAAAAAGAAGAAAAGAAACAAAGGAAAAAAGAAAAAAATCCTGAGTAAACCAGTAATAGAAGAACACACCCTAATCTAATAAAGGGTAACCATCAGAAAACCACTAAAAAAATCTAATGAAGTTTCCATTAAGATCAGATTAAAATTAGAATGTCAGTTCCCACCCCCACCCAAGACTGAACTCAGTGTACCGTCATATCAATGCGTAAAGAGGAGAAACAGAAATCTCAGTATGGAGGAAGAGAGGGGGGAAAAAAACCACTCTAAATACGTTCAGATGATAATATCACCTATTTGCAAATTTAGGACAATCTGCCAAAAGCTCTTAGACCAGGGTGCCTGGATGGCTCAGTCAGCTAAGCGTCCAAATCTTGATTTCGGCTCAGGTCGTGATCTCCAGGTTGTGAGATCGAGCCCTGCATTGGGCTCTATGCTGAGCATGGAGCCTGCTTGAGAGTCTCTCTCTCCCACTGCCTCCGCCCCTCCCCACCTCCCCCTCTTAAAAAAAGGGAAGGGGTGAAGCCCAAAAGCTATTAGACCAATACAAGTGTTCAGCAGAGCAGATGGATATGGTATCAACAGACAACATTTTTTTTAAAATATCAACTTGCTAGAAAACAGTTTAGGAAAAAACATGTCACCAACTGTATCTATAGGAAACCTAAGACCCCTAAAAGTTAATGCATAAGACCCATATACATAAAACTATAAAGCAGCAACAAAGAACATAAAAGAACTAAATAAATAGAAAGCGACATCATTCATCGCACAAGACAATTTCATATTGTGAAGATTTGAGTTCTGCCCCAATTCATATACAAATTCAAATAATTCTTATCCAAATCACTGCAGGACTTTATGAACCATATCAAGCTCATTCTAAAGTTCATGAGGAAGAAAAAAACGTGCAAAAAATGCCAAGAAAAAAGTTGATGAAGCGGAACAAGGTAGGAGACATGCCCTATGCAATAGTAGCGTTCTAGAAGGTGGATTTGCTGTTTGGTTTAATGCTTGGATCTTGTTTCGCTCCTTTAGAAAGCCAACGTATTCATGTATTACTTTTCATGCATATTGCCACTTAGCTTCTTCCCCAAAATATTTGTCTGGAATTATCTGATATCAGTGTCCTTTGACACCACTTATGAACTTCTGAGCTGTGTTTTACAGTTGCTGCATTACTAACGATTTGGGTTGCAAATAAAGGGAAAGGAAGAGCACCAGGTCATAGGGGACATCAGCAACAGTGAGAACGAACTAAGGAACTCTTAAGAAAGCCGGCAAGTGTGTGATTTTCTCCTACAACCCATCACCTCCACGGAAACCCAGAGGAGCCTTTTCTGATGACCAGTTGTAATGGTCCATCTTCTCACCACTCTGCATGATGGCCAATGTCATTTGTGTCACTGCTATAACAGGGTTGGGTTGTACCTTTATAAAACGGCACCCTTTGGGGGCCCCTGGGTGGCTCAGTGGGGGTAAGCGTCCGACTCTTGATTTCGGCTCAGGTCATGATCTCGGGGTCGTGAGATGGAGTGCCGCGTCGGGCTCCAAGCTGAGCGTGGAGCCAGCTTAAGATTCTCTCTCTCCTTCTCCCTCTACCCCTCCCCTCTCCCACTCTCTCTCTAAAAAAATAATAATAAAAACAATAAATAAAATAAAACTGCATACTTCTGGCCAAAAATCTGGTCGCATTTCCCTGCCTCATTACCCCAGATGCCAGCAGGTGCTGGATGTTTAGGTGACTTTCACTAAGCAGCCTCAGCCCTTCCGTTTTATTTGAAACACATGCACAAAATGGACCTAAGAGGAAAGCAGATTTCTTGGTTTATGAAAAGATTACCTTTTGTATACACATTCACAAGAAACTAAGTATAAATAAGCGATAAATGGAAGTAGAATGTGTTCCCAGGGCATTCTGTTCAGCCCTCTGTTATCAGGCTTGCCTGCAATTATTTTAATTATTTGTTTACATGGACCAGCCTAATGTGGGTCAAATCACAGACACTCCATAAATATTTGTGAGAGATGAAAACAAAAATGAGAAGGAGACGAGCGCCACGACAATAAAACAAAACTATTAGCTAATCACCCCATTTGCCCTTGGTTTGAGTCTATTATTTGAAGATGGATTGTCTGTCTAAAATCATCTGTGGTCAGTGGGGAGCCCTCAACACTGACAGTGGGGTGCCCTGCCCAAGCCACCATTCTGCGATTTGACAAAATCCAAAGCGTTCATTAACTCTGGACATCTTCATTTCCTTCAACCTACATAAGGATTGCTTCACACAGGGACACAAGCCTCCCACACTCAGGGGCAGGACTCCAACACTGCCCTAAAGGGGAGGTCATTTTTCTCATTGTTCTCTGTCAATGCCCCAGTCAAAATATGCATGGTAACCTGCTGATGTGAACCTAGCTACGATTTCATTCTCCTAACTAGGGCTACAGGTATCCCATTACTGTCAAGGTTAACCTGCGGCCCCCAGTGGTCCTTACTCCCAAACTGTGGTCTTCTTCTCCTGGGCTGATTCACGCCAATTTCCCCCTCAGCAGCTTCATTCCTGGCCCTGGTTAACCACCGTCGGCCTCCTGGATTCTAATAGGGCTTCTTCAACGGACATTCCATGGACAGATTTCTTTAGAAGCACACTACTGCTTTCCAGGTTAAAATTGTTTCCAGTTTCCCATTAAAATACCTTCCAAAGGAGGGGAAAGGCAGGAAACTCGCAGTGCTGTAAACCAAAATTGACAAGCCACAGAATATAAGGCTCCGGGAGGAGTCTCTACTAACTGAGGAGGTGAGGGGAGCCAGTTCTGGAAAATTCTATGTACAGGACACTCTTTTCCCAGTATCCCTCCTCCCCATCTTCCTATTACGTCACCAGAATACAGGGCCTTCTAAGCACACACCTTAAAAGAACTCATAATTGATTCTTTACTTAACAAATAGCACAAATGACAAAACAAACACTTACTGGTTTAGCAAAATGCCCAGAAATAATAATTCTTGTTTATTATTATTTTACAAATATGACTTATGTTCTGCTACTTAGTTCCATTCAGATGGATGGACTTCTGAGTTGTCATTGGCCACTCTTAAAGGACTCCTAGGTGTCAGCAAACTCTTTAAGCCTTAAGAGCCCTCAATGAGGCAAAAGAATTCCTGGCAGGCCTAAGGCACGGACAGGGGAGAAGGAAAAGAAACAGTAAAGGGTAAGGAACAGAAAACTAGACGTCATTTTCCTATTCAACTGCCACCAATGGACCTTCACACAACACACAGAAGTTCCCAAGCGTCTGCCTGGTGTAAGAAGGTTTTTTGGTGAACCTATGTATGCATTCCCGTTGCGTATATTCCTCTGAATCAAACTGCTGTGTCATAGAGTGTGCATGGGATGAGCTTTAGTCGGTACTGTGAAACATTCTACAAAGCAGTTGCAGCAAGTTACACGCCAACCAGAAGGTTGCTCTACATTCCATCAACACTTGGTATTGTCGGGCCTTTTAATTTTAGCCAACACGAGAGGGTGTGGCATAACAGTAACACATGATGGTTCTAATTTGCATTTCCCTTTTGACCAATGAATTTGAGTGCCTTTTATATAATGAGTGGCGATTTGGATATTTTCTTTTAGGAATTGTCCGGTCAAGTCTTTTGCCTGTTTTTTTATTGGACTTTCTCATCGTTTCTTAATGAGTCATAGAACTTCTTTTTATTTTTCTGGCTGAAGTCCTTCACTGGGTGACAGAAAGTGAGAGGGGAGAGAGAGAAAAAGTGAGGTGGGGGGAAAGAAGATTTCTTCTCATTCTGTTGGTGGCCTTTTCATCATTTTTATGATCCCCTTTTTAAAAGTTCTTAATTTTTTTAAATAGTTCCGTCTATTTCTTTTTCCTTTAAGGCAAGCACTTTTTGCATTCTGGTTGAAAAAAATCTTTTCCTACATCAAGGTCAGGAAGGTGCTCTCTTGAGATGCTTTTTTCCTAAAAGCTTTATTGTTTTACCTTTCACATTTAAATCTGGGATCCATCTGGAACTGATTTTGTGTATGGTGTGAGTTAGGGGTCAAGATACTTTTCTTTTCCATATGGCTACCCAATTGACCCAGCACCATATTGTGAAAGACCACCTTTTCCTCACCATTATTTTTTAATTTTCATACTGCTGACTCATGTTGAATTTGTGGTCAAGAAAACAGTACAGGTGCTTTTCATATGGACTGCATTACTGCGTCTCTCCCATCCTGCGTATATTGCACAAGTGTTTTATATTTGTGTTTGTTTGTTTTACCTAAACAGGGAATTTGATATTCATTCCTGATAAATCTCCTCTTATTTTTTTCAAACTATTATTTCCACAGATCAGGAAATTTATAAAATTTCATGTCACCATCCAATATATTTACTATTTCCAATGGGTTTAGTAAGTATACCTTTTCTTTCTTTCTTTCTTTCTTTCTTTCTTTCTTTCTTTCTTTCTTTCTTTCTTTCTTTCTTTCTTTCTTTCTTTCTTTCTTTTTCCTCACCCAAAATACTTAAAATATTGAAGAGGACCAGTGGTGCCTGGCTGGTTGAGATGATAGGGCATGCAACTCTTGATCTTGGGGTCATGGTTCAAGCCCCACATTGGCTGTAGAGATTTCTTTAAAAAATAAAATAAAAATTTAAAAAAACATATTGAAGAAGATCAGACGTGCTATTGTCCTTATGTCAGGTCACTCAGGAATGTTCTCTAGGTAAGCATTGCTTAATTCTACAAGAGTTTGGCAATTCAGATGATCAGCCAGTTACCCATGTATCATCCCGCTGTGTTTACTTCTTGACCTATCTTCCACCTACGTTAGGTCACCAATAGACTTCCCCAAAATCAGTTCCTAAAATTCAAAATAACATCCAGTTAGCCTTCTGACAGCTTCCTCACAATGCAGAAAGCAAATCTTCTCAGTGAGTTTGAATTGTGCCAGCTCCTTGAGAAATAAGAAAATCCAACAAACTCCTGGCCAAGGACAATATACAGGATCCCTACTCCTAAACCACCACCACTAATGCATACATACCATAGTAACACTTGCCAAACAAGTACCCAGCATCCTCACCCCCCTCCTAGGGCAAGTTGGTGTACTTCGGGGACCTTTTAGGGGAACATTTACCATCTTCAGCCCATGTGCTCTGGGGGAAGTTGACTCCAGCCCTATTCTCCAAGGGTAGAATATATTACTTAGACCAAAGCCAGTTGGCAAACTTTTTTCCATAAAAGGCCAGATAGTAAATATTTTAGGCTTTGCAGGCCATAAAGTCTCTGATGTAACTATTTAAGTCTGCCGTTATAGCTCAGAACAGACATAGACTACACGTAAACAAAGAACCACAGCTGTGTCCAAAAACACTTTATTTGCAAAAATGGCATCGTTTGCCAACCCCAGACCTAGACTAAGCTAGTCAGCACATTTCATACCATTTGACCACAGTGATTGGTTCAAGTCGGGCCAATTAGGACCCATGAGCCTCCATTCTGGAACTTGGAGACGTGGGGGAAGCAGACTCTCCCTTCCCTTGGATTGGACCTTGTGAACATGCTAGGCTCAAGCTGCTGGGGACACCATAAGGGACCTTGGAAGGGAGCCCTCACAGAGGAAGTCGAGGGGAAGGATAGATTTTAATTGCAGCCTTTATTTTTTTTAAAAGATTTTATTTATTTATTCTACAGAGATAGAGACAGCCAGCGAGAGAAGGAACACAAGCAGGGGGAGTGGGAGAGGAAGAAGCAGGCTCCCAGCGGAGGAGCCTGATGTGGGGCTCGATCCCATAACTCCGGGATCACGCCCTGAGCCGAAGGCAGACGCTTAACCGCTGTGCCACCCAGGCGCCCCTTAATTGCATCCTTTCAACTATGGATCTAGAAACATGAAAGCTATCATGCACCACACAAACTCCCGTCTCCTCTTTTTGTTTTCCTTAATCTGCTTTGGTTTGTTTTCTAGTCCTTGCAACTAAAAGGGACTTATCAGACCCACATCAACCCCCAGGAGGTCCACACTAGAACACTTTGGGGACAACAGAGGTAAACTGGGAGTGCCCCGGGCAAACCAATATATATAGTAATAACAATATTCCCATGAGGAAGGCAAGGTCGGATTTATTTTTTATGGAGTTCTATTGGGGGGCAGAGTGATGAACTCAGCCAGCTCAGGTCCCTTTTCATATCTAAGGGGAAGACAGCCCATGGAACCCAGCCTGACAACCACTCCACGCAGCAGCAGACTCAGGGAGATCATGAAGCCGGCATGGCCTAAGAGGCGTATCCAATGATTGCCAACTCAGTGCTTTACTCACTCCACCACCGGGTCTCTCTGAGGCCTTTAGAGAGGCATTTCCAGGATGGCAGCTGCTTTTCCCCCAAGTTCTGGTTGTTTTGAGGTCCTTAAGTGAACATGGCAGCAACATGCTGTGCAAACAAGCAGACTGTGCTCTTGGAAGCTTTTCAAAGCCAGCCAGATGCAGAGCGGCCCCCAGTCCCAACTTAAGGAGGGCTCCCTCTCAAGCACTGGGGCTTTGTTCCATAGCAGATGTCAAAAGGAGCCCTCAATATTGGAGCCATGCAAGCCCACACATGGTGAGCCCTGGCAGAGTCCAAAATATTCCGAGACTGCCTATCGGAACGTGAGGTGCGCGTCCCACCTGGAGCCATGCCTCCTGCCCACACATGGGGTCCTTTGATGATTTTGGAGCCGAGAGGGCCAATCTGTTAGGACTATACCCCGCTTCTTTCCATTACCAGGTCTCATCCCCTGAACTCTTTCAGCGGCTGCAAGCTTAGAGAATCCCATAGAAATAAATGTGGGCATTGAACATAGGGAACCAAGAGGCTGAGTCTCTTGATTATCAAAGAGAAAACTGAAACCCCTTTACCCCATGACTTTCTCAGCTGTCAGAGCTTTACAGTGATTGCATCTTTTGGAATGAAAAAAAATTAAACTCCTCGAGAGCTGAAACTGCATTGTATCGTTCCGTCATGAAACTCGTATCATCTATCACAGTGATGGGTACACTGTAGGTGCTCAATAAATGTTTCTTGGATAGTCTCAAGAGAAACATTAGAAGTAAAAACTTTAAAGGGTGGAGCAATGTCCATTCCCCTCTTCCTCTCCCTTCTGCCTCCACAGAAAGGAAGCCGAAGTTTGATACTTACTTAATTTACATCTTTAGCTGTGGTTTTTTAAAATTGACTCAGCAAAACTTCCCCTAACCTGAAGCCAATGGTCAGCCAGGCAAGGGAACAGAAAGCTTTGGGGGAAGAAAGCAGAAACACATTATTCCGATTTTATAACAAAGGGGTCTGTGGCTTGCATATTTGCATTTCAATAGAGCAGAAAACATCACTTCTCAGTGTTTTCCCGGACTCTCAGGAGCTCCTTCTCCTTGTAGCTTGATTAATCATTTCAAGCTTCACGTCTTTTACAATACTACCTTTCACTGGAGGTAAGTGGTGGGAAAGGGTCGCGGTGTAGGAATGGAGGGAGGAACACAGAAAAATGAGGACACAGCAGCATTTCAGAAGAAAGCCCCAGCACAAGGAGCTGCTGTCAGGTGTCCCGTAGTCTCACTATAAAGAAGATGCCTGAGTGGAGACCTGGGCAGCTGGCTGGACACCAAGCCCATGATTAGCAGGGAACAAAGTCGCACTTTACCTGCCCTCCTTCCTTGAGAAGAATGGCAACTGGGAGATTGCTTTTTCATAATTTAACATCACAGATGAATTTTTTTTTGAAATTTACAACAAATTCTATCGGGGAGGGGGGAGATGGGAATAAGCCATGTGGATGCTAATATTTAAGAAATGTCCAAAAAATTGTTAATGGCCATAGCCCCTCTCTCCACAACTTTCACATGAGATGCTGAGAAGAATCCAATGGACCCGGAGACGAGGGCAGGTCCCAAATGTCTCTAGCGGTAAGCCAGTCATCTGTCCCTCTAACTTCATGTGGCAACAGGCCAGGCTTTTCCCCTTGCTTTTTGTTTACGTTGAGGTGAAATTCACAGAACATAAAATTAACCATTTTAAGGTGAACGATTGAATGGCATTTAGGGCATTCACAATGTTGTGTGTCTATCACCTCTATCTAATTCAAGGACATTTTCATCACCCCAAAAGGAAACCCCATACTTACTAAGTATCAGTCCCCATAATCCCTACCCCCAACCCCAGTCCCTGGAAACCACCAATGTGTTCTCTGCATCTATGGAAAGACCATTTCTAGATGTTTCACATAAATGGAATCATACAACATTCAACCTTTGTGTTCAGCTTTTTTCATTCAGCATAATACTGTTGAGATTTATCCCCCCGTAGCATGGATCAGAACTTCACTCCTTTTATGTGACTAGTAATAATATTCCACTGGAGGGATAGGCCACATTCTGTTTATCTATTCATCTGTGGATGGACACTTGGGTTGTTTCTACTTTTTGGCCATTGTGAATAATGCTGCTATGCACATCTGCATACAAGTTTTCGTTTGAACATCTGTTTTCAATTCTTTTGGGTATATACGCAAAAGTGGAATTGCCGGGTCATGTTATAATTCTCTATTTAACTTCCTGAGCAACCAATAGGCACGGTTTCCACACATCAGTAAGGAAATTGCCATGAACTGTCTTATGGAACACTTACTAGTGAAGGGACTTCGTGATTCAAAGAGGTCAGAGGTGCTTGCCTGCCCTTTGAGGCCCCTGATGTCACCAGAGAGGAAGGACAAGAAAACAGAATGGGAAATAATACAAGCCTGGATATTTGGAGTGTCCATAAGAAAGTAATTTCTCTACAGATCTTCAGGAAGAGAAAAGCCCTAGGGTTACACCCCACTAAAGTGTCTCGACTCCTCTAAAGTGAAGGCAACTGCAGAGAAAACAACCTTGGGAACTTTGACTTTAGAAATGCCAGTTTCATCAGGAGAAATGGCCTGAGCAGAGCTGTGGAGGTAGGCAGGTACGGGGACTACAAACGATCCCCTTTTGTTGGGAGGATGTGGGCATTTCCTGAGTGGTGAGACTGGAGAGATAGGTTGGAGCCTGATATTGGAGGGCCTAGGAGCTGAGCAATAGCGTACATGAAATGGGAAGCCACCAAAGGCAAGGAAGCAAAGAGGAGAAGCTTGCACTCAGTGGTCTTTTTGAAGAAGAAAATGAAACAAAAGAGACAAATGAGAGCATTATTCCAATAACCCAGGCATGATGTGATGAGGGCCGCCTAGAGGTTGTACCATGGGAATAGAAAGGAAGCAAGAGTCAGAACAAAAAGAGAAAGAATTCTCATAAAGCATTTGTGAAATATGGTGATGGATCAGAAGAGGTCAGAGAAAGAGGAAAAAGGACAAGTCCAAGGTCTCAAGGCTCTTGGTTTTGGCTCAGGTTATGATCTCAAGGTCATGAGATCGAGCCCCATGTCAGGCTCCTCCCTCAGTGCTGAGTCTGCTTGGGATTCTCTCTCCCTCTCCCTCTGCCCCTCCCACTCGTGCTCTCTCTCTCTCTCTAAAAATGAATAAATAAAAATTTTAAATTATTAAATTACTGATTATCTAATAATATGAAATAATTAAGTTTTCACATTAAATTATTAAATTATTAATTGAATGGTTGACTTATTAAATTATTGATTATTCTCCCAATGCCAGCAACGATTTCAGCTGCATCTCGGAGAACAAATAATACCAAATTGCACCTTCTGAATGAGGATAGGGCTTTGTTTCCTTGTGTCCTATGAAATTACTGGCATTAAAGTCCAGTGCTTTATTTGGCTACCCATTAAAGTATCCCATCACTTCTCTAGCTAAAAAAACTCCAGGAAAAACAACTTCGGGAACTTTCACCTTATAAATACCTGACACCAGCAATTCTAACTAAAAACAAACAAAAATGCCTACAAACCTGCTAAGGATCCAGTGAAGATTCTAGAGGAATGTGTGTTGCTTCCATTCAGAGCAATGTTTTGTGGAACCAGAGCAATGTGATCTGGTTAAAATCTTGTTCTACACTCTGACTTTCAACAGCCATGTAAGACCTTGAAAAATGAGAGCCTGCCCCAACATCTGTGCTTAAAACACCTCAGAAACAAGCCTACAGAAGACAGAGGGCTAATAGTGGACTGATAGATTAGTCTGCATAACATTTTTAAGTATCTCCACATTGCAAAACAGCATTAATCATATCAGAAAGCAGGCACCAAGCTGAGAAGAATATTTGCAACATATATAACAGGCAAAAGAGTAACGGCATCCCTATATATTATAAGAAAAAAGAAGGTACCAGACTTGAAAAAGAAATGAGCAATCATATGAACAGGCAATTCACGGAAGGAAAAATACAAGTGGCCAATGAGTATTGAAAGTGTTCTACCTAGGGGTACGTGGGTGGTTCAGTCAGTTAAGTATCTGCCTCCGGCTCAGGTCATGATCTTGGGGTCCTGGGATTGAGCCCCACATCAGGCTGCCTGCCTCTTCCTCTCCTTCTCTCTCTGCTTCTCTCCCCACTTGTGCTGTCTCTCTCTCTCAAATGAATAAATAAAACCTTTAAGAAAAAAAAAAAAGACAGTGTTCCACCTATTTGTAACTAAACTTCAAATAACATGATACCATTTTTGTCTGTTAAACTGGCAAGATTTTAAAACATTTAAAAAGAAGAAGAAGGATCTCTATTGCCCGTATCCTCATAAGCAGACCTGTTTATATACTGCTAATGGAAGTGTAAATCACTACAGCCTTTCTGGATTCTCTTTGGTAAGACGTTTCAAATGCCTTGAATAATGTGCCTACCCTTTATTCCTTTTCTGCACTGAGAGATTTATGCCAAGGAAAATACCATGGATGTTCTTCACACACAGTCTGAAAACTGCAAAGGGCCTAAATGTTAACAAAACAAGGCTGATTCTAAAAACTATGGCGGCTCCATATGACAGAACACTAAGTAACCATTAAAAAGTGTCATGGTGTTGATGCTTACACACTCCCATGGTAAGATGCATGTGATATAGTAATAGTTTTGTAATAGAAGCTGGAGGAAAGTAAGTGTGCTATGATCCCATTTATACTAAAAATATAAATATTTATGGATATATATACATTCTTATTGGGTTTATGGAAAGAAAAAGTGCATGGAAAGCTAGATGCTAAAACGTGGATGGTAATCTGTGGATGGTGGAGTTATGAATCCTTTTTCTCTAAAATTTCCTCAAGAAATATAGACTTGTCTAAAGAAAATCATAATGAAAGCACACAGAAAAAGGTTACACTCGACCTTAATTCTGGTTCTGCAACATATCTGCCGCCACGGTTTGGGACCCAGCGGGCCATGCCTGGTCTCAGTCCTCACTCTGGAATGTGTCCATTATCATTTCTTTCGCAGACACAATTTCTCTGGCCCGCCATTTGCTTCTCCCTCCCTGCCTTCTCCTCTAAACAAATATTGACACTAAGGGAGGGCGGAGTTCCGTCCTAATGAGTTGTGTTCTTGGGAGAGCAGCTGCGGGGCAGGCTGCAGCCTCAACATCTGTGTGTTGGAAACTGCTGCCCCAGGAAGTGGGAAAGACCTCACAGTAGCCAGAGCTCCTCGGGACAGAAGAATTCCGACAGAAACTGCAGCGTTTAGCTTTGTGGGTTGGGAAGGTTTAGCACAACACCCCCATCCGTTCGCACACCTGGGAATTTGATGGGTGACCACAAGAGTTTCGCAAAGCTCTGGGAATCAAGTCAACCCCTGCACTGGGGAAACCCCCAAGGCTGCCAGGTGCCGGGAGGTGTGTGTGTCCTGTAACACAGGAAAAGGACATAAAGTGGCTGTAGAAGATGGGGAAAGGGTCCCTCGATCTTAAATGTGGACCGGTGCCACAACTGAGCTCAGATGTTCCATCCAAAGCATCTCCCCACAAGCCTGGGGTGCCTCTGAGGGGCGTCACTCCGCCATGAAGTAAGTCACCTCCTGAGGGTGCCAAAGAGTGAGCCAATAAAGCCTTTCTGATCCTGGTAGTAAGAACACTGGGGGAAGTAAATGCTGGGATGTGGGCTTCCCAGCCCGTCCCACTAGCCTCTCAGTCATACCCTGTGGTGGGACAAGCCCCTCCTAGCTGTCAGAGCAGCTTAGGGAGCCCCTTCTTTGCAATTGGGCTGTTACCTTTTAGCTATTGTACATCCTTGTTCTGTCCCTCAGGGGAGGGCCCAAGGATCTCTGAGAACCCCTGAATTTAATTCATTAAATTGGAACTTGACAATACTGGAGCCAGGAAGAATCTGAGGGAAGGTGTGACAGCCCCCCCAACCCGCCTCTGCCGCCATTTGTAGACCTGGGGGAGGGGAGGAAGCTAGAGGTGGTTGGGGAAGTGACTGCCTGTCGGGTCACACTTTGTACAGGCAGAACTGGTCCTAGAACCTACATCTCCTAGCTCCCAGCTGCTTCTCCCCTTCAGCCTGGCTCCTCCCTCTGTGGTTGGCGGCCCAGACGCATCAGCATCACCGGCCAGCTGGTTAGAGAAGCCGAATCTTTTCTCAGCCTCACCACAGACTCTCTGAATCAGAATCTGAATTTTAGGAAAGCTCTGAGTCACGTTACAGTTTGAAAAGTGCTTCTCTGAGGCAATGGCTCTTAAACTTTAGCGCCCGTCAGAATCCCTTGGAACGCCTGTTAAACATGGCTGGCTGGGCCGCACTCTCAGAGTTTCTCATTCAGTAAGTGGGGTGGGGTCTGAGACTCTGCGTTTTCAACAAGTTCTCAGGGATGCTGGTACAGCTGACCACACTCTGAGAACCTCCATGTTCTGTATGCTATTGGCAGTCAACCCCATGAGGGAAAGAGAGTGGGCTGCCCAACAGGCAATCCCTGAGTTTTCTCTGAGGTAGGCCACTTTATGGCTTGCTGCTGGGAAGCCCCATGTCCCTGAGAAGCCAGGAGCTACAAAGGTAAGCATCCTCCCATCACCCGAGGTTCAGGCTGGATCTGCCTTTAGAGCCTAGCTCTGCTGCCCTAACACCAGGGGCGAGGGGTGAGGGCGCCTTCCCACAGAATCTCCACATGCCAGAAAAATGTCTCAAATGTGAGTCAGGCTCTTGATTTTTCATTTATTGCTTCCTTTGATTCTTTCCATGAGTGGGGGAAGTGAACAGGTCAGCTATGATTGACCCCCTTTGCAAATAAGGGAAACCACCAGGAGAGGGAGTGAAAAGGGCACTCGCCTAATTGCTCACAAAACTAGAATGAAAAACCATTTCTCAATTCTTACTCCATTAATTTTCCCCTGCAGTAATTCATTGCCCTTTTGGGTTCTATCAGAGTGAGTATAACTAAGGTGTTTCTGATCACATTCCAGGTCGGGCAGGTACACCGCTATTCCAGAAGAGCAGGAAAGAACCGTTCCACTCATTCTACGCATAAAAAAGACACACACACACACACACACACACACACACACACACACAAATATACATATGCACAGAGCAATTAAGTGACTTTCCCAATGCCAAAGTGCTAAAAACATATTGAACTCAGTAGCGATGCCCGAAGGATCAAAGGCTTTCAAGGGAGAGACCATCCCCAACAAGAGACAATCTGGTACTGATTTAACTCCACATTTTGCCTCTCATAAAATTATAGGCAGTGCCAAAACGTTAAAAGTGCTGCACTCGAAAAGCGCAGTTTTCAGTCAATTTCTTAAAGTATAAAGTGCCTACAAAGCAGTCAGTATACAGTGGCCCTTTGAAAAGTAATGTATTTCTTTGAAAATTAGAATGATGTAAACGGCAGAGATCTTTCCCAGGCCAGTCCGTAAAATCCAATATCCCCCACAAGATACCTGACATATCACTTAGCTCTCTGATGGTGTCGTTGGAGGGAGATTGCAGTCAAACTCCTACTTCAGAGCATGAGACCTGGAGCCTCTCATGACTGCCTCACACGGTGATGGAGATTTAAGTTGAGACTGGGATTGCTTCATTATTGTCTGTGTTCTTCCCTTGAAGGCAAACAAGTAGGGACCGTGCCTCTCTCATTTATCATGCTACCCCTGGCGTGATGCCTGATACGTAAAGATATTTAATGAATAAGGAAACACTATTCCCTGGGCCTGGATGCTCTCTGATGGGCTAAGTCTGACTCCCAGTCATGAAGCCAAGCCTTCTTGGCTCTCCGTCACAGTCAGATACCCACCCATGTCTTGCACTTCCTTTTTTTTTTATTTTAAAGATTTTATTTATTTATTCGACAGAGAGAGAGAGAGCCAGTGAGAGAGGGAACACAAGCAGGGGAAGTGGGAGAGGAAGAAGCAGGCTCCCAGTGGAGGAGCCTGATGTGGGGCTCGATCCCAGAACGCCGGGACCACGCCCTGAGCCGAAGGCAGACGCTTAACGACTGCGCCACCCAGGCGCCCCCATGTCTTGCACTTCCTATGACACCCTCTACTACCCCAGTCAAGCAGTGACCCACCATATTTTAAATGCTTCTCATTTCCCTTCAAGTATCTTTTTTCAAGACTATGCCCACATGCCCAGACCTTCAACTTAGCTCTTTTAGTTCCTCGTGCTTAACACTGAAGGCAAACGTGTAAGACCGAGACTAAAACAAACAACTGAAAACAACAGGCAGAAAATAAACTGCAGGAAAAAGACAGCTTCGGGAAGACAGCATAACATCCTCAGAGAAGAATGTTGGAAAAGCATTACTTCTACGAGCTATGTAGGAAGAGGGAGACAGGAGCTTATATTTAAATAAGGGAACTTTCAAAGAAGAAAAGAGAGGTCTTGGTCACTAAAAGCATGATATTAGAGATTAGAAACTCAACAGAAAGTTTGGAAGATAAAGTTGCCGTACTGTCTAGAAAAGAGACAAAGGGAAAACAAGAAAGAAGAAAAGATAAGAAAAGTAGCAGAGTAGTCCATGGGATCCAACATCGAAATAATTGGAGTTTCAGAAAGAGAAAGCAGAGAAAAGACAGTAGAGAATCAGCATCATCAACAATAAGGTCAATAGGGGCGCCTGGGTAGCGCAGTCATTAAAGCGTCTGCCTTCGGCTCAGGGCGTGATCCCGGCGTTCCCGGATCAAGTCCCACATCGGGCTCCTCTGCTGGGAGCCTGCTTCTTCCTCTCTCACTCGCCTGCTTGTGTTCCCTCTCTCGCTGGCTGTCTCTCTGTCACATAAATAAATAAAATCTTAAAAAAAAAAAAAAAAAACAATAAGGTCAATAAACTCATGCAGAACAGACCTGAAAAATGTAAGTTTCCAAATGGAAAAGGTAAATCTGAAGAAAATCATGGCGAAGTTTCAGAAAAATGACAGACCCTATAAACTTCCAGAGAGAAAGAGGTAAATTACCTTCAAAGGGTCAGGGTTCTTAAAGGCATTTAACTTCTCAAGAGCCACAATGAGAGAATACAGAAGAACAATGTTCTCAAAATTCTGGAGGGAGATGAGTTCCAGCTCAGAATTCCACCTACAGCAAATTGATCACCCAAAACAGGTGTGATATAGAAATTCTTAGGCTTAAAATATTTCAAAAACTTTACCTCCCATGCAATTCTTTAAGAGGATTTTCTCCACGAAAACAAGGATATTTATATTGGAGATCCAGGATACAGGAAGCAGGAAGTATAACACGGGAGCATAGTGATGGCAAGTTCCAGAACCGCGTGAAAGGAATCCTCGGTGTAACAGCTGTGCACCACATCTAGACCATAACGAGTCCAAAAGGAGCAGACTTGAGACAGGTACATTGAAGGCTAACGTTACCGTGCATTCTGCTAGTATCACCTTGACTTGAACAATTACTGGAGGATATGTTTCACTGAAACAAAAGAGCTAAAACATGAGATGCAAGGAAGAGAGAATTCAACTCAGAAGAAAGACAAAGGGAATTCCAATAGTTACTAAAAAAGAAAAGTCCCAGGATGATGGCTGTGTAGTTGAAATAGAAAAAGAGGAAAAAGAAAGAAAGAAAGAAAGAAAGAAAGAGAGAGAGAGAGAGAGAGAAAGAAAGAAAGAAAGAAAGAAAGAAAGAAAGAAAGAAAGAAAGAAAAAGAGAAGGGAGGGAGGGAGGGAGGAAGGAAGGAAGGAAAGGAAAGAAGAAAGAAAGAAAGAAAGAAAGAAAGAAAGAAAGAAAGAAAGAAAGAAAGAGAAGGAAGGAAGGAAGGAAGGAAGGAAGGAAGGAAGGAAGGAAGGAAGGAAGGAAGGAAGGAATCTTAGAAAAAAGTTTGGAACAGATAAATCCCCAATGTAATCAACTCTGTAAAAATTTTTGCTGAGAATCTTTAGGAAGGGGTGAAGGTAGGAGGAGGGAGGTGGTTAGCAATAAATACAAAGAAAACCAAGTAATTAAAAACAAATATGAGTGTGAGTGATCCGGGGTGTACCAGCAGGGTGAACCTGGAATTTACAGCTTGCAGGGAGGACTATGTGGCTTGATCTCAAGCACATAATATCTAGAAAGGCATTCTAATGTCTCAAGGCCCCCAGGCACAGAAACTTCTGGAGTACAAAAAGCTAAATTCAACAAAATAAACATAAAAGATGTTAAGACAAGAAAATTCAGGAGTTGAAATCCTTTAATAAACTAGGACAAGGTTACAGTCTCTAATGACCCTTTTTAGAGTTTGTCCCTAACAAACCTCCTCCCATAACAAAGTCATATCTGGTTTCAGACAGATGGTTCCCCGCAGCAGGGAGAAAAGAGCAGAGAAGAGACAAGGAATAAGGACTGAGGTCATCTCAAGGTCGTAAGTCCAGGTCCCACCTGTTGTGTACAAGGTGCCAACCCAAAGCACACCAGAGACAAGAGGACATCTTCAGAGCAAGGACAGGAGGATCGTTGCTGTTGGCATGGGACACCTCCACGTGGCACTCTGCCGCTGGATGCTGCCTCCCCAGTGCGGTGAGCGCTGCCTTGAGCGCCATTATGACCAGCGGTCTTGGACCAACGCTGGCAGAGTAGACTTCTCCTCTGTGCTTCTGGGTTCAGGGGACAACGTGCAGTGATGAGGTGTTTCCTGATTAACAGTCACACGCATGCCACATACACAATTTTTGTGATATGGGGGGACCACCTTTATGAGAATTTACTTAGTATTTTTTGTTTAAATCAGACTACCTCTTGGGGCACCTGGGCTGAGCAGTCAGTTAAGCATCCAACTCTTGATTTCGGCTCAGGTCATGATCTCAGGGCGGTGAGATCGAGTCCTGTGTGGGGCTCCACACTTAGCACGCATTCTGCTTGAAATTCGCTCCATCTCCCTTTGCCCCTCCCCCTTTTCACTCTCTCCAAAATAAATAAACAAATCTTTAAAATAAATAAATAAATCAGACTACCTCTTTATTTATTTATTTATTTTTAGATTTTATTTATTTATTTGACAGAGAGAGAGACAGCCAGTGAGAGAGGGAACACAGGCAGGGGGAGTGGGAGAGGAAGAAGCAGGCTCCCAGCAGAGGAGCCTGATGTGGGGCTCAATCCCAGAACGCCGGCATCACGCCCTGAGCCGAAGGCAGACGCTTAACGACTGAGCCACCCAGGTGCCCCAGACTACCTCTTTAATACTTGAATATATTAATTTCAAAAGGTAGATTTGTGACACGACCATAAAGAGAGAGCCAATATCCCATTCTGTGGTAGCCAGCCTCCAAAATGGCCTCTAATGATTCTTGATTCCTGATATCTGTGCCTCCATGTGGTCCCTACCACCCTGAGGAGGGCTGATCTATGTAACCAGTAGGCCCTGAAGGAAAGATGAATTGTGCCTTCTAAGGTTATGTCATAATAAACATTTCGATTCTGCTTTGCTCTCCCTTGGATCACTCACTCGATGAGAAGCCAGCTGATGTGTTGTGAGGCTATTCTCGCTAGCAGCCCTGTGGCAAGGAGCTGAGGCCTCCCCCCGACAGCCATGTGACTGTACCATTGAGGAAGCAGACCACCCCCTACCCCCCACCACCACCCCGGTCCCAGGCAAACCTTCAGATGACTGTAACCTTGGTTGACATGGTGGTAACTACAACCTCTCAGGAGGCTGTGGGCCAGAAATACCCAGAAAACACACACCTAAACTCCTGACCCACAGAAACTACGTGAGACAGTAAATGTTTACTGTTGCTTTAGACCACTGAATGTTGATATCTCTTATTACATAGTTGTAAAGAACTAATACATTTCCTATAAAAGGGGAATGACAACAAGCCAATGCTATTAAATTCTACTTGTAGACTGTTTCTTGATGAAGGCTCTGAGCCTAAGATTTGTTGTCTAATAGTTCCAGGGGGAGATTAGCAAGCATTCGGGTTGAAAACTAGCCCCAAACACAGACTTTTCCCCCTTAAGATCTCCTTTGCTAAGCGAGTAAATCTTAGAAGTTCTCATCAAAAGAAGCAAAATGTGCAACTCTATCGTGATGGATGTCAACAAGACTTACCGTGCTGATCATTTCTCAATATATACAAACATCAGATTTTTCAAAGACTGCTTTCTGTGGTAACTAGGAAGAGATACTGGGATACTGGGGGTTTTTGCTTCCCAGAAAATTCTTCCCTAGAGTATATTTGCATTGAAAAAGTGCCACAAGAATATTCATAATTAAACGAGACATACAAATGTATGCGGGTACGCATGCATGCAGAGGCACACACACACACACACACACACACACACACACACACACACACACAGAGTTGGTTTGACCTGTAGGAATGGGTTCTTCAGCTGAGAGTGTCTTGAGTGGCAGAACTGTAGCTGATTCCTCCTTGTATTCTCATAGCTGGAGTCAGAGTTTTGAAATAAAGTTGGTACCATCAGAAAGAGAAAAGATTTGGAAGGACTGTCAACCCATGTGTTTCAGTTGTTGAATCCAGCATCTTGTGCCATCTAAAATGGTTTCAGGAGCCAGCACTGGTGTTTCATGCTCGAGGAGAGGCAGGTGGTGGGTGGAAAGGTCAGAGGACAGTGTCAGACACAGTGCGGAGTATCTAGTTTTGACAATCCCTAGTGAGTGACTTGGCATGTGAATTCAGCCCTTGGGCTTCATCTCCTCCTCTGTCAAAGGGAGACTGAACCAGGGGATGCCTGAGGTCCCTTCTAGTTCCTGTAATCATAATTCCAAGTCGGACCCAAGACGTAAATACTAGTACCATTTACCAGAACAGCAGAGGACAGATGTGGCAACCCGCAGAAGGCAGTCTGCAAAACTGCTTTTTATACGTAGCTCAAAACATTTTTAATGTGTTTTCGTTAGTGTCAGATTCGTTCATTCAAGATTTGAAAAATAAATTTAGTCACATGCTCCACTAAAAAAAATAAACAGCATTCCTGACTGATTCATCAAGAGCGGTTCTGATCATTGCTAAAAATAAAGCCTTTAGCCTGAGTCACTTCCAAGTCATAATAATTAAATACCAAAGAGCAGAAGCTTGAAAAGGGCGAGGTCTGATTTCATTCCAGATGTGCATTTTTCACTGAGTATCAAAGTCACAGAATTTCTGCATGAGAGCCAACGAGGCTCTGTGCCAATCTGAGCATTTTCTTTGACCTACAGAACGCTAACCTGCTGGACCTGAAATTCTGAGGAGCTGAGCTCATTTTCCAGAACAGCCTAATGTTTTAATGACCCTAAATTGACTCAAGCTTACCTCTGAACATATGTGTGATCACAGCGACATTTCAGCCTACTATTATTTTCATAATATGTCCATCTTGTTGCGTCTCACATCTAAGATGAAGATAATGAGGTATTTCCCACAGAGTAGCCTTGTCCTCTGTTAGCCAAACATCTCCTGCTTGACATTCATTTCAGAGGTGAACAATACCACAAAGTCATTTCCTCCACAGAATAGTTTTAGTACAAGGGGGAGGGAAACCCTCTCTCATGAAGTCCTCTGAGAACACCGTATTTGAGGATTATGTATTAATTTTAAAACAATTTCAAATTTTGGTGTGACTGTTCTTTCTGCATCCAGATGGATGTGGACAACATTCCACTTGGCTACACTGAGGGTCGGAGCGTATAAAACCTGACTCACTAAACATGGATAATAGTCAACATGAAGAGAAAGTGAACAAAGGAGAAAAGAGGGGGGAAACACCAACAAAGATAAGTGGAAGAAGTAGGGAGTGAGAACAAGAGAGTAAAGGAGAAAAACAGAAATAATGGATCAGAGCAATGGAGGAACAAGGGGGAGAAAATGAGAAGGAAAAGCCAACACTTGACTTACCTTACCACGTCAGCTTCTCGCAGTCTTCCCTTGAGCACGCAATGACTTTCACACGACAACATCTTTAGGATAGAAATGGTAACAGATATCTAAGATCACCCCATTCTAACCCAACCTGCTCAATGGCAGAGCCATGTTCTATGTTCCCCTCCCTCTGTCCACTCAACCTGACCAGAACTCAGCTCTTCAGATGATCACACAACTGTCCTGATCTCCCTTGAGAAATTAAAATAATAATAATAATAATAATGTTAGTAAGTTTGTGAAAGCAGATGAGACGTCACCAAGGACTTGTGTTTTCATACCCTGCTAAAGTAGCTGTGAACCACTTATAAATGTCTTCCAAAGCCTGAGGAAGGCCAGGGCAACGGAGAAAGCCACACTCCGTTCATTTGTCTCAAGGGAGCCCAAGGTGTCTGTCCATCATTCCTTTACATAAATTTCGTGTTTGGGCTAAATTTAGCAGGATGGTGTATTGAAATATTAATTTGACTTTGTTTTCTCTCTATTGTTCTTCCCTGCCATTTCTAAGTGGTAGCCAGTGTTGTATTTCGCACTTTCTAGAAAGTGGAAAATCTAGCACTGCATTTCTTCCTGTCTTTTCTAAAGCCTAAACTTGTTGACAAGATCATGCTAAGTGTCTGAAACGAGGGAAAGACAAAGACCAGCAAGATGGGAGAAAGAAGTGTTTGGGTTTTCCCTTAGAGAGGAAGAGGTATGCACCTTCCTCAAGGGCCGGGACCTGAGTCTGTGTGGCCATCCACCAAGGAGGCCAGAACTCAGAGGGGACACCTGGAAGACACAGAAGGACTCTGGTCATAGGACCCTAAGGGGATGTGGAACAGAGACAGTGGGTATCTCACTGGGACCGATGCTCCATGGGTCTAAGAGCCTCCCTATGCTTTGCTGCCACTTCAGATGAGGTATCCAGGGCCACCGTGCACAATCACAGGATTGCTGTCCTGCACAACCATGCCTGGCCGCAGGGGCAAACAGTAACTGAAATCCATCCCGTGCTCAGCTTGACAGGCTATATGCCACAGGGAGGTGTACATCGGCTGGAAGCAGGGGGCGCCTTTTTCCGATATGCACAAAGGTGCCCTATGGCCTGGCAGAGGGCTTGTTGGTACCTTAGCCCTGGGAGAAGAGCATCTCAAACGACAACGAAGGACTTTCCCATACCTAGAGTATAAAGGGCAGGGGTTGGGGTGGGGAGGGGCTGAGTCTGACTGTAGGTGGTTTAAAGAGAACAAAGAAGGGGCGCCTGGGTGGCTCAGTCGTTAAGCGTCTGCCTTCAGCTCAGGGCGTGATCCCGGAGTTCTGGGTTCGAGCCCCACATCAGGCTCCTCTGCTGGGAGCCTGCTTCTTCCTCTCCCACTCCCCCTGCTTGTGTTCCCTCTCTCACTGGCTGTCTCTCTCCCGGTCAAATAAATAAATAAAATCTTTAAAAAAAAAAAAAAGAGAACAAAGAAGTGGACTATCTATTGTGGACAGAGATTCACACTCTCTCCTAAAGCAGTGGTGAGCCTTTCTCACATTCAAAACACGCAATGGTGAGCGGCCTCCATGGCAGCCTCCCTCTATCTCAAAACATGTCTCCCAGAGGTGGTATCCTTGACAGACACAGAACAAAAGGAGATAAAGACGCCTCATTAGTTCCCACTCCCAGAGAAGAAGAGCAATGGACACCCGTGAGATGGGACTCCAGACTGGGAGCCATCAGACCCACCAGTGAACGCCAGCAGCTGGGACGAGTGTGGCAGGGCACGTCCCATGAAAGCTGTCCTTTGTCAGGGAGGCACCACTTGCCACTGTCCCAAGGCACACAGGGACCGCTATTCCTCCAGGGATCCAGAACGGATGTCATCCTGTCTTAACGGCAGCAAGACCTCTGGGCTTTGACCCATGAAAATCTCAATTAGCCCAAATTATCCGACTGTATCCAGGCTCTGTCTTCCTTCAAAACACCTAATTGTGTGAAAGCCACATTCCTTTGAGCCACGGCCCCCACCTCCGTGCTCTGACCATCCCATCCCTCAGCCTCTCCCAAGGGCATCTCTCGTTTGGTTTCTTCTCTCAATGAACCGTGCCCATCATTAAGGAAATTCCCCTGAAACCTTCTTCCTCTTGGCGATCTTTCACTCATTAGCCAGTGAGCCAAGCAAATGTCCACATTTATAGCTGCTCAAACTCCCAAATCCAGCCAGACGCTTCGAGATCCCATCAGCTCTCCCATCCACCCTGCTGAGAAAGCACAGTTGGGCAAACACTCAAGAAATATAAAGGGATGTTAATATGGTACCAAATCACGGTGAGCAGATCTGCAAGCTGGTTATTATACATCCGTCTCCTCACTCGGGGTCTCCTTCTCCTAACCTCTGTGGAAGGAGTAATTAGAAGTAGAGTGGCTTAATCCGGAGTCAATGTTCGCCATTCCCCAATGGCGAACTCTTCAAAACACACGCGTGCTGTTCTTGTCGATGCGATCGGATATCCCTCTCCAGTTGTATCTGTTTGTGTTTTGGCAGGAAGTTGGGCATGCTATAAAACCAAACTGAGACCTCATTCCTGGCATTCGCTTGTATTAATAAGACATCATTCTGGAAGTTGTGCACAGTGACCCTATTGACAACGTGAAGGCAAAGATCCAGGATGTCTGCAGGCACCTCCCCACGCCCCCAGGAACCAGAAGTAGATACACCCTAACTACCTACAACATCCAGAAAGAATCTACCCGGAACCCATGCAGCCTAGATCAAGTCCAAGTTCTCAAATATATGTCAGGCTTTTGAGAAAACAAAAATGCATGGAAAAAAACAAAAAACCCAACCCCTAATCACAGTCATCACAAACAAATCAAGATAAGGCATTAAAAATAAACTACTTTTCCCCTTTTGCTCCTGAAACCACTTTTCTTGCTTCTTATAAACCCACATCAGGCCAGAGAAATCCCCACTGAATAGGCAGAAGCGGGATTCCATTAGGCAAATGAAAACAGCAAATGTTAATTCCGAAAATTCACGTGAGGTCACTTTGGCTTCATTCTCTGTGTCTTTAGGTAAAACAAACTTTTGTTTTCTCTGTTCTGTGATGAAAGCTGTTAGTTTGCTGTGTCAAAAGAAAGTGGTGACAATCTGCCTAAATTTAGGACCTGGGGGATTTAGGCTACCTTGCCATAGTGAGTCAACCGTTCCTTCTATCCCTTTGCCCAGTTCAAACTCTACCGGCTATGGGGCTGGAGCAAGACCTGCTAGAAAAATGAAAAAGCAATATGGCGGGGAGAGATGCATAGTGGGTGATGACAAACTGTCCTGGAAGCTGAGCGTGTCCTGGGGGTGTCCAGGGAGCAGGAAAGGACCAGAGGTAACAGGTCACTGCGGTGGGGCCTGCTGGAACCCCTCTCCTGTGGACCAGACCTCAACAGAGACGCCTCAGGAAATGATGTTCTGCAGGAGAGCTGGGCCCACATCAGCCCAAGCCTCCAGAAGGGCGGGGGAGAAGTTAGGGCTGGCACAGACCTCTGGGGTGGGGTACCCATCAGGCTTTGGCTGTTCCAAGTCTTCAAACCTCCTTCTAAAACAAAGAACCTTATGAATCAGCAGGATCAGCATCGCCTGGGAGTTTGCTGGAAACATAGAGCCTCAGGCCCAGTGGCCTGAAAATCAAGCCTATAGATTGAATCTACGTTTTGAAAATAGGAGTCTTAGGCACGTGAAAGTCTAAGAAACGGAGGATTTAGAGACAAAGAAACAAACAGCAGCAACCAAAAACCTAGCCCTGTGCCTTAAGCGAAATACAAGGCATGGGAAGGGAGGGACGATGGGCGAAATATGCCAACATCGTACGTATTCAAGAACCTGTAATGAGAAACAAGAGAACCAAATATCGACGTCATCTACCTCGTGGGACATTGGTTGCCTTTTCAAGTCTGCTGCATTTTTCCCCCATTGACAGACACAACACGCACCCAGCAACACTCACCTTTCCCTTGCCACCTCTTGTTGTGATTCTCCAGAAGCCTCCGGGCTGGCCTCCCTGCCTGCAGCCCCTTCTCACTCATGCCCTAACCAACCACCTGCAGCCCAGTCTTCTCTGCACATTTCTGGCTGTCAACACCCCCACAGCTCCCTCCTAGGCCTACGGTGGCCGCCTGTTAAACACGGCAGATTGAACTCACATGTTTATCCCCCCCTCTCTCTGGAAACCTCATTTCATGGAACAAAAGGACTTAAAAAAAGAAAAAAAAGGTAGAAACCAATGGGAATGAAATGAGCAGGAGAGGACACTTCAGCTTGACGGCGGGGGCGGGGGGGGGGATTCATAAGGGTTTAGAAGACAGAAAGCAGAGAGAGAAACGATGAGTGGAAACTTCATTCTGTTGGCTTCTGAAGGGGACGCCACTGCTGTGAGGTCTGGTCGACCCAGAGGCATCACAGAAAGGCTGAGAAGGCACAAAGTGTCCTGGAAAGCAGGGATGGAGGTGGGCTCTGTATATGTAATGGTTAGACCACAGGTCCTCTTCCCTGGCCCATGCGGCCCAGCAAACACACTCGCCCACCCCAGCCCCTAGGGAGACCTGTGGCCGATTCTCAGAGAAACTGAACCATAAACATTCTTGAAACAAGCTTTCCACGCATAGGGCAGGGTAGGGATGAGGTGCAGGGCTGAGAACAGGATGACTGAGTTAAATTTACATTACCAGCAGAAAAGAGAAGAGAGGATTTTTCTCTGGAGAAGCTGAAAAGCCTCGGAGGAAAAAAATCTACAGCTGATCAACCACAGAGCAGGGTTGCCAGCTGGTCACCCCACGGTAAAGCCCACCAACAAAAAGCACAGAGTCCCCAGTTCAGTTTTTTAGTCCCTCAGGCTTGTGTCAAAAAGGATAGACTTGGACAACTCAGATATGGGGAGAGCTATCAATATCAAAGAGAAAGCCCAAGAAGAGAAATAATTTTTAGGGAAAACAACAACAACAACAACAACAAAAACCACAACTTAGAGGAAACAGGGACAATACATGAAGTTAAATAAAACTTGTGAAAAAAAACAACTGTGGAGAGGAGGTGGGTGGGGGATGGGGTAACTGGGTGATGTGATGAGCAATGGGTGTTATATGCAACTGATGAATCACTGAACTCTACATCGGAAATTAATGATGTACTGGGGCACCTGGGTGGCGCAGTCGTTGAGCGTCTGCCTTCGGCTCAGGGCGTGATCCCGGTGTTCTGGGATCGAGCCCCACATCAGGCTTCTCTGCTGGGAGCCTGCTTCTTCCTCTCCTACTCCCCCTGCTTGTGTTCCCTCTCTTGCTGGCTGTCTCTGTCAAATAAATAAATAAAATCTTTAAAAAAAAAAAAAAGAAAGAAAAGAAATTAATGATGTACTATATGTTGGCTAATTGAATGTAAATTTTAAAAAACACTGTCATAAATACCCTCATAGAAAGAAGATTGCCTCCAGGAAGCAAGAATAAGAGGATATGTGAAGGAAACAGGAGGAATGACCAGAGAACAAGAAAGTGCGAAAATTTTAAAAACTAAGAGTCAAATTTTTTTAAAAATTCTGAAAAGGAGTAACAGGCCAAGTTGGGAGAGTCTTTCACAAAGTAGAACAAAAACATAAACTGTTGGACAATCCATAGGAGAAAAAAATGAAAAAAGAAAAACACCTGAAGGTTTAATTCAGGCCCATACCCTAGAATAAGGAGCTCAAGAAAAAAGAAACCAGCATAGAAAGCAGTCAAGACATACTTACCAAAAAAGATAACACCGAAAATTTTCCAGAACCAGGACATGGGTCTTCAGATTAAAAAAAAAAAAAAAAAAAAAAAAAAAATCCATCCATCACCCAGCAGGAGAAAGACAAACCAAGAGACCAAAAAAAAAACCAAGATCTTAAAAGTTTGTGGAGGGTAGTGGGCAAAACCAGAGCAGTGCCTTCAAAACTGTAAGGGAAAAGTATTTCTAACCTAAAATTCTACACTCGGCCAAACTACTAGTCAAGTGTGAAAGAGAGATAAAGACATTTTCTGACATGCAAGGAATCCAAAAATATGCCTCCCATGTGTCATTATTTTCAGGAAGCTACTAGAGGATGTCCTCCATCAACATGAGAGCATAAATCAAGAGGCGATGGTTGAGGCTCCAGGAAAACGGATCTAACACAAGAGAGAAGTGAAGGAAAAGCCCAGGATGGCCATGAAGAAAAAGACCAGAACAACTCCAGGTGGCAGGGCCACAAAACACACCATACAGATTGGGGCAGAAGGACAAAGAACTCCAGGGGAAAAAAACAAACAACAACAATAACAACAACAATAAAAACAGAAAGAAACTACTGGATTACTGGATGCATTTAATACACAATTTTTAAAGGCGAATTGACTCAAAGGAAAGCACAAAGTTGAAAAAGGAGAAAATGTATACTGGTAGCAAAGTGCAGTAGTAATGTTTTCACGGTCACAGAACTACACATATGAATAATGATTTCACTAAAAGGTATAGTCAAACTTCGTTAGGAAGAGATCGGGAGTGGGTGTAGGTTTGGGACACGGTGTAGGGCAAGACGGGGTGAGAGAAAAAGAGCTACATTCTCATCTCCCATCATACGATATCAGAAGATAACTTCAGAATCAGTAAATCAAGAAATGTCCATATAGGTATGTATTTAGAAAAATAGAAGAGGGAACAATTGAAATGATCTGAAGATTTTGTTTCTGGAGCTGTAAGCCTGTGAAGCAGGAAAAAGTAAATGAAGGGATTACTATTTTTCTTCATAAGATTTCAAGTAATACTTGACTTTAAAAAAAAAAAGATTTTATTTATTTGTTAGAGAGTGAGAAAGAGAGAGATCACAGAGGGAAGGGAGGAGAAGCAGACTTGCCGCCCAGCAGGGAGCCTGACGCGGGGCTCGATCCCAGGATCCTGAGATCATGACCAGAGCAGAAGGCAGACGCTTAAGCGACTGAGCCACCCAGGTGCCCCAGTACTTGACTTTTTAACATATGAATATAGACACCTTTGATGAAATGAAGATTAAGTTGAAGAAGGAGGAAGAGGAGAGAAAGGACAGGATGGAGAGAAGAAGAATCATCTTTAGATATATTTCTGTCCTTGAGGAGGAAGTCTAGGTCTTCCGGACAAGGTGAGAAAGTGATCATGGACTTCCATCTGAGTCCTCCAGACGCCCACGGAAATGCCCCCACAAGGCACCCAAACACAGTGAAAACCCACGAGCCAGCATGGGAAAGACGATTGCCTCCATACATGATACTGCGAGGGATTTCTGCTGCACAAAATACAAACAGAATAGCAAAGAAGCTCTTCCCCCTTCCATAGCCTGGCTTCCGGGTCCCTGTCACTGGAAAGAGCAGTGCTTGACAAGACATGGACACCATGCTAGAGTTTCACCCCACCCCAGTCACCCCAGTTGCCACCATGGCTTTCTGCTGGTTGCGTTGGCTAAACCCCAGCTGGCTGCCCCCCGGGGGACAAGAGGGGGTGTGGTCAAGCTTCCCTCCACTTCCTGAAACCTCCAGTCCTATCAAACCCTACGTTGGAGCAGTTCCTCAATGTTTCCAGCATGTTTCCTAGTTTCCTCGTGAATATGGACCTTCCCCCTATTGCTAGACCTCTCGGGTCATGTCTCTTACAATTTAGAAGGTATGGTAGCAGTCAGGCAGGTGTAACTGCTTATAGCCGGAAGTCTCATAGGTAACATCCCCCTTGTCTTTGGTAAGTTACCTGAGCTTGAGAGTGAGACAGTCATGCTTGGGATCCTGGTATCACCGCTTGGTGACCTCAGGAAGTCACCTCGCCTCTCTGCACCTTAGTTTCTTTATCTGCAAAATGGGAGACCTGTTCCAAGCTCGCAGTTTGTCTGAACCGAGAGAGCTAATACGCATCCCATGCTAATATGCATAAAGCACATGAAACGTAAAAGAAAGTATTACAATTAAAACAAAGCAACCTTTCATAAAGAAGAGAAGCATTATCAAGAATTCAACACCTGCTGGGATCAGGAACTATGCAACGTGCCCGATTTTCTCTCTCGCACAATGATCCCATCTCTGTTCAAGCAGATGTCTCTGCCAACGTTTATTTCTAAGCTTCTCTGAAAATGTCCCTGTTGAAATGAGCCCATCCCTTCCTCACTGCAAGTCCTTCCCAGCCTGCAGGACGCACCTTCACGGTTCATAAAAACACTGTCTCCCAAAGGACTGTGGCCCCAGCACATGACAGTTTTCAAAGCACTCTCTTCTCTCTTTGCCCCTTGCAAACGCTCTGAGCAGGCCTTTGGGCAGATGTTACGTCCATTTTCCAGATGAGAAACTGAGGCTGAGAAAGACCAGATGACTTGCTGGAGTTCTTGTGGCCAGTGAAGACCAGAGCAGGGACGAAAACAAGAGTCTTGGCAAACCCCAGGGCCCTTTCACGGCACCCGGGTGTCCCCCTAAAGGCAGATGGGTGCAGCCTGGCTGCAGAGCGATGATTGGTTGCACAGCCCGCTGAGAAAGAAATGTCCCTTCCCCTTGTGATGAGGGGCACTGTGCAGAGGGCACCCGGAGGGTGGAAGCTAGAAGACACCTGCCTGGCTGGAGCAGCTTGCTTTGGAACTGCTGGGGAAAAAAAGGAGGGTGTGCGCAATCACTTCGGGCCATATGGAACTCGTTATCGCGGGAGCCCATGTGAGTCGAGTAGAAAGAGGTTAAAGAAAGCTTTGAATGATAATATGGTCAATTGATCCAAATTGGATTATTAAGAAGGGAGCTGGGGCTATTAGAGGTTCCCCCTTGTGTTTGGGGACGATGCTGAGAGAAGGGGCTGCAGTCAAAACCTGGGACGGCTGATGCAGGCTGGTCAGAGCCGAGTTTTCCGTGCAGACCGCGCTTGTGGTTTGGAAAAAACAATCCCCCGGAGAACTATGGAAAATTCTTTGGCTGTGTGACAGGGTTAACGTCAACAAGAGAATCCCAATTATATACTTCTTTTCTTCTATTCCTGATTTTGAGGCTTATAGCCTTTAGAATTGCTTCATTTCTGATGAATTAAGAGGGGGGGAAAAAAGACAAATACAGAAGTATTGGTTCAACAAGTCACATTTCCAATGAGATGTGCTCACCTCTGTAGCATTAGGGTTCAAATCCCATGAAAGGTCTTCACCTCTGTTAAGGACAGTTTCATTCTGGGGGGAGATAATCTAGTATAAATTCCCTCGCACTAGGGAGACCTTTTCACATTGATTTTTCTTTTTATCCAAGGACAGCTGGGAAGCAAAAGGTGGAGAGAAGGTATAATAAAAGTTATAGAAACAGAGCAAATAGGGGGAAAAATATATAAGTAGCAACATAAGGGAAACAAAAATAGCGGTTTCCAAGAACAGAGCCTCACCCATGACGTGCCTCTGTGAAAAAAAAGGTGAATGCAAAGCTTAAATTAATTTAGTGGAAAATTCTGAATGGAAAGAAGGAAGCTGAACAGAGATCTGGGAGACCAGGAAAAGGGGGAGGAAATACTAAACACCTTGGAGAAGAGACAGATCGGAACTTGACGTTGAAGGTGAATCATTCAAGTGGGCAGCACTGGGGTCCAGACGGAGGGGCTCTGAATGCAGTTAAGGAAAGAACGTGGGGAGGATGAAGGGGGGGGGGTCCTAGAGATTGAGGTGTGTCCGCGAAGTCTCCAGGAGCTCTGCCCTAGATAAAGTATCCAGCAATCAAACGTGTGAATTAGTCCAGATCCTCTCGCCCACCGTCTCCCCCATGACAATCGTGTACGTTCTCATTCCCAAAGTATCTCTCTGGTTAGTCTGTCTGACACACACCGAGCGGGCCCCCTGGATGGCCACAATCTCAAATAAACAACGGCAGGGAAGGCACCGCGATAGTGCCTGGTTCTAATCGCCAAAGGCTTTCAAGGTCCTCGTTACTTGCTATCAGCAGCCGTTGAGCAGAGAGCCATGCCTGGTCCAATAATCCCTCCCTTGATAGGAGGTAGGTTTCCCAAGTAAAAGCTGTAAATCTTTGTCATTCCTCCTCCAGACTTCCAGCTCATTAGAGCAATTAGAGATGCACAGAGCATCTAGTAACAGATTACCCGCCACCAGACGATGGCGGGATCCAGTTGCTATCTGACCACACCAGTGGGAGCGGGGGTAGAGGGGGGGACAGTTCCAGGGATTCCAAGCCCCGAGCCCATCAGCGGGATGTTGGGATCATGCAGCTCAGGCAACGTGAAGGATGGAGGGAAGTGAATAATGCAGAGACGTTCTCAAGGGTGCAGTCCTACGTCTTCCTTCCTGCTGGAGAGGAGCCAAGATGCAAGACATCTTTCCCCAGAGAGGAGGAGGGAGGAAGCCCAGGAAATTGATTCTGAATCCCCGAAGTGAGAGAAGACTCAATCTCCTGTAATGTGTTGATAAAAGTCATAGCTGCCCATTTCACCACTCTGTCTCCCCGGCACCCAGCCTGGGGAGCTCGGAGTCCTTGCCAGTGCCTGTAAACTCTTCTAGATAATGTCGACCACTGTCTCCATCCCCAGAGTCCCAGCCTTGGTTGAGCATCACAGTCTCTGATTGGACCTCTGCCATTGCTTTGTGACTGACACCCCTGCTTCCTGTGCACCCCCACCCCCCATTCTCTTACCCGCTGATCCTTCATGCGGCTGTCTTCCTAAGACAGAGCTTTCTTCCCTGCTCAAGTAACCTGGAGAGTAGGGCTCCTCTTCTGTTACTGAAATCAAGACCACTTTATCCCGGGATCCAAGTCATCTCCATCATCTGGCCCCGCATACATTTCCACGTGCTGCCCACGGCTCCAGGCTAACCACTGTCCTCAACGTCCTGCTGACACGCCACGCCTTCCTGTGTCTCTGCCCTGCTTCGCTCTCCTTCTGGAACTGTCTGACCAATACAGTAGCTCCCCCCCCCGACCCCATGCTAGTCTGAATTGACATGCACTGTAAGGGAAAAAAATACACCAGATCCTAAAGACTTAATTCGGAAAGAAAGCAAGCAGAATATCGGCAACGTGTTGAACTGAGATGTGCCACAAGATTTCAAAGGCTTCGTACAAAAAAGAAAAAATTGTGAAAATATCTCACTAATAATCTTTATAGAGATCACATGTAGAGATGATGATGTTTTGGATATATTAAGCTAAATACAGCGTATTATTGCATTTAATTTTACCTCTTTCCTTTTATTTTTTAATTCAGCTACCAGAAATGTTTCGATTCCTCGTGTGGTACTCTAGTGTGACTTGTATCATATTTGCCCTTGACAGCGCTGATCAAGAATGACCATCGTCCTTGGCTCTGCACGTGCCATCCGATCGGGTCTTCAAAGCCCAAGTTGAACCTCTCGTGCGTGAAGCTTTGCACAACCCACAGAGGCCAGAATTGATCTTTCTCTCCTCTGAAATTCCGTAAGGCTCATCTACTCTGTTATCATCTGTCCTTTGTACATTAAAATTATCTCTGTCTATACCTCCCTATGATACACCACCGGCCCCTCAAAACCAAGAGCCACTTCTTCTCTGTGTCCCAGTTTCAGTGTGGCCTGGTGACAGAGAGCATCTGTTTCTACACCAGGCAGACTCAGGTTTGAACACTGACTCCATGGTTTGCCAGCTGTGTGATGTTGGCTCAGTTACTTAACTTCTCTGGACCTTGTAACCACATTATCAAGCAAGAACAATAGCAGTGCCCGTTGTATAGGATTGTAGTGAGGGTTAATGAAATGATACAGATAAAGCAGTTGGCATGGTGCTTGGCACAGAGCAAGTTGAAAGGAAATGGTTAATAGTTAACCATGATGCCCTTACCCCTGGTGTTAGGAGGGTACTCTGGAGAAATAGAACCAGAGAATCAATAATACATAGCTGTGTCTGTATGAGTAAATGTATATTTATATTAATTTATACTTAAAGTATACTTACATACTTACATATTGATTGATATTTGTAAATATATTTATTACCTATAAAGAGAGAGAGTTTTACATCAGGAATTGGCTTATACAATTGTGGGCACTGGCAAGTCCAAAATCTGTAGGGCAGCCGACCAGCTAGAAAGGTAAGAGTTAATATTGCAGTCTTGAGGAGAATTATTTTGGGGGGAAACGGGAGTTTTTGCTTTTGAGGCCTTCAACTGATTGGACGAGGCCCACCACGTTATAGAGAGTAATGTCTTACTCAGAGTGTACTGATTTAAATGTTAATCATATCTTTAAAAAAAATAAAAACAAAACAAAAAACCAACCCTCCCCCCAACAAAACAACCTTCACGGCATCATCTACATTGGTGTTGGACCAAGCAACTGGCACATAAAATTAACCATCACACCCATCCTAGAATGTGCTATTTCTTAAACACGTTAATGAGGGTTTGTTTTTCTTGCACCTAAGATCCTTAGATCAGAGAATGAAGTTCATTAACTGGCTGCTTCCCGATCCCCAGTCTGTGCAGGGGGTCCGTCAATCGAGAAATACTGCATTGATTGAGCGCCTACGATGTACTGCGAACTGCTCAAAGTGGTGGGGGGCGGGGTGAAGAAGGCAGGAGGGGCGTACGTTCTAGTGGGTGGGAGCAGACAGAGACGTCGTAACGCCAGCCAATAAGACACCTCTGGGTACTGAAAAGCGCTAGGAGGGAGGTACAGCAGTTAATGTGATAGGGTTGGGGACAGTTCCAGAGGTCATACGTGTAAGAGTATGTGTGCGTGGGCGTGCGTGTGTGAATTTGTGTGTATGAGCGTGAGTACATGTGTTTGGATGCATGAGCCTGCGCATGTGTGTGAATGTGCGTGTATGAGCATGCGTGTGTTGGCGTGCATGTGTGCATGAATTGTGAGCTCTAACTGCAAACCTGATTCATTTTTTCCCTAATCTTTAATCCTTGGCTCTCAGAAAAACCAGATGGTGCTCACTGATCCAGAAGGGGACCTGTTACTCAAGGCAAAGAAATGCCAGTGTCTCCAACAGGATGTCTGGCAAACTGGCTCCTGTCCACACCTGTGAGGGTCCTTTGACATCCCTAACATGCTAAAGGGAGCCAAGGAGCTTCTACTGAAAACTCTTGAGTTGGCCCACGACAGGGGCAGGGGGTAGAAAGATATTACTGTCGAGGACAAACAAGTACAGACGTGCAGCACCAAAGAAAGGCCTGCATTTCTCTGCTATTTTTTGTTGCTTTCTTCTGCTGACAACATCCCAGAGGACTGACCAGAAGCCTTACGTGCGTACGGTCCCATGTTCATCTGAAGTGCAAGTGTGTGTTCCGTTGGGAGCTAGGATCCCACATTCAACACCCTGAGTGCACTCACTCCGCTAACTTCTCAGCATCGAGTTTCCATCCCAACGTCATTGAACATTGGCTGTCCTAGGATAGAGCTTAATTCTTGCTTTCTCTTTAGTGGGTCGCAGTCTGTCATGTACTAGAACGTTCTCTCCGGGGGAAACACAGTGTGGAAATGGAAACTAACAGCTGATGAGTTTTCACAACATGATAGGTACTTGCATTTGAGTTCCCAATTGATCCTAAAAGCCTCTGAAGCTCAGGGAGGCAAGGTAACTCTAGGAGCTGGATTCTTTTCATCAGAGATGAAAGAAATCCAACCTAAACTAGCCGAAACCCAAAATCATGTATTGCCTCAATAGCTGAACTGTCCAGAGACAGAGCTGATAGATCAGGCAAGGCTTATCCGGAGTTTTCAAGGAGGACTCTGAGAATTTGGGGTCTTCTATCTCTTGATTCTGCTTTCTTTTGTATTCACTACATTTTCAGTCAATGTCTCCGAAAGAGGTGGCAGAAACACCACCATCGCCCTAAGCTTGCGTTGTCCAAATAGCTAGAATTCTAGGCCAAAAAATAATGTGTCTTTTCTCTAAAGTTCCTGAAAAATTCCCATAGCTGATTCTCATCTGCTGGAACGGGTCACATGACGGTTCTAGACAGAGGACAGGGTCAGCCTCCCTAGGACCATACAGCCTGAGAATGGGGAAACATGCTTCCCCCAGAGGGATTTTGACAAATTTATTTTTAAATGTATCCATTGTCCCCCTCGAGATGAAGAGGAAGATTGACTGGGGAATGACTCCCATTCCAAGAACTGCAGAAAAGATTACAGCTAGAATTTTAAGGTATTTCACTATGCACTTTTTTTTTTTTAAATCCTAAATTCTTCCATTTGGTCCCTTTGTTGGACACATACTCCCTTAGCTTGCTCTTCCCCCCTACCCACACACATCTCCATTTTGAAAATCACTAGTAACAGTAAGCGGAAGATTTTAAAGGCTGGTTTCTGGGGAGGGGTTGGGTGAGGCAGTGGGGCAAGGAGAATTAGCCTCTTTATAAGTTCTTTTTTTTTTTTTAAGATTTTATTTATTTATTTGACAGAGATAGAGACAGCCAGCGAGAGAGGGAACACAAGCAGGGGGAGCGGGAGAGGAAGAAGCAGGCTCCCAGTGGAGGAGCCTGATGTGGGGCTCGATCCCAGAACGCCGGGATCACGCCCTGAGCCGAAGGCAGACGCTTCACGACTGAGCCACCCAGGTGCCCCATCTTTCTAAGTTCTAAACTAGGGCGCCCAAGCTCAAAATTCTTTTCCAAATATCTGTTCTGTAAAGCACTCTCTCCTTAAGATTTAAGTAGGAGGAAAATTTCCATGATCAAATAAGGTTTGAAAAACATAGCATCTTATATGTTTCTCCTTAGAGACGCACAAATTAAAAACTCTGAGAAGCTCATCAGGAAGAAACCAGATTAACTCTCCTGATACACCGTTTATCAAACTGATCTGTCCTCAAAATACTTTTCATAAGCCACAAATATTGACATCTTCAGAACCAAATGATGTATGTTGGGACATGCCGGTCTGAGGAAGGTTCACAAAAGCCATAGACTTTCATCTTTCCGTACCATCCATCAAGTTGGACGGCAGAATAAAGTCCTCTTGGAGAGCCCAGTTCTCAAAAAAAGCACCTCCCATGTACCTTTCATCAGGAAGCTATGGGATGGTAGGTGCCAAGCAAGGGAATAAAATGGGAAATAGGAAGGCGTGGATGTAAGAAGCAGGGGATTAAATTCATGAAAGAGAAGAAGACCCCGGGTTGCGTCAACACATCACTGTGAAAGGCAACCAGTCCAGGCTGGAGTAGATCAGATGTCTCCTGGGGAGATTTGTTCAGGAAGATGAAATTGCGAGAATAGCCTTGATGCATCATCTAACTTTAGCAGTAAAATTAGAATATTGGACAAGTGTGAAACTGAAATAAGTAAAGACCAGGAAAAAGTTATAAAGGAATACAAGTAATAGCTCTAGAGAAAACAAAATGTTGTAGAGAGAAAGAGCGTATTGATTTCATCAAAGTTGGGATGTAGGTTTTATATATGTATGTACAGAGAGGGAACATTCTATTAATGGCTCCAGTCCTGGATCCCTTCCTATACCCATGCCCTTTTACCTGGTAACCTTGCAGTTGTCACATAACCCAACTTGGGTAAAATGACCTCACCTATCTCTTGATCTTGAGATTAACCATATGGCTTGTTTTGGACAATGGGATGTTACCAGAGGCTTCAAGGGGGCTTTCTCTCTTGTGTCCCTACCATTTCCATGAGAACATGCCAAGAGCAGCCTGCTAGGGGATGAGAGCCACATGGTAGAGAGCCTGATTGCCCCATTTACCCAAATGACTCAGGCTGAATCCAGTCAAGATTAGCCAATCCCAGCCAACATCCAGACACATGAGGGAGTTCAGTCTAGATCAACAGAACTGCCTAATGTAGCTTATCTAAACTGCAATCGAGGGAAACATACACAATTCTTGCTTTATGCACTGGGTTTTTTTTTTAAATGATTTATTACATTATGCTAGTCACCGTACAGTACATCCCTGGTTTCCGATGTAAAGTTCGATGATTCATTGTTTGCGTATAACACCCAGTGCACCATGCAATACGTGCCCTCCTTACTACCCATCACCGATCTATCCCATTCCCCCACCCCCCTCCCCTCTGAGGCCCTCAGTTTGTTTCTCATAGTCCATAGTCTCTCACGCTTCATTCCCCCTTCTGATTACCCCCCCTTTCTTTATCCCTTTCTTCCCCTACCAATCTTCCTAGTTCTTATGTTCCATAGATGAGAGAAATCATATGACAGTTGTCTTTCTCTGCTTGACTTATTTCACTTAGCATTATCTCCTCCAGTGCCGTCCATGTTGTAGCAAATGTTGAGAACTCGTTCTTTCTGATAGCTGAGTAATATTTCATTGTATATATGGACCACAGCTTCTTTATCCAGTCATCTGTTGAAGGGCATCTTGGCTCCTTCCACGATTTAGCTATTGTGGACAATGCTGCTATGAACATTGGGGTGCATATGGCCCTTCTCTTCACTACGTCTATATCTTTGATGCCACTGGGGTTTTGTGGTTCGTTTTTATGTAGCATTTTGTGGTCATAGATAAGTAATACAGGGAAAATGGGGTTGGGAAGGGTATGTGATGATGGGGGTGGAAGAAAAAAAGAGCTAAAAACTTTATCTTCCATAGGAAATAGAAGGTCAATAGTAGTGCCTTAAATTTTAAGAAGGAAGAAGAGGAGGAGGAAGAGGAGAAAAAATAGAAAAGAGGGAGAAAGAAAAGGAAGAAGAGGAAGAGAAGGAATACAAACATATATCATTTAAAAACATGTAAAGCTAAAGTAGCAGCCTTGGTAAAGGAGAAATAATGGAAAAGAAGGGTGAGAGACAACTAGTTTTCCTACTTAACTCTTTCATCTATATGGATATATACTGTTCACAAAAATTAATATAAATTTTTAAAAATAAGGACACAAATTAAAACTCATAAAGAATATTTGGGCTTAAAGTCAAATAAATTTAAAAAAAGAAAACCAGGAAATTAAAAAACTAAGAGATAAAAATATAAGAGAACAGATTTGACCTGGTAGAGCCATTGATGAAGCCTAACATCTGGTTAATGAGATTTTGAAAAAGAGAGCAAAGGGAAAGAGATGATCAAAGAAATAATGTTAAGTCTATCTTCCAGACCCAAATGGCACAAGAATCAAGACTGGAAGGAGTCCTGAGCTTTTATTAAAGATACACCTTGTACTTCATTGTTTTAGGAGACAAAGGGTGGCAAGAACGTCCAAAACTGTGAAAGAAAGAATAACACACTTTCCCCACCAAGAACGATCACACTAATATCCAAATACTCATCAACACTAGGAGAGGCTAGAAAACAATTACGAGATATCTTCAAATTTCCAAGGAAATGTGGTTTTCAAGTAAGCCAAACAGTGATCAAACATACAGAGCAGATAAAATAGTGTTCCCACATAAAAGGTCCCAAGAAAGGGAAAACGTGGGAAATAGAAACTAGTGGAACCAACCCAAGAGAACAGTGACAGGAAATCCTGGGCTTAGAAAATAAGTAGTTCGGGGCGCCTGGGTGGCTCAGTCGTTGGGCGTCTGCCTTCAGCTCAGGGCGTGATCCTGACGTTCTGGGATCGAGCCCCACATCGGGCTCCTCCGCTATGAGCCTGCTTCTTCCTCTCCCACTCCCCCTGCTTGTGTTTCCTCTCTTGCTGGCTGTCTCTATCTCTGTCGAATAAATAAATAAAATCTTTAAAAAAAAAAAAAAGGAAGGAAATAAGTAGTTCAGATAGTGAACAAGAACCTACCCCCCCCAACCCCGAGAGAGATCTGAGGGGCAAATAAAACCAATAAAATGTGTAAGTGGGTGGAGGGGACAGAAAAAAATGGAAGATATAAGAAAGGCGGGTGATACAAGAAAAAAAAAGGCAATTTGAAATTCAGAAAAAACAAAAAGTACAAAAAAGATAGTATTGTTATAGTTCCTGGTTTCGGGGTGAATAATACTTGCATAGTTACAATAATGTGAACATCGTTTTCCAACTTTCCTTTTTCAGAATCGACCTGTAGATAAAGCATAAACAACATGACTACATTTCTGGAATAGAATATAAGTGGAATGAACCTCAACTTGGTAAAAATTTAAAGTACAGGTGGCAAAAATAAACAAATAAATACACGATAGGTGGCAGAATCTGTGAGGTAGAGATGGGGAGGAGAGCTAGGGTTTGAGATTAGTGGCACAAATACCTTTATTTTACTTAGGGTAGAGTTGAGAGATACTGTCTATAACCGATGGGACAACAAACAAATTTGAATATATGGTGTAAATGTAAAGAACAGGGAAGAAAGAAAAAGGATGATATTAAAATCTGGGAAAAGAAGAAAACGTAAGCGGGGGAATTATGAGTGAGTTAACCCTCACCTATATAGTCCAAAGTCAAAATATAATGTCTAAAAATTGAAATTTTTGTATATTGCAGCATAAGCATATTATTACAGATACCGGAAGAAATGGCTTAAGGAGTTCAAAGCTGCTCTAAGAAAAAAGAATTTAAGTACACAAAAGATGGAACAGGATATCATGTTCTTGTCATATATAAACCCTTCAAACACTTTAATTCTTTAATCCTATGGAGAAATATATACATGTGTATATATATGTATATATACAATCATATATATATATACTACTCTAATAAATAAATTTATTCTAAAGAAATTCAACTCAATTCAAAAAACCATAGCTACCCTCTGCTTTGTTCGCCTCCTTACTCATGTCTAATCTGAACTCAGCTCACAGTTCAAGAACCAGGGAGGAGGGGGTCCTTAACCCAAACCCTTGACTTCCCCCAACCTCCAACCCTAACGAAGGTCTGGCTGGCTAGGGCTGAGATTCCAAGAGGGATCCAGGAGAAAACTCTAGAGATAAGGTACTCATTCTGAGTTTGAGATAGCCAAGCAGGCCTAAATGAGGAAGAACAGCACAGCAGGTGACCAAATGTTCTGGCAAATGTAACAGCATGAAACATCTTCACACCATGCCAAGCAAATTGAAAAAAAAAGAAAAGAAAAATGCCAAGTAACTCTGAGCAGCTTTAAGACCCACTTTGTATCACCCCTTAACTATGTACTATCAATAGCTTTATCTTTTAAAATATGCCATAAGGTCTGTACTTGCGTATACAATATAAGTTTTTTTTAATGTTTTTATTTTTAAAATTCCATCTTAATCTGTGAATGTTCTGTACAAGCTTAAAATAAAATGTAATTAGCAGTTGTTAGATGCAATTTTCTACAAATGTCAATTAGGGCCGTTTCACTAATCATGGTTTTTAGATCCTTTATGTCCCGATTGGCCACTGAGATTGTTTGAGATAGGGGCTGGGTCGCTTCTCCTTGGCCTCAAGGCTACAACCCTGCACGAGGCAATTCATCAGTGCTCCCACCCTTAAGGTTGAGAAAGCAGAGTCACAGGAAAGTGACAATCAATTTCCTTAAAGGGACATCAGGAGCCTTCGGAGTGGGGGTTAGGCAGAGTGCCTTGTCTGCGAATACCCTTCCCTGTTCCAGGTTTGATGTGTACTTCTTTGTTTCCATTAAGTGTGTGTTTCCGACAGCAGCTGGCTATCCCCACTGCTCGATCTGTTCCTGGTGGAGAGCGAATACCGTCTTTCATCTGCAGACTAGTATCTTTCATCAGATGCAGGACAAGACCTCTTGGCCATGGGGGGCCCACTCCCACTCCTGAGGCTGATCTTGCTCTGTCTCTTGTCCAAGGAGAAAACGTACTCTTCAAGCCAGTGCTGGTGTAAGTCATGTCTGTCTTGGCGACCCCAGGATCTGCAGACCATGAGTGGACATCCTGGGACTGCTGCTCTCAGGGTGGGCAACAGGTATCGCATCCTGTTATTTAGCAAAGTCTGGAGATTGAGCATGTTCTGGACTCTGATTTGTGTTCCTTACCCAAGCAGAGCTGCCGAAGGTTTTCCTTTGTTCTCATCTACCATTCCTGGGATCATCAATGTCTCCAAAGGAAAACAGCCCCACCGAGCAATCCCGCCTCTGGATTTCTGTCTTCTTTCTGTCTTGTTAATTCTCTGATGGCTTCAGGAAGACTTTTTTCTTCATATTTGTCTGGCTTTTGTAGATGCCCGTCGATAGAGAATTGATCTGAATGACCTGAACCACCATTACTGGAAGTAGAGGTCCTGGATGAGAGTTAACGTTGCTTTCTTTTTTACTATACTCGGTATTGTCCGAACCTTCCACAATGAGGATGCATTGTTCTTTGACTCCTTTATAATCAGGAGGGAAAAAAGCCTTGTTTTTGTTTTTGTTTTTTTACAAAAGATACATTAGTAAAAGAGAATCCCAAGAAACCCCAAACTCTAGGACTCTATTCCGTACCTATGAGACTGTATTTTTAGTCCATAACCATCCAGTCAGCCCTCACTGGGATTAGCTAGTGGGCCTGTGAGGGAAGAGTTCTCGCTGTAAAAATATGTCCTTCTCTTATTTCTTTCAATAAAAAGATTCTTTAATTGGGAAAGGAAGAAAAAAGTAATTACTTGATCTTAGTATCAGTAATTCTCCATTAGAAACTCTGTACAGTCTGCTCGCTCTCAAAAACTCGGTCTAGTCTCTCTTCCTGCTAAGAAAGGATGTTCATTTTGAGACAAATTAATTATTAACGAGATAAGGACTTGGGTGAGCCTTCCCACTCATCTGTCTCACCTGAATTCACAGCAAATTCCAACCCAAGTTCTGGCTCATCGGAAAGCCTTTCCAACACCTTGGCCAGCACTGATTGTTTTCCCTCTTAAATAGGACTCATAATGTGGTTCCTGCCTGACTTGGTTGTTTAGGGATCAAAAGGAACCCTCCAGGAAAGCAATTTATAGAGCGTAAAGCAACATAGAGGCAGAAAGTACAAGTCTAATCTTTAAAGAAAATTTTACTTCCCTAACCCTTTGACAGGGACTATATATATATATATATATATATATATATTTTTTTTTTACTTCTTTTCTATCTCCCCCCAAAGATTTCAAACAATGCCGAGCACATAGTAGGAACTCAACATAATTGGTTGAATGACTTTATAAAAGAGCAAAACATCAGTATTTATAGGAAAACTTACTTACTTCCTGTTTCACCACTTCCTGTTTCACCTGTTTCACTTCCTGCATTGAAAGTGTGTTGTCAGGTACCAGCCCGGATCAACGTCCTTTCAATTACCAGAGTAAAAGTGTGGCTAGACCACTCATTCAAGATACCAAACTAAGTACTTGTCTTTGCTTCTACGCCCTCCTGAAGCCTATCCGTAAGGAGGTTTCTGTTTGCTCCTTGTTTGTTTTTTATCACAAGCACAAAACAAAAAAGCCCAAAGGATAAGGGACATCAGTAAGTGAAAGATTTGCATCAATGGGGAAAAAGTGGAAAAGCCCAAAACACAGACAGTCAATGAAGCCTCAAGTACATCCAGCAAAATATTAACACGTGTTAAATCGAGGCAGTAGAGACAATAGATAACCTGGGTGTCCTGAGGTTTTCCATCTATTTAAAATATTTCATAATCATAAAAAAATAAAATAAAATTGAAAGCAGATGGAAGGGACTGATGGGTGAAGCAGCGTGGACAATTCCACAGCCCGCGATGAGAAGAGGGGCTGCTGGGCAGAAGTTAGCCTGAGTGTGTGGCGGAGCCCAGAAGGCCCTGGGAGACCCATGCAGGCAGAAAGTGAGGAATGGGCTCATGTAAGGGGAGTAATCAAAGGTCTATCACAAACTTCTCCATTTCCCAGAAAGATAGCATCCGCTCATTTACTCCCAGCCTTAAAACTTCAAGGTCTTTCTCAGAGCCCCTGGGTGGCTCAGTGGGTTCCCTGTCGGACTCTTGATCTCAGGTCTTGATCTCAGGGTGGTGAGGACAAGCCCTGGGTTGGGATCCACACTGAGCCTGGAGCCTACCAAAAAAAAAAAAAAAGCTCAAGGTCTTCCTCTAAAAATCTAAAAATTAAGCTAGTTCCTGGGAGAATGAAGTCAAAGTGAGGATCGACAGTCCAGAACAGAACTTTGTCTGGCATTGGTGAAACCCCAGACCCTTCCCCGATTACGCTGAATTGAAGCCTGACCCTACAGGAAGCCCACCCAGCTCACAAAGTTCCCAGCCCTCTTCCCGGACCCTGATTCTTTTTTTTTTTTTTAAGATTTTATTTATTTATTTGATAGAGAGAGACGGCCAGCGAGAGAGGGAACACAAGCAGGGGGAGTGGGAGAGGAAGAAGCAGGCTCCCAGTGGAGGAGCCTGATGTGGGGCTCGATCCCGGAACGCTGGGATCACGCCCTGAGCCAATGGCAGACGCTTAATGACTGCGCCACCCAGGCGCTCCCTGGACCCTGATTCTTATACGCCAACAAGCGTGAAGGTCTACCAGACAACCAGAGGACACATCCAGTAGGATGGAGAGATGACAGATACACGAACACAAAACGGGCTCCAAAAGAAAGAAATTTTTACAAAGAAAAGAAAACTTTAAAAATAGACAAACTGTAACAGACAAAAACACCTCTTCTGCATCTGTTTAGAGACGCTGAACAGTGTTGTATTCTCACAGCAAGAAAGGGAGCGAAGGCAAGAATAAGAAAGAGCTGTATTATTAAGAAGGAAGGAAGGAAGGAAGGAAGGAAGGAAGGAAGGAAGGAAGGAAGGAAGGAAGGAAGGAAGGAAAAAGGAAAGGAGAAAAGAAAAAAGAAAAGAAGGGAAGGGAGGGAGAAGGAGAAGAGGAAGGGAAGAAAAAAAGGGAAGGGAAGGAAAAGAGGAGGGAGGGGAGGAAAGGGAAGGGAAGGGAAGAAGGAGCTCCTGCAAAGAGCAACTATGAAAGAAAGCAGAAATTTAAAATTCAGTAGGGGATAGGAAAGGGGAAAAGAAAGAAAAATAGAAGGGGAAAAAAAGGAAAGAAGGAAAGGGGACAAAAGAAGTAATTCAGGAGGCCCCGCATCCAGAAGGAAGAGGCAGAAAAGTAAAATGAGGGAACCGTCAAGGAGACGGGAGAGCAAGCCCCGCAAAGCTGAGAAGAGAACAGAACGTCTGGGCAGGAGGGGTTCCCAGCGGCTGAGCTGGGCCTGCTTGCTCTCCATGCCCTGCATTCTGGAGCCCACCCCTGAGTCCGTGTTTCATTCCAGAGGTTTCTATCCCCTGGACTCGGGCACCTGGCCACTTCATCCCCATCTCCTGACCTGGGAGGGTTTGGAGCCCCACTGCCTGGCCTCACGCTGGGTTAGGGTTGGCAAAGAGCAAAAACAAACCTGCTTCTTTTCTTGCATGAGCTCAGTAAGGCACAATTCTAGGACAAAACCTTGGGGCCAGAAGGTGGTGTACCCCCTGGGGAGGCTGCAGAGCTGAGAGCTGCTTTGGAGGAAGGGAATTCCTTGAGACCAGGAGGGGCCTCCCTGGAGGGAGTGGCACAGACTCCCTTCCCTTTTCCTCACTGAAGGGAGCAAAACCACCCTAGAGTAGTACGGTGAGCTCCTCCAGAACTTTACCCCCAACCTTGCAAAGGTTTACGTTTTCACTCATAAAGTGTCACTCTCATCCCATATGCATGAGGTCCCGTAATGAAGACCAGACCCCAACCTGTGCTTAAGCTGTGATGACAATATTTTCCACCATATAGGATCCTGACAGTATTTCAGGAAACCAAGTATGTGTGTGCGAAGAAGAACGTACAAGAATACTCACTGCCTCGTTAGTCCTAACAAAGGACAGACGGAGGTGTCCTGAATGTTCAGCTCTATGGAAATGGGTAAATAAGCCGAAGTGTATTTATACACTCTATTACAGTCATGTGAAATGATTGAGCCCAAGGAATGTTTAAAGGCACGGGAAGATGTTCATGGAATAGTATTAAACGGAAAAAGTAGTATAAAAAATACACAGCATGGCGCGCTTGGGTGGCTCAGTGGGTTAAGCGTCCCACTTTGGATTTGGGCTCAGGTCATGATCTCACGGTCCTGGGATCGAGCCCGCCTGGGGTTCCCTGCTCAGCAGGGAGTCTGCTTCTCCCTCTGCCTCTGCCCCTCCCCCGCTGCTCATGTGCACGCCCTCTCAAATAAGTAAATAAAATCTTTAAAAAAAAATACACGCTACAATTCCAAATGGCAGGGAAGGGATAAACGTGTTTATATTTATGCACACGCGCTTACATATCGATTAGGAAATGAATACTCTTAAGATATCAACCCTATTTTTGTCTCTGTGGGGGGACTATGGATACATTTTATTTTCTTACCTGTCTGCTTCTTTGTTTGTTACTCGATCTTCTGCATTTTCTGCAAAGAGTATACATGTATCATTTTCATGATTAGAGAAAAAAAAAATCATCGGGAAAGATAGGAAACGATGTTCCAAGAATCAGAGTCTCTTAACATGCAGGACTGAAAAACACTGTTATTTTTTTCTCACCCTGAGAATCAAGTTCTTCGCAAATACTCCCGTCATCCTTCCTTCCTGCTTCCGTTTCGGTGGAAAGCCTAAGGAAGAAAATCGGACAGGAACCCACCAGGGCTGCTCACATCAGGTGATGACTGCCCTTCGGATGGGCCCCCGCCTGGTGATGGCTCAGCTTGCAGGCTTGCCTCGGTGGCACAGAGGGAACCAGAAGCCATATGCCAATTTTTGTGGCGTGTTTCTCACACTGGGCACCTTTTCTCTCGCTTACTTGGACGGCCGAGATGCCATCTTCCTGGAATCCACCTGGCGCGAGCCATCTGGCTGTTACCTGCGCATAACAAGCGATCCTGAGAAAGAATGACATCGTGGGAGCAATTCGGGATGCTACCGTGTCATTAATGTCCTTGGAAAGAAAGGGACTTGCTCTGCATTTCCCCAGGGCCTGTGGTCGTTCAAGGAGTGCTAACTTGGGTTCTGTTCACTTGGAAGCTTTCTGCAGCACCCCCATCCACACCCTAAAATCACATGCCAACCTCTGGCAAACACCTGCTCCCCAAAGAATGGTGTAGGAGGGGACACCCTTGTCACGTTGACTGATCTCAACTGGCCACTTGGAAAGAAAAAAAAAAAAAAGGCCGTTCCATACCTGAGCTGTGCCCATTGCCCGTGATTCATTTCAATTGTCAGAGAGAAGGTTTCATATCGGGTGGCAGGTGCATTCAAGTAGGGGAGAATCCGGGTCCAGACTTCCACTGGCACTGATACGTTATCCGAGGTGGACAAGTAGGCATGATTGGGACACACACTGGGAGCTTGTACTGCAACACGAAAAATCCCTTTCACGTCCCCACCCATGCACTCACTTCACTTAGGCGTGAGAATTTCCTGGCTGCATCCGCCTAGGTCTGAGGGTAACCCGTCACAGCCTTTCCATTTATCACTTCATTCATTCATTTGCTCATTCATTCATCTGGCATTCAAGCAAGATTTCTCTCCCCAGACTGCCATTCCAATGGCAGCGATGAACGATGTACCTTGTGAGATCTGGACTCAGAGAGACCCGAATCGGCAGCCTAGTTAGACACTGGGCAAGTTACTTTACCTTCTTTAAATCTGAATTCTGCATCTCTCAGGTAGGCATGGTTAAGAGTCCTTCCTCAAAGGGTTCACGTGAAGATCAAAACCAGTAATGCAGGAGGAGAACCAGCAAGGTTCCCGGCACTGAATCAAGTGCTAAAGGAATCACTACAACAACAAACAATAACACTGCCTTAAACGGGAAGAATCTAGAAATCATGCTTGAGCAGACAAGGTTAAGGTCATGGAGCTACTTTTAGAGCTGAAGCTAGACTCAAATCTCCCGACCCCCAGTTCAAGGTTTCTGGCTTGCACACCACTTAGCAGGTATGGTACAATGTACAGGTTTACGTGTTTCCTTTTTTTTTTTTTTTTAAGATTTTATTTATTTATGTGACAGAGAGATAGCCAGCGAGAGAGGGAACACAAGCAGGGGGAGTGGGAGAGGAAGAAGCAGGCTCCCAGCGGAGGAGCCTGATGTGGGGCTCGATCCCGGACGCCGGGATCATGCCCTGAGCCAAAGGCAGACACTTAACAACTGCGCTACCCAGGCGCCCCCAGGTTTACGTGTTTCCTGAAACACAATATTCTCTAAATACCTGGCCCTCGATAAATGTGATTAATAACAATAGTCCTTAAAGAAATGAGCTCCCTTCCCTGATCCACGGTTCAGTAATGAAGGTCTCATAACTCTGTTGAGGGCACAAGTCTTACTCTTTCACAAAGGGGAGAAGACTTCTTTCCAAGCCTTTTTGTGTAATGTGCTGGGGAATTATTAAGGGTTACGTTTGTTGCATTCTGCCTATAACTGCTTGCTTTCTCCCTTACGGACACTCCCCCAGACCTCTGTACCCCGAGACCAATACTGCTGTCTTGGCATCCTCCACCCATATAGTCAACATCACTGGAAAAAAGAGAGCGAGTGACCTATCCAAGGTCACACAAGAGCAGCTTGCATGTGACATTGAGTGGAGCACTTTGCCACGGACACCCTAACAGCTCCACGATCGAGGGAAATGAGGGAAGGTGGCCAAAAGGGACAAAGTTCCAATTATAATATAACTATTGTTAATAATAGTATTTTTGCATATTTGAAAGACACCAAGAGAGCAGATCTTAGTTCTCATCACAAGAAAATAACATAAGTACGTGAGGTGATGGGTGTTCACTACACTCACGGTGGTGATCATTTCACAATCTATACGGATAACGAATCATGACATTGTTCGCTTGAAACTAACATAAACTTCTACGTCAATTACATCTCAATAAAAAATGCAAGAATTACCTTGATAGCTAGACAGCCAATAGAGGAATGTAAATAAAATATTTAAAAATATTTGATTAACACGAGAAAGGTAGAAGAGGAGAAACAGAACGAGCAGACGGGACAAAGAGAGTAAGTAGCAAAACGGCAGACCTGAAGTCCATTATTTCCGTAGTCGCACCAAATTTAAATTGATTAAATATTCCAGTCAAGGGGGGAAGAAAAGAAAGAACCAAGTATATGTTGTTTATAAGAGATACTCTTTAAATGCATAGGAACAAACAGGTTATCAGCAAATAGATTGAAAAAAAAAAGTGCCATGCTAATAGTAAGCACAAGAAATGGGAGTGACCGTATTAACAACAGATTTCAAGATAAGGTCTATTACTAGAGATAAAGAGGAAAACTTCATAACAGCAAAAAAAAAAAACAGCCAAAAAGACCTAACAATTCTATTCATGCATCTAGTATTTAAGTATCTAATGACAGAGCTTCAGTATAATGAAGTAAAAATTGACAGAGAATAGAAAAAAATTTAAAAATTTAAAAATTTAATGGGGTGCCTGGGTGGCTCAGTCGGGGAAGCGTCTGCCTTCAGCTCAGGTCACGATCCCAGGGTCCTGGGATCGAGCCCCACATCGGACTCCCTGCTCAGCAGGGGAGCCTGCTTCTCCACCTGCCTGCTGCTCTCCCTGACAAGTGAATAAATAAAATCTTTTTTAAAAATTTGCTTTTATTTAAAAGACTCCGTGAGTACCTGTAAAATACAGTGGCAGGCCTCAGATACGGGCTCTGAGCACAGGAAGGTGGGGCTCTGTCCCCAGTCGCCCCCTCCTCTCTCCATCAATCTCCCATCTGCTCTCATCTTTTAAACATTGGTTTTCCAGGTAAGATGGTAACGGAAGGGAGAGTTCCATCGCTTTCAAAAGACCTAGTGTTCCCTAAGGACTCTTGCAACCTGAAAATCCTCGGACTTTCTGACATTCCATACTTCACAAACGTGGGGAACACACGCTGCTTGGCCGGCCACTCTGATCCCAGCCCAGTATAAGAAGCCTTTTTATTTGTGAAGTCAAGTTTAAAAGACTGTATTTTTTTCTCTTTTTCCTTTTTTTTTTTTTTGGCAATGTGACTTGAAGTGAATCAAAGCTTTACAAATGCTAGAATTCTCATTTTGAGATTGTAATGGTTACCTTCCCTTTTAGAGACCGTGCAGTGTTCTCCAAATCAAAAGCTCTTTCTTACTACATCGTAACAATGCCAGTTTTTATGGACTCCCCAGCAGAATGCCTTATAGGAAATCATTTTATCTGATTCTACCACCCAACAGCACCTTGTTTGATCTTTCCAAGTCCCCCCCCTCCCCTGACCCCGACCCTCTTTTTTAATCTATGTCTGATGCTTTGCTTTCCTCAAGAGTATAAACTTGCAATGCTTCATTGTTTCCATTCAGAGAGACAGAGTTCAAATGGAAACTGTTGTTTTGGATTTCAGGTAGCGTGCTTTGTTGTTCTTTATTTTTTAAAAAAAGCTTAAATTTGTGTTGTTCTTTATTTTAAAAAAAAAAAAAGCTATTTCCTTGTGACTCTGTGAGCCGTTTTGTCTTTCTTAATTTGGATATGATTTGAATAAGTCCTTATGGGATTTTTTTATTCCCGCCCCACCCACCCTTAGCTTAAGACCACTGAATACATAGCCAGACACAAAAATGTCAGTGGTGAAGGAAGACATACGTGATGGTGTCACCTGCAGCGGAAAGAGGTGGGGGGGGCTATGCAAATGAGGAGACAGGAAGACTCCAGTAAGTCCTTGAGAACTAGGATGGTGTCCTGTTTGTCTTTCTATTTGTGTCCCCCATGGCACTTAAAGCACGGTCCCCATGCTACTGAAGATTGGGTCACGATCGCAGGGTCCTGGGATGGAGCCCACATAGGGCTCCCTGCTCCTGGAGAAGCCTGCTTCTCCCTCTCCCACTCCCCCTGCTTGTGTTCCCTCTCTCTTGCTGTCTCGCTCTCAAATAAGTAAATAAAATGTTTTTTAAAAAATCATAATTGTACTACAAAGGTATGTTAAACTTCTCTTTGGTAACCTTCCCTTACCCACTTTATCCCCATAACTAACAGGAGGAGCAGAGTCCACCTAAGGATGGATAGTAAATACAATGTTTCACTGCATATATTTGAAGGAAGCTCTAGACGTTTTTGTGCGGTGCAAACACGTACCTCCGTACCTATGATTCCCTCGCTTTTTTCTCCTGAAAACACGATATCCCCCCTTCTTTTTGAGCTGATCCTATTGAAAGACTCAAAAATCGTCTCTTCAAAGAGTTGCGCAGACCTGAGTTTGAACCCCACCTATCACATTTCTTAGCTATCCAAATTTGAGTCCGTTGCAGGCATATGAGGCAACCCTTGGTTACTTAGGTTATAAATCGGGGCTGCGTGGGTGGGTTTTGCAAGATTTCTGTTTGGATAAGTACACTAGCTGCAGTGTGGACCGCAGGTGGGAGGGAAGTAAAAGAGATAGAGGATGGGGGCGCCTGGGTGGCTCAGTCATTAAGCATCTGCCTTAGGCTCTGATCATGATCCCGGGGTCCTAGGATCGAGCCCTGCATTGGGCTCCCTGCTCAGCGGGAAACCTGCTTCTCCCTCTCACACTCCCCCTGCTTGTGTTCCCTCTCTCCCTGTGTTTCTCTCTGTCAAATAAATGAAATCTTAAAAAAAAAAAAAAAAAGGCTAGAGGATGAAGTCAGGAATTTATTGCTGAAGTCCAGGTAAGACATTATTATAGCTTAGATGAAGGAGGTAGCAGCAAAGAATGAGAAAATGGATGGAATTAGGGTATATCGAGGAAGTAAAAACATGTAATTTGATGACAAATTGGATATGAACAATGAAGTAAAGAGAAGTAGCAAGAATAATTCTTAGATTTCGGGTTATGCAACTGCAGACATAATAGTACCGATCTCAAAGATCTTCAGAGGAGACTGCATTTAGGGGGAAGAAGAGAAGATCCGGAGTTTTTGTCAAGGCTGGGAGGTGCTAAGTGGATCCAGTGGGGAGAGGCTGGGGCGAGGCTAAACGTCCTAGAATGAACAGAACAGCTCCCACAACAGAGAATTATTTGGCTCCAAGATATCATAGTACCAACGTGGAGAAACCTTTCTTAAGAAAATGCAAAGCACCAGAAATTATAACTGTGTGACAAATACATAGATTTTTTTTTTTTGGTTATTATTTAAATATCTTTTAAAGACCATGGATTTTTAAAGAAATAATATAATAGGTAATGCAGTAAAGGGTTGATAACATGAGGTTATCATGAATGTTACATGTGAAATGTTACATAGTAAGTGAAACGAATGACAATAGCAGCACAGAGGGGGGCTCCTGGCTGGCTCGGTGGGTAGAGCGTGCTACTCTTAATCTCGGGGTCATGAGTTCAAGCCCCATGTTGGGCGTAGAGCTTACATTAAAAAAAAAAAAAAAAAGTCACAGCACAGAGGCTGAAAGGAGAAATGAAAATATACTGTTTTAGGGTTTTTATACAAGCACGTGGTGGTACTACGCTACCAAGGGACAGACGGAGATAAGATTAAAATTTATACTACAAACCCTAAAGCAACCACTGAAAAACAAACAAAAAGAATTGTTGCTCTTAAACCCACAAAGGAGAAAGATTATTGCAAATAAAAAAACAGACTCTAAAGTGGAATAAAAATAACAACAATTAATGCAAATAAAGGAAGAAAAAAGAAAAAATATACAATTTAATAGGGCCATATTTAATTATAAAATCCCGAAGGCTTCCCCTGCTAAGATCAGGAATGGGGCAAGGATATGCACGCACCATTTTTATTCATGAACTAGAAGTTCGAGCCAGTGGAATAAAAGGGGAAAAGTATTTTATATTGTAATGAAGAAGTCAGTCTGTCTTTGTTCACAGACAACAGGATCACCTCTGTAGGAAATCCAAAGAGATCTATAAAAAGCCGTTAAAACTAATACACGTGTTTATCAAGGTTGCAGGATACAAGGTCGATATATAAAAAATCAATTGTGTTTCTAAATATTAGCAATGAGCAATCAAAAATGAAAATGAAGACACATCCTTTAAAACATCATCAAAAATATAAAATAGGGATAAATCTGACAAAATAGGAGCAAGAAATTTATACCGAAAACTGCTTGCTGAAAGAAATTAAAGACCTAAATAAATGGTGAGATACACTGATTCATGGATGAATATGGTGAAGATGTCAGTTCTCCCCAATTTGATGTATAGATTCAACATAACTCCAAGCAAAATGCGGCAGATGTTTTTGTAGAAATTGACAAACAGATTCTACATTTCTATGGAAAAGCTGAGGCCCTGGAGGAGCTAGAACAGCTTTGAGAAAGAAAAGCAGCTACCTGATTTCAAGATTTACTAGACAAGTACGCTTATTAAGACAGTATGGTGTTGGCAGCCAGATGGACACATAGATCAATGGAACAGAATAGAAAGTCCAGAAATAAACCCATTCATATACAGACAGTTGACTTCCAACAAAGGTACAAAGTCAGTTCCATCGGAAAAGACTAGTTCTTACAACCAATGGTGCTGGAACAAGTAGACATCCGTATGCAAAACAACTTCAATCCATACTTGACACCACATGTAAAATTTCACTCAAAACGGGTCATGATCTAATCGCAAAATCCAGAACTACAAAATTTCCAGAAGAAACAACATAAGAGAACATTTGTATGCATTCAGGTTAATGATTCTACAGTGAACATAGCTTGTACATAAATATTTTGTATTGTTGGGGGTGTGGCTTCAGGGTAAAATTCTAGAAGTAATAATGCCAGGTTGAAGGGTAAATGCATATGCAGTTTTGTTAAACTTCGTTAAATTCACTTCCACAGAAGTTGAACCATTTTGCATTCTGACCAGCAATGCATCCAAAGACCTCCCTCCCTTGAATAATTTTTTTTTTTATTAGAGATATCTGGGCTTCCGCCCCAGAGATTCATTTTCAAACAGTCTGGGGTGAGGCCAAGGCATCAATAATTATGAAAAACTTCCCCAGATGACTTTGTTGTACAACCAAAATTGAACACAAAGAACTTAGCTCCAGAGTGGAGACAAGGCAGAGAAAGGAAAATGAGATCCTGGAAAAGGAGACAGAGACAATACAGACAGAGAGAGAGAGAGAGTGTAAAGAAGAGAGTAGAGTGTCAGAGATGTCAACGGAAGAGTAGACTAGAGTAGTCAATGGCACCAAGGGTCACTAAGAAGTTAAGAAGCATGGCTATATAAAATTGCCAATGGGGTCTAATATCATGGAAGTTACTAGAAGTCTTACAAGACTTGCCACAGTGAAGGGATGGGAACAGAAGCCAGGTTGAAGTGAATTGAAAACCAAGTGGGAGTTAAGTAAGTCAAGACAGTAAGTCTAGAAAACTCCTATTAAAATTTGGGGGTGAGATAATTTTTTAATGTTTACAAATTAAGGTAATTAATGAGATTGAGAAGAGACTGGATATTGAGGAGAAATAAGACAATCACCAGCATAAAATTCCAGAGAAGGAGGAAGGGGATGGTGTCTAAAGCACTTTTAAGGAATTGGCTTCCATCGGGAAGAGAAACAGCTCCTCGATGTAACAGGCAAGAAGAAGAGCAGACGGGTCCAAACGAGATGATATCGGTGGGTTTGGTAGAAGGATTTCTGAGTGATTTTTATCTAAGAGCATCTATTCTCTGGGACACAGGAAATAAGGAGAAGCTGGAGAAGGTTTGGAATTGCCAAAGGTTTGGGTTGACCAGATATACGTTAAGGACTGCGTGGCACTGCCGTGCTCAGTCAAGATTAACGGTCATGAATTTATGAAGGTACAGTCTTCCCTGTTGAGTGTTTCTCCAGCTGCTCACGTACAAGAAAAGAAAAAGAATATACTGGGTTGCCCTGGGATTGGATTTGACAAAAGCCCCCAAGGGATGAGGGAATTTGGGATATTGGCAGTAGTATCACTGGAAAAAATGGCCTCCGAAATCTAAGTGGGAAAGGTAGCAAAGTGAAGGAATTGAGATGGCCAAAGACTAGAAAAAACAGAAGAGAATGGAGCTGGGGGCCACAGTGAGATCAAAAATCATTTTTGTGCTTTTAATGAAAAAGCCAAGCTGGAAAGGGAGGAACTTGTGGTCAGAAATGGAACCCTCGCATGAATGATATTGGAGGTGATGCTAAGATCTAGGGGGGATGACGCATCACAGGAGTTCCTGGAGACAAGAAGATTAAAGACCCAAAGTCAATGAGCTAGATGAGTATGTTTGATACGTGGAATTTGTTTTCTTGGCCTTTCTCTTTAGTAACTTAGAAAATATGCATCCTGTTTTTATCTCAACTTGTTCTTATTTTGGGGTCTGAAAACTACATACTGGAACATATATTTCTCCAGCTATCTTTATTGAGAATGAAATAATATCCCCCCGGGAACAATGAGGAAATTGTATTTTCCTCTATGATTGGGTCTCTCAGTTTTTGTTTTCGTATGACAACACCTTAGACCTAAATTATTATAATTAGATCTCTCTCCCTTTTCAAGGCTTGTTTTTCACACCTCCATTCTGTTATACCACCGTTCATAAAACAATCATCTGGCATTAGTTTTTTGTGTGTTTGTTTCAATGGTCACTGTCGTGACTTTCAAATTCTCCAGTTCTGTGTTTTGATCCATTCCACCATCAATTAGAACAAGTCTAATAACTTTGTTCAGGTTATAAGCTGGGTTCCACATCTAAGAACATTTTTTTTTCATTGCTCTTTCATTTGTATGACATTCCTGAAGATGGCTTTTCTCTCCCCGCTCCCCCTCCCAAACCCTGTTTGACGTCACTTCCTTTCTCTTGCCCTTAGCTGTTGCAGAGGGTTTCAGAAGCAGTTTAAAATTTGGTCCCAGAAAACACAGGCTTTTCTGTCCAAATGTCTTTTGGATTTTTTTTCCTTGATTTTTCAGAAGTTCACCAGGATACGTCTATGTTTCGGTCACGTCCAATAATTTTGCTTGATACTTTGTGAGTCTTTTGGCTGTCTGGACTCAGGTCCAGACAAAATTTCTGCCCAGAAATTAAAAATTTTGTAAAAATGTCCAGATGTCTAGAATAAATAATAATAATAATAATCATAAATTAATAGTTGTTTTGAAAGTAACATTACCAATAATACTAACACGAATAATGGTCACGTTCGTGTGGCTTTCCCCTGCCCCACCCCCACCCTAAAAGCAGAGCACGAGGCATGGGCTTGGGTGTTAATAGTTTATTTGGAATATAATCCCAGAAAGCAGACGTGAAGGAACAGAGAAAGAGACAGACAAGAAGGAAAAACAGGGCACTAACAGCATCTGCTACCACCAACAACCTTCCCTGGACTTTTGCTATGTGCTAGGTGATAGCCAAACCACAGTGCATGAATTAACTCCTTACAGTTTACAATAATTTAATGAGGCAAGTAGAGAAAAAGTGTTTTTTCAAGTTGCCTTTATGCCAACTTTTCTGATTTGTCATCCTTTAAAAAAAAAAAATCCTAGGATCCCCTCAGCCCTCCAGAAGTTTCTTCTGCTTCCCAACCCTGCCTAGATGATCCTGATGACCACCTGAAATATTTTTTGGTCATCACCCATAGTTCCTTGCACCCTTGCTCTTCCACCAAACTCACACAGCAAGACTGCAATCTCACAATTAACCTCCTCAGTTCTGTGATTGACTGAACATTACAAAAGAACATCAACCAATCATGCCTGGCCGGATATGCCATTTCTTTATCCCTTTATCCCTTTATCCCTCTTCTATCTCCATTAACCATCTAAAAAATGTTTGCAGTGGTCTCAGACCCTCTACTAAAACTTCACTTTCCACTTGAAGAAGAGAACCTTGCCTCCTTCTTCATCAAGATAATGGAGGCCATCGACCTCAACGGTCTGTCCCCATCTACAAAGCAAGTGTACACATTCAACCTCCATAGTGAGACAATGACAAGTCTCTCCTCCTTATCAAAGCCACACCCTTCCCCATGGTCTTGATTGTGTCTCCCTCTTCATTAGTTATTTCCTTTTATCTATATCTTCAACCTCTCCCATGTTTCTCTCTCCTTTAGTGCTAGAAATACACATTCAGCTTTCTCTCCTGCTTATAAAATCCCTTTCTTGGGGCACATGGGTGTTTCGGTCAGTTAAGCGACAGACTCTTGATTTCCGCTCCGGTCATGATCTCAGGGTCCTGGGACTGAGGCCCGTGTCGGGCTCTGTGCTCAATGGGGAGTCGGCTTGAGAATTCTCTCTCTCTCTCCCTCTGTCCCTCCCCACACCCCCTCTAAAATAAATAAATATTTTTTAAAAATCTAAGTATCTAATATTTCATAGAATATTAGCTATTGCATCCTGGCCCCTGTCTACTTCTAGCCTTTATGTCATTTATTTTTTTTTTTTTTTTTTTTTTTTTACCCCTCTCCCTGTTCCAGCCACACTGGCCTTCTTGTCCCTCATACACCCAACCTCATCCTCACGACCACCTCAGCCTCTGTGCTTGCTCTTCCCTCTGCTGGCAGTAGTCACACTGGGTCTCAGTTCAAACATTACCTCTTCAAAAAGATCTTCAATGACCTAGTCTCCTCTACATGCCAGTTGCTCACTATGATGTCTGTCTTCTGGGTCCTTTTCAGTACTTTGTATTATCACTTTCGGTTATTGGTTGCCTTATGATTTTCTATCCTCCCTTCCACCTCAGGGCGGAAGTCCCAGTATTACTAAAATCTTGCCTATCTTAAGATACTTCAAGTTCCTTAATCTCTTTGTTAAATAGTGGTCCTTCAAATTAGAAGAAGAGAAAGACAAAGTACTCACACCCAAAGCATTCTGGAAACAGACATAGTAACAGGATAATTAATTCAGCATTTTTCAAGTGAGAAAGGAAATAACTAAGAGTCTGCAAATGAAAACAAATGGAAGCAATGTTAAGCAGATCCTGTCATAAAAGGCCAGCAAGATATTTTCTTGGTTTGGTCATTGTCTGAGGTACCCAACTTTGTTCACTCCAAAAAGCAAGGGATACATGGACACATACCAATAAATGTTTGTTATATACTCAAAATATAAATGTCACTATCAAAAGGCTAAGTTCCCCAAGACTCTCATTGGATGCATCATAATTTCTCTCCTTTCCTGCTCCCCACACCAGCAAAATGATTTCCTTGAGCCTGCCCTCTCCTCTTTAGAGTAAATGTTGCTACGGTTACCATAACAACAAAGCCACCAGTCCTCACTCAATCCACCAGCATTTCTTTTTTTTTTTTTTTTAAAGATTTTATTTATTTATTTGACAGTGAGAGACAACCAGCGAGAGGGGGAACACAAGCAGGGGGAGTGGGAGAGGAAGAAGCAGGCTCATAGCGGAAGAGCCTGATGTGGGGCTCGATCCCAGAACGCCGGGATCACGCCCTGAGCCGAAGGCAGACACTTAACCGCTGTGCCACCCAGGCGCCCCCCACCAGCATTTCTAATTCCCCTTTAAACCGAATGCATCTTTGGCCTGCAATGAAAGCTTTTTGACGGATTTCGTAATTTTATGAATTATTTTAGCTGTCAGCTTAAAGGGATTTTAATAGTTTTTCCCTTTTCTGAATATTTTAAAACCTATTTTGCATAGAATGGACTAGTTGAAACCCCATGTCTCTGTGGTTTCTTCACAATAACTAAGACCATGACGACACAGTAGGGTCGTGTGGTGGACTTACCACGTATGAGTCTCCGGCAGCATGTTCAAAAGCGTTGGTGATAATCTAAGAATTATGAGACATTCAAGTTGGTTGCTGACACGAGCAACATGGAAAACGGAAAACATTTTCTATCTCTATCATGAATATGCGTTTTAACCTGTTGACTGAGAAGTATCTTCTGAATTCAAAATACAGGTATAACTATGACACTAATACTGACGTTTTATAACAAACACCACAATTTATTTTTTAAATGAATGTTTTCATAGTTGTAAACTGCTTGCTAGCCTTTCTGCATTGGTGAAGTATTTAAGAATCACCTTCGTAAATACCCACAAAACACGCAAGAAAACCATTCTCTTCTCCAACAGCACATTTTTTTAGAAAACAAAATTATATCATCCTCTTTCTTCACCAGACAGCCCTAAATGATTTTTCCAGCTTCCAAAGTCAAATCCAAAAAGCCATATCCATTCTCAGAAGATTCAATCTGCTATTCATGAAGCTATTTTGAAGGACAGACAACAGACCCTGAAGTTCCTAAAGAAGGTTCCATAATTTTCGGCGCAGGAAAAATTGTTTTTTTAAGTACGTGAACAATATTTGGAGAATAGCTCTGTCTGATATTTTAACATATTGGCTTTTAAAGTCTCCACATAGAAACATCTTAAGAAATACATCACACTTTGTGTCATCGCATCTTACAGCTTAGCGCCAGAGCCCCGGAAGTGATTAATAAATGTGTGTGAAACAGAGTCATTGTATTAATTGTGGGGAGATAAAACAGGAGGAATATTCCCTACTAGCGACCTTGGCGAGTTCTGCATGGAATCTGTGGGGGACATTGGGTTGGAGGAACAGATCATTATTTTAAGACCGAACATTTGGGTGTATTCAGAGAAAAATATCCATTCCTTCATTTCCTAACCTCACACTCAACATTCTGAAGTTGAAAGTCAGTAAAAACGACTCCGTAGCCACATACATCTCGGAGCAAGTTAACATCTCTGGGTGTCAATGTCTTTATCTGAGAGTAAGGAATAATAACACCCAGATTTTAGGATTGGTGGGATTTCAAATGAGATCATGGATAAATGTAGGAAATGGTGAATGTCTGGGGGTCTGCCCAGCACGGACACAGCCTCTGTGTGGACACCAGCCTTCAAGAATCACCCCCATCCTCCACCCTGTAATCGCCTCCAGTGTTCACGACTCAGACCCTTGGCTCCTGGTCTCTCCTGGTTCCTCTCACTTCTCACAGACACAGCAGCAGACTCATCCCTTCTGGGAACTCCCGGCAGCCTCAGCCCCTGCTGACCTAGGAATGCTATGAACCAATAGCCATCTGTTTATGACGTCGTGTCACTGACAAAGTGACCCAAGACTCAAAACACAGTTGCCCATGCCGGCTCTTACCCAACCTGGAAAATGTCAAACATCTTCATTCTCCAATAAGCCATCACTGAGCAAAGGATCCAATGAGACAAGGAAGTCCTCGCTGTGTGCAGACTGGCTTATCAGGCATGGGGAGAACAACCTAGGGAGAACCCTAGGTGATCTAGGGTTTACCAACTCCGATTAATGTCACATCGAGCCCAAACTCAGCCCCCATGGCTCAACAGAACCTTGCTTTGCTCCTTGACTATTGCCAAAATGGCGGTCATGAATTCATTGACTTCCCTGCAATGGCCCTTTAAGAGACTTTTCCAAAAATAACCAAAGTAAGCAGGACATCCAGAAACCTGCAGGCTCTTTGCCCCCTGGCCTTCCCGGGAGACATTCTCGAATGCCTCTACTGTTGCCTTATGCCCCCCACGGGTAGGGTTATTTATTGTGTCCTGCCGTCAACTAGAGATTCAATTAAAAGTCAGGAGTTGGCACAACAACTTGTTTCTTGTCAGACACATTGTAAATTGTATAAAAACTATTTTGGTGCAATTTACAACTTTGGAAATAAAAACACACGCATGTAGCAATTTGTCTGCCGGAGCACTAGGAAGTCTGCATGCCTGGGCTCCGGGTCAGAGCTGGAAAGGGGCCACTAAAGGGAACGTGTGTGAGGGTGAAATGCACGCAGTAGTGACCACCAACAGCTAGGTGTGGATAGAGCAGAACATTCCACCTCCTCCGGGTGCCATGTAAAGACAAAATGGATAATATATCAAAAGTATTCAGTACAGCACCTGGCGCATTGCATTTTAATAGGAGCGGTGGGGGTTGGGGATGATGGCATCAGTAGAAATAATAACAAGTCATCATCATAGTGGTAATAATACTGATAGGTCCTGAATCAGAGTCAGGAGAATCTAGGTTCCAGTCATAGCTCTGCCACAAATAATCCGTCCAGTCCCTCTTCTCAGAGCCCAGGAAGAACTGATAACACTAGAAAAGCAGATCCCACACAAAGTAGCGTATTCATTCATTGCTAGTAATCCAGTAATTTCTTGAAGCAGCCAGAGGTAGGCAGAAACTAAGGGAAAGATCTTAGATCTCAAGACCTGATGAAGGGTCAAAAGATAATCAAGCCATCTAGTTTTTGGTCTCCTCCAGAGCTCCCCTCAGAGCAGGAACAGGGAGAGAAGTTTGCAAAGAGAAGATGCTAGGTTTCCAGATATTAAATGCATGTGTGTTATAGGACTTGACACTGAAACTATATGGTACCCGGACAGAAATAGACAGGCAGACAAATGAAATCCAATGGAAAAAATCTAGAAATAAATTCAAATACATTTGGGAATTTAGTATATGATAAAAGTGGCACTTCAGGTCAATGAGGGGGAAAAAGATAAGTCATACTGGGGAAAAATGGATAGCCATCTGGAAAAAAAGAACTCACTTTAGGTCTCTAACTTCTACCTTATAGTAAAAGTAACTTACAGGTGAGTAGATATTTGAAATATGTTAAATGAATCCATTAAAATGTTAAAATAAAATATTTCATGTCATACAAAATTTATTATATATTTTATATAAATACATGTATTTTTATATATGAGACATTTTTTCTTAGAATAAGGCCTTCCTAAAAATACTATGTAAAACTCAGAAGCCATTAAAAATTATTAATAAACTTAACTACAAAAAAATTGAAAAAGTTGGTATGACAAAATAACAAAACAAAACAAAAAACATAGGAAGCCAAAAGAAAAATGTCAAACTAGAAAAAACATATTTGCGGGTCATATCACAAAGGGCTAATTTCCCCAGGATATGAAAAGTTCTGGCAAATCAATAAAAATCTTGGCAAATACATAAACAGATTGTTCACAGAATTTAAAGTAGAGATGTTCTAGGGGCGCCTGGGTGGCACAGCGGTTTGGCGTCTGCCTTTGGCTCAGGGCATGATCCCGGCGTTGTGGGATCGAGCCCCACATCAGGCTCCTCCGCTGGGAGACTGCTTCTTCCTCTCCCACTCCCCCTGCTTGTGTTCCCTCTCTCGCTGGCTGTCTCTATCTCTGTCAAGTAAATAAATAACATCTTTAAAAAAAAGTAAATAAAATAGAGATGTTCTAGTAACTTCTTTGACATTGGCTATAGCAACTTCTTTTTTAGATATGTTCCCTAAGGCAAAGGGAAAAAAGCAAAAAGAAACTATTGGGACTACATCAAAATAAAAAGCTTCTGCAGAATGAAGGAAACAATCAACAAAACTAAAAGGCAGCCTATGGGATGGGAGAAGATTGTTTGCAAATGACATATTGAATAAAGGCATAAAGGGTTCGTATACAAGATACGTAAAGAACTGATACAACTCAACACCCAAAAAACAAATAATCCAATTAAAAATGGGCAGAAGAAGGCATCCAGATGGCCAACAGACACATGAAAAGATGCTCATCATCTCTTATCACCAGGCAAATACAAATCAAAGCACCTGTCAGCATGGCTGAAATAAAAAAGACAAGACCTAACAAGTGTTGGCAAGGATGTGGAGAAAGAGGAAACCTCACGCACTGTTGGTGGGGATGCAAACTGGTGCAGCCTCTGTGGAAAACAGTATGGAGGGTCCTCAAAGAGTTAAAAATAGAACGGCCTTAGGATCCAGCGATCGCGCTACTGAGTATTTATCCAAAGGATACAAGAACACGAATTCAAAAGGACACATGCCGCGCTGTGTGTATTGCAACACTATTGACAATAGCCAGGATAGGAAAGCAGCCCAAGTGTCCTTCAACAGATGAACGGATAAAGATGTGGCGTATCTATATACAATGGAACATTATTCAGCCATAAAAAGAATGCAATCTGGCCATTTGCAATGATATGGGTGGACCTAGAGAGTGTAATGCTTAGCGAAATAATCAAAGAAAGACAAATACCATACGATTTCACTCATGTGTGGAATTTAAGAAACAAAACAAACAATGGGAAAACAAAGAAGAGAGCGAGAGAGACAAACTAAGAAACAGACTCAACTCTAGAGAACAAACTGATGGCCCCCAGAGGGGAGGGGGTGGGGAGACGGGTGTAACAGGTGTTGGGGATTCAGGAGTGCACTGGTCCTGGTGAGCACAGGGTGACGTATGGAAGTGCTGAATCACTACATTGCACACCTGAAATTAATATTACACTGTATGTTAACTAACTGGAATTAAAATAAAAACTTAAAAAAACGAAGTAGAGATGCTCTGAAACATACCAAAAAGCTTAAGCTTGCTTGAAATAAAAAAACTAAAGTTCTTTCACCTCTCAGATTGGCCATTAAAAAGAAAGAAAAAACTTTGAAGAAAGGCAGTTAAGTAATAAAATCAAAGATATATAGTTAAGTAATAAAAATAATAATGGTATATAAAATATTGCCATTTCTAAGGAAACACACATTTATATGCTTGTAAATTTGTAAAATATTTCTGAAAATATTGACAGGGAAATGATGTTCATGACTGTCTCAGAAGCAGAAGTGCATGGCTGGGGGCAAAGAAGAAAGGCATACTTTCCATTTTATGCTTTTTTATACCTTTGGGATATTTTATGTGCATATAATGTCTATTTATAAAATTCAATGAAATAATATGTAACTCAGGCAGAGGGAGCTGAAAACAAAACCTGCCACCAATCCCGCCCCACCGGGTCCCTAGTCAATTCCTTTTAATTCCTGACACGAGTTATGTCTCTGTGCCTTTGCACATCCCGTTCCTTCCCCCTGGAAACCGTTCTTCCCCACATCTCACTATCATTCTTGCCCTTAGGTATCTTCTGTTCATCCTTCAGCTCACAGATCCTTGGTCAAATTTTTTAGGAATCCTTCTTAATCTCTGGCCAATGGAGGTTACAAGTCTCTAGGGCCCTGCTTTTACCCATCACACTATCATTCCGTTCCCTGCTGCCCCCGCTAGACCCTAAGCTCCCTGAAGAGAGAACATCTTCCTGACTCTGTACCTGGTCCTAAGTACCTTTATCGTAGGCATTCTACTAACTTTATAGATGAGGGAGCAGGCAAAGAGGGGCCATACACCCAACCTAAGCTCTTACCACTATGTGATGCCAGATTACAAACTGGAGACTTTCATCTCCTGGCATAACGTTCTCCTCTTTCCATAGCAGCAGCACCTCGGTTACCCCATTATTCTTGAAAAGCTCCAGGCACAAGATCTCTATCCGTATCCCCTCCCCCCCGCCGACCTAGGCACCAGGTGTACCTTGGGATTGTGCCTGTCTTCCTTGTTCTATTATCCCTGCCTCTTCGTCCCTTCCAGAGAGAGCTCGACACTCCCCAGCTCCCCGCCTGCCCTTCCTCAGAGGTTTGTGGCCAACAATTACATGCCATTATTGGGCTCTGGGTGTTCAAAGTTCAAAGCAGAGCCATACAAATGGAAAGAGCCCAGAGCCTGAATTAGCAGGCCTACTAATTACATGTGCTGGTTTTCATTCTCACTGGCCAGGCAGCCATACGACCTCACTAAGCCCCTGTTGCTTTACCTGTCTTACAAGATTGTTAAGAGACCAAATATATTAAAATGTTCCATACATTTCAGGACATAATTCTTATCGTGAACACTTGCACCTTTCAGGAAAAGCCCATTATGACTGAGGGCAAAGCTGCTTGGCCCCTAATCTGAGGGCTTACATTGATCCTTTTTTTTCTTTTTTTCTTTTCTTCTTTTCTTTTCTTTTCTTTTCTTTTCTTTTTTTCTTTTCTTTTCTTTTCTTTTCTTTTCTTTTCTTTTCTTTTCTTTTTTTCTTTTCTTTTCTTTTCTTTTCTTTTCTTTTCTTTTCTTTTCTTCTCAATAGTCACTTTCCAAAAGTAGGAAGGTGCTCTAAAAATGGTCATGGGGTGGGACCTCTTCCCTACACCTTCTGGGAAAGTAGTTTTAAATTAAAAAAACCTGCAAAATAATGCTTTTTTCTTTCCTTCTTAAAAATCACTTTCTGGGTGCATAACTCAAAGTTTCTTAATGCAATTAAGCCAGAAGAGTGAGGAGGCCATTGGCTTAATTATCTTCAAAGCTGTTCCTCGAGTGCTCAGAGCTGACAACTGAGTTCATTAGGTTCTCCCTCTGGAGAAAGCACAAAGCATTAGTAAAACCAAAAAAGCAAAAACAAAAGGTGGGTTTATCATGTTTTGGGCCCAGCAGAACTGGCTTTTCTATTTCCGGGGCCATCACTAGCCGGCTGTGTGATTTGGGGAAGTCACACACCCTCTCTGAATCCCAGGATTCTAACTCATGGAGATGCTATGAGGTTAAACAAGATAAGGAAGGTGAAAGACTTTTGATAACTAGCTGTCTGTGAGTAGAAATTACTGTCCACTACACTGGCACGTCCCCAGTTGGTGTTCCGCACAGCTCTGCTCCATGAGGGCTGTGAAGAAAGTGTCTGTACCACATGAATCAGAGAAATCAGAATTTCGAAAAGCCTCGACACTACAGATCTTCCCAGAGTCTTTAATAGGCTAATAAGCCCTGTGAGTCTCCAAGACCAAAATGAGGGATAGATGTTGCAATGTTTCCCAGTACGTTCCAGAAATGGTCACTTTAGGGAACATTGTTCTCCACCAAATTCCATGTGGAAGCCAAGATCCTCATCTCTCCATTTCCTGGTACGGAAGCTCAACAGAGAGCCAAACGTTGCAAGCCTTAGGGTCACGGGGTTGGTCAGTGTGCATCCCCCACCACTGCACCTCACCCCTGCTTCTTCCCCACCTCCACCTCCCGCCTCTCCAACCAATCCATTCTTCCATCTTGCCCCTGGCTTCTGGTTGGGTCCAGCCAATGGAAGATACTGCAGGAGATTAGAGAGTAAAAGGAGAGAAAGTCTGGGGTATTTCTTCACCAGTCCTTCCCTCCATGGGTGTCATGGTTCTAGAAAGCACTACATCCTTCTAGGATAGCTTCTCAACCTAGGATCGATGGGTCTCCCTCCTTGGGAGACGTACACAGGACTCCAGGGCTCTGTGATCTCAGAAGGGAAAATAACAAGTCAAATGGACATTTCTGGTTTTGTTTTTTTCTAATTTACCATACACGATGCTTTCCGTTACAAAATAAATAAATAAATAAATAAATAAATAAATAAATAAATAAATAAATAATTTTTTTTTACTAAAAAAAAGAAAAAGAGTCACCAGCCCAAACTAAACCATGAACATTTTAGTGACCTTCCTATCAGTCTTTTTCCCTCTGCATCTTTCTTCATAATCACTAATACATCCACCTTCCATTTCCACAGCTCTGCCCACTAGCTGGGGGGTATGCATGACTTGCTTGGACCAAGCAAGCTGTCAGGGGGAAAGGAGAGCACAGTTGTAACCGCGGGGAGCTTTCTCCAGGCTCCAGAAATCTGCCGACATTGCCTCGACCGTAGCTGCGCTCCAAGACACAGGGGTCGCCCGCTAGCGAAGCCCGACCTGCCCCGAAGGGTCCCCTGGAGCTCCGGTCTGCAAATACACTTGCTCGTTTCTTCAACCAGCTTCATATCATGCTTTCTCTCTCTCTCTGCGGTTAACTCAGAATCCTGTTTCTCTACAAAGATGCCCTGAGTGTATTCTGGGCCCTGCCCCAGAGCTAACCGTCTTTCTGTTTTGCCTGGACATCGGTCCCGTTGTTTCCGATGATTTACCTGCAAGAGGGGGCGGGATTGCATCATCTGAGTAAGTTCGTTTTATAAGAATAACCATGAAATCCAGGGGAATCCATCTTCATACCTTCTACTCTTGTAAAGACATTAGCTTTTAGGGTAGCTCTCCCTTAAACCAAAGCTTCGTCTGTTGTTTTCCTTTGGTCAATTTCTCCGTAGTTGTGTTTGCTACTTCTGCTGTACGTCCTTTGATAAAATCGAAACACCTTGCAAGGGGTTGCCAGGGTAGAAAGGGTTGTCTCTGCCTACGTGCACCCCTCCAACAAAAGCAAGCACCAGAGAGAGAGAGAGAGAGAGACTGAGAGAGAATGACAGAAAGAGACAGAAAAAGAGGAGGGAGAGAAAAGAAAAAGAAGACACAAAAAAAGACCTGGGCGGCTGCTGAAGTTTGCTGCCTTAGGCTACCGGTGCTCAGATGAAAATATCAGGACTCGTTATGATAATAACTAAAATCAAAGTTCAGAGAGACACGTGTATACCCATGTTCGTATTTTCACGATAGGCAAAAGGTGGCAGTAACTCGGTTGTCTGATTGCAAATCGATGGTGAAACAAAATGTGCCACGTCCATGCAATGGAATATTCTTCAGCCTACAAAAGGAAGGGGATTCTGACACCTGGTCCAGCGTGGATGAACTTGGAGGACATTATGCTGAGTGCAATGAGGCAGTCACCAAAAGGTAAATACTCTATGAGTCCACTGATGGGTGGTAGATAAATTCATAGACACGGAGAATAGAATAGTGGTTTCCAGGGGCTGGGAGGAGGGGGCTGGGGAGAGAGTGTCCAATGGGGACAGAGTTTCAGTTTTGCAGAATAAAGAGTTCTGGAGGTGGAACGTGATGTTTGTACAACTGTATACATGTGCTTAAGGCCACCGAACTGCACACTGAAAAATGCTAATACGGTATATGTTGCCCCAATTAAAAATAATTTTTAAAAATAAGTAACATCAAAATCAGCTTTCGAAAAAGTAGCCCGATGCCTTCACCTAAGCTCTCCGGATCCAGCTTCCAGTTCAGTCCAGCGTTTTCTGCCAGCCTTCATTTTTCCCTTGGGGAAATCAGAGGAAATAAAAATAAATAAAAACAACATGACTGCTCCCCTTCCTGCCCTTCTTTATTAAACACAATGTCCCTGGAGTTCTTGGTTTTAGAGTGTTTAGGATTGTTCTCCCGTGGGCTCTGAAGGCCATGACTTTCCAACATCATAGCTAAATAGCATTTGATAGCATGGAGGAAGGCTGAAAGTTTTAATTCTAGGACCCAGAACCAAACTTGTAAAACAGACTTCCAATTCTGTTCACAGTGTAATGAGAATGTAACTATGATGCATTAAAAATGAGTTGCTTGGAGCTCAGTTTTCCCCCGGTCTTTTCAACGAAGGGACAAAGAGCTACAGGTAATCTTGGCGAGGCTGTGCTGAGCCAGTAGGAAAAGAGACAAATACGAGGTACAACCTTTGTATAATCGCTTTCCTTGTTCTGCGTCTTAGGGCATGCTAATTTCTAGACCTCAGATCATCTGCAGAATGAACCATTTTGCATTCCTGGTGATGTTAGTCTTCATTTATTCGTCCAACAAATATCTACGGACTGTCTGCTATATAGCAAATACCGTCTTCATGGAGCTCACAGTCCCACTTGCGCTCAACTGAACAAATGCATTGGAACATGCAATAGCCATTTTCTACCTTCCCCCAACCCTGCTCACCTTTTGAGAGAGGGAGAGAGAGCAAGAGGGAGAGGGAGAGAGAGAATCCTAAGCAGGCTCTACACCCAGCATGGAGCCTGACCCAAGGCTCGATCCCATGACACTGAGGTCATGACCAGTGATGAAATTGAGAGTCGGATGTTCAACCAATGGAGCCACCCAGGGGCCCCCTGGGTTATTTCTGAATTGGGATCCTGTTGTCTTTTTTCAGAAATAGAGGAGGGCACAGATGGCAATTTGGGAAGTCAGCAAATAACACTCTGGAGATCAAATCCTTACTCAGCCCCAGCCCCAGCTTCTCCTTGCTTTAACTAACCAGCTCACCCATTGCACAATCATCTCAGGTCAAAGGACAGACCCAGCTCTAGCTGTCCCTGAAGACCACCCTGGTTGTTCCATTCATATAATCGTCATCACGCTTTTACTGATGCTATGATTGACACTTGTATAGTGGCTACTATGTGATATAGATACGTATGCATACATGTAAACATATTCACACATGGGTATACATATATACACACATATTTAATAGTGGTAGGCATTGGGGCACCTGGATGCCTCAGTCGGTTAAGTGTCTGCCTTTGGCTTCGGTCATGATCCCAGGGTCCTGGGATCGAGTCCTGTGTCAGGCTCCCTGCTCAATGGGGAGCCTACTTCTTCCTCTCCCTATAACCCTCCCCCCTTGTGTTTTCTCTCCCTGTCTCTCGCTCTCTCACTCTCTCTCAAATAAATAAGTAAAATATTTTTTAAAAAAAGTAGTAGGCATTAACATTATTCTCAATTAATACATAAGGAAACTGAGTCAGAAAGAAGTTAGGTAACCTACCTCAAATCGTCCAGCTGATAAGTGACAGAACTAGGACTTGAACCCACGCACTTTGGTTCCAGAATTTCTGTTCTAAACCAGAGCTACCCAAAGTAGCTGGACTTCCAACTTTTTCATACTGATCTTGGAGAAAATAAGGCGTTTATACCAGATTATAAATCTATGCAGCACTTCCTTCCTTGAGAAAGTCTTGCTAGGAAAACACAGCTTCTGAGCCAAACAACATGCTTAGTCTCCTCACTGACTTACATTCTGGTGCAACCCTGAGATCTCCTTGGGAACCAATGCCAGAAAGTTCTAGACCAACAATAGTTGGCCGATCACACTTGGACTGGGTGATCTGATAAACCACTACCCCTCCAGCTACCCCTCATATAAGACCATCTACTTCTCATGGAAGACCCAGCATCCACACTTCCGTAAGACTAGGATTGTTAGCCAGAGGTGTTAGAAGAAGTCAGTACAGGTCAAATGCTATCAAAGGGTACCCCAATTACAAAGAAGATCTTACAGGGATGAAAGGCTTTCCAAGTCCCAGCCCACCTATCCCAAGCAGCATTTGATATCTGTAAGGTATAGAAACTTCCACGGGAACAAATCCTTTCCAGACGGAACAAAAAGGCATCTTCCAGAGTGACAGCTGGAGGCTTTCCTAATTTAGCTTAGCTTTGAACCCACTCTAGTAGGATGCAAAATAAGCCAAATTACGGTTACTCTCTCAGAAAGAGATAAAACTTCAAGATTTGTCTTTCCTTTATGTGGGTGACCTGAAGTTATAGCCTGAGAAGAGTGCTCAATTACAAAGCACACTTGAAATAGAATCCTGTTTCAATCAGTCAATTAGTATGGAATTTGCACTGGAGAAGTGCAATTGTGTGTGCCAAGTGAGGAACAGGAAAGAATTGCAAACACAGGCAATTCTTTGATGCAATGAAAACTTGGGAACTGGACTTCCCAGGGGCTTCTAAAGTCAGGAACTGCAACAATTTCTCAATGGAAGCACCAGAAAATTCCAGGAAGTCATGGTGAAATCTTGCAAAGAATTAGGCCTATCCCGAAGATTCCACTCCCCACTGAACATATGCTTAGGGACTGTACAGGTTAGGGGTCAAATGTGGACCTGGGGTCAATTCCTGGCTCTGCTGCTTATAGATCTGTGAGCGATACAATACTTAACCTCTTGTGCTTCTGTTTCTTTGTCTTTGCTAGGCAATGATAGCTGCTAATAAAGACCTTGTGAGGATTAAGAAAATGAATAACTTATGATCAATGCACGTATCAGCCGCAGTTTAGCTTCTGCACTTTAAAGCTGGGAAAGTGTGAATCTTTCAGAAGATGCCAGTTCTTCCTCTGTAAAATGGCGGTAATGGTGCCTTCCTTCCCCTTCCTCACATTGGGTCGTCATGAGGATGAAAGCGAGACTCTACATTGGACAATACATGTGAAGTTTATTATAATACAATGCCTGGAAAGTTGTAGCTGCTATAATCATTACAACCACCCCAGCATCATCTCCACCACCATCGCCAGTACCACCACCTCCACCATCACCATCACCACCACACCCACCATAACCACGACCACCCCCCTGTACCATCACCACCACCATCAGCACCACCTCCTCCATCAACACCACCACCACCTCTACCATCATCTCCATCATCACTTCCACTACCCACCTCCACAATCATCAGCACCTCCATCACCACCACCTCCCTTATCACCACCTCCTCCATCACCACCACCATCATCACCACCACCACCTCCATCACCACCACCTCCCTTATCACCACCTCCTCCATCACCACCACCGTCATCACCACCACCACCTCCATCACCATCTCCTCGGCTATCAACACCACCTCTGCCATCAACACCATCTTCACCATCACCACCACGTCCACCATAACCACGATCACCCACCTGTACCATCACCACCACCACTATCACCACCACCTCCTCCATCAACAGCACCACTCACTTCCACCATAACCACCACCTCTACCATCACCTCCATCACCACCACCACCACCACCACCACCACCACCCACCTCCACCCCCACCCCCACCTCCATCACCACCACCTCCTCCATCATCACCACCTCCACCATCACCAGCACCACCTCCACAATCACCAGCACCTCCATCACCACCACCTCCCTTATCACCACCTCCACCATCACCACTACCTCCCCCATTACCACCACTTCCACCATTACCAGCACCACCAGCACCATCACCACCTCCACTATCACTAGCGTATGATTGTGCAATTATCATTTTGCTATTATCACAAAGCCAAATATCTGCTATTTGGGCATCCCCTATTCTCATAATAGCAGAAGCTAGTTAACATCCCCCTGCTCCCTTTCAGGCTCAACTTTCTCCAGAATATTTGAGAGAAAGAGATTCTTAGCTCACATCCATTGTGATGGCGATTCACACACTTCCCCGCTCTGCTCCTCCACTGGACTTGCCTGCTCCCTGCTGCAGTCCACGTGCACTTGTGCGGATCGGAGCCAGAGCCCCAGGCAAGACTGCACCCCTCCAAGGCTATGCTTATGGGTCTGGGCTTGTCTACAGTTTTCACCACGAACACCACTCTCTGGCATCTATTTTCCTAATGCAACCAAAGCATCAGAAAATGTATGGTCTTTGAAAAAAGAGCTGGGTTCAAAGCCTGACTTTGACTCTAACTTAGGCAAGTCAGTTATGTTCCTGACCTTCAGCTTCTTAGTTGGTGAAAATGGGGCTTATAATGTTTACTTCATGCAAAGTTAGGAGTCATAAGTAATACATGATGTCATGAATATGAAGTACTTAGGACTCTATTTAGCATAAAGTAGGTGTTCACTAAATGTGAATTTCCCCTCTTTCCTTTCTTATCTCTGTAACTCTCGCCCAGTCCAGAAAGCCATGTTTTTCAAGCTTTCAGAAACATCAGAATCACAAGGAGAACTTGTTAAAATCTGGATTTCTGTCCTCCCCCCGAGTGTCTGAGTGGAGAGGGCTGGGAGGCAGCCTGAGAATCTGCATTTCCAACAAGTGGCCCCACAATACTGGCTCTGCTGGCCCCAGGACCACACGTTGAGAAGCCCTGCTGTAGAGAAATGGCAAAGAGAAATCACCAGAACTTCCAGATAAATCACCAGGACACATCAATAAATTTGTTTAAAAAAAAAACAAACAAACAACATATGCAACATCCAACCCACTTACTTTTTAAAAAAAAAAAAGTCATAAAACATCACAATAAATAACACAAGTATAGAGAGTGCCTGCATGAATCATTCTCATGATGCAGTAAACACTGCCCTTCTCCACCATGGCCCTTCTCCACTGTCGGCCACACCAGCTGCCCACGTGCTTTCACTCCCAATGACCAGCACCCACATCTCTCCACCCACTTTCCTGAGAGCCCCAAGAGCTGGAAGCACCTGGGAACCACCCTTCACCGGCCACACAGGGATGCCCTCAACAACTGGTGTGGCTCCTTGCCCGTGCTAAGGATGACTGTCAGGTGTGAGCTTCCCTGTCACCCTCCATGGGATTTTGCAAGGCATCACCCTGTCTCCTTGGCCTTCTTCCTGTCCTGGTCCCATCTCCTTAGTTCCCTACTAGCTTTCACTGAGAATCCTTTCAAATAGAATTCACTTTCTCACCCATCTTCTGCCTCCTCTCTGCTCTGGGGGACCCAACCTAAGATATAGATTATGATGAAATAAGGGAAAGACATATATCAGAAGAGGAAAGGAGTGGCCCCAGAACGAAGCAAAGGGAACAGAAGGCCAGAGGCCCATGGTATCTGAACAGAAGGTCGAGTCCCCGTGCTCCAGTCTAACCTCCCCACCCCCGATGGACAGCAGACACAGCAGGGCATTACTAAGTCCTTTGATATATTAATGAGCCACTTCTTACAGCTCCTCAGACCATTCTGATCCCTGAACTTCTAGAAACTGATTTTAGCAGCCCAGTTATTCTCCTCAAGAATGTCAGTGGGCAAGATAACTTGTTCATTTGCCCTGATAATGTATCATTAAGACATATTTCTGGCCCCCTCGGAGAAGGCCAAGTGGGTTTTCCTTTAGATGGCCAGAACATCTGGATGATAACTTGCTTGCTTTTCATTCAGACCCAGGCAAACCTCATTGGACATGACACTCCCTGCTTGGCCAGGGATTATGAATATCCCAAAAGAGACCCTACAAGACTCTTCTTGATTGCCTCCAACACACAGGTGGATTCCAGCTCCCGCTTACCCCCGAGGATCCTCATTTACCTAAACGGGGCCTTGTAGATTTGAGGACTCCAAAAGCCGAATGACACTTCAGGAGGGGCCCCTGGGAGCAGCAGGCACAGAGAGGGTCTTCACAGCTGCTCTGAGTCCTCACGGTAGCAATTATGCATCAAGATGCTTTGGGTACCGAAGCGATTCACAAAATCTTCCATCTACATCGTAGATCCATGAGGGTTCAGGGGGAAGAGAATGGGATTTGGAATTGGTCACTCCTGCATTTGAAGCCATGGAAAGTGCTTCCATGCTCTGTCATTCTTTATTGAGATTGCTTCTTCTGTCCCCCCCCCACTAGATAACAAACATGGACACTGGTCACGATCATTTAACCCCAGAGCCTAGCGCCATGCCAAGTACAAATCAATACCACAAAATAGTAGTTGAATGTTGGAATGAATGATCGAATGAGAGCTCTTCACTCAAAAGCTATGTGCCCTTGGGCAGGTTTTCTGGTCTACTGCGAGAATCAAAATAAAACAAGATATATAAAAGCATCCAGCATATCGTCCCTGGTACCTGGCAGGAGCTCCAGAAGTCTCCATCTCCCATTTGACCAACTTTGTCCACTCTCTTGCATAAGCACAATGGCTGCTCACACATACCTGGGAAACACTGTCTGAGAACCCTAGAATCCATCTCAAATAAAGGGGAATGGAAGAAATGGAATCATTCACTGGGGCCTCGCAGTAACAATCAACCAAGCGACAGATCAGTGTGGGAAGCCCACCCACACAACTTCTCCCAGAAGCGCCATTTTATCCCCGCCCCCAACGGTGTGGAAACCACACCTGTCTTTCCCAGACACCATGCACTGTTTCCAAGAACTCCAAATCAAAGGCAAGGTGAAAACCACTGTCATTAAATGCCAGAAGAAAAACTACTTGGACAGAGGTTCTTTGGGGGAACACAATATTAAAATATCCCCTGCAATGTTTCCGTGCCATTAATAAAAGGAAGAAACTCCATTACCATATTTATTACCAAAGCAAACTCCTTTTAATCTACTGCTTTGTTCATCTCCGATTTTCAGCAATTCTCATCTCCCCGATGAAATGCAATTTCCATTAATGCTTTATGGAATTCAAAGAGGATGGATCTTTGAATCTTCCTAATATTATTAATAAATGCTAAGAGAGTGTAACACAAAATTAATGGGGAAATTTAATAATTCTCCTATTGGAATTTCCTTTCCAGTTAGTTCCCAGGAGGGAGCATGCTCGTGTGTACTTTCCGTAGACAATATTGTTTAATGGAAACTTTGCAGAAATTAGAATTAGGCCTTTGGTGAACAGGGATCTTTAATTTAATTTGTTTTTACTGCCAGAACACAGGGAGTTACTCGAAGCGTATTGTACCAGCAGGCAGCCCGTTAGAATTCAGTTTTGTTGTGATCACCAGGGTAATGACTTCTCCGAGGCCTGGTATTGGGAGAACAGCACGGTTTAGTTATTATGGGAATCGTAAATGTCATTAATAAAATCCTAGAGGAGCAATTGCATTGCAGAGCGGCCTTATAAACACAGGAGGCCAGTCACATACTTGAGAGGAGAGAGGGGGTGTCTGCAGTGCATTGGGGCCTGGGGGAAGGAATGAGAAGACAGAGGGGAAAATGAGAAACCTTGCTTTTATTTGGATTTTTTTCTCCCTTAAAGTCTGTCTCCAGCTTAAAACACAAAATAAAAACCCTTTGTTGTTAATTCTTGGTTCGCTTTCCTGATACGGAATTGGCTGTTCCCACCTCTACGATGTAGAGCCAATCTCCCTGCGATGCCCAGAATGGTAACTTTTAAAAGGGCAACTGCTTCTTCTAGAAATTTTATCCAAAGGAGCTGAAAGCAGGGACTTGGACAGATATACCTGTACGCCGATGGCCATAGCAGCATTGACAATATAAGAAAGAAAAGCAACTCGAGGATCCGTCAACAGATGAATGGAGGAACAGAATGTGGTGTACCCATTCCGTGGAATATTACTCAGCCATGAAAAGGAACGGAGTTCTGACACTCGCTCCATGAGGGAGCTGTGAAGACCTCGCACTAAGTGAACTGAACTGACACCAAGGGACAGACATCATATGATTCCACTTGTATGGGGAACCTAGAAGAGGCAAGTTCATGGAGACAGAAAGTCGAATGGAGGTCAGCCGGCACCGGAGGGAGTGCGGGTGAGGAGTTATTCCTTTGGGTCCAGAGTTTCCACTTGTGGAATGAAGAAGTTTTGGAAATAAACAGTGGTGATGGTTGTACAACATTGTGAGGATAACGACCCCCACTGAACTGCACTCTTAAAATAGTAAAAATGGCAAATTTTACGTTACCTATTACGTTCTATATTTTACGCAATAAAAAGAATTCTAGAGAAATCAGGGGAAATGGGACTTAGGAATCTTTCTACCTCTTTTCCTTCGTTCTCTTCTGTCCCTAACCTGATTCCCTCTCCTCCATATGAATCACTCGGTTGCCCTTATCGCGGTAAAATAGAAATGCCTCGTGCTCCCTGTAGGCATTCAGTACGATGACTCTGGGATTGAGACTGTGGGAGCCAAGTCTGGCACCCTTCTCTTCTTTTATCTTGTGGATTCCATTTCTCCATTAAAATTGTATTTTCTTTCCCCTTAAAACTATTTTTGCTGAAAGACAACTTGGTTCTTTCAAATACATCCTTTGGCCTACGTGGCGATGTATTAACGACACACTCAGTGTTGGAAGCAGGCTTTTTAAATAGCCACTTTTTAGGGAATGGTTTTATTTCCAATTCAGTTCATAAAAAGAGCAGCAGGGGAAAAAAAAAAAAAAGAATCAACTCATTTCACCCCCAACCCCAAAGACAGGTCAGCTTTGCCCGACAGTTATCACCGCAAAGGCCCCCTGGCTGAAATCGGACCCCACTGTCTCAGAGACACCTGTCACACCGAGACAAGCTTCCCTATCTCTTAAACCTGAGGAGTTAATGGGAACATTTGTAAGGCAAACGAGGGTTTTCCCTTACGTCTGCAAAAAAGCAGCCATCAGATAAACTCTCACTCCTAAGAGAGAGAATTAAGGCCCAGATAATTGAAGGATTTTGATTTGAAGATTCAGAGCTGTGGAGAAGCTTTATTCCCAAATTGAAAGAAAAAATTCCAGTAAAATGTACCCAGTTAGGATCGAGAGGACACCAACCACACTGTTCGTGCTTAGGTGCCTTTTTGATAGTATGTGCTTGGTTTTCTTATCGTACAAGGAGGCACGAACCCTAAAATACAAGTTTAATTCGACTTATTCTTACTCACCTCTTCCCACCAAAACTTTTAAGTGGATAATAACATAATTTGGCCAGAAGGATTAACTCTGGAAAATTTTTTTTTCTTTTCCTTTTGTCTCCACATTTAGCATGGCTGTTTTCTTCCACAATGGAAAAGCATCACTATGATGTCTAATCCATTATTTAACGCTGCTAAGCTTGGCTGTTGATTTCAAAGGCGCTATTACCATTTGGAGACTGAGTGAAATAGCGCGATGCTCATTATTGAATCGCTGGCAAACAATGTGGTTCTCTGCGATGTCTGGTAGTAGTTTGCGCTGAAATGTGAAGGAAATTAACCAAGAGTTTCTTGGGGCGATGAGCTTATGAGAATGTACCCATATAATAATGATAACAGGGGCTCCTGGCCGGTTCAGTCAGAAGAGCATGGGATTCTTGATGTCCGGGTCGTGAGTTCGAGCCCCGCGTTGGGTGTAGAGATTACTAAAAATAAGTAAATAAATAAATACTTTAAAAAAATACATGTTAACTAAAATAATCACAACAAACATATATATATTGATCCTGTATTTTCAATCATCTTACAAGCCTAATTGGATCGACCATTTTAATGGAACTGTCTCATCAATTCAAGCCGCCAGTCAATTAAATCTAACAATCAGTTTAACTGATCTCCCCCGACCCACACCCTCCCCCACCCCGCAAACAGACCAAATATCTGAATGCATGGAATTCACAGGCTGTTTTCACATCATGTACACATGGCCTTAATGACGAAATTGGACCCATGCCACTGCTGAGCTCATCGATTGTACAGAAATCACTCCCTGATACGTGGTCTCCCCCCTCCAACCCACTTTCCTTCAAAAAAGAAAAAAATCCCAGCTAAGAGTCAACCAGTCCAGTACCCAAAGAATGCCTTGGCCCCAGGCTCTGAGGACAAGAGATCCAGACTCTGAAACGTTAGCCCGCACGCCGTCAAGATGTACTTTAGGCCACAGGCACCTGCCTACTCAACCAATTGTAGCTCCCTACATGTGTCTACACGCATACCTGAACTTGGCTCTGTGACCATGCATTCCAGAAAATTCACAACCCTCCGCACGAGAAATGAGTCCTGTTTTCCCCATAAGCCAACTTGCCTGGGTCCTTGTGTCTTATTCCAAAACAGTGGTTACCTTCGTCCAGAAAGGATCCAAGTCTTCTGCGCTTTTCACAGACCCCTCTGGGCACATATGAGGTCCCAGCGTGGGGATGGGGCCCTCTCATAAATGGCAGGGGTGTGTAAATTGATACAGCTTTCCACAGGAAGCAACTGGGCACAATCTCTCAAAATCACAAACACATACACCCTTTGTCCAGAGAGTCTGCTGCTCAGAATTTGTCCCACAGGCTCTAGGATTTACAGACTAACCTGAAAACGTGGTTAGTCATTGCGGCTTTGTCTATAACAGGAGAACACCTCCATGTCCATCGGCAGGTGACTGGGAAAACATGTTAGTATCGATCTATACAACGGAATCATAGGAAATAAGGAAACTGTGTAGGCATTGATATGGAATGATCTCGTCATGTAATATGATAACAATATGAAAACAGTATATATAGCATGCTTCCATCCATGTATTTTAAGAGGAAAAATTTATGCATTTGGCTTTTTTACCGTTTTTCATACATAATGTAGCTCAGTCTCTATTCTTTTTTTTTTTTTAAGATTTTATTTATTTCTGTGACAGAGAGACAGCCAGCGAGAGAGGGAACACAAGCAGGGGAGTGGGAGAGGAAGAAGCAGGCTCCCAGCTGAGGAGCCCGATGTGGGACTCGATCCCGGAACGCCGGGATCACGCCCTGAGCCAAAGGCAGACGCTTAACGACTGTGCCACCCAGGCGCCCCCCAGTCTTCTATTCTTTATGTCCATGATAAAGCCTGGTCCACTTGGTAGAGCCTAAGAACACATATATTTGCTTTATCACAAATGCGTAACATCTGAAAGCACTTCATTCATTCAATCCACAAATATTTATTAAGATACCATTGCCGCTAGATGCTGGGGGGAACAGAAGCAAAAGAACAATGCCCCTGAGGCCAAGGAGAGACAGTTGGTGAATGCATAGACAGTAGTCACCTAGTGGTCAGTGCCATGAAGAAAAGCAAAGGCTTGCTCTGAGGAACGGGCACCCAACATTTTCTCCTTCCTGCCATAGAAGACGCAAAAAGGAGAGAAGAGAACTAAGCCACTGGCCATTTGATGACATTAAAACAAAGCATGCTGGGGCGCCTGGGTGGCACAGCGGTTAAAGCGTCTGCCTTCGGCTCAGGGCGTGATCCCGGCGTTACAGGATCGAGCCCCACATCAGGCTCCTCCGCTATGAGCCTGCTTCTTCCTCTCCCACTCCCCCTGCTTGTGTTCCCTCTCTCGTTGGCTGTCTCTATCTCTGTCAAATAAATAAATAAAAAATCTTTAAAAAAAAAATAAATAAATAAAAATAAAACAAAGCATGCTGAGCATTTATGACTAATAAATTCATGGGGAAAGGCTGTGTTTTCAACAGAACAGAATATTCCAGTGAAATGATGGATTAATTGTTTATAATCTGGTTAGAAGTGGACGGTGGCTATCGGTGGTCCAGGACAGACATTTAGAGAATAACGCAATACCCAAAAAGTCCTTGTCGGTCTGAACAGAAATATTCTTTGAGATTTAAGAACATTCTCAGCCAGACAGCCAGGAATACTGCAAGACTGCCGATAGAAATGAGCAGAGGCCCTCCGCCCAGAACCAGAAACCTGCAAAGTCAAGAAGGAAAAGTGTAAGATAAGCAGGCTCCAGAGTGGCTCCTGACAAAAAGAAAAAAAGAAAAGAAAAAAGAAAAAGAAAAGAAAAGAAAAGAAAAGGAAAGGGGAAGGAAAGGGAAAGAGAAAAAAAAGAAAAGGAGAGGAGAGGAGAGGAGAGGAGAGGAGAGGAGAGGAGAGGAGAGGAGAGGAGAGGAGAGGAGAGGAAAGGAAAGAAGAGGAGAGGAGAGGAAAGGAAAGGAAAAGAAAAGAAAAAGAGAAGGGAAGGGAAAGGAAAAAAAAGAAAAAAAAAAGGCAAGGCAAGGAAAAGAGAAGAGAGAAGAGAAAAGAAATGGAAAGAAAAGGAAAGAAAAAAAATTGATAAAAGAGAGATTATAAAAGTCCATGGCATGTCTGGGGGACCTGTTCCACAGGCAGGTAAAAGGACAAGACTGTGAAAAGGCAGTTGTTTACCCCATTACCCACATCCACAGTCTCGGAAGAGCAACACCATATTCTAATCTAAATTCTGAGAGCTGTTTAAAAATATTTTCAAGTATGGTCTCCCCATGTCCCCTCTATTTGTAAGGTTGTTCCTTACCTGCATTGTCACGTCCTACAGCCATCATACCCGTGGTTCCGTCTCCTCGCGGACCCTCCCTTGATCCAAGTTCTACAGTAACTCACGTTGAAATCTCAACACCAGCCCTAATGGCACTGCCTCGATCCATTTCGGTTGTCTGGAACTTGTCCTCTGGAACGTTCCTCAGTAAGGGACTGTCCTAGTCATGTCACTCGGTTTTCATCCAGCATATCGCAGTGCCGTGAGAAGTCTGATGATAACCTAGTTCCCTTTCTGTGTCACTGGCTGGTTTTGCCTTTTGTCCAAAGGATTTCTTTGTTTGTTTGTTTGTTTAAGTTCAAAACTGGGGCGCTGGGTGGCTCAGTTGGTTAAGCATCTGCCTTGGCTCAGGTCATGATCCCAGGGTCCTGGGATCGAGCCCCACGTTGGGCTCCCTGCTCAGCGGGGAGCCTGCTTCTCCCTCTCCCTCTGTCTGCCTCTCCCCCTGCTTGTGTTCTCTCTCTCTCTGTCAAATAAATAAATGAAATCTTTAACAACACCACCAACAAAAAAAAAAGTCCAAAACTTTGATTAGAATATGTCTTGGTGATGGTCATTCTGGGTTGATATTCTCAGGGACACAGCACCTTTCCATATGTAGTTTCCAACCCTTTTGTATTTTAGGAAATCTCTTGTGCATTAGAGCTCTTGGCTCCATTCTTCTGCTCTGCCTGACCGTCGGGGGACCACTGCTATGCCTTTATTAGATACGGTGCACGTCCCACCTTGGTCTCTTCTTTCCAGCACAATCCCTACGCTCTGTCTCTCTGCCAGGCACTCACCAGGTACTCACTGAGCGCGACGCCCACTTGCTCCTTTCCTCTCTCCCTGCATTCTTCTTACTTCGTGCACTTTCTACCTCCTCTCCTAAGAAGACCATAAACTCTGGAAGAACTAGCACCTTTGTCTAATCCAGCTCTTCTCTCTCCCCCCAAACCGTCCTCAACCACCACAGCTCCGAGCTCCTTGTGGGTACTCATCAAATATTCTTGCAATTGAATCACGTGACCTCTTTGCCCCGAGATCCCCCTGATGGGCTCCTGGGGGGATTGTAATGATCTGCCTCTTGCAGTGAAGTAGAAGACGGGCATGGTAGGGATCGGAAAACAGAAAACTTCTTTAAATTTTCAATAGGCGGTTCGGAGTCGTATCGCCAGCTGTCCCCTCCCTCTGGGTTTTGCTTAATCCGCTGTCATAATCCTGGATGCAACGCATAGGCTTATTCTGCTAGTGCATAGCTTCATATATTAAATTTTACTTACACTTGCCGGGTTTCTGGACGTTTGGGTGCCTTGCACCCCTGCTTTGTTTACTAACGTTCTTCTCAGCACAGGGTTAGTCCCAATTCTGTTTTTCGTAAAGGAAGTAATTTTCATGTACTACATTGAGAATAGCCTCTTATCTCGTCTAATATTGCATTGATGTTACCTAAAGTTCCTGCTTTGGGGCGCCTGGGTGGCACAGCGGTTAAGCGTCAGCCTTCGGCTCAGGGCATGATCCCGGCGTTATGGGATCGAGCCCCACATCAGGCTCCTCTGCTATGAGCCTGCTTCTTCCTCTCCCACTCCCCCTGCTTGTGTTCCCTCTCTCGCTGGCTGTCTTTATCTCTGTCAAATAAATAAATAAAATCTTAAAAAAAAAAGTTCCTGCTTTAATTAATTAATTAAAGTAAAGTAAAGTAAGGTCATTAAAAGGATGATCAGAGCATTGTTTTTCGTGGATTACATTTAAATAATTTTTTTTTTATTATTCCTCCTTTCCCATCAGATTAGATCATCATTATTCTCTTACGACAGCGTTTGTAAACTGAACAGGGTTTTCGAATGTTCTTGTTTGCAGAACCCCACAAGGTATTTTCAAAAACGACTGCTTTAAAAAAAAAAAATTATCTCATGAATCGTTGAACGCTACATCAAAAACTAACGATATATAAACTAATTATATATGTTAGCTAACTGAACATAATAATAATAAAAAGAATTTTTAAAATGAAAAAATTTATTTTTTAAAGATTTTATTTATTTATTTGACAGAGAGAGACAGCAAGAGAGGGAACACAAGCAGGGAGAAATTGGAGAGGGAGAAGCAAGCTCCCCATTGAGCAGGGAGCCTGACAAGGGGCTCGATCCCAGGACCCCGGGATCATGATCTGAGCCAAAGGCAGACGCTCAACGACTGAGCAACCCAGGTGCTCTGGAAAAAAAAAATTTATCTTGTGTTTCCATAATTGCAAGGAATATAACTTGAATATAGTACTTATTGATATTCATAAATGAAATGGTTACATGGCTCTTAAGAGGTTTTTCCCTTCAACAGATCGGTCTAATAAATACTCGGCCATCTGTTGTGAGATCAGCGATCTTAGGTTGGTTTATGAAGCCCCACGGGTTCAGAACTGGAGCACCTGGATTCAAATCCTGATTTGCCACCTATTGCAATTTTAGGAATTTATTTAATCTGTCTATCCTCCGTTTCTTCGTTTGAAAAAATGTCATAGAGAAGAAACCCTGCATAGCATTTGGGCACAATGAAATGAGCTAATACAGTCAATGACCAAGTGCCTGGCCCAGACCAAGCCCTCAGGAGAAGTCGGATCCTACCATTATCAGCCTCCGAAAAAGACAAGTCTTCAACTTCTCTCTAGCATTCTCTGCAATCCTGGGAGCGTCTGCATTCTTCAGATTCTGCCAATACCTTAATTTTAATAAAGACCTGGAAGGTCGCAGACCCAGCGCTTGGGGGCGTGAATGCTGTACTCCACTGGCGTTTCCATCGACAAAGCCAACTCTGCAACCTTCCATTGGGACAAGAGCCGCGGAGCCTCACCACCGACATTGCAAGGAAATACATGCCCCAAAGTCCCGTTTTGGTTGTTCAACTCAATAGATAGACATTCAGTGGAAGGCTCATCAACAGTGATGCTAACGTCATTTCTTCTGATGATGCATTAGGCAAATTATCCCTCCAAAGAGAAGGATCTCTGTTTATACATCGCCTTTGCTGACCAAATCTGTTTAGGAACGTGGCAATCCTGAGATTGTCCAGTTGCAAACACAGTGGAATCAAGTGGTCCTGGTGTTGCCACTTAAGGGCTTGTGAAAGCAGGCTGTCAATATCAGTGGGCATTAAGTCTGAGTGAAATAAGCCAGTCACCAAAAAGACAAATACCGTACGAGTCATCACATTTATAGAGACAGAAGGTAGAAGGGTGACTGCCAGGGGCTGGGAGAGGGGACAGGCAGTGAGCGTTAACTGGGGACAGAGTTCAGGTGAGCAGGGTAAAAGCTCTGGTGACGGACAGGGGGCACAACAGCGTAGACGTTCTTAAATAACGCCATTGAACTATAGGCATAAAAATGGTTAAAATGGTAATTTTCAAAAAGAGTACCTTTGGGGGTGTCTGGGTGGCTCAGTCAGTTAGGCAACCGAGTCTCGACATCAACTCAGGTCATGATCTCAGAGTCCTGAGTTCAAGCCCCTCATCCGGCTCCACGCTGGGCGTGCTTGGGATTCTCTCTCTCCCTCTGCCCCTCCCCCACTGCCTGCACTCTTCTGCACTCACTCTCACAAACAAACAAACAAACAAACAAACAAACAAACAAACAGCAGCTGGCACCCGGACTTCCTTCTACTGCCCAATGAAAGAGTAGGTTGATACGACTTTTTGGAGGACGATTAAACAAAATCCATTTTTATTTCAAGATGTGAAGATTCCATGATCTACCAACCCCACTATGAATACGTATAGTAAGAAAGAAAACGTTAAGTATCTATCAAACATTTCAGGTATAACAACGGTAGGAAGAGAATTCTTACAATAGCAAAGTGATAGGAAATAAGCTACATTCGCAATAATTGGGTTTGGTTAAAATACATTTTGGTTGTGGCCCTAGGACGTGATACCAACCATTTGTTTTATATTTGCTTTGCATTTGTAACTTGTGTGTGTGTAAAAATGTTTAATTGCATAGAGAAATATTTATGCCATATTGTTCCACGAACAAAGCAGGTCATATAACAGCTTGTTTAATATGATTCCATTTTTTAAAAAGTATATCTGTAGGGGCGCCTGGGTGGCACAGCGGTTAAGCATCTGCCTTCGGCTCAGGGCGTGATCCCAGAGTTGTGGGATCGAGCCCTACGTCAGGGTCTTCCTCTATGAGCCTGCTTCTTCCTCTCCCACTCCCCCTGCTTGTGTTCCCTCTCTCGCTGGCTGTCTCTCTCTCTGTCAAATAAATAAATAAAATCTTTAAAAAGTATATCTGTAAATAAATAGATGTAGATATCGGTATTTATCTGAAAGCAAAGATAGCAAATTATTTTATTTTTTTATTATTTTTATTTTTTTATTATTATTTTTTTAAAGATTTTATTTATTCATTCGACAAAGATAGAGACAGCCAGCGAGAGAGGGAACACAAGCAGGGGGAGTGGGAGAGGAAGAAGCAGGCTTACAGCGGAGGAGCCTGATGTGGGGCTCGATCCCAGAACGCCGAGATCACGCCCTGAGCCGAAGGCAGACGCTTAACCGCTGTGCCACCCAGGCGCCCCCAAGAGAGCAAATTATTAATAATAGTTGTTTGTGGATGATGAGGTTACTAGGGACTTTTATAGTCATATATTTGCTTTAGTCCATTTTCTGTTACAGATCTGTGATATTTTTGAAGAGCGAAAATAAATAGCTTAAACAAATAAAGAAGATAAACTACACATGTGTTTAGTATGTATTTGACTTCTTAGTCCAGCAAGAACGTATTTAGCACAGAGGTTCTCAAAGGACAGAGTGCAGACCAGAACTGTCCTGAGACAATTTTCAGGAAGTCTGTGAAATCTAAACTAGTCTCAAAAAAATACTAAGTGATGGGACGCCTGGGTGGTTCAGTCGGTTTAGCATCTGCTTTCAGCTCAGGTCAGATCCTGGGGTCCTGGGATCAAGCCCAGTGTCAGGCTCCCCGCTCAGCGGGGAGCCTGCTTCTCCCTCTGCTTGCTGTTCCCCTGCTTGTGCTCCCATTCTCTCTCTCAAATAAATACAATCTTTAAAGAAATACTATGTGTCATTATTTACAATAAACAAGATACAGAAGCAACCTAAGTGTCCATCGACAAACGAATGGATAAAGAAAATGTGGCACATGTATAAATGGACTAGAACTCAGTCGTAAAAAAGAATGAGATTTTTTTTGCCGTTTGGACAACATGGATGGACCCAGAGGGCATTATGCTAAGTGAAATAAGTCAGACAGAGAAAGACAAACACCGTATGATTTCACTTATATGCGGAATCTAAAAAACAAAACAATCAAACAAAGCAGAAACAGACCCATAAATACAGTGAACACATTGGTGGTGGCCAGAGAGGATGGGCGGGGGGAGGGTATTTGGGTGACAGGAGGGGCATGGGAGGTCCAGGCTTCCAGTTCTAAAATGAATGAGTCAGGGGGAAGGAAGGTGCAACACAGGAAATCTATAGTCAATGGACTGTAAGAGCCCGTACGGTGGTAGATGGAAGCCATACTCTCAGGGAGCACAACGTAAGATACAGAGTTGTGGAATCACCGCGTTGGACACCTGAAACTAACGTAACGTTCTGTTTCAAACATAACCCATGAAAAATCCCCTAAGCTGTTATTTGCCTTCTTCACTGTGGTGATATTTACACTGATGGCACAAAAGCAGGTGTGGGGGGTGGGGGGGGGACCTGCTGTAGCCTTAGCCCAAAGAGAGGCAGTAACCAGACTAGACTGGAGCATAGTCTCTGTTTCCCTGCCAACACATGGACGGTAAAAGAACACAGTGTCACCGAAGTGTGTCCCTGACCAAACAGTCACGTTGATGAACTGTGTTAAATCCTGACTGATCCTGGGGCACCTGAGTGGCTCAGTAAGTGAAGCGTCTGCCTTCAGCTCAGGTCGTGATCTCAGGGTCCTGGGATCGAGCTCCATGTCGGGCTCTTCCGCTGGGAGCCTGCTTCTTTCTCTCCCACTCCCCCTGCTTGTGTTCCTTCTCTTGCTGGCTGTCTCTCTCTGTCAAATAAATAAATAAAATCTTTATAAAAAAATAAAAAATAAGAGAGAGAGAGAGAGAGAATGTGCGGTCCTTAATAAACTGTGTTGTGCTCTCTACTTTCCTTCCCGCTGTCTTTGAGTGTAAACCCCGATGTAACTCTTTCGTGGGGAATCCAAGAACCAAACCTCTGCTCACACGACACAGACTCTCCCACCGGTAACTCCGTGTAGCAAAGGAGGACAGCCGCCTCACACAAGAGCACTTGGGCAGTTGTTTGACTTGCACACTGAACCAGAGCTCTTCCCTCTCTGGAATATCGTGATTACTTGAAAGGTGACAAGCTCTGGTGATTCACGCTTGGATATTTGGCAGACATGTTCTCGAAAATGAACAAAGTGAGCCTGTCACTTCAAGGAAAACATCTGACAGCATTGGTTGCCAAGGATAAAACACAAAGCTTTCAAGGGAAAATTAGATTTTTAGAAAACTTATATCTGTCACTGTGAACTTGACAGCTTTGAAATACCTGAAAGACTTTAATATCGGCAGTGATATGAACGAACGTGATTATTTTAGCTTGTATTGAAAAGGAATCATTTGTGGGGAGATCTTTAAAATTCACTGTGCCGATCTATTCCAAATGACCCATGCATACTGTTTTAAGAATCTTGCGTGGGTTAAAGATTCATTCCAAGTACAAGAGAGACTAATAAATGTTGGGGCGACTGGGTGGCTCAATCGTTAAGTGTCTGCCTTCAGCTCAGGGCGTGATCCGAGGGTCCTGGGATCAAGCCCCACATTGGGCTCCTCCGCTGGGAGCTTGCTTCTTCCTCTCCCACTCCACCTGCTTGTGTTCCCTCTCTCGCTGGCTGTCTCTCTCTCAGTCAAATAAATAAATAAAATCTTTGGAAAAAAAAAAAGAGAAACTAATAAATGTTAATGTAACATCACAGAAAGTTAATTGCTGTGGTTTCAGATTCCACGTTGTAACTAACTTCTAAGAAACTACTATTCAACAATATGGCTGTTCCTAATCACATTACAAACATAATCACCATACAACGCGGCAGGTTTGCTTCTGGATGCATACCCCAAAGACTTGAAAGCAAATATCACACAGATATTTGCACCCCCATGTTTACGGCAGCATTATTCACAACGGCCAATAGGCGGAAGTGACCCAAGTGTCCATTGATGGATGAATGGATAAATAAAACGTGGGATACAATGGAGTATTTTTCAGCCAAAAAACAACGGGAATTCTGACACACGCTACCACATGGATGAACCTTGAGGACATTATGCTAAGTGAAATAAGCCAGTCGTAAAAGGACAAATACTATACGATTCCATGCATATGAAGTACCAAAGTAGTCAAATTCGTAGAGACAGGAAGTAGACTGGTGGTGGCCACATGCTGTGGGGGAGGGGAATGAGCCATCAGTGTTGAATGGGGACAGAGTTTCAGTTTCGCAAGATGAAAAGAGGTCTGGAGGTGGACCTTGGAGATGGCTGCACAACGATGTCCATTTAAAGAAGCACACGTCAAAAGTTGAGTCTTCAACTGACTTTTTTTTTTCTTTTGCTGGTTCCTCTTCGATTCGGTCGAAATGTGCATACCAGCGCCTCACAAACTGAGACCCCTGTTCCCAGCACCTGCTCATTCTCTTAGGGGGAATCAAACTTGTTCCTAAAACAGACAAGAAGCAAGAAAGCTTAATCTTTTGCAAAGCAACATGTATGCTTAAAATGGTTACAGTGGTTCGGAAGGAAGGAGGGAGGGAGGGATAGAGGGAGGGAGGGAGGAAGGAAGGAAGGAAGGAAGGAAGGGGGAGGGGAGGAAGGAAGTTAGTTTGGGAACTGTCAAATTTGGGTATTGCATCAAAAAAAAATCCACAATTATCTAAAAGGCTATTAAAATCCTCCTCCTTTTTCCAACCCTGTATCTGTGCGAGGCCAGATTTTCTTGATAGACTCCAACCAAAACAACATATTCCAATAAATTGAATGCAGAAGCTGATATTGAAGTCCAGCTGCGTTCTATCAAGCCAGACATAAAAGAGATTTGCACAAATGTAAAGCAATGCCGCCGTTCTCCCTGCTATGCATCTCTTTTGTTTTGGAAAACAGAGTTATTTTCCATAAAAATACGTTACTTACGTTAACATGCAATGGTCTTCTTATGGCTATTTTTTGAATGAATTAAGAATACAATTTGAATATTTTCTCTTTTAATTTCTAATATGGAAAATATCCATAGCTATCACCCCACGGACATAAAAGCACTTTGCAGTCTTCGATAATTTTCAAGCATGTAAAGCGTTGAGACCAGGAAAGAATCACTGTTTTAGCACATGGTAAATGCTCAATAAACACTTCTTGAATGACACTCCTCCGTCTACTCCTTGTTGGATGCGTACCCCATTCGGGAGGCTTCTCTTACCCCTGGGGTCCCCTCCCCAAGGCACCTGTTGAAAGCCCGCTTTGTCCTGCTGTCAGTCAAACACCCAGACCCTACTCCCGCAATAACCATTTGCCAAAAGTGTTGTCAAACAACTAACGGCCCATAATTGAGTTTCTGAAAGAACATGCCCTCAGGTGAGTCTAAAAGAAATGTTACAAATTAAGATAATAGAGGAGTATGTGAAACATACATCAAAATTGTCAGGAGGCTGCTATCTCACAAATCAGGGACTTGGCAAAGTAGACACAGGCGGCTCCGCGGTTGTCCACTGAGTTCTTTAATTGTTTTATCCAGATTTTCGCTGGAGCCTTGGAAAACTGTAATTCGTATCACATTGCCTTATAATCCTGGATTTGTACAAAGGGGTAATTAATACCCCAAACAATAAAAACAACAAACCTCATTACATAAAACACATTCCTGGGGTTTACAACAAAAAGCCACCGGATAGGTATAAGGGCTGAGGGAGGAAGACCATTCTTGCCTCTTTTGATCAATGAAATGGATGGAATGATCCCTGCGGAGGGGAGCAAGTACTGAGGACTTTCCTGGCTGAATCTCGCATGTGTTTTTGAGTGGAATGTTGAATTTTCTTAAGTACTGAGAACGCCCACTTCCCTTTAGAGGCACCCACTCTCGGGGTCCCACTGCCGCACCCCGACTCCTCGCCTTTGTCTGGCCACTGGGAGGACACTCAGCCAGAGTGAGGACAAGCCAAGGAGGGACATAATGCCTTCTGGAAAAATCCTCAACCAGTGACTCAGGACTTGAAGGACAAATGGCTTAGCTCCCATTCCTCTTGGAGGGGATAACTCTGGAGTTTGCCCTATGCTGGTCTCAGAACTCCCTGGGGACATTTAGCCCAGTTGCCCGCCCTGGTAATCTGCTCGATAATTCAAACGTTACTGGTTTCCTGGGCCATCCCAACTGCCCCCTTCCCTTCTGGTGTTTCTCCTACTTTCACCTTCCAAATAAACAACTTGCACAGAAATCTTTGCCTCCGGCCCTGCTTCTGGGAAACCCAAGCGAGGACTTAATTTAAAGAACCACACGTCTTTTTTTTTTTTTTTTTCTTTTGCTGGTTCCTACGAGCAGCCTCTCACACACTGAGAACCCTGTTCCCAGTACCCGCCCTTGCTCTTACGGATAATCAAAGTGTTCCTGAAACAGACACGAAGCAAGAAAGCTTCTTTGGCATAAGCAACATCAGGGCTCTGCCTTTGGCGAAGGTCTGCGTTCCCTCTGCCCCAGACACAGCTACCTGCCAGCTGCTTTCAGTTTTCAGCAAGGACGGGGTCCCCAGGAAGAACTCAAGGAGGGCCGGTTCTCAGCAGGGCGAGAGGGGAGAGAGTGCAGCTGGGCTGGGCCAGCAGACTTCCCGGGTGGGACAGCCAGGCGCCCAGCCCGCCCCGTGCTGCTGCTCAGACTGCCACCGTCCCAGCGGGCCAGTGTTTGCATGGGCTTTGCCCCCCCCCCTTATCTGTGCCCCTTGATCTCTGTTTGCTTTTCTGACCTCTCACCCCTCTGTCGGCCCAAACTTCAAGTGTTATCGTGCTCTTTTGTCCTTGTCACCACTCTGTCCTGGCCACCTCCGCTGACCGTCAACACCGCACAAACACAGAACGAGAGGGAAAGAATGCTTAGAAAAGAAGAGAAGTGGACTTTTTTTTTTAAAGAGCAAGGAAGTTGTTTAACTTGCATTGGTCAACCATGACACCTCATCGACTCGCTGGTTCCAATGGTCAACCTGATAGAATTCGTAAATAAATAGAGAGCAGAGGAGTTCAAGGCTTCCTGCTTGCCCCTCCTACTCTGACCCGAGCGTTGAGAGACACCTGCTACCAGAAAAACCGCGTTTCCAAGCTTGCGTTGGCCAGAGGCAGTCTCGGGCTCACAAAAGGGCGTTTTTGTCGAACGGACACAACATCTCGTGTGGAGCTTTTAAAACATTCTGAAAACTTTTGGAAAACACAACTTCCTCCCTAAGGCATCCGTGTATTAGGTCTTCAAGAGTTATCTCAGTGAGGATATAAATAGGTCACTCGGAAACCATCTCTCAATCCCCTGTTTAAAAATAATAATCAAAGAAAAATAGGCCAAGAGCAGAAGGCAAAAGAAAAAAAGGGAAATGTCTAGTTTTGTTTTGACCACACACGTATGTGCGCATATGTATGCTTCCCTGGGCAGACTCAAAACAGGGCTCGCATGTTTGTGATGTAAAAAGGAGGGGGGACAATTGCAAAAAAATAAAAAGAGACGGAAACCAAAACTACTTTAAAATTATAATATATTTTAGCTAAATTTATGGAAAAAGTGACTTTGGAAATGTCTCTGGCAAGTTAGAACCAAGGTGCTGCTTTTGTTCTCTCTTTTCTCAGTATCATCGAATGAATTTCTGTTACTTTTATAATGCAAATAAAAGCATTTAAAAACTCAGGACACATCACCAGATTGATTTCCTTTGACAAAACAGGTTAATCAATCCAATCCAAGAGTGGAGCAGTTTTCTGAAAACGTAGGTCCGCACTTCAACTGTTCTGGAAGGTCATTTGACAACGGTTATGAAAAACCTTAAACATACTCATTTTTTTTCCCCGACTCAGTAATTGCAATGTTGAAAATCGGCACCAGGAAATTTTCAAGCATTCAGACCCAGGTTAGTGTTCAAGGTCTCCACTGCAGTATTGGTTTTAGCGGTACAAACCCAGAAGCCACAAATAATCCCACAACAGAAAAACAAATTATGATATATCCGTGCTACAGAGTATCCTTCGGCCATCAAATGATCATAGTGGTATCATCTCTGAACGTCAAGATCGTGTGTGCGTGTGTGCACACCTACTTCTTCTATACATGGTTGACGTCACACCAGATAGGAGCTTTACATCCTATTGTATTCACCATCATGTTTTGAGCATTGCTATTTTTTCATCACAATCATTTTGATCCTGAGACCCCCACCACCTGTTTTCTCAGGTGTCCGAGGCATGACTAAACCCCACTCATCAGCATGCCCTTCCTTGGTTCTCCTCCCCCCTGCCGTACCCCACCCCCGCTCCCGCTTCCTAGGAAATAAACCACTTTCACTCACACCCTTGCCTCAGGCTCTGCATCAAAGGAGCCCCGCTGATTTACTTGACTCCTCGTAGTTTTCCAATAAATATTTGTTGAGTGGATAGACAAGGGAATCCATTTCTCCCTGTGGCTGGTTTGGGGTAACAGGGAGCCCTTTCTCACTGAAGATGACATTATTATTATTATAAACAAACCCGTAAGAGGAACAGGTAAAAACAAATTGGGGGTCAGACGTGCATCTGCTTATTTGCATAAACCAACGGGATGCCGTTTTCGAGTCTAAACAACACAGATCCTCCAAAGTCCAGGCCTTTGTATTTGTGGTCCTATTTTTCAGGTGATGGAGATACTTAACTTTGTCCCAGGAAGAAAAGTCACCCTTTTCAAAGGGCTTCAGTAGCCGCAGACTATTTTCAGACTCCCTCCTCGCTGAGTGTTACAGGGTCATGGAGTAAATTAAATTTGGGGTAGAAACCAAATAGTTCGTTTCTGACGAGTTACACATCATTAGGAAAATATCCTCAGCTCCACTGTTCGTGAGCCTGCTAGGTTTTCCTGATGGCCCCTTTCAACATCTGTGAGCAGCTGGAGGAGCCGGCTATGCTGGGGTCGGTTCTCGCCTGGTCTAATGTAAACAATCATGGGGACGCTGATTAATTTCTCAAGACTCAAAAATAATTAAGGCAACGATAATCCCTCACCCATGCAACTCCCCCATTTTAACAACCATTTAGGGGGGAGGTCAGCCAAAACATTCCGCCTGAAGTTCCCAGAACTGCCCCGCACTGTGCACCAGGGAGAGTCATTAGAGAGCCCTACAAGCGGGGAGCGAAACACCCCTATGAGCCCCAGAGAGCTGTCCAGCCCCCCACCCTCCAACCCCCACCTTGCGAGCCATAGCTGCCTCTCGCTTGTGAATTGGGAGGGGGACCGATATGATTGTGAGCCTGTCCTGTGGAGGAGAGAGCCGAAAGCCAACAAGAATGGAAAGCAGGGACTCCAACTGATGTTTGCACCTCTGTGTGCAAGGCAGCTTAATTCACAACAGCCAGAAGTTGGAAGAAACCTGTGGGTTCGCAGACAGGTGAATGGATAGATAAAACATGCCGTACCCGGGCTGTGAAACATTATTTTGCCATAAAAGGGAAGGACTTTTCTTTTCTTTTCTTTTCTTTTCTTTTCTTTCTTTTCTTTTCAAGATTTTATTTATTTATTTGAGAGAGAGCGCACACAAGTGGCGGGATAGTCAGAGGAAGAGAGAGAAGCAGACTCCCCGCTGAGCCGGGAACCTGATTCGGGGCTCAATCAGAGCACCCCGGGATCATGACCTGAACTGAAAGCAGGTGCTTCACCGACTGAGCCCCCCAGGTGCCCCCAAAGGGAAGGACTTTCTGGATGCACGAACAACATGGATGAAGTCTGAAGACACTGTGCTCATTGAAATAAGCCGGGCACACCAAATTCATAGAGACAAAAAGTAGAGTGGCGGCTGCGGGGGGTGCAGGGGTGCAGAGGCTGGAGTTCGTGTTTAATGGGTGTTAGGTTTCAGTTCCGGGTAATGCAAAGAGCGCTGGAGATGGATGGATGGATGGTGGTGATGGTTGCACCAGAATGGGAACGTTCTTAATGCCACTGAACTGTGCCCTTAAAATGGTTACAATGGTAAATTTTATGTATATGTTACCACAATTAAAAAAAAAAAAAAGAGGACTATTTAAGCACGTGCTCCCACACCAGGGCTCAGAGGGTCCATGCCTCCAGGGCCCCGGGCGGGGATCTCAACGGAAGAAAGCAGATAGATCCTGTCTCGGTCTGTTCCAGCCACTCTAACAAAATACCACAGACTGGGTGGCTTGTAAACAGCACGGATTTATTTCTCATGGTTCTGGAGACTGGACGCTGGAGGTCAAGGTGCTAGTGTGGTTGGACCACGTGCTTCTCGCTGTGTCCTCACGTGGTGGCAGGGGTCAGGGAACTCTGTGGGGTCTCTCATTGGGGCACTAATCCCATTATGAAGTTTCCACCCTCAAGATTTTTTTTTTAAGATTTTATTTATTTATTCGACAGAGAGAGAGACAGCCAGCAAGAGAGGGAACACAAGCAGGGGGAGTGGGAGAGGAAGAAGCAGGCTCATAGTGGAGGAGCCTGATGTGGGGCTCGATCCCAGAACGCCGGGATCACGCCCTGAGCCGAAAGCTGACGCTTAACCGCTGTGCCACCCAGGCGCCCCCCACCCTCAAGACTTAATCACCTCCCAAAGGCCGCACATCCTAATACCACTGCATTAAGATTTCAACACGTGAATTTTGCAGGGGACGCAAGCGTTCAGATCATAGCAGAGGCCACTGTCAGTGGAGAGCAGAGACCTGCCTTGTCTAACGGAGCGTTGGGGTTACTGACTGCGTCCACCCAGGGAGCCCAGCCCAGACGAGCAGAGACGGTCTCTGCTTACAACCCAGTGTGAGAGGCCCCGATAACTTACAGCAAAGGGTCACCAAACAATTGAGGGTTTAAATACCTGGCAATGGAGGCAAGGGCCAAAGGCATCGGGTAAATGGAAAAATGGCGCAGCAAGGATCATCAGGGAAGGCTCCAACAGGGAGAGGAAGTGTGAAATCGTCTGCAGTAAGAGAGCTCCCGCCGCCATGCTGAGGACATAGGCCTGATGGAGAGACAGTGGGGACCAACAGACACGCTAGGGACCTGTGTGAGGTCACCCATGCATGAGGTACAGACCCCCCAGCCAAACCAGAAGGATGCTGAACAAGCCTCAAGACCCCCATCAAGGGACCTGGGACAGAGAGTGAGTAGAGATGCTAGAGGGAGCAGTGATGGACCGGGGACATCGCAAATGCAGCCACCGTCCCCTCACTCTTCAAGACTCTGAAATGTTACCCCCAGTAATGCCCCAGCCTCTTGTCGCTGCTCCCATTCAAGACCCAGCTTCACGTCCAACATTCGAGTGTCACCTTCCCTGGCCCCCCGTCCAAGCCACCTGCCTGCTCCCCGCTTTGGTTGAGCAGCCATCCCTCCACCCCTGGGACCTCACTTTCTGTGCCCCTGCCTTGGTGATGGCTCCTGTCTGCTTTATGTGTTTCTGGTATTGTGACTCTGCTTTGCAGTGGAAGGTTCTCTGGACACAGAATCAAGTGGCCAGGCTTTCAACCGCTCTGACATCACATGCCCCCACCTGAGCCCCCATCCTGTACCTCTCTGGGCCTCAGTTCCTCCACTTGCAAAATCAAGAATGGGCTCCAGGATCTCAGAGGGCTCAAGGGCCAACATTCTATCAACCTGCCTGATTCCTCCAAGGAATACACAACCGCCTGATGGCTGAGCAGAAGCACTGGCCTCTGTGGAAGACTCCCAGAGATCCCCGTATGGTTGGCACCAACTGGCTGATCGACGGGCTAAAGTTTGCCTTGAGTGCCGGTGAAAGCACATTCTGGGACTTTCACATGGAGGTATCATTACAGGGCTGCCCCGGGGAGGGGCAGTAATACTTCGGTGTAGTTACCCAACACCAGCAACGCATCAGCCCTCCCGTTACAGCTCCCTGCTCCAGGGAGAGAACTCATGATCTCATTAAAGTCCAAAAAAATCCCATTAATCGATCCCGTGGTCCCATTGAGTGAATTCAAGGGGGAAAAAAATTGAAGTAAGTCATCCAATGCACGGGTGGGTTGGAGGCAATTCTCTTGCTTTGTTGTAAATATTCATGCCAGCATCACGCATATTCCAACTGCAGCTAATTCCGGGCTGCGTGAAGTGACAGGTGGAAACACAGAGGGATTTTCAGCTTGATGAAGGAAGACCAATTGTCTTTGATAATAGAGAATTGAGGAAGATCTGGAAAACAAGGCAAAACACATACCCTTTCCAAGGCACTCAGTGAGGCACCATTTGACAGGCGCGAACCAAGAGCTCGCTTGAGGGAAATAAGGTAAGTGGTACAGGAACCTCCTTTAGATGGGGTGGTCAGGGAGGGAGCCCCTGGAGACCTAGAGAATGCAAATGCACCACCATGGGAAGATGTAGAGGGAAATCACCCCAGAGAGGACAAAAAGGAAGTGCAAAATCCTGGCAGCAGGAGGACTTGATGCATACGGCAAGAGATTAGTGAGCAAGGGCGAGAGGGGTACACACTGAGCCCGGAGAGACCGAGGGTCAAATTACATAGGGACGCAGACGTCAAAGCACAAGGGTTAGATTCAATTCCAAGGGCAATGGGAATCCATTGGAAAGTTGCGGGTCAAAAAGTGACATGATCCTATTTCTGTTCCAAAAACCATCACTGTGGCTGTGGTGTGGTGATGGCACACATATGAGCAGATCGAAGCTTCCAACAGGGGCGCCTGGGTGGCGCAGTCGTTAAGCATCTGCCTTCGGCTCAGGGCGTGATCCTGGCGTTCTGGGATCGAGCCCCACATCAGGCTCCTCTGCTATGAGCCTGCTTCTTCCTCTCCCACTCCCCCTGCTTGTGTTCCCTCTCTCGCTGGCTGTCTCTCTCTCCGTCAAATAAATAGATAAAATCTTAAAAGAAGAAGAAGAAGAAGAGAAGAAGAAGAAGAAGCAGCAGCTTCCAACAGCCTGTTTAACTCTGTTAAGTTCGGTATTTTCCAAACTAGTTTGATCACAGAACCCCTTTCCCCCCCACCATGGAGCACTTCGGAGTTCTGCGATTCCATTCCCGTAGCAGACAGCATGGTCTAGGGCCGACGATCTCCCAAAGAATTTTCTGTTGCTCTGAAGGTTTTGAGCATCCAAACTGAAGTCTCAAACCCTCTCCAGATGATAGTAACTACTAACAAAAAGACAAATGAATCCATCCGATAGGAAATGGGGACACGCTTTGCATCACCTGCTTAAGTGATTCTGTCGGTCACCTTCATTTTTCAGATGAGAAGCCTGGGACTTTAAACACGGAATGATTTCCTAAAACCCATGTTACTGGGAGCTGGTGACATGGGGATTCTTAACGGCCATATGATAAACACATCCCTGGTCACGACAAGAGGCAGTCTCAGAAGCCTGCCTCCCTCTCCAGTTTCACGTGCGATTTACGGAGGATAATCATCTCCTGCGATCACGCCACCTTAATTTTCTTCTCTTTCACGGCTCCGGGTCCCTTGCTGGGGAGCTTACATGCACATAGCTCAGTGCACCCTCCCTAGCCTGAGATAATTGTGATTTACTCCCTGGTCTTCGCTGGAGGGCAGCACTAGCAGAGACGGCGATGAGAGCTCTAATGTCACCTCTCCAGACCTTCACCCTAATCCCCTGGTAGGTCACGTATGAATTCCCTCAAGCCTGCCACACAGCCGGATACCTGAACAGGCAATGTTGGGCTCTGTCTAAAAACCTAGCTATGACAAATCATAGCTTTTCAAAAGGAACAAAATATCTGAATGGACGAGTCACAAGAGACAAACTAGAAATGGCACCCCACTATTTATCGATGATAGGGAAACGTAGTGAATATATATTATTTCGCCTACACAGAAGACTGTCCAAATTCTACTGGAAAATGTTGTACTCAACCAGGTATTGCTAATGGATATATCACTCACCTTTCTTGGGGCATGGGACTCAAGCTGGATGAATCGAATTCTTCTCAAGAATTTTATTTCAGGAGCACCTGGGTGGCTCAGTCGGTGAAGCATCTGCCTTCGGCTCAGGTCATGATCCCAGGGTCCTGGGATCGAGCCTCACGTCAGGCTCCCTGCTCAGCGGGGAGTCTGCTTCTCCCTCTCCCTTTCTCCCTCCCTCACCCCCACTTGTGCGCTCTATCTCTCTCAAATAAATAAGTAAAATCCTTGGAAAAAAATTGTTATTTCAATGGGAACTGCCAGGAAAGAGGCCTTGGACTCTCTGTTCATGTCACAAAAGTCTTGAATCTGGAACTTTCCTGAGTCACATCTGCAAACCATCCCCTCCCTGCTGATATATGCATATTCACACCCTCTTTCCCTGGTCAGCTGTGAAAAGGCTTGAAGCCAGAGCAATTCCAAGTCACACTGAGAAACCAAGAGACGCATGGCATTAGGATCCTGATTCTAGCTGCCCCCCAATCCAGCCCCATCAACACCACTCCTTTGGTTCTCATTTTTGAGCCCGTAGACATTCCTGCTTTTCTCTAAGCTAAGCCAAGCCAGGGTTCTGTCCTGATTAATACAGAAAATAGGCACACCATTGATTTTTCCTTTGGCTTGGCCCGTTTATAGCTGCTAAATGAAAAGAGAGGAGGGGCGCCTGGGTGGCTCAGTCGGTTAAGCATCCGACTCTTGATTTTGGCTCAGGTTGTGATCTCAGGGTCGTGAGATCGAGCCCTGCATTGGGCTCTGCGCTGAGCGTGGGGCCTGCTTTCTATTCTCTCCCTCCCTCTCCCTCTGCCCCTCCCTGCTTCCGTTCTCTCTCCTCTCTCTCTCTAAAGAAAAAAAAAATGAATAGAAATGAACACTTAATAGGTCAGATAATAGCTGTGTAAGGTCAGCTGAAGGAGACCGAGAGGCCTGCAAAATTCCACAACAGCCCACTTCACGAATCAGCATAGAAAAAAAAAAAAAAAAAGAATGTGTTCATCAGAAGGGTTCTCAGGAATGGAAGAACAGGACAAGGTGACAGAAGAAATGTCAGCCGTGTCCAAATGCTCCCCAGGGTAACCACCTTCTGCAAACGTTCCCCATCTCCACAGCAGGCTGTCCTTAGGGTGTAGCCAAAGTGGAGAGATTACAGCCAACAGCCTTCCAGCGCTGTTCTTTCTGGAAAACCCATCCATCCATAACGCTATCTAGGTCTCTCCGTCTTTATTTCGAGCCCATGTACATCAAACAACTTTTTGATGAGCCCGCTGGTGACATGGATTTCACGTTTTTTCTGATCCCTTTGACGATGATTTTTTTAATATATATATATACAAAATAATAGAGAGGTTTTCCAATGGACATTCAGTGCATGCGTAACGTTCCAAGGCCAAATGTACCAGTTTTATTCACACATGGATTTCCGAGCTTTGTCGGCTGTGGTTTCCACGGACAATCCGTAGTGGATATCTTGGTATCATTCTCACCGCTCTGTGCATTTCAGTCGGCCAGAGAGTCAGTCTCTTGGGATCAGATCATTGTGAGGGACAGAAAAGAATGAGTTTCTGGGTCTTCGAAGAGGAGGGTCGGTTTCAGCCATCCAGTCTTTTCCTCTGGCTGGTGTCCCTGAAGCTTTTCCACGTGGACCAGGCTGACAACACGTGAACACATGTTATTTTCAGCCTACAGGAGTGGCACATATTTGAAAGAGGGGTGAACCCCCTGTTGGAAGATATGCGTTAGCAGGTGCTCATACACTTTTGGTGGAAAACGGGTGCATTCTCGGTGCTGAGAAGAGTTGCTACGGACATCGAGCAGCTCAGCATGTTAACCCTTTAACCAGAAGTCCTCTGTCCTTGGATTTACCCCGAGGGGATAACTGGAAACTGTGCAACATGTATGTATAGGAATACGCACTGCAGCTGTGTTTATACCAGTAAAGTGTTGGAAACCACCAAGGGAATAGTTGAGTAAAATCACGCAGCATGGAATTCCACGCAGTCGTTAAACATGGTTCTTTTTTTTTTTTTTAAGATTATTTATTTATTTATTTATTTGACAGAGAGAGAGACAGCCAGCAAGAGAGGGAACACAAGCAGGGGGAGTGGGAGAGGAAGAAGCAGGCTCATAGCGGAGGAGCCCGACGTGGGGCTCGATCCCATAACGCCGGGATCACGCCCTGAGCCGAAGGCAGACGCTTAACGACTGCGCCACCCAGGCGCCCCTAAAAATGGTTCTATTGATATAACGTGATATTTTCTGGAGTAAAAAGTAAACATTTAATAGAGCAATTTTTTAAAAGATTTTATTTATTTATTTGAGAGAGAGCGAGCATGAGCACGAAGGGGGAGGGGAGGCAGAGGGAGAAGCAGACTCCCCGCTGAGCAAGGAGCCTGATGCGGGACTCAATCCCAGGACCCTGAACTCATGACCTGAGCTGAAGGCAGACGCTTAACTGACTGAGCCACCCAGGCGCCCCAATAGAGCAATTTTTAAGGAATAATGACCGTTTTACAGAATTGTAAACATACTTCACATATATATGTATGCACAGAAAATTATCAGTGGGATGGAGGGAAAGTAGGTGATTTTTACTGTTTGAATTGATGCAATAAGCATGTAGCAATGTTTCCGTCTCTTTCTACATTTTATTGAAAAACGTTTGTAAAGAGATGTTCTGGAAAAAGTCTATAACTCTAAAAATAATATATATCTATATATTTATAAATGCATGCTCTGGGAAAAATCTCAAACTCTTCTCAAACAAAGCTCATGTATGGAAAACACCCACTTTAGCACCTGTGGCTTCTCCAAAGAACCCGGGTTTACTTCCCAGATTATATGCATTTCAAGGGCAGAGGGCAGATGGGAGGAAGGAAGCAACGAGAAGAGAAGGTGGTGGTGTAACTCTTACCCATGGCCAAGTACCATCCCGGGATTAGAGAGCAGCGTTCCGACCAAGTGCTGAAACAGGATTTCCTCTAGCTGCTTTGTCCCTGAGGCAGAAAGGGAGTCCTCACAGTTAATTGGTAGAACCAAGTACATTGTTATTTTTATAAATGACATTACATTAACAGGGCTAAGTCGTGTTGTTTGTAGGTTTCATAAATACATATTATTTAAAAAATACAATGGAGGGGGGCCTGGGTGGCTCAGTCAGTTAAGCATCTGCCTTCAGCTTGGGTCATGATCCCAGGGTCCTGGGATCGAGCCCCACATCAGGCTCCCTGCTCAGTGAGGAGTCTCCCTTTCCCTCTACCCCTCCCCTTGCTTGTGCCCTCTGTCAAATAAATAAATAAAATCTTTTAAAAAATTAATTAAAAAAAATAAAACGAAACACAATGAAGTAGAAAACAAGGTCAATAATATACATTCTCGGCTCATCCATGTGCTACCTTGTTGAACACAGGCTTATAAAGATGGGCCATGCCTTGGGCATGGGAGACAGGGCAGCGTCCTAATGAATGTGGGTTCTAGAATCAGACGACCGGGTTCAAGATTTGGCTACTCCATCTATGAGCCAGGGGTCTTTAGATAAATCGCTTCATCCCTCCAAGCCCCCACTTCCTTGTCTCTGAAACAGGCATAGTAATAAAAGCATATAGTGCATAAAGCCAATTTTGGGTAAAAAATGTAAGGTAGTATGCCTGGTACCTTGCAGGCATTAAAAGACAAGACAACAAGCCCCCCAAATGGAATTGCTTTTGCTAAGTCCCACATCACCAAACGGAGACTTAATTACAATCTCGCTCTCCCAGAAATAGAATCTTACAGCAGTCAGGAATCACCTGATCAGCGCTAGTGAGGCCATCTGCCTGGTAGACCCCCGTTGTCCCCTAAAAGAAGTGACCTCGCAGTAGACAACCTGCTGTTTTGCAGGTATGGCTTCCTTGTTCCGACCGCTTTCTGCCTATAAAAGTCTTCCATTTTGCACAGCTCCTCCAAGCTCCTTGCTCTTTGCTAGATGGGAAGTGCCCTGTTTCACGCACGAACGGTTGAATAAAGCCAACAAGATCTTTCATATTTACTCAGTTGAATTTTGTGTTTTAAGACATTCAACAACGGGATAGCTATGATCGCGAAAAGTGCTCCAAAATCATTTATCGATGGGACCGCCAACCAAAGTTGCCCATCCGCACAAAATGGTAGTCTTCAAGCGACGGTAGCTTTCTATCATGAGTTCTGTGATATTATTTGGATATGAAGGTCTTTGCATATAGTTTACCCCTCGGCAATATTCTTTTCTCTTTTTCCTTCCCTCCTGACCACCTGCTTATTTGTTCAGATCTTTGCTCACAGTCCTTCTTGACTTCCTCAGATGAAATCATGCTTCTCTACTTCCAGAGCCATGCGTTCTTTCTGAATATTTACCGCACTTTGCAATTGCCTATTGATTTGTAATTACTTGTGGCTATCTCTTGAAGGTTCATCTCCTCCTGCGATATTGTGATTTATAATAAGAAATATCTATATTTGGTCTTTGTCCTAAAACCCTTGGAATTTCCTGTGCTGAGAGCCATCAAGGTGTCTTTTGCTATGTTAACAGGGTGACTCTTTGTGGGGGGAGCACCTGAGGAGGGAGGCTGGTTGCCAAGGGAACCGTCCACGTGATCAGAGGTTTGGAACCTTCAGTCCCTCTTGGACCTTGTTGGAGAGGAGAGGGGCTGAAGGTTGAATCACCAATGGCCAATGACTTTAATCGAGTGGGCTTATGTAATGGAACGTCCATAAAGTTGGGAGTGCTTCCGGGTTGGTGGACACGTGGAGAACAGGGAGAGTGATAGATCCCAGAGAACACGGACTCTTCACGCCCTTTTCTCACACCTGCCCCTGTGCATCTCTTCCATCTGGCTGTTTCTGAGTCACTACCCTTTTATCACAAACTGGTCATCTTGTAAGTGAAATACTTCTCTGAGTTCTTGGGCCACCCTCGTAAATGTATCCAACCCAAGGAGAGGACGGTGGAAGTTCTAATGTATAGTCAGAAGCACAGATGACACCTTTTGATTGGACTCTCAGATCTCGGGGGTGAGGGGCAGCCCGTGGGGCTAAACCCTTAACCGGTGGGATCTGACACTGTCTTGGGTAGACAGTGTCAGAACTGAATGAACTGCCTGGTGATGCTGGAAAACCCACCCGTGGAAATCGATGCTGGAATCCTTTCCCTTCCCCGGGGGGGAGTGTCACCTGCCTCAGAGGGCAGAGGCCACACCCCTTTCTCAGCATTCTTCCACTGTCAGGATATGATTGGTCTTCAAGAAATAGATCCTGAGAGATGCCTGGGTGGCTGGGTCGGTTAAGCATCTGCCTTCGGCTCAGGTCATGATCCCAGGATTGCGGGACCGAGTCCCAAGTTGGGGACCCTGCTCAGCAGGGAACCTTCTTCTCCTTCTGCCTGCTGCTCCCCCTGCTTGTGCTTTGTCTTTGGCAAATGAATAAACAAAATCTTTTAAAAAAAAATAGATTCTGAATAAATGTATTAAAACATTTTAAAAGGCAGTGTGCTTTCAAACAATTTAGTACTGGCACCTGGGGGGCTCATTCCGTTAAGCATCTGCCTTCGGCTCAGGTCATGATCTTGAGGGCACGGGATCGAGCCCCAGGTCGGGCTCCCTGCTCAGTGGGGAGTCTGCTTCTCCCTCTCTCTCCTTCTGCCCTTCCCCCTGCTTGTGTTTGCTCTTCCTCTCTCTCTCTCTGTCATATAAATAAACAAATAAAATCTGAAAAAATAAATTAATTAGATAAAATAAATGAAACAATTTCGTACTTACGTACAGTTCTAAGTAATTATAATTGTACCTGCATACAACTGAGTGCTTTTCTCTATAGAATGAAATGGTCTTTAATCACAGATGAGCCAATCCTAGTCGTGCACCCAGCCCGAGAAAAACTCATTTTAACTTACCTGGAAGCTTTATTTTTGACATGATTAATGTCCAGAAACTTTTGAGACTTGACTGGTAACTACTTATCCACTCCTAAAATGGGATCTGTGAGTAATTTGGCATCAGAGGACTGAGAAGGGAATAAAATGAGTTGAAACGGAGTGTCTTCTGAGGAGTGGGAAGGGGGGCAGGCTGCACGGGGGCCTCGAAGAATTAATTGGCACGTATAATTTTCCTTAAAAAAAAAAAACCCTCAAAAAAGAAAGGAAATGGAAAATCAAAAATAAGAGAAATCAGTGGGTGGGAAAAAAAGAGCACAGCGCACTGTGGTGGCCCACAATGTTGTGTCTTGGGGGCAGAAACACTCCGCAGGAACACATTGTATAAAAGTTTAAAAGTCTTTGGGGCGCCTGGGTGGTGCAGTCGTTAAGCGGCTGCCTTTGGCTCAGGGCGTGATCCCAGCGTTCCAGGATCGAGTCCCACATCGGGCTCCTCCGCTGGGAGCCTGCTTCTTCCTCTCCCACTCCCCCTGCTGTGTTCCCTCTCTCGCTGGCTGTCTCTCTGTCACATAAATAAATAAAATCTTAAAAAAAAAAAAAAAGTTTAAAAGTCTAAAGAAGTAAAAAACAAAAAAACAACCAAACAACAAAACAATTCACTGCTCAGGGGCAATCACTTGACTACATCTTTCTATAACACGTATTTTAATGTGTTTCAAATAGCTGAGCTAATGAAGGTAGGATTCCATATCCTGATTTTTTCACACAATATTACAAAAGAACCATTTCCCCCATGGTTGTTTGCTAAGAAAGAGAGCAACTCGGGGCGCCTGGGTGGCACAGCGGTTAAGCGTCTGCTTTCGGCTCAGGGCGTGATCCCGGCATTCTGGGATCGAGCCCCACATCAGGCTCTTCCGCTATGAGCCTGCTTCTTCCTCTCCCACTCCCCCTGCTTGTGTTCCCCCTCTCGCTGGTTGTCTCTCACTGTCAAATAAATAAATAAAATCTTTAAAAAAAAAAAAAAAAGAAAGAGAGCAACTCCTTGAAATCTTGATAAAGATCATAACTTTTGATTCTGTATTCGTCCTAATTCTGTTTATGTCTAGACCGAGCAAATAATCAAAAAGGGAAAAGTATGTACGAGATTTTCATGAGCCCACTGTTTATAATAGCAAGAAATTGGAAACAGGCAGGATTTCCAATAATAGGGAAAAGGCTAAGCAAATTATGGTAAATCCATAAGAAAGACAACTTGAAGTCATTAAAAATGATGTTTTCTAACAATGTTTATAGTTGTGAGTCTGTTTAATGAGTACAAATGAAATGTGAAATAAATAAAGCGAGATACGAAACAATATATATTTATATCTAGTTTTTATACGACATATATAAATTTATATATGAGCGGGTACAGAAAAAATTGAAAGTATTATCCTCTAAGTGTTCACCGTGATTATTTCCAGGTGGTCGGATTCCAGTAATTTTTATGCTCTCATTATATTTTTCTCTAGTTTCTAAATTTTATATGATAAGTAGGCATTAATTTCTTTATCCAGAAGGGGAAAGATAATATTTTTAGAAAGCCCCTTGATTGAGTTAATGCAAAAAAGTCATTAGAAATTTTTTTTTTAAAAAGCCTTGAATAGTTCTGCTCTGTACATGAATGATAGCTGTAAATAAATCATATTTGTATGACAGTCCTTAATTAGGTAGAAATAGTAGTACTTAAAAAAACTTTCTTGGGTTAAGTTTTAAAGCTTTTGATTCATAAATTCCGAGCTAAGTACTCGAGCTGTCAGGGCCTTCAGATCCATCACTGCGTATCCAGGCCGCTTTTTTTTAATGACATTTCGAAATGTTATTTTACCAACTCAGGGACTGGAGATGATCCAGATGATAATGACTTGAATTTTACCAACTCTTGAGGTCAAAATTTATTTTTTCAGGGACGTATTTATGTTTCTTTCCTCTAAAACAGCCCAGCCCATTCACAGGACACCACACCAAAGGTAAAGACGTGGATAGATTTTCCAGATTGGGGGATAGCTTCACGTAGCAGCCCAGACACAGGCCGTGGGAGAGAGGAGAGCAGGGGGACAGGGACGGGATCCGGGGACCTGCCCACAAAGAGGCAGGAGCTTGGCCCCCGGGGATGCGCTGTTCTTCCGGTCCACATCTGCTTTAAAATTGGGGGCAGAATATTCTACTGGAAAGAACACAGACAGCAGAGTCAGACTGGAGTCTAAGGCCTGGCTCAGCTACCTGAAACCTCTCTCTAATTTCTGCAAAGGGCCCTCACAACAGCCCTGTAAAAAAAAATCTCTAATTTTTTTTTAATATTGGCCATCAATTCTTGTCTTTAATGTCAAAACGCCGGTGGGCCGAATCGAACACATCTATGGGCAGGACTCATCTCGGGGCCTTAGTATTTGCTGTTGACAATAAGAACCCAGCCTTAGAAGTCAACCACTGGTTTGACTCCTGCCTTCCGAACTGCATGACCTTGGGCCCGTGTGACCTTGGCCAGGTGACTGAGTCTTGCAAAGCTGCAGCGTCTGCGTCTTTAGAATGGGGGGGGTCATAAGTTAATGTCACAGAAGTCTGGATTAAGTGAGATGATGTGTGTGTTTCACACGGCACCTTACACAGTAAGCTGAACAACGGGAGTTACTATTACTGTTGTCGTTGTTGTTGAAAGTCGGCTGGTCGATAGACACTGAAGAAGAAGAAATCAAGGGACAAACCCAAATGTCCGTTAACAGCAAGTGTGGTACATTCACGGAATTGAACGCTATGTGGGTCAGATTAAGGAAGAAGCACAATGGGGGCCCCTGGGTGGCTCAGTCAGTTGAGCATCGAACCCTTGATTTCAGCTCAGGTCATGGTCTCACGGGTCCTGGGATCGAGCCCCACGTCGGGCTCCTTGCTGGACAGGGATTCTGCTTGAGATTCTTTCCCTCTGCCCCTCCCTCCACTTGTACCCGATCCCTCTCGCTCTCTCTCTCTCTCGTATAAAATAAATAAATCTAAAAAAAAAGAACCACAACAAAGCACACGGCACACATGACAGTTACCAGCACCGGGCTGAATGAAGGCAGCGGGTACGAAAGAATAAGATTCCAGCTGCCCGAAGTTGAAAATCAGGCAAAACCAATCCTTAGCGTTCATGGGGCAGAACCCCAGAAAGTCGTGAAACGATTATCTCAGATGGGAGGATATGGGTACCCTCTAGCGGGGATTGGGGGGACCCCTTTGGAGGGGGACACGCAGGGGCCTCTGGGGTGCTGATAATGGTCTATTTCCTCATCTGAGTCCATATCCACGGGACAGTTGTTCAAATGTCATAGGGGTTTCATGGATTTGTCTCTGAGTCCATTTCGCAAATTTTTCTAAGTGTAGAAACAGAAAAAAAGCAGAAGGGAGCAGGGAGTGGAAGCGCCTGGCGGAGGCGTTCCGGAGAGAACTAACCACAGACACAAGGTCAGGGCTGCGAAGACACGGGCTGTATGCTGAGAAGCAAAATAATTCAGGGTAGCTGGAGCCTAAGTCATGCGCAGAGGTGGAGGGAGGAGAGGCAGGCGGGGGCCAGATCGCCGCAAAGGGGTGCCATCGCGTGATGAGGGCTGGAGCCCAGTTCCTGCCGATGGTGGGAACTCCTACAGCAAGTCAGGTGCTCGGTGGACGGCAGGTGGTGGGCAGGGACGTGGAAGGAGGTTCTTCCTGTAATCAAGCTGAGATCATGTGGGTCTTGGGGGACAGAGCCGTGGGGGCGAGGGGGGCACCAAGAAGCCATAGAAGTTGGAATTGTCTGAGAGGACGAACTGATGGGGAAGGTTGGAGACCAGACAGTGGACTATGTTGCAAAGTGCTACAGAGTGGATTGTAGGGAAAACACGGGGCAGATGGCTGAAGAAGGCAGATGATGACGGTGTGTGCACTTGAACCTTCAAAACTGGTTTCAAAAAAGATGGAATTGGGGCGCCTGGGTGGCTCAGTCAGTGAAGTGTCAGCCTTCGGCTCAGGTCATGGTCCCGGGGTCCTGGGATCGAGTTCCGCATCGGGCTCCCTGCGCAGCGGGGAGTCTGCCTCTCCCTCTGCCTCTGCCCCTCACCCCTCCTTGTGCATGCTCTCTCTCTCTCAAATAAATAAATAAAATCTTAAAAAAAAAAAAGTTGGAATTTGGGCTGGGCTGGGCTGCAAAGGAGCAAGGGACAGGGAGAAAGTGGGGAATGGTTAGGCTCCGGGCAATTCAGTGAGGAAGGGAAATTGTATATTAGGGAAAAACTGAACAAGAGATATCTCCTTGCAGGGGAAGGGGTCAGTAGCTTTCGGTCCGTGACCTCTGTTTTAACACCCACGTTCCTCTTTCCACAGGTGCAGACTGAGTCAACCCTTGCACCGTCTCTTCACACCTGGGTGTCGGTGCAACCTTCCTGCCCGCAGTGTCCCCTCCGGCTGTCAGGAGTGGGAGGCAAAAACAGGAGTGGGAGATGCCCAGGGGCACACGGGGTGGGGAGCTGGGGCCACTCACCTGGCTGCAAGCTGGTCCCCCATGCCTGGGTCAGGAAATCACCGATTCACGTGGGGGCTTAATCCCCAAGAGGGGCACTGCATGGGGAACGGATGCCCAGGGGCACACATCCTGACGGGCAGCGGATGAGGATTTCCGGGTACCCACTGGCCCATCCAGTGCTGGGTTCAAGCCCCTGGCTGGAGAGGGCAGGGATCAGAGCCGAGGGTAAGAGGTACCTGGGGCGTTAGGGACCCAAACAGACAGGAGTCCAGGGCAGTGTCTAATTCCGGAGGAAATACAAAATCCTAAAGCATTCACACCTACTAGACTAATGGGGGGTGGGCAGGAGGGTCTCCCACAGCTCTGAAGCCACTGGGGTTTGAAGGACTTACCCTGGGGCACTAAACAGTGGTTTTATACAAATGGGGTTGTTTTTAGTTACCCCCACACCTGAACGAGAGGCTTTAGATAGCCGTCCCGTCCTGATCACAATTAAGCCAGGAGCGGTGACTGCACGAAAAGCAATGTTTCTCGAATATTACACGTGCCAGATGGTATGGCACGTGCTTCACACATGAATTCTCCTTTAATCCTTATAAACCTGTTAGGCCAGTATCATCGATTATAACGTGCTGTTAAGGAATCCAGTTCAGAGAGGGTTAGTGGTTTTCCCAAGGCAATGGAGCCAGTAAGCGGTAGTTCAGAGCTTCAGATCGGGAAGAAAGGGGCTGAGCGTATAGGTAGAAAGTGTAAGAACCTCAAGATGGGGGAACTGAGGCAAGAGGGACTTGATGTTCTGAGGCTATGCCTCTCCCCATCCTTGCGAGCCTTCAGGCTCCTCTTCTCCTGTCTCCCCGGGAAACCAATGGTCAGATCCCCAATAAGACATAAGCAAATGGTCATTTGGGCAGAAGACAAAGACCCGAATGGACATTCACATTCAGAATCACCCAAATGGCAGTGTAGGTCTCGGGGGGAACTCATTCCTCATGATTTACACGCATAATCCACAGAAAAGATTACCCATCCCACTGAAAGAGCTTGCCAGATTTCAATGGTTACCAACTAGTTCCTTTAGAGTCACCATGTGCTAATGAGGGTTAACTTAATGACATGACTACATTAAACCAAGTCCTCGATCGCCATTTCAAAACACTCACCCCTGGTACCCTGTGTAATACATCGTTTTGATGCTGTGCGGGCACCTGGACCCCTAGGAGCTCAAGAAGCCTCGAACACGCTCAAGATGAGAACCTTCAGCTACTGAGCAAACGCACGGATGTGTGTTTCTATGCATGGAACATTCAGGAAAAATAAACTAAATTGACATACTCTCCAAATAAAATCCTATAAATAATTAAAAAATTATAAATAATTATAAACATTATAAAAACTATAAATAATCGAAAAATTCCTACTAAAAACTCAGTAAAATGAGACAATTTTCCCCAGAGCACACCCCCCCCCCCACATGGCTAAGATCTTCTCTGACTTCCAACAGCTCAGCCTGCCCTTCCAAGCTCTCAGACCCTTAGGGAGCTCATTCAATCCGACTGTGCCCGTGTTGTGACATTTGGGGAAACGGCCACTGGAAAAGCAGGGGTTAGTCATCCAGCCAGAGCCCTCCCCCAGCCATCTTCCCATCCGGGCCCTCATTGTAATGTCTGCATAACTGCAGCGAGGCACTCCTGGTCCTCAGTTTCCCCGCCAAGCTGCAGCGTTGATAACCACCCAGGTGTTTCATTTAGAAACCTGTTTTCATCCTTGGTGTCTCCTTAAATTCCTCCTCTTGGCTCTCGATGGTTCCCGTTGACTTGCCTCCACCTCCAACCCATTATGCCAGTTCCGTAGCCTTCCGAGCATACACCTTAACGCTCATAGCCAAATAAAATAACTAGAATTTTAACTGCAGGGAAGCCAAGGTCTTGTCTTTCACTTGCTAGGCTCACAGGTCCCTTGTGGTTATCACTTCTCTCTTCTCACACCCTCGCTTCATTCTCAGGGGCAGAGCTGATACTCCAAAGTCTTCCATATCCCGTTGCAAAGGTCCGCAAAGCCCGTAAAGGTTAAGAAAGGCTTTGGGGTTGCACGTTGGAGAGAATTCGAGCACCTCTTGCTAACAACTTAAATGGGGTATCGGACTGTTTTGGGTTGAACTGCATCCCCCCAAAACATAGGCAGAAGTCCTAGCCCCCAGTACCTGTGAATGTGACCTCCTCTGGAAATGGCTATTTGCCAATGTAATCGAGTCAAGATGAGGTCATTAGGGAGGGCCCTTATCCAAGATGGTGGATGTCCTCCCAAGAAGGGGGAGATTTGGAAAGAAAGGGAATTCATACACACACACACACACACACGAAGGAGAATACCATGTGAAGACACCGACACAGGAAACAGAGGCAGAATGGAGTTTTGCTGTCCCAAGCCAAAGAATGCCTGGGGTTTCCAGAAGCTTCCAGAAGTTAAGAAAGGATTCTCCACTGAAGGTTTTGGAGTGGAGCATGGCTCTACACACACCTTTATTTCAGATGTCTGGCCTCCAAAACTGTGAGACAGTCCCTTTCTGTTGCTTCAAGGCACCCAGTTACAGCCGCCATAGGATGCTCCGTACCACACAGGTCTAATCATTCTGCCTCTGCCATAGAAAATCTGCCCATCTCTCCCTGGGGACCTGGCCTCTCTCATGTCTCTGGGGGACACTCTCAGAGCCCACCTGCTCTCTGTCTTTCTCCCTCCAGTTTCTGTCTCCCTAGATGTCTCTCTAGAGCTCATCTCAAAAAATTAAAATCCCTTCATTAATTTTTTCGTTGCCCAAAGAAGCCACCTTTCACATTTCTTTTCAGTAGCTCTTAGCCTCTCCTGTCTCAGCACCTCTCACCCAGACTGAAGCCCAAAGCCTTCCCTTTTTAAAACCCAAAGTCGTTATTGTTTCTTAAACCGTAAGACAAGCTCTTTAAGAAATATTCCATCCTCATTAAAAGCTGGCTTTTAAAATATCACTTCTCCTCCACGTGAAGCTATGTTGTCACTCACCTGTTTAAACTTCTTATCCTCTTACCCTCGGGATATAATCCCAACTCTTTTTTCCTTCCTTCAACAGACAATGAAGCAGCTCTTCGGTACCTCCAAGACCCTTTCCTGATGAGTAAGAAGCCATAGTCTCTGCTGTCAAGAAGACGGCAGACTAGGGCCGAGGACAAGCAAACACAAGCACGTGCATAGCTACACATCGCAGCAGGTGCTGTGAAGGAACAGGATTGGATTCTCCGAGCTGAAATAAAAGCATACACACCCCCAGATTTCGTGGCTTAAGACCAAAAGCAGTTACAATCTCTCTCTATTTAATTGGTTGACTGGGCTCAGCTGGGTGGTTCTTCTGACCCCACGTGATGTCAATAAAAGCTGCAGTCAGCGGGGGTGGGGGGGGAGAGCTCAAGGAGCTGGAACCGCCAAGATGGCGGGCTAATATGGCTGGCAGTTGAGTCTGGCTGTCTTCTGGGAGCTCGGCTGAGACTGTTGACCAAAATACACACACATGGTCTCTCCGTGGGTTTTGGGCTACTTGTAGCATAGCAGCGGGAGTCCAAGAGGGAGCATCTCAAGAGTGAGTGTTCTAAGAGAGGAGAAGACCAAGGAAGGGCAGTGATCACAGCCCTGTCTGTTGTCTTCGGATGGCTAAGGGGGTCTGAGGCACAGTGCCACGTCATTGTGGGAAAAGGCTATCCAAGGGTGCGAACACCAGCTCGTCTGGTTCACTGGGGTAACCACAGCGAGAGAAGCCCTCCCTCACTAAGGAATGAATTCATGAAGTTAAGGGTGCTGAGATCTGGAAGATGAGTCTAAGCTAGCCAGGCAAGGAACTGGGAGCAAGGCATCCACACAGAGAACTCGGCTTCCCCCCGGAGCAAAAAGAAGACTCTTGTGGTTGGAGCATGGAGAACAGGAGGAGAGGGTCTAAAACGAAGCTCGGTAGGACTTCCTGGGCAAATTAATGAGATTTATCTGAAATATAATAGGAGGCTATCGAAGAGTTTTTAGCAGGAAGGGTACACAGTCCAATTTGAGTTTTAAAAAGATTCCCCAAAGTGTGGCGAGTAGAACAGACCAGGGGGAGCAGGGGGAGGCGTGTGGGAAGCCAGGTGCGAGGCGAGCACAGTAGCCCAGCGAGACAGGAGGGTAGTTGGTGCCAGGGGTGGTGTCACAGGAGACAGGAAGAAGTGAAGGGACTCGGGAGGCTTTCTGATAGTTGCCATGGCAGGACTTGGTGATGGGTCGGATGTGAGGAATGCGAAAGAAAGAGATCCCAAGTGTTCTGGCTTGATCCGGGGAGGAGATGCACTAAAGAGAACCATGAGTTCAATCTGGGGCATGCTTTTATTTGAGATGCTCATGGAAATATCCAAATAGAGGTATCAGGTAGGTGACCGGAGCTCAAACGCAGCTTGCTGTTAATTTGCCTGCAATATGATTTTGTGCTTATTCCTTCCAGAACCATCCTCTCCTCTCCCCCAACACACTCCATGCTGATCCTTACTAAACGGCCTGCACTGGCCAGCTGGCTGTATTTATTCATGGCTCTCTCTGCCCTCTCCCTAGCACCCTCCATCCATCACCTGGCTACATCTTCTCAGGTATGTGGGTATGACCCTCCCTCTCCTCCACCCCAAATCAGGTTAGGACCTCTTGTCCTGATTTCTCCCAGCCCTTCGTCGTGGCCCTTGTCATATTGCATCCTGGCTGTCTCTGTACACGTCCTTCAACTTCTCCCTGGAATGTGAATTCCTCGAAGCAGGAAGCATGGTGTGTTTAGGGTTGTGTCCCTAGCAGCGGTAAGCACTCCGTAAATATTTATGGAATGAACGAGCCGATCTCTGACTCCAGCCTCTTCTTGCTCTGATTCGGATGGGGTATCATATCCAAAATAAAGGTCTCGGAGCCTCCCTCCCATCAGATGCCTTCCCTTCTCAAGGAGCTCCAGAGACCTCTGTTGGTTACTGCTTCCAAGGGAGTCTTGGCGTCCTCTATTACGTAACTGTCTTCTCTCACTAGATATATAAAAGAGAAAGCATGTGGAGCCTAGGTGTTTTGAGGTCAGGATTCTGTAGAGAAATTTTAAGAGCTTCTGTGCAGCGCGGGGCGGGGGGACGACTTAAGATGGGAGATACTGGGGGCTGAAAAGGGAAATGTGAAGGAGCCTCTAATCCCCTCACTCACCTATAGGGGCAGTAGAGAGCATCTTCTATGACTTTTAGGAAATGCAACGCTGGGATCCTTAAGCCCCTTTTGGTTCACACACGCAAAAACGAGACTGTTGCGAGACTGTTGCACGGAGCCAAAGACGCCAAGCTCTCAAATGGGGAACGCAGGCTTTGAGCCCGCAGACACGTTACCACAGCCGACTTTGCCCAACGAGGCTGCTCTATTATCTTTCACACCTTGTCATCAGAAAAATAGGTGAGAACAGAAAAACGAGATTGGATGCTGCTATTTGGACCTGGAGATTTAGATCCACGTGTTAGAGCTGGGAACACGATGGCCAGATGGGAGCTCCAGCCTTACATCAGTGGGTTTGGGGGGTCAATTGCGAAGGATAAGAAGGAATCATGACAATTGGAAAGGAAATGCAGGGAATATATTGTTGAAGGTTGAATCTAGAAGGTTAGGTGAAACGGGGGGATTTAAAGGATTTTAGCTCTCCTCTATCAGCCTATCATTCCACTCTCAGGAATGTGTTAGAGATGACAGCATGGGGGCGACCTGAGTAAAACAGGACCCAGCAGAGAAGGAAGCCAGGCAGCCGTGGCCACGATTTGAAATGCAGAGGGAGCTACTTTGCAAAAGGAGACCCAGAGTTTTAAGGGGTGACTCTGCTTAGTAATTGCCTTGGTAGATGAAAAGTCTGGTACAGAAGACAATGAGCTTGATTAGAGATCCAAGGGTCTCTGGTTTCAAAATGACAGGAAACGATATGAAGTCTAGGCTCTCATGCGGTGATTCTCCGGGTTTTGCATGAATCAGAATCCACTGGAGAGCTTATGACATCCTGCATTTCTGATTTAGTAGGTCCGAGGCGGGGCCTGAGAATTGGCTATGCCTATCAGGTCCCCAGGGCTGTGGTCCAGAAGCCACACTTTGAAAACCATGGCTCTTAAGCTTGGCTACGTGTTAGGATCACCTGCGGAACTTTTGGGGTTACATTATTTTATTTTGAAATGTCTTCCAGCTTTCCTGAGATATGACAAATAACATCGTGTCAGTTTAAGGTAGGCAACACATCGACTTGATCATCTATAAACCTCCAACTTTTTTCCAGTACAGCCTTAGCTAACACCTCCACCCCTTCCAGTGACTCATTTCTTCTTTGTGGTGAGAACATTTAAGACCTACTCTCAGCGCACCATTGAAACATAGGATACAGTATTATCCATGATAATCACCGTGCTGTACATTACACCCCTAAACTTGCTCATCTTATAACTGGAAGTATGTTCTCTTTGACCAATATTTCCCTATTTCTCCCACCACCTCCCCAACCTGCAGTAACTTACCACTCTCTACTCTCTTGCTTCTCTGAATGTCTCTTTTAGATTCCACAGAGAAGTGAGACCATGCAGTTATTTGCCCAAACTTGAGAACTACTGCTCTAAACTGCTCTCATATTAACGAGTAGATTTTAGGTCCATTTTATCACCTCTCTGTAGAAAAAGCAGAAAATCGATGGGATGGGTGTAAAGTCAGGTCGGCATTCAAGGCCCACACATATGTCACCTAGCAAGCAGCATATTCCTAAGTTCGAAGGAACCGATCTCTATACCATGCTGGTTGTTGAAAACCAAACATTAATGAAGATCTGTTTCCCGTCTGACCCGCTAGTGACCTCCGCTTGGGTGGGGTGTTTTTTCACAGCTTTCCCAGAATGCTAGGCTGACTTCCAACTCTGGGTCTCTGTGCAAGATGTTTTCTTGGTGTGAATCAGTGTTCTCCAAAATGCAAGAAAATCCAGAGTGCTACCGGAGAGGATTTGGGGGGCGCTCCCGTTTTAGGCATTCAAGGCAGGATGTTAATTTGCTAAGCGCTACTCTTTGCCAGGAGTGACCGTTGCCAGGAGCAGCGGGTAAGCCAACGGCAAACCTGGCTTGAGTTAGATGCAGCTAGAAATTGTTAGCATGGATTTGTTTTTATTGTATTTCCTTTTTTTTGATTACCTCCTCTTTATGGCAAGAAATAACGGCTTTTCACCTAAGATTGTCATACAGTCCCTTTCTAAATTAAGTAAAATCAAAGTTTTAGTTCTACAGAATGAATGAAGTCCCAGGGACCACTGTATACTATAGTGACTATAGTTAACAACACTATACTGAATAAAAAAATTGCTGAGAAGGTATCTTAGGTGAAATGTTCTTATCACAAAAAAATAAATAAAAAAATAAAGATGGCAGGAGGAAACTTTTGGAATGGGTGGATATATTTATGACATTGATAGTGGTTATTTTATGAGTGAACACTACCATGAAATTCGAGTTACATACATTAAATATGTACACTTTTGGTAAGCCAATCATACCTCAATAGAGTGGTTTGAAAAATACGAAGTCAGAACTCTCAGGTTTGAGCCTTCATTGATCAATTTCATGTCGGCTCCTCTAAACCTCAACCAAAGGTATACCAAATTAAAATAAAACTCAATGAAAAATTGAAAAAAAAAATTAAGGAAAACACAACAATGAATCAAATGTTTGAGATAGTAAATAATCGGGGCTGCCTGGGTGGCTCAGTCGGTTAAGCGTCTGCCTTCGGCTCAAGTCATGATCCTAGGGTCCCGGGATTGAGTCTTACCTCGGGCTCCCTGCTCAGTGGGGAGCCTGCTTCTCCCTCTCCCTCTGCAGTTCCCCCTGCTTGTGCAGGCTCTCTCCCTATCAAATAAATAACAAAATCCTTAAAAAAAACAGGATAGGAAATAATCATCATACAGAGGGTGTGTCCCATCAAAAGAAACAGAAGGTCTCTTGCTGTGAGCTAAAGATACAGAAACATCGTCTTGTCTAACACTTTTCAACTCTGTCTCGAGGATAAGGCTCCCTATACAACTGTGTATGTGAGAAGGGAACGCTACCATTATCCAAATCGCCCAGCTATCAATGCTCAGCATTGTCACAGTAGGCCCTGCACAGGGCAGCTCCTGCCACCACCCTGGCTGGAGCCTGAAGCACAGAAAGACTGTTGCACGCGGGGGCCCTGGTGTTCTTGAAGTCCCATGCATGCTCCTCTAAGGGGGCAGGGGCCTTCCCACTGATCGCCTAGCCTTCAGGGTCATTAACAAAAAATTGCCCCGTATATTTGCAGGTTAGTTGCATTTTGAAATCTGCAAGGTGAACCTGCCCTCGGAATGACTCCGTGTGCGTGTGCGCGCATGGGCTCAGTTCCGGACTCAAACAGCACTTCCTTGTCCATCGGCAACACACAATCAAACGTAAGAGCACCCAGAAGTTGGTAAAATAGATTTTATTTGTTCATACAAAGAAATAGTATGAATTACCAGAATTTCTTTTTTCCTAGAAACCTCTTTCTCTGTGTAAAATTACTTTGTGTTATACATAGGACAAAATACTTGTTTTAATTTTTTTGTACATATTGGCTATTCTAACATCCAGGTTATAGAAGACCCATGGCTAGAATTTGCACCGTATTTCAGATTACTGGGCTGAATGAACTCAGTCATAAATTAAGGTTACAAAAGTGGGAAAAAAAAAAATCTAACCACACCTTTCGGTTTAATTGACCATCCTTCTGGAGAAACTGAAAAAGAAAAACGACACGGACGTCTGTGTCAGCGTTTGAGATACACGCTAAGTTATTTCTCGTCTACTGGAACCTTCCATTTTCCTTTCTTATGTAAATATCCTGGCAGGATCTGAAGCCGTTTCTCCAAAGGCCTAAAATGTATCTGTCACTCAAAATGACTTCCGAACAGAATCCCATGAAAGAGACGACGTCTCTTCCTCTGTCATCCAAGTATTTATTATGAAGTCACTATCCCTCAACACCTTTCCAGGTTACCACCTCCTAAGTTACCAGACTACAGCACAAACATCTCAAAGCAAGCATGGGGTAGACAGGGACCATAAAAACCTCCAACCTCTTTATTATTAATCTTTTCAACAAGCAAATGAAACAGGGAGGAATAAAGTACCCCCTCCCCCCCAGTGAATTATCAGAACTTTTCCTGTAAACTGGAAAAAACCCAAAGCGTGCATAGGAACAAAGTGCCAAAATGGGAACTGGTGTTTGTCTTCTAGCAGCTAAGAACTTGAGTTGGCGGCCTTGGAAGTTGCTAGAACAGGAAGAAACTCAAGGCCGAATTGTACACGTTGCTTAATTTCTGCAGGAGGAAGACACGAGGGCCCGGGCTCTGTAACTATCACGTGACAGGGTGTAACCGGGGGGCAGATCCCACGTCTGGGCGGGTCAGGAACTGTAAGCCATCAGACCCCTACGAAGGGACGCACGGGAAGTTTCCATTTATTTATCTTCTATAGGAAAACGTGCTCTAGTCCGTCCTTGCTAATTATCAACATCTGTTTGGATTCGAGAATTTGACCCAGAATAGAATCTTGACTCGCTTCAGCGTTCATGACTCAGTGACCCTCCTTCTATCTGGAGATTTCCTGTTTCAGTTGCAAGGCAGGGGATAAACAACTTAATCAAAACTGTCCAGCTTGGAAAGACGACAGGGACTCGAAGGGGAAGGAAAAACGCGTGCGTGCTTCCCTACGGCCTCGTCGCATACCCTTCCCCGCACTTTTTCGGCAATTCTACATCATGGGCCATATCAGGGCACGAAAGCAGCCAGAAGGTGGTCAGGGCAGGGTTCCCTGGAGGTCGTGGATCCTGGCTTTTACTTTAAGTGATGCTACATTGTAACTGAAAAGAGGCATTCTCCGTTTTATTACAAATGAGCTCTCTGACCGGAAAAATGCACGACCCGTTAGCTCCCTTACGCAGATGACTCCACGCCCAAGCAGCAACAAAGGAGAACCACGCTAGGATCATGCCATTCCCCTAAATCCAGGTTCTGTACTACACGTGGGCTCAAACTTGCGGGCGAATACAAACCAATTACCAAGAAGACATCGCTCAAGGACCAGTGACATCGTGATCAGTTTCGAAAGACGAATTATTTCTCTTTTCGTACAAGTTCTCTTGCACTACTGGGCAAGTTATCCCATCCAAGGTACAAAAATGGCTTCATAAATATTCACACCCCAACCATGTGGACAATGTGTGTCTTCCCACATAAACCTGGGTGCAATTATTACTCAAATGAAAATCCTTGTCTTTGTAAATATCACACCCCCACCATTTGGACAATGTCTCTTCCCTGCAAGCCCTGGTGCAACTAGAACTCAAATGCAAATTCTTGTCTTCGTAAATATCACAGCCCCACCACTTGGACAATGTGTGTCTTCCCACATAAGCCTTAATGCAATTATTACTCAAATGAAAATTCTTATCTTTGTAAATATCACACCCCAACCACTTGGACAATGTGTCTCTTCCCACCTAAGCCTTGGTGCAACTATAACTCAAAATTCTTTTACGGGAGAACCATTCTGGTTTAGAAAACAGGATAAAGTGAACATGTTCATTCTGTGATTTTGCTATATGGTGACCTCGACTGCCACAAGCTGGCTGTCAAAAATCATCTCCAACTGCTCTCTCAACGGAGAGGGACTGGGACAGCATGCTGCATCAAGGTCACATGCTGGTGACCCTTCTGCTGGGACCTAGCTCAAACAACTGTCAGGCTTGGGGGTTACCAGGGAACAACTTTCTTTCCCCAGCCCGTCTGTGCAAGAGCCACTCTTGGTGCTCGCGGTCTGGCTGTTTGGCTACAGACCGTGTTGTCAATCTGTGATGAGCTAGGAATTCCAAGGAGGCAAGTTCCAGACATCAAGAGGGGGGCCAGGGACTCGCTGCTTCTGCCAAGGCCGCCTGTCCTTCTGGTGCTGTTTGTCTTTTGTCCCCACTGGGGTGGTCCGTCTGCTACTGGGATGTGCCCCACGTGGGCTGGCTCGGCACCCAGCAGCACCTTAGGGGGATCTGATGGCGTGGAATGCACCTGACCCCTCTGGGTCTTGACACTCGGTACCCGTGGGTTTGTGCCGATGGTTCTGCTAGCCTAGGGGATTCTTTGGTGTGTCAGAGCAGAACTGTCTGCCTGGAGGACCGAACACGGGGCACTTGTGCAAACGAGAGGTTGTCTTTAGTTCTAACGCAGCACCCCAGCATCTCACGCACGTGACCTGGGAAAGAGGGGCTGTAACATCTGCAAACGCTTCAAGCTGCTTCACGAACCAGGGACGGGGGCAGAAGAGGACGCAGGACCATCTTTCAAAATCATACGAAGTAAAGAGACCCTGGGACGCAGACCCCAGAGCGGAGACGCGCGTCCCTGCAAAGGTAGTGACTCCCCCATGAAAGGAGCAGACCTGGGGGGAAAAGCCTAGCGCTGCGGTCTGGCATCTACAATCTTGGACATGTCGACACCCGGGCAGGAGGCTGCTACGTGAGACGTGACCTTGAGGGAGCCGCCCAGCAGGGGCAGCTGGGCTGCTCCGAGGAGGTACGGGGGCAGGGACGGACACACGGAAGCTGGACGACAAGGCCCAAGACACAGGGAGATGGCAAGTGAATTCAGACAGCGATTGAAGGCTGCGGTACCCGTAACAACAAAAATCTCAAGTTGTGCTTTTCTTCTTTTTAAATAGAATGGGTGGGGGTCGGGACACACGGAAGCACCATCCATGGTGAGGAAAAGAAAAGAGGAAACACTTTGGAATGTTAACAGATTACGAAGCTAACTCTCTCAAGAGTGTGGCCAGGCAGCTTAGTGAGTTACTTGCTGATGAATTAAAAATAAATTATTATAAAATAGATTTCTGTACATTTTACATACATATACGCTCTCTCGATACATAAACCAAGGGGCAAGTCACACGGCCCCGGGGTCCCGTCAATCCCAGCCGAAGTCCCGGCCGGTCATCTGGTAGAACTTCAGGTTGAACGGCCGGTAGAACTCGCGCAGCTTACGCACCACGTCGCGGTCGATCTCGGGGTGGGTCCTGCCCTTGGTCTTGCCCAGGCAGTGGGGCTTGCTGCTGCCCTCGGCCTTCTTGAGGCAGGGGAAGCCCTTGGTCTTGTTGAAGTAGAAGTGCTTGTCGGTGATGACCCTCTTGAGGCCCAGGAAGTCCTGCACGCGGCCCAGCTCGCCGGCCGGGTCGCGGATGAGCCGCTCGCCGCTCACGAAGAGCATCTGGCCGATGGGGAAGTGGCGCAGCCAGTGCTCCAGGTGCTTGGCGTAGATGCCGATCTGGATGGCGCTCCACGACGTGTCGATGAGGCCCGTCGTGCGGTTCCTGAACGTCAGGCTCTCGAAGGTGGGGATGTCGGGCCGCTTGGACAGCGTCTGCGTGTAGTCCGAGATGGCGCGCGTCACCGGGTCCCGCACCACCACGATGAGCTTGGTGTCCTTGGACATGGCCGAGATGCGCGCGGGCGCTTCGCGGGTGACGAAGTAGCTGGGCGTCTTCTCCATGGTGATCTGCCCCTCCAGGGTCCTCGGCATCAGGTCCCTGAGAAGAGCAAGCACAGCAAACTCGGCTCAGTAGGGGGCACCTCTCTGGCTCCCCCTAATGACGGGGAACGGTGCTAGAAACGTGAAAGCGCGTAAAAAGCATTTCAGAGCTGAAAGGTGCGTTAATGTCCCGTCGGAAGCTTGGAGGCCAGATACTCTGCGTGAAACAGGAATTTCTCTAAATCCTCTCGTGGGTGCCACCTCTCCCTTATTTTTCCCGGGTATCCAGCATTTAGACCCCCCCCCAAATACCCGATGGCAGAACACAAAGGCACTTGACCTCTGGATTTGTGTCATTCCTCAACAGCAGCACCCGGGGCTCCCCGAGATTTTGCTTGCTGTCCAGGAGTCCTCGCTAGCCTGCCACCAAGCCCGGGCCCGCGTGCACTGGGAACGGCAAGGAAAACATCCCCCCTGTCCCCCCGACCCGGCCACACGGCACCGGCCTCAGCACAGCGACCTCTGACAAACTGCCTTTACCACGAAAAGCACTCCCAAAGGCCACCAAAACCAGGTGAAATCACACGGAAGCATAAACTGATACAAACGCGCCAAGAAGAAATCCCCAAGACCCAATTCTAGAAGCTTCCAAAAATACTTTAGATTCCATTAAAAAACAAACAAAAAGACTATGATCTCTACCACTGCATTCAGTCAAGCCAACGTAGGGAGACAACACTGTTAGGACCAACAGGAGATGCGGGCCACGTTCCCCGTGCCAGAAAGCCGTTTTGTGGCGGCAGTGAGCACGGACAGCAATACACAAACAGATGGTGGATGGTGGTGTCTTATTTGCTCTCTGAACCTGAGCCCTCTGCCACGCGAAATGGGAAGAGCGTCTGCTACTTCATTCAGTGGCTATGCGGTTTGTAAAGCCAGAGCCGTTTAGCTAACAGCTAAGGGATGCGGCCTCAGACATAGGACCGCCTGGGTTCAAATCCCAGGTCTGCTGCATACAAGCTGTGTTACCTTGAGTACTTTTCTTAACTTCTCTGGCCTTCTCTTCCTCATCTGTAAAAACGAAAGGGATAGTACCTCCATCGTGGAAGTGTAATGAGGAGTAAAGCAATCAATGATCACGCTACGCCCGCAACACACCTGACACACGGTCTGTAACTGACATTTACTAACTACGCTAGTCCGATGACTGTTATCGGCATTACGGCGTTCGATCGCAGTTTATGGCACCTGGTAGGACAAAGTGGGGCACCTGTGTGTGCATGAAAAGGAAAGGAGTTGGGTTAACGAGCTGGGGACTAAGTTTCCGTTACGGACTCACAAATCTTCCATTAGCTACGGGACAGCGATTTCCGAATGCTTCCTATGTGGGCCCGGGAATTTGAAAGAAGACAATTTCCACATCGTTTCTGACCAAAATATTTACCTCTTGGTAAGACATCCTCAACTTCCAGCTTCAAGCCACCCCTAATCTACTGGGACCACAACTCCTCTCCTGAGCACGTTTATGGAAATGATGATACGATGTTCCATCGCTCGAGCCAGAAAGGGGCCACACGCTGGGAGAGCTCCCTCTTCACAGCAAGTGACCGAAAGAACGGTTTTTCCCTTAAGGAAGACGGCCTCGCAGCGCCAGAGCCATCCCTGGCTTACGCTAAAGCTGGATTGACCCACTTTGCCCATTAACCACTTAGGTGAATGGAGCAGTCTCATTGGGCTAATGTGAGCCAGGATTAAACAGAGTTCCTGGCTCTCAACCGATTTTGCATTTCACCCAGAAGCAGGGCCACTCTGCTAAAGTCCCAAGGGTTTTTTTTTTTTTCCTGCGTTAAGCCATCTGCCACCACAGTCTCCAGGAGACGAATATTCAGAATCAAAGTGCTACCATCACGACTAAAAGAAATCCAACCCCCAAGTTCTCCGTGGCCCCTGCAAGGGGGTAAGGTGAGGGGTCTGTCCTTACAGAGTCTGACCCAGCATGGGCTTTGAGGTCAGGCTGCTAGGTTCGACTCTTAGCATCCCCATTGATTGACTGATTGTGCTGGCCTCTAGGGGCTCTTCACAGCGGGCACTGGGCTCAGGGAGAGCCAACGGCTCCCCAGCACACCCCCGTGGGTCCACTCGGTGGGGAACACGGCCTGGAAACTGTGTGGAGAGCCCCTGGCACCGAACCTTCTGGTTCCCTTTTACCCCCTTCGGCTGCTCTTGCTTCCCCAGCCCCCAGGGTCCTGGAGCAAAGCCTTTCCCGTTCTCTTCCTGGGCCCCTTTACCAGCGCGGTCTCCTGCCCCAATACCGAAAACCTCTCTGGGCACAAGGGGTCCCGAGAAGAAAGGATCAGGACATGGCCAAGGGCAAGAGCCCTCCTGCGGGCCCTGCATGCCCCTCCCGGCAGCCCCAGCGGCCCACCCAGCCCCAGGCGGGCTTCCCCAGCCCCAGGCTGCGGCTTCATTGAGCCGCTCTTTGGGAAAGCCAGTTTCTCAAACTAAATCTCACAGCTAATCATTATACAGCGCTTGGGAGCTGGCAGAGAAACTTCCACGTGCATTATCTGATTTGATCCTCACCACGAGCCTTTGAGGCAGGTCTTGCAACCCCCCAACGGACCAATGAAGAAACAGGCCGAAGGGGAGAGGGCGGCTGGCTCGGGCACAGGTCCCCGGCCTGCAGGTGGACGGCTGGGACGGACAGTCAGTCCCCTTGAGGCCTCCTCTTCCTCTCGTCGCGGCCGCCTCCCTCAACCTCCCGTTTCTGCTTAAGATGAGAAGAGGTCACAGAGCTAGACACCTGCCCTCTCTTTAAATAGAGACCTGTATTTTTTTCTCTCTCTTATAGATTAGGATCTTAATAATAGGTATTTCAGTGCAGAATCAGAAGACTGAGAGCATCGTTGTTCAAATATGAGTCAGATTTCAAAACAATACACCTCTTAGGTTCACATTCTCCGGCAGTTAGCTGCATTAAATGGGGCATGTGAGCGCTGGCGGGAAGAGCGCTTCCCCTCCAGTGGCTCCGGGCCCCGGACCCTCCTTCCCTCTTCGCCAGGTGGGCAGGAAGGGTAGGATACCTCTTCAACACCTAGCCCATGTCACCATCGGGTGCTTGCGACACCAATGGGGCTGGAGAGGCAAGTCTGAAGAAGACATAGACTTATACCCATGAGAACTGCCCTTAGGACAAGCCTCTGAGGACCTGACCAGACAGGATCCCCCACGACAGAAAGCAGAAAGGACCCCACTTCTTTAGTGACACTGAAACGGGTAAGACAGGCGTGTCACCCCATTAAAACCTGAGACCCGGGTGGGTCTGGAGGGGTATCACAGGCTTTCAGCCTGTCGGCGGATATTCACAAGGAAGCCGTGTGCCACCTTCTGGGGCGGCTGGTTTCATCCTGGTGGCATATTAGGCTCACCTAGAATGTTCTGCACTCCACGCCTGGGCCCTATCGCAGACCCCTGGAATCAGGCCCTCGGTGCATGGGGCCCCCACGCGGCAATCGTTTAGATGGTTTCCATGTGCAGCCAGGATCGGAAATCATTACTCAGTGGAACCCATCAGGCACCTGTCACTTACTCTACTGATAACCGTGTGTATCTCAGCGGGAAGACACTGTGTGGGTAGAGAGAGGGCCCCGTGGTCAAAAAACATTTTTTTCCCCCACAAAACAATACTGTCAACCAAACGAAGTTTTTCCGAGGATCCAAGACTTATTTGTGTCAAAGGCTTAGAGTGAAGGCTCCAGCTCCTCCTCCCTCCGCTGAAAGCAGACCAGGTCCCAGAGCAAGTGAGGGTTCCCCCTGACAGCTTACACGCTGCAGAGAACACAGCCATCACAACACAGAAAATACGGTCCGGTTTAATGCAGAGAGAAGGAAAGGATGTTTGCTGCCCTAAACACGTGTGTGCACACAGAAATACACACACACACACACACAGAGTTAGTTAGCAAACACGAATCAGGCTGCCCGTGGAACAAAATGAGGCGAACTGAAGGAACCGGAAGAAAAGAGGCCAGATCAGCATCAGCAAGTCAGAGAGCATCAACGTAAAGAGAAGACAGGAAAACAAACAGGTGAAGAACAGCACAGCTCACTGGATGATCTGACTGCCGCTTGTGCCAAAGTCCGTGGCTCCAAATGAACTAGAGTTCTCTTCTTGTCTCAAAAAAAAAAAAAAAACAAAAACAAAAACAAAAACAAAAACAGCAAAAAACAACAACAACAAAAAACCAACAACGACAACAAAAACAACAAAACCAAAAAACCCATGAAACCAAGATGGATTCATGTCAGAAATACCGCTGGGCTCTTTCTGGCCCGTCTCATCCTGAGGCAGGGCGGGTAAGGAGAGCGATGGGCCAGAATCAGCTTTGAGGATCTAGAATCTCCAGCGCCAGGACCACAGCTAACCTCTCTGCCTGCGCCTTCGCCAGCCCCTGGAGGAGGGGAGCCCACCACCTGCCGCGTCACCTTCCCCCTGGGGCTTGGCGGTCTCGGGGCTTTGGAGAAGCACAAAGTTCACAAATGAACATCCCCAGGTCCCGGCCTGGCTGTCCTGTGTCCCTGCTAAAAGCCAACCATGAAAAACAAATCTCCAGGCCTCAACGAGCAGGAAATGGGGCTGAGCCAGTTAAGTCCTTTTTAAAAAGCCCGAGAAGTCTGATGTTCTCCAGCAGCCAACGTGACCCTCATTCGCCTGCCCTGCTTCTTTCTCTCCTCGGCGGACACCCCTGCTCCCGTGGACCCGCCACTGAACTTGTTTGAACTGGCAAATGGCACAACAATAAAAAGGCAGATTACTGGAATGGGTGTAACCTCCGTAGAGCCCAGCAGATGCCGGTGAATGCATTTGAGAAAGGAGACAAAGCTGCGAGCCGCAGTGTGCTGGGGAGATCCGAGAAAACCAGAAAACCGGGGAGAGCCCAGAACATTCGGCCTGCCCCTTTCGCCTTCCCCACCGGGAGGAAGACGATGACGTCCTTGCTTGGTTGCAGAAATACCCCACGTTTCCTGCACTCCAACAAAGATATTTTTTTCCTTCTTTTTAAAAAATTTTTTAACTTGCATATGATAAATCATCACCTTTGGTGTCCGCTCTGTGCATTCTGACATATGCCCAGTGTCGGGTAACCGTCCCCACTCCCAAATCTGTCCTCGAGAGGCCCTTTGCCAACAATGACCTTGGGGCCAGCTAAATCCACAGGACAAGCCCTCTTACAAAAGGCCACAGGATGCCCAAAACCTTGTTCTGATGCTGGTTTCAGGAAAACACTGAAGTCAGAAAATGGTCAACAGGGACTCAGCTATTTGGACATCAGAGATATATTGTCACTTTAAAAAAAAAAAAAAATTGTTTCCATGAAGGTCTCTGTTACGGTTTTGGCTTGTGGCCCCCCCAGCCATACCCCCGACTTTCTGGGCCTCAGCCTGTGGTCTAGAAAGTTAGTGGAGCCGAGGAGGCAGCCGTGCTCTGCTCGTTGGGATAAACTCCTCCGATGACCAACCGTTCCGGGGGCCACAGGCCAGGGATCTGACTTTAGCTTTCCCTCAAGGAAGCCTGAGCCCAGCCTCTGAGAATTCAATACACAAAAGCAAAACAAACAGAGCAATCTTTACAAACAGAAGCATCGAGAATTCTAGAAAGGGTATGTCCCCTACGCCAAAAAAATAAAAATAAAAAATAAAATACAGCCACTCTGGAAAACAGTGTGCAGGTCCCTAAAAAAGTTAAAAATTGAGCTACCCTATGACCCAGCCATTGCACTACTGGGTGTTTACCCCAAAGATACAGACGTAGTGAAGAGAAGGGTCATATGCACCCCAATGTTCATAGCAGCATTGTCCACAATAGCCAAATCGTGGAAGGAACCGAGATGCCCTTCAACAGATGACTGGATTAAGAAGTTGTGGTCCATATATACAATGGAATATTACTCAGCTATCAGAAAGAACGAGTTCTCAACATTTGCTGCAACATGGACGGCACTGGAGGAGATAATGCTAAGTGAAATAAGTCAAGCAGAGAAAGACAATTATCATATGATTTCTCTCATCTATGGAACATAAGACCTAGGAAGATCGGTAGGGGAAGAAAGGGATAAAGAAAGGGGGGTAGGGGCGCCTGGGTGGCACAGCGGTTGAGCGTCTGCCTTCGGCTCAGGGCGTGATCCCGGCGTTGTGGGATCGAGCCCCACATCGGGCTCCTCCGCTATGGGCCTGCTTCTTCCTCTCCCACTCCCCCTGCTTGTGTTCTCTCTCTCGCTGGCTGTCTCTATCTCTGTCTAATAAATAAATAAAATCTTTAAAAAAAAAAAAAGAAGGGGGGTAATCAGAAGGGGGAATGAAGCATGAGAGACTACGGACTATGAGAAACAAACTGAGGGCCTCAGAGGGGAGGGGGTGGGGGAATGGGATAGACTGGTGATGGGTAGTAAGGAGGGCACGTATTGCATGGTGCACTGGGTGTTATACGCAACTAATGAATCATCGAACTTTACATCGGAAACCGGGGATGTACTGTATGGTGACTAACATAATAAAAAAACATTAAAATTTAAAAAAATAATAAAATAAAATAAAAATAAACCACCTCCTTCCTAATACGTGCACAGTCCCACATCTGTCTAGGAAACAAGGACATCGCCTTCACAAGGTAAAAGCAAGTCGAATGCCACCTGATAAACCCACAAGCACCAGCTAAACTCAGAGACACTGGGATCGCAGAGATCAGGGGAGAGGAGAGAGGAACAGATGGGGAGCAAGGAAGGTTTTCGGCGCAGTGAAAATTGTCTGCGTGACACCATCATGTTGGCCACGTGGCATTATTGGTTTGTCCAAGCCCATGGAAGGCACGCACCGAGAGGGGACCAGCAGACCTTGACCTGGCCAGGCGGGTTCATCAGTCGTAGCAAATGTCCCTCTTTGGTGGGCAATGTGGACAGCAGGGTACACTTGCACTCGGGGGGACAGGGTGTCTGTGGGCAATCTCAGCACCTTCCCCTCAGTTTCGCCATGAAATCTAAAACTGGTCTCGGAGTGAGGGAGCCAGACCGGCGAGGGCGGCTGGAGGCTCAGCCCAAGGTGAGTGCCTCAGTCTCCCCATCACAGGGAGGCCAACTTGAAGGGGCAGCAGGAAGGGCAGCAGGGGTGGGGTGGGGGGAGCATGCTTCCAAGCTTCCAGACAGTTCTGGAAGTGAAAGTCGCTGGCAGGTTGTGGGGAGGGGGTGCCCGAGGTGTCAGGGGGCACTTGGTACCCCAGGCCAAAGTGGTATTAAAGCATTTTCAAGAGAAAACCCAGGGGCAAGAGAAAGAGCAGGCCGCAGGGTCGTCACGGCCCTAATCACAGGCGTCTGTGTGGTAACAAGGGTGGGGCGAAGCTTCTCTTACCTTCTCCAAAGGCCTGTCTACCAGCCCTAAATATCGGGGCACCCCAAAAATCTCCCCGGTGTCTTTCTACCTTGTGACCCTATAAATCACAGTGCATCTCTGGGGTCAAACCCACAGGAGCTGCAGCCGACCCCTCCCCTTTCCTCCCCTACAGAGAGACCAGGCACACGGGGACAAGGAAGGAGCTTCTGGAAACCCTGACTGTGGACGACGCTGGAGAAGGCCAAGTAACTCAAACCGTGTGGGTTGTCACTCTGGAAAGTTGCTTCTTTAAAGCCGCTGGCTTCCCCGGGGGAGGCAGGAGGAGGGGTGGGAGCAAGATGTGTATCAGCTCGGGGGCCCCTCCTTATCTGGAACCTTCTTCCTCTCCTAGGAAGGCTCAAAGCCCACCCGTTCAGAGCTCCCCTTCAAAGAGCCGCATCTCCATAAATAATTATCTCCATTTGGGGGAGAGGTTTGCATATCAAAGAACTCCTTGGGGAGGGTTTAAAAATAATTTAAAATGAAATTGTAAATAGTCTGCTGTTCTCAGTGTCTCTCCTCTCCGAAGCTGGACCGGTGGGGGCTGCCGGAAGTGATGTCATTATTCATTATAAAGTTTACTGGCCCTTTTCCCCTTCCTTTTATTATTATTCTTTTTAAGGTAATGGGTAGGAAAGAAGAAAACCTAACAAAGGCTGATGACTCGCCCAGACCCCCTCCTCTTCCAACCCTCGCCTCTCCTCTCTCCACCCCCAGCCCCCAACCCCCACTGCAAGGATTTGGCCTCTATTGTCCTAGAATTTCAATACTGCTCAGAAAATGAAAAGCCCCTGAATGCCATAAGGGGGTGGGGCGCAAAAGAGAATCTCGCTCCTCTGGGTCAACTCAAGATGCCTTTATTTTGGCAGAATCCTCTGTTATGGACCCTGCTTCACAAAGGCCCGAGTTCCTGTTCCTGGAAGGGGCTGAAGGGGGGGGGTGTGGGGGGAGGAGGGAGGGTTTCAATTAAAAGCTAATAGCCTTTTGTGATGAGCTCTCTGGGGCCTTGCCCGGGTTTATTGGACCTCACTGTGGGCTGGGACCAATCCTGAGAAATCCGAGTCATCTGTGTCCCATTTCCCGGAAACAAACAAACAAACAATTTCTGATCGTTGGAAAGAAAGAAAAAGAGGGTCTTCTGGGAAGCAGAGTTTTTAGCAAGTAAATTCAGCCCTGTCTTGGGGCGGAGCAGAGGACCCAGAAAGGAGGAGAGCGGGACACCCGAATCCAAAAGCACGAAACCCGGGGTTTGGTCTCCGATCAGCAGCTGGCCTCCGCTGCTTTTCCCTGGGGCAGGAACCCAGGAAACCAGCGCCAGCCTGGGGCAGTGGTGCTCACTCACTCCTGTAAATGCTCTCCCAGCTCCCTGCCTCACCCAGGAAAAGCCGCCTTCCCGGTGCCCTTGGTAACTTGAGGCCAAAGTTTGTAAACAGGACCCCACCCAGGAGCTTCTGAAGCCCTCCCACTGCCTGCGGGTGGACCGAGATCCAAGGAAAATCAGTACCCCCTACGGGGAAGCTGGGAGAGAACCCACAGGGCCAGGGGAGGGGGCTTTCTGGTGCTCGGTGAAAGCCCAGAGGACAGGCGCACCTGACACTCTGGGTCTGGTCCCCACCCTGCCCCTGACAGGAGCCCGAGGCCTTGCACTGGCACTCAAAGCTTTGGGCTCGGTGTCCCTGTATATGCAAGTGAATGAGCTGGTTTAAAAGGATGTTCTTTGGCTTAACATTCTAAAAGGTGACCCTTACGCTATCCAGCTCTCCCGCACCACCCCTATTCCACCTCCTCCTTCAGCCAGCAGGGGTGAAGCAGGACCTCTGCGAACAGCTTGATGATTCGTAATATGCAGAAACTGCGCACCTCAGGGGCGCCATATAGACCAAGCCCTAGGGCGGAATTCAGACAGAGGCCAATGTTAAACACGCCCTAAGTCTATGTACCCACTTGTTACATAGCCTGGTAAGAGTAGAAAGAAAAATAGGGTTCAAGGGCAGGCTGTGTGGTCTTAGGCAAGTTGCCCAACATCTCTGAGCTGTCTTCTCTCATCTGTAAAATGGAAATATTTGTCCTGCCTCCTTTACAAAAAAAAAAAAAAAACAAAAAAAAACAACACAATTCAAATGTAGTTTGCAGGTGAGTAACCCCTTAAAAGCAGCAAAACCCTACCCAAGGGTTAAGGTGGAATGAACCTCACCCATATCTCTTCCTATTATCTCCTTCAGCAAATCGCCCTAGATACTAGGGGTATTTCTAGGGAAATACTGCTAAAGAAACAGAAACACCAAACTGGTTCTCAAATTCAAAAGCTTATGTAAAAAAGCAAGTATTTGAGGGGCGCCTGGCAGGCTCCGTGGGTGGAGCACGTGACTCTTGATCTCGGGGTTGTGAGATGAAGCCCCACGTTGGATGTAGAGATGACTTAAAAATAAAATCTTTGGGGGGGGGGGCGCCTGGGTGGTGCAGTCGTTAAGCGTCTGCCTTCGGCTCAGGGCATGATCCCAGCGTTCTGGGATCAAGCCCCACGTCAGGCTCCTCCGCTGGGAGCCTGCTTCTTCCTCTCCTACTCCTCCTGCTTGTGTTCCCTCTCTCGCTGGCTGTCTCTGTCAAATAAATAAATAAAATCAAAAAAATAAAATAAAATAAAATAAAATCTTTGGAACATTACATCAAAAACTAAGGATATACTGTATGGTGACTAACAACATAATAAAAAATTATTATTAAAAATAAATAAATAAAATCTTTAAACAAACAAACGAACAAGTATCTATCTGAAGGAGTCTTGGCTTCCTAATTCTTCACTTCTGCTACGAAGGATCTCATATTTGGACCTTCCTTCTTAGTCCCCTGGTAGGACGTGGGAGACAGGAAAACTGAGGGCTCCTTCTTGGGTTGACTTCCCCGAATGAATGCTATGATCCAAGCCAAAGAAGGATGGGAAACGAGGCGGACTTTAATAGGAACACAACCGAGGTGGGAGGGTTCCTTCTCTCTCTTTTTTAGAGAGGTTTACAAGGAGCAGCGAAAGAGCCACAGTCTAGGGGCGGGGGTCCGTCTGAGGCCGATGTAAAGAAACCACCCAACTGGCTGAAACCAGATCTACGTGGTCAAGACCTGATGTCATCAGCTGTAGAGCGGCCAGTAGGGTTTGGGACCAGAGAAATCCCAGTAACTCTTGACTTGACGGAAGTCCAAGACGAGGGCTCCATCCCGTTCTCTGCTTCCCCTCCACTCAACAAACAGAACCCCGTTTTATGGTGATCAACTGCAAACAGTCTAAAGTAAATGAGGTCTATAAAAATCCGGAGACGTAAGTTTAAGTGAAGCTACACGAAAGGGAAATGAGTACAAATAAACTTCCCTTATCACAGGCTTTAAATAGCTCAAGAACCTTTTAGAGAAGAAAAGGAGGAGTTTCCCCCCAGAGACAACATCCAAGGGGGTCTCTGCACTTAGAGAAACTGCTGACAAAGGAAAAAAATGCTGATTCTTAACTTACACTTCTTAGCATCACCAGTACTTACTTCTTCCTGGTTGGTTTGACCCAGGGCTTAAGGCTCATAGAAAGGGGTCTCAAGGACGTCAGTGGCACGGCATTGCCAAGGGAAACGCCAAGGACGCCCACCCAAGTCCCCTGACCCCACCCGTTTGGGGATTCTCAGCTCAGGAAGTAATGGAAGTTCACGAGTCCAGCAGGAGAAAAGTCCAACCTCCTCAAATTCTCAGCCATTCGTTGTCATGGTCAACCTTTTTTGTGTGTGTGCGTTTCATGGCCAAAGACAGGAGAGACGGAATGTGCTGGAGGTTGAAGCTACGTCCCCATAAGCGTGTCCCATCATGATTTTTTACCTTCCATGAGAACTTTCTGGCAGACCATCCGGCCTGACTGGTGAGTCTTAAAACTTCCCGTGATGCCGTACTTTAGACAAAGCGTTCTCTCCGCCGACCCTGCGAGGCCCACAAGGGAACCAAACGTGGGCAAGCAGATCAAATAACGAAACGGCTGGTGACAGCCCTGCTAGGAATCACCAGGGAGATGAGCCTTTCAGCCTGCGTTAGCCTGAGCGGAAAACTAACCCCGTGACTATTTCTAAGCCTCATGGCGATTTCTAAGAACAAAACCTTTGGTGGACTCTTACTGCCCTCCGTGTTTTGTTTGTGCCTGTTTGGGCCGTGGGTGTTCGAGATTTTTATCTTCAAAAGAAAACACAGGACCAACAGCAAAACACGGGGCATAGGAAGCACTTGAGAGTAATGTGCCCCATGAACACCTTCGTGAATGAATGGGAGGAAATGAGCCAGCAAGGCCGGACGCCAAATGACTGTGGAGGCCACAGAGCAAATATGCAAAGACAACTGGGAGTAACGTGGACTAACACATTAGCACCGTACGGGCCAGATTCGAAGATGGTGGTGATCTCCGTATCCCGACGCCCCAGGTTAATTCTAGAGCAACACAGATGTATTATCCCACGCACGACATTAAGTGACACAATTATACGAAGAGGCCATAGACACGAGGAAGGTCTTGAACTTGAATGCCCAGAGATAGGCGAGATACTGATCGTGGATGATCAAGGAATCCGTGATACGGTGGGGATGTAGCATTTGTGGGGAGGATTCTTGCCCTCCAGGGGTGGACTGTGTATTTGGAGAGAAATTTACCAATGCACAGGACGTGTAATGACAGATATTTGGCTCAAAGTGAGAAATGGGGAAAAGAAGCACCCAGAAGGTGTGTCCTTTGGGACAACTGAAGCTTCCTTGAGCAAATCCCATGGGTAGGTGGAAGTGAAGAAGTCAAAAAGAAAAGATAGCTAAGTTTAGGAACCTAAGACAGAGATCGGGTCATTTCGCCTGGACTGAAGTTTTTTTTTTTTTTTTTTTTTTTTGAGGAATAGTGAAAAATCAGGTTAGAAAGACTAGAAAATGGGCTGGCTGCCCCTTATCCACACTACCCAGCCCTCCACCCAGTGCGTCCCCAGACAGCCTTCCAAACGCCAAAGCCAGCAACCTTCACAGCCTCTCAGGATGGGAAGCATGACGTCCTAACTCCCTGGCAGGGCATGGGCCCCTCCCCGAGTGTACCCCATGTTCCCCGCACCTTCCTTTCTCACCCCTCCCCCAACTCCGCGTCACCCCAGCTGTGGGCAGGCACCTGCACTTCCTCAAACGGGTCATGAACTTTCTTGCTGCCACCTCCCCCCATGGACTTCCCTCCTTCTAGAATATTCTTCCCAGTCCTCCTCCTAAAAAAAATTTCTACGACACGCACCCCTTCCCCATTGTGGGTTAGCCATCCTTGCTCCCTTCTCGTGACCACCACCCTCCCAACACGCTCCTGCAAATCCACGCGTGTGCACACACGCACAGAGAGTGCACGACCTTTACCCAGCTGCTGTTACAGGGCTCGAGGGGGCTGAGAACTGGACTGCGCCTTGTTTTCACGGTGGCAACACCAAGTGGCTGTTGGATGAACGAAGGGTAAGTGGGTAAGTAAATAAATGCTAGACAGACGTTGGATTTGACCTGAGGCAATGAAAAGCCACGTCAAGTGTAGGAGGCAAGTGGCACGAAGATATATTAGGAGCGTGGCGGACCGTGCTTCCAACAGCACAGATTATGCAGATTCCGGCTCTGTGAGCCTCCTGAAGACTGACAGAAGAAAACGTAAAGAAATTCAGAATGAGGGGCGCCTGGGTAGCGCAGTCGTTAAGCGTCTGCCTTCGGCTCAGGGCGTGATCCCGGCGTTATGGGATCGAGCCCCACATCAGGCTCCTCCGCTATGAGCCTGCTTCTTCCTCTCCCACTCCCCCTGCTTGTGTTCCCTCTCTCACTGGCTGTCTCTCTGTCACATAAATAAATAAAATCTTTAAAAATAAAAAAAAAAAGATTCAGAATGAGCAAAAAACAAGACTACCAGGTGTCTCCGAGGGGAAACAGCATCGCGTAGAGTGCTTCCTTCCGGTTAGCTGACTGTAGGCTTTTAAGGCCCTTGAAATGTTTTGCAACTCTGTGAATCATACCGCGATGCCATACAGTTCTCGAATGCTTTCTGGAGGAGGCCCTGTGCGTTTCCCTCTCCACTTCCCACCACTTGGGAAAAAAGTGAGTTTCCCACCCTCTTTGAAAATTCATATCAACATTTCCTTATTCCAAGTGAACTTAGGTTCTTTTGACCTCTCCTCTGAACCAAAGGTTAATGCCTGCCTGGTTCTCTCATTAATACTGAGCGAAACAGGGGCGCCTAGGTGGTTCAGTTGGTTAAGTGTGTGACTCTTGGTTTGGGCTCAGGTCATGATCTCAGGGTCATGGGATCGAGCCCTGCGTCTGGCTCCAATGCTCAGCATGGAGTCTGCTTGGGATTCTCTCTCCCTCTCCCTCTGCCCCTCCCCTTCACCTCCCCACCTCTCTCTCTCTAAAATAATGAAATAAAATATTAAAAAGAAATAATAAGTGAGGGGCGCCTGGGTGGCTCAGTCAGTTAATGCGTCTGCCTTCAGCTCAGGTTATGATCCCAGGGTCCTGGGATCGAGCCCCGCATTGGGCTGCTGGCTCAGCGGGGAGCCTGCTTCTCCCTCTACCTCTCCCCCTGCCTGTACTCTCTCTGCCAAACAAATAAATAAATTAAATAAAAAATTGAGTGAAATAAAATCCTTACCATGATCATTAAGAAACTATAAACCTTAATATTGTATCTAGAAGGGAGTTGTGGTTTTACCTTTTGTTTTTAGAAAATTATCCTTCACCAAAAAGGCTGCATTGACCGTGTGGTGTTGGAAAGATGCTCGTGTGTTTGCTGGAAAGACACTCTTTGCGCCACTGGTGTTCTCTTTATGCCAACCCCCCTCCCAAATCTCAGTACCAAGAACAGTCACGCCTTCATTCAGCCGACAGCTTGATCTTATGACATGTGTCTTCTAGGTCTTTCTGTGAAGGCGGCCAGGAAGCTAAGGATCCAGCCACGTGGGAGACGTTTCTTAGGCCCGGGCCTGCTCCCTCTGTGGCCCGCCCCTGCTTCTCTCGCCTCCTCGCCGTGTGTCACAAGGGTCTGTGGTTGCGGCCCCCTCGGGCATTTCCCAAAAGGGAGATAGAGAATGAATGAGATTCTGTGCATCTGAATGGGAAGGGGGCGGTGGGAAGGAAGATCACAGAGCAGATCTTGCAAAGACATTTGGAAGGAAGGAAAAGCGAAAGGCTGGGAAGAGGACAGGGGGAGAAAGGTGTGGCCGCCAGGGTTACCTTCACTATTCAGGCAAAGGGGGGGGGGTTGAGGGCATGGCACGCGTGTGCTGGGAGTTCACCCACCCATGTGGCTGTAGCTTCCCACAGAGTATTTGGGGTGGGACTGAGCAGGAAAACATAGGTGCCCCTCCCAGAAGCATCATAAACCAATGAGGATTTAGGTTTTTGTGTATGTAAAAAATAAAAATAAATAAAAACTGGGGAGAAGGTGAGTATCACCCCGGGTTCTGGCTAGAATTCTGTTCCAGAAAGGCCCATTCTAGGCAGATGGGTCAGCCTGGGGCCGGTGGGAGGCCTCTTTGGGAGGCAAGCCAGAGGCAGGGGGGCCGGGCGCAGGCTGCCTCTCTCTGAAACGCTCCCTGGCGTTCTCCGTTCACGGACAAAACCAAATAAAGGCCTTTAAGCTGCTACTTTTCCAAATGAATCCACTTCCACATCCCAGGGGCTGGGAACACACAGCACTAAGCCCATGAGCAAACACCACCTAAAGGAGAAAACAAGAGATGGGCTCAGTGCTGCCCCATTAGCTAACGGCTGGGAAATTAATCTGGGAAATTAATCGAGCTCAAACCCCACCCAAGACCGTCTTCCTGGGCTGGCGAAAGGTTCCCTGATTAACTTGCCGGCAGGCAGGCTCCTTTACCACGGAACCCACTGAGAAACGGAATCATTTGACTGTCGGAAGACGCCCGACGCCCCATGCTGGTGTCCCACCTGTCCTGAGAGGTCTCCACGGATCTGGAATTCCGAGAGATTTGTTTAGGACACAAATAGGCTACCTGATCGAGGAAGGACTCCCTTTCCTGGGACCCTCACCCAGCTCTCATTCAGAACAGAAGTATCCTAAGAGGAATGGTGAGGACCCCGGCTCACTGCCAAACACGGCTCCACGGAGAAGCTGAGAGAAGGGATGAGGCCTGTGGGCAGCAAATACACACCCGTCACAGGGACATAGACCCTGGGGCTCAGCTTTGGGGCTTCACAGACCCGAGGCCCATGCACGGGCCCAGGTTAAGAGCATGACAGCTGACACAGCCCAACAGCAATGTGCCAGCCACCGGACCGCGGCTTTACCATCAGAACCTGACCGGAGGTCAGTGCAGCGCCCAGCGGACACGCATTCTTCACCCACGTGATAATCGGTCAGCATCACACTTAGGCCCCATGAGCTTCCCTCACCCCCTAAGGTTTTGCCTACAAATGGGACACCGCGCCATATCTTAGAGCATCAACAGGACGAACTGGCTTCATAATGGGTCTACACAGGGCCTTGGAAAGCCACAAAGAGACCCTGATCGCTGCCATACCCAAATTTCGTGCAACAGAAAAATAACTCTGTCTCTGGTACAGAAGAAACGGCCTTCCTTTCCACCAGAAGACGGTTTGCTCTCGTCGTTGACCATTAGGAGGTCCATTCTGAGACCTGCCCAGAAGTTCACTCAGGAGAAGGGCCTGGACATCCCCAATTTTGGTGGCCCTCCCTACCATCCTTCTCAGGGGGCGTGGCCTCCGTCTTTGTAATGGGCAGGGCGAGGCAGGGGGCAGTTACATGGGGTTGCCCCCAAATCAAACACCGGGTAATGGCAAAGCAGGGACTCGGACTTCAGAATATTCGGCTCCGAATCTCATGTCCATCCCCCCAGTTCTCGACACTTCTAAGAACCTTCCAGATCAAAAGGCTCAAATACAGCGACCATCCCACCAGACCCACCTAACTCATCTCATGTCACCTTCCCCCTTCCTAAGGAAGTTCCCACCTTCCCTCCCATTCTGATAATAAGAAATAAGAGTTGTGGTTTTTGGTTTTTTTTTTTAAGATTTATGATTTATTTGAGAGAGCAAGAGCTTCACTGAACACACGGTGGGGAAGGGCAGAGATGGGGAAAGAAACCCAAGCAAACTCCGTGCGGAGCATGTAGCCCGACTCGGGGCTCGATCTCACAACCCTGAGATCATGACCTGCGCTGAAACTGAGAGACACTTAACCAGCTGTGCCACCCAGGAGTCCCAAAATCGTTGATTTCAAGTTAATTTTTTGAATTATAAGGGGTATAAGTTATAATGAAATAAACATACACTAAAAATAGGTGTGTGTATCTCTGTGTGTGTGTGTGTGTGTGAGAGAGAGAGAGAGAGAGAGAGAGAGAGAGAGAGAGAAGAGGGAGATTAATCTAGAAATTGGGAACTAAACCTCTTACTGGCTCCCTGCACTCCTGCCTTATGCTTCTGAGCTCATTTCTCACTCAACCCTTCTGAAACAAATGATCACACACATGAAAATAATCAGATTAGCCTCCCCCAAGCAAGGCCCTAATTCCTCGGTCACTGTTCCCATTGCGCACTTGAACCCTTCCTCTTCCAGCGGTGTCCGTGCTCTGCAGGAGGAAAGCGCTCGCCCCAAATGCTAGGACCGATACTCCACACGACAGCACTGCTCCAGGCTTTGCACCCTAAAGGCTGGACACCCCAGGCTGGACGGAAGGAAAGAATGAGAATTTTTCTCGGTGTGCTTGACAGGTGTCCTAGACAGACAAGCTGGCCCGACGTCATCTTCTCCGCTCTCCCTCTTCCCTTTCCATAAACCAGGGGTGAAAAGGAAAAAGCGAGCTGGCTCTAAATGTCCAGAGAGCCAGAAAGTCACAGCTCAACCCACGTTTGGAAGTGGGGAAGAGATTCCTGAAGCTACGCCAGGCTGAATGAGCCTCGCAAGTCCAGAAACAAACAGGCTGATAAATGAGTACTGCGAAGCCACAGAGTTGAGCCCCAAGAATCAATTCAAGAGGCTGCCTCTTCTTCTAGCTCATTAACTATCTGAGATTATCATATGGGGAAGTAGCCTCTCAGCTGGAAATTAAATTAGCCTGGCTATCAACCAGGAATGCAGAGTGAAAAGGACCTGATGAGCAACGCTGGGGAAAAAAACCCCACCACCAAATGCTCACCCCCAGGCACCACCCTTCCTCCGGTCCTCCAAGCTGGCCCCCTTCCTTGCCATTTCCCTCCTGAACCGTAACAAAAACCACCAACAGCAAAAGGCGCAAGATTTTCTCACTCTGGTTCGCAGATAAAGGCGCAGTGAACCCGGATGGCTCCTGATAAAATTACAGAAGAGGCAGCTTGAGATGAAATGATCAGAAATTTGGCATTCAGAAAAAAACAAAAACACAAAACAGAAAAGATGGTTTGGGATTAGAGAGGAAGAAAGGAAAGGGGGCCGGGGGTGCGGAGAGTGTTAAGGGGGCGCAGGGGGATATAAACCCATAGGTACGCCCTGCCACCCCTGCGCGAGCTGTCCGTGCAGAGGCACAAGCTCCAGTAAGAAGGGCGACAGGCCCTAATTGCACATTCAGAACAGGTGTGTGCCTGCAAAGCCACCTCTTAATTACGGGGTACGGCATTTTGGCACGGGCAGCCCAGCCCTGCTCAGCTTCTAAGAATGCGGGAGCCAAGCGTCCAAGGGGCCGTTCTGTTGTAGGTCCGAAGAGCTGAGCAGTGGAATTTCTAATTACATGGCTTTAGGCTTTACCCTAATGACAGGCTCCATCCAGACAAGAGAAAAGCAACCGGCTTAGAGGACGTGGGTCCCGAACACATCCTGAGAGGATCTCAAGCACTTGCCTCCACCCCCCCACCCCGGGTGGCATCTTTTCTGATCACCGGCAAAAGCGATTCCCGTTTAACGCTACTCAGGGGCATCTTGTAAATCCCACTTCCAAGCTGAAATACTTGAGAGAGAGACAGTGCAGAATTCGCCGTGCTAGTTGAGCCCTGAAGTCAGGATGTGAAGGCTTACTCACCAAAGACCTGGGTCCCCCCGATGCGGTCCTACTTTGCTTACGTTTGTCCTCTGCACATCCTTCCCTGCATCCATCACACCTTTTCAGGTAGACCTCCTTGCCTTTTCATATTTATTCCTTTTGCCAAGCAGTCCCCCTTCCCCATGGGGTCTGCACGTGAACTCCTATTCACCCGTCAAAACCTTACTAGGGTGTCCCCTGCTCTTGGAAGCCTTCCTTCCCAGTGGCGATCCTCCCCCACCCAGAACAGGTCTTCCTCTGCAGTGTTTTTCTGCCTTAACCACCCCTCTCTTTTTGCCTGTGTCAAGGTCTCCTGAGCCATCTCAACCCCTGCCTTCTCCCTCAACGCTCTCCGGCCAGTCTCCACTAAGTGGTCAGGGTTTTTCTAAAAAGTAGGTCAGATCCGGCCGCTCCCGTTCACAGAGCCCCCACTGGCATCCTTTCATGCTAAGAATACATTAAGAACATAAAGAGCTTCTTCTCTGTCCTCTCCCCCCACTGCCTTTGATCTCTTCACTGTGGTCACAATGCTTTCTCTGGGGGTACACGCCCACCCCCTGGACCCTCGGAGATCCCTTCTCTGCATTCAGGCTTCTACTCCACATCACCTCGGGGGGAAAAAGACCTAAGATCGCTCCTTCCTCCCGGCTAGCCCTCGCGAACCCTCTGACGCTCTGTTCTGTTTGATTTCTCTTCATGGCTCTTATCTGCAGGGACATTCTTTTTTTATTAATTTCTTTGCTTTTCATTTATCAGGCATCTCCCTAGCAGAATAGAAACCACAGGAGGACAGGATCAGGTATTGTGGATACAATAACGGGCACTAAATATCTTCGAAATGAATGGCTCTTTGCAGCCCCAGAGTCTGGCATGGAAGAGACGCTCCGTGATTAATAAAACCGACACGACCCTAAGGAACCGAAAAGCAACACCAGTGGGCGTTCCCAGACAGGGACACCAGGAGCTAAGTGAAATCGTCCCCAATTCTCCGTCCCTGTTGCTGGTGTCCAGTGGACACCATCCTCAGGGGCGTCCGGAACACCAGCTTCCTCCGGATGGTCCCCTCAATACAGTCCACCGAGTACAGAGAAGCCACGGAGTTCACAGCCGACTGGAACCAGCACCGAAACCACAACAGGATGTAACTGACAAGCAGCTGGGAACTTCTTCATGGTGGGAGCGGGGCCCACGTTCCGGACCTAAGCCCACCGCTGAACCCCAACAGTGCGATCGCGCGGGGAGCCCCTTTCCCTGCAGCGGGGCCTCTGCTGTGTGCACACCCTGTGCTCCCAGACCGCGGACGGTCCGTGTACCACATCTGGACGCTGAGCAACCACAGATGACAGACACCTGTAGGTGACGTGCCCATCCCCTCCCCGCCCCCACCACTGACATCCCTGAAAGACACCATCTGGGGAAGATGAGGTGGCTCCTTTGATCAAAGACCTCAAAATGAACAAAAGCCTGAGTCCTCGGGAAGCTGGCACGCGTGCTCCCTGGCCAATGCAGAGCACATAAAAGCCGCGGGCTGTTCGGTGCTGGGGTTTCCAGCTGGGCCGGGAGGAAAACACAAGGCTAAGAATAACCACGCATGAGGGAACCAGGGGAGACGGGAGGAACAGAAAGGCCTGGTGCCCAGGGCCCGTCCCACTCAAGTGGGCAGCCCCCTAACCAGGAGCCCCTGTTCTCCTGAGCCCCCCAAGGGAAACGCAATCCTAAGCCACACCTGATGGATAACTACAGGCACTTTCTTTTTTAAAATTTTATTTATTTATTTGACAGAGAGCGAGTGCACAAGCAGGGGGGAGTACAGAGGGAGAAGCAGACTCCCCACTGAGCACGGAGCCTGACTTGCGACTGGATCCCAGGACCCTGAGATCATGACCTGAGCTGAAGGCAGATGCTTACCCCACTGAGCCCCCCAGGCGCCCCTGTAACTGCAGTCACTTTTAAACGCTGACATGGACAGCTCCCAAACTTAGCTGAGCTCCTCCACAGTGGGTGATGGGATGGGACTCCGTCACTTTGGGAGTGCCGGCAACCAGGAGCCAGAAAAATTTCTCTCCACCTGCTCAGGAATCGGAGACAGGAGGATGCAGGTTTGCCCTAGGCCACCCCAGGAGGGGTGTTCCCTCCTCCCCCTGGCTTCCTCTGCTTGTTCACTGGCCCCTCCCAAGGAATGAGGGGTCCTCCCCCAGTAGAACTGGTTAGGACACCAGCCCTAAGCCCGCAAGCCTGCAGCCATCCGTTTTCCCACGGCATCGGGCTGGAAGAGCTGGCATTTGGAGCCTGGTTGGGAGTTGGGCAAGAATGGCCCTCTTTGCCCCCAAAACTTCAGACCACAGAGCGAAGGCCCTTTGGGACAGTCCTCCAAATTGGTACCCAGAGAGGCAACAGGGAGGAGTGGGCTCTGTAGGAAGGAAGGATGGGCGTCTCGCCCCGTCTCATGAGCGCTGGGGGGAGCAGATGCTTTTTCTCAAAACTGCGACAGCCACACGCAAATTTCCTCGCGAAGCTCAGCGCTGTTCATATTGGGACACCAGCAATACGTTTTCTTGCTTTCTCCTCCTTGAAATAGCAAATGATTTCGTTTTCCTCAAAAATACAGGAAAAGAGTTCAAATGCAACACTAACATGAAATCTGTCAACTTCTTGAGTAAGGGAGGCTCAGCTGGCTCCCCCAGAATCCCTCTGGCCAGTAAGATAAAGGCTCTGGCCCCAACGTAACATTCAACTTCTGAGCCCGCCTCCTCTCCCAATCCAGGACACCTCCTCTGGTCCACCCAATCCCCAACGCTTTGCCACTCCTCTCTCTGGGCCTTTCCCACAGCGCTGCTCTGCCCTGAAGGCTTTTAATCTGCCTTCTGAGATGATGGGTCAGCAAACTCCTATGCATGCTTCAAAGCCCAGCTCAATGGCGGCCTCTCTTTGGGCCCCCTTCTCTCTGCTCACCAAGACTGTGAGCACCTTAAGGCCCTGACAACGGCTTAACCTCTTATTTTCCCCAACGCTTTTAGACGGCTCGACCCATTTCCAGGGTTCAACATCTGTCTGGTGCATAAAATCTAATCACGCATGGATGAGCGGCCGACGCCACATCCCAGCAGCCCTGCCATCGAGATGCCCTGGCCGTGACTTGCCAATGAGTCTGCCTTTACTGCCTGATTTTCAGAAGGCCCCACACAACGAGAAGATGGGTATTAAATAGCTCGTTAAAAGATACGTAACCTTATAGGAAGGAAAGCGAGATAAGCATGAAAAGCTGGTCAGGTACATGCAACAGGGGACCCCACTCTGGTGTGAAACCGCCTCCCTCCAGACCATATGAAAAGCCCCTTGCCAAGCGTCTCCCCTGTCAGCAAGAGCTCAGGGCAGAGGTGAGGGGCCGTCCAAACAGGTGTTAGAATTTCACCCAACACAAGGAGCCAATGGTAAGTGTATCAGAAGATAATAAGATCGTTCTGGCAAGTTTAGAGTGCTTGGAGGAGAAATCCAGACACCTTTGTAACTTAAGTTTTGTACAAACAGGTAAATTAATCCCTCCCTCTCGCTGTAAAAAGGTTCCACTCGCCTCCTTTCCCAGTGACTCCTAATCTGAAAGTTTCCTTCGTTTCCGGTGCTCTGTGTCTAAAGAACACTTCTAAGTGTTCCCCCTTGGCCCCAGACAACAAAAGGGAAAATGCACATTAAAAAAAAAAAAAAAAAAAAAGCGATTGGTTTCTTTTGCAGCTCAGGGCTGCCAACGTTGATCCGAGACAGTGAACGCTGTATTTCCCGGAGACCTGTGTGGCGCGAGCGATCGTTTCGGTGTGATAATAAACACACACAGACCACGGGGGCTACACAGCGCCAGGCCGGCTGGAGGAACGCCTCACCCTTTCTCCAGCACCATCAAGTACCACCCAGACGGAGCGCTTACCTTTGAAAGCAGGCAGGAGCTCCTTGGAGGAACGGCTGAACCAGCAATTAGGCCGCTGGGGGAACACCAGCCAGGGGAGGCCTTCTAACGAAGCCGGCAGCAAGACCCGACTTGAAATCCTCAGGAGCAAGTCGGCTTCCCCTGGCCTCAGCCTCGGCGCCTTTCTGCCCAGGGTGTTCGATTTACCGTGAGCCCCCTCTCCTCTTTCTTTACTTTTTCTGCACGATCACCCCGGTAGCACAGGGGTGCCCACACATTACCTTTGAGATAACTTCACAGGTGGGAGAAGTAGCTGGTCTGTCTACCTCGCCATGAGAAGGAACAGCTTATTGGTTCCAAGGACTAAAGGTGCAGAGAGAGAGCGCAGGGTCAGGGGGCAGACTCTTCAAAACCTGAGAAACCCTGGAGCCCTGCTCTGCTAATGCACCCCAAAATGGCATCAGGACAAACACCATGCCATGGGTGATCAGTCGATGTTGAACAAAAACAGGATTCTGTACTCAGGGGGAAATACCAGGTGCGAGAACATGGAACAGATTTTTGTTTTGCCCTGGTTTTTTTTTTGTTTTTTGGCCTGCAGGACTTCTCAGGGCCTTTAATAAGCTAACACAGAACCATTTCCCCAACACATCACCTTTTTATCTTTCTAGAACTTTCTGTTCACTGAAGACACTTGAGACAGTACTTCTCCAAGCGCAGTCTGCAGGCTACCTGCACACTGTCCTCAAGAAGATAAATGAAGAGCCCGACAGCAAGCATTTAAAGCCGTCTAAGTCACTTGACACTGCCGCAGCACCCAAGGTCCTGATCAGTGAACTCAGATGGGGTATAGACCAGCTTGGCTATTGCACAAGGCATGAGCTGAGGGCTCGTCACACAAAGTAGGACAACCCATCGGCCCACAACAGACTGGGAAGACGAGTCCCGCACCAGTTTGCAAACACGGATGGGCTCATCTCCACTGCACACCCGGGGACACTGATACCAAACAGCTCAAGTAATTTAGCCAAGGTCACAAAGAATGTAGCAAAAGCCTGACCCTCAAGTGGTGGTGGGGAGGGAGGCATGGAAGAAGAGCCAGTTAAAGAACCAGCAACATTTTTTAACTAGGAGAAGCATGTCATTCAAATCAGGATCCTGATTCTGATTTCAAATGGTCCCAGCAGGCAGAGCGCCGTGCAGCCTCTCCCAGAATTTTGATAGTGGGGTACAATGAAAACCAAGTCAAGTAGGGGAAAGCTGATGCCAAAATCTAACAAGAATGCCCATGAGAACCTAGATGGAGGAAATTCAATCCCGAAATAGTGCACACCTGAAAGAGGGGAGCCGGGGAAGGGGACAGTCCGTAGCTCCCACTCTGTCTGGCACTGATTTGACCCAGCACCGGGCAGGTAACAAATGAGTGAAGCTGGGCAAGTGGGAGACAATAAGGAGCAGTGGGGACTGTGTCAAACAGAAGAGAATATGCCCCATGCACAGGTATAGCTGCTCTCCAACTCTAGCCACCTGTTACCACGAGGACCGTCAGATCCTTTGTAAAAGCCGCAGAAAATCTAGATTTGTTTGTGAAACTTCTCAATCTGTCAATTTTGGCAACAAATTTACAGGTTTTTAAAACCCTGCAAGTATTTACTCCGGGATTTTACAGCAGCAGGCAAAACTACTCTGCAGTGGTGAAAGGAAGGACAACAGTCATTATCCATGGGGCAGGGACAGGGGCCGGAAGGGGGTATGACAGTGGCTTCTAGAATTCATACACTGCAGTTACATCGGGATGTTGACCTTGTGAGCATTCATCAGGCTGCATGCTTCTCCTTCGTACACTTTCCTCTAGGTATGTGAAATAAGAATCTGACTTTAAAAAAAAAAGCCAGATTTATAGATAAAATAATACGGTGCCTGGGATTTTCTTCAAAGAACACAGAAAAGAAAGAATGTACCACTTCCTAGAAGTGTTGGAGGGACATCTTGGAGAAACAGAAAATCAGGCCATGGTGAGAAGAAATAGTTCAGCGAGGGGTATTCCTACAGATGCCACGGTATCTCTGGAGTTTCTACCTGTGTGGAAGGAGTTCTGTGATCGGGCGCTTGAAGAAAGAAGACGCCATCCAGAAGTTCCCGTGAGCACAGTGGGTCTTCGCACAGGTAATCGGAGGCAACCCGAACAGCGAGCGAGCCACAGAGAAGTAGCTGAGTTCTTGGACAAGGGCGTGAACTCAGCGTGGGCCAGATCGCCTCTATGGTGAGACCTTCTCCTGCACGGCTGCTGGGGACAGCACAAAGCAGGATGTCTCCGCTGGCCCCGGCAAAGGTGGTTAGGGTGTCACAGAACACAGAGGGGAAGCGACAGTCCATAGGGAGGGAGTGGGGAGAGATTCCATGTGATCCTGGGAACAGAATGGGGGAGGCATGGTGCTTGGGGGGGGGGGGAGATAGGTGAAAGAGAACAGGTTGGTAAATGAAGAAACGGGAGGAGACTGGGGTCCGAAAAGCACCATCAAACACACAGATCTCACCTCGGGAGTCCGGGCTACAGGGGTGGTGTGAAAAGGGATGGTGGGTGCACGCATGACAAGCATACAGACGGCCATCTACCAACACAGATGTCCTTCCATCCAAGACGAGGCTAAGCAGTGGATATGGGCAGCAGAACGAAAAGTAGGCATGGGGAACAGAAGATGAGAGGGGAAAATACAACCCTGGAGAAGTCTGTGGCTTGGGGGGAAAGAAAGAATGCACTGGGCCAGAAGGGACACCAGGTCGGGTTTCAGCCGTGCATGGGAGCTCCAAGACGTGGCGTTTGTAGGGCCCCCGGGAGGCTCTGGGTTCAAGAGGCTGAGCCACCTACAGATCCAGCTGTATGACCTTAGGCAATCTCTGAGAGCTTCCTTTTCCTCCTCTGCGATGTGGGGGAAATCACACAGGAAACATCACTCCCAGCACACAGCAGGCTCTCACTCACTAAGGCTGAGATTTCTTTTTTTTTTTTTTTTTGCTTATTGCATCACATAGTAACTGACATTCCCTCTCCTTCCTATCTCCCTAGTTCTCTTCGAAAGAGCTCCTGGAAAGTCAAAGACACAATCACACGTCTTCATTTGCACTATTTTATCACGGGCTTCTGGTTCTCCTCCAAAGGGTTTTTAGAATTAGTAGTGATTCGGCAGGACCCGTGATTTTTTTTAAATGGGTGCTTCAAGTCCTCTGCCAGGTCTTGGAGCCTGTGGATTTTTTTGTCTTAGTTCACGGACTAACGCAGGCCTCTGAAGGACAAGTTCGTGTCTCTCATATTTCCTAAGGACTCCAGCTGCTGCCTGGCATAGCACCTGATAAAAACCGGGGCTCACAGGGCATTTTCAGGGCAGTGGGGTTAATTCTGTAGGATATGATAAAGACACATGCACGTCATTATACATTTGTCAAAAGCCATACCCTGTGCGACATCAAAAGAAATACTGTAAACTCTGCAAGGCCCAATGTAAGCTATGGGGTCTGGACGATGATGCTGTGGGTTCGTCAGTGGAAACAAACAGACCACTCCAGTGCCGCGTGCTGACCCTGGGGGAGGCTGGGCATGTGTGCGCACAGGGCCAACGTGGAACTGTCTTTTTGCTCCATTTTGCTGTGATCCTAAAACTGTTTTTTGAAAGATAAAGGCTGTATATTTAAAAAAAAAAATAAGTGCGCAGTAAATAAATCCTTGTTAGATGAGTGAAAAAAAATAGGTCAGCAGGATTTAGAAGAGCGCATTATGCACGGACTGCAGAAAAAAGACTTAAAATGGTCACCTTTCACTTCCTCCGCTCGCGTGTTTCAAGTCAGTTACAAAAACGTGCCCACCCCTCCCCCACACACACACCCACGCACCCACTTGGGGCTCCGATAAAAGCTCAGGGCTGGGAACAGGATGTTTACTTCTTTGTGTATCTGTGTTAACTGGCAGCACAAGCATATGCTAAGTGCCTGGAGACGCTGTAACAATCAGCCCGGAGGGCACCAGGGACCCCAGGAACAGCACAACAAGAGGAATGGCTGAGCTAAGCCAGGACTGGCTTCCAGCCTTAGAAGCGAGCAAGGGGAGGGAGAGGCCTTTCAGCTGGGGGAAGACTTAAATGGACATAACGTCCAAATCCTGCATTTCTTCTTCCTCTCCTGCAGCCAAGAGCATTGTCCTACGTGCGCTCGCGACCTTTTTAATACAGGTCATCTCCTGCACCTCTGCAAAAAAAAAATCCCCCGCCCCCCAAAAAGGCGTCTCATCAAACCCACAACAGACATCCCAGGGCACGGTGTAAATTCCAGCCTGACAAGAGGCTTTCTAAGGCTGTCATTTCACCTTCCACTGCCCTAGAGAAGGGTAAGCTTGTGAGTGCCCACCTGAAGGCTGGGAGAGCAGAAGGGCGCTCCGAGGGGGTGCCCAAGAGGAGCCTTTCCGACCTTCTGTGGTTACGAGGTGGGGGTGCTGCGGGAAGGAGGGCGACCTGGGAGTGCGCGCCCTCGAGGGGCACGTGGGGGTGCAGCGAGAAAAGTGTTGGGGGAGATGGAGTGGGGGGTAGCAAGCCACGTAGTCTCGGTGCGGCAGAAACTCAGGAATCAGAAGGGGGTCCCCAACTGATTTGCGGTTTCCTTTCCCTCCTCTCCTCCCCACCCGCGGCCTTTTCCACTTTTTGTCTTCATCCTGTCCCTTAAGGGGCCTCCATTCATGGAACTGAAGCAAGTTTGGGGCGTCCACTCAATCTGCTGACTCGCATTCCAGGCCCCCATCACAGAAGCGGGTGAACCCAGGATCACAGAGTGCCTGCCCCCAGAGAGAAGAGGGCGAGGCGGTGGAAGAGAGAAAGAGAAAACACGTGCTGGCTGAAAACTGACTCCACTGTTCACTTCCTCGAGAGCCATCTCCCCCTCCCTCCAAAGCCCTTCCAAGCCCGCTTCCTTGCCCGACTCTTCATTCATTCATTCATTCATTCATTCATTCATTCATTCATTCATTCATTCATTCATTCCGGCCCGCGCCCCAACAGCCAGGGGTTCAAGGGAGGGCGAGGCCAACTCTGCCCCCCAGCTCTACGGCACGGAGGCAAACATGTCGAGGAGACAACACCTTCCCTCCAGAAGGCAGAGGAAAATTGTGCAGGAGAGTTCAGAACAGAAAGAGAGCCGGGAAAGAAAGGGAGGGAGCAAACACATCAGCCCGGGAGGCTCAGCTCAGGACCAGCTTAACGCCACCCGCGCGTTGCGGTGCAGCGGGGAAAGCCTGCCCACCCCGGCTGCGCCCGCCCTCTGTGGGCGGGGCCGTCGCGCAGGCGGAACGCCATTGGCCTCCTGGAAATCGTTGGGACCAATCATCGCGGGGCCAGGGGCCGTCGGCCCCGCCCCCCGCGGGAGCGGCCAGCTCTGCCGGGCGGGACCCGACCCAACAGGTGAGGCCGGAGCGCGGCGCTCGGGCTGGTCACGTGGCTGCAGCCGGCGACCCGGGGGCGGAGGGGCAGCCCCCGCCCGGCCGCCGGCCCCGCCCCCGCCCCGAGAGGCTCCGCCATCTGTCTCCGGGGCTCAGCGGTCCTGGACCAGATGTAGTGATCCCACGCGACACAGGGACCGTGCTGACTGATCCCAGCCGCGGAGCCATTTTCTCTGCCACTGGCCGCGCGCTCGGCCACCTTCCCGGGCGCCAGGTCCGGGCGAGCGTTCCCCTGGCTTCCCCGAAAGGGACGGACACGTGGCCGCGCCAGGGGCCTGTGTGGGGACATGCTGGACGCTTCTGTCACCAGACCCATCCTCCTGCCCCTCAGCCATTCAGTCAAGAGTGTGCGTCGGAAATCTGCAGCTTCTCACTTGTCTTCCCCATTTTGCCCCCATTCTCCCATTTGTTGCCCCAAGCTTCACACTGCCCAGAACCATCTTTTAGCATTGCATGGGCTTCTGAGCAAACGGCCCCATGTGGAGTAGCCTGGGACAGAGACTTGGGGGGGAGGAGGGCAGGGAGGGAGGACGAGGATTCTGAATCCTCCGCCCCCAGGCTGCCTGGTGAACGCACACGGAATCATTCACACTCTGGTCAAAAGTGTTTAAAAGTACCGATCCCTTGGCAAGAAGTAGTCTAGCCTGGGCTGAAAATACCACCAACTTCGTGTTAAAGTAGAGTCTTATTTTAACACCTTTGCTATATTTAGAATAAAAGTATTTTATCCCAAGAGCTTATCTGTTCCATAACAAATGTTATCAACTTAAAGTCACAGTGAATGTATGTATGTACATGCATACTTTTTTTTTCATACATACTTTTATAACGCGAGTAGACAACGAAGTCCCCGCTGGTAGTCCCTCTCTAACCAGATCCACAGTCACAGTGTTTAAAAGCAGCTCTCTTTGGGCGGCCAAAAGACTGCAGCACGGCATTGCTATTTACGTTTCACCCAGGATGCAATAGAGTAAATTTTTTTAATGACTCAGTAACTTAGGCTATTTTTAATACGTTTCAAGTCACCAAAATACCTGCTTAAAGAATGTCAGATATCGATATAAAGGAAATTAATAACTTTTACCTACGTGCAAAGAAAATTAATGGGGGATTTTATTAGCATTAGCAGTATCTTAACACATAGCCTCTTGGCTGCCGTGAAAATTATTTATCATCATGTTATCAAGCTGGGCATTGCTCCTCACACTCTCAGCTTTTCCCCAAGTCTAAATTCAGGGGGGAAAAATATCGATACACGCTACCATCAGTTTTATTTGGTGTGAGTTTTGTTTTGGTAGAGTGGGAGCACAATAGGGGATTTCTAACAAGGCAATGCTTTCAGTATTAGAAAAAGCTTCATGCTCTACTTACAAGGAGCTTTCAAAGATATCAGTATCTCATTTCTTTTCGGTCATGGTCAATGTTTTCATTTGAGGTAGGCAGCATACTGTATTCATTACCCTTGAAAATATGCCACATACTTGGGGAATTCATTTTGCTGGGATTCCTGACTATCCCAACAGCCTAGGACTGAAATTTCCCTTACTGTCTGAACTCACCCACTGTTAAATGAGAGGGGTAGCGCCCTATTTGGAAACTAACTCTATTCACAGCAAAAGAAATGTTCATTATGCTTGCCTTTGGAGTAGACATTTTGTGTTTCTGTCAATCAACTTAATTTCCATGTTCATAGAGTGAGGACATAAAGTATTGAGAAACCACTGAGAGAGAGCAGTCAGCAAGCAATCTGAGGCACGTATACCAGTTCTGAAGCTCGGACTAAATTCCACTTCCCTGATTCATAACACTAGCTGGCCAGTGGGTTGTGTTGGTTGTTTTTTTTTTTTTTTTTTTTTAATTCCTGGTACGCTTTTAATTCTAAATAATTTTAGCCATTAAGAGGGTGACCTTCCGCAATCAAAACCTTACAGCCCACAACATGTTTTAAACAAAAAGGTAAACCAGCAAACGTATTCAGAATGAGGTTTTGTGACATACTGATTTTTCTAGAGCTCAGGAAGTTTTTCTTCAAACAAAAACAAAACACCAAATTGAAAAACAGCTGTGACAGATCACTTAAAAAAATCGCGAACAATACAACTGTAGCTGGGAAACGGTCTTTCTACGTATTAGTCTGTATTAAACTGTACGTTTTTAATACTCGTGGCTCCTGTAAAAAGGCAAAATCTAGTTTAGTCGACTTTTAATTCCTAGAGTATCTTATGTCGATTAATATTTTTTAAGACAAAGGCTAATTTTTTAGAGACCTGTTCATTAATGCCATGTCACTTGAAAGCTAAGGGTAATTTAATTCATACGTTTAAGCATTTTATTTACGTAAAACAAATAGGTTGCTATTAGATATTGACTATTTTATTAACTCAGAGCATCTGGGAAAACACTTATGATTAGGTTAATTTATGTTATATTTTCCCCTTAACTTGTAAAAGATTAATCAACCATTTTATGGTCTAATTTAGGTGCCTAATTAAAACCAGAGTTCAACACATGCTACACTGTCTTGCTAATAAATCTTGACAGCTTTGTAACATGGTTTGTATTTCAAATTGTTGCGTATAAATGTAGATTTTTTTGATCTTCACCCAGCAGCACCTTGAAGTGAATTGCATATTTGGTTTAAACTCCAGGACTGAGAGAGTACAAATTACTTCAAAAAGGATTATCTCCAATCAGATCGGATCTTAAATTTCCCTCGGTGAAGACGGAAGCAATCCTTGCCACCAGGTTTTCAAAACCAGTCGGGGAAAATAGGGGAAAAAATCAGTTTTCTCAGCATTTGTTAAATTGAAAATGCAGGAAAAGTTGCTACTTTCAGCCACTGGCTTTCCAAAGAGATTTCTGAAGTGAGTGGGTTTTAGAATCTACTTCTAAAGAAATCTCAAAATGTTAGTTTTACCTGTCTTCTGATTAATGAGTACCAGTTTTCAGTGGTGATTTGGGGCACTGTATTTTTTTTTTTTAATGAAGAAATTCATTCCAAGAAGTTCTGTAACATCTTATTTAACCCTATGTCCTCCCACACACCTCCCAGTGTTAAAAAAGGCAAATGGAAAAATGTTAAGTCTGCTCTCAGTAGGGACACTCCCTATGTTTTCTCTGCCTTTGTATTTGAGTGATATTTTTGTCATTTTAAGGACTCCATTGACTCTGACCATCTTCTGCAGCAAAGAAATGAAACTTCTATGGTGATGTCATTATTCTTACTCCAGTTACCAACCAACTTTGGATGGAGTAGCCGGCCTCTTCTGGAGCTAATCCTCTTTTGAAACGGTCAAACTGAGCAATCCCCACTGAGGTCACGGGAGGTACAAACAAAACGCAAGCTCTTTCAAAGCAAACCCAGTTTTGAACTCATCATAGGTGGCTGAGATCATGCTTGGGTCACTTAAGCGAGGCAGCACAGCGCAGGGTGACCTCCGAATCAGGACTGCCTGGCTGGCTGTATTAGCCTTGCCACTTTCCGGCTGGGAGACCTTGGGGCACTTGCTTAACCTCTCTGTGCCTGTGTTTCTTCGCCTGTAAAAGTACCTACTTCACAGGATTGTAATAAGGATTAAATTAAATCCTGTAAAACTTGAAACAGTGCCTGGCACACAGGGAAAACATTCAGTAAGTGTTAGCTATCAACATCATTAAACCACCCACACACTATGCTTTTTTTTTTTTTTAATGTGGCCACAGCATTGAAGTGTCAGCTTATTTTTGTACAACCAAAAATGGAAAGAAGAGTCAGGGTGGGGGAAGGAGTTCTGCCACTGTCCTAAGGCATAGTTCTCTATTAAAAAAAAAAAAAAAAAAAGAATCGCACAATATTTGGCTAAATTAATCCCCAAACTGGGGTCATTAAAAATCATGGCAATCTACCACACTTAAGCCAAATCAAGAAGAGAAACTTATTAAAGAAGGTATATATTTCATTTTAAATTCAAAAGTTAGATCCACGTTCAGAGCCTAAATGTAGGGGACGGGGTACTTTCTCCAGGCTTGGCATATGTGAGGGTCTCCGAAACCACTGCCCCCTGCTTCTCAAACACCTTCACAACCATGACACAGAAGGTAAGGGCCAGTTTCACCAGAAGTCCTGAGGAGCCACTCTGTGGGGTCCTTTAAGCACCTGTTAAGCGTGGGAGGCCTGATCAGAGAGAGAAAAAGCGAGCTGGATAATGAACTGGAAAAAAAAGAAACCACAAGAGTCTTAATCCTAGACTTTAAAACAAACTCGGGGCCCGGGCGGAAGAACCACGCCTACGATCACTTTTGATTTCGGTAGCAGGTAAGAGAGCGGAAAAGCGCCTGATTTCTGGCGGGTGGCAAGGTCGCCACCCCGGGAGGCTCCGATCCCACTACGATCCCCCCTCCGGTTCGGGCGGATAGTGTCTCATGATGCCGAGTGGAGAGAACTGCGCTCCAGTTCTAAGACTCCATGCAAATGTGCCCAGGCCCTGGGTGTACTGGTTACGCCACCAGCAGGACCGTGTATCAACGGATTAAACCCATTAACGACTTGCTCAGACATAGCCAAGCCCTCGTTCTCCTGCACATTGCCAGGCTGCCTATCGGATTCAACCATCCGTGCCCGCAGTTTCTGAATGCCTCCAAAATGTCTCCCCTCTCTCCTCTGTTCTGGTTCTGGGGACTTGTTTTCACCACGTTCCCGAACTGCAACTCTCTCCGGTTAATTATTATTTATACTCTACCGCAGTCTGCGGCCTGACCGTGCGGACGCAGCGGGAGCTACAATGGAGCACACAACCTCCCCGCGAGCAGCTAGGCTTGGGCTGAGCCCAGCGAGCTCCAGCCTGGGGGGAGAGCGGGGCTCCCCGGGCACCGGATTTTAGGAAAAGCGTTCTGGGACAGGCGTTTCCTCCCAGTGGGGTCTGTTTAAAGTTAAAACGGCTGCCTTCAATTGAGTCCACACGGCGGCCCAGACATCCAGAATATTCTAAATCAATTAAAAAATTAAGCAAGCAGATGGCATTTTGGAAGACTTGGTTTTTTCCCCGAAAAACATCCACTAAGCCTGCGGTCTCGCCGGGCGCCGCTGGAGCAGCCCCGGATCGCGGCGCGTGGGGCGAGCTGCGGGGGTCTTCTCGTTTGCCCCTCCCGTCATCCGGCCCTCAGGGTGAGCGCCGCCGGCCTTGGGCCTCCCGGCCCCGTCGGTACGGCCCCTCCGTTTTGGGGGATGGCTAAGGAAGACGACCAACCCCCCGCCTCCCCGAAGCGCAGCCGCTCGCGACGCGGCCCCCGGGCGCCGGGTCCCGCCCGAGGCTCCCCGGCTGCGCTCCCCGCCGCAGGCGCGCGGCGACGGTTTCCAGGGCGGCCTCGTGCTTGATTCAGCAGTTTTGAGTCAATCAAAAGGAACGTAGCAGGTGGAGCGCGGCCGCCTAAGAGCCTGCGTGAATCTTCCTGTGGGGATTTCCACAGCCTGCCCCAGGTGCTCCTACAACCGCCTGCCTTGACGGATTCGGCGCTTTTCCTGCCAGTCCCTCCCAACCCAGCTCCGAGTTTTCTGATCTAAGTAAATGCCGGGCTGCCTCCGGCCCTGGTGGGTTCCCCCTGCAAGGGTGCTCGTTATAGCCTGCCACTCCGGGAAGAGGAGGAGGAGAACCGGTGGGAGAAGTAGTAACGACAATGCATCCGGTGGCCCTGCTAACAATCGGGGAAGCCCCCACGTGCCAGCCGGGCACCCGAGCGCACCGGCGCGCCCGGTGGAAACCACAGGATCCCCACTGCACCGACGGGAACACTGAGGCTCGGCGCCACCAGCGAGCCGCCAGAGCCGGGACGCGACTCCAGACGTCGGGACTCCGGAGCCCCCATTCTAAACAGCCGGTGTCCACGGCCCGGGAACGGTGGGAAGCGTGACTGTCACGGCTGGCTAAACCTCGAGACTTGGGCAACTCCTGACAATAATAAAAACATCAGGGACAAAAGGGAGGGGGAGGGCGAAGCTGGGAAGAGAGCGATTTTAATCCGCTGGGTCAGCCCCCTTTTAGCTCTCCCGGGGGCGGGGGGGGGGGGATGGGAGCAGGGAATGGGGTTCGGTTCGACTTTACCCTTTTGTTTTCCGAGGTCCCGAGCATCTCGGGCCTGGGAGGTGCCTGCCGGGGACCTGATGGAGTCATACTTGTGAGGGTTGGGGGATTGATGACCAGAGATAACGGGTGGGGGCCGTTGGCCGGGACCCCTGGGTGGCGACCAAGTTTCCGAAGGCCGGAGTCTGGACCCCCTGCTCCCCCGCGTCTCACCGGAAGCTCGGTCAACCCAGAAGCTCGCTCCAAAGACCGGCAGCTTTGGAAAGCGTTGGGCAGAGGTCGTGATTATGACCCCGAGGGCCGCTGCCCCTTTGGAACCCAACCCACAACCCAACCAGAAAACCGAGTTTCCGGAAGCCTGGATCTCCGGGCAATGCACATTTCTCAACCAATGAACCCCGTACATTCTCGGCGCCCCGACGTGTCCAGGGCCAGCGCAGACAGGCGTCCCTGCCCGCATTCTCCCGGCACCCAGGCCCAGGAGGCGGAAACCAGCGAGCCGAGCCTGAGGCGCCCGGGAGCCTTCAAAGCTGCGCGCCGCTCCCGCCGGCTGCAGTGCGCGCCTTTGCCCGACAGGGACCAGCACCGCTCCACGCTCCGCGCCGCGCATCGGCCCGTCTGCCAGGCGGAGGCGCCGGGCCACCCGCCCAGCTCACCCTCCCGAGCCCAAGCCGCCCGCCAGCCAAGCGGCTCTGACCCTCTTCGGGTTCCAGCAAGGAGTAGGGCTGTAGGAAAAAAGTTTACAGACGCCGTCTCTCCCACCCCCATCCCCATCTGGGGAGCAGAGCTGCTCCAGAAGTTGCTCTAGGGTGAAGACCATGACCGACTGGGCGCAGAACGTCCCGGGCTCCGAGAGGAAAAATGAAAATACGAGCAACACTGGATCGATTCGTTTGCGAAACGGCCGCAGTTGAGAGGGCTGCGCGCTTCCCTGAGCGCCATCCCGGTCGCCAGTCCCCCTTCTTTGATTAATTCTAGGGGCACCGTGCGCCACGGAGCAGCCAGAGGTCCTCGAGAACTTTCTACGCGTTGTGGAGAGAGCGGAGCCCCGAACACCCCGTACCACGCTGGCGCGGGATTCTGGGCGCCGCGGGTTATTCCTCTGTCTGCCCCTCTCCCCGCCCCCCCCCCCCGGTGGTCGGGGGGCTGTACCCCTGTCACTTCCCCAGCACATGCCACGTCTCCCTCTTCTGCCGGTCTTGATCGCGGCTGCCGCCCCGGCCCTTGGCCCTGGCAGGGGAACTCACCGGTACCAGGCGAGGCCCTTGTCGTAGCTGCGGTCAAAGAAGTGGGGCTCGGCGCCCACGGCGCGCACGTCGGGGTGCACGCGCAGGAACTCGAGCAGCGCCCGCGTGCCGCCCTTCTTCACGCCGATGATGATGGCTTGCGGCAGCTGCTTGCTCCCGGACCCACTAAAGAAGCTGGAGATGGAGCTGGGGGAGTCCGGCGTCTCGGGACTCTGCTCCTCTTGGCTCGCGGCGCCCTCGGCCGGCTCCTTGCCCGCAGCCAGCGGGGTGGCCGGCGCCGCCTGGAACGGCAGCCGCGGGGCAGTCCCATCGGGACCCGGAGCCAGGGCCGGCGGAGCGTGGGCGACGCGGGACCCCGAGCCGAGCAGCAGCAGCCCCGGCGCGGCGGCGCACGAGCCGGCGCACGAGTACAGGAACATGTAGAGCCAGATGCAGAGCATGGCGAAGAGCAGCGCGAGCTTCCTCCTCACCGGTGGCGGGGACGGCGGCGGCTGCGGCAGGAGCCGGCCGGGGACATCGAGGCAGGATCGGCCGCCGCTCAGGCGCTGCCCCATGCGCAGCCCGGGGGCGCGGCGAGGGACATGGTTCAGTACATGGCGCGGGGCCCGCGGGAGCTGTGAGCGCGGAGACGGTTCCCTGGCCCGCAGGACGCCGGGGTGGTTCGGTTTATTGCCCCCGCGCGCCCGCAGCCTCCGCTGCCGCCGCCGCCGCCGCTGCTGCTTTTCCCCAGGTGGCGGCGGCAGCTGTAGCGGTGGCGGCTTTTGACATGTTGCCCGGGAGGAGCCTCAACTGGAACGAAAGTCGGGGTGGCGGCAACTGCTGGCCGAGGAGCTGCTGCTGCCTGGGCCAGAGGACGCTGCACTCCTGCTCCCTGATCGCTGCAGACGGTGCGCACGGCCGCTCGCCGGGGCTGCCTTCCCGCAGTCCTGCCAACAGAGCCTGGGGAGCAGCCCCGGCACTTCCCCGCGGAGGCTGCGAAGAACTGCGCAGGAAGAGCGCCGGAGACCGAGGTGGGGTGGGCGGGCCCAGCCTTCCGGAGTGACGGGTCGCTCCACCTACCAGAACCCCGGAGCGCCCTGCAGCTACAGGCGCTTCGCAGAGCGTTCGGCAGCCAACCGGCTACTGGAACGTGGGGGTGTGGAAAGGGTTTGGGGCGGTGGAGAGAGGTCGGAGGTTGCTATTGGCTGCGGGACACGGGGCCGACTCAGGGGGGCGGAACCAGGGGCTGGTGACAGGAGCAGATGGTCGGAAGGATGCTGGATTGACAGATCATTGGGAGAGGTCCGACCCCGCCAAGTGGTGCTATGGTGCGCTCCCGCTCCCGCGCGCATTTCCGCACTCGCTCCCCAGGAGCCAGCCTTGGCGTTTAGTTGCCCTAGTGTCGGCACTCGAGTCCAGATCCAGATGTTTCGCTGGCGGGCTCGTGGTGTGTGTGTGTGTGTGTGTGTGTGTGTGTGTGTGTGCGCGCGCGCGCGCCTGTGATGTGCAGTAGGAAGGGGGTTGGATGTGCGAGAGTCAGGCCGGAAATACCTGCAGCCCCCAGACCCGACCGTCCCACGCCGGGGACTCGGAAAGGGGGGCCTTCCGGGACAGGCACCAGTGTAGGAAGTTTAAGTGGAAAATTTGTAAACGGCTGTCAACTTTTTAAAAAGTTTTTTCCTTCTTATTCTTTGCCAGAAATTGAACTCTTTCGGGCTGCGGGTTAACTGAGATTGGTGTAAACTGCCCTCGGGAAAAAAAAATCTTCCCTACCTCCCCAATCCGCCCGGAAAGGTCGGGGGAGCGAAGGAAGAAATTAACCGTGAGAGATAGTCTGGTAGGAAGTTTCGTGGTCGAAAAGGGAGTGTGAAAGTCACGTGTAGAAAGTTCCGTCCGGATATGAGTGTGTTGGGGACGTCAGGTTTAAGACAATGTTCTCTCTTCCCCTTTCCCTGAATACGTATTAAAGCCAACATTCCATTCGCCTTCATTTGGGA